>NC_137090.1:11561064-13961064 GCF_951640355.1 Cnephaeus nilssonii
AGAGCCCCTATCCCAGACCCTCCTGGAACATCCAGGGTTTCCACACAGGAACCCAGTGGCTGTCCCCTCAGATGTCTCCACTGATCCCTCTACTCCCCTGCCCTGACGGGGCGGGCAGAGGGGAGCCTGGGATCAGAGGGTGGTGAGAAAAGTACTGCTCTGCTACTACTTGCTGTGTGACCTTGGACAAGTCACATACCCTCTCTGAAGCTCAGATGATTCTTGCCAAATTCTCATTCTCTCTCTCTCTCTCTCTCTCTCTCTCTCTCTCTCTCTCTCTCTCTCTCTCTCTCTCTCATTTGATGTGGGTTCACCACCACTTTCCACTCCAGTCGGAGGCTTTGCAAGGCAGAGCTTGTCTCCCATCAGATTGGAGACTCCATGAACGTAGCGCTTTGCTTCGCCCGTCATATTGGATGCATTCTGTAGCTCTTTCCCACCCCACAGCTTCATGCCTACAAGGTATTCAGCCCCATTGGCATCCTGGGAGATGTGTCTGGCCAGCCCAGGAAGGAGAAAGGAGTGGGCCCCAAGCTTCCTCCAAACATCAAGTTTTTTTTTTACTCAAGTGCCAGGCTTTCAGCTACCCTGGTCCAAAAATGGAGAGATTACTTCATTTCCAGGGGAGGGTGCCGCTCTCTGTGGAACTTCCATGGAATATATTCCTCTCAGCTTCCTCCGAGCCATCCCCTTCCAGATTTCAGTTGGATTCGGGGTCAGATAGAAGGAAAACCCTTTGGTCCACATGATCCTGTAGCCCCCACTCTCTTACTCTCCCACTCTCCCCACTTCAAGCTGATGAACAAGATGCAGGCCAATCATAGGCCAGAAGATGCCATCTGGATTATCCCACTTGAGTCAGAGGCTCTGCTCAGGAATCCCTTTGGCCTCGAAGTCCACCCCATGATCACCTTCTCTGCCCTGTTTGGCCTGCCTCCTCGGGACTTGTACTCCTCCCTCAGACTGGAGGCTGCCAGAGAGCTGGGCACTGGCCTCCTCTCTCAGTCTGTGGGTCACCTCCATCCATGGCTCCTTCCTCTGCCAGATCGCTCCTCCCCCAACCCTGCTGCTCTCACTCTCTTAGGGGTAAAGGGCCTCCGTGCATGGGGTTGGGCAGAGGACTACGAATGGATGGGGGCACGTGACCCCGCTCAGGTTCCGCCTCTCACTGCACATCATGCCTGCTACAGCACCACAACTAAGACCCCTCCTCTCAGGCTAGACCCGGGAGCTGCTTTCTTGGTCTCTGCATGCCGGGGCCTGTTGCAAACTCCTCCTCCCAGCCCCGGAGCCACCAGGAATTCTTTGCTCCAGCAGATTCTGGGGGAAGCCAGACTGAGCGGAGGCTCCTGACATGCCTCTGCTGGGCTCCTGTCACATTCCCCAAGCCCAGGGGAATCAGCTGGACCCACTGATGCCGGCTTCTTCCACCCCCGGTGACCTCCTTAAGTCCTCCTCCCTCCCTCTCCAAAGCCTGAATCTGCCTGGGACTCATCCCTGGCTGTGGATGCCTCCTGCTCCCAGCCCCTCTATAGCCCCGTCTAAACAACAAGTACTATTCCCCCCGGGCCCCTGAAAAAGTAAAATTTGTCTCTTCCTTCAGAGAGACTTCACGGAGTCTCTGGAATGCAGACACACAGTGACAAGGTCTTGGGCCAGTCATTTTACCTTTCTGGGTCTTTATTTCCTCGCCTACGCGGTGGGGATAATGATCAAAATGTCTCGGAAGGTCATGGAGACAAGGAGAGTGGACCCTTGCTAAGCTCTGAAATGCACCAGGTATGCAAGGGGATATGGTAACTTAACCCTTCACCTTGGTCATGCCAATTGGGTCCTGGATACGGTATGTCCTTCTTTCCCCACCCACCCAAGTTCTCCTCTGACCCATCGGCTTACCACAGAATGGCGAAGAGTACAGTTCCATCCCTAGAAACACAAGGTAATAAGGAGCCGGATGCCTGAGTTCAAGTCCAACTCTATGACCTTGGGCAAGTTTCCTAATCTCTCTGCACCTTACCTAACTCACTTGGAAAAGGAAGATAATGATAGCACAGGCTGTTGTGAGGACTAAATGAGATGATACAGTAAGGATTCAGCCAGGGTGAGTTATTATTATTTTCTCCAACTACCGAGCAAGAAAAACCTTCTCTGTCCCTGAAGGACTTGCCCAAGTCCCTTATTCTTCTGTTGCTCCTCGCCTGAGAGCAGACCTCTAGTCTGGCTGTCTTCCCCAGATACCCAGCAGCAGGAGTGGGGGGCTGGACAGAAGCTGCTTTGTGAAGAGCACAGGAAGTTGTGCAGGAGGAGGAGGCTCAAGGGTGGGGGTGGCTGATGGAGTTCCCAGGACAGCTTTCTGGGTGCCCCAGGTGAGAAGGTTAGCACCCTCCCTACCCAGATTGTGGGAGGATCTGAGTGTGAGCTGGGGATCAGTTTTCTCCTGCTTCCCCTCCTTACCAGCCGGCCTGCGGCTCCCTCTGGCCTCTTGTTTTCCTCAGTTTACTCCCTACCCTCCCTTCGCCAAGGGCACGTCACCCCCTGTCCCCCCCTCGGTGATTTCTGAGCTTAGGGTAGGCCTTACTGGCTCCAGGGGTGGGCGTGGGGCAGTGCCACACGCGTTGCATGACGTGGCCAGGCGCCTTCGGTGAGCAGGGAAGGGCACACTGCTGCCACCGTGGCTGCCGCCGCCGCTGCTGCACCCGTTTGCCAGGTGCAAGGTGAACTGCCTGGGGTGGGGGGGGACTCCCCCCACCCCCCGCCCCAGTTAATCCTCCAGGGTGTGGAGTCTCCCTTCCCTGCTTACTCAGCAGACATTTCCAATCCTGCTCCATTTGCCCCAGGAGACAACCCAGGAATCTGGGCCTCGAGGCCCCACCCCTGTCAGCCCCATCCCCAGGTCTGCCTTCTTCCGGGGTGTCTATCCTGGCTGCCCTGGGCCCCTCTGCCCTTCCTTCTCTCAGAGAGCCCATCAGGGCTCAGCAGGCCAGCAGGCCAATTCCATACTCCACCCCCTCAAACCAACCAGCAGGCTGGGCCAATTCAACAACAGCAGTGCGTGTGTGTGTGTGTGTGGGGGGGGGGGGGCGGTGCTGGGAGCCCCCTCAGTAGTGCCTGTCCAGACGTGACCTGGTGTGGCCGAGGAGCACTGCCCCTCATTTGCTGAGTGACCTCGGACAAGTCACACAGCCTCTCTGGGGCTGCTTCCCAATGGTCCGATGAGATCATGCCCAGTGAGGGGACGGTCCCTGTTGGTTCCTGCCGCTCAGGGGCAGCGAGGGAGTGCTGGGTATTCCTCTGGTCCTCTCATCTAACCACCCGAAGCAGAGAGAGGGGGCAGCCATTCCCCTCAGCCTCACAGCCCCTCCTCTGATGGGAGTGGAAGCCGATGCTGAGAGGAGCTGTGTGAGCGGTCCCAAAAGCTCTCGGGACTTCATTTACTCATTCGGTCATTTGATGTGCACCGAGCCTCTTGCTGCTCTGGCCTGTGCTAGGCGTGGTGGGGGGTGGGTGTCTCTCAAACATGCCCAAGTCCCTGCCCTCATCCCCGGTGCCCCCAGCTCAATCCCCCCACCCCAGCTCTCTCCCCAAGGACCTCGGTATAAAGACTTGCCCAGACCACTCGCCTTCCGGCCCAGCAGTCCTCCCCAGGGTGAGCATAAATACTCCCCGCGGTCCATGGCCAGTGCTGTGAGCTGAGACGAGGCGGCGAAGGAGAGTCACCCAGTTAGTAGTGACCAGCAGGGCAAATGACAAAGAAGAAAGATGGAGAGGGGGTGCATTGGGGATCCAGGCTGGAGGTCCAAAAGGGCCCCCTCGAAGAGCTGGAGGCTGGCCTTCCTGACTCCCTGGCCATAGCCTTCTCCACAGCCCCCCCACCGGGGCCCCCTGCCCCAGCCCCACCTGAGCCCCCATCGACCCTGTCCTCCGGGCGGCCCCTCTTCCCAGGGCGGCCGAGGAAACTCATCTCCCAGCACATTTTGGCTTCTCAGTCTCCCAGTCTCAGGCTGCCGGGTGGTTGGTAAACAGCTTATTAAGGTGATTAACGCTGCAATTAAAGCTGGAAAAACAGAGGCCAGGATGCTGGCTGAAGGCTCCCCCTTCCCCCCCTGATGGTCTCCCCCCTCTCTTCCCTCCCCTCCTCTTTCATCCCCTCAGGGCTTGGTTGATGCAACATGGCCTGACTTGGCCAACCAGAGCCCTCCCGGGGCATCAGGGTCCTGTCTCAGCTGCCCAGCCAGGCCCCTTCCCCATGGAGGTACGGGCTCTGCTGGACTGGGGAGTAAGGGCAGCGATGGTGTGCTGCTGAGGCAGATGGTGCATGGAGGCTGAGTTGGGGTGAGGTCTCTAAGATCCCCTGGTGCCTGAGACCCCTTACAGGGAGGGCCTTAGGGACAGAGAATCACCCTTCTCATCCACGTCCCCAAGAGAGAGGGGCCCGGCTGTCTCCTCCTAGAAGTGGGGCCCACGGGAGAGCTTCTAGGCCCCGGCCCTGCCCTGAGCCCAGCATTCAGGGAAGGATTTAGGGACCCTCTGGATGCGCGTCTCCCCTCCAGCATCAGCTCTCACAAACCCTGAGGGTCCCCACGACTGCGCTCTTGGGCTCTTCCCCTAGCCTCCTTCCTCTCTACCCTCCCCCCCCCCCGCCCAGTCCTGCAAGGGGAGTTATTCTGTATGTGGGGTCCCCAGGGAGTATGCTCCCAGACCCCCAGCTCTGCCTGTCATAGCTGCCTCCTTTCAAGGCATCATTCAAATGTGACCTCTCCCTAAAGGCTTCCCACCCGCCACCAACTGCCCCTCCCCCGCCCTCTGAAGCCATCCTGTCCTCCCTGACTGGGTTGGGTTTGCCCAACGGGGGGCCTGTCCAGGGTGGGCCCTGCCTCGGGCCCTGGAGCCCCCAGCATAGGCCTGTGCCTCCCTTCCCCAGGCTGTGCTCATCTACTGTACCAGCTCCCAGAACTGCCTGGCACGGAGCAGGTGCTCAGTAACTATTCGTTGACTTACTCTATTTTAGAGCGTCCCCAGGGATGGGTGGATCAACCAAGGTGGCAAGTGCAGCCGGGGACCTGAGTCTGAATCAAGGGGTCTGGGAGCAGAGGAGGGGGCAGGAGGTGAGGTGGGGACTAAGCCCCATCGGCCCTGTCACCATCGTCACTAGCAACTTTCATTAGCTGAGCAGTACTCACCACGCGCTGGGTAACCTGTTAAGCATTTTACTCACATTATCCCATTTAATCCTCTCAACAACCCTGCTAGGTAAGTGGCATTACCCCTCTGTGACAGATGAGGAAACCGAGGAGGCTTAGGGAGAAGGTTAAGTGACCTGCCCAAGATCACACACTCGGGGAGGTGGTGGAGGCAGGATTCAGTCCTGTCAGCTGACTGCAGCGTGCACATTCCAGACCGCAGCAGGAAGCTTTTTTTAGGACCAGCCCTGGGGAAGAAGCCCCGCCCCGCCCCCCTCCACTTCTCCCTGGGAGGAGCGCCGGTGGCTGGGGTGGGCGGAGCTTCGGTGGCTCCAGCGCTGTGACACTCTGCCCTGGGGCATCTTAGGAAACCAAGTAGCAGAAAAGCCCATTAAGAGAATCCATTCTTCAGACAGACCTGGGTTCAAATCCCAGCACTGCCCAAAGTACGAGTTACGTGACTGATGGAACCTCTCCGAGCCTCCGTGTCCCAAACGGGTACTCTACCTCCCGTAGTAGGCGCCCCCAGTTGTTGTGGGGACCACCTGCAAAGTGCCTGGCACAGAGAAGGTGTTTAGCAAATGCCAGCTGTTCCTAAGGTTTGGAGACCAGTGACCCTCAGGGCAGAATGGGGTTCTCCTGCCCCCCTCTTCCCCAAAGGTTTTCACAGGGTGATGGGTGCCGTCAAAAAGCACCTGGCCCCACCCAGGCCCCCCCACCCAGGCCCCTGTCCCGGTGTCCCACCCGTGCTGGTGAAGAAGGTGACCCGAGCAGCCTGGGGGTGAGGAGAGGAGGAAGGGGAGGTCAGGGGTGGGGCTGACCCTGAGGGAGGTCACGGGGCAGTTAATCCAGCCTGACAGAGCAGGGATGAGCAGGGTGGAATTAGGAGCTTACAACATCCTTTCATCCCGCAGCAGCCCGCCCGCCAGCCTGCCCGCCCAGCCTCCCTCCTTCCTTCCTCTCTCTTTCTGCCCTTTTTTTCCCTCTCCCTCCCTTTGCTGGCAGCCCAGCCCTAATAAAATGCAGTGTCTCCAGCAAGTCTGCCCGGCTGCCGCCTCGCTGCTCCTGCCTGCACGCAGCCCTCAAACCAAACTGCTCAGCTCAGCCCCGCCTGGCAGCTGCCACTTAACCCTTGCCAACCCGGCTGGCGTCCTTGGGCTGAAGGCCCTCCTCCCTTCTGTCTCCCTCAGGCATAGGGGGAGGGGAAGGCCTGCCCTCTGAGAGGAAGAAGGGTGATGTGGGGGCTGGGAGTCCCCACGGTTCTGGAGCCCCTGCCCGAGAACCCCCCAGCCTGTGCCTGGCTGCTGTCTAGCAAGGACCTTGGGTGGGACCAGCTCCATCTGCCTTCCCAGACTTATTCTGCTCCCCACCTCACAACAGCCCCAGGGGTCAACAGGGTGAGGACTGTTGTCCCCATTTGACAGATGAGGAAACTGAGGGCCTGACAGGCTGAGCTGGGTCACCTTGGCTGCTGGGCGGTTCTCCATCCAAGATCTTTTCCAGGATAGGGAGCTGCCTCCGCCACTGTGTGTGTGTGTGTGTGTGTGTGTGTGTGTGTGGTGTGACTTGAGTGATGCGTGTTTGTGCATCTGGGGGGCCTCCATCTCTTGGAGTGTTATGGCTTTGGCTTTGTACGTGTGTGACGCTAAGGGGTCTCAGGTGTGTGTTTGTGTCTACATATGTGCCTACAGATGACGTTTGTCTCAAGTGGGAGTCCATGGGTGTGTGATGACGCAGAGGTGTAATCATTGTGTGTCTTGGTGCACGTGTGCGTGTAGGAGAGCGTTAGCGTCTCAATCATGTGCATACATCCACATTCACGGTGCCTCCCATCTGGGCCAAGATGTGTCCCTCACTCACAACGCCATTCATTCTACCACCTCCGGCTCGGTCTCCCAAGTCTTGGAGTCGGGCAGCTAGAAGAGGAGGGTGGTGGCAGCAAGCAGGCACTGAGTCGAGGCCCGCGCTGTCCCTGAGACGTAAACACAGAACCCCTCGTCTGTCTGCGTTCCTCATCCAGCCTGGATCCCATGGCCCGGGGTCCCTGCCAACTGTGAGAGCAGTGGTATTCCCCTTGCCTGAGGCCCCAACCTCACCCCACGCTGGAAAGGATAGACAGGAGGGTGAGGGGCCGGGGAGTGCCTGGGCGTGGAGGCAGGGGGTGTACACGCGTGTGTAAGCATGTCTGCGTGTGAGCCCAAGATCAAAGAGCAGCCCTGCGGTGACCCAGCCGCGGCAGTGGCCGAGGGCATCTGGCTGGCAGGGAACGCCAAGCCACCAAACAGAGTGGAGTCAGGGAGGCCACGGCGCTGGGAGCCTCCCACCCACCCAGACCTGGGGCAGCCACGGGGTCAGGAGCACCTGCCGCCGGGGGCCCGGCCCAGCCCTCAGCCCTTGAGCCCAGCGCCCCAGCAGAGCTCCTGGAGGCTCAGCGCCCTCTCCCCACCAGACACCTCCCCCAGCTCTCAGGCCCTCCCCGAGAGCCCCGTCTGCCTCCTGCCCCCAGTTCAAAGAGCTCGGTGGTTATTTCCTTCTTTTTTATTAACATTATATATAAAGATGGGTCCAGTAAGAAAGCAGAAATGAGAAGGCTGGGAGGGGGTGGGAGCTGGCTCCGTTCCTGTCCCCCTGGGTGGGACTGTTGGAGATCTACCATTTCTCCTCTCATTTCTGCACCCCCCACCGAACCCCAGTCCAGCCAGCGCCCATCCCTGTTTCTCTCAGCTCACGACGCGCAGGCAGGTACATCCAGGAGGAAAGGGCCACATAAATAGGAAACCACACAGGGAGGAGGCCGCTCCTTTCTGTTGCTCTTAGAAAAATACAGACTCTATATATATAGCCACAGTCTCCTACCTCTCCTTTCTCCGAGGTTTGACCACATCAGGGGTGGAGGAGAGTGAGCTCTGGGGTGATGTCTGGGCCGGGGGGGGGGGGGGGGGGCAGTGCCACCAGCTCTCCCGATAGCCACCCCCTCACCCCTCAAGGCACCGAGCTTCCACCCTCCCTTCTCTCCTGTGCACCTCACCCCATGCAATCTGTTTCCAAGGCCGCCGGAAAGGGGGTGTTTGGGGGTTTGTCTTGCCTGGAATGTCTCCTTGGAGACTTGGGGTTTGGCACCAGAACCGCCAGCTTACTGGAGGAGAAGAAGAGGTGGGGTGGGGGGAGAGGAAGAGGTGGGGCGGGTGGGTTGGAGGGGGGCAGAGCAGAGGTGCCTACCTAGGGGAGATTGATCCTATCTGTTAACAATGCCCTTTGTTTTCGTATTTTTTTCAACAGCTTTTAAAACCAAAGTTGTGCAAAGTCCTGTACACAGAAGAAGAAACGGGTCCTTAGGAAAGACTTCTACGACCCACCCCTCCTCTCTGACCAGCGCGGGGAGAGGAGAGAGATGACTCCTGGAGTTCTTCCCTCTGATGCCACAAATATTAAAATATCACACACACCCCCCCCGCCCCCACTTTCTTTGCTTTAACCCTCAAGTCGTAAACGAGGGCTGCAAGTGCGGGGCGGGGGCTGGTTGGGGTCCCACCCTGAGCCCCAGCCTCCACGTCCAATGTCTCTTTGGCAGCGGGGACCCTCAGGAAGAGGGAGCCACAGTTCACTTAGGAGGAACCAGACCTGGCAGGTCCCGGCATCCACAATGCCTGGTGTCCCAGACCAGGCCCGACCGGCAAACACTCCCCAGTCCCCCGGTCCCCACGGTCTCCAGTCTGGGAAACAAGTACTCAGTGTTAGAGGCTGGAAGGTGACAAGCCACGTAACGCCAACCCAGGCTCCTGGGACAGAAGGAGAACAACTGTCCCAGCTGGAGTAGAGTGCCCCAACATCTGGAAGGGCACCCCCGTGTCTAGGCAGGGGGAGAGAGGTTCAGGGGACATCCTTGGCCCATGCCAATTTCATCTGGAGCTCTTGGGTCCCTGGAGGAAGGGACAAGGGCCGGGGGAGGGGCGTTCCCTTCCCCGTGCTCCTCGATGATTCCTGAGTGTCGGCCAGGACAGAGACGCCTTCTGTCTGGTCCCGGGAGTCCTTCGTGGGAGGTTCAGGCCAGGTGGGTGCTCAGTACACAGCCCCAGGGTTGGGCGGGGGCCCCGGGGAGGCATGGTGCAGGGTGGCCGGCTGAGGCGGCTGCTGCTGTAAGTGGGGTCCACTCAGGTTCTGTGCATGGTACCAGGAGTTGGTGGGGTCGTCCAGGTAGCTGGGGGAGGCACTGTATGGGAGCGGCGGGGGCAGCTGGCTTCGGGCAGGGGCCGGAGTGGAGTGCGAGGACGTGTCCCAGAGCGCGGGGGACGGTGGCGAGTTGCAGGCCATGGAGTCGCTGTTGTTGGGGCTGTGCTCCAGCGGCACCTCCCCGTTCTTGTAGAGCTTCTTGAACTTGGAGCGGCGGTTCTGAAACCAGATTTTCACCTGCACCCGAGAAGAAAGGGGGAGCTAGTTAGCCTCTCAGAATGCTGAGCGAAAACCCCCCCGAAATCCAGCTTTGAGAGGGCCAGGCCAGTCCCCAGGCCACACGCCAGGACCCAGGCAAAACCCTGGCACCCTGACTCCCAGGCCACCCTCTTTCCTTCTACCCGGGATAGGGCTGTGGCAGGAACTTGCAACCGCCTGGGTCCAAATGCTACTCGGCCACTGACTACGTGTGTGACCTTGGGCACGTCCACGTCACCTCCCTGGTTCCTGCCTTCCTCGTCTGAAAGTGGGGGTGGCCCAAGCACGATCACCTACTCCTGGGGTCATGACGCTGCTCACGTCAGTTAAGACAGAAGAACTCCGAGCAGCCCGGTATACAGCAAACGCCCAATAATGGCCCCCAGGTGGGCGATGGGCCGTTTGTGGCCTTTGGTTCCATTAGAAACCCAGAGGCACACAGACACAGAGACAAACACACACCCACACAAGCATCTCCATGTGCAGGAACATACCCACTCACCACTTCACATGCAGACACCAGACTATAAAGATACACACACACACACGCACACGCACACGCACAGATACTACTCCCAGATAAACACCCACAGACGTGAGCACCGTGTTCACACACCCAGCGTGGAGGAGACCTCCGGGGCTGTCTAATGGGGGTGACCTGGGGACTGGGGAGCAGGTGAGCCACGCTTCCCCACATTTCCCCCGGGGTATCTCCCCCTCCTCCTGCAGCTCCCCACCCCATGACTGGTACAAACAATGAATCAGCTTCTCACTGGGTGACCCAGATTCCCAGCGGGCGGGCGGACGGGGCCCCACGCAGGCAGCCAGGCAGCCGCAGCCCAGGCCAGCCTGTCAACACCTGCAGGGAGCCACCACTCCTCCCTGAGCAGGGACAGGCCGCTGGGGGCTTTGGCGACAGGCGGAGGGTGGGGCTCCCACCTTGCGGCCCTGTCCCCTTCCGGAGGCAATCTCTCCGCTCCGCTCCAGGCAGAGGAAGGGTGGAGCGCTGGGAGGATGAGCAGCAATGTGGTGTTTTGAAGCAAGTATGCATTTTTGTGCGTGCACTCACCAGTGTGCACAGTCACGTCCTCAGCCCCTGCTCCACAGACGCCATGACCCTGGGCAGGTCACCCTCCTTATGGGAGCATTCCCACGTGTACCCAGACACAAGAGCCCGTGTGCCAGTACTGTACATGCGTGTGCACATGTATGTACACCTCTGCACACATGCTGGCCTGCTGAGAAGACACATGTGGACTCCCATCAAGCGAGGGGCCAGCACTGTCGGGGCGGGGGTGGGGGGACTGTGGGAGCTTGGGGTTCGGGAGTAGAGCGGAAGGAGGACACCTCTCCTGGCCACAGACACACACAGTCGCACAGGATCTCAAACACCCATGCCTGTCCACGTGCTAATCGGAACCTTGGGACAGAAGTGGAGATTTGGGGGGGCCCCCTCTACCCACAGGCAAGGGCTGCAGGGAATTTAAAAGGCCGTCCAGGCTCGGCAGTGCCTGGGGAGTCCGGGGTCCCGCGCGGCCCCACCGCAGCCCCGCCAGCCTAGATGTCCCCAGACTGACCTGTGTCTGCGTGAGGCCCAGCTGCGCGGCCAGCTCGGCGCGCTCGGGCAGCGCCAGGTACTGGGCCTTCTGGAAGCGGCGCTGCAGGGCGGCCAGCTGGTAGCTGGAGTAGATGGTGCGCGGCTTGCGGACCTTCTTGGGCTTCCCGTTCACCATGCGCACCTCGGCTTCCGGCTCCTCTTTCACCGACACTGCGGGCAACGCACCGGGCGGGGGTGGCTTAGTGTCGGCCTGCGGCCCCGGCCACCTCCCGGGCCCCGCGGGAAGCCCCCCCCCCCCTCGGGCCCACTAACTCCCCCGGGAGTTCCAGGCTGCGCGCTCCGCCGCCGGCGCCCGGGGAGGGAGCGGCGGCCACAGAGCCGACCGGCGGCCGCCCAGACGCGGCGCTCCCCGCGCCCAGCGCCTCCCGGGCCGGGACCGCCAAGGCTTTGCTCACGGCGCCTTCCCGGCTCGCCTCCCTTCTCTCCCTTTCCTGCTGTCTCGCTTCTTTCCTCTTTCCCGTCCCTTCTTCCTTCTTTTTTTTTTTTTTAAACTTTTATTTTATGATAATTTTCAATTTTCTGAAAAGTTACAAGCATAGTACAAACTCCTGCCTCTCTCCCTCCCTCCCTTCTTTTCCGTCCTGTCCTCCCTCCCTTTCTCCGTCCTTTCTCTCACTTTGTCTTCACCTTTCTCTTTTCCAGCTCCTCCACTTCTCGGTCGCTGCTTCCCCCTGTTTCCCCGTAAATTCTGGGGCGCCTCTCTCCGCATGCGCCCCTCACCATCCCCCGTCTCCAGCCCAGGTCCAGAGCGTCCCCGGAGCTTCCTGTCCCCCATGCCTGCTCCCAAGCCCTCTGCAGCCCGACGGAGGCCTGTCCGCTGAGTTCCCCGCGAAAGCGCCTCCCTTCGGAGGCTCCCCGGCCGTCCACGGCCCCCTTTCGTTCTCCCCGAACTCGCCCCGATCTTCACCCGAGACCCGGGCGCGGAGCGGGCAGCGCGCCCCAGACGCGCGCGGTCCCGGGACTGGAGCGCCGTCCGCCTCCTCTCGGGGTCGCCTCGCCCACCTTCCCGCGCCGCAGGCGGTCCCGGTCGGATCGCCGACGCGTCTCTAGATCTGGGGGCTCCAGTCCCCCGCCTCCCCTCCCCGGGGGAACCGTCCAGGGTCTCCCCTGCCCCGCGCTCCCTCGGCCCTCACCTGGGTCCTGGGCGGGCAGCGGCTGCTCCCGGTACCCTCCGTACTGCCGGTAGGAGGCTCCGTAGGAATATTCCGACTTGGGCGAGTAGGCGCCCGCGCTGGCCAGCCCGTTGAGGTTGAACTGGTGGTGGTAGGTGTAGGGGTTCACCGTCTGGCCGTAGGGCTGGCCCGAGTAGTAGTCGTGCTGGGGCGCGCTGTAGTAGCCCAGGTCCGTGACGGAAGACTCGGGCAGGGTCGGGGAGTCCTTGGAGCCCGCATGGCAGCTCAGCGAGCTGGAGATGTCGGTGAGGATGCTGCTGAGCTTGCGGTCGAAGGAGCCGCTCATCGTGGCGGGAGCCGCGCCACTCCGGGGCCGGCCCGGGCCGCCGGCGGGAGCGCGGGGCGGCGGCGGAGCCGAGGCGGGGGGCGGGGGTGTGTTCGCCGGGCGGGAGGAGGGTCCGGCGGCGTCTCGGGGGAGGGGAGGCCGGGGGGCCCTGAGACAAGCGCCGGCCTTCGGACGGTCGCTGCGCGCCTCTCGCCGCGTCCCCAGCCACAGGGCAGTGCCGCCCGCTCCGCCCGCCCGGCCGCTTATAGACTCGGAGGAGTCGCCGAGGGAGGCTCCAGCGCGCTGATTGGCTGCAAGTCTTGCCTTCGAGGCAAAACACGCTCTAGTGCTCTTTCGTTTGCGGCTCTCCTCGCCCCTCCATTCTTTGTTGTTACCAACACACCACACACACACACACACACACACACACACACACACACACACACACCCCGCTCCTCCTCTGTGGCTTCCCCCCCAGCCCTGATAAACCCCAGTGTCTCTGAAGGCAGCAGTGGGGGTAGGGTGTCTGTGAAGAGACCCCAGAATCTGTCAGTGTGTCCCTTTCCCTGGTGGGGGGTGGAAGGGGGGCTCAGGTGTGGTGAGGAAGGAGGGGGGTTTGCCCATTGGGTGCTTGTGGAGGGAGGTGGTCTAAAGGGATGGGAGGGGGAGGGGGGGCAAATGACAGGCAGACAAACCTGCCCAAATGGGAAAGATCCGGGGCCCATGAAAATGTTTTAATTTCGTTTAAAATCAAAAGAAAGGAAAAAGAAAACTTAGGTTGAAGAAAATGTTTGAATATATGATATTCATATATATTGCCTTTACAGCAGTGCAGTCATAAAATGTAATTTTAAAACTTTTTTTTTTTTTTAATGGAGGAAGGGGTCCATCAGGCAAATGTGCCCTGAGCTCACACAAGTCACACTTCAGCCCTGGGAGTCGGAGGGACCGGGCAGAGGGAGGCAGGTGTGTGTGGAAGTAGGGGCTTATGGAGCTGGTGGAGGGCACAGCCATCTGTGGTGACATCAGAGCCTTCTCTGAACTATGTGGGTGCAGGTTTAGAGATCACCCAGGAGTCTGTGCATTTGGGACAGCACTGGGGACACGTGTGGGCATTTTTAGAGATCAGGTGTATGGGACAGGTGTACTTGGGGTGTGCAATGTGAGGATTTCCTGTATTCTTCAGTATGCTGGGGTGTATGTGAGTGCGGGAATGTGTGTGAGAGAAAGTGTGTGTGTGTGTGTGTGAGCAGTGGGAGTAGAGGGCCCTGGGATGGCGTATCTGTATGTGAATGTGTGGTTGTGTGCAGAGGTGTATAAAACTCCCAGTCCCTTCCCAATACCCGGTACCTGGGAACCATGATGCTTTTGTGAACCTCGTTCCCAACCCCAAAAGGTCCTAAAGAAGAGGGCCCCCCAACCTGGGGGCCTCCCCAGATCCTAGTCTTGTTTGGCACCCAGGGCCAGCCCTTTAGGTCATCCAACTGGTTCCCAACGCCTAGCCCATTTCTCCATTCCACCCCCAATTCTGCTCCTGCCTTTCTTTGGGATGAGAAGGAGTTCCCACAAATCTCAGTTCCTAGCAGACTATTTGAATCTTCGCAACCATCCCGGGACAGGCAGTGCCAGCGCGCCACCTTGTGGTCACGCCTGGGCTCTGCAGCCTTCCCCAGCCCGGGGAGGGGGTCTCCCCTGTGGACTCGGTCTGGCAGAGAATTGCAGCGGGATCTGTGCGCCTTTCCAAACTCAGACTCCCCGGGCAGGCTGCCAGGGGCTCCGAGGGCTCCGAGAGCTGCAGTTGGCAGAGACTGAGGGTCATAGTCCGCGTGCCGAGGGGCAGGGGTGCCCGCCAGGTCTGAGCGGCTCCGGGGAGGCCTCGGCATGGGAAAGGTGGGGGCGGGGGCCAAGCAAGGGGAGCGCTATCTGTCTGTCTATCTCCGCGTCCCCCCAGCGCCTATCGCCCGCCGCTCCGAGCCCGTGGCGGGGCGAGTTGCCACCCGCTCTGGATGCCCTCTGTTCTGCTGCCAAGAGGGTGCCAAGAGAGCCCACGGCGTCGGGGGCAGGAAGGGCACTGGGCAGGCCGGTTCCCCTCCCAGGATGGGCGCGGGGGGGGGGGGGAGGAGAAGAGGCAGGCAGGGCCTGCTTTGGAGCCCCAGCTCCCTACAGAGAAGGGACAGCGTCAGACAAGCCCCTTCTCTGGCATTCATTCATTCGTCCATCAACTCATTCATTCATTCATTCATTCATTCATTCATTCAGCAACCTACACGAAGAGGGCCAGGTGATTCAGAGATGGCAGGGTGTCTACCTTCCTCTTGAGGTCCTCATAGAAGCTCACTCCTTTCCCCTCCTCACTCCCACTCCTACCTGTGGCTCCCGAGTAAAATGAATGAATGAGCACTGGACTGGGAGTCCAGGAATCGTGAAAGAGTCGTGATGTCGGTGGCGGGTTACATTAGACTAATTTCTATGCTCCATTTTGCTCTGAAAAGCTGAAAGGTCTAGAAATGGACTAAAGTGTCAGCATTGGGGACCTTAGTGAGCAGTTGGTAATGTGAGGTTAGCATCTGGTCCCCCATTGCACTGCGTGCTCTGAGGCAGGTCTTGGCACCCACAACCTCAGTGCAAATAGGTGTGTGTTGAGTGAATAAGCGAGACTCCCTCGTACTGGAGAGCAGCTGAATCATCCTGGCTGGGTAGGCTGCAGGGTTGGGAAAGGGGGAGGCACAGAGCAGCGCTGCCATCGAACTGCCCCACTCCAGGGTGGGAGCGGGAGCAGATTCCCAGACGAGGCCACGATGGCCTGAAAGGGGCCTGTCAGGCCAGCAATACTGGAGCCACCAGCCGCTGGGCGGGCACCTGCTGGTTCAGGGTGGTGAGGTTCCTGGAGGATGTAGTGGGACCAGTGCCACCCACTGCATCTTGTCTGGACCAACAAGAAGAGCAGGTGTCAGCCTGATCAGAATGCTGCCCCTGGTGGCGGGGCGAGGCAGCGCAGCCTGTCAGCGGCCTCTAGGGGGCTGGCAGGAGGGAGAAAGGTCAGGGCTGGTCCATTACCCACCCTCTACCTGGCATGAGAAGAGGTTCCCTGTTGAAGTGAGCTGTTTCCTAGAGGCCAACTGTCATGCCACCTGGGCACGGCCACAGCAACTGGGCTCACAGAGTGCCAGGGAGGAACTCAGGAAGGAGGAACCTAGAGGGTGGACGGACCAGCCCTTGCTCCCTCCATTTCCTGGGGATCTGGCGCCATCTAGTGGTCAGTGTGAGAAGGCCAGAGGCCAGCTCCACTTCATACCCAGAAGGACTATTACTTTTACTTATTTTAGGAGCCCTATCCGCACTAAACACTCACTTTTCATCCGTACCTTGACTTACTCTGCAGCTGCCACCTCTCCCTTCTCCCGCCCACCCTTGTCTAGCCAGTGGCTCCTTCCCTTAGGTTTCTCATTTGTAAATCAACGTGTCCCCTGAGGTCCCTTCAAGCTCTGCTGTTCTCTGATTCTAAATCCCAGGACTCCTGTCTCTCAGGGAGAACCCCCTCTACTTTCTCGCCAGCTCCCTTGGAGGTACATCCAGGCCTCCAATCCTTTGCAGCCTGGACATCCTTCTGGGGTCCTTCATCCATTCGACACATACTTTCTGAGCCTCTACTGTGCTGGGTGCTAAGGATGGATTGATGAGCAAGGCAGACAGAGTGTGCCCCACCATGGAGCTCGAGGTCAAAGGGCTCAGATGGGGGTGGCACACACTGCTGTGACAGCCAAAGGAGGGCTCCAACCCTTCACGGAGGCAGGAGGCTATCTGAGCTGAGACCTGAAGGCCGTATGGGACTTGGCAGCAGCCAGGGGCGAGGACCCAGCCGGCGTGGCTCAGTGGTTGAGCGTGGACCTATGAACCGGGAGGTCATCATTTGATTCCTGGCCAGGTCATATGCCCGGGTTACAGGCTTGATCCCTGGTGTGGGGCGTGCAGGAGGCAGCCGATCAACGACTTTCATCATTGATGTTTCTATCTCTTTTCCCCTCTCCCCTTCTCTCTGAAATCAATAATAATAATAAAATATTTTTTTAAAAAGCAGGGATGAGCGGGAGGAGAGGGTTTCCAGCCACAGGTGCAGAGGCTTCTGGGACTGCCTGGGGCATAGCTTGGGGAGGTGGGGTGGCCAGGGGTAAAGCTGGAGTGGCCTGGAACCCACGAGCAGGAGAATGGGCTTTGTCATCTAGAACAAGCATGTCAAACTCAAAGGCTAACACGGGCCAAATAAACGAAGCATGCGGCCCACGGGCCACGAGTTTGACATGCTTGATCTAGAGGGCATGGGAAGGCGCTGAACATTTTCAACCAGGGAAGAGACATGACTGCATTTGCATTCTAGAAGGGTCCCTCTAGCTGCTGTGTGGGGATGAACCAGAGGGGACAAGATTGGAGGCTGAGAGGCTGTGCACACTGCAGAGAAGGCCAAGCAAGAGGGGAATTAGGTGAGGGTTAAGAGGAGGCAGTGGTGGGGGGAGCGAATTTGAGAGATAGAAGGTGGTCTGGCGATGGCATTTGGATGTTAGTAATAAGGAGAGGGGAACAGCCGAGAATAACCCCAACTTCTGATTTGGGCAACTACGTGGGAAGTTGGAACCTTCTCTGAGAGAGAACACTGGGATGAGAGGGTGCTTGATGGGGAAGATGTGTCCTGTTTTGTTTTTGTTTTCTTAACTTTTCATTTGAGTATAACATCCATGAAGAGAAGTGCAGACATCATCATCATAAGCCACACGCAGCTGTGTGCCTGCACCCAGGGTGAGTACCAGGTTGAGAAACAGTATTACCAGCACTCAGAGCCCCCACCTGCTCCCTGCAGTTACTGCTCCCCAAGGCTAAACAGTCTTAACCCCTGGCTCCATGGGTCGATGTCGTGACTTTTGTGAATGAAAGTATGCAGCATGTACTCTTTCATGTCTAGCTTCTTTTGCTCAACATCATGTTTGTGACATTTATCTGTATCATTGAATATCTTTGTAGATCGGTCACTTTCAGAACCATCTATGGGTACTCCGTCATAGGAATATTCCACCACTTATTTACCCGTTCTACTGTTGATGGGCATTTGGGTAGTTTCCTGTGTGGGGTATCATGAATGCTGTTGCTGTGAGCATCCTTGTACATGTCTTTCGGCGCACGTATGTACACACTGCTGTCGGGTACCTAAGAGTGGGATTGCGGGCCACGGGATGGGCGTGTGTTAAACTTCAGAAGATACTGCCAAATAGCTCTCCAAAGTGGTTGTGCCAGAAGCTCAGTTTTTTATTGTGTTTGCGTTCTAGTGTCTTTGAAACATCTGGGAGGAGCTGTCCAGCAGAAGCTGGCTACGTGGATCTGAAAGATCAGTCAAGAAGCTGGGATTGGAGATGTAACGTGGGGGTCAGGGACATCCTGTGGTAAGTGAAGCCATGGGTGTGGGTGAGATGGCCCCAGAAGGGAGGGAGAGAACAGAGGGCCAAGGAGGGTCCCAGGGCAGCACCTGTGAGAGAGCGGCCAGAGAGGTGGCCCTGTGTTGGAGAGGGGGCTGGGTGCATATTTCAAGAAGAAGGGACTGGGCAGCATGACTCAGTGGTTGAGTGTCAACCTATGAACCAGGAGGTCATGGTTTGATTCCGGGTCAGGGCACATGCCTGGTTGTGGGCTAGATCCCCAGTGTGGGCGTGCAGGAGGCAGCCAATCAATGATTCTCTCTCATCATTGATGTTTCTATCTCTCTCCCCCTCTCTCTTCCTCTCTGAAATAAATAAATATTTTTTTTAAAAGGAGGGAGTAGTCAGCAATGTCAAATCCTGTTTGGACATGTGGTC
The DNA here is from genome assembly GCF_951640355.1 of Cnephaeus nilssonii. Classification (NCBI taxonomy): domain Eukaryota; kingdom Metazoa; phylum Chordata; class Mammalia; order Chiroptera; family Vespertilionidae; genus Cnephaeus; species Cnephaeus nilssonii. The sequence goes on from NC_137090.1 coordinate 11,579,568, forward strand.
TGAGCAGAAGGAAGACTCAGCTGTGCTCACTGGATGGCACCTCAAGGAGGCATTTGGTGGCACGGGGAAGAGCGGGTGAGGCGGAGGGGAAGCCGGGAGGCTGTTTACACTGGCTGAGGGGCGAGTGGGAGGGCGTGGGAGGGGAGGAAAAGGAGCGAACAAGTGCAGGCAAGGCCCGGGGGAGCAGAGAGGGCGGTGCCTGGAGGGCATTTGGCATATTGAGAGGGGTGTGTGTGTGTTAAATGGGAGCAAGCCTGTTTAGATGTCAATGACAGCAGCCAGGAGGGAGGGTTCATCAAGAGGGCCACCCCTCAGTAGGTGGGAGGGGAAGGATCTGGAAGCAGCCCAAGGGGTTAGCCTTGCAGCAGATTCTCTCCTCCTGTTGAGTCAGGAGGGAAGATGAGACCATCAATACTGGCTTTCATTGAGCGCTCACCATGTGCCAGGGGCTGCTCGAAACATTCTGCACAGATGCATTCATTCACTCCTCACACTACTCTATGGAGTGGGCCCTCTCCTGTCTGTCTTTTTTTAAAAATATATTTTATTGATTTTTTACAGAGAGGAAGGGAGAAGGATAGAGAGTTAGAAACATCTGATGAGAGAGAAACATCGATCAGCTGCCTCCTGCACACCCCCCACTGGGGATGTGCCCGAAACCAAGGTACATGCCCTTGACTGGTATCGAACCTGGGACCCTTCAGTCTGCAGGCTGACACTTTATCCACTGAGCCAAACCGGTTAGGGCGTCCTGTCTGTCTTTTGACAGAAGGGGAAACCGAGGCACCGAGCAAATAAGTAAACGGTAGATTTGAGATTTGAACCTGGGCATTCTGTTACCCTCTATGGGGCGGGCAGGTTCGTTTGCAGGTTTGGGGTCAGAAGGTCATTTGATCGAGTTGGGTACTGGACACATGAGTGCTCGAGTTGGGTACTGGACACATGGGTGCTCTCTGTGTTTTTGGGATGTTTGACACATGTCAGAGTAAATAGAATTGTTCCTGACGTTGGGAGATTCCTGGGTGGGTTCATAAAGTAGGTGTGACGTTCACAGCTGAGGAGGGGGGAGCAGGTGGCACCAGAGGTTCAAGGAGAATGGAGAAAGGCGGGCAAGCCTGCTGCCATGGTGACCAGAAGAGGACATACCAGGGGACATGGATGAATCTCTGGGGGTGACAGCCCTTTCTGTGGTTGTAGGGACCCCAGGGGGCAAGGCAGAGGCCATACCAGGTGGTGGGCTGCTGTCCAGTCGGGCTCAGTGGCCAGCTGTGGACAGATAGTTGGGTTGACTAGGGTGGACGTTTGCTTGGCAGGCAAGGGAGGAACAGAATTAGCAAAGGTTGCTCAGGTGGTTTCTAGGGGGGTGTAAGCCAAGCAGGAAGGAAGGTAGGGAAGAGGGGAGTGACAGGTGGAGGAGGAGAGGAGAGATCCAGGCTGAAGGTCCCCATGGAGGTCAGAGGCAGCCAGCAAGGAGATCATACAGGGGGTGTTCTTGGGATCGGAGAGTGGGAGGTTAGAATTTATTAAAAATGTAGGAAAACAAAGAAAAGGGGAAATCTTGAATGAAGCCCAGAGGGGCAAGAGCCACCTTATAGAGAGAGGAACAAATACAAGAATTACATCAGACCCCTCAGAAACCATGCAAGCAAGAACAAAGTGAATTTGTTTAAGTATTGAAAGAAAAACAACTACAACATTGAATTCTGTATCCAGTGAAATTATCCTTCAAAAGTGAACAGAAATAAAAAACCGGAGGGAGTTTGTTGCTAGTAGACCTGCCTGGGGAAAAAAATGTTTTTAAAAAGTTCTTCAAAGAGAAGGAAAGTGATATTGATAAAAAAAAAATAAGAATAAAACTTAGTTCCATATAAAGAAAAGAAAAACATCAGAGAAGGAAAAATAAAGGTAAAATAAAATACTTTATTTTTTATTCTTAATCGATCTAATAGAAAACCGTTCATATAATAACAGAACAACATGCTGGATACGTGAATAGCTATGGATAAGTGAAATAAATGACAGCAAGGCTATCAGGAGGGAGGAGGAGGGAATACTCTGTCAGAAGGCACCTGTACTAGCCATAAAGCAGAATGGTGTTATTTGAAAATGACTTTAGATCAGTTTAAATATTCATCACAACTTTGAAGCAACCACTAAAAATACTTAAAAATAATTTTTTTCTGCAGAAAGTTTGGTTGTTTCCATCTGGTCCAATGCAGAGGGCTCCAGGGTGGTTAAAAGAATGGCTAGTAGTTCCGGGGAGAGGCTCAGGTAAGAGCCAGACACAGGGGGATGCCGAGGGGCCCCTCCAAGGCCTCTGGACTCCAAAGGCTCCTGGTCGTGCTTGAGGGGGAGCCTTTGGAAGAGATACTCGCCCAGCCCAGCCTGGGGGCCCGCAGCCTGCAGAGGTGAGTCAGGTGTCACCCATCTTCTTGATGAGTTTCACCTCCTCACCCAGGAAGTCACGGAGCTGAGGGTCTGCGTGGGCAGAACCAGGGCCTGCAGCTCCCAAAGGGCCTGGGTCAGGCTCCTCTCCAAGGCCAGGCGGCTGCCATGGCCCTGAGTTTTGCCCACTCACCTTGGCTTCAGCACATCCTTTAAGGGACACTCAGCGCCCTTGACCTTCTTCTCCGCCAACTCGCAGGAGAAGCGGCCCACGCCCTCGAGAGCCACATGGTCACCGAGGAAGTAGAAGCCCAGAGAGAGGTAGGTGTGGGCGCCCGCGGATGCAGGTTGGCCAGGCGGTTGACCGCAGCTTCCTCCTCGGTGGAATAATTCCGGCGAATTTGGGAGCTCATGGTTGTCCGGCAATCAGGAGTTAAGGTAGGAAAACCCCGGTGTGTTGGCTGGTCTCGGAGGTGGTTCTGGAGGTGGTTCTGAAGGTGGTGACTGGATAAGAGGCTGGAGAGAGGTCAGAGGCTGGAAGAAGGGGCGTCCCTGGGTCTGTCCATCCAAACGCTTGAAGCAGGAGACAGATCCGGGACCGCCGAGGGCAATACAGAAAGAGAAGTAGACTTGGTATGATAAGGGAGGAGAGAAAATGGAATCATATGAAATGTTCAACCAAAGCCAGAGAATGTAGAAAAAGAGGGGACGGAAAGAGGAAATCGGAAACAAATGCAATGAGTAGAAGATGGCCACAGATGTGGTGGATACTAATTCAACTGTGTCAATAATCATTTACTAGTCAATGTGAATGGTGTGAATACACCAGTGAAATGACAGTGACTGACAGAGCAGGTGCAAAAACAAAACAAAAGCCGCCTCTATGTTGTTTACGCGAAACCCACTTAAACTTCAACGATGCAATAGATTAAAAACAAAGGAATGGAGAAATATATACCATGCTGACGCGAATCAAAAGAAAGATGGAGTAATTATATTAATTTCAGACAAAGCAGACATTAGAACAAGGAAAAATATCAGGGATAAAGAGGGGCGTATATAATTATAAAGGATTTCGTTTTCCAAGAAGGCACAACAATTGTTTATGCAGGTGTACCTAATAGGAATGTCAAACTATCTGAAGCAAAAAGTATTTGAACTGCGGGAAATAAACACTATTATAGTTGGAGGCTTCAGCACTCCTTCCTTAGTAATTGAGTTTGAATTTCTCGTGGGTAGGGTTTACTAATGTGGTTGAAGAGCAGCAAGGAGGCCTATGTGGCTGGAGAAAGAATGAGGGATAGTGCAGAAGATGAAGTGAGAGCGGTGATGTGGCAGGGGTAGGGGGATTATGTAGAGTCTTGGGATATTATAAAGATTCCGAATTTTACTCTGAGACGAGGGGCCCCTGCATACTTTTGAGCAGAGATGTAACAGTCTGATGTCATTCCTAACTTGAATGGAGTTAGGAAGCTCACTCTCTCCAAGATATATTGTTAAGTAAAAAACAAACAAAAAAACAAAAACAAAAAAAGCACCAAACAAAAACAAAATGGAGAGAAATGTTTATGGTATGTTACCAGTCATCTAAAAAATGGGGAGTATAGCCTTAGCTGGTTTGGCCCATTGGTAAAGCATCAGCCTGTGGACTGAAGGGTCCCGGGTTTGATTCCAGTCAAGGGCACATGCCCGGGTTGCTGGCTTGATCCCCAGTAGGGGGCATGCAGGAGGCAGCCCATTGATGATTCTCATAATTGATGTTTCTATCTCTCTCCCCTCCCATCCTCTCTGAAATCAATAAAAATATATATTTTTTTAAAAAAGAATGAAATCTTGCCATTTGAAACAACATAGATAAACATAGAGGGTATTATGCTAAGTGAAATAAATCAGACAGAGAAAGATAAATACCATATGATCTCACTTATATGTGGAATCTAAAAAACAAAATAAATGGACAAACAAAACAGAAACAAAGTCATAGAGAAAGCATTTTTTGGTTGCCAGATGGGAGGGAGTTTGGGGGGGGGGGGATGGATGAAAAAGGGGAAGGGATTAAGATGTACTAATTCCCAGTTATTAAAACAGTCACAGGATTTAAAGTACAGCCTAGGAAATATAGTCAATAATATTATAATAACTATGAATGGTATCAGATGGGTACTAGACTTATCAGAGTGATCACTTCATAAGTTAACTAAATGTCTAATCACTATGTCATACACCTGAAACTAATATAATATTGTCTGCCAACTGTAATTGAAAAATAAAAAAGAAATTTAAAAATCAATTGTACTTCTGAATGCTAGCAATGAACATGTGAAAACTGAAATTAAAAATACAATATCACTTACAATTTCTAACAAAAAAGAAAAGACCAAGAGAAATACATATGTGTAACTACAACCCAACACGGACAGGACGCTAATGCTGTCAACTGTGCTATGTGGCCCACTGTTATCATAACACCCCGAGTGACAGACCTAAGTGTGCAGCCTCAGTGACTGCGATTTGAGCCTTAACAGTCCGCTTTGACCTGGCCTGTGGTTTGAGATGGTGCTGGTCCAGTTTTTAACGCGAATATTGTGATCATGTTTTCTAAGAGTTCAGATCATGAAAGTGAGAATGATTACAATATAATACAGTCCCAGTAACATCACAAGGACAAAAGGGCAAAATGACTGTTATTTAAACGGCAGATGACAGGAGGCCTGTGCAACATGCAGGAAAGACTGGGGGCCTGGGCACAATGACGAAGGGGCTCTGAAGCGCGTGTGGCGCTGCACATACAGGGAACCTCACAAATGCAGGTGAGCCGGGCAAGCACTTCTCATTCAATCAAAAAGTTGTCTATCGCCCCACACGACACCAATCCTCAGTCCGAAATAGTGGCCACTGGATTAGCCTGGGCGTACCACGCGAAGAAGCACGTGTCACCATATTGTTCCCAGGATTGCTCTATGAAACGGAGTGAAGTCCCATGGTGTGATTCACGGGACACGGCTACAATGTCCTGTGGGAGAACAAAGGAAGACGTTTTTATGACATATGTCGTGGCCTCCGACCGAGCAGAGCGCATTTTTGTTCCTTCTAACCAACAGTCATGCTACTTCAGTGTATCAAGTCCAAATCATGGCAACAAGATGTTCTCCCTAGCTCTTAGGTACTTCGATTTGGGGGGGGGGGGGGGGGAATGGAGTTTCAAATAGTCATCTTGGTTTCTATGAAGATTTTCACACATCCACAGCAAACACTACACAGGATGTTAAACCCTGGCGGGTGGGGCCGGGGGTTCAATTCCCGGCCAGGGCACATCCAAGAATCAACCAATGGATGCATAAGTAAGTGGAACAACAAATGGATGTTTCTCTCACTCCCTCCTCCCTCCCTCTAAAAATCAATTTTAAAAAGTAATAAAACTAAAAACACAGGTTGTTGATACCTTATCCAAATGCAAATTAATCTTGCTCCCCTAGGGTGCAGATTCAGCAGACAGGACAAATGCAAATTTTAGCAAATTCCATTCAGTCCATAAACTTCTTATGAACAAACAGAAACGATCTTATCGGCTAAACGACCTGCACATCCTGTGCACCGTGCTGCTAAACGGAGACGCCTTACCTCTCCGTGACACGAAGGCTTTCGTAATGACTGTTTTTAGTCACTTTCCCGTTTCCTCAAAATGTGCAGAAGCACTCAACGAGATTATCGACTTCCTGTCAATGGAAGGAAGTCCTCCTCAGCCATGTGCCTACAAGATGACCCTCGGTGTTGCTGTCCCTGGCAGAGATGTCAAATGTTGACCTGCTGTAAAATCGTATTTTTAAAGGGTGAGATCAAAAGAATGCCCTTCTCTAATGTGGAAGTACATTAAAGATGGGAATGGAGAGAGGCGGAATCATAAAACAGGAATGCGTATGCTGTTTTTCCAAAACTCTTTGATGATCTTTGGAGAGGCCATACGGAGCCTAGAAAAGGATGGGCTGACATCTGATTTGTTCAATGTCATGTGTAGCCTGTGACAGACACATGCAGAAAAAAGAAGACGTATTTTGGAAATAAGACTGTTTCAGAACTCAAAAAAAAAAAAAAAAAAGTTAACAGAAAAGGACAGCCAGGCTAAATAAGACTTTCTTAATTTCTTTACTGAAACTATTTTATTTTAAATCTATGTTAGCCTGGGTTTACAGAACCAAATGGATGGGTTCGTTCCAAGACCTGAGCCTCAAGACCTGAGACCCAGGAGAGCCCATAGTATAAGTTCTAGTTCAAGTCTGATACTCAGGCCTCCAGAGAACTGGATGAGCCCACCCCCCATATTGGGGAGGGCAATTTGCTTTCCTCAGTCTACCTATCCAAAGGTTAATCTCATTCAGGAAATCCCTCCCAGACACACCCAGAATAATGTTTAGCCAATCAAATGAGCACCCCAGGACCCAAGTCAGCTGACACATAAAATTAACCCTCACCTATTCCAACTTCCATTTCAAAACCAGTTCAAACTACCCCTGGGCTTTAAAACCATTTTCCCTGAGAAAGAAGTTAAACGTCCGATGACATCCTAGTATTTAAAAGGATGGGTGTTTTAGCCATCCACAGTCTACAAGATGAACTTCTAGATGCAAAGGACCAGATGGGTCAGCAGCTGGCCTGTAGCTACAGGTGGCCAGAGATGTTTGAACAGCTCTAATTCCCACAAGTCTGAGGACCTGCTGTTGCCCTGAGCAAACTTCTAAGTATCCCATGCTCACACGTTTGTGTCCAAAGGCTATTTAGTTCTATGTCATCACACTGGACTGACATAGGAATCAGGATCACGTGGGCTTGACAAGAGCAGAGCTGTAGGTCAAAATGAATGGTAAGTTTGATTGTCTGCATAAGAGGGAAGCAGGCTGGTCTGGCTGGTGCAGCTCAGCGGTTGAGCGTCAACCCAGGAACTAAAAGGTCACCAGTTCGATTCCTGGCCGGGGCACATGCCTGGGCTGCAGGCTCAATCCCCAGCGGGGGTGCGTGCAGGAGGCCACTGATAGATAATCTTTCTCTGTTGTCAATGTTCCTATCCTTCTCCCTTCCTCTCTCTCTAAAAATCAATAAAACCATATTTTTAAAAAAAAGAGAAAAGCAGGCTGTTCTAAGGCTGCCGGCAGGTCAGAGTATTATTGGGACAGAAAACAGAGTCAAATTATCCTTCCATGTCATGGGACAGAAAGAAACCGGTCATTGCTCTTTTTAAAAATTAAATATGGATACTATCTGTTTGACTTGTGCTCTCTTTTTTAATAGTCTTATATTTATGTATCTTAAGAATACAAAATATAGCTCACAGAATTTAAATATCCAATAAAGAATTTTAAGGAGTTTAAACATGTAGAATCACTCTGAAGTACATCTAAAATGAATATATAATGTTGCATATCAGCTATAATTAAAAATAAATTTTTAAAAAAGAGTTAAAATAAATGTATAAAATCCTATCAGAGGACAAAAAGAGATGTTACAAAGACATTGTTATATTTTTCTCACACATATATTTGTTTAATTAGTCCTATTATCCATTAGTACTAATTGCCTCTTATTGTTCTTTTGTTTAAGTAGCAGCATTTTTGGACCAGAAAAGTAATAGAGAATAGTATATAATTTCAAATAAGTACCTGTTTTCATATTTCTATGTTAAAATCGTGAAACAGCTACATTACACTGAGTGGCCAAATTATTATGATCTCTGAACACATAATAATCTGGCCACTCAGTGTATATCCTATATAATAAAAGGCTAATATGCCAATTGTCCCCTCGACCAGGAGTTCGACCAGCAGGCAGGCCGGCCAATCGCCCATATCCCCTCCCCCTGGCCAGGCTGGCCAGAGCCCACCCATGCACGAATTCATGCACCAGGCCTCTAATACACACACACACACACACACACACACACACACACACACACACACTGAGTGGCCAGATTATTATGCGTTCAGAGATCACAATAATCTGGCCACTCGGTGTATATCTGGGTGTGTGTCTGGGATGGCTGTGTCCCAGATTGGCCCTCGGGAAGTTCGTCACAGTGGGTGAGGGGTTTCATTGCCTAATGAAACCCAGGGCTCCTGGCTCACTTCACAGAATTCAAATGATGTCACCAGGTCCACTCTGTCTCCGTCTGCTTCCTGGGCCCCCACCCACTCAGCCTGTGCTGACATGCTCCTCACCCAGCAGTCTTAGCCGGGAAAGCATGTCCCCAGACAGGCCTGGGGGCGAGTCTCAGCCAGTGCCCTTGGGCCACACGCCTGTCCCTGCACTGCTTGCTGTGTCTAAAGGGAGGCTAAGCCTGGGTCCTGCACTCACTCCAGCCAGGGAGGCTGGAGGGGGCCGCTGCCTCAAACACAAGTTGAGGGAGTGGAGACGTGGCTCTTACCAGAAGCGGGAATGGACGCTGTGCAGGCAAACGCTTCCTCAGCTGTCCATTACTCCCTTGGCAGGGAGCCAAAGTGCATTCCGCTAAATTGTTTTTGGCCAGATCCCTGGAGCCAAACAAACATGCATCCATTTTATCACTTACCATATTATATCGAGACTAGAGGCCCGATGCACGAAATTCATGCAAGGGGCTCGGCCCTCACAGCCCCGGATTCGTCCAGAAGGTCGTCCGGACAGTTGTTCTGCTGTTCATTCTAATTAGCATATTAGCTCTTTATTCTATAGGATTATCTACTGAGCTGTCTCTCGTACCAGTTGGTTGGACAGGGAGTTTCTCAAAGACAGAGACCAGGTCTGATTCCTGCTTCTTCTCCAGCACTTGCCCTCAGCAGTCCTGGGACCCTACTTGCAGTTCATGTGTTTCCTGCACAATCGCTTCCATCCTATGGGCTTTAAATCCACAGCTCCGGCACAGACATTCTGCTGAGTGTTTTTCTGGATGTTCTAACTTGGACATCCGACAGGCAGCTCAAACACTATCTGTTGAAATTTGAACGTGCCACCTTCATCCCTAAACATTCTCCTCCACTGCTCCCCTTCTCAGCAACAGCACCACCAGTTACTCAATTCACTACCTTCTCATCAGCCACAATCAGTCAATCCCCCAGGTGTTATTGATCCTGCCTCCCAGATACCTATCAATCCCCTGTCTCTTCCCACCTCACTGCCCTGCCTGCCTAGGCCTCAGCATCCTGCACCAGGCCTCCCTCAGCCTGTCCTGCCTCTGTAGCTGTGCCCCAGCTCAAAGACCTCCCATGCTTCTCATCACCTCACCTTCACCTTCACCTTCAAACCCATATCAGCAGCTTTGGTCCTGCAGGCTCTGGCCCCCGCTGCTCTGCCCAAGGAGAAAAACTCAAAGGTGAGACTACAGGTAGGATTTTCCAAGGAGCAAAGGTGAGGGAGGTATCTCTTTCCTTGGAGGTTTTTTGTTTGTTTGTTTGTTTGTTTTTAATATATTTTATTGATTTTTTACAGAGAGGAAGAGAGAGGGATAGAGAATCAGAAACATTGATGAGAGAGAAACATCGATCAGCTGCCCCCTGCACACCCCCCGCTGGGGATGCTCCCACAACCAAGGTACATGCCCTTGACCGGAATCGAACCTGGGACCCTTGAGTCCACAGGCCAACGCTCTATCCACTGAGCCAAACCGGTTTCGACTCCTTGGAGGTTTTAAAAAAATAAACAAAAACTGCCTGAGTGTGCTGGAAAATAAGGTGGTATGGCCTAGAGACAGGAGGGGGGCGGGGTGAAGGCAGCCCCTGGACCAGCCTTTTTTTTTTTTTTTTAACATTCCGTATTATTTTATACTAGAGGCCCAGTGCATGAAATTCGTGCATGGTTAGGGTCCCTAGGCCTGGCCGGTAATCAGGGCCGATCTGTGGGGTGATTGGCAGGACGATCAGGGGGCGGGGGGGGGGGGGCACTGGCACCCGCCTTGGCTGGCCTGGGGCCTATGGGCTGGGGGCAGCTCCTGCATTGAGCGTCTGCCCCCTGGTGGTCAGTGCGCATCATAGCAACCAGTCGTTCCGCCATTTGGTCAATTTGCATATTAGGCTTTTATTATATAGGATTAGTTTCAGGGGTACAGTGTAATGGTTAGACAACCATATACTTACCAAGTGATTCCTCCAATATTTTCAAGTACCTGCCTGGCACTATACATAGTTGCTTCAGTATTATTGACTATATTCCCTATGCTGTACTTTACATCCCTATGACTATTTTGTATCTACCAATAAGTTTTTCTTATGCTCTTCACCTTTTTTACTCAGCCCCCCTAATAGCCCTCCTTCTGGAAACCATCAGTCTGTTCTCTGTATCTATGAGTCTGTTTCTACTTTGTTTGTTTGTTTTGTTCTTTAGATTCCACATATAAGTGAAATCACGTGGTATTTGCCTTTGTCTGACTTACTTAGCGCAGTACCCTTTGGATTCATCCATGCTGTTGCAAATGGTAAGATTTTATTCCCTTTTATGGCCAACTAATATTCCGTTGTATGTATGTGCCACTGCTTTTTTTTGGATCCGTCTTAATGGTTACTTACCATCCAGGGGATTGGCCCTGGGGAGAAGGGTGATACTGGGCCCTAATTTTGGGCTGCAGTTATCTCAATTACCACCAGGTGGCAGGCCTGCCCATTTCTAACAGATGGGAACTCAGATTGGCTGATGAATTTGTTTATTCATCATTTATTCATTCATGGTTTTTATTCCCCAAGCACTTTGGACTCCTAATCTGCGCCAGCAGGCATTGTGCTGGGTGTGAGGAGAAAACAAAAGCGGCCCTTAGCACAACTCTACTCAGCCGCCAGTGATACGCCCAGGCCAGGGTCCGTAACCACTGATCAATGTCTGTGGGGCAGGCCTCCTGCCTGGGCCTGCTCCCACTGCAGCCACGTGGGATGGTGCCCTTGCCCTCTGTTCTGGAGTGAGAGCCAGGTTTGGATCTCCTCCCACCCGGTCTCAGGTTGCCCACAGCAGGTCACAAGTGTAGCTGCATAGTAGTCCCTGGGGCTGAGGTTTCCTCTGTCTCTGTTGCTCCTCCAAACAGGCCCAACCTCAAACCACCAGTCCCCCCTCCCCATCCTCTCCCTTTATTCTGGCAACCTGTCTCCGAAATGTTCATCCCGGGAGCAGAAAGTGGGCACCTGGTGCAGACCCGGGTCCCAGCTTGAGGTTGCTGTACCCCTCCTGCCTTCCTCAAGCCTTGCTCCTCCCCCTCCCCTTCCTCTGAGCTCCCAGTGCCAGTGTTCACCGCCTTGGCTGATATAACCTCAGGAGGGCAGGTATGCCACCTTGCTCAGCAAAGCCCCGGGACCTGGCACAGTGGCTGGCACATAGTAGGTCTCAACAAACGTGGCTGAAGCTCTCAGAGGAGGTGAGGGGAAGCAGCTCTGCAAAGGCGCCGAGGTCTGCAGAGGGAAGCCCCCCGGAGCCGCAGGAAGGAGGGAAGGGGAAGCTGGATGCTAAGGACACACCTGAGAGTGTCCATACGCCCAAGTATCTGCCTCGGATTGAACCAGAGGACCCCGTGGACCCACCTCAACGAGGACCACAGTCTGCTTCTCATGCACTGACTCCAGACCCAGCAGGGGGGCAGCGCCTACTGGGGTCACTCTTTGGAAGGGCCCCCTAGATGGTGTCCTTGGCCAGCAGCCATGGAGCCCTGTCGCTGCCTTCCTCCCCTCTCCCCTCTCCTCCTGTCCCAGCTTCCCTGGCAACCAGGAACACCTTCCCTCAACCCGTGCCCGTGCCCGTGCCTTCTGACTCACGGTACAGCTGGCTGGAAGGCATCTGGCCATGACCATGGCCCTGGCAGCTGGCCCACTGGCCCTACAAGAGGAGCACCCCTCCCTCAGACCTTCCATGAAGTCTTCCATTCGGGTATGGCCACTGAAAACTTCCTCATACCAGCCCCCATCTCTCCCAATAAAGGGGAACCCACCACCAGTGCTCTGTGCCAGGTGGAGTAGGAGTCCCGATCTTATCAGCTCATCACATTCCAAACATTCCCCCTGAGTGGGGGAGGGGTGGCCAGAGAGGAGAGTGCTGCTTGACTGGGATATCCTGTGTCTCAATTTGCTTGTTTCTCCCTAGTTCAGATCCAGGCCACCAACTCAGTTCCCTCCACGGACCTCCCAGGCCCGTGCACCTTGGACTCATGTCTAAATCCCTACTCTTTCCTTTTCTGGTCTGTTCTGTTCTGCTTTTCCCTCCATTTTCTCTTTGCTCTCTGAGCCCTCTCCTCTCTGTCACCCCTAGAATTTGTGGGAGGAAGTGGGGGGACCAGGCCAGGGTTCTCGGCCAGGACTTTGTCTCTATTCTAGGCATCCAAGAACTCTGGGATTGGTCTGCCCCCAGTTCGGCATCACCGTCCTGTGCATCATGCATGAGTCCAGATTTGCCCTCTCTGGCCATGGGTTTCTCCCACCCCCTGGAGCCCTAAGGTCCTGGGGTCCAAGTCCTTGACCTCTAAGGCCCTCACAGGCAGGTGGTCTGGGTCCTACCTGGAGAAAGCTTCCCAAAGCCTTCTTCTAAATGGCACAGGATGAGAAGTGAGGGCCAGCTTCTCCGCCTGCCTCCCACCTCCGTGAGCCCTGAGCCCCTTCCTGTCTGGCTGAAGGAGGGGCTGTCTGCCCACCTTCTTTACATAGAAACTGTGGGTCTTGGGCCCAGTACTTGGACAAAGCTGTCTTGTTCCTAAAACACGTATGTGCACATTGCTTTGCCCTCTGGCCACCTCCCAAATCCTGACCCTAGAGAGGTGGCTGAAGAAGGGCTGGGCTCCAGGAAAAGTGAGTTCTAATTCTGACTCAGCCACTAACTTGCTGTGTGACCTGAAGTTAGTCATTATCCTGATCTGAGTCTCAGTCTCGGTGCCCCTGAGAAATGGCAGGAATAGACTGCTGGCCTCTTGCTCCAGAGCCAAAGGGAACTGCCCACTGAGTCCCCAGACTGGACTGAAGTTTTGACCAGGTTTTTGATGGAGGACGTGGAGGGGAATCATCAGGGAGGTGTCCCCCTTTGGAGACAAGTCTGTTTTGTTTTCTGAATGAGGAGCAGGCCACCCCCAGGGGTTCCCTTCGCCCCAGTGCTCCTCAGACCATTCTCTTATCAGAAAAGTGTGTCCAAAAAAGGTAGTACTATGAAGAGTAGATACACACACACACACACACACACACACACACACACACACAGAATCAACATCCAGCTTAATGGTGAACTATGGAAAGTGTTCCTACTGAGATCAGGAACTGGACAGGGATCTCTCTATCACATCTGTCCAGCCCTACAATGGAAGCCCCAGACAGAGCACTAAGGCCAGGAAAAAACATGAAGAGAATTGTAAAGGAAGAAATAAAACTGTCCATATCTAGATGGCATAAGGGTACCCAGAGAAAATCCAAAAAAGATATAAACTATTCGAACAAGTGTGTGGGCTTCCGGTGCTGAGCTTGTCTGGGCAGGGTGGGGTGGGTGGCAGTTAGGTGAGGGGGGTCATGAGTGTCTGTGTTTCCAACCATGAGCGAGCTGTCAGCACGCGGGCGACTTGGCTATGTCAGCTGTTGTTATGCCATCTCATACCAACCTGGCTACTGGGATCCCTAGTAATAATGTGAAATGCTTGCCCTGACCAGTTTGGCTCAGTGCATAGAATGTTGGCCCGTGGACTAAAGGGTCCCGGGTTCGATTCTGGACAAGGGTGTGTACCTTGGTTGTGGGCTCAGTCCTCAGTAGGGGGTGTGCAGGAGGCAGCTGATCGATGTTCCTAACTCTCTATCCCTCTTCCTTCCTCTCTGTAAAATCAATTATATATATATATATTTTTAAAATATATTTATTGATTTTTTACAGAGAGGAAGAGAGAGGGATAGAGAGTTAGAAACATCGATGAGAGAGAAACATCGATCAGCTGCCTCCTGCACACCCCCCACTGGGGATGTGCCCGCAACCAAGGTACATGCCCTTGACCAGAATCGAACCTGGGACCCTTGAGTCCGCAGGCCGACGCTCTATCCACTGAGCCAAACCGGTTTCGGCAAAATATATATTTTTTAAAAATGAAATACTCAAGGCTCTGTAACAAGGATGATGGCTACATTGACCTTCAGTTTAAGAAAAGCCTCCTAAGGTCCCATATAAAGCCACGGTGCTTGCTACAGTGCTGTGTGTGTGTGTTCTTTTTTAAAAAAAAATGTCTTTATTGATGTTTTAGAGAGAGAGAGAAACATGGACTAGGGAGAAACATCCATCAGCTTCCTCCAGCATGCCCCCTACTGGGGGTTGAGCCTGCAACTCAGGCATGTGCCCTGACCAGAATCCAATGGTGACCTTTCGACGCATGGTATGACGCTCAACCAACACTGGCCAGGGTTACAGTGCTGTCTTTGATCGGCACGTTTCTCATTATCACAGGTTCCCTCCTGCTGGCAGGTCATATCTGCAAAGGGTTCTCCCTCAGCCCTGAGACCCATGTCATTGCTGCAGCTGCTGAGGGAGGTATCTGCCATCAGAAGCTCATCATCCTGGACCACTACTCTTAGGCCAGCAAGTGGGCCGCCAAACACCAGGAACCGCATCATCCAGTTTAACCCAGGACCTGACAAGTACTTCATCCTGGGGCTTCCCACCGGAGCACTGGTTGTGAACTGAGTACTCTAAGAATGGAGACCTGTCCTTCAACTACGGGAAGACCTTCAACGTGGAGGAGTCCTTCCTGGAGAACGTCACCACGCCTTTATGTGGAACAGCTTCTTCCAGCACACTGACATCCGCCCAGAAGACACCCACATTCTGGGTGGGAATGCAGCTGACCCGACTTGCAGGCTGAGAGCGGCGCCTTTGAGGACAAGATCGAGGCTGCAGGTGGGATGGAGCTGTTTGTTGGAGGCATCGGCCCCGACCCATGGCTTTCAATGAGCCGGGCTCCAGTCTGGCGTCCAGGGCCTGTGTGAAGGACACCATACTGGCCAGTGCTAGGTTCTTTGATGGAGGTCTCTCCAAGATGCCCACGATGGCCCTGGCATGGGCGCTGTCACGGATACGAGGGAGGTGATAATCCTTATCATAAGGATTACAAGGCTCCAAAGGCTTTTGCTCTGTACAAAGCCACCGAGGAGGGCGTGAGCCATATGTGGACCGTGTCTGCCTTCCAGGAGCATCCCCGCACCGTGTTTGTGTGCGATGAGGATGCCACCTGGAGCTGAAAGTGAAGGCTGTCAAGTACGGTCAAACCTCAGTTCTCAAAAGTCTCCCACCTCGAACAATTCGGTTCTCAACCTAGTGGCTCATGGGGAAAAATGTCTCGGTTGTCGAACAAAGCTTTGGTTTTTGAACCTGACAACCCTTTCATGCTGATACCTCAGCAGGATAAAAAGTGTCTCTCAGGCAACAAACAAAGGAGAGAATGCTTTTGTTGCTGGCAAAATCGACAATTAGCACAATTTTAAAACATAAAGAGGCCATCAAGGGTGCTAATGTTGCTAAGGGTGTGAAAGTGCTCACAAAGCAACAACCACAGGCAGTTGAATAGGTAGAAGAATTGTTGTTGATTCGGATAAACAAAAAGCTGGTAGCTGGTGATAGCATTTCGGAGGCAGTGATTATGAAAAATTTGGTTAAGGCTAGTAGGGGTGGATCGATAAATTTAAGAAGTGTTGATTTATAGATTAAACAGTACTTTAGACATGTACTGTATATAAGAAAGGTTAAAGCAGGGAATCATTTGGGGGTCTGCAACAGATTAATTCAATTTACACTATTTCTAGTGGGAAGAAATGATTCCGTTTTCGAACAAATCGCTTCTCGAACAGCCTTCCCAAATGAATTTAGTTCGGGAACCAAGGTCCCACTGTATTTCAAAGGCAGCAGACCAGCCGCTCCTGTCCTGCTCATTGGCATCCTGGTGTTCCTGCCAGGATTTTACCACCTGCACATCGCCTACTCTGCATCCAAAAGTTACCGGGGTTGCTCCTACAATGAGTGACATTCCGGACCTTGATGACTAGCACTCACCTCAGCCCTGAGCTGCTGAGTCAGGTGGTGCTGAGCTCAACTTCAAGATGTTGAGCAGAAACTATGGCTAAGGGCTACGGAATTCTGCGGTTTTCCGTTATTTCACAGAACAATGGCCAGATTTTATGAGTCCATCATCCTTAAAGATGTTAACTAAGCTTACAATCAGCTAATTAGGGCATGCTCTGTTTCTCATCTCCTGGCCCCGACAAAAAGCTGACAAGTTTTACCACGTGAGCCCATACCATGGGAGAACAGCAATGTTAATTAGAAGTGCTGAGCATTTTAGAGCTGAGCGTTTCTTTTAAATAGCCTTTGTTGTCAGTTTGTTCTTGTGACAAATGGAAGAATGCAGTATGTCAAATTTCTTATTACTAAGTAATTTACTTTGAAAACATCTAAGTATCTTCTCCCCTATGCTCTAACTCAAGAATGTCAAACATGCTTGCTTCATGTTCTAGTGGAAGATCTTGGCAAAATCAAATATTATTGTAGATACATCTGTGCTATTTTTCACTTGCTTTTGTACTAAGAGCAATCAGGAATTTTTTTAAACCTCAGAGCAAGTTTTTAAAATCTGATCTGGTTCACCAATAGGTTGGGCACCATAACATTTGAGTAATTCTATCCTTTATAGATTAAGATGTTCTGTGTATCATGCCTTTAAGGACGAGATTTTTGGCTGTTTTTTACGGAAAATGTAGATAAGTGGTTGTTATTTATAATTTATGACCACATTGTTAGCACCTTGGTTATGATGTCATTCTGCTGAAGATCAAAAGATTTGGCCTGGATCCCTAGGGGACTAGACTGTCTTAGTTTGATTCTGTTCCCTAGCTTGCAGAGGGCGATTTATCTTCAAAAGAAAGTAAAATGTCAAAATATTTTTAAAAAAAAGAATAACTAAGTGAATTTAGCAAGGTCACTAGATAAAAGATCTGTATAAGAAATCAAATGACCTTTCAATATACTACCAATGCACAATTAAGGAAAGGAATTAAAAAGACAACACCATTTATACACCATAAAAAAATCAAATACCTACCTAGAAATAACTTTAACTTAAAAAAAGTGCAAGATCACACAATACACAGAAAACTACAAAACATTCTTGAGAGATCATTTTAAATACCTACATAATAAAGAGAATATACCATGTTCATGGATTGGGAGATTCAATATTGTAAAGATGTTAATCCTCCCCAAATCAACCTATAGATTCAATGCAATCCAAGTTAAAATTCTAGCAGGAACATGTGTGTGCATGTGAGTGTGTATGTGTGTGTACTGACAGGTTGACAAATTCTGAATTTTGACAAATTTACAAATTTTTCAAAATTCATAGTGACAATAGACAAATTCTAAAATTGATATGGAAATGCAAAAAAAGTCCAAGAATAGCCAAGACACTCTTGAAGAAGAGCAAGGCTGGAGGCTTTCGAGCATTAGGTATTAAGACAGCATAGTATTAGTGCGAAGACAGACCAGTAGGACAAAATAGAGAGCCCCGAAACAGACCCACACCAACATGGCCGCTTGATTTTTGACACAGATTATACTGCTGTGCTGCACTGGGAAAATAATTGTTTTTCAACAAATGATGCCAGGTCATTTGGATATTCATACAGAAAATAGTTATCTTGATCCCTACTTCATACCATGCCAGAAATAAATTTCAGATAAATTTAGATCTAAATATAAATTACAAATGACTAGAAGAAAACAGTCTATCTTCATGGCTTTGAGGTAGGCAAAGATTTCTTAAACAGAACACAAAAAGTACTAACCATAAAGAAAACACACACATGATGAATTATTCTCCATTAAAATTAAGAACTTCTGGCCCTGGCCAGATAGTTGAGTTGGTTAGAGCATGGTCCTGATACATCAAGGTTGTGGGTTCAATCCCCGGTCAGGGCACATACAGAAGTCAACCAATGAGTGCATGGATAAGTGGAACAACAAATCAATGTTTCTCTCTCTGAACGTCAATAAAAAATAAAACTAAGAACTTCTGCTTTTCAAAAGTCACCATTACGAAAGTAAAAGGCAAGATACACAGTTGATAAAGATATTTGCAAAGCAAAGGGCTTGTATCCGGGATATATAAAGAACTTTACAGATCAATAGGATGGACAAGATGGACAACCCAATAGAAAACGGGGGAAGGGCTTGAACAGGCACCTCACAAAGAAGGCTTTCCAAATGACTTGCAAACATATGGCAAGGTGTGTGATATCATCAAGTCACCAAGGAAATGCAAAACCCGTAATGAGCTAAAATGAAAAAGACTGGCACTACTAAACATTGGCAGGGACGTGAAGCGTGTAGCACTCTTGTACCCAGCTGGTGGGAATGTAAGTTGGCACAACTTACTTTGGAAAACATCAACTAAAGCTGAACATATCCGATCCCCAGGCCCCAGCAATCCCATGTCTGGGCATGTATCCAACAGGAAAGCAGGCAGTATGCTCCTAAGACACACACACGCATGCTCACCACAGCACTATTGTCAGCAGCCCCAAACCGAAAAAAACAGATGTCCATCAGCAGCAGAAGAGATAAATAAGGGGTGGTACATTCATATGTTGGTATACTCTACAGCAACGGGAAGGAGCAGACAGCTACAAGAAACAACACAGATGAATCTCACAAGTTTAACACTGAACATACAAAAGAGAATCTCATGCCTAGCTGGCATAGCCCAGTGGTTGAGTGTCTACCTATGAACCAGGAGGTCATGGTTCAACTCCCAGTCAGGGCACATGCCCGGGTTGCGAGCTCAATCCCCAGTGTGGGGCATGCAGGAAGCAATCGATCAATGATTCTCTCTCATCATTGATGTTTCTATCTCTCTCCCTCTCCCTTCCTCTCTGAAATCAATAAAAATATTTTTTAAAAAGAAAGAGAATCTCACAAACTCAACGTCGAACATACGAAAGAACACATATTGTATGATTCTGTTGATAGAAAGTCCAACAGCAGGAAAAACTACTCTATGGTGGTAGAAGTCAGGATGGTAGTTCTTTTTGGGAAAATAGAGATTGGGAGGAGACACGAGGGGATGAGGCGGGTACTGGAAATACTGCTTTTTCTATCTGGGTCTGCTTACACAAATGTGTTCCTTTGGTGAAAACCCAACCACTTTTCTGTCTGTATGTGGCACTTCAACAAAACGTTCACGTTAAACAAAATAAGATGGTGGGCCAGACAGACAGACTCATTACCTTGCCCAGAGTCTCACAGCTCTTAAACAGGCAGTTCAAAGTCCCAGGTTCTTATTCCTGCTTTGTTCCTCACTCTGTAAGGCCCTTGGCGAGCCGTTTTCTCTCTGGGGACTCCATGTTCCATCTAAGTGGGGTGGGAAGAAAAGACTCCCATTCGTTGTGGTGAGCGGGAGAGCGCTCTGCCTGGGTCTCTCTGGACATGAAATAAAGAGAAGTGTGGCTCCGGCTAGTAGCCCAGGAGCACCTGGGTTTCAGGAGAGAGTTCTTGAAGAAAGATGTGAAACAGGGGCGGGGTGTGGAGAAGAGACACACAGAGAGGGGGTGGGGGGTCTGAGATGGCAAGATGGCGGGCAACCAGGGTGAGATAAAAACCGGCTGGGAGAGCCAGGGCCACTGCAGTGCTTGAAGATCCGTGGTATCTCCTGTTCAGGAGGCCGCCTCCCTCCTGCATCACCCCCATCCCTCAGGAATGATCCTCCAGGCTCACTGCACTGAGTGGATAGTGTTTAGGGAGGAATTGAAGGAAGGGGGGCTGCATTCCACACCTGGGCTGACAAAGCGCAGGGCCAACAGCCTGCAGGTGAGAGGCAGAGACTAGGAGATTTCGGCAAAAGCTGGAATCAGAGGGAGAGGGGAGCACCCAGGAGCCTCAGGGCAGCGGGGGACGAGGGAGAGGGCGGAGGGTGGGGCGGGAATCAAGCTTAAAACCCTGGGATGGTTTGAATGCAAGAGGAGAAGGGGGAGCCTGGAATTCTGGAGAACTCAGGGTGCCGGGTGGCTGACCCTGGGGTTTCATGTGAAGTGAGCGGGAGAGTAGACGCGGTGTAGGGCCACCTCTCTCCGTGAGCTCCCTGGAGCCCCTTCTTGGGCTGGTGCAGGGCTGCGGAACGCCAGCCCCTCTCAGCCAGACACCGGGCATGTGGCCGAAGGCCAAGGCCGCTGGAGGAGGCCGAGGAGACTCACCTCTCTCATAGTCAAAGGCTGGAAGGAGAGACACTTTCTCAAGCTCCACTCCAGGCCTCTCCTGGGGGAGGCGGGGGGGGGGGGGCGGGGATAGGTGGGAGGGGGGAAGACTCTGATCCCCAAAGAAACAAGGAGTTCAATGCAGGTTGCCTGCCCCCGGGAGAGAGCTGGCCCTGAGGAGCTGGGAGCTTGGAGAAGCCGAGACTGAAGGCCAGGGGTCTGCAGTCCCACCCACCCCGCCCCCCGCCGGGCCACTGGGGGAGAGGGACATTTACCTGCAATATTGCATTTTCCCTCACAAATTGGAACCCCAACCTCCGCTGTCTTTGCTGCTTCCCATGGGCCCAGGGTGTACGCAGGGGGCACACTCTGTGGGGTCTCACTGCCCAGGGAGAAGGACACCATACTGGCCAATGCCAGTCCACGGGTAGGAACACCGCGAGGGGCAGCGCTTCGGTCTCTCAGTTGCACAGACGAGCTCCCAGAGGCTCCGTCACACACCCGGGTGCACAGCTGGGAAGCAGGTGGAGGAGGTGGGGGCTGCGGGGCAGAGGCAGCGCCCTGGGGGAGCTGCAGGAGGGCGAGGAGCATGCTTTGCTCCCTGTGGTTAAGGAGGCTACAAGGGGTGGGGGTGAGGGGCCACCCGGGTGGACATAGCCGCCAAGAGAGATAGGACCCTCTTCAACAAGGCCCGTCTCCAAACACTGCCTCCTCTAGCAAGCCACCCAGACGCCTTCATCTGAGAGGCTGTCCCCATCTTCATCCCCATCCCCCACCCTCCCTCAACACAGGCCGCCTGGAGCGGTGGGGTGGGAGGGGTTTGCCTCTTCCCCGTTCACCCTGACTGACGCCTGAGCTGCAGGGGTGCTCTGCCCTCTGCTGTAGCCACACTTCCCGCCACGCACCCCATTCTAGGGTGGACCTGCCCTTGCTGCCCTGGTTGGGAACCCCTAAAGGTGTGGAAGGACCTGCCTACTCCCCGGACCAGTCCCAGCCAGGGAAGCCCAGGTCTGGGAGAGGAGAGGCCATGACTGGGCAGAGGGCCTATCCCTTACATCCCCACCCACCCCCACCCCCAGGCCTGGAGTCTCTCAGGCCACCAGCCCCTCCCCACACTCTGTGAGCAGAAAGGCAGCGCTGCAGGAGGTAGGTGGGGCAGCTCCCCCACTGACCTCAGGGGCGGCTGTGGAGCAAGGGTGGCCTTGGGAGAAAGGGGAGCAGGTGTTTGCCTGGTTGGGAGAGGCTTGGCTGAAGGGCAAGCTTAGCTCCTTACACCACACCAAGAGGGAGAGAGACGCAGCTTGCTCCTAGGGCACAGGTGGGGGGTGGGGGCTGGAAGGGACAGAGAAGGCCCATGGTCTGGGCTCTCACCCCTTCCTCCCTCCCCAACCCCAAACCCCTGCTGGGGGGGGGGGGCAGCACCTGGATTCCTTCCTGCCCCAGCCTGTCTGTTCAGAGATGAAAGACAAGGAGAAGGGGACAGAGAGACAGAGGGCGACAGGACCAGGGGGCAGAAGTGAGGTGATTGGAGGCAGAAGAGGGGACAAGGGAGGAAGCTCCAGAAGGGCCTGGGGAGTGGGGCAGGCTGCCCAGCGGGAGGGAGCTGCGCAGGGCGCAGGGCGCAGGGCGGGCCCTGTGCACGGCCCAGATGGTATCTTAACTTTCTGGGGGCCGCCCCAGCCTCTCTGTGCCCGGGGTGGTTCTGGGGGTGGGTGTCTGAGGGTTGCTGTGCCTGGGACGTTCCCCCCCGCCCCCCCCATGCTCTGGGAAGTGGCTGCTTGTCTAGCGAGGGAATGACAGGCTCCGGGCAGAACCCCCACCCTGTCAAGCTCCTTGATTATTTTTTCCTGTCGGCTCTGCCTCCAGGGACAGCTTCCCGCCCAGGATGTAAGGCAGGCTGCAGCTTGTCTGACCCAGCCTGGCCCTGGGGGAGTCCCGCTCTTGGGGGGCTGGATCCTCTGAGCCATGGGAAGGCGGACAGGAGTGATTGCTCCCACCCCCAGCCTGGGAGCCTGGGAGGCCCCCTCCCTGCCCCCAGCTTCCCAATCTCTCCTGGGAGAGCAGGCTTGAGCCTTTGGGATGCAGCCAGGCTCCTGCCAGGCGGGTGGGCTGTGGGAGGGAGCCGCAGGCAGCGGCTACTGTTCTGCATCGCCCATCCCCCATGCAGGGGGCGCCAGGCCCCGGGGCCTGCTTGCCTGAGTGAGACAAGAGTAATGGACACAGCCAGGGCCTGACCCCAGGGCTTTGGCTCCAGGCCCAGCGCTAGGAACACAGTCCGTAAATATTTGGGGAGTGAATGGTACTCACCCCTCCGCACACAGCTCTTTCCTGCAGCCACAGAGGCTTGTGGCGGGATTGGGGGGGGGGGGGGGGGAGAAGGAGGCCATGAAGTCCGTCAATCTCTGCTTCCGCGCTGGGATCAGCATCAAAGACCTTGGGGTCCAGCCCGCTGGGCCCTCGGCCAGGTCTGGCCACAGGAACACCACTTCTTCGTTACTCAGGGCAGCACCACTGCAGCCCCCCGCACCCCCCCCCCTCGCCGCCGCCTCTAGTGTCAATGCAGCCCGGGGACCCCAAGCCTTGCCTTTTGGGCCTTCCGGGACCCCTTTACTTGGTGGGGGTGGAAACAAACCCTGTCTGGCTTTTGGGAAGTTAACAGTGGCCCTCAACCTGCTCTTCTGTGCCCTCCCTGGAGCCCTGTCCACTGGCTGTCACCCTGTCTGAAAGGGCTCAGCTCTGGGTGGATCCCCCGAAACTCCTTGGGGGTTCCCTTCCCTGCCCCACTAGGAGCCTGGAGGGGACACGCAGCCCTCAACCTTCCCTGATTGTCCATTCTCCCACAGCCTCTGAGAGACAACAAGGTTCTCTTTTGGAGAAGTCTGAACAGCTCCCACTCCAGGAAGCTGGGAGTTTGAGGGAACCACCAGCGCGTGCTGCAGGGGGGTGGCTGAAGTGGCCTCCGGCGCCCACTCCTAGGGCCTTGGGAGAGGCCGTGGAGCCAAGGAGCTAGAGTTGGTGCTGGAAGAAGGCAGTCGGGCCTACTTTTCCAACCCCGCTCCCTGGTCTACAACTGGATAATTCACCTCGTTTCACGAGAGTCCCTTGGGTCTCTGTCCTGTTGTGTAATATCAGGGCGAGTTATCGAAATCCTCTGGGGCTCAGTTTCCTCATCTGTGAAGTGGGAATAATAATGGCACCTACTTCATAGGGTTGTTTCAAGGATCAGATGAGACGATGCACGCAGGACGCGTCCCATGGGAAAACGTAGAGAGTAAAGGACTCCACAAATGTGAACCATTATGACTAAGACGCAAGACGTAAAGGCCAACTTCCCCAGGTTCTCTCAGCCCTGAACTCGCTGTGTTTCTCATGGACCAGGGCGGCGGGGAGGAAGGATGTGTGGGAAATATGTACAGACTCCTGCTTCAACCTGCCTGGCCCTGATCAGGCCAACCTGCTCCCACCCACTGTTACCCTCCCCACTGGGTTCTCACGGGCCCCCAGGTCTGGTGCCCCCGCCCCCTCCAGCCTGGGCTGGCTGGTGCCCATCCCACTTCCAGGAAGAGGGACATAAACATAGTTCTGATGGATGAAAGCCCCCGACATCCTCTCCGGAAGCACCAGGGTGGTCCGGGATAGAGGCTGAGAGTTCCTGGGCCTTAGGTCACGGAGCCCAGGGAGTAGGGGAAGCACCCCTTCCAGAATACATGGAGAGAGGGGGCAGGGTGGCCCCCCAAAGTCCACGTCCAGACCTCTGCCATCCCTGTCTGCACACCGAGTGGGTAGGAAGTGATCTCCTTGTGGTTTTGATTTGCATCCCCCTGGTGCCGAATGATGCTGATCATCTTTTCAAGGGCTCGTTGACCATTTGTATGTGTTCTTGGGAGAAATGTCTATTCAAATGCTTTTTTAACCACCTTGCTGGCACCAAGCCGCTAGGGTACCGTCCCCCCTTTCATTGTCCCCACTGCAGCCTGTCTTCCTTCTGAGTGCAGCTCGAGCCAGGCCCTTCCTCTGCTTGAACCTTCAGTGGCTCCCCATGGCTTACAGCCAAACTTGCCGAGTTATGCTCTGTGAAACGTGTTTTGTGAGGGATCTGAAGATGGTTCTACGGTCAACCGATGGGCCAGGTTTGGGGAAGTACTGTTCTAATCCTCTCCAGGAGTTTGCCAATGCACGTTGGACCAGAGAAGTCCCAAAACAAACAATCCCCTCTGTAACCCAGCATTTCCCAAATGAATCTGACGATAAACCCACACCCCTCCCCTTGCATTTTCTTTTTCACAGCTTTATTGAGGTATCATTCACATACCATACAACTCACTCATTTACAGTGCACAGTTCTGTGGGTTTTAGTATATGCAGAGTTATGCAACCATCACTACAATCAATTTTAAGACATTTTCATCACCCCCCCTAAACCTATACCCTTTAGCTATCACTTCCAACCTGTGCCCCCCTCATTTCTCTCTTTCAACCCAGGCAACTACTGATCGACTTTCTGTTTATATTTGCCTGTCCTGGACATTTCATATAAATGGAATCATGCTATATGCAGCCTCTTGTGAATGGGTTCTTTCATGGTTCACCCATATTGTAATGTGTATTCATACTTTATTTCGTTTTATGCCCAAATAATAGTCTATTGTGCGAATCTGTACATTTTGCTCGTCCATTCACCAGTTAATGGACATTTGGGTTGGTTTTACTTTTGAGCTATTATAAATAATGCTGCTATAAATATTCGTGTCCAAGCTTCTGTGTGGTTATATGTTTTCATTCTTTTGGGTATACACCTGGGAGTGGAATTGCTGGGTCAAATGATAACTCTATGTTTAACGATTTGAGGAAATTCCAGACTATTTTTTGAAGCAATTGCATCATTTTACATTCCCACCAACAGTGAATGAGGGCTTCAATTTTTCCATGTCTTCACCAACACATATCTGAGTTTTTGGTTCTAGCCATCCTTGTGGGTGTGAAGGGGTATCTCCCTGTGGTTTTGATTTGCACTTCCGTAATGATTAGTTGAACATTTTTCATGTGCTTATTGCCCATTTGTGTTTTTTTTAAATATATTTTTATTGATTTCGGAGAGGAAGGGAGAGAGAGATAGAAACATCATTGATGAGAGAGAATCATTGATTGGCTGCCTCCTGCACACCCCACACTGGGGATGGAGCCCACAACCTGGGTATGTGCCCTTGACTGGAATCAAACCCTTCAGTCCACAGGCTGACATTCTATGCCCTGAGCCAAACCAGGTAGGGCACTTATTGGCCATTTGTATGTCTTCTTTGGAGAAATGTCTATTCAGATCCTTTGTCCATTTTTAAACTGGGTTGTTTGTCTTTTTTATTATTGAGTTGTAAGTGTTCTTTATATTTTTTTGATGCAAATTCCTTATATGATATAGGACCTAGAAGTATTTTATTCTTTTCTATGGGTTATCTGTGAGCTTTTTTGAAGGTGCCTTTTGAAGCGCAAAAGTTTTAAATTCAGTGTCTTCATTCATTCAGACTACTATAAAAATTAACAGCTTCTAAACAACAGAAATATATGTCTCACAGTTCTGGAGGCTGGAAGTTTGAGATCAGGGTGCCAGCATGGTTGAGTGAGAGCCTTCTTCTGGGCCTCAGACTTCTTGTTCTAGCCTCACGTGACGAAGGGGCTAAGGAGTTCTGGGGCCTTGTTTATAACAATACTCACCCCAATCATGAGAACCTTGCCCTCATGACCCAATAACCTCCCAAAGCCATTACCTTGGGTATTAGAATTTGGGGTGGACACAAACATTCAGAACATAGCATCCAGTTTATCTATTTTTTCTTTTGTTGCTATGCTTTTAGTGTTATATCTAAGAATCCATTACCAAATCCAAGTTCACGAAGAATCAGCCTTATGTCTTCTTCCAGGGATTGTATAGGTTTAGCACTTATATTTAGATCCACTTTGAGTTAATTTTTGTATATGATCTGAGGTAGGGATCCAACTTTATTTATTTATTTATTTTTGCATTCAGATATTCAGTCTCCCCCTCAGCTCCCCTTGTATGTTTACAAAATACCCAGTAGCATCTCATGGAACACCAATTGGGAAATGCCAACTGACAAGATCATTCTAGCCTGGTCAAGGTCTTTCAACATCTGCCCCCAACTTGCCTTTTCCCAATTTATCAGGACTGGCCTCTCGCTGTTTCTTAGACTTGCATTGTTCTGACGCCCCCACCCTCACCCCCACACCATCCATCTTTGCCAGATGAAATCCACTCTCCTCTAAGGAATAATAATAGCTTTCTATGTACCAAACATTTTCCTAAGCACGCTATTTGTATTATCTCACTTAAGTCTTATATTAGCCAC
Source organism: Cnephaeus nilssonii (assembly GCF_951640355.1). Lineage (NCBI taxonomy): Eukaryota > Metazoa > Chordata > Mammalia > Chiroptera > Vespertilionidae > Cnephaeus > Cnephaeus nilssonii. Next base: position 11,606,500 of record NC_137090.1, read on the forward strand.
ACAGTGTGCACTCTAATTACCCCCATTTTACAGTCGAGGGAGTTGAAGTACAGCACAGTTAAGTCACTTGCCCAAGGTTACACAGTTAGCAAGTAATGGAGGGAACATTTGAACCGAGGCCATCTGAGTCCATCTTAACAAAGCACTACCTGCCCATCAACCTTCGCTTTTCACCACCGCTCCTGCTCACGGCTTCCTTGATACCAAAATATATTTACTGAGCTCTACCATGTGTTTCGCTGAAATAACAAGTTAGCGAGTGAGTAAGAGAATTAATAGAACTGCATTGTTGGAGCTGGAAGGGACCCAAGCGGTGGCGTACATTCCAGGACAACAACTCGATCTGATGGAAGGGAAGGCTCGGTGACTCCTCCAGGGTCACAAGGTGGCAGGGACCCTGTCAGGACCGGGTCTCTCCACCTCCTGCCTGGCAGTTCTGACACCACGCCGGCTGCATCTCCCTTCGACACCCACTCGACACACGTTCGCTAAGTGCCTTCTCTGTGCCAGGCCCCTGTCTGAGCTCCGTCTGAGCCAAACAGAACAAGAACCCTGGAGCCCTGCCCTGTCTCTCTCCTCGGGGACAGGGGCTTAGGCCTGGCAGGGTCCTCCTGGCCTTTACGACACTCCTGGTTCCTCCCCCACGCAGGGCGGTCCTCTGGGCTCCGGGGACGTCTCTGTTCCCTCGGAGGGAGCGCTGGGAATGGGAGGCGGCCCGCGGCCGGCCAGGGGCACAGGGCGGGCCGGGAGGAAGGGCCTTGGGTAGGGTTCGTTTCCTGTCACCCTTGTGTGCCGCGTGCCCCTGGCTTCTGGTGGCTGTTTCCGCCCCACCCACAGCCTCCCTGGATGAGTGGGCAGCTGGCCTGGGACTGGAATTCCCCACCATCCTCAGTGCTAGCTGCCTCTCAGCTGGGTCCTCTCCCGGGAGCCCAAGAGACCCGGATGAGAATCCCACTCCCCCACCAGCTGTGTGACCTTGGGCACGTCAGGTTGCCAGTCTGGGCCTTTGCTTCCTCTGCTGGGAAAGGGGCTAACAGACCGACCTCACAGAATGAAGAATAAAAGACACACTTCACATAAAAGGCCTGGCACAGCGAGACTCCCAGTATCGACTGTTACCCCTTTTCGCAGTCCAGCTCTTCCCATTCTCCTCCTTCGGGAGGTGTGCCAGGGTGCCCACTCTCCCCTGTCTCCCCATTCCTGTGCCGGGTCCCAGTCTGAACCTCGGAGGAGGCTTGTGATGAGGGTGATGGGATAGAATTCCCTGGATGCTGATCCTGCCCCCCACACACCCCCATAGCTCTTGGGTGTCCACTTCCCTGAGATAGACATGCCCATGCCTATGTCAGCGAATGGGACTGAAGGGAACCCTCGGCGAACCTCATCAGTTTTTCCAAGAACCAGATTCAATCTGATGCGTAGCCCTGACCTCCACGCGAGGCAGAGCGCTGTAGTGGGAGCTATTGGCAGGGTGGAAAGAGGGGTCTGAGCTCGCTTTTCCTGGAAAACAGGGCTGTGGGGGCTCCCTCCATAGCCGCTGCTCCTCCCACCCCCACTCCAATAAAAAAGTAACGTTGATCGAGCTATCGCTATGTGGCAGGCTCTGTGCCACTTCTCATCTACTCCCACAACGACTCTGTGATTAGGGTGAGATTTCTAACTCGGTTTTACAGGTAGGGAAACTGAGGCACTGAGCGCATGAGCAACTTTGTCGAGCCAGTAAGTGCCATCTGGCCAATTGTGGAAAGTGCTCTGTCAGAGTGAGAAACAGGGTTACCCTGGAGCAGAAAGCACCTGCCGAAGGACCCAGGGAGCCTGGGAAGGTGGCATCTGTACAGCCAGCCGAGCTGTGCCTGCTGCCCCGCTACCACGCTGCCCTGGCATCTCCCTGCCCCCTGTGCCCTCAGTGTGTCTGGCTGTTCCCTCCCCCTCCCGTCCCCGCAGTTCCCTCCTCAGGAGTGGCAGCGGAGGCCGGCCGCACCCTCCCTCTGCCTGCCTACTACGCCTGCCCTGGGCTGCCCAGAGCAGTTCTGCCACTAAAGGGGTGGCCTACACCCCCTCCAAGCCCCATCTGACTCCTTTCCTCAGAGGAACCGGTGGGGAAGGGGACCCCGGAGGGAAAAGGCCAAGACCTGGGGGTATGTTTGGCAGGACAGTGACATCACCCTCATGGCACCCATGGTGCTGACCGTCAGCGGGAGAGGGCAGTGCCCGAGGCCGGTCTGGAACCCCTGCCCGGGCCACCCACCTCCACGAAATCATTCTTTGTCCCCCCTCTTCCCTCAGCACCCTCCCCGCCCTGCCCTCACGCTACATCTTCCTGAGTCACTCATACCCCAGGGCCCTGGTTTCCATGGGCGATGCTGTAATTTTCTCCCAGCCCCTCCCAGGGCGCCCAGGTGCTACCTGCCAGGCAGGACTGCCTGTGTTTTAACGGGAAGCCTTAAGCTTTGGAGGGTTGGCCAAATTCTCAATTTCATGAGAATTTCTGTGATCCTGGCAGGAAAGGAGGGGGATCTGCTGCTGCCCTTCAGACCAAGTTCCAGAAGGGGGCGCTGCCCTGCCCATCAGAGCGGGGCCGGTGCCTCCCCGTCTGCCCTGTAATCTACTCCTCAGCTGGAACGCAGGTTTCAAATCAGCAGTAACTGATTCCATTCCCCTTCTACTACTGGACACTCCGGGGTGAGGGGCTGGGGGGGGCGCCAGGATGAGGGGCGAAGGCTGGGAGGAAGCTACAACCTGTGTTACTCAGGGCCCTGGCCCGTCCGTCCGGAGCGGGTGGGGAGGAGGAAGTGAGTCAGTGGGCACAGCGATTCATGCCTCAGAATTCTGACTTTCCTTTTCAACCCACTGAGCCAAGACATTTGTCCCAACAGGATCCCACGGTGGGGGAGGGGACGGGAGCAAGAGGCTATTTACAACACAGAGCTGGCTGTTCACTCACCTCCGCTGAGTTCCCTTCTTTAGAGCCAACTGAACACACAGTGTGCTGGATACACAGTGGTTGAAGACCTACTGTGTGTGAGGGTGCTGGAAATACAGGTGTAATCAACAATGAGCGTAACTACTGAGTCCCAGTTCTACTCTTTTTCAGCAGGCCTGTGAGTCTGGTATCTTTGCATCCAATTTACAGTGAGGCCACTGAGGCAAAGAGAGGTGAAGGGACTTGTACAAGGTCACAGCCCTGGCAGGCTATAATCACACTAGAAGCCCAGCTGCAAGTCAGTGCAAGGCCTGGAAGATTGAAGAGGGACTACATGCAAGGGTGGAGTGGAGTGTGGGTGATATAGGGTCCAGGGGTGAAGGAGGAAAGTGAAGACTCATGAAAGATTTTGAAGAATCAGTGGGTATTGCTCAGCTGTCATGGCTCAGTGGTTGAATGTCGACCTATGAACCAGGAGGTCATGGTTCAATTCCCAGTCAGGGCACATGCTGGGGTTGTGGGCTCAATCCCCAATCATGCAGGAGGCAGCCAATCAATGATTCTCTCTCATTGATGTTTCTATCTCTCTTTCCCTCCCTCTCCCTTCCTCTCTAAAAATCAATATATATATATATATATATATATATATATATATATTAGAGGCCTGGTGCATGAAAATTTGTGCACTGGGGGGAGGGCAGTCCCTCAGCCTGGCCTGCGCCCTCTCACAGTCCAGGAGTCTTCAGGATATGTCCGACTGATGGTTTAGGCCTGCTCCAGGAGTGGGCCTAAGCTGCAGTCTGGCCTCCCTCTGTGGGAGGCGATTGGGTGAGTGATCAGGGGACAGCACTGGCCCATAAGCGGCTGGCCCCACCCCCACCCCCACCCCCATCGCTGTCCCCTCCCTCTGACTGCTGGCATGTGCCTTGGCTGGCCTGGCGCCGCCTGCTCACCAGCTCTGCCCCCCACCGACCTGTGGTTCCTCTGTTCGTTCGATTTACATATTATCCTTTTATTATATAGGATATGTATGTATATATTTTTTTAAAAAGAACAAGTGGGTGTTTTCCAAGTGGACGAGGTGTGTTTGTGGAATCCTGCTGGAGACAAGGTGCTGATTCAGAGGCTGTTCCAGGAGAGTCGGCTGTGGGGACAAGGAGCAGAAGCTGAGCCCCTTCTGGACACTCAGTGTCTGAGGGGCCTGTGGGTGGCCAGCCAAGTGGCTGGCGAGAGTTGAACATCAAGGCTGGAGCCTGGAGGAGCTTGGGCGGGTGTCATCAGCAAGTAGGAGAATGCTAACGTACATGGATAACTATCAGTTCCCTTTCAGGATTCAAATGTACATAAAACATTCAGAGACACATAGGCAAACACGTGTGAATGCACAGACACATGTTCCAATCAACTTTCATGTAGGAGCATTTCACTGACCACCACATGTGGTCCTCCACCCCAGGAGGGTCTCTAGGGAGTCAGTAGGAGTAGGAGGCATGGATGAAGCCTCCAGCCCAGATTTCCCACGTGAGCACAGAACCCTGCCAGTAGAAGGTATCTCCCCCGGGATTGACAGGGCCCCTGGGGGCTGGTGACTCAGCTCAGATGGGGTGACCACACGGCCTCCCCACCTTGAAGGGGCCACCTTGGCATGAGATAGAGAATGCTGAAGAGCCCACCAGAGTTCTCATCGCCCAGCCCGGGCAGCAAGGCCATGCCATGGATGGCAGCGAGGGGACCATGGAGAGTGTTGGAGGAACTAGAAAGACAGGGTGGGGGGAGGGAGAGGGGGGAGAAGTAGTGTTGGCTGGCAGGGAAGGTTACAGATGTTTGGGGCCAGCACACCAGGCCCCTCTTTGGGTCACTGCCTATTTATTCTCAGAACCCCTCTGTTCCCCCCACCCCATGCCCTGGGCCTTCTCACACTCTCTCCCTCCTCTGCCCCTCACCCTTTGCCCAAATTATTACAGCAGCCCCTCCCCGCTAGCTCAATCTCTCTTGGCAATGCCAACTTCATGCTGTAGCCAAAATGTTCTTTCTAACACCGCCCACTGCCCCCAGGCACCAGCCCTGAAATACAATATCATGTGGGTTTAGCCGCTTTAAATGTGAGAGCTTTCAGAATGTGAGGCCACGATACAACTCCAGCCTCTGGCACATGTTCTGGTTCATCTCCGACAGCCCTGGGGGCCCCCAGCTCTGTGCCTGTACGTAGTAGGTTGTCAGTGAGTGAGGCCCACAGATTCTGAGCCAGGGAAGTTGTCAGGACTAGGCACCTGCCCCACCCAGCCCGGGCCTGTAACTGGGTCACTGGAGAAAGGAAACCTGATAAACCCATTCAAGCTCCCCAGCTCCTCCCTCTCCCTCAGGATTTGCATTTTCAATTCAAGTCGGAGAGAGAGAGGCCTGAGTCTTCGTTCAATGGCAGTTATTTGCTCCACTTAGTCCAACGAATATTAGGAGCCTTGGGACACAAAGGACACCCGTAGAGAAACAACGAATAATGTTCTCCAGCCCTTTCCTTTCACAGATCCGGGGAAACTGAGGCCGGAAGGACAGTAACCTGCCCAAGGTGAGAGGGCAGAAGGTAGCCTGCATCCAATGCCCGTGGCACCACAATTCCACTCCATCTCTGTCTGCCCACTAGCTGCCTGTGCACATCATGTCCACGCCCTGGCCTCCCTGTGAGGAGTGAGTGAGCAAGTGGTGTGGTCTGGGAGCCTCAAGAGACAAGTGGACAAGGAGAGAGCGAGATGGGGTGTGTGTGTGGGGGGGGGAGACAGGGGGACAGGCAGAGGAAGGCTGGTGTGAACACAGCAAACACTGCGTAAACAAAAGGTGCTTTTATAAAGCGTTGACGTCACTGTTGCAACGGGAAAACTTCCCCCCAAACAAGTCCCCCACTCTTCTGTTTTCTCCACTCCGAGCTCCTCCTTGCCAGTCCATTCCTTCTCCCTTGTCCAGATACTCCTCCTCCGGGGAGACTCCCTGACCCTACAGCAGAATCCGCAGTGGCATGTTGTTGTGGTCACTGCAGAGGTAGATGGATGGATCCCATCAATGTCAGGACTGATGACGCCGCACACCTCCCCAGAGGGCATGACAAGTTTTATTTACGTAACTGAGGTCTCGGGGGAGCAGGTCTTATATGGCTGGGGACAGCCAGGAAAGGAGATTGGCCGGGATTTTTCCTGTGGTTGGGAGGGAGGTCAGGGTGAGTATTTGTGTGGGAAGAGCAGGGCTTGCATGGCTCAAACCTCCCGTGGATGCCAAAGGAGGGAGCGCAGCCAGGACCCAGGCTTTCTCGTCAGCTTGTCCAGGTGTGGGACACACGGGGAAGAAGGAGAGGTGACGGCTTAAGAGCTGTTAGCAATCAAACATCAAAAACTGTGCCCAGCCCTAGCAGGTGTGGCTCAGCGGATAGAGCGTCGGCCTGCAGACGGAAGGGTCCTAGGTTCGATTCTGGTCAAGGGCATATGCCCGGGTTGCAGGCTCAATTCCCAGTGTGGGGCGTGCAGGAGGCAGCCAATCAACGATTCTCTCTCAACACTGACGTTTCTATCTCTCTCTCCCTCTCTCTTCCTCTCTGAAATCAATAAAAAATATACTTTAAAAAACTGGATATTCCTGTGCCTCTGTCTCTCTCTGTGTGCCTACATTTCTAGGTGAGTCCCTTCTCCATGGGGAGGAGCTGATGAAGTCAACTGAGAATGAGATGAGGCTGTGGATGCTCTCCCTGAAACCAGAGCATGTTGGGTGCTGGGCATGAACTCTCCAGCCCACAGGCCCTTCCAGTCTCCAGGTCTCCCTTCACCATCCCACCTCCCCCAGATCTGTCTGACACTCCCCCACATTCCTTAGCTTGGGCCCTCCCCCTCGCAGGCGCCCGGCTCCCGCTCCCACATTCCCTCTGGACACTCCCCTGGAGTGGAAAAACTATCTGTCATCCCTTTCCTGCTCCCAGCCCTGGGATCGGACATGCTGGGCATTCCTGTTGGGGATGGCCAAAGAGATAACGCTGGCATGGAGCCCTTCCGTGGCATCATTGTACTTTCAATAGGCAGGACCCCTGCCCACTCTGCGTGTCCACCTGGCCCCTGAGCTCCTGGCCCTGGCTGCCTCCTCTTCTCCTGGAACAAGGCGGAGGACCCAGCAGGGTCATAAGGAGAGCAAGATAAGTTCAACTTCCAGCCAAGTCAACTTCCTGTTCCTTGACGTCCAATATCTCCTAACCCCGGAGGCTCTTGGCCACAGGTGGACCGTGGACAGAGGCGGAGTGGCTCTGGAACAAAGGCTGTCCTCAGGACAGACAGGGACGAGTGTCCACTCCCCAAAACCACAGAGAACACTGTTATCGCAGCTGCTTTTGTTTAGGCATATCTGGCTGTCTGACCAACATCTGCCTGGAGTTTGTCTCTTAAAGACACAGCTGTGGTCAGTGGCTGCCAGTCCTAACTGCCCTCCTTGAGTTGCGTGGTCTTGGACATTTATGTTCCCTTATAGATCAGACTAGTAGCCCGTTTGCACGAAGATTCGTGCAATAGACCTTCATTCACCTGGCTGCCTGCACCAGTTTTCTGCCGGCACTGGGGACCCAGGCCTTGGCTGTGGCCACCGCCTTCTGCCTTTTTCAGGGTCGGGGCTTGGCCCCGGGCAGTGGCCTTGGGCTCGGCCACACCCAACATCCCTGCTACCGATCACAGGAGCCGACCCCCAGTGGTTTCCTGCGATCGGTGCAGGCTCCCCTCTGGTGCCCAAGGCCGGGTAAGCCTCGGGTGGCTTTCCCGGCCTTGGGCTCGGCCGCACCCAGCGTCCCTGCTACCGATCGCAGGAGCCGACCCCCTGGTCGTTGCCTGCGATCCGTGCAGGCTCCCTGCTGGTGCCCAAGGCCGGGTAAGCCTCAGGCGGCTTTCCAGGCCTTGGGCTCCACCACACCCCAACGTCCCTGCAACGGTTTCCTGGTGGGCGTGGTTGGTGGGCGTGGCTTGGGCGTATCGAAGGTGCGGTCAATTTGCATATTTGTCTATTATAAGGTAAGATGAGGATGATAATCCCAACTTCACAGGGAGGCCAGGAGGATGAAATGAGAGTCTTCGTGTGAAATGTTTCCTCAGCTGTCCAGTTAGGCTTGAGCCCCTCCCAGACTCTGCATCTGATTTTGTACTCCTAATTCTTCATTCTTCTCCTTAAAGAGGGCTCCAAATTGTACAAGCTTCAGGCCTCACCAAAACTAGATCTGCCCTGAGTATTATACAAACGTTAATTATTAGGGTAAGTGGTCAAGAGAGGCTCTGGGGTCAGATAACTGAGCTGTGTGGCTTCACCAAGTTGCTTTACCTCCCTGTGCCTCAGTTTTCTCCTCCCGAATCAGAGACAGCCCCTCATCAGTTGTTGCGAGGATTTCATTTAAAAATATTTGTAAAGCCCTTAGCATAGTTCTGGGTGCATAAGGACTTAACGACATGGTAGTTTTCTTATTATTCTAAACGCTCAGAGATAGGAGTACTAAACCGAACCTGAAGGTTGTGAGTGCTGCGGACTGAACTCCTGAACCAAAATAACAAAGCTCCTTCGGTTTTGTGCTGCAATGAGGGAAATCTGAGTCAGACTTAATAAAGGACGCAGTGACCTCTAAAGTTCCCTTTCAGCTGGCTGATTTTTCTGCGGATAACCCTTAGGCCCCGCCCACCTAATGCCAACTGGCACCACCCACTACACACCTGTGGGGGCTGGCATCCCCGCCTAGTCTCCAAACAGTCTGAGCCTGGGTGGCAGAGGGGGAACTTTGGGGTTCTGCTGGGCTAGTATCTGAAGGCAGGGGTGGGTGAGAAACGGGTGCAGTCTGGGTCCAGCTCCCTGGCCACTCAGGGCACTTGAAAGAGAAGAGAATCATTTCCACATCCATGGGCTTCCGAGGGATACCAGAAGGCGCAGCCCTTTGGGGGAAAGGCTGACTTGTTGCTAACTGCTACGGATGCCTGGTTTTTTACTACTGCTAAAATCTGCCTGGCTTTGCTGAGGGACAACTCCCAGCTGGGCTCAGGGTGGATGGGGGCGGGTGGGCAAGAGAAAAAAAAAATCTCCACGAGGACAGCGAAGGGGCTGTGTGCGAGGGAGAACGCCCAGAGACCGCCAGCCGCCTCGCAGGGACTCCCAGCACAGCGGAGGCGCGTCGGACTGTGCAGCCCGCGGCGGCGCGCGGAGCTCAGTTCGCCAGGCTCTCCCGCAGGGCCGCCGAGGTGGCCACGCCTGGAACGGCCTTTGCAACAGCAGTAGCTGCCGCAGCAGAACCGTCAGGACAAATCCCACCCCCGGCCCCGCCCGCCCAATCCATCTTGATCAAAAGGAGACGCTTCTTGGGAGAAGCCAGGGACGGGGAGGGGGAATCCAAGCCTTCGGGGGCTCTCGACAGGTGTTTGGGGGGAGAGGGCGGAGCCGTACGGGGGAGGATGAGGAGGGCGGGGCGGTGCTGCCCCTTTAAGAGGCGGCGGCGGAGCCCGGACCTTTTCTCTTTCCCCGGAAGGAGAGGGAGCGCGGCTGGGCGCGCAAGGTGGGGAGGTGCGGCGCTGGGCGTGGGAAGGCGGGGCGCGCGGAAGCACCCCTCCCTCCCGGCCTCCTTGCGGTCTACGGGTCTGCCAGCCCAGATCCGTCACCGAGCCGGGATCGAAGTCGACTGTGCGGCCAAGGGGGCGCGGCCGGGACCAGCTGTGGGGCAGGGTGTCCGGGGTGGGGGCGCGGCGACCAGAGGCAGGGCTGGCCGGAGAAGAGACCCGCGGACCTCGGAGCGCACCTGAGAGCGCAGACCTTGAGCGGATGTGAAACCGACCCGCGCTGCGGGGCTTGAGGACGCGGCGGGCCGAGTTTTGCGGTGGTGCGGCGAGCAGGTGAACAGGTCCGCACCCCCAGCTCCGCGTCCTCACGCGCTCTCGCCCGGGTGCCCGCTCCCGCTCGCATCCATGGGACCCAGCCCCCGCCTCGCCACCCCTGTCCTGCGCCCGACGCTCTGCGCGCTCGCCTTGATTGTGGCCGCTGGCGGTCGCGTCGCCTCCGCCTTCAACCTGGACACCCGATTCCTGGTGGTGAAGGAGGCCGGGAACCCGGGCAGCCTCTTCGGCTACTCGGTCGCCCTCCATCGGCAGACGGAGCCGCAGCAGCGCAACCTGTGAGTGAGGCTGGCGGGGGTGGAGTGGCCGAGAGAGTGTGTGTGTGTGTGTGCGCAGGGTGCGGATCCGGAGTTGAGTCGGAGTCCTGGCCCACGGGCCTCCGGCTACTGTGAGCAAAGATTAAGGGGGTGGGGACCTGGGCAGCCCTCCTGCTGCCGAGATTTGGCGGGAAGTGAAGGGAGTAGGCGTGGGATGGGGGGTGGGGCAGTAATCATTGGCAAGTGCTGACCCAGCCAGAACCTGTCTAGACGCAGCCCCTCAGCCCTTTAAACCTCTCTGGAGAGCAGCATTGGGGTTCCGCTCCCCTGAGCCCCTTCCATTCTGTGAATTGAGTACCTAGCACACCGCATGCCACTTAATTCTCCAGGGATGGGAGCTGGGGGGAAACTGCAAGATAGACGCCTATTGGATCTCCCTTACCCGTCTCCTGGGGGGAGACCTATAGGCACATGCTTTTAAGCTCTCTCCCTTGACACCTCCCATTAAGTCTGCGGCCACGCCAGCCACACCCTCTGCAGAGACAGACTGGAGGGGTTCTCAGCCTCTCCGCAGCTGGAGGGTGAGGGGATGAGTCTGGGTGTTTGGAGCTGTCCAGGGGCCTCCCTCTGACCTCTTGAGGGTGGGGGAGTAGAAGAGAGAGGAGGGGCTGTCCCGAATCCTGCTTGGTGTCCTGCCCCCTCACCCCTAGGCCAGCCGTGACACCCTCCCGGCAATCTTTCCTGCATTCCACAGATTCATGTTGGATCTTTAACCCTGAGAGTGTTTGTTTGGTTTGAAGAGGGAAATGTGTTTTTCTGTTCCTTCTGTTCTCCTTCCCCACCAGCTGCAAGGAGGAGGGGAAGAGCTAGGCATAGGGGAGCGAGGGGAAGGAGGCGGCATCCAGCCGCTGCGTGCCCCTCCTCCACGCTCACCACACACTCATGCCCTGAGGGGCATGTCCGGGTTTCAGATGTGTCTCCGCCTTAGACTCAGGAGGTCACCAGGAAGAGAACCGCTGGGGGAGGTGAGGCTGTCCCAGGAGGGCTGTCCCGGGAGGGAGGGTGGTTAGGACAGGTCAGGCAGGCCCCGTCACTTTGAGCTGGGTAACCTACCCGACCTCTGCCCACCCCACCCCCCCCACCGGTGTCTGATCCTCTGAGCAAGAAGACGTGGTCATAAAAAGGGTGTGTTGAAACCTCTTCCAACTCTGGCTGAGGCCGGTAAACTTGAGGAATGTCAAAGTCCAAACTTGGCTCCTGCCCTGCTGGCCCAGCCTCTGCCCAGTCTGCCTACCTGGACGGGCCTCAATCCCACGTAGCTTCTGCAGAGGCTAAGGTCGCCGCCGCCTTCGCGGCCCTGCCCCAGCGGCTGCGGTCCGGCCCTGGCCAGTCCTCCATCTTTTGGAGGCTCTAAGTGACCATCAACACAAGTTTCTATAAATGGTGCTCTCTCTGCCCCGGTCCAGAAAAAGATTTTCCATGCTAAGGCAGCATCGTGTAAAGAGAAGATCAGAGAAGCAAGAGGAAATAATGGGAAGCCGGAGTCAATAAAGGATTCCGTAACACCCTCCCCCCCGTTGCTATGTGACCTTGAGCAAGATATGTCCCTTCCCTGGGCCAGTTTTCCCCAAAGAGGCGTTGGGTTGGACCTGGGTCTCTCTTGCTCCTTCCTGCCTCTGTTGCCCTAGAAAAGGCCACTTGGCATTGTGGAGAGAGAAGAAGCTGCAGTTCCATTGCCCATTTCCTGTCTCGCATCTGTCACTAATACCAGGGCCTTCGTTTCCTCCCAGGTCAGGGGAAGGGGAACAGCACACCTTCTTCATGGGGTAAGAGTGGGGCTTCCATGAGATAACGTGTGTCAAATGCTCTGCATACGCCAAGGTGCCGCTGAGGGCTCCTGCCGGGACCTGGGTACACCCTCACTCTCCATGGGCCTCACCCAAGATGGCTGAGCAGAGAAGTTCTACTTTTTCCCCCTGGGCAGCGAGAGGTGGCAGTAGGTCTGACCAGAGCCCAGAGGTTCTAAAACGAATGAACCTCAGGAGCAGGTAGTTCTAGATAGACTTCCGGGTCACTCAGCATCCTCGGTCTTCCCCAGGGCTGGTTCTAGATCTTGGCCCATCGCCTCGTCTCACTCAATTCTGCTCCTTGGCCCTTGGGGAGAGCCAGCTGGCCCAGCTGGGCTTCGCTGTAGCCAGCTGTGTAGCCAGATGTGAACAGCTGCCCGAGTGCGCAGCTCAGGGGAACCAGCAATCCAGTCACAGTCTTCTATTCTGTTAGCTTCGAGGTCCCTTCGGAAAAGGGAAAGGTCCCATGGTCCTGAACAGACTCTTCGTTGGGGGCTCACAGGAGATTTTCCAGAGGTGCAGAGATCCCCGAAAGCACACGTAAAGTCATGTGTGTTTCTGTGTGTTGTTCTGGGGGTGGGAGCAGGGAGAGTGTAGCTTTCATCATATCCTCAAAGAAGGCTTTATTCCAGAAATGGTTAAAAACCCAGGAGTGGACCCTCTTTGCTCCCCATCAGCTCCACCTCCGGACTGGGGTTCCCTGCCCACAACCTAAGAGGCTCACCCCAACCCAGGCCCCAATTTCTCAGTCGCTGGACCTGAGGGGTGAGGGGTGGGGCAGAGGCTTCTTGGTGAGGTGCGTGAGGACCCCTGGGTGAGGTGCTTGAGGACCCCTGGGTGAGGTGCGTGAGGACCCCTGGGTGAGGTACGTGAGGACCCCTGGGGAAACAGAAGGGCTATTCCTCAGGGAGATGGCCACTGGCTCCCCCCGCCCGTAGCACCTGCGCTTCATCGCCTCCTGGGAACCCAGTGTCCCGGTCTGGCCTGACCTTGTGGGAGATACCTCCGGGGCCCTCTCTCCCTTTCGCCCTTGCCTGGCACTGAGGGTTTCTGGGAAGCCTGGGGTGCGGGTGGCTGGGCCTCCTGGAAGATGAGGTCATCCCTGAGGGAGGCAGGAGCCAGGATTACCTGCTGTGCTCTCCTAGAACATGTTTCCCCGGGCAGAGCAGCCACCTGGCAGCCGCCAAGGCTCGTGCCAAAGGAGATGGGCGAAGCAGCTGCCGCTGCAGGCAGAAGGCTGCGTGTGTCCGTGTGTCCCAGCGTCCTCGCCTCGGGCTCTCCCCACTGACCAGCCAGGCCCAGGAGCTTTCCATTGGGTGGGAGGCAGGGGAAGAAAGGGGCTTGGTCAGAGCTAAACAAAGGGGAAAGAGGAATTGAGGTTAGGCGACATGAAGAATGCCCCAAGGGATCAAATATGCAAAAAATACGGAGGAGCGAGGGAGAGGGAGAAGCAATGAGAAAACGGGCCTTGTTCCTTTTCATCGGAGGCTTGGGCCGAGGTCTCTTTCTCCCGTCCTCCCTCATTCTCTCCCTTCCTCCCGCTTGTGGCTCTGGTTCGAGGGCTGAGTCACCAGAGAGGAGAGGGGGCTGGCTGGGCAGAAGGAAGGGGAGGACAGAGAGGGCTGCCGTCTCAGCCACCACAGGAGCGGCCTCTGGGAGATGGCTAATTCCGGCCGCAGGGTTGGCACAGAGCTGGGATCCAGGCATCTGAGAACTGCTGCCCCCCCCGCCCCCCCCCCCCCGGGCTCAGAGCTGGGGCAGCCCCCTCCCCAGCCAGCTCCTAGCCCTGAGGCGGAAGGGCACCCTAAGGAGTAAGGCATGGCGGCCCCTTAGCCTGAGTGCTGGACCCTCTGGCCCTCTCCAGGTTAATCGAAATCCTCCCACTGGAGCCACCCCAGCGCCCCCCTGAGGGGAGGAGCTTGTTTCTCTGAGCATCACCCCACACTCCAGTATCCCAGGGGGGCCTGCTTCTCTTTGGGGTGAGCCAGCCTGGTGCCCTGACACCCCTGGGCCTCACACCCCAGTCCCCTCGCGTTCTACTGCTTTTTACTTGGCTGCTCCATTAGCCTTGAACTGTCAAAGAGTGAGAGGCAGGGGTGAGGAAGTGCTTTTCCGGAACTTGGGGCTCCAGGGGGCTCCCCAGGGGCCAGGAGGGGCTGTCTGGCTGGAGCCACAGGAGTGGGTGAGGAGGCAGCTCGTTGAAAGCCTTTAAGAGGTCATCTTACCCATTCCCCTACCTCCCGGAAGGGCTCCCTGCCCACCAACCCCAGCCCAGACTCCAGGAGAGGTTTGGTCTGATCTCTCCTCTTGCTCCAGGGGCTGGGCAAAGCCTCCCTCCTAGCCTCCTTCCTTCTGACCGCTGCTGGGAGGGTGGGCTCAGTGGTGGTCTAGAAGGGGTCCAGATCCAACAGCGGGCAGCAGAGTGCTCATTTGCATATTCATTTGTAATACATTTGCATGTCAGTAAGGTCTCTCCCACCCTCTGGGTTCTCCCACATCTGGCTGTGGCTGGAGGCAGCTGCATCTGTCCCTCTGCACCCCACCTTCCTCCATCCACTCGCAGTCCTCTGACTGCAGACCCATTGGATCCTGGGCTGGGAGCCAGAGGGCCTTAAAGGGACTCTGAACAGGCCAAGTGGGAGCTAAAAATACTCCAGGAGGTGGGAGTTGGGGCTCCCTGTGGAATCTCTGCGGAGGGAGGGGCTTGGGATGTGGGCCTGGCATGGCCCTACCATCCATCAGTAGGCACAAGACTGGTTGGGGCAAGGGCGGGGAGGGTATAGATGGCAAGGGGATTTATTTCAATTCAGTTGCCTTTGTGCCCAGCTCTGCCTGCTTGGTTCCCCAGGAGGCTAAGAGGAGGGGTCCCTCTGCTCACTCCCTCAGACATCTTGGGCAAGCAGCAGCAGGAGCAGCAACACTTCCATTGCATTGCAGTCCTGGGAGGCAACCTGGCCTCCTCTCGCCCACCGAGGCCTGGACCCACCCCTTCAGGGTCACTGTGGCAAGACCCCAGCCTCCACCAGCCAACTCTGAGCTCCCACCCTGGAATGACTCCAGCTGACAGGGCCCCACCCCCCTGGTCCCTTAGGCATTGGAAGTGCTGCGGTGCCCCATCCTCCGCCCCCTCTAAGTAACTGGACTCGTCTGCTGTCTGTCCTCTGCTCCAGGCTCCCTAACCTGGTGGAACGGAAACTCCGGGTGCCTGGGGTGTGCCGGGGCCAGTCCTGGTGCCTCAATAATCAGAACGACAGTGTTCACATCGCCCATGGCTTCATAGTCAGAAAGTCCCTTCAAAGAGAGAACCCATATGTTCCCCCAACAACCCTGGAGGTTGTCGGGACAGCTGCTGTCCCCATTTCACAGACGCACTCAAGGCTCAGAAAGGGAAAGGAAACAGCCCCTTTAGCAGAACAAATCTTACAACCAGACCCTCAGGCTCCCCAGCTGGAATGTTCCTTTCGAAAGGCTTCCCTCTCTCACCTGTCAGGCTCCCTAGGGGTGGGTGTCCATAGGTGGTCAGGCGTCGGCTCACCAGGCACCCTCCTGAGCTCAGGCAGAGGGTGACTAACTGGGCCTGGCTGCCGCACTGGCCCCCTGCCAGCCTTTCTGCCTGGCACTGCCTAACACTTCCCCGGGGTAAGGGCTGAGCTAAGGTGTAAGGTGCAGGCAGGGGCCCCACCCCCTTCCCAGCACCTCCAGGCCGTGCATTCCTGACACCCAGTGGGCAGAGGCACCCAAGTCCTGGCATGCCTAGGCCCCGCCCTGCCCACTCCCTGAAACCTTCACTCACAGGTTCCAGGCAAGAGCTGCAGGCGGGGTATGGCTTGGCACTTCCAGACTCTGGCAAGAGGCCCAGCGCCTGAGTTCTGAGCTGGGAGCCTCCGGGTGCTAGTATTGCTGGGGCCCCATGGAGGGGCTCCTAGGAGGTGCCTGCCACCCAGGAGGCTGGGCCCATCAGAATCCAAGAGGCCGTCCTGGCAGAAGGTCCAGAGGCTACAGAGAGATGATGCGATGGTGCTGGGAGAGTAAGGAGTGGTGGAACTGGGTGTATAATATGTGTGGTACATGTTACACATGCAGGTTTTAATATTCACATTCAGTTCAGGTGGTCTGGGATGGGCTGAGGAATTTGCCTTTTGAACACAAATCCCAGGGGTTTCTGATGGTGGTCCAAGGATTCTTGAGATATTATTCCGAGGCGAATCCCCTGCCTTTCTGTCCTCTAGTCACCTCTCTGGTAGGGATGGGTGGCTGGGACCCTAAGCATCCTTGTGGGAACTTGTAGTCAATGTCCCTACAGATGGGCAGGCTGGGGACAAGGTGATAGTCCTCACTCATGCCCACTCGCATTCCCACTTTCCAAGAACACTGCCCCGGGGACAGAATGTCCAAAATGTCAAGTACCCGGTCCCACCCAATACCCGTGTGCCTGTGTTCAGGTGGCAGTGGGGGTGGGGGTGTAAACACCACTCGGATTCCTTAGGGGTCCACTCCTCCCAGATCTAAGTCCTCAGATGGCTTAGAGTGGAAGGACCCGGGGTCCCAACCACTGACCCCACGCCACCTCTTACACGTTTTCTCCCAGGTCCTCCTGGAAGGTGAGCCCTGTGCCAGGATTCCTCCAGGCTTGCTCTCTTTCAGTCTGCCTTCATCTCAGAGGCCAAAGCATTCCTTCCAAAACCCAGCTCTGACCATGTCACTCCCAGCTCTGACCATGTCACTCCCAGATCTGACCTTGCTCAATATCCCTCCATGGGTCCCCAAGGCCCTTTGCACCCTGCACTCTGTCTCTCCCCAGGTTCCTGGATTCCAGCTGTGCCAGGACCCTGCAGATACCTGAGTCATCCTGCTTGCTCATGCTTCCTGGCCCCGGGCACATGCCACACATATGTCTGAAGTGCCCTCCCTCCCCTTCCTCACCTGGTGGCCTGGTCATCATTCTCAGACTCAGACCAGGTCCCCTCTTCCCTGGCTGCCCCTCATGCAGAATCGGGGCTGGTTTGCACCCTGCTTTCCTCTGCAGAGGTCTGCTTCCTGCCTGCCTTCTCCTACGGGCATGCTCCTAGAGGTCAGGGGGCTGGGACCCACTTATCTCCTGACCCCAGAGCCTGGCACACAGCCTGGCAGAGCAGATGCTCAGTAAATGCATGTTAAACAGCAAGCTGTTTGAAGTGGGCTTTGGGGAGTCTGAGCCCAGGCCCCCTACCTCCTTGCTCCACAGGCTCCTGGTTGGTGCTCCCCGTGACCTCGCCATGTCTGATGGCTATACCAACCGGACCGGTGCTGTGTACCTGTGCCCACTCAGTGCCCACAAGGACGACTGTGAGAGGATGGACATCACAGAGAAAAGTGAGGGGAAGGGGCTGGGGGTCAGTGCTGGGTCAGGAGCCTGGTGGAGAGGGTAGCAAAGAGAGAAATGACCTGGAGGAGATGAAGGCTCACCTGGGCAGTTTCTAGTCACTTCTTGTCCAGCTGGGAAGAGGGAGTCTTAGAGGAGAATGGGACCATATGGGATTTGTGGAGCTCAGACTGTGGGGAGCTGGAGGAGGGAGGAGGGACAGCTGCCCTGCTGGAGTGGAGGATCCGAGAGGGACCAACCCCTCCCTCTGGAAGTTCTGGGCCCTGGGAGGATGGGGTGTTCTGACCCATGATCCCTCCCACGCCCACAGGTGACCCTGACCATCACAAAATTGAGGACATGTGGCTTGGGGTGACTGTGGCCAGCCAGGGCCCTGCAGGCAGAGTCCTGGTAAGTGGACACTCAGGTCGGTTCCCCCCATTCAGCCCTCTCCTTCATCTCCCCCGAGCTGTGGAGAAATCAGAGGACAGAGGGGGTCTTTGGTCATGAGCTGGGGCTTTGTAAGTGACTACGTCTATGGCTCTCTGTGTCTCAACCCTGCATTTATGGCCGGGGGGGGGGTGTGTTAGGGGGGAGGGAAGGGGTCCTGGCACTCTCCCAAGACCCATCATAGCCTGGGTCCTGTCTGAATCACACTTCCTCCCTGCCCCACCCCTGCTACCCCCTGGGTTGCTCACCCTTCGTGGGAACAGCTACAGGAACAGCAAAGAGAAAAGGGCAGATAGGCCCTCAGGCCATGTGGCCTGGTCTTGCTCCTTCCGGGGAGGCTGGCTGGCTGTCGGGAGAGAGACAATCCTGCTGACCCCAGCTCACTTGGTTTGGGTCTGAGGGCCTGCTCCCTTATCAGTTGTCACCTCCTGCCCCATTCTTTTATTTTTTTTTAATAGATTTTTATTGATTTCAGAGAGGAAGGGAGAGGGAGAGAGAGAGAAACATCAATGATGAGAGAGATTCGTTGGTCAGCTGCCTCCTGCACTCCCCACACTGGAGATCGAGCCCGAAACCAGGACATATGCCCTGACTGGGATTCTAACCATGACCTCCTGGTTCATAAGTCAATGCTCAACCACTGAGCCATGCCAGCTGGGCATCCTGCCCACATTCTTCAGCGCTGGCTCCTGGGGCTCTCAATTTCTGAGTCCCAGAGAGAGAGATTTTTAAAGCTGATATAAAATTTGCATACAGCAAAATGTACAGATTGTAAGTTTCATTGAGTTTTGAAAATCATACACCTGTGTTACCAACATCTGTTAAAGAAATCGCGTATTTACAGCATTCTAGAAAGTGTGCCCGCTTTCCATCAGTCATCACCTCCACAGCCGTCACTGCTGTGCTCTCCACATTTGAACACTGTGTTAAGCTCCGGGCTTGCATCACTTCACTCAAACACCTTATGTAGACCTCTGTCATGGACCGTGTGGGGCTAGGACCCCCTTAAGGCAGTTCTAGATCCTGGGTGCTTCAGTATTGTCTGCTCACCCATCTCTCTGTTCCTCCAACAAGTGTTTCGTGAGCACCTACTGTGCGCCATGCACTGTGCCAGCACCAGGGACTTAGTGGTGACAGGTCAGGCTGGGCCAGTGGGAGTGACGCTCACAGCTGGAAGGGACACAGAAAGTAAGCGAAGGAGGCCTGGTGCTGGATTTCTGCCCGGCCCCTGGCTGCTGTACACGCATCCTGTTCTGATTGATTTGCCCCAGAACTATCTACCGAGCGTGTGCTGGGAGAAGCTATGGGAGAGGCAGCGCAGCCTAGCGCGTAACAGCTTAGACTTCAGAGCCGGACAGCCTCTCCCGAGATGTGAGATCTTAAACAGGGACTTCCTCTCTGTGCCTCTGAAATGGAGAAGTGTCCCTTCTCCATCGTGTTGTTAGGAGGCTTAAAAGGCTTCCTATGTGAGGAGCTTCAAATTGTGTCTGGCATGTAGTAAGCACTCCGTTTTAGCTGCTGCTGCTGCTGCTGCTGTTGTTGTTAGTTGTCCTCTCGTTAAGAGGTCAGGGTCATTTGGGGACAGCAGAGAAGCAAGTTCCTTAATCGGCTGGCGATCTAGCTCCTTTAAGACCTGAGAGCTTGAACCCACATTCCTTCATCCTTCCCCCTTTTCCTTTTGCCAGAATCTCTGAGCCACTCTCAAATCCAGTACCTTCTGGCCTTCCAAAGAGCGTTTCCAACCTTCAGAGCAGATTTCTGAATTCTGGAAAGGAGATGCGGGTGCAGGCCTCCCTGCGGGAAGAAAAACAAGCTAGGGGGCCCCCTTTCAGCTCCTCTCCCGCCCAGCCAGAGGTGCACAGGACCAAGGGACCGCTGGCCCCGAGTCCCTGCTGCGGGCTCAGGCCGTGTGCTGGGGTGGGGTCCCCAGGTCTGTGCCCACCGCTACACCCAGGTGCTGTGGTCGGGGTCGGAGGAGCAGTGGCGCATGGTGGGCAAGTGCTACGTGCGGGGCAACAACCTCAAGCTGGACCACACGGATGACTGGCAAACCTACCACAACGAGATGTGCAACAGCAACACGGACTACCTGGACACGGGCATGTGCCAGCTGGGCACCAGCGGTGGCTTCACCAAGAACACGGTGTACTTCGGAGCTCCCGGTGCCTACAACTGGAAAGGTGAGGACCCTAAGGGTAGAGGAGGAGCCGAGACCACCCGCCCCAGGTAGCCACGGGGACAGCTGTTCGAGACCTTCCACATTGGGGGGCAGAGGAGACAGACTCCCTTTGCCAGTATCAGCAGCCACCACAAGCCCTACTCTTTGAAAGCACTGACTACGTGCCAGAGGCTTTACACGTATTATCTTAATTGACCTTCAGATACTCTATGAGGCAAGTATTATTATACCCATTTCACAGAAAACCGAGCCTCAGAGAAGTGAAGTAAATTGCTCAAGCCGACAGCAAGCTAGGAAACCTGAATTAGAATGCAGGTCCATCTGAGTCTAGTGTAACCATTTAAAAACTGATTTAAAAAACACAACATGCGCCCTGACCAGTTTGGCTCAGTGGATAGAGCGTTGGCCTGCCGACCGAAGGGTCCCGGGTTCGGTTCCAGTCAAGGGCATGTGCCTTGGTTGCGGGCACATCCCCGGTGGGGGGGAGTGCAGGAGGCAGCTGATCGATGTTTCTCTCTCTCTCCCCCTCTCCCTTCCTCTCTGAAATCAATAAAAATATATTTAAGAAAGATAAAATAAAAATAAAAAACACAACCTGCTCCTGGTACAACTACTAAACGGTACAGTAGGATTTGGTAAAATAAAGAGTAAAAGTGCCCCTCCTCTCATCCCTGCCGTCAGCCATCTCCCTTGTCTCATTTCCCAGTGTACACTCCATCTTGTGGACCCTCCACACTTATTTTAGAATATAGAGGTACCTTAGTACACACTCAAACAGAATCACACTAAACAGGCTGTTCTACTACTTTATCTGTTCACTTTTCAGTAAACTGTGGGCATTTTTTTTTCATGTCAAGACATATAGGTCAATCTTTTGGGGGCTGCAGAGTATTTCCTTGTACCAAGACCCATGCTTGTAACTACCAGGGCACACACGCCTCATGGCCCACACCCCCTGCCTCTGCTTTTCTCCACCACACAGGCTGTAGCAACAGCCACCCATCTCCTGTTACTGTGCCCCATTGTTGTAGAACCAACAGGCAGAGGGAGCTCAGAACCTCGTCCCTTGGCCCAGGTCTTAGTCACAGCTCTGTGCTCACCTGAACGGAGGCCTCTCTCTGCTCGCTCCTGTGTTCCTGCCTCGCCCCCCGCCCCCCGGGTCCTTTAGAACCTTGGTGGAGCGCAGGTACTCTCCAGCAGTAGCCCCGGGGAGCAGGGGCCAGGTGGGCAGCCCCAGTTTGGGGGCAAGACTAGGAGGAGATAATGGCATGAAGTCTGGCATCAGTGTCCAGAGTGGGGGAAGTGTCATCTAGTCTCCACGGTGACCAGATTCCAGTCATGTCCCGACAACTAGCTCCTCATCCCTAAGCCTCACTTTTCTCATCTGCAAAATGGGGGTGTGTGTGTCATCATTCTTTTTTGCTGTTGTTGTTCATCCTCACCCGAGGATATTTTTTTCCATGATTTTTAGAGAGAGTGGAAGGGAGATGGAGAGAAAGAGAAACATCCATGTGAGAGAGACACATCTCTTGGTTGCCTCCTGCATGGACCCCGACCAAGGCCAGGGAGCGAGCCTGCAACCAAGGTATGTGCCCTTCACTGGGAGCAAACCCAGGACCTTCAGTCCATGGGCCGATGCTCTATCCACTGAGCCAAACCAGCTAGGGCTACTTTTATTTTAATATGTTTTTGTTTATTTCAGAGAGATGAAGGGAGAGAAAGATAGAAACATCAATGAGAGAGAATTATTGATCAGCTGCCTCCTATAGGGCCCCTACTACTGAGGATCAAGCCCGAAACCCGGGCATGTGCCCTGACTGGGAATCGAACCCTGATCTCCTAGTTCATAGGTCAATGCTCAACCACTGAGCTCCACCAGCCAGGCTACTTCACAGAATTGTTCAGATAAAGAGGAATAAGTGATTTGCACCTGGCCAAGTGCACACAAATATTTTAAGAGGTTATAGTTATCCTTCTCTGGGGAGGGGGCCTGGACATGGTGGAGGAAAGGGGTGGTGACTTACACTCCCTCTCCCCAAATCCTTCTGAAGGAAACAGCTACATGATTCAGCGGAAGGAGTGGGATTTATCCGAATACAGCTATAAGGACGAGGAGGACCAAGGAAACCTCTATATTGGTGAGTCCAGTCGTGGTGGCCCAATGGGTGGAAGAGGAGGGGAGGGGCTCCGTCCCTGGCACGCTGGCCCTCTCACCTTCGGTGCCTGGTGGACGGGTGAGGCCAGGGTACAGATGTAACTAGTGGCATTTAGTTCCATTAGCGCTTATGGAGCGCCAAGATGCAAAGTCCCTACCCTCACGGGGCTCACCGTCCAATGTGCAGACAGGACTGGGGGTGGGCATCCAGAAACCGCTTTCTTGCCCAACTTAGAATAGAGAAATAGAAGACAATGGGGGTATGTGACCTCGGGGGTGCATCCAGAGTAGAAGGCCACAAAGTTTACCGGGGCCTTGACTGACCACCTTCCCCCATCCCAGGGTACACGGTGCAGGTGGGCAGTGCCATCCTGCACCCTACAGACATCACCATTGTGACGGGTGCCCCGCGGCACCGACATATGGGTGCTGTCTTCTTGCTGAGCCAGGAGGTAGGCGGAGACCTGCGGAGGAGGCAGGTGCTGGAGGGCACACAGGTGGGCTCCTATTTTGGCAGCGCCATTGCCCTGGCAGACCTGAACAATGACGGGTGAGCGTCCAGGGACATTCTCTGGGGCCAGGGAGAATGGTGAGGGGAACAGGCTTGCCGAGGCAGAGAAAGGGAGGCTTGCATTTGTTTGCATGCGGTTGCAGGGGTTTGCACATGAATCCTGTCTGTCGATTTGCAATCAGACTTTATGCGATTCTAGGCATTTGCGTGTCAGTTGCATGACACCTGCTTCTCCTTGTCTATGCCGGTCATTCCCCTGGCTCTGGTGCATGTGGGTGTGACCTGTGCATGCATGTCTTCCGCGCAGGTGTTTTCTGTTAGACGGGGTCATGTTGGCATTTCCTTGGCTTTCCCACGACGCATGGCCAGGGATGCCATTTGCACAGCCGTGTGCCCTGGCACAGCTATGCCTGCTAAACCACAGTTACGCTGCATATTGATGGCTGGCCTCACGCTCCCATGTCCCCCTCCTTCTCTTCTGTGCAGGTGGCAGGACCTCCTGGTGGGTGCCCCCTACTACTTTGAGCAGAAGGAAGAGATCGGGGGTGCCGTCTATGTCTTCATGAACCAGGCAGGCACCTCCTTCCCGGCCCATCCCTCCCTCCTCCTTCACGGCCCCAGTGGCTCCGCCTTCGGCTTCTCCGTGGCCAGCATTGATGACATCAACCAGGATGGATTCCAAGGTATGAGCCAGCACCCCCGCCCCAGCACCCCCGCTGACTGAGTGCCAGCTGCATACCAAGCTTGGCAGGCCCCGAAGAGGAGAGGAGATGGGGCCCAGGCCTGGGAGCTTACAGCAGCCCTAGAGAGGATGTGGAGAGGCAGCCACCACAGGCGAGGAGTGACCATACTGTGGGGCATCAAAGGTTGGGTGAGGGTGCAGCGTGGAAGGGAGCAGAGGGGTACAAGATGAGATAGGACACTTGCCTGAGGTACCCAGATCCAGCAGGTGTGGGGTGTTCATTTCAGAGATGAGGCTAGAAAGATAGTGTGGGGGTGAGGTGGATGTTGTTGAAAGCCAGGCTTTATATGTGGGTCATGATAGAGGGGTGTCCAGAGAAGGTCTGGGGGCAGGGATCGATATGATAGCTTGGTGCCCTGGTACCTTGAATGATCATTCTGGAAGGAGATGTGGCACGGATGGGGGCGAGCAAGGCTGGGGTGTTAAAATCAGGAAGGCAGTGTCTCGGGAGGGGGATGTTAAGAGCTGGGGAAAGGTGGGAGCCCTGGATACAGAGGATGTCACCAGAACTCTGCAGCACCTAGGGACCCATCAGACCTGGCTGGTAGCCTGGTTGCCATGGGAGCACCTGGCGCATCTGGAAGTCACTTCTCTGGCATCCTCAGTTTCCCAGAACATAACTGAAAACCAAAGGAGCTGCCAAAGAGCCCAAACCGGTGACAGCGAGTTCGGCTGATGCAGCCCAAAGCACTTACCAATACAGGAGTCACCCAGACCCACTTAGGACCCACTTACTCTTCCTCCACATACTTTTCTAACAAGCTTGGCATGCTGTTTACTTAGGCCTTATCAGATCAAAAGCAGCAAACTCAGAGTTGAGTCAAGTTTAAGAAGCTAAAACAGTTTGGATTGAAGCGGGGAAATAATGGTTGGAATTTTACAAGTCTGGACACTGTAGCATTTAACACTGTAGGGTTGTGATTAAAATCCCAGCCCCTTCCCTTCCCCGTGCTAGAGAGACATGGCCTCCGGGATCCTCTTCTCTACCCATTAGAGCCATAGAAAACAGGGCTAGAGGTCCCCAATGGGGAAACTGAGGCCGAGAGCAGAAGGGGTTGCCTGAAGTTGTGACCCAGCCAGTCTTATTCAGGATCCCTAGTTCCAGATCTTCTGCTTTTTTTAAACCCCGGCTTGTGTGACCCTGTGGGTAAATGACATTAGGAGAAGCAGGTGTCTGGAGGGGAGGTTGGTGGGGGAGATGGAAGGCACCGCAATAAGGGCAAATAAACAGCAGCCGCTGGCGGGAGTCGGGAGGGCAGGCCTGCCTGAGACACTGACTAGCTGTCTGACTGGGTAAGTCACTTCCCTCTCCTGGACCTCCTTTCCCACGTATGCCAGGAGGCAACTGGGTGCCCGTCGGTCCCAGTTTTAATCCTGAGCCACAGAGCTCTGTGTTCTGGTGATTTCAGTACTGCCGGGCAGGGTGAGGTCAAGGCCATGCTGGGCTCTGTGGCTGGAGCACAGGGTTGGGGAGATAGGGGGCCCACAGGCCCCAGGGTGGCCTCACTCTGCCTCTCTTCCCCAGACATTGCTGTGGGAGCTCCGTTTGAGGGCTTGGGCACAGTGTACATCTACCACAGCAGCTCCAGGGGTCTCCGCCAACAGCCCCAGCAGGTATGAACGGGCAGGGGCTGGGCCTTCCCTCCTTTGGCTCACCCACCCCCTTCTCATTCCCCCTGGGCCCCCCTCCCCAGATCCTACCCTAGAGCTTGTCTTCAGTGCTTCCCCCTGCCCCCAGGTAATCCACGGAGAGCAGCTGGGACTCCCTGGCTTGGCCTCCTTCGGCTACTCCCTGAGTGGGAAGATGGATGTGGATGAGAACCTCTACCCAGACCTGCTCGTGGGGAGCCTGTCGGACCGCGTCGTGCTGCTGCGGTGAGCCAAGGCGACGGTGAATAGGGGCCTTCTCCCCTCCAGCCCTGCCTGCAGGGAGCCCTGTCTCGGTCCACCTTCATCACCAGGGCCACCCAAGCTCGAGCCCCAGCCCGGCCTGGCCTGAGGCAGGCAGGGGGTGCTGATCTCTGTGTGTTTTCTATGCAGGGCCAGGCCCGTCATCAACATCCTCCACAGGACCCTGGTGGCCAGGCCGTCCGTGCTGGACCCCGCGCTCTGCACAGCCACCTCCTGGTGAGACTCGCAGTCCCTGCTCTGCCCACTCATCCCTCCTTATGAATGGGCAAGCCAGGAGGGCCTTGGCTCCCAACCCCCCCACCCCCCAGCAACTCCTGATATCCCACCAGTAGTGGGTTGATTCTTGGGGTAAGCATTGCCCAGCCTACCCAACCTCATTAAAAAGCAAAATTCCTCGCATTGGGGTGGGGGGCAGTAGGCATGGGGGTTAGCAGCGGGAGCTCTGGACTGCCTGCTTTAAATTCCAGCCATGCCCACTGCAGTGGTACGGGGTAGGCTCTGGGAGTGAGATCCCAGGGGAGGAGGGACAAGGGGAACACCTAGTTGGATGGCAGTGGGGAAGAAGAGAGCCACCTTGAGCGGATTATCCATCTTTCAGAGTCTCAGATTCCTGGCCTGTAAAACCAAGTTAGTAATAACCAATTCGCAGGATTGTTGTGATCGTTAAATGAGATAATGTATAAAAAGACCTCAGCATGGTACCCTGTTCACCCTAAATGCTCAAAATACGTTAGCTGCTAAGATGGTGACCATGATGCGGATGACCCCAAGGTCTTTGTGTGAGGGAGGATATTGGGTCAGAAGGCAGAGGGAGACAGCAGGGGGAGGGGGGCATAGAAGGAGATCTGGCCCTAGCCGGTTTGGCTCAGTGGATAGAGCATTGGCCTGCGGACTGAAGGGTCCCGGGTTCGATTCCGGTCAAGGGCACATGCCCCGGTTGTGGGCTTGATCCCCAGTGGGGGGCATGTAGGAAGCAGCCAATCCATGATTCTCTCTCATCATTGATGTTTCTATCTCTCTCTTCCTCTTCCTTCCTCTCTGAAATCAATAAAAAGATAAAAACAAAAAAAAGTTGGTTTAAAAAAAGGAGATCTGGAACTAGGGATCCTGAATAAGACTGGCTGGGCCACAACTTCAGGCAACCCCTTCTGCTCTCGGCCTCCGTTTCCCCATTGGGGACCTCTATCCCTGTTTTCTATGGCTCTAATGGGAGCGGGGAGGGAAGGAGTCAGGGACACCCCAGACCAGCTATGTGGACTCCCAGTTTTGCCCCTGCCTTTCCCCCGAAGGGCCCTGTTTCCCCTTGCCCGGTAAAGGGAGTAAGAGCTAGGGCTGGATACCTGGGTCCCGCTGTGACCGGCCCTCCTGTACGTCCCCGCCTCCCCCAACAGTGTGCAGGTGGAGCTGTGCTTTGCTTACAACCAGAGTGCCGGGAACCCCAACTACAGGAGAAACATCAGTGAGTGCTGGGGTGCAAGGTGCGGGGGGGCATGCTCACCTGGTCGCTGGCTGACCACCTTGTCCTCCTCCTGCAGCCCTGGCCTACACGTTGGAGGCAGACCGGGACCGCCGCCCACCCCGGCTTCGCTTTGCGCAGAGCCAGTCCGCTGTCCTCCATGGCTTCTTCTCCATGCCCGAGAGGCGCTGCCAGAACCTGGAGCTGCTCCTGATGGTGAGGGAGGCGCCAGGGGAGGGCCACATCCCTCAAAGAGGTAGCCAGCATCCCCCCAGGTCAAGGGTGAGGGACTGGGGTCTCCCCAGAGACAGAGGTGGGGGAGGTTGCCTGGAAACCCATAGGTCTTCAGGGGGTACAGTACACAGCACCCAGCATGTGGTAGAGGAGAGATCGAGACCTGAGAAGAGTGAGGGTTGTGAGACTCTTGTCTCGGCTCAGCTCTAGGGAACATGGGTCTGTGAGTGGGGGGCAAACTCAGACACTCTCTGGGACATTAGGGTGGAAAGGGAGACCTCAACTGTGGACCCCAGGGATGGAGGGAGGATCACACCTCCCCAGAGGTATCTCTGAACCCCATTTCCCTTGTGGATCAAGGTGGTAGGAAGGAGATCAATTTGATTCTAGGACAAGAGGAGGTTCAGCCTTACTTGGGGGAGGGGCAGGCTTTCCAGGTGGAGGCGGGGCCCAAGCTCCTCCCTGGGGACTGCGGGTGGTGTGAGGATTCAACTCAGCAGGGGGGGCGGTGCAGAGCTGGGCTCAGCGCGCCCTCTCTCCCAGGACAACCTCCGTGACAAACTCCGGCCCATCGTCATCTCCATGAACTACTCCTTACCTTTGCGTTTGCCTGACCACCCCCGGCTGGGGTTGCGGTCCTTGGACGCCTACCCGGTCCTCAACCAGGCCCAGGCTCTGGAGAACCACACTGAGGTGGGTGAGGCCGGGCGGCCGGGGCGGGGCCGAGGGCTGTGGGACAAGAAGGCACTGAGGTCGGTCAGTCCTGCGTTCCTCACCCCCCTGTCCCCCCAGGTCCACTTCCAGAAGGAGTGCGGGCAGGACAACAAGTGCGACAGCAACCTGCAGATGCAGGCGGCCTTCGTGTCGGAGCAGGGGCAGCGGCTGAGCAGGTGCACTCTGGGCCGCACCTATTGGCCAAGGGTGGGGAGGCCTTCATTAGCTAACGGGAATCGGGGGGCGGAGGTCCGAGGGGTGGGGCCTCGCCGGCCAGGGGTGGAACCTCAGAGGGAGGCGAGGCTGAGAGGCTGGACTTTAATTGTCCAGGTAGGAAGTGCAGCTGATCTTCACTGGCTTTTGTTCACCTGGCGGGACTAGAGGGCGGGGCCTGGCTGTCCCGAGTTGGGGCTTAGACCAGAGGGGCGGGGCCTAATTGGTAGGGGCGGGGCTGGGGCGGGGCTTTGGGCTCAGGCTAAGGCTCCTCCCCTTTCAGGCTCCAGTACAGCAAAGACCTCCGGAAACTGTTCCTGAGCATCAACGTGACCAACACCCCAAGCAGGGAGCGGGCTGGGGAAGACGCCCATGAGGCGCTGCTCACCCTGGCGGTGCCCCCCGCCCTGCTGCTGTCCTCAGTGCGCCCTGTGAGTGCCCAACCCGGGCTCCATCATGTATTTGCATCCTTAGATGGCATGTCATTTGCACGTGTTGTCATTTGTCATGTGTCCCCTCTTCTCTGGGCTGGGCCTCCGCAGGTGCCTACAGCATCTCTGTTGCTAAGGGAACCCTGTTCTCATGCCTCTAGGTCTTCAGCCTCTGTGATACAGGGAAGGGGCGGGACCAGCCCTCTTCTGACCACCCAGACCTCATTATCGTCTTTCCTTAGGCTGGAACCTGCCAGGCCAACGAGACCATCCTTTGTGAGCTGGGGAACCCCTTCAAACGGAACCAGAGGGTAAGCCCTGGCCACTTTCTCCAAGGCTACTCCTTATTCTTCTGGCTTCTGCCTGCCTGCCTCCTGGCCTTCCTTGAAGCAAAGAGCCAGAGTGGGGGAGGAGGAGATAAAGTAAGGGGTGCGGAGAGCTCCAGAGACTGAGAAAAATGGAGCCACTGGTGAGGTATGCACAAAGCGAGAGGAGGTGGAGGTGAGGAAACCAATTTGGCAGAGCACCTACTGTGTGCCAGGCCCTAAGCCCAACACTTTGCTTCTTTTATATGAGTGTGATTCTCACAGCCTTCCGAGGTGGCAGATGCTGGATTACAGAAAGGAAACAGGCTTAGAGAGTTTTAATAACTGCCTTAAGGTCATGTAGCTCAAAAGGAGCAGAGTGGTCACTGACAGAGAGGAGGGAAGGGGAAGCAGAGATGGGACTGGGAAGGTAAAAGAGTGGAGATGGGTGGGGAGGTGGAGAACCCTCACCCAGGATGGGGGGAAGAAGAGGCCAGAGAACCAACCTAGCATAGTACTCAGCCCCCGCCCCAGGGCATCACCCCTGTGTGGCCCCAAACACCCCTCTCTGCCTCCCTGGCCATCATGGCAGATGGAGCTGCTCATCGCCTTCGAGATCATTGGGGTGACCCTGCACACGAGGGAATTCCAGGCGCAGCTGCAGCTCTCCACGTAAGTGACCTTGCAAAGCCAGTCTGTATTGGGGTTAAGGGGTCCTGGGACCTCCCCCAGCCCCAGCCTCAGCTGACATATCTCCTTACCCACTCCCTGCGCCTCCTTCCCAGGTCAAGTCACCAGGACAACCTGTTGCCCATGACCCTGACTCTGCTGGTGGACTACACTCTCCAGGCCTCGCTTAGCATGTAGGTACTACCATGACCCCCAGTCTTCTCTTCCTGAGCTAGGGCCTCCCTGTCCTCAAGGTGTCTCCAAGCTTCTCTGACACACCTCTCTTGGCCTGGTTTCCTGAGGCCTTTACATCCTCTGGATCATCCCTCCCCTTAACAACAACCACCACTGTCATTGTTGTGGTTGTTATTATTCCTCCTGCAAAGCCAGCAGCAGTGGAGGAATCAGCAACTCTGGGGAATAAGGTGTTGGTACCGTGTCTTGACAGCTCATTGTGCTAAGGATGTTCTAGACATCATCTCATTATTGACTTTTCACCACAGCCCATGATGTAGCAACAATTATTAACTCCACTTTACAGATGAGGAAACTGAGGCTCAAAAAAGGATAAATAACTTGCTTGAGGCCACACAGCTATGGCAGGACTGGAATTTACCTTAGATCTGCCTAATGTCAGAGGGAGTTAACCAGCTTTGGTGCCCACCCCCGCTGCCAGAGTCCCTCCTGTCTCCTATGACTCCAGCATCTTTCTTACTACTAGGGTGAGTCACCGGCTACAAAGCTACTTTGGGGGAGCGGTGATGGGCGAGGCTGGCATGAAAACTGTGGAGGACGTGGGAAGCCCTCTCAAGTATGAGTTCCAGGTAAGGGGACTCTGGAACCCTGGGCTGCTGGGAAGGGTGATGGGGCATTTCTTCCTGTCTGGGATCTCAGGTTGGGAGGGTTGGGGTTGGTGAGATGGAGGTGGTTCTCTAGGAGATAGTAATCTTGACTCCCCTTGTGCCCACAGGTGGGCCCAGTGGGAGAAGGGCTGGCAGTCCTGGGCACCCTGGTCCTAGGGCTGGAGTGGCCCTATGAAGTCGCCAATGGCAAGTGGCTACTGTACCCCACGGAGATCACCATCCGAGGCAATGGGTCCTGGACCTGCCAGCCACCAGGAGACCTTGTCAACCCTCTCAACCTCACTCTCTCAGTAAGGACACCACAGGGATCTTTCCTTTGCATCTCATTTGCATTCTGCAGGGCCAGTGTCTTCCGATCCCTCCCCTCACCCTCTTAGGCATCCTGCCTCGCCCCCTGCCCTTTCTTCCTCTCCTCACCTCTGCTCATTCCTGCCTCCCAGCAAAGCTCCTTTTCCCTCTTCAGGTCCCTGAGGACAGACTGCCATCTCCGCAGCGCAGGCGGCGACAGCTGGACCCAGGGGGAGTCCAGGGCCCCCCACCTGTTCCTCTGGCTGCTGCCAAAAAAGCCAAGTCTGAGACCTTATTGGTGAGTGGCCAGGGTTGGAGAGGGTCGTGGCCACACGTCCAGGGGGCTTGCGCAACAAGGGGAATAGGGACTATTCACCAGGAGACCCCAGTCTGACGAGGTGACACAACCCGTGTCCTCAGGAGCCCCTAGTCCGAGCAGGTGGACTCATCTGCTGCCCCCAGAGGGCACCTCACTGCACTTGCCCCTGGGGAGCAGCCAATACAATGGACCAAAGGAAGAGACACTGGCTCTAGTCCCAGGAGCCCCAACCTGTTGGGGTGATATAGCTGCTCAGCCTTGGACATTAGGGCTGGGGAATGGGGAAGGCGGAGAAGGGTGCCCCCTGTCCAAAGGGAGAGAGGAAGAGAATTGGAAGTAAGTAGAAGCCTAGCTGGGTGGAGAGGTAGGAGGCAGTATCCCAGGTGGAGGAGGCTGGCATGAACAGAGGCTCAGTGTAGGAGGAGGCTGGGAAAGGGATGTCGTAGATTGGGCCCCATTTCCATGAGCAGGGATCAGATTTCATGTTATCCATGTCCCTGGCATCCACAGGTGGTTGACCCAAAGAATATGCCTTAAACATATAAGAATAGGGGGTGAGGGTATGCGTGAGTGAGGGGTTGAGGTCAGGGCCCTTTGGGTCAGCCATGGGCAGGGGAGGAGTCAGAGGTAAGGGGCGAAGCCTAAAGGCTCTGGACACCCCGCCTGTCTCATGTCCTGTATTCCCTGCCTCCCTCAGAGCTGTGGCAGTGTCCACACCCGCTGTGTGTGGCTGGAGTGCCCCATTCCCGACGTCCCTGTCCTCACCAACGTGACAGTGTGGGCTCGAGTGTGGAACAGCACCTTCATTGAGGTCAGTGCCTGGGTCTGGAGGTCTCCCCTGCCACCTACCTGGGTGGGGAGAACCACAGGGAGAGGGTGAGGCCAGGCTCACAGCAAGGCCTCATGCATGTGTGTGCATGTGCGTGCGTGTATGTGCGTGCGTGTCAAGGACAGCATCATGCTTTATGCAGGACAGGTTGTACACCTGTTACTGTGTGCTGTGTCAGGGTTAGTTTCTGTGCCTGTACGTGGACATGACATGTTTGTCTCCAGCCAAAATGACCTTCTCTCATGTGTCCATTGTTCTGTCATGTGTCCAGGACTTTCCCACCTCCATGCCTTTGACATGCCACTCCTTGCCTCTAGAATGCCAGCTCCCCCTCTTTTATCTCTGCCTGTGAACTCCTATTCAGCCTTGAAAGTCCCCCTCAGATGCTTTACCACCAGGGAGGTCTTTCCAGCTGAAAATGATCTGCCCTCCTAGATTATAAATCCACACAGTTCCTCCGGGTCGCACAAAGCTGCGTAGACCGCAGTAAATGATTCGGCATGGCTGTGTGCCCCAAATACTTGTCTTACAAACGCAGGTGGCAGGCCAGATTTAGCCCACAGACCTGACCTAGACTGTGACCTTCATCGTCTCTGTTGTCCTCAGCACCCAGCACAGGATCCGATGCACAAATGCATGAATGATGCGCATTTGTGTGTGGGGAGGCCTGGCTGTCAGATCCTTTGGGTGCTGCTTAAGGATGCTGTGTGGTGAGAGGGTACCCTGGGGGAGCGGAAGCTTAGGGTCAGGAGGGAGGCGCATCTGATTCTCTTCACCCACCCATTTTCCCTGCAGGATTACAGAGACTTTGACCGAGTCAGGGTAACCAGCTGGGCTACCCTGTTCCTCCGAACCAGCGTCCCCACCATCAACATGGAGAACAAGACTGTGCCGGTGAGTGAGCACGTTACCTGGCCAGGGCATCTTCTCAGAGCACTTTCACACACGTTAGCTATGTGGGCCTCAGTCTCGGCGGCACACTGGGGTCCTCTGGAGGACTTCTGATGTCTAGACCACAAGCCTGAGCAATGAGATCTGAGTCTGGGGAGGTGGGATCCGGCATTGGTTCCTTTTAAAACCCCACCGCCCCGTGATTTTAATGTGCTCGCCATGGTTGAGAACCTCTGCTTGACCTTATTTGATTCACACAACATCTCCACGAGGATGGCCCATCTCCAAGCAAACTTGGAAAAAAGGTTCCCAGACTTGGTTCTGAGTTACACCTGGAAGAGTAAATATGACAAAGTTTCTAATAAATCGTTGTGAAAAGGATATAAATGGAGATATGTAGGAAATACATATAGGAGACGAATGGAGGGTTGGTTAAATACGTTATGGTACATTTCTTAAAATATATTAAGATACTGGAAGAAGGGATAGAAAGATGGATGAAACAGCACAGAAACTTATTTTATTATACAGATGGCATGTTTAATCAGTAGAGAAAGGTGGATTGTTAAGTCATTTTGGAAGAACACATTTGGAAGTTAAAGGCAAACCCCTACCTCACACCATAAAAAAATACGTTTGAGTTAGACTAAATATTTAAAATAGGAAATAAAGCCTAATATACCAGAGAAATTTTAGAAAAAAAATTAATGATAATCTTTAATTACGTGGAGAGGGAGTTATTTTAGTAAACCCAGAAGTCATAAAGGAAAAATGTGACCAATTTGACTGTATGAAATTTTAAATTGATATCCAGGCATACCTTGGAGATACGGCAGGTTTGGTTCCAGACCACCTCAGTAAAGTGAATATCACAATACAGAGTCCCATGAATTTTTTGGTTTCCTAGTGGGTGTAAAAGTTACACTGACACTATCCTGTAGTCTAGTAAGTGTGCAATAGCATTGTATCAAAAAACGCAATGTACACACTTTATTGCTGAAAAATGCTAACCATCTTCTGTTGGAAAAATGGCGCCGATAGACTTGCTTAATGCAGGGTTGCCACAAACCTTCAACTTGTAAAAAAATTCAGTATCTTCTAAGTCCGGTAACATGCAGCACATTCAGATGAAGCCTGCCTGTCCAGCAAAAGAGCTGGTAAGGAAACAAAGAGGCCAGAGATATATTGCTTTTTAGAAAGTCTGTGGCACATATGACAAAGTATTGATATATACACTGAGAGGCCAGATTATTATAATCTCTGAATGCATAATAATCTGGCCACTCAGTGTGTGTGTGTGTGTGTGTGTGTGTGTGTGTGTGTGTGTGTGTCAGAGGCCCGGTGCTTGAATTTGTGCATGGGTGGGGTCCGGCCAGCCTGGCCACGGGGAGAGGACATGGGTGGTTGGCCGGCCTGCCTGCTGGTTGAACTACTGGTCAAGGGGACAATTTGCATATTAGCCTTTTATAATATAGGATATACACTGAGTGGCCAGATTATTATGCGTTCAGAGATCATAATCTGGCCACTCAGTATATATATCTAATGTATAAAGGGCAACGTAAAATAAACAGACAGTGTACATATTGTAAAATACAAATGTTTAACTCAATAGTAAAGAAATAAAAATAGCAGCAACAAGACTTTTAGCCTATCAGATCAGGAAATACGAGGAAGGGTAATGCTTTGTGGGGCCGATGCGCTAGAAGGAAATGCTTTGGATTGGAGACTAAATTGATGGATTCTTTTTGGAGATGAGTTTGTCAATACCTATTACAACTTAAAACACACATCTCCTTTGCCCAGCACAGACTTACGGAGCTAATAGGATAAGTATGCGAACATAAACATATGGGGCTCTTTTAAGGCGTCGTTTCTAATGACATGAAACTGGAAACAATCTACGTGTCCTTCAGTGGACTGATTCAATAAATGACGGTACATTTCTCCAATGACTGTGTAGTTATCAGAAGAGATCAGGGTGATCTTTGTTAATGGCATCAAAAGGTGATGATAGTAAATGAAAAGGGAAGCAGGTCGCAAAAGAGTGTGTACGGTCCACATAGATCCCATTTACGTGGGAGAAAAAAGTCACATGTTTAACATACGCATTAAAATGTGGACAGGGAGTCACTAAAATGTTGAAGATGGTTATGTCTCAGGAGTAAAATTATAAGGAACCTTTGGTTTTCTTTATAGCATCTGTAGTTTAAAAAACAATAAAATAATTTTTAAAGAAATAATTAGGTATAACCAGAAAACACTTCCTAGTTATATGTGAAATATATTTAATATATAATGTAATTTTGTATCATAATATATGTCATATATTGTTATAGGTAATATAATATATAAATATATATTTCATATATATATGTGTGTATCTCCATTGTAGGGTAAGAAAAAGAATGGTACTAGATGCTATGCATTCTTTATTGTTTTGTAAATATTTATGGATTGCTTACTGTGTACCAAGTATTGTTCAAAGCAGTTTATTCTTATTAAATGCATTCAATCCTCCCAGCAACCTATTAGGTAGGTATTATTATCCAGTCCCCATTTTACAGATGAACAGAGAGGTTAAGCGACTTGCCCAAAGTCACACAGCTAGTGAATAGCACAGTTGGGACTTGAACCCTAGAGAGTCTGGCTCCGGAACACATGCTTTTGGCCACTCTGTGAGGCAGGCACTATGATCCCCTGATCAGAGACCATGAAACGGAGATTCAGAGAGCTTACTTGTCCAAGGTCACACGGCTTGTCAGGGATGGAGCTGGTACCCAAGCCTGGATGTCTGCATCACAAACCCAAGTCCTAGGCTGCTTCCCAGGTCTGAGGCTGTTCCTTTGGAGAAACCAGATCAAGGCTGAATCGGCTGCTCTCAGGGGCTTTTTCCAGTCCCTGAGTACCCCCTACTGGCAGCAGGTCAAACAGCAGGGTCAGGGACCAAGCTGGGACAGGAAGGATGAGCGCGGGGCCTAAGGGGGCAGACACAGGGCTGAGCCCCTTTCATCCCCTCCAGTTCTCCGTGGATATTGACTCCGAGCTGGTGGAGGAGCTGCCAACCGAGATCAAGCTGTGGCAGGTGCTTGTGGCTGTGGGGGCCGGGCTGCTGCTGCTGGGGCTCATCATCCTCCTGCTGTGGAAGGTCAGGACCCCAGCTGGCCGCCTGGACTCCTGCTCCGGGGCCTCCTGCCAGCACACCCTTGGCAACTCTCCCTTCACCCCATCCCTCACTCCCATTGCACCCCCACCCTCCTCCCATGTCCTCCCACCTTCTCCCCAGCTTTCAGTCTCACCCCCTGCCCATCCTCACCTCACCCACGGGGATGCTCCTCCCTGGGTTCATGGGGGGCCCCGCAGGCTGGAAAGGGGAATCCGGGAACTCTGGCTTCTGGCCACACCACCCAGCGGGGGCTGGAACCCAGGCCTCCAGGCTCTCCAGTCCTCAGCCCCCGCCCATCCATGAGTGCTGCTGGCAGGGACCCCCAGCTCTCCCTGACGGCCCCTCCCACCTCCTCCCCTCCGCAGTGCGGCTTCTTCAAGCGAGCCCGCACTCGCGCCCTGTATGAAGCTAAGAGGCAGAAGGCCGAGATGAAGAGCCAGCCGTCAGAGACAGAAAGGCTGACCGAAGACTACTGAGGGGGCAGCCCCCGCCCCCACCCCACCCGGGTAACGTGGCCGCCGGGCCCTCTTCTCTGAGCCCACCAGTTGGCTGGGGCCTCTGACTCTGTCCTATCTGCTCCTCTTCCTTCATGGGACCTCTCTGTGCCTCACTCTGTCCCCAGCACCACCCCCAAGAGCAGGCCCCTCTGTCGGCCTCCCTTCCACGTCCCGGGAGAGCTCATGGTGTCTTCTCTCACCAGCCTCCCCACTGAGCCCCTCGAGGACTTGGGACCCCAGAGTCAGCCATAAAAGCCTCCCATGCTTTCTGGGGATTGAAAACGGGTCAAGACCAAGGCTAGGCCCCATCTCTGTAGCTCACAAGGCAAGTTTCCAGATGCTTCTACACCCCCATGTCTACCCCCAGAGAAGGAGGGGACTAGTAGAGGCCTTCCTCCTGGGAACCAGCACTGTCCCTCCTGGGAACCCCCACCAGGGTGACCACCTGACCCCTCCCCACACTGCGGTCAGGATCGATCACCACCCTTCCTAGCCATCCCATCAGCAACCTCGGCGCTGCCCCTACCTCCATCTGCCTCTCCCTCTCCTCTCGGCCTTCCTCAGCTCCTCCTTCCTCTGGGGACGGCGGGGAACCTCGTCCGCCCTGTCTCGGTGCAGAGAATTGGTGTGTGTTTGGGTCGGGGGTCCCGGCTTTGAGGACCTCTGGGTGGGGGAGGAGAGGGCTGGGCACATCTTCCCACAGGGTGCTGATGTCCTTCCTCTTCTCCCCCCAACTCCAGTGTGACTTCTTTAAGCGGACCCGCTATTACCAGATCATGCCCAAGTACCACGCCGTGCGGATCCGGGAGGAGGAACGCTACCCACCTCCAGGGGGCACCCTGCCCGCCAAGAAGCACTGGGTGACCAGCTGGCAGACACGGGATCGATACTACTGACGTCCTCCCTGATCCCGCCCCCGCGCCCCTGGTGTCCCCTTCTTCTCTTTATCCTCAGTTAAGTTATGCCCCGACGGTCCGCAGGGGCCACGGCCTTTGGCTGGCACCAGTGGGTTCGGGCACACGCACCTCTCTGAGCGCATGCCTATGCCACCTGCTGACCACGGGCTTCTCCACGCAGGAGGGCTGGGGCCATGGACTTGGCTACGCCGAGCACGCTGCAGCCCTGTGCCCTGGACACACGTGGGTCCCACTGCTTGTGGACTGTGCTTGTGCACCCCCGAGGGTGCGTGGACACGCGTGTGCCAGCCTTTGCCGATGCCAAAACCAAGCCCAGGGGCCTCGGCCAGAGCCGGGAGGGAAAGGCCCCAAAGTGGGGACACCTCCCCTATTCACACTGGACCCACCTTGCGCTGTAGTCACTGGGTGGACCCCGCTCTTGAGATGAGAACTACTGACAGGGAACGGCCCACAGCCTCCAAGCTGTAGTTCCTGACACCGTGAAAGAGAACGCGGACGGGGGTGGACCTGCCCGAGGCTGTCCAAGGGCGCGTTTGCAGGACTTGGCACGCGCAGACGCGAGAGCAGAATGAACTAGAAAGAAGGTCTCGGGATGGCTTTCGTTCATGGACCGCTGGAGGCCTCTGTCCTCGGCCGCGGCACGCTCCAGTGGGGGATGCAGCCTGAAGGGACGAAGATGGACAAGCTGCTGGACAGCCTGGGCCGCTGCGCTGGGACCGCCCCCGGAGCACAGGGGAATCCTCAACCGAGGAGCGGACGGACGGGTCCCGGGTCAAGGAGATGCTGGAAGGATACGGAGGAAATACCCACCACTACCGTCCTGGCGTCTGCAGGGCCTGGAGAGACCCCCACGAGATCGCAGAGGGAGCGACACTTGAATGTAGGACAGGGAGGGAGCCCTGTCCCTGACCCGTCGGCCAAACCTCACTCCATCCCCACCAACCATGGGTGGGGGGCCTACAGGTGGAGTTCTTGGCTGTCCTTGGCTTTCATCATCCAGCAGCTCTGCCTTCTTCCCTATGGGCCGAGTCCTGCGGCCCATTCTGGAAGTCGGAGCTGGTTCCAGAAACCCCCCCCCCTGCCCCCTGCCTCTTGGCAAGCCCCGCCCCTTCCACGGTACTGTAGCAGGGGAGCTCCCTCCCCTCCTTGTGCCTTCTGTGTACATAGGCTTCTCACATCAGCCAATAAACAGCTCCCCGTTTGTACACGCTGCATCTGCCTCCACCCCTCACCCACCTCCTCATTCATTCTGATGGCCCATGACGTCTGGCTGACCCCCAGCTGGACGAAGCGCAATGCAGGGGCCTTAAGGTCGGGAGGGTGAAGACCGATGGAGGAGATCCCTCCCCTGCTCTCAGGGATGCGCTAGTCTAAGGGCTGGTCATAGACAGGGAACTGAAGTGCAGAACGTAAGAGGGGGAAGACTCGAGTAGAGTGGATGGAATGAATAAAAAATGGCTTTTTGGTGGCCAGTGAGCTGGCTCTGGGAGGGAGGAGGGGGGAGGGTGATACACAGGGTCTGGAAGAGGCAGGAAGCTACGTGCTGTAGAAACAGGTGGTCCTAGGTAACAGTGGCGGGAGCCTGGATGCAAGGGTGGGGAGCTGAGAGCACCCCCCCCCTCCGCCCCCGTGGCTTAATCCAGGTAAGAACCAGCTTTTCTGCCTCAATTTCCCACCACCACCTGCAGGTGTCATGATGAGTAGATAATCAGAAGGTGAACCAGTGACCCAAGGCCTCCGGGCAGGGTTCTGGGAGCCCCAGTCGCATGGACACTCCCCCAGGAGCGCTTCAGTCCTGAGCTGACATGGCCCCCTCCCCAGCATTGGATCAAGCCCTCCGCTTCCTCCTCCGCCCTCAGGTTGTTCCCGCCACACAGGCCTGGCGAATGGAGAAAGGCTGTTTTCCCCTTGACTTCATCCTAAATGATGGCACAGGTCCTTCTACTAACGTTCCCCAAGGCTGTGGCCTTTGGCCAGACTTCACTGATTTTATTACCCGAAGTCTAGACACAGGTTCTGTGAGAGCCCACAGACCCAGGCATTCTCCGGGGAGCTGCTCCTGACGTCCGCCTGGGCACCTCCCAGCCACCTCAATGTGGCAGCTGCCTGCCCTCCACCCTCCATAAGAGCCCACCTCACGGAGTCGTGGGCCCAGCGCCCCACTCCCCTTTCTGTGCTGGGATTTGCCCCTTCCCGGGTCGATTGGCAGGGGACTTTCCAGCTCCTCTAGGGAAAAAAACCTCAACCCCTACCCAGAGCTCTCAAAACCAGCCATCGGAGGCCTCAGTTTATTTCCCAGAATCTGTTATTCACTAGGTCAGCAGTAACACTACATGTAGGTTATCCAAGTCCAGCTCCAGTTGAACCAGCTCAGTCCAGACCTTTGCAGCCACCTCCTGCTTAAGAAAAAGGTGGGATCTCCTGGCCTGTGTGGCTCAGTGGTTGGTATTGACCTGTGAGCCAGGAGATCACGGTTCGATTCCCAGTCAGGGCACATGCCGGGGTTGCAGGCTCGATCCCCAGTAGGGGGTGTGCAGGAGGCAGCTGCTCAATGATTCTATCTCATCATTGACGTTTCTATCTCTCTCTCCCTCTCCCTTCCTCTCTGAAATCAATAAAAATATATATTTTTTAAAAAGGAAGAAAGAAAATAAAAAGGTGGCATCTATATGCATCCTTCCAGCCAGTTTCAGAGGCTCAGCCCCCAGTCTCCTGTGAGCAGCTGCTTGGATGAGACACTGTCACACACACACAAACACGTACACACACACACACACTAGTACCCACACACATACTAGTACACACACATACACACACACACACACACACACGAGAATAAGTCCTTTTC
Organism: Cnephaeus nilssonii; assembly: GCF_951640355.1. Lineage (NCBI taxonomy): Eukaryota > Metazoa > Chordata > Mammalia > Chiroptera > Vespertilionidae > Cnephaeus > Cnephaeus nilssonii. The sequence goes on from NC_137090.1 coordinate 11,646,334, forward strand.
AGGACTGGTGCAGCTACACTTTTATGAAAGAAACATAATGGCAGAGACGCAGCAATGCCCACTTTCTGCAAAAGGACCCTCTAGACCGCCAGGCTTCCTGAGCTCCTGGGGGCTGCAGTACCTCCCAACCGTTACAGAAGAGGGCCTCGGCTCTCGTGTCACTCAGAGGACCCACAAGGTGATTCTCCCCTTCTGGGCACATGGCGAGGTGTCACTTCCTGGGCCCTCCGATTCTATGAGACCATTTGACTAATTCTGGCCAATGAGCTGTGAGCAGGAGGAACGTGGACCCGCTCTGGGCTGAGACAGTGATTGCTGGGTGAGACTCTCCCAGGCCTGCTCTCCCTGCCTCTGCTGCTGTGGGAGCCTCTGTTGAGATAAAGCTGCTGTCGGTTCCCAACCCATGTTGTGCATGTGGTAAGGAATTTGGGATTTGGGGGGGTGGGGATTACCTCAGCATCACCAAACCTAGCTGACGGATCCACCATGCCACGCCACTCCCTCACCACCCTGTAGCAACCTCTGCAGAAGGAACTGTAATCCAAGCACAGAGCCCACGTTATGAAAGTCCAGCTCTAAGGGGAGGATCATGGGAAATCTCTTTCTCTCTCCTACACCGAACCTCAGAGATTGCCATCTTTTCCTGGTTACTTGGACAATAATAGTAATAGCTGCCATTTATTTATTTATTTATTTATTTATCGTTAATCCTCACTCGAGGATATTTTTCCATAGTTAGTTTTTTTGTGTTTTTTTTTTTTTAGAGAGAGAGTGGAAGGGAGGGGGAGAGAGAGAGAGAGAGAGAGAGAAACATCGATGTGAGACACATCTATTGCCTCCTGCATGTGCCCTGACCAGGGCCAGGGATCGAGCCTGCAACCTAGGTATGTGCCCTTACCCAGAATCAAACCCTTTAGTCCACAGGCTGACATTCTATCCACTAAGCCAAACCGGCTAGGGCATAGCTGCCATTTATTGATTGTTTACTATGAGCCAGGCACGGGGCTAGGCTTTTTACATAGCATCCCATATACTCTTCTGGGCAACTTCAAGACTGCACTAACCAACATCATCAATGACCTGACTGCTAGGTGGCGGGATGTTTGGTGGTCCTTCCTGATACCTCTGTGGCAGTCCCCCTGGTGACCCCAACATCTTTTTTTCACCCTCTTTGCCCTTCTGTGTGCTAGGTGATGTGCCTGGTGCTGGAGACAGAGCAGTGAATAAGACAGACATGACCCTGCCCTCATGGAGCTTAAAGTCTAGTGGGGTAGACAGATGCGTTGGCAGATGATTAAAACCCAGTGTGATGAGAGCTAAAGTGGTGTTAAGATCAAGAGGTCTAAGGAATCCTTGGAGGGAGCCTATAACCCAGGCAGGTAGGATCAGGGATCTGGAGAATGAGAAGGTGAAGGTGAAAAGAAAGAATGATCCAGGCAGAAGAGACAGCATTTGCAACAGCTTGGAGATAGGCTGACTCAAGGCAGAAGAGAAGTATGGCTTGGAGTTGAGCAGAGGAATATGGAGAAATGGGGCTGGAGAGTTAAGCCAGAGTATCATGTGAGAACTTGAAAGGCTCCAGTACAAAGTGGGGAGTCAAAAAAAAACACGAGTATTTGAAAGGCTATAAGCAAGAGAAGTAGTAAGTTCAGATTTGTTGTTGAATGAGCCTCAGTTTCCTCATCTATAAAATGGAGCTATTCATAGCATCATAGAGCTGGTCTAAAGAATTAAATTAAATGATAAAATGCATACAAACAGTGCCCGGCACAGGTTATTATCCATCAGCTAAGAGTCCCTTCCACGTGAAGCCGTGTCCATAGCTCTGTGTTGGCTATGATCACATTCTGTTACGTCTATTCATTTAGTTATTTACTCATGCAGCTAGCTCCCAAACTGAGAAATGATGTGTCTTAATCCTGTCTGTGTTTACTGTTCGTTCCCAGCACAAAGCCTAGCACATATTAAGCACTTGGCAAGTGTAGGCCCAGGACTGAACAGTGAAAAGGCAAAACCATCAACAAGGCGAGTCGGTGGATAGGACATACCACGTCCAACCGCAAGAGGGCGCGCTACGTTCCTACCAGAGAGCTGGGGTTGCTGGAGCAAGGGGGCTCCCTGGCCCCCCCCCCCCCAGCACAAATCACCTTCTTGGACGTTTCTTCCGAGAAGCCCAGGGCGGAGAAAGTTGCCTTCTCAGGTCCAATGAGCTGGAGAATAATAAAAGGTGTTTTTTGAAAACTGCACTCGTAGCACTGATGTTAGGGGCTGCCTCCTCCTCCTCCGTTTGTGGCTGGGTCCTTGTGGAGTGGGTGGGCTGTGCGACTCTAAGATTCCGTGGGCTGGCATCCTCACCCCGAGGTTTGTCAACATCCACAGTCACTGTCACCCGGACTGGGGACCCACGGAGGGCGAGCAGGTGGGGATCAGGGCAGGTGACGCAGGACCTCTGGGAGCACGGGGGTTCATTGAAAGCTACCCGGACAGAATCGGAGAAGGCAGGATGGGAGACACGCGGCGGGAGCGGGAAAGGAAGAAGGGGAAAAGGAGGAGGAATCAGGGGCCTCTGGGACGGAGGGGTTAACCGGGCTGGCCCCGGCTGGGGACCCGGTGGAGGGCGCCGAGGGGGGCGGGCTCTCCGCTTGGCCTGAAGAAAACAACAGGCCGTTCCCAGCCAATCCGGGGAAGGGGGCGGGCCCGGGAGGGAAGCCACGTGCCGGAGCGGGAGGCGATTGGCTGTCCCGGAGTTGTTTGTGAGCGGCCATTGGCGGCGACGGGGAGCCGCCTCTAGCCGATTGGCCGGGTTTTGGAGGACGGCCAGGGCCAGGGGAGGAGGTGGCGGTGGAACCGCTAGGCCGGGCTGGGCCGAACCGGGCCGAACCGAGCGCGAGAGCCCGCCGCGCGGCCACCCGAGCCCGAAGCCGAGCCGCCGTCCCGCCACCATGCGCTGGCTCCGCGCGCTGCTGAAGAACGCGTCCCTGGCCGGGGCGCCCAAGTACATCGAGCACTTCAGCAAGTTCTCCCCGTCCCCGCTGTCCATGAAGCAGTTTCTGGACTTCGGTACGGAGCGGGCCGGGGGCCGGCAGCCTGGGTGGAGCGGATGGAGGGGTCCTGGCCAAGAAGGGTGCACGCGGAAGAGAGAGGCCCTGAGTGACAGGCAAGGGTTGCTTGCAGGGCAGCAGGCAGGAAAGGGTTAACGGGGAGGCAGGGACCATCCGGCCTGAAAGGGCTGTGGGTACCTGGGCTGAAGGGTCTCTGGACTCGACTATGAATGGGAAGTAAGGGGCATTGAATAGGGGGGAGGGGTCCGGGGTATCTTACTGGGCTTTGTGAGGGGTCTTGGAAAAGAAGGGGCGTGAATTGGTGATATCAGGACAGGAAGGAGGTAGGGAGTATCCAGGCTTATATAAAAGGTCCAGTTGACGCTAAGAGTGGGAGGCAGAGAGGAAATAGGGGGGCTGCTGGTGGGAGTACCAGGCAGCACTGGGAGGTGCAGCCATCTGGAAGGAGAGACCTGGGCTGGGCACCGGGGGGTCAGTGGGGAAGGGGCTCTTTCAGAAGGTGCCCACAGGAGAGGCCCAGACCAGGATACCGCCACTCACTGACGGAGCCGGCCCCCCAGCTGTCACTGTGGGCAAGGACACTTGAAGATCAAATCCCCTTAGGCCTGACTGCCTGTCCCCAGCTGGGCAGGGGCCCAGGGCACCACGAGATGGAGTCAGGCAGCTTGTGCCCACCCGTGGCTGCCCCTGGGTTCCTAGGCTAGGAGCACCCACCGTCAGGGTTCTGGGGGTGGCTCTGGAGCAGGAGCAAGGCTGTGCCAGCTGGTGACTGAGAGTCCCTGTGTGGGCCCTGTCTGACTGTACGCTGTTTCCATGATGCCACCTGGGGATGAGGAGGGGTGCCCAGGACTCTCAGGAGTTGAGGAGACAGTGCCTGGCTCAGGTTACAGCTGCGTCATTGGTGGGAGCGGGCAGGGAGGGGGCAGCCGGGACACCGAGCACCTGTTTCCCTGGACTTGGCCACCTGCCCTGTGCCCCGTTTGAGCTGCCCCCATGTAGGAAAGCCTCCTGTGCCCCCTCGAAACCCCCAGCAGAAGTTCAGTCCAGGCTGGATGGACCCCAGTTATACAAATGTCACAGCTGGGAGGGGCTCACAGTAGCGTTTGGTCCACTTGTAGTACAGTCGGGGGGGGGGGGACTGAGGCCTTTAGAAGGATAGGGACATGTCCTGAGTGACAGATTTGGGAGCAAAACCTGGACTAGAACCTAGGTCTCTTGACTGTAGCCTGTGGCCTCATTCAGTCCTTCACCATCTTTTCACTTTGAAGCCAAGCCGAGGACCAGGTTATTTGGGTTACCATCCTTTGGCCCTAGCTGCCTCACAGGTGGTGGCATTAACGCAGGGGCAGCCCTACGGTGGTCATCAAGACCAGTTGGGTGATGATGGGTTGGGCCAGAGATGATGCTGGGGGGCCTGTAGCTGTGGTGGTCCCGGAATAACCCCTCCGCCAGGGCCCAGCCCTGGGAAGGGATGGGTTTTCCAGGCTGCCGTGCCCACCTGGATCAGTTACCCCGAAGAGAGTGTCTGGTAGGAGGGAAAGAAAGAGAAGCAGTGAGATAAGTTAGGCCAGAGGCAGCTAGCTCCAAGTGGGCCTGGGAGTGGACCTGCCCGCTGCTGTTGAAGGAAAGCAGGGTTCAGCTGGGGGTGAGGAGAGGATGCTGCTCCCCAACGGGTTAGATGGGGTGGTGGGGAGGTCAGAACACTGCCGGGCATTGGGAGAGCTGCCTGCTCTGTGCCCCCATCACTTCTCTGAATCCTCAGGAAATGACGGATTGAATCAGCCTGACCCTTGAGAGGTCTGTCCTGTGGCTCCGATGGTTTGCATCTCTGTGCGCTCACCTCCTTCTCCCTCCCTCCAGGGTCCAGTAATGCCTGCGAGAAAACCTCCTTCACCTTCCTCCGGCAGGAGCTGCCTGTGCGCCTGGCCAACATCATGAAAGAGATCAACCTGCTTCCTGACCGGGTGCTGGGCACACCCTCGGTGCAGCTGGTACAGAGCTGGTGAGACCCCCGGCCAGGTCCCCACACCTCCCGCCATGGCCAGATGCCCTGGGCTCAGAGGTGGCATCTCCATGCTCCCAGCAGCCTTGACGGAGGCAGGGACAGCGGGGAGGCACAGGGCTCCAGGAGCCTGGGGAGTTACTCAAAGTCAAGCCAAATGCCAGGCCAGAGCAGGGACCGAGGTCAGGCTCCTAGCTTCGTATCTAACCACTCTCCTTCCTCTGGAAAGCCCAGGTCCACCTAGGAGACCCTTTTCACTGCCATAACCCCGTCAGGCTAATGTCAGCCTTCGCCCCCAGCCCTGGCCCCGAAAACCCCGCTCCTGCCGGTGATAGTTACCGGAGGCAACACTGTGGGAGACAGAAACAGGAAGAAGCAAGTCTTCAAGTCCTGTCGTCCGAGCTACAAGTCACACTGGTTTGGATGTTGGAAAACACTCGCATAGGCACAGGACCCACACCCAGAGAGCTTCTGAGGGCAAAGGTCAAAAGTTTATTGCACAAAGCAGCAGCACCAGAGGAACCTTCTCGGTGACATTCACTCGAGAGCTCTGTCCAGGATTAAGTAACTGGACGCTATTAGCCCATGCCAGTCACGTGGAGAAGAACTACGTTGACTCTCTTTCTGGGCCTATGAGGGGCTGATCATGGTTGGTCTTCGGTGCGGAAATCTTGCTGGGTCTGGCTGCCGGGGGTGTGGTCAGGCAGTGGTTTCCTTTTGGATTCAGGAGCAACACACCAGCTTGGAGCCCAAGGTCAAACTAGGGGAGCCCATGACCTTGGTATGGGGGAGGGGGGAGAATAAAAGAAGAATTAAGCACTGCATAGATAGTGGTAGGAACAGTGAGCTGCTGAAGAGTTCGTTTTATTTAAAGTGAGAATACAAATATTATTTAAAAGGAACACTGGTTGGGGCTTTCTACCCTCCTTGAGGAAGTGTAACATGTTTACTTTGGCATTTGGAAAACACCACAAAAAGGAGGTAGAAGAGAATGCCAAGCACTGCCCTCCACCCCGTAACTAAACACTGAGTGCCCCGGCTCGGCTCTGTGAGGTTCTGTTGGCGCCCGTCCAGCCTTTTTTCTGTGCCGGATCCGCATATGCGTGACTCACTCCAATTAAATGAGATACAGTACGGAAGGAACGTGTTTTGTGCACAAAGCCAGGCACCCGGCCTGTGCAGAGTGAATGTTAGTTGGACCAGAAAGTTGTGGGGAAGTTGAAGTGGATATGCAGTGCGTAGAGGAGGCGATGTGTCAGTGGGCCTCGATGAGCTAGATCTAGAAAGAAGGGAAGGGTATTCCAGGCCAAAGGAGCTGCTAGTGCAAAGGTACGGAGGCAGGAACGTGCCCAGCAGGGGCATCCGAGAACTTACTTTGTGGATATGGTGCTGTTAGTGAAAGCTGTGAGGGTGGGATGGGGGCACAGAGATGATTTTCCTGTAGCCCAACCAGGTTACCCCTTGCTGAGCCCTGTCCCTCCCAGGTCCAAGACCTCAGAGCTAACGCGCATTTCCCACCGTGGGGCAGCGTGGAGGTCATAGTGGGGAGACAGAAGGTGCCATCTGTTCTCTACCCCGTCTCTGGCTGTCTAGCTCAGTGGTCGGCAAACTCATTAGTCAACAGAGCCAAATATCAACAGTACAAACGATTGAAATTTCTTTTGAGAGCCAAATTTTTTAAACTTAAACTTCTTCTAACGCCACTTCTTCAAAATAGACTCGCCCAGGCCGTGGTATTTTGTGGAAGAGCCACACTCAAGGGGCCAAAGAGCCGCATGTGGCTCGCGAGCCGCAGTTTGCCGACCACGGGTCTAGCTGATTGACTTGGCTGCCTCTCAGCTGATCCCCGACTCCAGGATGTGGCTTCTCAGGCCCCTCCCTGGATACTGTGTTCCTGGGAGAGCCGGGGATTGCGGGGAGGGTGGGACAGGGAGCTGCTGAACTGCCCATGACGTCCCCAGGGCCCCACAAAGTCCCTTCCTGAAAATCAGTTACACATGTGGGAACTTGGCCTGACTTATTCTTCTGTCAGTAACGTCCACCGACAGCAGGAGGGAGTGAAGTTAGACAAGAGAGAACAGGTCCCAGTGATGACTCGGCTCCGAGGAGAGCCGGCGAAGGCATTGCTGGAGTGCCTGGCACCCTGGAGAGTCAGCCTGCGGAGGGTGTTGCCAGAATGGGCATCAGCTGCAGCAAGAGAGAGTGAGGTCTGAGGGAAGGAAGGACGGACTGTCCCGTGAGGACAGGGATGAGGTGGCTGCCTTGAGAGGGTGCAGTCCTCCTCCAGGAGAACCCCCTGCCAGCTTGGGTGATGGGGGCGGTAGAGGTGGGCAGAGATTGCATGCGAGGAGGGGTATGACCTACCAGGGAGTATAGCGAGAAGGCCACTAGCTTCAAAGTCTGATGAATAAGGAACAAAACCTCCCCTTTGGAAAATGGAAAAGTCCTGTACAAGTACTAGTAGTGGTGGTGATGGTGGTGGTGGTGAATAGTCAATATGAGGCAGTAGCTAACGGAGTTTTACTCGGCTGGGAGAGGCACTAGGCAGGAACCACTGAGAGCAGGAGGAGAATTCCCGGTTCTAAATGAACCTGATAAATTATTTCAACTGGACAAACTTGGTACAGGGGACCCTGTTTGGACGTGACTGGAAGGTGGTGGAAAGCCATGGTGTGGCATCTGCATGCTTAACTCTGAGGCTTGGCTTTGCTGCTTGCTGGAACCTTAATCCTTGGTATAAACCACGTGGCCTCTCTGAGCCTTGGTTTCCTCATCTGTAAAATGGGGATCCAGGCTGTTTCTAAGGGCCAAGTGCCACTGCTAGACGTGAAAGTCGGGGGGGGGGCGGGTGTGTCTGTAAACACAAGTGATGCCCCTGGCTTCTGAGCCGCAGCATCTCCAGTCAAAGATCACGGCCGAAGTCCTCTGAGACAATGTAGTGATGATGATGATGATGACGATGACATAGGAGACATACCTGGGCGGCCTGCCGTGCATCAGAAACTGCTCGAAGTGTGTCCCCGTATTAACTATTGAACCTTCACAACAGCCTTAGGAAGCAGGCCTTGCTGCTGTTCCCATTTTACCGATGAGTAAGCGAGGTTCAGAGACATTAGGAACCTTGACCGGGGTCACGCAGTCAGTGGGAGTGCTGGGATTCGCACCCAGGCTGGGTGCGCTGGAGGCTGCATTCTTGAAGGGAAAGGAGGAGGGCTGTGTTCTGGGCGGTGGCCTGGGGTCAGATTCCACATCACAGTCGGTGGGAAAGGAGGATTCACGTCACAGAATCTTGCTTGATGGCTAGTGTCCCCAGAGCATAGAAAGGGCAACCTTGACTCCTCTACACTGAGTGGCCAGATGATGATGATCTCTGAACGCATAATAATCTGGCCACTCAGTGTATATCCTATGTAATAAAAGGCTAATATGAAAATTGTCCCCTCGACCAGGAGTTCGACCAGCAGGGAGGCCGGCCAACCGCCCATGTCCCCTCCCCCTGGCCAGGCTTGCCGAACCGCACCTATGCATGAATTCATGCACTGGGCCTCTAACATACATACACACATACACTGAGTGGCCATATTATTATGCGTTCAGGGATCATAATAATCTGGCCACTCAGTGTAGAAGAGAAAGACAGCCTGAGGGAGGGTGCAGATTCGGTGGGGACGCGCTTCCAGAAAATGGAGGGTACAGGAGAGTAGTAGAGTAGAATCCAACGACAGTGAGTCACTAATGAGAGTCTGCAGGGAGAGGGGTGGGAGGCCATATCACAGGTCAGCACCTTCTTAGGAACCTCCCTTGCAGGTCAGCAAGGTGTATGGATGCCAAACCCCACCCGTGGAGGACCCCCCACCACCACCACCACCGCAGGAACACGTCCTGGCCCTTAAAGAGAATAGCCACCATCAGCACAGGCTCCCAGCATCCACAGCCTGCTCTGCCAGGCACGGGGCTGGGGCTTTAGCCAAGCCCTCCCATTGGCTCCCTCAGCCACTCCTTACATAATCAGAGTGGAAACTAGCGACCTGCATCATCTCCTCTCATGCCACTGCTGTGAGCCCCATTTTACAGATGGGGACCTGAATGGCTCGTGGCCTCTTTAAGGCACAGTTAGCCAGAGGACCCAAGTCTGCCTGGTCAGGGTCCCCACCCCCCACCCTTCCACAGAGTGACTTCCAGGTGCATGACACATCTGCCCCCTCACCCTTCCCCAATGCCCACTGCCTGTCCACACCCTTGTCCCCAGAGGCATGGACACTAATGCACAATACACACACACACTCGCACACACCCACGGGCACACAGACTTACACATACTCCCACACGCAGCAGCTCCCGCCTGCTTCCATACAAGGCTCTGTGCACCTCTCCCCCAATGCACACTCATTCCAACATTTCTGCACACACATACATGCCCACACTCCCTCCTCCTCTTCTCTGGCATTCCACCCCTTCTTCCTCCTCATCCAGGCTGAACTGGATAGAAAGCCTCAAAAGGCAGGGTTTGGGCGCGCATGAGCGTGTGTGTGTGTGTGTGTGTGTGTGTGTGTGTGTAGGAGTGGGGAGCTCCAGATCTCACTAAGGGAGTCTTGGCGGCCTTGTTTACTGCTGAGGTTGGCAGGCCCGGCCTTCCCTAGGCATATGCTGGGCCCCCGCTGCCTGCCGAGGGTGTAACCGGAAGGGACGCACCTGTCATCGCACCACTGCTTTCAGGTCTCCCAGGTCCAAGCCCCGTTCTTTCTCAGGCGCTCAGAGGGCTGTGCAGCCCAGGAGCCAGCGTGGCTCCAGCCCCAGTGTCTTGTCCTGAGGACCAAGATCTGGCCCTTACCCTGGTGTGTGCCAGGCCCCTGCAGGGCTTCAGGCCAAGACTGGGGTCCCCTGGGAAAATCCTTCTCATCCTCTGCTCTCCCGTCCAAGAGTACACCCAGAACTACTCCCCCGCAGGAGTGGCCCCGGGAGGGAGGCAGGCAAGGAGTCTGGACCCTGCTTCACGGTCCAGGAGACTGAGGCCTGGGGCTGGCAGCTCGCCCCAATCCGGCACTGCCCGCTGCCAGTCTATTCTGGTGCCCTTTGTATACTTCATTGCCCATGTGGCCAGGCCCCTTTCTGCCCTCTACGGTTCAGTAGGCAGCCACGAGGGGCAGTGCTTGCAACTAGAGCACTTACCCTACCCCTGGGCACTGGGACTCTGACCTCCCTGTTCCTGGCCAAGTACCACCAAGCTGGCCAGGGCCTCCTAGCTCCCACCCCTCCCTCTCTGCCTGCCCTCTGGGTCTTGGGAAGGGTTTCCAGGGCCCCTGCTCTCCAGCTGGCCCGTTCCCCTTCCTCTCTCTCCCTGTCCCCAGCATTGCACACTTGTAGGTCCTCTCCCCAACCCCCTCTCCGTCCAAGCATAGTGTGAACACAAAGCTTGATGCTGGGCATGATTAGGGAACAAAATTGGAGTCACACAGGCCTGCGAGAGAGAAACCTCACTTCGCAGGCTAACTTCCTCATCTATAAAATGGGGCGGTAGCCAGCAGTAGCAACTACCTTCTGGGGCGATGGTGGAGGTTGCAGGGGGAAGCAGGGAAGCATGGAGCAGAGCCCTGGCACAAGGCCGGTGCCCGGGACGTGCCGCCTGCCATGACCCCCGACATCGGCATCACTGTTAGGACCAGTGCGCCAGGGGAGCAGTTGGCCGTGTGGTGTAGACTTGACATCAGACAGACCTGGGTTTGAAGTCCAGCGCAGCTGCTTCCTGTGTGGCCGGGGCCTATCACCTGCCCCCTCTGAGCTGGTTCCTTGTCTGCAAAAAGGGGGTGCATACTGCAGGTCCTCGGAAACCATGGCGTCATTCTACGTCATTTGGTCCTGACATCGATGAGATGCTGTAGGAATTTAACTCTTGTTTCTATCACTTAGCCTCTGGTAAAACTGGTTTCGCTATACCTGCTTTGCTTAGAGTGACAGAATGTATGACAGCGTTAAGTGAGGGCGTACTGTACGGTATGCTCACCAAGGTTACTTGGAGGTGAGTGGCCCCGAGTAGACTGAGCACAGGTGAGCGTCGGCTGTTGGTATTCTCCGGGGAGACGGGGTGAGGCCTCAGGAGTGCCACTCTGCCTGCTGGGGCTGCAGGATGGGGCGGGGTGCTGAGGGGAAGCCTGTCTCTTCTCTCTGGGCCCCACCCCACCCCCCTGTCTTCTGCTCTCTGTGCTGCCACCTGTGGAGCACGGGGCGCACCAGGCTGGGACAGCCCGGTTCCTGACAGCGCTGGCTGCCCAGAGCATGATGGGTGAAAGCACGGTGTGGTTCAGAGCCTGTGCCCAGGAGGAGGGTGCCTCCTGGGGACTCAGAGGATGCACTCAGCGGCTGACAGGGTTTGACCCACCAGTCGTAGCGAGAGCAGACATGCAGAGAGCGCTCGCTATGTACTGGGCACTGAGCTAATTATCACATTTAATCCCTTTGCTGTACTAGCAGTGAGTATAAAACCCCCTCTTCTGATGAGGAAACCCAAGCCCAGCGAGGCTCCGTGACATACCCAGGCCACACAGCCCACGGTGGACAGGCCAGGACTGGGACCCTGCAGAGCCAGCTCCAAAACCAGCTCTCTCTCCTTCTCTCCTTTTTTTTTTTTTTTTTTAAACACACATATATTTTCATTGATTTCAGAGAGGAAGGGAGAGGGAGAGAGAGATAGAAACATCAATGATGAGAGTTATTGATTGGCTGCCTCTTGCACGCCCTCTACTGGGGATTGAGCCAGCAACCCAGGCATGTGCCCTTGCCGGAATTGAACCCGGGACCCTTCAGTCTGCAGGCTGATGCTCTATCCACTGAGCCAAGCCGGCCAGGGCTTCTCTCCTGTCTTAAGCAAGGGAGGGAGGAGCCTTTTCTGAGAGGCTGGTAGGCCCCGGGGGTCCTCCCTGCTTGGGGCTATGGGTAGTCCTTCTTCCTATTGGCTGGAAGCGTTTCTGTCAGAGAGAGGCTCAGCTCTCTGGCCTCCCCAGTAGAACAAGCTGCAAGAGGGGCATGTTAGCAGGGAAACTGTGGGTGTCCTGGCTCAGGGGAGCAGGAACAGTGGCTCCAGATTGGTACCACCTGTTGCCATGGGTAGGCCTGCCTCCCTTGCAGAAGCTGGCCTCCTGCTGTCCCTGAGTTAGGGCTTCCCAGCGCTTCCTTTGGTTTCCAGCTCTTTCTAGAGCCTCGGGACACTGGCCTCCTGACCAGGCCACAGATGGAGGCACCATTCCTGCTGGGCCCTTCGGAGGGGCGTGAGCTCCCAGGCTTGTCAGAGTTGGGCCTGCCCACCCCACCCCCCGTTCTTCCCAGCTCCCATTTAATCCAGTTCCCTGGCAGGTTGCACGGTTCCTGGTGCCCAGCCCGAGCCCGCCAAGCCCGGAGTCGGGGGTATGGTCTGTCCTCCTCCTCACGGAGCCCCCTCTCTGGGGGAGCCCATGGCTGCAACACCCTGTGGGCAGACAGTAAGATCTGTGTCCATGACGGGGCTCAGGGAGGTAGGGTGACTTGCCCAGCCTTCTCTCACTGCCAGCCCTTGTGTCCCGTGCCCCGCCTGGGCCTCGGTCTCCTAATCCTTGAGACCCTCTGGATGGATGGTCTGCAAGGCCCTTCAAGACTCCTGTTCTAGGACCCCAAAGCAAAGGTGCTCGAAGGGGGACCAACACGTTGGAGGTTTTCTTGCATAACTGACTGTGTTGTCAGGGAGACTCGTGCACATGGAGGGAGTGGGTTTGTGATGCAGCTTGTCCGCCAGCGCAGCTCCATGCGGTGCCCACGGGAGGGACAAAGCCAGGGTGAGGGCAGCTGCGTGGGGAGGGAAGGGGGCCCGCCCAGAGCTGAGGCGATGTCTCCCCCTGTTCCCCTGCCCACAGGTATGTCCAGAGCCTCCTGGACATCATGGTGTTCCTGGACAAGGACCCAGAAGACCAACGCACCCTGAGCCAGTGAGTGAGGGCCCTGTTGGGGGCAGGAGGGTAGGTGTAGGCGAGTGGCATCTACGGTCATAGTCCCAGGGGCAGAAGTGCGGGCAGGATGGAAGAAATGACCCCTGCCCTCAGGATATCCAGTCTGACAGGGGAGACAGCTCCTGTCCTCGGGGTGCCCTGAGTCTGATGGGGGATCCAGGCCCTGCCCCTGGGGAGCTCCCAGGCTGTCAGGCAGGCAGTGGGAATGTCAGTGAGGGCTTCGGGAGGAATGGGGTGAATGCTGTGTGATCTTTGGGTTGAGAAGGGTTGAGTAGGTGACTGGCGAGGAGGCCAGAAGCAGAGGAGAGGCTGAGGGTGTCCCTAGGCTGGGCCCGGGTGGGGGCCCACCTCTGCCCTTGCCCACAGGTTCACCGAGGCCCTGGTCACCATCCGGAACCGCCACAACGACGTGGTGCCCACCATGGCGCAGGGCGTGCTCGAGTACAAGGACGCCTATGGCGACGACCCCGTGTCCAACCAGAACATCCAGTACTTCCTGGACCGCTTCTACCTCAGCCGAATCTCCATCCGCATGCTCATCAACCAGCACAGTGAGTCAGGGGTGGGGGGCGGGGGGCGGGCCATGGCAGCGTGAGATCCATCGTTTTATTTATTTATTTTTTTTTTTAAATATACTTTATTGATTTTTTACAGAGAGGAAGGGAGAGGGATAGAGAGCTAGAAACATCGATGAGAGAGAAACATCAATCAGCTGCCTCCTGCACACCCCCTACTGGGGATGTGCCCGCCACCAAGGTACATGCCCTTGACCGGAATCGAACCTGGGACCCTTCAGTTCGAAGGCCGACGCTCTATCCACTGAGCCAAACCAGCCTCGGCCCATCGTTTTAACTGTTTACGGAATCAGGTCACCCCTTTAAAAAGTGTCCAGTGTGTTATTCATAAAACTCACTGGAGGGGTCAGGGCCAGAGGAGAGAGGGCAGGAGGGGGAGGAGGGGGAAAGCTTTAGGGTCAGAGGCATTAGGGATAGAGGTAGAGAGTGGAGAACCCCGGGGAAGAGGGAGAGCCTGCCGGGCTCCGCCGCCCCAACAGCAGCACCCTCTTCCCCTGCAGCCCTGATCTTTGACGGCAGCACCAACCCAGCCCACCCCAAACACATCGGCAGCATCGACCCCAACTGCTGCATCTCTGAGGTGGTGAAAGGTGAGCCTTCCCCACTGCGCCCGGTCCACAGAGGAGCCCAGTGACCCTGCCAAGCTTCCCTGGCCAGAAGGTGACCCGTTCCCCAGTGGGTGGGGGCCACATCCCCATGGGTTTAATGTTGGGGATGCCCAGTGTTGGTGCCAAGAGGACTGCCTGCTGGATGAGGACCCCCCCCCCCCCCACCGCCCAATTCTCTGGATGACCTCTCTCTTCTGTCAGATGCCTATGACATGGCCAAGCTCCTGTGTGACAAGTATTACATGGCATCACCTGATCTGGAGATCCAGGAGATCAACGGTGAGTGAGCAAGGCTGCGTGCGCGCGCATGTGTGTGTGTTTGTGTGTATGTGTGTGTGTGTGTGTGTGTCCAAGGGCTGGGGACGTGGGAGTTAGGGAATGAACTGTAATCTGGAGAGGGGAGAAGCAGAGCTATTTTTTTTTTAGTAGTATTATTTATTTGGTAAATACAGAGGTTTACAGTTGCATTGTGACGTTAATTTGAGTCAGTAAAGCTAGTGACATAATCATAACTCCATGTCTTTTTCCCTACGAACAATGTAAACCTGTGTTTATCCAGCAGTAAACGTAACAGGCCAGGTCCCAGTTCTCATGGAGCTGCCATTCTTGGTGCAGGGAGGTTGAGGAATGAAGCCTTTGTCCAATGAGCAAACAGTATACAAGATACTTTCATATCATGCGAAGGGACAGGCAGGAAACACAATGGGATCACGTGACAGTGATGGGGCAGAATGGTGGATTAGATGGGCTATTAGTTAGTCTGGCTGCCTTCCCAGAATCCAAATAACGGGCTTAATTACGGGAGAGGTTTCCCTCTCTCCAGCCTGGAGAAGGGGACGGGGGAGGCACGGCCCAAACACATCACTTCCCTAAGTCACCTGGCTACCCAGCCGCAAGGGAGACAGAGAATTTCGTCTCTAGCTGGATAGCCATGAACCGGTTAAAACACTGGGGGAGGGGTATCTATTAGTGAATGAGGAAGGGAAGAATGGCTCCAGAGGACAGTGACAGGGTCCTACTTGGGACAGGGTAGTCAAGGGCCAGAAGGAGCAGTATGGTGGGGCTCGGAGATCGCAGTCTGATGGGCTGGAGGGAGAGGCTGGGGCGTGCAGGGCCGTGGGCCATGGACAGGAGCTGGGATTTGAGGGCAGCAGGAGCCACTGGAGGGTTTGCAGCATCAGTGATGACAGGATCTGACAACTTACATGCTAAGATACTTGGAGGTTGGAGGAGGCAGAGAGGACAGGGAAGAGCAGCTAAGAGGTCACTGCAGGAATCCAGGCGAGGGGAGGGAAAGGCATCAGAGGTGAGAAGTAGGGGGTGGATTTGATAAGTATCTTGGAGATAGTGGTGTCCAGGCTTATTGAGAGCCACGGAGTACAGGGGAGAGGAGGATCAGGGACCTGGAAGCTACCTCTACCCCTCCCCCAACTGCCCCTCAGCCCTGCCCTGCCTGTGTGCCAGAAATCTGAGGTGTTTCATGTCCTGTACCTCAAAGTCACCCTGCCCATATCCTAATGTTCGCTAAGGCCAAGTTCAAGTCCAGCTCCTCTGAAAAGCCTTCCCAGACCTCCCAGAGAAGACAGTCAGGCACCAGCCTGTCCCTGGTGTACCTCTGCATTGCACTGTGAGAATTACTTGGGGACCACGACCTAAGGGCAGAGGCAGGCCACTTCACTTTGGTATCCCCAGGGTCCAGCCCCGGGCTTGGCTTACAGCTCTGGGTACAACACCGGATGTGAACGTCAGTTGTGTGTTTCTCTGTCTAGACTTGCATTTCTAAGAGGGTAGGGCTGGATTTTATTTTTCTTTATGTCCCCACTGCCCAGCACAGGGCCTGAGAGTCTTTCATTCATTGGCCCATTGCACATTTATGGAGCTCCTGCTACCCACAAATCTCTGCGCCAGACACTAAGGGGGAAACACTTAGTCCCTAACACCAAGAAACTCCAGGCTAGAGTGATTCTTGGGAAACGGGACTGATGTCAGCATCACCTGGGCAGTACCCTGCCCTCTCCCCCCAGGGTGAAAGCAGGGCTTCTGGTGTCCAGGTGAATGCTAGGAAGCTGGATACAGGATAGACAGATCCTATTTGATGCTTAAATGATGAATAGATGGATAGATACCTAAACAGTGGATGAATGGAAGGATGGAGATATACTCTATGAATGAATAGATAGATGGAAAGGATAGATGTTTTAACAGATGCATAGACTGGAGGACCGTTGGATGGCTGGACAGTGGATGGGTAGATCGAGGAATTAGTGGATATTGAATAGACAGGATGGATGGATAGATGGATGGATGGACGGACGGACGGACGGACGAATGGGTGGATATTGTGTAATGGATGGATACTGTATGGATAGATGGTTGAATGGACACTGAATGGATAGATGGATGAGTGAATGCTCGGTGAATTGAGCAGCAGATGGATAGTTAATGGATGGTGGTTGAGTGCTGGGTGCTAGATGCTGGGTGAATGAATTTCCTACTCATTGGTCTTGACTTCCCCGCAGCATCCAACTCCAAACAGCCAATTCACATGGTTTATGTCCCCTCCCATCTCTACCACATGCTCTTTGAACTCTTCAAGGTGAGGAGCCCGGGGGATGGTACTTGGTGGGGTTGGAGGCGGCTAGGGCTCGGCTTCTCTCACTCATCCTTACCTCTTTCCCTCCACAGAATGCCATGCGAGCGACTGTGGAAAGCCATGAATCCAGCCTCGTTCTCCCTCCTGTCAAGGTCTTGGTGGCCTTGGGAGAGGAAGATCTGTCCATCAAAGTATGTTAACCCTTGATTTTGGGGGGAGGTGGGGAGGCACTCTCCTCCTGCCAGGAGGTGGGCTTGGGAAGAGCCTGAGGGTAAGGAAACCCAGAAGATCGAGGGGGTCAGGGGTGGGGATGTGTGGAAAACAGGCTGGAGAGCCCCCGACATGTCTCATCTCCCCTAGATGAGTGACCGAGGTGGGGGTGTCCCCTTGAGGAAGATTGAACAACTCTTCAGCTACATGTACTCCACAGCACCCACCCCCCAGCCTGGCACGGGGGGCACCCCATTGGTGAGAAGGCTTCGTTCCGGCTCCCCTCCTGCCTCCTAAAGGATCCTGTCTGTCTCTTCATCTCTTCTCAAATGGTCACCCCTCCCTCTCTCCCGCTTCCTTCTCTCTCAGGGCCTCCCCATTCTCATACGGCTGTGTGTGATGTCCGTCACCTCTCCTGAGGCTGGGCCTCCCTGTCTCTGCCCAGCCTGCCCCTCCCTACCTATCTGTGGGTGTCTGTCTGTCCCCTTATCTCCCCACAATGTTACTAACCATTTGTTCAACTCAGCACCTCCCTGCCCCTTCCCAGGAGAGTAGGCAGAGCTGGGTTTGGGAAACTGAGACTCAGAGGAGCCCCATGACCTGTCCAGATCCCCAGGCAGCCAGGACCCAGCTCCTCTCCTTGCCCTGCTAACGCCCCCCCCACACCCACATGCCTCCTCAGCTTTCCTCTCTCCCCCAGACTGACCTTCGTCACCCCATAGCTCCCACGTTGCCCCAGAACCTCCTGTTTCTTGTGTCTCCTCCCATCTGAATTCTGGGGACCCCTTGCATGACCCCAGCTCAGCACCCCTCATTCTGTATGTCTGTCGCTGCAGCACCAGCCTCCTCATCACACTCCCTTCCTGTCCCCTTGCAGGCTGGCTTCGGGTACGGGCTCCCCATTTCCCGCCTCTATGCCAAGTACTTCCAGGGGGACCTGCAGCTCTTCTCCATGGAGGGCTTTGGGACGGACGCCGTCATCTATCTGAAGGTGAGGGTCCCTGCCTGCGGAGCCCTGCTGGTGGGCGGGGTCTGGCAGGATCCGCCTGCTGTTGGATTCCTTTCCCATCCCTCCAATCCTTCCCCAATTCCAGACAGAATCAGAGCAAAGCTACAGGTCCCCAAGCCCCAGACGCTCACAATGTGGCAGGCAGTTTCAGGGATTCCATGGTCCGTGGCTGAGACCCCTGCTCTGGGGACGCTTGACTTGTCAGACCCAGACGGAAGGCGGGGGACCATAGAGAATTTGTCATTCAGCTCAGGAGGACATGGAGGCCCAGAGCTGCTGACCGTCTTTAAGAACACTCTGCCCAGCCTCCCTCCCAGGCCCTCTGAGCCCCCTCCTTGAATGGGCAGGAGCAAGACACAGGGACAGACCCTGTGAGGGTCTCCCTGGGCCAGGCTTGGTTGTCTCAGAGTGTCTGGCACTTGGCGGGGCTGATATAAGGGCCCCAGTCAGTGGCCAGCACAGCCCACTCTGGGGTCAGGGTGTCTGCTGGGCAGTGGGCGAGGCTGAGCCTGATGCTCCCCAGGCCCTGTCCACGGACTCGGTGGAGCGCCTGCCCGTCTACAACAAGTCAGCCTGGCGCCACTACCAGACCATCCAGGAGGCCGGCGACTGGTGTGTCCCCAGCACGGAGCCCAAGAACACGTCCACGTACCGTGTCACTTAGGGGCCAGGGCACCTCTGCACCTGAGAGGATGGACTGCTTGCTGCCTCTGGGACCGGCCACCACGGCGGCCCTCCCCGTCCCCTGCCCCCAGGTGGGGAGACTCCCCAATGACCAGCTCCTGTCTCTATGGAAGTCACTGTGGTGACCAGTCTGTGGTGACCCCTAAGTGCCAATCTGTCTGTCTGGAGATTCGTAGGTGGTCTCCCCAGTGTCCAGTCTCTGTGGGAGATCCCTGAGGATTGGGGGTGTCTCCACCTGCTGGGGTGTCCCCATGGCAGTCCTGATACCAGAGCTGCCATTTTTCTGCCAGGGCCCCCCTCACCACCCTCCACAGCCTGGCCTTCCAAACAGATGCCCCTGCTTGCCTTTTCCCCTTAGTCTTCCCAGGCACCCCGCCCTGGTCCGTGTCAGCAGTAGGAAAGGACCCCCCAGATCTGGGTGGTGGGTGGGGAAAGGGGTTGCACCTTGGGCCCCTGGGTGGGGACCTGGTCTGGCAGCCGCACCCTCCACTCTGAGCTTCAGGTCAAGGTTAGGAGGGAGGGAGTTCTTGCCAGGACCTCACCCCTAAAGTGGAGGAACCTGGGAGGACCCTGAGGCGCATGCCCAGCCGGCTGCCTGAAGCCCCGCGGGGGGCCCAGCAGTGTTTCTGCCGCCTCCCAAGCCCTTCCCCGCACGTCCTAACATGCACACACCCACCTGCCCACCTCACACCCACACCCTCCACCTGAGCTCCACCCCAGCTCCCACGGTGCCGACATGTGCGTGCCTGGGTGGCTTTCTCCCTGATACTCCGTGTACATAGCTAGTTTGATGGCCCTGCCTGTCCCCACCCTTCCCCTTAGCACACGGGGGTTAAAGTGTGTGCTCCACCCAGTGGCTGTGAAGGTGCAGGGACATCCACAGTAAAGAGATGCAATGCGAATCCGGCCCGGCTGCTTTCCTGAGGGGAGGGAGAGCCACGGGACAGACAAAGACAAGTGCGTGCAGACGGCAGCCCCGTGACCAGCACATGACACGCTCGGGGTGGCCGGACAGCTGGGGCATGACTCGGTGTGTACCACCAGGACAGAGCAGGCACGGCACAGCCCCCCGACCCAGGCCAGCCCCAACCAGGAAGACGGAGATCACTGGCACATCAAAGTGTTTATTGAAATAAATTGAGTACTGCCTCCCCCCTTCACATGCAGGTGGGCACCCACAGAGCTCCCGATAGTTTCCAGGGCCTGGGTGCCCTCCGACCTCCCCACCAGCCTCCACCGGGCCCAGGTGGTGCCAGTGCCCCCATATCTGTTTCCCTCGGAAGCCCCTCCTCCAGCGCAGACAGCAAAGAGCAGCAAAGGGCTGGGTCCCAGGGACGGGGTGGCCCTCAAGCTGCGAGCCCTGGGCAGGAATGAGGGGAGTCGGCATGCACTGGGTCCTGTCCCCGACTCCAGGCAGATGGAGGGGTGGGGTCACTTCTAGTCAGAAGCCCCCTAGCCACACTGGGAACTGGCCAGTGCTCCAGAAGCTGGGCTAATTTTCTAGCCCTGAATGCTCTCCCTACAAGGACAGGTGCCATCCATGGGCTGCTGGGATACACTCCATCCCCACGGGGTGGGGGCTGGCCCCCCTCCTGTAGGCAGAGCTCGCACTGTCTTCCGGGTGAGGGAGGGCTGACAAACCCTGCCAATCGAGCAGTTTCCGGGGGACCTAGCGTTGCCTCTGTCCGGCCTGGGTGAGGGTTTGCCCGTTCAGTCCCACACAGGCATTGGCAGGGGCGTCCTGTGTCTCCACCAGCTCTGAGTTTGTTCTGTGGGCAGGGAGGGCTCAGGTGCCCCGTGAGGGCAGCCGGAGGAGGAGGGGGCCTGCCTTGGAGAGCAGGACAGACAGGCCTGGCTGGGCCCGGGGAGGGGCAGGCCTGTAAGGTGTCATCTCGTCATGGGGACTGCAGGGCAGGGGAGGGAAGAGAAGAGGGAGGGTTCATCCTCCCTTCGCCTGAAGTCCTGCACAGACCGCGGATAGCCATGCTGCTTCCTCTGCTCTCCTGTTGAGGAGGAGACTGGGAGTCTACCCTGAGTGCAGCTTGCTGCAGTGCCCACCGGCCTCCCTGGGAACAGAGAGCTCTCCCACACTCCGCCGCCTTGGAGAGCCTGAGAGGAACGACTCTACCCACCCCCTCCTCCCCAGCAGCTCCGCCACCTGTCCGAGCCCTGGGACCCTGGCCCCATGGCAGGGGCTCTGGAAGGCAGGCAGGTAGGCATGCCAGCTCACTGCCAGCCCCTGCACCACGGTGGCCTGAGGACAGAGGGTCAGACTGACCCAGGTGCCTCTGGGCTCCCGGCTGCCTTTAGCTCTGGCCTCTGCCCTCTTCCCATAACCTGCAACCTCCCCCAGGAACTCTGTGCCAAAACCAGTTCTGGAAGTCGATGTAGTGCTGGGCCCTCTCCCTGGGTCTCCCTTTCTGGGGGATCTTGGTCCAGACAGAGTGACAAGATGAGAGAGGGCATGTTCCCCTGAGACCGCGGGGCCAGGCCAGCCCAAGCTCCACTTCCCCGGGGAGCCTGTGCCCGCCGAGCGGGCTGCCCGTGCCTGGGTGCCATGCCTGCCTGGCTCTCCTCTAGCTCTTCTTGGCCTCCTGCTCCCTGCGCCGGAGCTTCTCGCGCTGCCGGGCAGCCTTCTCCTGGGCCTTGCGCTCCTTCTCAGCGGCCGCTGCCAGCTCCTTCACCTTCCGCTTCACCAGTGCCCGGTCATGCGAGCTGCTGAGCCCCAGGCTCTGGGGGAGGAGCTGAGAGTGAGGGAAGGCGCCCCAGATCCACCCCCAGGTTCTCTGTGTTCGGGTGTGCCCTCTCCGGAGCTCCACCTGTCCTCTCTGAGGTGTCGCCTCCACCTCCCAGACTGGCCAAGGGATCAGAACCCTCAGGGCAAGAATTTGGAATGGGAGTAGTTGGGAGAGAAGAGGGTGGAGAGCACCAGGCCCTTTACCAACACCCCAGCCCCCACCATCCTCCACTTCCCATAATCCCTGGCTCCCACTCCTCTACTCAGAATTTCAGCCTGGCCATGACCCTGATGTCCAGAGATGGGGTGCAGCTTGCCCAAGGTCACATAGCTGGTCCGTTGGTGAGGTCCCTTCCCACTCCAGAGACTGCCCGGGGGACTCTCCTCCCCACTCCTTCACCAAGCAACTTGGCAGAGGGTGGACACAGGCCAAAACTCGCAGCACAGACACCAGCCCCTCCTGCTCTCCCTCCATTACCACCCGCCTCCACAACTGAGAATCAGACAAGGTGATCAGGGGAGAGGCCTGCTTGCCACGATACCAGGAGATCCATCAGAGTCAAGAGTTAGATGAGGTGAAGCCCTCAAGGTCAAGGTCTGGAGCTTGAAGGTCAAACTAAAGAATTGGGTTTGAGTTTCAAGTCAGACTGAGGACCCATGCTAGAGCACAAAGACCAGGCCAAGGACCTTGCCTAGACGTCAGGGGTTAGGGCAGCAGGAGTGACAAGGTCAGGACAGGGGAACCCAATCCTTGAAGGTTGCCTCAGGCCCTGACCCACCTTCAGTTTGCTTCCATCCAGCTGCAGTAGCTGCGGCCCGTCCACCTGCCGTGCGGCAAACTCAGCGGCATACTGCTCCAGGTTGAGGCTGTGCAGCCACTGGCCCACCTGCTGACTGGTCCAGTGGTGGATAGTGGGAAGAGGCTCATCCAGGAACTGGGGCGGAGACCAAGGAGAGTGAGGGGGGAAGACCTGGCCTGTGGCCTGCACACCTGGCAGAGTCAGAGGCCAGGGCCTGCTCACCTCATCCGAAGACTGGGACAGCGTGTGGTAAGGGTAGGAACACTTGGCCTCCTGCCGGGGACCACTCGGGATCTTGGGGCTGCTGCTGGGGGGTGTGGAGTCATCACTCAGGGTGGATTCCTAGACAGGAGGGAGTGCATGGTGCTGAGCAGAAAGCTGGCCCCAGCTCAAGGGAGTCCCCCCAACCCACCCACCCCCAACTGGATGGAGATGTCCTGAACGAGGCACCAGGCACCCTATGCATGAGCCAGGAGCTGGGCAGGCACCATATGACTTGGTGACTTGTGAGAGGCACCAGGATCCCCCCTGTGGGAGGACACGGGGCTAGAATGAGCCAGGCAGAAAAGTTAGCAGGAACAGGGGAGACCTCAGGCTGGGTGTACGCTAGGGCAAACTCATTAGTCAACAGAGCCAAATATCAACAGTACAACGATTGAAATTTCTTTTGAGAGGCAAATTTTTTTAAACTTAAACTTCTTCTAACGCCACTTCTTCAAAATAGACTCGCCCAGGCCGTGGTATTTTGTGGAAGAGCCACACTCAAGGGGCCAAAGAGCCGCAGTTTGCCGACCACGGCGCTAGGGGAATCACAGTATTTAGTGATGTGCTGAAATGATGAAGCAATGAAGGAATCAACAACTTAATCAGAATATGAATAAGTGAACAAGTGAATGCACAAACTGAGATGGATGAATGAATGAAACACCGAATGGCTTTATGGAGGACAAATGGACTCTAGGAATGCCTGGATCCCAGCCCGAGCCAGAGTGGAGTATGCGCTCGTGTCATCTGAGCCCGAGGGCCAGTTTGGGGGCAAGAGGGCCATGGACTTACCTGAGAAGCTGACTTCTTAGGGCTGAAGCTCTCATGTTTAGGGGAGCAGGCAGGGGAGGTGGTGCTGCCGGAGGACGCTGAGCCCTTGCCACTGTCTGTGAACCAGGAAAAGGGCAGGAACGGGGAGCCCCCTGACCTGCTGGACCCCTCCACCGACTCCCTGTGGAGAGAGCGTCCTGCATGGGTGTGGGCACCGAGGAGAGGGCCGGGGCCACAGGGAATTATGGGTAGAAGCTGAGGCTGAGGTGTGGTGGGTACCACTTACCTGCTGCCCATGGACAGGCGGTTGCTGCCCTTATCCTTCCGGCTCTTGCTAGTAGATGCTCGGCGTAAGGTGACCCTTCGGGGAGGGAAGAGGGGAGTGGGCCAGTGCTGCCCACTGTGCTACCCTGCGCCCCAACAGCTCCACGCCTTTGGCTCTGGTCCCTCCTTCACTCACCCCAGGTCCAGGAACTTCCGGCGAGTCTTCTTATCCAGGCCAATGGTGGGACTGGCAGGCTCAGGTGGGCTGGCATCCCGACTATCATCTTTTGGGGAGGAGGGAAGGAAGTAGCCTGTGTGGTTGCCTACCTGCCTCCTCCAGCTGCCAGTGTGAGGTGGTAGAAATTCTCCCGACTTAGAATCATGCAATCTGGCTCTGGTGCCCTTCACTGGCTGTGTGACCTAGGACAGTCACTCTAACCCTCTGAGCTCCCTTCATCTCAAATACGGGGATATTTCATGGGACCTAATGGGATGTTCATGAAAACCTTATGCAAACCATAAACCACTCTGAAAAGGTAGGGACCACTACTATTTCGTGTTAATTTTATCTTGGCCAACTTCTAAACCAGCCTTCCAATCTTGCACCACATGTCACTTCCTCAGAGAAGCCTTCCAGGATGCTCCCAACTAGGTCCTGTCACCTTTTATATGCTCTCTTGTGGAGAGCGGCTATAGCGTTTGGACAGGTTCAAGCCTGGGACTAATGAGAGGGCTCGATCCTCTGGTGGCCAAGCCACGTATGTGCAAGTCCCAGCACAATTATAGCCAAAGGCTATAGTTGTAAGCTTGACCTTATGGTCCGAACCTGTAGCCCCACGTGGTTAAGTGATATCACGTGGTTAAGTGATATGGGCTGCGGGAGGTGCAGCAAGTAAACAAAGCTTGATCAGGTGCATGTAATTGAGTAGATTCGAAACCCGGGACATTATAAACATCTTGACCACGTCCTTACTTTGCCTCGTGGAAACTGGCTATAAAATAAAGACTCGGCTTACAGGCTGTGGCACTGTCTCTCCATCAGAGAAGCAGCGTCCCACCTAGACCCAGCTTTATTCTCTTGTCTGTCTTTTCTAAATCCTTCACCGCCTCCCCTCAGGTTCACCCATGCATGGCCTTGCTGGCTTGCCACACTCTCTCACCTCCATGTACATTTCTCACATAGCACTTATTACAGCTTTAACTATACATTTAATTCGATTAATTATACATTTAAGCCCTAACCGGTTTGGCTCAGTGAATAGAGCATTGGCCTGCGGACTGAAAAGTCCCAGGTTCGATTCTGATCAAGGGCATGTACCTTGGTTTTGGGCACATCCCCAGTAAGAGATGTGCAGGAGGCAGCTTCTCTCTCTCACTGATGTTTCTAACTCTCTATCCCTCTCCCTCTCCCTCCCTCTCTGTAAAAAATCAATAAAATATATGTTAAAAAATAAAATAATTATACATTTAACTCAATTAACTATACAATTAATCATTAAAGGATGATTGGATTGCTTGCCCCCTACCAGCGGACCACTGGTGGTCCGTGAGGTCCGAAAGGTCGGCGACCGCTGATTTAAGGAAACCTTTGGAGCAGCAGCCGCCAACTGGTAGGCTGTAAGGAACTATTTCATTGTTCCTCCCGGAAACTACAAGCCGCCGGAGGATGAGAAACTGCATCTGTTTGCTCGCTTGTGTACGGAGCGTCCAGTCGTCCGCGCTCAGATTAGTGAAACCAGGTGTTAACCACCACCACCACCCCCACTCTACACTTGGTCCATCCTTGCGCTTTGGGGCCGCTGCGGTCCCCGCGCGCACCAGCAGGGGGAGCTGCGCGGGCCTTGCTCACCTTCGCTGTGCGGCTCCGCACGCAGGTGGCGGCGCACAAAGCTGGGCGAGCTGTCCGAGGAGGGCGCGGAGCGCGGCGGCGAGCAGGAGGCGGCGGCCAGGCCCTCGTGCGAAGCGGCGTTGTGCAGGGGTCGGTAGCGGGTGAGCGGCGAGGGTGGCGGCTCATCCTCATCCAGGCTGCGCCGCAACCCCGGAGGCTCCAGGCAGAACGAGCCCACGGCCGGAGACCCTGGGCCCGAGTGCAAAGGCGAGCGCAGCCGGTGCAGGGGGCTCCCGCAGCCGTCGGTCACCTGCGGGAGGGGCAGCCGCTCACCGCCATCCCTCCTCCCCGCTTCCCTGAGGGGTTGGGCGCCAGGCTCACCCTGAAAACTGCACGGGAGCCTCTGAGGCGTGGAGCCCGGACTCCTGGGTCTATGGGGGGCCTTAGAGGGGGTTTTCCCCATGCGGGTGGGCGGAGGGGTGGCTGGGCAGTGAGAGGTGGGAGACGGGGGGCATTCAGTCACATAGGCTGGGGTTGAATCCCAACTCCTTCCATTACTGTGTGACTTTGTTACGGAACCTCTGAGCCTCAGTTTTCTCATCGGTAAGATGAGGGTGACAATCTCTTCCTTAAGGATGAAATGAGCCAAATGTGAAGGTAGCTAAAGCTTGTGAGCATTATTATATCAGAAGCCTGGGTGTGTGGTTTCCCTGGAAGAGGGTTTGGAGGGACTCCAGGGGCAGGAAGAGTGGGTGGGGTAGGTGTGATGGGGTGGGCTGCCCCAACCTTGCCTCCGGGCCCATCGGAGCCTTCACCATCCTCCGCAGAGCTGGCACTGTCCCGAAGCCTCGAGCGGGAAGGCCGATGCCTACGGCCTTTGGCCAGCAGTTGGGCCCGGGCTTTGTGTAAACTGCTGTCCAGTCTGACGGTCTCTGGCACAGCCAAGTCTAGGTCTGCAAACCGGGTGAAGGGGGCAGAGACCAGATGCATGAGGACAGCGAGCCCAGAGGCCCACCTCAAGTGGCCACCTGCACTCACACCCCAGACATTCAATGAGTGTTTCCGAGTGCAGATGAGATGGGAAACGGTCTCTCGCAGTCTCCGGGGAAGCAGACACCTCAGCACATAGATACAGCAGGGTGACGGAACCCCTCACAGGCAGAGGGGGACAGGACCGCCCTGGCTGGCTGGGTCAGGGGAGGACAGGCCAGGGCTGGGTCTTAAGATCTGCATATACCAACCAGGTTGGCGAGCCTGGCATATGCAATGCTGGGAAGTAGGGCAGCGGGGCACAGGGGGCACCTCCCGGGCAGTTGGAGGGTATAGGTTTGTGGAGGGAAGGGCTGGGGGAGGAGACTGGAGAGATCACGGTATCAATGGCTATCACTGAAAAAGCACCTACTGTGCACCAGGCTAGGGACAGTTATGCACATTTTAGAGCTGAGCAAACTGAGGCTCAGAGAGGGAGTCTCCTGACGAAGCCACCAGCCATCAGTGGTCTGGGATTGGAGCCTGGCTAGTCTGGCCCCGCTAGGGACACTGGCTTGCTGTGCCATGCTCAGGGTCACACTCGGTGATAGCACCATTGGCTTTCCGTTGAACTGGAGCCTGCTCCCCACCCCACCCCCTACACACACACAAACCAGTGGCAGCTGCAGGGAGGAAAACTCAGTCCCCTGAGGCCGGGTCCTGTCCTGGGGTCTGTGGCCCAGGGCCAGGTCCTGGCTGGGGATGTGGAGGGAGAGTTGGCAAACCCAGTGAGTGGGCCATGCATAAACCCTATTGCTCCTCGCTCCATCTGCTCCACCCGAGCATGACGCCCTCACGCCGCAGTGTCTCTCAACCCCCGACCTTGGCACCGGAGTCTCCAGGCAGAAAAGGACACCCCACCCCCGAGACTTGGGGATGGATTAGGACCTTTCTTCCCCACTCTACCTCCAGTGAGCTCAGGGACCCCATCCCATCACCCATGCCTGTTCTCTGTTGTCTGCAGACATCCCAGTGGCTGTCCTGGCTTAACCACCACCCATGTCTATTTCCAGCCCTGACCCCTCCCCTGAATCCCAAACCTGCCAGGGAACTTGTCATGTCCAGGCACCAGGCACCTCAAACTCAACCCATCCAAACAAACCCACCACCTGGCCTCCACCTGGCTGCTCCTCTGTCCCCTGGCTCAGTGAAAGGCCTCATCCTTCACCCAGTTGCTGCCCTGCCCCTCAGCCCCAGACCCAGGTGGCCATTCATGTGTCCAGCTGCCTACCTGCCATCTCCACGTGCATGTCCAATGGGCATCTTCAATGCGCATGTCCAAACAGGACTCCCCACCCCCAAGCTGCTCCTCCCAGTCTGCCCAGCTCAGCACACGGCAGCTTGATCCTTCCAGCTTCTCAGAGCAAACCCCTGGAGCCATCCCTGGGCCCTCTTTCTCCCTCCACCCCACACACCCATCCATCCACAGTTCCTCTTAGCTCTGCTTCTGGCACGTATCTAGACGTACTGAAATATTCATGGTGAAATGGCAAGATGTTTTGGACCAGGTTCAAAATAATCCAGGGGAAGAGGAGTGGAGCATGCAAAGGGATAGAGACGGAGCAAGGCTAAGCCACAAGCTGGCGATGGTTGCGGTTGAGTGACAAGTACGTGCACATGATGGAGAGCACGGTGCTATTCTCTCCACTTTGCATTTCCCACGATAAAAGAGTGTTCATATGTGTCTGTGTCACGCACACTCACATGCACGTATGCATATGGGGAGAAAGAGGAGAGAGAGTTCACAGAAGAGCAGGGGAGAAAAAGAGAGTAGGAGAGAGGAGAGAAGGGGAGGGGAGGGGAGGGGAGGGCAAGGTAGAGGAGGGGACACAAAAGAGAACTCCTCACAGCCTGTCTAGGTCATCATCTCCTCTCGCCTCCCAGCTGGTATTCCCTCCTCCTCCTTTTCCCATTTACAGTCTATTTTCAACACCGCCGCCGGAGTGATCCTGATAAAACGTGTCAGCCCGTGTCACTCCTCTGTGACTTCCATCGCACCCAGAGGAAGAGCCTATGTCTCCCAGGAGCCTTGCACCCCGAGTCTGCCCTCTGAGAGAGCCTGTGCCACCTCTTCGAGCTTCTGCTTCCCTCCCTCTCTCCACCCCAGCCATCCTGGTTGCCTGGCTCTACATGCAAGCCTAACCCGCACCTCGGGGCCTCGGCACTTCCTCTTCCTGTCCCGCAGGCTCTAGCCGCGATGTCTGCATGGTTCTCACCTTCCAGTCTTGGCTTAAATCCTCTCATGGAGGACTTCCCTGACCACAGAATCTCTAAGACCCCAGAACCTATTTTCACACACCTGTTTTTTCCTGTACCGTGTATCTCCGCCCTTTAGAACAGTGGTCGGCAAACTCATTAGTCAACAGAGCCAAATATCAACAGTACAGCGATTGAAATTTCTTTTGAGAGCCAAATGTTTTAAACTTAAACTTCTTCTAACGCCACTTCTTCAAAATAGACTCGCCCAGGCCGTGGTATTTTGTGTAAGAGCCACACTCAAGGGGCCAAAGAGCCGCATGTGGCTCATTGTGAGCCGCGGTTTGCCGATCACTGCTTTAGAAGGTCAGCTCCACAAGCAGAGATAGTTTGTCCATTGCTCTAACACAGGCACAGAATGGTGCCTGGTATGTAGTGGTCAGAAAATGTTATTTTAATGAACGGACAGATTGGCCCCCTCACACCCCTGAACCTGGCCTCTTTCTCCAACAGGACTGACTGCCTTAGGTCAGGCCTTCCCCAGCTGCCCACCTCCCATCTCCCCCTCCACCCCCCCACCCCCACCCTGCCCCACTGTCCCAGAGCATGGCCTCAGCACCCTCCATCCTTAGTTCCCTGCTCCCAATGTGTGCCAGGCTCTGTTCTGTCTCCCCACCCACTTTCCACAGGTGAGAAGAAATCCCTAAAGCACGTTTCTGACTGTCTCATACTCACCTGCTTTTGCAACCCCGGGCAGAGGGTCGGTGAGGGGTGAGGGGTGGGGAGTGGTCCATGCCCCTCAGCCCTCCAAGTCCTGAGGGGTCCAGCCCCCACTCTGCTGTGCTGCCCTCACCCCCTCCTCTGCACAGCGTGCTCGGATATGCACCCCTTGGTTGAGAGCAGAAGCCCTGGAGCCAGATGGCCTGGGCTGAACCCAGTCCTGCCACTTGCTGGCTGGTTGGCCCTGAACAAGGTACTTACGTTTAGCTAACTGCACCCTCACCTGTCAAACGGGGCCATGCCAGCCGTATCTCCCTTACGGAGCTGTGAGCACTAGATGAGAGCATCCATAGAACGTGCTTCCCCGTAACGCCTGTGACTCCGTAAGTGCTCACAGGCACTGGCTGCAGTGGGCACTGGATGGAACCACTTATACTGATACCCAGACCCCGCCTCTACCTTCACGTCCCACCTCCATCCTGTGCCCCTGCTGCTCTCTCTGCTCCATCACTCTCCACCCTTGTCTGGCCCTCAACTCCAACATGTCACCTTGTCACCTCCTCCCACTCTGGACAGCCACTATGATCTGGTTGGGAAGAGTGTCCCATGCCAGTCTACACAGCAGAGGGTGACACCCTTGCCTGTCCACGTGTCCCTAAGAGCCTGTGCGGGGCCTGGCCGAGGGCCGGTGCTCAGTAGGTATTTGAAAAGCGAAGTAAAGCCAAACTTCCATGGACAGGTGCAGAGATAGACTCCAGTTACACGCAAGTGTTGGTGAGGGCCACCGCCCAACACGCCCACGTTCCATCCTCTGCACAGCACCCCTCACCTTCTACTTTCCTCCCTGTTTAGTCATGAGGGCTCTGTGGTCCGCCCCCAGCTCGGCCCTGGGCTAGAATTCACGCTCCATGGTGGCAGTGGCTTTGGCTTGTTCGGCGGTACCGCTAATGTCTGTCAGATGTCTGAGGAAGACAGGCAGTGACTGGGGCCACTGTTTTAGAGGTAGCCAGACTGAGGTGACAATACAGAGCCAAGGCTGCAGAAACAACAAGAGGGGATGGCGTGGCCTTGGGCTTGGAGTGCCCGGGGATCAGCAGGCGCCAGTGCGGCCTGCAAGGAGAGGGCCCTGGCCTGGCCGCGGGGCAGGGGGGGGAGGGGACCAGAGAGGCACCTGTCCAGGGGCAGCTGAGTGGATGGACAGGGGAGAGGTGCTGTCAGAGGACTGCTATCTTGGACTCCAGGTCTGACCCCTCTGCTCTGGTCCCTGAGCCACCCCTGCTTCCCTTCGGGCGTGTGCAGGCCGTGGGCTGAGCTGGGGGCGGCTCCCTGGGCTGAGCTGGGGGAGGGAGCCTTCCATTCCCTGCCCCCGCCCCCTAATCTCCAGGCACTGCCTGCAGCAGTGAGGACTGCGGACTGAAGACAGAGCAGTAACAGCTAAGCCTTACTGAGCTCTCACTGGGTCTAAGTGCTTCACAATTACTAGCTCCTTTAAACCTCCCACAGCCCTATGAGAAGAGACTCTGGGAATCCCCAGGCAGCCTTCGCAGGGCTGGTGAGGAGCCGGCGGGGTTACAGGCAGCCTGGCTCCCAAGGCTCGGTTTGTAACTAACAAGCCGGCTATACCTCCTCTGAGGCCTAGATGGGAGTGACTTCTGAGTCCAAACCCTCGTTTTACAGGTGGGGAAGGTGAGGCTGGGAGAGGAAAGGTTTAACCCAGGTGCAGAGGTCATAGCATCCAGGTCGTCTGGTTCTTGCCACTGGGGAAGGGGGGGCGGGGAGGTGCTAGGGCTCAGCCGGTGACCAGCCCCCCTGAATTCCATGATGGAGTGCACAGTGCTCTTCTCTCTGCTTTTGGTTTCCCACAACAAAATATTGTCGGCGTGTGTCTGTGTTACACACACTCACATACATGCATAGGTAAGGGGAGAAAGAGGGGGGCCAGGGAGAGGGCCCTTTGCTCCTGACCCTGAGCCATGACCACAGGCCTCGGAGGGTCTAGGCAGCGAGGTGGGGCAGCCCCTACTCCAGTCCCTCGCCCTCCGGCCCCTCCCTTTCTTCCATCCTTCCCTCCAGATGCTTCCCTCCCCACTCTCCCCCTGGGAGCTACTCAGGCCCAGGGCAGTGGGAAGTCCTGAATATTTAATTGCCTTTCGCCTGGGGAAGCAGGCAGGGCTGCCAGGGAGAGGGAAAACAGGAAGGGTTGGGGTGGGAGAGGGGAGTGGAGAACGAAAAGCCTCTGTCAGGCCAGAGGTCAGGCCCGGCCTGGGTGGCGGTGGAGCAGCATTGCCAGGGCATGTGGCAGTGGCAGGGGAGAAGGAGGTGAGCAGGGGAGGGGGAGAAGGGAAGGGAAGGAAGGCAGAGATGAGGAGAAGTCAGGGGAGGAGAAGCTGGGAGGCCCTGTGGCCGTCCACACCCAGGAGCCCCCAAGGTCCTGCACACCAACGTGAGTTCTGAAAGCCGCACACGTTACAGGCTTCAGGCGCCTCTGTCTGCCTCCACCGCTCCTCCGTGTTCCTTTGCTCACTGACTCCTGCACCACATCCAGCTGGGAGTCAGCCTTTCCACCCCACTGGATGCTGGGAGCTCTGCCCTGCTGGTTGTCTATCTCCAGTTCATACAATAGAAAGGTCGCAGGGGGTAAAGGATGGCACAGGCAGGTGTGTGCATGCACCCCGGTGTGTACTGAGACTGCGTGTTATGCATTTGCGTTCTGTGTACATCCATGCAGAGTGAGGTCCCTTATTTATGCAAATTAAGAGCGATGTGCGTCACCTGTCCTGGGGGGTACAGGCGTATCTATCGCGCCGTGACTGAGAGCAGGGAGTTAGGCAGCCTGGAGTCCCAGCTCTGCCACTAACCTACCATGTGATCTTTAAGGCAAGTCACTCCAGCACTGTGCCCGAGCTCCTTGTCCGAAAAATGGATACACTCCTTAGCGTTAGTGTGAGGACTCAATGAGACAGCGCATGGGAGATGGGGGTGCTGGCCTTAGTACCTGGCACGAGACAGCACTTAATAAAAGAGGATCCTTGTTAAGATTGCTGCTGTTGTAATTGTCATGTCCAGATGTGTGACAAAGAATCAGCTGTACGACCACAACATACACACTTACACACACACACTAAAGTCCCCAAGGGACTCCTCCCTGCCACCCCACACCAAGGGCCAGGTGGCCTTGGCTAGAGAGAGAGCCAAACAGAACTTACCAAAAACCTCATCAGCGGGTTCTCGGAGCTTTGAAGAAGCCATGGCTCCAGAGAGCTGGGGAGAACAAAGGGGAGAGAGAGAAAGACCGTGGGTAGGAGGTCCAGGTTGGTGGAAGCCAGGGAGCCACCAATGGCTGCCTGCTCCTGGCCTCTGGCCCACCTGCCCTCGGAACTCTCCCTCCAGCCCCGGGAAGAGGAGTTAGCTGAAGGACAGCCCAGGCTGTGGTGGGCGGGGCAGAAGCAGGTCCAAGGTGTAGACACCGGCAGAGTCCTGTGGTCACGGTCCCAGCTGATCTGCCGTGTGCCCCCACCCGGGTCACAGGACTGTCCCCCTTCCCTCTCTTGGGCCTTTCCTTCATGAGCTTTCCCGAAAAACTTTTAATCATCATAAACTGGCCAACAGAAAATCTAGGAGAAATCCGGGAGATTCTTAAATCCAATCCACTCGTTTTACAAATAAAGCAACAGGGAGAATGGCTTAAGGTCACATAATAAGTTAACGGCAATATCAGGACCAGAACTCGGGTTCTTCCATCCATCCACCTACCTACCTCCCTTCTTACACATTCATCCACCTATCATCCATCCCTCCATCCCTCCATCCCTCCATCCATCCATCCCTCCATCCATCCATCTTTGCATCCATCAGTGCATACTATCCACCCATCCATCTTCCAGTCCATCACCCAGTCCTACCTCCCTACCCCCATCATTGGAGCACTCACCACCTGCCTTCCTGAACACGAGCTATTCAGGAAGCTGGCGCCAGAGCCACTGTTCTTGACAAACTCAGTTCTAGACAGACTCACAGATGCCAAGAGGGTACGAGGAGTACTCACAGCACAACAGTGGACAGCCAGATCTCTATGATGCATCGAGCGTGTTCCGGGAAGAAGTGCAGATGGGTGGGGGATTGATTTTGTGTTTCTGGTGGGAAGCACGGAGGGCAGGTGGGGAAGCAGGACATGTGCAGCTGAAACAACTGGGGCTTCCTGGCAGATACAGGATTGCAGCAGCCGACGCCGAGGCCTGGGTGTCAGAGGGGCCGGGGAATACTGGCTGAAGGGAGGGGAGGAAGCTCAGGGGCAGGGGCACACTGCATTCTGGGGCCATGATCTCCAGTTCTCTTTTGTTTGTTTGGGTTTTTTTTTTAATCCTCAACCCAGGATATTTTCCCATTGATTTTTAGAGAGAGGGAAAGACAGAAACATTGATGTGAGAGAAACACATCCACTGGTTGCCTCCTGCACGAGCCCCGACCAGGGTCTGGGCTGCGGAGGAGCCTACAACCAAAGTACATGCCCGTGACCGAATCAAGCCCGGGACCCTTTGGTCCACAAGCCGACGCTCTGCCCACTGAACCAAACTGGCTAGGGCTCCAGTTACTTCTAACACTCATGAGAAGGGCAGGGCACTGGGTTAGACCAGACATGTGGTAGGTGTAAGAAAGCTAAGTCACGTGCCTGGGGCCTTTTCCAGCTGTCCTGTTACTACAGAGACATCGTCTCACGGAGAGCTAGCCAGGCTTGGGATTCTTAGTATCCCCACGTGACAGGTGTGAAAACCAAGATGCAGGAGATAATTGGCAGAACTCAACCTTGACCCGGGGCTCCCGCCCCTCAGCCCTATCCTGGGTGGTGATCTGCAGTTTTGGAAGGTGCTTGTAAGGAAAGGACGCTGAGGGGAGAAAGGCAGGGGAAAGGGAGCTGGGCCATACTGGCTAGAACTGGGAGAAGCAGGCTCTATGGGTGCTTGGGGCTGAAAACAGGAAATGAGGTATCAGTATACGGGCCCTCCAAGTACTCTCCTGCCATTCCTGAACTCTGGGTGCAAGCAGCAAAGAAGCTGTGGGACCACTCTTCCTGTCCCGAAGGGCCAGATGGGCAGGGAGGCTGCCCCTAAGAATAAACCCAGTTTCCTCATTCCACCACAAAGCTTCATCTGACCAGCACACAGCTGCCACCTCCTCCAGAAAGTCGTCCTAGATAGCCCTCCCTCCTCCCATTTGTCTGCATAATTTCTAAATCCACCCTTCCCCAAGCACTGGGAAATGAGGACTCTTTCATATTT
This sequence comes from Cnephaeus nilssonii, assembly GCF_951640355.1. NCBI lineage: Eukaryota > Metazoa > Chordata > Mammalia > Chiroptera > Vespertilionidae > Cnephaeus > Cnephaeus nilssonii. The sequence goes on from NC_137090.1 coordinate 11,680,935, forward strand.
CATTGATTCTCTAAGTGGGTCCCATCTCTCCCACATCTGCACGGGAGCTCCCTGAGGAGCGGGGCAGCATTCCCCACCAGACTAGGGACACGCTGAAGCTAAGAATGGAGCCCTGGCCGGTATGACTTGGTTGGTTGGAGCATTGTCCCATACAGGAAAGGTCATGGGTTGGATTCCACGTCACGATACATACTCAGGTTGAGGGTTCAATCCCCGGTCAGGTATATACGGGAGCCAACTGATAGATGTTTCTCTCTCACATTGGTGTTTCTCTTTTTCTCTCTCTCAAATCGATAGCAAACAAACAAGCATATCCTTGGGTGAGGATTTAACAAGAAAAAGAAAGAAAAATTAAATAAAAATAAAAACTGATAAGAATGGAGGCTCCCTGAGGGAGGCTGTGGTGACTCCTCTCTTAGACGACCTGACATGGAGATCCCATGTGTTCTTAAAATTTTTTATTGATGTTAATTTTTTTAAATCCTCACCCGAGTAGTGAGGATATTTTTTCCCCATTGATTTTTAGAGAGAATAAAAGGGAGGGGGGAGGGGGAGAGGGAGAGAGTGAGAAATATCGATGTGAGAGAGAGACATCAATTGGTTGCCTCTCCCTCGAGCACTCCTACCAACCTAGCCAGGGATTGAACCTGCAACCAGGTACATGCCCCTGACTGGGAATCGAACCCCCAACTCACCGCTCTAACCACTGAGTAAAGCAAGGGCCCCAGGTGTTCTTTATTCCGGGTCCCAGTCCAGGGTGGAGACCCTCCTGTGAAAGGAGTCCTCGGTCTGGAGCCCTCAGGGGAGGGCTGGGCTCCCAGCTCACACCTGCGCCCAATCCATCCTGATTCAGCACAAACTGCTTTCTTCCCTCCCTTCCCCAACTAACTCCCTGTGGCTGGGGGACCCTCCTTACTCTGGAAGCAGGACATCCAGGGGGTCACCGGGCCTCTCCCACTCAACCCCCTCATTCCAAAACGGAGCCATCACACTCCTACACACACACACACACACACACACACACACACACACACACTCAACCCGGGAACTGCCACAGGAAGAAAATGAGCCTGTCCCTCTGCTCACACTCTACTGCTCTACTGGGCGCTCCTTCCAATCCTCCGAAGAGGAGCTCCAGTGACCTTTGACCCTTTTCTGGGAGACAGGTGAGCTCAAAGCTTCTTGGGACTCAGGGGAAGGAGAAAGAGAAGAAAGGGGCACAGCCCTGGAGAGAGAAGGGGTAGTAGTAACTGACCGGTTGGGGGTGCGGGGTCAACCCACAGAGCCCCAGAGAGACGGAAGGAAGAGAGTGGGGCTGGGGGAAGCGGCAGGGAGAGGGCCCCCAGCAGCGCTGTCGGAGGCCCGCGGAGGCTGTGAAGAGGGGAACCTGCTGCCGGGAGAGGGGTGGCCCCAGCGGGGCACCGGGAGGAAAGGTGCCCTGGAGGGGCAGACAGGGGCCGAGAGAGCAGCGCATGGGAACGGCTGGAAGGAAGGAATGGCCGGCAGAGGAGGCTGGGGGTAGGAGGAGGCAGTTGTGCAGCTAGAGAAAGCCAAGCCCCTCTCCCATAGGCCCAGGCTTGGGGCATCCGGCAAGCGTGCCCCCCCACCCCCCACCCCACCCCCCGGCGCCACTGGAGCGGGGGTGGAGGTGGAGGGCAGGGCACCCACTGCACTCCTAGGGCCCCTAGTCCCCCATCAGCGCCTCTCGGATAGTTTCCTTCCAACCCATCAGCCTCTCGGCGGCGCAGGGCAAGAAAGAGTTAAGCCCTCTCCCCCTCCTCCCACACCAGTTTTTTAAATTAATTTATCCCGGCAGCGGGCTGGAGGGAGAGGATTAGGGACACAAATCCTATCTCCGTCCCCTCCCGACAGCCCAGCTCCCCAGCTCCGCGCGGCCCCCTTGGGGACAGGGGAAGAAAGGCCCCTGTCGCTTCACTCCATCCAGCCCCACTCGGGGTCCCACCGCAAGCCCGAGCGGCCACCCGGCCCCGCTCCCCCGCCCGCCTCGGGGTCCCGGCCCCTCACCTCCAGCATCCGTCATCTTCAGCGTCCGGCGCCTAAGGAACCCCTGGGGCCCATGGTGCTCCGGGCGGGGGCCGGCGGGAGAGGGGCGGGGGCCGTCACCCCGGCCGCGGGGGGCTCCGGGCGGGCTCGATCCGCTCCATCCCAGGAGCGGGGTGCGGGTCGGCGAGGAGGGTCCTGAAGCCGGAGGGAAGGGGGTGGGAGCGGGTCGGGGAGCTGGAGAGGGTTTGCAGCAAGCAGGAGGCGCCGGCGGGGCTGGACCGGGAGACCTAATGGGAGGATGCTCCGTGCGTGTGCGTGAGTGTGTGTACGTGAGTGTGTGTGTGCGTGTGTGTGTCAGTGTGTGCAGCGTGTGTGAGAGGGGAGGGAGGGAGGGAGAAAGAGAGAGAGAGAGCGCTCCAGAGAGAGCCACCTCCCCGCCCGCCAGGCCCCCTGGACGCGGGCCCCTCCCCCGCCGGGCAGGCCGTTGCGCGTCGCGTCGCGGCGGTGGGGGTCTCGGGGGTCCCCCGGAAGGGGCGATGCAGGGGGCGCGCGGCGGGGAGGTGGGCGCCCGGAGACAAAGAGCGGGAGGGAGGGTGGGGGAGGGGCGGAGGCCGCGCGGAGGGGCGGAGGCGGCCGGCGACGCGGCCCGGCGAGGGGTTCGGAGTTGTCGCTACTTCCCAGCCCGCGGGAGCCGGGCCCCGGGGGGAGTGGCCCCACCTTAGCACCCACGGGGCTTCCGCCTCCGCTGCAAGGTCCGTGAAGGCGCCTGATTCGTCCACTTAACAGACCTCCACCGCGTGGTCGTTTGCGCGGAGGCCCGAGGGGACCGCGGGGAGCAGGACCAACCCGGTCCCGGCCGTGGGGCTCGCGGCGCAGTCCAGTTGGGGGGGGGGGGGCGGGGGGACGAGTGGGGAGGCCCGGTGCTAGGAGGCCTGGTTCACGGAGGGTACCTCCGCGCTGGAAGAGCGCACAGGGTGGGGGTGCGGGGGCGCTGGGCCCCGCCAGGAGGCGGGGTGAGGAAGGGGATGGAGGTGATCCGGAAGGATTCCCGGAGGAGGTGATATGGTGGCTACTCCTGCGGGCCAGGCCGGGGTGGAAGTGCTAACGGGGCTGGGGTGAGGCGGGGTGGGGGATGGAGAGAAGAGGAGAGGAGTGAGGCTGCAGAGGTGGAGGTGCAGGGTGGCCAGAGGGCTTGCATTTATCCTCAGCGGCAGGGGAAAAAGTAACAGGGGAGGGAGGGGCTCGGACTTGCATTTTAGGAAACACCCCTGGCTCCTCCGTGGCGTCTGGTCAGGAGAGGGCAGCCTGATGGCAGGGACGCCCCTCATGAGGCTGTCGAGAGATGATGGCAGTGGGCATGAAGATCAAAGACCAAGTTGACAACTATTCAGGATGTGGAAGTGAAGAGATGGACAGCATTTGGGGCCCGGCTGGCCACGGAGGGAGGAGGGGTCTAGGATGACTGCAGGGCTTGGCCCTGGAGGTGGAGCTGGCAGGGATGAGGGGATGGGAGGGATGAGATCAGACTTGGACCTGGTGAGCTGGAGGTGGAGGCGGGCCAGGCCGGGGGAGATAATGTAAAAGTCAACAGCTAGCTACCATACTGCGATGGCTTGGGAGGTGCCAGGCACTGTGCTAAGCACTTTTCTCAGATTAAAAATGAGGTAGGTGTTCCTATTACTCCCCATTTAAAGAGGAGAAAACAGACTTGGAAGAATGAAAGTGGGTTGATTGTTTAAGAGCAGGCGGTGAGGTCCAGAGCTCAGGGGAGAGGGGTGTGGTCTGTAGGAAGAGTTCCCCAATGGCCAGTGTCTCTGCCATCTCAAGTCTCTGAGGGGCTGTGAGGGGTGGCATCTTGAGCCAGGATGGTCTTGGTGAGGACAAAATTAATACTTTAGGGGCTAAAGGGGATCTGTAGGAGTTTGGGGCATCTCTGGGTATCTTTAGAATCTGCTGGCAGCCATGGGGTGCTGGCTGGATTGTGATGGGGAGGTGGTGGTGACTTTGGTGACAGCCTGTTTGTTGTCCCGGGTCTTTATGGACATGGCTTGTGGGCATCTGGTGAGATCTGGGTGGGAGGCTGGAGTGGGGAGATTGGTAATATGGCCCCTGTAGGGGCTGGGTATGTAATGTCAGTGGTGGGGGTGAGGAGCAGGTTCTGTGGGTGTCTGCTAGACCATGGGACCTGGGAGGACCCCATATTCCTAGTGATGCCTACACTTCTGGGAGTTAAGAAAACCTTTATCTGATTTCCCTCCTCCAAAGGCAAGTGTTGGAGTTGTCACCAAACTACCCAACCTCCTAAGAACGGGGCAGGTAACAGGGCGGCCTGCCCATAGCCACCTGGCACACAGCCCCAAACATGGACATCGCTCATGGGCAAGTCACATCTCCGGCCTGAGAAACTCTCAGCAAAGCCACACACAGCACCTCAACCACACACACACTTAGGCTTAGACATGGCGGGGGTGGGGGTGGGGGACTACTTGCCCACCTTCTGGAACATACCATGTGCAGGCCCCTCCCCTAAGACCCAGGACAGGTGAGCAGCAGGATCCCACCCTGGATGCTCAACCCGTCAGCAGAAGCCCTCACAATCCCCATGTCTCCCTCCCCACTCAGGGAGGTCCAGCCATTTTACTTCTTGGCTGTTTTCCGAGCAGGGCCTCAGTGACCTCTAACTCTGGAGCCAGCATCTATGACCTTGTGGTTTGACCCTGGGATTCAGCCACCTAGATATCTTGCCAGAGGTGTTCCAAGAACGATCCACTTGGAGCTTCCTTGAGAGGCATGGTCATCAACCCCAGTTTCCAGGTGACCCTCAGGTGGTGGCGGGAGGATGGGTCCTGTGTGGCCCTGAGGTGTAGAACTAGGATGTTTGAGAAAGCAAGCTGTGGGAAGCCAGAATTTGGCTTGACATGAGTGAGACTTGTGTGACAGAGCCATCCGCAAGGTGCTTCAGGAGCAGGTGTTACGGACCCACCAAGGTGACCTTGAAGTTGGAACTTCCACTTCTTAGGGCAAAGGGAAATAGGAGAATCTCCTTGGGGGGTCAGGCCACTGAACACAAGTGCCTTGTGCTTTGGTTTTCACACACACACACACCCCGGTACCCCAAGCAAGGAGGGGCTAATCCTGGAAATGGCCACAAGTCTTGGTCCTCTTCCCCCTGCTCTCACCTCTTTGGGACGTCACCAAGGTTGGTCCCTGGAACCCTGGCATGTGGGCTCCCAGGCCCATTCATATTAGAGCTGGTGAGTTAGCAGCCAGACCGGCTGGCACAGAGCAGGGGGCTTAGACTATTGAAGGCCTCTCCAGTGGGCTCCAAAGGAGGACCCTGGGGACAAAGTTGCTCTGACATGTCACCTCCCGCCCCCAGCTGCCACCTCCTGGAAACCTGACTCTTCAGGGCGCCTGTGAGAGGAGGGGCTGGGTATCCCCATCAGGTTAGAGGATTTCTTCAGGGAGGGACTTGGGGTTCATCTTACTATATCTAACCCATCCTGGAATTCCATCAGCGGCCTTGTAAAAAGAGGAATGGGATGTACCTAAGGAACTCTCTAGAAACCTCAGCTTTGCCCAGTTGGAATGGATAAAAAAGCATGGGTACTGATGGGGGCAATAGTAGCAGAGAGGGGGTGACTGGGAACCAGGGCTTTCCTCAGAAAGATACTCAGGGACAGAGAAGCACTGGTGGTGGGAGGAGACCGCTGGGCAGACTGGCATCCCTGTCCTCCCTCCATCACCCTCCCATGAATCAAGAAACCAGGCAGCGAGGCTCTGGGGGCTGCGTTTATGGGGACGACCTGACAGAGGGCATGGTCCGTACAAAACCGGAAACAATACATACATATATATATTATATACAGAGACGCAGTCCTGCAGAGGGCGGGATGGGGACACCGGCCAGAGAAACCGAAGCGCCTACGGCCCCACCTGCCTGGCCCCGGCCGCTCCATCTGCGAGGGCATAGGTGAAGTGCATGGGCCCGGGCACTGAGACAGCCAGCTCTTTCAGGGGTAGGGAAACGTCTGGAGACAGGAAGGGGAGAGGGAATACTGATAGATGGCATGGTCTATTTATAGGGGATGAGGAGAAGCCAAAAACCCAGGCTGGGGCAGGGGCTTGGGGGAGGGGCAAAATGAGAGATGGATTCTGAAAGGGGAGGGGGACCTGAGGGGGTCCTCACCTCCCTTGGTCCAAGCCCCAATTTGGGGTTAAAGTGAGGAAACGAGTCAATTTCACTTAGAAAGCAGGCTGTCAGCAGGGCAGCCCTGGTCTCCAAAAAGTTTAGTAAAATGTTGCCCTCCAGTCAAAACATTGGAAGGGTGCGGGTGTGGGTGTGGGTGTGGGTGGGTGAGGCTGAATCTCTGGTGTTAGTACAGGCTCCCATGTGTGGCCTGGGCAGGGCAGGGCCTGGCTCTCAGTGAGAAATGTTTCTCTTGCCCAAGACCAGGTCTCTGCAGCCGGCCCCTAAGCTGATTTCCTCTCTTCCCTAGAATTCCCAGGGCTGGACAGGAAACGCCCCCAGAGAGGCCACAGAACAGTTCCAGGAAGAGGTTATGGCTATTTGGCACCAGGGAAGGGCAGGTGGGAGGCACAAGGAGAAATTGAGGGCTTCTGCCCCCCTTTCCCTACTCTTAGTCCCCTTTTCCTGAAAGGTACGTGAGAAATCAGTGCAGGGCCAGGCCCAGCCTCCAGGCGCTGGGGTGGACTCCATCCCTCCTGGGAGGGGAAACAGGGATGGGAGGAGGTGTGGAGGCAACCCCTTCCAGTAGGAGGATCAGAATGAAACAGAGACAGCACAATGATGGGGGAGGGGAGGGCCAAGAAGGTAGCATCTCAAGTCAAGGAGCCTGTGGGCAGGGAGCAGCCTCCAGGTGGTGAAATGCTGGGAGAGCCCTCAGCCCCATTCCAGTCCAGAGACAAAGGCTGGAGGTTGTAAAGTCTGGCAGTTTGGTCTGCAGGTCCTTGTGTCCATCCACCACCCAGGCCAGCCCTCAGCATCCCTCGGCCTCTGTCTCAGCCCCATGAAGTAAGAAGGAGGCCGTCCTTCCAGCCACCTGTCTGCCCGGGGCCACCATAATGGGGCCTGTGATATGGGCCTTCTGGTCCCTGAAGCTGGGGGAGGTGGGGCAGAGGGGTGGGGGAGTCGGGGCACCTGTCCCCAGGCTGGTAGGGGGTGGGGTGAAATATTGAGGACGGGAGGGAGGACAATGGGAGGGGTTAATTATTGTCTGGTCAAGGAAAGATTCCTGCTAAGTAGAATTGGAATTCCTCAGTGTTTGCAGGTTTCCTTCCAGTTCTGAGATCTGGAAAACAAAGGGGAGAGGGGGTCAGGCCTGGGCACCAGGCAGGGGCCCCACTCCTTGTGTCCACTGGTGGGGACCTGGCCCTGAGCTCTCAGCCAGCAGCATGACTGAGATCCAGAGTGGGTGCCAGATGGGGGCTTCCCTGCTGTTAGCTCCCCACGGCCCTGCCCCCAGGGCACCCTGGGCCTACCTTGTCCAGGAGCTTGTCCATCTCCTCCTTCCTCGCCAGCTCCGACTCCTCCAGAACCCGGCGCTGTGCAGTCTCCTTTTTCAGGAACTCGATCTCCCTGGTGGTCAGCGGGGGACAGATGGTGGGTAAGGGTGTGTGGCCTGGCTTCCATCCTGGAAGTGTCAGGATTCTCAGTCCTATCCTCAGCTCTGCTGGGCAGCTCTGCTGGGCAGCTCTGCCCTCTCTCTGTTCTCAGGTCAGGGAGGCCGAGGTGTTCCCAAAGCCTCTGGGGTCTGGTCGTCATTCGGGCCCAGGTACCCCCACCACGGGCTCTCCAACTTCTATGCTCCTCACCTCCCTACTCAGCTGGGGATGGGAAGGACAGCGACCAAGGCCCCTCAGTGCCCCCCAGCCCCGGGCCACATACTTCTGCTGGTAGTCCTTGATGAGGCGCTTGGCCTTGCTGTACTTGCGCTCCAGGGCCTGGTACTGGGCCTGGGTCTCCCGCAGGTGCTCATCCACAGCTTGGCACAGACTCTGGGCCTCACCCCAGTAGCCCTCCAGCTTCTCCATGCGCTCCTTGTTCTCTTCCACACTCTGCTCCAGCTGGGCCTTCTCCACCCGCCACCGCCCCTTCTCCTGCTCCAGGCTCTGCAGCTGAGAGGCAGGAGTGGCCCTGGGTTGGTGGGGGCCCAAGGGAGCCCAGGAGCACCCCTATCTTTCACTGGGCCAGAACCTCTGGATAATTCTGCAGATATGGAGCCCACTGTCTCCTAACTACTGACTCTTACTTGGCTGAACCTGAGACCGGAAACCGGAGAAGGAAGAGGTGGGACCTCGGTCTCAGAGCTCCCAGCTGGAGTCCCTGACAATGCACCACACTCCTGCTCCCAGAAGGCAGGGGGCCTGGGTTAGTCACTCATTAGCTCTGTGACTTGGGGCAGGGCAACTTCTGTCTTAAGTCTCAGTCTTCTGACCTGTTCAATGGGAGCGATGCCTGCCTTGCCACACTCACAAGGGCTACAGTGAGGTGGTAGATGTGAGAGCGCGGAGCAGGGGAAGGTCACCATGACCCTCTGTCCCCTCTGCACCTCTGGCCTACTGACCAGTCCCTGCTGCTGTGGCTTCGTGAACAATCCTGGCCCCTCTCCCAGCTCGCAGGCTACGCCCGTGCAGACCTCCTGGCCCCAACGGCTCAGGCTTGGGGCCTCTGTTCTCTCTCTCACCGCCCACACCCCTTCACAAGGCCTGGGCTTCTTCACCAGCGGGGGGGGGGGGGGGGGGGGGGGGGGAGCACTAGCGGGGTGTCTTGTATAGGCTCCAAGCCCCTGTCTTCCCCTGAAGGCATGGGTAATTCCCCCATAAGAGAGACCCCTGAAGAAGGTGGGAAGAGGGGGTCCTGGGTTGGGGAGGGTAAGGTGGGTGCATTTGTGCACTCAGAGCCCTGAGTCCTGAGCTCCAGCCCAACATCACTTCCAACTCCTCACAGGCACCAGGCCCCCACTCCGACCCCACCCACCCAAAGGTCCTCCTCCTTCCTGTCCAGCCCACCTCTGTTCACAGGTGCCACCCTCTCACTGTCACCCCAGTGCTCAGCCTCAAGCCTCTGCCGGCCCCTCCAACCTTGTTGGCTGCACATGCCACTTCCTCTCTGTGCCCCAGCCACACAGGCCTTCCTGAAGATCCTCAGGCTTGCCAGGCTGCCTCCTGGCACAGCGTTTGCCTGTGCTGTTACCTCTGCCTGGAGTGTTCCCATCTCCCCGCCCCCTTGCCTCATTTCCCACTAGGCTCACCCCTGGGTTCTCTGCTCAGAGTGTCACTTCCCCAGAGAAGTCTCCTGGAGCACCTCCAACAGCACAGCCCTCCCCCCCACCCCCAATCCCATCAGGCCCTGCTGCTCTTAAGAGCTCAGTAACCCCGTCCTCTCCTACAAGGCCCAAGTCAGTCTGTAACGATACGTTCACTGGTGCGCAGACTCAGAGCTGCCCAAGGGCAAGGACCAAATCTGCTTCTGCCCATCAGAGGGACTGGAATAGTGCTGGTGAGGCAGCCAGCAGATGCTTACTGATCGAAAGCATGAACAGACCTTTGACTTGCCCTGCCCCTTAATGCCCTGCACCCACCCAGGAACCTGGCCTGCCATCTCCACCTCAGAAATGCAGCTCCAACCCAGCCTTCCGTTCCGCACCCTCCGCCATACGCTGGGCAGCCCTGGCCTGCACTGCCTCCTAAGTTTACTGGCCTCCGAGTCCTGCCACCTGCCCTGTGTCCTCCCACTTCACAGGCAGTGACCGTCCTCCTTATGGCCCCCATGTGGCCGCAGGTCCCAGGCTAGAGTCCTCAGGGAAGTCAGGACACAGCTACGCCCACCCTGGCAGCCAGCTCTCTCCTACGTCTCCCACAGGAACAGCGGCTCCAGCCCACGGCCCCCGCCAAAGCCAGCCTCCGAGCTCCAGCTTGTCTCCTGCCAGCGAGCCTTTCCTCTGCCTCAGGCACCTAACCCCTCCCCCAGGCCCAGCTTCACCCTCTCCTTTCTCCATGACAGTGGGTGTAAACCCACACGTGGGCGTGCACACACGTGTACCTCGGTGTACCGTGTCCACATGGCTGTGTACCCCTGCTTCTCCCCACTACACTGAAAGCCCCACAGGAGTTAGAACTCATGTCCTGGCCCAGCAGGGGCCCAATACAGGTTTTTCATCTGAAGTCTGTGCATCTATCTCCATGCCTGCAGGAGTTAGCACCCAACATGCTTGTGTGGGTGTCTGTGTGCGGTGCATATGTGTGACTGTGTATGTCATGTGTGCGTCACCATCTGGGAGTGTTAGCATCAGCACCTCGTGAGAAGGCACATGTCCTATGACACTCTTCCTGCGCGATGGCCGTGCCTGTGTGTCCTGGATCAGAGCAATGCAGAGGGAGTCTACATATCAAGGGCGATGCACATGTGAAGCGTAAGCCCAGCATCTCCGTGCGCTGTCTGCACAGAGTGAATGGCTCTGTGAGTACTATGTGCCTGGGGTCCAGGCTGGCCTGTGCCTGTGAGTAGCTCTGGGCAGTATGCATCTGTCACTGGCCCTGGATGTAGAGGACTCATGTGGGACAGCGTGGACATGAAGACGTCTAGGATGTAAGTCAGTGTGCATTGGGATAACAGCTACTTGTGCAACCTTTTATTGAGCACCTATGATGGGTCAGACACTGCGTTAAGGACTTTTCATGGATTATCTCACTTCGTCCTCACAAGGATCCTATGGTGTTGGCACTATTATTACCCCGTTTTATAGATGAGAAGACTGAGGCACTGAGCAGCAAGTGAATGGTGGACAGACGGGTCCAGAGCTCGAGTTCTTTACACTGCCCTCTCTTGCCTAAGGACAGCTTGCCCTATACGTGCTTGTGGGTAGAGGATGGTAGGCAAGTGTCAGTGTGCAGGTGTGAGGGTGGGGGAGCACCCCTCCAGCCCTCAGACCCTGTTCCTCCCCCTTCCACACACTCCCCTCACCTTTCTTTTCAGCTGCTGGATCTCTGCCTCAGTCACAGCATGCTTGATCTGGAGCTGCGGAGGAGAGGGGCAGGTGCTCAGTTCCCGGGGGGGGGGGGTTGGCAGAGCTGCAGGTGGGATGCTGGCCCACCTTACCCTCCCCACCCCAGGACCCCCTCTTCCCACCTCCTTGAACTTGTGCACCAGCTTCTCGGGCTCCATGTCCACAGGGGACAAGGCATCCTCGTTCTCTGCCAACTCGAACACCTCGATGGCCATCTCGCCACCTGGGAACGTGGGGCTCAGCTCCTCATCCTCGTCGGTGGCGTACTCTCCGGTCTGCGAAGGAGAGAGGAGGCCGTGCACCCTGCCCATCCCAGCCTTCCTCAGGCCTGACAGCCGGGGCTTAGACAGGCAACAGTCTGCCCATGTCAAACTGGGAGCCACTTAGGGGGTTAGGTTCATGTTCCCCCCATCAGACGGGGGCCATACCAGGGGCATGGTTTGTGTCTTCCCCTGAAGGCATGGGTAATTCCCTCATAAGAGAGACCCCTGAAGAAACAGCCTGTGCTCGCTCCCTCACACTAGGGGTCCCCTGAGGTCTGGAGCTGTCTCCTTCCTCAGATTATATCCCCTGGGGTTAGGGGCTAAGCGGTCCCCTCAGAGTGGGGGCTCTCTGAAGAACTCTGTTTTCCTTGTAGGACCTTGTAGGAAGCCTCTCTGAAGAAAGAGGGTGTGACTCCTCCATCAGGGTTCCTGGAGGAAAGGGTCTGCATCACCTCCCCCAGACTGGGGGCTCCCCTAGGACAGGGAAGGGTGCTCTGGGCTTCACAAGGCCTGGGAAAGCGGTGAAGGCAGAGGATGTCTGTAAAGCTCCATCCAGCCACCAGGGGGCGATGCCGCTGGCAGCCAGGCCAGGAGTCCCTACCTCCTCATCGTCCTCCCCATACTGGGCGTATCTCTGCTCCATCATCTCTCGCTGCCATCGCTCCTGCTCCAGGGTCTGCTGAATTAGCTGAGCCACCTCGCTCTGCTCACCGGGCCGCTCCCGGCCAATCATAAACCTGCAGGGACACCAGTGTCATTCCTTTTGCCTCTGTCCTCAGCTGGGTTAACGTCACCATCCTCCCCGCTGGTGCTCCTCTCTCCACACCCAGGCCCTCCCAGGGGAGGTGAAATGAGAGGGCTGAGTCCAGAGGCTGCAGAATGTTAATAATGAATGGGGGAGCTGGGGGCCCTTCTTGAGTTTCCTTCCCAGGAGAGGCAAAGGCCCACTGGCCAGTTTTGGGGGAGGGGTAATGCCAGCCAAACTTCAGTCTGGGCTGCAGGGGACGTGAGTTCAGGCGCTGCCAGTGCAGGAACTCTGACCCCACCACGTGGAGGCAGGGATGGCGAATCTGAACCACCCGGCAGGGCGGGGGCTGTGGAGGGGTGTCTTGTATAGGCTCCAGGGCCCTGAGCTTCAGGAAGGGGCGGGATGATGGTGACTGGAGATTAGGATGGAGAGGAAACAGTGGAACTTCCAGGCACCAGCCCCTCCTCTCCGTGGCCACCCACATCCTGTTTCTCTCCACCACCCTTTCCTGGGGGCAGTGCCCCTCTTGGAGGGGGCAGGGAGTGATCCCTGAATGCTTTGCCAGAGAAGGACACAGGGAGCTTCTAGTACAATCCCCTTAATTGACAGGCTCAGGGAGAAAAGTGCTTCCAATCTGCATGGCATTCTCCCTGTACATCTTGGTTTTTCAATGAGTGAGTCTGCACAGGCAGGGGGAAGAATGAGCCCTAGAGGCCAGTTTGGAGGTGTGGTGGACAGTGGGCCTTGAAGCCCGAGTGCTGGTGGCCAGCAGCGGTCACGGGCTCAGGATGGGAAGGTATGGGCCCAGCAATTCCTTCGGGCAGGGACGCAGTGGGACCTCCTCTGTAAGTTGGGTCATGCAGAATCTTAACTGTGTGTGGGCAAATGCGCAGAGTGGCCGGATAAAGGCCGAGCCTCCTGCCTGCTCCCAGTCCCCACCTACCCCACCCTCCCGGCCCTCACCGCACGCGGCCCTTGGTGTTCCGGAGCACGGAGGCTGCAAAGCTCTGGGTCACTCCCACCAGACTGGTTCCGTCCACCTCCACCAGGAGGTCGTTCACCTGGATCCTAGGGGAGGTGACACTGGTTAGGCATCCTGAGGGGATCTGTGGAGCTGGGGGAGAGGTGGCCCCTTCCCATTAGGAACTCAAGGCTCAGTCCCCACAGGGGCCTGGTACTTTGTCTACCTGCATAAAATGCATGAGGCCTGGGGATCAGGTATCAGCCAGACCCACCTGTGTGTGGGCAGTGAGACCTGAGCAAGCAAAGCACACACAGGTGTCCAGGACCAGGAGTAGCAGCAAGCTCTTCCCATGACAATCACACCCGACAGAGCAGTGTGACATCCAACAGAGATCATGACCGCCATGCACACTGGCAAGGCCCACAGCCCTCTTACACATACAGGTCTGCACAGACCTGGTCTGAAGATGACCTTCCAAATGTCTGCGACCTGCCTCACGCACTCACGTTCACACTCTGTACCTCAGGGTCCTCTCACCCTGATACTGGCGCACAACCCCCAACAGTCCAGCTGTGCATCTGACGCCTGTTCTCCACACAAGGGGAGAGATGGGATGGTCCAGCATGGCCTGCTGAGAGGGATGGAATGAGGGGACCTCCCTCGAGCCCCAGGCCTTCTCACAGGGCTCCTATGTGGAAAGGGAGGACGTGGCCTATTGTAAACACTTCACATGCACACGCCTCACATGTGGGCACGAGCCTGTGGACACACTCTCTCACATGCACACACACTCCCCAAACTGCCAACCAGGTGGCCACGGGGAAGGTTCTGGAAAGTCCCAATGAGGAGGTAAGCGAAAGAGCAGGGACTATCATCTTCCTCTTCTCTGCCCCTCCCCCCCACGCCATCTGCGTTGCAGTGGACAGAAGGCCTCTGACGGAGGCAACCCCACCTCTAGCAACATGACCCCAAAGGCATCAGCCCTCACAGGGATGCCCACTCACCTGTCTCACATGAGAGGGGTCTGCGTTGGAGGTACCACCACAAGGCACCCTTGATGTCAACCTTCAACTTACAACCCTGGCATGCCCTGAGCCCTTCCCACTTCCCTGTTGCAAGACACCTACAGTGGAGCTGTCCACAGAAGGGTCACTGGGCTTCCCAGAGCTCCAGGAGGCCCTTCCAGAACCTTCTGACCCAGATACCCCCTCTAGCTCAGATACCAAAACACAGGCACACATGACACACGCACGGAGCAGGTTCCTCTGCAGGCACACCTGCGCCGTCTGTAGCCACCCCACACACCTGGATCCCTCTGTTCTCTAGGCTCCAGCCACAACTGCCTGCTTTTGGTCCCCACCTGGAACCTCCTGCACCTAATACTCCCTTTTGGCCTAGTTAACGTCTGCTCATCCTTCAGTTCTCAGCTGCAATGCCACTTCCTCCAAGAAGCCTTCCCTGATACCCAGAGAGGTCAAGCCCTCCTTTTTTATTTTTATTTATTTATTTATTATTTTTTTTTAGGGCTGATGATCAGATTTTATTTACAATTTGCATCCTACATTTTGTCACTGGACATATCCCCACGTTGCTCATTGTAAACAAAATACCTCATCAGGAGGGAAGCACCATACTCTATCTATGCGTGCTGTTGCTGTACAGACATTATTTTTTATTTTTCTATAAATACTGTGATGGGCATCTTTATGCAAAAGCCTTTTCTGTATTTAGGATTACTTCCTTAAGGCTTTGGTAAATATTGCCAAATTGCTTTCCCGAAGAGGGTGTACCAGCTACACTTGGGCAGTTGTATTGAGCTGCCCGGTACCAAAGGAAATTTAAGGTTGTAGCCACACTTGGTGGGAGGTCAAGCCCTCCTTTTTATGCCTTCAGGCACCCTGTATTTTTCCTCCATTTCACCATTTTCTGTGTCCACTTGAATGTCTGCCTCACCTCACCACACCACACCACATGCTTCCTAAGGGCAAGTATCTCATCGCTGACTCCCCAGGGCCTGGCACCAGCCCCAGGACAGAGTCAGGAATTAGATATTTGAGGAATGAAGGAGGGAATACTCAAATATCTCCACCAGGCACATAGTCTCCATGCTCTGCTCTCCCTCCCGTGGCGCCACACACACTCAGACACCCCAAACCGGCCCTCGTCTTCAGCGCCCCCCCCCCCCCCCCCGGCTCTAGAATGCGAGTCCATTGCTGTGGCCCCAGGCCTCGACCAGCACCTGGCACAGTATTCTCCACCACCATCTGAGCCCCGCACAGGCCGTGGCCCATCCCGGCTGTGGCCCGCCCTGCAGACGATGGGAGGGAGAGGCGGTACCTGCCATCCCGATGGGCTGCACCGCCCTCAGTCACAGTCTTGACGAAGATGCCCAGCTTCTCCAGGCCCATGTCTGCCCCGGCCCCCATGCCGATGATGCTGATGCCCAAGCCCTCGGAGTCTGTGGAGCAGAGGGCAGTGAGATGGTGGGGGGCCGTGGAGAAGGGGGAACGAGGAGGTCTAGCTCAGGGTTTGCAGGGGACAACGTGAGAGATGCGCCCCATCCCCAGCCCTCACTCTGGGGCATACCCCCCCCCATGCTTAGGAGTGTCCCACACTGGGGAAGGGATGCAGTTCTGTCTACCCGTCTTTGCCAAGTCGACTAGGATGCTCTTGGGTCACTCCCTGCCCTCTGTCCACCCAAGGAATGGATGGGCAGCAGGGCCTGCTGAGGGTGACCCACGTGGGTGGGCCAGAGGCTACTGCGTGTGCACATGCGGGCAAGTGGAGGGATGCGGATGGAGTCGGGGTGGCGCCAATGGGTTCACGCTTCTTTAAGCAATCTCATCCATACTCACAGCTTCAAAGACTTCCCGCTCTTCTCTCCCAGCTGCACCTCCCCTCCCACGGGCCTCTGACATCCAAAGTCATGGTCTTCCCCCACAAACTGGCTCTTCCTGTCTGCCACTCCCTCATGGGGCCTGGGAGTCACCCAGATTCCTCCCCTCCCCTCACAGCCTTTGCCCAAACCAAACCACCACCAGACCCTGCCGATCTACCTCCCAGGACCTCTCGGGTCACCCACTTCCCTCCCGCACGGCCACCATCTTCTCCACACCAGTGGTCCTAGGATCCTTCTCCCCACAACACAGCCTTTTCTTTTTTTAATCCTCACCTGAGGATATTTTCCACTGATTTTTAGAGAGAGTGGAAGAGAGAGGAAAAGACAGGGGAAATATCGATGTGAGAGAAACACATCAATTGGTTGCCTCCTGCATGCACCTGGGCCGGGGAGGAGGTACATGCCCTTGACTGGAATCAAACCCGGGACCCTTAGGTCCGCAGGCTGATGCTCTATTGGCTTGGAGAGGTCTTTGTAGAATACCTTCCCCACACCAGTCCATCTTAGGAAAAGAACAGTGTCCTTCTCATGGTCTCCGGGGCCTTGCTTGCACACCCTTCTTCCCCTCGCTGTCCAAATCCAGCCAAGCCCGCCTTCGCTCTTCCCCCAAAACTCCCCTGAACTCCTTTTCAGAGCTCAACTCAAACATCACTTCCTTGGGGAACCCCCATCCCAAGTCTGGCCAGGTCTCCTGTAAAATGCTGTTATTTCAGCCCCTCCAGGCCGCCCCAGTACCTATTACAGCGCATAAGGGTGTAGTTAGATAGACTGTCCCGTCCATGTCTACCGCCCGCTTAGGTCTCCCATCATGTCTGGCCCACACAGTGCCCTCAGGAGCCTGGCACCTGAAGGAGCACACAGAACTGGTAGTGGGAGCCTGGGGCCAGACTGGAGTCCGGGTGGCTGTGGGTTGCCTACAGGGGCCCCGGGCAGAAGCTGGCACCCGAGAGGAGACCCACATGGCCTGGCCCTGGCCTCTCACCCTTCTCCAGCTCCACCGGGAACAGCTCCAACCTCTCCACCCGCTTCTCCAGCTCATACTCCGCAGAGGCCGCCATGGGATCCACGTCCTCGTTGCGACGATCGTAGTCCTCATTGGAGTAGGTGCTGAACACCTGGGGAGGGGACACTGGTCAGAGGGCAAGGGCAGAACTGGCTTGGGGAGGCCACCGATGCTCCCCTCCTACCAGAGGCCTCCTCCACCCCCGAGACAGGTGGAGGTCTCCCCAGCCCATGACAACCCCAGCTTGGAGTGAAGGCCCTTCTAGTTCTGGAGTCCATGGGAGAGAAAGGGCCACAGCCTTGCCCAGCCCACACCATTATTCTCTTCTGCAGCCCCAACAGTGTGAGCATGGCCCACAGTAGAAGGAAGGGAAGGACCGTGCTGGAGAGACTGCCAGACTCAGGAACCAGGTCCCCAGGACAGAGAACGACCAACAGACAGGGGCAAGGAGCAAGTAAGAGATGAGGGAGAGCCAGGCCGAGGTGAGGGCAGACACAGACATGGACACAGAGGGCAGGGTAGCAGAAGGAACAGGCTGAGCAGGAGAGGGAAAGAGGAGGAGGGGAGAAAGAATGGAGATGCTGGAGGATGCCAGATGGGGAGAGAGGAGGGAGCGGTGTGAGACGCAGGGAGGGGGAGGGGAGCAGGAGACACAGAGATGGAGAGGACAGGGCTGACCTGAACCTGAAGTTGAGGCCTGGGTGGGGGAGGGAGGCAGGAAGGACCACCTCCACCCTCACGGGGGAAGGGCAGGCCCTCCACCCGAGGTGCCCCTCAGATGGTAGGAGCAGAGAGAACACCATGGCCTTGCCTGCGGGCCTCAGTCTCCCTCCAGGACCACCGCTCTCAGAGGCAGGCCTTGGGGAGACAAGCAAACCCAGCCTTCGCGGTGGCCCCAAGGCCAGCTCAGCTCTGCCCTGTCCCCTGTGCCCCTCTGCTGTCTTCCTCTTCCCAAGTCTCTCAGCACAAAGGGGGTTCCCCAGCCCGACCCTCCTCCAAGGAACAGAAGATAGGGCAGGGGCTGTGTGGGAGTGCCTGATTCTGGGACCAGGCAGGGGAGCCCCCAGTGGGAGGTTAACAGCACCATTTGGGGTACCATGACTTGTTCCTGCTGCACTGCCTGCAGCGACAGGTTGGCACCACTTGGAGCTTAGTGGGGGCGAGATTGGGTGGGAGCAGCTCTGTCAGATGACTGGGCCTGAGGAGCTGAAGCGGGGCGCTGCCTTCCCCGAGAACCCCGCCGGGCCCCGCTCCTCCAGTACAGCGTCCCAGGAGCACGGGGCAGGCAGCAGCACCCTGGTGTCCCAGCTTTCGTTTGGGCTCCTGTGTCCATCCCCCCAACCCCAGAGGCTCACTCCCAGGGAGAGCCTGGGAGCATGGCTGGGGAAGGGGAGCTATGCGGCCATGTAACTCATTGCCCTCAATTTCACAGCATCAGAGAAACTCAAGCTCAGGCCCTGAGAGCTCATCATCAGTTGTGCAGCAGGCAGGTGGACTGCCCTCATGACATCTGGCCAGCAGCCTCCGAGCCCCTGGAGGGAGGACGACCCAGTCTGCACCTGGTGCAAATGCCAGGTCCGCTGCCCTGGGCTAGCCAGTGTTAGGGCAGGATGAGACTGTGCCCAGCTGGGCTCTGGTGGGTGGGTCGCCTGTGACTTTGTCCTCATTGCACACGTGTCCCAGGCCCTAGGACAGGAGCTGAGACCGGGCAAAGTGGGTTTGGCCCACTTTTGCATCTGAGTCAGGGTCCCTTCATCACCGTCTTTGTGGTGGCCTGGGTCACCAAACCCCTCCCCCATGCAGTCTCACAGTGTGTGCACACGGGCACACATGCACACACACACACACACATACACACACAGTGACCTCCAAAACACCCTCACAGCCTGTCCTGGGTTCTGCCCTCATCTTCTTTTCTCTGTCTATTAAATCCTGCAGGAAACTCGGGCCTCAGGCTCAGAGGTCCCAGACCACCCCTCACACTGCCCACCATGATGTGACCAGCCTATCAGAGAGCCCTGGGCCCAGGTGACAATCTGGAACTGGGCTCTCTGTCCTCAGCAGAAGCCTCCACAAAGGCAATAATTGGGTCATCAGCGGGACACGGGCCCTGGACTTAGTATCAATGCAGAGTGGGGGCAGGGAGAGGGAAAAAATGGGGACTGCTGCCCAGGGCGGGGAGGAGGAAATCCCCAACAAGGTCAAAAGTCAGACACAATAAGGCAGGACCACATGCCACTGGCTCCCACACTCAGGCAGCGGCAGTCACCAGGGAGTCGGGGAGCACTGCTCCAAATCATGCGCTATTTTTTACCCCAAAATCAGGGTAAGGTGTCAAATATAGACAGTCAGAGGCCCAGGTCTAAAAGATCAAATTCCACCTCTGATGGGGATCAGGCAGCTCAGAGAACTGGTGGTGGTGGTAGGGGGGTTTCCTGACTTCCTCAGTGCCCCCCAACCTTCCTTAGCATCCCAAGAAACACCATAATCCTCAGTTCCCTCCAGGATCTAATGGCTTCAGGATGGAAAGAGGGTTGAGAAAGGACTTTAAGGTCGTAGCTGGGGAAGGGGCTGGCCTGGTGGGAGGGGCAGAGGTTAAGATACTCTGGCCCCTTGAAGAGAGGAACAGAGGTTCAGATACTCTGCAGAGTGAGAGGAAGCTGGGCCAGCTTCAGTGCCCACGAGTAGTCATGGAAACTGCAAGCAAACAGATGAGGGTTTGACTAAGGAGGGGAGAGGCAGGGTCCAGGCCAAGAACAGTCCGGGAACCTGGCACCCCCACGCAGGGGACCTGGCCGCTGAACCAGGGGTAGTGAGAAAGGGCCATCTAGGCTGAATGTGCCAGTCAAAAGTGGGGGGTAGAAAAAAGGGGGAGGTGGCCTGAGGTTCTTCTGTCTCCCCAGGGGCTGCCCCCTCCCCCACACCAGCACTGCTCTGAGGAGCTCAGGGCACTGGCACAGTCTACAAAGACTCACCAAGAGCGGTGGTGTGGATGAGAGGGGACACACTGAGACCTCCCGAAAGGGGCAGTTCCCATCCCTCTTTCCGGGCACCCATAGAACACAGCCAAGAGCGTTTAGGGCCTGCCAAGGCCTTGGGAGTCTGTCCTAGTGAGCAGCCAAGAGCAGAGGCATGCAGGCTGCGGCCAGGTCCCCTGGGGGGGTTCCCAGCCCCACCCCTCCTCCCTGGCCAGCTGAAGGCCTAGCCCCCTCAACGGCCAGCCACACCAAGTACCTATTCCCTGTGGAACCCAACACTTCCCCCTGGCCCACCCAGACCCCAAGAAAGAGGGCCCCAGCACTGGCCTTCCCCCACCCCCAGTCACATGACCCAAGCGCGGCTCACCCTCAAAGAACTGCTTCCCTCTTTCACTTCTGCAAAGCTGGGGTGGGGGCTACATACAAGGTGCAGTTAGGGCTATGGTCCCCTGTTCCTTAATTTTGGGAAGTTCCTGGCTCCTCCCTCCCACATCCTAAACAGCTCCTACATGGGGGGAGTCGAGGGGGGAGCCCAGCCCCCCTGACCCTCTCCTGCCCAGAGCTGGGTAAGGACCAATATGGGGAGGCTCTCCTGTGGAGACACACACACACACACACACACACACACACACACACACACACACCCCTTCCCACCACCAAGCCTTTGCCTCTGGCACCTCTGGAGGAAGAATGACTGGGAATGGAAGGGAAAGCAGGTGCCCCAGGACCCTTGGGGGGGACACGGGACAGGGAGGGGTGCGGCGTGAGCGCTGGGCGGGGCAGCAGACAGAACCTGAGGGCAGGTCCCGGCAGGCCACCCCGGTCTCAGGCCTGAAAATCCTCCCCTTCTGACAAACAGCTGGGACTCCCCCACGCCCCCTCAGGGTGGTAACTTCTGGGAAGGGGGCTGAGTGGCAGGGGCTGACTCAGCCTGCCAAACTCCACGGGCGAAGTGGGGGCGACAGCGTGCACGTGGCAGGGGCGGCGCGGGGCGGGGAGGGGGGGGTCACTTACTTGGATGGGCGCCGTGCTGAAATGGATCTTCCGGCTTGGAACCGGGTCCTCTTCCTCCGATAGCCCCGGGATCTCCATGCACCCCGACTCGGGCTCATAGGGGGGCTCCCCATCCTCCTCGTCGTCTTCATCGTCCTCCTCCAGGGCACTGCCCCCGGAGTCCTCCCCCAGCCCGCTGTAGGCGCTCACGTCCACCAAGTCTGCCTCGGAGAAGTCCTCCCTCTTGGACTCATCCGCCTCCTCCGGGGCCATATCTGGGGCCCGGCCATTGCCCACCCCTCTCTCGGGCGCCCCCACGGTCGCCGCCTCTTCCTCGGGGGCCACTGGGGCCTTGGGCTCTTCGGGTGCGGGGCTGGCTGCGGTGGCCAAGGTGCTGCCGTTCTCCAAGGCCGCGTGGACTGTCACCTCCGCCTGGATCACCTCCCCAGGCGCCGCCTCGGCCTCCGACTCCCCGCTCTCCTCCACCTCCACCGGCTTGATCTTGCGCACCTCCCGGGGCTTGGGGGGCGGCCGGGCGGGGGCCACTCGGTGCTGCGGGGGCTGCTGCCCTCCGGGGCCGCGCTCTTTCTCGGCGGGGGCATCCCCCGACGGGGCGGGCGGCGGCGGCGGCGGCTGGAACACCCGGGACCGCTTACTGACCAGCTTCGAGTTGACCGGGGGCGCCCCGGCGGCCGTGGCCCTGGGGAGCCCGGGCCCGCGGTGGGGGCCGGTCCTGGAGTCGGCCTTCTCAAAGACGGCGCTGAGCTGGCTGACCGTCGGCGACACGGCGTCGGCGTCCAGCTTGTCCAGGGCCTCGGTGCTGCCGTTAAAGCGCACCACGACGTCCAGCTTCCGGTCCTGCAGGCCGGCGCGCTCCTGCCGCAGCAGCCGCCGCGCCGCCGCCTCCTTGTCGCCGCCCGCGGCCGGGACGCTCCGTTCGAACAGCTTCCGCGTCTCCTGCAGCCGGGACGGCGGGTGCGGCGGCGGCGCGGGCTGCGCGGAGGGCGCGGGCTTGGAGTCGAAGCGGCTCACGCGCTCGGACACGCTGGTGCCCAGCTTGAGCAGGGCGCTGTGGTCCACGTTCTCGTTCAGGCTGCTGGCCCTCGGCAGCGACAGGCGCACGCCGCGCTCGGGCGCCCGCGGGGCCTCGGTGGGGCCCGCGGCGCCGACCGCCTCGCCCGGCGGCCCCGCCGTGGTGCCCATCTGCAGGAACATACTTTTGATGCGGTGGACGTTGGAGCCATATTTCTTGTGGTGGGCTGCCTTGGGTGCCTCGTCGGGCCCGGGCGCGTCGGGCGGCTTCAGCGCCTGGATGCCCGCCTCGTAGGCGCTGCGGTGCGGGGAGGCGCTCCGGAGGGGACCCCCGGGCCCCCGCGGCTCCGTCTTCATCATGATGGGGGGAGCCGGGTTCGCATGCCCCCGCTCCCCGCTCCCCCCCTCCAACAGGCGGCTGGCCAAGTCGGAACCACCGCCCCCTCCCCCCCCCAGAAAAGAAACCCCCGAAAGGCCTTTTTATAGGCTCCCCCCAAAACCAAGCTGCCAAAGACAGTTAAGGCCGCTTAAAAAAAAAAAGGGGGGGGGGGACCTCCGAGCCCCGGTGTGGGTCGTCTCCACCAATCAAGCTGCCAAAGACAGCCAGCCCCTCTTCCAAAGCTCGAGCGGCCTGGTCCGGTAGCCCCCGAACCAAATTCGAAAAGCGGCGGCGGGGCCGGTGGGACCGCACGCCCTGCCCGCGAAGCAGCGGCGGAGGCGCCGGCTCACATCGTCCGAGGCGGTGTCAGCGGGGCTGGCAGCCCGGGTGTCCCCCACTCCGGCCAGGGACCTCGGCTCTCGGGGGGCCCGGCACCCCGGTGCCCATGGCTGCTCGGCCGGCCCGGGCCGTTCCGCCGCCGCGCCACCCTCCCTCCCTCCCTCCCCCCCGCGCCCCGATCCTCGGTCTTTCTCTGGCTCAGCCCGAGCGGCGGCTGCCCGAGACCGAGCGGCTGCCCTTCTCGCCGCCGCCGCTGGGGAACTGGCACCGCTGGGTCCTAGAGGGATCGGATTTCCGGGGCCGGCGCCTGTGAGCCCTCCCCTTCCCCTCCACTCCAATG
The DNA here is from genome assembly GCF_951640355.1 of Cnephaeus nilssonii. Lineage (NCBI taxonomy): Eukaryota > Metazoa > Chordata > Mammalia > Chiroptera > Vespertilionidae > Cnephaeus > Cnephaeus nilssonii. The sequence continues at coordinate 11,703,906 of NC_137090.1, forward strand.
TGTCCCCTCCCAGTCCCACGCCTGTCTCACGCCGACAGCCTTCCGTTGACCCCAGGCCCTGGCCAGTCCTCTTAAACGCTCCCATCCCCACCTCTGACTGCGGCTTATCACAGCCCACATAACCGCACCCCCACTATATACTGGGGGGTGGGGGGGTGGGGAGGCACTCCAACCACAGTGGTCTCAGTGCCGCCCCTTTCCACCCCCAAAGGGAAGCGAGATCAGTGGGGAGGGGCAAAGGATGATTTCCTTGAAGGTCTTTGAGCTCCCTGGCATCGTTCAAGGCCATCAACCTCAAAGTCGCTCTGGGATTTTAAATGTTTAAAAATTCAGATATTGGGGGGCCCTCCCCAAACTTTGTGAAGTAGGAGCTCAGCAGCCTGCCCCAGGAATCTGCATTTTAACAAGCTCCCACGGGGAACCTTGGGACCTACCCTCTGGGTGTGAAACCTTGGCCCCGTGTTGCTGGCCTTGTGGTGGAGGAGGAAGGGGGCTGGAGAAAGAAAATGGTCCTCCCCGAAGCGGGCCTCGTCCCTCGGGAAGTCTGAAGGGGTTGTCCTGTCCCCGGCCGGCGGGCTCTGCACCCAGGCTGGGAGGGAGGGCCCAGGTCCCTGTCTTCATGGCCCTGCTGGGTCATCTTACTTCTCAAAAAGGAAGACGTTTTGGGGAACAATCCTGGAGGCCTGCGCCAACACTTCACCAGGTTTGGGTCTCTGCTCTAAAAGGATCCTGGCCGCTGTGTGCAAGGGTGTGCGGGGAGGAAGGCCGGAGGGTGGCAGTGACCTACACATCCTCTCTCTTAGCACCCCAGAAAGATGTTTTGATGCTCCCTCACATCACCCCCCTACCCTCCCCCCCCCCCCCCCCCCCGACACTTGCAAACAAGGAGCCTGGGGCTGCCCTCTACTCCTCTCCAGCTTCCAGTGCCTGGGAGAGGAGGGCCACCCTCTAACGGTGACAGGTCCAGATGCACTGCTTCACTCCACAGATCCCAGAAAATGATGAACATTGTGGACCCTAGGACCCAGGGAACAACTCAGGCACAAAGCCTCCCCCCACTCCCAGCTGCTTCCTGCATCTCAGGCCTTCCTGCGGCCTCCTCCCCCGCCCTCTTCCCTTCCATCCTCTTCCTCTTCTTCCCAATCTCCCCCTCCCCCTTGCCTAGAAGGGCTGTCAAAGGGAACCTATCCGCCCCTGCCCCGTAGGTGTGTGTGTGAGGGTTTTGTGGGATGGAAACCGGTTAGCACGTGTAAGAGAGCGTGGGGGATGGGGTGTGGGAAGCCGCCTGGGAACCCTGGATATTGGGACAGGGAGGGGCCAGGAACCACAGGACTGGATCGTGAGGCTGGTGAGTGAGGAGGAAGATTTGGGTTCCAAGCTGGAGCCGGAAATGAACCCAGACCTCAGGCTTCCCAAGGCCACCTGCCTCTTCTTTGCCCAGCTGGTCCGGAAACTCCCCTCCCCAGTGTCACACTTTGGCATGGCTTAGGGCAGAGTGAAGACGCCAACCCCAATCTCCCCTCCCTCCTAATCCATCTGAAAAGACTGCTTTCAGGAACAAGCTTTGGGACTTGGGTTTCTAAGCTCAAGTCTGGAGTTTGGCAAATCCCCCTCCTGCCCCCCAACCCCAGTGTGGAAGTGAGCGAGATAGAAATCTCACCTAGCCGGGGTTGGGGGTTTGGGCAGTGTCCTCAGAAACTCTGTGTGAATTGGAGGAGGTCGAAGGTCCCAGGGTGTTCTGCCCAGAATCTCCCACACCCGTGGGTGAGTCATCTTAGCTGGTCCCAGCCCAAGGCGCTTGTGCCCACGCTTCTGGCCAGGTGGGGAAGACAGCTCCTGAGGGTGGGAGGAGGAGCCGAGGACCAGCGTTCAGGCCCAGGGACCCCAGGACCCCAACAACATCTTCAGCAGCACCTGGGGTTGAACTAGAATTCTTGGGATGCTTGGGTCCCCCCTGTCTGGAGACTTTCAAAAGTGAAATCCCTTTAAGGGCTCAGGGATGCCGGAGGGTGGAGCCAGCCCAGAGCTTGGATGACAGAGGCTAATGAGTGGGATTATTATTTCATGGGCTCCTGGTTAGCTCAATGACACCCCCAGCCAGAATTCCCCAAGAAGCTTTTATTGAGCAATAAGTGCTTTCCCATCACTCCTTCCTTCCCTGAAGTCAGGCACCGAGCCTGCTGGCCTGGGAGATTTGTCTCCATCCCCTCCCCGCCTGCCTGGAGCAGGACTTTTCTGGCCACGTCTCCCCACTCTGCCTAAGGATGAGGAGGACTATTACTTTAGGGAGGGTTGCTATCCAGATTGGAGCGTTTAAATCTAATTTTTATTCCTCAGGCTGTGGTCCTCACCTCTTTCTTTTTTCATTGTCCTTTGTGGAAGGGGCCTTGATGGCCAAGTTGCCTGGTGGTCTTTGAATAAAAGCTCATTCCTTACCTTTGCCCTGGAAGAGAGGGTGGAGTGGTTCCCCTAGTTGACCCAGGAGCTAAGCTGTTAAGAGTTCAAATCCTGGCTCCACCACTTACTAGCTGTGTGACCTTGGACAAGTCACTTAGCCTCTCTGTGCTCTGAGAGGATACACGGAGGGGAAAGTGGCTGGGACACAGAAGATTGGGTGTATGGGGAAGGTGATGCCTTTCACAGTCCTTGCTGAAAAGGCTGGAGGCTTCTATGGGGAGAGATAATACACCCCCTATCTCTTCTTGATCAAGCCCCTCCCTACTTCCCCACCTACGGACAAATCTGGTAAGGATCCTCAGACCTGTTCCTTGAGGCTTGCTGGTTTTAAACACTAGGTGTAACTGTAAAGACAGGTGGTGATGCAGGCAGAGATCCTACTTGTGATAAGTACCAAACCCTTAGCGCCCTGGGCTCAGGCCCCAGCTGGGTGCCAAGGCTGGCTTCCCTGCCCTGCCCTGGGGCCTTGAGACTCAGCCTCAGAAAGTGGTGTTTCCCTGGCCAGGATCACATGATCAGAGTCTGGCCTTCAGCCCTTTTATGTGGAGCCGGTGGTTCCTGCCCCAATCACTCTCCTTTATCTGTTCTCCTCTGCTAGGGACTAGGGCTGCTCTGAGAAGGCTGTAAAGGTGTTTTGTGTCTGTGTACGTGCTTGATATCCCGAACTCAAATCCAGGATGTCCTTTAATGGCCCTTGGCCGACCCTGCCCCAAGGGGAATGAGGAAGGCTGAGATGTGGAGAGAAAAGTGACTTAGCCAGTTCTGAAGGAAAGAGTTCAGGCTAGGGTTCGGAAGTCTGACTTGAGTCCCTAGCTCCTCTACCCATTTGCTCAGTGACCTTGACCTAGTCCTTTCTACTCTCAAAGCCCCCGTTTCCTCAAAATGCTTAATTTGGATGTCTGCGTGTGTCTCCTGAGATCTGGATCCTGGGTCTCCCCCACTGAGGGTGGGGCAGAGCAGAGCAGAGCAGAGCATCTGGCTCTGAAGCCAGATCTTCATTCGAACCCCCTTCCCAGTTAAGGGACTTCAAATTCCGCACCATCAAGTTGAGATAACACACTGACCTCATAGGGTTATGGGGGTTAAATAGGTTTGAAATGCAGACAGCGTTTCAAATAGCTCCTGACACGAAGTAGGAGCTCGGTGCTGGCTGTCATTGACGGCATGTGTCTCTGCACATGGATGAGTGTGTCTGTACATGTGCTCTTGTATGAGGCAGTATGACCGAAAGTGGACCCGTGTTTGCCTCTCTCCACATGTCTTCATGGGCAGACATGGGCCTCTTGTTTCCTTCTATGATAGGAAGTTCTGCAATATCGGCACCCCCTGCCTGCAGCGCCTCCAGATCCCTTAGAATCATCTTTTGGAGAAAAGGTGACCTCTCTTCTCTCCTTCCGAAGGGTTTTTCATTCCTGCTTCTTGGTTCCTTAGTCCCCGCCCTCCCCCCGTCCCCCCCTATTGCCCCAGCAAGGAGAGGGGTTCTTTGGGGTTGTCCCACAGCTGGGAGACTGCCTTGCTGCCTGTGCCCCTCTGTTCTGCCCCCCTTCTTTCACTCACCCTCCACACTTCACCCTAGCGCCACTGGGAAAGTTTAGAGGCATGTTGGAGATCTAGGAGGGAGACCAAGAAGGAGAAATGTGTGTGTGTGTGTGTATGTGTTGGGGGGCAGGGAAGGGGTGGGACAGAGGAAAGATTTCTTCAAATCATCAGTTGCTTTAAAAGAAAGCCTATATTTAGCTGGGTTTAGAGGGCCTGTAAATATGTATTTTGCAACCCAGACAGCCATAGCTGTGGGAGCTCCAGAGAAATGCAAGGAGGTCAAAGAAAAAGACAACCGGAAAGATTGGGCAATATAATTTGTCATCAGCAGATTCGAAGAATTCTTTCTGCTGTCTGCTCCAACTGCTAATAATACACATTCCTGAGTTTTGACGGTGGTTTCTATTTTTCGTCTGCTCTCTGGGTCCCAGGCAGTGGCTGCTCTCAGTCACCTTCCTCCACCAGCCTTTTCCTCACCTGCCTGGGGTCAAGGGAAAGAGCTGCTCCTGCCAGCTCCTCTCCTGACTGGCTGTGCCAGGCTCTGCCAGGCTGGTGTGGTGCCTGGCACAGGTGTAGCCTCCATCACGCCAGCTCTCAGGTCTCCCACACGCAACCCCTGGCACTTCACGTGGTTTTGGGGGTGAGGGATGGGGGGACAAATCCTGCCACGTGAGGGCAGTTTTTCTTCACAGAACTCTTCTTTCTTAAAAAGCTATGTATACTTTTTAAAAAAATTCTAAGTTTGAAAAGTTTTTTTAAAAAAATATATACTTATTGATTTCAGAGAGGAAGAGAGAGAAACATCAATGATGACAGAGAATCATTGATTGGCTGCCTCCTGCACACCCCCTACTGGAGATTGAGCCTGCAACCCTAGGCATGTGCCCTTGACCGGAATCAAACCTGGGACCCTCTGTTCCGCAGGCCGACTGAGCCAAACCGACTAGGGCGGTTTTCTTAAAAATAAGAAAAGTTCAGAGAATCACATCACGAACCGAATTTGCAAATCTAGCCTTGTGTCATTTTTGCTTCAGGTCCTATCATATCAAAGAACCAGCACATGAGAGTTTGAGCCCAAGCCCCCCTCTCTTCCTAGTGCCACTGCCTGCCCGACCCTCTCTCACAAAGTGGGAGTGCATGCGTTAGAGCCATACTTTCAAAATTATTATTACTAATTATAAAATATACATAACATTTACTACTTTCACCACTCAAAGTGTACAGTTCAGTGGTATTAAGTACATTTATATGTACTTACCACCACCATCCATCTCCAGAAATTTTTCATCTTCCTAAAGGAAACTCTGTACCCATTAAACACCAACTCCCCATGTCCCACCTCCCAGCCCCTGGCAGCCACCATTCTACTTCCTGTCCCTATGAATTTGACTACTCTAGGTATCACATAGAAGTGGAATCGTACAGTATCTGTCCTGCTGTGTCTAGCTTATTTCACTTAGCATGATGGCTTCCGGGTTCGTCCATGTTGTAGCATGTGTCGGAGTCTCCTTCCTTCTTAAGTCTAGCCATAATTTTATGTTTCCCCTACACGTTTAAATATCCGTAAAGCAACATAATGTTTTCTGTATTGTTAAAATGTATATAACAAACATCACACTGTGTGTATCATGTCCTTTTTATTTTTAAGTAATTTATTTCAATAGAAATAATTCCGAAAACGGCACTTACATTAATTTTAAGTTACGTTAGCATATGCAAACACGCTCAAGATCTCACACTTGCCAGGCCAGTCTGGCTCAGTGGTTGCGCATCGACCTATGAACCAGGAGTTTACAGTTCGCTTCCTGGTCAGGGCACGTGCCTGGATTGTGGCTTGATTCCCAGGGCAGGGCGTGCAGGAGGCAGCCAATCAATGATTCTCTCTCATCATTGATGTTTCTCCCTCTCCCTCTCCCTTCCTCTCTGAAATCAATAATAATAATAAAAGGATCTCACCCTCACATTTGCATATTAAACAGAAACAAAAAGTGAGGGGAACTGAGCCACGTGTCACGCAAGGCGGTCATAGTGCAATTCAGAGCAGAGCTTTGTCATGAGTACCTGAAGTTCACTGGGATAAAGGGTGAAAATGGCTTTTGTTTTCCTGCATATAATCATCACTGCATACCTCTCCCCACACATGGTCATCTCCTCTAGATTCCACTGTGAATGAGTTCCCTCCCCCTCCCCATACATCCACACTTTGGTAGGCTGTAACCCAATGAATTTGTCAATAATAAAAGTGTAGAAACTCTTGGGAGTCTGGTGACTTCTTATCAGCTATTCTGTCAGACCAAGGAAGTCAATAATGACTGGATTATATTTGTGAATACTTCTACTAGGTGGTCTCTTCAGGGGAAACTTAATATTTCTTACCTGGTATCTAAAGCATGCCTAACATTTATGAAATTTTCTGCCTATTAAAAAAACTTCAGTCCCAAAGCATTCTCATTATGTATTCCTTTACTCTCATCACTACTTTACAGTCCAAATGACTAGAATCCAAATTTAAATTCTGCAGATAATCCACTCTCAAGGACCAGGTAACCCTTCATGTGGCTTTAAAGACCATGTCTCCTTGCCTGCTCTTGTCTCCCTCCCCCCCCCCCCCCCACACCCGCCCCACTTGACATGCTTTTCACAATGGAGCCATGCTGATACATGTGGCTTTAGTTCCTTCATTTCAACTTCTGTTTATTATTTCATCATGTGAGTACGCCACAATTTATTTGTCACTTGTGCTGACGAGGATTTGGGTTGTTTCTATGTTTTGCTGTTATAAGTAGGGCTGCAGTGAACAACACCCTTGCACTTGTCTGAGCCAGATTTAGAGTATATACCTAGGAGCAGAAGACCCCCGTCACAGGGCAGGCACACTTTCAACTTGACTGCAAATTGCTCTCTATGGTGACCCAACCAATGTATGCTCTCACCACCAGCCTTTGTACATCAAGATGTCTTGTCTGATTACATCCTTGCCAACATCTGCTTGTTAGACTTTATTTTTGCCAATCTGATGGGCATACATGGTATCTCATTTGTGTGTGTGGTGTCTCATTTGAATCTGCATTTCCTGTCTGTGAAGTCAAACATCTCATCACGCTCATTGGCCATCTGGGTTTCCTCTGGGCAAATGGAGGGCTATCTAATTGCAGCTTTTGCTACAAGTTACAGGAAGCCCACCTAGATGTGATTTAAGCCGAAAAGGAATTTTACTATCTCCCGTAACAAGAAGTCCTAGGGTTGGTTCATTCAGAGGCTCAGTTGTGACCCCCAGAGCCAGGTCGGCTCCATCTTTCTAACATCCCTGCCTCCCATCTGGGCGCGCCTCTTGGATTGGCCCCTTCATGGCCCAAGACGGCAGCCTCAGTTCTCAGGGTCTCACAGGACAACAATGTCTAGAGGCAGGAGAAAGTGAATGCTTCCTCAGTGTCTCTTTCCCAGAGGCCCCACAGGAGATCCCTTCCAGTCTTGGTGGACAGAGTTGCATACGTGTCCACACCTAAACCAATTGATCAGAGAAACGGAATTCTCATGTTATTTTTAAATATATATATTTTTGTAGACTTCAGAGATGAAGGGAGAGGGAGAGAGATAGAAACATCAATGATGAGAATCATTGATCAGCTGCCTCCTGCACGCCCCCTACTGGGGATCAAGCCCGAAACCTGGGCATGTGCCCTGACCAGGATTAAACCAGCAACCCTCCTGGTTCCTAGGTAGATGCTCAACCACTGAGCCATGCCGGCCAGGCTCTCATGCTATTTTTTTTTATCATGTTATTTAGAACAATCACTCTCCACCTGATGGGGCTGGGACAGGTCCAGCCTTCCGCAAAGCCTAGACCCCCGATTCCTGAATCAGCTAGGGTTTATTAGGAAGAGGAAAGAATGCCATTGGGGTGCACTCAAAAGGTCTGTGCTTGCTTTATTGATGGGTAGGAAGTCTTTCTATCCTGGATACTAACCTTTACCTGTTTTATGTGCTTCGAACGTTGCCACCTACACTGTTGCTGTCTTTTAACCCTTTGCACTCGCTTACTTTTTTTCTCGATTCCTTTATTCTAATGCTAACCGTGTCGAGTCACACTCGACAGCTGAGTGCAAATTAACTTTGTTTATAATGTCATTTTCATAGCAGAAAGCTTTTTTTTTTTTGTAATATAGTTGAATTGATCAGTCTTTTGTGTTTCTTTTTTTAAAAAATATATATTTTATTGATTTTTAACAGAGAGGAAGGGAGAGGGATAGAGAGCCAGAAACATCGATGAGAGAGAAACATCGGATCAGCTGCCTCCTGCACACCCCCCACTGGGGATGTGCCCGCAACCAAGATACATGCCCTTGACCGGAATCGAACCTGGGACCCTTGAGTCCGCAGGCCGACGTTCTATCCACTGAGCCAAACTGGTTTCGGCTGTGTTTCTTGTCTAAGAAATCTTTTCTTACCGTGAGATCTCCTACATTTTCTTCTAATTATTTTAAAGTCTTACTTTTCACTTTCAGGTCTTTAATCCATCTGGAATTAATCTTTATGGATGGTGTGATTTTTCATATGAAAAGCCAAATGTCACAACACTTTTTTATCGAATAGTTTATTCTCTTTCACTGAATTGCAATGCCACTGCCATCATAAATCAAATTCCCACATACACTTGGAACTGTTTCTGGGCACTCTATTCTATCGATCTCTTTGTCTAGCCCTGCACCAATACCACATTGTTTTCATTACTATCGCTTTCAAACGAGTCGTGGTATCTGTTAGGGACTTGCTCTTTTTCACAGTTGTCTAGTCTCTTCCTGGTCCTTTGCTCTTCCATATGAAGTTTAGAATCAGTTCACATTGCTCTCTGAAAAACCCTCTTGGAATATTTAGTAGAGTTGTATTAACTCGATAGATTAATATGGGGAAATTGTCTTCATGACGTCTATCTCTCAATTTATTCCTTTTGAGCCGATAGTTTTTTTGGCCTATAGTTTTTCTTCACAAATATCTTTGAATGTCTTTTCTAAGTTTTGTTTTTTTCTGGGTTCTGTACAATTTTAATTTTATTGTGGATGATTTCTTTTTAAAAAGATATTATAATTTCAAATAAATTATTGCTCATTATAGAATTGCTGTTGAATTGGGATGTTATTTGTATTGGGATGTTACTCTTTGTCCAGCAACCTTGCTGATTTCTCTTAATACCTCAACAACATGCCTGTATTATCTTGTGGATTTTCTATATAAATTATCATACCATCTGCAAAAAAACGTCAGAGATTTTGTTTCTTTTATTTTCCTAACCCTTCTATTACCAAGTGGTGGCTTCTAAATCTGACTTCTCCCAGCTCTCAGGCTGAGCCAGTGGGCTGGTCTTGAGCAGCTCTTGCCTTGCACCATCAGCTATCCTATATAAGAATAGGTTAATATGCAAATTATCCCCTGGACCAGGAGTTTGACCAGGGGGTAGGGCCCGCAGGCCAACCTCCCACACCCCCTCCCCCTGGCGAGCCTGCTGGATTGGTGCAGGTGGGCCAGACCCCACCTGTGCATGAATTCGTGCACCTGCCTCTAGTAAATAAACAAAAGACCCCTTACAGTTTACAAAGCACTTGTGCTTCCATGATCTCATCGATCCTTATTACCTACCCCCTCTTTGCGGAGAGGGAGCGTCTCAGTAGGAAGAGCTGTAGGCCTCCCTTTCACAGACCGAACTGCACAGAATACTGTGCTGTGGGACCCCGGACATTCCCTCCCCCACCCCGCTTCTCTGTAAACTCAAAGGTTTGGCCAGGGATGGTCTGTGACAGTCTCAGACTCAGGACTGATGGCTTTGAGGACTGAAGTCCACTAGTAAGAAGGGAGGCCTCTGGGCCCACTTAGGTCCCCAGGTTGGTGCCTCCCGGTATCGTGGGCTGCGGGTAAATGGGGAAATAGGAAATGCAGCTGGAAATGTAGCTGAAATGAAGCCGGAGGGCTGGTACAGAGGCCGGGGACGGTGGGGAAGAGGGCCTTGTGTCTAGCACTCGGTCTCCATGCGGGTTCTCCTTCCCGTTGCAAAGAACATCCTCTGGGCCCGGAAGGGGAGGACAAGATGCAGCTGGAGGCGCGGGTCCCCTCCCCGGTGGCTCCCTCTCCTCGCCTCGCTCAGCGCGCCTTTCTGACGCTCATCCCCAACCTGGGGCGGGGCGGCTTCTTTACTCCCACCCCCACCCCCACCCCCGCACCCTCTCCGTCCCCACATTGCGCAGGCGCAGGTGCAGACTTGGCGCTGGCGAACGCGCCCTCTCCTGGTGATGTGACAGGTCGCACCCTTTGTTGTTGCGCCGGGGGCTGGCGTGGAGGCTGGGAGAGAAAGATGTGGGTGGAGTCTCGAAAGCAGATGCGACGATCACATCACGATGATGAGAATCCCTTTCCTTTGTCCCTAATGACAACATATCAACACCCCCCCCCCCGTTTCATTTTTTATTTTTAGGGTACAGTTTTAAATTGAATTTTACTTGAATTCCACAAAAGAAAAAGAGGTTGATGGAATTGCTGAATTCATATAAATATTTCCTTTAAACAAAAGATACTTCCCCTAAAATATCCCTTCAAGATTAAAAAAAAGAAAAAAAGAAACTGTGAGGACATTAAAGGTTGAAGTCATTATGATTTTTTCCAAGGACATATTTTCATATTTGTTTGTATAGACTGACTTCTTGCTGTGAAAGATGAGTTCGCTGGCCCAGCCACACGGGCATGAACACGCAGTTCTGAAAATATTGAAGCCCTTCTGTACCAGTTAGTAACTATCAGCCACTGGGCTCTCCCCAGGGCTCCCTCTCTCCTGGCGGCCCCATCCCACTGCCAGGACCAACCCTAACTCCATCCCCCATCTCCCGGGGACCCAGAGCTACAGGGGGAAGGGGACTCTGGTCTCCTCTCCCAGGCGCCTTCAACACCCACCACTTCGCCCCAAGCAGCTTAGTTTCCATCTGTTTTATATAATGGCCCTCAGGTAAGGCTTTGTTTGCAGGAAGTATTCAGTGTAAAAACCCTTTGAAAACCCCTGCTCAAGGTCAGCCCTCAGGCCTTTGCAAGTTTGCACAGTCTGAGATTTTGAGAATGGAGGCCTTTCTCCCAAACACACTACCTCCTTATGAAGTCAAGAGCGTGTCTGCCACAGACACAGGCCTACAGGTATGGAGACAACCCCTGAGCCGGCGTCAAATCCGATGAGGCAGAAGGTGCTGGAGCCCAGGCTCAAGCAGGAAGGGAGTGGGCTTTGCTCCCTGCCCAGCCCTAGGCCAGGTGCTCATGGTCCAGATCCTCTCCAATCCTATGAGAGGTGTTTCTTCCCTCCCGTCCTCCTTCCCTTCTTTCCGGATTTACTGAGCACCTGACCTTGCCAGGGGCTGTGGTAAAAAGGCAAAGCTAGCATCCCTAAGACCTCACCTTCCCCTGAGAGCATCATCCAGAAAACAGCTGTGACTGGGGTGGGTGCAGGATGCAGGGGGAGCCCCAAGTGACTCAGGAAAAGTTCTCCAGTGGAGTTAAAACCAAGCTGGGATTTGAAGGATGAGGAAGGGCATTCGAGGTGGAGGGAACTGCATGTGTGAAGGCAGGTGGGCAGGAAACAGCCCACCTGGTCTGGGAACGGTGGGAGGGCGTGGAGCCCAGGTCCAGGAAATCTGCTGGGTGAGGTTGGGGTCCCAGAACCCACTACTTGGACCCTCTGCCTCCTTGACCTTTGCTCCTGGCTGCCTGGCCAGGAAGAGGTCCCCGCTTACCTGCACAAAAGGAGGCTTTGAAGCTGGAGAGAGGGAGTGAGGAAGGAGGGGCCAGCTGGTGTGTATTTTTGGATTGCATCTCAGAACTCCTCCTCCTCCTCCTCCTCCTCTTCCTCCTCCTCCTCCTTTTCCGACACCATGGCAACCAAGCTGAAGCTGGGCAAGCCACCCCTGGGTTGCGCTGAGTTAAGGGGGAGGTGGGCTGAGGGTAGGGACCTCTGCTCTCCCTCTCTGAGCCTCAGTTTTGGCATCTAGAATATGGGCACCACAACCCAGGTGCTCCAGGAAGAGGAGGCCCAGGCCGGACTCATTAGGGGAAAGGCCTGGGAGGTAAGGGCAGGGATGGGGAATACCCTGCATCAGCCTGCAGCTGGGGGCTGGGGGCTGGGGGCTGGGGGCTGGGGGCGCGGCAAGGCAGCGAGGAGTCCCTGAGCCACAAAGCCTGCCCTTCCCATCAAGCAGCCTGCCCTGGTGTGCCTACTGCCCTGTCACTGCCGAGGAGCCCCGGGGTAGGAGGGGCAGGAGACAGGGCCGAGGCACAGACACAGGGCTGAATCCCCTGTGAGCCCCTGCTGTCCCCTGAACCTGGTCAAGCCCCGAAAAAAGGGCAAGGAGGAGTGTATTTCCTGAGGCTGCTGTTCCGATGAATACAGACTGGCTTAAACAAACAGGAACACATGCTCTCCCAGTTCTGGGGCCAGAATCTGAAATCGGGGTGTCTGGGGCTGTGCTCCCTCCAAGGGCTTCGGGGGGGGGGGGTCCTTCCTGCCTCTTCAGCTTCTGGGGGCTCCTGGCTGCATCCCTTCCATCTTCACGAGGCCCCTCTGCGGTCCTCCCTGGACCTCTAGGACTCCTCACCTGTCCCCACCCCCTGCTCACCTGCCCACTTGAGGCCAATCGCTTGGCCCCTCCTCCTAGTTTACGTGCCTCCTCTGGCTTGACCACGTGGCCCTGCTCCCTTGGCAGCTGGTGGAGCCACTTGTGAGCTGCGCTGAGTTGAGGGGGAGGTGGGCTGAGGCTAGGGACCTCTGCCCCCCCCTCTCTGAGCCTCAGTGTTAGCATCTAGAATATGGGCACCACAACCAGTTGCTGGCTCCTGTCAACCCAGGTGCTCCAGGAAGAGGAGGCCCAGGCCGGACTCATTAGCAGGAAGGCCTGGGAGGTAAGGGCGGGGCTGGGAATACCCTGCATCATCCTGCAGCTGGGGGCTGGGGGCTGGGGGCTGGGCAAGGGGAGGAGTCCCTGAGCCACGATGCCTGCCCTTCCCACCAAGCAGCCTGCCCTGGTGTGCCCACTGCACTGTCACAGCCAAGGAGCCCCCGGGGAGCGAGAGACCGGGCCGAGGCACAGACACAGGGATGAATCTCCCTGTGAGCCCCACAGCGAGAGGTCTAGGGGGTCTCCTGTGCCGGGGCACAGGGCTCAGCTGTTCCCAGAACCCAGTCAAAGCCCCAAAAGGTGGGGCAAGGAGGTGTGCGTTTCCTGAGGCTGCTGCTCCCAGGACTACAGACTGCCCGAGACAAACAGGAACGTGTGCGCTCCCCGCTCTGGGCCCAGAATCTGAGGTCAGGGTGTCTGGGCTGTGGTCCCTCGAAGGGTTCCAGGGAGGGTCCTTCCTGCCTCTTCAGCTTCTGGGCTTCCTGGCCGCATCCCTTCAGTCTTCACGTGGCCCCTCTGGCGTCCTCCCGTGACTTCTACGACTGATCTTGCGGCCCCGCACCCCTGCTCACATGCCCACTTCTGGCTGATCACGTGGCCCGCCCCCTTATTTACGTGCCTCCTCTGGCATGACCACGTGCCCGGCTCCCTTGGCAGCTGGGGAAGCTGCCTGTGAGCTGGGCTGAGTTGAAGGGGAGGTGGGCTGAGGGTAGGGACCTCTGATCCCCCTCTCTGAGCCTCAGCGTTGGCATCCATAATATGGGCACCACAACCCAGTCCTCACGTGACTTCTCACGTGTGTTCATGTGCCCCCCCCTTGTTCAAGTGCCCGCTTCTGCTTGATCACGTGGCCACTCCCCCTTCTTCATGGTCCTACTCTGGTGTGGCCCCGCCCCCTTTTTCATGTGTCCCCCCACCCACCCCCTTGAGACTTTGAATGGTCTCTGTTTCTGGGGTGCTACCTCCCTGGCTGGCTGTCTGCCCTTGCTCTCACACCTGTCAACAGTCCCTTCGCCAAAGCCCTTCCTGAACATCCTTTGTGCGTGCCCTCTCGTTCCTGCTGGGGCTGTGGCAGCTGGGATTGAAAAGGAGACAGGAGAGCACTGGCCGGTCCAGAGTCCATGCCAGAGGTCCAGAGGGGTCTGTGCCGTCCCTGCAAGGCAGGGGGAGGGAAGGGTGGTGAGGTGGGGGTGCTGATTAGGGAGCAGAAAGCCCTCAGGGCAAGTGGGGCACACAGACAATCACCCTACACTCCTGTGAGGGGCAGCTGTGGCCCATTGTACAGGTGAGGTTACTGCAGCACAGAGAGGGCGAGCCACTTCCTTAAGGGCACACAGCAGTAAAAGGGTAGAGCTGAAAATGGAAACCTGGGCTTCCCACAGCCTCTGTCTCCTTGTCCTGTGACCTCTGGGTAAGTGGCCCTTCACCCGGTGGCCATTTGCTCTGATGGGTTTCACCCTTCCCTCCAACCCCCCTCCCCCATCCCCAGCAGACAGGGGTCCTGTCATTGCACCAGTGCCTCTGGGCGGCTCCTCTCTTTGTCCCAAGGTCCCTCCCAGCTGGTAACCTTGGTGGAGTCCCACCGCATTGGGGCGAGGGCCTTATGTGGAGAACGCCCAGCCTCCCTCGCCGTGTGTGGCTTAGATTACAAAGTACCGTTATTTTTCCTGTGTCTGGCTCCCACCGCCCGCCTCCCCTGGCAGATTTTGTTTTACCTCGAAAAGAAATTGATTCGGGGTCTGCAAACCGGCTGACTTCCTGCATTCACTCTGGCCGGTGGCACCTGGTCTAAGTCCCTGATGCCACCCCACCTCCGTGGCAGCATCTCTCATCCCCTGGAGTCCCCTTTCAGCGCACAGCACCCTCAGCTCTCCCCTGCAGCTCCAGGGGCCTGCTGAGCCCGGGCCCCAGCCTGTCACTGGTCTCCCAGGTCCTGTCTGCAGCCCTAGGGTCCTCAAACCAGTCTGGGAAGGGCCAGTGGGTTGACCCCTTAGACAGAGGGGTGTAGACACCAGGTGGACACCACTCCCCCTCCCCCATTGGTCCCCCACCTAAGAAATGTTGTGAGCACTGAGTCTGTGCTGATGTCCAGCTCTGGAGGGTTCAGCCTGCGCAGTGCGGCCACCAGAGGGGACCCATCTGCAGAGTAGCAGGTGGAAAAGGCCTCCCAGGGCAGCTGGATGCCCACCTGGCCCCAAAGGCACCCTTCAGCCTCCCACTTACCCCTTCTGAAGGGTAACCAGGTGTGGTTCCCGCTCTGCCCAGCTGCCTGCCTTGGGAGGCGGCAGAAGCTGTCGCCATCTGCTGGTCCATTTCTGTTACTGCAGAAGGTAAGAGTCATCTGCTACCCAGCCGGTGTCCACCAGGAGCCAGCCCGGCACATCCTTCCCATTTCACAGGTCAGAATCAGGCCTCGGCGCTTCCCTCAGCCGGGATGGAGCAGAGCTGGATTGGGAATCAGGACGGTCTCTGCAGCGGATGTGTGTGGTCCCCATTTTCAGGAACCCAGGAGGCTCCAGGGCCCTCTGTGCATTTGTAACTGTGGCTGTATTACCCGAGGTCCCTTCAGGGCACAAGCTGGGACGCGGTGGCCAGGACTTGTCCGCAGCCTCTAGGATCTGAGCCCTCTGCTCTTTCCTCCACATGCGGCAGGGACATCCTGCCAGATGCTCCACTCAGAAATAAGAGGGTACCTTGCATCAAAATGGGCAACAGACTCAGGCCTGCGGGTATGGAGACGACCCCTGAGACGGCTCCAAACCAGATGAGGCAGAAGGTGCTGGAGCCCAGGCAGCAGGAAGGGACTGGGCTTTGCTCCGTGCCCAGCCCTGTGCCAGGTGCTCACGGTCCAGATCCTCTCCAACCCTATGAGAGGTGTTTCTTTGCCCCCTTCTCTGCCTTCCTCCCTCCCTTCCTCCTTCCCTTCCTTCTGGAGTTACTGAGCACCTGTCTGTGTCAGGGACTGGGGTACAAAGACAAAGCTAGCATCCCCAAGACCTGGCCGCCCTGTGAGAGCATCATTTGGCTGTGACTGGGGTGGGTGCAGGATGCAGGGGGAGCCCCAAGTGACTCAGGGAAAGTTCTCCAGTGGAGTTAAAGCCGAGCTGGGATTTGAAGGATGAGGAAGGGCATTGGAGGTGGAGGGAACTGCATGTAGGAATGCAGGGAGACAGAAAACATCCTGCCTGGTCTGGGAACGGTGGGAGGGCGTGGAGCCCAGGTTCAGGAAGTCTGCTGGGTGAGGTTGGGGTCCCAGAACCCACTACCTGGACCCTCTGCCTCCTTGACCTTTGCTCCTGGCTGCCTGGCCAGGAAAGCTCATCCTCCGTTTTAGATGCAGATGAAGAAAATATGGCCCTCAGAGTTAAAGAGACAGGTTCATAGAGACGGAAGTGAGATGAGACGGAGTTGGGGACACTATTCATCCATTCAATCATTCATTCATTCACTCAGCAAACATTCACTGAGATGGGGAGAGACTGGTACAAAGGACCAGAGGGATTGAACTGAGACAACGAAGGGCCACGATCCGACAGGTGCAGGTGGCAAAGCAGCAGGGACAGAGGCCCAGCTAGCTGAGGGCAGGGCTGGCCTTGTGGGGTCAAGGCTGAGAGAGGCTGAGAGGCGAGACCTGGGCCTCCAGTACCCCAGATGGATGCTCCAACTGGTGCGGACCAAATCAGGAGCTCAAGATGGGACACTCGTCGCAACAGCTTGAAGCAGTCGAATGCATTTAGAGTCATAAATTCATAATTACACTACTGATTTAAAAAAGCTAGCTGGTCACAGTTTAGAGGGCACTAGAGAGCCAATTCATTATTTGGAAATGGGCAAATACAGGAAGAGAGTCGAGGACCTAGCCTGCCTTTCCTGTAAGAGCTGCCTATCACTCAATACCAAACAGTCAGTGAGGGGCAGTGTTTCTGTTTAGAATTATTCCAGCTGATAAAGGAAAGAGTGATTTTGAATATCACCATTTTGTAAAAAAGTATAATGATAATAGCAAATAACAGATGAGCAGATGGGTGAGGCCGGAGAGCAATGGCTGCTGTGCCCCGGGGTGGAAGAAACACCCAGGTCCCCTATGAAGCAGCCCTGCCAAAGAGAACGGAACCTGCACCTGATCGGGACTCTTGACCCTATTACAGTGGATGAGAAATAACAATGCACAGGAAATACAATTTACAAGACGCTCAGAGGCCAGAGGGACATGGGAAGGAACACCGTAGAGATGCAATCAGCAAAACCCAACCGGTGGAAATTCACACAGCAAATCACCTGGTCCCCTCAAGAAGAGAGAGAGAGAGAGAAAGAGAAAGAGAGAGAGAGAGAGAGAGAGAGAGAGAGAGAGAGAGAGTTGGAACAGGAACCTAGAGATTTAAAGAGATTGAAAAGAGGCCTGTGCACCTTATTTGAAACCCGATTCAAACAATTACATTGCAAAAACAAAGAAGAAGAAGAAGAAGAAGAAGAAGAAGAAGAAGAAGAAGAAGAAGAAGAAGAAGAAGAAGGCATTAATAAGAAATTGCACATTTGCACTCTACAGATCTGATATTAAGGAATTATTAACTTTAAGGTCTAATCATGTGATTATGTTAAAAAAATTATTCTCTTCCAAAGTTACGTACTGATATGTTAACAGAGGCAGTTCAATAGGAGGGGGAAATTGGGAGGGGTATAGGCGAAACCAGATTGGCCATGAATCGACGATTGTTGAAGCTGGGTGATGGATATGTGGGGGCTCATGATGTTAGCCTGTATATTCCTTTTATTTAAAATTTTCTAAAATTTGTTTAAAGAGGCTGTGACCCTTCTCCCTACCTGCAGCCCCCAAGGAATAGAAGGTGCTGCGTGTTACAACAGCAGGTTACAATCCAGACGGCTCTGAGGTGGGGAGGTCCCTGGGTGGGCCAGAGGAGACTTTCGGGGGACTTCCAGCTGGTCCCTGGCACAGTCCCTGGCTCCCCTGGTTTGGGGGAGGGGAAGAAGGATCAGTAAGGGAGGCCGGCTTCTCTGGGCCTGATGGCACTGGGTTCGGGCACTGCCCCCTTAAGACAGCTGAGGGTATGAGTGGGTGGCTCCAAAAATAGCAGGGGAGGCAGCAGGGAGAGGGAGGGAGTCACATGTGCTGTTGAGGGGCTGAGGCCTGGGCAGCTGGCCAGGCGCTGGCGCCTCTGCCTGCCCCCCAACCCCCCAGAGCCCTCTGCCTCTCGCTTTGCCAGCAAAACCTCTCCCCCTCTTGCCCTCCATCTCTGAGGAGGCAGAGAGGTGCCAAGGTGTCTCTGGGACAAACGCCATCCTGCCTGCCGGCCTGAGTGGACGCTGACTCTGGAATTTGCTGGCTCTCCAGGGACGGGTGGGACAGTCAGGAGGGAAGAGAGAGGGAGGGACAAGGACTAAGTCACCTGCTCACCAGGCACCCTAATCTACAGGCCAACACCTGCCCCCTCAGTGCAGGTCCCAGATATCCTTGTCCGGGGCATTTGCCGGGGTGAAGCGGCAACGCCCTTTTTCTCAACGCCTTGTTTACACATACACCAAGAACTTTGAAACCCTGGCACCCGTGGCCCCGCTCCCTTCTCAGGGCACCCGGGGAGCATGCCCCTCTGCCTGCTCCCAGTGGGAAGCCCCCGGACGGAGGGTACCCCCTTCACACCTGCACCAGGTCCTGTGGCAGGTGCAGAAGGGAGGGGTGCCCTGGATTGGTTCAGAACTGGGCTGCGTGCTTTCCGGGTATCAGTGGGCAGTAGTGTGGCCTTGGGGAAGCTCTACACTCCTTGTGCCTCAGTTTGCTCACCTGCAAACGGGGTCAACACTAACACCTCATGGAGCTGCGGGCAGATGGAATGAGTTACTCTGCGTAAATGGCTGTCAAGCCTTCAGCATGCGACTGGCAGGGGTGAGCTGTCGTTACCCACTGGCACGCAAGCCCCACGCGGCCCGGAGCCCGTCACCTCCGCACCCTCGGGGCCCGCTCCCCGCAGCTGCTCCTTGAACGTGTGCTGAATTCATGATTTCGTGGGCCCCTCACAAGGACACCGAGAGGCGAGTGCTGCTCCTGCCAGTTTGTCGTCGTGGACACAGAGCCTGGAGAGGGCAAGGGGGTCTTGCAAGGCCACGTCTGCAGTAAGGGGTGCCGGGGGCTCCACGTCCAGGCCTGCGGGCCTCTCAGCCTGAGTCCCCTCCCCTGTCTCTTCCTGGCTGGGCCTGGCCCAGGCCCCTCTCTCTTTTCAGACCTGGGTCCACGTCGGAGGTGCTTGGTCTGGGGATGAGAGCTGGGGAGCAGGCACCCTCGTGTGCTGTGGAGGAAGCTGTCACCTTGTCCCTTACACCTGCTGGTTGCCAGGACCTGGACCAGGTCCAGGGATGCAGAGGTGAGAGCCGAGTTCACCCCAAAGGCCGTGCGGCTGGGCTGTCACGGGGGCGAAGGGCCCTCCGCTGGGCCTAGGGGAGGGAGAGAGGCTCAGGGGGGCGGGGGTGTCTGTGCTGAGTCGTGAGGGGTGAGTGGCAGTTTGCCTGATGGCCGAGGGCAAGAAGGGAACTCCGGGCAGAGGGCACAGCTTGGGCAAAGGTGTGCAGGCTGCGGAGGAGGGTATCCGATTAGAAGGCAGCAGAGTGAGGCTGGGCAGGAGCGGGGTCCTGCGTGTGTGTGTGTGTGTGTGTATGGGTGTGTGTATGGGTGTGTGTGTGTGTGTGTATGGGTGTGTGTGTATGGGTGTGTGTGTATGTGTGTGTGTATGTGTGTGGGGGTGTGTGTGTATGGGTGTGTGTGTATGGGTGTGTGTATGGGTGTGTGTGTGTATGTGTGTGTGTATGGGTGTGTGTGTATGTGTGTGTATGTGTGTGTGTGTGTATGGGTGTGTGTATGGGTGTGTGTGTGTGTGTATGGGTGTGTGTATGGGTGTGTGTATGGGTGTGTGTGTGTATGTGTGTGTGTATGGGTGTGTGTATGGGTGTGTGTGTATGTGTGTGTATGTGTGTGTGTGTGTATGGGTGTGTGTATGGGTGTGTGTGTGTGTGTATGGGTGTGTGTGTATGTGTGTGTGTATGTGTGTGTGGGGGTGTGTGTGTATGGGTGTGTGTGTGCATGGGGGTGTGTGTGTGGGTGTGTGTGTATGGGTGTGTGTATGGGT
This sequence comes from Cnephaeus nilssonii, assembly GCF_951640355.1. Taxonomy (NCBI): domain Eukaryota; kingdom Metazoa; phylum Chordata; class Mammalia; order Chiroptera; family Vespertilionidae; genus Cnephaeus; species Cnephaeus nilssonii. The sequence continues at coordinate 11,723,953 of NC_137090.1, forward strand.
GTGTGTGTATGTGTGTGTATGTATGTGTGGTGTGTGTGTATGGGTGTGTGTGTGTATGGGTGTGTGTGTATGTGTGTGTGGTGTGTGTGTATGGGTGTGTGTGTGTGTATGGGTGTGTGTGTATGGGTGTGTGTGTATGGGTGTGTGTATGGGTGTGTGTGTGTGTATGGGTGTGTGTATGGGTGTGTGTGTATGGGTGTGTGTGTGTGTGTGTATGGGTGTTTGTGTGTGTGTGTGTATGGGTGTGTGTGTATGGGTGTGTGTGTATGGGTGTGTGTGTGTGTGTGTGTATGGGTGTTTGTGTGTGTATGGGTGTGTGTGTGTATGGGTGTGTGTATGGGTGTGTGTGTGTGTGTGTTTGTGTGTGTATGGGTGTGTGTGTGTATGGGTGTGTGTGTGTATGGGTGTCTGTATGGGTGTGTGTGTATGTGTGTGTGTATGTGTGTGTGGTGTGTGTGTATGGGTGTGAGTGTGTGTATGGGTGTGTGTATGGGTGTGTGTGTGTATGGGTGTGTGTATGGGTGTGTGTATGGGTTTGTGTGTATGGGTGTGTGTGTGTGTGTGTGTGCTGGGGGCAGGGGGGTGGGTAAGGGGATTCTAGGCAGGATGGTCAGGTACAGGAAAGGCCGAAGGCCAGCAGCAGCTGGAGCCCAGGCAGTGGGAACATTACGGTTTTGGGGGGCACTGTGGTTGTCAGGTTGGGGGTAGAAAACATGCTCTGGCCACCGGGAGGGGGCGGTTGAGGGAACCCTGTCATGTGAGGAGCGTGTCCATCCTAGAGACAGGGCCTGCTCTGCGTGGGGACGGGGAGGGCTCCGGCTGCTCTGGGACACCTCCCTTCCCTCCCCGCCCTCCTCCCGCCCCTGTCTCTGTCACTCACAGGCCGGGCCGGGGCAGCCATGGCCGCAGCGCTGCTCTGGATCCCTTTCCTTGCCGGCAAGTTGGGGCCTTCTTCAGGGAGAGGCCCGGCATGAGGGGAGGACGCAGGGCAGTTCCTCGGGGAGGGCTCGCGGGGAGGCGGGGGCCAGGAGGACTTGGGGTGTTCATGTTGTTGCTGGTGGGGGAATCCAGGGACCTGGGGCTAGGAGCTGGGCCCTGGGACGCAGGCTCCGGTGGCCCTGCGCGGTGGGGGTCCTGGGCCGGCTGCGGTGGGCCTGAGAGCGCAGGTCCCGAGAGTCGCGGGCCCTTTAATGGGCTGACTGGCCGGCTTCTTCAGGCTCAGGCTAAATTTGGCCCTGGGCGGGTGTGGGGCCTGCGGGATCCCCTTTGCTCAGCTCCTAGTAGCCGCTAGCGGGGGCCCTGATCCCCTGCTATTAGGGGAGGTGGGTGAGGGCCCCAGAATGCCCACCCTCCTCCTGCAAAGGCTCCTTCCCTCCCCCCCTCCAGGCCCCTGGACAGTCAGCTTGGGGTTCTCTTCTAAGTGCTCTTACCACACACGCCCCACCCCTCCCAGCCAGACACCAGCTCTGCCCTCTGTGACCCCACCAGGGCCTCCGAGGAGGCGTGGGGAGCTCCATGGTTCCCCAGCCTCAGCTCCGGTCTCCTCATGCGGCACCGCCGGTGCTCGGTCCCCTCCTGGGAGCCAGTGGAGGGGCGCTCTGCTCTCACACGCTTCTCCTGTCCCCGAGGGGCGCCAGGGGCGTGGTGGGGAAGGGGAGCAGATCCCGTGTCCCCGACTGAGGCTCAGGCCAGTTTGGGGGCTGTGGGTCCCCGCAGGTCTCCTGGCAGGGCTGGGCCGCGCGGAGGCCCCGCAGACCACCCTGCGCCCGGCCGTGGGCCGCCTCTTCGTGCACACCTTGGACCGTGAGACCCCCCCGCGCCTCCCTGAGCACGTGGGTGAGAGGAGCCTCTTGGACCTGGGGGGTGGGGGGTGCCTGGTCCAGGGCTGGTGAAGGCTCCTGTCACGGGCCCAATCCCTTTCTTCCCTCCCACCAGCTGTCCCGCCCACTGTCCCGGTCACCTACCACGCCCACCTCCAGGGCCACCCTGACCTGCCCCGGTGGCTCCGCTATACCCAGCGCAGCCCCCACCACCCCGGCTTCCTCTACGGGAGCCCCACCCCAGAAGATCGCGGCCGCCAGGTCATTGAGGTACCCGCAGGGCCCCGGGGGCGGGGTCATGTCGGGTGCATCATGGACAGGCCTCTAACTGGGTGATGGCGCAGTCCTCGCCTGCCAGGCCCCAGCTGCCCGGACTTTCTCCCCTCGCCCCACCGCTCTGGCCTCTTCCCCGTCCCCTGCAGGTCGTAGCCTACAACCGGGACAGCTTCGACACCACCCAGCAGAGACTAGTGCTCTTGATTGGGGACCCAGAAGGTACCACCTACCCTGCCCCACCAACGCCAGTCTTGGGGGATCTCCCCTGGGAGGGGGTGTGTGGAAGGAAAGACTTGGAGAGAAGTGGGGAGCAGGGCATCCTGGGAGGCCTCGGGGCTTGTATCCTTGGCTGCTCTGCTGGCCGTCACTCTGTGGGTTTGGGGCCTGTGATGTATGGGGTGTGAAGGAGGAAGGAAGGAGTCTGAGGAGGTCGAGGGAGGAGCTTGGGTGGGGAGGTTGGGAAGGATCAGCGCAGGGTGGGGTGCAGCCTGAGGTGCCCACCTGGCCCTTCCAGGCCCCCTGCTGCCATACCAGGCCGAGTTCCTGGTGCGCAGCCACGACGTGGAGGAGGTGCTACCCTCAACCCCTGCCAGCCGCTTCCTCATAGCCCTGGGGGGCCTCTGGGAGCCAGCCGAGCTCCAGCTGCTCAACATCACCTCCGCCTTGGACCGTGGGGGCCGTGTCCCCCTTCCCATCGAGGGCCGCAAGGAAGGGTAGGCATGTGACCCCGGAGGGCTTCCTGGAGGAGGAGGCACCTTGCCTCCCGTCTGGGTAGTAGGCATAGAACATGGGTCTCCCTAATTTCCAGGCGGGGCTTTACCCACCTTTGCACCCACCCGCTCAGCACGGTTCTGCGTAGTTTCCCCACAAACATCTTCGCCAGACGCATCTGGCCACCAGCATTTTTGCTGCAAACATTTTTCCTGCCTAACTAACTATCCACAAGGCAATTTCACCATAAAAGATAAAAGAATGAAGAATAAAAGAGGCATATTAAAAAGGACATAAAGAAACATGAAAACTGCCCTGACCGGTGTGGCTCAGTGGATAGAGCGTCGGCCTGCAGACTGAAAGGTCGCAGGTTCGATTCCAGTCAAGGGCACGTACCTTGGTTGCGGGCACATCCCCAGTGGGGAGTGTGCAGGAGGCAGCTGATCGATGTTTCTAACTCTCTATCCCTCTCCCTTCCTCTCTGTAAAAAATCAATAAAATATATTTTAAAAAAAGAAACATGAAAACTTATAACAAAAGACTTTATTGAGGAAAAACAAAAATACATTGTTTTTGTAGTCTTTGTTCATAGGATTATACATTTCTTTTTTTTTTTTTGCTTGATGACTAGTCTTGTTCAGCATCGAATTTTTTTTTGTTCCACTAAAATTTCGTCCTTAATTAAGAGAGGCGTCAGTTTCCAACTAAAGAATCGATCATCAATGCCCCCTCTGTTTGTGTAGCGTGGTAAGCTGTTGGTTTGGACAGGCGGGAAGGACTACATTCACCAACGGATTTGCAAATGGAGATGTGACCCTTTTCTAGTGGAGCGTGACAACTGGCTGTTGTCATCCACTATTTTCAGACCCACACGTCTACTTAAGGGTCACGATTTGTATAAAAATGGGAGTCCTGGGAGAACGTTGTCAACGGAGAAGTGAAACCAGACTGACGAAATACATGAAGTCTGCCCCGCCGTCAAAGGGCCTTACGGTCAATTAGCGATGCGGAGAGCAGGGCGCAGCGAAGATGTTTATGGGGAAACGTTGGACACACCTCACCAGGCCCATCTACACCTCCCAGCTCCCCTCCACTGCCCACTTCCCTCTGGCCACGCCCTCCCCCCCTCTTGCCCCTCCTGCACCCAAACCCTGGTTATCCTGAACTCCCGCTTCCTGTGCCCAGGGGGCCATAAAAGGCCCATCCTTGTAAAGGACATTCGTGGGGGGATAAGGCCCCCAGAAGATGGGACCGCTCTGTGTGCTCTCACCATAACCCCGGCTTTCAGGGTGGCCTTGTAACCCCCCATCTCCAGTGCTCGGTGACACCCTCCCAATGTGCTGACGGTGGCCTTTGTCTGGGTCCAGGGTGTACATCAAGGTGGGCTCCGCCTCGCCCTTCTCCACCTGCCTGAAGATGGTGGCGTCTCCCGACAGCCACGCTCGCTGTGCCCAGGGCCAGCCTCCGCTTCTGTCCTGCTACGACACCTTGGCATCCCACTTCCGAGTTGACTGGTGCAACGTGTCCCTGGTGAGGAGGGACCCTGGCTTGGGGGGGTGGGGGTGGGGATGGGGCGTGGCCCCCATGACAGTCTGCTCCCTGCCCCTACCCATCCCAGTCTCCTCTATTCTACTTTTTTCTGATTATCTGCCCACTTCTTTCATCTTTCAAACACACACACACACACACACACACACACTCTTCCACTTTCTACCAGAAGAGGGCGACAGAGTCCATAACCCAGAGATCTCTGGCTCCTCAACTCCCACAATGCAGCTCCCCACCAAGGGCCTCTGGGTGACAGCTGCCTGCTTCCTTCTAAGGTGTCCCCGAGTCAATCTGCCTGCGGTGAGGAGCAGGGAGTTCTTGCTCACCACTCTTCTCCGGGTGTGGAGGTAGCTCAGGTCCCTAGCCGCCTCTGTGCCTGTGAATTGACCGACAGCGCAGCCAGGGACGGGTGATCGGCAACATTCTTGAGCCCTTGCTATGTGCTGGACACATTACATTCAACCAGCTGTATTCTTACCGCCGCCCCAGGAGACCGGTACCGCGGTTAGCCATCCAGCTTCACAGGTTGGGACGCTGATGCCCCTCGAGGGAAGTCTTCCCAGCCAAGCACTTGTCTGAGTCAGGATTCAAACCCAGGCAGTTGGACCCTGGAGCTGCACTCTAACCATTGTGCGGCCCTGCCTCTCTGAAAATCTCTCTCCTGGCTCCCAGTCCAGTGCTTGTCCTGCTGGGTCACCAGAGCTGTCCCCTCCTGTGGTCGGCTGGGGCAGTAGATAGTGGCGCCCCGGGGTCACTGCCCTGCTCCCCCGGGGGTCTCTGCGTCCATCCAGCTGCTCCTGGGTCAGTGCTGGGCTCTCTGAGCAGGTGGATAAGTCAGTGCCGGAGCCCGCAGACGAGGTGCCCACCCCAGGCGACGGGATCCTGGAACGTGACCCCTTCTTCTGCCCGCCCACCGAGGCCACGGCCCGAGACTTCCTGGCCGACGCGCTGGTCACCCTCCTGGTGCCCCTGCTGGTGGCCCTGCTGCTCACCCTGCTGCTGGCCTACGTCATGTGCTGCCGGAGGGAGGGACGGTGAGTGTGGGGGGCGGGGGCAGCAGGCTGGTCCTCCGTCGTGGGATCCTTGTGGCACCTGCACTCTGTGGGGACCCAGACCCCTCAGGGAGGGAGGTACTCAGCCAGGAAAGGAGGGGGGGCCCCTTTGTAGGTCCTGCCTGGCACCGGGAGGGGGTTGTGGATAACGGTTAACCCCTTTCCCTGCTTTTCCACAGGCTGAAGAGAGACCTGGCCACCTCTGAGTGAGTAAGGGAAAGCGGGGGGCTGGGTGGGAGCCCCCTGCCCTGTCAAGCTAGACCCTTCCACCGCCATGAGCAGCATAGACAAACCAGATCATTCTGAGACGAGGGGCCACCCTTGGCCCCTGAAGCCCAGCCCTGGCTGGCTGGACGCTGGGCCTGACCTAGCCTGGGCTCGCCTTTGATTGTTTGGTCTCCATGGAAGAGTCTAATGTGGGAGGGGACCGGGGAGGGGACCTGGAGAAACAGCTGAGAGACCTTCAGCACACTCACACTCACACCTACACCCACACCCACACACCCACACCCACTCACACTCACACTCACACCCACACTCACACACCCACACCCACACCCACACTCACACACCCACACCCACACTCACACACACTCACACTCACACTCACATTCACACTCACACACCCACACTCACACCCACACTCACACCCACACCCACACTCACACCCACACCACACCCACATTCACACCTACACTCACACCCACACACTCACACCCACACTCACACCCACACTCTCACCCACACTCTCACCCATACCCACACTCACATCCACACCCACACCCACACTCACACACACACACACACTCACACCCACACTCACACCTACACTCACACTCACAGCCACACTCACGCCCACACACAGCCACACCCACACTCACACACCCACACTCACACCCACACTCACACGCCCACTCTCACACCCACACTCATACACCCACACCACACGCCCACACTCACACCCACACTCTCACCCACATTCACACTCATACTCACACCCACACTCACTTCGCTGTGGCACTAGGGCTTCAGGCGGGTCCTGCCACACAATCACTGTGACCCGTTCTGGCCTCGGTCGCTCTGCTGTGGTTGGACTAACTAATGTCCGTGGATGCTTTCAATCCCCCAGCCCTTCCCAATCCACCTCAGCCTTGTTTTGCCCAGGTTTCCCCACCCCAGGCCTTAACCCCTCCTCCAGGCCCCAGACCTCTCCCTTTCCCACCCCCTTGAACCCCAAAGATTCCAGGAGGCAGGCGTTAAATAAGGCTCCTTTTATTCCCACTCTCTGAGCCTGTTGCGGGCCTGGCCCCTCTGTTTGCTTGCTGGGCCTGCCTCCTTAAGTGCGGGGGCATTTGGCCACCCTGCGAGCCCCCTTGATGAGCTGCTTGTGCCCCTGCTTGGAACTCAGTAGAAACCTGCGCTGCCCAGACCGTGGCTTCCCCAGCTGTGGGCGCTGCCTCTGCTGCCCCCGCCTCTTGGCGTCGAGCTTGAAGCTGGAGGCGTGCTTCTTGCCCATGCGGAAGGAGCCCGAGGCGCCCTTGCTGGTCACCTGCCTGAGCATGCCCTTGTCCACCAGCCCCTTGAGCACTTTCTTGAAACGCCAGTCGTTGCGGGTCATGTTGTAGCCCGTGGTGATGAGAGCCTTCTTCAGGGTGGCCAGGGACACGCGGTTGCGCGCCCCCTTGTCCGCCATGACCTTCAGGATCACCTTGGAGATGCTGGGCTTCTTGTGGGCTTGGGGGCAGGCGTGGTGCCCAGTCTCGCTCTTGCTAGGGACTCCGGACCCACCGGCCTGCTGGCCCGCACTCAGGCCACTGTTGGAAGCCAAGGGCGTGGTGGAGGCTGGCATCGTAGTGTCTTTCTGCATCTCTTCCTGGGGTGGGTGAAGGGCACTGGGCGCGAGGACCTCCAGGATGGCGGCTAGAAATCTCCACGGGGTGGCTCCTTGGTGGGTGGGGGTGTCCTAGCTCTGTTCCCGTCAGAGGCTTCCTCCGAGGGCTCTGGCCCGAGCCTTCCCTGGGTGGCCAGGAGGAGGAGCAAGGATGATCACCCACGGCTGGTCTCAGCAGACTTGTGCCTCTGGCGCAGGGGGTGGTAAGGTTATTTCTGTAGTGACCTCAGAGGGACATTATGAGGCCACCGGAATCCTGTGAGGGTCACAGTGGCCCCATTGTTCACTCCTGGGGGGGGGCGCAGACAGGAGATGCCAGACAGTGGGCATCTGACTTGCCAGGTCTCTGGGAAGAAGGGCTGTAGACCCAGGCGTGTATACATGTATATGTGTGAGTGCCAGCAGATTTCGGGTGTTCTGAGCCCCCAGTTTTTTTTTTAAAAAAAATCTTTTTATTGATCTTTAGAGAGAGGGGAATGGAGAGAGGGGGTGGGGAGGGAGAGAAACACTGTTTGTTCTTCAACTTATTTGTGCATTCATTGGCTGATTCTTGTATGTACCCTGACTGGGGATCGAACCCGCAACCTTGGCAAGTTGGGACGATGCTCTAACCCTGTGGTCGGCAAACTGCGGCTCGCGCGCCACATGCGGCTATTTGGCCCCTTGAGTGTGGCTCTTCCACAAAATACCACGGCCTGGGCGAGTCTATTTTAAAGAAGTGGCATTACAAGAAGTTTAAGTTTAAAAAATTTGGCTCTCAAAAGAAATTTCAATCGTTGTCCTATTGATATTTGGCTCTGTTGACTAATGAGTTTGCCGACCACTGGGCTAACCAACTGAGCTACCTGACCAGGGCCGAGCCCCCAGTTTTAAACCCACCATTTTGACCCCACCATCTCAACCCACTGATCAATTCCCTTTACAAAGCAATGAACAGGCTTTTTCCCCTCTATTTTCCTTTTTATTTGATAGACGTTTCCCCATGGAGATCAGTGATTTTCTTTTTTCTTTTCTTTTTTTAACTATACTCCACTGACTTTTTACAGAGAGGAAGGGAGAGGGACAGAGAGCTAGAAACATCGATGAGAGAGAAACATCGATCAGCTGCCTCCTGCACACCCCCTACTGGGGATGTGCCCGAAACCAGGGTACATGCCCTTGACTGGAATCGAACCCGGGACCCCTCAGTCCGCAGGCCGATGCTCCATCCACCGAGCCAAACTGGCCAGGGCGGAGATCAGTGATTTTCTATGTCAATTTTACAAGGAGGTTTTGTTCCTCCGTTTATTGCGACCTCTGCCAGCCTGACTGTAGGCATTCATTCTTTTCTGAGCAGCCCTTTCGGCCGCGTCCTGCTTTCCCGGCCGGTGGTGTAGCTCTCATGGCGTCAGGACCCCCTGCTGCCTCCACCACTTTTCAATCAATAACTGATCTGACCATGTGCGATGTTAGCCCTTGTGGGTTTGGACTTTCCGTTGATTTATTTCTACAAAATCCCGCCCCCCGCCCCTTGTTCAGTCACTACCACTTTTCAGATTATCCTCAAATTGTGATCCTGCTGCTCGCTCTTCACTATGTCAGATTCACTGGGTGGAAAGTTCTGTGGTCCACGTGGCGGAGTGTGTGAGTGTGTGTGTGCGTGTGTGTGTGCGTGTGTGTGTGTGTGTGTGTGAGTGTGAGTGTGTGTGTGAGAGTGTGTGTGTGAGTGTGTGTGTGAGTGTGTGTGTGTGTGAGTGAGTGTGTGTGAGTGTGTGAGTGTGTGTGAGTGTGTGTGAGTGTGTGTGAGTGTGTGAGTGTGTGAGTGTGTGAGCGTGTGAGTGTGTGTGTGAGTGTGTGAGTGTGTGTGTGAGTGTGTGTGAGTGTGTGTGTGTGAAGCCTGCCCCTGTGTCCCTTCACCTGCCCCAGTGCTGATTGGAAGGGCTGTGGGGAAAGGCGCCTTGGCTCTGGCTCCGGCTCCTGCTCTGGAAAAACATCCCCAGAACATTTCCCACCTGCGTGTGTTGCCAGAGTAATGAGACCCAGATGTGGGGCTGGGAGTGGGGAGGGGGCCCATGATCGAAGGCCCTCATCCCCACGGGGGCATTACCTGCTGGCTCTCAGCATCCATACACCCCTCGCTCCCTTTCCCCCTCAGCCTCCCCTTGCCTGGGAATGGAAAATTGTGTTTTGGACGATTCCGCTTGCCAAATTCCAGACTCAAGAGCTCATTGTGACCCTCCCCTAGCCTTAGAGGGCGACTCCGCCTCCTCCCTGCAGCCAGACAGCACTGTGTCCTACTCCGCCCCACCCCCCACCCCCCCAGGAGTGCGGCCCATTGAGCAGGAAGCTGAGCGTCCTTCCTGGAGTCTGATCCGCAGGCTCTAGCTGGAGTCTGTGTCCACTAATCGAGGCTTGGACACGAATGGGGATCACTTGTCCTCCCCCAGTTGATCTGTAACCCAATGGCAGGTAGGGTTGCTTTCCTCTTATGTGGGACCCACCCCTTTAAGGAAACCAATGCTTATTGTTTGTAATGAAAAGTCCGGGCTGTCTGTCTGACCTGACAACCAGGTAGTCTGGGAAAATGTCTCCAGGCTGGCGTCCCCCCCCCCTCCCCCCCGCCGCCCCCAATGTGGGTGGGTTTGTGGAGAAGGAATTGGAATCATCCCTCCACTGAAGACCAAGCTCATCAGGCCTCCCTGCACAGAGGCCAATGGGCTGACCTAATACAGTGACACCAGGGATAGTGACAGCAATGGAAGGCTCCCCGTAACAGCAGCTACCACTGGCTATGCGCTGACCAGGAGCCGTCCCAAGTGTTTTCCCGGTATTAACTGATTTAATTCCCATAGCAGTTCGCATTGCCGTTGAGGAAACGGCGGCACAGAGAGGTTAAGTCACTTGCACAAGGTCACACAGCCAGTAAGCAGTGGAACCCAAGCCCAAAGCAAGTCTTCATGCTTCACCGAGGTGCTGCCCCACTTCTCAGAATGAACTAAAGCTCGCCCCTCGAGGGCAGAAAGTAAGCCCATGAGGATGGCAAATGAGAATGAGGCTTCTGAGGAGGAACTGGAGCTAGGGCTCAGGAAGGACTTCCCCAGGGTGTGGCCATCAGTCCACTCAGGCCTGTGGAGGGTGGAGCCTGGCACAGGCCTCAAGGAGCCTTGGTTTGAAGCAAAGATAGGGAGACAAATTCAGAGTCTGGAGCTCATCAGCGCTGGGGGCTGACCGGGGGGCGGGGCGGGTAAGGGGGGTCAAGGTACAAAGGGAGAGGAGGTCAGGTCTGAGCAACCAAAAGGTGACTCAGTCGAGGCCTGGCGGGACTTGGGGAAACAGCTTGGACGAAAACCAGGGGGTAGGAAAAGGTGGAGGGTATAGGTCTGCCAGCCTGGGGCAGGGATGGGGAGGGGACGAGAATTGGATGTTCACTGGTGGGAGAGAGTATTAGGGGAGAGAGCCGAGTGGTGGAAGGGACCTAGAGGGCCATCTATATATATAAAAGCCTAAGCAACCGTTCGACCGTTCGCTATGACTTGCACTGACCACCAGGGGGCAGATGCTCAATGCACAGGCATGGGAACATGGAACAGACTGATGAATCTCTGAGGGAAGGGGGGAGGGGGAAGGGCGGGAGAGATTAACCAAAGATTTTATATGCATACTAGAGGCCCTGTGCACGGATTCGTGCACTGGTGGGGTCCCTTGGCCTGACCTGTAGGGATCGGGCTGAAACCGGCAATCCGACATCCCCTGGATTGCGAGAGGGCACAGGCCAGGCCAAGGGACCCCACCAGTGCACGAATCCATGCATGGGGCCTCTAGTTAGAATATAAAAACAGGAAATAAAGCCCAGGAAATGCTGGCCTCTGGAAATATATATCCACTGTGGTGTCTACTCATGTCTTAGCATCTTGGGAGCTCCTGCCACCTGCCAGGCACAGAGGGGTTAAGCAACTTGTGGAGGACATAGAGCTTGGAATCCAGGCTATCTACACCCAGAACCCCTGCCTCAGTCATAGGCCACAGAGCTGACACCACAGAACGTCCTGTTTGCCCTCCCTCCACCCATCACGTGTGCGAGTCTCCCCCACATAACGGTAGGGAAGACTGTAGGGTGGCTCAGAGGCAGTGCCAGGCTGGACCCCAAAGTTGATGTCTCTGCTGGTTCTGCGCCCCCAGCATCCAGATGGTCCACCACCGCACCATCCGAGGGAACACAGAGGAGCTGCGACAGATGGCAGCTAGCCGAGAGGTGCCCAGGCCCCTCTCCACCCTGCCTATGTTCAACGTGCGCACAGGCGAGCGGCTGCCGCCCCAGGTGGACAGCGCCCAAGTGCCCCTCATCCTGGACCAGCACTGAGGGCCCGCCCAGGTGGGTCCAGCTGGGCAGCGCCAGCCTCATTGCTGGGAACAAGATGGCCTTTGTCTCGAGGTTGGGGCAGGTGGAGGGGGACGGAGGAGGTCAAGGGAGGGACACACAGACCTGCCCACCCACTGAGGCAGCAGTGAGGGGTTGCTCAGCAGTGCCAGGTCCGGGTCCCCCAATGCCAAGCACTCGTGGTCAGAGTGTCAGGGTGGGGAAGGCAGGAGGACCAGGGCCTGGACCTCCCAACCCCCACTCTCTCCCCGCTCCGCTGCTCCAGCTCCAGCCTTGGCCTCCTCCTCCCTTCTGCCCTGACTCACGGAGCAGCCGCCACCCAGGGCCACATCCTTCCTCCTGATTCCAGCTCCCGGTCCGATGGGCTCCAGGCTTGGAACAAGCAGAGAGAGGAGTGTGTGTGTGTGTGGGGGGGGGGGGGGGCAGGTGAGGGTGTCTGGGGTCAGGGCGCCCAGAATAAATACCTGCAGCTCTGCCATCTACTGCTGCCTGTGCCTTCTTCTCAGCGGCCTCCCCGTGCCCCTCATTGCCTTGGGGGCTGATGGGTTAGGACCAAGTGGGCAGCCCCTGTCTGATGGTGGGGGCTCCTGGTCAAGGATTCCCCGAGGAGGGCAAGGGCCCTCAAATTGTCCTTGGAAGGGCCCCCAAATTGTCCTACTCTTTTCTCTCTCTCCCCAGAATCCCTACCTTCAAAACATGCCCTGAATCCATCCCCTTCTCACGGCCTCCACTTGCCAGTCCTGCACCAGGCTCTCTCTCCTGGACCCCAGAAACAGCCTCCCCTTGCCCTCCCTGCCTCCTCCCGGCTCCCCCTCCCCCCCCCCTCCCCGGCTCGTCTCCAACAGCAGCCAAGCCCATCCTTTAAGAGGAAAAATCTGGGGGTCTTGCCCTATGCTCTCACCTCTGAGCTGGGGTGCAGAACCTGTCCACCTCTCGGACCTCAGCACCCACCCTCCCTACACTCACCGGCCCCAGCCGCACTGCCTCCTAACACACTCGTGTTAGGCCCTGGCCTCCGAGGCTCCCTCTGCCAGGAACCCCGAGTCCCCCCAGTCCACACAGCTACCTCTCATTGCAACGTCAGATCCTCAGAGAGGCCAACCCTCCTCAGAGAGCTCTCCAGCCCAGCCTCAGGGCTCGGAAGAGCTGTTCTGTGTGGTGCCTTGCTGGGGTCCTCCTTCCCCGGAGGGCAGGATGCCGTGTGCCCCTAGGGGGCGCAGAGCCTGCACACAGTAGGCCCTCTGGAAAGAGGCTCTGAAGGAATGCAGTCTGGGTTGCTCAGAGCTGGGCAAAGAGGGTGCGCAAGGCCATCGCTCACGTTCCTAGCATCGTGTTGCGGTCCCCTCCCCGCTGGGCCTCGCATAGCCTCCGTTAGTTAATCCCATAGGCACCGGGGGCGCTGGCAGGGGCTCCGTGTCGGCACTGTGTGTGCTCAGTAGACGTCTGTCTTGGGGTGTCCACCCCCCAGCACGTGGGTTCTCTGGCAAGCAGGTGCCTCTGATTTCTCATTCGCAATTTCCTTCTTTTCCCGGGGCCCCTCATCTGGCCAAACCAGGAGCTGCAGGGAACCTGCTCAGATCGGAGCAGCCGGCCTGGGGTGCTCGTCCTTGAATCCTTCTCCCTGGAGGAGGGGGCTCCCTCTGTGCTCCCACTTGGGCCTCGGGCTCTTCCTGTGCCAGCAGGACGGGGGGAGCTCAAGGCCAGCCCCTCACTTCCCTCTGCTTCCCTGCTCGGCCTTGGATGTTGGCAGCGCCTTCCTCCCTGCTCAGCTACAAGCAGCACACGGAAGCCTGGCTGCCGGCCTGGGAGGAAGTGGCCCAGACAAGTAGCTGGGAGGGTGGCGTGACCACACAGGACATCGAGCTGTGCCGGGTCACACGCGCGCGCACGCCCAGCCACCCTGGCAGCACAGGGGAGGGTACAGGCACACTCGGGGGGTAGGATTCCACTGGGCAGTCAGTCCTACCTCTCCCCACCCCACCCCACCCCACCCCACCCCACCGCCGAGGACACAGCCACAGTGTCCCCACCATCTCCGCCAGGAGACTCCACCTCACGCCTCGCTCCACCTCGGCTCCTGCGATCCCTCAGCTGGCACTGCCCACGTGGCCCAGTGAGTGGCCTCCACTTTCACCCTAACAGAGCCCCACACGTGGCCTGACTCCAGACGTTTCCTCACTGCCTCTCGATCGGCAAGGAGGATCCCCGCCGGACGTGGGACAGGGGCACCGCCCACGGTCGGCCCAGCCCTCACACCCACACTTCTCCTTTATTCGCGAAACGCACACACTTCATTTCACGAGAGCGCCCTTGGTGTGCTGTTGGGGCTCGGGGGTCAGATGGAGCTCTAACACTTCGTTTACTCATAGACATTGATCACGGCTGCCTCGGGCCCTTGGGAGAATTTGGGAGGACCCGGCGAGTGCCCGGCATCGGGGGCTCCCAAGCATGGAGACCTTAGTACACCCAAGCGCTCACGCAATCACCCCAAACCAGAGGTCCGTGGGGTCTCCCTGCCCCCTAAGCTCCAGGTGAAGTGGGCGCAGTGTCTGTTCTGCGCCCTGCGAAGAGTTCACGCTCTCCCCGTGAGTTGGGGGCGGAGGCTGAAACCCTGCCGCTCTGGGGCCTGGTCTGCTGCCCGCCGCCCCGTCTGGTGGGGCAGCTGCTGGCCCCCGAGGCCGCCGGGCATTTGAAATGTGTCCCGTCCACGTTGAGATGGGCTGCCCGTGCAATGAAAATGGTAACACGGGGGATAGATTGGTTCCATAAAGTCTATGCTTACAAGTAACGTCACCTGTTTCTTTTTATAGTTTTATTACGGCCGCTGGGAAATTAAAACGACTAACGTGGCCCGCGCTGTATTTTGATTGGGCAGCGTGGGTTTCATGGCTCATCCATATCTCCACTCCAGATTGACCCAAACCCAGAACCCAGCCCCTCCCCTTGCCTCCCCCAGGCCCGCTCACACCCGGCCTCTGTGCCTGCATCAGTTTTCCAAAGCCTTGGGGAGCGGGCAGGGGTTCCCCACGGCGTGAAGTCACCGAAAACTTGGTGACGCAGCCTCTTTATTCTAAGGAATGTGCTTTGCTCGCCGCTCCATCCCATCTTTCTCTTCCGCCCTCTGTCAGAGAAAACCCCACCTTCTCCAGCCCGCATGCACCGCACTCACCTCCCCCGGGCCTGGCCAGGGGCGTCCCCCGCAGAGCGAGCGTGGAGATCTCCGTGTGAGTGACAGTCCGATTGCCCTCCGAGACAGAGGCGCCTTCTCCCAGGGTCTTGCCCCCTGCTCCGTGGGCATTGCTCAGCCTACCTTGGTTCCCTCCAGGGCACACACCCGGAAGGGGACACAGAGACACAGCCGCTCTCGGGCCCTGGCAATCCACGGGCCCCGGGACTTCAGGACGGTGGTCTTCCCCCTGCCCAGCTTCTCCTAATTTCCCCCACACTCCTTCCTGCTCCGCCCGCCCCTTCATCCTCATCACACAGCGGGCCCTCCCAGGCCCTGTCATACCTACGCGCACACATCCCCAATGCTGGACCCATGCCTTCTCGGCTCATACAGGGTCTCCTGCCACCGTGTGTGTGGGGGAAGCTGTCCCCGCATTTACAGACCCCTCACCCGTTCCCCACACACCACACACGTGCAAGGCCCCTGTGAACACAGACGCATTTGCTCCTAGGTGGGTGGGCACCCAGAGAGGGAGACATTCTCACCCACACAGTGTGGCTGGTTGGACCCTCTCACTCCCACCGCCTCCCACACTCACGGCCGCCACGCAGCCTCCTCCTTGGTGTGTGTGGGGGGGTCTCAGCTTTGAGAGCAGCCCCACGCTCTCCCGTCCCACGCTCTCCACACGCCCCTCACCTGAGGCTCCCACACTCCAGCTAGGGACCCCTCCCAGCTCCCCTTTTCTAAACCTCACCCAGCTCCGTCCAGGAAGGCCTGAGAGGCGCCTGGGAAGCTGCGGGGTAAGGAGCTGGGGAGAAGGGAGGGAAAACCCACCGCATTTCGGTCGTAGAAAATCCTGCCGGCAGATGGGCTCACCTCACCAAAGGGACCCAGGATTCCGAGAGCAGGAAAAAATAAAACATCCAAACAAAGCCGCCTCCTTTTCCGGAATTTTCCATCTGGATCTGACTGAAAAGTCATCCACAGGATCGTGGCCCCTCTCCTCACAGAGAAGCAAAAGGCGAGTCCCTCGGAGCAGCCCTGGGAACGGGGCCCTGTGCCACCACGCGGGGGGCAGCAGGGTCTGGGGGAGCCGGGCCCGCGCGGCTGTATTTAGGGCAGCCGTGATGTCAGCGGGAAGGAGGGCTCGAGTTGGGACGTGGTACAATGGCCCCTTTGTCCCCCTCCTCTCCTGCGCTGCACACGCACTGAAACCACATTCTGGCCTCACACCACGTGGTACAGACACGGAGCTGCACAGCGGGGCACCGCCACCCCCACGGCCCTGACATCCCGTGTCCCCTCCGGTGCCCTCATTGGTACGCGTGCACACGCATGCACGCACGCACACCCCTGCACCCCTGGGTGGATTTGTATATATGTGGTGAGAGGCGCATTCACTCCTTGCCTCATACTGTAGCCACTGGCCACGGGTAGCTGCTAAAATGCATGACTAAAATGAATGACAATTTAAAATTGAGTTGCTCAGTTGCACTATCCACATGTCTGGTGCTCCAAAGCCACGCGTGGCTACGGCTACGGCGTGGACAACACTGATGGGGTGCCGCCCACCGCTGCAGAGAGCACGGCCTGAGCCTTCCCCGCTGCCTGCTCCCACTCGTGGGCTGGCTGGCTGGCTTGCTCCTCCCCTCACACTTGCTCTCTCGGGTTCCGGAAGGCACACAGCCCCACGTTCTCATCTAGAAGGCCCGGGTCTCTCTCCTCCTCTCTCTTTAGTCTTTCCATATCCGCGCACAGCCTCTGGGCCAGCCCCGCACCTGAGCGCCTGGCCTCTGGCCTCCGTCAGCTGCTCCTGGCCGGGACAGAGGGAGGGTGAAGACAGGGCAGCACGCAATGGCAGCACTGCCTGGCGCTGAGGCGAAGACGAGTTTGTAGACAGGGAGGGCTCTGGAGTGTCAGAGGGGGCACACTCGGCCTGGGTCTGTCGGGCAGGAGGACCAGGGGACATGAGACATTTGAGCATGGCCGGGAGGGGGAGGGGTGAGCAAAAGCAGAGATAAAGGAAGTCGCATAAAGAAAGGCCTGGCGGTGGGAAGTGGGGTGCCTGTGCGGGAATTTCGATCACCCTTTCTGGCTGGTATGCAGGTGTGGGCAGGAGAGGGGACAGGGAGAATGCATGGGTGCAGAACGGCCAGGTAGAGCCTTGGATGCCAGGCTCAGGATGCTCCTGGATCCCCCAGGGGGCAGGTGGGGAAGGGGTGCGACTGCCCAGGGCCCCAGGGGCCGGAGGTCCAGGTAGATGGGGGTTACCTAGGCAGGTGCCAGCAGGCCACCACTTGATCAATCCATCACCACAGCAGCAGCTAACCCGCATGTGAATAAGCCTTCCTTGTCATCCACCGTTTCTTACCCTCTCCAGACTAATTCCCTTTCTGCACTGTCCTGATTGTGTTAGAAGTGCTGCTGATGAATTATTCGAGGCCACAATGAATGGCCATGGCTACTTGATGAGAGCCACGGTCTGGTCTGAGGATCACAGCTTTTCCACCTTCCCAGAGGCCTGTGGGAGGAACATGGGCCTTTCTTGCCTCTGAAGTTTAGGCCCTGAGACCTTGGCTGGGAGGTGGGGACAACTGTGAGCGTCTCCAGGCCTCTGGGTGCCTGGTCTGCTCCAGACGTCTGACTCTCTGGATCCTGCATTCCCACTTGTGCTGCACCTGCACGGCCACGGGTGAACCTGAGTGGGGGCGGCTGAAAGGCCTAGAAGAAACAGACAAGAGAAGGAAAGCTGGGTCTCGGTGAGACACAGCGCCGTACCCCACAAGCCGTGTCTGTTTCATAGCAGATGCCACAAGGCAAAGTAAGGGCGTGATCAAGATGTTTACAGCATTCTCGTGGGTTTCAATCCTACTCAACTACATGCACCTGAACTCGATCACGCAGGCACGTGGGGCCACATGTTTGGACCACAGGTTCAAGCTTACAACTACAGCTGTTGGCTGTAATTGTGCTGGGACTTGCACGTGGCCAGGAGAGGACTGTGCCCTCTCATTAATCCGAGGCTTGAACCTGTCCAAACACTAGCCATGCCCCACACCCACAGACTGCACGCTGCTGCCTCCCTCCCTGCTGGGGGCCTCAGGGTCTCAGGCAGGCAGGGGTGTGGGCAGCAGAGGGGAAGGGAAAAGGGAGGGGAGGAAGAAGCAGGAGTAAGAGGCAAGGGTTTTAAAAGGATAAGGAATAGCAGGGGGCAGGGGCTGGGCGAAATGACCTGTCCAGGCCACCCCACACCCAGGGGATCTCATGTCTTGGGGACTTTGAAGGCCAAGAGGGATCCAGTCCATGCTCAGCTCGGTTAGGGCCTGTCACCTTCCAGGTGGCATCCTGCAAGTACCTGGACTGCAGTTCTCCCAGTCCCTGGGCAGGCTCCCCCGCTCCTCCCAGGCCTCCTCCCAGGCCTCCTCCCAGCCTCTGCGCAGGCTCAGGCACCCCCTCATGTGCTGTGCTGCTTGTTGCCCTTTGGAGGAGCTCAGAGAGGGCAAGGCGGGAGGGGGCCACATGCCCCTCCATGTTGGCCCAGGGAGAGGCCTTCCTGAGGGCTTCTAGGTACCCTCACCGGTCCCACCTCCATCACCCAGTGCCCCCCAACCCTGCAGGGTGCCCACAGCAGTGGAGAGGGCAGCAGAATGGATGGCTTTGATGGGAAAGTGGGCGTGAGGCTCTGGAGGGAGTCGTGTGTGTGTGTGTGTGTGTGTGTGTGTGTGTGTGTTGCTGCACATGTGGGTTGCCTGCATGTACTATAAGGGGGAAGAGGGTTTTGGGGAGATGTGTAAGGAAGCTTGCATGAGAAAGGGAAGAAGATGGGTTAAGGTATATGAACGGTAAGAGGGAAGAAGACGGACCAAGGAGGGTGCTAGATGGGGAGGGGGAAGGCGGCGGGGGTGGGGTGGGGGGTGGGGACGAAATGGGCAAGAAAAGGAAGGGAGAGCCCACCCCCCACCTCAAATCTCCCTCCCCACCCCCGACTCCAAGGAAGGAAATTAGGAGGCCACTGCACATATGTTTGGGTCATTTCCACATGCTTTATTCCAGCAATCAAAATAATTAAAAACATCTCAAATTATTATACACATACAAAATAGGTACAGAGTCTCTTGCTTCCTCCCACCCCAGGGGGAAAACTGCTTTGTGCTTTGGGAAATTTGTGCTCTGAAACCCAGGAGAGAGGACGAAGGACAGACCAGGAGCGAGGTGTGAGGAGGGGAGGAGCTGAGGAGGAGGGGGTTTCAGAGAAGAGAGGTCTGGAGAGAGAGGCCCCAGCAGGCGAGGGGGGGTGGGGAGAGAGGGTGAGGAGTGAGTGGCACACTCTCTCCCCGTGGTAAATAGCACCTTAAGAAAATTCACATGCATCTCCATCCATGAGAAAAAAAACACCAAAGAATTCAAAGGACTTGGAACAAAAAGGAACATTGGCTGGCCTGGTGGTAGGGGTGGGGGCGTCTCCACTTCTATAGCACCAGTGACCCCCTCGCCACCCCACCCCATCACAGAGATGTAGCACCTTTGGTATAAAATGGGGAGCCCCTTCCATCCTGCCCCCGGCCCGCCCCCACACGGTTGCCCCGGTGACACAGAGAGAGGTAGTCTTTCAGCAACACAGTCACACAGGAGCGGAGCAGTCTCTCCCATCGGCCCTGGTGCGCGGGGATCGACACGTTTCCGCTGCGGCGGCCCCTCCTGACTTTTCTCCACACCAGGCGATGCAGGGCCTGGGGCCCCCCCGGCACGCCCTCCTCAAAAACGAAGAGGGGAACGTGGCCGAGGCCAGGGGACGCCAGATGGTGAAGCTTCTTTGGCAGTTCTGAGAACCCCGGGTTCCCCCAGGGCTTGGGGGTACGGGGTGAGGGAGGGCCACTCGGGTGTTTTAGCATTGCCTTTGGTTGCTGGGCAGACAATGCATGGTTTCCTGTGTCTTTTGGGGAGACTTAGATTTGGGGAGCAGTGGAGGGGAGGCCCCAAGAAGGCGTGGAGAAAGGAGCAGAAAGGGCAGCGTTGGGGTATCATAAGCCCAACGGGCAGAAAAGGACTTATCCCCACATGGGTCTTCAAGCAAGTGGACCAAGCTTCCTTTTTTAAAAAGTTATTTATTTATTCTTTTTTTTCTTTTTTTTGGTTTTGGTAAGGTTGAATGTGGTTTTGGTTTTTTGGTCATGTTCAGTTGGTCAAAGATAAAAACTAAGTTGGAGAGATGAATGCAAAGGAAAAAAAAAATTTTCCAAAGTCCATGTGAAATTGGTTCCCATTTTTGACTTTTTTTTGGGGGGGGGTTCAGTTTGGGTTGTTTGTCTGTTTCCAAGGTCAGGGGCCAATGGGTTGGGTGGGAGGGAGCCAGGTTAGAGTGGAGGGAGTTTACAGGAAGCAGACAGGGCCAACGTTCATGCCGAATTCCTGGTCTGGGGCGCCAATGTCCAAGGGGGCCACATCGATGATGGGCAGGCGGGAGGTCTTGGTGGTTTTGTATTCGATCACTGTCTTGCCCCAGGCTCCGGTGTGACTCTGGGCGGAGGGGAGACAACGGGAGAGGGGCGTCACCGGGCGGGAGTGAGAGTGGGGGGGAGGAGAACGAGGGCCTGCCTGGGAAGCCACGGCCCAGAGAGGGGCCCTGCCCGGGGACCCGGGCACTCACCGTGCAGCCGTCGTAGGTGACAGTGTAGGTGAAGCGGCTGTTGCCCTCGGACCGGAGCTCGATCTCGTTGGAGCCCTGGAGGAGCAGGGACTTCTTGAGGTTGCCTGTCTGCTGGTCCAGGTAGGCCACGCTGTTCTTGCAGTGGTAGGTGAGGTTCTGGGAGGCCTCGGTGGACATCAGGCGCAGGAAGGTCAGCTGGATGGCCACGTCCGCGGGGTCGGAGTCCTGGCCGCCGTACTCGAACTGCAAGAGGCAGGGAGGGCGAAGAGTGAGCGACCGTCCTGGAGCCTCTAGTCCTGGCCCCGTCCCTGGAGTCCTCGGAGAGCGAGCATCGTGATCTCTCCCCACCCCGGGCACCCTCTGTCTGAGCCAGCCTTACGGGCCCAGGACCCCGGCTTCTCCCCCTGGCTCTGTCCGTCACACCCAGCAGAGGCCCAGAGCACCCAGACCTTCCCTCACGCCCCTCCTGCGCCCCCCGCCGCCCATCTGGTGCGAGTGGCTCCAGGGTTCGGCTCACGCACCTGGAACCCGCCGGTCATGCTCTCGCCGAACCAGACGTGCTTCTTCTCCTTGGGGTTCTTGCTGACGTACCAGTTCTTCTGGGCCACGGTGGGCTGCGTGGGGTACACGCA
The DNA here is from genome assembly GCF_951640355.1 of Cnephaeus nilssonii. Lineage (NCBI taxonomy): Eukaryota > Metazoa > Chordata > Mammalia > Chiroptera > Vespertilionidae > Cnephaeus > Cnephaeus nilssonii. Next base: position 11,745,056 of record NC_137090.1, read on the forward strand.
GGTCTCGCCTGTCTCCATGTTGCAGAAGACCTTGATGGCGTCCAGGTTGCAGCCTTGGTTGGGGTCAATCCAGTATTCTCCTGCGATGGGGCGGGGCGAGGCGGAGTCAGGGGGGGCCTGGGAGGCGGGGCGCGCCTGGGCCTCGGAGCCCCTCGGGGCAGGAGGAGGAGGCCGGGCGCAGGGCGGGCATGTCCTCACCGCTCTTCCAGTCAGAGTGGCACATCTTGAGGTCGCGGCAGGTGCGGGCGGGGTTCTTGCGGCTGCCTTCGGGGCTCCGGATGTTCTCGATCTGCTGGCTCAGGCTCTTGAGGGTGGTGTCCACCTCGAGGTCACGGTCACGGACCACGTTGGCATCATCGGCCCGGTAGTAGCGGCCACCATCGTGTGCCTTCTCTTGAGGTGGCTGGGGCATGAAGCTGAAGTCGAAACCGCCGCTGGGAGGACCAGGGGGACCAGGAGGGCCGGGAGGGCCGGGGGGACCCTGCAAGGAAAGGGAAGAGAGTGGGGTTCTCCGGGGCGTGAGCGCCTCGGGGCTGGAGGGCCACGAGCAGACGGGATGGGGAGATACGTACAACAGGACCAGCATCACCAGTGCGACCGCGGGGACCAGGGGGTCCAATGGGGCCAGCGAGACCGTTGAGACCATCTTTGCCAGCAGCACCGGGAGAGCCGGGGGGACCCTGCAGAGGGGGCGATGGTTAAAGACAGTCTGCCAGGAAGCACAAGACCACTCCACGCTGGGGAGCAGCCCGCCACCCTCCCCGCCTGGTGCTCATCATTGCTCATTCCCACCTCCGGGACAGGAAACCGGGGGAGGAGGGAGCGGGAGGGGGGTGCCGAAGGCTGGGGAAGATGGCCTAGGCTAGGACTTTCTTCCCTTCCCCCAACCCCAGTCTCTGGACCCTTCTCCCGAGAGGCGAGGAACACCTGTGTCCCAGGCAAAGGGCCCTGACGTGAACCTGGACTTGGGGCCCAAGAAGAGGAGATAGAAGGCGAGACTTACACGGGGACCAGCGGGACCAGAAGCTCCAGAGGGACCTTGCTCACCAGGAGAGCCCTGGAGGAGACAGAAAGGCGATTCAGGCCCGTGGTGGGTCAAGTGCGGCCAGCAACCTGCCCCACCCCCATCATTCAGGGAGTCTACGGGCTGAGACCCCTCCCACAGGCCTCCTTTATACACCCTTCGCCCTCTCAGGAGCGCCTTGGAAACGCCCATAAATCTTCGGATCCCCGTCATCACTAGGGAGAAGTGAGAATGACTACCCAGAGCGGGAAACTGAGCCAAAGTGCGCCCCCTCCCCCATCACACAGCGAGGCCTGGGGAGAGGGTAAGAGAAGCCTCGATGGCAGCGGGGGCCGGGGGAGGTACTCACAGGGGGACCAGGGGGACCCTGGAGGCCGGAGAAACCACGGTGACCCTTGATGCCTCTGTCGCCCTGTTCGCCGGTCTCACCCTTGTCACCACGGGGGCCTTGGGGTCCCTAGCAGAGTGGAGGAGACAGGATGTCAGGAGGGAGGTCCGTTAGCACTGAGTGGGGTGCTGTCCACACCTGGACAGGGTTCTGAGGACACGAGGGCCGGGGCAGGACTTACAGTGGGGCCACGGGCACCGGCGGGGCCGATGGGGCCAGCAGGACCAGCAGGACCCTGGGGAGAGCAGAGAGAGCGTTAGATCCCGGCCAGGGAGGCCCCGGCTGAGGGCTGGCCCAGCACGAGCTGCTGCTGAAACCACTCCTTGGCCAGATCCCTCTTTCCTCACATCCCTCCCCACTAGGCCCCGCTCTCCTAAGCTCCAGATGAAACTGTATGGAATTCAGGCTTCGTGTAAGCTGGGCAATTAACTGGGGACAACTCCATCCTCGGGGGAGACGGGCACTGTGGGGAGAGGGGCCTCGAGGCTGAGCTGGGGCTCAGTTTTCAGGGGAGCCAGGGGGCCTGGCCACCTTGCAAGACCTCCAGTCCTCCCCCCGCCTGGCTGAGGTCAGATGTCCGCCTGCAGGACCCTAGCAACCCGGGGAGTCCCCGGCCTGACCCGAAGCAGCCGGAGGGAGCCCAGCTACTTACAGTCTCACCACGGTCGCCACTCTTGCCAGCAGGGCCGACTGGGCCAGGGGCACCAGGAGCGCCAGGAGCACCCGGGGGTCCAGCAGGGCCGGTCTCACCACGGTCACCCTGGGAGGGGAGGGGAGCAGAGGCCGGTCAGCCCCAGAGGAAGGGGCCCGGTGGGGCCGGGGGAGCAGCAGACGCAGCTGTGGCCCGGGGGGCGCAGCCGTCTCACCTTGGGGCCAGGAGATCCATCTCGTCCGGGGGAGCCCTCAGCACCAGGAGATCCCTGCAGGGAGAGGGAGGGAGGTCGGCATCAGCCAGGGGGAGGGAGGCTCAGGCCAAGGCCCCAGGGGCCCTGCGGAGGGCACTGGCATCGCACAGGGCTGGCAACTGCTTACCTCACGTCCAGACTCGCCAGGGGGTCCAGCCAATCCAGGGGGGCCCATGGGACCAGGGGGGCCACGTTCGCCACTGGAGCCAGAAGGACCTTGTTTGCCAGGTTCGCCCTTAGGGAGAAGGAAGAGTCAGGCCAGAGATGGGGAGGGGGTCCTGAGAGCCCCCTGGTCAGCTAGCACATTCGTCTTTGCTGGCTCCACCCCACCCCCATCCTGCACCCTCCGAGTCCTATGACAGTTCCTCTCGGGGTCCCCCAAGGTGAGGGGGCACTCACAGAGGGGCCAGGAAGACCGGGGAAGCCTCGTTCTCCTCGCTGACCGGGCAGGCCGACCACACCACGCTGTCCAGCAATGCCTTGAGGTCCAGGGGTTCCGGGGGAGCCCTGTGGGCGGCAGACAGCGGTGAGGGGCCCTGCCGTGGCCAGGGACCACTCTCCCACCCCCGGTCCCTCCGGAGCTCGCACTTACAGCAGGTCCGTCGGAGCCAGGGGATCCTTTCTCACCAGCAGGGCCAGGGGGGCCAGGGGGACCAACTTCACCGGGACGCCCAGCGGGGCCGGTCTCACCACGGGGGCCTTTGCCGCCTTCTTTGCCAGCAGGGCCAGGAGGGCCAGGGGGTCCAGCATTTCCCTGGACGAGGAGAAGGGGGGCTGTCAGACTCCACCGGATTCCGGAGCATCACGGAGGCCTCAGCCAGGCCCAGGACGCTCCTGCCAGCCTGTGCCCCAGCCCCGCCCCTCCCAGCAACGGAGACTCCACCGGGGATACTCACAGAGGGGCCGGGGGGACCGACGCGGCCAGCAGCACCAGGGAAACCAGTAGCACCCTAGCCGGAGAGGACAAGGAAGTCAGGAGGAGGAGAGCGCCCTCACCTGGCCCAGCCGCCCCTACCTCCAACCGGAGCCGGGGAGCCCGGCTGACACACGGAATGAGCTACTCACAGGGGGACCAGCGCTGCCGCGGGCGCCTTTGGGTCCAGGAGCACCAACGTTACCCTGGAGGAGAGCAGGGAGGCGTCAGGGCTGGGCCAGCCCGGGTCCAGGCCTGCTGGCAGCTTGGGGCCGAGGGCGGGCGAGATACTCACAATGGGGCCAGGGGGGCCGGCGGGGCCAGCAGGGCCGGCGGGACCAGCATCACCTTTAGCACCAGCATCACCGGGTTCACCTTTAGCACCAGGTTGGCCATCAGCACCCTGGAGGAGGGGGAGGGAGTTGGTGAGGAGAGGGGAGGGATGCATCCGTGTAACACGTCAGTTGCTGGGCGGGGGCGGCAACTCCAGGCAGGAAGATGCTTGAATGGGAGACATCCCAGCCCCTTCCTCCTCCCGACTCAGGACGATGCTTCTCTCTTCAGCCAGTCCCCCCAGGTCCCCGGTCCCAGTTGGTGACAACAAATGAAGGGGGTCTTGATACTCACAGGGGGGCCAGCGAAGCCAGCAGGGCCAGGGGGACCAGGCTCACCACGGTCTCCCTAGAAGAAAAGGAGGCAAACTGGAGAGATGCCCTGGCGTGGAGGGGGGGCAGGGGGGGAGGGTGCGCTGGAAGGACAGGCGAGGAGGAGGGGCCCTCAGGAGCATTCTCCAGGGGCCAGGGATGACGGCAAAGGTGGAGGGGGGACAGGAAGGGCTGGGGGCAGTGCGGAGGGAGAGAAGGCATTCGTTCTGTACTTACGGGGGCGCCACGGGCTCCAGTGGGACCAGCAGGGCCGCTAGGACCAGTTTCACCCTGAGAGGGAGGGACAGGAGGCTCAGGCTCAGGGTCCTCCCTGCGTACTCCTGGCAGACGACCCCAGCAGAGCCTCCCCGTCCTTCAGATTCCCCGCCTTCGGGTTGTCCGCTCAGAGCCATGCCCAAGGCTTGCTGGGAAAGCGGCCTTAGGGAAGACGGTAAGGAGGCAGCCACCTCACCTTGTCACCGGGGGCGCCAGCAGGGCCAGGAGGACCGATGGGACCAGTCAGACCTCGGACGCCATCTTTGCCAGGAGCACCATCAGCACCTTTGGGACCAGCATCGCCCTAAAAACATGGGACAGCCTGAGACTTGCAGCGTGGAGCAAGGGGGCGGCCTGGTGTGTCTTGCTGGTGTCTGGGACCCCCCCCCCCGACCCCGTGCCCAGGACCCAAAACTTTTCCGAGGAAAAGGTGCTTGCAGAGGGGAAGAGGCCCTGCCTGTGTAGAGGGATGAACAAGGGATCCCCCCATCCAGGAGAAAGCCCCACCTCTCATTGCCAAGGTAACTCATGGGGAGAGAAAGGCCTGGACCACAGATAGAGGATTCATCAGCAGAAAGGCCAGAGGGGGCGATCGCAGGGCGGGGAGAGAGAGGCCGAGGGACCCAGGGTAGACAGAGAAGGGGAGCCACACAGGGTTGGACTTACTCTGTCACCCTTGGGGCCAGGAAGACCAGCGGCACCTCGTTCACCAGGCATTCCCTGAAGGCCAGGGGCACCCTGGCTACCGGGGGCTCCAGGGGCACCAGCATCACCCTAAGTGGCAACCAAGAGGACTGGAGTGAGGCCTGGGCTTCCAGGGTGACGTCAGAGCCTTGAGCCCCTCTTAATATCTCCCAGGCTTGGTTTCGAGGCCAGAGACAGGCACCAGCTCAGAGTAAAGGCTGACAGCCAGCACTTCAGGCTGCACCTGGACCCCACCCAGCAGGGTTCCCCCTCCCCCGCTCCCGTCTAGGTGGCTTTGCTCACAGCCAGGTGTCCCCTGCCGCAGGAGGGGTGAGACCCGGGCCCTGTGCTGTCCTTACCTTAGCACCATCGTTGCCAGGGGCACCATTGGATCCGCGGGGACCAGCAGGGCCGGGGGGACCTTGCACACCACGCTCTCCGGGGAAACCTCTCTCGCCCTAGGAGGAAAGGAAGGGCGGGACCATGATGGCGGCTCCAGAGACAGCCAGCCGGGGCATCTGGATGGGAGCGGAGAGGCTCTACTTACTCTTGCTCCAGAGGGGCCAGGGGCACCGAGGTCTCCAGGAGCACCCTGAGGGGGAGGGAGGGAGGGACAGACAGTGAGCAAAGGCCACGGGCCTCAGCCCTAGAAAGCACCTGCCCTCCTGCCGGGGGGTGGCCCGGGCTCTGTGATGAGAGACCAGCGCCTTTGTGGCACTGAACCGGGATCACCCCTCTACTCTCTACGCCCCCAACTTTGGGTCGAAGGCAAGTCACAGAGTGTCCCAGCTGCTCCCTTCATGGTGGGAAGTCCTGCCTGGTGTCTAACCATTATCCCTCCAGCTGACGGTGTCTAGTGAGCTAGGAGGCCGGCCCCTCCCTCTGTCCTCCCTGCATCCCTGCCTGGCTGGCCGCTGCTACCTCGTACCTGTTCACCGGGTTTGCCTGCTTCACCAGGAGGACCAGCGGGGCCAGGAAGACCCTGGAGGTGGGAAGTGGGGGAGGGGAGAGAAGGGGATTAGAATTCAGAAGAGAACAACGGGGAACTGCCAACCCGCTCCCAACCCCCTGGCGGCTCGGCTGTGAGGCCTCACCTGGAATCCGGGGGAGCCAGCAGGGCCTTGTTCACCTCTCTCACCAGCAGGGCCCTGTCAGGGGAGAAGGTGGTCAGAAAGGCCCAGGAGAGGAGCGGACGGGGGTCTCCCCTCTGCTGCTCCCCTGCGCCCCGCCCAGGCCTCCCCGCAGGGACACTTACAGCAGGGCCGGGGGCTCCCTGAGCTCCAGCTTCTCCGTCTTTGCCAGCAGGACCCTGTGGGGGGAGAGCAAAGAAGAACTCAGGGTGGTGAGGTGGCTGGAGGAAGAGGGGCAGGTGGGCGGGCCTGGGGCTGGGGGTCCTGGGGCCCTAGCGATGGGCAGCGAGGAGGCAGGGTAAGATACGTACCACAGCGCCGGGGGGTCCAGGAACACCTCGCTCTCCAGCTTTGCCGGGTTCTCCCTGGGGGGGAAGAGTCGGGGTTGAGGGGCTGCTGTGGGAGAGCAGGGCTCCCCAGGTCCCTCCTGTTCACTTGGAGTGGAATTTTTAAAGGGACTTTTTGGACTTTTTTATCCACCAGCTCCGGCCCTGGGGAAATGCCTTCCTGGTCCCTTAGCCTCTCCCTCGGACACATGCCACTTCCGCTCCTCTCTCCTCCCTCTCCCCTTCCTTCTCCCCATCATAGGCCTGTGGTGACCTGAGCTGCCAAGGGCTTTCATCTCCTCTGATATCACCTTTCAAATCTCAAAGAACCCCCAAGATTTGGGGGTAACTATTACATAAAGGGACTACCCCATCCCCGTGTGTGTATGGGGGGGGGCAAATACCAACAATATTTATTTCCGGGGATAGAGCCGTGGAAGTGGTCTCAGGAGAGGCCTTTCATTTTGTGAATAGGGAGACTGAGGTCCAGAGAGGGGCAGTGAGCGGCCTGAGGCCACACAGCACATCAGCGGCAGAGCTGGGCCCAGAACCCGGGACCCTCGCCTCCCCGTGTGCCTGTCCCTGGCTCTGAGGTGCTCCTCCCTGAATACTCACAGCAGCACCTTTCGGTCCAGGGAATCCCATCACACCAGCCTGACCACGGGCGCCAGGGGGGCCTGGAGGTCCGGGGCGGCCATCTTGACCAGCGGGACCCTGGGAGTGGAAGTCACAAAAGCCGAGGTGAGAACAGGAGGTGGATGGTCAGAAGGGTGGAAGGCGGTCCACGGGGGAGTGATACTTACAGTGGGGCCAGTTTTGCCATCAGGACCAGGGCTGCCAGGGCTGCCAGTCAGACCCTAAGGGGGAGCAGAGAGAGAGGTGTGAGGGCTGCGGGAGAGGGGGGGGCGGAGGAGCGGGGGTGGGGGGGGTGGGGGGAGGACAGCGGAGGCTGGGGAGGGGGGCTCTCCAGGTGGCAGGTCCATGGTCCTGCTCCAGAGCACCTCCTCCCAGAGCCAACACGGGACAGGCAGGGTCCGGGCCGAGCTGGGCAGAGGGCTGGGTTCTCACCTTGGCACCAGGCAGACCAGCTTCACCGGGGCGACCAGCTTCACCAGGAGAGCCTTTGGGGCCAGCAGGGCCGGGAGAGCCACGTTCACCAGCGGGGCCCTGGTTGGGAGGTCACAGGGACAGTTAGGGTCTCAGGCCTAGGCCTCCTTCCCAGGGCCAGCATCTTCCTCCCAGGGAGGTGGGGGCTCTGAGGGGCATTGCTGGAGGCGGGCAGGCCAAGGTGAGGCCGAGTGTGGAGAGAGAAGCCTGTAGGCACAGCATGGGGCACAAGGGCTGGGCAGCGTGTGTGTGTGTGTGTATGTATGTGTGTGTGTGTGCGTGTGTATGTGTGTGTGTGTGTGTGGCGGGGGGACTACATCTGAAAAAGGGAGTGAAGGTCAGCCTCCGGCCACGAAGAGAGGTTACCTTGGGACCAGCAACGCCATCTGCGCCAGGGAAGCCACGGCTACCAGGTCCGCCCTGCAGGAGGAGAGGAGGTCAGTGAGCTCAGACATGGGGCGCCGGGCTGGCCCTGGGGACAGAGAAGGGGGCTCTTACACGCTCGCCAGGGGGTCCGGGCAGGCCGGCAGGTCCGGGTTCACCTCGGGCTCCTCGCTTTCCTTCCTCTCCAGCAGGGCCAGGGGGTCCTTGAATACCAGTGGGGCCCTGGAGACAGCAGAGAGGAGGGGACAGTCTGTGGTGAGGGGCCCTCCGGGTGCCCGCTCCCCAGCTGGCTGAGGCTGGGCCTCCCCGGGTCTCCTCCCAGGCGGACGGGCTGAGCTGCAGGGGGACTTACGGGCTCTCCCTTGGCGCCCGTGTCTCCTTTGTTCCCGGGAGCACCAGGTTCACCCTGTGTGGGGAAGAGAAGAGGATGAGCCATAAGTTGGGGTGCTCAGTTGGCCTTGACCCCCAGACAAGGGTCACACCGGAGCCAGTGCAGAATGGGGCAGAAGGAAGAGAGTAGTACTTACGCTGTTACCCTTGGGGCCAGGGGCACCGCTGGGGCCCTGGGGTCCAGAGGGGCCTCGGGCACCAGGGAAGCCAGGAGCACCAGCAATACCAGGAGCGCCCTGTAGGGGGCAGAACAAGTTGAGTCTACCAGTGAAGGGCGCAGGGCAGGTGGGGGGTGGGCACCAGGGGCAGCTCTGAAACCTGCAGGACACTTACGTTGGCACCTTTAGCACCAGGCTGTCCATCAGCACCAGGGTTTCCCTGTGGCACAGAAAGAGGCGGGTGAGTGACAGTCAAGGACTCTGCGTTGGGGAGGGGCACGGGGCACTGAGGAAGCAAGACTTACAGCAGGGCCAGCAGCACCAGCAGGGCCAGGGGGGCCGGGTTCACCACGCACACCCTGGGGACCTTCAGAGCCTCGGGATCCTTGGGGACCAGCTTCACCCTGGATGGGAAGAAAGGACATGTCAGGATCCACCCTGGCAGCCCAACCTCACCTTTGGAAGGTGGGGGTTGAGGGTTAGGGGGGGTGAAGGGTAGGGACAGGAGACCAAGAGTCAGGACTCCAAGATCAGAGAAAGGGACTCCAGGACAAAGGTGTTGGGGAATGGACTTCTCTCTTGCCACTCTGGGTCCCTCTGGTTTGGGGAGCAAGGAGACACCTTGGCCCATGGGGGCTATGCTCAGAGGAGGGCAGGGGTCTCACCTTAGCACCAACAGCACCAGGGAATCCAGGAGGACCAGCAGGACCAGTGGGACCCTGTGAATGGAAAGGAGATGTTAGCAAGAAGGAAAGTGGCAGCTGCAAGTCACGCCCTGGGACAGAAGAGGTCTTGGGGTTCAGACCAGCATGGCCCACCTCCAGTGTTATCCCCAAGAGCTCACACTGAGACCCTGCCCACTCCCAGGCATTGAGGTCTAGGGGCCACACTTACAGGGGGTCCAGCAGCACCAGTAGCACCATCATTTCCACGAGCACCCTGTAGGAGAGGGAGGAAGCCTCGGTTACATCCACTGAGCATTGGCCGGTCCTTGCAGCTCCTGGGGGACTCCTTCCAGAGCCCAGGGACCCCCCCCCCAAGGGACCAGGAGTACTTACAGCAGGGCCAGGGGCTCCAGGGCGACCTCTCTCACCAGGCAGACCACGGGGGCCCTGGCAACAAAACCAAGAAAAACCAAGTGAGATGGAAGGCACACCCATTTCCCTCAAGCTCCCATTGTGCCCCATGCACCCTGCTCCCTCTCAGAACTGGACACACTCACCATCTGACCAGGAACTCCATTTTCACCAGGGCTACCAGGCTCACCCTATGGAGCAGAGAACAGAATTAGGCATTTGCTCAGGGGGGGACTGGGCGGGAGGTGGAGGACCAGGACACTCAGACAGCCTCTTACCTTGGGACCAGCAGGACCAGCATCTCCCTTGGCACCATCCAAACCACTGAAACCCTAAGATAGAGAGGAGGGGGCAGGTAAGACTCTGTGGAGGGGGAGGGTCACCGTGACACCCACCCAGACCTGAGAAGGAGCCTCAGGAGCTCAGCACAGACATCACCCTGTCTCTGAGCTAGACTCAACCCAACTGGCCCAAGATCTCATCCAATCCTCTTATCAGAACGTCTTTCCCAATGGATGTAAGTTCTTTTGGATGTCTACTCTCTGTCCCTTGGGACTTCTGTAGCTCCCTCCCACCACGACACACACCAGGGGCCTTGGGGGAAGGGGTTGGAATGGTGGGATGCTGGGACTTTGGGAGCTTAGATGACTCATAGGGGACTCACTCTGTGTCCCTTCATTCCAGGGAGACCAGCTGTTCCGGGCAATCCCCGAGCACCCTGGCAGGAAAAGAAAAGAAAGGCAGGGCCATTAGAAGACACCATCGCCCTGGACACAGAGCCCAGATGAAGCCCAAATACAGAAGAGCTGGGGGCTGGCCACTCTGTCTTGCTCACCTGAGGTCCAGGAGGCCCACGCTCGCCAGGACGACCAGGCTTTCCAGCTTCACCCTGAGAGGGAGAGAAAAGGTCTTCATGCCCACGACCCTGGGCTGGAAACGTGTGGAGGGTCTGACTCTTCTTGGGGTTGTTGAAGGTCAGGCTTAGGGGCGCAGAGCCTTATCTTTGAATTTAGAGTGCAATTTAAATCTACCATGAAACCCTTGTCTGGTGAATTTTATTTCCCTCCAAAGGAATTTGTTTATTTCTGTCACCAGCGTTTTAATCTCATCACATGGGAAGCAGACCTGAGGTGCCCAGAGCAATTAAACTTAAGAAAGTCACTTGCCCTGAGGGGCAGGGGTGGGATTTGCTTACAGTGGAGAGAATGGAGAAACATCCCACAAAGGGTGAAGATCACTGTTGAAGGGCAGTCCTGTGCATCCGGGCGAATTTCCCCCCTTTTCTCTGGGTATTACCCCCAAAGGCGGTGGGGCACTGGGTGGGGGGGGTACAGGGCCCTAGCTCAGCGAGGCAGTAAGGGTCAGATGGTGTCTTCTCATGGTGGCTACTTACATCATCTCCGTTCTTGCCAGGGGGGCCAGGAGGACCACGGGGACCCATGGGACCCTAGATGAGATAGGAGGAGAGGGGATTAGAATTACCAGGATAAGGAAGAAGGAAGGGAAAGGAGGTAAGGAAGACTCCAGATGGGAGTGGAGAATCCATGTATTTGCAGAGGGAGGTGTATTTGTACACAGAGTTCAAGTTGGGGAGGGGGCACTTACTGAAGCTCCAGGCTCGCCAGGCTCACCAGGGGGGCCTTGGAAACCTTGGGGACCCTGGAGGACAAGGAGAGAGGGGTGGGGTTAGAAGGGCAGGTCCCAGCCAGCCTTTTCCCATCTCACCAAGAGATCCCAATCCTTCATCCCAATCCTCCCGCTAGAAGCCCAAAGCTCGAGATGGTGTATGAAGATACCCTGGATACTCACAGGTGAGCCAGGGGGGCCAGGGAGACCACGAGGACCAGAAGGACCCTATAGAAGAAGAAGAAAAGGAGGCCCTGATGACGTTGCTGTGGGAAAGTGCCACAAGGGTGTGGTCTTGCTGTCTCCCATGGGTTCCTCTTGGGACCACCCAGTTGCCTTGCATCCTCTCTGGACTCTGAGGTCCCAGTGGTCATCTTGACCTCATAGGTTATCTCTGCCACCCCCCTATGCCATCACTGGCCCATCTTGTGTGGCTCCCCATCGGCTCTTCTTCTGTCATCTCTACGCCCCCTGGTGGCTCACCATGGGACCGGGCACGGAAACTCCTCCACCAGATTTCTCGTCATAGCCGTAAGACATTTGGGGAGCGAAGTTCTAGGGGGGGAAAAAACACAAGAGAGCGTATGAGAAAGTGGGGTCGGGACAGTGAGGTGAAAGGCAGGAGACGGAACCAACAATGGGACAAACGGCCATCATGTGCCTCCCGATGGGACGCACGAAGCAGGACATCACGTGTGAGATAGTCCTGCCAAAAATGCATCCGCGGAATCTGGTCATGAAGACACAGCCGACCAACCCAAACGGAGGGACAGTTTACCACACAAATGGGCTCTTCAAAGAACCTCAGTGTCATGAAAGACAAAAAAAAAAAAAAAAAAAAAGGCCTGAGGAATGTTCCAGATGAAAGGAAAACTAAAGAGACATAGCAATAAAATGCAATTCATGATCCTGGATTGGATCCTGGAATTGGAAAAAATAATGATATACAATAGGACATTGGTGAAATTTGAATAGGGACCGTGTATTAGGTATATATTGTAACAATGTTAAATTTCCAAAATGGAATCATTGTGCAGTGGGCCTTTAAGAGAATGGTCTTAGGGACATACTACCAACAACTTACTCCCAAACCAACGGTCCAGAAAGAAAAAGAGCCATCATTATATGGATATAGAGACAGAGACTGATAACGCAAACGGGACAGGCTGAGAAGGGTATATGAGAGGTCTTGGCATTGTTCTGGAAGCTTTTCTTTTAAGCTCGAAATTATTTCAAAATGTAAAGAATGCCATCTGCCCAAACCAAACCAAAAACCGGGGGTGGGGAGGAGCACCCGCTACTTACTCCTCCGAGGCCAGGGGGTCCAGGAGGTCCAGGGGGTCCGGGGGGTCCGGGAAGACCAGGCTGTCCGGGGATGCCATCTCGGCCAGGGGGGCCTGCGGGTCCCTGGAGCGGGAGAGGGCAGGCGGGTGAGCACAGGCCAGGAGCCACGCCCACCTGCAGCCCTCCGCAGCCCGGAGCGCCCCGCTTCTTACCCTGGGGCCTCGGGGGCCGGTGTCTCCTTTGGGTCCCTTTGGGGTTGGGAGAGAGGAAACAAAAGGACCTGGGTTAGAGGAGGGAGGGCCGAGGGGAGCCCGGGGAGGGGTGGCACCAGCCCAGGGCAGAGGATTACCTCGACTCCTGCGGTTTCTAGATCCGTAGGCGACACTAGGGGGAGAAGAAACGCGGGTTAGAGGCAGGGTTTGCTCGGGGGCACCGGCCGCAAAGCCCTCCCAGGCTCGGGCCGGGCCGCTCCCCCGTCCTCCCCATCCCCATCCCCAGCCCCAGCCCCAGCCCCAGGCCCAGCCCCAGGCCCGGAGGAGCCGTACCCTCGCCGTCGGGGCAGACCGGGCAGCACTCGCCCGGGGGAGCTACGGCGCCGGGGCAGTTCTTGGTGTCCTCGCAGATCACGTCATCGCACAACACGTTGCCGTTGTCGCAGACGCAGATCTGACAGACCTCGGGTTTCCATACTTCCCGGTCGTGGTACCGGATGCCGTTCTGTACGCAGGTGACTGGTGGGACTGCGGCGGCGAGAGGGGGGGCGCGGGGCTGTCAGCGGCGCCCGAGCCCCCGCCGCAGAGCTCCAGGGACCCCGGCCCTCGCCGCCGTCCCCTCCGTCTTAGAGACGTATTTAGATTTTCCATGTCCCGCCTCCCCCTCCTCCCCCTCCTCCTCTCCCCAAATCCTTAAAAGCTCAGAAGCTCATCTGCTCCTCATCAGCGCCAGTGACAGCGCCGCGGCGCCTCGCCAGCGCGGCTATAACTCTTTCCAGTTCTCAGGAATTTAAACAAAGCTTTAGGCGGGGGCTGCTTTCCAACGCCGACCTCAGCCCATTGGCGCCGAGGCCAAGTGAAATAAAAAGCCATTGGGGTGGGGGGCGGCGAGGGGAGGGGGAGGAGAGAGGGAACCGGAGGGGCCCCATCCAGAGGGCAGGCTTGTGGGGAGTGGTCTGGATGGCGACCGGAGGAGGAGGGGGTGGGAGGAGAGACGGGAGGTCCAGCCCCCATTCCTCCCGATTCCCCAGGCAGGTGGGAAGGCGTGGGAGGGGCTACGAGGATGGGGCGGGGCTGGTTTGCGTGGGGTCCCGCCCAGAGACTTGGACTATACCCCCCAAAGTTGGAGACGCCCTAACCTCCAGCGCCCAGACGTATCAAAAACCTTCTCTCTGGGACAACCCCCGTTTCCCAGAGCCAGCCAGCGCCCCTGGGTCACTCCGTAGCCAAAGAACCCAAAAGTCCGCAAGTAGTAAGGTCGTTAACCAGGCCACCGCACCAGCGTCTACCCAGACAGCCACTAGGTGGCGGGCAACGCTAAACAATTTCCCTGGGTTGGACACTTCTTTTAGAGTCAGGGGCCACGCCACGTCCAGTTTACTTTCTAGGTCTAGAGGTGGGGTTCACACTCCGCAACCACCCCCCACTTCCCGCTCCAGCTCCTGCGCGGAGGCGAAGCGCGGGACAGGGAGGAACGGTTCTCAATATTGATCAGCAGAGGGCGCAAGGACCCCCGCCCTGCCTGCCCAGTGCTCTCCAAAGTTTCTCCTCCGCCAACCCGCCCACTCTCTGCGCCCCCTCCCCCCTCGGCCCAGCACCCCCGCGGCCCCAGCAACACTGTCTAGCCTGCAGAGGGCAAACAATCTTTCCTTATGAATCATCCCACAGCCGTCCTGATGGTTTTTACATCTTGGGCTCCAAAAGCCTAGCTCGGCGCCCCCATCCCATCTTCGACGTACTTTCCCCGCGCCCCGCGCTCAGACCCCCTTTTCCCCGGTTGGACTCCGCCGTGCGCGCTCAGGACCCCCGCCTGCACTAACGCAAGCAGCGCTCCATCCTCCACTCCCGCTCCCGAGGGCGTTCATCTCCGCCCTCCCCGCCCAGGGTGCGTTCCCTCCCCGCCCAGGGTGCCAAAGAAGAGCCCCCAGCATCTCCCTCCCATCACCGAGTCCCCGGAGCACCTCGAGTCTCCGTTTTAAGTGGCGGACTCCCGGGACCGGGCGCAGGCTGCGACACCAAGCAGCCCCGGACCCTCCCAAGCTTGGGACTTACTGTCTTCTTCTTGGCCCTCCTCTTGGCCGTGCGTCAGGAGGGCGGTGGCCGCTAAGAGGAGCAGGAGCCGGAGGTCCACAAAGCTGAACATGTCTAGACCCTAGACATGTAGACTCTTTGCGGCTGGGGTGGGGGTTAGCGTCCGCTCATGCGTGGCCTCACAGTCCGCGTGCCTCCTGCTCCGACCCGGAGGAGAAACTCCCGTCTGCTCCGACCAGTGGCCAGGGCCCCTTTTATACCATCCCGATGGCGAGTGGGGAGGAACCCGGCCCCTAGGAGAGGGGGAGCCGGCCGCCCGTCCCCCAGCCAATCACAGCTGCCTGGCCCGGCCCCCAATTTGGGAGTTGGAACGGAGAGGAGGAGGAGGAGGAGGAGGAGGAGGAGGGAAGAGAAGGGGAGTCCACCGCACATCTCCCCCCTTCGCAGCTCTGCCTCCCCAGCCCCCCAGGCCAGCCTGGGCCAGAGATGCTACTGCTGGGGTGCGGCTGGGTCCTCAATATAGTGTAGGCTAAAGAGTGGGCCGGGGAGCCCCTTCCGCTTCCTCCCTGGGACCCCCAATCTGGGAGAACTGGACTTGGAGAGCAGGGTGGGGAGCCTTCCAAAGGTGGAGGGATTGGGGGCGATTGGGAGAGGGTCCTCCAGGCCATGCCTCACGCACCCTCCGGACAGCCTTGGCCAGAGCGAAGGGATGGGTATGAAGAGGCCAGCTGGGACCCCTCTAAAACAGGAGAACCAGAGAATTAAAAAGTTGTGCCTGTTTAGGGGTGTCTTCTAGTGTGCCTTGGGGATGGAGCTTAGGAATATTTGGGGACCAAGTTAGAGATGCCTTCATAGACATGAAGCATCAGATACTTGGGGGGATGCTGGCGAGAGGGGTTTTTTGGGGATGTCGATTCTTCTACCATGCCTGCAGCTCCCAGGCTCAAGCGCGCTCCCAGACCCCAGGCATGGCTGAGAGAGATTGGACGGGGAGACCCAGGCCCTGGGTGAGAGATGGGACTTCGTGGTCTCTCCAGAAGGAAGCTTTGGTGTGGAGTGATAGGGCAACACGGTTTGGGTGGGCAATTGCTAGGACCCTTCTGCCCCAGGGGGTGAGTTTACACTGGGGAAGGCTGTGACCACTGGTGGCTTAGAGAAGCGTCCTGGGTTGGGGTCTGCTATGGCCAGGAAGCAGGAGAGAACGCATGGGGGAGGCCACTTCACTGGACACAGGGCGCTCCTTGTGGGAGCTGCACAGAGTCCTGTCTCTGGTTGTACCTGGACTGAGGACTGGGGGCATATGGGAGAATTTGGGAGTCTGGGGGAGACTTATATTTGGGGGTTTGGGATGAAATCGCAGGGGAGGGTGAGTAACCCTTATTTTAGAGGCGGTTTCCCATGTCCAACTTCTTTCCTGAAACCCTAGGGCATTGCTCTCTGCCTCTCGCACCAGGAGAGAATCATCTGGGCACCCCGAGAGGATGTGGGGACCCCAAAAACAACAGGCTATATTTGGGGAAGAGACCTCTGGAAGACAGTGTCCTTTCTTCTCCGTGTCCCAACCTCCCAACAGTGTTCCATCCCAACCCCAGCCCCATCCAGGTCCTGGTCCTGCCAAAATCTGTGGGCCCAAGAGAAGGCAATGGGGGTCCCTGTGCAATGTCCATCCATTCCAATCCTTTCCGCACAGCTCCCCGCCCCCATCGCTCCAGAGCTGCAAACGTGGAAGCGGGGAGTCCCTCCTCCCCCAAACCATCCAAGATTCCTTTGCTCCCCCCCCCCGCCCCTTTCCACGCCCTCCCCCAGCTGGTTTTGTGCAACGAAGGCAAAGGGGAAAAAAAGACCAAGGGAAGAGAAGGGGAGGGAGCCACGTAGGCCGTGGGCAGCCAGGATGAGCGGTGCGGGTGGGGCTGTGGAGGGGACTGCAGGGGCTATAATTAAAGGGAAAATATAGAGTTTCCAGCGAGGCAGGCTGGAGACAGCGATGGAGGGCTGGGCCTTCATCAATTATCCCCACCATGTGGCACCCGCTTGTGGCCCAGGATCTGCCCCCGCCTAGTGCCAGCGACTCCAGGGCAGGACCAGGGGGCCGAGGTGCTGAGATGGCAGTTCCTTGAACCTCCAGTGTGGGATGTGGACAAGGGGTGCCCCCCAACAGAGCGTGAAGGTCTCGTTCCTCAGAAAGGTCAACCCTTTAGACTGGTCATCTGGGGCAGGGTGTCACAGGCTTGGGGTGAGAGCTGGTGTTCCCTGGCTACCTGCCTGCTTGCTGAGTTTTCTCAGCCGGAAGGGCTGGTGCCTACAGCCCCCTCCCCACGTGCTCCCTGTCCAGGCTCTCCCCCTTTACCCCCCTTAAAAAAAGATGAAGCCTCAGAGATGAGGCTTGGAAGTTGCTACATCGTGGGCCTGGAGTTCTGAAGAGCGTTCAGGGACCCCTGGGGGTGTGGGTGCATGTGACAGCCACCGCCCCACTGTCCAATGTCAGACTCCCATCCCAGGGGCTCCGGGCAGAGGGTTTCTGAGCATCCTTTACACGTGGCACAGAGCTGAGGCCCAGGGCCTTCTCTGCCACTTTCTGACTTGAAACGCTTGGCGGGTGCCCAGCCCGAAGATGTGTCTTTAATTTCTGCAGCATGACAGCGAGAGGAAGAATGTGCTTGGGGTCTCCTCCCAGCCTGGCTGGGCCTCCTTTGGCCAGGACTGAGGGCTTGAGACTGGGGAGAGGGAAGGGGGAGGGAACTGGGGCTGGAGAGGGGAGGAGACGCCACCTCATCTTTAGGAAACTCTGAAGCTCTGGCTTCTTGTGGAATGTAAGACTTTGTCCGGCATTTGGAGTGGGGGGAGCAAAAGCCAACGTCTGCTTCCCCCACGTCCAAGAAATGGTAAAGTCATCAGCACTTAGGGGAAAAAAAATTCCTCAAGAAGAAAAACAGAAAGAGGAAAATGCTGAGCTCTGAATTCACTCCCTCTCCAAATTTCCCCAAGTGCCCTCTCTCCACAAGGTGGGGGGCAGGCCTGTGCTCCCCAACTCCCCATCCCTCTGGAGCCCCTCAAGGCCCCAGCTTGGACTCCGTGGTGTGGGACAGGGAGACGAGGCAGCCCAGGTGTTGGTGCACCTGGTGAGCAGGTGGGCAGCCCTTTGCAGCTGCTCTGGTTCCCGAGGATCTGTTGCTCTCCCTCCCTGTTTGAGCATCCTTCCAGAATGCTCCCTGCCCCCCCTCCCCGCCACTGGTGATAGAGAAAGGGTCCCTAGGAGTGGGAGGGGATGGGGAGAGAGGAGGGGAGGGTCTAAGAGTGAGACTACAGTGAAGACCTTGGTCTTCATACACCCTCATCACGGAGCTCTGCACCTGTCCTGTTGAGAGAGAGTCAGGGGCAGCCTGGGACAGACCCCGGTGGGTGGGCTCCTCTCCTCCCTCCCTTCCTCAGCATTGCACCATCAGGCCCTCTGGTCCTCTGCTACGTTCCTTAGCTTCCAGGCACAGCTCGGCTTTCCTGTGCCTCTGCTCCACCCGAGTCCGTTGGCCTCCTGAGATTCCCTCTGACTCTCATCCTTTCCAGGTTCAGAGGGAAGGTGATGGATTGAGTCTGGCCGTGTTGAGTGTTAGGGTTGGGAAGGGGAGAAGGAACCCACCCAGGAAACTGAACAAGAATAGGAAAAGTAGGAGAGCAAGGAGGAGAGGGGCGGTGGGTGTCACGTAGGCAGAGGGAAGATTGTTCTAGAAGGAGGAACAGTTATATATGCTGCAGAGAGCATTCCTATGATGAGGAAAACATTCACTGGATGTAGCAACATGGCAGCTAAATGTGAGCTGTTTTGGTGGACTGATGGGCGAGGAAGCCAGACAGCAGTGGGCTGAGGAGTGAGTGGGAGACCTGGAAATGGGGTCAGAGTGGACAACTCGGAGGAGGAGTTTGGCTGTGAAGGGGAGGAGCGTAGATACCTCATTCACCGTCCCTTCCTCCTTCCCTTTTTCTTTCTCTCACTCTCTCACTCCCACTCCTGTCTGCCTTTCTGTCCTCTGCCTCCCTCCACTTTCTCTCAGTGGGACTCGGCTTCTTTTAAATCCTTCCACTCTCTGGAGCTTTTCCATGAACTCCAGTTGCCTTTTCTTGCTCTTCCTCTTTTCTTTTCTTCCCAGGTGACCCAAGCCTCAAATACCTGCACCCAGGCCCAGCCTCCACCTCATTCTCTTCTAGAGCAAGCCCTGGGCCCAGGATCTTGGAGAGAAGGCTTCCTTTCTAGTTGTGGCACATCCTGCCCCAATTATGGTCCCCCCCACACCCACCCGCAGCTCGAGAGGGGAACGTTTGGGGGCAGGAGAACCAGGAAACGCACTGGGATGAGCTGGGAGGAAACGGCTGGGGCATGGGCCATAGGACACTAGGACCATGCTCCTCACTCTGCTCCCTAGGCCCAACTCCAGCCACCCCACCAGGTCCCAGCCGGTCCCAGCTGAGAGTAACGGGCTGGATGGGGACGTTGTCAGGCTTGGGGGACCCAAGTCCTCTCTTCCACTCTGTGCTGATCACAAGCGCGGGACCAACGCCCATCTTCCCTGCTGGAACGTGAGCTGCAGGGCAGGGACCTGTCAGGGTCCTCATCTACGCATCTCTGGCCCCTCACTGTGTCTGGAGGCAGAGCAGGTTCTCAGCACAGGTTTGAGAGAGTGAGTTCATTGAAGTGCTATTTACCCCTTTCTGGTTTGGTTCAATAAACACTGTGCTTGTTCTATCCCATTCCCCAATGCTTTCCTTTTTTCTATTCTTTTGTCTCCTCCACCCTTAACCTTTTCCCTCTTCAGGTATTTTTCTTCCTTTTCTTAGTTCTTTTCGTTCCTTTCCCCTCTCTCCTCTGCCTCTGGCCGGTTGTCCCACTCCTCTACCCACACACTCTTCCGGCATCTCTGGTGCTCCATTGGGCCCTGTCTCCTGATGCCCAAGCTACAGCGGAGAGCAGGGAGCGCAGCTGGGAGGGGCGGGTCAGAGGCTTGCGTCACAACCCAATGTCTGGTTGAAGTGTTCCGGATATGGATGGAGAGGTTCCTTTGAGGCTTAGATTTTTAAAAATATATGTAAGTGAATGGGGTAGCCTGCATGAGGCAGAGGCACCTGTCCAGACCCTGATTTCCTTCGTTCACTCCCACTCCCATTGTCCCCACAGATAAGCCTCAGCCACAGATGTCTGGTGTCTTCCACTTCTCCACCTGCTACCAGTCCTTCCTCCAGCAAACCTGGAATTCTGGACTTGCTGCGCTGGAGCGGGGGATCCCACCCTGCTGGTTTGCGCCAGCCCTGGGCAGAGCACCCCTTAGGACATAGTCTGATCTGGATGCAGAAAGGATCCAGAATTATTCATGAAACAATTATTTGCTGGGTACTTTGCATTCAGTGTCTGCCTTCATGGAGCTTATGTCTGGTAGAGACAGACATGAATGAAATGACGTATGTCTCTTCATTGAAATGACAACTGTAAGGTTTATACAGGAAAGGAACGCAAAGCTCTGAGTGGCAGGCATTCCAGGGAGTCTACCTTAGACCTGGGGACCCAGTAAGGCATTCCCTAATAGGTTGACATGAATAGAGATAACTTAGGTAAGGGGTCGATGGCAGGGTAGGGGATTGAGGTGGGCGTGATGGTACCACATATGCAAAGGCTCTGGGGCAGGAGGGAGCATGACAAGTTCTAGATGTCTACGAAATCCAGAGAAGACCGGTGTGGCTGGAGCACAGGAAACAAAGGCCAGGCAGGCCCAAAGAGCCCACTAGGGTGTTCGTCTTTGTCCTGAGGGCTTTGGGCCCCATAAGGTGTCTGAAGCAGAGAGGGTCTCGATCATGTCTGCATTTGAAAAGATCATCGTGGTCACTTGGTGGAGTAGATACTGAAGGAAGGCTGTGGTGGAAGGTGGCTGCTGCAGGCGCCCAGGTGAGAGCTGATGAGAGCCTGGACCAGGTTGAAGGGAATGGAAACAGAGAAGAGGAGGGATTCTATGGGAGGCAGAATTGACAGGTGCCGGGGTTGGATTGGACTTGGAGTGTGGTGGTGGGGAGCACAGATGGTTCCTGGTCTTCTGACCTGAGAGACAGGAGGTGTGGTGCTCTGGAAGAGAAGAGGCTCAGCAAGGACCCTGTTTGGGGAACAAGACCCTGAGTTCCGTGTCTATTGCAGACACTCTAGTCAACTCTATTGAGTGGATGGTTACCACAGACTTCCTGGGGTCAGCCTGTGCTGAAGAGTGCTCTGTCCTCAGAGAGTGGAGAGTCAGGAAGGGAAATAAAAGAAACACCAAAATGTCTCTCACTCCAGGCAGCACTGGCTGTGTGACTTTGAGTAAGTTGCTTCATCTCCCTGAACCTCATTCTTCCAATCTGTGAAATGGGGTAGCAGCAGTAAGGCCACCTTGCTGGCCTGTGTCATTTTCAGTAAATGGAAGCCTCAGGGAGGTACCAAGAGGAATGGCAATGAGAGATGAGGTAGGTTTTATGGAGGAGATTGCTTTTGAGTTGGGTCCAGGAGGACCAGTGTCAGGGTTTGAATGTAGGGTTGGAATGGGAAGGTGGGAGGGAAGGCATGCCAAGCCTGGGAACACACACACACACACACACACACACACACACACACACACACACACATTCTTGAGGTGAAGGGGGAGGGAAAGACAGAAGGCCATGGGCAGAGGAAACATGGAAGATAAGGCTGGACAGGTAGGCTGGGGACAACTTAGAGGCTTGGAATTCTAGGAGAGGAATTTATAACCAATTCGGTGGCCATAGAGAGCCAGTAACTGCTCTTGAGCAGGGTATGGCTGTGAACCTTTGCCAAGGACTTGTCCAGAGAACCTACACCTTGGTGACAGCAGAAGAGCTCAAGTTAGAAGGCTGTGGCCTTTAAGGGAAAGGGAAGATGCAAGGAAAGTGGGTGGGATTCGTGGATCTCGGATCAACAAGAAAACATGGCATGAGAGCAGGCAGAGAGGTAGACCAGATGACCCCTCCAAAGTTGAGTTTCAACTTCTACTAGATTTTGGAGCCTTCAGTCGTAAGGTGGGAATATCGGAGAACTATAGATGTTCTGGGAGGAAACACTGAGTTCATTCTTCCCTGCCTTCCCCAAATTGCACAGAGGAGAAAACGAAGGCTCAGAGAAGGGAGGTATCCTACTTAAAGCTACACATTTGAGATGGAGGGGTCAGAGGTAAAATCCTTGCCTCATTTCAAGATCTTAAGTGGTGGGGGCTGAGGAGCTAGAGAGGTTAGGAGAGCAACTGGAGGTGGGGGCTCGGCCTGACACAGGGATCCCAGAGAACACCAGTCCAGGCCTGTGGGGATATGGTGAGAGCCGCTCTCAACTCTCAGCTGAGCCATGTGGCCAGAGGGGGAAGGGAGCCTGGTGGGCAGAGTAGAACTGCCACATGGTAGAGGCTTGATGTGAACCATCTGGCCTGGGCGGAGTGTGGGCTGCAGGGAGGGAGGAGCAGGAGCCGGGAAAGAGGCCATGGTGGGCGGGTGGATGGCGGGTTGGGGCTGGGAGTGGCCACCCGGAGGCCCCTACCTTCTAGACTGCTGCAGTCCAGATGCCTTCACAGCCATGGCCTGGCCCATCCAACCCGCTGACCTCATTCCCAGCTCCCCTCCCTTGCAGGCCCCCCTCTGCCTGCCACGTAGACTGGGCTTTAGCTGCATCCACTGCCTGGGGAGGAAGAGCAGACAGCACTTGGGTGCCCTGAGCCCAGAGCCCAGAGCCCTGCCAGGTCAGGCAGACCTGGGGGAGCAGCTGTGTTCCCTGGGCCCACTCTAGGCGCGTTTCCCCTCCTAAGGGGGAGCCCAATAAAGGGAATGGAGTGGGGTCATGGGAGGAACATGGGCAAAACCAAGGGGGGCTCTTGGGAGGCCATGTCAGCCACCCCCCTGTTATTCTCAGGCCCGGAGGGGTCCGGACAGGACAGTGGTCGGCAAACTCATTAGTCAACAGAGCCAAATAGCAACAGTACAACGATTGAAATTTCTCTTGAGAGCCAAATTTTTTAAACTTAAACTTCTTCTAATGCCACTTCTTCAACATAGACTCGCCCAGGCCGTGGTATTTCGTGGAAGAGCCACACTCAAGGGGCCAAAGAGCCGCATGTGGCTCGCGAGCCGCAGTTTGCCCACCACTGGGATAGGACATCTTCCTCTTCTCAAACAGTTCTCAGGGAGGGGAGCTCCCTGGAGGTGTGGGGTCCTCTGTCTGATCTGGGCTTCGTGTCCCGGCTGCGTTGGGACAGAAGGGGGAGCACATCATGCCCCTTCCCCAGGGCATCTCTATGACCTTCCTTTCCATCCTGCTCCCAGGCCAGAGCCTCTCCTCAGCTCTGCCTCTTGACCTTCCGCCTTCCCCTTGCCTCCCTGCCCCCCAGGCCCTGGGTCTTCTCTCCGGGCCGCCCCAGCTGAACAGGGGGCTGTCCCCGCGCCTCTCCTCGCAAGGCGTTCCAGGCCTGTGAGTCATCGGGAATGTCTGCTCTGGCTGCTGCTTCCCTCCAGAGGCTGTGGACCCTCTTTCCCCTCCTCCCCCAAACGAAGGGCAAGGGTGCCCCTCCCAGGCAGGGGCTCTGGAGGAGGGGGAGGGAAGCCATGTGCGAGACCAGGGAGGCCCTGCTCCCCCAGGGCAGTGAGGAGGGGACTTAGAGGACTCCCCCAGACGCCACAGATAGTTTCCAGTCCTTTTTTCCTGTCCTAGATGGGGAAACTGAGGAGGGGCAGGCGGGGGCGGGAGGCCGAGGAGCCAGAACTTGGGTGGACTCAGGCTCCTCCTCCCTCTGTTTTAGGGCTCGGCGTGGCCAGGCTGGGAACCGGCCCAGGCCTCTTTCTGAAGGGCCCTCCCTACATTCAAAGCCAGGTCTGGCAGGAAAGCTGGAGAGAGGCCACTGCTACCGCCTCGCCGCAGACTCCAAGGATGACACGTCCTGACTGGGTGGGGAGTCCACGTTTGCAGGAAAGGGGGAGGCCGGGGGCCTGGACCTTTCCCACAGGCTCCTGCACCCTGTGAGGCTGCCTCCGTCCCCTCCTCCTCTCTGTCTCTCCTCCTGGGCAGCCCTGTTCCTCCTCCTCCTCTCCCTCCTCCTCCTCCTCCTCCTCCTCCTCCTCCTCCTCCTCCTCCTCCTCCAGCCAGAAGAAACAACTGAGGATGGAGGGGAGGCTGAGGGGGAGGGCAGGTGTTGGGGAAAGTCCCAGTGCCCTCCTCCCCGATGCGTCCCCTTCTCCTCCAAGTTCCTGCTCCTCAGCCCTGGATTCGTTGTCTAGAGACCAAGGATCTAGCCCCCAACTTGCCTGGTGACTTTGGCCATTTCACATGCTATTACAGAGCCTGTTTCCTCACCTGCAACATGGGGTCTGGGCAGAAGAAGTCCTTCCCAATGGGGCTGGTCTGTAATTCTGTGTCTCCCCAGTCAGACAGACAGACAGACATCCAGGCACTTATACACACACACACTCATACCCACCGACTCACATAGTGCCTCGCACACACCCCTGCACACACGCACGTGCACACGCTTTCACACATTCATTTGCGCGTGCACGTGGCCCCTTGCTTGCTTTGGGTGCAGCAGCTGCCACATTTCCTATTTCTCTCTTTCTGACAGCCCCCCCCTCGTACCCCCCGCCCCATTTCTTTTCTCATTCCTATCGCACCTCCTCCCCTTCACCTCTCCTTTAATCTCCTCCTCCTGAGGTCACCGGCAGGGCAAAGGCAAGAAGGAAGAGTGGGATGTGAGAGGTGAACTTCAGAGTACCATCCATCTGACCCTGCGAGGACCCCGCCCACCACCCTCTCAGGTCACTTGGCTCTTGCGGAGGTTCTGGGTGGGAGGGATGAGGGGGGGGGGGCGAGGAAGAGAGCAGAGAAAGGCTTGCTCTTCTCTACCCAGCTGGGGACCTGCAGGCGACCCCCCTCACTTCTCTTTCCTGAACTTCATGAACATTCACGTTCAAACATCTCTGTGCCACGGACATGCCGGGGCCGCCTGCTCTGTATGATGATGTTAGCAGCTTGCCCTGGCGGCGTTGCCCCAGGCTGCACGCTTCTAGGAACTTCCACCTAAGGGACTCTGGTCGGAGCTCAGAGAGGCCTGTTCCAGGGGATGAGCTATCTGTTGGCCAGAAGAGGCGTGGGAACTGGGCAGCGGCGCTCACCCCTCAGACCCAGCCTGACTCAGGAATAACCACAAACATCTGTGCCAGGCTGTGTTGTAGCACTCCACACAAAGCCCTCCGAGGTGCGTGCTGTTATTGTCTCCGATTTCAGAAGAGGAAAGAGAGGCCCAGAGAGGTTAAGTCAGTTGCTTGGAGTCACACAGCTAGGAAGTGGCTGAGCTGGGATTCAAACCCAGGCAGCCCCACAGGCTTAACTGCTACTCTCGACAGGTCCAAGAGGCCCCGGTTGGATGCCGAGGGATGCCCTCCCGCCTAGTCTGAAGAAGCAACCGTTACCCAAACGTGCCACTCCATCTGTGTGCACAGATGGGAAGGTGCGCAGTGTCACGTGGCAGGAATCGGACCACGGGCATCACCACTGCGGCTGGGAGGCCCTGCGGAAGCCCCGCCTCCCTCCATCTGCAGAGGAACTTTGGTGAGCTGACAGCACCCACACGCCATCTCCTCTAGTCCCCACAACAGCTCCGGGAGATCCGTCTTTAAAAAAAAAAAAAAAAAAAAAAAAAAATATATATATATATATATATATATATATATATATATATATATATATATATTGATTTCAGAGAGGAAGGGAGAGGAGAGAGAGAGAGAGAAACATCACTGATGAAAGAGAATCACTGATTGGCTGCCTTCTGCACACCCCCTACTGGGGATCGAGGCGGCGACCTCGGGCGTGTGCCATTGGCCAGAATCGAACCTGGGACCCTTTCAGTCCACAGGCTGACGCTCTATCCACTGAGCCAAACCAGCTAGGGCGGGAGATCAGTCTTAATCCCTCTATTTTACAGAGGGGGGACCTGGGACTCAGAAGGGCCAAGGCATCGTCTAAGAACCCCTTCCCAGAGCTGAGAGAACTTGGCAGCCAGATCAGGCTTCTTCTCATTGCCCGTGTGCTCCCTAATTACAAAGCCACGCAACCACTAGCCATGCATAGCCACGTACAACAGACCACGTGTACCTGGGAAGATTCAGCCCTCCGTCCTGTAGCAAATGGCACTTCGCTCCTCCTCACGGACAATCCCCCCAGGAAGGTCTTATACCCATTCTGCAGGTGAGGGGAAGCCCTGTGCTGGGGACCCCCTCAGCCAGGAAGTGGTGAAGCTGTGACCAGATCCCGGGCCTGCCTGGCCTGGCCACAGAGCCAGCGTTCTTCTTACTGCGCGACACTACCTGCCACCCTCATTGTCATCCAGCCCAGAAGCAGCCCTCACACGCCCATCCCCACTGAGCACACAGGAATGTAACAGGTACAGGGAAATTATACCCAGCATGCACCTGCATGACGTAGGCTGTTTCTTGGTGTTTTCTGTGTGCCAGGCTCTGACCTAAGGGCCGCAGACGCATTAGCGCACTGAATGTATACAACAATCCTATGTTGTAGGTTCTGTAAATATCCTTCTCCTCATTTTACAGGTGAGGAAACTGGGGCTCAGAGAGGTTAAGTAACTTGCTCAAGGTCACACAGCTAGGAAGTAGCAGAGCTGAGATTTGAACCCTGGCTCTCACTACTATGCTGTAGCCCTTTCTCTAATCTGACGGGGTACTACTCAGTCACTCAGTCGGCAACCACTACCGAACACACTGCTGTGCCCAGCGCTGTGCCGGGCCCTCGGCACATAGAGGTGAACAGGCTCAGGTCCTCCCTGCCTCCTCCACCTGCCCCTACCCAGCACCGCACAATCGATGGGGCTGTGCCCACACTCACTCTCCCTCCTTCCCACAGAGCCTCCTCTCCAGCCAGCGAGGACATGTGGATCTTGGCTCTGGTTTGCATTCGACACCTAGTGAGGGAAAACACTGAAGTGGTGCCAAAGCCTGAATGGGAACACAGGGGCAGGGAGATGCAAATGGGGTAGGACAGCTGGGGGCCGGGGCTGGGGCAGGGGTTGGGGTGGGGCCGTCTCCCTACTTCTGCCTCCATTCTGGTCTTAGGCTCACATCCATTCTGTCTCTCTTCATCACAGATCTTCTCCTGGCATCTCTCGACCATTCTCTCCATTTCTGTCTCTCTGTGTGTATCCGTCTGTCTTTCCCTGTCCCTTCACTGCGCGTCAGATGCAGTCATCCCCTGTGGGGATGGATGATGGATCAGAAGCTTGGGCACCCACCATCAGGTGGACATCAGCTCTGTCTCGTGATCCTTCCTACCGGCCTCCTCTTTACAAAGGACCACAGTTCTCTCCTCTTCAAGCCTTCCTCCCAGGCTCTCTCTGCCCCTGAATACTAATATCTGAGGGTCAGCCTAGGCCCGTGGTCGGCAAACTGCGGCTCGCGAGCCACATGCAGCTCTTTGGCCCCTTGAGTGTGGCTCTTCCACAAAATACCACGGCCTGGGCGAGTCTATTTTGAAAAAGTGGCGTTAGAAGAAGTTTAAGTTTAAAAAATTTGGCTCTCAAAAGAAATCTCAATCGTTGTCCTGTTGATATTTGGCTCTGTTGACTAATGAGTTTGCCGAACCACTGGCCTAGGCTGCAGGTCTGAGCTGTGTCCTGCCTCCCTCTTCAGACTGGGGGGAAAAGCCGTGTTCCTCCCATCAGACAGGAAGCTCCCAAGGATAAGGATTATGTCTCCTCATTCAGACTGAGCTCCCCGAGGACAGGGACTGTGTCTCCCCCGCAGACTGGGGTTCCTCGAAGGTAGAACCTGGGTTTCCTCCATCAGACTGGGGGCAGGGCCTGTGTCTCCTTCCTCCAGAGCCTTCTGGTCTTTAGCTCAGGCTCTGCCTTGGGAAGCATGTAGCAGGAATGAAGGGACTGAGGCGCTCCCCACCCTCCACAGCTCCCTCCAAAGACCACTCACACTTTAATGCTTTAATGTCCACCCCACTCTGGTGAGCCCAGCTTCAGTCCCCTCCCTCCCAGGTGGGTCTTTCCTTCCCCGGGGCAACTGGAGATAAGGAAGACGGGGATACTGATATACAACAATCCATGGAAAAATCTGTGGGCGGGGATCCTGCCCAATCACCAGTGTCCTGACATCCCAATCCTACCCCAAATCCAAGTGTGGCCTCCTCACCCGTCTTTCTCCTCATTTCTGGAGTAGAGTTCATTGGTCTGATGGTTTCCTAATGCTATTTAGAAAAAAAATAACCCTTTTCTTTGGCATGATTTTAGATTTACGGGAAAGTGGCAAAGAGAGTCTAGAAAGTATAGAAAGTTCCTACATACCCCCTCATCCAATTCCCCTAATGTTAACATCCGACATCATCATGGTACATTTGCCAAAACTAAGAAGGCAATATCGGCACGTTAGTATTAACTAACTCCAGGCTTTATTCAGATTTCACTAGCTTTTCTACTAATGCGCCTTTTCTGTGCCAGGACCCCATCTGGGATATCACATTGCCTTTGGTCATCGTGTCTCGTTGGTCTCCTCTGTTCATGGACAGTTTTTCAGCGTTTCCTTGTTTTTCACAACCTTCATGGTTTTGAGGACTCGCGGTTACGTATCCTGTAGAATTCCCCTGTGTTATTTCTCAGCAGGAAAAGCCTTTTCTCCAATGAAACCCTGTGCTGAGTCCTGGGATATGGGCAGAGACAAAAGTGGAGTTTCTTGGGCCCCAGCAGCCATGGGAGAGGCTGTGGGGGGAGCCTGAATATGGATCTCCCTGCTCCCCACCCCGAGAACTCTACGAAACCCCGATGGGGTCATGGGACCCAGTTTGAAAACCATGAACCGAGGCCAAGCTCTGCTCAGTGCATGGTTTTTCCCTATAACGCCCTGGACAGGGGGTGAGAGGCCCAGTCTCACATATTCCCAGCGACAGGCCCGTCCGAATTTTTGAGGGAGCTCTGATGCCAAAAAGGCCTTTGAAAGCTGCCGCTCCCCAGCCTCTGTTGTAGGCACACCTGGGGCGTGCTGCCCGGATGCACCCTCTCCTACAGGACGGACACGCCCACTTCCCCAGCTGATGGAAGTGCGGCAGGCGTGGGCTCCCTATCCCTCTCCAAGTATCACTGTCAGCCAAAGGTAGCTACTTCGCCAGAGGTCAGGCTCCTCCTCGGAGGCAGTCATCCTATGCCTGGTTGATGTGAGGGTACGAAAGCCCTGACCCCTTGCCTGGCTGGTGTGGCTCAGTGGTTGAGCATTGACCTATGATCCTGGAGGTCACGGTTCGATTCCCAGTCAGGGCATATGCCTGGGTTGTGGGCTTGATCCCCAGTGTGGGGCGTGCAGGAGGCAGCCGATCAATGATTCTCTCTCATCATTGATGTTTCTATCTCTCTCTCCCTCTCTCTTCCTCTCTGAAATCAATAAACATATATTTTTTTTAAATAAAAGACCTGTATATTGAAAACATATATATATTTATGCCCTGACTCCTTGTCTCAAGGGGGGACAACTCTGAAGGGCCATCTCAGCTCCAGAGCTATTAATGGGGTAGATGAGGCCTTTGCAGTTAAAGGCCCCCTCTGCCCAGTCCTTCATTCACTCCCCAACCAATCTAGATCCCTACGAGAAAGGCCACCTGCATTGGAGGATTATACATTGTTTGAAAGACAGCTTCTTGGGGGCTTCAGGGCCTTGGTAGAGGTAGAGTGCCTAACAACCAGGGACACCAGGTGACCATGTGGCTGCAGCTGCCTACCATGAGCTGGTTCTGACAAGACCCACCATGTTTCAGTGAGTCTCCTCTCCTTCTAACGGAACCGTCTGGGTGTCTGGTGATTACATGGCCTAGATCTCTCTTGAATGTCCCCGTATGTGGCCATCAATGTTCCTTCCACTTAACATATCAGCCAAGAACATGTGCTTCCAGCTGGATGTGGCCAGAGATCAGAGTAACAAGACACACATCTCCATCCTCCATCTGATGACTCAGACAGGAGACTTAAGGGCTATAAAAAATGTCCCCAAGTGTGGTCCATGGACCACTGGGGAGGTCCTTCAAAGTCTACAAGTGATACACGGGTGCTGGAGGTTCCCAAGGAAAAAGGACGGAATGATTTTACCCATACACTTGAAATGCAAAATTAAGATTTTTCACAGCCATCCCCTTATGTTCTAGATAACGGTCACATTCTTCAACACTGTGCACGTGCTACAGGTTCGAATTTGGTTGATCTATCTTGGCAGTTTGTGTCGGGCGATATGTTTTTCAAGTCATTTATGGGTTTTTGGTGATTACTTTTGTGATGTGTAATATCCTCAACTCAACTTTGAAGTTAATGGTTCAAAAAAAAAAAAAAAGGCTCATAAAAGAGCGATGAAAATAGTAACCCAAATAGTAACCCAAATACTGAGAGCAGTGTTATAAAAGCAATTAGCGAACAGGAATCTAGTCTAAAAATGTAAATCCCTAAGAACTGGAACATGTGTGAAGACTTCACATGAACAGCTGAGATAGAAACGTGTAAATAGTGAGTCCGATATTGAATATCCAGCACTGGACTTCGCTGGACTGGCTACCCATCCCATCCTAATCCCCAGTGTGTGTTTGTTATGAAACTTTGTCAAATAGTGGCATAAAGCCATCAAGACTTTCACATCATTCTCAAACACAGCACAGTGACCTTTCTGGTAAACCATTAGAGTTTTTTCTTTTCCAGAACAAGAGTAAAACAAGCTTTCCAGGACAAAATTGATAGATCGCCTCTCCCCAGCCCCCGCCCACCCCACTAAAGGCAGGAACAAAAACCAAGCTACTCAGGCAAGCATTTAAGTTGCATTCCTCTTAGTAAAACACAGATGCATGTAACACACTATCTGAGAAGCTTGTGAAGTGGCTTATTAATGACACGTTTCTATCAGACGGAATACAGAACCAACTTTTGGCAAATTTCCTTTATCGAATGACAGGGCTAGGCATCACATAGTATCCATGGCACACATTATGAGAAAATAGTCGGGTTTTAATAAATCCTGCTATCTTATAACTCCTCGTTAAAAACTGTGAAATGTTGCTCCTCTAAGATTAGGTTTGGACTACCACAAGTATTGAACATATTGCCATCTGAGCAAGCTGTGTATGATCTAGAACTGGTCTCCAGTGGCATAATCAATGACTTGAAGAAATGGTTTTATCTCAACTTTCTTTTCAAAAATTCATGTGGGCCCACCCTAACCGATTTGGCTCAGTGGATAGAGCGTCAGCCTGTGGACTGAAAGGTCCCAGGTTCGATTCCGGTCAAGGGCATGTACCTTGGTTGCGGGCACATCCCCTGTAGGAGGTGTGGAGGAGGCAGCTGATCGGTGTTTCTCTCTCATTGATGTTTCTAACTCTCTATCCCTCTCCTTTCCTTTCTGTAAAAAAATCAATAAAATATATATTTTTAAAAAAGATATATTTATTAAAAAAAAGAATTCATGTGGGCCCATGTGTGCGAAGTTGGTTTAAATCAACGACGTGCAGAGTCCAAACGCATTAGCATATGTGTGCTTCATGTATCAGAGAAAGGGGTTCAGTAGCTTTCAGTGTTATCACCAAGAGCCCGTGCTTCAGGAAAAAGGATCCCGTGCTGAAGTGATTATTTTGTGAGTCACGGTATGAAGTGGAAAGATGGCCTGGCAATGGCTGCTGAGGGAGCACCAGGACGGGCGCCCCTCCAAGGATGAAAGAAGTTGTGCCTCAGAGCCAGCTCCTATGTGTTTCCTGCTCTTTCCCCAGCATTTTGGCAATGTCAGCTGTTGTCCCCCATATCCCTTCTCTCTCAGAGGAATAATATTCCCAAATTTTAGTTGGATCCATGACCACTTAGGATAAAAAAAAAGACATTTCCTCTACTCCCTTTCAGCTAGGTGTGGTCATGTGACCATGTTCCGGCCAATGGGATGTGAGCTGAAGTATGACTACAGGTCCTTAGAGGGAGTGGGCATGTTTTTCCCCTCCATTTTCCTCCAACGACTGCTTGGAACCTCATGCTGTGGAGAGCCACCTTGGAGCACACTGATGAGGGTAAGACCTAAGGGTAGCAGAACAAGAAGAGAGAAGGATCCTGGGTCCCTGGACAAAATAATAAAGAAGAGCCACCTTCCCAGCCCTGGACCACCTGTCTCTGGGTTATTTTGGATGGAAGAGAAATAAATTGCTGTCTTGTCTAAGCCACTGTTACTTTGGATCTCTGTCATGAATGGACAAACCTAAATCCTACCCAAGATGGCGTTGAAGGACATAGTGGAAAGTGTAACTCCAGTCCTGTTTCACTCACTGAGTGTACTTTTCAGCATCCTATGCAAAGACAGAGGCAGCAAGTTCAAGTCCATTTTCCCAGCTATTCTAGCTATGGAGGGAAAAGGCTCCCACAAGGAGTTTTGAAAAGGATGATGACATTTTTTCATGTCATTATTGATCGTGCCACTCAAGACCACTTCTAAGGTCTCAAGTGACCTCCTCTGATGGCCACATGTTCCACATCTCTACTGCCCAAACATTGCCAAACAATTACAGCATTCACCGTTCACTATCCAGTTAGCAGGAATCCTTAAGACCAAACTGTGGCGTGACTCCTCCATCATGAGAATTTGATTCCTTCTCAACACTTGGTGATTTTTCTTTCTAAGCAGGAGAAAGGAGTCAATGACCTATTCTTAAGATGATTTAAAAACCACATCCAAATATTACATCAGAACGTAAAGAATTCTTTCCGAGGTCCAATTCCACCGAAGAGAGGATTATGGCTCAGTCAGTCTCTCTCTCTCCAGGTGAAGTGCACAGTCTTGTGACTTTTGGAAGCTCCGTCCCTGTTGACCTAGTGTCTGCGAGAGCGCAAAATAGAAGCAGCTCTGTGATTTCTGGATGCTTCTTTGGTCTGAATCCACAGCCCTCTGACAGAGCCACCAAACATTTGCTGCCATTTCTAATGACCTATAATTGTGGTTTAGGATTTCCTAATTTAGTACAAATAGGGGGTAAGAAAAGAAACAGACAGGATGTGAAAACTCCTGTGGCTCCTCACGGTGCCACGGGGCATCGATACACGGGTGGCGCTCTTCAGACGGTATCACCCCTCTCACCATGTGAAACAAATACCCTTCGTATTACGTTTACAAAGGCGCGTTTTTATTCTTTTAGAAAGACGGTGTTCTTTCTGAATGTGCTCGGGTGGGGTGGTCGGTGTGCGCGCTCAGTGCCCATTAAGGGATTTTTTGATGCTAAGAGTGTAGGGAACACTCCGGGATGGCCGCATTCCACCGCAGATAGAGAAATCCCTAGGGGGACTCCAGAGAGGCCCCTGCGATCTTGCAGCCCGGCTTGCCTGGCCCAGGCCCGCCTGCCAGCTGGACTGACCCTCATCACAGCCTCTCCCGGTGAGTCACAGGCTTCTGCTCACAATGTCCCATCTGCCCCACTCCAAGTCTACTGTGGGAGGCATTAATGTTCCCATTAAACGGCTAGGACCCGAAGTCCAGGGAGCTTCTCCCAGGGCGGTGGGGGGAGGGCTAAACAAAAACCCAAGCCTTTCTATGTCCCCAGAAAGGCTCTTCTCCCCGCACCCCTGCACTTAAATGTCTGAAAAACAGCCTAAACTAAGGAATAATGGCTACAGACTTAATGAGTGACAGACACCCACCCCCCACCAGCTTACATTGCCTCCAGCTTCAGCACAGCCCTGTGCGCTATACTGAACATTAATTAGATCCACTTTACAGATGAGAAAACTGAGGTTCAGAGAGGTTAAGGAACTTGCCACTGCCACACTGCTAGGGAGTGGCAACAACCTGAGGCCGGACAGTCAAGAGCCAGCTTTTAACCCCACCAATGGCCATCCCTTTGGGCTCCAAGTCTCCCCCTCTAAAATCTTTGGACTACTGAGTTCGGATCTGAGCTGCTCTCTCTTTGGCCTTGCCTGGCCACCTCTGAGGATCCCGGCACCAGCCGCCCTACTTCTCTCCCAGCCCCTCCTTGCTCCTGTCCACCCCCTTTTCCGAAAGGCCAGTGGTCTTGAGAACACCTGCTTGCTCCGTTCTCCCCCTCGTCTGGGGAGGACCTGAGCCTCCAACTGCCCCAAGGCCCTGCTCCCTGGCGCCCATGCCTCCCACTAGTTGCTCCGGATTTGCAGGGCGCTGCATTGGGGCCAGTGCACATGTGGCCCCTGGGCCCTTGGGCTCCATCTGGGCCCCTGAACTCCCTTCCTGTGCCTGGTTACGAAGCTGGGCCCCTGCCCGTGAGCTTTGGGGCCCCCACCAGGGCCAGGATGATTCCCTGATTTGAATTCTCCACCTAGATGATTCCTGTCACACACACCCTGCCTCTCCTGCCCACCCCCCTCCACACACACACACACTTCAAGGTCAGTCACTGTGCCCCGGCACTCGTTTTCCTGTGTCTCTAAATACAGGGGCTCTTCCTGCCTGATCCCCAGGCCCCCCTGTGTCTGGCCTGTACTGACTGACACAGACGCCCCACTCTAACACCATCCCCACTCCTGCCAGCTCCCAGGCACTCCACTCGTGCCCCACTGATGCCCAGAGGCTCCCACGGCACCCTCACTATGCCCACCCCTCCAGGGCTTCTGGGCACAGGTTCCAAGTGGCTTTGAGGTCTTGGTGCTGGCCGCCCCTCCTCTGACCAGAACATCCGCCGCCCCCCCCTACTGTCCCAGCCTGCTCTCCTGTGTCTCTGAGGCCTCATCCCGCCGAGGCTCACCTCGGGTACCACTTCTGCAGGGAGCCGTCCCTGACCCACGCCATGCGGGTTCTCCCCCAGGACCAGCCCCTCTCCTCCCAGACCCCACGCTCTGCTTGGCTGCTTGCGCTCTCCGATCCCGTCCTCCGACCCAGCCTTCTTGGCGGATCGGGGCTCCTCTGTCACGTTCATCCTGGCTCCCAGCGCCCTGCCTGACCGGTGGCTGACGGTCAGTGAGTCTGGCAGGAGCAGTCGAGTGCAGCTCTTGAGGGCTTGGGCTCCGGGCTTAGACTTCCACTTCGAATGCCAGCCCCTCCTTTCCTCAGCTGTGTGACTGGGGCAACTTCCCTTTTCTGTGCCTCAGTTTCCTCATCTCTGAAGTGGGGATATAACAGATTTTTTTTTCCAGAGGGTTGTTGTGAGAACTTAAGCACATGGAACCGTGCCTGACATAAGTAAGCATGCACTATATATTAGGTAATATATAGCCATTACTCATCTTATGTGTGGTGTTAATTTACTGTTTCCCTCAATGTGTCTCTTCCACTAAACAATGGGCTCCTTGGCTATGGAGTCCAACCTAATCTTTTCTCAATTCCCGACTCCCCGGGGCCCTGCCCAATGCGTGGCAGGGGGCTGTCCCTTGGGCCTAGGTGCTGGTCCAGGAACTGTGTTCTTCTGTGGAAGCTCCTCTCTCCTGCCCCGGTCAGCATCCTGACCTCTGACTATTCCCACCCCACACCCCTCTCCTGAGGGCTCATGTGCCAGGAAGACCTGGCCCCCTGCCCGCTCACTCAAGGGCGGTCCCAAAATCCAAACCTCGCCAGGTTTCAGAAACTCTAAGGCACAGGGAGCTCTAGAAAGGGCTCTGCACGTGGTGAGGGGAGCCCCGTCCCCGAATCCTGGCTCCGCCGCTGAACAGCTGTGCAACTTTGGGCAAGTCGCTTCACCCCTCTCAGCCTTACTGTCCACATCTGTAAAATGGGAATAATCCCGGCCCTGCCTCCTCATACATACAGTTGCCCTGATGCTCCATTGCACAAACCGGAGACGGGGTGCTTTGTAAACAGAGGTGGTGTGAGGAAACACACGGCACGGTGACCATGGAGTTGGATGTGAGGCTCAGGACGGAGCCTGCAGGCGTCTCTGGTCAGCGCTGTGCCAAGGGCGTGGCCGCTGGGCTCCGGGCTGGGCAGCACGCTGTTATGAAGGGGAGTTGACTGGGGATAAACCCAAGCCCAAGCTTTGTCCCAAGTCACTCGAGGCCTTCTGTTTGGACATTGCCTCCCTGCCACCTGCACTCACCACTTTTTCAACAGTACCTTCAGGTGGCCCTGAGCGCCCCCAGACTCCCCCTGAATCCTGATGCTCAGAGGCCCGGCCACGTCTGGCTGTCAGCCACAACTCTCTCCTCCCCCCTCCTCACCCCGCCTTGAACTCCAGCCCAGCTGAATTAGGAATTTCCTAACATTAGTCATGATTCTCTCAGTTGCAAGTGCCAACAGACTAACTCAAAGTGGCTTAAGCAGAAAATTAAATATATTTGGCTTATTTAACCAAAAAGTCCAAGGACAGCTGGATCTATGGGCTACAATGATACCAAGAAGACTCAGTTTCTTTCTGATTTTTTTTTGCTTTTCTCTGAAATGCTTTTCTTTTTTCTTCTTTGGACAGCCTGGCTCCATGTGGTGGTCTCAGGCAGTTTCAGGTTTATTTTCTAAAAACTAAGCAACCCCAGGAGAAAAACAGAGCCTCTTTCACAATAGTTTTTTTTTTTAAAAATCCCAATGTTGACCTATATTGGGCTGAACTGAGCCCTTCCCTAAACCAGTGACGGTGGCCAGGCGGATGAAATATGCTAGTTGACCTGGGCACTTGCCCACGTTAGTGACACATGGACCAAGAGTGGGGGAGGGGCAGTTCCCCAAAATAAAATCTGGATGCTGTTTCTGGAAGGAGGAATGAATGCTAGGGAAAGCAGAAATAATAGATATCCAAAACATTCCATCCCTTGGCTGCCGGCATATAGACACACAACTACTTTTCCCATACCCATGATAGTACTAAGCTTTTTGTCACTGTTTTTTTCTTATTATTTGGAAATAATTTCAAACTTACAGAAAAGTCCCAAGAATAGTGGAGTAAGCATTTGAGAGTACATTGCCAACATGATGTCCCATCGCCCCTGAATACTTTGGTATGTAAAGCCTGCAATGACATTCTCCTAAATAACCACAAGACAACCATAAAAATGATAGCTAGAGCCCTGGCCGGGTGGCTGAGTTGGTTGAAGCATCGTACCATCCCGTCACCAAAGGTTGCAGGTTCAATTCCTGGTCAGGGCGCATACCTAGGTTGTGGGTTCAATCCCTGCTCAGGAGGCATCCAGGAGACAACTGATAATGTTTCTCTCACGTCGATGTTTCTCTCTCTCTCTCTCTCTCTCTCTCTCTCTCTCTCTCTCTCTCTCTCTGTCAATGAAAGCATATCCTTGAATGAGGATTAACAAAATAAATGACAAGCTATATTGCTATAATGTATTTATGTTTGCCATTTGTCCCAATAATGTTCTTCGTAGCAAAAAGACCCAATCCGGTATCATGCATTGCATTTAGTTTCCATACTTCTTTAGTCCCCTTCAATGTGGAACGGCTCCTCGGCCTTTCCTTTGCTTGTGGCTTTGCACGTTTTGAAGATTACAAGCAAGTGATTTTGTAGGAGCATCCCCCAGTTTGGGTCTGTCTGATGTTTCCTCCTGATTAGATTTAAGTTACGTATTCTGGAGAGGAATATCACAGAAGTGCTGCTGTGTTCTCACTGGATCTTACCAGGTGATGTATGATTTCAATTTGTCCCGTTACTGATTATGTTCCCATGGGTATTTTTATTAAGACGGTGTCTACCAGACTTGCAATACCCTTTTGGTGCCGCTATATGTGCACTGCTGTTGGTTATGTGCGTTAGCAGACCTTGCTAGAGTTTTTTTCCAAAGTGGTTGTACAAATTTGCTCTCCACCCAACGGTATGAAAATTCCAGTGGCCACATCCTTGTCAACAGTATGGCTGGTTTTTAAAATTTTAGTCATTCTGAATGCGTAGTGGTGGTATTTCATGGTGGTATTAATTTGCATTTCTCTGATAACTATGTTGAATAATGTTTCATGTATTTATTAGCTATTTATGTATCTTCTTTTATGAAAAACATACTATGTTTTTGTCCACTTAAAATATTGTTCTGTCTTTTTCGGTTATTTTGTAGGATAATCTTAATATATGCTCTGTGATTCCTTTGTCATTTGTAATATCTTTCACTCTGTGGCTTGCCTTTTCACTTACTGATGTCTTTTGATTTTACTGAAATAAAACTTTTCTTTCCATTAGTTGTGTATGCTGTTTAGGGATTCTTTGCCTAATTCTAAAATAATGAATTTTTTAATTTTGTTACCCTTCATCATTTTCTTCTAGAAGCTTTTTTTTATTTTATTTTACTGTCCACATTTAGTTTTAGAGGTCGTTTTAAGTTTTACCAGAGGTGCATATGTACATGATTTAAGAGGCAAAACGTTACAGGATATGTAAGGAAAAACAGCAGCCCTATAGCGCCTCATACTTATTTCCTGCTCCCCAGCGCCAGTGATTTTCAACTCAATCAGCTGACTTTTTAAAGAGAAATTGTCCTTATCTCTAAATAACAATCTTTTGTTGCCAATTCTTGATTTTTCAGTTTGGGGAATTCTCTTTTGACTTCCCAGTATGGAAGAGAAGGATTTCATTCTTTTTAACTCCTCACCTCCACCACACGCAGTCACACTTCCATTCTCATCAACTTCCCAATGTGGTTACATGATCACTGTGGTTAGGCCAATATTCAGTGTTTACCCTAGCATGACTGGGTCCTTGTTATTCGTGTCTGAGCTGTGTGGGGTACTATGATCACTCTTGGTCTTTGTTCTCCTGGAGTTTGCAATTCTCTTGCTTTGCTGCTGCTGAGGTTCATTTGTTTTCCCGTGTAATGAGCATTACTTCACTCCAGTTTTCCAACCGTTCCGAAACATTAGGCATTCTGTCCGTTTCCTCTTCTTGAAGCAGTCCCTTCTACAGACTTTTAAATACTCACCCGAGGATATTTTTCCGTTGATTTTTAGAGAGAGTGGAAGAGAGAGGGAAAGACAGAGAGAAATATTGATGTGAGAGAAACACATCAATTGGTTGCCTCCTGCACAAGCCAACCAGGGCCAGGGCTGAGGAGGAGCCTGCAACCGAGGTACACCCTTGACCAGAATCGCACCCGGGACCCTGCAGTCCCCAGGCGGATGCTCCATCCACTGAGCCAAACCGGTGAGGGCTGTTCTGCAGAC
This sequence comes from Cnephaeus nilssonii, assembly GCF_951640355.1. Taxonomy (NCBI): domain Eukaryota; kingdom Metazoa; phylum Chordata; class Mammalia; order Chiroptera; family Vespertilionidae; genus Cnephaeus; species Cnephaeus nilssonii. Next base: position 11,783,731 of record NC_137090.1, read on the forward strand.
TTTTGATCCACCACAATCCCTTTGCTCTCTAGCCCCCAGCAACAGCTCTCCTGCTAGGGTCTCCTTCCAACCACCCTCCTTAGGACTCCCCTTACCTCCTTCCTACACCTGACTCCCTCGTTTCCTGAAGCCCGTGTCTCCCTCTTTCTCATTCTCTCGTTTTTGAGGAACACACCCTCCCACAGGTTCTGGAGAAGGTGTGCAAAGGGGATATAGTTTCTGAAACTTTGAACATGTGAAAAGATCTTTCGTCTACCCTTATACTTAATTGATCATTTTACTGGTCTTAGAATTCTAGGTGACAAATTATTTTTCTTCAGAATTTCAAAGACATGGTATTTGCATTGTTCTTTCGCGTTTGGATTAATGATCCACCTAGGACTAATTTTTCCGGATAGTGTGAGGTAGGAGTCAAAGTTCATTCCCCTCGCCCTCCCACCCCCACAAGGATATTACTATTTATTGAAAAGATCGTTCATTCCCTACATCATATCATTGGACAATACAGGTGTGCATCTGTGTCTAGATTCTCCATTGCTTTCCACCAGCCTGTCTATGAGTTTGCCAATACTAACTGTTTTAATGATTGTAGCTGTGCAATAAGTCTGATTAACGGTTACTTAAAGTCCTCCAATTTGTACTTCTTTAAGACCATCTTTGTTATTCTTCATCTTTTGCATTTTCATCTAATTTTTAGAAGCAGCTGGTCAATTACCACCGAAAAAGAGTTCAGGATTTTTTTTTTTTTTACTGAGTTTCAAAAAAGTAAATAATAAATAATAGCGTGGAGGTTTAATCCACATACCATACAAACTATCCATTTAAATAAGTATATAATTCAGTGGGTTTTAGTATATCCACAGAGTTATGCGACCATCACCAAATAAATTTTAGAACATTTTTCTCACCCTTCAAGAAAAACCCCATGCCCATTAGCAGTTGTTTCTCCCCACACCCAACCCTAGGCAATCGTTAATTCTATTTTTTGTCTATCAATTTGCCTATCCTATTCTGGACATGTCACATAAATGGTATCATAAAATATACGGTATTTTGTGGGTGGCTTCTTTTACTTAGCATCATGTTCGAAAGGTTTCTCCATGCTGCACCTGGGTCAGTCCTCTGTTCCTTCTTAGGGCTGAATAATATTTCATTGTATGGGTGTGCTACATGTTGTTTATCTATTCCATATCTGATGGCCATTTGGGTCTTTTGCATAGTTGGGCTATTATGAATAATGCCACTGTGAACACTTATGTGCACGTTTTTTTATTTTCTCGTGGATATATATGCCTGGGATCGGATTTGCTGGATTACATGGTACATTATATTTGTTTTTTGTAGGAACTGTCAAACTGTTTTCCAAAGAGGCTGCACCGTTTTACATTCTCACCAGTAGTCAATGAGGTTTTAGTAAAGTTGAATTATATCTGTAGATAAATTGAGAGAACCTTACAATACTGACACTGCCAATCTATAAACACAGTATATCTTTATTTGGGGGGAAAAAAAAGTCTTCTTGCCCTGGATGGGTGGCTCAATTGGTTGGAGCATTCTCTCATACACCAAAAGGTTGCAGATTTGATTCCCAGTCAGGGCACATCCCCAGTTGGGGTGTGCATGAGAGGCAACCCAACAATGTTTCTCTCACATCACTGGTTCTCTCTCTCTCTCTCTCTCTCTCTCTCTCTCTCTCTCTCTCTCTCCTTAAAATCAATAAGCATCCTCAGTGAGAATTAAAAAATAAAAAGCCTTCTTTTCCTCTCAGTAACATTCTGTAGTTTTCTATGTGGAACATAAACATATTTTGTCAGATTTATTCCTAAGTATTAGTTTTTTAATTTAAAAAATACTATTGTTGATAAAATATTTTTAGTTTCTAATTGCTTATTGTCAGCTTATAGAGATACAACTGAATTTATTTAATTGATAAATTTATTTAATCTTATACCTTATCTGTAGATTTAAAAAAATTTTCCAACTTACATAATGATACCACTGATGAATAACCATTGTTGTGTGTGTGTGTGTGTGTGTGTGTTTCCTTTTCAAATCTTACCTCTTTTTATTTTTTCTTGCCTTATTGCACTGGCTAGGACCTCCCATACAATATTAAATAGAAGTGGTAGTGGTGGACACCCTCATTTGTTCCAATCTCAAGGGGATAACTTGCAACACTTTACCATTAAGTTTGATATTTACTGTAGCTATTTTTGTTTGATGTTGCCAAATTAAGAAAATTTCCTTTTATTTGTAGTTTTCCAAGAATTTTATCATGAATAAATGTTGAACTTTTATCAAAAGCTTGTTTCACATCTATTGCTATCCTTTATACTTTCAATCTGGGGCATTACACAATTGGTTTTCACATGTGGAGCCAAACTCACATTCCTGGAACAAACTCAAATTTGTCAAGATGCATTATATACCACTGGATTTGATCGCTATTTTGTTTAGAATGTGTATCTATGATTTTGCAGAAATAATTCTGTCATTATCCTTTCCTGTAATGTCTTGCTTTGGTTTTAATATCAAGGTTATGCTGCCCTCATCCAAAAAGTTGGGAAGTGTTCTCGCTCTTCTCTATGAGAGTTTATGTAAAACTGGGTTGTTTCTTTGATGTTTAGAAGAACTCACTAGTGAACTACCTGTACTTGAAATGCTCTTTGTGGGAAGATATTTAATTACTAATTTTTCTAATAACTACGAGACTATTCTCTATACTGTCTTCTGTGAGATTCGTAAGTTGTGTTTTTCAAAGAATTTACCAGTTTCATCAAAATTTTCAAATTTATTGGCATAGAGCAGTGATTTTCAATCTTTTAACTCATGTCACACATAGTTAACCACTAAAATTCTGTGGCACGCCAAAAATATATTTTCCGACCTGACAAAAAATAAGTATAATTTTGATTCATTCACACCAGATGGCTGTTGTTGTGTTGGCTGTTGTCATTTTTTAATTTGACAATCTAAGGGAAAAGAGGTCAGTGCCCCTAAGTAGTCAGGTTTTGCATGTTTTAAAAATTCTTGCCCTAACTGGTTTGGCTCAGTGGATAGAGCATTGGCCTGCGGACTCAAAGGTCCTAGGTTCGATTCCGGTCAAGGGTATGTACCTTGGTTGCAGGCATATCCCCAGTGGGGGGTGTGCAGGAGGCAGCTGGTTGATGTTTCTAATTCTCTGTCCCTCTCCCTTCTGTTTCTAATTCTCTATCCCTCTCCCTTCCTCTCTGTAAAAAATCAATAAAATATATTTTTTAAAAATTCTTACAGCACACGGGTTGAAAATTGCTGGCAGAGTCATGATAATATTCTCATATTATTTTAATTGCCTGTAGGATAGTGATGACCGCCTTTTTGTTCCAGGTGTTGGCAATTGGTGCTCTTTCTTTCCTTCCTGATCATTCTTGATCTCTATTCCCTCCTTCTATTTTATTGGGTTTGTTTTGCTATGGGGTTTATTTTGCTATTCTCTGTGGTTTTTAGCTTTTCTTCTTTTTGAATGCATGTACATATGTTTATAAGTTTCTATCTAAGCACGGCTTTAGCTACATCCAAAGTTTTAATATATTTCAGCATCATTCATCCAAAAATATTTTTGATATCCAGCAAGATTTCTTCTTCAAACAATGAACTATTTAGAAGGGCATTGCTTAATGTTGAAACATTAAAAAAAGGTCAAGTTATCCTTTGTTACTGGTCGCTAGCCTGACTATATGGTTGTCAGAGACCATACTCTGCATGATTTTCGTTCTTTGACATTTCTCAAGACTTGCTTTATGACCCAGTCTACGGTCATGTTTGGAAAGTGTTCCATGCACATGAAAAGAATGTGCACTCTAAAGTTGGTTTCGTATTGGTCATATTGGTTTAACGTCTCTAGATGCCTACTGGGTTTTGTCTCCTTTTTAATCAATTGCTGGGAGAGAAACTTCCCCTCTATTCCTAGTTTTCTAAGAGTATTGCTCATAACTAGGTGCTGGATTTTGTCAAGTGCTCTTTCTGTATCTATTGATATGATCAAGTGATTTTTAGTCTTTAGCCTGTTGACGTGATGGGTTATATTAACTGACTTTCGAGTATTGAGCCCGTCTTGCATAACTAGGATAAATCCCACTTGGTCGTGGTATATACGTCTTTATTTTTATTTTTTCATGTGTGCAAAGCACAGCTGTTAAAAACAAAGTAACAAAAAATAGAAAAGAGGCCGGTAGCCTCCATGGGACAGTGCTAAAGCAGAGCCCCGCACTCTTAGACCTGCAGAGAGAGGGTCTCAAGCTCCAGCAGGTCTCAGGTTGGCAGGCAGGGAGGTCGGGTCTCAGGCGGAAGCCCTGTGGCAAAGAGTGGGGATCTTGTGGGGCTGGTGGTGGGCTGGAGGGAGCCTGGTCAAGATGAGGCTGTGACCTCATCTGAGTCTCACACATAGGACTGCAGGTAATCAGCAAAGAGCGCCTTGGCCCGGTGTAGGACACGCCCCAGGGGGTGTTTTCCCACGAGGCGGTCAAAGTGCATGGCCACCTCGTGGTAATCCAGCCCGTTTCTCATGATTTGACCCCGGTGCTCTAACAGGATGGCGAGGCAGAGAAAGAGCATGAATGGGTTCCCCTGGCCCAGCTCCTGGGGCGGTGGCAGGGACTTCCCAGGGTCTTGTGGGTAGCCCACCTCTGGCATCAGAACGGGTCCCGCAGCCACATCACCAGCAGGAGAGGCCTCCTGGGAGGATGGGGGAGATGAGGAGGATGGGGAACCCGGGAGGGAAGAGGAGAAGAGGAGGGCGTCTGAGGAGTTCAGCAAGGCCTTGGAGAGGGACTTGGAGCTGATGAGGACAGTTGGGTGGAAAAGCTGGGCGAGAGGGTCCTTCCTGGGGCGGCTGTCATCCCTGAGTTGCTGGAGGTCCTCCAGACTGGCTTGTCTCAGGAGCTGCCCGCCACCACCAGGCTCCTGGCTGCTCCTGGCCAAGTGGTCCACAGCGTCTTCGGAAGCATTGCCTCTCCCACCAGCAGGCCTCGCCACGTGCCTCTGTCGCAGGGGTTGCTCCCTGCAGCCACTGGAGCCAGTGTCTGCCCCTGGGCGGGGGGACCCGACCAGCTCTACCTCCTGCTCAGGAGGATCGGGAGGCAGCGAGCTCCAGCTGACCTCGAGCATGCGGAGGGCGTCGTCAAAGGCGAACTCCCGCTTGAGCTCCAGCAGCAGCCAGCGGTAGCAGAAGAGGAGGTTGTGGGCACCGGCTTCCCGCAGATACCGGTAGAAGTCGGGGTCCACGTGTCGCAGCAGCAGCTTGAGGTGGGTGAACTTGAGGGCCATGGCCGAGCCGTCCGGGTGGAAGTTGGGGGTCAGGCGCTTCATGATCCCGCAAAAGCAGAGGAAGGCGTGGCCTTCGTGGTCCATCACCGCCAGGATGGGCGAGGCCAGGTCGCTCATGCCCTGGCGGTAGGACACCTGCGGGTGGGTGACGGCGTAGGTGGTGAGCAGGTCGTGCAGCGCCCGCAGGTGCGGGCCGTCCTCGGGCCCCGCGTAGTAGGGGTGGGCCCGGTCGGTACGCAGCACATCCCGGAGGACCGCGCTGCGGATGCCGTCCAGGTCCTCGGGGCTGGCTCGCTGCGCCCACTCGCTCTTCAGCTGCTCGTACTCCCGGCTCTTGCTTTCCACGTAGTCGGTCCGCTCGCGGGCCGTCAGCCGGACCGGGAGCACGTTCAGCAGGTGCTGCCACACCGCCTTGCGCAGGGCGGGCTCCACCCCGCCGTGGTAGACGCGCAGGCGCAGCTGCTCCGGGCGCGAGAGCTGGCCCTCGGGGTTCAGGTACGCGCGGAACTCGGCCTCGCTCAGGGGTGGCCGGAAGGGCTTGGCCTCCCTCCCGTAGGACCAGCTCAGCACCTGCTGGACCTTGGACAAGGTGCGGCCCACCTGGGAGAGGAGGAACCGAGGGAAGGGCAGGGCCGCCGTGGCCGTGGGCGCCCGCTTCTCGGGCAGCAGCGCGTCCGGGCCCGGGACCTCCGTGGGGCTGACGACGTCCCAGCCTTCCAGCAGCGGGCCGTCCTCCGCGCGCCCCACGTCTACCCGCAGCTGCAGGTGAGGCCTGGAGGCCGCGGCGAAGGCCGTGCTGAGGTCCCCGTCCGACAGGAGGGAGAGGTAGACTTCCTGCCCCGGCCCGGCCCGGTCCCGGTAGCTGATGTCGAAGGTCTTCCCACTCAAGTCAAACGCCCGGATGAGGATGTGCTGCAACACGTCGAGTGGGGTGATCTGGGGGTCCACAGCGAAAGAGCGGGACTCGGGTGGCAAGAAGCCCTCACGTTTCTGGACCCGGACTCGTACCACCTCCTGCTGCTCCTCCTCCTCCTCCTTGGCCTCGGCCGCTTGGACTCCCGGGCCAGGCAGGGGTGCTCCGGAGCCGGCCAAGTCTGAGGACCCGCAGGCCGAAGCCATCCCGGTCGCAACACGAGCGACGGTGACGGTGACGGTTGCCCCGGTTGCCCCGCTACCTGCGTGTGATTCCAGAGTGCAGCGCCCGCAGCCCCACCCTAGGCCCAGGCGCAGGCGCAGAGGGCGCTGCGGGACCCAGCAACCCTCCACCCCACCGCCCCTCCCACCCGGCACAGAGTGGAGGTCGCCTCTGTACCTATCATTCTTTTTATACATTGTTGGGTCTGATTTGCTAATGTTTTGTTGAGAATTTTTGCATGAATGTGCATGGGAGATATTGGTCTACAGTTTCCTCGAATGTCTGTCTGGTTTTGCTATGTGAGTAATGGTGGCCTCATAGAATGAGACAGAAAGTATTCCCTCTGCTTCTATCTTCTGGAAGAGATTGCCTAGAATGGGTATAATTTCCTTCAAGTCCTGGTTCAGTTCACCAGTGAGGCCATCTGGGCCTGGTGCTTTCTGTTTGGGAAGGTTACTAATTATCAATCCAGTTCCTTTAATAGATATAGGCCTATACAAATAGTCTAATTTTCCTTGTGGGAGTTTCAGCAGATGGTGTTTTCAAGGAATTGGGCCATTTCAGCTAGGTGATCAAGTGTGTGGGCATAGAGTCATTCATCATTTTCCTTTATTATCCTCTTAATGTACATGAGATTTGTGGTGATGCCCTCTTTCATTTATGCTAGTAATTTGTGTCTTCTCTTTTTTCTTTTTCTTAGTCTAGCTAAAAGCTTATTGACTTACTTGATCTTTTCAAAGAATCAGCTTTGGGGTTTTTTTGTTTGTTTGTTTTTTAGTTTCTTTCTGGGCCAACCGTTCTTTTGAGACCCAATTTCAATGTCAAACAGTTCCTTATGTGTACATGTCAGCAATGATATTTCAGTTCTGGATGGTGGACAAATGGTGGTAATGCAGGTCCGACCCTCTCTGGTTTGGTCCTGGGCAACCTGCAGTGACGCACAGCTGCTAACTGCTAGTACGGCAAGGCGACGTAAGCGTCTTCCATCTCTGGACTGCTTCTCTTCTGTCTTCATGGCTGGAGTAGTCCTGTCGATTCCTCTCTGTTGCCGGAATCCACATGGTCTCAGAGTTGTTTTCTGAAAATATACAAACATATTCTTGACCAAAAGTTAATAAAGGGATATTTTCTATAAAATTGACTTGGGATCCTTTTTCATTTTTTGCCCAAATGATTTCCCTCTGGCTTGTTTTGACACCATGTGTGTTTTTCATGGGGAGCTTTGGGTTTTATTGAATTTCTTTATTGATTGTATATTTTCAATATTATTGATTTCTTTTTAAAATTTTTATTGAATTAATTGGGGTGACATTGGTTAATAAAATTATATAGGTTTCAAGTGTACAATTCTATAATGCATCATTTGTATATTGCATGCTGGAAAACAGGGAAACCAGTGGTATAATTCAGTTCAAGTCTGAGAACCAGTGGAGACAAAGGTATCACTCCCAGTCCAAGGTCAAAGTCCTAAGAACTGGGGGGTGGGGTGGGTGGGGAGCAAGTCCTGAAATCCAAAGGCCCAAGGACCAGGTGCTCCAATGTCCAAGGGCAAGAAAAGATGGATGTCCCAGCTCAAGAAGAAACAGATGGAATTTGCCCTTCCTTCTCCCTTTTTGTTCTCTTCTGGCCCTTAACAGATTGGACAATACCTGCCTATATTGTTTGAGGGCAAATATTCCGTGCTCAGTCTACTGAATCCAATACTAATCTCTTCCAAAATAATGGTTTACCAGCTCTCTGGGGCATCCCCTATCCCGGTCAAGTTGACACATCAAAAACTTAGCCATCACAGCATATTAATCACAGTTGTTTCAAATTCTGGGCCTCATCATTTCAGCACCCCTGCCATATCTGAGTCTGGTTCTGATGCTTGCTCTGTCTCTTCAAACCGTGCTTTCTGCCTTTTAGTATGACTTGGAATTTGTTTCTTGATAGCCACACAAGATATACTTGGTAAAAGGAACTGCTGCAAATAGGCCTTCAGTCGTGTGGTGGTAAGGTGCGGGGAGGGGAAGCATTCTATCGTCCTAGGATTAGGTCTCAGTCTTTTGATGAGCCTTTGTCTCTGGACTGTGAACTTCACAAGTATCCATTTCCCATCATTTCTGCGGTAATATTAGATGTCATTCTTATGTCTTAAAGATAGCATATATTGCCCTAGCTGGTTTGGCTCAGTGGGTAGAGCGTCAGCCTGTAGACTGAAGGGTCCCAGGTTCGATTCCGGTCAAGGGCACATGCCCAGGTTGCGGGATTGATCCCCAGTAGGGGATGTGTAGGAGGCAGCAGATCAGTGATTCTCTCTCATCAGTGATGTTTCTATCTCTTTCCTTCTCCCTTCCTCTCTGAAATCAATAAAGATATATATATATATTTTTAAAAAGATAGTTGGGTCTTGTCTTTTTAAAAATCTAGTCTGATAATTTCTTTCTTTGAGTATTTAGATCATTTACATTAGATGTACCATATTTTCCGACGTATAAGACGACTTTTTAACCCAGAAAAATCTTCTCAAAAGTCGGGGATCGTCTTATACGCCGGGTGTCATCTTATAGGGTGGGTATATCCCAAACTCTATATTTTAACTGGAAAAGTTGGGGGTCGTCTTATACGCCCAGTCGTCTTATACGCCGGAAAATACAGTAATTATCAGTATGGTTGGATTTAAACCTACTATCTTTCTATTTGTTTTCCATTAGTCCCATGTGTTTTTACTTCTTTTTATCTGCCTTCTTTTGAATTAATTGACTGTTTAAAAATATTACTTTTATATCTATTAATGTCCAATATCTATACTTCTTTTAAATATTTTTAGTGGTTGCTTTAGGGCAAGGATCAGCACATGTGAAGACAGAACAGACTTTTCATATATCCTGGGCTCAGTTTTCATATTATTAACATATTACATGACAATGGTTCATTGGTCACAATTAATTAACCGATAAGGATATATTATTCTCAACATCTCCATACTTTATTAAGATTTCCTTAGTTTTTTAAAAATTGTGAGAAAAGACACATAACATAAATGTACTATCTTAACCATTTTTAAGTGTTCAGTTTGCTAGTGGTAAATACATTCACATCATTGTGTAACCAATATACAGATTTTCATCTTGCAAAACTGAAACTTTATATCCATTAAACAACTCCCCCATTTTCCTCTCCCCCCCTCCCCCCAGCCTCTGGCAACGACCATTCTACTTTCTGTTCCTAAGGACATGACTACTGTACTTCATATGTGTGGAATCATACCGTACTTATTCGCCTTCTATGACCGGTTTATTTCACTTAGCATAATGTCCTCAAGGTTCATTTGTATTGAAGCATGTGTCAACATTTTCTTCCTTTTTAAGGACAAATAATATCCCGTTGTATGTGTAGACCATATTTAGTTTATCCATTTATCCATCAATGGGCACCTGGGAGCTTTCCTCCGTTTTTACCGAATGTTCCTTTTCTGTTCCAGGATCCCATCCAGGATCCCCACATTACATGTGGTCATCATGTTTCCTCAGGCTCCTCTGAGCTACGACCGTTTCTCAGACTCAGGGCTCATTCTAATTCCCCCCTTTCCATACCTATAACATCCTTTGCCAACAGTAAGAAACCTAGTTCATTCCCTCACCAACTTTACGTATTGGATCCGTCCCACTGTGAGTAACCAATGTCCCATTGCCACTGCTCCCGCTGCATGCAGACCCCGCCTCAGCCTTCCTGGGCTCCGACACCCTGCCTCACGCTCCCTGCCACCTCTTCCCCTACATGGATGTGCTCCTCACCTCAGCAGGCTCTGACATCTCACACCTCTGGGTGCCCCCCGCAGCCCGTTAGAGGTGCCCTTCTCATCCTTCATGGACTCCATTTCCGGGTGCTTGGCCACTACCCTGCTCAGATGTCCCCTTCACCTCAGGGTCCGACCTCCTGAACTGGGCTCTTCCCTACTTGGATGCCCTCCTTTCTCTGCTTGAGCGCCAGCATTCTGGCCAAGGCCATCTGCCTATGTGACCTCTCTCTCTCTCTCTCTCTCTCTCTCTCTCTCTCTCTCTCTCTCTCTCCTCTGATCCCGCCCCCCCCCCCCCCCCCCCCCCGCCCGCCCATTGAAGACACACTCATTATTTCACTTGAGCCCCCAAGCCATATGATAGGCAACTGCCTTTCCTCCTCCCCTTCCCCCACTTCTGGACTGAAGTGTTCTTGAAAGGAACAGAAGGGAAGAGAAAAAGGAAGAGGAGGAGGGAAGGAGGAGGGGAGGAGGAGGAGGAGGAGGAGGGGAGCGGCCTGGCAGTTTTTGTATTGAAAGGGGGACATGGTGTGTGGCAGGTGGTAGGGGCTCTGGGGACAGGGTCTTTCCCACGGAGCGTTTCATTTTCTCCCACAGCCACATTGCAGGGAAATGTCTCCGTGCAGTGACGCTGGTCTGGTCCAGTTTTCCCTCATTCCTGGGTGTGGCCCTTCCCAGGGTCTCAGCTGTAAGCCAGATTGGAGCAGGTTGAGGAGTGAATGGCAGCTGAGACAGCCCTTCTGAGAAGTGCCGCTGGGAAGGGGAGGCGAGAGCCAGGAAGGTGATTTGGGGGTTCAGGGGTGTAGGCTGGTGAGAGACACCAGAGTGTGTTTGTGGGCAGATGGGAAGGAAACCGTCAAGTGGGATGTGTGGGCTGCAGCAGGAGAACAAGGTGGGGCCCGGGCAGGTGGGGGCCAGGGCAGGTGGGGGCCCTGTGCCTGGGAGGACAGGCTTTGGACAGGACTGGGCCCCTTCCTTCTCTGAGGATGAGGAGAGGACACACTGGGGCCACCGGGGGGGACAGGACACGGTGGGACAGGACACAGTGGGACACTGCCTGTCTCTCATGGGGCTGCTGTTTCCTGGAACGGCTGGAGGTGAGGTCTCTGCAGAGAGGGCAGCCCACGGAGGGGAGAGCAATGGAGGAAGAGTGGGAAGCAAATTGGGATGCAATGGAGGAAGGGGGCTCCGTGGGGGGAGGGAGCTCCATGAGAGGAAGGAGGCTGGGGAGGGAGAGGGGGCTTACTACGTGTGTGTGTGTGTGGGGAGGGGCGCTCAGAGGTTTAGACAGGAGCACCTGAGAGCAGTGAGTGTCGCCTCCCCTCTGACAGGGGACTCACAGCCACAGAATGGGGAAGCGAGGAAGTGGCCTCTTCGCTTGTCTGCTCTGGGCTGGGGGCGGGGAGCATTGAGTGTGAGCCCCAGACTTTCCGCCTCGCGGTGGGTAGGGGAAGTGGGGTCCTCCCCTCCTCCTCCCCCCTTCCCAGTGAAGCCTTTTGCCCCTGGGGCCCTGAAGCAGCCGGGGGTCCTGGGTGAGGGTGGGAGTGGCAGGGAAGGGGCTGAGGGCTCACCCTCCCCTCCCCTCCCCCATTCACCGTGGGGGCAGGCAGGGGGACGGCAGCCCCAGGCTGAATTTGTTACTCATTTTGCTCTTGGCTCTTGTGGTGGAAAAATCGAAGCGCGCCCCTTGGTACCGCCGAGGCGGAGAGGGTGAGCGTGGCTGGGAGGCCATCCTGGCAGGGGAGTCCGGGGCAGGCGGGGCCTGGCAGCCTGGCCGGGAAAGACTGCCCCCCCCCCAGCCCCCTCCGCTCCTACGTGGCTCTCCAGGCCCAGGGCAAGGTCCAGAGGCTGAGTGGGGGGTTGGGGCCTGGGAGGAAGCAAGCACTGGCTTGGGTTCAGCCTCAGGCTCATGGCACCCCCCCTCCCCGGGCTTGTCCCCAAAACAGGCTCCCACAGTCCCCTTGGGCTCCTAGAAGGAACCTCGGGGAAGCTGCTGTAGGAGAGGTCTGAGTGAGACTGGGAGAGGGCTTTCTCCTGGGCGGGGGGGGGGGGGGGGGGGGGGGGGCACTGTGCTCAGGGGGTCCCCAGGCCAGCACGGGGTGCTTCCTGAATCCCTGAGGACACTGGAAGTCTTTCTGAACATTCTCCGGGCACAACCACCCCAAGCAGCACTGGCCACCCCCATGTTACAGATGAGGAATCTAAGGCTCCCAAAAGTCAAAGGTCGCCGAGCCTGACGTGGCAGCGGTAGGACTGGAACCCAGGGTGTCTGGCTCATTGGACCCCGAACGCCTGCCTCCTCCTCGGCCGAGCCCCCTGAGCAGCTCCTGGGGGGCAAGAGCCTGGCAGGAATCCACGAGGAGGGACCTGCCCCACCTCAGCAAGACCCTGTCTCTCTCCCATCTCTCCCTCTGTCTGCCTCCCTCCCTTGGCCCAGGGGCCTGAGGAGACCTCCCCTCCACCCGCCCTCCCTCCGTCTTTCCAGCAGCCCCAGTGCCTGGCCCCGGCCCGCTCCAGCCCGGTGGAAAGAGGAGCAGAGAGGAGCCCAACCACTTTCCCTCTGGAATCTGCTGCCTCGGCGGCGATGGGGAAACCATCTGGAGTGGATTATGGGCAGTGGAGAAAGCTGAGAGCAGGAAAATGTGAGTTGGCCCCGGCAGTTCCCGTCTGCAGGAAGAGGGGGCTCAGTGCTCTTCAGGGGACAGGCCAGCAGCTGCTCCCACCTCCCCCGTCCCCCGGATGGGGCAGAGGAGGGATGTGCCCAGGAAAGGGTGGTCTGGGCAAGGCCGGGCCCAGGCCTCCCGACGCCCCTGCAGAGCCCACTTTGAAAATGCTTGTCTTACCTACCCTCCCATTTCACAGACGGACCCCATGTTCAGAGAGGGATAGTAACTCCCCCAGGGCCACAGAGCAAGCCAGGAGGAACAAGATCAGAGTTAGAGGCCTTCCACATCTATGCACCCCTATAGACAGTGGAGGTCCCCAGCGTGGGGGGGGGGGGGGGAGGGAGAAGCTGGAGCAAGCTGAAGCTGATGAGTTTTCTCTCCCTCACCTTCAAAAGAGTGCAGCGAAAGGGCAAAGGCTAATGGGACAGGAAGGAAGAGCCTTCATTTTGGGGGGTCTCCGTTCCTTGGCTCCCAATCCCACTCTTGCCCCACATGCCCCCCTTCCTTGGAGCCTGGTCCCTGAGGAGGGCTGGGTGGGGTCCTCTGGGTCCCAGGAGCCCCCTCCCCTGCGCAGGGCCCCAGCTCCAGACGTGGCAGGGGAGCTGGAGTGAGGTTTCTCCGCTCCCTCCCAAGTGCTGTGCTGGCGGCTCCCGAAATAAAAATCAAATGTGGGCTTGGCAGAGGGAGTGGGGTGGGAGACGCAGCCGCGAGCGAGCGGGCGGCAAAGCTGCGCCTTCATTCTTTCCATTGTAACTTCACCTCCTAACCTCTGGCATTTTAATTATTCTCCTACCCGCTGGCTCTCCCTGGGCCAGAGGGTGAGCTCACCCTTTCCTCTAGCCTGGAACGGGGGTGGCCACTGCCTGGACCCCCAGCCCGCTCCTGGGGAGCCAGATGGGGCCGGGCGGGGGCACCAGCCCCCCTAGCTGCTCCCTGCTGCTCCCGCAGTCCCAGGCTCCCAGGCATCCAGCCTGGCACCTAGGGTGCCATGTGTGAAGCATTAAGTCTGCACACCCACTGCTCCATTTCATGGTGGCCACTGTCTTAAGCCAAAGCATCGGCGGCCCAAGGCCCGTTCTGTGGACAACGCAGCCCTATCAGTGTGGGCAGAGCAGGGCCTGGGACGGGAGCCTGCAGCTCCTGGTCCTACACTCTTTCCAAAGCCAGGAAGAGGGCAAGAGTAGCTCCGCCCTGATTATCCACCTCATCTCCCAGAATGCCCTTTACTCTTCTCCCAACGGTAAGTGATTTAAAACATTAGTCTGATGTTAAAACACCCAAGGACAGAGCATGGAGTAAGAAGTAAAATGCCTATAAATTAAAAAAAAAACACAAACTTCACCTGAGAATATGTTTATTGATATTAGAGAGAGAATAAGGAAGGGGGGAGGGGAAAGAGAGAGATACATCAATTGTCTCCCATTCTCGCCCTGAATGGTAATCGAACCAGCAACTCTTTTGGTGCACAGGAAGATGCTCCAACCGCTGAGCCACCCAGCCGGGGCTGCCTCTGAATTGTTTAGGTAGAAAACAAGTTTGCAAAGAAGATGTCCACTTGAGGCCGTCCACAGATGTCAGGGGGCACCCTCCTCCTGGGCCTGGCCATGAGCTGTGGTGGGTGCTGGTCATCTCTGTCTGTGGCCAGTGTGTCTGGATCCCAGGCTGCCGCTGAAGATGCTGGTGGGCGCCAGCGGGCGGCCTGGGCTCACCCTGGGAGGCAGAGGCCTTCTCTCACCCCTGGGCCTGGGCAGGATTCCGCTGCTGATTCTGTGTGTCTCCTGGGGAGGTCACCTCCCACAGGGTAAGCAGTACAGATGGGGCAGCCTCAGCTCTGAGGCCCAGGCCAGACCCCTAACCAAGGTCTCCTGCTCCCTTCCAGGCCCCGGAACCTCCCCGCTCCACTGCCCCAAAGCCCAGCTCTGGGGTGAAGCCATAGGTCTTCTTCCCTCTTGCTCTGTAGCTCTCCCCTGAATGCATGTTCCATCCACAGATGATTCCTGGGCACCTACCCTGTTGGTGCCAGGCCTCGTGAAGGGAAGTCATGGTCTGGGCAAAGAGCGGAGTGCTGTGATGGGGAAATGAGGGGTGAGCAGCCCCTGGAAGGAAACTCCTGAGCCCAGTTCGGAGAGAAGAACATCGGGAAAGCCTTCCCAGAGTACGTGAGGACGAAGAGGAGGCCCGGGGAAGAGTGTGCGGGCGAGGCACGGCACCTGCCGAGTGCAGGGCTCACAGAGGAGTGGGTGCTGCGAAGGAGCCCTTAGGGCACAGGCAGGTGGGACGGACATGATCCAGATTGTGTTTGGGGGAGATTTCGGGGGGAAGCGTGGAGGACGGACTGGAAAGTGATCAGCAGGGAGGTGGGGTGGCCACGAGGAAGCTGCCACAGAGGTCCAGGTGGGAGGTGATGGAGACCAGGCCCGGACCACGGGCCGCGGGGTGGGAAGAGGCGAACAGAGCGCCAGAGATGTAAGAGGTAGAGGTCACGGGACTTGGTGCCCGATGGGCAGAGGGG
This sequence comes from Cnephaeus nilssonii, assembly GCF_951640355.1. Classification (NCBI taxonomy): domain Eukaryota; kingdom Metazoa; phylum Chordata; class Mammalia; order Chiroptera; family Vespertilionidae; genus Cnephaeus; species Cnephaeus nilssonii. Next base: position 11,799,129 of record NC_137090.1, read on the forward strand.
TGAGGGCTGGCTCCGGTGTCTGGTTTGAACTCCGGCTGTTGAACGCGGTGACGTCAGCACACCTGTGCGCCATCCAAGTGGGCGGGCTCAGCAGGTAGCCAGGTGGGTGGAGATCCCCTGGAGAACGCGGAGAGGCCAGGAGCCAGGCCCAGCCTGAGGGACGATGGAGAAACAGAGCTTGCAAAGGAGCTGGAGAAGGGGTGCCAGGGGGGTACAAGGGAAACCAGGGCAGGGAGGGGCCTCTGAAACCCCCGAGCAAGAGGCCTTCTCAAAGGAGGTGAAGCGGGCTGCGGAATGAGAAGGGACACGTGGACCAGACGGGGTCTTGGCCTCCTCTGATCCCCAGTCTGCCCTTCTCTCCGACCCCCAGCCTTGCCCACTTTCTATCCCCCTCTGCCTGTCTCCCCCCTCTGCCTGCCACCCAGCCTCCCCATCCCAATGCACCCTCACTCTCCTCTTCTCTCTGACCCAAAGGATCCATGTTTCTAAGGAAAACGTCATGCCACCCTCACCCCACTCAGGTGCCGGTTGCTCTTCCTGGCTCCTGAAATCACCGCCTTGCACCACCAGCCTATCACATACACCTCTCACCCTGGCATCACCCAGAGTTCACACCACCATCTGTCCCCTGGGTGACTCAGCGTCCTCTGGTTGAGCACCCATGGGGTGCCAGGCTCCGGGACAGCTCAGGCAAGCCTGGCCCCCAGGGGCTTCTGGTTTAAAGAAGAGTGAGAGGGGAGGCCCAGAGAACTAGCTCTGGGAGTTTCCATCTGGCAGAGGCATCCGAGCAGGCTTCACAGAAGAGGTGGCTGCACAGGGTCTTGAGTGACTAGCAGGATTTGGTCAAGAGGCGATGGGAACAGAAGGAATTGCAGGTGGAGGGGGTGTGCTGAGAAAGGGCTGGACGTGGACAAGGGGGCCCAACATCTGCGCAGCGGGCCACAGCTCAGGGTAGCTGGTGGCCTCCAAGAGTGGGGCCAGAGGGGGGCAGGAGGCTGCGAGGTGCAGGGGTCAGACCCCGTGGCCTGGGACGCCCAGGGGGAAGCCTTCAAACTTAGTGCCTGGCTTTGGGATCTCGCGCTGCGTCCTCATTCATTCGTTCGGGAACTACTGATGGAGCTCCCATTCTGTGCTCTCAAGTGCTGAAGGTGCTGTAAGAGACAGCACTGCCACCCCGGAGCTCAAACTACCGGAAGAGACACAGACTAGAGAGTCGCAAACAAAGACTAAAAATGAAGATCATGATAGGGGTGGTGAAGAAAATAATGACTGGCCATTTGAGAGTGGAGCCTGTGTCCTGTCTCCCCCTCAGACCGAGGCTCCCCGAGGACAGAGCCTGAGTCTCCTCCGTCAGACGGAGTGCCCTGCACCTCCGGGGAAGGGCAGAGCATGGGCACCTGGGAGCAAGAGCGGAGTGTCTAGCAAGCTCCAGGGATGGCTGCTTCCCCGCCCAAGGACCCTCCGGCAGGGTGATCTCTGCCCACATGCTGGCCATTGTCCCCCCACCCCCAGCCATCGTTACTTCTCAACCACCAGGGGCTCCCCGTGCAGCTGGCACCCACAACCCGGAGCCCAGGCCGTGGAGGAGACTGCAAACCCCGTCTGCTGCTAGAGAAGGCAGGTACGGAGGGGCCTGGGGGGGGGGGGGGCCTCCAAGGAGGTCCCCAGGGACCGAGGGGAGCAGGGATCTTGGAAAGGACCCACCTTCCCAGCCACGCCTGAGTGGGAGGGCTTCCCTCTCCCCTTCCCATCCATTCCCCCACCCCATTAAACCCTTAAATTAACCTCGCCCCACCCAGAGCTATAGAGAGTGCCCCAAAATAAATCCTAAATTACATGCTGCCTGGGGGTGACCACAGCTCTCCTTCCTCCCTCTCCAGCAAACAGACTCGCCCTACCCAATGCCGGGGGGGTAGGGGCACCCCAAATGGGCTATTTATACAGCTCCCCTCTTTGCTGTCTGGCCTTGGTGTCCTTGGGCGAGGCCCAGGCAGGCTACACAGCTCTCCTGGGAGTTGTAAGGGGCTGGGGAGCCTGTGAGACTCTCCAGGAATTTAGAGTCTAAATCAGGTTGCTGAGGGGGCAACGCTAACAAGGACTCTCAGGCACAGCATAGATCTGACTGTCCTGAGCACAGTGGGCATCTGGTCACCCAGGAAAGCAGCCCGGACTCCGGCCTTGCAGGGTGCTGCCCTCCCAGAGGAGGGGGGAAAGGAAGAGGGAGAGAGAAAGAGAAGAAAAAAGGAGAGATTGAGAGAGATGGGAAAGAGAGGAGAGAGAGGGGTGAGATTAATTAAGAAAAAGAGGGGGGTGAGATTGATTGAGAGAGGGGTATTGAGAGAGAGAGAGAGATGGAGAAAATGAGAGGGTAGAGAGGGATATTGAGAGAGTCTTCAGCCCTGGTTGTTGAGGGGAGCAGTTCTGAATCCAGGGCACCCCCCCCCCCAGCACCCAAGAAGAGCTGGCGTCTCTGTCTCCAAGGACCCTGGCACCGAGTGGGGAGCTGGTCGTGGCTATGTTGAGACCACGGGCTTAAGCCAAGGACCTCCCTGGACAAAGCCATCGTCCATCCGGGGAGCCTGGCTCCACCAGAGGGGCTGCCCCCCTCGGGAAGTATAAGAAGGGGCAGAGAGGGGAGAGGCAAGAGAGAAGAGAGCGGGAGGTAGAGAGACATACACCCACAGAGAAACACAAACGTGGACAAAGACAGACACACAGGGATGGATCATGGCAGGGGGAAGGCGAGGAAGAGGAGGATGAGGGGGTACTTCTGGAGCCCTGGGCCTGGCTTCACTCATCTCTACCGTGTGGCACCCATGAGCCTGGGTGCCTGTCCACTGCCCACCGGCTCCTGGGCCCCCTCTCTGCCCTCGGCCTTCGGGGCATGTGGGTGAAGGGCTTCCAAACTGCCCAGGAGGGAGACTCTCCTGTTCCTCTACACCCCACCCCTGCTCAGTGCTCCACCCTGCCCTGGGCGCCTGCTCACTCCCCAGAGGCAAGGCCATCACCTGCCCCTCATGGGGGTGTCAAGAGGCGAGGGTCCTCCTCCTGCTTGGCTGCCCTGTATGTGTGTGTGTGGGGGGAAGAAGGGAGTCCAGAGCGGGGACAGAGAAATAAGTGCCCCCTCTCACTTGGACTCAGCCCAGAGGGAGGGAGGGGAGAGGCGCTGGGAGGAAGAGGGGAGGGGAGGGAAGGAGTGGAGAGGCTGGGAGAGCCTGGGAAGGAGCTGGCCTCCAGGCTTTAGTCCCAGGAGGAGGGATGGAGATGGCCAGGGACCGGCGGTGTGTGGGTGGTGGTCCTGCAGTGTCTGGAGGACCGTGTACACACCCAAGTTCATATTTCATGCTGGTGACTCAGGGGATGGGGCTCAGCCTCTCTGGGCTCCACCCACAGGCTGTCAAGAGAGGGAACAGGACAACAAGGTGAGCTGACCTGGTCCCAGCCACCACCAGCCACCACCGAGGGGACATATTTGCACGCACGAGTGAAGTGGGGGCCAAGAAGTGTGCCCGGCACCTGGAGGAGGGGCTGGTGTGTGTGTGTGTGTGTGTGTGTGTGTGTGTGTGTGTGTGTGCTGGGTGGGCGCGGGGAACAGAGGATTCCTGAGAGGACCCCTGCAGCATGGGATGGGGGTGCGAGTCACAAAGCCCCCGTTAGAGGGGGTGACACATTGTCTCCTGATTAAACTTGATTATCTGTCTGCTCGCCGGGCCCCCATGACCCCCACCTGCCCAGAAAACACTGTTTATAGGGCCTGGGCATCAGACCTGTCATTTAGCTGGAGGAGCAACCCAAGCCACAGGCGGGAGCCCAGCCTCTGTGGAGAAGCAGTGCCCAGCTCGCGGCGGGCAGCAGCCCAGACACTTAGTGCCCTGTTTACCCTGGCATGGGTGGCTGGCACAGGTGGGGCTCTCCAGGGAGCGGCCCGAGGCCCAGCCAGCAGACCCACCTGGAGGCCAAAGAGGAAGCCAGGACAGAGGCTCTGTGGAGCTGGGGGGGCGGTGCATGGAGGAGCATCCAGTCCAGCTGCACACTGGCCCGGCACTGCAGCCCACAGGGCACTGCTCCCCAAATTTTAGGGCCCCCTTAGCTGTCCTGCAGGAGAAAAACCACACCAGCCGAGGCCCACAGGGAGAAACTGCAGCTCTAAGGATTCTGGAAGCCTCCCCCAAAGAGAGCAGGAAGGCTGGAGGAGGCGGGGGCGGGGGGGGGGGGGTGACCCCAGGCCTTTGGAGCCCTGGCCTGGCCTGGATGCCCCCAGGCCCAAGGGACCTGCTCCCAGCCCCCAAAGACACACACACGTGGCTTCACTTAAGAGAGCACCATCAAAGCCCCCCCTCAGCCAATCCCTGTAGAGATGCTGCCCCCACCTTCTTCCTCTGTCATCCAGACCACGGAGACCAGACCCTCAGCCGCCACACCCAACACGCAGAGTCCTCTTACACGTGTCAGACGCACAGCGCTCTCCCCAGCTTCCCCCTTCCCCACATGTAACCCACACTCCACAGTGAGGTCACACACACTGCTCCTCCCATCTCTGCCCTCCCCCCACCTCCTCTGCTAGCCCCTCTTTCCACTCGCTGCCCCCTACCTTCTGCCCCTCTCTCCTGTCTCTGGGCCCCGGGCCCGGAGGCCTCATCCTCTCCTCTCCCCGTCTGCACACAGTAGGAACCTTGAAGGCTGCACACCTGGGCAGCTGCCGGCAGCTACCACTCCTCCGCCCGCCCGCGGGCCCCAGGGGCTGGGCGGCAGGGGAAGGGGAGCAGCCGCTGGCACTGGCTCAGGACCTCACTTCCCCCTCCGTGGACCTGGATCCCCCCCTCCCCTCCATTCCAGGCTGAGTCATCCCCACATCTGGAGCCGCTGCACATCTGGAAGAGCTGAAGCCTGTGCAGACAACTCCACGTGGACACCCCTCCTCCAAACTCCACCGCACCCCCACCTCCACGAACAGCTGGGGTCCGGCCCCTCAACTCCCACCTGGGCCAGGCCCTGGGTCACCTAGCAGGCACCCCAGGGCCGGCCTCCGCCACAGGACATCCGTCAGCCTCAGGGTCTCTCTCCGGTAGCGGCAAACACCACTCAGTGCCCACCCCCCTGGGTGGGCAGGGCAGGGCAGGGCCGGCCTTGGGGGAAGCCGGGCCAGGCCTGGGGCTGGGGAAGGAGGTGAGCCAGGCGCTGAGGAGGCGGCGGTTTGGCCCAGCGGCAGAGTGAGTTTATCCTGGCCCCCGGCCCCGAAGCCAAACATCCTCCTCTAGCCTCGCAGACACTTCAAAGCCGGCGGGGAAGGGGCCCTTCCGCAGAGGAAACCTGCAGTCCTGGCGGCCCGAGAGCCGGCTCCGAGCAAAGGACCACCCGGTCCCCATCGGCAGCCCGAGCTCAGGAGGGGCACAGCAGTGTGTGTGTGTGGGGGGGCGGGAGAGGATGCTCTACCGTCCCTCTCCCCCACCCCTTCAGGGCTGCAGGGGGTGGCGAGTTGCCCTCCTGAGGGTGGCACAGCTGCGCCAGGACTTAGCTGTGGCCCCTAGTCCAGGGCTCCCTCCCAAGCTCACCCCCTCCCACCCTCTAGGCAGGAGGGCCTGGTGGGGGCGCTCACTTGGTGCCCCACCTGGAAGAGGAGTGCGCACCGAATTGTAGGGGCGCGAGGGAGGGGTGGGGAGGGGAGGGGGCACCCGAGGCTTTGGAAAATAGAAGCTGATGTGGAGTCGGAAGAGGAGAACTGGGCTGCCAGCCACGGGGCCTCTCTCAGGGGACCGCAGGGGCCGAGGAGGAAGAGGGGCTGCGAAGCGCTAACAAGGGAAAGAGGAGGTGCTAACAGGGCCACTGGGGTGAGGGGGGTCCGGGAGCCAAGCTCCCCGAGGGCCGGCCTGGAAGATGAGGAAGCTGGGGGCGGGGCTGGGGGCTGCCACATCAGCACGGGAAGCTGGATGGTGTGCATGTACGCGTGCCCATGTATGTACACGGGCAGACACACTGCACACGCCCACACATGCGTGCGTGCGCACAGCCGGAGCCAAGCCTGTCCCCGGCTGGGGGCCAGATGATGTGGCCGCTTAGAGGAGCGGAGATTTGCGGAAGAAGCGACCTCCCCCGCCTCCTTCCCCGCCCCTCCGCTCGCTCCCGCACTCTTTCTGTGCCTGACGCCCAGGTCCCTGAGAAGTGATCAGCTTCAGGGGGGTCCCAAGCTGCATCTTCCCCACACTGCGGTCTGCGCCCCCCGACCCTCCCCTGAGGACGACCCACCCACAGAGGGGCTACTCTGTCCCCTGGCTGCCCCGAACTCCCAGCTTCGTTGGGACTGGGAAGTTCTGCTGAAGTCTAGCCACAACCCCCCTGTGGCATTTGGATCTGAGACGGAGGAACCCACAGCGGGGTGCAGTCGAGCCTTCTTTTAAGGAGTGAACAAGAGCAGAGCTAGGAAGTGGGGGTCCTAGGGGATCCTCAAGCCTTTTCTTCTCTCTGGCTACAGGGTCCCATCTAAGAGTCAACAGTGAGGGTGGGGGTGGGAGTGGGGCTGCAGGGGGGCAGGGGAGCCTTGGGGAGAAGGAGTCTCAGAGAGAGGCCACCAGGGCTGGGGGACTCCAAGACCTTAACCTGGTCCTGGCTCAGCCCCTCCCGCCTGAGTCTCTCTGTTCCATCTGCCACCCCAACCTTCCTCAGGAGCCTAACCTCCCCCCCCCCCCCCCCCCCCCCGCCGTGGAAGTGTTCCCTCTCCATCGCTGGCCATGCCGGAAACCTACACTTTGGAAGGATAATGGCTCCCAAAAGCCGTTTTTGTCTCTGCTAAGCCTCGGAAGGTGAGCATTAGTCCAGCTCCTCCAACCGCTTGTAAGGATAATAAGCGCTCTGCGCCGCTAATTGGCGGGTGGCACGCCTCCCTCCACCCTCCTGGCCCACAGGTGGGCGGCTGGCTCAGACCTGGGGTCAACTCGCTACCCTCCCACCCATCACCCCAAGAATGAGTGAGGGGCGGTGGACTTCAGTTTCCAGAGGGATTCTGGGAAGGGGATTCAGACCCTGATCCCACGCCCAAGAATTCCTATTGGCAACGCAACACGCACCCGGCCCCTCCTGGAAGGCGGACAGTGCGCCAGGCATTCCTTGTGCTCACCCCATGGGAGCTGCTGGATCCCTAGGGAGCCATTTGACTCACTGGGGGGGCGGGGGGGGCGGGGTGTACAGTTGGGAGGGGCAGCAAACAGAAGAGGTGGATTCCCTAAATCACGCAGACGGTGGAGTTGGAGAGCTCAGTCAGTCAGGAATGACCCCCCCCCCCCGCCCCCCGCCCTCAGCAACTCACAGCTCCCCACCGAGGACTTCAGGAATTCATTCCCTAAATTCATTCCCTGGGGAGATCTGGCCCCTGACCTCAGGAGGGCCCCAACCAGCGTCAGCTCGGTGACAACAGAGCCAGTGTTTACTTGGAACAAAGCACCGTGGGGAAATGAAGGCTGAATCAGAGCTGGGCCAGCCCCCGCAGCTGGGGGGGGGGGGGGGGGTAGACAGCAGGACATGTGCACACATCTAGGAGAGAAGCCGAGAAGGCCTGGGTGGGGGCGAGCAGGGAGGGAACAGTCCCTTCTTGCGGGAAGATCCAAGTGCTGGAGGCTTTCGGGAGGAGGTGGTATTTGAGCGGAGCTTTGAGGGACTGCATGAGAATTTGTTAGGTTTCAGGGAGGGGTCTGGGGACTTGTGTTCTGCGGGGGGGGGGGGGGGGCACCCAAGCTGAGGACAGGAGGGAGCAGGAAAGGGTCAGGTGTGTGGCTGGAGGACATGCGGGCAGAGCAGAGGAGCACACGCTAGGCCTGGTCGGGGCTGGGCCTCCCTGAGACGGGACTTTATTCAGGCAGAAGTCGGGGAGCCTCTGGAAATTAGGGAGCAAGAGAGTAGGCAATGGGGAGCCTAGGCTGGAGGCCTTGTGAAGATGGTTGTGATGGCCTTGGGGAGCCACACTGCATGGGGGCAGTGACAATAGAGACACCTGTGACAAGCAGGGCCCCAGTCCCCCTGAGTGCTCAGCCTGAGGGACAGGCGGGCACCACCATGAGGCCAAGCCAGGCAGTGGGGGAGGTGAAGGGGGGGGGCAAACCAGATATAGAGGGAATGTATCCAATGACTGGTCCCAGCACCACTGTCCCATCAGCCTCCTGTGGCCCTCTGGGAGGAGTGGGCACCAGCCCTCTCGGATCTGGCCCTTGTCGGGTGCAGAACACGAGATGGCCAGCAGAGGGAGATAGTGAGCCAGCATTCTGGGGAGAGCAGCTCTCAGGAGGAAGCAAATTCTTAATTCCTTGTCACCTCACTCAGCCTCTATGTGAAATGACAGGGGCTTTGGGCCTCGTTCTTTTGCCCACAATAAAACACTTACTGCATGTCGTTATTAAGCTAACATTTATTTACCATCACTGTATTCCAGACACTGAGGGGCTTTTATGACCCTATGTGATAAAGTAAGTTATCCACTCCCCAACCCCACCCCGCCTCGTTCACAGATGAGTTTAGAGAGGCACAGAGACGTTACGTTTCTTGACCAAGGTCACACAGCACACCGCAGTAAGTGGCACACTTAGCAACGCAACAGAATACCGTCCCTGCAGGCAGAGCCGGGCTAGAGCAGCATGTTCTGTGGGCTTCGAAAAGAAAGAATCCAGCCCACAGCCGTAAGCCATTATGGATATGCGTGTCCACCACAGTATGGTGGGGATCGGGGCAGAGAGGAGCAGAACTTGGCCTGGCTCCTCCCCCTCCCCCAGGGCCTGGGCTGGGCTCAGTCAGGCTTCACCAGGTCCCCAGGCAGGATTCTTCCATCCGGGACAGCTGCTGCCTCCTGAGGCTGCCTCTGGGTGTGGGGTCTCGAGACCCGTGTGGTTCTGGTCCTGACTCAGCCCCAATGCCCCGGGTGACTTGGCCTCCCCACCCCTCTGAGCCCCAGCTGGGTTCTTTGGCGGACGAGCTGACCTCCCAGGCCCTCCCAGCGGGGCCCTTGCAGGAGGCACAGACAATCAGCTCGTTCTTTGGTGAAAGGGCCGGGGCGGTGGCGAGCGTGTACAAAGACTTTTGGACTTTGCTGCTCTTGGGAAATCCCAGGCGGAATGTGGTGTGGAATCTAGAGGGACCCACTGACCGCGTGAGGTCCCTGGGCCTCGCGGCCCCCTGCACGCCTGAGCACACACGTGCACGCACGCACCCACTCCCCTCCCGCTGCCAGACTAAGCATTGAACAGAAGATGCCGGCTCTGTCCAGGACCCTCCTGCCTCTACACAAGAACAGCCTCCTGTCTGCTCTGACTCGGGTCCCACTGTGCCCCCACCCCCACCCGACCTCACCCACTAAGAAAGCTGGGGCCCTGGGAGCCATGGTGGATGCTGACAACGAGGGTTAGTGTTCTCGCCTGGGCTGGGACCACCCACCTCCAGGCCCTTCCCCTCCCCATTCGCAGGAAGGAGCATAGAAGGGCAGTTTTGTGGCACGAAAAAACTGGGGGCCCAGAGGCAGGGTCCAGAGGCCCTCTGGCCCCCTCCCCATGCGCCTCACTTTCCCACTGGGGAGTTGTGGGCCAGCGGCTGGAGCGGCTCTTCTCAAATGCCCGCTCTGACATTTCAGGGATGTGGGTAGCGTTGTCAGATCTAACAAATAAAAACACAGAACACCCAGTTAAATATGAATTTTAGATAAACAACAAATAAATTCTAGTGTAAATATATCCCAACTTTTGCACAGGACATATTCATGTTGAAAATATCATCTGTTCTTTATGTGGCATTCAGATAACTGGGTGTCCTGTATTTTGTCTGGCAACCCTAGATCCGTGTCAGGTGGATGCCAGAGAGCCAGAGGGATGATGCCTCCCGCCCTCCTCCTGCCCATCCCCGGGGCACTGGTGCCTGCCTGGTTCCTTTCCCTCAGCCCTCCCAGCTTCCCACGTCTACCCCACAGACTCCTCCATGCCCTCTTCAGCACCCCCATTTCACTCCCCGGGGCCTCATCTTCCCCTAAACTCACCTCTCCACCTCTCCTCTCAGGGCCACGCCTCTGGAGGGCTCCCGGCCTGGGCAGAGTGGCAGCGGGTGTGGTGGAGATACCCCCTCACCCAACCTTGGGTGCTGACGCAGTGAGGCCAGGGCAGGGATGGGAAGGCCTTAGAAGTCCAAGCTGGCAATGACTTCACCAAGGAGACAGCAGAACGGGCACTCTGGACTAGGCCCCCCTTAGCAGAGAGGCAGGCTGGGTACAGGGCCAGCGGCAGGGGCGTGAGGGAAGAGCTGCCTCCACCCCATGTACATTCCCCTCGCCACGCTCAGAGTCACCAAGAAATGAGAATAGAGGAGTCATTCTGTAGGGCCAGACCCTAATTCCACTTAGATCAGGAGACCAGAAGATTCTGTCCTTGGGGGCCAAAAAGGGACAAGAGATGATGAGAAACAGAGACAGGGAAAGAGGAGAGAGAGAGAGAGAGAGACCAGGGGAAGATATACTGGCAGAGAGAGACCAAAAAGTTGGTGAGAAAAACACACGTGAGACATAGGAAATCAATGGAAACGGAGAGAGAAAACCAGAGTCCTCGGCTGAGACGAACGGACTAAGGAAGAAAGGACACAGATGGGAAACAGAGGGGAACACGGAGAAATGGAGAGAAACTGAGTGGAGACTAAAACAGGAAGATGGACTGGGAGGCTTGGGAGCAGACAGGAAGTGTAAACATTGAACAGAGATAACGGGACTGGGAGAGATGAGAAACAGATAAAGAGAACAAGAAAAGGGGGTTAGAGGAGACCCGCTGTCCTTTCACACGAACTCGGGGGTAGTTTCCAGGGGAAAGCCGGATTTGAGACACAGCAGGAGACGTCTCACAACTTAAGGGCTGAGCCTGTCCTGGAGCCCTCCCCTTTCCGCAGGCCGAAGAGCAGCACCCACCCACCACCTCCATTGCGCCCTCTCCCCAGGCGTCCGGGCTTCATCTCTGCAGCTCCCGCGCTGTTCCCACAGGTCTCCTCCGTGTTTGGGCGTCGGGCTCTCATCCTGGGCCCATCACCTCCGAGACGGCATCCCACCCCGCCCATCAGCCAGCTCCCCGGGGAGGGAGCGTGGGAGACCAGCCCCAAAGTCCCAGGTCCCAGGTCCCAGGTCCCAGGTCCCAGCCCAGCGTCCCCTCGCTCCCGGGAAGTCCCGGGCTGGGCGATGCTGCCACCTGCCGGCCGGCCCAGGGAAGCACAGCACGCCTCGAGGGCTGGGGCGTGGCCGCGGAGGGTGGAGGGTGGGAATCCCGCCCCTCGGGGCTGGGACAGCCCGCGCGGGGTCTCCCCAGGAATCCGGGCGGACCAGTTCGCCGGCGCCGAGCCTCCCCTGGCTGCTGCTCAGCCCCATTTCGGATCCCGTGGCCAATCTCCAAACTCTGGGGCCTTAATTGCCCCTGTGGTCAAAAAGAGGAAGTGCACCTAGGGAGGTGGGGGGACGCGGTGGTACCGGGGCTGTGCTCCTGGTTCTCCTGCCCCAGAAGTCAGCCAGGCCGCCTCTTCCTCCCTTCTTGGCAAAAAAGAAAAAAGAAGAAAAAAAAATAAAAATGGGGGTGGGGGGCACTTTCCCCCATACAATACCCTGAATCCACTCCAGAACCTTCTTTCCCCTCGACCTCTGCCCCGCAGAAGGCCAGGTGTGAAGGGACCCCCAGTGGCCCCCCTGCCAGCACCCTCTCGCCCCCTGCCCGGCGCACACCCCCTCCCTTAAGCCTGGGCCCACTTAGGGTGGGGCAGTGGTTGGGAGTTGGGAAGGGGTAGCTTAGTAGCCTTGAACTGACCCCACAATTTTTCTCAATTAATCTCATCTACTTCCCAATGACCCAAAACCAAACCGGACCTCTCCCCTCTCCTTCCCGCCTCCTCCCTGCCCCAAGTCCGGCCTCCGGCCGTGCAGGAGCTCCGCCCCATCCCGAGGCGGGACCCCATAGGTGGAGAGACGTGGGAGAAGCCGCGGCCCGGCCCCGCCCCGCCCCGCCCCGCCCCGCCCCGCCCCGCCTCTCCTCTCCTTCCCTCTCCTCCCCTGACACACGGAAGCTCAGTGGCCCCAACGCCAGGATGTCGGACGCCTGGGTCCTCCGCCTCTTACCCACCTTGCTGCTCGGCCTGCTGGCCGGCCTCCAACAGGTGAGCGTTCGGGAGGTAAAGCTTTCGAACTTTCAGGGTCCGGCCTTTGGGGGTCTGGGACCTGCTTCTGGAGCCGGGTCACCACCTCCCATTGTTAGGGCTTCCTCGTGACCACACGCAATTAGCCACTTCCTTTCTCTTTTTGCTGGGGAGGTGCAGGTGGGGGCAGCTGAGGGAAGCCCTGAAAAGGCCGGGGTTCCTTTGCCTTGGGGGGCTGTGCAGTGACTCTGACCCTCGCCCACCCGCATGGGACACCTGGCACCTGTGTGCTGAGTGGGGACTTTGACCCGCACCTTAGCCTTGGATAGTCCTTCCCGCTCCTTGATGCGTCAGAAAGCGGGAACTGTCTGGAACTGAGGTCTGGACACCTGGCTAGCCTGTCTCCCCAGCTCTGTTTCTCCAGTGCTGGGTGACCTTGGGGAAGTCCTGGCCGTCTCTGGACTGTTTGTTTGCTTGCTTGCTTGTGCCCCAGGGGAGAGCTGGCTCCTTAGTCCCTTTCTAGGAGTCGGGGCAGAATCCCAGCCCCCTGGGGGGACTTGATCTCGCTGCCTGACCCAAGGCTGACTCGGAAATCTGTGATTCTGCCAGAGGGCGGCACGCCCTCCTCTCACACCCCCAGGGATGGGGAAGTGCTACCCAGTTCTGCGATGGGAGGTTCTGGAAACCTGTGTGTGTCTAGAAGACAGGTTTTAACCAGGCTGGCTTCCAGAACTGGCACATTCGCACTACGGCGCTGACTCTCAGGGCCGCTTTGCCCCTGAAGCCCTGGTCCTCCTCAGTCACTTGACCCTCAGTTTGTGCCGTAACTAGGCTGAGCATCCTCTTGTTGATTCCTCCCAACATCTTCAGGGGGCAGGTGCTGCTAATGTCCCCAGCTCACCTGTAAGTACAGCGTGAAGTCATGCTCTGATTAACAACGGGTGTAAATGCTCAGAAGTGCGTTGTTAGGTGATTTTATCGCGGGAACCTCATCGAGTGCACCTACATGAACCTAGATGGTGTAGCCCAGTGGTCGGCAGACTGCGGCTCTGTTGACTAATGAGTTTGCCGACCACTGGTATGGCCTACTACACACTTAGGCCGTATGGTACAGCCCAGTGGTCGGCAAACCGCGGCTTGCGAGCCACATGCGGCTCTTCGGCTCCTTGAGTGTGGCTCTCCCACAAAATACCAGGTGCGGGCGCGCACGTACAGTGCAATTGAAGGAGTACCCTAATTAAGTTAACAATGTACCTACCTATATAGTTTAAGTTTAAAAAATTTGGCTCTGAAAGAAATTTCAATCATTGTACTGTTGATATTTGGCTCTGTTGACTAATGAGTTTGCCGACCACTGGTCTAGTCTACTACACACTTAGGCTGTATGGTATAGCCTGTGGCCTGTACAGCATGTAACTATATTGAATCCTGTAGGCAACTGTAACACAGTGTGTCTGTGTTTCTAAACATAGAAAAGGTACAGTCAAAATACAGTATAAACAATTTAAAAAATGGTACACCTGTATGGGGCACTAACCAGGAATGGAGCTTGCAGGACTGGAAGTTGCTCTGCTGACTATGGCATCACTAGGCAACAGGAATGTTCAGCTCCATTAGAATCTTACTAGAGGCCTGGTGCACGAAATTCGTGCACGAGTAGGGTCCCGAGGCCTGGCCAGCGATCAGGGCTGATCTGTGGGGCAATAGGTGGGGCGATTGGGGCCCCCGCTTGCACATGCCTTGGCTAACCTGGTGCTGCCCACTTGCTGGCCCTGTTCCCCCACCGCCACCAGTCGCCTCCCTCTGCAGGGCAACCGGCAGGACAATCGGGGGGGGGGGGGTGGGGGGGCCCCACTCGCACTCACCTTGGCTGGCCTGGCACCACCCGCCGCCACAGGTTGGGGCCTGCGGGCTGGAGGCAGCTCCTGCGTTGAGCATCTGCCCCCTGGTGGTCAGTGCATGTCATAGCATCCAGTCGTTCCACAGGTTGTTCCACGGTTTGGTTGATTTGCATATTAGGGTTTTAGATAGATAGGTAGGTAGATAGATAGATAGATAGATAGATAGATAGATAGATAGATAGGACCACTGTTGTCTATGTGGTCTGTCATTGACCGAAACATGCTTATGCAGCACATGACTGTAAGCTGAGGTTGCCTAAGATCATCCTGACGCTTGATAGAACTCAGGCTCTGGACCACCTCAGACAAGACCACCCCCTGGTATATGGGGGAAGAGAAATCTGAGCGATCTCCTACCCCTCCCAAACAGGAACTCAAGGCAAACTTATTAAGCTGTTCATATCTGTTCTGCTTAGCTGGGGGCCAGCAGAGGGAGGAGGGATAGGGCCTGGGATCTGAAGGGGCTGCCACTGAGTGTCTGCACCCCTGGGTTTTGCCCCAACTCTGCCGTGGCCCCTCTGTGCTGTGTGGCCCTGCCCCTCCCCGGGCCCACTTGCCCCAGGGATTCATTGCTGCTCCAGTCCCCACGGTCCGAGGCTTGTGAGAAGCTGGTACTCACACGGGACTGAACACAAAGGGGGAATCCGTGCAACTACCCTTGGCTGTCAGTGGTGTTCTTAGCTTCGCTGCTGTTGTCATTAGCAATTGTAATGTTACTGGAGTATTTCAAAAAAAAAGGTCTAAAGATAGGATGGCCTTACCAAAGTTAACTTCTTTTTATTTTATTTTATATTTTTATTGATTTCAGAGAGGAAGGGAGAGGGAGAGAGAGAGAGAAACATCAGTGATGAGAGAGAATCATTGATCGGCTGCCTCCTGCACGCCCCACACTGGGGATTGAGCCCCAAACCCAGGCATGTGCCCTGACCAGGAATTGAACCATGACCTCCTGGTTCACAGGTCCACGCTCAACCACTGAGCCATGCTGGCCGGACTTAACTTCTTATTCTTGAGTCCTGGTTGTTTGTCCCCGGGAAGCTGAGGTGACATAACCTCCCATTCCCTACTGTGTTCCCATCGCTGCTTTCCTCCCCACACCCAGTCTGGGAGTGGCCAGGAAGAAATGAAGCCAGGTCATCAATGAATGCTCTTTCATTCTGCCAATATTGTTGGGTTTTCAGCAGTAACGAAACAGACCGAAATCCCTCCCCTGTGGAGTTTATGCTCTACCCAGGAAACACACAATTAACAAGATAAAGGAACATATGTGGTATGTTACATGTTGATAAGAGCTATGCAGAAACGTTAAGCGCAGTGAGGGGAGGGGACTGCTTTGGGGCCGGTGATGTAACTTTAAGTAAGATGGTCAGAAAGGAAGGTGCTGCGGCCAGCCTTGCAGATACCTGGGGGAAGAATGTTCCAAGCAATACACATCATTGCTATTAATTGGGTGAAATTCTGGACAGACACCTGGGTGCCCCACAGAACTAGTGCAGAAGAGCTGCGGGGAGAGGGGCTGGTTCCAGAGAGGAGGGTCGGGCGGCTTCAAAGAGTGAGGAGCCCTGCCAGGCGGGGGTCTGAGGAATGGACGGGGTTCAGCAGACCACGAAGGCGTGAGGAAGAGGGCCTGGCCTGCCCCTCCTTGTCGGTGTAAAGCAGTGGGGTGTGTGCAGGGAACTCCCAGTGGGTGTGTGTGCAAGAGGGGAGAGGGCGGCTAAGGCTGGTGGCTGGGGGTCAGGGCCCCAGGGAGCCCCTGACAGGGGCTTCCAGCAAGGTTGTGGGTCATCAGATTTTTGTGGGGAGTGACTCTGGTGGGCAGCAGGAGAGTTTAGCGTCCTGGACTATAGATGTAAGAGGGCGTGAGCTTACAGACTTGGGGAGCAGCGAATATGGTGGGGGGAGGGGAAGGAGAGGAAGGAGAGCTGGGGGCCTCCAGACAGCGGCCGGGGCCCCCATCATGGACCTGGGGGCATGGCGGAGTAAGGTGGAGAGCAGGCTTGGGGGAAGATGCTGCTCCACTGGGCACCTGCTGGCTGTCAGGTACCTGGGCAGCATCTGAGTTTATGACCCCTAACTTCTGCCTCTTTTCTTCCACAGGCTGCAGCCAGATGTAGCCCCTTGTAAGTCTGGGGTTTGGGCTATAACTTCCAAACTGGGGAGGAGGCACCCCAGACCTGTCCTGCCTGCCTTCATGGGAGGGAACAGCACATCCATCACCCTCACCCTCTCCCCTTCCAGCCAGAAACCATCCCCACACACCCCTACCCAGAGAAGGAGACTCTGCCCCTCCCGCTCCCCACCAGCCACCCCAGGGGGCGCTTCACACCGTGGACCTGCTGAAGCCGAGTCCCCCTCCTTCTTACTACAGCCTCAGGCCCTCTCCCCTCTGAGGGGACCCTGGGAGTGGGGGGCAAACTGTGGGACCTTCATATAGAAATGCCAGGAAGCCTGAGCACCTGGAGAAGGCGGGTGGTCTGTAGGCGGGAGAGTCAGCCCTGGGTGTGGCAGGAACACCGGCTCCTTCCCCCTCCTCCTCTGTGGGCACCAGCAAGGGCTCGCTGCTGCTGCTGCTGCTCCTCCTCCTCCTCCTCCTCCTCCTCCTCCTCCTCCTCCTCCTCCTCCTCCTCCTCCGTTAGCTCCTGGACACTCCCCACTTCCCCTCTCTCCACCACCACACTCAATCCCCCACAGATCGGCAGGACACTCGGCAGGACACTCGTTACACCCATTTTGTAGATGAGGGAAGTGAGGCCCAGGAAGGAGCCTGACTTGGCCCAAGTGCACAAGGCCAGTAGTGAGATGCCCGTGGACCTTGGTTCCTCCCACTGAGCCCAGAGGGGGCCCCTGCCCTCACCCCACGAGGGGCATGGCTCATGTCCTGAGTGTATGGGTGCGTTTGGGGGAGACTGGGATTCTTCTGCCCCCCCACCTTGGTAACAACAGCCTCTCTCTGCCCCCTCAACAAGCACCTGCCCTGAAGGATTCAAATGCTGCGGTGACACCTGCTGCCGGGAGTATGAGCTCTTCTCCGGGCCCATTAGGTGAGCCCAGGGCCAGCTCCTCTGGGCACAGCCCTCCGAGGGGCCTGGTCCACACAGGACAGACTGGCCTTCCTGGCCTGGGGGTGGGTGCCGGTCCGGGGAGGGCGGGAGGGAGGTGTGGCGGGGATGGCTGGAGGCTCAGGGTGATGGTGGTGGTTCCTCACCCAGGATCTTCATCATCATCTTCCTGACCTTGATGCCCATCATGTGCATCTGCGGCCTGGCTAGGCGCTTCTGCCCCCACTGCAGAGAGCAGGAACCGGACCCCCGGATGGATCACATGAGGCCCCCAGAACGGCCCACCGCACCCCCCACAGAGAGGGTCACCGCGGTGTCCATCCCCGAGCCCCCACCCTCCTACAGTGAGGTGGGTGTCTATCCTAACCCCTGCCCTGCCCCTTGGCTGCCTGCATCTCCCTGCTGCCGGCTGTCAGAGCAGCAGTGACGGTGGAGGCTCCTTACCCCGGCGAGCGTCCTGCAGCGGCATTGGGTCACCCCTGTCCCTGGTACACGCGGGTGGCAAGGCCAGTGCCAGGCGCTGAGAAGTCTCTGTGTCCCCGCCTTTCCCTGCAGATTATTCTGAAGCCAGACCTGGGCCTGCCCCCCCTGGAGCCGCCCCCTCCCTACAGCCTCAGGCCTGAAGAACATTCTGGGGTCCCCAGAGGCATTGACAACCCAGCCTTCTGAACCACCTCCTGCCTGGAATCCTGCCTCAGCCTCCTCCTTCCCGACACCTCCTGGATCAAGCCAGAGACGCCTGGGACCCCGAAACGCCCCCGCCCAGCCTGCTTCCTCCCTGGATTTAATTTATTGCTTTTCCTGCCCCCGTCCCACCCCAGCGGTCTCTCTTGTCCCAAAGGCTGGGCTGGAGCAACAGTGTCCAGCCACCCCCCCCACCCCCACCCAAGTTAGAGGCTGCCCAGAGGGGACTGGCAGTAGGATGGGCGGCTCTGAGGGGTGGAGAGCGCCCCGCTTCTCAACCGGACAGCGGCTCTGAGATGTGAAGGACACGGCGTCCCGAGGGGATCCGACCTCCTGAGCTCTGAGCCGGCTCCAGTTCTACCAGAATAGAGAAGGCCCCACTCCGCCCCACCCTACCCCCCGGCACACTACTCACTAAATTAGCTCGTTGCTGCTGCTGAGAATCTGCCTCTGGCTCTGTGTGCAGGTGAGCCCAGACTCTGCTGAGAAACTGTGAGGGGGGGGGGGGGGGTTGCCATTCTGCGCCCCAAATCCCACCATTGATGAGTCTTCGGGGACCGTGTTGACAAAAAGCCTAGGAAGACCGTACATGCGGGGGCCACCCTCCGGGAGAGGATCTTTACAGATGCTTTGACTTCCCGTCCTTGGAGGTCTCTGGGTGCTCAAGAGCCTGGACAGGTTGCTGGGGTGGAAGTGACCGGCGTGTGGTTCCACACCCCATCCTCCCACTGCGGTCCTGGGGAGTCAGAGCTCAGCTCCCTGACTCGCGCCGTGGGGGAGGGGAGCCAGGAGGCTGGCCATCTGTAGGGCGGGGCCTCCCCAGATCAGCCTCACCCTGGAATCTCCTGGAGGGCAGACCCACCCTTTTCTTCCAGTCCCCTCGGTGCGGTTAACCCTTCAGAGGAAAGCATTGCAGCACAGAGTGTGCCTGGGGCTGGGTCCCAAGGAGTCTGTAGCAGAGCTTGGAGTTGAGAGCCTAGCATGGCGCATGCAGAGTGAGCGAGAGCATGCCCGGTCTCGGGGCTCCGGCAGGGCTGGGCTCCTCCTCTGCACACTGACCTTGCAGCCCAGGAATGCTGGCCTTCCTCCCCGGGCAGAGGGCACGGCCGCAGCGCTGGCCAAGCTCCTGGCAGCACCCGAGGTGGAACTGGCCCTGGTGTGCCAGCCAGGACGGCTCCTCCAGGCCTCGCCTAGTCATACCCAGCCTTGGGGCATCAGGACCCAGGCAGGGGCAGGCGGCAGGGGGCATGGCACAGCCAGCCCCCAAAAGGCCGGGAATGGGGGCTGTCTGGCAGAGAGTTCCTGCTTGAGGCGGCCTCAGAGGGGGCACAGTTGTAAGGAAGTTTTTTACTTTGTATGCTTTATCATTGTTTGTATTTTTACCAAGAGCAAGTATGGCTTTTACAAATTTAACAAAAGATTTCTTTCATGGAATCAGCTTTGGAAGTTAATAAAGACTCACCTTGTGAACTTTGATCGGCAGTAATTCCTGTATTATCAGCCCTGCTATGAGGAAGAGACTAGAAGAACTCAGACATGTGATGCACACGTGACATATATGTGACCCAGGGAATAGATACACAGTGGACATGGGAAAGCCTGGACACCACCAGGCATGTGAGGGCATGTGATGACCGTTCGTGAGACCTATGCAGGACTGACCGGCACGCGGTATATATAGGATGTCTGGCTGGTTGGGTGGGTGGATCAGCAATTTCACAATGACTGAGAATGTCATTCCTTTTGCTTGGTTTAACAGTTCAAACCCAATGAATGAATAATAAAAGATGGAGTCACTTCGCCTGGCCAGCCAGTGGCTGAGTGTCAACCTATGAATCAGGAGGTCACAATTCGATTCCAGGTCAGGACACATGCCTGGGTTTCAGGCTTGATCTCCAGTAGGGGGCGTGCAGGAGGCAGGCGATGATACACTCTCATCATTGATATTTCTATGTCTCCTCTTCCTCTCTGAAATCAATTTAAAAAAACATTTTTTTAAAAAGATGGATTCACTTGAATGAATGAATGATCACCTGAGTGAGTGAATGAATGAACAAATGTGAAGATCTGCCATCAGACATTTGTAAAGTTACTAGTACATACAGCTTGCTTAACACCAAAAAGGTGGTCCTTGCGTCTGTGGACTTGAACTTCTGCAGGGGACTCCCCAGATGACTGAGGAGTGCAGGAAAAGCTGTGCACAGGGGCATGCTGGGTGATGGGGGAGGGCCTTAGGCTCCAGGGTCAGAGAAAGGAGGAGAAGGGAGCTGTTCGTGGGGGGAAATTGGGAGGAGGATGACACCAACAAGAATCTAACCTCACCAGGGGACGGAGTTTCAGAACTCCAGCTCCCGAATGTTCGTTTCTGCCCCCAGCACCTCCTATCTCAGTTGCCCTGTCTGTACAATGAAGAGGTTTCCCCCTTCTAGCTCAGATAGGGTGTTTCCCAAGTTGGGAGGGAAGAGAGTTCAGAGACCTCTTTGACTCTACAGCCTATCTTCCGTTCCACCTCAGCCACACCCTCAGATGGATACACCTGATCTTGTCATCCTGATAACCTCAAACCTCCCACACCCTGAACATCAGCTCCCATTCTTCCAGTCCAGATACGGAATTAGCCCCATGCCAGCAACTCCCTGAGCCCACGGAGACCTCCAAGCCACTGGCCTTAGCCCCGCAGCCCCATCAGCCAGGTCCTCGGGGCCTGCCTTATCCAGCTTGGAGGCCTTGATCCAACCTGGTCATCACCACCCGGAATTTCACTCCTTTACCCTTTGCTCCATCGTACTCACCTGGCAAAACCCCGAACTCTGGTTGAAATCAACTTTTGCTCAAGAGCCAGCACACCCGGGCGATTGGACTCCAAAATCAAAATGGTGACTCTCAAGCGGCCCCCCAGCTTCTCCATCATACTTTGCTTCCTCCCGCTTGGGAGACTAAGTCATGCCTTCCACTCTCCTGGGTCTCCCACAATCCCGGCCTCAATTTCAGCTGGTGATGGCACCACATAAGTCAAAGAAAAAAATGGATGTAATCACGAGAGAACCACCCAACTCCCCCTGCCACCCCCACCCCTGGCAACCTCTGGAAGCCAAATCCCACACTGCCAACTGGATCCCACCCCCTCCGTCCTTCTGAAGACCTCACTCCTGCAGGTGCTCCCACATCGGCCATTTCCCCCTCATTTATTGGACTTTTATTGTCCCCTGGACATAAAGATGCCCCATCTCCCAGCTTGGAGAGGCCTTCCCTTGGCACTCTCATGGCCTCTGTGCGTGCGGCTCCACTTCCTCCTCCCCGTTCGTGCTCCATCCCGCTCCAATCAGCTCTTTGTCTCCGTCATCGTCATTACGGGCACTGGCTCTTGTTCACATCATCAGTGACCTACATCTTGCTGAAGCCAAAGCTCAACTCTCTAACCTCGTTTACTGTCTGTCAATGGCCTTTGACATACTTGGCCCCTGTCTCCTTTCCTGAGAACCTTTCCCTGGTGGACTTCCTGGTTTTCCTCCTACTCAGGGCTGCTCCTTCTCAGGCTCCTTCCCTCCCGCCTCCTCCTCCACCACCTCTCAGTGGTAGCTGACCCCGAGGTGTCTTCCTTGATGCTCTCGTCTTGGTCTTCATTCATTCCCGCAGTGGGTCTCACCCGGTGCTGTGGCTTCATAGACCCTCTCAAACCTGTATTGTATGTCTGGCCAAGACTTCGCCCCTGATCTCCAGACTTATATATTTAACTTATATTTAACCACCTGTCACCTCCACTTGGCTGCCTAACGAGCATTTCGCAGCCAGCACTAGCCTCTAACTTCCCTCCACCCCACCCCAAATCCAGGCCTCCCCAAGTTGTCACATCATAAATAAACGGCACCACCAGCCAGCCAGTTCGTTCAGGCCAAAACACTAACTTAATTCTAATTTCTCTCTTTTCCTCACCTGCTCATCCTGCCTCCAGAATAGACTCGTGTCTACATTTCTCCATTTCACAGTGACAGCCCTGAAGCTAACTAGCCTAGGCGACCCTGAGGACAGCCCCACTGGTTTCCTGTCCCCACGCTTGTCTCCTCCTGCCCCCTGCAGTTCGTCCTCCATACTGCAGCCAGGGAGGTTTCCCTGAAGCATAAAGAAGACATGTCATTCCCCTACTCTAAGGCCTCTGATGGCTGCCCACTGCACTCGGAATAAACTCCAAACCCCTGACCTCCGTCTCCTCCCTTCTCACTGCATGCCGGCCACAGTGGCCTGCTCTCGGGGCCTTGGCTGAATCAAGTCTCTCTGGCTCTGGGCCTTTGATGGCTTTTCTGCTTGGAAACCTCCCCCACCCACTTCTCTCCGAGTCTTACCCATCATTCCGATTCCAGCTGTCACCTCCTCACAGAAGCCCACCCTGACCACCCTGCACAGAGTAGCCCCGTCAGCCCCACTCTAGGACCCGATGCTGTTTTGTGACCTTCACAGCGTGTCCCAGCGCTGCAAATCGCCTTATTTACTTACACGCTTACCTGCTCACAGTCTGTTTTCTCTCTCTGGACCCACCCTCCTCCGGGATGGGGATTTTCCATTTCACTGCTGGGTTCAGAGTCAAGGACAATGCCTAGCACCTGGGAGGTGTCTCTCTTTGTTGACTCAGTCCCAGCGGCCACAATGGCCGGGGCCACCTTGAAAGCCCAAAAGTTCCTGCAAGAGAAACACCCGGGAAAGGAGTTTCTTGGGCCTTGCAAACACCCCTCGGTGCCACCTGTGGATGCTGGTTCTCCATCCAAAAGGAGTTATTGTGCTCTTTCTTTCCCTCTCTCCCTCCTTTCCTTCCTTCTCCCTCCCTTCCTTCTTCCTTCCTCTCTCCCTCCCTTCCTCCTTCCTTTCTCCCTTCCTTTCTTCTTCCTTCCTTCCTTCCTTCCTTCCTCCCTCCCTTCCTTCTTTTTTTTTTAAAAATATATATTTTATTGATTTTTTACAGAGAGGAAGGGAGAGGGACAGAGAGTTAGAAACATCAATGAGAGAGAAACATCGATGAGCTGCCTCCTGTACACCCCCTACTGGGGATGTGCCCGCAATCAAGGTACATGCCCTTGACCAGAATAGAACCCGGGACCTTTCAGTCCGCAGGCCGACGCTCTATCCACTGAGCCAAACCGGTTTCGGCCCTCTCTTCCTTCTTTCCTTCCTTCCTTCTCCCTCCCTCCCTTCCTCCCTCCCTCCCTCCCTCCCTCCCTTCATTCATTCCTTCCACCCTTTCTCTTTTTCCCCCACTGAATACTTGGTGAGCACCTCTCACATGTCAGGCACTATTCCAGGGCCTGGGTAAAGAGGCCCACGAAACAGATACTATTCCTGCTCCCACAAAAAAACAGATGCCAGTCAAACAAGCCCACAGTGAATGTGTGGTCACTGTCTGGTCTAAGCGCTGGGAAGATAAAATGCCCATATTGTGTTAGAGAACTATGGTGGGGTGGGGGGACTGCTTTAGATTGGGTGGTCAGACATGGTCTTTCTAAGGAGACGGTGACATGGAACTAGTTCCAGAAGCAAGAGAAGTAGGCAGACATGAAAGAACGGGGAGGAGAGTGCTCCCGGCCAGGGGCCAGCACCAGCACGTGCAAAGGCCCTGAGGATGAAAGGAGCTCGGTGGCTCAGAAGCCTTAAAGGAGACCCCGCCCTGTTTCAACATCCCCAAGATCCTCAATGAGGCTGTATTCGTTTCCTAGGGCTGTCAGACAAATAACCACAAGCTGGCTGACTTAAAACAACAGAAATTATTTCCTCACCGTTCTGGAGGCCGGGAGTCGGAATCAAGGTGTTGACAGGGTTGGTGCCTTCTGGAGGCTCGAGGGAAATTCCATTCCCTGCCTTCTCCTGGCTTCTGAGGGCTGCCAAGCCGTCCTCGGTGTGCCTTGCCTCCTGGCTGCCCTCGCTCTCTGCCTCCACTTCACAAGGCCTCTTTCTCTGTGTCAGCGTGTTCTAAGGACACTCTTCATTGGAGCGAGGGCTCACCCTGATCCAGGACAGTCTCACCTGCAGATCCTTTCCTCAGGTTCATCTATAAAGGCCCTTATTCCAAATAAGGTCACATTCTGAGGTCCTGGGTGGACATATCTTTGGGGGGATGGGGGGGACACAATGCAATCCACTACAGAGATATTCTCATCTGGAAGGTCCCTCAGAGATTCTCTGAAACGGCATATCGCAAACAGCAGCATATCTTCGAATATTCTGGAAGGTGTTTTTGAAAGGGGGGGGGGGAGTGGCATTCTGTGTTCGGGGAAACCTGGGAAATGCTGCATACACATCTCCCAGGGGAAGAGCCACAGTTCGCCCTTAGCCTCTTAAAGGGCCGAGGAGTCCAGGAAAGGAGCCCCCTTGCCGTGCTCTAAAGCAGCATTGCTCTAGTTCAGTGGTCGGCAAACCGCGGCTCGCGAGCCACATGCGGCTCTTTGGCCCCTTGAGTGTGGCTCTTCCACAAAATACCACGTGCGGGCGCGCATGTACAGTGCGATTGAAACTTCGTGGCCCGTGCGCAGAAGTCGGTTTTCGGCTCTCAAAAGAAATTTCAGTCGTTGTACTGTTGATATTGGGCTCTGCTGACTAATGAGTTTGCCGACCACAGCTCTAGTTTATTTCACCAGGAAACCGGTTTTTCCTTCTCATAATCCCGGCGGAATTTTGAGACCCTATCATCCTGTGGAATTTTGAGAGAAACGCTTCGTCTTACTGTGGATGAGATGGTCAAGTCCAGAAAAGAGAAGCGATCATCTAAGGTCACAAAGCTGGCAGGGTCAGAAGTGGGGTTTAAAACTCAGGCTCGTCAAGATGATGGAGAAGGAGAGCCCACGAGTGAGTGCCAGGGGTTAGGGGTGATGTGGGGGAGGAAGGGGGTGTGACTAGAGTAGCCGTCTATCCCCTGAGTGCAGCGGAGGGGGCACCAATGGACACAGGGTGATGAAAAGACATAGAATTAGACACCCACGTTGTGCCAACGCCAACTTCCTGATTTTGATACTGTTTCTCGCCATCGCTGCCTCTTACCTAACTTACCGATGGGGCGTTGCATCAGATGCCACATTGGAGAGACACGGGGCAAAGGGAACTTGGGACCTCTGCACGGCCTTTGCACCTTCCTGTCAGTCTATCATTCCTTCAAAACAAAAAGATCGCCGAAACCAGTTTGGCTCAGTGGATAGAGCATCGGCCTGCGGACTGAAAGGTCCCGGGTTCGATTCCGGTCAAGGGCATGTACATTACATTGGTTGCGGGCACATCCCCGGAGGGGGGTGTGCAGGAGGCAGCTGGTCGATGTATCTCTCTCATCGATGTTTCTAGCTCTCTATCCCTCTCCCTTTCTCTCTGTGAAAAATCAATAAAATATATATATATTTTTAAAAAAAGATCTTTAAAAATCCGTTTCCTGCTTCCAGGTTCAAGGGCTTTTGATGGGCTTAAAATAGAGCAAGTTTCGGTTCAGTTTGCACCCAGTGCCCAATACAAAGCGCCGTGTAGTATTGCTTCGCAGGGTTTGCGGTTTGTTTGAACTGCAGTCACGTGGGTAGAGAGGGCTGTCATTCGCACACGTCCTGCTGCTGTGGTGAGTGCAAGGTCGGAGGGATCTTCTCCTTCCTTCACACCTGACTACACCTGACCTGGGCTCAGCTCGTAGCCAGGAGTGTGGCCCCTGATCTCGCAGAGACGCCGAGCCAAGAGGAAGGGGACCTTGGCTTCCGCAATGAGAGTTTCCTAGTCATCTAGATAGCCCTCCGTGGGGCAGGATTATATAGTTATATTTATGCTCTAGTCATCTAGATGGCCCTCCGTGGGGCAGGATTATATATTTATATTTATGCTCTTTGGCGAAATGTAAACTTTCTGTACAGAAACAGGCCACTGGCTGGATTTGGCTCAGGAGCCATAGTTTGTCGACTTCTGAACGAAAACGTACAAGTCAGTCTTATTTTTCCACCGCTTATCGCCTCCCCAGCTTCTTCATGCAGTTGGTTGTTTTGTTGTTGTTTTGTTTTCCCAAATGTTTTATTGTGGTAAAATATACATCACATCAAACTCACATTCTTCACCATTCTTAAGTGTACAGCTCAGTGGTAGCAAATACACTCATGATGTTGTGCAACCATCACCACCATCCATCATCGTGACTCTTCATCTTGTAGAACTGTACCCATTAGTAATAACTCTCCATTCTCTCTCTCTCCCTCACCCCCACTTCCCCACCCCTGCTCCTGCTCCTGGAACCCCCCATTCTACTTTCTGTCTCTAAGTACCTCATATAAATGGACACATACAGTATTTGTCTATGGGGTCTGGCTTAGTCACGTAACATAACATCCTCTAGTTTCCTCCATGTTGTAGCATTTGTCAGAATTCCCTTCTTTCTTAAGGCTGAATAATAGTCTATCGTACGTGTGTATCACATATTGCTTATCCATTCATCTGTACACTTGGGTAGACTCCATGTTTTAGCTATATCTTCTTGCTAACATTTTGTTAATATATAATGTTCTTCTTTGTCTCTTATAACCTATTTTGATTGAAAGTCTTTTCCCCCCCTGATATTAGTGTAGCCAACTTTGCTCTTTCTTGGTGACTATTTGCATATAATATCTTCTCTATGCTTTCACTTTTAATCTATTTGTGCTTTTGAATCTCTTATAGACAACATATAATTACATCACATTTTTTATCCTTTCTGCCAGTATCTATCTTTTGATGAATCCATTTACATTTAAAGTTATTACTCTTAAGGAGGGACTTGCTTCTGTCATTTTGCTATTTGTTTTCTATATGCCTTATAGCATTTTGTCCCTCGTTTCCTGCAATATTGTCTTTTTTGGTTGTTGTTAATCCTCACCCGAGGATATTTTTTCCATTGATTTTTAGAGAGAGTGGAAGGGAGGGGGAGAAGGAGGAGAGAGAGAGAGAGAGAGAGAGAGAGAGAGAGAGAGAGAGAGAGAGAGATCTATCAGTTGCCTCCCTCACACACCCCCACCAGGGCTAGGGATTGAACCTGCAACCTAAGTACGTGCCCTTGACCAGGAATCGAACTCGTAACCCTTTGGTGCATGGGCCAATGCTCTACCCCTGAGCCACACAGGCCAGGGCTCCACTCTGGTTGTTTTTACAGCTTTGTCCCCACCTTCTTTGGTTGTTCATGTCACAAAATCACATCTTTATACATTGTGTATATGAGACAATAATTCATGTAAATGCATTAGTCTCTTAAATTATGTAGAACACAAAATGTGGTGTAATAAACCAAAGTTACAATAATATAGGCTTTTAGACTAATAATATTTTAATGTATTAGTCTCTTAAATCATGTAGAAAACAAAACGTGTAGTAAAACCATTGTTACCACAATAGTAGCTTCTATAATTTCCCATGTATTAAACTTTATTAGGATCTTCATTCTTTTCTATGGCTTTGAATTACTGTCTAGTGTCCTCTTGTTTCACCCTGGAGGACGCCCTTGAGCATTTTTGCAGGGCAGATCTAAGGGTAATGAACTCTCTCAGCTTTGGTTCATCTGGGAATGTCTTAATTTCTTCAAAGGACAGTTTTGCCAAATATAAGATTTTTCTTTGAGCATTTTGAGTATATCAGCCCACTGCCTTCTGGCCTCCAAAGTTTCTGATGAGATCTGCTGAATCTTGTTGAGGATCCCTTGTATCAAGTCACTTCTCTCTTGCTGCTCTAAGGATTTTGTCTTTGTCTTTTGAATGTTTGATTATAAATGTGGCCAGGTGTAGGACTTTTTTGACATCTTGGAGTTCATTGAGATTCTTGGATACTTATATTTGTGTATTTCATTGGGGAATTTTCAGCCAGTATTTCTTCAAATATTCTTTCTGTCCCTTTCTCTCTATTCTCCTTATGGGACTCCCATAGTATCTGTTAGTCCACTTGGTAGTGTTCCGTAGGTCTCTTAAACTCCGTTCACTTTTCTTCAATCTTTTTCTTTCTGTTCCTAAGACTTGGTAGGTTCTATTGTGCTGCTGATTCTTTGTTTACTGATCCTTTCTTCTGCCTGCTCAAATCTGTTTTCAAATCCCTTTAGTAAATTTTTCATTTAATTTTTGTAGTTTTCAGTTCCAGAATTTCTTTTTAGGTTTTCTGTCTCTTTATTGGTATTTTCAGTATATTCATTCCTCATTTTCTTGACTTTCTCCACATCTTCCTTTAATTCTTTGAGCATCTTTAAGACAATTGTTTTTAAATCTTTATCTAGTAGATCTGCCATCAGGTATTTTTCACAAATAGTTTCTGTTGGTTTATTAACCCCACCCCCCTCACCCTGCCTTGGGATGGGCCATACTTTCTTATTTCTGTGTATGCCTTGAGATTTTTTGTTGGGAACTGGACACTTGAATCTAATAATGTGGTAACTCTGGAAATCCGATTCTCCCCCTTCCCCAGGGTTGGCTACTTTCTGTTTTCTTTTGTTTGGCTGTTATTATTTAGGCTGTCTCTGGGCTGAGGACCAGACTAAGGTGTAAACTTAAGGTCTTCTCGGGTCTTTTCTGAATCTGTGCCTTTCCTGGGCATGTGTGGTCACTTTCTCGTTTTCTCTGTGTAGGCAGTTGTTTTGAATGTCCTAGCCTTTAATTTCTGGCTCTCAAAAGGGAAAAAAGAAAAATGATGAGGGGGGAAGAGTACTGGCCCTTTAAATACCCTGCATGTCACTTCAGTGGGAGCAGGGGGAGGAAGAGGGCAACAAAAATGGCTCCCCTCCTCTTGGTCTACACCTCTGAGCTCAGAAGCAGCAGTCAGCACTCGGAGCACGGATCCCTGATATTTGGATGACAGGTCCTTTTTCCCACCACGGTGCTAGCAAGCTGTGTGCACGCTGCTCCAGGAACATGTGCGCAGCTGCTTGCCACCTGGCCAGGGGTGGGGGATGGGTGGCTGCTACTGTGCTAAGAGCTGAAACGGACTGCAATTTACTGCCCAAGCCTTCCCCTGAACGTTGCAAGCCTTTAATAGAATCCAGAGTTCCGAAATATTTACATCAGACAGATCCGGACAATTCAATTGCTTTTAGGTGGGGAGACAGGTTCATGGCGCTTTGTACTCCATCATCTTCCCACAATCCTCTCAGCGAGATTATATTTTCATCGTACTCATTTGAGAAGATTGAATTGTGTTAGCTGAGATCTGACCAATAATTTACTTTAAAACTTGCTTTAGTTTTCTGCCAACGTTTTCTCAGAACAAAGGATGTTAAGAACTTTGATCAGAGGCTTAAGGAGACCATTTCACACAGCAATAGCAGAACTTACACCAACAATCAAACTCAATTTGTTATACCACACTTTTTTTTTTTTTTCCATATGCCCAGCTTCCTGTTTTTTCTTGGAAGTGTCTCTACCTGTCCTCATCCCCCATTCACATAAAGACTGTGAGACTGGGGGGCAGCTGTTTTTCACAAAGAGGCTCTGTCTCTCTGGCCACTGCTGACTGGTTCAGGGGCGGGCACTGATCCAGTGTGAGCCAATCAGAGCCTACCATGAGCATTTTGGATATGGAACTCAGTGAGTCTATCTAATCTATAGATTGTTCAGGTAACACAGGTAACACGGCTGTTAGATGGAGAGCCTGGAGCCACTGGGGCCCATGCTAGCTACTACATGAAGACACCTGGGTGAGTGAGAAAGAAAGACGCCAACGTTCCAAGGAAAGTGGAGAGAGGAGATAGAAAGTCCTGATGACTGTCAAATGCTGGACTCCATTTGTTCCTGAGGCCCAGCTACCTTTTCAGAGCCTGGCTACCCCACCCTTCCATGGCAACCAAATGTTAACACATCTTCCATTTTGCTCAAGCTAGTGTGCGTTGGTTTATTGTCATTTGCCATCAAAGGAGCCCAGAGTAACGTACCAGACCAACTGCCTCACTCTACAGATGGAGAAACAGGTTCTGAGAAAGACTGTGACTTCCCTCAGGCTGCAAGGTTGGTGAGTGGCGAGGCTAGAATTAAATCTTGAATTCCCAATGGAAGCTCACGCGTGTCCCTGCACAGCTGCTGTTACTACAGTGCCATGCGACATTCCCCAAGCCTGTCAGCCAAAGTCCTCAGTTGGAGGGAAATACCTCTGTGCCTGCTCCCATCTACAAAACAAAGCGGAAGGATAAAAATAGAAGACCATCAGAAGAATAACTGGAGACCTGGGAGGAGGGAGGTTGGCACAGGAAATGGAGGATGGGGAGAACAAAGTCAGGCTTGTTGGAGGTGAACACGAAAAAGACACCCACTCTGAGGCTGATCTCTCACACAAGGAAGACAGGGTCAAAGGAGGGCGTCCCCTCTTTTCAAAACTCTCACGCAGAATTCAGATTAAAGGAGGCAATAAATACCCTCCTAACCAAGGCGAAAGGGAGATCAGAGACCCCCCCAGGTGTCAGCTGCCTGTGGGTCCCAAGCCTCCTGAGGCCACACCCTGACCTTCAATATAAAATCAGATGGTTTGAAGGGGAGCCCAGATGCCCTTCCTGCATATTGTGCAGTGAGGGGTCCTGCCTGACTACCTCCTCCTGGTCCCTCTCCCCGCCCTGGACGCAGGCCTCCTCCCTGCATCCTTCCTCCCAGGCACCGGTGACGACGTTGTGTGTTCTGACTTTCCCGGAAGGTTTGGCGTAACAGAGAGGGGAGGTGGGCCCTAGCAGGTCTGCAGGAGCTTGGGTTCCTCCTGGGTCACGTGACATACGAGGGTCAAAGAGCGGTTACTGCTGAATAGATGACTCAACAGCCTGAACTGGAAATGTGTAGCAAGATGGTATCTGTGGCCAAGTGAGAACTTGTCTCCAGAATGACGGTTAGATCCCAGTGACCCGCCTCACTCAAAGCAGGTTTGACGGCTCCCTGCGGCAACTGTGACAACTTTCAGGAAGAAGTAGATGGGGGCCCAGGGGTTTGCTGAGCCCCTGGACACGGTATATCTTTTTTAAAAATGTATTTTTTATCGATTTCAGAGAGGAAGGGAGAGAGAGATAGAAACATCAATGATGAGAGAGAATCATTGATGGGCTGCCTCATGCACACCCCCGATTGGGGATCAAGCCTGCAACCCAGGCATGTGCCCTGACCAGGAATCGAACTGTGACCTCCTGGTTTATAGGTTGACACTCAACCACTGAGCCACACTAGCCGGGCAAGACGTGGTATATCTTACCCAGGACAGGCAGAATCCCTTGGCAACCACCCGAGAACCTGGGGGGGGGGGGGGGGCGGGGCGCAAAAGAAACTATAATTGCTGACATCTCTCAACTCATTCTCCTCTGGCACCCTCAGGGCCTCCCACAGTCAAACGGTTCAGGCAACTTCTAAGTAGTCCCAAGCCCCACCCTCTGCAGAACCTGTCCAGAGGGTTCCATCTCACACACACACGGCGTGTGGCCATCATCCCTCACCACAAGACTGCAGCCCTCTGCCTCAAGTACCCTTACCTCACCTGGTATTTGCCCAAGGAACCCCAAACTCCGGCCTACAGCCCACTCTGAAGAGCATCTTAATTCCTTTTATCTATGACTTTCCATTCCTCCGAGGTCTTGCCTTCCACGAACAGACACCTTCTTCATGATGCTTTTCCTAATCTGAAGAGTAATTGCCTGCCTGATTCTGGACCAACAAGTGCAATTCAGAAATCCTACAAAAGTTTTCAAATAGCAAAAAAAAAAAAAAAAAAGTGCCCCCCATCCCCAAAACATGAGCCTGACCCATGTATATGGTTACTCTATGACCCAGACCCCAAATGGGACACGTGTTCTGCTAATGGCACAGACTCCGAGATCTGTGCTACCTTAGAACATCCACAGTGTTCTGACATCTAATCTGGTTTCCATACATCTACTACTCACACTGAAGCGGACCTATTCCTCGACTCTCCTCTACCTGGGAGACATCGGGAACCCCCAGGGTGGCTTCTCAGAGTCTCAGTTGCAGGAGAAAGCATTGGGGAGCCCTTGGAATCCTAAGAATAAGCCACGAGAATCATGAGTTTAATTTCAAGAGTGCTTGAAATCAATAAAAATATTTTTAAAAAATATATATGTTTTTTAAAAGTAAAAGACTTGTGTTTCAGCTCAGGTACCAGCAAGATCTCTGCATAGTTTCTTTCTGTTTTTAATCCCAAATTCTTTCACTTCGTATAAAATCTTGGGGTGTAGGAGGAGGCTGCGGGGGAGCGGGGGGCGGGGAGTTGGAGCTTAAATCTTAAGCAAATAAAACCGTGTGAATTTGAACTGGCACAGTTCATCTTGTAACCATTTGAAAGGACATACAAAAACATTTACAAATGCCCACTTGACACCCTCAGTTGGCAGGAGGCCACCCTCCCAGACTCCTTGTCCTCTGCTGCCATCGTCTGGAGAGAAGAGGGGCTGCAGGGACGCGGAGGGACAGGCAGGGACTCAGCCGGCCCTCGCTGACTAAGAGACCCGGGCCTGCTCCCTCCTCCCCGAGAGGCCAGCAGTGCACCTGCCCTGAAGAGGCAGGTGGTGTGGCTCGCAGAGCTGGTTGCAGGCCCGTTTCAGCCCCCCGAGAGGGCTCAATGTCAAAAGAGGGAGTTCTGACCACGACAGGTCTAGTCTCACCTCCTTCTACAAAAGAGGAAACCAAGTCCTGGCCAGTTTGGCTCAGCGATTAGAGCATCGGCCAACGCACGGAAGGGTCAAGGGTGCGATTCCAGGTCAAGGGCACCTACCTTGGTTCCAGGTTCCCCAGCCCCAGTATGGGCGAGTGCAGGAGGCAGCGATCGTTGTGTCTCTCTCACATCGATGTTTCTCTCTCTCTTTCCTCCCCCACCTCCCTTCCACTCTATCTAAAAGCAATGAAAACATATCCTCAGGTGATGATTTAAAAAAAGGAGGAAACCAAGACCAAGTCGTGTGCATTTTCCCCAAAGCTGAACTACACCTCTACACCTTAGGGACAGCGGCAGGATTTGAACCCTGAACCCTGGGGTTGCGTTGGGCCTGGCTACTCAGCGTGCAGTCCTTGGACCAGCAGCCTCGGTGTCACCTGGGAGCTTGTTGGGGAAATGCAGGATCTCAGGCCCCGCCAGAAACCTGCTGAATGGGGCCCCGCATTTTAACAGCTCCCCAGGCAATGTGTGTGTCTGAGCTGGTGAGACACTGATTTTAAACACACTGCCTTCCAGCTTCCAACTTTCCTAGGAGGGCTCATTAAAATGCTTTTAGGACACTGTGTAGAAAGCTTCTACATGCGCCCTGGCCGGTTTGGCTCAGTGGATAGAGCATTGGCCTGTGGACTGAAGGGTCCTGGGATCAATTCCGGTCAAGGGCACATGCCTGGGTCGCAGGCTCAATCCCCACTAGGGGACGTGCAGGAGACAGCCGATCCATGATTCTCTCTCACCAATGATGTTTCAATCTCTCTCCCTCTCCCTTCCTCTCTGAAATCAATAAAAATATTTAAAAAAGAAAGAAAGCTCCTACATGCTCACTGCAAAGTAATTCAGACAACAGGAAAGTGTAGAGCAGAAAGCAATAGACATTGTGGTGTCCAAATATCTTTCTAAACATTTTCTATGGGCACATTTTTACACAAAAATCAGGTTGTCGTCTCCATACCCTCTTGTGGCCTTTGCTTTTTACTTAGGATTCTATGGATGATCTCTCTTTTGAAGTAACAGTTGCTCAATGAATATTTGCTAATGAAAAAAATTGAGCCAAACAGTAGTCATGGGTGTGTTAGTTACCTATGGCTGCATTACAGGTTATCCCCAGGCTTGGCAGTTTTAAGAAACAAATCTTTGTTAGTTCACACTGTTTCTGAGGGTCAGGATCTTGGAGTGGCTTAGACCAGTGGTCGGCAAACCGCGGCCCGAGAGCCACATGTGACCGACACCCCCACTTCTTCTAACGCCACTTCTTCAAAATAGACTCACCCAGGCCGAAAACTGACTTCTGCGCATGGGCCACGAAGTTTCAATCGCCTGTACGTGCGCGTCCACACGTGGTATTTTGTGGAAGAGCCACACTCAAGGGGCCAAAGAGCCGCATGTGGCTCGCGAGCCACGGTTTGCCGACCGCTGGCTTAGACGGATGATTCTGGCTCAGTGTCTCTCACGGCACCACCGTCAACCTGTTGACCGGGTGCGGTCACCTGCAGACGGGGTCGCCTCCTGCTCTAAGCCACCACCGTCTCTCGCCTGACCTCATACAACAGACCCGTCAGGTCTCCTCACGTCTCTCCTTACCCTCCTCTCTCTCAGCCATTCACCCATTTGCCAGCCAGGGTGGAGCTTGGCAAAAGGCAAATTGAACGCTGCTGCCCCTGCCCCTACTTAAAATCCATCCGTGGTTCCTCGTGGCTCTTAGGATAATGAATAAAAAATAAAACAAACAAGGTCTGCAGTCCCCGGTGCTCTGGCTGCTGCTGACGCCCCCACCCTCACGTCCTTGCTTTGCCCCCTCGCATGTCCCAAG
Organism: Cnephaeus nilssonii; assembly: GCF_951640355.1. Classification (NCBI taxonomy): domain Eukaryota; kingdom Metazoa; phylum Chordata; class Mammalia; order Chiroptera; family Vespertilionidae; genus Cnephaeus; species Cnephaeus nilssonii. Next base: position 11,833,337 of record NC_137090.1, read on the forward strand.
CTCTGTCCCACTGGGGGTTCTTCTGACGATCGAGACGGAAACAGACCCATCCACCTCGCGCTTTCGTGGTGCGCATGTGCACACGAGACGACTTGATCAGCTGCTTCTCCAGCCTTCGGCTCCCTTCCCCAGTCCCCAGAGAACGGCATGCCCTCAGTAAATATTGGCTGAACATACTATCTCTTATCCCTCATATTCGTGGCAAATGTTTTCCCTGGGTTGTAGTTTGCCTCTAACTCGGTTTATTGTTTCTTTCAGCTTCACAGGTTTTGCATGTTGGTGTAGTCAGCTCAGTCGGTCTTCCTTTGGCGAGCTCTGTGTTGCTTTATGCATAGAAAGTTCCTGAGGTTTTATAAGGAGAGCTGGTGACTTCCAAGGCCCATGTGTGAGGAATTGAGATAAGAAGGCACAGGAGGCTGATGACCTTCCTAAGGGGTTGGAATAATATTAACACCCTGGGAACAGGTCAAGGGAAAGCAGGTCAGAGCCTACACTGGCTTTGAAGGTAAAAACGGAAGGATGGAGCAGTCATCTTGTTAAGTCCAGGCTCTGTGTGTGCACGTGCACACACACACGCACACATATGTCTGGGGGAGGTTTCGGACGGAGGCAGCAGTACCTGTGAAGAGCCCACGGCGGGATGTGTCCAGGTGGCTTTCAGCAAGTCCCCACGAGGCTGCCATCACCTGCTCTCTTACCCAAAACCCACCACGCCTGGGTCAAGGGGAGGGTGTTCCCAACTGAGCTGTGTGGACGTGTTCTTGGGGGTCTCCGCCTGCTTCCACAGAGGACAGGACCAGCCAGCTCCGGTCCTGCCAGGCCTGTCCACATCCCGGCCATGAGAACAGGGGCAGAACATGGGCACCCCAGGCCAGTTGTCCCAAGAAGCCCACCCGCAGGCATCCTTGGCTTGCCGTCGGGCTGCCCCATCGTGGCTGTGGGGAGCAGCAGCCTTTTGGGGTTCAGGAAAACACCTGTAAACTGCAGACGTTCAAGGGCAGAGTACAGGGTTTAAGTGAATACGGTGGGAATGTCAATAACGGTGCAGCTCAGGCCTGCCCCGCCCTCCGCCCAGGAGGTGACATTGGAAGGGGCGTCTCTATGACTCCCGGTTGCTGGCAGGAGCCAGGCCATGTGCTGAGCAAGCGCTTTCCTTAACCTGAGGTGTAGATGTGGACTTCTCCCCAACTTACAGGTAAGAACCCCAGGCTTTCAGAGTTCTGGGATTTGTCCAAGGTCCCTCAGCTACACCTGGGAAGACCCAGCATCAGGACCCAGGCTGCGTGGCCCTAGAGCCCATCAGGGGAACGGAGATGCCTGGGGTCTCCCGGACCGTGTGGAGGGGAGGTGCCCATGGGCGGGGCGTGGGCACATGTGAGGCAGGCCTGGGCCCTCACTATCTGGTACCTGGGGGAGGGGCCAGACATCAGGAGATTGGATCCTAAAAAGGAAGAGCCCTTTGGGATGCTGGGATGCGGGCACGGGGCTGCTCAGATCTTTTTCAGGAGACGCGTACCTCTGCAGAGGGGCAGGGCGGGAAAGGGGCTATGTTGGTAACAGCAGAACTGAATTGTGTGGGCCCCACACGAGTGGCAGGGAGCCAGCTAGCAAGGTATGGACAGAGCTCGGGAAACACTGAGTCCGAGGCTGCTAGAACGAAACGTTACCTGCAAGGGAGAGGCGGGTGGGGTTTGGGCTGTGTGACCGCTGGGAGCAAGAGGCTGTCCCCCAGGTCCTGGGGGGTCGGCAAACTCTTTAGTCAACAGAGCCGAATATCAACAGCACAACGATGGAAATTTCTTTGGAGAGCCACATTTTTTAAACTTAAGCTTCTTCTCACGCCACTTCTTCAAAATAGACTCGCCCAGGCCGTGGTATTTTGTGGAAGAGCCACACTCAAGGGGCCAAAGAGCCGCATGTGGCTCGCGAGCCGCAGTTTGCCGACCACGGCCCCAGGAGAACCCAGGACAGGGTGCCAATCCAGGCTGTGAGAGGGAGGGGCACGCTGACAGGGAACAGAGAGGGCTGCCTCCCCTGCCTTCAGAACTCCTGCCGCCTGCCTGGAGGAGGCGCCCTGGGACATGGGCTGGAGACACCTGGGGAAAGGAGTGGGCGGGGCAACTCAGGTGGGGGACTGGGAGCGGCCGCCAGCCCTCTGCTTGCTAACTGGTGAGCTGCACGCGTCCAGGAGGCATCTGTGCGGCCGTGGCTCTGTGGGTTTATAAACTCCCCCACTTCCAAGCGGGAATCAAGACGTATCTGGCAAAGAATGTTGTCGTGGAGGAGGAGACGGCGGCGGGAGCACGTGGGTGAGCTTTTCTCCACGCGGCTCCCTTGCCCAAGGCGCTGGTATGTTTCTGAGATAAGTAATCGCATTGTTGAGACTGTGAAGATGAGCGCTCGTGCAAACTTTGGATCTTCTTAGCATGGAAATCGGGGCGGGGGTGGTGTCAGTTTAAGGTTGTGTACATGTAACTGATGTTATGATCCAATTAGGGCTTACTTCATTTTTTCTGTGTTGAATGGTTTTCTTTGTAGAAAATACAGATGTAGTCAGGCGCTATGGCGTTTAACTGGAAGAGACTAGAAATAATGACCTGGTGTTAATAGATGTGGTTTTTTTCTTTAATTAATTAATAGATTTTGTTGTTGTTAATCCTCACCCGAGGATATTTTTCCATTGATGTTTAGAGAGAGCGGAGGGAGGGGGAGAGACAGAGAGAGAGAAACATCGGTGTGAGCGAGATACATCCATTGGTTGGTTGCCTCTCACAGGTGTTCTGACCAGGGCCAGGGATCGAGCCTGCAACCAAGGTACATGCCTTTGACTGGAATCAATCCCGGGACCCTTCTGTCCATGGGCCAACGCTCTATCACTGAGCAAAACTGGCTAGAGCTAGACTGTGTCTTTTTAGCGCAGTTTTAGGTTCATAGAAACATTGAGTGGAAAATAGAGGACGTTCCCACACCCACCTCCAACCATGACAACCAAAACTGGCTCCAGACAGTGCCAAGGTCCTCCTGGGTGGAATCCCTGCAGGTTGGGAACTGCTGTGTTAACGGACCAGAAAGACAAGGAAGAACGACCATTATCCTCGATCTCCTACAGCCAGGAGAAGGCACTGAATTGGAAAGCAAAGGACCAGAGGCTAAAAGAAAGAGTGAGGGGGTCTGCCCAGAGCCCTTGTGGTGGGGGGGAGTTGGAGGCGATGCAGGCGTCCTCCGCTGGGTAAGTCAAGAGGAACAAATATGGTGAGTACATGTGGAATCAGTCGGGATTCAACGGAGGGCAGAGGGGGTTCAATGCTGGGATCATGGGCAAGGCGTGGGCAGACACCGACCAGGGACCCCGAAGGCCATGTGTCTGAAGGGGCAAGGGCAGGGAACGTGAGCCGTGGCCGGTGACCGTTGGGGGAGAAACAGCCACTGCTCCCCCAGCCCATCAGATCAGATAAACATCCGACCTCACCCTCTAACCTCCTGATGCATCTTCCCAAGGCCGGACCCGACGGGTAACTGAAAGGAAAGGGACCCAGGGATCCAGGCCACAGAGTTCAGCTTCCCAGAGCACAGAGCACGGTGCCAAGTGGGTCAGAGGGGCAAGTGGCAGTGCCCAGCACACACACCACAGAGAAGCTGGCATATTTAGAAGCAATGGGTTAGATCCGTGGTCAACAAACCGCGGCTCGCGAGCCACATGCGGCTCTTTGGCCCCTTGAGTGTGGCTCTTCCACAAAAACCACGGCCTGGGCGAGTCTATTTTGAAGAAGTGGCGTTAGAAGAAGTTTAAGTTTAAAAAATTTGGCTCTCCAAAGAGATTTCAATCGTTGTGCTGTTGATATTTGGCTCTGTTGACTAATGAGTTTGCCGACCACTGGGTTAGATGCACACAGAGCCACGTGGATGGATAGCACCAGGTGAGACAAATGAGGGTCAGAATGAGAAATACAACCCGACATCATTTGTGAACTTTTAAAATCTATGCGTAGGTAGAATTGGAAATACAAAACAGCACTACTCCTTTTGCAAAAACAACCACAAACAACAGATTCACTTACTAGGACATTTGTCTCTGGAGGGGAGGGAGTGGAGAAGGGCAAAGGGGGATGTAGATAACGAGAATAAATAATTACAAGCAAGAGAGGGCCCTGTGTGGGCTAGAGATGCTACCGTGCTATGAACTACGGCATAAGGTTAACTCAGATTTCTGCACCTGAAGTTATAAAACAGGGGGGAGCCCTGGCCGGGTGGCTCAGTGGGTTGGGATGCCATCCCATTCACCAGAAGGTTGCTGGTTGGATTCCTGGTTAGGACATATACCGAGGTTGCAGGTTTAATCCCTGGTTAGGGTGCATACAGGAGGCAACCAATTGATATTTCTCTCTCCATTCCTCTATCGCTTCTTCCCTCCCTTCTTCTCTCCTTAAAATCAATTTTAAAAAACATACCCTTGGCCGAAGCCGGTTTGGCTCAGTGGATGGAGCGTCGGTCTGCGGACTGGAGGGTCCCGGGTTCGATTCCGGTCAAGGGCATGTACATTGGTTGCGGTCACATCCCCAGTAAAGAATGTGCAGGAGGCAGCTCATCGATGTTTCTCTCTCATCGATGTTTCTAGCTCTCTATCCCTCTTCCTTCCTCTCTGTGAAAAATCAATAAAATATATTTTTTAAAAAAAACAAAACATACCCTTGGTGGGGATTAAAAATAATATTTTAAAAAAAGAACAAAGAGAAAAATAAAAAGAGGGAGGAAGGAGGAAGAATGGAAGAAAGCTGGTCCAGGAAGGGGACTGTGAGTCTGGGCAAGAGCTGCCCAGGAGAGCCAGTCTCTGATCCAGGGGGGCCCCGGCCATTGGGGGAAGGCGTCACCTCAGGGGCCCCTCTGAACCGTCTTCACGTTTTTATCAAAAGACCGTACAAGGTTCCCATTTCCTAAAAGGATTCCAGAATGGTAAGGCCTCTGAACTTGACACCTTTGATTTTGGAATGACTTCCCGTCCAAAGCCCCGAATGGAGCCCCAGCTTTGCATGCAGCCGGGCGTGAATCACCCAGCAGATGGTGGGGCACAGTTAGCAGCGAGCCCAGCGAGCCCTCGGCTCAGAGGCTCCCAAGCCGAGCCCTGCCAAGCGAGGCCGCCTGCTGCGCTCTCTGCTGAGGCCGAGAGGCCAGGGAATGTGTGTGTTCTGCTTTTTCTGGCTGCGGGACCAGTGGTGACCCCACGAATTTGAGAAATATGGTGAGGGGCCCGGGGTCCGGGGAAGCGGCAATTGTCAGAATAGGAAAGCAGCCCGACTGGCGTGGCTCCGTGGTGGAGCCTCGACCTATGAACCAGGAGGTCACGGTTTGATTCCCGGTCAGGGCCTATGCCAGGGTTGTGGCTCGATCCCCAGAGTGGGACGTGCAGGAGGCAGCCAATCAATGATTCTCTCTCATCATTGATGTTTCTATCTCTCTCTCTCCCTCTCCCTTCCTCTCTGAAATCAATAAAAAAATATATATTTTTTAAAAGAATAGGAGCTGAATCCGGTTTGGCTCAGTGGATAGAGCATCAGCCTACGGACTGAAAGGTCCCAGGTTCAATTCCGGTCAAGGGCATGTACATTGGTTGCAGGCACATCTCCAGTGGGAGGTGTGCAGGAGGCAGCTGATCGATGTTTCTCTCTCATCGATGTTCCTAGCTCTCTATCCCTCTCTCTTCCTCTCTGTAAAAAATCAATGAAATATATTTTTTTAAAAAAGAATAGGAAAGCAGAAGCTGGGGCCTAGCTCAGCTTCTCCTCCCCTTCCCAGGTCTCTCAGCCTTCCCACCCTTCCCAAGCTCATTCTTCTTGTCTCTGCTTCTCATCTTCCACCTTCGCAAGGAGAGCGGTTGCCCTGGGTGGTCCCATCACCATCCAGCATGGAGGCTCCGCATGGATAGTCTGTGGCTCAGCCACTATTAGCTGGCGCAGGGCCAACTGGTCCCCTTGATGCACATGGCTGTTTCCTTACGCATGGCTGGCTGCACTGGGCCTCCTGCCCTCCCAGGAGACACATGACAGAGACAGTGGGTCTTAGTTTACCAGGCGTCACTCAGCATGAGCCCTGTGCCACATGCGAGGGCACCACATAAGTGACGTTGCCCAAGCCACTCCTCTGGAGACGCAGTCAGCACGAGTTGCTTCAGGGGTCAGCCTTGCCCTAGCCCAGTGGTCGGCAAACTCATTAGTCAGCAGAGCCAAATATCAACAGCACAACGACTGACATTTCTTTTGAGAGCCGAAAACCGACTTCTGTGCATGGGCCACGAAATTTCAATCGCACTGTACGTGCGCGCCCACACGTGGCATTTTGTGGAAGAGCCACACTCAAGGGGCCAAAGAGCCGCATGTGGCTCGCGAGCCGTGGTTTGCTGACCACGGCCCTAGTCTACACTGGATTTCTGTCACTTGCAATCGGGAGAATCTTGGCTGTTATAGAAGCATTGTGCAGGGGGTGAGGGGGGCAGGAAATTATTTTTGCATTTATTTTTAGTATCCATGTGTTTACTAAAAAAAGTTTTTAAGAATTTTTAACGACCTTAAGGTTTATCTTGCAGGTTAATCTTAATTTGACATGCATTTAAAGATATGCAAAAAAATCATCATTTAAAGAGGAGCTATCCTATTTCCTCTCTTCCACAGAAAACTTTTGAATTACCGTATTTTCCGGTGTATAAGACGACTGGGCGTATAAGATTTTCCTGGGTTAAAAAGTCGTTTTATTCACCGGAAAATACGGTAGTCCAATATATCTAATCCATTATATCTAATCCCATCAATATAGTTTAATATACCGTATTTTCCGGCGTATAAAACGACTTTTTAACCCAGGAAAATCTTATACGCCCAGTCGTCTTATATGCCGGAAAGTACGGTACTTATTAGTAACTGTGCCTTGTTTAAAGAGCCAATGTTGTGGTGTTTCAGGAGGTGGGTGGGACAGACAGCCCGACAACAGAAATATTGGCCACCTGGAGATCTTAGGGCCTTGCCACTCTGACAAACTTATCCTGCCCTGGTTCCCACAAGGAAAACTTTGCTCCATCTGATGGCCATGCTTCAGTCATTTCATTTTAGCTTCGAGAGCTTGCTGGAGCAAGCCTGTTCCTTCATGGACGGCTGGAAACACTCTGTGAAGAGGTACACGTCACGAGAGTTAATAACAGAAAGCACGGTGTCAACATCCAAGACATGAATATAATTAAAATCACATGGTGTTTCCGGTTGGCCGCTGGAGCAGACATCAAGCAAGTCTGATCTTCAATAGGACATTCAGAATGCCCTGTCGTAGAAAATTATCTTTAAACAATAGCTCAGAAAATAAATATAAAAAACTCCCGCGCCATTTATTATTCATGTGATGTAAAGTTAAGTCTCTCGGTGGAATGCCGAAAATGTGCCAATAAATTAGTTCAAGAAATGATGCAAGATTAAATATTAACGAAGTGCTCAAACAAGCAACCAATTATACTGCAGTATAAGCTTGTAAATATTTCCATAAGTAATTCTCACTCCATATTCCGGTAGTACTGCAGTCCAAAAAAAACACATCATCATTAATTTACACAGAAACCTTTTTTTTAGTAAAAATTTTCCAATTCACACGTTCCATCTTGGCTTCTGGTTTTTAAAAAGACAATAAACCATTAATGTTTGCGCTTGGATTCATAGATCACCGATAGTCTTTATGTTGCAAGTGATGAAAGCCCAACTCACCTGGCTCCGACGAAAAGAATGTGCTTGCTGTACAAAGGAAACGTGGCTTCAGCAAGGTTCCATCCAGCAGCTCAAAGGAAGCCACCAACAAGCTGGGGTCGAAAGCGCAACCTCTCTCTCTCTCTCTCTCTCTCTCTCTCTCTCTCTCTCTCTCTCTCTCTCGACCAGAGCTCTCATACCTCCAGATGTTGGGAGGATTGGTTGTTGATGGCTCCCAGCTGAGTCCTCCAGGCATTGTTTCATGCCAGTAAATACTCAGGCTTTATTTATTCCCATACCATACTACCCTCTGCCTCACCCAAGGTTATGTGGCTTCCCAAAGACTCCATAGAAAAAGGAGTCGACTTTTCTATACCTTTCTGGAGGCTCTGACTGTAGGGTTGATTGTCTATCGATAAGGTTTTACCTTCCCACCCTTTCAAATGTGAAGAGTTATACTTGCCTTTAGCTTAAACCAATACTAATCCCCTCTGACTCCAACCCGAATGCTTTCGGTAGAGCCAGATTCAGAGGCGGGCCAGCCTGGCCGTTGCCTGCAGTCAACCCTTGGTGTTAGCACGAAAAGTGGTGCCGGTTAACCCAGGTTTCCACAAGCGACTGACTCCTTACAGAAGGAGCAAGATGCGAATTATCCCCATTCCTGCCAGACTGGGCAATGCCCTGGGGCACACCTTTGCTAATATATATATTTTATTGACTTTTAGAGAGAGGAAGGGAGAGGGAGAGAGAGAGCAGCATCGATGGGAGAGCACAACCTGGGCATGTACCCTGACCGGGATTCAAACCAGCAACATTTCAGTGCACGGACGACACCCAACCGACTGAGCCACACCGGCTGGGGCGCACATTTTAAAATACTGCTCACCAGCCTCAGACAATTTCTGTTGAGTTTCCACCCACATGGAAATCACCAGGTGGAGCCCCGGGCATGGCACCAACGCTGAAACCAACAGCAGCTCTGACACGCTTTCCTGAAGACGGCAGCTGCAGGCAGCGGAAATCATGAAACCAAGTCACACGGGGGAGGACTGTTCACCCAGAAGGGGAGAATCATTCTATTGTTTAACTAGAGGCCTGGTGCATGGAATTTGTGCACTTGGCAGGGGTCCCTCAGCCTGGCCTGCACCCTCTCGCAGTCCGGGGGCCCTCACGCCCATCCTCCAGGGCCTCTGACATCTCTCGGACCACCCAGCTGGTGCTGTGGGCCGGGCAGCAGCTGCCCTCAAGTCCATGATCTGACCTTGGCCACCACTCCTCCCTCATTTCCTCTTACTTCTTCCCGTTCATCAACCCAAAGCCCCTCGAGCCTTCTTTCTGCTTCAAGAATGTGCTCCGCCCACTCCCACTGCAGGACGTTTGCTTGTCCGGGGACACTCCCCCAGACCTTGGCCCGACTGGCTTCTTTTGGTCTTTACTTCCGCTCCTAATGTTGCCCTGGGGCCTTCTACAACAGCCACTGTCACCTCAGGCTTTTATGGCTCAGGGCATCTGTCACTATATGAATCGCTCTTCGTTTATTTTTGCTTGAGTATCATCTCTCTTCTGTAGTCGGTGAGCCCCAGGCGAGCAAGAACTTTGTTCCGCTCACCACTGTATCTCAGTCTTAGGATGTGCGCGGCACACAGTAGGTGCTCATTTAAAATCCACTGGCCGTTGAATGTTGACTGTCCTCTCTACTTGGAGTCCTGGTCCCACAGCCCAGAGAGAGGAAAGGTTTCCCTCCTCCCCGCGGGAGGCCACCTCCGAGGCTCTGGTGTTCTGTAAGGACCTAGCTCTTCCCAGCCTGCCTGCTGGTGGAAGTACCGACTGTCCTCGGGGTACACCCCCCCACACACACAGGGGTACAGCCTCGTCCTTAGCCCCAACCAACCCTGACGGAATTTCCCAGCATCAGGACCTGTGCTCGCGATGGTCATTTGGGGTGGAAGGCCGCTCTGAGAGGGCATCCCTGGTCTGGCCAAAGCTAAGCCCTGCCAAACCCAGGACTCGGTCTTTGTAGTCGGTCAGAGTGAAGACAGACAGGGCCAGGCCTGGGAGAGCTTTGCCAGGGCCTCGGCGTTCCTGTCTGCGAGTGTGTGAACAATACACACATACACACACACACGCACATGCACACACGCGCACACACACATGCACACACATGCATCACAAGACACAGACCATCCAAGTCCATTCTGAGAAGCTCCTGAGTCTGTAGACGGGCGTCCAACTCCAGGCAAACACACACCCATGGCATCTGGAAGCAGAGCAGTCACTTCACCTCCGACGGCCAGGGACTCGCGGGCGGGCGGGCCGTGGCTGCCGGGTCCTCTGCCGGAAGGACCAGAGGGAACGTGCCGGTCATCCGTGAAATGAGCGTCTCCTCCCGTGTTCTGCCCGGAGTGAGAAGCAGCCGCGGCACAAAGGCGAAGCCAAGCGTCCGCCGCAACTGCCTCCACTTTCCCGCAGGCAGTTTCTGCGGGGCCAGCAGCCAGCAGGGCGATGGACGGCCCCCCGGCTGCCCCGACAGCCCCCTGCAGCCCTGCCCCGGCCGCCCCGTCTGCGCCGCTGCGCGCTTTCCACCTGCATCAGCTCCTCTGCTGCACAAACACCGGGAGGCCTGATTAACGGGGAATGGCTCTCTGCGCTGCTTTAGCCTCTCTGTGGTGATTTTTAGAATGTTAAAAGCACGGAAGAGGACTCTTTAAGTGCTCTCACAATCAGAAATCAGAGGGGGGAGGAACCTTTTAAAACCTCAGCAGAGCAAGAGTGGAACAGGGAGGCCTGGTGGGAGGCCGGTGCGTGCAGGGGGCTTGGGGGTTTCACGCGGTTACTGCTGCCTGGAGAGAGGGGAGGGCCAGGAGAAGGGTGACTGAGCTGCATTTACTTTTTAAAATGTATTTTTATTATTGATTTCAGAGAGGAAGGGAGAGGGAGAGCGAGATAGGAACATCAATGATGAGAGAGAATCACGGATCGGCTGCCTCCTGCACGTCCCGCACTGGGGATGGAGCCTGCAACCCAGGCATGTGTCCTGACCTGGAATCGAACTGTGACCCTCTGGTTCATAGGTCGACGCTCGACCACTGAGCCGCGCCAACCAGGCTAAGCTGCATTAGTGTGTGTGTGTGTGTGTGTGTGTGTGTGTGTGTGTAAACTGATACATTTTTATGTTAATCTGAGGCGACGCTGCATTTGAAGATGAGGTAGTGTTCAGCAGAGAACAGCTGGTGAGAGGGTTAGGGTTCCCCAGGCCTAGGTCTCTCCCACCTGACACTGTTTTCACGCAAAAGCCTCTGTCTTCAGCCCCTTTAATCATCAGAAAACCGTATCATGGTCATGGATGGGGGCAAGGGTCCAGGAAGCCTGCAGAGTCGAATGTTAAGAATGGGGAGGGGGGGATTAAGTTTTCTTATTTCCAAGTGTTCCAAGTAGACATAAGAACTTCAAGTTCTTATGCAAATTCAAGCAAATAAGTGAACAAAACTCAGTTGGGAATTCCTGGCAAGATGGTGGCCTAGACACTGCTCTCTGGATCTCGTGCTAGTACTCCCCTCCCTCCTGTCCCAACAGAACACTCCGGAATGGCCATCAGGAAAAGGCCAAGACTTGCATCAGCCCTGGGAACCGGCCATCCACAGCAAGGGAACGGGACTTCGGCCAGACTGCGCCCTGGGGGACCCAACAGAAGGCATCGCCGAGAGAAGCCAGGCTGCTCCCCATCGGACAGGGGCCGTGTGTTCGGGACGAGGTTGGAGATGCTGGCGACCCAGGTGGTCTGGGAGGTCATCAGGAAGATGTAGGGGGGCGGGGGAAGACATACCAGCCCGGCCCCGGGGGGCTCAGTGGCTGAGCATCAACCTGGGAACCAGGGGGTCACAGTTTGATTCCCAGTCAGGGACCATGCCCAGGTTGCGGGCTGGATCTCCAGTGGGGTGGGGGGCCTGCAGGAGGCAGCCGATCAATGACTCTCTGTCATCATTGATGCTTCTATCTCCCTCTCTCTCTCTCCCTTCCTCTCTGAAACCAATAAAAATATAGTTTAGAAAAGGACACGGCAGTCGGAGGCTCCCCACCCCCTCCCGTTTTTGGAACGTGTGCTCTGTTTGCCTTCCCCACTCCCAGAAGCTGCCAAAGACACACCCTTGAGATTGTAATGTGGTGATGAGACTCTCTGGACTGGTTACGTGATTAGACCCAGCTAAGGCCTCTGTGCACATGCCTTAATCCGGTTAAAACCTCCCCACAAACATGTAAGATTTGGCGGGTGGGTGTGAGAAAACGTCTTGTTTTGCAGTCGTCCAAGACTTACTTAGGAGTTCCGCTGCTGATTGAACCTGCCGCCTACCAATCCGGGGTGGGCTGCCTTTCTTCGCCTACGAGGGCCTGGTTTAGATTTCACCGGGGAAGCTCCTGGCCAGGGTTGCGGCCCACACCAGGGGAGTCAGCAGGCAAGGCCTGGAGGCCAGGGTGGCCCGAGGAATGATGGGGCGAGGGTGCCCGCCTAAGCTTCCCTCCCACAGACCACCCCAAGTGCGCTCTGGGTGCTTGCCTGCTCACACCTGGGCTCAGCCACGGAGAACCCCCGAGAAGCAGCTGGTGGCTCCGTGAAGCAGAAAAGCATGCCTCCATCCTGCCAGGAATTCCCCCAAACCTTTTAGTAACGTATTTGCAGTGATTATTTCTTCTTGAGAATTTAAAAAGAATAAAACTCCTTTTTTTTTTTTCTTTCCTAAAAATTCCCCCGTGGAGGTGACTACATCTCCCAGCAGGAGCTCCTGCTTCCGCCCACTCCTCCTGGGCTGCTGAGGTCTGCAGGGATGGTTCCCTGCTGAGTTCTCTGTCAATTTTCCTCCAGGCCTTTGGTCTGAACCTAAATGACTGAGAAAGTCAGCGCCTCCCACTGACCCTGGCTCCTTTCTTCTTGACTGGGCAAAACAGAATCCTTCTCTTCCTCCCACTAAGTGCGGGGTCATTTGAGAAACAGGTCACAGGAATTAGGCAACCGGGGATGAAAATGTCAGCTTTATCCCTGGCAAAGGGGACTGGGAATGTGGCTTTCGTTTCTTAGACAAATGGGCTTCCTTGTGGTTGACACTTGAATTAGGCAGATTTTGCCATCAGCCCCCAATACACCGCCCCCTGCAGGGCCAAGCAGATTATGGCAGGCAGATCGCAGCCCAGAAAAAACTTCCTGGGGAGAAGGTGAACCACCTTCACTGATCAGGTAGGACATTCTTCTGAGGAGCCGGCAACAAAGAGGCCACCTAAGTCAGTGCCACCTCGAATCCCACCTCGACATGGGAAAAATGAAACCAAGGAAATAAAGATTCTACCCCGACAGCCATACTGGGCTGACTTAGACTTTCCTCTGGGAGGATGAGGGAAAGCTCATAGGATCTGGGAAGATGCTGCAGCTTAGAGGCAAAACATTCCCGAAGCTGCCTCTTGGAGTGTGTGTGTGTGTGGGGGGGGGGGGGGGGGGGGGGGAGGGGGGGGGCTGGGGAAGGGGAGGTCTGTTACTGCAGCACAAGTTGTTTGTTTTTTAAATCTGGATATCTGATTTGAATTCTCAGTAAGATTCCAGGGGGATCTGGAAAAGACCTAGAAACTAGAGAAGATCATAATAAAGAGGCAGAAACCGGAGAGCAGGAAGTGTAGCGGGGAGACAGAAACCACAACAGCTGGCTTAGAGGCCATGAAGCCAGCTGTAAACAGCAGATAGGACACGGGAGGGAATAAAATGAACACCGTCAAGGGTAGAGACGATGAAGAGATGGAAAGGAGAGAGGCAGGCGGTCAGGCACAGGGCACAGAACCTGGCAATAATAGGAATTCCGGGGAGAACGGAAGAGACACAGCGAAAGCAGTCATCAAAGACATGGGAGGAGAGAACTTTTCTGGAACACAGAAAGAACTCGGCTGGAAACCGAGAGTGTGTGCTGAGTCCCAAGCAAAGCTGATGAAAAGAGGGCCACATTTAGACACACTCTGGTGGGATTCTGAAAGGGAAAGTTCAATTTCCTGAAACACACACGCACACCAACCCACCTCCACACACACACACACACACACACACACACACACACACACACACACCCTTGCAACAGGGAACTGAAGGGAGAGAAAGAGTTTTCTTTTTATATCCTTTGTTCTGTTGTGTTTTATAATCTTAAAAACAAGCTTAAGTTGGAGGGAAGGGTGAGAAATAAGGACCTTACAGACATAAAAGAACAAAGAGCCTAAAATTAAAATGATTTTAGTCTTCTCTCAATAGCCAGAGAAACAAATGCCAATTTGTTTCACCTCGGACTCATCGTTAAAAATACATCTCGCTTTGTAAATATATAGTTAAACAGGATAAGGGATAAAAAAAAGAAAAATGGAATCTTCCGCTTACTTAGATCCTTGGACATTCATGGTGCAGTAATTATCTTTACCACATTCAATGCCCTTCAATATTTTATATTCTTGTCTATGTTGTTCTATGTTTTTAAAAACGCACTCGCAGTCTGTTAAGCTCAGTGGGTTGTGACCAGTCCAGTTTGAAACACGCTGGCCTACAACAGCCAAAAGGCAAATCCCGTTGCCATCACGGATGAAGGCGCTGGAAAGGCCTTCTCGGGTGTGGATGCCGGTAAAAAAACGACAGGGCATGCACCTGTGCACGTGTTGCCGGTTCGATCCCTGCCTGGATGGAAAAGATACCCTCAGGTGAGGAGTAACAAAACAAATAAAAAATGCCAGTTGGGATATAGGAAAAAACCGATGCAGAAAAACTCAAGAATGAGAAAAAAAAAATCCCGTTTGAAGCACCCATTTAGTGGTTTAGGGAACGAAGAGCTTCCATGTATTCTAGAACGTGAATTCCTAGCATCTTTTTTTTTTTTTAAATCTTCGGGCAATATCTTTTAAAAATTGAAATGGGATGTGTTCAGCTGACTCTTAGGGATCTCTCGTTCAGAAACAAAGACACCAGTATCTACGGATATAGGGCCTGAGATGCTTCTTGCAGCAATAGGCAGAGTGTTTGTATTTCACACCTGTACCTTCCTTTCCTCTTCGTCTGCATTGTTTCGTAATTTGTTGTTTGTCGAACACTGTCTCTGTTTATCTCTTTGGGCGTCTGTATTTTCGGGTGTTTGCCAGATTAGTCCAAAAAATTAATTTCTCTGTGGGTTTCTATTTCAGCTGTTGAATTGGTTGGTTGGGTTTTTTTTTTAGCACTTGATTTCTTCGTGTGCTTTAGAATGCTGGTTTACAGGCTCGTCATGGCTGGGAGTTGTTGCTTTTTCTCTGGGCTCCGCTCTTCTCTTCTCCTTTCTTGTCTGGTGGGTTTAACTTTGTGGTGGCACCCACTGTGCCCTATTCCAGACTGGTATTGTATTTGGGGACAGCTTCGAACTTGTGCTCTTCACTGATTTGGGTGTCTTGTGCAACGTTAAGAGATGGCTCAACCCAATTTTTTTCTTTTAAAAAATATTTATTTTAGAGGGAAAGGAAAGGAGGGAAGGAGGGAGAGAGAGAAAGGGAGAGAGACTTGTTGTTCTATTTATTTATGCATTCATTGGTTGATTCTTGTATGTGCCCTGACTGGGGGTGGACCCCACAACTTTGGTGTATCAGAACGACGCTCTAACCAACTGAACTATCCAGCCAGGACTCGACCCAATTCTTGATTTCAGGGCTATCTTTCTTCTGCTGCCTCCTTAAGCCCACAGTTTTGGCCATGGCTCCTGAGAGCTGGTCAGTTGCTATTTTTCCCCAGTCTTCTTTCTCAAGTGAGACGGCCTCATTCCAGCCCTGGCTTCAGCCAGGGCGTCTGGCTCCATCCTCTATTCCATGTGCAACATTTCAGTTTCCACTGCCTCACAGGCCCTTGGCTTTGGCCCTACCCATCAATCGGCTTTTCAGTTAGTTCTCTTTCTTGTCCACGGAGATGTTTCCCCTGTTTTTCAGCCCGTTTGTGTCCTACTAATGTCTTTTAAAACTTGTTCTCTCATTGTTATGTATTTGGAGCAATGAGGGCTTGTCAAACTTTGCCCTGGCCAGGTAGCTTAGTTGGTTAGACTCTAACCGTTAGAGCATCATCCCAATGTGCCAAGGTTTCGATCCCCGGTCAGGGCACACACAACACATCTCAAAAAGAAAGCTAATACTGCGTAAGGGCTCTCAGTTGGCTAAATAGAAAAAATAAACAAGATCTGACCCTTTTGTTTTGGGAACAATTCATACTGTTGACATACAATATAAACAAAATAACTGAGAAAGAAAAGTAAGAGAGATGTAGTCGAGTGTTTAAATTCTTCTCCAGAAAAGGATTCACAAGTTTCAATATTGACCCCCAGAAAGAAGCACACAATTCTGAATAGACCAACAACCAAGAAAGGAAGAAAAAAATAGAAGTTACCAAAAATTAGCTCCCTAAAGGACTTCTAGGTTAGATGCTTTTGCTGGCAGGCTTTTCTAATGTTTAAGGAACAGCAGTATCTATTGTTTATAAATTATTTCAAAACACAAAATTAAAAAAGAATGCTCCTCAATTTGGGTTGTAAAATGGTATAACTAATTCTCAAATCTACTAAAAAAAAAAAAAAAAAAAAAAAAAAAAAAAAAAAAAAAGCTAAGGAAATCATAGACCAGGATTTGCAAACACAAGTGTCTACAAGAGCCAGAAAATATTATAAAAGGATGAAGTCCATTTGGCATAAAGTGGGGAAATGGAAGCTACAGGAACTGGAGAGTGTGTACCCCTTAATCAGGAAATCCAAATCAAATTCTGGGCTGGTCAAATAAACAAGTCACATGTCACCAGTTTGCAGCCTCTGATGTAGGTTGATCTCTACTATGAACATTGATATAAAAGTCCTGAATAAAATACTAGCAAGTCCACCTTAGCTGGTTTGGCTCCATGTATAGAGTGTTGGCCTGTGGACTAAAGGGTCCCGGGTTTGATTCTGGTCAAGGGCACATGCCGGGGTTGCAGGCTAGATCCCCAGTAGGGGGCGTGCAGAGGGCGGCCAATCAATGATTCTCATCATTGATGTTTCTGTCTCTCTCTCTCTCTCTCTCCCTTCCTCTCTGAAATCAATAAAAAATATTTTTTTTAAAAATGCTAGCAAGTCCAATTCAACCTATATTACAATTTTGTTTTTTAAAAATCTATGACCAAGTTACATGTACTCTAAGGGTTTCAAAAATGTGTTGATATATAAAAATTATTTTAAAAAAATAACCCATCATCTCAATAGGTCACATTAGAAAAACCTATGTGATCATTTCAATAGATGTTGGAACTTAACTTCCTAAACAGCAGAGGCCCAGGGATCCAGAGCTGGGCTGGGTGTGGGCTGGCAGAGGGTGTCCCAAAGGTGGCGTCTAGGGGTCAAGGCAGCACGAGGCCCAGCAGACAGCCCACTCCAAAGAACTGGACAGAAAAGCAGCAACCGGATAAAGGTGAGAGGACAGAGCCAGGGGAGACGCGTGGAGGCACAGGCATGGGCTTCGCTGCAGGGGCCCTCATGTCCTCTGGTCCTGAGCCACGTGTAAACTCAGCTGCTGAAAACGCATTTGAAAACATTCAGCATCCACGTCTCATAAAGTAGCTCTTAAGCCTAAGACGCTAAGGATAATGCCTTCACACGAGAAAGGACGCATCAAAAGGCAGCCCACTTAAACCTAAAAAAAAAAAAAAAAATGCTTTCCTGTTCTGATTTTCTGAGGAGCCATTTTGCATCTTCAAGATTTTCTACGATAAAAAGGGAGGGGGAGTGCAGTGACAATTACCGGGGAACCTGAGGAGGAGAGGAGACCGTGGGGAGCAATGAACCTAGTATTTTCTGTGGTCGAACCTACATCAATCTATTTACGTTATATCTCAATAACGAAGTCGTTTTTAGAAAAACAGTTCAGTCTAAATGGAGACCGATAGAGTGGCTGGGAACACGTGTTCCGTCAAGACCCCCGCACCTCTACTTCATAGCATACACAAAAACAAGTTCCAGGTGCACTGAAGGCTTACACGTAAAGCTGTAAAATGAAAACTGTGGGAGAAAATATATGGGCTGAGGATTAGATGGGGTCAGGCAGTTTAGGGTAAGGGCCTCGGGAAGGAAAGATGGTAGATAAGGAGGAGAGGAGCTGATGGTCAGGATGTGAGCAAGACAGGCAGCATGTACCTGTCAGCCACAGAGCTGCCCTTCCCCTGAACCCAAGAGCGGGAACTAAAAGTGGGGAGATGAGGGCAAAAGGAGATTGGCTGGTGTTTTTTGAAAGAGCCAATAGAAGGCAAGTGCAGGAAATATAAACCCCTAGACTAGTGAGCTTCTGAGGCAACCCTTTTC
This sequence comes from Cnephaeus nilssonii, assembly GCF_951640355.1. NCBI lineage: Eukaryota > Metazoa > Chordata > Mammalia > Chiroptera > Vespertilionidae > Cnephaeus > Cnephaeus nilssonii. The sequence goes on from NC_137090.1 coordinate 11,851,395, forward strand.
TGGGACCCCTCTGGCATGCTGAGAGCTTTGTTACTTCCAGCTGTAGTAAATGTCTCTTCCCTTGTGCTTACCCCTCCCTTGTCCATGAATTCACTCATGGACAATAAACCCAACAGTTCACACTCATTTCTCAAGACCATATACTTATTCCAAGATCAGGAGATCTACTAGACCAGAACAGAAAACAGTAAGTCATAAAACAAGAGGAACACCATTTGATTTCCCCTCAAATTAAAAATTTTAGAAAGGGCTTACATCAAAGTGCAGTGATAAATTGAGGGAAAATTTAAAAGGATTAAAAAGAAACTCTTAAAATCGATAAGAGAAAGACATATAATGTAACAGCAGTAGATATATTCATGAAGATGGTGAAGAGGCAATTCTGGCAAGAGCAGATCCAGGCAAGAAACCAATTAACAGACACTCCCCAGCAGAGACCCGCAAATTAAAAAAACCCAAGGAGGTCACTTCTCACCTAGCGGAGGAGCAAAAATTAAAAATAGTGACAACACCTGCTGATGAAAGGCATGCTTGGAAATACTCTCTCTCATACATGGCTGTTGGAAATGTGAATTACAATAAAAAAAAATTCCCTTTTCCCAGTAAAACCATTCCTGGAAAACCACCATGGAAATAGAGGCAACAACTCATTGGGATCTGGCTAGAACCACGCGGTACCGTAGCCTGGTAGAAGTAGCGGCAATCTGGAAACCACGTGAGTGAAGGCCCTTCCAAGAAGGGAGTGGAATCTTACGCAGCCATTACTGGTAAAAGGACTGATTAGGCCTGCACCCCAACATGGCGGGATTTCTACTATGTACTCACAGTTAAAGGAGGAAAGCAAGGTGGAGAGTATTGTATGTTAATATGATTCAACTTTAAAAAATATAATTTTATTGATTTCAGAGAGGGAGAGGGAGAGAGAGATAGAAACATCAATGATGAGAGAGAATCATTGATTGGCTGCCTCCTGCACAGCACACCCCCTACTGGGGATCGAACCCACAACCTGGGCATGTGCCCTGACTGGGAATCTAACCATGACCTCCTGATTCATAGGTCGATGCTCAACCACTGAGCCATGCCAGCTGGGCATGATGCAACTTTTTAAATATGATAACACCTGTCCCCTCAAAATATAAAACCTCTGAGTGTGTGTGTGTGTGTGTGAATTGCTAGACAGAGTGGTGGAAGGAAAGAAGTTACTAAGGAAGCAAGCAAGCTAGGCTGTTAACATGGAGAGGGAGGGGAGAGAAACACTACTTAAAAATAAGTCTCTATGCTTAAAAACCATGTGTATGATGTGACTCCATCCATGCAAAATTATGTGCATAGAGATGGGGGAAAGGGTGGTCCCCAGAATATTAATGATGGTTATCTCAGGGGGTGGGAATTGCAGGTGACTTACTTTTTTCCTTACATTTTTTTCTGTGTTTTAACTGTTATGTCATGAGTATATACTATTTATATAATCTGTGGAAAACAAAGCTATTTTCATGGGGGGGAGGGGGAAGTATTGGCATGTAGAGGTCCCCAGGGGACCTCATTTAATGAGCACAGAAGATCAAAGATCGATATTTAATTAACATATCAATTGCTGGCATGTCAACTGATGTTTTCCAAAACGCTTGCAGGGTGGGTTCTCTTAAGTAGCCAAACTGTCATCTGAAACATTGTTTATAATCCTCCCATTTAACTAAGACCGAAGAAGGCAATGATTACAAATACCAGTGGGGCAGGAGGCGTTAAAGGACGGTTTATTTCAGTGCCCCATCGCATACCTGGGTAACTGGCTCTCCTGGACTCATCACAGCCTAGAAGTCCCTCAGCGAGCTAATCTCCTGGCAACTCCCAAACCCCTTCATCATCATTGCTTTCGAACTTTTTTGTTAAAGCCATTTTTTCCCTAGACCTCTCGGTAATGGTTCTTAAAGTCTTCATTTTAAATCTTCAGTCTTGGTTTTGCTCTTCTTACTACTTCCTTCTCACGCTGCTTGGCTCCCCCCGGCTGGGTATGCCCCTTGCTTTTGGTGGGCACCGATTTCCCTCTTCTCCCATGCCTTCTCTCCACACACCTGCCGGGTTCAGAGGGGGGCTGCAGAGCTTGGACATGCCAGGCTCTCCAAAAGAAAAACGATAGGGTCAGCAGGTGAAACGGGAAGTTGGGCCTCACCGGCTCTCCCTTTCACAACATGCATTGAGCATTGCTGTAAGTCCAAAGTCCAGCAGCTGTGGTCAGTGCTGGGGAAGCGCTTGGGGAGGATGCCACTGGAGGGAAGGCGGCGGGGGACAGCTGCTAGAACTTGGCCAAGAGATGAGCAGCATCGCCATCACCTGGGAACTTGCTGAAAATTCCAATTCTCGGGCCCCACTCCCGACCTTCCAAAGCGGACACTCTGGGGGCGCGACCCAGCAGTGTTTTATCAAGTCCCCCGGGGGATTCGGACGCACCCTGGAATTTGAGAACCACGGCTCTAGTGGAGGCCAGAGGGAGGATCTTTAGAGGAGAGGGCGAGGAGAAAGAAAGGAGGCTTTGTGAGGGCCTCTGATGCCAGTCAAGGGGGTTAGACTGCCCCGTAGGTGCTGCCTCCAGGGTCGTGACAAAAGCAGGGGCCGGCGTCACCTATACAAGCTCTCAGCTCGGCGCGTCTGGCAGCTCTGGCATTCTCTGTGCACCTGGGTCCGAGGAAGGTACTGAGTTCCCCCCCTCCACCCCCCGAAACACCGGGCGGTGGGCAGAAGAGAGGTCGGGCTGCAGACATCTCCGCACCGCGGAGCCATGGGTTTGCGATCCAAGAGGAGGTGAGCCCACGCGGGAGCTGGGGAACCAGCAAAGACAGGGAAGGAGGTGCCGGGACCGAGTCCCAGAGCCGCGCCGCGCCCCGACGCCCACCACCGCCCAGCGGGCGGCCCGGCGCGCCCAGGCCCCGCCCCTGGCCCGCGGGGCGCGGCGATTCGAGACCTCGGGCCCCGCCCCCGGCCCCGCCCAGGCCCAGCGCGCTCTGCCCGCCTCCCGCGTGGGGGGAGCCGTGGGGACCCGCGCGCCTGCGCGCGCCCGCGGCCGGGTTGCAGGGCTGAGCGCGCGCCCCGCGGCCGGGGCAGGAAGATGGTGGCGAGCGCGCGGGTGCAGAAGCTGGTGCGGCGCTACAAGCTGGCAATCGCCACGGCGCTCGCCATCCTGCTGCTGCAGGGCCTGGTCGTGTGGAGCTTCAGCGGCCTGGAGGAGGACGAGCCGGGCGAGGTGCGCTGAGGGCCGGGCGGGCAGGCCGGGCGCGGGGCGCGCGGGGTCCTGGCGGGGCTGAGGGCGGCCGGGGCTGGGGAAGTGGGGCACGGGCCGCAGGCGTGCCTGACGCGGGAGGCCGTCTGGAGCTGGGCATCCGACTCCTGGCGCCCCTTCCCAGGCGGGCCTGGGCGGCTGCACGCGCGGCGGGGCGCGACCCGGAGGCTCGGGCCGCAGGCGGGCCGGGGGCCGGAGCGGGAGGAGCGGGTCTCGGTGGGGTGGTCTCCGGCCCGGGGAGCAATGAAGGTCAGGCGCGGGGAGCGGGGCCGGGAGGCGGGGCTAGGCCTGAGCCTGCTCCGGGGTGGGGAGCCCCAGGCCAAACTTTCTGAAGTTGGGAGGGGGCTGGTGTGCGCGCCGCGGGGGGAGGCGTGGGGCCGAGGGACCCCCAGAAGCGCCTGCCGGGCAGCGGCCGGTGGGGAAGTGGAGGCCGGGGGTGGAACTCAGTCCAGCAACTGAGGGAACAGGGAGTGACCCCGAGGGAAAGACCTACTAGTGTCCGAGGCGTGGCTTTCTTAGCCCAGCGACTCCAGGGGTCTGAGGAACCTGCACGGGTGGGTCTTCGGCAGGAGATGCCAGAGGCGGGTGGGGGGAAGTGAACTGGTGAGTTGACCTCAGGGAATTGGCTCCAAGGGAGTGGTGGCGGCGGCAGCTGGCTTAGTAGAGCCCCAGGCCCTGGAGCGGGGCAGACCCACCCTGCTCACTCCCTGGTCCCTGCGCCCCAGGGTCTGAGGTTCTGACATTCTTGGCTGACCATGGTTTCAGCTAGAGGCCCGGGTCTGTCCTTCCCAATGTGGTCAGGAGTCCAATGGGGTCTGTGACTGTCCTGGAAGGTTGGGGAGGATAGGCCAAATCCCGGCCCTATGCTGTGGGCCAGGGGGCAGAGCTCCCCTGTGCCCAACCTGCCCCCTGGGTTTGGGTGGCTCTAAGGCAGGCGCTCTGTTTGCCACGTCCTGTCCTCCCGGGCCTCTCCACCTGGCAGGGTGAAGACCAAAGGAACCCCGGTGTCCACGTTCCCTTTGTGCATCTGGGCGTCGGGGAGGCCTGGTGTGGGGGCTGGTTGAAGAGCTGCCCTTGCCTTTTTTGGGAGAACCAAGAGCTGGGATGGTGAGGGGAGATGGGACATAGTCACGGGAGACCGTCACTCCTAAAGGAGCTGAGATGGGGGTGTGGGAGGCTGGCTCGGGGCACCTGAAGGGAGTGAGTTTATTCTGTGTGGCCCAATAAGTAGGAGGAAGAGGATGTTTGGGGCTCAGTGTAAGAAGGCTCTTTGGGCAGAGGAGACATCCTAAGGCCAAGGCAGGCAGGAGGCCTCTGACCCTGGAGGAGGTGAGCAGGGGCCAGCGGCCCCTGGGGGGGAGGGGCACAGCGAAACCTCTGAGGCTTCTCAGAAACGAATGGCCCCGAGCAGCCGCATAACCCTGAGCGGAGAGTGACAGGGAAAGAGGTGGTGGTGTGTGCTTTCTTAAAAAAAAAAAAAAAAAACAACCCTGAGCGGCTCTGGCCAGCCTGAGAGTGTGCAGGCTCGAAGTCCCTGCTGCCCTGGGGTGGGGACCTGGGCAGTGGCGTGGTTGGGATCCCCCCTTCCCACCTCTTCCTGGCAGAAGCTGATAAGGAGATCCTGTGCTGGAATGGAAGATGTCCTCGATGATTGAAAGACTGTGTAGTCCACGTAGCCATCAGTGCTCGGCCCCCTCAGCAGCCACCTCACCAGTTCTCGGGGTTACCAGGCAGCATAACCTAGAGCTTAGGAAGGTGGGCACTGAAGTTGGACTGCCCCACTTGGCCGTCCCGTGTCCTGTTCCAGCGCTGCTGCTAAGTAGCGGGTGACCACTGACAAGTCACCTAACCTCTCTGTGCCCCCATCAGTGTCTCCCCTCACGATGGGGATCAGAATAGCACCTCTCCGGTTGGGTGACTGTAAAGATTACATGAAAATGATGCCCGTGAAGTATTTGCAGGAGTTCCTGGCATCTGCTAAGCCATCAGTAAATAACTCGTTGTTATCCCAGCATGGCACATCAGGGTAGGGACTCATTCATTCATTCATTCATTCATTCATTCAACAAATATTTATTAAGTCCTACTTGGTACCAAGCACTATGCTAATGCTGGGAATACAGAAATAAACAAAATAGACAGGGTCACAGCCCTCATGGTCTGCAGGGAGAGCCCCCCAGGGGAAAGGAAACTCATTAGAATAACAAGGGGGCTGGTTTAGATCCCTTGGTCTGGGAAGGCTTCTGAGGAGGTAGCTTGTGAGCGGAAGGAGCTGGTCAGCCTGGGGCAGAGGGGGGCAGAGTTTGGGCAGAAGGCCCTGAGTTGAATGGGCTCAGCTGCCTTCGAGGAATGAAAGGAGGGTGTGGTATGTTCCCTGGAAGAAGGCTCAGGAGTTAGTCCAGGACGCATCCTAGAGACCACAGGGAGGGCTGAGGGTTTTAGTGTGAGTGCAGTGGGCAAGCCCAGGGGGGTTGCGCAGCGATGGGATCCGATGTGCACTTAGGATGCCCATCTGTGGAGGGGGCTGGCGTGGAGACCAGGATGATCATTAACATCCAGAGAGCCAGTGTATCGAAGCTTTCACAAACACTGCCTCGCCACTGATTTTAAACGCAGCCTGAGAAGCCCAGGGAGGTGGGGTGTGGGGTGAGCGGTTCTGCGCTCTGTCTCCCCGGCTCAGAGGATCCCGGGGGGTTGCAGAGCCCGGAGGTGAGAGAGGACTTCAAATGCCTCCGCAGTGGGGAGGAGGGGGGCCTTGGAGGCCAGAAGGCACCCAGGTCAGAGGGACAGTCCCCACCCTCAGGGATCAGAGGGGACCCTGACCTCAGGGACTCGGACCTCAAGGACTATTTGAGACAGCTCCTCCAGCAGCCCTGCAGCTACCATCTGCACATGCCTGGAAGGGGGCAGGGCTGGGGGCTGGCTGTCCACCAAGGACCCTCTTCTCCCCCCCCCCCCCCCCCCCCCCCCCCCGTTCCTCACTGCTGCCTCCTGGCCCCCCAGCCTCCTCGGGGATTGTCCTTCTCCGCGTCAGCCAGCTCCCTGCTGCAGTGCAGGGCACCAGCATGCCCATCTCCTCCCACATCCTATCTCCCACCGCAGCTGGCCTGGCCCTGTGCCCTGGACCCTGCCCTCCTGACCAGCTTTCTGACTTGCTGAGACTGACTCCCACCCTGAGAGCCCACAGCTCCCCTGCCATCGCTGCCCACCGAAGCTGGAGGGGATCTTTGTCCATCGTGTGGCCAGATCAGACATCGCCAGGTTGACACTCAGCTCAGTGGAGCTGCACTCACCTTTCCTGGGGACTGCCCACTTCAAGGTGTCCTCCTGCGTGGGCACAGGACGGGGTCTGTGCCTCCTCCCCACCCTGCCCTCCCTCTTGCAGATGCCTCTTCTCAGATGGGAATAAACACTCCCGGCTCTCACTGGGCGCCTCTCAAGAGATGAGCAGGCTGGCTGGGTGCGGGGCATAAAGGGCGTGGGTGCTCGGGTGGAGGGATGGGGCTCTGGCCCTGAGGTGGCCGCCAGCCTGACGTGTGAGGTGCCGTGCTCCATGCTCCCACAGGGAAGAGGAAGAAGGTTCTAGGGAGGTGAGGGGCAGAGAAAAACCAACACAGCCGAGTCCACAGGGTCTGCAGGCCTGGGGCCCTCTCCTGACATCACACTGGACTAGGTTCTCCTCCCCTTCCAGTAATAATGATTACCAAGTTCTAGCCTATGCCAGGAGCTTTGCATTCCTTCATTTCACTCATTCATTCGACAAATATTTGCTGAGTGTGCACCGTTGCGACATTCTGGGCTCTCAGGATGCATCAGCGAACAGAACAAGCCCTGTCTTCAGGAAGCTTGCATTCTTGGAAGGGGAGGGGCACAGAATCCTACCTAATAAAATAGTAATATGCAAATTGACCGCACCTTTGCTACGCCCAAGCCACACCCACCAGCCAAAGCCATGCCCACCAGCCAATCAGGCCAAGTATGCAAATTACCCAACAAAGATGGAGGTTAATTTGCATACACTGAGGGAGGGAGGAGTGAAGACTGAAGACAACTTAGAAGGAAGAGGGAGGAAAAGCGGAAAGCAAGGTGGCTGCCAGAGGGAAAGCCCGGGTGGGGCGGAGCAGGGCGGGCAGCAGCTGCGCGCAGGTGTAGGTGCGGCGGCTGCAATGGCGGCGGCAGCGGCCACTTGCAGGATTCTTCCTGCAAATGGGCTACTAGTCTATAATAATAAAAGCGTAATATGCAAATTGACCGAACGGCCGAACAATAGAACGACTGTCCGGACGACCTTCCGGATGAAGCAGCCGTGTCGGCTGCGAGGGATCGAGGCAGCTGTGGCGGCTGTGAGGGGGCTGCGAAGGCCTACTCTTGCACGAATTTCGTGTATCGGGCCTCTAGTAACAATATAAATACGTGGTAGGTAGGACCAGAGAAGGCAGCAAGTGCTAAGGGAAAAATAAAGCGGAGGATGAGGGCGGGCTGGAGTTTTAGGTACGGTGTTACCGTGGGCCATACTGAGAAGACACCACCTGAGCCAAGAATTGAAGGAGGCAAGAATGAGCTGTGGGGGCAAGGCGGGCAGGGAGCGTTCCAGGCACTGGACAGGCAGGAGTGGCAGTGATGGAGGCAGTGAGAAGTGATCTGATTCCGGATGTAGTTACCTTCTTTATTTATTTAAGTTTGTGTGTGTGTGTGTGTATGTGTTTTTAATCCTCACCAAAAGCTATGCTTTTACAGATTTTAGGAACAGAGGGAGGGAGGGAGGGAGGGAGGGAGGGAGGGAGGGAGGGAGGGAGGGAGGGAGGGAGGATGAGAGAGAGACATCAATCGGTTGTCTGCCATATGTGCTCTGATCGGGGATTGAACCTGCAACCTAGGTATGTGCCCTCAACGGGAATCGAATCCGAGACCCTTCAGTGCATGGGATGATGCTCCAGCCAGTTGAGCCACACTGGCCAGGCTGTAGTTCCCTTCCTGAAGCTAACCCCCACAGGGCTTACTGATGATTGATTGGCTGTGGGGTGTGAGGGAAATGAGTCAAAGCTGACTCCTAAGAGGTTTTGGCCTGAGCAACTTGAAGGATGGAGTCGCCGTTCGCTGAGCCGGTGAAACAGGAGTGGCTAGGGAGGAAGACCGGAGTCTGCTTCTGGACGTGTGGGGTTGACAGGGCTGGCAAGCTCCCATGGGAGATGTCAAGAGGGTGGGCAGTTAAAAGCCTGAAGGTTCAAGGGAGCAGTCCAGGCCAGAGGGAGAGACGGTGGAGTTGAGACGGAAGGCGGTCCCTGTAGAGCAGGACAAGGAAGGCCCAGGGAAGCCCTGGGAGAGAAGGAAGGCTCGGCCAAGAGGGCTGATGGGTGGTCACGAGGCCGGGGAAACACGGGGAGGGCATCCTGGCAGCCAGGTGAGGGGGTGCTCCTAGAAGAGGCTGGGTGCCGGGGGTCCTGCTCCTGAAAGGCCAGGCCAGAAGGGCCTGAGGAGCTTGTGGGGTGCAGGGGAGGAGGTCTGTAGAGGGGGAGACCCATGGAGCGGGTCGACAGAGAATGGCGAGAGAAAGTGGGGACAGCTAACGAGACAGCTCTTTCTAGCTGCATTATCTTGTGTCCGTCTCATTGGACACGGTCCCTCCTGTATCTCACAGCTGAGGGAATGTGCTCAGAAGGTGGGTGACGGGGAGTGGCCGAGGCAGGCGGGGAGCCCTGGGGCTCGGAGTGGTCACACTGTCCCTCTTGCTTCTCCTGTGCCGTGTCTCATCCACCAGACACCACCCAGGTGGCCCTTGTGCCAGTGACTCCCCCGGGTGCTGGGAGATGGGGCTGACATGACAGTCCCCCCAACAGCTCCGTCTGCTAGAGGAACGTCTGACTCAAATGGGACGGCTTCGCTTGAGGAGAGGTGGATGGGATTTGGTCAGGCAGGGAAGCGGGGTCAAGAGGGGGGGACAGGGCGAGCCGGGGAGAGGGGGACCGGGCCACCTTTGAGAAGAGGCAGCAGAGGCCAGGAAGCGGGTGTAGCAGCCACCAAGGCCCGCCACTCGGATTTCCCTCCCGGAGGGAGAACCTGCTGTAGCAGCGTCTAGTTGCCCGCCTCCAGCTGCGGGGTCTCCATGCTCTGCCTTGGCCTCCCAGCCCCAGCCACGCACCTCCCAGGCAGCCCCAGCCCGTGCTGAATGTGGCCGTGGTACCAGGCCCCCATCTAAGGCTGTCTTTGCACTGGGGTTCCCATGAGCCAGCCGGGGCTCCCTCCATGCAGTCCCTCCCTCCTTGCACAGGCGTCAGCCTGGAGGCCTTGCCTGCTCCCCATCGTCCTCAGGTGCTGCTCCCACAGCAAATCTCGCACTGACTCTGTCTTGGTCTCTGCTTCCGAGAGAACCCAACCGGTGTGGGGTCTCGGGTTTCACCTCCGTCCTCTCCACCAGGCAAGGCCCCTGCTCCCTGCCGTGGCCTCCATGGCGCAGCCGCGTGGACGTGCTGCAGGCAGAGGAACGCTTTCCTTCCGTCTCTTCCCAGCTAAGCGGGGCGGGAGCGGACACGCATGGCCTCTGCAGGGTCCCCCCCGCACCCTTCCCTGTGGCGTGGGGACATTCCTGTTCACATCTGCCGAAAAGGAAAGCGGCACTGAGTACAAAGCACAAAGGAGCCACGAGGCCCGTGGTCTGTGTGGTGGTGGGTGTGGGTGCAATGGTGCTGGAGGGAGGCCGGCGCTTCTCAGCCAGCGGCTCGGGGACTCGCAGCTGTGCGGAGTCCTCGGTGCACAGGACTCCTCTCGGTAAAGGGAAGCAGGGGCTCGGCGGCCTGAGGCCAGCAGGGAGCTGAGGGAGCAGAGCGGAGTGACTGTCCCAGTGACCTGTGCCTGCCTGTCTTTCACAGAAAGGAAGACAGAGGAAGCCACGGCCCCTGGACCCCGGCGAGGGCTCCAAGGACACAGACAGCTCGGCGGGGCGGCGGGGCAGCGCCGGCAGAAGGCATGGGCGCTGGCGGGGCCGTGCCGAGAGCCCAGGTGTGCCCGTGGCCAAAGTGGTGCGGGCAGTTACCAGCCGGCACAGAGCTAGCCGGAGGGTCCCTCCCGCCCCACCCCCAGAGGCCCCCGGCCGCCAGAACCTGAGTGGGGCAGCCGCCGGGGAGGCGCTGGCCGGGGCAGCCGGCTTCCCCCCACATGGAGACACAGGGAGTGTGGAGGGCGCCCCCCAGCCCACAGACAATGGCTTCACCCCAAAGTGCGAGATTTTGGGCAAGGACGCGCTGTCCGCACTGGCCCGGGCCAGCTCCAAGCAATGCCAGCAAGAGATCGCCAACGTGGTGTGCCAGCACCAGGCCGGGAGCCTCATGCCCAAGGCTGTGCCCCGGCACTGCCAACTGGCTGGTAAGGGACAGGCCTGGGTGGAGAGGTGGCAGCCCCGGGAGGTGACGTGGCAGGGACCCCACCCCCGCTTCTCAGAGGAGCCAGCTCAGAGGGGCGCATCTCCTTGCCCAGCTGGTGACGAGCACACCAGGTGGCAGAGGGGGGCCTGGCCCCGGAGCGCTGGGCTCCAGGTCCGGGATTCTTCCTTGGGAGGCAGGCGGCTCCCTCTTCCCATCAGGCCTCCACCCTGTGGCGGGCAGGGCCTCACTGATGCCCTGCTCTCTGCTCAGGGAAGATGAACCCCGGCATCCAGTGGGAGGAGGCCCGGGCCCAGCAGCCCGCGGAGGGCCCCCCGGTCCGAATTGCCTACATGCTGGTGGTTCACGGCCGCGCCATCCGCCAGCTGAAGCGTCTCCTCAAGGCCGTCTACCACGAGCAGCACTTCTTTTATATCCACGTGGACAAGGTACGGTGGGGAGACCCCGGGGTTCTGGGTGAGCAGAGCGGAAACCAGGACGGTCACAGACACAGGGTTTCTGAGCTGCTCAGGGGGCCCGAGTTAGGGGAACAGGCCTCGAATAGGGAGCGGCCAGCGCCAGGTGACATGTGCTCGCCATTCCTTGCCAGTGGTACTCTGTCCCGGGTTGGGGCGGGGTGGGTGTGGAGGTCGTAATGCCGAGGGCCCACCTACAGCTGCTAAGAATCTTCCCCCCACCCTTAGCGCTCCAACTACCTGCACCGGGAGGTGGTGGAGCTGGCCCGGCAGTATGATAATATTCGCGTGACGCCCTGGCGCATGGTCACCATCTGGGGCGGGGCCAGCCTGCTGAGGATGTATCTGCGGAGCATGCAGGACCTGCTGGAGGTGCCTGGCTGGGCCTGGGACTTCTTCATCAACCTCAGTGCCACCGACTACCCGACCAGGTGGGGGAGGGGGGGTGCTCCGAACCTCCTGATGGGAGGGGGCCCATGTGGGCACTGGGGTGGGAGGGTCCTGGCAGACCCCTTCCTCTCCCCAGCCCAGATTCCTCCTCTCTTGGCCCCAGCCATGTTTTAGGGGAGGGGTTGGTGAATGATGATGTGAGGATTGAGAGTGACAAGAGATGGGGAAGAGGAGGAGCCAGAGGTGTGTACGAGGGGTGCTGGGTCAGACAGCAAGGGGTACAGGAAGGATGGGGTGGTCTTTCTCGGGGGCCTCAGGTACCCATCACCCTGGGGTAGGGCACATGTCCTGGAGGCCAAGAGGTGAAAGTGATGAGGGCTGGAGGGAGTCCGCTCTGGGCCAGTGACTGAGCAACTGCCCACACCCCATTCCCTCTCCAGGACCAACGAGGAGCTGGTGGCTTTCCTGTCCAAGAACCGGGACAAGAATTTCCTCAAGTCACATGGCAGGGACAACTCCAGGTGACGGGCTGGGGGAGGGGGCCCTGGCCCTGGGGTCTCAACACAGTCCCTCCCACAAGGGGATATGGACACCCAGCAAACCAATCACGGATGGAGGAGTGCTGGTTCTTAGGCGGATGGGACCCCACCCTACACAACCCCCAGCCTGGGCTGGTCTGCGGCCCACAGGTTCATCAAGAAACAGGGCCTGGACCGGCTCTTCCATGAATGTGACTCGCACATGTGGCGCCTGGGCGAACGGCAGATCCCGGCGGGCATCGTGGTGGACGGCGGCTCCGACTGGTTCGTGCTGACGCGCAGTTTCGTGGAGTACGTGGTGTACACGGACGACCCGCTTGTGGCCCAGCTGCGCCAGTTCTACACCTACACGCTGCTCCCGGCCGAGGTGGGTGGCCCGGCCCTGACCCAGGCCAGGGAGGGAGCATGGTGGGGTGCCCGTGGCTCACCGCCCGCCCTGCCCTGCCCTGCCACCTGCAGTCCTTCTTCCACACGGTGCTGGAGAACAGCCCGGCCTGCGAGAGCCTCGTGGACAACAACCTGCGGGTCACCAACTGGAACCGCAAGCTGGGCTGCAAGTGCCAGTACAAGCACATCGTGGACTGGTGCGGCTGCTCCCCCAACGACTTCAAGCCGCAGGACTTCCTACGGCTGCAGGTGCTCCCACGGCCCCAGTCGCTGCCCCTTGCTAGGGCCTCGCCCCGGCCTTCCGCCAGGTCAGGAAGGACTCAGGGTGGGCCAGTCAGAGGAGCTAGGGCCTGCCGCTGGAGCTGCTCTCGGGGCTCAGGGATGACTGTGGCCAGTCTGGGGTGCTGGGAGGGGCCCCTGGGACCTCCAGACCCCTTACCATGCTTGCTCTCCCTCTCCAGCAAGTCTCTAGGCCCACCTTCTTCGCCCGGAAGTTTGAGTCCACTGTGAACCAGGAGGTCCTGGAAATTCTGGACTTCCACCTGTATGGCAGCTACCCGCCCGGCACGCCAGCCCTCAAGGCCTACTGGGAGAACGTCTATGACGTGGCCGATGGCCCCAGTGGGCTCAGTGATGTCATGCTCACCGCTTACACCGCCTTTGTCCGCCTCAGCCTACGCCATGCCGTCACTACTGCGCCTGCGCCGGCCACCCCTCTCTGCAGGTGAGACCTTCTTCTGACATATTGCAGGGGCCCTCAAGGTGTGGTGACTTAGGGGGAAGCCAATCAGAAAGAGAGCCCCGGCTCCCAGGGAGCCCCCAGTCTCAGGCAGGGGGAATGCAACGAAAACACAGGCACAGAGGTGCTTGGGTGTGAGATTTGGGGCAAAGGAAGTACCTGGGAATGGGACTCCCCAGAGCCCCCTCCCTGGGACTCCAGACCACGTTGGATATGCTGATGGCATCTCCCTTTCTCCCCGCTGGAACCTTCTTAGGTTTGAGCCCAGGGGCTTGCCGTCCAGCGTGCACCTGTATTTCTATGACGACCATTTCCAGGGCTACCTGGTGACGCAGGAGGTGCAGTCCTCAGTCGAGGGGCCGGCAGAGACGCTTGAGATGTGGCTGATGCCCCAGGGGTCGCTGAAGCTGTTGGGCCGCAGTGACCAGGCCAGCCGGCTCCAGAGTTTGGAGGTGGGACATCTGACCCCCAGCAAGACTCAGGGTAGAGGGAAGAGAGGGAGACACTAAGGGAGGGGCAAGGACTGGGTTCACGGGCCCTTCTTACCCAGTGACGGCAGCCTTGGCGAGGCCTCGTGCACATGCCTGGCCCCCCCTGCATGCACACGTGGAGGAGCAGCGCCCCTGGGGTGCAGAGGACGCGCAGTGATCAGAGAGGGGACTAGTTCCGCTGTAAGGCAACCTCATCTTCTAAACGGCCAGGGCTTTCTTCTAGAGGGGCTGGGACACCCCATTCAGGCCGCCGCTTAGGCTTTTCACGGTCTCTCATTCTCTTCCTCAGAGGCCTTGGCTTCCTGTGGGGTGGTCTCTGGGCAGGACCTTGAACCTTATCTGCCTTCCTGCCCCGCCGCTGCAGAGCAGGTCGGAAGGCGAGCCTAGAAAGAATTGTAGTCCAAGACCCTCACTTTGCAGATGGGGAAACTGGGACCCAGCAGGAGACAGTGACCAGCTCGAGGTCCCACAGTGAGTTAGAGGCAGCATCAGAGTAGAGAGGACTCTTCCCCAGGCTCCTGCCCAGCTGCCTCCCTCCTTACAGGTTGGCACCGAGTGGGACCCCAAAGAGCGTCTTTTCCGGAACTTTGGGGGGTTGCTGGGACCATTGGATGAGCCTGTGGCCATGCAGCGCTGGGCCCGGGGCCCCAACCTCACAGCCACCGTGGTGTGGATCGACCCCACCTACGTGGTGGCCACGTCTTACGACCTCGTGGTGGACGCAGAGACCGAGGTCACTCAGTACAAGCCCCCACTGAGCCGGCCCCTGCGGCCAGGGGCCTGGACGGTTCGACTGCTTCAGTTTTGGGAACCCCTAGGGGAGACCCGCTTCCTCGTGCTGCCCTTGACCTTCAACCGCAAACTACCTCTCAGGAAAGGTAAGGATCTAGTTCCCAGAGGCCAGGGAGATGACCCCAGGAAGCTGATCATCAGAGCTAACCCCCCTCCCCCTTAGCTAGAGAAGGGAAGGGGGAAGGCTGGGAACTTGATGGTCTGCCCCTTAGCATCCTGGGGCTCTGCTGTGGTATGAAAGGGGAGCTGTGGAGTCAGGTAGACTTGGCTTTGGGACAGCTCTGACACTTTAATTGGGCTTTTTAGCCTTGGCCCGTGGTGGGCAAACTGCGGCTCTTTGGCCCCTTGAGTGTGGCTCTTCCACAAAATACCACGGCCTGGGCGAGTCTATGTTGAAGAAGTGGCGTTAGAAGAAGTTTAAGTTTAAAAAACTTGGCTCTCCAAAGAAATTTCAATTGTTGTCCTGTTGATATTTGGCTTTGTTGACTAATGAGTTTGCCGACCACTGGCCTTGGCAATCTATGTCCTGAGCCTCAGCCTTACTACGTGTAAAGTAGGAGCTAATGTGACTATCGGAGAGCTCCTGGGTGCCTGGAACACAATCCACTCAAACTAGCTCACCTGAAGAAGGGGGAGTTACTGGAAGAATGCAGGCTGTGCCCCCAGGCCCCAGGAAATGTCTCAGATCTCACGGGATGTCAGAGGTACTTTCTCGGACTCTCTGGGCCCTCTTGTCCCTCGTCCTGTCTTCTGTTAGCCTCGATTCCCGACACATGACACATGGCCTCTCAGGAAGACTGACCAGGGCCTCTTGGTCCCCAGGTGCCACATTCTTGGGACAGCAAATCTGTGCCCGGTGGGCAGGGTCCCATAGCTCTCCACCCACTTGGCTGAGGCTAAGGGAGCGGACCCTGAACGCGGGTATAGGATGCAGGTTCCCGGGGGGCGGGGGGTTGGGGGGTCTATGTCTCCCAAGTAACTAGTCCCTGGGAGGCATTCAGGATGAGTCTGTGGGTAAATGTGTCAGGTACAAATAGGTGGGTAGATGTTTCCGTCCTCTGGCCACATCCTATCACAGAGAAGATGGATCAGACTGGGGGTAACCCAGAGGAGGATGGAGTAGTGGGGGGCTGTGGCAGATCCAGAGCAGGCAGCCGCACCCCTACTTTCCCAGGACTCAGCCTGACAGGCTGAGGGAGGAATGGTGGCAGCTTCACAGCAGGCAGGTCCCGGAGCTGAGCCTGAGCAGCTGGGTTTTATGGACCGAAGGGGTTCTGAGCTGAGGGAACAAAGCTGGCAGGTGTCCGGCTTTGGGGGAAGCGGAGTGGAGGGGAGTGGGATGCAGGGGGTGGCAGGAGAGAAGGCTGGCGAAGCAGGGCCCCACAGCTGGAGGGCCTGGGCATGAGGCTTCCGATGGCTCTGGGAACCACTGGAGATGGTTGAGAAGGGGCGGGAAAGTTACCTTATTTCCTGTTGGGCTTCAAACCTACTGTTTTACTTAATCCTCAAGCTGGGAATTCAGCAATGACTGTCTTGATTTGATAAACGAATGGTTTTACGGGCACAGAAAGTTCTGTGGATTAGCCCAGGTCACTCAGCAAAGGTGTGTGTGACTCAGTAGTAGACTTGGGGACAGAACTGGGGTGCCCAGACCAGACTTCCCGGGTCTGGCCTTCATGGAATCAGTGGGGCCAGGCGTGCTGACTGCATGCTCTTGCACCCCCAGATGAAGCCAGCTGGCTGCATGCCGGGCCCCCCCACAACGAGTACATGGAGCAGAGTTTCCAGGGCCTGAGCGGCATCCTGAGCCTGCCGCAGCCAGAGCCCGCGGAGGAGGCCGCCCGGCGGCACGCCTTGCTCACAGGCCCGGCGCTCGAGGCCTGGACAGATGGGGAACTGAGCGGCTTCTGGTCTGTGGCTGGACTGTGTGCCACGGGCCCCTCCGCCTGCCCCTCCCTGGAGCTCTGCAGACTGACCAGCTGGAGCTCTCTGTTCCCCGACCCCAAATCGGAGCTGGGGCCTGTCAAAGCAGACGGGCGACTCAGGTAGCAGGGCCCCGCCAGCACCTCCAGAACACCCGGGGAATTGCACCTTACGGACAACGGAGGGCTGTCCCCACACACACAAAGACCGGAGGCCCAGGCAACACACCCGTGACAGCCATCAAGAACCCGCACAGACGGCAAGGAAGGTGGGCGTAGTCCTCACTACTGCTGATGGCTCTGCTGGGGACCAGCGGGTGGCAGGAATGTGGGGAGAAGGGCTCCAGTTTCCATGCCCCACGCTTCTAAACCTTCCCCGCTAGTTTTTTTTTTTTAAAGGAAAATGGGTGGTGGGGGAGGAACTGGAAACAAAAGATGTGCAATAGGGCTCAGAGGAGCCCCAGGAAGTGGGCCATGGCTCTGGGGAGCAGGGCCTGATGAGCCCATCTGCTGTTGCTCTGGAGGTGGGGCCTGGCTCCCTCTCCAGGGCCTCCCCCAGCCTGGGCCTTGGTGCTCATGGCTGAGGCTCTGTAAGTGCCATGCCAGGCTCTGAGGACCTGAGAACAGGTGATTTGGGGGAGAACTGCAGAGCTGGACTCGAGTGGGACAGCCTCTCCTCTCGTGGCCAGGGGACCGGAGTGAGGGCTGGGGCTGGCTCTAGGGCTTCCCAGCATGCCCTGCTCCTTGATGGGAAAGGCGACACCAGGGCCTACTGAGACCAGTGCAGTCTCCCAGGCACCCAGAACTGCAAGCAGGGCCTGGGCTCCTGCCTGAGGGGCGAGCCCTCGCGAGCAGCGTGGGAAGAATTCTCTGCCGGGGCTCTCAGCAGAACCTGGAGCAGCATTGTGCCTGAAGCTCAGTGTGAAGTCTGATATATGCAACAGAAGAAATATATCTCTATCTCTCTAAGCCGAGCCTCTGTGTTTTTCCTCTGGGCGTGGGAAGCCGTCACCCTTAGGCCTTCTTCTCCTAAAAGTCTTGGCTGATACTTTGGCAGCCACGAGGTGGAGGTCTCATTCCAGAATGGCGACAGCTCAGAATCAACCCAAGAACCAGAAGGGATGCAAAAACCCATCTAATTCAGCTCTTTTTCGGAGGGGTCAAGAGGCCCAGAGACTTTCAATTGCCTCCCGTGAGGCCTGCCGGAGAGCCAGTTCGGTTCCTGAGAGTCCTGACCCAGCACTTCCTCCCCTGCTGCCAGGCCAAAGCAGGTGCCGCTGCTCTGGTATCCCCAGGGCCCATCCCAGAAGCCCTCCTCACTCTGCTTCCCGCCCAGTCCTGAGTATGGAGCGCCCTCAAGAACAGAGGGTCCCGGCCCCGGCCTGCCGGCTACCTTCAGAGTTTGTCCCTTTAGGGCCCTGGCCACTGCCCTCGGACCTGGGAGGGCCAACAGCTTCCCCCTTGTTCTCAGGACCTTTTCCCTCCTCCTCTCCTGCCATTGTCAGCAAGGGCTCTCAGCAGCAGTCCTTCGCCTTACTTCACGGGGGGGTGAGGGTGAAGGGTTCTTGGCCTTGGTCAGCCAGTCACGCTGGCCTGGTCAGCTCAGCCTGGGAACATCGGGCTCAGTTCCTGCCCTGGCTGCCACATGTGAAGTTTGCCTAGTGGCCAGGAGAGGGCACCCCTGACCACCAATAAGGGCGTTGGGGTTTTCCATTTGTTTAGCCACTGTGCTGACTCCTGCGTGCAATCTCATTTACTCCTCAGAATCCTTTGAGGCAGACTTTTATTACCTTCATTTAGCACATCAGGAAACTGAAATGATGAGCCCACAGTCACAACTATTAGGTGGTGGCAGCAGGTTTCAGATGGAGCAGGCCTCCCTGTCACTCTGTCACTACATTCTGCTCAGGGCGGAGACCGAAGAGCAAGAACTCTTAAGAAAATAGTGTTTGGGTTCAGTGGCTAAGATAACTGTTTTCTTCTGGCCCCTACTTTAGTGAACATCGAGAAGCTCTACTCTCGTTCTCTAGAATATTTTTAACATCAAATCTTAGGTAAATAAAAAGAAAAACTGAGTTCAGCACATTCGATCCAGGTAGTCAAGATCAGAACATTTAGACTGCTTGCTAAGGACTCAGACCAGCCTGCGAGTTTGGCCTGGGCTGTGGCTATGCTACTGTCAGGCTAGTATACGTCTTCAGTCTTCTGTTTGAGCTTGGGTCGGACCGGTGCTCTTGGTTCAGTCCCTGCCACTCTGTCACACCAGGTCCTTGTTACTCATTACTGTCACCTGCTGAACATTTTGCCTTTGCACTTTTAGTCCAGTGCCGTGGTCGGCAAACTGCGGCTCGCGAGCCACACGCGGCTCTTTGGCCCCTTGAGTGTGGCTCTTCTACAAAATACCACGGCCTGGGCGAGTCTATTTTGAAGAAGTGGCGTTAGAAGTTTAAGTTTAAAAAAATTTGGCTCTCCAAAGAAATTTCAATCGTTGCACTGTTGATATTTGGCTCTGTTGACTAATGAGTTTGCCGACCACTGGTCCAGTGGATCATGAGCCTCACCAAAGGCTCTGAATTAATTGGCCTCACGTGGGAACACAACGATGACGACGAAGTCTGGGTTCAAAGCTCCCACAGGTGATTCTAATTTGCACACCTGTGTGAAGTACAAGTCCAGCCTCGCCCTCATTGCTCTGGAGGCAAGTCTTGGCCCCATGAGTTAGAATCACTGCAGACCAAGGACCAGGCTCCTCTCTGATTCCTGACAGGTTCAGAGGACAGGCTTGGGGGTGAAGGCCCTCCTCTCCTATCCTCCCCCCAATCCACATCACTGAGGGGTGCCGAGTGCAGCTTCTCTGCCGACAGTGTTTCTCACCCCATCTTTCTGTAGGGTTAGCTGTCTAGGGGCTTGGGCTTGTTGAGTCTTCTTTGAAATCCTTCCCTGGGGTCAAGATCAGGATTCTGGTCAGGCAGTGGGATAGTGGTGGGGTGGGGGCTGGTTGGGGAAGTCTGGGCCCCGGGTGCTGCACAATTCCTTTGGAGGGAGAGCCAGGGCTTTTGTATTGTGGCCTGCATGCCCCGTTTCCAGGCAACCACGGCCAGCTAGGTTCCATTCGTGGTGGAGTCAAGACCAGAGGATAGCCAATTGGCATTCAGAGCCCAGTTACCTGGGTCAATGGGAAGTGGAGTGGGGCAGAGTCGGGCTGGGAGGGAATCTGGGAATGCCAAGTGCAGAAATCTGGGCGAGTTGGAGCTCCCCTCTGGCTGGCTGTGAGGTTCAACAGAAACCAAATCTAAGTCCTGAGCTTCACTCTGAGTCGTCCTTCATCCCCAGGACGGCTCGGCTCCCCTCCCTGCTTCAGCACCACGGGATCCTCACTGAGGTCCAGGCAGTGCAAAGGTGCCAAGAGTCCTGGGGCCATTTCTGGAGTGCTTCCTCTGCTGGCCCCCCCACCTGCTCTTCCCAGGGCCCAGCCCAGCTTCTGTGGGATCCAGGCGGGAAGCAGTGACATCCTCAAGCACAAGCTCTCCTCTTCCCTCCCCTCTGGGGATGGCCTAAAACAATCCCCTCATCAAAGCAAGTCCCCGCTCGGCATTCGCTCAAGCTCCTCTTTCCTGCCAGGGGTTCCCCCTTGGTGTGCACTACACAACATGCAGAAAGACCAACAGATCAATAAGCAGCTCCATCCAGGTTGTCCCCAAATACAGACTCGACTCCAACTAACTTTATTCTTGCCCCAAGGTCAGGTCTCCAAAGTCACTTCACAGACTTCTTCCCCAGGAAGCCTTGTTGTCACCCCAACCCTTGACTTCGGTACCACCCACTCCTGTCACTTGGCTCCAGTCTCAGTCCAACAGCCTTGACCAGGAGCTCAAAGCATAGCCACCAGTTTGAAGGTGCCCTCAGGCTTGGCAGGAACCACGTGGACAAAAGTCTTATAGAGCACAGCGCCCTTGGGCAGCCTGGTGACCAGATCCACAGCCTCCGAGTTGTTGGGGTTGGGCACGTAGACATCCTTCGTGTAGCGGACGATCCCCTCCTCCAGGGCATACAGACACCTCCTCTTCCCCAGCCCCACCTGCAACACACAGACCTGCTCAGCTACAGGGAAAGCCAGGCAGGTGGGAAAGGGACCCCAGGAGCTACTCATGTCTGCGCAGTTGGCTAGAAGCCACACTGGCCAGATCTGAAAAGGCCCAGGAAATGCCCCTACTCTCTGCCCCTGGGAACCTGTTTCACGTAGACTTCAAAAAGTTGTCATACGAAACACTAGTCTGACCCACATTTTCATTTATACAGTGACCTGTCAAGTGTAGACTTTAACGAAACAACAGACCAAAGCTATATGGACAATGTATATGCTAATGAAACATAATGATATTAGGTAATACTTCATATAGTGCTTACCATGTATAACCTTCGAGGGATGTCTGACTGCCCTCTCACAATCCAGGACTGCTGGCTCCCAACTGTTTGCCTGCCTGCCTGCCTGCCTGATTGCCCCTAACTGCTTCTGCCTGCTAGCCTGATCACCCCCTAACCACTCCCCTACCAGCCTGATTGACACCTAACTGCTCCCCTGCCGGCCCGATTGCCCTAAACTGCCCTCCTCTGCTGGCCTGGTCACCCCTAACTGCCCTCCCCAGCTGGTCTGGTTGCCCCCAACTGCCTTCCCCTGCCAGTCTGGTCACCCCTAACTGCCCTCCCCTGCTGGCTTGGTTGCCCCTAACTGCCCTCCCCTGCTGGCTTGGTTGCCCCTAACTGCCCTCCCCTGCAGGCCTGATTGCCCACAACTTCCCTCCCCTACTGGCCATCTTGCAGCGGCTATCTTGCATACACATGGGGGTGGCCATCTTGTGTGTTGGAGTGTTGGTCAATTTGTATATTACCTCTTTATTATATAGGATTACTGTGCGTAGGAGCATGGAGAGGTGGTCCCAGAAAAGAAATGGGAGAGGGCACAAAACAACTCACATGGGCGCCTGGGTGCCAGCGAAAGTGGCGCTGAGTCCCAAGGATGTTGCCGGCATGAACATAGTGACCTAGAAGAGAAGTCCACAAGTGCACTGACTATGGAGCAGCACAGCAAACTGCTGAGAAAACATGATGGCCCACACAGTCCTGACCCAAAGGCTGCACACCAACCTCTGAGCCTGCACCTGGATAAAACCAATTCCCAGGTGGTCCAGCATGAGCAGCTCCCTGTCTCCCACCCAGCAGCCTCCTCCCCTGAGTCGCATGCCCAAGGTTAACACTATCTGCTCTTCCTCAAGGCCCCCACCCCGCCTCAGGCTTTATCTGACTCTAATCTGGAGCCAAATGCTCTGGTGAGCTAAGTGGAGAGCAGTAGGCCAGGCTCTCCTGCTCTTCAAAGGAAGGCTGGGGCACAAGATAGGTGCAGTGGGAAATGAAAGCCAAGGCACAACCTCACCCTCATATTTCTTGATGCCATAGCTTTTGCCTCGTGACTTTCCACCGAGGTTTTTGGAGCTGCCACCTGTCTTCTTGGATGCATATCTGACGGCAAGAGCTGCAACCTGAGGAGGCCTCAGCAGGGCTGTAGCTGCAGAGAGAACAGAAATGCTGTTCAGACACTCTGTTTCTCTGCCCCAGTAGCCATTTGCTAGTTTGAGGGGTGGTAGGAGGCAGTGGCAGGGGAGGTGAGGAGATAGGCGAGCAGAAATGCCACTTGACTGTGTTGGTTTTCAGGGAGTGTCTCAAGCCTTTGGCCTTCTCCCATGGTAGGAGACAAGTCATTCCTTGTATTGTCCAGAGTGTAAGCACTGCATGGGATGTGTGTGTGTGTGGCCAGGGGATGAGGGATGGGGCATAAAATATTAATGGGGAAAAAAAACCCAAAACACCATGTGCCCTGGGTCTTGACACATTCAGCCCTGTTGAGGAGAAACAAACACTGCAGAAATAGAAGTCAGCAAGAGGACACCACAGAGCTGCCTATTTCAGCCTCACTCACCATCACGCCCTCAAGCACTGTGGAGGGGCCAGACCACAGAGCCCAGCAACAGGACACCCAGAGAGACACCCACCACTTCCTTAGCCAGCCACCCATCCACTGCACACCAAATACTTGTAAACAACAAGAGAGCCATCTAAGGATGGCTCCCACAGGATCCCGGGCATCCAGAAGGCTGGACCCTTTCTTCAGCAAGCCCACCAGGCGCAGGTCCAACCAAGAGGGCTGACACTCTGCCCTGCTAATCTGACCTCTCTATACCCATTCTAAGGTGCTCAGTGGCATTTGTTTTAAAAAGGAAAGTGAACTAAAATTCATACTAACCGAGATGTAAGCCACTTGCTATATGACAAGCTCAGGGCTGGCAGTCCTTGCATTCAGGTCTCCAGACACAGTCATGGTTAACCAGGGACATGACAGGTATAAGAGATCTTGTGGGTCTCTGGAGCCTGTAAGTTCAGAGTTCCTAAAGACTAAGTTTCTGAAGTTTTAATGAGAACTGAGACTAGCTGGGGCAACACACCAGAGATAAGGACTTAGATAGACAACACATTAAACACATGTCCAGCACCACAGTCTACCTCCATTTAAATACCGATTCATTTGTTCACTTACTCACGTATTAAGCTCAGGAACTGGGCTTTTGCTTTACCTACATTATCTCACTCACAAATCTTTGCCCTTCACTCTACTCCTCAGCCTTCTTTTCAAAGTAAGTGATGCTACCACCTATGCAGTTGCTCAGGCAGAAATCAAGGAGTCATCGCAAATCCCTTCCCTCTGCTCACCTCAATCTCCAGTTCACCAGCAAGCTCAATGGGTTCTACCTCCAAAACAGACTTCAAATCCATCCCTGTGCCTCCAAGTTCACTGACACTAACATCTCACCTAAATCATCTCTCATCTCTCAGGAAGCCTGGGTTCCTGACTTCCACCCCTACCTTCCAGATTCACATAAGAACAAGGGTTTGCTTCTCAAAGTTTAAAATTGAGCCAGGTCACTCTTTTGCCCTTCACTCTTACAGAGCTGAGCTTCCTGTCATCCTTCTTAACATCAGGTCTCAACTTAGATGTTACCTCCTCCGAGGGCTCTCCTGACCACGCAACCTACACACACACACACACCTGCTTTCTTTCACAGCACTTGTTACTATTTACATTTCATTTGTGCTCATTTATTGGCTTATTCACTAAAAAGAATCGTCCAGGGCAGTGGTCAGCAAACTCAATAGTCAACAGAGCCAAATATCAACAGTACAACGATTGAGAGCCAAATATTTTAAACTTAAACTTCTTCTAACGCCACTTCTTCAAAATAGACTCGCCCAGGCCGTGGTATTTTGTGGAAGAGCCACACACAAGGGGCCAAAGAGCCGCATGTGGCTCGCGAGCCGCAGTTTGCCGACCACGGGTCCAGGGGATACAGACTATGTCTTCTTTTCTGCTGAGATCCCCAGTGTTTGGCACAAAGACCTCCATCTGTTGAGCCAACAGACTGACTGAGCTCAGTGTGCCGATGTTAGTAACCCATTTATGTAGACGAAAGCGCCCAAACAAAACCAGAGAAGGGAAGCGGGGAGCCCATGCCACCCATCGCTAGGGAAGCTGTATTTCCACTCCAGGCAGAGGAAGGACACGTGTTCCTCGAACCACCACCCACAGCTCGGCGCCCTGGCTTGTCACGTGATCAGCGACAGCCGCCCTTCAAACCTCGTGGCCCCGCACACTCCCCCCCACCCCCCACGCCCCGCACCCAGGGTCCTCCGCAGGGAGCGGCCTGCACCCCCGCCCCCAAGGCTCCCTGCAAGGTCTCCGCTCCTCCTCCACGCCTCCCCCCGGAACGGCCACGCGTCCCTTTACCAGCGGCCCGCGTCGTCAGCGCCAGCACCGCCGACGCCATGTTTGCCGTACACTCGCTTCCGGTCTCACAAAGCTTCTGCTTCCGCTATCGGGGGATTTGCTTCCGGGTCCCGCGTGGCAATTCAAAGAGAAGCGGGAGAAGTTGCCGGTGAGCTAGTGCGTGCAGTGCGGGTGCGGAAGCGGGTGCGGACGTGGTGGGCTGGAGAGGGCTGGGGTGGGCTGGGGTGGCCTGGGCTGGGCTCCCCTCCTGAGCACTGCTCCACAGGGACTTGGCCTGGGCGTCCTGCGCCGCTGCGCGCGGTGTGGATGAACTGAGGAGCCGCCTGGCAGAGGAGCAGGCTCTGCGGGGCCCGCCTGTCCCACTCCCTCATTTTGCAGGAGTCTCTGGAGGCTCTGCGAGGGGACCGGGATGAGGCCCCCCTCTAGTCCTTGAGCTTCCTTTCCGGAGCTCTTACTGTGTGCCAGGTACTGGCGTAAGCGCTGTAGAAGATGCATGGTTTCTCTTACTTCTCACAACCTTATAAAGTAGGTGTTGTCATTATCCCTGTTTTACTAAGAAGAACGCGAGGCCCAGGAAGGTTACAAGGTTTATCCCCGGCTCATCCCTCCAGTGTTACAAAAATTTGTTCAAAGAATGACTCTCGCACAGACCCAGCGACTGCATACCTAGCGAGAGAATTGAAAACACATCCACATAAACACTTGTGCATGAATGTGCAATGGCAGCATTATTCATAATAGCCCCCAAATGGAAACAAACCAAATGTAACAAAAGTAAACCTTGGATGCTAAGCGAAAGAAACTGGTCACAAAAGACACATATTGTATATTTCATTGATATGAAATATCTAGAACAGGAAAAAGTAGATTTGTGGTTGCTAAGGGCTGGGGGGAAGGAAATAGACAGTGACTTCTCAATGGCTATGGGGTTTCTTTTGGGGGTGATGAAGACATTCTGGAATTAGATAGTAATGATGGTTTCACAACCTTTGTGAATATACAAAGAACCACTGAACTATGCACTTTAAAAGGATGAATTTCATGATGTTAATATCTTTTTTTAAAAAGGATGACTTTTGTCAACTCCATTTCAAATGTAAAGATCAATGTGGGAGAGGTGTGTGAATCTTGTTACTACCCCCTTAACATTTTGTATTAGAAACCTCCACTTCATTTATATCTCACCTTAACCCAGAAAGGATTTGAGGAGGGTTCCTGTTAGACTGAAGGTGTAGCTCTCAGAGTTCCAGGTTGAATGTGTTGAGGACATACCCTATTTCTCTGTTTCTCTATATCATATTTATCTCCATAAAGCTTGGCCACAGAACACATCTAGTGGACTGAATTGAATGCCACAGTCTGTCTCATCTTTCTTTGTCTTTTAGAGAATTAATTTGATAGCACGTATTAATGGCTCTAAAGAAGTCATCACTCTCCCTGGACTCTTCCAGTGATGCTGAGGAGTTGCCAGTGTTTACCTTTCTGAAGAAGGAACCATGTTCGACAAAGAGGAGGCAGCCTCAGAGGGAGGAGAAGATCGTAGTGGTTCCCACCTCAGATTCTGAGGCCTCCTGTCCTCCATCACCAAGGTGGAAAGATCCACCACCCGTCCCAGACACAGCTGAAACCATCACACCAACGCAGCCGGTCAGGGAGCTGAGCAGTGGAAGTGAGGATGAGGAGGAACTCATTCCCCTGGCTGAGAGACTTACATGTAAGTTTTTGACCCACAAGCAGCTGAGCCCTGAGGATTCTAAGTCCCCAGTTAAAAGCGTTTTGGATCATCAGAATACCGAAGGAGCATCACATGACGGGGAAAAACAGCCCTTTCCAAAGATCTGTGATGTTCCCCTCCAAGACCCCTCAGAAAGGTGTACATTGAATAACAAGGACTCTACGGGAGACAGTCCATACCATCAGGTTCCAGCCTCCCAAGCGACCTGCCCTCTCCGGAGCTTCAGCTTGTCAGTAACCAAAACAAATGCCGAGGCCCGCCCACCTCCGAAGAGAACCAAGCACAGTCAGGTCCAGGGGAGAGGCTCACAGGGACGAGCAAGCCGGAAGGAAAGCACCCTGACACGACCGCCAAGGGACAAAAAGGCAGCACCGGCGAACAGACCAAAAGCCCAGAGGCCAGAGGAGTACTTAAAGCACATCGCCGTGGCGCTGGATCCAGGTCCTCCTAGCATCTGTCTTCACCCTGTGCTGGGTTTTCTGCTTTTCGGGCCACCCCCTGACAGCCCTTTCCGTCTGTTGCAGTGCTTTTACAGATGGAAGGCGGGGGCCAGCTCCTGGGAGCGCTGCAGTCCATGGAGTGCTGCTGTGTGATTGAGGCGCAGGCCGTGCCACGCAGCATCGCCTGGAGGAGGAGGGCCGGGCCGGCTGCGGTAGGGTTTCTGCTATGTCTTCCTTCCTCCCTCTTATATCAGTCAAGGCCCCAGTGGGAAAACAGATGGTACACTCAACTTCGGATAAATTGAGGAGGATTTAATAAAGGAACTATTTTCCAAGGCGTGGGTGGGGTACAAGGAAACTGCAAAGGACAGTGCAGTACTTCGGGGTGATAACAGTATTGATTATCCAGCTCGGGTACTGTTGTCATTTCAGATCATTCTGTTGTGCTGGGCTGTCCTGTGCATTGTAGAGCATTTAGCAGCATCCCTGCCATTTACTCACTAGATGCCAGTAGCCCCTTCCCCTGTTGTGACAATTGAAAATGTCTCCAGATGTTGCAAATGTTTCTTTGAGGAAAATCACCCTGGTTGGGTACCACCAGGTTATCATAGCTGTTATCATGCATAGGCCTGAAGGGAGGAGGGGAGAACGTGTTTCCTGGAATCCAGGAGAGAAATGTAGAGAAGACCACCTTGAAAGAACCTTGACCTCCCGTAGAGGAGTGTAGCAAATGCTAGGTGATCCTCTTGGGAGGGAGCCAGGGAAAGAGATACCCTGCGTTTACTCTCCTCCCTCCCTCTAATCTCCAGGGCCAGCAGCCAGAGGGCATGTGGACTTTGTGACGTGGTCTGTAGAGATCACCCTGCTTGGGCAGAGAGCAGAGTGGGGAAGGGAGGAGAGTGATCTGTGGGGCAGAGGGAAGGTAATCCACACAGGATTCCTAATCCCCTCTAACGGGGCTTTGAGAATAGGCGGGCTTGTGTTTGAATTGCAGCCTCGTGGCTTTATTGCTATGACCCCGGGCAAGTAATTTCATCACTGTGTGCTTCGTGTATAAAATGAGGATACTGTTACGTCCCTTTCAGTCCCCCCCCAACCCTTGTTGTAGGGACTAAATGAGATAACCAAGCACCGAGCACATAGTAGGCACATAGTACATCCTCCTTCCTGGCCTGGGCACCCAGGTTACTATACCTCCTGTACCTTCCACTCCTCTTATCTGCGAATCCAAAATACTCGACCCCGCATTTTCAAGAGTCTGTAGATGAAACATCATATTTTTGCTCTCGTGTTTGGATCTCATAATTTTCTCAGCCCATTTCAACTTGTAAATATAACTTTCTTTTTTTTAAAAAAAATTGATTTTAGAGAGTGGGAGAGATAGAAACAAGGATGAGAGAGAAACATCAACATCAATTGGCTGCCTCCTGCACACCTCCTACTGGGGATCGAGCCCACAATCTGGGCATGTGCCCTGACAGGGAACCCATCCAGTGAGCTCTTGGTGCATGGGATGGTGCTCAACCACTGAGCCACACCGCCCGGGCTCCTTTCTTATCTACTGCCTTTGAGATGCTGAACAGTTGAGGACTGGGGAGGGACAGGATCATGGTTATTGGTTCTTGCCACCATGACTTAATTCCAGAAGAAAACGAATAAAACAAAATGGGCTTGGCTGATGGGGGTGAGTTCCTTCCTCTAGAACAGCGATCGCCAACCGGTGGTCTGCAGACCACTGGTGGTCCATGAGGTCCGAAAGGTTGGCGACCGCTGCTCTAGAAGGCCTGGGTCTCTCTCGCAGGTGCTGAGCACCTGCTGACTTGCCTCCCTCTGCTGGGTCCCGGGTGCTTTGGCAGGATGGAGAGGAAGCCTGGGTGGAGGAGCCGGTGGTCCTGGTGCTGCTTCCGGCAGAGGCGTTTGTCTCCATGATCCACAACTTCAAGCAGGTGGGCAGAGCCGGAGGGGTGGGCGCTGAGGCATGGGACGGAGGGCTGACTCTAGGGAGCAAACACTAATGCAGCTCCTGCCCCTTTATGCAGGGAGGTCTAGGCAGCACTGAGAGAGGGAAGGAAACACTTCGGAGCTTTGTAACAGACATCACGGCAAGAACAGCGGGAAAAGCTCTGTCACTGGTGATTGTGGATCAGGAGAGATGCTTCAGGTTTGGATTTGTCAAGACTTAGCATCAAAAGGGGCAGCTCTTGGGCCAACAGGGGTGAAGTTATTCATCCCAAATCTAGATCCTTCTGCCGGGTAGCATTCCTGCCGAGCCCTGTGGGATGCTCTGGTCCAGTCTTCTTGTACCTCTTCTGCCTCAGCTCAGCCTGAAGGTGCTTGCTTCCCTTCTTTGACTTCCTCCCCTGCTTTAGTGCTCCAAATCCTCCAAGGAGAAGGAAACAGGGAGTGGCAAACGGAGAACAGGCCAAGGAGAAGAAGAAACATAGACCACCGGAGGCCAGCACAGGGCCCGTGGTGTCCAGGGTGGACATGGAGGAGGTAAGAGCGTCCTGTTGCCTGAGTCGGGCTGGGCACCCATTTTACTAACCCGATTTGCTATTGAGAAAGAGTGACATGCCTGCTGGCCAGGACTCTCTGCCTTGGGACTAAGTAGGAGAGGATGGGCTAAACAGGAGCCAAGGGGTTGGGATCAGGGAGGAGAGAAGCCTCAGGGAACATAGAGGGAAGAAAAACTTCAGGCTAGTCTCGCCGCCCTTCCAGTCCGAGGCCTTTGGGTTTTAGGCGTTGGTGGACCTGCAGCTGCACACACACGCCCAGGCTCGAGTTGTGCAGAGCTGGAAAGAGCTGGCCGACTTCGCGTGCTCGTTCACGAAGGCCGTGGCTGAGGCGCCCTTCAAGTAAGTGCCCAGGCCAATCCCAGCCCACTGCTGGCTCTGGTCCTTTACAGTCGTTCTGGTCCCCAAAGATGTCCCTTCCCCCCAAACTCAGTCCATTGTCTCAAGCTCGAAGCAGGAGCTGACCTCACAAGGGGGA
Organism: Cnephaeus nilssonii; assembly: GCF_951640355.1. NCBI lineage: Eukaryota > Metazoa > Chordata > Mammalia > Chiroptera > Vespertilionidae > Cnephaeus > Cnephaeus nilssonii. The sequence goes on from NC_137090.1 coordinate 11,880,763, forward strand.
TTCTGGGGAAGAGCCCTCAGGCCCAGTCCCTTTCAGGTGTTCTGCTTTAGCCTGTGTGTTTGTGTGCTGCCGGTTGGCCCAGGTTGACCAGTAGGCAAAGTTACCAGGATTCATTGCAGGTCGGGTCACAATGTGATAGCCTCTCATAAAAGGAACAGTTTTAGCCTACTTAGCTCAAGGAGTGTTCCTAGTCAGAATTTAAATGAGACCTCAGAGGCCATCTAATCCAAGTCCCTCGTTTTCTACCCGAGGGAACTGAGGCCTGAAGAGACTGACTTAGCCAAGCTCCCAGCAAGTTAGAAGAGCCAGAACTAGACTGTGCAGTGCCTGACACCCAGTCCCTGGTGTTTGACCATGTGCACTGCCTCTCCAGTCAGTGCAACCCAATCTCAACATAAACTAAAGATTCTGGCACTTTCCTGGTACCTTCCCTTTTAATGAAAAGGACTAGATGTTGTTTTTAAGGGAATCAGTAACTAGCATTGCTTGGGATCAAAGTGAGCAAGACATAACCTTGTGCCCACCTCTTTCAAGGTCACTGGAGGGAGGAGTTTAAGATCCCAGTTAGGGGACAGGTACAGGAAAGTAACCAAATCTCTTCATCCCTGCTGTTTGCAGGAAACTCCGAGATCAAACTAATTTCTCCTTCTGCCTGGAGAGCGACTGGGCTGGAGGGGCGAAGGTGGACCGTGCTGGCAGGGGCCTTGCTCAGGTCTGGCGGAGGCAGATTCAGCAGCTGAACCGAGTCAGCCTGGAAATGGCTAGTGCTGTTGTGGCCGCCTATCCCTCCCCACAGCTCCTGGTCCAGGTATGCTGCTCCAGGGTCCACCACCCCACGCCCTGTGGCTAGGGGACTCCCAAATGGTTTTCACGGACAGCATGGGTGAGGGCCCAAGATTGCCTTGTAGGTCAACAGTGCAGGTCTGCTGAGACCTGAGTTAACATTGACCCAGGGTCGGGGGACAATTCTCATCCCCCAACCCAAGCTCACCACACCCTTGTTCCTCGATGAGGGATGAATGTGGATGGTGTGGTATTAAGAGATCATTTTCCACTTTCAGGCTTATAGGCGGTGCTTTTCAGAGCAAGAACGCCAGAATCTGCTTGCAGACATACAGGTGCGCCGTGGGGAAGGCGTGACATCTACCTCCCGCCGTGTTGGACCAGATCTGTCCAGGCGTATCTACCTTCAGATGACCACGTTGCAGCCAGATCTCTCTTTAGACAGTGCAGACTGAAGCTAGCCCCAAGGGACAGGATGAAAAGCTGGGGATTTCTGCCTCGGGACATGACCAATGAAGAGAGGGAAGTGTCTCCTGGAGCACAAGCCCAGGTCAGGCCCACGACAGACTCTTTCCTGGGTGCCGCTGTGAAAGTCTCCCTACTTATCAACTGGCTGAGATGTTTGCTGTTTTCTTCACCAGCATTCAGCATTCATTTTGCCTCCTGGCAAAAATCAAGTGCCATGCATAAGCCACCCCTGCCAGCCCTCAAAATACAAAGGAACACAGACAGACCATTCAGACACATATTTAATAATTGTAGAAATCCAAAAGAACCTCAACATCAAGTCTTGAGATCATGAGCGAAGTGCCCTCGGTGGGTTGGCTTTACTAGGCTGGGTGTCCAGCCCTCTGTTGGCCCACGGAGGCTGCCTCAACCAGCCAGGGAACGGGTCTGATCGCTGTGCCGACTTCTGTATTCTGTCAGTCTTATCTTATGTACTATGTGTTTAGTTTCAATAAAGCATTTGTACCAGTGGCTCTGGAGCTTGGAGGAAGACTAAAGGAATGCGTAGTGATCCAGAGTAAGGTGTGGGCCTATACAGCAGAGCTATCCTTGGGGGAGAAGTCATTTCTTCCAGGATCAGGACAATCACAACTGGCAATCCTATCCAGTTGGGCCACTGAGGCTAGAAAGCTGGAGCCTGTCCTCTTCATCTCTGAACTTTAAGGAACTTGCAATCGGGAGTTTCAGTGAATGGGCACCATGACATGGCCATTCCTGAGCCCTACATCCAGCTATTGTCAAAGATGAAGCAAAGGAGGCCACTGAGCAAGAAAACGCTTACTCTGGCAAACGAGAGTGACAGCCCTGCCCTTAATTGCACAAGTCATTAGAGTTCCTGACCCCTTTTAAATGCCTCGATGCTCCTTGATTCCCTTCGCTGCCTAGGTAAGTTCTAGGGCTAGAATCAAACAATTCTAAACCTCAGTCTCTGACGCTGGAGTGTTCAGGTTGCCTTAGAGGTATTTAGTCACACCAACTACTGACAGCTGTCACAGAAGGCAAAGGCTTTGTGAGGCTACGCCTTATTTACTGGCAATGGGGAAGTTAATGCTCTAAAATCGAGGCATTTTATGGAGGCCACATAAGTAGGGACAGGACTCCACAGGAGCTGCCCAAGACCCTCAAAGCTATGAGATTTCTACTTGTGGGCCATGAATCTGTCTACATGAAAGATTCCATGCTGTGGCTGAGAGATACTCCATTCTGGTCTCTCAGGACATTATAAGGAAGGCAAAATTATGGAAAAGAAAGAATACCAGAGTGGGAGTCCAGTTCCCTCAAAACAGCTGGGAGACCGTAAGCAAGTCATGGAAGGCCTCAAGTTCCTTACCTGCAAGTGTTCTATTGGACTGCATAGTCTAGAAGTCCCCTTCTGAGCCTGAGACTGTATGGTCATTAAAATGTCTGAATGCCTGAGGTCCTTAAGAAAATAGGTATGCCCCTCCCCTCCGATTTAGGCTAGATTTGCTGAGCATGGTGTCCTAATTCCCAATAACAACCCACTGCCTCCTGATCTGCCCCGGGTCCCCGGGGAGGAATGAAAGGGTTTGTGACACAAAAAAGTGTAAATGTAGTGACAGCTGACCAGTTAGAAATGAACCTTGCCTTTATAGTTTCGTATAACAACCAGAAAAGACTGTTCCTCTCTTCACCCCCAAGCCTATTTCTTTAGGCCTGAGGTTATTCCCTCTCCCTAATCCCACTTCTTATTCCACCAGGGAACCCTGACTGAGGAACAAAGAAGTCCTACAAAGAGGAGGTCTCAAGTACCAATCAGCAGCCATTTAATGACGGCAGGTAGGTCTGACGCTAAAAAGAGGTTGTGTCCAGCAGAACCCAATTCCATAGGAATCCAAGTCCCAGGGCTGGGAGGCAGCAGGTGTTGAGGACACGCTCATTGCTGAGGGTCGGTCTGCAGGACCCACTGGAGGATGTGGTGGCTGCGCAGACCCCGCATCGCGTTGTCGTAGATGGTGTTCACGCTGGTGCAGAGGGGCTGCTGCTGCAGCTCCGTCACCCGGCACACCACCAGCCCGCCCGCCACGCACAGCAGCAGCAGCAGCAGCAGCTTCAGCACCACCCAGGACCGGGTGTGCTTCCGGGGTGGCTGCTTCCGGGACCGAGAGCCGGACTTGGATTCTGGAGTGACAAAGTCACAGTAGACAAAAGAGTTCAGTCATTTTGAGGAGACCCACCCTGTCCACCACTCAATGCTGTTCTCCTCCATGCAGATCCACGTACACCCCTCTCAGGCATGAATATTGTTTTAAGAACATCTGAGCTCTTAAAAACTTGCTATGTGCAGACTGAAATGTAAACTGCCTTCTCCTTGGATTCAAGAAAAGACATTCAAGACTGGAACTCGTTCTGGACGTCTCACGTGGCGTACACAGTCCCCAGGGTCCTAAGGCCTTGAAAACATGGTGATGCTCCAGGCCTCTCAGGGTCAGGGGAGGGGCTTGTCAGGAGGCATGGATGGAGGGCTGCCCACTTGGGGAAGCACTTTTAAGATTTTTATTTTTTTAATTATTGATTTTTAGAGAAACATCGATTTGTTGTTCCACTTATTTATGCACTCATTGGTTCTGTATGTGCCCTGATCGGGGATTGAACCCGCAACCTTGGAGTATCGGGACAATGCTCTAATCAACTGAGCTATCTGGCCACAGCCTTGAGATGTATTAATATTGTTAATTATTAAACTGGGTGGCACAAAAGTAGGTTTATAGTTGTGAATCCGTGAAACAGCTTATTTTTGTATTATTAGTTATTAATTACGGTATTATTTTCCATAGGAACAAACCTAATTTTGTCCCACCCTGTATAAGATACATATAAAAAAACAGTGATTACTGCTGGGAATGGGGGATTAGAGGTGACTGCCATTTTCTGATCTATTTAGAGAGAACTTTTCTACATTTTCTGCAATGAACACGTATATTACATTTATAATTAGAAAAAAATGGTTTTGAGATTACTAGGCAACATTTAAAAAAAACCTGACTGAGCACCCTCATGCCAAGAACCCATGATTTTCTCTCTTCATCCTGTCACTACCCTGTAAGAAGGAGGATCCTCATTTTACACAAGGAAACCAAAAGGCGGTGAGGTTAGGCACCTTGCTCAAGGCCAGCAAGGGCGAGCAGGGCCTCCGCTCCCCTCCAGAGCTGCTCCTGCTCAGGGGGTCCCTTTGGCCCAGAGGGTATACGACCGTCCCATGTACATGGAGCCACATAACAACACAAATTCAACTGGGCACACTCAGGCAAAACACTAACGTGTTTTTTATACCCCATGGCTCCCCGAACACGGACCAAATGACTCCCGTGGTGTTCAAGCAAAAAGGGAGTACTGTGTTCCAACGTGGAAAGAAAACCATAGGCAGGGCTGGCTTTCCTGAGCCAGCTCCACGCTCTCAAAGCACACCCAGTGTTCTTCACGAGTCATGTGACCACATGCATCCTTCACCTTTCTCGGTGATTTTAGATCTAACTTACAAACAGTGCAATTCCCTGTCCTGGGAATGCTCTCAGCCACATCTGACCAAAACCCCACATGTGCCTGTGGGGAAACAAGCCAGCCAGGCCAGACACTTGTTCCCCAGGAGAATCCTCCATTCCTCATAAGTAAACCCTCCGAGGTGCTCCCAGGCCAGAGGGGTCACTGTATCTGATAAGCTTTCAAGCTCGCTCGTTCATCCACGCCTGAACACACCCGTGCGTCTCCCCTCTGCACCTGCCGGGGCCTTAAAACAGGGGCACACTTACTCGATGCCTGATTTGTTTCCTTCTTGGGTTTCTTCTCTGGTTCCCGTTTGGATGCTTTGAGGGCATCGTACTCCTTCCTCCGGCGCTCCTTCTCTTCCGCCTTCTCCCGCTTCCGCACCTCTCGCTCCTGAGCCTCCTTGGCTCGCTGCTTGGCCTCCCGCTTCTTCTCCGCCTCTACAAGGAAAGATTTCCCCAAATGGCTTCTCTCCCCACACCTCCCAGGGTGCTTTCCCAGCGACTGAAAGCGTGGATTCAGCCTCCATTTCCCTAGGCCAAGGGTCGCCAAGGACACCTGAGGAGCCAGCTGCCTTCCTGCCCTCCCTGCAGTGTAATGAGCGGCCCTCGGGGTTTGCTGGATGGACTCATGAGGGGGTTTCTAGCCACGAGCTGCGAAGAGATCAGGGTGAGCTAACAAGAGGGGCACAAGGCATGCGTGATGAGGCCGGTGCTCCCCTAGAACAGGTACCGACTCAGAAAGCACAGCGATCGACAACTCGGCTCTGAGCAGAAGCAACAACGGAGGTGTCGAGTCCGCAGGATTCCTGTCTCCCGAGCTCCGGGAAGGAACGTGGCTTGAGAAGGACAAGCAAGAAGAGAAAGTGAGCACTCAGGTTCAGGGTTAGAGACGATGGAAATGTTTTTCTGAACCAGCGACATGAATAGTTTGTAATGTCTAGACTTATTCTGATTTACTTCACAGTTCAAAGATGTTTACACGCAGTCCCCAACTTACAAATTATTGGCTTCTAAAAATGCATTGCCAAATTCGTTATTTGGACACCTGAAGTACATTTTTCCAAAGCCAGATGCCGCAAATGGTGGCTAAACGTCCTTTTAGGGCTTAAAGGCCTGTCTGAGCCACCATGCAGCTGAATAGCAGCACTATAAGGACTGTAGCTTTCCACTGCCTCTGAACACACAGGCTCCCGTTCCAGCTGAGCGCGGGGAGTGCCAAGAACATGCGGCCTCCGAGAGCCTGGCGTGAAGCAGCGGGAGCAGCAGTGGTGGGGTAAACACGGCATCACAGTAGCCATGTGCGTGTAAGGAACAGGCGTAGCTCAGAGTTCTGATCTCAGGGACTGCGTGCAATCAGTACCACATGAGCCTCTAACCACAGGAGCCAGCCAGCCAGGCGACAGAGCACCCGGGCGCCAGGCCTTGTTCTAAGTGCTCGAGAGACAGCCGTGAAGACAAGCAGGTTCTAGTGCCCAAGTCGTCTACTCTGTAGAGAAGGAGACGAACAATAAACAAGCGAGCAAATAGTAAAACAGAAATGATGTGTGCCATAGAGTAAATGCTAGAGGATGAGTGGAGAATGACAGGTAGGATGGTATTCTAGTTTGGGTGGTCCGGAAAGGGTTAAGGTTCACCTAAGGCAACATTTGCGCAGAGACATGGAGGATTACACGAAACCAACTGTGGAAAGATCTGAGGGAAAAGGAAGCCAAGCAAAGCCCCAGAGGTGAGACTACCTGCTGTGTTCCAGCAACAGCAGGGGCCTGTGTGGCTGAAGGTAACTGTATTCTGTGTGTGTGTGTGTGTGTGTGTGTGTGTGTGTGTGTGAGAGAGAGAGAGAGAGAGAGAGAGAGAGAGAGAGAGAGAGGCAGACAGACAGACAAGGCTGGAGAAGTAAGCAGGCGTGGGCCGTGGCAGGTCTTGAGGGCCATGTTACTGAGTTTGAGTTTCATTCTAAGTTCAATTGGAAGCCATTAGAGGGTTTTAAACAAAAAGCATAATTGGTTTGTTTTAAAAAGATCTCTCTGGCTGCTGTGTGGAAGGCACATGCGTGGAGACCACATTGTATTCGGAGGGACTGTGGCAGCCCACGGGATGGAGGCTTGATTTCGGTGCTGGCCCTGGAGGTGGGGGAACAGCCGCATACAAACGTGCTGACAGACAGGAGGAGTAACAGGAGAAAGGAATCATGGACAACTTTCTGATTTCCGGCTAGAATGATGGCAGGGATGTTGATTTCCTCTCCTGGGGAACACTGCGAGGACCTGTTTTAGCCAGGCTGAGTTTGAGATGCCTATTAATCCTCCAGGCAGACAGACAAGCAGTTGAACGTGACAAGCTCAGTGGAGAGACCAAGACTGGAAAGAGGTTCGTCAGACAAAGATGATACTGTCTACCCCCACACTGTTCCCCACTGCTCTGCACGACTCCTCTGCTGGATTCCAGCTCCTGAAGCAGAACCAGTGGCTGGGATCAGGGCCCGGAAGATGACTAGAAGAGGGATGGCCACCTACCGCGTTCTACTTCCTGCCGCCGCTGCCTCTCTCGCTCCTGATCCGCCTGCACGACCTTCATGTGCTGTAAAACCTGCAAAGGCAGAAGAGGGCGCTCAACGACTCCACGCAGCAGCCTACAGCCACACTCAGCTCAGGGGACGTCTCAAAAGACGGCTCTTCCCAGGATCCCCGATCAGCGCAAGCCTCCGGAGCAGTGCAGAGCTAATGGAGCTAATCCCAACTTGGTGCCAATCCCTGGAGAAGAGTCTGAGCCTAGTTCACTATAGCTGTCAGGGAAAAAAACTGTGAACTCGGTGACAATGGAATCTGTACAATCCCCGCCATTTAGTCTCTGATGTGCACAATTTCATAATTCTTCGTAATTCTCCCAGCAGCTCTGTGCCGAACATGGACTACTCTGTGATGAGCAGGGACCGCAGTTTCCCCCAAGACGCTTTCCGGACCTCCCTCCTTTGGCTGCCTCAGGTTCCCCTCTCCTCAGTCCTGGGGAGTTTTCTTATCTAACTCAGGTATCAGACTTTGAGTTCCTTTGTCCTGTCTGTAGGCGAGCACAGAGCTTAGCTAACTATAGGCACTCAATACATGTTTGATGAACAACTGACAGACTGGGTATAGGAGTAACAGGATTCCCATTTCAAACGGAGGAAAACCGAGACTCAGGGCGATCTGTCCACACCTCGTGGGCTGGAAGCAGCACAGCTGGGAGGGCAGGTCTTCTGAGTTTCCAGACCAGAGCCTGTTCCACTCACTTGTGCAGAGGCAGGAGCGCTTGAGGAGAAAGGGAAGGAGCCATTCTGCCCAAACACCACACCACGCACGGGCACCCGAGCCCCTCGACTTCTCAGCTGTCATGGCTGACCTCCACCTCCAATTTAACCTCAGAGATTCTCCCGCTGGGCACGGTTAAGGGAGGAGGTAAACGCCTTTTTATTTTTCTAGCAGCTGACATTCCTTGGATGTAGGGGACTTAGTACAAGCTTGGAGCCCAGCACAATCCTGACTCTTACTTACTAACAGTGTGACCTTAGCAAGTGACTTAGTGACTTTTCTTTTTCTTTTTTTTTGACTAACCTTTCTGAGCTGATTTTCTCATCTGGGAAACAGAGATAAGACTTCTCTGGCCTGTTGCAAAGATTAAATTACATAACTTGTACTAGCTGCCTAACATAGCCCCTGGCATTATGTGTGCTCAGTAAATACGGCTGCTTTTTTACTTCAGCTTCCTAACTGCGTTAATGAGAAGAGAGAGGAAAACCTAAACTATTGTAAATTACAACAGCAAATGGTCTGCATTTCACTACCGCACTAGACACCCTACAGGACAGACACGTATTCAAATGCAATTATTGTACTTCGTGGGAACTTCAGACATGCACACACCCATCATGAGAGGGCTCGGGCAGGCCTGCCAAAGCAGCTCCCTCCAAGGGCCTGGTGTGAAGTCACAAGGAACCAACTGTGTAACCCAGGAGTCAAATCTCTTCTCTCCAATGGGAAACAACACCCTAAAAATTGGCTTCTCAACGAGGAGTTACAGGATCTGGAGGAAGGTAAAGCATGATGGGGACAGTCCGTGTCACTCTGAATTGTAAATAAGCACCAACCATTCGGTTGGTTTTAGGGAGTGTACAGCTGGCTAAGTAAAGAGCTAGGAGGTTTAAGAGACGTCCCTTTTACCTTTGTATCAGGAGTAACTTGTATTTATCTGAAAACACAGCAAGTTCAGAAATGGGAGGGATTCTTCTAGTCTAGACTATAAGCCCTAGAGCAGAGTGGAGAACCTTTTTCTGCCAAGGGCCATTTGGATATTTATAACATCATTCACAGACCATACAAAATTATCAACTTGAAAATTAGCCTGTATCTGGTCAAACATTTAATTAACTCACCCCTAATGCCTTAGTAGGGTCAGACCAAATAATTTCTCGGGCCTTATACCGCCCGTGGGCCAGATGTTCCCCATCCATGCCCTAGAGCAGGCGTCCTCAAACTATGGCCCACGGGCCACATGCGGGTGTTTTTGCCGTTTTGTTTTTTTACTTCAAAATAAAGATATGTGCAGTGTGCATGGGAATTTGTTCATAGTTTTTTTTAAACTATAGTCCGGCCCTCCAACAGTCTGAGGGACAGTGAACTGGCCCCCTGTTTAAAAAGTTAGAGGACCCCTGCCCTAGAGGGTAGATTTTGTCTACTTACCCCAGTTCACAGCATATAGTGAGCACCTGATGAATACTGTTGAACTAACAAATTATTTTTAAAAGATTCTTTACTACGTACCAAGCTGATGAGTGACTACGATTAACCCACACGAGGTGAGATCTAAACTAACTCATGGAGACAAGTGACCTCATTCTGACACCCAGGCCACCCCCCAGCAATGCCTAAAGGTGTGCTGCAGGAGACAGCTCAGGGGCAGCCATGCCGGAAGGATGGCTTAGTTACCACAACCACAGGGCACTGTGCTACCTGGAGCTTTGTCTGTAAGGTATGTGGGAGCACTACTCAAGACCAATGAAAACTTTCTATAGGTCACTAACTGTAGAGTATCAGCAATTTCATATGGCTCAATGTATTATTTGTTAACCAAATAAATGGACAAACGAAAGGCATGTGCACAATGAGGGTAGGGTGCCTAGTGTCAGAGATATGAACACCTATTTCCCACAGAGCATGTAGTAGAGAGAGTAGTCAATGGTAGCTACCACTGTTCTTCGAAACAAACGTCCCTCCTAAAGTACCACATTTTCAAAATGGGACTTCACCGATCACCTGAGGTGTCCTCAGCTACGGGCAAGCTGTCGCCTTGGTTCCTTGGCTGCCTTCATTTTGCTGTTGGTTTCTTACAATAATAGGTGGTACAGATGATGGGACTATCTAAGAAGCTAATGATAAGAAGGTCCATTACTCTCGAGGTTCCTGTAGAGACCCATCATACACACATTTCACTTACATTAATTCTTGCTTTTAAAGTTAAGGCCTTTTGCTCACCACGCCCCCTAAGCAAAGCCAGTCATCGGGTGCCCCGTGCAAGCAGCAGCCCTCCGTTCTGAAGCTGGAAGGGAAAATGACTGCAGGTGGGGAATTCTGAGAGATGGGTGTAGTGCTGTTCTTAGCCATGTGAGGCGTCTTCAAGGTTACTGGCAATGTTTGCCTTCCATGTTGCCTTTATTTCCTCACTATTTCACATGACTCGACTGAAATCAAATGCCAGGTCTGCAAAGGATACGTCTGTTTATAGCTATCAACTCACAAATACACACAATACCTTTATTATCAAAGTTCCTTTCTGTGACTCAGAAAGGCCACTGCCCCTAACTCTCTGGCCCCATTCAAACAACAGTGACAGTGAAATGTTGGATCAGGGAGGTCCTGGTTTCTTAAGAATGGAAGACCTGCAGTAGAGCCAAACTAGTATTGTTCTACTACTTGTAAAGTCAACACAGAAACAAAGGTCCCTTTGCTTGCCAGGTTCATAGTAGACAAACGGCACTTTAATCAACACACAGCTACGGTGCCCTGGAAGGGAAAACAAGAGGCAGAGGCAAGTCCCAGGAGTCAGTGAAGGAGACCCGGGGGGGGGGGGGGGGGGCGTGGCGTTGTGCTTACCTTGTTGGCACACTGCTTACACTGCTTCTCGTCCAGGCAGTCCCCTGCCACTTTGGCCAGGACAGGGTCCAGGGGGTTGTCCTTCAGGTCCAGCCACTTCAGGCTCTAAAGAGATGGGGCAAAAATAACAAAATTTAAAAAAGGAAGAGATGGGAGCCCTGACTGGTTTGGCTCAGTGGCTAGAGCGTCGGCCTGCGGACTCAGGGGTCCCAGGTTCAATTCTGGTCAAGGGCATGTACCTTGGTTGTGGGCACATACCCAGTGGGGAGTGTGTAGGAGGCAACTGATAGATGTTTCTCTCTCATCGATGTTTCTAACTCTCTATTCCTCTCCCTTTCTCTCTGTAGAAAATCAATAAAATATATTTTATAAAAAAAAAAAAAAAAAAGGAAGAGATGGGCATTGAGACTGGCTAAGCCTGAGTTCACACACTGAGTCCCTCCGAGTGGAACAAAACGAGTAGGGAGAGAGCTCCTCTGTGTCCCGGCCGTAGGAAACGCCATGAGGCAGCACCTGTCCGGTCAGCCTTTCTCAAAGCCGTGGTCCAGGAGTCCCTGAGCCCTTGGCCATCCCTGGCCATGAAGCACCGGTTCAAGAATTGTTACCTTGAGCTGAGCAAAGCTGACAGGCAGGGTGACCAGTCTGTTTTTGAGGAGATCCAGGTGCTGGAGGTTGACCAGACGGCCAAAGTCGGCTGGCAGTTGCTGCAGTTTGTTCTTACTCAGGTCCAGCTTCACCAGGTGGATGAGGCCGCAGAAATCCGACTAGGACCCGAAGAGAGAACACCTAAGCCTGGGGCTCACACACTGGTGCAACAGCCCAGGAGCCCCCAACTCAGGCACCTGTGTGTAAATCCTGATTCTACTTTTTACCAGCTATTCCATCTCAAATGAGAACAGACATAATGAGCATCACTCCTGGTGGTAAGTAGTGAGATGTGTATGCAAAAGGGCTGAACACAAAGCAGGCACAAAATAAATGTGGGTCCCTTCACCCTCAGTTCTCCCTCTAACCCAGTGGTTCTCAACCTTTCTGATGCCGCGACACTTTAATACAGTTCCTCATGTTGTGGTAACCCCCAACCATAAAATTATTTTCGTTGCTACTTCATAACTGTAATTTTGCTACTGTTAATGAACCGTAATGTAAATATCTGTGTTTTCCGATGGTCTTAGGTGACCCTGCTAGCGGTTCTCAACCTGTGGGTCACGACCCACAGGTTGAGAACTGCTGCTGTAGAGACTAAGACCATCGGAAAACACAGATATTTACACTACGGTTCATTAACAGTAGCAAAATTACAGTTATGAAGTAGCAACGAAAATAATTTTATGGTTGGGGGTCACCACAACATGAGGAACTGTATTAAAGGGTCGCGGCATCAGAAAGGTTGAGAACCACTGCTCTAACCTATCCTCCACATTGCTACTAGAGTGACTGGAGACACATTCTGTCCTCACACACCACCCTATGTTCACCTTTCATAGGAGCTGTCAAAACATAGTGAGATCATCCATTTTCCTAAAAGGATCAAGTTCCCCTTGAATACCAGTGTTATTCTGTTTATTTTTGTAGCACCTGGCACAGGACTTAGCACAGGTGCCCTGTGAGGGTTCTTTAAATGACTGACTGAATGGGCTGAGGCACACCCTCCCCATATCCTGGCTGTTCTCCAGCTCATGTCAAAACATCCCTCTTGTCATTAAGCCGTCAAGGTACTATTCGTGTTCTCTGGGGACTTGTGAACGCCAAGGGACCTACGCCAGGGGACCTACGCCAGGGGACCTGCACTGCAGAGGAAGGCAAGACAACGGATTGAAAAGTACACTTGGGGTGCCGAGTGGCCATCCGACAAAGTGTACAGCAGGTGTCAGGTTGCAAGGAATTCTGTCCTCCTTTAATTCAGCACAAACTACTTCCTAGAAGTGGGAGCTCAGATGCCTTTTCGGTATTAAAAATGGTTCTTGGTGAGCTGTGGGATGACGCTGCAGATAATGAGAGAGGTCCAGGTGAATGCTGAGAGGGGAATGGACTAATGACCCCGGGAAGAAACTGCCAACTTCTGAGACTCGATTCCTGAGTAAATGAGTGAATATCAGAGAAAGGCAAGAAGGGACTTGGCCAGGGCAATGGACGGGAAAGGCAACAATGCGCACCCCCCCCCCCCCCCCCCGCCCACGTAGACCTGACTGTGAAGGAGCACTGCTATAGAGGAGAGAGCCGCCATTACCCAGGAAAGGCTGAAGGGATGAACAAGTCCAGCGCCTACACAGGTGCAGCAAAGGAGAACTGGTACAAGAAATATCAAAAGGATCTGACCATGGATTGGATGTGCGGAACCAAAAGTTACCTCAAGCAATTAAAGACTGAAAGGATAATGACACGGTAGCCCATCCGACCACACTTTTTCCTGCTCCCCATTAACTGCTGCACAGATAACAAGCAATTTAAGAAGTTCTCCAGTCTCCTCTATGCAACAGGGTGATAAACTATTTTACAAAGTACTAATATCAGGCAGGAAAAAAGGATGAGCCCAATAAGGGACTCAGCCAGCATCCTGTTGTTGACTTTAGTCTTCTGTGGCTGGCTGTCCCACTGTTCCAAAGAACGAGGCCCCTACCTTGCTTTCCTTCCCACTGAGATGACTCCACCCCCAACACACTCAGACTTAGTTGAAGGCGGCCTGCAGGCCTGTTCTGAAATCATGCCTATGACACAACTGCTCCAAACAGGAAGATGAAGCATCAGGGCTCCAGAAGGAATTGTGCTTGCTTGCCCGTCTTACCGGGAGAGTTGTCAGTTTGTTGCAGGACAGATCCAGTATGGTGGCCTTTGGAAGGGCAGCCTAGAAAAGGGAATGAGAACAAAACATCAAATCAACACACGAACTGATTCAGTGACATCTGCTAAGGAAGCATTTACCAGTTCCCATGATCAGGAAAGGCCTTTAAAAAAAAATTAACACTGAAGTATAATGTTCTTAGGGATAGGAGAGGAAATATGAGCCCATCAACCAAAACCTAGGGAAGAATGCAAACAGAGGTTTGGCTATGGAACATCCAAGAAAGGAAAACAGATTCTTAAGGAATTCTCCCTAGCATTTCTAATATTTTCTCTAGCACCCTTCCTTATCGGTTTTAACAAAGGGACTGTGTCTAATACGGCTTTGCAATTTCCATATTCCCTAGTTCAGGCCTTCTGGGCTCTCAATATACTTGTTGGCCGGTTCGTGACTGGATGAATGAGTAAAATGAGTGACTATGAGAGTGAAAATAAGGCCCTCCGGACCCATCTCCATTTTCCCTGGTGTCCAGGACTGGAGAAGCTCAGCAAAACCAGCCCTTCTTTCTCCCCAGGGGCAATGCTGTGCGAACAGACGCCTGGAGTACATGGTTCCCCGCCGCAGCCCTCGGGCCAGGCGGAAACAAGGCTGGCCATCCTCCCGGGGTGGGAACGAAGCCAAGTACTCAGATGAAGGACCCTGGGCCAACCTACACCTTCCAATGGTCAGAAAGTCCCAAGACTGAAGTTTGACCACCTAAAAAAGTTTTAGATTTTACAGTGGGAAGAAAGCCGTAATACCTACACGTTTCAGCATTGGCTACCTGCCAAACAGTTCACTTCACAATCACACCGAATCCTCATAACCTCTATGAGATGGGAACTGTGACTACCATTTTATAAATGAGGAAATCTAGGGGCGGGGGGAAAGTGAACTAGCTTGCCAAGGGCACTCAGCTATGAAGCAATGGGGAGCTGACACGCTAACTGGGAATCTTGTGCTAAGCTCCATACCGCACAGCCAAGGCGGCGGGAAGACTGGGTCCAGCGCCAAAGGCAGTGAAAAGTCGACGTCATCCAAAGTGAGGCCAGCGAGGAGGGCGCAGGTGGGGCACCGGGTTGTCCCATCTCACTCACTCCACTTTGGCAACTAGTTGTGCAAAATCTCCTAAGGGCCTCAGACCTCGGTTTCCTGGGTGGGAGCGTGGGAGTAGAGGGGTTGGAGGGATGGGCCCCGGGCAGCGGGGGATTCTGGTCAGTTTCAGTCCAGTAGGCAAGAGACCTTGCCAACCACGCCGGGAGACCTCGCCTCCTTCAAGGAAGGGCGCCTCAGGGCTGGGGCGGCCACCTGGGATTGCTGGCTCCATAGAAAACCCTGGTTCCGGGCCACACCCCGGTCTACCTGGAAGCCTACTTCTCAGACCTAGTCATTCATTCATTTGTTCATTCATTCTCCGAATACATCCAGCAGCCGCTCTGTGGGCCGCCTACCCGGGGTCCGGCACGGAGCTGGGCGTTGTGAACACCGCCCAGATGGGGCAGGGGGAGCATTTACTCTCGACCCGTACAGAGCCAAAGGCCAGACCAGCAGCCCCCCTCCCCCAAACCCCATCTTCTGGAACTGCGCCAAAGTGACACGTGTACATCCCAGAAGAACACTGGGCCCGGACGCGGCCTCCCCGGGGGGCGCAGTCCCGCTCTCCCCACCGTATCTCAAGACCTAACAGCGGAGGCATGGGATGGGGAAGGAGACGGCCCGGGCCAGGGCCAGGGGCAGGCACGGTGGACGCCTGGGCCTCGCGCGGCTGTACTGACCAGCTCCTTGACCGGGACCTCATTCAGGTCGCTGAGGCTCAGGTCCAGCTCGTTGCCGTCCAGCTTTTCGCGGAGATTCCCGCCCTTGTTACCGGCCTTGGTCATGGTGACGCCGGCGGAGCGGTCCCGTCGCTCTCGGGCTGCAACCGGCAGGAGATGCTTGAGAAGCCGCACTTGGGCTCAGGGGTCTCGCACCCAACCGATAACGCCGGCGTCCGCCGCCGCCGCCGGTGCAAAACCTCCGCCGCCCGTCTGCCCGCCGGCCGCACTCTGATCCCCGCGCCCCGCTCCCACCGGTGCCGCCGCGACGACGACCACTTCCGTGTCCACGTCACCTTTCACGGCCACCGAGACGCGCCGGGCTAGAGTGGCTCTCGCAGGTGCCTGAGCGCCCTCTGGCGCCCGAGACCGCGCACTGCAGGCGCCGCCAACACCAGAGGGGTGGGGTTCAAGGCTCTGAGTTGGTTTGCGAAGGCGGGGCCGCCGCGTTCCCTGGTGACTTGGGGGCACGCCTGCGGGCATCGTTGCTGACCACGTTACGGGGCGAAAGGGCACGCGAATGGGGCCAGAAGACCTGGGCTGCGTCCAAAACTGACCTCATGAGATCACCCCCATTCTCCTGGATTAGAAGCCGAAACTGTGTGTCCTTCAAAATTGCTCCTGTCCTCTACCCAACAATCTCCAAATCATCCGGAAAACTCAACCTCTGCCCGTCTCTGATCCCCTCCTCACTGCCCCAGACCTTGTCTAGGCCACCATCAACTCGCACCTGGGATTACTCTGAGTCTCTCTTCCTCTCATCCACCTCTACGCAGCTGCCCAGATGATGTTTGTAAAAATCTAGCCAGGTCTCCCCTCTGCTTAAAACCCTTCAAACCTCCAGCGACCTCTAGGATATGGATCGCTCTCCTTTCTAGACTGGCCCAGCCTGCTTCTGCAGCCTCCTCCTAAGCCCCCTCCCCCCCCCCCCCCCCCCCCCCCCCCCGTCCCTGCCTGGGATGCTGTGCGAGACCTTCAGTGGGGGACTCCTCACCTCTCCCTCTCCTGGAACGGCCCTGCCTGCCTCACGCACCTCTGAAGCTTAGCTAATTCCCCCAGTCCTTCAGGAAACCCCTCAGCCACCGGCTGAACCCCAGAGTTAGAGGCCCCTCCCTGGGGCTTTGACGATGCCCTATATGCTGCCTTATCGTCAGAGGTGGTAGAGCTTGGTGGCTAAGGTGGGGACTAGACCAACTGGGTATTAATCTTGGCTCTGCCTCTTGCTCCTTATGAAACCTTAAGCAATCACTATGCCTTGTCTATGAATACATGAGAAACAGGCGTAAGCATGTTCCCTAGCTGACAGGGTTTGGGAAGGACTGAATGAGCTTGCCACAGTGACTGGCACTTAGTAAGAACCCAATAAATATTATACTTATTTATACTTATAAATAATTATACTTATTTTTATGGGCCTGCCCGCCACTCTGGACTGTGAGGGGCAGAGATCTTTATCTTCGTATCCCCAGCATCTGAGTGTCTGATGCATGGTAGTTGCTCATTCAGGTGTCTATTGAATGAATGGACGAAGCACTTTGTTCACTCCAAGCCTCAGTTCTCTCATCTTTGAAATGGGGATATGAAAGCTTATCTCGGAGGGGAGATGTGAAGACCAAATGAAGTCAATGCAATGTCCCACTCATGTAACAAATCCGTGGGCACACTCCCCCCCCCCCCGCCCCCAGCCAGATACTGTGCTGAGCTTTGGGAAACAGACAAGGGCAGTTGGGTAGAAGACATTAGTGCTTGTTTTGATAACGTACATGAAAAGACCATGGGACATTTTATTGTGTATCTTCCTTTTACGAAGAAAGAAACTCAGGGAGGAGAAATACCTTGTCCTCGGTCACATAGCTGGTTGAGAAGCAGACCCAACTCTTTTTATTCCAAATCCTGTTTCTTTTCACTATACCCTATTTTCCCTCCCTTCCTACTCCCTGCCCCGGCCCCAGGAGCTTACAGTCAACACAAATAACTATTATATAAAGTAAAAAGAATAAGGGCCCTCACACATACAGAAAACATCTGTGTGTGCATTTCAGGGCAGTGCAGATGTACGTGAGAATGTCAGACTAACATGTTAAGTGTGTTCTGTGTCCTAGGACTGTGGTTCACATATATTTCTCTTAACTCACAACAGCGAGAGATGGCAGGTATTATTTCAGTTTTACAAAGGAACTAATTGAGGCTCAGAAAGGTCATCAATGTAACTATTTAAGGACTGTCACAGCCAGTGAGTAATTGCATTCCAAGGGGAGTGGGGCATAGGCCCCATGGCAGGAAGGAGGAGCCTAGGAAGAAAGAAGAAATCAGAAAAGGCTCCCCAGTGGAGGTGGCATGTAAGTTCAGCTTTGAAGAATGGCTCAGATTCAGACAAGAAGAGACACAGCCCAGAGGAGTGAGGCAGCAAAGTGAGGGCCTGACAGCAGCTGTCACTTTGAGAAAGATTTTTTTCAAAGGATGTTTTTATTGATTTCAGAGAGAGGAAGGAAGAAGGGGAGAGAGATAGAAACATCAACGATGAGCCCGGGCCGGCATGGTTCAGTGATTGAGCATTGACCCATGAACCAGGAAGTCAGGGTTCAATTCCCTGTCAGGACACATGCCAGGGTTTCAGGCTCGATCCCCACTAGGGGGCATGCAGGAGGCAGCCGATCAATGATTCTCATCACTGATGTTTCTATCTCTCTGTTCCTCTCTGAAATCAATCTTCTAGAATAATAAAAGCGTAATATGCAAATCGACCGAACGGCTGAACAGTGGAACCACCGTCCGGACATCCTTCCGAACGAAGCCGGGGCTGCGAGGGCCAAGGCAGCCGTTGTGGCTGCGAGGCAGCGGCCAAGGCCGCCAGGGCTACGAGGCCTACCCTTGCACGAATTTCGTGCATCGGGCCTCTAGTTGATGGATATATAAAAATCCATCAACAGGGGAGTGATTGAATAAATTAGAATGTGATTAAGAATATTGAAATGGAGAGATCACCCAGGATTATCCAGATGGGCCCTAAATGCAGTCACAAGTGTCCTTATAAGAAAGGCAGAGGGAGATTGGACATAGGAGAGGAGGCAGTGTGACCACGAAGGCAGAGAGAAGAGTGCTGTGGCCACAAGCCAAGGACTCCCTGGAGCTGGAAGAGACAAAGAAGGATTCTCCCCTGAACCTTCGAGAAGGAACCAGCCCTGTCAACACTTTGATTTTAGTCCCATAAGACACTTCAGACTTCTGATCTGTAGAACTGTGGGGGAATAAACTTCTGCTGTTTAAGCCACTACATTTGTGCAATTTATTCCAGCAGTGATAGGAAACGAATACACTACTCGTTTCTCAGGCCTTGGCTCAGACCTCTAGGAGACCTTCCGCGACATGCCCAGGGTAGGTGCTGTCCCCCACACCCTCTCACCCACAGCATGGCCTCAGGGCCGGTGTCCTTTACTGGACAGTGAGCTCCCTGAGGACAGACGCCCTGTCTCATGCATATCTCCAGCCTGAGCACCCAGCGTGGTGCCTGGTAGGAAGTCAGCATTCGGTGAATGTCTGTGAGACCACGAATGAGGAAAGGGAGATACGTTGGATTTGTTCTCATTTACCAAGGCACTGGGTCTCTATCCAAGACTGTACAGTTAACTTGAGCTCTTGACTTTGACTCAAGTTAAAAATGACATCATCCAAAGAAAGATTGTTGTCCCACACTCTATGAAAGCAAGGTTTGCACAACGTTTGGCAGCTGCTGGGATCGCAGCTTATTTGGTTTTTCGATTTGGGGCTGTCTGCAAGAAAATACTGACTGTTTCAGATCACCTCGGCCTGCGTCCGCCTTCAATTATCAGTTGTGATCAAAATAAGTTTACCCTACACAGCAGTTCAGAACAAGTTTCTTCTTTTCACTTTCCATTTGAAAATCAGAAGCTTTCGTTTTTAGAACAATTTTTACTAGCCTTTTCGTTTTGTTTGTTTTTTTTTGGTATTGGCTACTGTTATGTACTGTTTGGTATTGGATCTAACGGGCAAAGTATAAGCATTATATTCCAAGTCACTATCATCTCTTCTTTCAAAATTAAAACTCTCTTCCTCATCTTGCTATCCTTTATGTGGCTGCTAGCCGTCTCTTCCCCCTTCCCCCCGCCCCCACCAACGCTGTGGTATTTCTCAGTACAGTACTCCCTTCTCAGACATACAGTGAAGAAAATCCTTTAAAAGGGGCGCTTTTCATATGCTACTTGGAAACAGTCGATTACAACAGAGAGCTATGAAAAATTACACCAGAGAGGAGATATTTGCTCAAGGTCATTGAGAGAAAAAGAAGCAGAGCTGGATTCTTCCCAGGGTGACCACAGGCCTATGTAAGCCCTTTGCACTCATCGCTTTAGAGTGAAAACCTCACATACTAGTCCCTGCTACCAAAAATTATTAAGATAAAGCACGTACGCCGTCTTAGGGAAATACAACAAGAAAAAGGCTTTTAACCAAGAAGAGCAGTTCTCTGCTTTACACCTCCTCTCAGTCCCATGCTCCAAAAAGAACCATTTCCTGTTATTGTGGTAAAAGAGACAATAAAAATCTTTAAATATTTTTATTGGTTTCAGAAAGGAAGGGAGAGATCGAAACATCAATGATGAAAGAGAATCATTGATTGGTTGCCTTCTGCATGCCCCCCATTGGGAATCAAGCCTACAACCCAGGCATGTGCCCTTGACCAGAATCGAATCCGGGACCCTCCAGTCCACAGGCTGACGCTCTATCCACGGAGCCAAACCGGCGAGGGCATAAAATTTAACATTTTAAACATTTCAGGTGTGCCGTTCAGTAGCATTAAGTACAGTCACATTGTTGTGTAACCATCCATCTCCAGAACTTTTTCATCTTCCCTATGCCCCCTCCCTCCAGTAACCACCATTCTACTTCCTGTCTCTATGAATGTGACTCTCTAGGCTCTTCATATAAGTGAAATCATACAGTATTCATCCTTTTGTATCTGGCTTATTTCACTTTAGTGTATGCTTTAAAGCAGGGGTCCTCAAACTTTTTAAACAGGGGGCCAGTTCACTGTCCCTCAGACCTTTGGAGGGCCGGACTATAGTTTAAAACAAAACTATGAACAAATTCCTATGCACACTGCACATATCTTATTTTGAAGTAAAAAACAAAATGGCAAAAACACCCGCATGTGGCCCGCGGGCCGTAGTTTGAGGACGCCTGCTTTAAAGGTTCATCCCTGTTATAGCATGTGTCAGAATTTTCTTCCTTTATAAGGCTGAATAATGTTCTTTTTTCTTTTTTCAAATAAATTTTTATTGATTTCAGAGAGGAAGGGAGAGGGAGAGAGATAGAAACATTAAGAATGAGAGAGAACCATTGATCGGCTGCCTCCTGCATGCCCCACATTGAGGACCAAGCCCGCAACCCGGGCGTGGGAACCTGACCGAGAATCAAACCATGACCTCCTGGTTCATAGGCCGATGCCGGCTGGGCCAAGGCTGAATAATATTCTATTGTAGTATAAAGGTGGGGCAAAAGTAGGTTTACAGTTATTCATATGGAAATTAATATAAGCTATATATATATAAAACCTAATATGCAAATTGGCCCCGTGGGAGTTCAACTGGGAGACCAATTGCTCACTATGACGTGCGCTGACTACCAGGGGATGGCACAGAATGAAGGAAGGCCCTGGCTGGCAGCTGGGGAAGGGAGGCCCTGATCAGCCCTAATTGCCGGCCAAGCCTAGGGACCCTACCTGTGCACGAATTTTGTGTACTGGGCCTCTAGTAATTAATAAACAATAATACAAGAATAAACTCTGGTGTTTTGCATACTCACGACTGTAAACCTGCTCATGCCCCACCCTGTATATCATATTTTTTTTAAAATATATTTTTATTGATTTTCCACAGAGAGGAAGGGAGAGGGATAGAGAGCTAGAAACATCGATGAGAGAGAAACATCTACCAGCTGCCTCCTGCACACCCCACACCGGGGATGTGCCCGCAATCAATGTACATGCCCTTGACCGGAATCGAACCTGGGACCTTTCAGTCCGCAGACCGACGCTCCATCCACTGAGCCAAACCGGTTTTGGCATGTATATCATATTTTATTTATCCATCCATTGAAGAACATCTGGGTTGTTTTGTCTTTTGGCTGTTAATAATACTGCTATGCACACTGGTGCACAAATGTCTGCTCGAGTCCCTACTTTCAAATCTTTATTTTTTTTTAATCCTCACTTGAGGATATTTTTTCCATTGATTTTTCAGGAAGAGTGGAAGGGAGGAAGGAGGGGGGAAGAGAGAGAGAGAAAGACATTGACTGGTTGCCTCCTGCATGGGCCCCCCAAAGGGCCAGGGATCAAACCGGTGACCCTTCAGTCCATGGGCCGATGCTCTAACCACTGAACAAACCTGGCCAGGGCCCTACTTTCAATTCTTTTGGACCCATACCCAGAAGTAGAATTGCTGGATCATGTGGTAAATTCTGTTTTTAATTTTTTGAGGAACGGTCAAAAAAGTTTCCATAGCAACTGCACCATTTTACATTTGTACCAACAGTGCACAGTGTTTCTCCACATCCTCACCAACACTTGTTTTCTGTTCTTTTGAAGAGTCATGCTAATGGGTACGAGGTGATTTCTCACTCTGGTTTGGATTTGCATTCCCCTAATGACTAGTAATGTTGTCATTACCGGAGCCTATTGGCCATTCGTATATCTTCTTTGGAGAAATGTCTATTCACGTCCAAAGGGGAACATTTTGAACTATTTTAGCCATTTGTTTTATTATCTTCTGTGATTTACTTCCAAACCACATAGTTATTCAGCTATTTCTTGGTTTTGTTTGATAGGTAAGGATTTGTACTTCCATCTCTTTTCCCCAAGTCCTCCTAAATAGCTTCCTGTTATTTTGTATATATACTGGCTGCCTTTGTAACTTTGAATAACATACTCCATACACACACACACACACACACACACACACACACACACACATATATATATGAAAGGTGGAAAATTATTGAAGAACAAGTACAGACTCCCACGTGGGGAAGGGGAAAGAGTCCCCCATACTCCTTTATTTCATGTCCATCATTGGTAGGCAGGATCTCCTGACACCTTGATTTATAAGGTAAGAACATGTGCCTCCACTCCCCATCTCCAGCCCTCTCTCTACCTCTCAACTGGCATCCCTCCCCCCCACTGGCATCCCTCCCCCCCACTGGCATCCCTCCCCCCACTGGCATCCCTCCCAGGTGTGACTTCCAGGTTCATAGTATTTACAACGTCTTCTAACTATGATGAAGTCTTCTGGACTTTTTTCATAGGTTAATAATAAGAATTTAAAAAATCTGTAGGTGGTGTTTACAGTTTGAGCCATTTTTGAAGCACAGATGGGAAGGGTATTGACAAAGGGGAGGGGCTAAGGGCTTTCTCAGAGTAGCCAATGGCAGGCGCAAAATCATAGGGACCACGTACTGTGTGAGTCATGTCCAGCTTACAGCAGATGTGCTCAGTTCAGGCGGAAAGACCCTCGGGGAGCTAGGAGGAATGGAGGTGGTTGAAGAAAGAGGAAGGAAAGTTGAAGGGCCTGGATGGTCCACGTGCCCCGTTTCCCACTCCCAGAATTCTGGTCAACATGGCCCAATACAAAGACTCGGGGACTTACACATCGGGTATGTTCACTATCCTTTCTCCCAGCCTTTCTCCCCTCTCCCATGGAACCAGTGTCTACGAGGACTCTCATGGCTTTGCAGACACGAAAAACAATTCCTCCTCCTAAAATAGGCTTGCCACGCCTGCCACGGAGGAAGGTCTCAGAGTGTAGACACAGGAGGAAGGAGAGGAGGGTGAAAGTAAAAAAACTGAAAACTGGCGGAGCACCAGTTCTGTACCACGGTACTCAATCCTGACCCCAACCCTTGGCAGGAGGCTGCTATTCTTTCCCCGCCTTAAAGATGGCCACGGAGGCTGGAAAGGCTCCACAACGCACCCAAAGCCACAGAGCGAGCATGGGGAGAGCCTTGGCCTGTGTCACTGTGGCCTTGGGCAAGTAGCTGAATCTCTCTGAGTCTGTTTCTTCGCCCATGAGAACGTGTTCCAAGGCACGCCTGTTCCTTGCAGGGGCATTGTGTGTGCCAGAGGTAACAGCCATGAGGAGTCTGACTTGTGGGAGGTATTCTGAAACTGCTGGCTGTGATTCCATGGCATGTGTGTCTGGAAAAGCAGGGAAACGCAGTGTGTGGAGAGCCAAGGCTGGAGCAAAGTTCAAGGATGAACTCATCCGTCTCTATCCCCAAGACCGACCCTCAACCCAGCAAGGTAAGTGGAAGGGCCTGCAAGATGGGTGTCCGCCCCTCACGTCACAGGCCCGGAGAGGGGCAGCAACTTACCCAGGGTCACCCAGCAAGCTAGTGGCAAAGCCTGCCAGGCAGGTTAATATCCCAGACTTGGGGTACTCGTCCTCACCCCACATGCCTGGGCTGGGCTATTTGAGTCAGTGAGTCTCATCAGGAAGGCCTGCCCTTGCAAGCCCAGCTTCCCATCATCTCTCTGCTCCTCCATCTTCCTTCCTGTTCCATTCCCAGACCATTTAAAAACACACACATATTTTTATTGTTTTCAGAGAGGAAGAGAGAGGGAGACAGAGATGGAAACATCAGTGATGCGAGAGAATCATTGATCGGCTGCCTCCTGCACGCCCCACACCAGGGATTGAGCCCGCAACTTTTGGCGTGTGCCCTGACGGGGAATCGAACCATGACCCCCTGGTTCATAGGTCCACGCTCAACTCCTGAGCCGCCGCGGCCGGGCTCCACACCATGTGAAGTATGGAGAGCCTTCCCAGGAGCCAGGGCTTCCCTCTCAGGATCCTGGAGAGGAGCAGCACAGTATCCTTCCCACGTGAGCCAACATTCCCAGATGAGGGCAGAGGTCTTCTCAGGCCACCCCCCACCCTCAGCTGTCCCCTCCGTCTAGCCCAGCTCTCGTCAGCACCTCTGGGTCACGAGACGGAAGGTCACCTTGCCGGGGCCTTTGCCCCATTGCTCTCCCTCTCCGCCTCTGGAGGAAGGGTCAAGGCTCGAGACAGACAGGGTGGACCTGGCACCCGTGCCACCCTGGTGCCCAGTGCCACCTTTTCCAGCCCGGACCAGAGATGGGCAGTTCCCTCTCAGTCCTGCAGCCACCCCTGGGCTTCAGGGGACCAGGAAGAGGATCTGGAAATAGAGTGAGGTTGCTTTCCACTTGCTCCGGGGGCAGCTCACGGGAACTGTGCCGGGGTGGGCAGATGAGGGGCGGTGAAAGCCAGGTGGCAGTGCCTGAGGCCACCTTACCGCACCGGTGGGCCGATGAAGGCAGAGGCCCGGGAACAGGGACGGGGAGGCTGCCCCATGGGAGATGGGGGTACAAGCTAACGTGTGGCCCAGCTGGGCTCGCTCACCCGCGGCACCTTTTGTCCTGTCCCCGCGGCCCCCTGACCCAGCTGGCAGGCCTGGGGAACACAAGGGCGGGAGGGGGCGGGGGTGGAGCGGAGGCTGCACGTAACCCGCGCGCTAAACCGGTCTCCAGGGATGGACGAAGGGGTGCCCGCCCCCATTCAAGCACCACTGGCTCCCCTCTAGGAAGTCCACCGGATCTTGCGCCCCCAAACCCAGGTCCCTGGTGGCTGGGAGGGGAACGAACCTGCCCTGGGCGGCAGCCGCGGGCCCTCGGATCTAGAGGGAAATCCAGGCAATTCTTCGAAGGTGGGCGATAGCGGGCCGCGGGCACAGAGGAAGGTGGCCGGGCGCGGAGTCGCTTCCTCCACGCCACGCCACGCCTCGCCTCGCCCCGCCCCGCCGGGCCCAGTCCTCCGCACCCATAGGCAGAGGCGACCCTCTCCGCCTCCCCGCCGGCTGCGCGCTCGCCCCGCCTCGGCTCTCTTTAAAAGTTTCCTGCCGCCGGGACCCGGGCGCGGCGAGCCATGGCTGTCTGCGTCGGGATGCTGCGCCTGGGGAGGCTGTGCGTCGGCAGCACGGGGGTGCTAGGGACCCGCACCGTGCTCTCCCGGGGCTGGCAGGAAGCCAGGGTGCTGGGCGTCCGGCTCATCAGGTACGGGGGGGGGGGGGGGGGGGGGCTCCGGGGAAGAGAGGGGGCGGGCCGGTCCCCCGGGAGGTTCTGCACAGCCTCGCTGGGGGCCGATCCCACCGCTGCTCGGCCGATGGGCGGCTCTCGGGAGAGCGGTTCCCCCGCACCAGCACCCGGGCAACAGGAAATGCTGGCGTCGCCGGCGCAGAGTGGGGCGCGGCTGGTGGCGGGCAGGGACCCTGCCCTGACTCTGGGTTCTGGTCCAGGTCGCTAAGAGTCTTCGGTTCACGCACAGGAAGCGGGCCAGGAGCGCGGGCCTTTCTCAGCCTAGTCTGAAGGGGAAGGGCAAGGCCTGGACCCCGCTCCAGGGATGGAGTTGGGGGTTTTCATTCCGGTCTTGCTCACCCCAGGCCACGAAACTCAGCAGTCTCCCTTCTCCTCATTAGCCGCCGCCAAACACTGCCTCTGATCCTTCCTACTGACCCGGCCTGTTGGCTTCTGTCCTCCGTGCAAAGGGTGGGATGCTGGCAGGTGGAGGATGCGCTGATGCCTCTGTGCAGCACCAGTCAATGCTGCCTTCCTGTCGGATTGCAAATGTGCAAGTGGTGTTGTTTAGCAGGGCTGGGCTCCCACTGATGTTCTCAGTGGAGGGAATCATCTTCAGGCCTGGGCACCACTGAGCCGGCCCGGCTGCTCAGCTGGGCCAGGTCCTACGTCTGGGGTCAGGACACAGTGGTGGACACCAGATCTCAGCGTGTGGGCCTGGGCATGGGAAAAGGAGGAGAAGGCCGGAGAGGCTTCTCATCGGAGAGAACCGTTCGGTTCAAAGGAGAACAATTGGTTGGTGGGAGCTGGGGGAAGATACAAACCCCTCTTTTGGCTAGAATGCCAAGATCACAGTGTTTTGAACTTGCGTTGAGATCCCTATGCCTCGTTTTCTGTTTCTCACTACTTTCCAGGGTTTCCCTGGGCAAGCTCAGCCACGTAGGCCGCCCCTTAGCCTCCAGCCCCCACCTCGTGACTCCTGGGTGCCCTCTTTTATTGTGAGGGCTCCAAGGAAAGGTACCCCCCGCCCCCAAAGTGTACGTGCTTCACGATGCTCAGTCAGGCCACCTCTGGATACCTGGCAACATTTCTGAACTTTGACTTTTTGGTGTGCGTACACACAACAGGTCACCTTCCTGCTGCCGGCCTGCGATTCCAGGGGAGAGGCACCAGGCCTCAGGAAAACCTATTTACCCAGAGAGAGAAGATTTCTAAGCCTTTTGGCCTAATTCCTCCCCATCGCTTCCACTCTTAGTTTGCCCTTCAGAAACCTTCAAGAATCTCGGACATTCCTGAAAACATGTTCTGTCCAGCCCCTGGTGGGTGCTGTGGCTGGGGAAGCCGTTGGACCCAGCCCTCCAGAAACGTACGGTCTAGCGGGGAAAACCTAAACCAAGGTGATCATGGCTCCCTGTTCCAAGTCAAAGGGTGTCAAAGCTCATGTACTCCTGTCCTTTGCTCTTTCTAATCTGGTTCCGTACAGCCTGCTAGTCTGCTGCTCAATACTCTAGGCCTGTTATTTACCAGATTCCCAGGGTAGCCTGTTACAGCCCTGGCGTTCCACCTATTTGCTGCACGACCTTTGGCACCTAACCGGCATGTTCCCTAACCTTTGAGCATGGTGAGCTGCTGCTCACTAATGCTACCTCCTTGCTGGAGGCTTGCTCTTCTCAGCCTTCCCTTTGAGGCAGGGCTGGTCCTTGGGAACCTTCGAATGGTGCCTGGGTAGGAATTCCAACCGATTTGAAGGTAGGACGGGATCCCCTTGTCAGAGGCCTCTTTCTTGCACCTGGTCCTCGCTCCTGGCCAGTTGCTAAGATGGCAGTCTCTGCCAAGCCACAAGTCCAGTCCTTGGATCTGCTGGGCACTCCTCTCTCCATCAACGTCAGGGCTGTCCAGCCCGGCTCAGTGGTTGAGCATCTACCCAGGCCAGGAACCAAGAGGTCGCCGATTTGATTCCGGGTCAGGGCACGTGCCCAGGTTGCAGGCTTGATCCCCAGGAGGGGTGCATGCAGGAGGCAGCCGATTGATGATGTTCCTCTCTCATCCATGTTTCTCCCTCTCCCTTCCTCTCTCTCTAAAATAAATAAAATAAAATAAAATAAAATAAAATAAAATAAAATAAAATACTAGATAAATCATTAAAAAGTCAAGGCTGTCCAGAGCCCTTTTCCCTGAAGGAAATAAGAAGCTGTCCATTGCTCTGCAGGTGCCCTGAACCACCAGTCCTTCCCCCTTGCCGCCACATCCCCTTCCCCAAGGAAACCCCAGTGTGGGGCTTTGGAGAGCCTCGGAGGGAGCCATCTAACACGGATTCCTTGACGAACCCGAGATGAACAGGCTTCCTCCGTTCTCTAAAGCTGGCCTGGGCCACCTGCGACATAGTGGCATCCATCTAGGGCAGCGATTTTCAGCCGGTGTGCTGCAGGAGGCACCCTGGTGTGTCCCAAGAATGTTTAAACACGCAATGCCTGACTACTTGGTTAGGGGCACTGGCCTCTTTTCCCTTAGATTGCCATATAGAAAAATGACAGGCCCTGGCCAGTTTGGCTCAATAGTTGGAGCGTCAGCCCACGGACGGAAGGGTCACTGGTTTGATTACCGGTCAAGGGCACTTACCTCGGTTGCAGGTTTGATCCCTGGCCCCAGTTGGGGCGAGAGTGGGAGGCAGCCAATTGATGTGTCTTTCTCAAGTAGCGTGCTCGCTCGCGCTCTCTTTCTCTCTCTCTCTCTCTCTCTCTCCCTCACCCTCCCTTCCTAGCTCCTCCTTCCCGTCCATTCTCTCTAAAAATCAATGGAAAAAATATCCTCACTCCTTGGGTGAGGATTAAAAAAAAAAAAAAAAACAACAAGCAACACAATAGCTGTCCAGTGTGAATGAATCAAAATTATACCTATTTTTTTTTGTCAGATCGGCAAAAATCATATTTGTGTGTGTGCTACAGAATCGTATAATTAGTGGATGTGTACCATGAGCTGAAGAAGGTTGAAAATCGCTGATCTGGGGTTTTGGGAGCCCTTGGAGCTGGGAAGGACAGAGAGAACAGTGACTTGAACCTCTCAGAATTGGGGGTGATGCTCAGAGCTGGGGCTCCAGTGACGTGATGGGGATGGTTGGGGCAGAGGGGTAAGTGGCCTTCATGGACCACCCTCCAGGGGGACGGCTGCCATTAGGTGGGACCAGTATCGGAAACTATAAAATGCTATCCCTATATGAGGGGATTGCATTAAGCCAGGAAGTGTTTGGGATGGAAACCATAATGGTTACAAAAAATAGACTCTTCTCCTAATTCCTCAGAGATGATTAACAAAGTGATTTGGTAATGACAGCCCTATGCGGCTTACACAGGAGCGCCTCCACTCTAAATGTAACAACAGAAAATAAACTATAAACTTGAACGTTGTAGCCAGTGACTGGTACACATCGGTTACACATTAATGCTTTGTACAAGGTAGGTGTGCACCCTACTGTAGAGGGTGTGGCGGGGGGGGGGGGGTACAAACTTGTTTTTACTGAGTTCTTTGTCCAAAAAGGATCTACAGGGAAGACCATAGACTCACTGACTCAAGGCGGGAAGGGTGCTGCACCGTGGGTGCTGTCAATCAAAGCAGGAGAGCATTGGATTGGTGGAAATGGGCTTAGGGAAGGCTTCCTAAAGAGGCCGGAACCCTCCCCCCATAGGACTATATTATAGTTTCAAATATGAAGCCTCTAGACTTGTAGGAGATCTTGCTTGTGCTTGAACTCTTTTGACTCTGGGTATGAAGCCCTCCTCACCTTCCCAACATGATTGTACTGATTTAATCTACAGGCAGAAACGTTAGTCAGACAGGCCTGGATTCAAATGAACCACTTTCTAGCTGGTAGCTTTGGCACTGAAGTTGAACTTGACTTTTCTCATGTGTCATGTTGTGAGGGTTTAGTGAGATCACATAAGGAAATTCTTAACCCACAATCTGGTGCTGAGAGCTTCAGTTCATTGCAGTGATGAGTTATTTATTATACAGGTAGTGCTTGTGAAACAATGGCTTTGCACATGTCTACAATGTCCCTGAGGCCCACAGTTTAATAACCTTGTCCTGAGAGGAGGGGGGACACAGGTCTGGCAGGGGCAACTGTTTCATGCTGAGTGTTGGGATTAAGGGCTACTTTTTTTTTTTTTTTGCTAATTTTTGCTGAACAAAACAAAAAGTACAGGATGGCAGGATGTCAGTTGATCTCTTTTTAAAACTTTTTAACAAATTTAAATATATTTGTATTGATTTCAGAGAGGAAGGGAGAGGGAGAGAGAGCTAGAAACATCAATGATGAGAGAGAATCATTGATCGGCTGCCTCCTGCACTTCCCCCACTGGGGATGGAGCCCAAAACCCAGGCACATGCCCTGACCGGGAATCAAATCATGATCTCCTGGTTGATGGGTCGACGCTCAACCACTGAGCCACACCGGCCGGGCACATGTTTAGTTTTTAAAGAAACTGCCTGTTTTTCAGAATGACTATACCATTTTACTTTCCTACCAGCAATGTAAGTGATCAGCATCCTTGCCAGCATTTGGTATTGTCACTATTTTTTTTTGTGACACTGTGATAAGTAAATATAGCGATATCTTACTGTGGTTTTAGTGTCCATTTCCTTAATTATTAATGATGTTGAATATCCTTTCATGTCCTATTCATCCTCTTTGGTGAACTGTCTCTTCATGTCTTTTGTCCAATTTCTGGTTGGATTGTTTGTTTTATGACTGTGGAGTTTTCAGAGTTCTTTATGTATTCTAGATACAATTGGTTAGAATGTTGTTCTTGAGTGTCAACCTATGAATGAGGAAGTTGCCGTTCGATTCCCAGTCAGGGCACATGCCTGGGTTGCAGGCTCTGATCCCCAGTGTGGGGAGTGCAGGAGGCAGCCCATCAATGACTCTCTGGCATGGCTCAGTGGTTGAGCGTCAACCTATGAATGAGGAAGTTGCCATTCGATTCCCAGTCAGGGCACATGCCTGGGTTGCAGGCTCTGAGCCCCAGTGTGGGGAGTGCAGGAGGCAGCCGATCAATGACTTTCTCACTGATGTTTCTATCTCTCTCTTCCCCTCCCTTCCTCTCTGAAATCAATAAAAATGTATTTAAAAAGAGAAGAAGCAACCAATGAATGCATAAATCAGTGGAACAACAAATTGATGTCTCTTTCTCTCTCTCTTGCTCTTTCTTTCTCGCTCTCTCTTTTCCTCTCTCTTTCTCTCAAATCAATAAATAAAGTTTATAAAAGTGAAATGAAATTTGTAAACCTAGGCAGTTACTAGTTTTTTAGCTTTGTTGATGATTTATATTTTTCTTAGGGCTGGGGGCCAGCCTGGCATCAAATGCCTGTGGGTGGAGGGGCAGAGGCCAGGCCAAGACTTGGAACAAAAGCAAGCAATTGCTTTCAATTTTGTTTCTAAAGCCTTTTTGCTGGTGGCTGGCATGGCACTGGCACCTTGCCCAGGGAGCGACGCTCGGCCTCGGCGTGGGGCATGTTTCTGCAGTTCGATGGGCCCCTCACATCTACTCACCCGCCCTCCCTGGTGGCTTCTGAAAGGATTAAGAGGCCTCGCTCGGGACCTGGGCTAATTCCAGCCTCCAGCAGGAGCAGAATCTACCTCCAGGCCTCTGGCCCAGGTCCCAAGCACCTCCACCCAACAGTAATCTGACGGGAGACCAAACAAACAGCTTCGCCCCCAAGTCGATTCTGCAGATCTGTTTGCTCAGGTGACCTGACCATCCCTGCCTCCCAGGACTAATCAGAGCCCAGCTCTGCCTGTGGCCTCTGCCTGACCCTTTATGACGGTATGAGCCTTGGTGCCCAGAGAGGCCTCTAGCCTGGACTTGGCTGTCAGCCTCGGAAAGTGACAGAGTGTCACAGCTGTCCCACCCGAGTTCCCTGAACCAGCCAGCCTATATTTTTGTGCCCAGCTCCTGCTTGAAGGCCAGGCTAGGCTGACACTGGGGCACCAGGCTTTCCAGGTGTGGGCCACCAGGGGGCTGTGCCGTTAGGATGCAAGGCCATTACCGTTTGTTCCAGGAGCGGTGTGCGGGGACCATGAGGACAGGACCATAGGAACAGAGGCAGCAAAGAAGAGGAGTCAGATACACAAGAGAACAATAAACAGGGCTAGCTGTGCTTGAGCACTGAGAGGTGGCGGTTGGAGGGGCCAGGCCCGTGTCATTGGAGGGCCCCATCCGCCTCAGGTGTGCTGCTCCCGCCACTGCAGGCCCCCCAGGGGAGGCTGTGGGTGGGCTGCAGTACAAAGAGCAGTACACAGCTCGGCCAACATGGCTCAGTGGTTGAGCACTGACCAATAAACCGGAAGGCTGCGGTTCGATTCCCGGTCAGGGCATATGTCCAGGTTGCGGGCTCCATCCCCAGTGTGTGTGTGTGTGTGGGGGGGGGGGGGGTGCTAGAGGCAGCCAATCGATGATTCTCTCTCATCACTGATGTTTCTATCTCTCTTTCCCTCTCCCTTCCTCTCTGAACTCAATAAAAAATATTTTAAAAAGTAAAATAAAGAGCAGTACACAAAACCCCCCACCAGAGTTAGAACCTTAAGAAAATGAACCTCTTGCATCTTCATCCACAGAAAGAAATAAGCCTTTTAATAGATGGTCCAAAACTGACGTGAGGATCATGTGAGACTTATACGGAAGCCCGTGTTAAGCCATCAGGCTCTACAAAGATTCATTTCGTATTGTATCAAGGCTTTAGGAACGAGGCAGTCCTGGGTTTGAACCTCAGCTTGCCTGTCTTCCTGACTTGCTTTGAGCCTCATTTTCTCTCCTGTGAAGTGGGCACGTTTCTTGGTCAGGGAGTGGTTATAAAGATCACAGGAGGTCATGAGTGTGGAGTTTTTGGAGGAGAGCTGGTATGAGGTTACACCATGAAATGTCAGCTTACATTATTTTTTTAAATGCTCTTTAATATATTTTATTGAATTTATTTTATTTTATTTTATTTTATTTTATTTTATTTTAGGGAAAGGGATAGAGAGTTAGAAACATTGATGAGAGGGAAACATCAATCAGCTGCCTCCTGCACACCCCCTACTGGGGATGTGCCCACAACCAAGGTACAATGCCCTTGATCAGAATCGAACCTGGGACCCTTGAGTCCGTAGGCCGATGCTCTATCCACTGAGCCAAACTGGTTAGGGCCAGTTTACATTATTAAAAAAATGTGCTTTTTCACCTAAAACACGTGAGACATTTTCATATCATTAAATATACAAAGAGTGTCTTCGTTTTTATTAATGGTGTCGTGTTCATCCATGCTTTGGAATGTATCAGTATGCCATTCCTTTTTATGGACAGATAATATTTCATTACCTGGGTATCCCACCTTTTGTTTACCCGTCATCCATGGCTGACATTTGGGTTGTTGTTTTGTTGATGGTGAGCAGTATTGCCATGAACTTTGTGTGCAAGTCTTTGTACACCTGTTTTCAATTCTTTTGAGTATATACCAAGGAGTGGAATTGCTGGGTCCTACGGTAAATCTATGTTTAACTTTTTGGAGAACCGTCGCCAAACCGTTTGCCACTGTAACTGCCCCATTTTACATTCCCTCCAACAGTGCTCGAGGGTTCCAGTGTCTCCACGTGCTGGCCAACACTGGTTGTTTTGTGTGTTTTTTCATTATAGCCTTCCAAGTGGTGGGCAGTAGCATCTCATTGTGGTTTCAGTTTGCATTTCCTGCACACAATGACCATTCGTATCTCTCTTTTGGAAAAATGTCTATTCGAGTCCTTTGCTCATTATTTATTTATTTATCTTTAAAATATTTTTATTGAGCCCTAACCGGTTTGGCTCAGTGAATGGAGCATCGGCCTGCGGACTGAAGGGTCACAGGTTCGATTCCGGTCAAGGGCATGTGCCTTGGTTGTGGGCTCATCCCCAGTGGGGGTTGTGCAGGAGGCAGCTGATCGATGTTTCTCTCTCATCAATGTTTCTAACTCTCTATCCCTCTCCCTTCCTCTCTGTAAAAAAAAAATCAATAAAAATATATTAAAAAATATTTTTATTGATTTCAGAGAGATAGAAACATCAATGATGAGAGAGAATCATTGATTGGATGCCTCCTGCACACCCCACACTGGGGATCAAGCCTGCAACCCGGGCATGTGCCCTTGACCAGAATCGAACCCGGGACCCTTCAGTCCGCAGGTCAACGCTCTATCCACTGAGCCAAACCAGCTAGGGCTTTTGCTCATTTTTTAATTGGGTTGTTATATGCATTACTATCAACTCATTTTTTTGGTCGTTCAGTTAAGCACCTCTTACATGCCAGGCACTGGGAGGCACTGGGAATAAAACAATGAACACACCAGTGGCCAAACACTGAGAAGTCAAGAGAGTTCTTTAAAAAGTAAAAAACCCCTGTTTCCTGAATTTCTTATGAAATCAGATCTGGCAGCAGATGTGGGCCTGAGTTCTCCTGGGCCAGCTCTCGGGGGGTGCCGTGAGGGGCTGTGCTTTGTCTCCAGCTCCCTCACCGCCTCCACCTGGCCGACTTAACACTTCAGCTGGGACCTTGAGTTTCACAATCACCTTCCCAGTAGCCAAGGCCTCCCTAGATATGTATTTACTTTCGTTCTTTGAATTGGGTGCAACTGGGACTGCTGGCCGTCCTTCAACTGCAACACGTTTAACCAAGCAAATGACCTTTCCTGAAACCAAATCTCTTTATTGTCTTTTTTCGGGTTTAAATGGAGTCTCTGCCACTTTGTTTAAGAATAGAAAAAGAAGTGGCCCCCTTTTTGCCCAAAGCCTCTGGGGTGTGTTAGAGGAAGGAGGGAAGCAGAATCGGTTCTGTTTGTGCCTGGACTTTTGACATGATGGGCGTTCTGAAGTTCATGAGCAAATGGCATTGATACGAGTTTCTAGAATTCTTAAGGCCTTTGAAGGAGCCACCTGTTCCCACTTCAGCCCTGCCCTACCCCAGTCCCAGTTTCTTGTGGAAAAAATAAAATTGAGATTAGACAGTCTCTAGTGATCAGATAGGAGGTAAATCCAAACCCTAGACCCCGGGTCCGGGGGAGGCCCTGGGCCCCTGGATCCGGGTGAGCCTGGGCCCCGGGTCCGGGCGAGGCCCTGGGCCCCTGGATCCGGGTGAGCCTGGGCCCCGGGTCCGGGCGAGGCCCTGGGCCCCTGGATCCGGGTGAGCCTGGCCCCCGGGTCCGGGTGAGGCCGTGGGCCCCTGGATCCGGGTGAGCCTGGCCCCGGGTCCGGGTGAGGCCGTGGGCCCCTGGATCCGGGTGAGCCTGGCCCCGGGTCCGGGTGAGGCCGTGGGCCCCTGGATCCGGGTGAGGCCACGCGACCCTGGGTCTGGGAGAGGCCACGCGCCCCTGGGTCCGGGTGAGGCCATGCGCCCCTGGGTCCGGATGAAGCTGAATCCTGGGTCTGGGCGAGGCTGTGTGCCCCTAGATCCGAGTGAGACTGGATCCCGGGTCCGGGCGAGGCCGTGGGCCCCTGGATCCGGGTGAGCCTGGGTCCCGGGTCCGGGCGAGGCCCTGGGCCCCTGGATCCGGGTGAGCCTGGGTCCCGGGTCCGGGCGAGGCCCTGGGCCCCTGGATCCGGGTGAGCCTGGGTCCCGGGTCCGGGCGAGGCCCTGGGCCCCTGGATCCGGGTGAGCCTGGGTCCCGGGTCCGGGCGAGGCCCTGGGCCCCTGGATCCGGGTGAGCCTGGGCCCCGGGTCCGGGCGAGGCCCTGGGCCCCTGGATCCGGGTGAGCCTGGGCCCCGGGTCCGGGCGAGGCCCTGGGCCCCTGGATCCGGGTGAGCCTGGGCCCCGGGTCCGGGCGAGGCCCTGGGCCCCTGGATCCGGGTGAGCCTGGGCCCCGGGTCCGGGGGAGGCCCTGGGCCCCTGGATCCGGGTGAGCCTGGGCCCCGGGTCCGGGGGAGGCCCTGGGCCCCTGGATCCGGGTGAGCCTGGGCCCCGGGTCCGGGCGAGGCCCTGGGCCCCTGGATCCGGGTGAGCCTGGGCCCCGGGTCCGGGCGAGGCCCTGGGCCCCTGGATCCGGGTGAGCCTGGGCCCCGGGTCCGGGCGAGGCCCTGGGCCCCTGGATCCGGGTGAGCCTGGCCCCCGGGTCCGGGCGAGGCCGTGGGCCCCTGGATCCGGGTGAGCCTGGCCCCGGGTCCGGGTGAGGCCGTGGGCCCCTGGATCCGGGTGAGCCTGGCCCCGGGTCCGGGTGAGGCCGTGGGCCCCTGGATCCGGGTGAGGCCACGCGACCCTGGGTCTGGGAGAGGCCACGCGCCCCTGGGTCCGGGTGAGGCCATGCGCCCCTGGGTCCGGATGAAGCTGAATCCTGGGTCTGGGCGAGGCTGTGTGCCCCTAGATCCGAGTGAGAATGGATCCCGGGTCCGGGTGAGGCCGTGGGCCCCTGGATCCGGGTGAAGCCGTGCCCCTGGATCCGGCCGAGACCAAACCAGAGGGAGTCGGACCTGCACTACCACCATTTGTCCACCATCCAGAGCTGAGGGGTCAGTGCCGACATGTACTCATAAGGAACTGGTGGACATTGATATTGGGTCTCAAAAGAACTGTTGGACCAGAAAGAAACTCACTACAGACTGATTCATTTGCCTGTCAGCATAACTATTATTGCTCGTCGCACATTCAATTCTTATAAGTATATCTCTAGTGACACATGATTTCGCTCATCTAGGGGAAATGATGAACAACATAGACTGATGAACAAGAACAGAACCAGAAACAAGGAGGCATCGATCGGACTATCGGGCCTCAGAGGGAGGATGGGGAGGGTGGGGGGAGGGGGGAGAGATCAACCAAAGGTCTTGTGTGCATGCATATGAGCCTAACCAATGCTTAAGTTCAACAGAGGGTTGGGGCATCCATGGGGAGGGGGGTGGGATGGGAATGGGGGGATGAGGACAAATATATGACACCTTAATCAATAAAGAAATTTAAAAAAAAAAAAAAAAAAAATGAAAAAAAAAAAAAAAAAAAAATCCAAACCCTAGAGAACAGAGGTACCCAGTGTACCCCTTTCTCCCAGTCCTCCTGGGTTCTCCACATTGGGCTCAGCTGCTTACCAGGGTCGTCCCTTTGGCCTCTTTGACCTTCCGTTTTCTTATCTACGGAATAAAGAGTTCGTCATTCCTACCTTGGTTTCCTTAGGATTTGCTTAGTATATTCGACATAAGGATGTTCAAGCCTGTAGAGAATTTTCATAAAAATGTATTTGAGCCAAAAAAGAGAATACACCTGGAAGCAAGATCTCAACAGACGGACTGAATGCTTCAGAGAAAAACAGTTTGCAGGTTCCTTTATGCATTTGAAACTAAGGAGGGACGCTAGGGAGGGTTACGTGGAGGTGGGGGAAAGCAAGGCAGGGGTTGGAATTAGTAAGATTGTGCGCTCGCTTGAGGGTGGTTATGCTTATTTCAAAGGTGTGTGAAACTAGATGCACAGAAACAATGGACAGGGCTTACTTAAGGCCAAGATAAACCTTCACCAAAGAAGTGATAGGCCTGGGATGTGAATACCCACCAGAATTTAGGATAAGATCGCCTTACTTTCCATAGAACCCCTTTTTTCGTCCACAACGTGTAGCCGAGAAACCACTCTCCCTGTGGCTTAAAGGAGGTGGGAGTTACTGTCTCTGGGAGACAGCCAGTCTGTCGCTGGCTTGGTGCATCCTGCCGCAGGCTCCAGCCCCCTCTGTCTTGCTGCTCTGCGGTGTCCCAGCTCAGCAGGTAGTCCAGATAGCTGCCTTTCTTTTTATTTGTTTGTTAATCCTCACTCCAGGATATTTTTTTCCATTGATTTTAGAGAGAGTGGAATGGAGGCAGAGGATGGGGGAGAGAGAGAATTAGAGAGAGAGAGAGAGCAAGAAACATCCATATGAGAGAGACACATTGATTGGTTGCCTCTCGCGCGCACACACACATGCCCCGACTGGGGCCAGGGATTGAGCCTGCAGTCAAGGTAGGAGGTCCATGCCCTTGACTGGAATCAAACGTGGGGCCCTTCAGTCCACGGGCCAACGCTCTATCCACTGAGCGAACCTGGAGAGGACTCGCTGCCACGCTTCCCTGTCACAAGCTGCATGTGGCTGGCTAGAAAGAAGAAGAGAAGGTGGTCTTCCCTTTGAGGATTCTTCTCAGAAGTTGCACCCACTCCCTCTCTTTAAACACCATTGGCCAGAATTTCACCTTCGAGTCAGATCACCTTCTGGGGGAGCTTGAAAGAGTGCTCTGTATTCCACATGGCCAGAGAAACGTCTGAGGGTGTATTACCAAGGAAGAAGGCGCTGTTGGGGTCTCTGTCAGAGCTGCTGTAAAGATAACGGAGATAGCACGTGTGACAATTGAACTGGGTTTTTGGGGTTTTTTTTTTGGGGGGGGGGGGATGAAAATCATACTGTTGATTCGATAACTAGATTTTCTAAGAGGCCACTGGCCAATCTGAAAACGATGGTGAAAGAGGAGAAAACCAAGTT
Source organism: Cnephaeus nilssonii (assembly GCF_951640355.1). NCBI lineage: Eukaryota > Metazoa > Chordata > Mammalia > Chiroptera > Vespertilionidae > Cnephaeus > Cnephaeus nilssonii. Next base: position 11,918,900 of record NC_137090.1, read on the forward strand.
CCAAACCAAATAAAACTCTGGTTCACTGTGAAACTAGGAGGATGCCTGTTGTGAAGCAGAAACACACACCTCCCCCCGCTCCCACCACCACCTTCAGTGCTTTGTTGACAATCAGACCATTAAACTGGAAGAGATTTGCACTTTGCTGCCTCCTAATCTAGAGGTTGGGCTGGGCGAGGTGGCCTGCTAGGCCTTCAAGGGCCCCCGTTATCCACTGACCGTGGAAAATGTAGGTATAGTTAGGATTCACCAGTTGTAAGCAACAGACACCAAACTAAGACTGACATTAACTAATTAATTAATATTTTAGATTCCACATATAAGTGAGATCATGCAATATTTGTCTTTCTATGCCTGGCTTATTTGCTTAGTACCGTGGTCGGCAAACTGCGGCTCAAGAGCCACATGTGGCTCTTTGGCCCCTTGAGTGTGGCTCTTCCACCAAATACCACGGCCTGGGCGAGTCTATTTTGAAGAAGTGGTGTTAGAAGAAGTTTAAGTTTTAAATATTGGCTCTCAAAAGAAATTTCAATCATTGTACTGTTGATATTTGGCTCTGTTGACTAATGAGTTTGCCGACCACTGGCTTAGTATAATGTCCTTCAGTTTTCATCAGCGTTGTCACAAATGGAGTTTGGCTATTCCCTCCTCCCCGCCAACTGGGTTAAATTTAAAGAGGGGCCCTGGCTGGTGTGGCTTAGTTGGTTGGGCATCGTCCTGTGCACCAACAGCTTGCGGGTTTGATTCCTAGTCAGGACACATGCCCGGGTAGCGGGCTCACTCCCTGGAGGGGCCTTGTAGGAGGCAGCTGATTGATGCTTTGCTCTCACATCAATGTTTCTCTCCCTCTCCCTATTTCTCTCTCTAAAAATCAGTTTAAAAAAAAAACATTAAAAAATTGCTTGAAGAGGGAGTTTATTGGCTTTTGACAGTGAAAAGTCTAGAGGTAGACTTACATGACTGGGCCTAGGGATCCAATAATCGTAAGATTAAGTTGGCCACTGTCTTCCTGTTTCTGTCTCTGTCTCCCTCCGCCTCTCCGTCTCCTTCTCTCCCTGCTTTCCCCTGTGTTGGCTTTCTGCTTGCGCAGGTTCTCTCCACATGCTTGCTCTTGCAACGATGGCTTTGGCAAACCCAAAGGAAAGAGCATATCTGTTTCCCAATAAGGGCAAACACGGGTGCCCTTATTGACCTCGCACAAACGAAGCAGGAAGCTTTGGCTAGAAATAAATGACTAAGTTTTATTCCCGGCTCTTAGGATTCGCACACCAGAAACACAACTAGGCAATACCCAGAGTGTTCCCAAGAATGAAAAGCTAAGCGTTCTTATAGTAAAATTACACTCTTGAGAAGAACCAGCCTTGCCTTCTTAGCCTCTGGGTTGTTCCAGGATAGCCAGTGGACACCCAAACATTCTTTCCTTCGTCCTTCAGGGGGTGACCAGAGGATTACCAATAGGATAGCTATAGAAAACTTTTAAGTCCCTGGGCTAAAGCAAGAATACTTTCCTCACGCCTCAACCTTCTTGATTTTCGTCATTTAGCAGCTTGACGGTAGGGACTCCATTTTATTTCTTCACTCTATTCCTCACTCTCTACAGTATGCCTGTGAGCTAGGGGCTTGGGGTACACTGTCCTGAGGGGTGTCACGGTGACCACTGGGAACCACATCAGCAGTTCTTTAAGCTTGTCAACCTGTGGACTCACAGGACCTTAGACCCTGCAGTTCTTGGCTATTTTCTTAGCTTAGGTGGCTCACCACAACCCTTTGAGAAGACTGTCCGGCTCATTCAGATAACATTCCCTTGAGAATAACCACTGATTCAGTCCCCAAACGTTCTGGGTGGGAAAGCTGAGGCCTAGAGAGGTAAGTCCTGGGCCTTAATTTGGATTCCCCTGAGAACAAGGACTTGTTTGTGATCCTAGGAATGGGAGTGAGGAAGTGGGAAAAGGAGAGAGGAGGAGAAGCTAATATCGGCTGTGTTATTTTTTTTAAATATATTTTATTGATTTTTTTACAGAGAGGAAGGGAGAGGGATAGAAAGTTAGAAACATCGATCAGCTGCCTCCTGCACACCCCCTACTGGGGATGTGCCCACAACCAAGGTACATGCCCTTGACCGGACTCGAACCTGGGACCCTTCAGTCCACAGGCCGACGCTCTATCCACTGAGCCAAACCGGTTTCAGCTCGGCCGTGTTATTGAAGTCGTCACCCCAGGGCCGTGGTCAGCAAACTGCGGCTCGCGAGCCACATGCGGCTCTTTGGCCCCTTGAGTGTGGCTCTTCCACAAAATACCACGGCCTGGGCGAGTCTATTTTGAAGAAGTGGCGTTCAAAGAAGTTTAAGTTTAAAAAATGTGGCTCTCAAAAGAAATTTCAATCGTTGTACTGTTGATATTTGGCTCTGTTGACTAATGAGTTTGCCGACCGCTGCCCCAGGGAACCAGGACCTCTGAGAGGGTACAGCTGCCTCCCAGAACTGTCCAGCGGCAGAAAGGAAGATTTGAGGAAGTCCCTGAGCAGACAGACCCCCAAGGAACTGTCCCAGCAGCTGAAACCAGAGATGCACTGAGGAGGTGTGACATGGGACACCAAAGGTGTCTGCGACAGTCACTGGCCCAGCCGGCAGCACACCTGGGATGAGACCTCAGGCCTCCAACTCCAGCCTAGGGCTTGCTCGCTCCCTACAGAGCTTCAGCAGCCCCCCACTGTGTGGCTCATGCTCCCCTCCCCAGCTCTAACTCAGGAGCCACGTCAGGGCCGCCTCCCCATCAGTCGGCATCTCCACCCACCCTTCTGTGAGATGGTGGTGGCTTCCTCTCTCGTGTACAAGGTGACCTAGTTTTGCTCCCTCCTGCCCTGCATACCTTGTTCTTCCCAGAAATTCTCCCCACAAGCCATAACCGATCAATCAACGAAAGATAGCCTTGGTATTTTTAGCAGCTGCAGAACGGAATCATCAGGATTGGCCCTCAGGGCCCACCTCACCCAGGGGTGGCCTGGAAGGCTGGAGCCTGGAGCATGCCCGGTCTGCCAGGAGCAGGGTCTGAAACCTGTTACACTCCTCCCCAGGCCTGGGTGGGAGCCCAGCAGCTGTCACCGGGATGGGCAAATGAGCACCCACTGGCCTAAGCATGTGATACCTGGACTTCTGGAGGCCTTTTTTTGGTTTTGTTTCTTTAATAATACACTTAATTTTTGTATATGTTTTATTGATTGATTTTAGAGAGAGAGGAAGGAGAGGGATAGAGAGATAGAAACATCGGTGAGAGAGAAACAGCATCAATTGGCTGCCTCCTGTACTCCCCCTATTGGGGATCAAACCCGAAACCTAGATATGTGCTCTGACCAGGAATCGAACCAGTGACCTCATAGTTCATGGGTCGATGCTCAACCACTGAGCCACACAGGTCAGGCTAGACTTAATTTTTAAAGTACAGTTTTAGAGTTACAGAATAACCGAGCAGGTCGAACTAGAGTTCCATATACCTACCCCACGCAGACACAGTTTCCCTGTTATTAACATCTTGCATTAGTGTAGTAAGTACATTTGTACCATTAGTGCCCCCGACATTGATACGTTATTATGACCATAGTCCATAGTTTACATCAAGGTTTAGTCCTCGAGTTGGACTGTTCGATGGGTTTTGAGGAATGCCCAGGGGCTTTCTAACCCCGAGGGTATCTAGGATAAGGCCATTGTTCTTAGCCCTTAGGCAACCTCTCTGCTTAGTCAAAGGAACGTGATTTGCCTCAGTTTCCTTTTCCAGTGTTTTTGCACCAAGGCTCCAGGCCCCTGGCTCTGACTGGAAACTGGGGAGTGGAAACTGATGAAGGACAGGAAGTCAGATTCTGGTTTGGATCCCCCCAGGGTGAAGCGGCCCCTAAGTTCCATGGCCAGGGCTCCAGTTTCTGCAGGGGTCCCTAACACATTGTAAGCAGCCTGCCTCCCAGCTGGGGGTGCCAGGCCCTGGGTGCCAGGGAGGCCTGGCCTGGCGCATTGGACCCCATGGCGCCTCTCCCTGCAGTTCCGGAGAGGACCGCACTGCCACGCTGCCTATCGGAGGCCTTAGCTATGTCCAGGGTTACACCAAATTCCGTCTGATCAACAAGACCGTGGGGCGCTGCCTGGATGCCGCAGCACAGAAGTTCCCGGACCGAGAGGCGTTGATCGTTGTCCATGAGAACATCAGATTGACCTTTGCTCAGCTCAAGGAAGAGGTGGGTCCTGACCTTGAACCCTGAAAGTGGGCAGGTGCTACCCCCAGGCTTCCCTGGCTGGGTGGAGCCACAAGAGTGGCACCTGACGGGGCGGGGGTGCGGGGGGGCAGCATGTTGGGGCTGCCTGAGAACACCAAGGGACGTTAGGAGATGGGGACAGGACTGAGGCAGAGGTGGCCTGGATGCCTCTTGCATCAGTTGCGCTGGGGCAGTTGCTAATTCCGTGTATTCCATGCCCCACTCCAGATCCAGATAGGGAACTCTGCTGTGATCTGCTGGGCCGAGGGCTGAGGTGGGAGCCGTGGCCCCTTCCTGCTTGCCCACACCTTACCCCTTGTACCCCGTCTGTTTACACCAGGTGGACAAAGCTGCTGCTGGGCTCCTGAGTATCGGCCTTCGCAAGGGTGACCGGCTGGGCATGTGGGGACCCAACTCCTATGCATGGGTGCTCTTGCAGCTGGCCACAGCCCAGGCGGGCATCGTTCTGGTGAGGAGGGGCTGACCTGACCCAGCTGGGTATGCAGGGGAACATCATTCGTGGGTAGCCTGCTGGTCCCTTGGCCTCAGAACCAAACCAGCGCCTGCATGGCTATTTGGGTAGCTTTCTCCTGAAGCCACCAAGGACAGCCAGGGGGGTAGGGTGCTACCTCTGTCTACACCGTGTTTCTGTGCCTGCTGAGCGTGGAGGGACAAGGAGAGGGACAGGGTCTTCCCAGGACACCGACATCCCCTTGCTGTCTCCACCAGGTATCTGTGAACCCCGCCTACCAGGCTATGGAACTGGAGTATGCCCTCAAGAAGGTAGGATCCGTTCCTGGGGCTGGGTGGGTGCCTGGGCCAGGCAGCTTCCGGTTGATGAGGTGGGGAAGGCATGCATAGGTGGGGGTGCCTGGAGTCTGTCCTTCCCTAGGCTGTGAGTGGGTGGGAGGAGGAGGTAGTTGGGCAGATACGAAGCTGATGTATGTGTTGGGGGGGTGTGTGGTGGTACATGCATGTGTCCTGGCAGTAGTGTGTGAGTGAGTTGGTGTGTGTCGTGTTAGAGGTGGTACATGTGTGTAAGGGTTGTGGTGCGTGTGTGTGAGAGAGAGAGCAGCGTGGGGCTTTCTGCTGACTGGGGAGGGGGGCTCCCTCCCACAGGTGGGCTGCAAAGCCCTGGCGTTCCCCAAGCAATTCAAGACCCAGCAATACTACAACATCCTGAAGCACATCTGTCCGGAACTGGAGAAGGCCCACCCAGGGTTCTTGAGGAGTCAGAGGTGGGATTTCCCGGGTTAGGAAGAGTGCGCCATGTGGCGTCCCAGCCCCCTCATTCCCTCCCCACCTCCAGGGAGGAGGCGGGTGTCTCTGTGGGCCCGTCCTCAGCCCCCGACTCTCTCCATCCTCCCTCCCCCCAGGCTCCCAGACCTGACCACTGTCATCTCCGTGGACACCCCTATGCCAGGGACTCTGCTCCTGGACGACGTGGTGGCCGCGGGAAGCAAAGAGCAGCATATGGCCGAGCTCCGGCACGCCCAGCTGTTCCTGTCCTGCCACGACCCCGTCAACATCCAGTTCACCTCGGTAAGGCAGAGGTCGTCCGCACCGGAGCCCAGGCTGGCGTGCTAACCCCTGCCTGCCCCGTGACCCTTCCCCGAGAAGGAGGGCGCGCGCAGGAGGTCAGGAGGGCAGCCACTCTTCTGGGGCTCGCCCCAGTTGTCCTCTCTGCCCTGGAAGACATCAGCCACTGGTGCCCTGTCCCACGTCCCCCGCCCCTGGCCCTCTTGTCCCCAGCCCAGGGGCAGACGCACAGGGAGAGCGGCCCCCTCATGTAGCCGATGGGCAAAGTGAGGCCCAGACGCGGAATCTGCTGCTGGGCCACAGAGTTCTCTCAGCCACGTGAGTGGCATGGCGGACAGAGATCTTATCTTCCATGCTTCTGGATCCCAACACTGGGCACCACGCAGGCGCGTGGTAACCCTTTGTGAACACGTATTGAGTGAATGAATGGATCTGGGGCCGCAGTCCCAGGCTCCCGACTCCCAGTCCAGAGCTCTTCCAGGCGGCGGCCCAGGGCATGAGGGAGATGGGGAGAAGGAGGCCAAGTGTCACCTGCTTGTCTTATCAGGGAACGACAGGAAGCCCCAAGGGGGCCACCCTTTCCCACTACAACATTGTCAACAATGCCAACATCATAGGGGAGCGCTTGAAATTGCACCTGAAGGTGAGGGGGTGCTGGCGAAGGCTTGCTGGCACCCTGCATGGGTGGGGGTCTTGCTGGGTTCCCCCTGCTGGCTAGAGGAACTAGCTTCTGGGGCTTTGGGCTCCAGGATAGACCTAGCCTCCTGCCTCCATCTCCAGACACCAGAGGAGTCGAGGGTGGTCCTGCCCACCCCCCTGTACCACTGCCTGGGTTCTGTGGGGGGCACAATGGTGAGCATGATGCACGGTGTCACCCTCATCCTGTCCTCTCCGGTTTTTGATGGCAAGATGGCGCTGGAGACCGTCAGCAAAGAGAGGTGGGCATCAGTGGGCTGCTACCTGCTGGCTCATGAGACCCTCCTATCCCTCACTCCTGGGCCCCGATCCCTCTCCAGGATGTCTCCTCCCTCCAGCCAGGAGAAAGGGAGACAGGGGAGTGGGGCACCCCAGGAGAGCATCAGCTCCTGCCCCCAACGAATTCCTGCCTGTTTCCCTCAGTGGCAGCCTTGGCCCTTACTATAGGTTCAAGGTGGGTGGGTGAAAAGACGGGGTTCCCTTCTACTTCCAAGCCTGATTTTGAGATGCCACCCCCCTTATACAGAGGCTCCTTCCTGTATGGCACCCCCACAATGTTCGTGGACATTCTGAACCAGCCAAACTTCTCCAGTTACGACATCTCAACCATGCGTGGAGGTGGGATGGGGCCAAGGGTGGTCAGGCCAGCATTGGCCTGGGTGAGCTAGATGGGCGCCCAGTCCTTTACTTAGGGGGCGAAGAGGTCACTGTAGAAATGTGGGTGGAAGGGAGGCAAGGTCCCAGCCACCCTGGACACCAGCCCAAGGCCAGATGCCAAGTGTAGGAACAGGTCCAGGGTCGGGGAAGAGAAGTGAATGTTCTTCCCTAGAAAGAGCTGCAGGTGAAGGGGGTCCCCGGGGCCTGGAGAAGCAGCAGCGAGCCGTGTGAGCCCTCTCTCTGATTCAGGTGTGATCGCTGGGTCCCCTGCACCCCCCGAGGTGGTCCGAGCCATCATCAACAAGCTGAACGCAAGGGAACTGGTGGTGAGTGGGGGCTGGGGCTGGGGCTGGGGCTGGGACTGGGGCTGTGGGAAGGAGGCAGGACAGCCTGGGGTGAGAACAGATGTTGGGGAGTGGGGATGAGCCAGGCCAGGTCTCCAACGTAGACCCTCTCAGCCCACCCTTCTTCCCGAAAACAGATGTGAGAAAACACAATCTGACCCCATCATCAGCTGGCGCGTCACAGAGATCGGGAACAGCGGGGAGTGACTATCATACATACGTACATTTATACTCATAGGAACCTGGGGAAGAGATGCGGCAGGGGTATTTGGCAAAGCACCGGTATCCTGCTAGAGCGTCCTGGCAGGCAGGGGCTGGCGGAGTTGGCATATGGGCTTAAGACCCTTTCTGGACACAAGGGGCGGGGCAAGGATCTGATGTTTGTTTCCAAATGGAAGGGAAAGGGGAGCCGACAGCGGAAGGAGGGTTCCGGAAGGGCGGCCATCCTGATGACCACCCAGTTCTGGTTCTGAAGGTCTTGAGGGTCTCGGCAACAGCTTCTCTGAGAGGAGCCGTGGCGGGGCCGGGTGTGATGGAGCCCTCGCTGTCAGGCAGGGATGGTGGAGCTGGGTTCACGCTGGAGTGCTGAGCCCCCTGCCAGGACGCGTCTAGGTGTGGACAGCTCTGTGCATCAGCAGAGGTGGGAGGTCAGTAGTTTCTCCAGCAGAAGGCAGAGACCAGTCGCCGGGACTGGCTGGATCAGGACCTGCGGTGAGGCAAGGATTGGGTCAGGACTCCAGGAACCCAGAGGACGCTTGGAGAGAATGGTGAGAGCTGTGGGCGGGGATCCCTTTAGGAGGGAGCCCCAGTTCCCCTCCTCTCCCTGCAAAACTGGAGGGCCTACACACCCCTCTGTGGAGAGGGCGTACCCTGGGACCCCCTCCTGGCTTGCCAGGTTCTCCAGAGAGGGCAGCTGCGACCTGCCTGCCCTGTGCCCACCTGTTCAATGGCGGCGGGCTTTCTTGGACCTCTTAGTGGGGAACTTGCAGCTGCGGAAGGCGTCCGTGTCACGGATGTGCTGGCCCTTGAACTTGGCAGGCGAGGCACAAGTGGCATCGGGGCGGGAAGTCTTGGCTTCCAGCCACCTGGGGAGACAGAGAAATGCCGGGGTTGGGGAAGAGATGTGGCAATGCTGGGGGAGGAACCAGGCTTCACTTGGCTCCAGGAGAGTCTGGGAGCGGTCCTCTTCATTTCACAGACAGAGGGCCTCTGCTATCAGGTAGAGACCTAGGCCATTTGCCCAGGACGTCTTTGCGCAGGGCCAGCCTGCCTCCACTGCATCACATGAAGGGGGGTTCTGGGGGTGGCATGGGGGTGCTCTCACCTCCGGAGGCCCCGGAGCTGGCAGGTACACTTCCAGGGGTTGTTGGTGAGAGTGAGTGACTCCAGGTTGTCGAAGGGGAAGTTGGAGGGCAGCTGGGTCAGGCGGTTGTTCTCCAGATGGACGTTTTTCAGCGTGGTCACCCCCAGGAAGGCACCGTCAGAAATCTGTGGAGCGAGGCAAACACGAGTGAGCACCCCAGCCCCAGTGTCCAGCCTCTCCCAGAGCTACGGCCCCAGAGGGGCAGGGTCCTTCCCTGGACATAAGCAGTAGCACCTTGAGGAGTGTCTCAAGGTGACCAAGTTGTCTCTGATGCTTTAGTGCAGTGGTCGGCAAACTGCGGCTCGCGAGCCACATGCGGCTCTTTGGCCCCTTGAGTGTGGCTCTTCCACAGAATGCCACGTGCGGGCGCGCACGTACAGTGCTATTGAAACTTCGTGGCCCATGCGCAGAAGTCGGTTTTCGGCTCTCAAAAGAAATGTCAATCGTCGTACTGTTGCTATTTGGCTCTGTTGACTAATGAGTTTGCCGACCACTGCTTTAGTGCAAGCAACCACCTTTTGAGATAGCTCGCGCTATTTCCAACATGCAGGCAGGGGGGGAAGTGAAGTCCCTTGCCCAGCGTCACACTAGGGAGTAAACAGTAGCTGTAGGACCACACCCAGCTCCTCGGCCCCTGGCACCACGCTCCCTGCACAAACACTGCCCCTGGGGAGGCAGCCAGGGTTTGGCCCCAGCGGCCCACGCTGGCAGATGGTGAAGCTGGTCAGTGTTTGGTGGGATGGGCAGTGGGCCCAGGCTCCCCGCAGCCCTAGGGTGCTGGGACTTCCCCCAGCTCTGTCCTCACTGCTCCCTCGCTGCCTGCCAGCAGCTATTTGTGGAGCCTCCTTGGTGGAGCCTCTGGCCAGGTTGGACAGTTCCAGAGGAAATGTTCTATTGGTGCCCACATCTTGGCCTGGGCGTCACAGATCCTGCCTGGCCTCCCCTGGCCCAGATCAGTCCCTGCTGCCCCTGCTCTGCTGCCCACCGAAAAGCTGCTCTGGCACTGCCCCCCCCCCCCCCCCACGGGACTCTGACTTCAGCGGGGGAGGGGCCAGGTTGAAGAAGGGCAGGCTCCATTCATGCAAACAAAGGTTGGCTGCCGTCCAGGGTTGGTTCTGTCCTTATCTCCATGCTCGTGGCCAGGGAGGGGTGTGAAGTTCTCTGGTAACCAGACAGTTCTGGTGGCCGTCTCCCCCACCTTTCCCCGGTGCCTGCCCAGACTCCTGGCCGCAGCCCCTGCACCACAGCAATTTTTCCAGCCCCCCAAAGGGATTCCGCCTGGACCCAAGGCAGCCCCACCTGGCCAGGTGCTGAGCCTCACAAGGGAGGAGGGATTCCATGAGGCTGCAGCCAGGAGATGGGTCTGGTGACTGGGGTGGGCAGGGGACAAGGTGGCATAGCTAGTCTTTCCCGGAGGGAGACACTGGGGACCTGTGCCAGAGGTTGACAACGGTGTGTGGCTCCTGCCTTTGCCCTTTCACAGAGCTCTTGGGTGCCGCGCCTGCAATCTGGGGGAGCCTCTGGTCCCTGGTCCCCATTCGGTTGAAATGGGCCTGAGAACGCAGAGGAATACGTGTGTGGACGGGGGGGCGGGGCATTCGCCACGGCCCCCAGGGTGCGTGGAGGAGGTCTTCCTCGGGCATTTGCTCCCCCCTCACTCCCCAGCCCCCCATCCCACCACAGCGCACACGCACACCCCCGTCCAGGAACAGGGTCTCTTTGTGGGCCTGATTCACCCAGCTCCTCTGGAAGTCTCCTCAATAAACAAACCTTCCTTTATGGGGTGGTAGGTTTACTGGAGACAGAAAAACAGAAGAGGCGGGGCAGAAGGCCCAACAGGAAGAGGTGGCTGCTGCCCACAGTGGGGGGTTCGGGAGCCCTGGACCTGCTTCCTAAGGGGCCATTGGAGGGGTCAGGGCAGCCAGGCTCCGTTTATAAGTAGAAACGCTAGGAGGGCAGGGGCTGCGACGAGGGCCAGGGGCTGCTGGGCCAGGGTGGGGATGTGGCAAGACGAGAGACAGAGCTCCTCACCTTGGAGACAGCCAGACGGACAGAGGCAGTTTTAGGGCAGAGGGAACGGTGCCCAGCCGTGGCCCCGGCTCCCTGGGCCTCCCCGGCAGCGAAGAAGGAGCCGGGGCCGAGCGCTGCCGCAGCCCGGAGCTCACCTTGTCCAGGTTGGCGCTGTCCAGCCAGAGGGTCTCCAGGTACCGGCCGAACGACTGGAAGGCGCCGTCGGGAATGCTCCTCAGCGGGTTGTGGGACAGCTTCAGCTCCTCCACCACGCGCAGCTTGCTCAGGGCCGCCGCGGGGTAGCTGGACAGCTGGTTCCTGTCCAGGTGGAACTTGGCCAGGTTCTCCACGTCGTCCAGGGCTCCGGGCTGCAGGGAGCTGAGCGCGTTCTCCGACAGGTAGAGCCAGCGCAGGTCCTTGGCGCCCTGGAAGGCGCCGGCGCGCAGCTCGCGGATCTTGTTGTTGTTGAGCTGCAGGATGAAGAGGTTGACCAGCGGGGACAGCAGCCCCCGGGGCAGCTCGGTCACCTTGTTGTGGTCCAGGTAGAGGTAGGTGAGCTCGGTCAGGTCGTCGAAGGCGCCGGCGCGCAGCACGCGGATGTCGTTGTGGGACAGGTACAGGTAGATGAGCTGCTTGAGGCCGCGGAAGGCGCCGGCGGCCACCTCGCGGATCTGGCAGTGCTGCAGGTGCAGCGACACCAGGTTGGGCAGGCCCCGGAAGGCGTTGGCGGCCAGCACGGGGAAGTTGTTGCGCTGGAGGTTGAGCAGTTTGGTCTTCTCCGAGGCCTTGGGGATCTTCTGCAGGCCCACCTTGTCGCAGATGACGTGCTGCAGGTCGCCGTGGCAGTGGCAGCTCTGGGGGCAGGCGGCCAGCGCCGGCAGCAGGCCGGCCAGGAGGCCGAGGCTGAGCAGGAGGACCGGGCCGGCCATGGCCGGGACGCCTGGGGCCGGGCTGGGGGCAGCGGCGACAGCGACGGCCGGCGGGGCACGGGCAGCGGGAAGTCCTCGGCGCCCGGGTCTCCCGCCCTATTTATACGGTCGCCCTGACCGCAACGGACAGCCAGAGCCAGCTCCTACGTGGAGCATCGAGGCCACCGGGCTTAACTCCCGCCCGCCCGCCCGCCCGCCCGCCCGGTGATGCGCCCCCGCCCTCCCTGGGTGGGGGCGGCCCCTCCCCCAGCTGGCGACCTCGCAGGACAGGGACTGTGGCCCTCCGCCTCCTCCCCTGCTCTGGGATCCTGCTTCTTTCCAGACCCCCTAGCGCCTTCCCGGGGCTGTTTTTTTGGGGGTGAGATGGGGGGGGGGGGTGGCTTAGAGCCCTGTGATGACACCGCGGGGTTGGAGGCGTTCCGTGGACGTATTTGTTTGCTCAAGTTCGAGCCTCCGTGCGCCCGCCCCCTCCCGTACACACTGGGCCGGGTGCCCTGGACCCAGAGAGGGAGGAAGCGGGGCCGGACGGCCGGACGCGAGTCTCGCCGCCGCCGTGGTCGGCCAGCCCCGCCGGTGCTTTAATGGGGCCCTTGTGCGGCGCCCGCTGAGCGTGCGAGCCGCCCTGGCGTCGGGCTCCCCCTTCTGGCTAGACTCGCAGGCAGCCCCAGGGAGATGGGCGCTCCTTCCCGCCCCCGCCCTTGGACTTGCCCCGGGCTCCTCTCTACCAGCCTGAAGCTGGAGTTTCCCCTGCATCCACTCTCCCCTTTTTCCATGGCTGAAGACTAGCCGGAACTGTGTGTGTGTGTGTGTGTGTGTGTGTGTGTGTGTGTGTGTGTGTGTGTGTGTCAGGGGCGGAGGGTCGGGGAGGGAGGGGAGGTGACCAACAGGACTCAAAAACACACCTGAAGACCACAGGCAGGGAGTCAGGGCAACTGAACAAGCACAGTCCCACCCCCACCCCTTTTCATCTCCTTAAAATATCCCATCCCCTCATCCCCCTCTCCAGGGTGGTGGCCAGAGTGGCGCCAAGATGTACTTGGCAGAGGCCACACCTGGGCAGTGGCCCCAGGACTAGGAGGGCCGGGCGGGTGAGGGGGCCCAGGTCCTGTGGGCAGCCCGGCCCCAGCCGACCAGGCCTCTGTGTGTCCGGATTCCTGCGGGAAGGGGGAGGGTGGGCAGTCAGGGTCTCGGTGCGGGGCTGCCTGGCAGGGAATGTTGTCTGTGTTGGGAGGGGGTGGAGGAACTGGACCCCAGGTGTTGCCAGACCCCAGCTGTGCCTGAGCTGTGCCAGCTGACACAGAGGAAGTGGGAGGTGGGGGTGTGGAGGACAAAGGTCTCGTGTCTTTGTGGACTGGGAAGGACATAGGATACAGAGTGGCTAGCCCTCTCCTCACTCAGGTGTGGGGGCCTGCCCCTCATCCGAGCCCCTTTCACCCCGTTGCCTCTAAATGAGGATCGTACTTGCCCGGGACATTCCCTGATGGTATTTAGGCTCCTCCAAGACTGGCTTCTGGTTTTCTGTTGCTCAGGATGTTCCAACCACTAGGGGCGGGGGGAGGGGGGCAGAGGGGGCCACTGGCTTTAAAAACCCTTGCTTTGGCTGGATTTTTATTTTGATGGAAATAAAATCCACAGGAAACTCTCCAGAGCTTAGGGGCACTCACCCCAAGGCCAGGCACTTGTCCCGGGTTTTGGTGGATGGGGCAGGGTGGGGTGGGGGTTATGGATGTGCGGCTCCCAGCTGGACCCAGGCAGGCTGGCTTTCTCATGAAGCTTATGGGATCTTTGGCTTGGAAGGGAGGGGGAGGGGATGCTGTGGCCTGAAGTCAGGAAGTGGGGCTCAGGCAGCCTGGGGAGGGGGGAGAGAAGGCTGGGCGCGGGTGAGGCTGGGAGCCATGGACTGTGGCGTGTGGCTGCTCCAGGGAAACAGGGACTGAGAGCGCCCTGGCTAGAAGAGAGTGGCCCCCCTGCTCTCAGTTTCACATCTGGGGCCCCTGTTAGTTGAGTTAGTCAGGTCAGTGTCCTACCGGCTCTGCCTCCTGACCTCTGACCTCGACCCACTGTGCCTCTTTCCCCACCGCACTCAGCTGCCCTCCACATTCCCCCGATTCCTTCCATCCCTCAGGGCGGCTCACCCCCTTTCTCCGCAGCCCCCCACCTCCCTCCAAACACCCTTTCTGGACCCTCTAGGTTGCCTATGGAACCACAGAGAACAGTCCTGTGACCTTCATGAGCTTTCCCGAGGACACGGAGGAGCAGAAGTCCCAAAGTGTGGGCAGAATCATGCCTCACACAGAGGTGAGCCCCCCCCGACCACCGGGAACCCCAGTCCTCACCCCCTGTAGAGACCCACCTCCCTCCCCCCAGCAGGGTCTTCCCCAGGCCTGGCCGCGGGCTTTCTCTGTGGGCTGAGGCCTGAGAGGAAGAGCTGAGCGGCGGCCATGAGCAGCTGCCAGCTGAACTTCTCCGCAGCCTCCCTTGCTGTCTGAGGTGTGTTTTTGCCAAGCCCCACTGTCTGCTCTGGGGCAGCCAGGACAGCCTCCAAGAGGAGCCAGAGCACAGAGGTTTTTCCTAACAGCGCTTCCCACCCCCGACTCCCCCACCCCCACCCCCCGGCCCCCTACCCTCACTTCCACAGAGTTCCTCCTCCCGCTTGGCGGAAATACCGACTTTCCCAAGCAGCCTGTCCCTTTGGGGATCCCTTGCGCCTCCAGGCCGACCCCGAACATCTCTCGCTGTCACATTCCCAGCGGTGACTCCTCTCCTGCTCCGTCGCTGGTGCTTTAGGCCGGTCCACACCTGGCTCCCCGTGCCCCCTTGTGCCCGGGCGCCTCTGAGGTCACTGCCAGTGTGCCCAGGCAGCTGCTTCCTCTGGAGCCAACTGCCGTCCCGGTGCGAATCTTTCCTGCCCTCCTCCCTGGAGTGAGCGTGCAGTGACCTCAGCCCCCTCCCATGCGTCTGACAGCCTCACGGCCGCTTGGTGGGACGCCCACCTGTGAGGCAGACAGGGCCAGCGCCGTTCTCCCCATTTCACAGAGGCGAACACTGAGGCACACAGAGGCTGAGTTTTCCTTTCACGTTGGCTGCGGCCCATTTTCCTGCTAGGCTTTCAGGCTGCCTCTCCTGTGCACACGGCCTGACCACACCACCCTCTTTGGCTTCTCTATTTGCTGCTAAATGGCAAGTAAGGGAACACTGCCGTTTCTTCTGCACAGTGTATAACTCCTCAGCCTGCGTGGCCCGCCATCGGCCTCCTCCTCTGTGGCAGCCTCTGTCCACTCGGTTTCCTCAGGACCTCTGCGCTGGGCCTCACCTGTTCTTGTGTGCCCGGCTCAGGTGTCTGCCTGGTGATGGGTCCACTCTGGCCTTTGTGTCCCTTCCTTGGATCTAGCTGGGCAGAGCCAGGGGGGGCCTCACTATTAGGGGGGGAGGAAAGACAAAGCTCCCAGCCATTCCCGAGTCTCTCCCCCAACCCCATCCTGAAGTGGGAGGGTGGAGGCCCCCCGACTGAAGCTGCCCTGTCCCAGGCCCAGATCGTGAACATGGAGCTGGGGACCATGGCTGAGCTGAACACGCCCGGAGAGCTGTGGATCCGAGGGTACTGCGTCATGCTGGGTTACTGGGGGGAGCCCCAGAAGACGGAGGAAGTCATTGGACAGGACAAGTGGTATCGGACAGGGTGAGAGGGCGGAGCGGGGCAGAGGGCTTGGCTGCTGAGGGGAAGCTGGGGGTCCTGAGGCTGAGCTGGGGACATTAAACTAGAAGAGGGAGAATATGTGGGTCAATATGGCCCCTTCCTCAGACCTCATTTCCACAGTGTGTAAAACGGGGACGATCAGAGTCAGTGCCTAGGACCCCTGGACCGCGCACTACACCGGTGTCTCCAAAATCGGAGCCAAGATTTAGACGCTCATTTGTTAATTCAACAAACTCTTATTCGCCGGCCACTCTTCTAGACACTGGCAGACCAGTGGAAAGCAAGATGAGAACGATCTTACCGTTACTTCGCACATGTCTGGTGGAGGGAGACCAATACAAATAAGAGAATTTCAGACGTTGATAAAAATGAAGAAAAGAAAATAGGATCAGAGGAAAGGAAATGCCTCTAAGAGAGAGGGGAGCTTGAGTGGTCAGAGAAGGCCTCCAAGGTGTAAGCCTTTGAGCTGAGACCTGAATGAGAGAAAAGAAGTCAAGCCCTGGCCAGGTAGTCGGGTGGTTAGAGCACTCTCCCTATACACCAAGGATGCAGGTTTGATTCCTGGTCAGGCACATACAAGACTCAACCAATGGCCCGGCCGGTGTGGCTCATTCGACCTATGAACCAGGAAGTCATAGTTCAATTCCTGATCAGGGCACATGCCCGGATTGTGGGCTCGATCCCCAGTGGGAGGCATGTAGGAAGCAACCGATCAATGATTCTCTCTCATCATTGATGTTTCTATCTCTCCCTCCCTCTCCCTTCCGCTCTGAAATCTATAAAACTATATTAAAAAAAAAAGAATCAACCAATGAATGCATAAATAAGTGGAACAACAAATCGGTGTTTCTTCTCTCTCCCTCAAATCAATAAATTAAAAAAAAAAAAAGTCAGCCATGAAACGCATGTGCATAGATTTGTTGAGAGAGAGGCCATGTTATAGGTATTGGTTTGTTTTTTTTCTCCCTCCCCCACTAGACTGTAAGTTCCAGGGAATGTCTTGTTCATGCTGTAGCCTCCAGAGTCTAGAGCAATGCAAGACACATAGTAGGTGCTCAGTGAAGGTTGGATGAATGAGTGAGTGCGCCGGCCGCTTGAGCAGAGGCAAGAGGCCATTTCTGGCCTTTCCTTGCAGAGACATTGCCACCATGGATGAGCAGGGCTTCTGCAAAATCGTGGGCCGCTCCAAGGATATGATCATCCGGGGCGGCGAGAACATCTACCCCACAGAGCTTGAGGACTTCCTTCACACACACCCGAAGGTGCAGGAGGTGCAGGTGAGGCACCCAGGCCAGGGGAGCCCCAGGGGCAGGAACCACCGAGGGGGATGGTGAGGTCTGAGACCTGTCTGTGACTCCGGAAGGTGGTGGGAGTGAAGGATGACCGGATGGGGGAGGAAGTGTGCGCCTGCATTCAGCTGAAGAGTGGGGAAGAGACCACACCAGAGGAGATCAAGGCTTTCTGCAAAGGGAAGGTGGGAGCCTCAGCGCACCTCAACTTACGGTGCTCTGTTCTTCACCCCCTGACCCCCGCTTCTCCCTGCCAACCACTCCACCCACTGTCCCCTCCCCCAACCCTATGATCCCCACCCAGCCTCATGCTTTATCTCCCTCTGGTCTGCAGATCTCCCACTTCAAGATTCCCCGGTACATCGTGTTTGTCACCAGCTACCCCCTCACCATCTCAGGAAAGGTGTGTAAGATGGAGCAGACAAGGGAGGGGCAGGATAGCCTGGGACCCGGGCACAGAAGGCCAGGTGGCCCTAACTCTGCCCCAGGGATGGGTAAGAGTATGGCAGTAGGATGACCAACTAGTCAACTCATCCTGGTTTGCCCCAAAGTTTCCTGGCTTTAGCCTAAGAAACTCCTCAGTCCCAGGCAAACCAAGACGATTGGTCGCGATCCTGGCTTTTATTCCTTTCTCTTTGCTGCAGGTCCAGAAATTCAAACTTCGAGAGCAGATGGAACGGCATCTAAACCTGTGAATAAAGGGGAGGGGGGTCTGCTAGGCCCTCCCTGCCCTTCCCCCACATCCCCCTCGTCTGTCTTTGTGATTTGACATAAAGAGCTTCTCTGTTTTCTTTGGCTGATCTCTTGCTGGTGTGGTCTCTTGGCAGCTACTATGGGATGGAGGGAAGACTCCAAAGGGGAACGAGCACTTTCAGACCCACTCCTTATCAACGCTGGTGCTAAGCACTTTGGTGTGCATTCGCTACTTAATTTAATCCTCACTCGCTCCCTTGAGATACCAAAGGGATTCGGTGAGGATTTTTAAAGACTATACGCATTTCTTTTTCATATTGTCACCAGATTAGTCCATCAAGGAGTATTCTTTTTTCATAACAGCTTCACTGAGATATAGTTCACATACCATCCAGTTCCCCCATTTAAAGTGTACGATTCATTGGTTTTTAGTATATTCACAGACCTATGCCACCATCATCACAGTCAATTTTGAACATTTTCATCTCCTGAAAAAGAAACTCTATACCCTTTAGCTATCATCCCACCTCTCCCTCCCCCCAAAACAAATATATATTTTTTTCAATCAATGAACCTGGGTTTGCTTGATGGGCAGAGCCAGATAAAGCAGGCTGTACCTTGACCCAAGAAATAAAAACAGCACTTCCTGCTTGCAATCCTTACCCTCTAGTGTGTCTACACTCAGCAGCAGCGGCCTTCTCCTCTTTTTAGACCATGAACATAAGTTTAGGGTACTCCGGGTGCCAGGCACTATGCTAGGTGCTTTCTTGAAATCTCCCCAACAACCCTGTCAAGTGGACATTAGCCCCATTTCACAAATGATGAAACGGAAACTCAGGCCATTTGGTGTCTTGCCCAGGGTCACACAGCTGGAATTAGAACCTACTTGTCCGACTCCAAAGCCCATGATCTTCCCACTTCATGGAACAGTTCAGGTGCCTACTTTCCCAGCCCTTCACCTGAACCCTGTCTCTCCTCCCCACAGGTGCGGGGGTGGGGAGGGTTGGGGGGGTCTGACGTAGGAGTTGACAGCCTAGTCTCCTGGCCTAGCGGCTTCCCCTGGGATTTTTCTGCTCCTTCAACGTCCAACCCAAGTGCCCTCTCCTCCCATACCGACTCGCCGGCCCTTGTAACAGATCGCCCCACAGCACAGAGCAGACTGGCCTAGTGTCCAGCAGATGCTGAATTAATATCTGTTGCCTTTTGTCTCTCGTTGGCTTGCTTCTCCTGTACTGTGACTTGGTCTTATGCATCAGATGTGCCCAGTGCCCAGCTCTGAGCCAGGCACATAAAATGTTAAGGAATTCATTGCATGAACTAGGAATTCCTGGGTGGGCCAGGGTACTCGCCCTCCACAGGGTGCGGAAAGCAGGCAGCGGCAGCTCACCCCAGAACCTCCCTGCGGCCAGCGAAAGGAAGGCCAGGTGGCTGCGGTGAGCGCATATGTGCCCGGCAGGTGGCGCCAGAGACCCCAGGCCCCCGGCCCTCCGGGCGCGTCGGACGCGGCGCTCAGGCGCGCAGCCCCTCTTCCTTCCGCCGGGGCGGCCCAACCGGTTCGGCTCTGCGCACCCCGTGCGCCCTGGGCGCGTCTCGGGCTCGGATCCTGCCGGGTGCACCGCGCCGCCCGCCCCGCCGCGGAGCGCACCATGTCGCTTCCCCGGGCCCGGGCCGGAGCCTGGGCGGCAGCGGCCAAAGTGGCCCAGAGGCGCCGCCGCGTGGAGGGCGCGGGAAGATCGCCGAGTCCTGTGACCCGGAGCCAGCGCGCGGCGCTTTACGTCCACGTGAGTGGGGAGGAGGCGGCCGGGCAGGAGTCCACACGGGGACTTGTCACGCGTGAGCCCACCCGCCGACTTTCCCCGCTCCCGGGCGAGGTCTTGGCTAGGACCCGTGCCCTGGCAGGGAAATGTCTGTGCCCGGGGACCCGAAGTCTCTGGTGCTCAGCAGCGCGGTGACCTTTGACCATGTGACTTCCCTTCTGAACCCCAGTTTTGTCATGTGATACTTGTCTTTCATAATCCCAGTCTTAGGGAGTTGTGTGGCTCAGATGGCGTAGCCACTGTCGACAGACCTGGAATGGGGGTGGGAATGTGTGCATCTGAACCCTGGACGTGGCCAGGGCAGCCCGGAGTCCCGGCTCACACCCTTCCAACACCCCTTCCCCCAGTGGCCCTACTGCGAGAAGCGCTGCAGTTACTGCAACTTCAATAAGTACATCCCCCGCGGCGTGGACGAGGCTGCGATGCGGAGCTGCCTGGTGACTGAGGCTCAGACACTGCTGCGGCTCAGCGGGGTGCAGCGGTGGGTACTGGGGGGCTGGAGGCGGGGCTTGGAGGGAATGGATAGGTCCGGTGCTGCAGGCCTCCTGGAGGGCTCCCCCAGGTCTCATCTTCTTTATCTTCTTTACCCAGGGTGGAGTCTGTCTTCTTTGGTGGAGGCACCCCGAGTCTGGCCAGTCCCCACACTGTGGCTGCTGTCCTGGAGGCAGTGGCCCAGACAGCTCACCTGCCCGCAGACTCCGAAGTCACATTGGAGGTCAACCCCACTTCTGCCCCAGCCTCTAGGCTGGCAGCGTTTGGGGCAGCAGGAGTCAATAGGCTGTCCATTGGCCTCCAGGTAACCAGTCTGTCCACCCCATCCCAGGGCACCCAGCCCTTCCGTGCTGTCTCTCCACTGGTCACATTCATTTATCGGGCAAACATTTCCTAATTTATTTTTTAAATATATTTTATTGATTTTTTTACAGAGAGGAAGGGAGAGGGATAGAGTTAGAAACATCCATGATAGAGAAACATCGATCAGCTGCCTCCTGCACGCCCCCTACTGGGGATGTGCCAGCAACCAAGGTACATGCCCTTGACCAGAATCGAACCTGTGACCCTTCAGTCCTCAGGCTGACACTCTATGCACTGAGCCAAACCAGTTAGGGCAATTTTTAAAAACAATTCTTTATTTTTGAAAGTATTACTATGTATGTCTCCCTTTTTCCCCCATTGACCCCCTCCAGCCGCAGGCCTTCAGCACCCTATTGTCTGTGTCCATGGGTTATGCATATATGCACACAAGGTCCTTGGTTGATTACCTCCCACCCACCCACCCTCCCCGCCTTCCCTCCGAGATTCTGCACTCTGTTCCATGCTTCCATGGCTCTGGATCCACTCAGCTTATCAGTTTATTTTGTTACTTAGACTCCACATCTGAGTGAGGTCATGTGATACTTGTCTTTCTCTGACTGACTTATTTCATTTAGCATGACACTCTCCAGGTCCCTCCATGCTTGGACAAACATTTAGTGAGCCCCTTCCGGGTGCCAAGGCCTCGTAGGTACTGAAGTCTTTGGTGACGCTTTTGTAACTATGCTATGGTCTGCGTCTGTGCTAGTCCACAGTGCTCCAAGCACCCTCCATAGTGCCTGGCACATAGTAGGTGCTCAGGAAAGATTGTTACATGATTGGAGACACAGCAGGAGGCAAGCAGGTGGTCAGCCCATTGCAGCATGGTAAGGGGGGGGTCTCTACAAAAGGCTTTCAGAGTACAGACTGAAGGGCATCTCAGTCTGATGAAACCATAGAAGCCCTCCCAGACCGGAGATGTTTGAATGAGGAGGAGGAGTTCACCAGGGGAGAGGGTGTGGGGGGAACAGACACAGGATACAGAAGAGCCTTGCATGTTTTGGGGGAGCTGCGAGTCATTCCTTGTGACTGGAGAGGCTGGACACAAGGAAGCCTTCAGCACCATGCTAGCGAGTTTGGGTTTTGCCTCGTGGTTTATAGGGGAGCCACTGGAGGTGTGTAAGTGGGGAGAAATAGAATCCTCTCGGGTTGGCCTCTCGTGTTTTCATATCCGGTATTGCTTTCCCCACTTCTAATTCATGCACCACTTACCACAGGGTTTGGGGTCAGAGCCTTGTTCTCATGGGACATACTGCAAGGAACACATCATTGCTGAGATAGTCTGGCCCCAGATGCATGCATATCTGGACTCTAATGGCAAAGAAACCTAAACCAAGAGACTTTCTGCCCTGGCTGGGTAGCTCAGTTGGTTAGTGTGTCGTCCTGATACGCCAAGGTTGTGGGTTCGATCCCCAGTCTGGGCACATACAAGGATCAACCAGTGAATGCATAAATAAGTGGAACAACAAATCGGTGTTTCAATAAGAAAATGAAAAGGAAAAAGACGTTTTGTATGTGTGGTAAGAACAGATAGCATGAGGTTGATCTAACCTCATCAAATTTTTAGTATACAGTATACAGTAAAAATTTGTTAACTGTTAGGACAGTGGTGAGCAGCAGATCTCTAGAATTTCTTCATTAAGCGATATTTTTGAAAAAAATAACTGGCCCGTACTCTTCAAAAAAATGTCAATTATCTTGAAAGCTATGGGAAGGCTAAGGATCTAGACTACAGGCAATGAATGAGACCATGACGGCTGAGTGCAACATGTGACCCCTGACTGGATCCTGGAGTGGGGTGGGGAGAGGAAATTACTACAGTAGCCATTATTGGGACAGTTGGCTAGATTTGAATATGACTGTGTATTAGATAATGGCATTGTGTCAACGTTACATTTCCTGAACTCTGTAATTGGCTTGTGGTTATGTAAGAGAATGTCCTTGTTGTGAGGAAGTACACGCATAACTATTTAGGGGTGAAAGGGTACAATATTTAAGTTGATTACATTTAAGTAACACATTTGCAAATGCTCACTAGCATGTGGCCAGTGGCCACCATCTCCTGCTAAAATGCTCTATAGCCGCACTGACTATATGCCAGGAAACACTTGGCATGTGACCACTTAAATTTAATTACCTTAACATTTAAATAGCCACATGTGTGAGCGCCTACTGTATTGGACAGTGCAGGTATAGAACATTTCCATAGTGCTGGTCTGTCCGTTACTCTCCAATGGGTCAACATCGTCATCATACGCGTGTATATTTATAGAGAGACAAAGCAAATGTGGCAAAATGTGAGCTGGTGAATCTAGATGGTGGTGTTCATTGACTTCTTTTTTCTAACTTTTCTATAGGTTTGAAATATTTTAAAATCAAAAATAAAATTAAGAAAGGCTCTTGGCTTTGGGGCCAGGCAGTCCTAAACTCCAGGTCTGACTCTGTTACTGTGTGACCTTGGGAACGTTACTTAACATCTCTGAACGTCAGTTTTCTCCTTTGTAAATTTGGAGCGAACGTTGGAGGGTTATAAGGATGAATTAGACGTTGCATAAAAAAGCTTGGCCCGTAGTGCGTGACCCTTCAGTGAATGGTATGCCCTCGGTATTGGGTCTGGCCCTGCCCAGGCATTAGGGGTGAGTTGATTACATATTTGACTAAATATAGCAGGCTAATTTTTAAAAATATATTTTATTGAGTTTTTACAGAGAGGAAGGGAGAGGGATAGAGAGTTAGAAACATCGATGAGAGAGAAACATCGATCAGCTGCTTCCTGCACACTCCCTACTGGGTATGTGCCTGCAACCAAGGTACATGCCCTTGACCGGAATCGAACCTGGGACCCTTGAGTCCGCAGGCCGATGCTCTATCCACTGAGCCAAACCGGTGAGGGCAAGCAGGCTAATTTTTAAGTTGATCATTTTTGCTTGGCCCGTGGATGATGTTATAAATGTCCAAATGGCCCTTGGCAGAAGCAAGGGTCCCCACCCCGGGTCTACAGTCAGGCGGGCCAAGTGGTTTTGTTTCCCTCTGAGCCGGCCGGTGTGCTTACCGAGCCTCTCTCCCCAGGCCCTGGATGACACTGAGCTCCAGCTGCTGGGGCGGACACACTCGGCCAGCGACGCTCTGCGGACACTGGCAGAGGCCCGGCGCCTGTTCCCCGGGCGCGTGTCCGTGGACCTGATGCTGGGGCTGCCGGCGCAGCAGGTGAGAGCCTGGCTCAGGCAGCTGGAGGAGCTGCTGCGCCTCGCTGACGACCACGTCTCCCTCTACCAGCTGTCCCTGGAGCGGGGCACTGCCCTCTTCGCCCAGGTGCAGCAGGGTGCCCTCCCCGCCCCGGACCCCGAGCTGGCTGCCCAGATGTACCAGGAGGGACGGGCGGTCCTTCGGGAGGCTGGCTTCCGCCAGTACGAGGTCTCCAACTTTGCTCGGAATGTAAGTCCTGGGGCTGCTGGCTGACGGTGGGGAGTGGGCAGGCTGAGGCGAGCCCTAGGACAGGGACCCTGTGGGGAGAAGGGTCTCAGCTGGGTCCTCGAGGCCTGAGGTGGGGGGACATTTTAACCAGGTTCCCCTTACCTGAGCAGCAACCGGGCTGCCAGCTCTGCTCGGCCCTGACTATCCTCTCCCTCCCCACAGGGGGCGCTGAGCACCCACAATTGGACTTACTGGCAGTGCGGCCAGTACATTGGCGTTGGGCCTGGTGAGTGCCTGGTGAACCATAGGGGGGTGGCTCAGGAATGGAATGTCACGGCTGTGTGATCTTGGGCCACTTATTAACCTCTGTTCGCTCATATGTACAGCGCGGCAAAAAAGTGATGTCGTTGAGTGTGTGTTTTGAGGTGCTCTTAATGCCTGGCACTGTGGTTCTCAGCCTTGGGCACCCGCCAGAATTACCGGGAAGGCTTGTTCAAACCCAGGCAGCTGGGCCCCACCTCCAGAATGTCTGGGTGCACAGGGCGGGAGTAAGGCCCGCAAATTTAGGTTTCTAGCGTATTCGATGCTGTGGGTCCGGGGATCACACTTGGAGAGCCACGGACAACCTCTGGCAGGCACGCCGAGTCGGCGGGTATTAAAGTGGGTGTGGTTGTTGATGTTGTCAGGGGCCCATGGGCGATTTGTGCCCCAGGGGGCCGGGGGCCTTGCTCGGGAGGCTCGGATCCAGACCCTGGAGCCTGACAACTGGATGAAGGAGGTGAAGCTGTTCGGTCACGGCACCCGGAAGCGCTTCTCCCTGGGCGAGCTGGAGCTGTGAGCATCTGAGGGCACAGGGCGCTTCCCCCGGGGTTCCCCTGCGGCCCCAGAACCGCCTCCATGTGCACCTTCTTATTTCTTACCTTGTCCCGTACTGCACGGTCCTCATAAGCCCCCCATACACACATCCCAGCACGGGGCTAGAAGGCTGGGAGAAGCACGAGTCTCCTCTCCAAGACCCCCGGATGGTTTTCCTTTCAGACTGGAGGAAGTTTTGGCGATGGGGCTACGCACAGACGTAGGGATCACTCACCAGGTAAGGGGTCCAGGGGCTCTGGCACACTGCTTCCTCCTAAGCCATGCATAATCATTTTACACACACACACACACACACACCTCCCATCCCTCTGGCACACTGCTTCCTCCTAAGCCGTGCGTAATCATTACACACACACACACACACACACACACACACACACTTCCCATCCCTCTGGCACACTGCTTCCTCCTAAGCCACGCATAATCATTTCACACACACACACACACACACACACACACACACCCCTCCCATTCCTCTGGCAGCTGGAGGTTGGGCTTTAGTCCAGCTGAGGCCTGATGGGCAGTGTGGTGCAATGGTGAGGGCTCTGGACTAGGGCTGCAGAGACCCAGGCTCTAGTCCCCTCTCCTGCACCATTGAGCACACATCCTCTCACCTCTCTGAATGTCCCTTTTCTCAGCTGTGTGAGGGAATAGACTAGATTAAGGGCTTCAGATGTTGTAAGTAGCACTGAGAGCTCAGATAGGAAGTACAGTCAATGATCAGTGCAACTCAAGCTTCCCTGGATGAAGTCAGGGCTCTAAAGCCCTGGCCATATCCTGAGCAGCAGGGGTAGGGGGTGGGGGATGAGTCGAGGGAGACCTGGCTTTCGGCCTAAACATGGAGGAGTGGAGGTGCCCATGTCCCTGCTGGCCTGTTGGCCTGGGCCTGGGGTGCATGAGAGTCAGTTGGCTGAGATCCCTGTGCTGGACTGTACCCTCCCTCACCCCTCCCCACACCCCCAGACACATGGCCCAGCGTAACCCCACACCTCTGCCCCTTCTGGTCTCCCCAGCACTGGCAGCAGTTTGAGCCCCAGCTGACCCTGGGGGACGTGTTTGGAGCAAGCAAGGCGGTGAACGC
Organism: Cnephaeus nilssonii; assembly: GCF_951640355.1. Classification (NCBI taxonomy): domain Eukaryota; kingdom Metazoa; phylum Chordata; class Mammalia; order Chiroptera; family Vespertilionidae; genus Cnephaeus; species Cnephaeus nilssonii. The sequence continues at coordinate 11,944,397 of NC_137090.1, forward strand.
GCTGCTGGAGCAGGGCCTGTTGCTGCTGGACCACAGGTGTGCTGGCGGTGGGAGGGCGGTTAGACGTCGCAGGAAGTCCTGACTTCCGATCACACACCTGGGAAAAGTGAGAAACGCTGATGAGGAAGGGCCTGTGGGTGCCAGGGGCCCTGGTAGACGGTGGGCATTGAAACTGGTGAGAGGAGGCAGCTGCCACACCCAGGCCTCTTGGTTTTCTAGGGGTCTTCGGTGCTCCTGGGAAGGTCTGGCTGTGCTGGACTCTCTGTTGCTGACCCTTCTACCTCGGCTCCAAGAGGCCTGGCAGCAGAAAACCCCCTCCCCTGTGCCAGGAGGGTGACGGATGTCCCTGCATTCCAGGACAGTGTCCCGGGTGGGCTTGGGGCTGGACTGATACTACGGACATCTCAGCTCTCATCATGGCCCAGCCCTGGCATCCCCAGGGGACCGCCTACAGTGAGGGGGATGGGAGGACCACTGTCGGAGGTCTGGGAACTGGCATCGAGTGTGCCCACCGCTGCCAGGGCAGGGGTCGTGGTGTCGGCGAGTGCCTCTCACTGGTGGTCTCTAAAGCAACTCCTGGCTGGCAAGAGCTGCTGAGGGATCCAGCTCTCAGGCTTCCAGCCCCTACGATACAGGACGGGACCTAGAAGGGGCTGAGCGATGCCGGCCGACCCCTGTGTGCATCCAGCACAGGGCCTGCCTGCTGGACTCTGAGAACAGTGGGCAAGATCAGAGCAAGCCCTGCCCCTTCTCTTTTGGCAACCAGGGTATGTTTGGGGTGTCGGGAGCCTCACAGACCTTCCTGAGTTTCCTCCCCAGTTCCCTCTCCCTGCAGCCTTTCCCTTAAAGAGAGTGAAGGGGGAGATAGGGGGCGGGGCAAGCAGGGAAGAGGGAGGGAAGAAGGATTCAGAAAAGACCCAGAGCCTGCTCATCCTCCCCTGGCCTTTCACTTGCAGAAATGGTCGCCTGGTGTGTATGTTAGTAGCCTAACAAGACCCTCTGGAGCCTGTCTTGACTCTGGTCCTCTCCTTTGTCTGGGCTCCATTGTGGAGCGTGGGATTCTGACTTGGGGGCTAGAGACTTAGTCTAGGCTGAGATTTCTTCCTGTTCCCTGGCCATTATTTACCCGGTGATTTTAGCATCCATCCATGATCCTTGCCCACATCTGCTGTGTATACGTGCGTGTGTGTGAGAGAGAAAGGCGTTATCCTGTGAAAAGGCTTCCTACCTCTTCATATCACCTCATCACATCACATTACTGTGATGCCCAAAGGAATTCAGTCCTGCCGCAAATCGGGGCGTGCCTCAGCCTCTGGCCGGGTGACTCAGGATGGGGTTCCCCGCCCCTCCGCGGTGAGCACGTGCGTTTCCCGTGTGCCCGGTGGGTGTGAATATCAGTCCTCCTGTGAACCTGTGGTAAGTGTTACGACTTCTCATTTCTTCATGAAATATTCAGCAGGCACTACTGGTGTGCCAGGCACTGTGCTGGGCACGCAGCGAGGAATAAGACCTGTCCCCGCCCGTGAGGAACTCACCGCCGTGTTGACAGATGCGGAAAGAGATACATTTCGGGGTGATCGGTGAGGACGTGCAGTTGGGCTTCGAAGCCGGCCACGCGTCTGGTTCAGAGGGGCTGGGAGCAGAAAGGGGGAATCCCTTCTTCTTACGACGCCTCTGGCCCGGGGGAGGCTTGCGGGGTGACTGTGCTGCCCCGGGCAGCCTCTTCCCAAGCCTTCCCCTGATCTTGATATTCAAGAAGTGAGCACGGGGCCGGAGCAGGTGCACCATCAGATAACCTGGGCCCGCTCAGGTTCCTCCCCGTGGCCAGGCTCCTGCCACCTGAGACACCCAGGCCCTCCCGGCTCACTCGGCCTGGACAGGCGCCAGGGCCAGGTGGGGGGTGGCACGGATCAGCTTCTGTGACTCAGCCTGGTCCCACCCTCCGCAGGTGAATCAGAATCTCCCGGAGGTGGAGCCCAGGAAACCAGTTTTTAAATGCTTCCTACATGGCTCTGACGATCAGGCCCGCGTGGGGAGCCCTGCCATGTGCCTTCCATCCTCAGAGGCTGGGGTCAGGAGGGACGTGGGGGACACGGCTACTTCCGCCTGCATCCAGGCCTGCCAGGCCTCGTTCCTCAAAGGGGTCCTCCACAGTGAGACTTCCGTTGTCATTTTTCACCTGCCCACCCCCCCCCAAAAAAAAGCACATGAACACAACGAAGAAGTGAACGAGCTACTTTGGTGATGAGAGGAGATGGGGAGATGGAATGTGTGTCCGTGTGTTGGTTACAACTCGAAAGAGCAAACCTTCCTCGTACAAGAGTACTCACAATTTTAGAGATTGAACCCCCCCCCCTCCCCCGACCAAGTAGTGTGCATAGGCAGGGCAGCTATTATAATTGCTATTTTATATTCAAAGAGGCTCTCTAACTTGACCCAAGTCATCTAAGTAGGAAGTAGCAGAGCTGGCATAACACTTCTGGGCATCCAGAACTTGTGTTACATCATTACCTTATACTTAACCGTGGGTCTGGGTCGACTGACCTGTCTCTTAAATTAGGCAAAATCCTGACCTTTCTCCCCTGAAGAGGCTTGAACAGTGAGAACCCACATGTCCCATCTCCATGTGACCATCCACTTCCTGGGACAGAACTCTATTTTTGCAAAGAAAGGGGCTTCAATAATACAGTTGCTATAGACTGAATGTCTGTGCCCCCAGAATTCATACGTGGAGACCTCCTCCCTGAGCTGATATGGATTGGGAGGCGGAGCTTTGGCAGGCGATTAGGTCATGAGGATGGAGCCCTCGTGAATGAGATTAGTGCCCTTTAAGAAACAAGACCTCAGAGAGCTCCCTAACCTCATGTGATGACATGGCGAGAAGGCACCGAGTCTGCTGGTGCCTTGCTCGTGAACTTCCCAGCCTTTAAAACTGTGAGAAATAAATGTCTGTTGTTTAAGCCACCCAGTCGATGGTATTTTTGTTATAGCAGCCCAAATGGACTAAGACAAGGATGAATAACTTTAGTAGATGGTGTTATTATTCAAATGTTTGCCATCCTTCTTCGAGTGCCCCTTCCTGAGGGCCTGTGGGGGGTCATCTCTCCCTGCCCTGGTGAACCTGAGAAGGACCCAGAGACTTGCCTACCCGGACTGTAAGAGCCAGTAGGTGGTCCACCTCTCTCTGCCACAGAGACCTGCCGTGTTCAGACAGAGATTGTGTCCTCAGCCTCGGTCCTCGAGTTAAGATGTTGGGCAGGGGAGCAGTCGACCTTGGAGACTTGAGCAGGGATGAGAAATTCCAATTCACTGTTGTAAGCCAGGGGATTTTTTGGGTTGTTTATTACCGAAGCATAACTGAGACTAAACTGACTGATACCATTTGTAATCCCACCATGCAAAGATTAATCACTGTTAAGATTCTGGTGTATATATTAGCAAAAATTCTTACATGCAAATGAACATATTTCGATATACAGTCTTACAAAAATGAGATAATATGCATCTTTCTTTGGAGCCTTTTTTATTTTTTTAATTTAATTTTATTGTTTAAAGCATTACAAATAGTAGTACATATGTCTCCTTTTTTCCCCATTGACCTCCCCCCCAACCTCCCCTACCCACCCCCGCACAGGCCCTCCCCCTTCCCCCAGTGTCTGTGTCCATTGGTTATGCTTATATCGGTTGATCTCTTACCTCCCCGCTCAACCCTCCCCTGCCTTCCCGCTGTAGTTTGACAGTCTGTTCGATGCTTCTTTGCCTCTGGATCTCTTTTCTTTGGAGCCTTCTTGTTCTAGCTAATATGTGGTGGGCATCTATGCATGTCAAGTTTATATCTACATCCTATTTTTTGAGTATAGCTTCATCGGAAACCACTGCATGGTTGTGCCAGGATTTAGTTCACCATTTCTTTTTTGGTGAAATGAAGGGTTTAATTTTTATTTTTCAAACTCTGTGATGAACATCTTATGTAAATATTTGTATGCACTGGCTTGATCCTTTCCTTAGGTTTAGGATAAATCCCAAGAAGTGTGGTTGCTGACTGAGGATACACATTCTTTGTTTGGATACACGATACCAAGCTACCCTCCAGGAAACCTTCATAATGCATGCTCTTGCCAGCTTGCTAGTGTTCTTGTTCCTTTATAATTTTGTCAATAGCAAACATGATCCATTTTCCCAAAGGATTCCAATCTGGAGAGCACTCTTTAAAAAAAAAAAATCTTTATTTATTGATTTCAGAGAGGAAGGGAGAGGGAAAGATAGAAACATCAATGATGAGAGAGAGAGTCATTGATTGGCTGCCTCCTGCACGCCCTCCACTGGGGATCGAGCACGCAACCCGGGCATGTGCCCTTGACCGGAATCGAACCCAGGACCCTTCAGTCTGCAGGCCGACGCTCTATCCACTGAGACAAACCAGCTAGGGCTGAAGAGCACTCGTAACCCTAGCTTTAGCATCAGCTAACATGCTGCCTTCCAGTCCGGCAGTTATTTTGTCCATCTAATCATTCAAGTCAGAGAGTAAAGAGGATGCAAACGCTGGGGCCACCCAGGTAGAAGACCCAACTGGACGTGTTTGCCAGTGTGTTGCCTCTTGAATTTCTCTTACCCACACCCACCCAGATCTCCCTCTATCTTCCTCTCCCTGCTCCCCCTTCTTTTCCCTGCTGGGATTTTTAAAAAAATATATTTTTTTATTGATTTCAGAGAGGAAAGGAGAGGGAGAGAGAATCATTGATTGGCTGCCTCCTGCACACCCCACACTGGGGACCGAGCCTGCAACCCAGGCATGTGACCTTGACCGGGAATCGAACCTCCTGGGTCTTAGGTCATTGCTCAACACTGAGCCACGCCAGCAGGGCCCTGCCCGGATTTTTAAAGCCAAATTTTAAAATTATACAAACAACATTATAGAAACATTAGAATTCTAAATGAGAAAGAAACAGCACCCACAATCAATGGCCCCAACAAATTAAACTGTTTTTATTTGCCTGTGTTCCCCTCCAGCCCTCGTCCAAATGCATGCAGGCTCTGAGCCCAGGACGCTCCTGGCACAGATCTAATTCTGCATTCTGCCCTTTCTGCTTCTCCTCCTGCCATAAGCATTTTTCTGTGTCGTTACATGGCCATCATCTTTTCAGTTAAATTGTTGCACAGTGTTCCAGTGACTGAATAATTTAATAATTATTACCCTAATGTAAGTCACTTAAGCGGCTCCCCGTTTTCCTCTGTTATAAATAATGCTGCACTGCATGCTTTGATGGAGAGAGCGTCTTTCTTCATTGGAGTTATTTCTTCAGGCCTCTTCCCAAGAGTGAGGTAGCTAGGCCAAAGGGCATGAATGCTTTAATAATTCTTGATGTGAACTGTAACATTGTTTAATAAAGGGTTTTTCTTTTTTTTCCTGCTCCAAAATAATAATGCTTTTTTCCCTCCTTTTCAACCATCTAGAAGGAAGAAAAATTTTACTACCCAGACATTACCATTACTACTACATTTGGGTAACCCTCCCTCCAGAAACCTCTCGGTGCATAGATATACATATAAATGTAGAAATAAAAATAATTTTCCACAAAAGATACCGTACTCCTGTGCCAGTTTTACAACCTGGTGTTTTGGGTATTTTTTCCCCCAGCAACATGTCCTGGGCTTTTCTAATTGGTTCTGCTACCACCAGTGCCTATGTGGTAGCATAATGTATTACATACGGTAATAGCTGTAAGCCAGGCATGTGCCAAGAAGGTTATCTGCATTAGCTCATTTAAGCTCTGCAGCAACCCGGTGAGAGAAGTTCTATTATTATCATGCCCATTTTTGCAGATGAGGAAACAGGCTCGGAGAAATTAATGGACTGCTCAAGGTCACATAGCTAGGAAGTGGTGGGGCTGGCTCTCAACTTGAGTTCTCTGGGGCTCCAAAACATGCTCATACAAATCATACACAAATGCATTCTTATTGTAAAAAATATAAAGATAATAAATGCAGCCGAAACCGGTTTGGCTCAGTGGCTAGAGCGTCGGCCTGGGGACTGAAGGGTCCCAGGTTCGATTCCGGTCAAGGGCATGTGCATTGGTTGCAGGCACATCCCCAGTAGGGGGTGTGCAGGAGGCAGCTGGTCGATGTTTCTCTCTCATCGATGTTTCTAGCTCTCCCTTCCTCTATGTAAAAAAATCAATAAAATATATTTTTTAAAAATAAAATAAAATAAATGCAAGCAATACCAAATAGAAAGGAAAGTGTGAAAGTCCCCTTTACACTTCCACAGAGGTTTGATGTGTGTATCAGTTAAAGTTTAACTGCATATGACAAAATCAGAGTCGTGTAAGCTTAAACAAGTCAATTTAGTTATTTTCCTTCCACACAAAAGAAGTCTAGACGAAGCATTTCAGGGCGAGCATGGTGGACCCCTGCTCACGGGTCACGAAGAACCAGGCTTCTGTCTTCCTGCTCTGCGTCCTCAGTTCATGGCTTCCATCCCTCAGGGCTCCATCTGGGCTAATGTGGTCCCTGGAGCTCCAACCATCACATCTGCATTCCAGGCCCCAAGAAGGAGAAAGGCTGGAGGGGCCACAGTGTGTTTTTCCCAGGTGAATCAGCCCTCTGTGAAGAGCTTCCTGGGAAGTCCCCCTGCCCCATGACATCCGCTTGCTTCTAATTGGCCACCCTTATACCTAAGGGAGGCTGGGAAATGTAGTTTTAAAGTGGGCATGTTGCTTCTTCCCGCCCCCCAGCTCAATCCCCCAGAATAGAAGGGGTGGTTAATTAAAAGGGGGAAGAACAGACATGGAGCTATCATCAGACAGCCCTGCCACTGTGTATCCTTCCCAGTCCTTCCCTATCAATGGACACATATGTACATATAGAAAATAGAGTTCAGAAAAAGTCTAATGTGTACATGGTACCTTGTTTCAATTTACATTTTAAAGTTTACCAACCAGATTAAACATTCTCCATTAAATATTGGTTTACTAATAATTGTGTTGTGTGCACATTTAAGCTCTTTGTTTATTTAGCCAATTAAAGCCATGGTGATTTCCTAATCGACTTGAGTGAACTAGATGGATAGACAGATGAGGTAGATGTTACAAGTATACTGACTCTTGGTCATATCTGCTGCAAGTATTGCTTCCACTATGCTATACTTTTAGCCGTTAATGAAGTATTTCTATATCGAGTCCATCTTTTGCCTCGTGACTTTTCTTATCAGTTCCAGGCTCCAGAGGTTTGGCCAGCTTTCAAGGTGGCTTTCCTCTCCCAGGAGACACAGTGGAACAAAAGGTGGCAGCCAGGCCCAGCTGGCCCGCATCTCCACTCCGCCACTTCCTTCCTGTGTGACTAGAGGCGGGACACTTCCCGCACCCAAGATCTTGACTGTTTAGTGAAGGAGTTGGACCAGCCCCAGGTTCTCAAACCTGGCTCTGCATCACAGCTAACCACGGCCCCACATAACACGCCCATTCCTGGACACCCCCCCTCAGATCTACAGAATCTAAACCTCTGTGCCCAGCAATCTGCACTTGTAAATGCTCTCTAAGGAGCCCGATGCTCAGCCATGTTGCAGAACCTCTGGACCCGCCAGTGTCTGCGATTGCTTCCTGTGCCGGGCTCTGAGTAGTCAGTGAGAGGAGGGAGGGAGCCCTGGGCCACGGTCATCCGCCAAAGCCAGTTTGCCCTGCCTCTTCCTGCTGGGTCACTGCCCCCATTTCACATCCAGCCTGAGCAGCAGCCCCGTCATCCTGCTTCCTTGGGGCTGGGCGTGAGGTGAGATGGTGGTCAGGTTCCTGGGCTATAGCCTGGCGGGGGCGGGCGTGCCATAGCAATGCCCCTGGAAGGGGGCCATGTCACTTACTAGCTGGGTGACCTTCGTTAAGCCACTCACTCTGCGAGTCTCCATTTTCTCAGCTCTGAAAGCAGGGACTGAGCCTTCTTCAAGGTTATTATGATGGGTGGATGGATGGGTGGATGGAAAGAGCCTGTTGCAGTTCCTGGCACAAAATGGGCATCTGACAAATGTGGCAGTTGTTACTACTGATGTTTTCATGGTGGTGTGAGTGCCCGGGGCATGCTAGCTCTAAGGAAGGCATGTCCCAAACAGAAATTCCTGGTGCCTGACAAGACGGGAACTTGTTGTTTCCCTGCGATGCTGAAACTTGTCAGAAGGTAACCCGTGGCTCAGGGCAGGACTTGCCACCTCCCAGGTAGCTGGGAGGGTGTGTGCCACAGGCAGACGGACAGCCTCCAGACAGCAGGTGACTCCTCCTACCTCGCTCTCCCCCATCAGGTCAGACGGGAATGGCCCCATTCCTCAGGTGGAGGGACCAGACCCTGGCACCTGGGACACACTCCCAGCAGGCGCCTTTCCTCTGCCCCAGCCTCCGGGTTAGGTCTCTCCTGCTGTCCTTGCTCCCCATCCTTCCCTAGACCTGATGTCTCCTCAGCTCCATTCCTGCTGGCCCTGACTCGGCCCAGGGCTCCCCCCACCCTTGAACCTGACCAACTTGCACAGGCCTCACCTGCTTTGCTTCTGGTGATTAAGACCTCAGGGAGGGCCTTAGCAGCACTGATGGGGGACAAGGTGGGCAGAGCTTTAGATCAGTGAGGAACGTGCTGTGGGAACACCCGACTTCCTGGTCCTCGCCCCACTCTGACCCTTCAAATGCATTTATGAACAATATAAAACACGTTTTAAAAACTGTCACGCAGCCCTGGCCGGGTGGGTCAGTGGAGCGGAGCGTGTGCACCAAAAAGTTGCGGGTTCAGTTCCCGGTCAGGGCACATACCTACTAGTAGGTTGCAGGTTCGAGCCCAGGTCAGGTGAGTACAAGAGGAAACAGATCAATGTTTCTCTTCACATCGATGCTTCTCTCCCTCTCTCTCTAAAAACCAACAAAAACATATTTTTTAAAAAATATATTAAAAAACAACAACATGGGAGTCCTGAGCTACCCTGGTAAGGACAGAAGATTTCATCAACTGAGAAGGAATATTGAAAAAGAGAGTTTGGAGAATCAGACTTGAAAGTGTTTGTATGCCTGTCTATACCTTCCTATTGCTGCCATAACACATTACCACAAACTTAGAACAACACAAATGTATAACCTTACCGTTCTGGAGGCCAGAAGTCTGCAATGGCTAAAATCGAGGTGCCAGCAGAGTACAGACTCCTCCTGGGGGCTCCAGGAAAGAATCCACTTGTTGCCTTTTCCAGCTTCTATTTTTTTTTTAATACATATTTTATTGATTTTTTACAGAGAAGAAGGGAGAGGGATAGAAAGTTAGAAACATCGATCAGCTGCCTCCTGCACACCTCCCACTGGGGATGTGCCCGCAACCAAGGTACATGCCCTTGACCAGAATCGAACCTGGGACCCTTCAGTCCGCAGGCAGATGCTCTATCCACTGAGCCACACCAGTCAGGGCCTTTTCCAGCTTCTAAAGGCTGCATTTCTTGGCTCATGGCCACACCACGCTGACCTCTGCTTCCATCACCTCAGCTCCCTCTCTGATCCTCCTGCCTCCCCCTCATAAGGACCCTTGTGATTACGTTGGGCCCCTCTGGATAATCCAGGATAATCTCCCTATCTCAGAATCCTTAGTCACATCTGCAACGTTCTTTTTTGCTATGTAAGGCAACAAATTCATAGCTTCCGGCGATGAGGATGCAAATATCTTTCGACAGCTATTCTGCCTACCACGCTAAGAGAGAAATTATCTAGTGGATTTGAGTGTTCTGGGCCTTAACAAGGACCCCTTTCATCTGTACAGTTTTCAGAGTACTTACACAACTTCTTTTTCCTTCTTGCATTGATCCTGGGAAGTCGAAGGCGGAGGTCTTGAGGCCATTCTGTAAGGGAAGTAGATGAGATTGGGGGTGGGGGGAGTACGGTGCCTGGGTTACAAAGATAGATGGAGACTAGGGACCGGGGCTTTTAATTCAGCATCTTCCCACCTCATCCCTACCACCCCCAGTTCTCACTGGTGGAACGGGGAAATTCCTCAGGTACCCCCACAATCCAGAGGAAGCAGCTTCCAAGGTAAGCCAGCTCCCTTGGCCCTGATTCTGCCCTAGGAGGCAGCCTTCTCCTGACCAGGACAAGGAGGGAGGGACACAGGCAGAGAGCCTTCCTTTTCATGGAGAGCCTTGGCCCAGACCCCAGGACTCAGCATCTATCCATCTCGGCGTGACCTCAACAGCAGCCCAGGCAGATGGTCCCAGGGCCTGTCCTGAAACTCCTGTAACAGGAGGACACTCTGATTCTTTTTTCTTTTTCTTTTTTAAATATATTTTTATTGATTCCAGAAGGGAGAGGGAGAGAGAGTTAGAAACATCAATGATGAGAAAGAATTATTGATTGACTTCCTCCTGCACGCCCTATACTGGAGCCAGAGCCCAAAACCCAGGCATGTGCCCTGACTGGAAATCGAACTGTGACTTCCTGGTTCATAGGTCAATGCTCAACCACTGAGCCACGCTGGCTGGGCATGATTCTTAGAAAAGTCATACAGCAAACTTCCCAGGTGATTCATAGTTTTGCCCTTGGGTGCTGCACAAAAGGAGCCAGGCTCTCTCCCTGCCCCCCAGATATTGGAAGGCAGCTCCATGAGTCCATTGACACTGCCAGGCCTCTCTCCATCCCACCCATTATTAATGATCCATGTGTACCAGCCACTGTTCCAGGAACTGGGGTATGGCTGTGAGGCTGACAGGCAAGGCCCCTGCTCCCCCAGAACTTTTGCATTCGTGGGGGAAAGACCATATAGGAATCCTATCTAATAAAAGAGTAATATGCAAATTGACTGTCACTCCAACACACAAGATGGCTGCCCCCATGTGGTCAAAGATGGCTGCTCCCATGTGGACACAAAATGGCCGCCACAAGATGGCCAGCAGGGGAGGGCAGTTGGGAGGGACCAGGCCTGCAAGGGAGGGCAGTTGTGGGCGATCAGGCCAGTAGGGGAGGGCAGTTGGGAGGAAAGAGGCCTGCAAGGGAGGGCAATTGGGGGCGATCAAGCCTGCAGGAGAGGGCAGTTAGGGGTGACCAGGCCTGCACGGGAGGGCAGTTAGGGGCAATCAGGCTAGCAGGGGAGCAGTTAGGCATCAATCAGGCTGGCAGGCAGAAGCAGTTAGGGGCAATCAGGAAGGCAGGCAGGCAAGCCATTGGGAGCCAGCAGTCCTGGATTGTGAGAGGGATGTCCAACTGCCCATTTAGGCCTGATTGGGCCTAAATGGGCAGTTGGACATCCCTCGAGGGGTCCCAGATTGGAGAGGGTGCAGGCTGGGCTGAGGGACACCTCCCATCCCCCCTGCACAAATTTCATGCACCGGGCCTCTAGTATGGGATAAAGATGCTAAGCATAGCAAAGCAGGACAAAACAGATGGTAGAGGGTGATGGCAACTCTGTGAGATTTGCACGGTCCCAAGTCTAAGGACAGGGAGATGGCCTAGGGAGCAGCAATGCTGAGATGCAAACCCACATTTCGCACCAAAGCCCCCTTGCTCCTGACCCCTACCCTCTGTGGCCCCCAGGAGGGAATGAGAGCAATTTCATCCCTGAGGCTGAAATCATGTCTTCCTGGAAACAGTGTCCAGCAGTGGCCGGACTCCAGGGCCAAGAAGAATGAAGATTCCTGCTCCCTGTAAGCTGAGCAAGTGTCTGGTAAAGAGGGTAATGGTGTGATGGGTTGTTTAACAGGGATAGTGGCCCAGCAGGTATGGCTCAGTGGTTGATCCTCAACCTATGAACTAGGAGGTCGCGGTTTGATTCCCAGTCAGGGCACATGCTGGGGTTGTGGGCTCGATCCCCAGTGGGGAGCATGCAGGAGGCAGCCGATGGATGATCCTCTCTCATCCTTGATGTTTCTCTCTCCCTCTCCCTTCCTCTCTGAAATCAATAGGAATTTATATATAAAAAGGGCCTCTCTTCCATGGTAGCCCCTGGGCTGGCAACAGTCCCTCTAAACCCACGCCCACTCCCGCCTACGGTCCCCTCAAGGCGGTGCTCCAGTCCTCACTCCTGCGCACCTCGCACCTTGGCACCTACAAGCCTCCCACACACGCCCCGCCCCCCACTCCCCCACCAACTCCTTGACCCCGAGCATCTTTGTGCAGCACCGTCCTCTGGGAGGCAGCGCCCTCTTGACCCAGCCGGTGGGGGGGGTGGGAGGGCGTGGGGGTGGGGGGGCTTCAGGACACTGAAGCAAGCCTGAAGGGCTCGCACGTGGCGTAGGTTGTGTCCGGGCCTGGTCCCGGGTCCGCAGACTAGTCTCCGCGGGAGGGAAATTCACAACATATTCTTCATTTTCATCTTTTGGGTGCAAGGTCAATGGGACAGTAAAACACACGTCGTTTTGCTGCCTTACCGGTGTTGTTTGAAATCGAGAGAAGAGATTGAAATTAATGGCTGAAACGAGATAGTTTTTGTCTTCACTTCCTGGTAACATATCGCACAGAATCTAAAATGGTCAGGACTACCAAATTCAAATCCAGAGTTGTGGTTTAAGCTCCTCTGCTTTGCACATTGTGTAAAGTCAGAATGAGCTATCTAATGATCTGACACACAGTACCCACAGTGTGCTAAGTTCAAAGATTATTTTAATAAAAGGAATAAAAATAGGAAAAAAAAACACAAAAAAACAGGGATGGTGGCTGAATTGAGGGGAATGACCCGGATGTGGAGAGTGAGCCAAGTGTGTGTGGGGGGATGGGGGTGGCCAGGTGCAGGGTGTGGGATGCAGACGATAGGGGAGAGGGCCAGGTGTGCACGTGGCGGAGAGGCAGAAGTGACAGGGTGAGCTGGAGGAGGGAGACAGGTGTGAAGGGGATGAGCTGGCTGTGAGGGGTTTGAGAACAGGCCCCCGCCCCCCCCCCCCCCAGCCTGGGGCTTTAGAGGGTGTCTGTCCCTGGAGAGGGATGATGCAGGAAACACTCGGGGCTCCAAGGAGGTTGCTCCCTGTTGCCAAGCTGGGAGGAGGCGGCTAAAGCTGTGGTGGCTGAAGGATGCTTCCCCCTCCCCGGAACCTGAACTGGTGTCTTCTCCCCTCTGGGCCTTGGTTCCTGCTGCGTCCTCACCTGGAATGCCTGCCACCCTACCTGCCTGCTGAACTGTTCAGTGGCTCCCCTCAAATGCTCCTCCTCTAAGAAGGCTCCCCTATTACCCATTCTGCCTTTCCCAAGTTGTGATTAATCACGAGGCCCCGAGCACACACATTAGAGTCATCTCTGGGTTGAACTTTGGGTTGGGGTGGCAGCACGGGACAGGCTTCCCTGCTCGTACGGAGCTCACCTTCTCAGAGCAAGCGTGACCACAGGCCATCACATACACAAAGTAATTCCAGAAGGCGTTAAGGTTCCGGGGGAAAAACGAATTGGGTGCAATCATAAAGTTGAGATAACAGAGGGGCTGTTTTAAATCGGAGGTCAAGAACTGGAACCAGCAGTATGTGAAGGCCCCTACGCTGGGGGGGGGGGGGGGGGGGCGGGGGGCGGGGCGAGGGGACGCTGGCTGGTTTGGGAAGCGGTGGGAGGCCAGAGTGGCTGCAGCGAGAGCGGGCGGAGGGAGGGCACCAGGTGAAAACCCAAGGGGAGCCCTCCCTGGGTTTCGGAACCGGCGAAAGGAATGATCCGGTCCTGGTTGTGCAGGGGCAGAGCGAAGGCGGAATCGGGGCAGTTGGGGAAGGGGCTGGCAGCCACAACACCCAGATGGGCGGGGCGGGTCACGCAGCCCCTACCCGCCAGCTCCCCCAGCTCCCCCAGCTCCCCCAGCTCCCCCAGCTCCCGGGGCCTCGCCCCACTCCGCCCCACCTGGCTGGTGATGTCAGGACGCCACTTGTGACGTCACGGTCGGGCCCCGAGGGGTTCCACGCCCGGGTCCGCGCTGAGGAGGAGCGGCCTTTGGCGGCACGTGAAGCTGATCCGATGAAACCGGTAGCCTCCAAGCCGTCTCCGCCCAAGCTGTTCGGTGCGTGCGCGCCCCCGCGCGGGGCGCTGGTTGCTATGGACGCGGCGGCGGCCGCTGGGCCGGAGCGCAGGGTCGCGGGGTCGCGGGGTCGCGGGGTCGCGGGGACTGCTGCTCGGCCACCTTATCCAGGGTTCCCGCGGGGTAGGACCAAGCTCTCAGGCCGGCGGACACTATGAAGTCTCTAAAGAAGGAATCCCGCCTCAGGATCACTCCAAACAAATTCTTGGAGGCTGCAGAGAGCTTGAAAGGTTGGCGCTGGCTGCCTTGGGCGCTCAGGAGACCGCGGCAGGGGCAGGGGTGCTTGGATGGGATTGGAGGATGGGGGTGACACCAGGATGGAGGTAAAGATCTCTGGGGAATGGGGTATGGGGCAAAGGTGTACCCCGTACCTGAAGAGATGGTAAACAAGGCGGAGAACCCCTCCCGCCCCCAAGGGAGGGGGCACAGGGCACTGGGGCTTTGGGATGGGGACATAGGAAGTGGGGGGACTGGCTGAGGCCTCAGGGATCAGTTGTTGGGGAGGTGGCCCTGGGCAGGAAGGCATAGGAGACCCCTACCTGGAACCATATCTTAGGATGGGACGCAGAAGGGAGAATCTGGGTGGGGGGACGGGGGAGAGGAAAGCCAGGAAAGTTTAAGACGAGGAGAGACAGGACATTGGGGTCCTTGGGGGAAGAAATGCTGGGAGGAATGCAAGACACATGTTGAGGTGGGCAACCAACCAACCTCAGTGGGATTTTTGGGGGGTGTCACCTAAAAGTCCTGCTGGAAAACAACCAAGAAATGCTAACTTGGCTACTTCTATTTCTGGCTACCTTTTCCCACCACCTACGTGCCTTTTTCGGCTGGGTGACACCTGTCCCGCTTGTAGAACCTGGAGACAGTCACTAGACATGACAGCTTCCTGGCCTCTGCAGCTCCCCCCTGGGAGCCGGTGGGACAGCCCCAGGGTGCCTGACGGCAGGCGGATCCCCAAGGACACGTTCCCGTTTGCAACTCACCCTCCCTTCCATCTTTTTTTGTGGTTTCCATTTATTTATTTTATAATTCTCTATTGATTTCAGAGAGGAAGGGAGCAGGAGAGAGAGACAGAAACATCAATGATGAGAGAGAATCATTGATCGGCTGCCTCCTGCACGCCCCCCACTGGGGACCGAGCCCGCAACCCAGGCAGGCGCCCCTGGCAGGAATCGAACCTGGGACCCTTCAGTCCACAGGCCGATGCTCTATCCACTGAGCCAAGCCGGCCAGGGCGCGGTTTCCATTTATGGAGGGCCTGATGTGTGTGGGCACTGTGCTGGGCAACAAAGGTACTGGTATTAACGACGTGGCCCCAGCCCTCAAGAAATTAATTCCAGTGAACTCCCGGAGGAGTAACCAGACACTGTAAATGCTGCAATACAAGCACCTGTAGGCACTGAGGGGGCTCAGAGCACCTGACCCAGTCCTCGGATGGTAGACTGAGGAGGGAAGGTTTTTTGAAGAAGGTGACACATTTCTGGCCAACCAAAAACAAAATAAAAAGGAGCACTTTACTTCTCCAGGTCTAGGGAGCAGCGTGAGCTGAGGCGTGGAATTGTGAACTTGTATGACCTTGGTGGCCAGGGCAGAGGTGGCCAGTGTGGAGGAGAGGGAAGGGAGCCAGAGGGGCTTGCACAGATAGGTCAGACCATGAAAGGGTCAGACCGCGAAAGCCAGCTGTGAGGAGAGGGGTCGGCCGGCTTGGAGTCAAACTAACAGGAGCTTAGCTGATTTTCAGCATGGCTTTCTTTAATGCTGCTTTTATAGTATGAAAGCCCGATGTACACTACATTGAGATGCTGTTTCACGATACGATATTTGGCTGTTGTGTTCATCCTCACCTGAGGATATTTTTCCATTGATTTTCAAAGAGAGTGGGGAGAGACAGAGAGAGAGAAACATCGATGTGAGAGAGACACATCAATTGCTTGCCTCCTGCAGGCGGCCCTGGCAGGAGCCCCAACCAGGGCCGGGGTGGAGCCTGCAACCGAGGCACTTGCCCGCCCTTGACCGGAATCGAACCCAAGACCCTTCAGTCCGAGGGCCAACACTCTATCCACTGAGCCAAACTGGCTAAGGCATGATGCACTGTTTAACAGTTAGGAGAGGAAGAGAGAAGAATAACTGATCTCCTTTCCCAAGGGCAGTCAAGGGCTTCCCTAGCTACTACTTACCTAGTCTCTGGAGAGCTTATCAGATTTGAATAAACCAAGGCAAGATTTTTCACTGCATATTTTTAATAAGGGGAAATTGAGTTTATTAACTAGCCCTTGAGTTAATAACATGCACCAGGATGAGGAGGGGAAAAACCCCAAAGTATTCAGTTCCTCTAAATATCTCAGGGGAAGCCTCTAACTACGGCCCCCTCCCCACATTAGAATACAGCTAACTGAGTGTAATCTTGTAATCTTGTGCTAGGTTATTCCAAGGTCTCTGAATTATAAGCCAAAAGCAAGCAAATATTGTGACTGTAAACACTTTCAGGTCTTGTTGCTAAGGCACAGGGGACTCTCCCAGGTCCCCCTCTCCCATCAAGTAAAGCTCTGCTCCGGTAGGGACAGCGCCTCCCTGGGTTCCCCAGCACAACCCCGAGGTCAGAATTCCCTGAAGACTGTAATGAACACACACACAAAATAATAACATTTAGATAAAACAAGAAGCAGAAAAATTGAGACCCGGTTTCTCCTCCCTCTGCAGCTATCCTCTCTCCTGCCCACTCCTTCCCTACCCCACCTGAACACCTTGCTTCCGGCTGCCCGGTCTAGCCCCAGCAGAGGTATCACCTGACTGCCCCACTCAAGGGGCTGACGTCAGGATCAGCTGTGTGACTCAGCAGGAGCCCCACTCCGCTTGGGTTTCCAGACCAGAGAAAAGGAAACAGCTAGACCTCTAGTCTACACAGTCAGTAGTGAGACACCCTGGGACCCTGCAGCATCTCCCTGCAGGTCCTAAAGTGACCGTAGTCCCCCTGGCTTACCCTCACCGGATGAATCACTCTGAAATGTGCTTTCATTTCATTCTCCTGGACCAAACCTCCTTGCTGCTGACAGAGGATGAGCAGCTGCTTCCGCTTTGCTTTACAAAAGTCACCATGCCCTGGTGTCCCCGGTCTCACTCCCACCTCCTCCACAAGCCTCTGTGTCACCACGCCTCACAAATGCCGTACTCCGCCCCGCCTCCACCTTTGCTCTAACTCTGACCCCACCTGGAACACCTCTGTCTGCTGCTCCACCTGCAAAGCCTTCCTGCCCTTCAAGGCCGAACTTGGCCTGTGAAGCTCCCTCTGACCCCTGCAGCTGCTCTCCCGAACCTCTGGCTAGAGCCCTACACTGCATGAGCCACATCCATCTGTTCCTGCTTTGACATGGAACCAAACCTGTTATCATCTGTGCCAGTAATGTTAGGCCCTTACGCTATGATTCGTGTGGGCGCGTGTCTGGTGTCTTTTTCAGTTCCTCAGCAGAAGGAGCCATATTTTAACCTTTTTTTTTTTTTTTTACCATCTTCTCCATAATGTATAGTACCTAGAAGGTACTTGGTAAATATTTTCCAGGGTGAGTGAAAGTTTAAAATGTATGTGTGATTTGGAATATTTTGTATAACTAGAACACACCATTCCCTGGCTGTATGTTAAGAGAACCTTCTCAGATAAACCTCAGGCCAGAGTTCCACTATTTCAGAAATCTGTTTTTTTGGTTTTTTTTTAATTCTTTATTGTTAAAAGTATTACATAAGTCTCCTTTTTTCCCCCATTGACCTCTCCCCGGCTGCTCCCACCCTTCATATTTCAGAAATCTTCAACAGTGGTGAAGTTTTATACATTCGAACACGATCATCAGACACCCACCAGTAAAAAGCACAGAGCTGGAGATGTTTAATCCCCTTGGGAAGGCATAGAACCAGCCACGGTGGTGGACAGAGGAAGCAGATGTCCTGGAAAAGAGAAATAACACCATCACATTTATAAAAGCAGACCTCCCGTTGGTACCAGTTCTCTCTCGGGCTGCACCTCCACGCGTGGCAGCGGGTGGGACCAGGGCCGTGGGGTTTAGCTGACGATGCTCCCGAGTTTCCGCCGACCCCAGGGCCGAGGAGATGGACTCTGGCCCGGAGGCAGAACTTAAGAGTTATGTTTAGAATGATTCTGGTTGGGTTTTCTTGTATGTGTGCTTCTTTGTCACCAATTATGTGGGCATTTCCTAAAAAAAAGAGAGAATCTGACTTTGGTAACCAAAACACCAGCTTTGATGTGTTAGCGAGATTGCCTTTTAAAAAAAGGCGAGTGCTTTGGTTCCATGTCAAAGCAGGACACAACCCGGTTCTGTTTTCATGTCCCTGAGGTCGGGACTCGGGTTTTCTTTTGATTATATTCCGTAGGCCTTACATCAAACCATTCTAAACCAGAGGGCAGCCGACAGGAGGCTCCAGCCAGAGAAACGAGATGCATGTGAAATGTTAGCCACCCCTGTGGGAGGAAGGCAGGGAGGGCGTCCTCTTTGCAGAATGACTGGCTTCGGACATGAGTTCTCCTGCCGGGCTCCGGCCTGGCCCGTGAGAGGAAGAGGCTCAGAGCTCTCCAGCTCCACCAGCCGCTGGCGTCATCAGCCGCTTCGTGCGTGACTGCCGTAGACCCCTAAATAATCTCGTCCTCGGTTTTGCACCCCCTAGCCCATTCCTTGCTACGTCATGGCCCCCAGGGTGAAGTCCTTTGCACGGCTCACTAAGCTCTTCGTGATACGGCTCCTATGTCCCTCTCCAGGCACGCCTTCCTCCCTCCCCCCTCGCTACCCTCCAGCGATTTTAAAAACATGCTTTGCGTTCCGGGGGGCGCTCCATTCTCTCTCGCCTCCAGGCCTCTTTCTGCTCATCCCTTTAGACTGCCTGGTCCCCAAACCCTCCCCCTGGTCTATGTTCTCTTCATCCTCCATTTAAACATCACCTCATTAGGAAGCCCGCCTTGACTACCCCCAGAATTGGGCGGGGACCCCCCTGGCTGCTCCCATAGTTCAGCCTGACAGCCTTGTCTTCGTGGGTGTGTACTCTTTGAAGCCTTATGTTCCCAGAGCCTGGCACATAGAAAATACTTAAACAGTATGTATTAAATGGTCAGCCATGGGTGTTCTGTTCCCCCCCAGAGCATCGGTATTTTAACCAATGTCTTAAGAAAGCTGATGCTGCCCTTGCTGGTTTGGCTCAGTGGATAGCGTGTCGGCCTGTGGACTGAAGGGTCCTGGATTTGATTCCGGTCAAGGGCACATACCTCGGTTGCAGGCTCCTCCCGGCCCAGGTCCTGGTCGGGGCTTGTGTAGGAGGCAACTAATCGATGTGTTTCTTTTGCATCAGTATTTCTGTCTTTCCCTCTCTCTCCCGCTCTCTCTCTAAAAATCAATGGAAAAAATATCCTGGGGTGAGAATTAAAAAAAGAAAGCTGATGCCTTCACCCATGAGAATGGAGCAGTGCTAGCAATGGAGGAGCCCAGGTGTCCCAGACCACGGTGCATCCGAACCACCTGCCGAGTTTTATAGAACCAGCTCCCCGGGCCCTGGCTCCACGCAGGAGCCAGGAAGCTGTAGTTGTAAAACTCTCCTGAAGATTGAGAGGAAGACACTGGACTGATATTTGGGAACCACTGATTTAGTCCAGCTTCCTCTTTTTACAGACAGGAAGACTCGAGGCCAAGAGAGGTTAAGTGATGTACCCAAGGTTGTCTAGCTTATAAGTAGCACAGCCTGGGCGGGGGCGGGGGGGAGGGGGGTTGGCATCTTTCCATGTCAATTCCAGCTAAGAAGCCTCAGTCAGTGAGGCAGGCCAAGGGCCACGGGCAGGGGAGTCTTCAAGAAAAACTCCCGCTGCCCCAGGCAAGTGTAGCCCAGTCTCCCTGGCAGCCTCTGCTGCCTGTGGCCAGCTCTGCCTCCCCGCTCTGGGGCCTGATATATATATCTATCTAGAAGCATTTGTCACCTTCTGTTTCTCTTCAGAAAAGAAGCGGGCAAAGATCCCTGAACAGTCCACACCCCCCATTCAGGAGGAACCCGAGCCTGTGAGCAATGTCCTGCAAGGAGATGACATTCTGGCCTTGGCCATTAAGAAGGAAAACTTGAAGAAGGTAAGGGTGAAATCCAGGGACCCCTTCCTGCCGAGCTTTTCTCTCCCAGCCTGTGTGTTCTAGAACATCAACCATGCCCACCCTCTCTGCTGCCTCCTTCCTCACTGGGCGTGTCTGATTCCATGGAAAAACCCATTGGGCGCAAATTCTTTTCACTTCTGCAGCTAAAGGAATGTACTGTGTTTGTTTGAGCATTCCTGAGAGGCATATAGAACCACAGGGGAACGAGAGAACGAGGTGTCTTGCTCCCCAGGGAGCCAAGAGCCATCATCCCCATTTCACAGACGGGAAAATGAGTTTAAGAGTCAAAGTCACCAATGCCCATAAACCTGCTACTCCCTAACCCCAGGCTTTACCTGAAAGAATCAGGCACTTCTCACCTGAACTGTCTGGAGGCACAAAATGTTTTTGTTGTTTTTTTAAAATCCTAACCAGAGGATTTGTTTATTGATTTATTTTTATTTTTTTAGAGAGAGAAGAAGGGAGAGAGAGAAACATCGATTGGTTGCTTCTCCTACATGTCCCGATGGGGATCGAACCTGAAACCTGGGTATGTGCCCTGACCTGGAATCGAACCCACAACCTTTAGGTGTACGGGGACAACGCTCAACCAACTGAGCCACCCAGTCAGAGCATAAAATGGTATTTTTCCCCCTCAAAGACATTATTAAGTCTCTCGTCTGTTGCAGAGGCGTTTTCCTCGACAGAGCATATGGACAGAGCTGGAGAAACAGATTTGCCAGCCTTCAGGAATTCCACAAAGACTTCGGACAGAGGCGACGGGGGTGTGTCTCCTCCTCCAGATCTCAAGTGGAATTCTCCTCTGTTTTGTTTCTTTATAGCAACACATTCCTCGCTTTATTGAAACAGCAGATAAATCTGACATCACCCAGAAATTTCTCATCCGTAAAGTCAAACCCAAGGATCCTGGGAGGAAGGTCTGCCACTTGGTAGCACATCCTGCCACCCCAGATGCCACCATGAGGCCCCTGGACTACTCCGGTATGTCCGGCCCCGGCCCCGGCCCCGCCGGCCTCAGAATTCACGGGCCAGCCTGGAAAGAAAGCGGGGTCTCCATCAGAAAGGAGCCCCCGGGCATCATTGACATTCACCTCTTGCTGCAGCTTGTCTTCCCCACCCCTCTCCCCAGGTCCCCGTGACAGTTTCTATAGCGGTGACCAGATCCTGCCCCACCACATCTTGGGGAGTCTCCACGACTTCAGGAGAATTGCAGTTGCTCAAGGGAACATCGAGGTTCGTTTGCACAGAGCTGCCTGGACGGGGCCAGTCACCAAAGTCCTTCCAGTCTCACACCGGCAGAGCCAGGCAGGCTGGGGTTACAAAGACAGTCTAGTCTCTGGGCCCCGGAGTCTGAAGTGACACGTGACCCTCCCCCCGAAACAGTGACGCCCGCTTCAGCGAGCTTCAGCCCAAGTCAGGAAGTCACTCTAAGGACGCAGAGGTGCCTCGGGGAACGCAAAGGCAATAGCGTGTCTGGCTGGGTTAGACTGAACCCACAAAGGCATCAGGGTTCCGGGCCTGTGCCCCCCTAATCGCCTTCTGCTCCTCTGTGCACCGGCTCCGTTTTCCCTTCTCCAAAAACCGGCCTGCTCTCCTCGGTCCACAGCTCCAGGGCCACACAGAGGGCCTGCGTGTCCCCGACTTTCCCACCGTGCAGTGCTGCTCTCTGTCTCGGTTCCTTCGCTTCCCTGGCTCCAGACTAAGAATCTCACTGGTCAGGGGCTAGCCTGGGGTCATCTAAAAATGACCCCGTCACCCTGCAGGGGAAGGTGTCCGTGAACATCAGTCGGCGGACAGACACAGGGAAGGATCTGGAACACAGCCTCAGCACAGAGGTCCCCGTTCTGGGGGAGAGGAGACTGGTGGCGGTTTCCACGGCCCCCTGGTTCTGGGACCTGTTTTCGGTCAATCACAACCTCCGGGTCCTGAAGAGGAGGGATCCCCACCAGAGTGGGCGCACAGCAGGGATTTAGGCCTAGAGAAGTCTCAGCTCGGCCCCAGCTTAGCGCCTCTCACCACCCCCCACACACACCTTGTGCTTTTCAGCTGGCTGAGCTGATCCACACCCCACCCTGCCTGATGACCCTCGCCCCAGCTGCTGACGAGCCGAAGCAGGAAGCCCCCAAGGAAGAGAAGCCACCTCCCTGGGCCCCACCTCCTCAGAACAACTTTATGAAAAACTGGCAGCGCAACCTAGCCCTGTGGAAGAGGCAGCAGGAGGCCCTCAGCAGTGAGCAGAGAGGATGGGCGCCCGCCTGGCGCCCCCCACCCTGCCCCCAGCACCCGGCCCTGCTGCTGGGCGTGCTCTCTCCCTGCGCCTGTCCTGTGAGGGACTCGGGCTGAGCGCGTGGTGCCGTTCACTCGCTCCCCGGTGTTTCTCCCTCGGCGGGTCCTGAGATCAGTCCAGGGACGGGGCTGGCCGGTGCTGAGTGCTGGGCCCCCGTTGGCTCCGATTCGGTGGAGGGGCTGCATTCTCGGCTCTTCTCCCCAGAACGCCTGAAGAAACCTGTCGGCGAGCTGCTGATGCACATCGGGGAGACCTACAGACAGATCCAGGAGGAACGGGCGGTCATTGACCGAATCTTGCCCACGCAGCATGATGGGAAGGTAAGGACAGCGTTCCCACGTGCCCTGTGAGGAGGAGGTCTGGACACAGGGACGGCTGCCTGCCTCGGTGTGCACAGCGGGGGACATGACAAATCTGTCCACTGCAAAGCAGTGTTAAGCCCTCAAGGCCTTCATTAAAAGGACATTATTGGTCCTATTATTGGGCGTTCAGGGACTGGTCAGTTACGTAATTCAGCCTGTGGTGGTCAGTGGTGGTGAATGTGAGGAGAAAGACAGCCCGGGTCCTGAGTTCCTAGAACAGTCCTAGTGTTCCCTCTTAAAGGCCGAGGCCCCAGCTTTTGGGCGACCCAGGGTACCCTGTTGTGTCTGGTGTGTGAGTGCAGTGTCCGCGCCACCCACACTGTCTGGGGCCAGGGAAAGGCTATCGGAGGGCGTCCTGAGAACGAGAGCGTGCTTGCTTCTCTCCTGCGAATCCCCAGAGCGAGCGTCTGTTGTCCACGGTGCTCTTGTCTCCCAGCGCCCCAACCCCCAGCCCCTCTCCAAGGTGTCCAGGTGATCTGACTTGTCTGCCCTTCCTTGCCAGTGCTCTGAGGAGTCCAGTGGGTTCTGGAGTCGACTGGAATACTTGGGAGACGAAATGACGGGTCTGGTCATAACGAAGACAAAAAGTCAGCGTGGCCTCCTGGAGCCAGTCACTCGCATCAGGAAGCCGTACTCCATCCAGGAGGAGATGGGTGAGGAGCGGGGTCCCGGGGGGCGGGGGCCAGGCAGTGTGGCCCTGGTACGGGACCGACCGGGGATCAAGTCCCCTAACCCTCCGGAGGTCCAGTCCCCAGTTCAGTTAGACAGTGATAGATGGAAGAGGGGGCGGAAGGGCGTGAGAGGGAGGCCCTAGGGCCGTGCGGCGGCGCGGCGGCCATGAACCACTGTGGCCACGGAACACCTGGAATGTGTGGCTGGGCTGGGCTGACTGAGATGTAAGTGTAAACTATGCACTGATTCGTACGCGAAATTTCTTATTAATAATTTTTATACTGATTACATGTTGAAATGGTAATATTTTTGATGCATTGGGTTCAACTAAAACGAATTCCCCCTGTTTCCTTTTGACCTTTTCCAACCATCTGGGCAGTTTTAAATGACGTGCCTCACAGTTGTGGTTTGCGTGCTGTTTCTATTGGGTAGCGCAGCTTTCACGGCTGCCGGGCCCCTGTGGTCAGAGCAAGTTAGTTGGCCTCTCTGGCCCCCTGTGTCCACATCTGTGAACCCCGACGGGTTGTGAGAGGGTGAAAGGAAGCGTGGTGTGTATTAAAGAGGTTCTGGCCCCCTGCTAAACACCCAGGAAAGGTGGCTGCTGTTGTTTTTACGCATTATCATCCGAAGATGCGGTGGTTTGGAAGCTAATTTTGCGGGAGTCCTGTGTGGGGTGGCCAAGGCGCAGGAATGGGCAGGAGGACTGGAGCCCAGCTGCACAGGGAAGCCGTATTCCCCACCCCCCCCAACCCCCTTTCCCAGAAATGGTGCTGGCATGGGTGTGTTCAGAGCTCTTGAGAGTGAGGGGAAGGTCCAGCGGCCCGTACTGAGGGCCCTCGGACCCTGCGGTAGGATTGCTGGCCCGGAAGGATGCGCGGTACCGCTACACCTGGGACCGGAGTCTGTTTCTGATCTACCGGCGCAAGGAGCTGCAGCACATCATGGCGAAGCTGGGTTTCAGCCAGCAGGTTGGTCATGTCTCCGTGCCCCGTCCGAAGCCCCTTAGGGTGGCACCTGCCCTCAGTCGGCTCATCTTTCCTTTCTTGGTCTCTCGGAGGACATTGATGGCCTGGAGGTGGTGGGCAGAGGGCAGCCTTTCTCAACGGTTACAGTGAAAGACTTTTTAGTGTTTGAAAAGAGCCAGAAAAGTTCCTCTGGAGACATAATAGCCGTGTGAGTCGGCCTGGGCCCTAGGGAGAGAGGCTGGGGAGTGGGGCTCCCCCGCCCCCCGCCGCCCCCGATGCTGCCGCCCCCTCCTCTAGCCCATTCCAGCACCTGTGCTCGCTTCCCCATGGCCATCTGCTCCCTCCTAGCAACCAGCTCCTAACGGGGATTTCCCAGACATCCCTTCGCTGGGAAGGGGGCGCTCCAGGCAGCACTGTGTGTGTCCGAGAACCTCCCGCCTACGGGAAGGGAGCCGGACCAGGCCGAGCTCCAGGGGAGCTGACGATGCTCCGTGGGAGGGCAGAGCTGGCAGCCACTGCTGGGGGCTCCGTGTGGCCAGGCGATGGCAGCCTCCGGGGAAAGACGCCATTGGTTTCCCTTACAGCGATTTATTGACCGACTACTCTGAGGCGGCCCCCATGCCCATTCTTGGCCCTTCTCTGCTGTTCTGTGGGAAGCCGGCCTGCTGGATCCGAGGCTGTAACCCCCATGACAAGGTACGCCTGCCTTCGGCCTCACCCTCACCCATCTGCTGGGTGGGCCTCCCTTGAGTGCTGTCTCAAGGTGACTGCCCGTCACAAGGAGCCTGCCGCTCCCCGCCTGCATTTTTACCTGGCCTTGCATTCAGCATGTCTGAAAATGGTAACAGCAAGGCTAGCGCGACCCAGAATAAAGTCACAAGGCCGAAAGGGGAGAGTCACAAGCCGCCCCGTTTGTACCCAGTCCCCAAGAATGCGTGTAAGCAAACTTCTCCCACTGGGCGTGGCTCTAAGGAGGTTCTACAATATTCTTTGGATGCTAAGGAGCAAAAATGTTCATCCGGTATAAAATCTGTTTTGTTTTCTCTTCTTCCTGTGGACGGCACCTCAGGGACAGCCGCTATCGGGGTATGACACCCCTCTGTCTGAGAGCAGCCAGGCCCTGGAGGCCCCGGACCAGGGGACATTCCGTGCCAAATCCAGAAAAGTCCCTGGCAAACTGGGATGAGTTGATTCTCCCAGGCCAGGGCCTCCCTCCAAGACACGTCTCACGCCGCCTCCTCCCGCAGAAGCAGATTGGCATCGCCGTCCGCCTGACCTTTGAAACCGTAGAACGGCAGAAGACATCTTCGGAGCTGACCGTGGTCAACAACGGCACCGTGGCCATTTGGTATGACTGGCGGCGGCAGTTCCAGCCGGACGCTTTCCAAGACCTGAAGAGAAACAGGACACAGCAGTTCTACTTTAACAACCGGGAAGGTACCTAGGAGGCGCGGCCGGCCCTGCGCACCTTCATGTCCAGACGCTGACGTCGAGCGAGTGCCCAGCTCCTGAAAGTTCAGGCCCCTCTTCCCTGCCTCCTCCCCTCTATTTCCTCCGTGACGCGTGTTATCTCCTAACTGTTCATGTCTGCTGGGGGCAGGGAGGTGAGCCCCGGGGGAGCAGGAGCATTCTAGGGGTTCAGTTACATTGCACAGACCCGAGGCCGGGATGATCAGCTATGCCTGTTTCCGGGGGCTTTCCCATTTCAGCACCGACAGTCCCCCAACCCAGGAAAGCCCTCCTTCCCGGGCAAACCAGGACGCGGGTGGGGGGGGTGGGGGGGGGGTCACCCTGCCTGGGGCTCGGTTAAATGTATCCCCAGAGGCTTAGGACTCGGCTACCTGCGGACATGCAGGCGTGGGGCTCCCTCCGTGAGCTCCTTCTCGGTGCAAACCTCTGTCTCTGCCCCCTCAGGTGTGATTCTGCCTGGAGAAACGAAAACCTTCACCTTCTTCTTCAAGTCTGTGAATGCTGGGATCTTCAGGGAATTCTGGGAGTTTGGAACTCACCCCACCCTGTTAGGGGGTGCCGTCCTGCAGGTCAATCTCCACGCAGTCTCCCTGGCCCAGGACATTTACAGGGATGAGAGGAACTTACTGGAGGTAAGGAAGGGAGCCGGGGCCTCGGCCCCGTGTGGACGTCAGATAGGTGCAGTGTCCTTCCTAGCCCTGCCTGCAGGGCTCTTGTTCCTCTCGGCTAGTCTTGCTCAGCAAACCACCTCCCAGGACTTTGTGAGGTAAAAGGTGGGTGGCAGGCCAGAGCGGGGCAGTTTTGAGCCCCACCCTGCCTGGCTCCCACCGCCGGGAAGAGATGAGGCTGGGCCTCTGGGTGCAGACTGCGTGGAAGTACTTGAGCACAAACCCAAGGAACGACCCTGCACCCGGGTACTGTATCTGTTCACTGCTGTTTGGTACCCTCCAGTGGCGTTGCCTTTAACTGGCAAGACTTCAAAACCACAGAGAGCAATTTAACCAGGGGGGCCGGCACCCGGGAGCGAGTGTGAGGTGGGGACTGGGCGTCTGCTGGGCCCCCACCGCGTCCACCGCCTGGCCGCCTGGCGTTGCCCTTTGTGGGATTCCGTGGAAAGCTGTGCTTTTCTGTCCACCGTGGTCCCCAAACACGAAGCAGCTGCTGCGGCTGAGGCTCAGCCTGCGGCGATCAGAGGTGACTTTGACACGTGCAATGTCTGTTTCATTTGCTAGTCTAGGACTGGCCTTTCTCTCGGGATGACCCCGTTTCTGTGATACTGACTGTGTGGCCAAGTCACATGCTCGGCAAGGCCAGGGGCTGGGGGCTGCACTGGTTCCTCCTCGGGATCCTTCCAGCCTCTTTTAGGGAGCAAGGATGTTTGGGGAGACCCAGGGAGTTTTGAGTCTGGGAATAGTTGTGTGTGTGTGTGTGTGTGTGTGTGTGACAATGGCGGGAACTCAACCCCTCGGAAGGCACAGAGCCCTGAGGGACCTGGCTCCCTCCGGGGTGCAGCATGGGTTTCGAAGGCCTGAGCTGTCCTCTCGTGCCACCTTGCCTTCCCCAGAAGGAGCTGGCTTCCCACGAGGCGGTCACCATCGCGCAGAGCATGCTGCAGGAGCTGCTGGGCGGCATCCTGACCCCCGAGCGTGTGCCGTCGCCCGTGGACGCCTATCTCACGGAGGAGGACTTGTTCTACCACAGGAACCCCCAGGTACAGCCCAGCACTGGCCCCCTGCCCCGTGGGAGGAATAGCAAACCCTCCGATGCGCCAGGACCTCTTCTGAGCGTCTTCCATGAGTAACTCGCTTCACTTCCCAGCAGCCCTGTGAGATGGGTGGTACTACTTTTTTCTAAAAAAAAAAAAAAAGCACAACAAAAACCTTTATTATTGAGAGTATTGCATATGTCCCCCGCCCCCCCCTCACCATTGCCCCTGTCCACCCAGTTCCTGCCCCGCCCCAGGCCTTCACCACCCTATTGTCTGTGCCCCTAGGTAATGCATTTGTGCACGTGAGATCTTTAGTTCGTCTCTTCCCGCCGCCCACCCCGCTTCCCTCTGAGATTGGTCAGTCCGTTCCATGTTCCCATGGAGATGGGCACTATTTCTATCCGCACGCTACCTGGGGGAGCTGTGGCCGAGGGAGGTTAAGTAATTTGCCCAAGATCACGTGGCTCCTAAGTGGATGCTTGGTGAGAACAGTTTCACCAACTCCTTCCTTCAAACCCAGCGTTACTTGGAAACTCACATGCAAAAAAAAAAAATGCTTGAAGTTGGAGATGCTCAGGTTGAAGGGGAAGTGGGGATATCCTCTGGCCAGAGCCACTCCTGCTGGTCCCTTCCCTTCTCCTCCATCAGTGCTCTTCAGAGATGGGAAACCGGCCCAGGTCCACGGGCTCTGGGTCCGAACCCCCCCCCCCCCCCGCCGCCCCGCCTCCTCATCACGTGTCTTCCCTTGCCTCTGCTGCAGCTGCATTACCAGCACCAAGTCGTGCAGAACCTGCATAGACTGTGGTACCAGTACATGGTCCTGCCCTACAAGGCCGAGGAAGGCAGGCCGAACGAGGAGGAGCACACGGCGCCCCGGGCCTGGGCGGCCAGGAGCCAGTCAAGCTATTTGGACAAGACCACGTTGCAGGTGGACTCTTTGGCATACCCGAAGGGCTCCGCCCTGGAGCCCCAGCAGGAGAACGCGTACTTCAAGGAAACCCAAGATGCTTTCAGGCCCCAGAGGGTCCGCGTGGGGACCAAGGCTTCTCCGCGGAAGAGCATCATGGAGGAGATCCTGGTGGAGGGCAGCCGGGACTGGGACAGCACCAAGAGCCCCTGGGAGCAGGCGGGCCTTCCGCCGCCCGAGTGGGACCTCTGCCTGGAGGACTTCAGGGAGGTGGGGCCCCGACGCTGAAGGCGTGGGTGGGGAAAACCGCTCCGGCGCAGCGGGGCGAGGGAGGGCCCCAGCCGTGGGCCCGGAAAGAGCTGTCTCTGGGCTCATCTCTTTCTGTCTCGGGTGGCTAGGCCCCCGTGGTGCCGGAGGGGCTCCCTCTGTGATCCTGGCAAACCTTGCCACAGGGATTCGTGGGAACAGGTTTCTGAAGGAGGTCCCCGGCTCCCACAAAAGGCACCCCAGACAGGTTGCCCACGGCTATATCGCCCCCCCGCACACCTGTCCTCACAGCACCACGCCCATCACTAGAGGACACAGGGACCCTTGGTGTCCTGGGCACAAGGGTTGCTGCTCATGGTACCTGTGACCCTGCCAGGCGGCGATGATACTCCCTGAGGAGAGCCAGAGAGAAGATGCCCTCATCAGGCTCAACAAAGCAGCCCTGGAGCTGTGCCAGGGACAGAGGCCACTGCAGTCTGACTTCCTGTACCAGATGTGGTAGGTGCCCCTCCGGGCCGGCCAGCCTCCCCTCCTCCCCTCCGTGGCATCGGGCCAGGGAGCTAAGCAGGCAGGCCCAGCACGCAAGGGTGCGGAGCTCCCCTGAGCTCGGGTCCCCGGAAGATGCTGCCCCCGTCCATGCTCGGCACCATGCTCGGCACCCGCTGCAGCCGCCCCTGCAGCCTCCGGCTGCTCCCTGCGGGGCCGTCACAGCAGAGGCAGCACCTGGACCTTCATTTTCTTCCTCGTCCTTGGTTTCTTCTCAACGAGCAGAGGAACGAACGGAGGAGAAGCCAGAGGGCGGTGAGAGGAGGGCGTATTCCACAGAAAGCTTCACCTCTCGGTGACCGGCCTTCCTGTCGCCGGTTTGGAACTTGTGTGGAGAGGCTTGGGGCGGGGGGGGTTCGCAAGGCCCTCCGAACACGTCCCTGGGAGCCGGCGGCTGGGAATCTCGAGCGAGCTCCAGCCATGGTTTCAAACGCTTGCCCAGGTGCTGGGGAGGATGCTGGCTGGACAGGGGCATGGCATGTCCCTGGCAGCTCCTGGCACCAGTGTGTCTGCAGGTTCCAGGGCAAACGAAGGGTGATGGCTTGTCTCCAGTGTGTCTTGTCCTCTAGTTTTCAGCTGTGGCGGGACGTGATTGACAGCCTGGTGAGCTACTCCCTGTGGCTGAGGGCTCTGCTGGGCCTGCCTGAGAAGGAGACCACCTATCTGGACATGCCGGAAGAGCTAGGTCAGACTCCATGCAGCCTGCCTGCACGTAGTCTTCCCCGTCCCCTTGCCTCCGCCTTGCACACCCTCTGGGGGGACCTCTGTTGATCCATGGAGTAGGCCCCTGCTACCCTTTTATCTGTTGCCAAGGTTTGGAACGTCCCTCGTTTTGCAGATGGACTCTCAGAAGGATTAAGGGTTTCCCGTGCCATTCAGGGGGGAGTGGCGGAGCTGGGACTAGAAGCAGGCCCCTTGCCCCTGCCCCACAGAGTCCCCTTCCACAGGGCCATCCGTCCACCCCTGAACCCTGGGCTCTGCTCCTCGTCTGTGGGAATCCTCTCAAGGCTGCTGAGAGCACTCGGCTTTTCCTGACTCCCGCCTAAGGGCGCAGCGAGGCCACAGTCCACACTGTCTCCCACTCGCCTCCCTCAGATCGAAAAACGCCTTCCATCATAGAGACGAAGGTGACTCCCGGAAGAGCTGGGAAGGAGGACCGGAAAGGGATAGCCCAGGAGAGGAAGCTGGGAATCAAAGATAAAGAAGATAAAAAGGCCAAGGCGCAAGGGAAAGAGGCACGCTCTGGGGCGTGGTCTGGCCTGGGGCGGGGCTGGGATGACGCGGGACTCTCCCGGTGAGCTGTTCTCGAGAAGGCCCTGGACCGCCCTCAGGAGCTAGTGAAGGCGGTGCCTGTCTCCTCTCTCCAAGCAGGACCGTTTGAACAGCAAGAAGCAAAAGGCAAAGGACGACAAGAAACCTGCGAAGTCTTCAAGTCGGGACAGGCTTTACGTGGAAGACCCTGTCCCTGACATCACCATCACCTCTCAGGAGCCCATCGACCCCCTGGTCATGGAGAAATACACCCAGAGGATGTACACGGAGGTGAGGGCACGGCCCCGGGCCCAGCCCTCCCCTCCCTCACACCTGTGCTGCGCGCTCCCCCCACTCCCTCATCCATCCCGTTCGTTCGACAAATGGTAAGTGCCTGCTGCATCCACAGGGGACACAGCGCTGCCCTTGTGAGGGGCGTCCTCTTGTGTGAGACAGACGTCGTGACTAAGTAACACATCTGGTATGGCGATGAGCCCTCAGGAAGAGAGAAACAGACCAGAGCCAGGGGGACGACGAAGGCCCAGGGGGAGCGGGGAGGAAGGGGGGGGGGCTCGTCGAAAAGGTGACATCAAACAGACTTGAAGGGAGGTGGGGTGGCCCTGTGGACCCCTGAGGAGCAGTGCCCTAAGGAGAGGAAGCAACAAATGCCAGGGGAGGGAGGAGCCAGGAGGACAGAGGGCAGAGGGGCCACCAAGAGGGGGCAGGTCATGAGGGGCTTTGTAGGCTATGTGAGGACTCGGGGTTTTTCTGAGCGAAACGAGAAACCAAACAGGGATTGGAATAGAAGAGTGACACGGTCTGACTTTGGGAGCTAGACCCAGCGTGTCAGAGGGCATCTCGGCCGGCGTGTTCCCAGGGGGAACACCATGCTGAGTGGATTTCTAGCGAGCATAAGGGTTTTGAAACACCAGAGCGACTTCATGGCAACGCATTCTTAAGCAGTAGGTCCTGAGAAACTCATCGTGTGTTGTGTTGGGTTCGCAGTTACGGTTACTGTTTGTTTCGGGGCGGGGGGGGGGGGGGGGTGTTCCACAAAGCCACGTTCAATCTGCCCGTCTAATGGCGAGGCTTTGTCTTCCTCTGGTGTGGACAGCTGGGTGGCTGGGATTACTCTGCACTGTGGGGACACCCTGGATCTCATTTGATCAGAAGCTCCATTTGCTGCTGGTGACATCCCTGAGACTTCTGAAGGCTGATGGAGGCAAGTTATCTTAGGTCTCCGAGGACCCGTGCGGTGGACTCTCTCAGCTTTCTGAAATTAAGAGTCAACTTGCTGAGGCGTGTGTGGTCCAGCCCCACTTAGGGAACAGCTTTGGAAACATTTCAGGAAATAAAGTTGGCGCCTGTGAGGCCAGAGTAGGATTGGGCCACCCCAAGGGAGTAAATGGGCACTGCTCCCCGGACCCCAAGAATTGCCCCTTTAACCATACTGGGCCCCAATGTCCCCATACGTGCCAGGGCCCAGACTGGTTTGAAAAATGCAACTATTTTCAGAAACGAAAGTTCTACAGAAATTCTCACCACTTTGGTCGTATCCCCTCTCTAGCTGTTCTCAGTGTGGAGTGAGCATGCCCCCCCCCCCATAGCACAGTGGGTGCTCCCTCGTGGAGGTGTTTTCCACAGAGCAAGCCGCTGCCTGTGACGTTTTGTCCTGTTCTTCCAGGTCTATGGGCTACTGGACACCATGGTGACGAACCTCATGGTTCTGGCTGATGAGCTCAACCCCCAAAGGGACGTTGAGGAGCATTTGCGCCCTTGCACTTGACGCATATGCCCAAGCAGGCTTCTGGGCAACTGGTTAACAAACAAATCAATAAAGAACCTTTAAGTTCCTACCACTTCCACCAGGCTTCCTGTCTTGAATGCCGCCTCTTGATGAGATCAGCTCAGGGCCCAGGTCCTCCCAGGTCCCACCTGCCGTCAGGTCTACCCCACCCCACCCTGTCTCAGTTCCTGGAGTCATCCAACAGGCAGAGAGAGAAACGCACCTGGGGAGGTGATGTGTGGGATGCTGAGCCTCAGAGCAGGTTGGTAGCAGGACAAGGAATGAAGCGGAGGGTAGGACAGATAGCATCACCCCTCCCAGTTCCTGCTCCCGGCCTTCCTTGCCCCACACGTTTGGGGTAGTGCTTCCCGGAGCCAGGTCTTCCCCAAGTGTCATCACCAAGTATGACAACAGCTGAGACTAGGAAAACTAGACGCCCTGGGACCTGGCTCCCTGAGACCCTCCCACTTCAGCTGGGGCCAAGGGCCCTGTCCCAGTGTCTGAGGTCATGCTCACCATACTCTTCACCCCCAGAGGCTGGATCCCTCTGTCCTCGGCCAGAGGTTACTATTCCGGATTTCAGCATGTGATCCTATGGGAAGGAAAGCTGGCACCTGCTAGAGCCTCAGGCCTCCTTGAGCCACTTTTCTGCCTTAAAACCAGCCTCTGGACTCGATCTTCCGCCCCTCGCTCAGGGAAATGTGCAGTGGGCAAGAGATGGCTCTTGGGAAGAAAGGTGCTGTCAGCTCGGGCTCAGTGCCGTCCTTGTTCTCTGGCCAGACTTCCTGTGTGGAGTGGGCGCCAGGCTCCCCGAGTTTGAAAAACGACGTTGCTCATGGTGGGCTTGTTGCCTGAAGGGCCGATGGAGCAGAGGTGGGAGTGGGAGACCCAGGGGGTGGCCAGTCTCCCACCCGCTTGGTTTTGCATTTGGTGCTTCTGATAAGGAAGGACCTCGTGGGCCTCGAGCATCCTTCCGTTGAGGCAGAGGAGGAGGTTCAGGGAGAGCAGAGCACTTCCTGTTGTCGAGGCAGGGAAGGGGCTGTGCCTGGAGTCCTGATGCCCCTATCAGGATGGCCAAGAGGGCCAGCTGGGGGCCCACAGTGGGCATTAACCACAAAGATGCCAGCCCCGGGGGGGAAAGGTCCTTCTGGGGAGGGGAGGGGGGTTGGGACCCCCTGGCCGTCTCCTGTTGAGGAGGCAGGGGAAGGGTTAACTCGCCGCAGGGTGGGAGTGGGCCACCAGCACAGGCTCTCCATCCGCACCTCCTGGGCACTGGCAGCAGGCAAGCCTCCCGCCGCCTGGCCAGCAGGAAGGGGTTAACACGCCTGCGCTGCCTCCTGTGTCCTGTTACTGCTGAGGCAGACCTGCCCGGCCAGCTGAGCAACTTTCCTTCCGAGTGCTGCCTGCCTGCCGGCCGGCCGGGCATCCAGGAGACCAGCGGACAAGAGGCAGAGCTGCAGCCCATTCTGGGGACCCTGCCGCGCCCTGCCCTTCCCAGGGGTCTGCGCCTCCCGGGAGAGGGTGGGTCTCCGGGACAAGGGTCCGTGGTGGATGGCTCTGGGGACGCTCCCGAAGCGGTGCCGTCCCCCTGCCCTGCCGCTTGGAGGGTCATTGCAGAGGCTGCTTGTGGTCCCGGGGCAGGGACCCACGGAGCCTGCACCAGAGGTAAGCGGCCCCTCCCTGGCAGCGGCGGGGCCCCCGTGGGAGGTTCGGGGCTTAGCCTCCCTCCCAGGTTGCGGGGGAAGGGGTGAGGAGGGCAGGGCGGTGGAGTGGGCCTCCAGTGGCTCTCCTGCCTGCAGCCCCTCCCTCCCTGCTGCCCCCAGGAAGGAGGACGGGGGCGGGGGGGGGTTGCTCCCCATCCTGGGACTAGCATCTTTGGTGGCATTCCCCATAGATTCCTGCTCCTCTCTACCAACCCCTTCTCCTCAGCCCCGATGCACCTTTAGGCTCAGGGCATCCCCTACCCAACTCCAGTGCCCCCAGTACCTAAGCTTAGAGCCAGAGGGCACTACCCTGTCCCTCCAGCAGCAAAAGTTAGGGCACTGCCACTCCCCCCACTGCGCCTGCTGGAGCTGATGGGGGCAGGGGCCAGAGTCTGCCTTAGCAGAGGATGGGAGGGGGTGTGCACTGGTGGGGCACCCACAGACTTGGGAAAAACTCTAGACATCTGGGTTCTTTCCATCTCCCCGAACCCTCACTCTGGGGATGCCACCTGCTCCCCAGTCCTGACAGGTCCCCCAGTCCTCTGGGCCCTGGGAACAGCAGCCCCCTCCCCACTATAACATTCTCCTTGGGACCCTAATATAGGTGAGAGCTGACACCTGCCCCTTTCCCCACGCTGGTCCCACCCCCTGCTGGCCCTTGGTGCCCCCTAACCCCCCTCCCCAGTGGATTCCTCCCTCCTCCCCTGCCCTCCTGCCCCTCCTGCCCTCTCCCCCATCTCTGAATTGGCCTCTCAGGCCCTGCCTTCTCAGTGTCCTTCCCTCCACCTGACAGGGTCTGGCTCAAGGTCACTGCAGTAATTCCATACCGGGCTGCCCGGCCGCCGCTGCCGCCTTATCGGCTGCTGGGTTTCTGTTTCACTCCCTTTTATTTCTGGGCATATTGTGTTCGATAAAACCCTCTGCTTGTAACACCGCTGGCAGAGCTCCCAGCCGCTCCCTCCCGCGTTCCTTCCTCTCCTCCGCCCTCCCCTCCACGCTCCCTGGGCCTCACCCTGCCCCCTTCTTCCTCCCTACCTGGTTCCCTTCGGCCTTCAGGTGTTTCTGACCCCTCCCTTCCCCCAGCTCGGGCAGAGGTGTGCAGAGAAGGCTCCTCCGTGCCCACCTCCCCGGAGAACAGTCCAGGCAGGGCTGCAGGGCCCACCCCGAGGGCCCCTCCCACCACCCCTGGCG
Organism: Cnephaeus nilssonii; assembly: GCF_951640355.1. Taxonomy (NCBI): domain Eukaryota; kingdom Metazoa; phylum Chordata; class Mammalia; order Chiroptera; family Vespertilionidae; genus Cnephaeus; species Cnephaeus nilssonii. The sequence goes on from NC_137090.1 coordinate 11,979,623, forward strand.
GCTGGAGGGCCAGGCCGAGCTCCCACTGGAGTCAGGATGCCTGACTGGTTCTGCTGGTTCCAGCGGCTCCGGGAGGGGCATGCACTCAGGGCGGGCTTTGGGGCACAATTATTTCTCATCTTGACTCTTGCCACCTGCCAGCCCACCGGTTAGAGAGGTAAAGACAGGTCTGAGTCACTAGTGAGGGGGAGGGCAGGAGTTAAACAAGTGTTGGCCAGTGGCATCCCCTCAGAAGGCCGGCGGGACAGAAAGACAGCAGACAGAAGGTAGGCAGTGCTTCCATGGAGCGCTCTCCATCCCTCCGGGTCCCCCCGTGGGACCCTGGCATTTGGGCGAAGCTCTCCCAGGCCCCTGGGCCCTGAAGAAAACTACAGAGGCCCGCGGGCCCCTTTGAAAGGAGCCCAGTGTTGGCAGGACTGGGTGGAGGGAGAACTGAATTTAGGGGTGAGGGGGGTAGAACAAACTCCTTCTGACTCCCGCTGAGTCCCAAGGCAGAGCTGAGAGGTGCAGCCTCTGTGGGTGCTGGTATTGGTGGGGGTTCATTGGTGAAGTGGAGGCTCTGCAGGTCCAGGCAGCGTGTGTGTGTGTGTGTGTGTGTGTGTGTTCCAGGCAGTGTGTGTGTGTGTGTGTGTGTGTGTGTGTGTGTGTGTTCCAGGCAGCATGTGTGTGTGTGTGTGTGTGTGTGTGTGTGTGTGTGTGTGTACCCATACAGAGTAATGGTGATGGCAGGAGGACTCTGGTTTGGGTTTCTGGTAGGGCGCTGGGAGAACATTTGTCTGACTTGGGCCTGGTCCCGTGGCTGCGGGGAGGGCATAGGGCTGGCCCTGATCCCCCTGCGGCTGGGGTATCAGAGTGCTGCCCTGGGCCCTGGGCCCTGGGCCCTGGGCCTTGGGGCTTTGGGGAGCCCAGACTGGCCTTGACCTCAGGGAGCTTACTTTCTGGCTGAGAAGGTGGGGCTGAGACAGTGGAGCAATCCTATGAATTAATTACAAAAGTGGTGACACTGACAATAAACACTGAATAGTCTACTGGAGGCCTCGGTGTTAGTGCAGCTCTGCCACCTACACGCTGTGTGGCTGTGGGCAGGCCATGTCCCCGCTCGGGCCTCAGTGCTCTTGTGTGTACAGCATGGGTGGTGGCGGCTAAACCTCTTTGAGAGGCAGCCTCTCCCAATACTCCTTCCTCCCTCACAATATTCCCTCTGAGCCGCCCCTCCCCCACTCCCACCTTGCTGGCTCATGCTTCCTCTCCCTTGGCTTCAGATTTCTGGTCTCAGCTCAAACGTCACCTCCTCTGGGGAGTCTCCCCTGATTTTCCTGTGCTCCTCTGCACTCCCACACCGGGCTGTGATTGTCTGTAGCCTCTCAATTGGGCTTAGGTGCACCAGGACTTGAGCCCTGTGTCTGGCTCAGAAGGCCCCAGGAAATAGTATTAAACGAATCAAGCTACAAAATTAACAATATGAGGAGAGAAAAGTGAGGACTGAGAAGTTGGAAAGGATAGGTCTTAAGCTAGATCCTGGCAGAAAGGGGAGAGGGACCCAAGCAGAAGCTAGGTGAGTAGGCATTCTTGGGGGGTCATTGTCATGTCCCCCAATAAGGGTAAGGACTGGGGTGTGTCTGCCGGGCTTTATCCTAACTCCCCACTTATGAGCTCTGTGATCTTGGACAGCAAGTCAATTAATCCGCTCGAAGCCTCATTTCTCCCCTCTGTGAATGGAGATAATAATAATAGCATCTTGTAGCGTGAGGGTGAAGAGAAATGCGCAGGCAACGCTAGAAGTGCCTGCTACATCATAACTAAAATAAGAAACATAACAAATGCCTGCTGAAGGCTGTTCCTGGCAGCGGGGACACCCTGCACAGGCCTTCAGGGGGTGACTGCCTGGCCAGCGGGGCGGGCCACTGCCCCTGAGTTGCAAACCCTCTCTTCCTCAGACCCATGTGGAACCCAAGGACGCAGCCGCCCTGCTGAGAGCACGGCGGCCCCTCCTCGGAAACCGTGACCTCGCGACGACGGTGGCCCTCGGCCCTCCACCCCCGGCCGGGGCGGGGGGCGCCCATCTCCCAGTCCCCAGCCATGACGACCTCAGCGCTGCGGCGCCAGGTGAAGAACATCGTGCACAACTACTCGGAGGCGGAGATCAAGGTGCGCGAGGCCACCAGCAATGACCCCTGGGGCCCGCCCAGCTCGCTCATGTCCGAGATTGCGGACCTGACCTTCAACACGGTGGCCTTCGCCGAGGTCATGGGCATGCTGTGGCGGCGGCTCAACGACAGCGGCAAGAACTGGAGGCACGTGTACAAGGCGCTGACGCTGCTGGACTACCTGCTCAAGACGGGCTCGGAGCGGGTGGCCCACCAGTGCCGGGAGAACCTCTTCACCATCCAGACGCTGAAGGACTTCCAGTACATCGACCGCGACGGCAAGGACCAGGGCGTGAACGTGCGCGAGAAGGTCAAGCAGGTGATGGCCCTGCTCAAAGACGAGGAGCGCCTCCGCCAGGAGCGGACCCACGCCCTCAAGACCAAGGAGCGCATGGCGCTGGAGGGCATGGCCATGGGCAGCGGGCAGCTGGGCTTCGGCCGCGGCCGGGGCTCTCCGTCCTCCTACAATTGTGAGTGGGCCTTGGGTGCACGGCTGGGGACAGAGAGGTGTCTGAGTTCCAGTCCTGGCCCCAGGACCTCACAGGGATGTCATGAGGATTCAGTGAGATACGGATAGTAAAGTGTAAGGCAGAATGCCCTGCAAATAGCACCTGCTCAACAAGCGAGGGCAAACAGTAACGTCGGTATGCATTTGTTATTATTGTTGTTGGCTCACTGTCTGGTAGGACGGTGTGGGGTAGAAGCACGGGCTGTGGAGTCCGGTAGCATCCCTGCCCCTGCCCCTTCCAGGCTGTGTGGTCTGGACAACCAGCTCTCTGAACCTCAGCGTCCTCGTCCATTAAATAGGGGTCATCTTAGCTACCTCAATTGTTGGATGCGAGAATGAATGAGACCAGGCCCAGGAAAGCCCTCAGCCCTTCACCCAGACACATGGCACACCGTGCTCCATCGGTGGCATTCCCCATCACCCGTCCACGTCCACCCGCAACTCAAGGGCCCTGTCCTTGAAAATGGGGGTGGCCGATGAGCAGCTCCTGACCCTCCTCTCCCTCCTGGTGGGGGCTTCCCTGGTCTGAGATTTACTCAGAATGGCCCTCCTGTCATAAAGCCCCTGGCACTGTGCTGTGGGCTCTGAGAGCTGTGACCTTGGTTGGAGCATCTCACCCTCCCACCCCACGTGACCTCAGGCTGGATGGGGTCCAACTGGAAGAGTCGGGGGACCTGGGTTCAAGTCTTGCTGCAGGACTCTGACCGCCTGGGGGGTCAGAGCTGTTGGGGGTCTGTAAAGGAGGGACTGGACTCTTTATGGGGTGGGTAGGAAACCTTACAGAAAGGGCCAAGCACATGGCCTGGCCCCCTGGGGCCCTCGGATGCCTGCTCTTCTCTTCCCCCCATTTCCCTCTCTGAGCCTCTGTCTCTGGAGGGGAAGGGGTGTGGGAGCCCATGGGCACCTGTGTGGTCACAGAAGCCATGACGGTCATTGCAGCTTCCTCCTCATCCCCCCGCTACACCTCAGACCTGGAGCAGGCCCGGCCCCAGACGTCGGGAGAAGAGGAGCTGCAGCTGCAGTTGGCTCTGGCCATGAGCCGCGAGGAGGCGGAGAAGGTGAGGCCCCTCCCTGGGCTGAGGGTGGCATGGGGAGGGAACTGGGGGAGGAAGGAGAGGTGCCTGCATCCCCACACCCTGACTCTTGGGCTACCCTACTCTGGGCCCCAAAGCCCCCGTCCTGCTCCCAAGGACAGCGCGGGGCCCGTCTGTCCCTGGGACTGTCCCCGCAGGGACCACCGTCCAGCTCCCAGGCCCCTCTGGCTGAGGCTGGGAAGGACAGTGAGCGTGTCGTGGGTTGGGAGTAGATGAGTGTGGTACAGGCCTGTGGCCGCCTCACAGAGGGGAAGGGGGGGTGTTTGCTGACACACAAATTCCCAGGAGACACAGAGACATGCTACCACCACCACTACCCCGCCATCAGCTATCCTTTGGGGGGCAGGGACACCACTACGCTACCTTCCTCTCTGCCGTCACCTCTGTGGATCCAGGTAGACCAGACGGGAGCAGGGCCCGCGGAGACTCAGGGGACCCAGGAGAAAAGGAATGAGCTTTCTCCACGTGGGGAAGGCCACACCACATGGCTGCCCGGGGTGGGCATCTCTCCATCCCCTGCCCTGTGCGGAGCTATGCTGCCTTTGGGCCCAGGAGTGGGAGGGCTGGGCCAAGCTCACCTTTTCCTTCCTCCCTGGCAGCCAGTGCCCCCAACCTCCCTCAGGGACGAGGACCTGCAGCTGCAGCTGGCTCTTCGCCTGAGCCGGCAGGAGCACCAGAAGGTAGCGGCTGAGCCTCCTGTGCTGGTGCCGGTGCTGGTGGAGGTGCTAAGGGGCACTAACAGGCTCCTCCCGCTTCACCTGGTGGCCCCGCGGTGCTAACCTCTCAGCTGCCTCCCACCCTGCACTTTTCTCCACTCAGCTCGGGGCCCCTCACGTCCAGCCTGGGCTGCCCACGCTCTCCTCACTCCTTCTGTGCCTTCTGCAGGAGGTGAGGTCCTGGCGGGGGGAGGACTCCCCCATGGCCAATGGTGCTGGGGCTGCAGCCCACCGTCGGAGGGAAAGAGAGCCCGAGAGAGAAGAGAGAAAGGAGGAGGAGAAGCTGAAAACCAGCCAGGTAGGGAGGGAGGGTGCTGGGGTGCGTGGGCTGGCAAGAGCCTGGGAGATAAACTGAGTTCATATTTGCAAAGATTACGGAACCGTGCTGGGTAGACAGCAAGCACTACCTAAGTGTTTCTTCAATGAAATGGGGGTGGAGGGGGTGCCGCAGTCCCGGGTCAGGTCCCATACTGCATAGGCTGGTGACCAAGCTGTTGGCCAAGGGGTGCAAAGAACCCTGACCAGAGACCCCGTGAGCTGGGTTCTGGATTTGTTGCCACGTTATGGCTGGGCCACGTCGTCGTCTTGGCCTCAGTTTCCTCCTCTATATAGTGGGCTTGTTGGATAGTTCCAGCTCTGACAGGCTAGGATGATGTGAGGTGTGGATCAAGAGTGGGGGTGGACTCAGACATACGAGCTCATGTGCATATTTATCAAGAGGAGGAAGTGGGTAGCTGCTGGAAACAAGGCCACCCTCGGAAGCTGTCCAGGCCACCCCTGGGGTGTCTCTGCCCCTTTTCTGCTGGCTCTGCGTGTTCACTGTGGCCAGTTCCTCTTGGACACTTAGGGAGGTAAGCTAGTCACATGACCAGTCTTACCACTGATGGGCTGAGGCGCAGAACAGGTGAGGAAGGGTCAGACGGGCCTGGGTTCTAGCCCCCAGCTCTGTCTCTCCCTGGCTGTGTGACTTCAGGCAAATTGTTCCCCCTCTCTGGGACTCAGCCAGCACATCTGTAAAATGGGCACAGCACCACCTTCCGTACCTATTGCACAAGGTTGTTAGGAAAACCAGGCGCTAAATGGATGAGGAAACAAACAGAAGCACTGCGCAGAGGCAAGGGGTCATTACTAGGTGTTTATGGAATGGCTGGAGAGGATGCGCTGGAGTCAGGATGGCAGGTCAGGGCCTGCTTTCCCGTGGGCCCGCCCTCCTCTGAGCCATGGCTGCCTCTCCTCTCCACAGTCCTCCATCCTGGACTTGGCGGACATCTTCGCACCCACCCCTGCCCCGCCTTCCACGCACTGCTCCGCCGACCCATGGGACATCCCAGGTGGGCATGCAGGCTGGCCCCAGAGAGCCCCTTCCTTCCTGGCCACTTGCTGGCACCCCCTTTCCCACAGCTGAGGGCCCCCGGGGCAAGCCACCCATGTCTCTGAGCCTCAGCTTCCTCTGTGGCGTGGCGTCACAGTGAGGAAGGGGGAGCACGTCTGAAGAGCCCAGCTCCTGGGAAATGATCCCAGAAATGTGCTCTGGTTGCCTGTCACCATGGCTTTCCTGTCCGGCCAGTCCCTGACTGGGACGTGGCCTGAGCTGCCCGTGCCCCCGAGTCCAGGCGCCTGGGATAGCTTACTGGATTTGGGCGCCAGCTTGCTGGGTGGTTCTGAGTCAGCACCCCGAATCTGTGAAATGGATCCCTTAGCCTCGAAACTTGGACCGGGTAACTGGGAAGGCCCAGGGTGAGCCTGGGATCATGTCTCTGCTGTTCCCATTCCAGGTCTCAGGTCCAACACAGAGCCCAGCGGCTCCTCCTGGGGGCCTTCTGCAGACCCCTGGTCTCCAGTCCCCTCGGGAAGCATCCTGTCCCGAAGCCAGCCGTGGGACCTGCCCCCTACGCTCTCCTCCTCTGAACCCTGGGGCCGGACCCCAGTGCTGCCTGCTGGAGCCCCCACTACAGACCCCTGGACACAGAATTCCTCCCCCAACAAACTCCCCAACACTGGGGCTGACCCCTGGGGGGCCTTGGTGGAAACGTCCAACACACCTGGTAAGTGAAGGGCCAGAGGGTCCGGGTGAGGGGCTGGAGGACTCCTGGGTCCCCTGCTCTCCAGGGCCAAGGGGCAGCAGATCCTGTCTGTCAGGAGGGGTGATTGCCTGGAAAGAGGTCCGTCTAATGCCTGTCTTTTTGCCAACCCATCTCATCTCCCTTTTCTTTCTGGGCTAGTGCTAGGTGGCACCTCGACCTTTGATCCATTTGCCAAACCTCCAGTATCCACAGAGACCAAGGAGGGGCTGGAGGGTGCCCAGGCCCTGCCCTCGGGGAAACCCAGCAGTCCCGTGGGTAAGCAGGCGGCAGGGGATGACACAGCGCTGGGGAATGAGGGGCCTGCCCAGAGCTGGCCTCTGCCCTCTTCCTCCTGCAGAGTGAGCAACCCCTCTCCCGGCCATTTGCATTCCAGAGCTGGACCTGTTTGGAGACCCCATCCCCAGTTCCAAGCAAAATGGTACCAAGGAGCCAGATGCCTTTGACCTGGGTCTAGTGGGGGAAGCCCTAGCCCAGCCCAGCAAGGAGGCCCGAGCTCGCACACCCGAGTCCTTCCTGGGCCCCTCAGCCTCCTCGTTGGTCAACCTGGACTCCTTAGTCAAGACACCCCAGGCTGCAAAGACCCGGAACCCCTTCCTGACAGGTACAACACCCCTGCCCCCTGCAAGGTTTCAACACTGCCCCTCCCCCCCCCTCCTTTCAGAGCCCAGCTCTTGCCCTAGAATCTCACTCTTCTTCCTTATTTCTAAAACCCTAGATCTTGTCCCCCTCCTATTTTAGGGCTATGCCCCAAGCCCACTCCAAACCCCCCAACCCCCTCTCGTTCTGCAGATCTCAGCGCTCCATCCCCCACCAACCCGTTTGGCGCAGGCGAGCCGGGCAGGCCAACCCTGAACCAGATGCGCACCGGGTCGCCGGCGCTGGGCCTTGCGGCCGGCAGGCCCTTGGGGGCGCCCTTGAGCTCCATGACCTACAGCACCTCCCTGCCCCTCCCCCTCAGCAGCGTGCCGGCCGGCGTGACCCTCCCCGCCTCCGTCAGCGTCTTCCCGCGGGCCGGAGCCTTCACGCCGCCGCCCGCGAGCCTGCCGCCGCCGCTGCTACCCTCGCTGGACTCCGCCGGGCCGCTCCACCCCGCCCCGCAGGCCGGCACCAACCCCTTCCTCTGAGCACCGGCCCCGCCCCCCGACCCGGACCGCGCCGACCTGCTCCCCAGATGTTGGGGCGAGGCTAGGATCTGCGGGGGAAGCCCGGGACGGCTGAGGCTCCACCCCGAGGCCAGGGCGCCCCAGGTCCTTGGGAGGTCCAGGAGCTAGAGGCTGAGGACGGCTCGGGCCGAGACCACATCCCCGCAGTCAAGACTGGAACCCAGGGTCTCGGCTCTCACCAACTGGACTCCCTGCGGGACGTGGCGGCCAGGTCTGGACCACACCGCACATCACCGGCTGCTGTGGAAATGGCCCCACAACGTGGGGCACAAACCCGCTCCCCGGCCCCGCACAGCCCCCCCAGCCTGGCACTTTCACTCCCAGATGCTCCCTAAGCGCTCCCTCACTGGATCGTTTTCATTCATTTGTCACACATAGGCGTTGGGGTGATCGAATAGCACGGAACCCATTTATTACTCACGTGCTAAGCACTTTAGACAGATTACTTCCTTGAATTCTTGCCACCGCCCTCTGAAGTAGGTAACAGGACTCCCATTCAGAACTAGCTCCGAGATTTGTGGGGCCCAGCCCCAAACGAAAACGCAGGGCCCCTTGCTCAGAATTGGGTTAAGAATGTCCAAATGAGGACAGCAGAGCATTAAACCAAGCGCAAAACCCATTTTATAGAGGAGGAGACTGAGGCTCAACGTCACAACGCTAGCACAGAGTAGGGCTGGGACCCAGCGTCCACTGGCTTTGAGGTCCCTGGCTGCACAGCGGGTTTCATTGGCAAATATTGACGGACTGTCGCGAACCAAGTGCTGGCTTGACTGTGGAGAAACCACTAAGCATCACTAAGCCCACAGCCTCCCGGAGCCCAGAACTCAGTGGGGCAGGCGAGCCAGGTACAGGAGCCCCCAGCTCCTTGGTTTTACTGAGTCGCCTTCAATCTGGCGCTCCCCTCCCCTCCTTTCCCAGGACTGGCAATAAACTCCACCTCAGCCGTGCAGAGGGAGCCTGAAGGCTTACGTGGGATCTGGGAAACCAAACCGGGGGAAGGGGGGGGGCTGTTACCTCATCCTGGGGAGCACCCTGGTCACCCTCCCTCCTTTTCTACTCAATGCTCTCCAACCACTGGACCACCAGGCCCTGATGCGTCCTTAGTGCTCAGGGTCTGGCCCTGCCCTGCTGCCAGCGCCACCCGCTTTGGGGTGCAGGGAGAAAATAGCCGTCCACAGGCCGGAAACACCAAAGCTGGGGTTTCGGGAGACACACAGTGCTGCTCCCCTTCCTAAGGCTGGGGTGGGGAAAGGAGCTGCTTTTTGTCGTGCAGGGAGTCCCACCTTGGCCGTGAAAGGCAACACGGACAAGAGCACCTCCTTAGGAGTCAGACTGACAAGAGTTCGAAACTCTGCTCCGAGATTTGCACAGAGCAATACTAATAACCATAATCACTTAGTAATAAGTGGTTATGCTCCCTGGCCTTGAGTAAAGTGCGTCACCTCTCTCTGACTCTGCCTCCGTTTCCTTGTCAAGTGGGAACAGGAGTTCCTTCCTTATGAGGTCGCTATGTGGCTCCTCCCAGGCCCACTGTCCATGTGGCCCGGGGTTCACCCTCTCCAGAGGCTAACCAGGCGGATTAACCTGCCATCCCCCTCAATCCTGGTTTGCCAGGCAGTGCGAATCCAGCCCCCATCTGTCTTCTGCCTCCCCCCCGCCCCCCACCAACACACACACACAGGTGGTCTCCATCCTTGGTCACTGACCACCCTTCACCCTTCACCCCTCCCCCACTCGGGCTCTTTTCGACTGGCTGTCGCGGGAACACGGCTTCCCGGACCCTCTCCCCCCAGGGGTGCTGTTCTGATTCCCACGAAGAAGAGCTGCTTCCAGACCATCTTCCTCCTGGAAGACCCCCCTTCCTTGAAGGTTGGGAACACTGGGCCGTCCCTGCCTCCTCCCGCCACCACCCCAAGGGCCGCGTTCCACCTCATTCCTGCCGTGCTTCAGTCTTGGCTCACAGCCTGCTACTCACCCAGGCCTTGCTAAATCCCAGGTGACTCTATTGTCCAAGAGGATGACCTTGAGTCTCCATGAGATCTCAGCAACCCTCACCAGTGGTCACACCTTGGAGGTGGATGCCACCCCGGGTTCTTGCACCTTCACGGCAGGCTCCCTGATCTCTGACCTTGCCCTCGTGTCTCCCAGGGAGCACCCAGGAGACTCTCCGGCTTCCCAACCCTGTTGTCATCCCAGAGATTCCTCTCCTCCATGTCATCAGCTGCCTTCTCTAAACCGAACCCTTCCGCTTGGTATTGGTCATAATTAGCCTCATCCATCTTGAAAGTGTCTTTCCTCTCGCATCACATGTCCACACTCTCTGTGTCCCCTTCCTTTCCCCTGCCCCCTCAACCCGCTCTCCCAGCCTCTGCTGTTAGCCTCACCTCACTGGAGCGGCGTCTGCCAGGCCCACCAATGGCCATGTTGCTAAAGCCAGCGGACCTTTTTTGTGTCCCATCCCAGTTGGCTTCTCTGGAGTCTGACCACATGGACCCCCCTCTCCTTGCAACTCTCTGTCCCATTGCCTCTGGGGTGCCACCCTGTCCTGGTTTGCCCTTGACATTGTGGCCATTTCCTCTCTTGTCTTTCATGGATGCACTCCTGAGTTCCCCAGCCAGGCCCACGCCCGCTTCCCTTCTCTCACGACAGTCTGCCTGCATGATCTCTCCTGTGCCCGCACTGTCTCCACGCCGAACACCCAGATTCCTCTCGCCCACCCACCTCTCTCCTCTGCGTTCCGGAGCCTTGTCATGTCTACCTGTACGTCTCAGAGGCTCCTCAAGCCAACATGTTCAGAATTGACCTCAGGAACCCCCACCGAAGCCTCTCCCTGGACCGCCTCATCAGCACATGGACCCAGCGCAAGCTCCGCTCTGCAAAGCACTCCTGACATCCCCTCTGTCTCCACCCCCACCGGGTGCAGCCCTCCACCCTCTCCTCGGGTCCTGCTCGGGCCTCCTAACCACTCCTGCTGCTCTTGCCCCTTTCCAGGCCATTCTTCCTTGGGAAGTCAGAGGGAGCTTTCCAAAATGCAGGGTCACTCCCCTGGCCAAAGCCCTGCAACAGCTTTCTTCTGCTCCCCTCAACAGCAAAATTCCCTCTCCCAGTTCACCAGTCCCTCCAAGACTTGGGCCCTCCCCTCCCCCGAACCTCAATCTCATCTACCGCCCCTTTTCCCTGTGCTCTGGACTGCTGCCAGGCTGGCCTCCTGCAGTTCCTCAGCCTTGACTCACACTGCCCTGCCCCAGGGCCTTTGCAGATCTCCTCCTCCTGCTTCCCCAGTACTCCCCACCTGCCCTCTCCAGATTCCACCCTCTTGGTCTTTGATGGCTGCTACACAAACACGATTTCCTCAGGGAAGTCTTCCCTCCTTGCCTCTCCCACCAGACCAGGTTCCTTGTTATACTTAGTCACAGTCCTTCTCGCGGTGGGTGGTTGTACCTTCATTGGTATGGCTTCCAGATTAGTTTCTACCTCCCTCATCAGACTGTGCGCAATGCAAGGGCAGGTGCCTGGTCTCTCTCTGCCACGGTTGTAACTAGCAGTGTGTCTGGTAGGCAGTGGGCGGCGGGGGAGGGGGGGCACTTAATAAATATTGGCAGAATGTAGCAAATGAGACAAGTGTGTAAAGAATATGATGGGACATAAAGTGGGTTCGTCATTATTGGTCAGGGAAGGCTTCTGGAGTGGGTGCGATTTGAGCTGGGCCTTGATAATGGAGAGGCGGCACAGAGGCAAAGCTCGCTGGCTGGCTGGGCCCGGACAAACCCTATCTTCTGCTCCGGCCTCCTTTCCCATTTGTAAAATGGGCAAGGGTTGACAAAATAAGCCAAGGCTCAGGCATTCCACGGCCTTGGCATCCTCGCAGTCCTCCATGTTCTCCTCAGGAGGGTGATCCTCCCTCAGACAGCTGATTGAGGTCTAGCTGAGTCCACCCAAGTTTGGGTGCAAACCCAGGTGCTCCCAATCCCAGGTCGTCCTGTATGGAATCCCGCGCTCGGCCACCAGGAGGCGCTCTGAGACCAGTCACCGGCCCGGAGTGTTGGCGGTTAGGTCGCTGCCTGGGCCCGCCCCTTGCGGCCTCCAGACCTCCCTCCCTCCCTCCCTCCCGGTCCGCAGCGCACGGGCCCAAGACCTGGAGCAGCCATGCTGGGCACGCGAACTTGGTGGTGCCGCGGCCTCCTGCTGCTGCGCGCCAGACCCTGCCTCGCCTCAAGCCGCAGGTACAGGCGGGCGAGTGGGTCGCTACTGCGTGCCCTGTGCCTGCTGGGCCCCAGTCCCAGGCATCCCGGGCGGGCGGGCGCTGGTACTCAGTGCATGCTTGGCCAGCCCCTCACGCCTGACCCCTACCCCCTCTGCACTCCCCAGCTGGCGCCCTGGCCCTGGCCCTGGCAGTAGCGTCCTCCCACCCTCTTCCCGTCCAAGCCCCTGCCCTCCAGCTGCAGGGCTAGTTCCCCTGGGACTCTGTTCTGACCCCCTCCTCCAGAAAGCCTTCCTTGAACCCCAATGCTAGGCCAGGGTCCTTGTCTAACAGCACCCTGGGCTGGCCTGTCACAGCTCTTATTGGTGCAGAGGCCTGTCATTAATAAGGTTACCCTACAGCACCGCCCTCCCAGACTGAGCCCCCTGAAATCAGGGTCAGTTTCTGATTTACCAGGGGTCCCGGCAGACCGGTACAGGACCTGGCCCCACAGAAGTGCCGAGTGAGTCGATGTTGAGTGGGGGAGTTCTCTCTGGATTTTCCTCTCATTGCCCCTAACCTGTTCCAGTCCCAGACTCAACTCTTCTCGCCCCGCCCGTCCAGCCACCGGCAACGGGCGGCCTTTCCGCCCGGATCCCACGCCAGGCATGCCGGAGAGACGCCTCCAGAACCATCCTCCTGGGGAGGGGGCCCGGCCAGGGGGAGAGAATGGAGCCTGAACAAACCATTCTGCCCATTGTGACTTGCCCTGACCTCACAGTCATCATCCTTCCCACCGCCAGGCCGCGAAGTTGGGGTTAAAGGCCGAGAAGTTGGGGGAGACTAACCTGGCAGGGAGCCCCCAATGAGCCACCTTTCTTCATCCCCCCCAAAACATAAGGGGGAGCACAAAGGCCACAGTCTCCCCCGTGGTTCAGAAAGGTGGGTTGGACTGGGAGCAGGGGGTTCCGGGAGGGGTGCCAGAGGGCAGGGTGGGGTGGCGTGGGCCTCTGGGGTGGTGGAGGGAGACCCGTGGCCTGACCCACCTGCGCGTGCAGGGGTGGCTCCTCCCGGGACAAGGACCGCAGCGTGTCGGTGAGCAGTTCAGTGTCCATGCCCGCTGGAGGCAAGGGCAGCCGCACCAACTGCGCCCAGTCCACGCCCCAGAAGGTCCCCAACCGCCTCATCAGTGAGAAGTCACCGTACCTCCTGCAACATGCCTACAACCCCGTGGACTGGTGAGTGCCTTTTTCCCCATGCCCTTCCCGGGGCAGCCGGCTCCCAGCTCCTCCCCTGCCCTGGGCTAGCGAGTGACGCCTCCCCCATGCCCGCCGGGCCTAGGTACCCGTGGGGACAGGAAGCCTTCGACAAGGCCAGGAAAGAAAACAAACCCATTTTCCTTTCAGGTAATGCAACTGCCTCCCCGGGGAGGGCAGGGAGCAGAGTGGTGGTGGATGGGGGAGGGAACCCCCCAGAAACCAGAGGCCAGGGTTTCTGCAGTCCAGTTGGGCCCCCTTGGCTGGCACCCCTCCGACCAGTCACTGGTCCCCACGGTGGCCCCGCGGCCCCATTCCAGTGGGGTACTCCACCTGCCACTGGTGCCACATGATGGAGGAGGAGTCCTTCCGGAACGAGGAGATTGGCCGCCTGCTCAACGAAGACTTTGTTAGTGTCAAGGTGGACCGGGAGGAGCGGCCAGATGTGGACAAAGTGTATATGACCTTCGTGCAGGTGGGTGGTCTTCCCACGGGGGGGGGCGGGTTGCGCATGCACGGGGGCCGTTCCCCTCACCCTTGCCCTCTCTCCACCAGGCCACCAGCAGTGGTGGGGGCTGGCCCATGAGTGTGTGGTTGACTCCCAACCTCCAGCCCTTTGTGGGGGGCACCTATTTCCCCCCCGAGGATGGCTTGACCCGAGTTGGCTTCCGTACAGTGTTGCTAAGAATACGGGATCAGGTGGGTGTGAATGGGGGTGGTGGTGGCAGGGGTCAAGGGCGAGGGAACAAGGGACCCCCCACCCCAGCTGACCTCCAGGTCTGCTCCTGCCTTGCCCAGTGGAAACAGAATAAGAATGCCCTGCTAGAGAACAGCCAGCGTGTCACCACAGCCCTGCTGGCCCGGTCGGAGATCAGCACGGGGGACCGCCAGCTGCCGCCCTCGGCCGCCACCATGAACAGCCGCTGCTTCCAGCAGCTGGATGAGGGCTATGATGAGGAGTACGGCGGCTTCGCTGAGGCCCCCAAGTTCCCCACACCAGGTCAGTGCCCCCCCCCCATGCCCGCCTCACCCCAGCCTGGCCTTCTGATGCCTGTCCTGGTCAATGGCTTGGTCATTACCCTCCCGTTCTCCATACTCCCATCCTGTCAGTGGCTCTCTAATCAAGACCTGACTGAAGACCTTAGCCGTGACCCTGACACTGACCTGAAGATAGACCTTCTGTGCTCTGGGCTGACCACTGACCCCCTGACCCCAAGCCTGTCAGAGAGACTGCCTTGTTGTGTGAAATCCTAACCCCAGCCTGGCCAGAGGCCTGCTGACCACCCAGATCTGCACCCTCTGTTCCCCCCATTCTCGCGCCCACGTGCTCCTGGTGCCCGCAGTGATCCTGAGCTTCCTGTTCTCCTACTGGCTCAGCCACCGACTCACCCAGGACGGCTCCCGGGCCCAGCAGATGGCCTTGCACACCCTGAAAATGATGGCCAATGGGGGCATCCGAGACCACATAGGGCAGGTGAGGGGGCTAGACGCTCCCTGGAGGGGGCAGCGGGAGGCCGTGGGGTGGGGGCAGAGGCTGGGCTCGGCCTCCAGACCCACGTCCCGCCTGTCCAGGGCTTTCACCGCTACTCCACGGACCGCCAGTGGCACGTCCCCCACTTTGAGAAGATGCTGTATGATCAGGGGCAGCTTGCCGTGGCCTATTCACAGGCCTTCCAGGTGACCCCTGACCCCAGCCCATCTACCTCCTCCTGGCTGCTCCTCCCAGGGTCTTTCTGGTAACTTGTGGCTCCCCCTTGACCCCACTCCTAATCCCCTTCCAGAAGGCCAGTACCCAGGTCCCCTCCTCACTCCCCTGGGAGGGTGTTGCCTGCCCCACTGTGCCTCGGCTGCCCAGGGACCTCTGTTGACAGCCTCCTTCCTCCCCTCAGATCTCTGGTGATGAGTTCTATTCCGACGTTGCCAAAGGCATCCTGCAGTACGTGGCTCGGAACCTGAGTCACCGGGTGTGTGTCCACTGAGGCAGGCGGGCCTGGCTGTGGGAGGGCTCGGGGCCTCCACTGCGCCGAAGGCTGGGGCCAGCAACTCTCCCCTCCCCACAGTCTGGAGGCTTCTACAGCGCAGAGGATGCGGATTCGCCCCCGGAGCGGGGCATGCCGCCCAAAGAGGGCGCCTTCTACGTGTGGACCATCAAAGAGGTCCAGCAGCTGCTCCCAGAGCCCGTGCTGGGTGCCACGGAGCCGCTGACCTCCGGCCAGCTCCTCATGAAGCACTATGGGCTCACGGAGGCCGGCAACATCAGCCCCAGCCAGGTGAGGGCTCCCGGGAGCCTGGGAGGGGCAGGGAGCTGGGCAGGAGGACAGGCTCGGGACTCTCTCGGACAAGAGCTATTCTCCGCAGGACCCCAAGGGGGAGCTGCAGGGCCAGAACGTGCTGACCGTCCGGTATTCCCTGGAGCTGACGGCGGCCCGCTTCGGCCTGGAGGTGGAGGTGGTGCGGACCTTGCTCAATACAGGGCTGGAGAAGCTCTTCCAGGCCCGGAAACGTCGGCCGAAGCCGCACCTGGACAGCAAGATGCTGGCCGCCTGGAACGGTGGGGCGGCCGTGTCCGAAGCCCGGCCCGTTCATAGAATTACCCTTCCCTGTGTCCGACACCTGCTGTCTGTTCATTTTTCCCTAATCAGGTTTATTATCTCTGGGCTAAGTAACTCAGCCAAGGTCACAAACAGGGGCTAGGAGCCCAGCCCCGCCTGGTGCTGGAGCCCAAGTCCCACCCCCTCACTGAGTGGCTCCAGAGCGGCATCAGGGCTCAGGGGGAGGGAGGATAAAGGGAGGGGACACACCTGGAGGGCCCCGGCCAGCTTCTCACGACCACTGGTGTCACCCCCCTCTAGGACTGATGGTATCTGGTTACGCTGTGACCGGAGCTGTCCTGGGCATGGAGAGGCTGGTCAACTACGCCACCAATGGTGCCAAGTTCCTGAAGCGACACATGTTTGACGTGGCCAGCAGCCGTCTGATGCGGACCTGCTACGCAGGATCTGGGGGGACCGTGGAGCACAGGTGGGGGTGGGCAAGCAGCTGAGGAAGGCCTGTCTCCCTGGGCACCCAGGCCTAGCTCTGCTCCGATCCTCCCCTCTGGGTAGACTCCAGGCCTGGCTCTGCCATCTGCCGGCTGTGAGCTTTTGGCCATCCTGGGCCTACTTGCTCACCCGGGAAATGGGCTAATGGTACCCACCGGAGAGGTAGATTTTTTTGTGTTCAGTGAAAGAATGCACAAAAAGGGCCGCTTCTGTGAAAGCCTCTCCCCCCTCCCCGTGCCTGTCTTCTTAGCAACCCGCCCTGCTGGGGCTTCCTGGAGGACTACGCCTTCGTGGTGCGGGGCCTGCTGGACCTGTACGAGGCCTCGCTGGAGAGCGCGTGGCTCGAGTGGGCTCTGAGGCTGCAGGATACGCAAGACAGGCTCTTCTGGGACTCCCGTGGTGGCGGCTACTTCTGCAGTGAGGCTGAGCTGGGGGCTGGCTTGCCCCTGCGTCTGAAGGATGGTCAGTGAGGGGTTGCAGAGCTGGCCTGGTTTCCTGGACCCAACGGGGGCTTGGTTTACCCTGTAGGCGGCATAAGCTGGGTGGGTGGTGAAGAGCCAGCGAGGGCAGGGGCCAGGCCCTCCTGGGTACACATCTCTATCACTTACTCACCGAGTGGCTTTGGCCTGGTCTCATTCTATTTCAGTCTCATTTTCTTAATATGCAAAGTGGAGTTAACACTGGTGCTACCTTACAGGGTTGACGTAAAGATGAACTGTTCCGTGAATGTGTTTAGCACAGTAACTGGCATGCCTGGATTCATATACCGGACAAGGCCGACTTGTTTCCTCCCCTCACGAAGCTTACAGTGTAGTAGGGGAGACACCTTAAGACTTAATGCAAAAATGCACGCACAAATGCACAGTTAAAATTGTGAGTGCCATGAGGAAGTATGAGGCCTTCATTCTGCATCCTGTCCCCTAACTTTCCTCAGTAGCGCTTACCATCACTTGATGTGTCTGGTCTGTTAATGGTCCGCCCCTGCCCCTCCCCTGGTCTCGAAAGCAGGACTTTGTCACTGCTGCATCCCCAGGGTCTAGCACAGGCCTGGCACATAGTAGGTGCTCAAGAAACATTAGTTGAATGAATAAAAGGCACTGAGAGAGAACAACAGTGGAGCAGAACTCAGCTGGAGGGAGGTCAGATTAAACCAGTGACAAGTTCAGTTAAGCAAGGGTCAGAGGACAAGATGGGGCTCAGTGGTCATGGAGGAGTTGGAGGGGGGGAGGGATTTCAGGCAGAGGGAACAGCCTCTGAGAGGCCTGGAAAGGGCAGCCTGCACCATGGAGGATGGAGGCAGAGATCAGCTTGTGTGAGAGAGCGCCCAGGTGAGGAGGGGGCTGGCTCCCTGCAGGTCTTGTAGGCGTGACAAGGAGTCCAAGGCTCTGAGGGGTTTTAAGTGGACTGTGACCTATTCTGATTAGATCTAAGAATGTCACTCTGACTGATGGTGGAGAAGGGATGGGGGCAGGGGAAGCAGGGAGATAGGTTAGGAGGCTGTTTGTTAATGGCATTCAGTTCAGGCGAGCGCTGGCAAAGGCCTGGACCAGGGAGAAGTGTGAGATGGGAGAAGTAGAGGCTTTGGGTCTATTCTGGCTGCAGACCCAGCCGTCTCGTGGAGAAATTAGAAGTGGGAGGTGAGAGAAAGGGAGGGATAAGGAGAATGCCACCCTGGCTGGCAGCTGGGTGGTTGAATGGAGGTGTCATCAGTGGGATGGGGGAACCGGGGAACCAACAGTTCATCTAGGACCATGGTCGGCAAACCGTGGCTCTTTGGCCCCTTGAGTGTGGCTCTTCCACAAAATACCACAGCCTGGGCGAGTCTATTTTGAAGAAGTGGCGTTAGAAGAAGTTTAAGTTTAAAAAATTTGACTCTCCAAAGAAATTTCAATCATTGTACTGTTGATATTTGGCTCTGTTGACTAATGAGTTTGCCGACCACTAATCTAGGGCAAGGGAGTTGAGTATGCATGTGGGAGAGCAACAGCTCCATCACTGCTGTGCTGGCATTCCACTCAGACCTGGGCCAGGGTGGTGGGCAGGGCTCCTCCCCTTCCATCCCTCTAGCCGCCCCGGCCACAGTCCTGGGGTCCAGGGACCCCCCTTCATGGCTCCGCTCCCATGCACCCTGCAGACCAGGATGGTGCAGAGCCCAGCGCCAACTCCGTGTCGGCCCACAACCTGCTCCGGCTGCACGGCTTCACAGGCCACAAGGACTGGATAGACAAATGTGTGTGCCTGCTGACGGCCTTCTCCGAGCGCATGCGCCGTGTCCCCGTTGCATTGCCCGAGATGGTCCGGGCCCTTTCGGCCCACCAGCAGACTCTCAAGCAGGTGGGGTGCTGAGGACACTTGGGCTGGGAGCCTGGGTGGGAGGGAAGCTAGTGCCCCCGTGGGGGATGGGGACGTAGGACCGCCCCCCAGAGCTCAGGCCCATGAGTGTGTGGCCACCTAGGAGTGTCTGTGCGCAGGTGTCTCGGCGGGAACAGCCGTAAGGGCCGCTCTGTGCAGGTGGAGGCGTCTGTGTGAGTGTGCGTCTGAGACAGGCCTCTGGCACCGGCAGGTGCCTCTGTGAGTGGCTGTGACTGGGCTCTCAGAGCCGGGCCAGGAGGCAGGGGCCCTATGGGTGGTGAGCACTGGGGCCGATGAAGTGTTTCTCTGTATGTCTCCGTGTACCGTGTAGTTGGGTCTGCTGGTGTGTGTGCAGGTATATGCCGTACGTTTGCATGTTTACCTGTATATCTCTCCATGTGTGTGTGTGTGTGTGTGTGTGGTTGCTTGTATATGTGGTACCTACCTCTATGTGGGCATATGTGATGACTCTGTCTCTCCATGTATGGGTCTCTGTGTGTTTGTACCGTGTGAGTGTGTGTGTGTGCATGTGCAGGTGTCTCTGCCCATGTGTGTGTCTCCCCATGTTTGTATCACTACCACTAGGCGTGACACCTTGCGAATTTGCATGCACGTGCATGTATGTGTGTGTGGGGTGGGGGGAGTGAGTGTGTGTCCTTACTTGCCCATCAGTGAATCTGAGGCGGCCTCCTGGTGGCTGGTCTGGGGAATGCTGAGCAGAGTCCCATTCTTCTTAAGGATACGTGGGGGTGAAGGGACGATGGGGAAGCCCTGGTAGGTCTGGGTCCAGCCCCCCTGCACCTGACACTGGAGGGTGCCCGAGTGAGGGGGGCGGGGCCCCTATGGTTGATGGGTCCCTGAGTTCCCTTCCTCTTGTGCCCAGATCGTCATCTGTGGAGACCCCCAGGCCAAGGACACCAAGGCTCTGGTGCAGTGTGTCCACTCCATCTACATCCCTAACAAGGTGTGCGGCCGTGAACCTGGCCCTACCCTCTCCTCCTCAGCTCCCCAGCATCTCCTCGTCTGCGGGCCTGGGGAGAGGAAACCCTCCAGCGGGCCCTGCAGTGTCCCAGCAGCCCCAGGTGACCCCCTCTCTCCTGCCACCACCCAGGTGCTGATTCTGGCCGATGGGGACCCCTCTAGCTTCCTGTCCCGCCAGCTGCCCTTTCTGAGTACCCTGCGGCGGCTAGAAGACCGGGCCACCGCCTACGTGTGTGAGAACCAAGCCTGCTCCATGCCTATCACGGAGCCCAGTGAACTGCGAAAATTGCTGCATCATTGACTGCCTGGCCCCCCTGGGCTGGGACTGGAGCAGGAGGCGGAGCTCCCCGACCCACCAGAGAATGAGCCCTGTAGGGCCCCGCAGAGCCTGCGGCCAACCCTGGGCACCCTGTCACCAGGTGACCTGGCCATCCACACTGACCGCATGGGCACCCACTCACCTTGAAATAAACCTAACAGCGTCCCGCGGTAACCCGGGGCCTTGTCCTTGCTTGTGAGAGAGGGGCCTCAGACTCCAGCCCAGGCCTAGCTAGCAGCCAGGCCCCCCTCCTTCTGGGAGCCCCTAACTGACCCCTCTGCCTTCTCAAATTCCTCCTTCACCTTCAGAGGTCACCCTGCCCCTGGCCACGGTCATTGTGGTCCGGATAAAATTGAGGTCAGGGGACCAGTCCTGACCAGTGGGTGTGGGGTGGAGTGTGGACTTGCCCTTAGGTGGGGTTGAGCAAGGAGCCTGCCCTCCGCTTCCCATCATCCCCTCCTGTTTTAAGCTGGCGAAGGCGCAGGAAGATGCTTTATACTAACTTTTATTTTCCATGAAATGACAACATTTGCATATGGCACATTGTGGGAGCTGCCGTTAGCAGGACCAAGGATATTTCTTTTGGGGTGTCCGTCCAGCCCTCAGCCTCACCAGGATGGAGCCAAGCCTGCCTGCGGGACGTCATATGGTCCATCCCCCTGCTTCCACCCCTCCAGGCCGGGGACAGAGCTCCTCTCACTTGGAGCATCTATTGAGTTGGAAGTCCTTCTCCAAATCGGAGTCCTTCCTGCTGCAGGGAAAGCTGGTGCCTTCCCATGACCACCTCCTGTCCCCTCAATGTTGGCAGATCCTCACAAGCCTCCTTCTTGGCCCCCACCCCTTCACAGGCCCCAGAAACCCCATCTAGCTCCCACCATGTGGAGGGCACTAGGAATTGTGCTTTGGGAAGGGCAGGTGTAGGGTGAAGGGGCTGACAGGTGGGCAGGAGGGGACGGAGCTGTCCCCTACCCTGACCTTCAGGAGTCTGCTGAGCCTGGTAGCCTTAGAGCCAACAGCACAGATAGCCAGGCGGAGCTGCTGGACACCAGACCCGAGTGTGGCCACTGCTTGTGGGGATGCCAGCAGTGGGAGGAGTGGGACATGAAGGAGCTGGAGACTGGACTGAGTCACTCCAAGGTCTGCTGAGGACCATGGCCACCCCCTGGGCACGGTCACACACAGTCACACATGGTCACTAGGAAACAGGGTTTATCCGGGCAGCTGGGCCCTCTGTGCAAGCCACCGGCCCATCTGGAGGGGATTAGGGCTCCGGCCAACAAGGTCAGCTGTCCCCTTTCCGGCTGGAGCCTGCCCAGCCTTGCCAGGAAATCTGAGGGCTGGGCAGAGAGAGCCTGGTCTGGGGGCAGCGAGGAAGGAGGCGGAGCATCGTGAAGCACAGGTGGCCTTTTTGGCATCCCCAGCCTTGGCTTTGGAAAGGTCTAGGCAGTTTGCAAAGTCCTCTTGTCTCAGTCATCCCACTGACCCTCATGAATGAGGTGAGGAGGTGAGTACTTTTGGCCTACGATAAAGATATTCAAGGCCCAGAGAGGCTGAGAGATTGGCCTGAGATGGCTCAACAACGTCTGGTTCTTTCTGGGGCCTTCGGGATACAATAAAGACCACTCAGACCCAGCCGTGAGGGAGGGCGCATTTGGTGTCTCCTGTCCCCCACTTCCGGTCTCCCTTCTGCTCTGTGTGTCTGCTTTTCCTTCCTCCGGCACCAGGCAGGCACCTGGATTCTGTAAATGGGTTCAGAGGAAGGCGCTGGGGCCTTAAAGGGCTAGTTCTCTGGGAGTGCTTGCATTTTCTAAAGAGGGCAAGGCTGAACATACGTCTTGCTCAGACCTGGGATTTTAAGTCTGCACCCCCTCTCCCTCATGCTGGTCCCTCTTGGCTCTGCTCCTTGCTCTGTGGGCAGGACTGTCCTGGAGGGGCTGTGGGCCCGGGCCACTGGAGACGGGGCCTCGTGGTTTGGGCGGTCGCTTAAGTTAATTTCATCTCTCTGCGCCTCGGTTTCTTTACGTAAAAAATGGGACAACCACCACCCAACTCCCAAGGCTGCGAGGTGACTAAATGGGACAGTGTATCATTGCTGCGCAGAGAGCATCACAGATGGGGAGATTATCTGGGGTTCCTGAGGAAGCGGCCAGGCTGTGAGGGAGGCGGAAAGGGGAGGGGCTGGAGGGGCCACTGGCAGAGCAGGGCCTGTAGGGGGGTACCCCCTCAAACTCAGAAGAAAGCTTAGGTAACACTTAGGCCTAACTTCTTTGTTGGGAAACTGAAGCCCCCCCCCCCCCTAAAAAGGAATGTCCTGTCCCTCTCATTCCCTCTCACTGCCTGAGAGTCACTGTTCATCTAACATAATAGATACTAAGTACCTGTTTATCTGCTGAACGTAAAATGGACATGGCCCCTGCCCTCAGGGAACACAGAGGCTAGAGGGAGAGACAATCATTTCATTACCACAAACATAGCCATGTAACTCCAGCCTGGACGGAGTGCCGCGGGTTCCAGACTCCGTCCAGCTCGGCGCCGTGTCCTCTGCACCTTGGCACTGCACAGCTGCTGAAGGAAGGCCACTCTGAGGAGGTGATGTCAGAGATGAGGCGTGGAGCGTGGCAGTTCAAGATGGTTTCAAGGTTTCCTTTGCTTCCCTATGGGTTCTGCCTCTCCTCTCCCCTCCCTCACTCAGGCCAACAGGGAGCAACCCTGGGGGGGGGGGGGTGTCAGAGCGCCCTGGTGCCATGAACAGACCAGGATGCCTTCGGTGGCCGGTCACCCCAGGCCCCTAGCCCAGGGAAGTAAATGTGGGTCTCGCTTTGTTCAGATGGTGCCTGTGTCTACCCTCTTTCTGCTCTGCATATGTTCTAGAACAGAGTTCAGCCCAGAGACAGGGAGTGGCCTGGATGGTGGATGAAGGTGTTGAGCTTGCTGGCCACCAGGAAACACGACCAAACCTCTCTGGCCTCATGTTCCCGTTTGCAAAGAGGGGCTGATTAGAGTCACTACCTTCCGTAGGCCTCTTGACCCAGTCGGTCCGGCGCAAAGGGCAGGCAGACCCGGCAGACTGCGGACCGGCGGGAGGGAAGAAGGTGTCAGACACGTGGAGCCGACCATAAATAGGCGCCTCTCCCAGAAGACCGCTGCGAGTTCAAGACTCTGGCTCGGCACACGCAGAATGAGAGCAGAGACTCCCGCCAGGAGGGAGAGGCGCTTAAGGGATCTGCTCATTAGCATGAAATGCAAATGAGCCCGGCCTCATTTGCACAACTCGGTGCGGGGATTCGGAGAAAGGGCAAACGGGGTGGCGAAGGCGCAGCCGCCGCTTGCCCTCCCCCCCCCCCCCCCCCCCCGCACCGCACTCAGCGCAACCCGCCCGGGACGGAGCTGAGACTCCCACCCGACGCGGCGGGAGGCGCGCGGGGGCTGCGCAGACCGCCGGGGAGTGGGGGAGGGGAGAGGCGGGAGCGGGAGGTCCTCTGGTCCATTCCTCTGCCTCTCCGCAGTGGCGTACGCATCCCGAAGGCTTGGGAGACTCTGACCTGCTCTGTTCCTCCCCGTCTACCTTTAGCACAAGTGGGGAAGCGCTTCCCGACCGCTAATCCTCGGTGCTCTCCCCGCCCCACCCCACCCAGCACCCAGCACCCAGCACTCCCGCGGCGCTCTGCTCACGGGTACCCACAGACTTTTAGTTGGCGGCGAGCAGGCTAGGGCTGCCAGAGCTCGGGCAGGTGAATCGGGAAGGTGAGGCCAGGTGGGGGCTGGGGGCTGCACGTGAGTGGACCCGCTCCTGGTAGGTTGGAGATGTGCGAGGAGAGCAGCCCCACGAAGCTCTTGCCCTGCGTGCAGTCTCCCCATAAACCATATTGGAACTTGAGAGGGAGAAACTGAGGCACGGAGTGGCGGGTTGGTGAAACTTTGCAGTTCAAGAGTCAGCAAAGCCCAGCTCTGGGCTTCCACACTTGAGCCTCCCCCACCCCCTCCCCCGACCCCAGGTCCCTTCGCAGGAGCCTATCTCTGCTTCGCAGCTGCTTTGGGGGATAGGCTCTGGGTCCAGCATGACCTGCCTGGGGCCACGTGTTCCAGTGCAAAGCTCCCGCGTGGAATGCACACCCTCCACAGGATCCCTGGGGGGCAGAGGGAATGAAGCTCAAGAGTGTCAATGTGAGGTCAGGGTCAGCGGGTGAAGGTCAGGAGATCAGGGTCGAAGCAGTGGGAGTGGACTGGGACTAGATCAAGTCCAAGAGGTTGGTAGAGGCCACGCCCAGACTTTGCCCACCCCAGCCTTTCCTTGGGATCCGCCGGTTTTCCCAAGACTGGCTCCCTCCAGCCTGAAGCCCTACGCCCGGGACAACCTGTTCCGCTCGTCTCCTTCCTCCGTCCCGCTCAGGCTCTACTCCAGGGTGGGCGATTAATCGGGGGGGGGGGGGGGATACCTCGATTTCGGTCTGGGATCCTGGTCACGCCCCACAGCCCCGGGTCGCCTGCCTCCCTTTTCCTCCAGGCCCGCCCAGAGCTGAGCCCCGCCCTCCGGCTATAGTCCAATTAAAGGGTCTCGGACAAAGAATGCGGTGGGGGCGGGCGGCGCCATCCCAGGACCCCGCGCCGAAGACTCCGATTTCCCGGGGCTTCC
Organism: Cnephaeus nilssonii; assembly: GCF_951640355.1. Lineage (NCBI taxonomy): Eukaryota > Metazoa > Chordata > Mammalia > Chiroptera > Vespertilionidae > Cnephaeus > Cnephaeus nilssonii. Next base: position 12,004,097 of record NC_137090.1, read on the forward strand.
TCCAGGGGAGTCCCAGAGACCCCAGCGGCCAATAGGAAAGTGGGTTCGGTCTAGGTAGCCGTCTCATTGGCTCCGGCCTTCGGGAACGGACCCCGGGCCGAGAGGAGGAGAGAGGGGCGGTCCTGGGCTTTGGGGTGGGAACCGGATTCCAGCTGTGGTTCTCTCCCGGGGCGCCCCCGCCCGCACTGCCACGGCGGCCGGCCAATGGGCAGGCGGCTCGGTGCCGACGGCGCGCGGCGATTGGCTGCGAGGCTGGCTGGGGAGAGGCGGGGCCGAGGCTTGAAGTTGGAGTGAGGGATCCAGCTGTGGTGTGCGCCGCGCTCCTCGCCGCCGCTTTCGCTCGCTCGCTCGCTCCGCGTCTCGGCCGGAGGAGGCGGCTGTGGCGCCGGCGAAAGCTACGGCAGCGGCAGCCACCGCGGCGGTTGCGGCGGCGGCGGCATCTCCGCCTCCACCCCCGCCAGGGACTGCCCCCCGCGGTCTCCCCGCCTCTCCCGGACCGTGAGCCCGCCGCGGGGTGGAGGAAGAAGCCGGCCCCCACCCCCTCCAAACCCACCCCCAAAGAGATCCCTCCTCCCCTCCCCCCGCCGTCTCTGGCGCGGAGCCGGGACGATGCTGACCCCTTAGATCCTGCTCCAGCCGCGGCGCGGGAAGAGGGGGCGCCCCTCACCGGACCCCCCGCCCTCCGCCCCCCCTTCTCGCTTCCTCTATCGGGGCCGCTTCGCCGAAGGTAGAGCCAAATCGGGCGACTGGAGCCTAGGCGCGAAGCGAAGAAGCCGGAACAAAGTGAGGGGGAGCCGGCCGGCTGGCCCGGGGCGGGGGGGCCCTAGGGGCCCTGGGGTAGCGGAACTCGCGCCGGGCGGGGCTTCCCAGCGCCCCGGCGCCCCGCGGGCAGCATGCCCCTGCGGGCAGGGGGAGCTGGGCTGAACTGGCCCTCCCGGGGGCTCAGCCTGCGCCCTAGAGCCCCCCAGATGCGCCCCCTCCGGGGCCCCCCGGTTGCGTGAGGACACCTCCTCCGAGGGGCGCCGCTCGCCCCTCTCGAGACCGCCCGGGGCCCCGGTTGGCCAGAGGATGGACGAGGAGGAGGATGGAGCGGGCGCCGAGGAGTCAGGACAGCCCCGAAGCTTCCTGCGGCTCAACGACCTGTCGGGGGCCGGGGGCCGGCCGGGGCCGGGGTCGGCGGAGAAGGACCCGGGCAGCGCGGACTCCGAGGCGGAGGGGCTGCCGTACCCCGCGCTGGCCCCGGTGGTCTTCTTCTACTTGAGCCAGGACAGCCGTCCGCGGAGCTGGTGTCTCCGCACGGTCTGTAACCCATATCCTCCGGCCGCGACGGCCAGGCTGGGGGGTCCGCAGGGGGGCGGGCCGCGCCGCTGGAGGGGACCCAAGGCCAGGTGAGTCGGAAGGATGAGCCTGGGAGGTGGTCAGATGAAAGGGGGGGGGGGGCTGCTGAGAAGGGGAGGGGGCGGCAGAGGGGAGCGGAGGCTCGAGCGGGTTTGGCAGACACCCTGGTGAGCCCCACCTCGGTACCCACACCTCAGACCTCCTTGGGGGGGGCTGGGATTCAGGCCAGGAAAAGAGAGGGGACGTGCCCCGTGGGGTTGCGGCTGGATGCTCTCCAGATGTGGGCAGGGGAGGGTCGTCGTCCTCCAGATGTGGGAATCTTCGGGAGCCTGGGCGCTCTGCTCCGCCCGCCGCCGGTTAGCGAGCTGGGTTCGGTTTCCGAGTTTGGGGGGTGGGGTGGGGAGGAAGCTGCGGGGACGGGGGAGGGGGGACCGCAATCTCCTGGGTTTCCCTTCTGAACCCCCCGCTCCAAAGTTTGCAGTGCATTCTAGGGTCTGAACCCCCCCCCCCACCACCAACCTGGTCGTTGAGGCTGAGGTTTTTACTGACCCAGAGGGAAATGTTGGGGGGGGGGGGGGCGGGGACCAGGTCCTAACCCCCCCACCCCCACCCCGCGGGTTGGAGGCACAACAAGGAGATTCCGGCGGCGGCTGATGTCAGGGGCGCAGAATGAGAACAAGATGTGGTGGAGGGGGAGCTGTCTGCACCCAGAGCCGGAGCCGGGACCCTTCCGCGGGAGCCGGTGCCCCGGGCCGCCCTGCCCCACAGCCCTTACTCAGTGCGGGGTGCTTAAGGCTGGTTGGGTTGGGAGTTTTGTGCTAGATTTTTTTTCTTGTGGAGGGAAAGACTGTGGCAAGAGCTTTGGCAAGCGGGGGATGGGATGAAGCCGGTTTAAGTTATCCATCCCCTTTCGCTAATAAAGAGTGCTCCCGCTGGATCGCAGAGCAGGCGCGGGAGACCACAGCCCTTCCAGAAAGTGCTGGGGTGCGGGTGGAGGGCGGAGACGGTAGGCCAGGTCACTCGGAGGCTCCGGTCCACCACCCCAGCGTCTACTCCTTGGATGGGTTTGTGGAACGCAAGCCCCGCATTCCAGGGGGGACAGTTTAGCACTGCCCCCCTCCCTATCCTCTTCCCAGTCTGAAGTGGTAGGGGAGACCCCAGCCCCCCCTCACCCCCACGGCCTCTCTCCCTGAGCCCCTGGCACCAAGTGCCGCTTGACTAATGCCAGGCTCCCGGCTCCCGGGTGGGTCCCGCCGCTGCCGGAAGGAGAGGGGAGAGAGTGCGCTGCCATCCCAGGTCCTGACGGCTTCTCCCTGCTCCTCCCTCCCAGCTCAGGGGCTCTTTTGGACCCAGGGCGGGGGACTGCGGGTCTCCCCACAACCCCTGAGAGCCCAGCCAGGACTCCGCTCTGGGGAAGTCAGGGGTGGGAGGCGGAGGGGAAGCTCGGTGCCGCCCTCGCTCTCTGCAGCCTCTGCTGCCTCTAGTGCGCAAAGCGGGGATGTGAGCTTGGGTCTCCCCCAACCCCCAGCCTGTACACCCCAGGGGGTTTTAGGAAGCTCCCCTGATCACACCCCATTTCCATTCCCTGCCTCTTCTACCTTTCTCTCTGAGCTGCAGGAAGAGAGAGGTGGGGCCTCAGAGGTCTGCGAACCTGCTGAGTAGGCGCGTCTTGGGCTCTGGACTCGCCCCCGCCCCCACCCCCTGTCCCCAGGCCCCTTTCTCGGCGCAGAGACCCGCAGTTTAGAAGGATGGGCTCTGGGCAACCTTCTTCTCCACCCTTAACTACCCACACTCCTCAGGAACGAGAGGAAGCACCAGCCCCAGCCCCCGCTTCTCAGGGGCCCAGGGGAGGTAGATCTTTCCCCTTGCCCCCCCCCCCCTCCACAAACACCAAACCTCTTGGCTAGCATCTCCCCACCTGCCCTATCTCCAGGTGCTAGTGGATGCGGGGGGGGGGGGGGCAGATTTCTTCCTTCAGGGGTTCTGGGAGGGGGCAAGTGGGGAGGACTGGAATGAGAAGAGAGGTAGGAGCCCAGTGCTTGTCTTGGGGGTTGGGGGAGCAAGCTTTCCTCTGGGGTGGGGGGAGTCCAGGGGGTACGGCTTGGCATCACTCGGTCTGGACAAGCCGCTTTGGCTAGACTGGCTGAGGATGGGTCGAGGACAGTTTCTTGGCAAGTGGGCTGCCTAAGTGTGCCCCCACCACTCCCGTGGCACCCAAGCGCCAAGCGAAGCCCGTGTGGTTGCTACCAGAGGCGCTCTGGACCGGCTCCGGGCCTCAGCGGTTCCCTTTCTGTCTCTCTGGTTTCTGTGAAGCTTCCCTGGACGCCACAAGGTTTCTCTCTGCACCTCTGAACCCGAGGGACCCCGGGGACACCTTCCCCCCAAGTAACCGAAGCTAGTGAGACTCTTCCGGGCGTCCTTCTCAGTGCCCTGCTCTCCTGGCCTCTGTCAGAGACCAGGTTTCCTAGAGGGAGATCTAGACCCAGGTAGAAGGAAGGGTGTGTGTGTGTGTGTGTGTGTGTGTGTGTGTGTGTGTGTGTGTGTGTGTTGGGGAGGGGGGGAGGGCAGCAGAAGGAAGAGAGGCTGGGAAGTTCACGTTTTGGTATTGGGGAGGCCAGGGGAGCTTCCAGCAGTCCATGCAGCGTCAGAGAGGCCCCCCTCCTCCCAGGTTACAGGGGAGTGTGGTGGACTTCCCAGTATGTGTTTCTTCAAGTGTGAGGGAGCGCGCCTCCCCGCCCGCCCGGGAAGGAGATCCTGAGCGTCCCTCCCCGGCTGTTGTGTCACATCTGGAAGTTTGTGTAGGAGTTTCTCCAAGCTCAGAGCCCAGCACAGCTTTTTCTCATTTGGAAATCACAGGCTGGCATTTGGGATGCTGAGAGGGGGAGGGGGGCCCGCGGGGGAGAGGGGAGCCTGCCAGGAGTGGGGGGAGGAGAAGGGGGAGGCCTGGACGGGCAGGAACCCTAATGGCTTCCAGAAGCGAGTGTGAGTGTGCGACTGCGTCACTGTGTGTGTCTGAGCGTGTGCGTCTGGAGGGGAGGGGGCGCCCGGGATTTCTGGAGCTTTCCTTGCCACTGTCCCCGTGCCCCACGTTTGCCTGTTTCTCCTACCTGGGGAGAAATCTCCATTTTGGTCCTCAGAGCAAATGGGAGCGGGGCGTTCTTTCTGTCTCTTCACGGATGCCGTCCTCCCATTTTCAAACCCAAGGTTCTCCAGAGGGGTTCTGGGGAGAAGGGCTGGGGTTAAGGAATTGAATAGGACGGGGTGGGGGGGACAGGGGGGGAAGAGCCTCTTTTTGTCCCAGGCACACCTTCCTTCTGGGTCACACACCCACTCTGCTCCACAGAACTGTTGGGGGACTCCCCATCACCCACAGTGCCAGTTGGAGCCATTCCTGGGATTACCCCCACCACACAGCCCCCCTTACCCCTCGCCTGCTCTCACCCCACCCTGCCTGCCTCAGCCAGGATGGCGACAGACACAACTGCTCATACACACACACACACACACACACATGCACACGCAAACACGCACACACGCACAGTCACAGACATTTGAATCGGATTTCTGGCCTATTTCCTCTCCAAAGATTCCAGCAGGCCGGCTCTCTGTGTCTCTGCCTCACGTCTCTGTCTCTGGGTGGGGCCGGCTGCCTTTCTTCAGGCTTCAGTTTTCAGTTCAGCTGGAAGCCTCTCTCCCCGCACACCCACATGCTGGAGCCGGTGGCGGGGGGACCACTGGGAAGCAGGCGTGTGGGAGTGGGGGCTCGGCGGGGGAATCCCCCTGTCTGCCTTCCTAGCAGGAGCCTTGCTGCTGAGCCCCTTTTGAGCTGAAACTCCCACCCCAACCCGGGGAACGCTGAATCCCATAGACACCAGCCTCTCCATGGAGTGGCTGAGAACAGCACCCCACCTTCCTACCAACTTCTAGGAGGCCAGGATTCCTGGGTCCAGGCCGGCTCCTCAATGCTCCTCCGTTTCAGATTTCCGGGTTCCTAGTGGGGAATGGGCCGCTGAGGGCCTGCTCCCCTTCTCAGGCATGCCCCGTTTAGACCCCCCGGGCCTCTGGAGGTGCCCCAGCCCCCTCCCTCCTCTCCCACCTCCCTCTCCCTTACAGCTGCCAGGCGACAAGGGCTCTAGACAAAGCCCCACAGAGAGGACTCGGTTGTGCAGATAACATGCTCCAGTTCTCTCTCCTGGAGGGAGAGGAGGAGGAGCCATGGAAGTGGGGTCCCTCGCCCTGCCATTTCCTTTTTCTCTGCTTTTGATGGTGGGTTGTGAGGAGAAGAAAGATCCTCCCCTCTCCTACCCACTTCTCCCTTTGGGATCCACTCCAGCCCGGACAGTCACCATAGCAACAGTAGACATGTGACTGCACAGGTCTCTCATAGTCACTATAGCAACCAGTGTCCCCCGTTCTCTTGGTTGCTATGGAGATTTGTCACATGGTTTCCCCCCAAGTTGATAACCTGTGGGTCTCCCTGCTTCTCCTTCCCTGCTCGAGGACTAGACAGCAGCCTAGGTAAGGGGAGTTCATGTGTGAGGGGGGTCCTTTTAATTACCATGGCAACAAATCCACACCACCTGGTGACACATCCTCCTGTTGTTATGGCAACAGAGGAACATCACACAGTGACATACGGCTATATTCCCAAGGAAACAAGCCCTACTTTGAGAAAGGTGAAAGACACCCCCCACCCCCATTAATTATTCCTTAATTCAGATTGTCCCACATTTTTCTGTGCCCTGGTGTCTTCCCTGTCCCTGTATGTTTATCTGTAGGGAGAGGAGAGAAGTAGAGAGAGAGCAGGATGTACCTGGGCATAAGCTGAATTGCTAAGGGGGCCCTAGAGAAGGGGCTTGTGTGGTTACGAGCTGGAGATGGGATTATTTGGAGGCAGACTCTGGCTACAAGAGGCCCCCGTGTGAGCATGTGTAAAGCAGAGACAGGAGGGACGGCTCCCCGATGGTACCTCTGCCCTCTCCACCCCACCTACCGCCTTGGTTATCAAGGCAAGTAAGGCAGGAAAACATGAATGGCGAAATACATCTAGCTTCTAGGCAGGGGCATTGACTGACCAGTTGATTGACTCATTCATTCATTGATCCATTCATTTCTTCTTTCCAGGTATTGATCACCTGCTATATGACAGGCACTACGCTCAGCTTTGTAGGGTATATAAAGATGTATCAGAGCGCCCCTGCCTTGGCAAGGGAGATGAGATAGGTGAAGAGAATGACAGGGTGGAGCCACCGCCATTAGAGCGGTTCACACAGGTGTCCCAGCAGCCACTCTTCCCAGAACTACCTACCTTCCCCCATGCAGAGATATCTGCTCACATGGGTCCCTTCCCTGCAGAGGGGCGGAGAGGGGGCGAGCTTGGCGAAAGCAGACCAATTCTTGAGAGTAATTGTGTCTTTGCTTTTCGGGATGATAGCCCCAGGGGAGCTCCCTCCCTGTCCCCCTTTTTCCAGGGTGACCCCTGGCTGACCCCTATTCTGGAGAGAGACACACTGGGCTCCAGCTCCACTCAGGAAAACAGCTCCATGGAAACAACACTTTTCATTTCCCACTTCCATCTACTTACCCCAGAAACCTAGAACTTGCTTTTTTTCTAACTTTTATTCTTGTGAGGAGGTGGAGGGTAGGGAAATGGCCGTGTCTGGGGACAGTTGGGTATCTGATGGAGGGAAGTGATGTCTGAGAGAAGAGGGCCTGGCTGACAGAGGAGGGGAGGAGGGCTATGGAGGGATCGAGGGAGTCATGGGCTCCTGGCGAGGGGGCATGGTCAGGTTCAGGACAGAGATGGGGTGTGGCTAGGATTGGCTGGGAAGAGTCATTGGGTCTTGGTCAGAGGCTTCTCACTCTAGAAGTGGAGTGACAACAGGAAGGTCCTGTCTCTTCTGGGCCCTCTCTACCCCACTGCTTCTGGCTTGGCGGGTCATGCTGGGAGCAGACCCTTCCTCCCTCCATCCCTTGGACCCCAACCTCTGCTTGCTTTCAACCTCTTTGCTCTTGCCCACTCCTCTCATATTTTCCTGGGGAAAAATAGGCTGCTTGTCCAGAACCTTCTGGTGTCTAGAACCTTCTAAGGTCCAGAGACCATTTCATGCATCTCTTGCTGATGGGCTGGAGGTGAGCCCCTCAATGAAATACACGATGTGGAAAGAAGCAGGTTTTAGAAAGACTCCTCTCTCCCCATTCCTGCAAAACAGGGTCTGTTGTAGTTGGTCCGGGCTAGGGCTTTGCTGGAAATCACAAGGAGGTGTGATGGCGGCCTGGTCTGTGTGTGCAGGGTACTGTCCACTCTGCACAGGCTGGGGGTTGTGTCCAGCACAGGGCACGGTGTGTCGTGGGGGCTCATGATTTAACGCGTGACTGTGCTAGAGGCCATCAGGTCTTTGAGAGGCCGGGGGGCTGGTGGTGGAAGAGGCGGCCGTGGGCTCTGGTGCTGTGGCGAAGCTGTGGACCCTCCTGGCTGCCTCTGCCTGTCTGTCTGGGCCAGTGTGGCTATGACAGCCCTCGCCCTGCATGCTTGAACCGGTCTCATGCTGGCTTTCCTTGTGACCTTGAGCACAGGACTTTGGCTCTCCGAGCCTCAGTTTCCTTGGGTTCTGGGGAAGAAAACGATTTACCCCAGGCACCTCCCGGGGAGCTGTGAGCACAACGTGTGGCATGGTGTGAGAGTGCTTGGTAAACTGTAAGGCAGACCGAATCTGACTTTAGGTTTGTGTCACACATTCACATACATTATCTCATTTGCTTCTCACATCTTCCCTGGGAGGTAGGGAGAAAAGGATTCAGATTCAGCAGCAAACTCTTGGTGTCTGGCATTTCCATAAGTGTGATCGATTTTATTCCCCAAATGGCTTGTGTAAATAGTCAGGGTATTTATGGCTTTTCTGACTTTGCAGATGAGGAAGGCTGGGTCCAGAGGGGTGAGATGACCAAGGTGGGACGGGGCCAGGGCCTTCCCATTGCTCCTGTCAGATGGGGTTGGAAGGTCAAGAAGCAGGAGGCACTGGGGTGGGGGTGGGGCATGGGCTCCGTTCCAGCCCTAGCCTGCTGTTTCCTTGACCACCTGTTTACCTGGTTTGAGCGTATCAGCATGTTGGTCATCCTTCTCAACTGTGTGACTCTGGGCATGTTCCGGCCGTGTGAGGACATGGCCTGTGACTCCCAGCGCTGCCGGATCCTGCAGGTGAGTGTGTGTGCGGTGTGTGTGTGTGTGTGTGTGTGGGGGGGGTGCTCCTAATAACCCTGACCCCTTCTCTGCAAGAGGCTCTGACCCCGCTGATGGGGTGGGGGTGGGGCATATTCCCCCACCCCCTTCTCAGTTACAGCAGCCTCTCATCCCCACACCAGGCCTTCGATGACTTCATCTTTGCCTTCTTCGCCGTGGAGATGGTGGTGAAGATGGTGGCCTTGGGCATCTTTGGGAAAAAGTGTTACCTGGGAGACACTTGGAACCGGCTGGACTTTTTCATCGTTATCGCAGGGTGAGATCCGGGGCTGGGTGTGGGCAAGAAATGGATTAGATCAGTCCCATCCCTCGGGCCAGCGTCCTAGGCCTGGCCCCCCCGCCCCAGCCTACAGTGCTGCTCTCCCCCCCCGCCTCCCCCCCCCCCCCCGCCCCGTTCACTAAGGGTCCGAGGCTGTCCAGCTGTACTTCTCTGAATCCGTGGCCTCTGCAGGGTCCCTGGGTGGAGGAGGGGAGGGGTCGGAGTGTGTGCTGCACCTCTGCAGCAGGATTCCTCATTGACCTCTTTTGACCCCCATGGCGGCCTCAGACTCAAAGGGCCTCCCTTTGGGCCCCTCCCTGCAGGATGCTGGAGTATTCGCTGGACCTGCAGAACGTCAGCTTCTCAGCTGTCAGGACAGTCCGTGTGCTGCGACCGCTCAGGGCCATTAACCGGGTGCCCAGTGAGTGACCCCTCGGCCCTCAGCCCCTGGACCGAGAGCCCCAAGAGGAAATAGGGACTCTCAGACCCCACCCCTACCTCCTGACCACTCACAGGCCACATCAGGGACGGGCTTAGTGCGGAGCTGGGGTCACTGAGGCCAAAAGGAGCCCCTCCCCCTGGCTGTGGCTCTGTAAGAATGACCTGGAAAGACCCTCCCCCCTCATTTGAGCCTGATTTTGGGTCAGAGTCTCAGAAGTGTCTCCGATGACTCCTTCCCTGGGATAGGGGTGGTGAGAATGAGGTAGAGAGGATGCAAGGCACCTCGGCCTTTTCTAGCCAGAAGTCTCTCATGCGATGGGGGTCTCATTGGTGAGACCACAATGGTCACGCTGAGCCTGACCTCTCTCAAGACAAGGCCGCTCCGTGCCTCACCCTCCCACCTGTATCCCCCTCTTCATTCTCACCCCCTTCCAACTCGTCATAGCAACTGACTGCCGGGACCATTATCTAAATTAAACCGCATTGGCTCCCCGAGCCAACGAAGCTTTGGCAGTTCTAGCTCCCCATACATCCTGCCCCCCACCCTTGCTCAGGCCCCCTTCGCAACTCCCTAACCTACACCAGCTGCAGATGGTCTTTGCTGAAATCCCTGGAGTGGGGTGGGTTGGGGGAGCCGGTTTCTGGGAGTCATGTGGCGGCAGCCCCCTTTGCTGTGTGTGTGTGTGCGTGTGCGTGTGCGTGCGTGTGCATGCATCCTGTGTGTGTGATGAGCTGCCTCTGGGTGGGCAGAGCTGCTCAGTGTGTCCTCCAGGTGCTGTGCTGTGCTGGTTAACAGGAGCTCCAGGCGAGGCCTGCCTTCGCCGCCTCTCCCGCCCAGGTGATGGCTGGCAGATTTATAGGCTGCTGTCTAACCACCGGTGTAATTCCTTTAATGCAAACCCCGAGGAATTGATCTCAGCTGGAGCACCGAGGAGCTGAAGGGGGATGGGGCTGAGGAGAGGGAGAGGCACGAAGTGAGAACACGGGGCTGCTAGGGGCAGGGACAGGGCAGCTGCAGTCACCAAGCCTGTTAATTAGCTGCCGCTTAGAAGCTTTTCCCCTGGAGGGAGCAGGGGGCTGGAAGCAGCACTTTGGGAGTCAAAACCAGCCATGAAAGGTCTGTGAGTCTGACAGGGGCTTGGAGGCTGGAGGCTGGTCCAGACCTTGTGGGTAGATGGGTCCTAGACCTGCCGCGGTAAGGGAGCGTGGGGTAGTGGTGGCTCCTCCCTGGGAGGATGTTGCTGATGGATGGCCACCTGAGAAGATAGCCTTGTGTGCCCGTCAGGTCCTGGGGTGGCGATCTGGACCACACAGAGAGTAGACTGGGGGCAGGGGGCTGGGAACCGCTGTGGAGCACAGGACAACTCATCCCCGACAGAGGGCCTGGATCTCAAAGTGAGAGTCCTGCCTGCTAACTTCCCTCCTGGAGTTCTCTGCCTCAGTTTCCCCAGTGACTGTGGTGGCAGTAACAGAAAAAGGTCAGCTGACTGTGGTGAGAGCAAGACTAGGAGGGGAGCGTGTGTGTGTGTATATGTGTGTGTGTGTGTGTGTGTAATGGAATTCGGAAGCGGGGCCTGGTTGAAGTCCTGGCACCTGCAATTACCAGCCCTGGACCAGTCATGCCAGTTTTCTGGAACTCGACCCTCCTCTGCAAACTGGGCCTGATATTCACGCCACAATGATGCTAGGTGGGATGCGGCGCAGGAGGGTGCTTTGAGAGGGCCGTTACTCTGGCTCACCCTGGGTGGTCCCGCACACTGACTAATGTGGGGGGCCACGAGGGGTTGCTGGTAGAGTTAGCAGCTGCAAAGGGCTGCCTGCGGAGTTCGGGGTGTCTGTCGGTCGGTCGGTCGGTCTCAGCCTCAGAGGCCCCGGTGGGCCCCCTCTGGGAGTGCTGCCAGGCCCGTGGCAGCCAGCCTGGCGCCCCCAGCGTGGCTTCTGCCCCCCACAGGCATGCGCATCCTTGTCACCCTGCTGCTGGACACGCTGCCCATGCTGGGCAACGTCCTGCTGCTCTGCTTCTTCGTCTTCTTCATCTTCGGCATCGTGGGCGTCCAGCTGTGGGCAGGGCTGCTCCGGAACCGCTGCTTCCTGCCCGAGAACTTCAGCCTGTGAGTGTCACAGGGGCTGGGGGTCACCTGCGAGTGGTGTGGAGGGCTGGGACCGCCTCCGTCCCCGTTGCTGTTGACATGTCTGCTCTCCTACCCGTGACATGTCTGCTTCTCAAACTCCCACATTAGAGTCACTTGGGGAGCTGACGAAATTCTTGAGGCCTGGGTCCCACCCCCACAGAGTCTGATTTCATTGGTCTGGGGGTCAGCCTGGGCCTGGGGAGTTCTATAAGCTCCTCGGTGAGCCTGAGATGCCGCCTCATGGGACCAACCTCCCAAGATCCGACTCTGGAGTTTCCGGCTCATCCTCACGCCCCCTATCCACACTCACCAGTCCCCGCGCCGGCCCGGAGCTTGCCCCGGCTCTGGTCCTTGCCCTGCTCACCCCGCATGCCTCGGTGCACACCTGCAGTTCTCCCCTCTGGGGCCTTCCCCCCGGGGAACCCGCCCCCAGCCTCACCCCTTCCCCCTCCACAGCCCCCTGAGCGTGGACCTGGAGCCCTATTACCAGACGGAGAACGAGGACGAGAACCCCTTCATCTGCTCGCAGCCCCGGGAGAACGGCATGCGGTCCTGCCGCAGCGTGCCCACCCTGCGCGGGGAGGGCGGGGGCGGCTCCCCCTGCGGCCTGGACTACGAGGCCTACAACAGCTCCAGCAACACCACCTGCGTCAACTGGAACCAGTACTACACCAACTGCTCCGCCGGGGAGCACAACCCCTTCAAGGGCGCCATCAACTTCGACAACATCGGCTACGCCTGGATCGCCATCTTCCAGGTGGGGCAGCCTGGGGCTGGGGCGGTCCTGCTCCGCGTGGGGGGTGGGGTCAGGGCCTCTGGAGGAGACTGCAGGGGGCTTTAGGGGGCCTGGAGTCAGCCTGCCCCTCTGCCCACCTCCCCAGGTCATCACGCTGGAGGGCTGGGTCGACATCATGTACTTTGTGATGGATGCTCATTCCTTCTACAACTTCATCTACTTCATCCTCCTCATCATCGTGAGTGATTCCTCAGGCCCCCGAGGGGATGGGGGATCCTAGGGAAACGGGTCGGGGGAGTCCAGAGAGGGGAAAGCTTGCTCGGTCTCAAGTTCTAGCTCTCAGGACAAGTCCCACTGGGACGCAGACAGAGAGGGCACCTGTCGGGAGCACTCGGGAGGAAATGCAAGGTCAAGGCCGGACTCTGTCACTTACCACCACTTACAACTTAGGGCGAGTCATTCCCGCCAGGCCCCCAGCCCCACCCCGGACCTCTGTTTGTGTAAAATGGGCGGGTCTCAGCCCAGGGTGATACCACCTCCGGAAGTGGCAAAGGGTGGTCCTGGTTTTGCACCAGGACTGGCAGAGCACTATTGGCACGTTGTTGGGGAGCGGGCAGGAGGTGGTAAACATTCGGCGAAATGGTTTGTTCGACCCCAAATTCCCATCGCTTGCTATGAAGAAACACTGCACGATCTCCTGTTCCTTCCAGCTCAGAAGTTCCAAGACTTAATGAGGGCAGAAGACAGAGGCAAAAGTAGCAGTATTTAAAATTTAAGTCACTGCCATCCCATCGTTTAACAATTTAATTGCTACTACTTATAGCTAATATTTACTGAGCACTTACAAGGGGCACCGGTTCGTAAGGCGGATTTTTGCATTCTTAACCGGTACGCCCTGCACAAAATCCGCCTTATGAACCGGTACACCTGGTACTCTGCTCCAGGCCCTGCTCCGAGCACTTGTTATGTGCTGGTGCATGTAATTCTCACCAGGACCCTGTTATCACTTCCACTTAACAGATGAGGAGACCAACGTGTCCTCCTTGGTCGGACCTCAGCGTGGGCTTGGCATGTGCTGTGGATTAATCTTGCTGGGTGGGGCGTTGATGCTGTTGTGCACTGAAACAGCTGCTGCCTGCTGAGTCTCCATAGTCCCTAGGGAAAGGGGTTCAGAGGATGGGGCCCCAGCTCCTACATGAGAACTCTGAGCTTCAGAGGGCTTGGTCACCAGGCTGAGTGGCTGGAGCCGAGAAATCCACCCCAGGCCACTGTCTCCACGTCCAGCCCTTTTCCCAGGTCACCAAGAGGCCAATGACAGAGCCAACAGAGGGACAAATATGAGAGGAAAGAGATTAAAATCTACACAGGATTTAGGGCAAGCTTCAGAGAGAGGTGGAGACAGAATACGGCAGTGAGAGACGGTGGATAGGCCCTGAGAAAGAACGAGTCCTCCAGGCCACCCCCTCCGGCCCCTGCAACGGTCCCTGGTGCGAAAGGGTGGCCAGGCTGGGGGCCTGTTCCCATCCGCCGTCAGGACCTGGGGTGGCGTCCCCCACCAGTGCCTGTTCTTCTCACTCTGCTGTTCTCTCTGGGCTTGGGTGAGGGGGAAGGACGTAGACAGGGAGGCGAGGGGCCCAGTTTCCACCCTCCCACACACCCCCTGAGAAATCTTTCCAAACAGCTCTCTGGACTCACACTAGTGAAGCTAATTATCATAATTACCAGGACACAATTCAGAAAAACAAAACTGCTTTGTCACCATAAATATTCATTTCCTTCCTTCTGGGTTCTTGCCCAAGCAGTGGCCATCCCAGAACTCTAGGGAAACTGAGGCACGGGGATGGGGACAGGGACGTGTGGACAAGTCAGAGTGACAGCTTGGCTAGTCCGCAGGGTTCAGGGTTCAGCCCATCACCTGTCTGGGCGAGGGGGTAGGCATGGGGAAAAAGGATACAAGCAAAGCCAATGGTCATGAGCATGCTGAGGACCCAAGGTTATAAGACTCTCCCACTCAAGGTCACACAGCTAGAATTGGGACTGGAAGCAGGCGTCTTGTGAACAAGGTTTTTGCCAACATCTCAAAGGCTCGATCGAGTGTGAAAACCCCGTGTCCCCAAGACTGGCTTCATTTCCCCAGCCTTCTCTCCTCCTGACGGGAACTGGGGAGGGGTGTCCGGAATCCGTGCACAGGCACGTTTAGGGGCCGGGAGTTCGGGAGACATCCTTGCAGGGCCGCACCGGGACCCACAGCGATGCCTTAGAATCCCGGCGAGCTGGGTTCCGTCCTTAGCTGTGCCAGACATGAGCTGAAGGATCTTGGGCAGATTCCTCAGACCCTCCGAGCCTCAGTTTCCTCACCGTCCAATGAAGATAACAGAAGTATCACCTCTTGAGACAGTCAAGAGCAGGGGTCCTCAAACTTTTTAAACAGAGGGCCAGTTCACTGTCCCTCGGACCGTTGGAGGGCCGGACTATAGTTTAAAAAAAAACTATGAACAAATTCCTATGCACACTGCACATAGCTTATTTTGAAGGAAAAAAACAAAACGGCAAAAACACCCGCATGTGGCCCGCGGGCCGTAGTTTGAGGACGCCTGGTCCAGAGGATACAATGAGACAGCGCTGCGACAGTGGCCGAGCCCCGTGCCCGGCCACAGGAAGTGCCCCATACTCGGTGGCCGGCATTGTGATTCCCTCTTCTTCTTCTTTTTTTTTTTTTTTTAAATATTTTATTGATTATTTACAGAGAGGAAGGAAGAGGGATAGAGAGTTAGAAACATCGATGAGAGAGAAACATCATCCAGCTGCCTCCTGCACACCCCCCACTGGGGATGTGCTCGCAACCAAGGCACATGCCCCTGACCGGAATCAAACCCGGGACCCTTCAGTCCACAGGCCGATGCTCTATCCACTGAGCCAAACCGGTTTCGGCTGTGATTCCCTCTTCTTCAGGACATCTCCTCTTGCTGTCCCCACCCCCACAGGTGGGCTCCTTCTTCATGATCAACCTGTGCCTGGTGGTGATTGCCACGCAGTTCTCAGAGACCAAGCAGCGGGAGAGCCAGCTGATGCGGGAGCAGCGCGTGCGGTTCCTGTCCAACGCCAGCACCCTGGCCAGCTTCTCGGAGCCGGGCAGCTGCTACGAAGAGCTGCTCAAGTACCTGGTGTACATCCTCCGGAAAGCCGCCCGCAGGCTGGCCCAGGTGTCCCGGGCAGTGGGCGTGCGGGCCGGGCTGCTCAGCCCGGCGGCCCTCGGGGTCCAGGAGCCCCAGCCCAGTGGCAGCTGCTCACGCTCCCATCGCCGCCCGTCCGTCCATCACCTGGTGCACCACCACCACCACCACCACCACCATCACTACCACCTGGGCAACGGGACGCTGCGGGGCCCCCGGGCCAGCCCAGAGATCCAGGATAGGGAGGCCAATGGGTCCCGCCGGCTCATGCTGCCACCGCCCTCGACGCCTGCCCTCTCGGGGGGCCCTGCTCGGGGCGCAGAGGCTGTGCACAGCTTCTACCATGCCGACTGCCACTTGGAGCCAGTCCGCTGCCAGGCACCCGCCCCCCGGTCGCCATCCGAGGCATCAGGCAGGACTGTGAGCAGCGGGAAGGTGTACCCCACTGTGCACGCCAGCCCTCCGCCAGAGATGCTGAAGGAGAAGGCACTTGTGGAGGTGGCCCCCACTTCCGGACCCCCCACCCTCACCAGCCTCAACATCCCACCTGAGCGCTACAGCTCCATGCACAAGCTGCTAGAGACGCAGAGCACGGGTGAGAACTCAGGAGGGGGCGTGTTGCTGCCTCTCATCCCGGGTCCAGGTGGTGGCCCAGAGGGGTCTGGGGGTCTGGAGTCAGAAGGACTGGGCTCGGATCCCCATTCTGCCACTCACAGCCTTGGGACCTTCAACCAGTCACGTGACTTCTTTGAGCCCTACTTTTCTCACCTGTTAAAATGGGAATTATAGTTCCCACGTTGTAATAGTAACAATAACCATCATGTTATAAGCACCTGCTTGCTACATGCTCTGCGCCGTTTGCTATAATACCTGCGGTTGTTGGCCAATTGCTCCGTGCCTGTCACATGCCTTGCAGGCAAAATCCTGTTGGCTCCTCCGGTTTAGACGATAAGCTTTCTTTTTGACCCCATTTTGCTGACGAGAAAAAGGAGGCTCGCAGAGGTGGCAGGTCGTGGTCCAAGGTTGTGCCATTAGTGAGGGGTGGACTTAGGACCCTCTGACGCTGAGGCCCATGCTCTATGCTGAGACCCCCTCGTTGCCAGGCGTGGAGGAGAAATGGTGTATGACTGTGGCCAGCACCATGCTCTCGTGGGCACGAGTTTTATTCCCTCCCCACGGGGAGACAGGGCGCCTGGAGCAGCAAGCCCTCGGGGGGCTGTTATTCTGATGAGAGGAGCACCCCCCCCTGTCAGGAGGAGGGAGATGCTCGCTGCCTGTGGGTGTCCCCCAGTCAGGCAGGCAGGGGCGGCGGGCCCTCTTCCACAGACAGACTCCCTGGCAGCAACAGCCAGGGCCTGTATTTCAGGGAGGACTTGGCACGTGGGAGAAGTGGTGTATTTGTGGGAATGTGGGCTGGGATAGGAAGGTGTGATCACAGGACGCAGTGCGAAGGGTTCTGGTGCCAACTCTTCCACTACCCGCCACGTGACGCGAGCAGTTGCACGCACACGCGCTGGCACATTTCAGTTCCCTGCTCTATAGAGGCAGGCGGGACCAGCATGGTCGGTGGATGCCTAGGGACACCCTCCCGTGTGCAGGGGGAAGGGGAACAGTGTTGGGTGCCTACTAGGGGCTGGGCTCTTAGCCTGGTGCCTGCGTACCTGCTTTCCCTGGGCCAGTGGTCGGCAAACTCATTAGTCAACAGAGCCAAATGTCAACAGTACAACGATTGAAATTTCTTTTGAGAGCCAAATTTTTTAAACTTAAACGTCTTCTAACGCCACTTCTTCAAAATAGACTCGCCCAGGCCGTGGTATTTTGTGGAAGAGCCACACTCAAGGGGCCAAAGAGCCGCATGTGGCTCGCGAGCCACAGTTTGCCGAGCACGGCCCTGGGTGGTTCCTCACGTTCCTTTCAGCTCCCATATGTTATGGTCAAAGCTGGGTTTAAACGGACATTTATGTCTTAGGAATAGGTCACCGTGTGTGCGCGCATGCACGGTCTGGTGTGTGTGTGTGTGTGTGTATGTGTGTGTATGCATGAAGGCATCCTGTGTATGTGTGTCTGTATGTGTGCATGTGTCTGGTGTTCGTGTGTGTATGTGTGCATACGTATCTGATGGTGTAGGTGCATGTGTGCGCACACAGGAGTAATGCTCCTGTCTGGTGTGTATGCATGCCCATGTGTGCACGTGCCTGTTACATGTGCATTGTGTGATTTGCATGTGTCTGTGTGCACGTGTGTTTGGCTGTGCAGGTGTGGTACGCAAATAGTATGTGTGTACACAGTACATGTGTTTATGCACATGAAGTGTCTATCGTGCACATGTGCATGTGTCTGGTGCGTGCATGAGCACACATGTGAGGGCGTGTGATTTAAGAGTCCTTTGGAAAATACTGCTCAGAGCAGTGTTGGTGTGGGGCTGGCGTCCCTGGGATGTAGAGATGACCTAAGCTCCGTGCTGAAGGCTCCTAGGACCTCACATAAGAGCTTCCCAGGACCTCAGAGGACATCAAGGCCACCTGCCTGACCCTGGGACACTGCAGTGACTGTCAGAGGATGCTATTGGCATTTGGGAGCATTCTGTTGCTCAGAACTGCTCACATTGTAGGGCATTCAGCATCCCTGGTCCACTGAGTGCCCAGCACCCCATCATTGTAACAACCCCATGCTCCCCACTCATTTCATCCACCCTCTGAGGGAAGGGCCACCCCAGCTAAGAAACCCCGGAGCCTCTAACCTCTGCCCTCCTGTCTCAGGCACCTGCCAAAGCTCTTGCAAGATCTCCAGCCCTTGCTTGAAGGCAGACCGAGGAGCCTGTGGCCCCGACAGCTGCCCCTACTGTGCCCGGGCTGGGGCAGGGGAGGTGGAGCCCGCCGGCCACGAGATGCCTGACTCAGACAGCGAGGCGGTTTATGAGTTCACACAGGACGCCCCGCACGGCGAACTCCGGGACCCCCCGAGTCGGCGGCGACGAAGCCTGGGGCTGGACGTGGAGCCCAGCTCCGTGCTGGCCTTCTGGAGGCTGATCTGTGACACCTTCCGGAAGATTGTGGACAGCAAGTACTTTGGTCGGGGCATCATGATTGCCATCCTGGTCAACACGCTCAGCATGGGCATCGAGTACCACGAGCAGGTAGGGCCAGGGCCCGAGGGTCCCTGGGGCTGGGGACCCTCTGCCTCCCTCCCCTCCCACCTGCTGTGTTCAGCCGCCTCTCCGCGCTGCTAGCCTGCGTGGCAGGAAGGACGGGGGAGACGCAGCAGCGCGTGGGGACGCGTTGGAGGGTGAAAACCAGTGAATGTCACGCAGTGTCTGAGTCTGGGAGTTGCCGGGGCAGGGGCAGGGTCTGAGCCGGGTGTGTGCTTCCTGGGACGGCTTCCCAGGGGAGTCAGGCTTTGAAGGATGTGAGTGTGTGACGAGCACCAGCTGTGGGCAAGGCCTCTTTGGAGCGACAAGTCCCTGGAAGAGATTTGGGTCTTTGGAGAAGATATGGGGGGAGGGGAGGGGTTGGGGGATCCCCCTAGCGTTCACCTGACTCATAATTAGGATCACGATGGACTAGAAGCAGGTAGGGGTGTAGGTAGGGGTGAGGGGTGGAGGGCTGGTGGCTGCGCCTGGATGGAGCCAAGGCCACCCGGGCCTGGCCTCTGTTCTGGGAGCCTTGCTGTGAGCGGGGTGCTGTGTGGATGAGAGGACCTTAACGTGGTGAGGGGACTTGAAACCGTCGCGTTTGAGGAATCATTCTAAGAACCGGGATGTGGAAGTCGGGAGAAAAGGAGGCTCAGCAGGGGCAGGCGAGCTGTCTCAGATGTCTGAAGGGCCATGGTGTGGAAGAGGGAGCAGGCTTGTTTTGTGGGCGACGGCTGCAAGCAGAGGAATCTGGGCTGAGGGGAGGAGGCTGCCCTCGCGCTCAGAGCTGTGCAAGGACAGAAAGAGTGGCCTGGGGGACCCCCGGACCCCCACCTCTCACCCTTCCTGGGGGTGGGAGTAGGCACCAGGGGGCCTCACAACCAGGTCTGGCTGCCTCCCCTACAAGGTTCCTTCCAGAAAGCCGTCCTTCCCCCCAGGTGGCCTTCCAGGTCACCCCCTGGCTGGTTCTTCTAAAAGGAGGAGGCAGCCAGCAGGTGCTGCCGTCCACAGGCCCGGCTGCGCTCTTCTCTCCTGGGTGTTTCTTGCCTTCCTGGGGCTCAGGGCGGGAACTGGGTCACCAGGACCTGGCTGTCCCTGGTGTGGCACCAAGGCCATGCGCTTGCCCAGCCCCCCTAGTTGTGGGTAGGGGCATGTAGGGGCCAGAGGTGTGGACAGGGCATACGTGGGAAGGGGTAGGGCAGCTCTGAGCCGGGGTCTGGGTCTGGCTTGCCAGCGTCCACAGAGGAGGGAGGAAGGAGGGGTCTCGGGTATGGCTGGGGAGCGTAGGTCCAAGCTGGGGCTGGGAAAACATGAGGTGTTCATTTTTCAGGAGACTGGAAGCCACCTCCCTCACCCCGCTGACCTCTGAGTGTTGTGAGCACTCAGCTCTTACCCCAGTCACCCTGTCCAGCCAGGT
The DNA here is from genome assembly GCF_951640355.1 of Cnephaeus nilssonii. Lineage (NCBI taxonomy): Eukaryota > Metazoa > Chordata > Mammalia > Chiroptera > Vespertilionidae > Cnephaeus > Cnephaeus nilssonii. The sequence continues at coordinate 12,023,963 of NC_137090.1, forward strand.
GTGCCCAACCCCCAACCTCCCCCCCATCACCATCACACACCTGGGCATCCCTTCTGCTTGCCTCAGCGCCCCCCACCCCAGCCGGCTCTGCTGGAGCTCTTCCCTGCGGAGGAGAGAGGCAGAGGGGGCAGGAAGGACGCCGGCTGCGGTGCCAGCAGGAGGGGAGTGTGGCACCCACCGTGGTGGGCGTGTAGCGTCTGGGCGCACGGGGCATGCGGTGTGGGCACTTGCCCGCTCCGCCAGCCTCCCGAGGAGAGCTGCGCTGCTATTCCAGGCTGGTGGGGGCAGCACCTTCTGCTGCTGGGCCCCAGGTGGTGGCAGCTCCTGACCTCCCTTTATCCCAGCTCCCGGAGCTTGAACCTCAACCTCCTCTCCCTCCACCCCCAGGGGTCACCTCCTCCGTGCCTTCCTTAGGGGCAATGTGCCCAGCAGTCTCTGCCCAGCCGGATGCTGCTGGTGGAGGCTTTGCACTAGGAAGAAGCTGAGTCACAGAGACGGAGGGCAGATGAAGGCGCAGCAAGAGGGCTTTCGGTTATACGTCAAGAAGGACACCCACTTGGGGAGAAAGGAGCAGCGATCGGTCAGGGGTGTCTCAGCATCGCCTTGCCCAAGTTCCTGAGGAAAGCAGGGGATGGCCCCCCAAGCCCTCGCTGGCAGGGAGTCCCCACTCGGTGGTGGCACGGTGTCTGCTCCAGGGAGGAGTTTGTTCCGGTACCTGGCTGCTGAGAGCCCCATAGGGGTGAGTGGGAGTCCCCAGCAGGCTGGCCAGATGACTGACTGCCGGGCAGGCCTAGGGACCGGGGGTGGCGAGAAGTCCCAGACGCAGCCATGGCCCTGTGCTTGCAGGCACTGCGGCGTGAACATCCCGCCATCTGGGCCCCGGAGCCTGAGCAGGCTGGTGGGGGGTAGGTGGGCAGGGAGGGAAGTGAGGAGACGTGGGGGCCGAGAGACAGAGACACAGGGGGTGGGGGACGGAGACACGCAGAGAGACAGAGATCTAGATGGAAACACAGCGGAAGAGACACTGAGAGAGAAAGGGGGAGACTGAGGTGGAGAGACGGGGCACAGAGGACAAGAGGAAGCCCGGGGAGAGAGGCGAATACAAGATAGGAAGACAGAGACCAGAGGGACAGAGTTGTAAGGGGGGATAGAGACTCAGGGGGGAGGAGACAGGAGCAGATGGAGTCACAGAGACATGTGACAGAGACAGAGAGATATGGAGAGGGAGCCAAAGACAGAGACCAAGACCCAGAAACAGATGACAGACCAGGGCAGACAGGGCAGGGATGGGAGACGGGCTCGGATGGAGCCTTGCAGAGGAAGGAGAGAGGCTGAGCGCGACAGCAGGGAGAGCGGCAGCAGATGCTGACACAGGCTCCTGGTTCCCCTGCAGAGCGCGTAATGAGGTGATCGTGTCCATCAGTCCTGGTATTGATCAGGCTGGGGGGCGCTGCAGAGGGTGTTGCTGTGCTTCCCTGGGGGAGGAGCCAGCCCTCTCCCCTGCCAGGTGCCGCTGCCCTCCCAGGCCTGTCCTCTCCACTGGCACCTACTTGCCCATCGTCCAGCGTTCCTGCTGGGGATGGCGAGGCCTCTTCTGCCTCTCTCTCTCCCAACATCTTGACTGAGGAAGAACCCAGGTTGTCTTACCCCACCCTACCCAAGGGAGGCCCCATGCTGTCCACACTGCCCTCCTTCCCCAACCCCTTAACCCACCAGCTGGTGGAGGACTGACAGGACTGGTCTGTCCAAAGGGGACTGGTGAGGATGATAAGGACCGGACACTGAGGAGATGGGGAGTGAGCATCTGGGTGCCCCATCCACTAGGGGGCAGTACGTGGAGCAAGGAACTTACTGTGAATTTCCCATGCGTCCGTCCATTGCACACACATTTTTTTGTGTGTCAAAGTTGGGCCTAAGCAGTGGCCTACTGATAAATGTTTAACAGTCAGCCCTTACAAAGAGAAAGAAAAAGAAGTTCTGATTTGTAGTGTTGTAGCATGTGCCAATTACCATGGTGTAAATGCTCCCACCGAGGCCAATTTGAAGCTGCCATCATGAAGTCACTGAGTGCGGAGCTGGGAAGAGCTGTGCACAACTGGTTCTCCTGAGCTGGTGGGAGGTGGCTCCAGCACACCCCTGGGCCTGCGGCACTTCATCCTTCCTCGCAAAGAGGTCACCAACGAGTAAATAGTCACATTTGCTTGATTAGTACGAGCTCGGTGAGGGAGGCACAGAGGCACAACCCGTGACCCAGACTGGGAAAAGAATTCCGGGAGGGCTCCATGTAGGACATGACCTTGGAGCTGAGTTTGAAGAAAGACTGGGATGTAGTGGTGAAGGGGGAGGGGTGGGCACAGTGTGGGCAAGGGCCAGAGATACCAGGCACCAAAATGGAGTGGTTTATGAGGAGTTCAAGGCACTGGGTAGGGGCTGAGATGGGCAAATGATAAGAGATGGGTTTGGGAAAAATTGAAGGCCAGGTCCTGAGAGGCAGAGATGGAGTTTGGATTTTATTCTGAAGGTGATAGGTTTCCAACAAAGGTTTGAGGCAGGTCAATAATATGAGCAGGTTTGTGTTCATGGAAGCCTTGTGGGGAAGGGAGGGAGCGGGGACAGGAGGCAGGGAGGCTGACAAGAGGGCTGCTGCCATGGTCCGGGCGGTTCATACATCTCTGTCCCTGGAGATGGGAGGAGAGGGCTAGGAGAGCTGGCGGGTGGCTGCACCTGCAGGACTCAACACCGGTCGGATATTTGGGAGAGGAGGCAGCATGGACAGCATCCGGATTCCTGCTTGGGGTGGTGCACTGGGGCTTGAGCAGATTTGGGCTGGAGGACGATGCATAGGAGGTGCCCATAGGACACCCCGGTATCTATCCAGCAGGTGGCTGGAGCTCAGAAGAGAGGTTGTCTCCCAGGACCTGTCTCTGCCTGGGTCTGCACTGGGGCAAGGCCGCTCCAGGAGGCGGGCGCGGAGGGAGGTGCCAGGCCGAGGTCTCGGGGACACAGGAGCTTCCTCATCATTCCCTTCTGGGCTGTGGGTTGCTCTGGGCCGGGGCTCGCCTCATATTCCAGAAAAGAGGCAACAGTGTGTGGGAATCGGGGAAGGGCGTGCGGCCCAGTGGTCTCCTGGGCAACAGAGGGGAGCGAGGGAGGGTCCAGAGATGGTGGCCTTTGAGGCCAGGGGAGGACAGGGCAGGAGATGACTCTGCTCGTGGCTCCGACTGTCATGGGCCCGTCCTGTCACTCTAGATACATGTCCAGAGAGGGTTTCTATTTATAAGTGAGTGAGATCGGCTGTTCAAGGTGAAGGGAGCGGGGGTGGCGGGGAGTCCAGATGTGGACTTTTGAGAAGATTCACAGACACTTTTCGGATTCTGCTGAAAGCCGGGGACCCTCTCCCCAGAAGTCACATACATGCCTAGGCACCCCAGCTGGGGCCTCAGAGAACAAGGGTTTTTGTGGACACCTTCCATTCCAAGCCTGCTCCTTGGAGCTCCCAGGCAGAGGAGCCCTGGCTGAGGAGCTGGGGCTGGGGTGCAAGCAGGACTTTGCTGCCCAGGCCCCAGACTTTCAAAGGCTCTCCCTACGTGGGAGGGAGAAGGGTGCTGTAAGGAAATGGCCAACTAAAGCGGCGCCCACGTGCTTTTCAGCGTCCTCTGGCTCTGGGCTCCCCCGGTTCAGCCAATGCGGGGGCACTTCCTGCGCACAGCACACCGGGATAGAATAATAGAACGGCAGGGGCGGGGCAGAGCCAGAAGCACCCCCGAGACTTAAGTTCTGGCGGAAAAGTCATTCTGCTTCACGGGCGATGAGGCCAAACGCTGTAAGGAGGCTTCTGGGGACAGAGAGAGATGCTTATACCCAGGTGGGGGGGTTTGGAAGGGCTTCATGAAGGAGGTGGCTTTTGAACTCTAAGGGGGATAGGAGCTGAGAGGTCCAGGGGGGAGGCGGAGGGTGAGTTCTGGCAGCCTGGCCGGGAAGTGCGCAGGGTGGCCTCGGGCACTCTGAAGGACAGACGTATTGCCTCCCACCCCCACCCCGAGGTGTCTGAGCAGCAGTGATGCGAGCCCAGCAGAGTTGAAGGAAGCCTGAGATTCCAGGAGGTGTGGGCTGGGCTGGGGGAGCGGCCGGAGGCTATTTCTGTCGTTCAGATCAGAGACCATGAGGGCCCCACGTCTGGTGGTGGAAAGGAGAGCGAGGGGTCGGGGAACAGCCATCCCACGGGCAGGGTCTGCAGCTGGCCCCTGCTGCTGGAGGGAGGGAGGGCAGGCCTGAATCCTAGATAACTCCCAGGTTCCAAGACACAATCCTGGACAGTGAGGGAGCCGGGAATGCAGGGAAGGACAGGTTTGGGAGAGGAGGTGAGAGGGTTTGTTTTGGACGTGCTGCCTTTGAGCTGGCCGAGGGCCACCCCGGGAAGGCTCTCAGACAGGCTGGCTCTCGGGGTGAGGAGCCAAGCTCTTGGGGGGAGATTGTTTAGTGTCCTCTACACCCAGTGACAGCTGGAGAGGTGGGAGTCGGGGAGATGGGGGGGAGGGGGAAGGAGGAGACAAGGGGAGGGAGTGGGCTTAGACTCCACTCAAGAATGTTGGCCTGAGAGGAGACAGGCAGCCCTGGAGGGCAGGAGGTGGCCAGCAGCACGGGGTCAGGGAAGTCCGGGCAGGCTGGGCAGCAGGCAGGAGGGGTGGCCACTGGCTCAGACGCTGCTCAGGCAGGGCCTCCGCTAAGAGGAGGGCTGGGAGAGGGGCCTTGGAGAGCGCTGGCGAGGTAGGCCCCGTGGTCTAGGCGTGGATGGGCCCGGATTCACAGGAAGGCTCTGCTTTTAGGCAGGGGAAAGGCGATTGGAGGCATCAGGAACCAGGGATAAACGATGGACTGGAATGGGACCCAGGGGAGCCTGAGGGATGGGAGTGAGGTGGAAATGCAGGTGGAGGAGCAGCTGGCGCCCTGCCAGGAGGGGCAGAGAGAGGAGGAGGCTGTGGACCAGCGCTGTGTGGGGGAGGGAAGGAAGAGGAGCCAGGTCGGGAGTGGGGATGGGGGCTGAGGGGAGGGAGAGGTTTGGGGCAGCTTCTTGGAGGAGAGGGATGGACAGTCAGCGATAGAAGGCGGCGAATAAAGGTGCGCAGCAGCCTTGGGGCCCCCAGCAGGGCATCGCCGTCCAGTCAGCAGAGGTTGGTGACTCTAGCAACGCTCAGCAATTAGACAGCCGCAGCGGAGAGGCGGCGGGAGTGGGGCCTTGCCCGGGCTGGGCTGGGCAGGACCGCACCCCTCTAAGGCCTGCAGCATGAGGGCAGCTTTAAACGGTCCGCTGGGCTCTGGGCTGCGAGGTTGTGCTGGCAGGTGAGGGGCGGGGGCCACAGCGCCAGCGTTTTAAGTCGAAGGGGCTTTGGGTTGGCTGTCTCCCAGATGAGTGAGCCCTGGAGGTGCCTGAGCCCCCTTCGCGTGTGTATTGACTTGGGGTGGCTTCAAGGAGCTCGTGGGCGACGTGGGGAAGGGCTAACGCCTCCCCACCCCCTCGGAGGAGGCACAGGGGCACAGTGACATTCCAGCTGGCACGGTTCCCAGCTGGAGAGCTTCCAGGGGGATGGCGGACAGCAAGGCCACATCTCCACGCTGAAGCCCGTGGCGTTTCCTGGAAACCTCCCGCCACACAGGTGTCTCCTGACTTCCCACACCTCCTTGAAGGAGGAGGAAGAGGAGGGAGGGGGTCCCACCGACCCAGTGACCCTTACCCCCTCCCTGTGGGCCCCTGGCAACACCTCTCCTGGGTGTGTGGGGGCAGCAGGCCGGGCTGTCAAAAGCAGAGGTGAGGTGAGCTGGAGAGTCAGAACTGGGGAGCAGAGATTTCCGGGTCAGTGGAGCAGGGAGCTGGGGAGCTAGGGGAGGGAGTGGCACTTTGGCAGTGCTGGGGTGACTCACGCAGGCCCCCACTAGGCTCTCGCCTGGCTTGTCCACCCTCTGGAACCTTCTCTGTAGTAGGCATGTCACTCTCTGCCGAGCCTGCTCTCAGGCCTCCTGCCTGGACCTCTGCAGTCTCCCCTAATTGGTCTCTGTCTCTCCAGCTCTCCGCGCCATCCGCACGCTGCCACCACTGCAGCCAGATTAATCTTCTTAATACACCGCTTTGCACATCTCCTCCCTCCCCCACCCCCACCCCCGGCAGCCTCAATGGCAGCATGTGCCCAGAGGCAAGTCCAGCCTGTGGCGTGGAGCGGAGTCATAGGGCCTGGCCCTGCTGACCCTGCAGCCTTGTCCGCCATGGGCCCCTCCCCGCTCCGACCCAGGCAGACCACTTAACTCTTGGTCCCCGGTATGCCCGGCCCTTCTCTCCTCTGCACCTTGGCTCACACTGCTCCCAGCTGGGCATGTCCTCCATGGCCGCTCTCCTGCCGCCTGCTCCTCCCCGCTGGCCCACTGCCCTCGGCGGGGTTGGAGCTCTGGGTGCTCCTGGTGCTTAGTTACAGCCCCGCAGGCACTCTGTCCTGCCACGTGTGAGGCCCACTTCCACGGTCGGTGCCCACGGGGCCACTTGAGCGTGGCTCTCGGCTGGATGTGTTCACCGGCTTGATCTGTGTTCTGCAAGGCAGCCTCGCCATGAGGCGGTGTTACCCTGTTTAACAGAAGAGGCCGCTAGGGATCAGAGAGGTTAAGGGACTTGCCCCAGGTCACACAGGTAGACAGTCCCAGAGTCGGCAGGCCTCCTGTGCTCGGGTCCAATCCCACCTTGCATCACCAGTGTTGTGCACACTGTGGGCACGTTAAGGGTTCCTTGATGGAGCTGCTGTGGGGTGTCAGGGGAGACCTGGTGCTGGGAAGTATGTACGGCTTACCTGGGGCCACAGCTGCTCTCAGGTGACAGGCTGAGGGAGGGAAGGTGTTGGGACATGGGAGATGGGGGACGTACAGTTAGCGTCAGCCCAGAGAAGACCTGGGACCTCTGGGTGGGAGAAGCTCGGGCTGCCTGGCCTCAACTCACCAAAGCGCTTCCTGGGCCTTGACCTCTGTGCATTGGCGGGGAGGATGCAGTCTAGACCTGAGAAAGGACTTCCTGGCCACGGGGAGAGCTGACGGGCTTGCGTGCATCTGCCCCAGGGATAACATCAGGGCATGGGCTCTATGGGGGGCTGGGCAGCGTGGAAAGATGCAGAGAAAAGCATGGCCGGACCTAGCCCTGCACCTAAGCGAGCTCCTTTCAATGACCACACCTTTCGGAGCCGGCCGTGAGGAGGCCGGGAGGAAGTGACCTCTGGGAGGAAGGTAGTAGCCCTGCGGGCCTGGGGAGGGGAGGGTGCTAGCAGAAGTTGGCTACCTCCCCACCGCTCCGCCGCTGCGGCGGCCCAGGATCAGGGCTCTGGTCCCTGGGGCCACTCTGTTGCTAAGATTGTGTCTCTGCGCCCTCGTCCTGCATTTGCAGACGGTTCCCAGCCTCCGATTTAGTAACTTGGACAGACCAGGATGTCTGGGGGAGGAGGGCTTTTTTCCCATGGATCATGGGGGATCCCAGGGTCCTGGGATAGGATAGGCATTGCCCCTACGTGTGCCCAGTGAGTGTGTGGAGGGGAGAGAGGACGGGCTGAGGGAGAGTGCCCGGCCCTCCTCCCCACCTGCTTCTCCAGTCCCTGAGCTGCCTGGAGGGATGAGGTGGAGGCTTTAGGCTTTTCTGCCCCCACCCCCCACCCCGACAAGGATTCATCATGTAGGCCTTGGGGGAGCCCTGCACCATCCTTCTGATGAGGCTCTGAGTTGGTTTGTGAGCGTGTGTGTGTATGTGTGTGTGTGTCTGTGTGTGTCAATGAACACCGGGTACAGACTGTCTCTACCCCAGGGATAATGTTAGGACATGATGAAAACATCCCCCCTCCACACGCCTGGTAGTAGTTGTACTTTTAGGGCTCACTGACTGAGTAAATACATGATAACGAAGACGACAGGGTGTTCAGCTATTTAAAAAAGCTGTGTTCATTTTTATTGTTGAGGTATAACGTATTTGCTCTATGTACATAGTGTACTTCAGTTACGTTTTTCAAATCAACTTGTTCTTTTTTTAAAATATATTTCTATTGATTTCAGAGAGGAAAGGAGAGGGAGAGAGAGGGAGAGAAACATCAATGATGAGAGAGAATCATTGCTCGGCTGCCTCCTGCACGCTCCACTCTGGGACCGAGCCCGCATGTGCCCTGATGGGGAATCAAACCGTGACCTCCTGGTTCATAGGTTGACGTTCAACCACTGAGCCACCCTGCCTGGGCTCAACTTGTTCTTTATTCATACATCTGTGTCCATGTGAAATATAACTTTATGTACATTAGAAGATACATAATATATTCAGTCCATCTGTGTATCTGATTCACAGGCCTGTCACTGTCACCACATTGGGTTTGGGTCCTGCTTGGTATTTATTGGAGTCAGAGTGAGGTGGGTTGGGCACCCTCCCTGGTTCTCCCCGCCCTGTGACTTTGAACCTGTCATTCGCCATCTTCTTGACTTCTTTTGTTCATCTGCAAACCCCTGGTGTGACCGCTGTTAGGACATGATGTGTGGACGGCATGAGGTGAGACACACGAGCCTGGGGACCCGCAAAATATTGCCCCTGCGTGGTCTATGCTCCTCATCTCTATCCATTCCAAGGGCGAACAACTGGGCAGGTGGCAGACTGACAGGGAGGCAGGCTCGCCGATCACAGCTTCCTGGGAGACTGGACTTGGGAGCACAGAGTCGGGGATCCACTCTCTCAGGAGGGCTCTGCGCCCTGGGCTTTATCTGTCCTGACATAAGCCCCTCCCCACCACCTGCTCCGCGCTCACAGGCAGTGACCAAAGGTCCTGTCTCTCTGTGACCCCGTTCACGAGGTCAGGTGGTGGTGCCCTCTCCTGCCCCCACTTGCAGTCTGGGGAGGAAAGACTCGATTCAGATCTACAGGAGCCACGGGCTCCGTGCCACACCGGCCCCTGTGACAGCCACTCACTCTCTGGGCAGCTGGCTCTCGGCCCTGCCTGCTGACCCTGGCTCTGCCCCCCAGGCCTGCCTTTGGAGAGAGCGCATGCCCAGTTGAGAGCTTCTCTCTTCCTGAGCAGCCACGGACCCTCAAACGTGCCGCGCCTGGCAGTAAGAGGCCTTTCCTCCCAATTCTCCGCTCTCCCCCCCCCCCACCCCCGCTTCCTCCCAGGCTGGTCACACGGATTGGGGCCAGTAGGACCCATTTGGTGGCGTCCAGGGCCTGGCTCCATGCTTGGGTGACCTACCTGGACAGCCGGCCAGATGAAGCAGCCAGGTAAACAGGGTGAGGTGTCTGATGGACGAGGGGCTTCATCGGCTTATTTATTTATTATTCTCAAGTGGCTGCCATGGAGCTTGGGCTTTTGAATGGTCAAACACCCCACCCGATGGGCAGTGGGCTCTGCTGAACCAATCACCTCCACCCGGACCTCCAGCTCAGCCACACCCCTCCCTTTCTCTCTCTCTCTCTCTTTAAAAAATACTTTTTTATTGATTTCAGAGAGGAAGGGAGAAGGAGAGAAAGATAGAAACATCAATGATGAGAGAGAATCATTGATCGACTGCCTCCTACACTCCCCCCATGGGGGATCGAGCCCACAACCTGGGCATGTGCCCTGACTGGGAATTGAACCGTGACCTCCTGGTTCATAGATTGATGCTCAACCACGGAGCCACACCGGCCGGGCAAAGGGCTGGTTTCTTGTGCTGGACCTGGGATGCCTTCCCTCCCCTCTGCTTGGAGAGACCCCACTCACCCTTCAGAGTTCATGTCAAATGCTGGCTGCCGACGAAGGCTTTCCCAGCGTGTTCTTCCCGCACCTTCTGCCCCCGAACTCCTGGATTTACTGTCTGGGTCATTTAGTTTGCCACTGAAGCATCTCCGGCCTCTGGCGGTCACTCAGCTGTGTTGTGTGTGTACAACTTGCTTCCGGCTAGCTGCTGAGCTCCCGGGAGGCCGAGGGCATAGCTGGCATGTTTGTGCAGCCCCTTCTGTACCTGGTGCCATTCTAGGCATGCAGTAAGCCCTTAATATTGAAAAGAGGAGGAACGGGGGGTGGTGACTAGTGAGCTGGGAAAGCAGATGAGATGGTTTGTCGTTAGTTCTGGTGACATCTTTGGGATGAGTCCTTGGTCCTCATTCCTGAAGGTCACACAGTGAGTGGACAGAATTAGCCGAGGTGTCCTAGTCTCAGGTAGCAGCTTCAGAAACCTCCTTATCTGTGACAACCCTTCTTGGTATCAGCATGTTTGTGTGCATGTGTGTGTTTGCGTGTGACGTTTGTTGGTGCGTTGTCTGGAAGGAAGCAGGGTAGCCAGTAGTTGTCCAGGAGAAGGCTGCCAAGCCCACAGAGGAACTGTGGAGCACGTGTGCCTGAGCCTGTGGCTGTGTGACTGGTATGCGTGTGAGGCCTTGGCAGTCATCGTGTGGCCCGGGCCAGCATCCTTGCGCCGCTGGCCTGGGCTCGCTGGACTGACCTGGCAGCACAGGACCGATGGCTCTGAGAGCTGCCAGCAGGAGGTGGGCAGAGCCCACAGGGCAGGCCCCAGGATCTGAGACCCAGAGCTGGGAATGGTGGGGGTTGGGGGGGCCGAGGGTTGCATGTGACGGCTGCCCCTCAGTGCATTTCCTCACGGACCCTTTTGGGGGAGGGTGTTCCCCATAAGCCTGAACATCCAGAACCGCCCTGGCCCCCTCCCCCGGCTTTCCGTTCCTGCTCCTATGGTCCCGTGTTCGGGGGGACTGGGGTGAGGGGCTCAGGGACAAGCCACGGGTGCTTCATGCCCGCCCTGCCCTGCAGCCCGAGGAACTCACCAACGCCCTGGAGATCAGCAACATCGTCTTCACCAGCCTCTTTGCCCTGGAGATGCTGCTGAAGCTGCTCGTGTACGGTCCCTTTGGCTACATCAAGAACCCCTACAACATCTTCGATGGCGTCATTGTTGTCATCAGGTATGACCGCCCCCGCACTGCCTCTTGCCTGAAGAGCGTCCATGGGGCGGCTTGGGGCGAGGAGCCACGCAGCCTGTTCCAGGGGTCCCACTGACCCACAGGCCCTGCCGCTCCCCCAGGTGGGGACTCTCTGTCCCCCCATGCTCCACTCCACCCTGTCCCTCGGTCCTACCCTGCTCAGGAGGGTCTTGGCCTCACCTCTCTTGGGGCCAAGCCCCTCTGCAGTCTCCTCTCCCCACTTCTACTTCCTGTCCTCACCCCCACGCAGGCCCGGGTGGGTGAGGACTGGGGCGTTGGCCTTGGAGAGGAGTTGGAGGAGGTCAGAGGCCCAGCCAGCCATCCCTGCTTGCAAAGTGCTTGGGAAACCATCTCAGACGCCGACAGCTTGCTTTAGGGTTTCCAAGACCTCGGGAAAGCGCTCCATCCCCTCAAGCCAGGAGCCAGGAGGACTGCTTTATTGCTTTTTGGAATTGGCGTTAGATTTCATTAGAAGAGAACAAAGCGAATATTCCATAACTTGATGCTGTTGCATTGGCCGATTGAGGGAGAGGGCGGTCCACGGCCAGGCTGTGTGACCTCTGGCCTGGCAGGGAGGGTGGGGAGGGCTGTGCCAGCCGGTCCAGGCCCCCGGGTGCTGCTGGCCCCTCGTAAAGGGCGGGGCAGGCGGAGGGTGGGTGTGCCGCCGGCTCAGGCTCCCCGCCCCCCTTGCAGTGTGTGGGAGATCGTGGGCCAGCAGGGGGGCGGCCTGTCGGTGCTGCGGACCTTCCGCCTGATGCGGGTGCTGAAGCTGGTGCGCTTCCTGCCGGCGCTGCAGCGGCAGCTCGTGGTGCTCATGAAGACCATGGACAACGTGGCCACCTTCTGCATGCTGCTCATGCTCTTCATCTTCATCTTCAGGTGAGGGTGGGCGCCCGCGGGGAAGGGCCTCGGGGGCGGGGCTGCTGGGGCTGAGCCCGTCTCGTGGCTCCTGTGTCTTCAGCATCCTGGGCATGCATCTCTTCGGCTGCAAATTTGCATCCGAGCGGGACGGGGACACGCTACCGGACCGGAAGAATTTTGACTCCCTGCTCTGGGCCATCGTCACCGTCTTTCAGGTGCGAGGGAAACATGGCAGGGTGGGCAGGGGTGGTGGGGGGACCCTGGTCAGCGCCCTGACTCCCGCCCTCTGCCCCCAGATCCTGACCCAGGAGGACTGGAACAAGGTGCTCTACAACGGCATGGCCTCCACGTCGTCCTGGGCTGCCCTCTACTTCATCGCCCTCATGACCTTCGGCAACTACGTGCTCTTTAACCTGCTCGTCGCCATCCTGGTGGAGGGCTTCCAGGCGGAGGTAACCCCCTGCCCACAGCGGTCCATTTCTAGGAGGAATCGGCTGCCCAGCTTGAGCTTTGGGGGCCTGGCAGGTCCTGCAGGAAGCGCCCTTCAGATTAGGTGGGGGTGACTAAGTGGGGGGGAGGCACCGGGTCTCAGGAAGCCCCTGGGCACTCAGGAAACGGGGTACTTATGTGGGGGGGGGGGGGTGTCTTTGGGTCCCCAGGTTAGCTGCCCAGTGGGCTTCCCCTTCCGAGTCGGCTAGACCCTTCCTCAGAAAGCTAGACAAGGGTCAGCACACAGGGCGTCTGGATCGCGGAGTACAGGTGCTCTCGGGGACATCTGGGGGGACCCATCTGAGCTGAGGGGTGGGGGGAGCTTGCGTGCAAGTCATCTGAGCTCTGGCTGAGATGATGAAGATGCCACCAGGTCCCGGGCAGGGCCGAGCTGCCCAGGGTGAGAAATGAGCCCAATTAGCTGTGGGGATGGCAGAGATGAGCGTCCTATTTCCAGCCCCGGCTCCATCACCTTCGTCACGGGCAGCGTCATCAATTAATATCGACTTACATTGATCCCCTCGCGGGGCCAGGGCACAGCCTCTGCCCAAAAGGCTGCACCCTCCTCCTCTCCCTCAGCCCTGCCCCTCTGCCCACCCCAGGCCCAGCCCGGTGCCGTGCCCCGGGGAGGTTGACCCAACCTAGAAACGCTCCAGGTTGGGGCTGGAGAAGCTCTCGGTCCAGTTCTGTTTGGGTGACCCGGATGGAAACTCCCGCTGCGGCCTGGTCTATAAATACCCGGCACACGGTGGAAAAACAAAATCTATTTTCCGCCTTTTCCCCAGCCTTGCGAGGGAGGGCTGCTCCCCGAGGGCCAGGCTGGTGGGGTGCGGGGGCATCTGTCCCTCCCTGGCCTTCCCCGGCGTCCCCTGTAATTCTGTAGCTCCCCATTATCGCGTTTCCTCCTGCTGGGTGAGTGAGGGCCGCGGGTGGAGCCCTGCCTTGGTGATGGCCGGGCCTCTTGCAGGAGGGAGGGACACTGGTGCTCTCCCTGCAGCAGGACACTTGCTGGGTGGTTCCCTGGGGCATGAAGGGTTAAGGGGTGCCACCATGCTCCCACAAAAGCCAGGGTCTCTATGGAGACCCACCGTTCTCAGCCACAGCTCTTGGCCTGTGGGAGGAGGAGCAGAGTGGGGACGCGGTCCTTCGGCCCCTTCCAGACCACAGCTCCTGACAGCCAAGATTCCCCTAGAATAATTGCTGTGGAACGATGTGGAGGGAAATGGAAAGCACCCCAAGCCTGTTCTGCTTCCCTCAACGGGCCCGTAGCCACCGGGGCAGTCCTGGCGGTGCCCGGCGCCGACAGCCCCCTCCCACCGCTGCCTTTTTCAGCGAACACCTTGTTAAATCGAGTGCCGCTGAGCCGGCCCGGTTGCTAGGCAGCAGCTACGTCGGTGTGTGGGAAGAGAGCAGCCTGGCCCTAGGGCCCGGCCTGGTCACTCTGGCACTGCTCGTGGCCTGTGGCGGCCTCAGCCCAGGGGGCCAGCCAGGACCTGGGCCCACATCCTCCTCAACCTGCAGAGGACAAGTGACTACCGGGAGGGTCTCAGGCAGAAAGACCCCTGCTGCTTTGGGTCTGGGCGGGATGGAGAAAGGATTTCAGCATCACCCCCCCCCCCCTCCATGGGGTGAGCCAGCACCTGGGTGCAGGGTGGGCGCTCGGTGCCGGTGACCTGCACACCTCCAGAGACACCTGCCTTCTCCTGCAGCGCGTTTCGGGGGGGCTGCCCCGGTGGCTCTGGGGGCCCCACAATCTGCCAGGGGAGTCTGGTTCCTGCCGCTCTGATGGCATGAGACCGCCCACCTCGTGGGGGAAGTGGCTGCCTTCATTTCTGTGGATGTCATTAGCAGGAGCCTCGAGAGTGGCCCCCTGCTGGCCTTACCACGCCACCAGGGGCCGGAGCCGGCTGGCTGTAGATTTCCTGACTTGTAGGGGGCAGAGCCCTGAGTCCCTGTATATTTATCATCCACACACTTAATTAAATGAACAGGCCGCAGGCCCTGTGTGAGGCCATTAATTGATATTAAACAACATCATAGCTGTCATCCGGTGTTCCTTGTCACATCCCATCCCAGTTGGAGCGGCAGGACCCGTTCGGATGGGGAGGGACGAAGGCAGGACGGATGGGAGTTTAGAGGCCTCTTCTCAGTCCTGACCTGGTCTCTTCCCCAGCCTCTGACTTCCACCCGCTCCTCCTCCCCCCGCTCCTGTCCATTCCCCAAGCCTGCTGCCTCCCAGCCAGGAAGGGGGAGCTGGAGTCTTTCTTAGGTTCGAGGCCCCGAGGCGCCTCTGACTCTCTGGATGACTTGCACAGTCTTCCGAACGTTTCCAGACCTCGGGCACCTCCTCTAAGATGGCTCGGGCAACACCTGCTTCCCACCCGGCGAGGAAGCACGCTAGTGTTCACGAAGCCGTTCCGTGATGCCTGGCGCACCCGGCGAATGGTGGCTGTCATTAGAACCACCCGGGGGGGGGGCCTTGACCGCCTTTCCTGCCCTTGTCCCCATCTTCGTGGCCTCCCTCCTCACCCTTCAGATTCATTCTGGCCCTGGCGCCTGTGGCTGAATTCTGGAAGGCCGTTCTCCACCCCCCTTCCTCCTCCCACCCCCGTGTCTCCTGTCCCCTGCTGTCGGGTTCGCATCGCTCCTTCTCTCCATCCTCTTTGGACGCTGCTGATGTTTGAAAGCCTGGGCGCCTGTGACCAGCCCCGGCCCCTGCCTCCCCCTCTCCCTGTAGGAAATCAGCAAACGGGAAGATGCGAGTGGACAGTTAAGCTGTATTCAGCTGCCTGTCGACTCCCAGGGGGTAGGTACGCGATCCGAGTCGGCATGCCCCCGCCCCGTGCCCCATGCCCCCTCCACTCCGCCTCCATGTCTCTGTGCTCGTGTTCACGCTCAGCTCCTGTGCAGCCTGTGGTCGCCGTGGTGGTCAGTGGTGTCGTGAGCCTGGCTTCGATTTTAAGTCCCTTCCCCCTTTGAGGGCATCGAGGAGAGGAGGCTCCTTGCCTCTGCCCCCATCCACCCGCACAGGGCATGTCCCGTCCCCAACAGACGGGTGGATGGAGGGAGAAGGAAGGGACTTAGAATCCGCTGTGTGCACGTGTGTGGCGCACCGCGTGTGCGTGCCGACGCAGAAGGGCCCCCGGGAGTCCTAGTCGCGGGGCCTCAGTGGAGTCCGATCCGTGGCCCAGACCGTGCTCCCCCATCTCTCTCCCTCCCCCCTTGCCCTGAGCCCCTGTTGGAGACCCCACTAGCTGCCTCAGCTCGGGACATGTCTTTGGAGGATGCGGGGGACAGGGATGGCTCTTGCCAGAATGCGCCAGAGTTTTAAATCCACTTCCCAGGCTCTGGCCCCTCACCCACCCAGGAGGTCCAGCAGGTGTTTGGGGGACACGCTCCTCCTCTGGCCCCAGCGCCGAGCCTGTGCCCTGCTGTTTCCTGCACCGGCACCCGGATTCAGGGCACAGTCAGGGTTCCCGCAGGACCCACAGAGCTGCACATCCCGAGCAGCCCCCTGGAGACCCCACTGGATAATTAAAAGCTTCGTTAGGGACGTAAGCGGAGTTAATGAAAATGATCCCCTGAGATGCCAATTACGCAATATTTATGTCCTTATCAAAAGTAGCAATCAAGTATTTTTTAATAACTTCTTAAGGAGAAGTGTGTAATTACTGGGGAACCTACTGACCTGCTAAGAAGGAAGAAAAAAACTGTCCCAGAGACAGAGAGAGAGAGGTAAAAAATGGGGGCAGGGGGAGGGGTGGGAGCTTGGGTAGGGTGCAGGGAGAAGCAGAGGGACCGAAGTGGCGTCCTTGGGCTGAGCCGCTCTGTCTGGGGTCTTTCAATTTCCTTCTGGGGTCCTCGGGGCTGAGGCTCGGGGAGGGCAGCCACGGAGGGAAGGCAGGGGGTGCAGGTGGCCTTCGGAACTGGGGCTCTAGTGACCACTCAGGTCCCCAGCTCCCCCTGGCCCGTGCCACCACCCACCCAGCCATCCTCGCTCCCCTCAGCCATTCTGGGAGCCAGTCCCAGCCAAACTGGTTGTGCTGTGGGCTCCGGGGTTCACAGTGGCCTCTGAGGTGTGACTGGAGGGAGACACAGGTGTTAGGGACCCTGGGGAGCCCCGGGCCCCAAGCCTGGGTGGTCTGGTTGATGCTAGTGCATGCCTCGTGCCATGGTTGCTGGTCCCCGTGGCCTCTATGTGTAGTGTGTGCGTGTGAAGACAGGGAGACCTCCGTCCAGCCCGCTGACCCCTGCTGGGCCAGGTCCCTCATGGCCCGCTGCTCCCCTCCCCTAGGGAGATGCCACCAAGTCCGAGTCGGAGCCCGATTTCTTCTCCCCCAGCCTGGATGGCGACGGGGACAGGAAGAAGCGGTTGGCCTGTGAGTATCTGTCCTGGGGGTGGTGGGGTGCAGCCCCTGGCCCTGGGCCAGCTTTGAGTGGACGCAGGGTCTCCCCATCTCTCCCCTGCAGTGGTGTCCCTGGGAGAGCACCCGGAGCTTCGGAGGAGCCTGCTGCCCCCTCTCATCATCCACACGGCCGCCACGCCCATGTCGCTGCCCAAGAGCTCCAGCACGGGCCTGGCGGAGGCGCTGGGCCCTGCCTCCCGCCGCACCAGCAGCAGCGGGTCGGCGGAGCCCGGGGCAGCCCACGAGATGAAGTCACCGGTAGGGGCGCCTGTGGATGCCCGAGGGTGGGAGATGTGAGGACATCAGGAAGGGAGAGAGGATGGAGGAGGGCAGGCCTGAGAAGATACCCGCTGAGCCACGGGTGGACAGGCCCCGGGAGGTTGGTCGGGGCTGGTAACGCAGCCATGTGCAGGAGCCGTGGCCTTGGGCTCTAATCCTGCTTCTTCTGTTCCCGAACTGAGTGGGGCTCAACCTCCGAGCCTCCTTGTAAAGTGTGTGTGTGTGGTGGTGGCGGTACCTCCTTAGTTCCTTATGATCGTAGCAAACCCCACCTGGTCACTGATTCCAGACGCTGCTCCGAGGGTTCTAGACACATTGAACCCTCATAGCACCCTTATGAGGTAGGTACTGTTACCGTCCCTATTTGGGGACCTGCATCTCCGGTTGCCCAAGTGATTTGTGGGAAGCTCCGAAGCAAGTAGGTGATGGAACCAGCATTTTCGTCCAGGAGGCTGGGGTCAGGGCCGACGCTCTGACCAGTACGTTATACTGCCACCAGCTGGTAGAAGACTCCTCTCACCAACTAAGTGTGGAATAGGTGCTAGTGTCCTATCTAGTGTACAGATGAGGAGCTGAGGTACAGAGAGGTTTAGTAGCTTGGCCGAGGTCACACAGCTGGTTGGAATACGCCTGGACCTGAATCCAGGCCTCCGACACCAGGCTCCTGCCCATCGTGCCTCCGCACCTGGTGCGATGCCAGGAGGCTCACAGGAGGTGGGGTGCAGGTGGGAGATGCAGGGCCACGGGGCCCTGGCTGAGACCACCCTCTCCTCTGCTCATCCCCAGCCGAGTGCCCGGAGCTCTCCGCACAGCCCCTGGAGCGCAGCGAGCAGCTGGGCCAGCAGGCGCTCCAGCCGCAACAGCCTGGGCCGGGCCCCCAGCCTGAAGCGGAGGAGCCCGAGTGGGGAGCGGAGGTCCCTGTTGTCGGGTGAGGGCCAGGAGAGCCAGGACGAAGAGGAGAGCTCAGAGGAGGAGCGGGCCAGCCCAGCAGGCAGCGACCGTCGCCACAGGGGCTCCCTGGAGCCGGAGGCTAAGAGCTCCTTTGACCTGCCAGACACACTGCAGGTGCCCGGGCTGCACCGCACAGCCAGCGGCCGCAGCTCCGCCTCCGAGCACCAGGGCTGCAATGGCAAGTCGGCCTCGGGGCGCCTGGCCCGGGCCCTGCACCCCGACGACCCCCCACTGGATGGAGATGATGGCGATGATGAGGGCAACCTGGTGAGGCCTCTATGGGCACAGTGATCCCCCCGCCCCATCCCCCGACCTTGAGTGAGAGGAGCTATGCCTGGCCTGGGGCAAGGGTGGACAGCCCCTCCCAGCTCTATGGCATTCAGGAAGTTTACCATCACACCCAAGGGATATGAGGGTGCCGGCCCTGGAGGCCGAGCTTCAAACACCCCCTTTATTCCCTCTCCTGGCCTCGCTGAGCCCCAGATCCTCATCTTCCCCCGGGCTGTGTCTCTGCGGCCCTTGGTGGATATGAATGGTTTTGGACAGATGTGTATGAATCTTTCATGGTCCTCCCCCTGTGACTCAGAAAGACCCATCACTCATCTCTCCAAACTGATGCCCTCTCCTGTCCCCCTGTCTCATCTGGACGTCATCACAGCCTCGACTTCACACCCATCCTTACCCATCACCTCTCCCCCCCGCCCCCGCCCCCACAGTCCCCAGCCACCACCTTTAACCCTGGGATGGGGCACAGGGATCAGGACCTCCCAGTTAGCACGTGAGGAGAAGGGGTCAGGGTCCCCTCATCCCAGGTGTGTCTTTGAACAGACAGCTGTGATGGGTCCAATGTTTGATAATTGATGCACTTCCAAGCCCAGCAGGGAGGGAAGGAGGAATGGCAGGCGAGGGCTGAGCTGGAGGCAGAGATGGGAAAAGGTGGAGAGCTTGGGCAAGGGGGAGGGGGAGATGAAGGACGTGAAGGATGCTCAGGGGACAGAGGGGCCTCAGAGGGCGGTGGGAAGGTGGTTTTAGGAATACAGGAAGAAACACGGCTGGGGGAAGGTAGACAAGGAGTGGGGGCCGTGGAGCTGCTATAAAAGAACGAGGGGCTGGGGCCTTGGGGGCCTGGCCCTGCTCACACCCCTGTGATCCTCCTACAGAGCAAAGGGGAGCGGATGAGAGCGTGGATCCGAGCCCGGCTCCCTGCCTGCTGCCGAGAGCGAGACACTTGGTCTGCCTACATCTTCCCTCCTCAGTCAAGGTAAGCAGGGGGGCCCCTGACCTGTGCCCCAACCTCTCCTCACAGGAGATTATCCTGTGACGTCATCCCAGAGATGTTACAAGTGTCCCCAGACGTGGGAGTGTGTGAGAGCGGGGCCTCGGGCTGGGAGGGCCCAGGAGGGGGAGGGGCCTCGGGCGACGCCTCTCCCTGCTGCCCTGCCCTGCCTCCCGCTCAGCCTTGGCCTCTGTCCTGGAGCAGGTTCCGCCTCCTGTGTCACCGGATCATCACGCACAAGATGTTCGACCACGTGGTCCTCGTCATCATCTTCCTCAACTGCATCACCATTGCCATGGAGCGCCCCAAGATCGACCCGCACAGCGCTGTGAGTCCCCAGCACGACGCGTGGCGGCTGTGGAGTGCCTGCTAGGTGTCAGGCCCCTCCCGGGTTAGCCAGCAGGGCGGGCACGGAGACCCAGAACCACACAGAGGGAGGGAGCCAGGACTCCCCCGTCGGCCCCCCTGACTTCCACCCTTGCGCCTGGCGCCTGTGTCCCTCTCCTGCCTCCGTCTCCCTTCTCTGACACACCAGCCCAGCTGGGGGAGGGGGCTCTGCTCCTTTCCTGGGTGAAAAGTGAGCTCCGTCGCACCCGGCTATTTGCAGACGGCGTGTTCTCGTGAGCCAGAGCCTTGTGAGGCCCCTGTGTGAGTCGGTGAGTGTTGGGATGATGCAAACAGCGAGACTGGTCCTGGCTGGGCAGAGCTGTCTTGCTTTCCCTGCTCCTGGCAAAGGGTCTCAGTTTCACCTATGACCCATGACCCATGACCCATGCATTGATGGGGGATGCAGAACAAGAGAGGGAAGCTGCCTTGGCTCCCATGGTCCTGCCAGGTCACAACAAATAGGTTTTCAGGGGCACGGGGCGGGGGGGGACACTGGTCACTTCTGCTTGGCCGTGAACCTGTCAGTCCTTCTCAGAAGGAGAGGCCAGAGGCCTGAGTTTCAGGACATACTCCCCGGGGCCCAGCCTCTTCGGGGAGGGCCCAGCTGTTCTGGGAGCTCTCTCTCCCGAGCCTGGCATCACAGCCCCACCCCCCACATGAATCTGGTCCAAGAGGGGTGGGTGGGGGTGGCTCTGTTGCCTCTCATGGCATCTTGCACCACTTGCTTGGAGGTGGCGCCCCGTCCCCCCTCACTGCCTCCACACCATTGTTCAGATGTCAGTGCTGCGGTGGCTTCTGGCTTCCATTAGGGTGGGCTCCAGCCAGGCGGGGCGGGGGCGGGGGGGTAGAGCCCTGAGGGATGGAGGGGCCAGCCCAGGAAGAGGTGGCTGAGTGAGCACAGCACTGGGACTCCCACCCCTGGGAGTGTATGAATCCAGGGACTGTGTGGGGTGGGGCACGGGCCTCGGGTTACACCGGCCCTGCTGCAGAGCTCTGCCGAGGCCCCTACGTCTCTCCCCGACCTCTCCATTCGGCTCCTCCATCGCCAGCTGTCGCATGCATGCTTCTCTCTCCCCTTTCTCCGTTTCTCTCTCTGACACTCACGCTCTGCCGGCTGCCTCTGCAGTCCTCTACACTCCTCTCTGGCCACCCAGCAGTGGAATCCGCCCACAGTGATCAGGGGGCTGGGCCGCCTTCTTTCCCCTCCTGCCCCAGCCTGTGCCCAGCACAAGCCCTGCACCTGGGCATGCACAGCCTGCACTCAGGCCCCCGGCTCGCCCTGTGGCTCCGTTTCTGGGGCACACAGCAGGAAAGGGAGTCCGTGGAGCAGGAGGAGAGTAGAAGCGGGGAGGGGGGTCAGAGATCAAGTTAAATCCTGCCCCAGTTTTAAGAAAGAAATCGGGATAGGGCCTGAGATATGGGGCTCAGCTAACAGCACTGTGGTGGGATCATCCCCCCTCCAGGCCACTCTGGGGAGGGGAGCAGTTCTGTTCAGGGCAGGGGAGCAAGTGAGCCAGGAGCCTAGCACTGTGTGTGTGTGCACGTGTGCATGTGTGTGCGTGCATTTGTGTGTGTGTGTTTGTGTGGGTGTGCATGTGTGTGTATATGTGTGTATGCGTGTGTGTATGCACGTGTATGCGTGTGTACGTGTGTATGTGTGTGTGTGCGTGTGTGTGTGTGCGTGTGTGTGTGTGCGTGTATGCGTGTGTGTGTGCGTGTGTATGCGTGTGTGTGTGTGTGTGTGTGAGGGGGGAGGCAGAGGAGCTTATCTGCCTTGTTGGGGAGGGCAGGGGCCGTTTTCGAGTCGGATGCTGGAACGGTCCTGGTTTCTGTATGCAGCGCCGACTTGGCCCACGGAGGGGCCCCGGTGGGCAACACCCGCCTGCTCTCTCTTGCAGGAGCGCATCTTCCTGACCCTCTCCAATTACGTCTTCACCGCGGTCTTCCTGGCGGAGATGACCGTGAAGGTGAGGGGTCGCGGTGGTTCCCGGGGGTGTGGGGGGGTGGAGGGCAGGGCTGAGACCCGGGGGTGGGGGCGGTGGTGACAGTGGTGTGGCGGGCACCCCCAGGTGGTGGCGCTGGGCTGGTGCTTCGGGGAGCAGGCGTACCTGCGCAGCAGCTGGAACGTGCTGGACGGGCTGCTGGTGCTCATCTCCATCATCGACATCCTGGTGTCCATGGTCTCGGACAGCGGCACCAAGATCCTGGGCATGCTGCGGGTGCTGCGGCTGCTGCGGACCCTGCGCCCGCTCAGGTGAGCCCCCGCCAGGGGCCTCCTGCTTGTGACCCCCACAGAGAACCCCGCCGTCATACGGGCTGAGGAGTTCCTGTCCTTGGGCACCTCCCTCAGGGACACCCCCTACAGGACATAGTGCTCAGAGCGGCTGTGCCCCTGGCCTTGTGCAGGGCACAGTACCAAGGGCCCTGGTGGTACCTTCGAGGGTGGCACTGCCCTCCCTGGTGAAGCCACACACTCCTTTCCTCGCTTTCTTCACCTTCACCTCTCAGGGGCCACCCTCCAGATGCAGCAGGGGCCCCACCCCCTCAGGAAGCTCTCCCCAGGGAGGCGGTCACCTCCCATCCCCAGGCCAGAGGCGGAACTGTCCGTGGCTGGGGACACGGATGGGGACTGTACTGACTGACTACTGATGCTCCCCAAGCTGTGACAAGCCACGCCCCCTTTCCTCCCTGCTTGCCCCCTGCATGCTCCGCCCAAGTGTCTGTCCCTGTCCTCGCAACACCCTGCATCCCCGGGGAACACCTTTCTTGAACACCTACCCAGCTCCACCAGGTCCTCGTTGACATCCTGGGAGAGGAAGTGAGAGTGGGGGTGTCTGCTTCCTGTTTTGAGAGATGGTGGGTGGAAATCCCGGTGGCAGGGGTCCCAGGAAGACCACTCTGCCCAGCCAGCCCAGAAAGCCAGCCTCTTCCCTCAACCTGAGTCCAGGGGACCAAGGAACCAAGATTGGGGGGCGGGGCAGCAGGGCAAGAGGCAGGGGCATGTCCGAGCTGGGGGAACCCCTCTTATCCCCTTCCCTCCCCAGGGTAATCAGCCGGGCACAGGGCCTGAAGCTGGTGGTCGAAACGCTGATGTCCTCGCTGAAGCCCATCGGCAACATTGTGGTCATCTGTTGTGCCTTCTTCATCATTTTTGGCATCCTGGGGGTGCAGGTTTGTGGAGGTCGGGGGCCAGCTGCCAGCCGCAGCCAGCGGAGTGGCCTTCCTCTTGGTCCTCGGATGGCGAGGCCCAAGCTGGTGCCACCTTTGTTCCAGAGAGCAATAAGCCGGCTGCTTTCCCCCGGGCCTCGGGCCTCGGGCCTCTTTGCCGCCTGGGCACTTTGCAGGAAGCTGGAAGCTTGGAAGAGGGCCCCGGAGGGGGCGCGGGCCTCAGAGAGGCTGCTGACCTGTGACAGCTGCAGGCTGCCGTCCCGCCCGCTTCGCGCGCTGCACTTGGAGCGCAGATGCTGGCACAGGCCCACCGTCTGCTCCGGGATCCCCTCCCTGCCTTCCCTGCTGGAGTGGGGTGGGCTGCAGGCCAGGCCTGGGGATCCAGGACCCAGACAGCTGGGCCAGGTTAGCGGCGTGCTGGCAGGCAGGCGGGTGCAGACCCCAGACGAGGCAGGAAGTGGGGGCTGCCGGGGAAACTTGGCCTCTGGCCCAGGGAGGGAACTTGGCTTTGGAGGAAACAGAGCGGGAGCTGCCTGCAGGATTCCGCAGGCGCCTCTGGGAGCCCCTCCACCCTGCCTTCCCGAGGCCCTGGCTCCAGCTGTTTCAGCTGCAGGGGAGACAGCTGGCTGTGGGGGCAGCAGGGGGGCTCCTGGGTGGCTACCCCTGTCCCCCTCCTTTCCTTTGACTTTCTGGATGTCTCCTCTGCCCTGGGGAGGGGATGGGGCTGCTCCAGGCTTCCTGGAATTCTCTAGCCCCGGGGACCCGGCTCAGGTCCCGTTGCCAAGGCTGTGTGGTGCTTCCCTGCACGACCAGTGCCCCTTCCCTTCCCTCTCTTCCCCGCCTGCTTGGATGAGGAGAGGGAACCATTGCTGAGCCCTGTCTGGGGCTCTTCCAGGGGTTTTAGGTCTGTCCTGAGCAGCTGCCCAGGCCCCCTGGTCCTCGTTCCTCAAGTCCCTTCCTCACCCACAGTCGTAGCCTGGTCTGTTCTGGAATGAGGGTGAGCTGTTCCGTCACACAGGCCTGAGCTTGAGCCCCCTTTCCGGTCGTATAAGGTTATACAACCTTAGTGAGAGTGAATTTACTTTTCTGAGCCTCAGTTTTCCTCATCTGTAAAGTGGGCTCAGTAATACCTAGCCCACCCCCACCATTAAGCCGGATCACTTGGCCCCTCTCCCAGACCGTCGGATGCAGTGGGTCCGGGCGGACCTGAGAATTGGTAATGATAGCACTTTCCCAGATGATGCTGATGCTGGTCCAGGGACCCCACTTGGAGAACCAGCCCCCCAGCCCTTTGTAGAAAAGGAATGGCTGTTCCCGTCCTTTCACCCATTTTTCAGTAGCCACCCTTCCCTCCCCTCTCTAGGGCTCTGCTCCGAGGAGCTCAGAGGAAGGGGCGCGTTTAGGGGAGGCCCCCTGACTCCGCTGATCCCAGGGCTGGGCCCCCTACCCTCACCCAGGATGGGCGCAGAGCTGTTAGGCCCCAGGGCTGCTGGGAGAGGTGGGGCTGGGAGTTCTGGGCGTCCGGTGGTCACAGCTCACTTCTCCCTGTCTCCGGGTACCCGTGTGCCCAGCTCTTCAAAGGGAAGTTCTTCGTGTGCCAGGGTGAGGACACCAGGAACATCACCAACAAGTCTGACTGTGCCGAAGCCAGCTACCGGTGGGTCCGGCACAAGTACAACTTTGACAACCTCGGCCAGGTGAGCCCCAGGCCGTGCGGTGGAGGTGGGAGTGGTGGCAGGAGGCCCCAGAGGACACAAGTCCGGCTTCATGATGCCCGCAGGGCAATGGACTCGCCAGAGCCTGTCTGCTCGGCGGGGCAATGGGTCCCAGTGGTGTCGCCCGTGGAGGCCCACAGGAAGGGTACAGTGAGACGAGGTGTGTGTTTTCGTGTCCTGGTACAGGCACGGGGTCAAGACGATCCCTTTTCTCACTCCACACTCACAGGAACAGAGAGATGTACAAAAGGAAGTACTTCCCTCCGTTTGGCGGCTGTGTCCCTGGCCCCCCCTGGTTTTGGTTTCTGAAGTTCAGGGGGTCTGATCACGTCCCACGTGGTTCTGGTTTCATACCAGCTCTGGAGCCCTCCAGGGGCCTGGAGTGTGACCCCAGCCTGACCTCAGGGACTGGGGTCCCCCAAGCTGCTGCCAGGAGGTGCTTTGAGGACAGGGAGTGGGTGGTTTGGCCACACATCCTAGATTTCCGATGGTCTCCTCTCCTTCTCCCTCCTCCCCTCTCCCCCCCCCCCCCCCCAGGCCCTGATGTCCCTGTTCGTGCTGGCCTCCAAGGACGGCTGGGTGGACATCATGTACGACGGGCTGGATGCCGTGGGTGTGGACCAGCAGGTAGGGCCGAGGTGGGCAGGACCCATGTGTGGGCTGAGGGCACTCAGCATGGGCCGACGCCAGGCATGACAAGTGCAGACACTAGAGAGAAAGAGGCCAAGGCAGGCTGGGAAAAGGCCATCGAAGAGGCATTGCCTCTCACGGCCGAGGCTGTAACTGGCAGCCTGAGGGCCCAACCCAGGCATGTCTTATTGGCTCTGCAACATGTTTAAATATTTTGAATTAGTGGTGAGCATTTAAAAGCTGGCGAATTGCACATGAAAATCCAGACTTGGGCCTGCTCAGGAGAAATCCAAAGACCTGGGAACACTGGACTTGCATTCCCCCGAGGCTGGAATCAGCAGGAGCAAAGACGCAGCTTCCCCTTTCGATAGAGCCACTCTCCACTTGGCCACAGTCCCCACCCCTCCCTACTGCCCAACACTGAACCCACACGGTCTGTTTCTGTCCCCTGCGGGGTCCCTGTAGCTCACTGAGTTCGGGGGCCCTGTCTTGAAGGGCTCAGGTGATGGGGCAGCACCTGAGACAGTCCCCCGGGGCTGATGGCTCCTCCTGTCCTTCCTGCTCCCTGCCAGCCCATCATGAACCACAACCCCTGGATGCTCCTGTACTTCATCTCGTTCCTGCTCATTGTGGCCTTCTTTGTCCTGAACATGTTTGTGGGCGTGGTGGTGGAGAACTTCCACAAGTGTCGGCAGCACCAGGAGGAGGAGGAGGCCCGGCGGCGGGAGGAGAAGCGGCTGCGGCGGCTGGAGAAAAAGAGAAGGAGTAAGGAGAAGCAGATGGCTGGTCGGTAGTCTTTCCACATCTCTCTGAGTCGTGCTTGACCTTGGCCTTGCGACTGTCGGGGGCCAGGGGCTGAGGCTGGGGCTGGGGGCAGGGAGACGCTGCTCCCACCCCACCCCCCGTCTTCACCTCCTCCCCCACAAGAGCATGTCAGCCTTTAGAGCCAGCATGAAGCAGACCAGTTCAGCCCCCTGGGGGAGGGGAGCCACCCCCACCCTGCAGGGCTCCCCAGGTCTCCGCGTCATACCCCGGAGATGATTCCAGGGGAGTTGTGCACAACCTCTCCCAGCTCGACTCTCCGAGGAGCCTCATGGGATGAGAATCATGCTCCATGGTCCGGGGCCAGTGTCCAGAGACCCAGGGGTTGGCCCAGGTGCCAGCCTTGCCCGGCCCAGGGCTGGCACGCAAGCGTCTTGAACCTGTGCCTGCCTAGTGTCTAGCTGCTGAGCAAGGTCTCAACAGAGGTTGCCAATGGACAGCAGCGAGAGGGGACCCCAGACCCCCTCTCCCTCCCTATCTCCAGCAAAACTCCCTGCCTTCCCGACGGTCAGTTTTTAGCCAAGCTGTAAAAAAAATAAAAATAAAAAAGTCTCCTCCTGGCTCAGGGAAGGTCTGAGGTCACAGGAACTCTAAGCACATGACTCTCTAGCCTTAGAGCCTTCAGCCCCCTCACCTGTGATCTCCAATATTTCTCGGCATTGGCTGGGTGAGACCCCTCCCCACCTCTCCCCACCCCTCCCCATGCTCTTCTGCCATGAGACTAAGGGAACAGACGCACAGCTTACAGGAAGGACGGACGAGACGTGACAGGTGTAGGAGCCCCTTTGTTCCTCGGAGCCTCCAGGTGCGCCTGCACCTGTCTTCGGGGCTCCTGCCTGCCTGCCTGTCTGGTACCCAGTCATCTCCCCGATTCTCTCTTCCTGTCACTGCCCACGTTTCCCTGCGTGTCTCTGCGTGTGGGTTTCTCTGAGCCTCTGTGTGTCTGTCCCTGTTGGGTCTGCGGGCTTCCCTTTCTCTCCCCACCTTTTCACAAACCGTCTTCCTTCCGCCGGTAAGCTGGGTGCAGTGAGTTTGCTCTTGGGTGTGTTGACATGTGAGTACCACCAAACGGGTGAGGGTGGGGCAGAGCCCGGGTGCCCTGGGAGAGGCGGGGCCGCTCAGGCAGGCGTTGAGGGGACGCTGGCCTCTGGGCAGCCGCAGGTGGTACAGTTGCCCCCGTCCCACAGCCTCCATCCCTGTGTCCCAGGCGAACCGCTCAGCTCTGGGGCAGGGGTCCCCTCCTGGCTCGCTCCGTGAGTGTCTGAAGCTGAGCAGGCGCCTCGCCCCCAGCAGCCATGCTCCCTCCCCTCCTTGCAGTCTGCCTTCTCGGCAGGGCATCTGCAGACGGAATTCTTTTTGGCAGGCGGCACTTGTGGCCCTGCCTGACCAGCTGGCTCCCCTTCTGGGGTCTGGAGCCGCCTCAGGTGCTGCTGAGGCGGGGGGCACAGGTAGGCGTGGACATCTGTGCTAATGACAGGCTGCCTGCCCCTCCCTGTGCCCGATTCCCTGTCCCTGTGACCCTGTTGAATTGGCTGAATAGCTCCTTTTCCTCAAGTGCTCTGTGCCCCGAGCTTGGGGCTGGACACTGGGGACCAGCCACCCACACCCCATTCATAGGCGGAGTGAGGGTCAGAGCCGAGGGGGAGCGAGCTGCTGAGGGGGCCCTGCCCAGCCCACCAGGTCCGGCCAGTGACCCATGTCGTGTTTCGTTCTTTTAGATCTAATGCTGGACGATGTAATTGCTTCCGGCAGCTCCGCCAGCGCGGCGCCAGGTACTGCGTCTGGGGTTGCGGGTTCCAGGGCGTGGCCCGGGGGTGGTCAGGCCCTGCCTGCCCCCAGGCCCGCCTCATGGGTTTGGGGACCTCCTCTTTGCTGCCTCTCCAGGGCTCATTGGTTCTATCCTCTCGGGGCGAAGGGGTGAGGGTCCCCGGGGTGCTGGGCTCTGGGGCCTCCCATAGACCTGTGCTGCGCTCGCTGGATGGGAGGCAAGGGTCTCAGCACCCCCTTCCTCAGACACCTCTTGAAGGACCCACCTTCTCTTCCAAGGCTCCCCACGCCCGAGCTCCCCAGCCCCCTGCTGCCTCTTCCTAGTCCTGCTCCTTCTCCCAGGTCACACACACCGTTCGATGATTAGAGCTGCAAATCTCTCCCGGCTCCTTTTGTCTGAAGGGGAGACTTTGATCAAGTGATCAGGATGAGAGAAGCAGAGAGGGGAAGGATTTGTTTTAAAAATGTAACGATGAATAATTGAACAGACTCATTAATCGTCCAGTAATCGCGGTGGCCACGTCACCCCTACAAACAGCAGGACTTGGGAACCCAAGGCCTAAGCTAGCCATCAGCTTCTCCCCGAAACCCACGATTTGGGAGTGAGTTGGGTCCTTCTCTTCGAGAGCCGGTCTCTGGGGAGCCTTCCCGGTCCTGCCCTCCCTGGGTCCTTGGCGCCTGCTCTGCCCACACGTCCCCCCCCCCCCCCCCCCGACGGCGGTTCTGAGGTCATGAGAATCTGGGTCAGGGCAGTGGGACCTCAGTTACACCCTCTGATGTCTCCACGCAGTGGTTCCCAACCTGTTTATCCCCAAGGGCCTCCCCCCCACCCTTATCATCGCCAACAAACCCCACATGATACAAGTCTGTTTTTGAAGTTAAGAGCACTTCAATAATGACTTTGTTTCGGTTTTTGCTAATCAAAGGCACATGAAATTGCTAATCAGAGAGCTTCTAAGCCACAGAAGGTTTCACACTGAATGATGGCAAAAAAAAGCAAAACAAAACAGAAAACATTTCCATTCAGTTCATCTGTGGGCTCTTAACACAGGCGTATGCGTGACTTCTTCTAAGCTTTTAGAAATATTGAAAGGAACCTAAGAACCCCCATGTGGCTGCCTTCTCAGGCTGCTGAGGGCGTGGGGCTTCCGGCTGGGGACCACTGGGCTGAGCTTTTCTCCCCTATTCCGCACGCCCCCCCCGCCCCGCCCGAAACAAGACTCCGGCAGACACTGCCCTATGGGTGTTGGGCTACCTGAGCTACGGGGGCTCAGGGACCTCCCCTCCCCCCGTGTGGGAGGTCATCCCTGAGCCCTAGGTGGGTGGCTGTCTGCTGGCCCCATGGTGCGAGCTCTGGCGTCTCTCGGGGGCGCAGGCGTCTCCAGTTGGCCTGTCTGGATTGCCTGGGTCCACTCCCTGCGTCAGCCTGTACTGCAAGCTCCAGACGTGTTAGAGGGTGAGGAGGAAGTGGGAGGCCGTAGCCTTCAGTTTTTCCCTTGTGGGTTCACCTGGTCTGTAGACTGAAGTGTCCACATGTACACGCTCACCCCAAAACACCACCGTAGCGTCGGGCTGGGCCTCAGGAGCTCCTCCACCACGAACCAGCACAGGCAGACTCTCACAGCCTCTGAGAACTCCTGACACGCCGGCTCGATGCTAAACACCTCGTTACTCTCACGCCGTACCCCCCCTCTGGGGATATTCTGTGTGCTCCTGTTGGCACATAAGAGTATGTACACGGATTACAATAGTGTGTGTTACCTTTCCAGCCGGTAATGGATGCTCAGAGACCCCGAAGAGGGCCTCAGATCGTCCCATATCCCTCTTTCCCAGATCTGGGGTCCTGGGTGGTCCATACCAGAGCTTTTCAAATCTCTGTGTGCCAAAGAATTGCCCAGAGAACATATTAAAACACAGATTCCTGAGCCCCACCTAGAAGTGCTCACAGTGTGGACTGGGGCAGGAGGTGAGCATCTGTATTTCCAGTCGGTTCCCAGGGGCCGTAGATGGTGCTGCATAGCCTATCCCACAGTGTCCCCGGGATGACGTCACACCCCCCTAGCCTGGGGCTGCAGGAATCCAACACCTCCCTGCTAATACCAGTGCTGTGCCCAGCGGGAGGGGTTCAGCCAGACCCCAGGGAGAGGCCAGCAGGGAAAAGGCTTTGGTTACCAGGGCAATGGGCCTGACTGGCCACCTGGGTCCAGCCTGAGCAGTCAGGTTAGCCCCAAGGGACCGCGTGGCCTTCGGCACCAGCTCCACTCCCACCGCACCTGTGTGGGACGCCTGCCTGCACTGCCCTCTCCTTTCCCACTGAACCCAGCGAGCAGGCTTGGCTGCGGCAGCTGCTGGTGTGGCCTCTGCAGTGGGGGCCTGTGTCTCCACCTTCCGCCTACTCCCTGCCACTCTCCTTGGCAAATCCTCCGGCTCCCAGTGACCCCTACTAACTCACTGTGCCTGCTGCCCTCACTCACAGCCTCACACCCTCCCTGCACCTCTCCTGGGTTCCTGCCCCTGACTGGGGGCGGGGCAGTCCCGGGGTGCCCTTCTCCCCACTGTCTGACTCTGGTGTTTTCTCTGCCTTAAACAGCTCATACTGTTGGGAGGCAGGGAGGTGGGGCCAGGGCTGCCAACATGCCAGGGACCACCGGTTTGGGCCCCGCCTGGGCAATGACCCGAGCTCTCGGAGCAGCAGATCCACACAAGGCTCCTCCCTCCTCCAGGGGGTGGGGAGGGGGGCGTCTCTGGTTCTGCTGGGAGCCCAGGTGCTGCCTATAAAACCACGGGCTGGGGAGCAGAAAGGGGGCGTCATCATTCAGAGCCCAACAGCGAGGGCCTTGGGCGAACTCTCCGAGGGCACCCTCTGGGCCAAAGCCCCGAGCTGTGGGTCTGAGCCCACCTGGCAGCTGCTGGGGGCCTCAAGCTGGGAGTTCAGGTCCGGGCTCTGTCACTGCCTCCCAGTGTGTGGACGACTCGCTTTCTGCTGGCCTTGTTCTCTTCCTCGGTGAAACCAAGGGGTTGGCCCTGATGCACTTTGACCTGTGCTCTAACAGCAGCCTCTGCCCTGCTGGTCTAGGATGGGGGTGGGGGGGGAGGGCATTTGAACAGACCTCAGGGGCCTGGGACCGACTGGCCCGTCGGTCGCTATGAGCAGATGCCCTGCCTCAGTCGTCCTGCCCCCACTTCCTCTCTGGGCCACTTGGAGGAGGGGTCCCTGGCCAGATGGCAGAGGTGGAGGCGGAGGTTTACTTGGCCCTGGGGCCGCCCATACAGTCAGACTGGGGTGAGAGGGGAGAGGGGGCACCCTCCCAACCTCTCCTCTGCATTGTCTCAGCTAATAACGGGGCTAATAAGGAGCCACTTTTTCTAACCTAACTGTATTCAAACATTTTAGTTAATTCTCCATTCATATTTTAGCATAATGGAATCGGTGCTCTCGGCACTTACGGAGATTAATGCAGAGAAAGAGTTCCAGCTGCTAAGGCAACACGGGCGACTAGCGCCCTCTGGTTCTGTGGGTACTGACGGAAGGAAGGAAGGAAGAGGCCCCCTCGCCTGGTCCGCCCCCCACCATCGCCCTGTGGATGACCCGCGGCCTCCCGCTGCCCCCTGTGCCAGGCCTCTTCACCGCCACCCCCCTGGGGGTCAGGAGGGCCGCCTGAGCACACAAAGCCACCGTTGGCTGGCCCGTGTCTGAAAGGCAAAGCCGTGACCTAGCACACCCTGTGATGCGCCCAAATATTCTAGACCTGCTGCCTCTTGGTTATCCACACCCCAGGGCTGTTGCTGGACCGTGGCATCGGGCGAGGCTGAACGTGCAGCTCTTGGGCACTCTTCTTCCTTCGGCCTTTGGTGGGGGCCCACCCTAGGCCACTCCCTGCCTCGGTTTACCTCTCTGTCCAACAGTCCTCTGCATGGGAAAGGACAATTATAGATGAGCTGGCCTGGGCCCAAAGCTTCCTGCCGCCCCTGAGCCAGCCACCCCTGGCACAGGCCTCAGAGGCTGCAGCCTTCGCTAGCTGGCTTCCGCCCTAGACTTCCTGAGGGGGAAGGGCTGTCTGGGACCTGAGGCTGCCCCGGCCTCCCGTGGGAAGCCTCTTTTTCCTTGTGGCTGCCTGGGAGACCATTCTGTCAACCACCCCTGGATGGCATGTATCCCCAACCTGGCCTGGCCTTTCCCCAGCACCTGGAGGAGGCCCCCCCGACCCCCTGCAATCTCTTGCCTTCAGATGCATTCTGCCTGCATAACAGGCCAACTTTCTGGCACCATGATTTTTATAACTAAGTGATTCCCTAATTACAAGAGAACGAGTATGCCTCTGACAGATCTCAGACAGTGCTTTCAGCCCAGCCTGCATCTAATGCTGCCCTGGCCCCCCGGAGCAGGCTGGGCTGCCTCATTAGAAACTGGGTGAGTCCTGCAAGTGGGGTCCTCCCAGATGAGCCTGGGACAGAGCAGGGCCCTGTGGCCTCCGCTCTGCCCTCCTGCACATGAGGGTGCAGGAGGCCCAGGCCCTGCCTCCCCGGAGGCCCTCTGGGGGGTGGTCAGTGCAGCCTGCCAAGAAGATGTCCAATTTCCAATCTCCGGTTTTATCTCCAAATCCCAGCTCTATGTAATCTCCTCCGCTGCCCTCAAGGGCTGCTTGGTGAAGGAGCAAGAGCTTTTGCCTCTCTGTTGATGGAGTTTCCTCCGAGCCTGATAAGACCGGTTGTTTTTCATCTTATTGATCTGGCCTGGTTGCGCAACACCGAGTCGAGGGAGTTATGAGGGGCTGGTGGATTTTGGAGGCTGCCTCGGGGCGGGGGCTCACCTAGTGTCTAATGTGGGTGGGGAGCTCTGCATGTCCTGACCCCTTCTGCACCCACCTGTAGCCAGTAGCACAGACGCTTGGAGGGGCGATGCCGAGAGAGCTCCCCCCACCCCCCGAAAAGGAAGTAAAGGGAGGGTGAGGGTGCTGATGATCCTGGAATGTTTCAGCTCGGGCATTAGAAGCTGGTGGCTATGAGGGACTGTGGGCGGAGGGGGCGCAGGGATTAGGGCCCCACGGCTGCTCTGCTCTCCTCCTGGCCCCACCAGAAGCCCAGTGCAAACCCTACTACTCGGACTACTCCCGCTTCCGGCTCCTCGTCCACAACTTCTGCACCAGCCACTACCTGGACCTCTTCATCACGGGTGTCATTGGGCTGAACGTGGTCACCATGGCCATGGAGCACTACCAGCAGCCCCAGGTAGGAGTGAGTGGCCAGCCATGTGGGCCCTGCCTCCTGCTGTGGGACCACGGGGTGAGACCCGCCACGCCTGAGCTGGCGCTCTGCATGGGTTCCTCTTGCACCCCTCTCTCCACCCTGGGAGGTGGGTCTCATCTTGGTTTAACAGATGAGAAAACTGAGCCTCAGAGAGGTTAATTGACTTGACCAAGGCCACAAAGCTTGAAAGTAGAGGACCTGACTTCTTCACCTAGCACATAGGGACTGAGTGCCTACCCTGTGCTGAGCTCTGGACCTGTGAGGGTAAAGAAGGCAGACTGGCCCTAGCCGGTGTTGCTACGTGGTTAGAGCATTGGCCCAGGCACAGAAGGTTCTCGGGTTCGATCCCCAGTCCCAATTGGGGCATGTGTGAGAAGCCACTAATTGATGTGTCTCTCTCACATTGATGTTTCTCTGTTTCTCACTCTCTCTTCCACTCCCTCCCTCCCTCCCTTCCACTCTCTCTAAAAAAAATCAATGGAAAAAATATCCTTGGGTGAGGATTAACAAAAATAAAATAAATTTAAAAGGAAGGCAGACTAGTGCCAGCCCCTCTGGAGCGTAGGTTCTAGTGAATGTCCAGCCCCCAAACTCACCAACAATCTTGCCACTCCTCGCGTCAGCTTTCATCGGCTGCCCTCCTGGCCTCAGTTTCCCCATCTGTAAAATAGGAACATTGAACTGGTAATGCACAAGGCCCCTTCCAGTTGTTGCATTCTCTGCCTTCCAGCACATTTGTCCTGGGGGCTCCTCACCATCCCTCAAGGAGAGAGATCCTTTAGCACAGAGTTAGGGTTATGCACGAGAATGAGGACCCTACTCTGTCCGAGAGTAGTAAGCAGTGGTCAGCCAACATGGCGGGAACAGAGAAGACAGGTCCTCTCAGACTCACCCTGTCTCCCAGATCTGGGAGGTACGATGGGCGGGGGGGGCAGCAGGTATCGTCCTTGGCCTTATCCATCATGCCCCATCCCTGCCAGATCCTGGACGAGGCTCTGAAGATCTGCAACTACATCTTCACCATCATCTTCGTCTTGGAGTCAGTCTTCAAACTCGTGGCCTTTGGCTTCCGTCGGTTCTTCCAGGACAGGTGACAGAGGGGAAGGGGACAGGTGACAGGAGGGTTTGGGAGTGGGCGAGGACCTAGAGCCTGAAGACCTTTCTGGACTCCTGAGATTCAGCGCAGGACCTACCAAGGGCTGAGGGTGTGGTGGGCTGTGTGGTATCCAGGGCCTGGGAGATGGGAGAGAAGGAAGGGAACTTGACGCGACAGGGCCTGGGGGCCAGGGGCAGTTGGAGATCAATGTGGCCTAGACTGGGGCTTAAGAGCGGAGAGCGTGGAGCCAGACCGCCTGGACCAGATTTGAATCCTGGCTCTACCACTTAGGAACTGGTGACCTTGGGTAAGTTACTTAAAATCTCTGTGCCTCCATTTCCTCATCTGTAAAATGGGCGATAATATATCCATATCACAGAGTTGTAAAGAGTTCCTATTTATAAAGCCCATAAAACAGCAAATGAATAACAATGAAGAGCAGAGGCCCTCAAGCTGAAGTCATAGCCCTGCCTATGCCACCAACTGGACTGGCTACGTGACCATAGACAAGTGACCTCCACTCTCCTTTCTGTAGCCCAAACTGCCTCCTCCTCCTCAGAGCCCCCACCACCACCCCCCACACACACCCACTCAGGGATCTGTGTCCTGCATTCCAGGTGGAACCAGCTGGACCTGGCCATTGTGCTGCTGTCCATCATGGGCATCACGCTGGAGGAGATCGAGGTCAATGCCTCCCTGCCCATCAACCCCACCATCATCCGCATCATGAGGGTGCTGCGCATCGCCCGAGGTCAGTGGCCAGCTGCCTGCCCACCACACTCGCCCTCCCTGGGTGACCGGCCCCGGGGGGGATTGCAGGGGTCGGCTCGGGCGCTGGCCAGGGCCTGGGTAGGTGTGGGTTCCTGTGGGTATCTCTCCGCCAAAGGGGACGATGGGGCTGGGCTGAGGGTGGCAGTGGATCCATGGCAGCCTGGCTCGCCGGGGCCAGGCACCCTACCCGCCCCGGCCCTGGCCGTGGCCCCACCAGCTACGTGACCTGGGCCTCAGAGGGACCAGCTCACGACTTTGTCCTTTCTGCAGTGCTAAAGCTGCTGAAGATGGCTGTGGGCATGCGGGCGCTGCTGGACACAGTGATGCAGGCCCTGCCCCAGGTAGCTGGGAGGCGGGGCAGGTGGGAGGGGTCCTCTCAGGGCGGGAGGCGCTCTCCGAAGGGGTGGGGGGCTCAGGGGAGCTGGCTGGGAGATCCAGCGGCACCTTTTCCATTGCTTTTCCTCTTTTCCAGGTGGGGAACCTGGGACTTCTCTTCATGTTGTTGTTTTTCATCTTTGCAGCTCTGGGCGTGGAGCTCTTTGGAGACCTGGGTGAGTTGGGGTGGGGAGGGTGGAGGAGCCAGGCCGGGGGGACCCCGGGCCTCCTGGACTAACTCGGGCCTCTCTCCCCTTCCCGCCTCCAGAGTGTGACGAGACGCACCCCTGCGAGGGCCTGGGCCGGCATGCCACCTTCCGGAACTTCGGCATGGCCTTTCTGACCCTCTTCCGGGTCTCCACGGGTGACAACTGGAATGGCATTATGAAGGTGAGAGCCGCCTGCAGTGGGGTGCCCCCAGCATCGTGAGCCAAGATTCCTTGGCGAGATGTGACTGAAAGCACATGCCCTCCCAGCCCCCATGCCGGGACACCGCACCTCCCTCGCCCCCAGTCATGTTCTGACTCACGCTTCCCAGGCCGGTGTCTAATGCTCTCCTCCCCCCGCCCCCATCCCTCCCCACCCCCCCACACAGTGGGTCCCTCCTCCTGCCCTTCCGTCTCCTCCTTCATGCTCTGTGACACCGGTGACCCGATTTCCCATGACAGCTCCCTCCGCTGTCCGCCCAGCCTCACCCCTCTACCCGCCTCCCCCAGGACACCCTCCGGGACTGCGACCAGGAGTCCACCTGCTACAACACGGTCATCTCCCCCATCTACTTCGTGTCCTTCGTGCTGACGGCCCAGTTTGTGCTGGTCAACGTGGTGATTGCCGTGCTGATGAAACACCTGGAGGAGAGCAACAAGGAGGCCAAGGAGGAGGCCGAGCTGGAGGCCGAGCTGGAGCTGGAGATGAAGCCGCTCAGCCCGCAGCCCCACTCGCCGCTGGGCAGCCCCTTCCTCTGGCCCGGGGTCGAGGGCCCCGACAGCCCCAAGCCTGGGGCCCCGCATGCCGTGACCCACGCTGGAGCAGCCTCCTCTCGCTACTCCCTGGAGCACCCCACGGTGAGCACACGTCCCCACCTGCTAGAGGGGGTGTGGGGACGGGGACAGGGGGGTGGGTGGCCAGTGCCTCAATGGGTGGAACACAGGGACTGGGCAGCACAGCTGACCCAAGGGCTCCCCCTGGCCCTCCTGCTGCTCCTGCCTGGATGTGGAGGGACCAGCAGTCCCCTGCCCATCCCCAGCGATGGCACCCACACTCACTGCCCAGGGCCACGTATGTGCTGGCTCACTCATCCCCTGAGCCTCCACCGGCCTGGCCTCCCCTTCCTGGCTCTTAGGTTCAAGGCTAAGTTTTCTGTTTCCTTCCTGTTTCTTTCTTACCCTTGCCCGATTACCAAACCTCTTTCCTTCCCACTCTCAACCTGCCTGATTCCATCTCTCAATCCTTCTCCCCAATCTTCTCTTTCCTTCTCCCTCTCCCTGTGGGCTCTTATCTTCCATCTCCCATCTCTCCTTCCTCTTCCCACCCCTCTCTCTTCCCCACCATCCCCTTCCCTCCTCTTCCTCCGGCTCTTTGTTGCTGTGTGTGTGCACACACACACGCGTGTGTGTGTGTGTGTGTGTGTGTGTGTGTGTGGCCTCCTCTTTCTCCATCTGTGTCTCTGGTCAATCCCCTGCCACAACACTTCCCCTCACTGCCCCTCTGACCCCGTTCCCTGACTCTCCGGCTCCCCCTATGGGCTGGTCCTTCCCAGGACAGACAGATGTTTGACACCATATCCCTGCTGATCCAGGGCTCCCTGGAGGGGGAGCTGAAGCTGATGGACGAGCTGGCAGGCCCAGAGGGCCAGCCCTCTGCCTTCCCTCCAGCCAGCAGCCCGGGTGGCTCCGACCCACAGGTTACTGTGCCCGTGCTGTGCCTCCTTCCCTGACCCTGCGAGCTGTGCCGTGCTGTGCCTGCTTCGGGGGAGGTGGGGCGTTCCCTGCGCACTGGGGACCTGGAGGAAGAGCAGCCTGAGGGCCTCAGCTGAGCTTTGGGCTTGGCAGGAGGCACCGAGGTGTCCCTCCGCCTGAGATGAAGCTCTGGGTCACCTAGCTGGAAGGGAGGGGTGCTGAGATTGGGCTTCTGAGGGAGAGGATGGATGGAGACGGGGTCTGGAGAGTGGAGGAGGTGAGGTGCCAGGCCCCAGGGAGAAAGGCCTCTGGGAGCAAAGCAGGTGGCAAGGGGACCCACTGAGGGACAGGCTTAGGCCACAGTCTTCCTTCTCTGAACCCACCAGCCACCCCCCAGTCCTCTGTTTTGAGGCTTTTTAAGCCATGGGACGCCCTGGGCATGACGGGTGCGGTCAGGAGCCCGCGGATGCTGACCTGGTCCTGAGAAAGGACGGGAGGCTCCAGCTGGGAGTGGATTCTGGGACGTGGGTGCGACGTACGGCTCGGCTTCCTCCTCAAGCCCAGCCCCTCCCCACGGTGCCACAGGTTTTTCGCCCCCAGGCCCGTCTAGACGTGGATCTTCTGCTTCCTGGGGTCCTCTTCTTCTCCCCCCGTGACCTCTCTGGCTGCCCTTGACCCCTCCACGTGGCAGAGCACCCCCCCACACCCCTCTCCTAGGCTAGGGGCTACGGTAGACCTGGAGAGGAGGCAAGGAAACAGGTGTCAGCTGGAGACTGAAAAGCCTCGAGTCCCACCGGCCCTGTGGGGTGAAGGGGTGGACAGGCAGGTTCCAGGGTCTGGGACACCTGCATCCGGATCCAAAGAAATGTACAGTGGTCCTCCCAGGGGGCGGGGCCTGGCCGCCAGGGTCTCAGAGAGGCTCTAGGGACCTGAACCTGGCCAAGACCCAGAGTGAGCAGAGGGAGAGCGAGTCCTTCCTGAGGCCTCCCTCCTGAAGGAGGCCCGTGGGGGAAGGTGCTGAGAGAGAAGAGGATGCGATGAGAAGGGGTCAGGGCAGCCAGCTCATCGGGGCCGGATGGCCCCCCTGCCCCCCAGGGTCCTGCAGGCACTGACGTTCCCCCCAGCAGGTTCCAGGTGAGACAGCCCGCGGTGTGGCCGCCCAGCCAGGTGTGTCCAGTGCCGGCTGGCAAGAGGGGAGCATCTCCCAGAGCCCAAGCTGGAGAGGGCGGCTGCCATGCCAGCAGGCGGAGGAGGCCCCGGGAGGGGAGAGGCCAGAATCCGGGGGCAGGCCAAGTCCTGCCAGGCCTTTGGAAGCGGAGAGAATAGGCAGAAAGCAGTCGTCAGATTGGCGGCTTTGTCCCCAGCACCCCCCACACCGCCGCTGTCTGTGCTGAGAGCAGAGAGGCGCGTTGCTGGCCTTTCTGCATTTCCCCCCCTGGAATCCTCATGAGAGTAAAGCCCTCCCCATCCCGCTCCCTGGGGGCGGGGGGGGGGCGCTGTTAGCTTCCTGGGGGATCTTTAGAATACGTTCCTGTGTCTCCTGCTTTTGTCAGTGTTTGCCCTGGCTCTTTGGTGCCTGCTGCAGCCTCTCTGATCAGAGTGGGGGTTGAGGTTGGGGGTGGGGGGCTGTCAGTTGACTCGGGAAGCCGGTAGGGAGAGAGAAGGGAGGCCTCTTTTCCCTACGCTTTGTGGAAAGGGGGACAGAGGGGCTCTGTGTATGTGCGTGTGCGTTGCATGTGTGTGCGTGAGTGCTCTCCGTCCTGGTTTCTTATGCCTGATCATCTCTCTCCCTGTCTAGATCCCTCTAGCTGAGATGGAGGCTCTGTCTCTGACGTCAGAGATTGTGTCTGAACCGTCCTGCTCTCTAGCTCTGACGGATGACTCTTTGCCTGATGACACTCACACACTCTTACTTAGTGCCCCGGAGAGCAATGTACATGCACAGCCCCTCACTGCTCCCCCAGCCTCCCCGGGGGCTGGGCTGGCTGCCGGGCTCCAGGTCCCCCCCTTCCCCTTGTCACGGCCCCACAACCGCAGGCACTTAGTGCCCCAGGCTCTGTTAGGTGTCTCTCGGGTCCCCCCACTGTGGACAAAGAAATTAGATAATATGAAATCGGGGTCTCCCCCAGAAGGGCCCAGGGGCTACAGCTGTGAAAGGGTTAATCCAGACCCCCAGGAGTGACATAGCCCAAAGCAGAGGTGGCATCAGGATGCAGAATCAGCCTCCGAGTTTGGAGCCCTGTGCCAGCCAGCCCTCCCCCTCCCTGCACCCCTCTTTCCCACCTGCCCTCCGCCTTTCCCCTCCCCCCGCCATCTGCCACCACGTAGTGGGTAAGAGCCACATTTCTGCTGCCACCATCTTGCCCTTTTCCACCGGGGCTGGGGGCGGGGGGGGGGGGGTGTCCTGTCTTCTCTGTCACTGTCCCTGTGTGTCCCTGTGTCCCGGGGACTTCTTTGTGTTTTGACAGCTTCTCCACCCTTGCCCGACCCCTGGTTCCTTCTGACTATGAGCAGCCCCCTCCTCCCTCCCTTCTCCTTTCTCTTGGGTCTTAAGGGGGACTGGGACCCCCTTCTTCACGGCAGGGCTCTGTGCTGGCCACAGGCTGGGGGTCCCTAGGGGTCTTGGGGTGGGTGCAGAAGTGGAACCTGAGCTGAGAGGGGGAAGCAAAGGAACCAGACTCTCTTCAGCACAGCCATTCCCAGGCCTGGTGGGTGGCTCAGCCGGCTGGGCCCGCGTGGGACCCTGCAGCCTCTCTGAGAACGGGGAACAGACCGGGGGATGGAGACGTCTCTTGGGAGCAAACCGTGTCTCCCTCTGGCTGGGGTCAAAGGCTGGTTCCTGCCTTTCTTTGAAATAGATTCCAAACACCCACCTTAACACCCAGTCTCTCCACTGAGGAGGACCTGAGTGCCCAGCCCACCCCACTGTGTGATTAAAAGGGGAGAGGGAGACAGCGGGTGAGCCAGCTGTGACATCCCCTAGTGTTCATCCGTCATTCAGCCTGTTAACTCAGCCCATGCCCAGTAGTGGGTGCTGAGGCTGCCTTAAAAATCAGATGGGGACATAGAAGGCAGTCCCAGCTGCCAAGTCTCCTGCTCACTGGGAGGGTCCTCCCCCATTCCCAGTCCCCGCCCCCCACAGCCCCAGCAAGGAGGACTGCGGGATGCTGTTAGCTTTTCACCCTCCCTTGTGGTCCTTCGGCCCCTCTCAGTGGGGCCTTGAGAATGAGCTCTTAAACCAGGCTGGGGGCTGGGGGCTGCTCTCCCTCCTTTGGACACCTCCTCACCCTCCACCATCCCACCCCCGGGAGGCTCCAGGGGTTACAATGTGGATGGTGTTGTGGGGCCAGGGCCTCCTCCCACCCCCTTCCTCCCTGTGTGTGGAGGGCTCCTCCATGTGTCTGCCCTTCTGCCTGACCACACTCATCCCATCACCACCTTGTCCGGAAGGGGATGGGGGCCAGGGCCTTGGGCGGTGGCGAGGGGTGGGGAGCTTTTGGCTTCTGTTGTCCACCTCTGCCTCAGTTACCCAATCTAGATGGCCCATCTTCTGCCCACCTCCCTCCCCTGTTTCTTTTGCAGAGGGGGCCCCACCCGGGGGAGGTGCCAGACCTGCTGACCGTGCGCAAGTCCGGGGTCAGCCGCACGCACTCTCTGCCCAATGACAGCTACATGTGCCGGGATGGAAGCACTGCCGAGGGGTCCCTAGGACACAGGAGCTGGGGGCTCCCCAAAGCTCAGTCAGGTACCAGGGCCCGGGGCAAGCCAGCATGGCTCACACTGGGGACCTCATCCTTGACTAGGCTCAGTCCTAACCTGGGGGGAAACTGAGGCAGCCAAAGAGGGCTCTCCTATTTCTGAGGAGCCCCCAGCCCCTGCCTGAGGGAGGTGGCTTTCGAACAGGGTGAGGGTTCTGTGGTAAGGGTGGAGGCCCTGATGGGGGACGGAGAGAGGAAGGGAGGGGACCCAGGTGGGAGCCAGACTGGTGGGCCCTCCAGCTCTTCTCTTTCCTCCCTCCCCTGTCCCCCTCCCCCCGCAGGCTCTGTCTTGTCCGTTCACTCCCAGCCAGCAGACACCAGCTACATCCTGCAGCTTCCCAAAGATGCACCCCATCTGCTCCAGCCCCACGGCGCTCCCACGTGGGGCGCCATCCCCAAACTGCCCCCGCCGGGCCGCTCCCCTCTGGCTCAGAGGCCCCTGAGGCGCCAGGTAAGCAGACGCGGAGCGGTGGGCGTGGGCCTGAGGGCCAACCTCTCTGCCGGGACTCCTCAGCTGTTGGCGATGACCAGGGCGGCCTCTTCCATTCTCCCAGCAAACCCTGACTGGGAGCCGGTGACAGGCCAGCCCAGGCACCAGCACGCAATGCCAGACAAAGCAGAGGCGGTCTGTGCCCTCCAGGAGTTGCCCCCCCCCCGCCCCCCTGTTTCACTGAGGAAGCCTGGAGGCCAGAGGAGGCCCAGGCTGCCCAGGGACACATGACAAATTGGAGAGGAGCCAGGCTTCTGACTCCCTTTTCCCGACCCAGAGCTGCCTCCCTGTCTCTGTATTTCTAATCCTAGCTAAGGGGCACGAGGCACATTTTTAAAAATATATATTTTTATTGATTTCAGAGAGGAAGGGAGAAGGAGAGAAAGATAGAAACATCAATCAATGATGAGAGAGAATCATTGATCGGCTGCCTCCTGCACGCCCCCTACTGGGGATGGAGCCTGCAACCCAGGGCATGAGCCCTGACTGGGAATCGAACTGTGACCTCCTGGTTCATAGGTCGACACTCAACCACTGAGCCACACCAGCTGGGCTCGAGGCACACTTTAGGTGTCCCCATCTTTGGCCAAGCCTGGGGCCCACCTTGTGGAGGCCACACTCCGGGGGCCCAGAGCAGAGGCTCGTGTAGCCAGGTGAGGCTTGTGTGTTGCCCAGCAACAAGCCCACAGCCCATGCGGTGTGTGTCCTTAGGTCTGAGCATGGCCACGTGAGAATCTGCTCAATCCCACCCATTGGGGGAACAGGCACAGTCCCCATCCATCCTGTAAATAGTCACTGAGCCGTCCCTGTGTGCCAGGCCCCGGGGAGACAGACAAATGTGACAGCCCCTGCCCTCCGGAGCGCAGGGTGCGAGAGTAGACTATACCCCATCAGATCTCTGCAGGGACGGGGCACGGCGCTGAGATGCTCGGGGGCCTGGTGCAGCAGGGAGCAAAGACGAGGAAGGGGTCTGCTTTATTGGAGGGTGGAGATGGTCGGGCTGGACATCACAGAGGACCGGAGCCCATAGAGTTGAGGGTGCTTCAGGCCAGAGAGGCAGGGAGGCATGTGGGAGCTGGCTGGAGAGCAGAGCTGGCCCAGTGCCTCCTTGGGTTCCAGGGGCTGGGAATTGCAGGCCTGGGGGAGACCCTGAGGGGGGCAGTGGCTAGAGGGCCCGATGCACATGGCCCGTAGCTCTCAACAAGAGCGAATACTGGGCCCTCTGCTTAGGGTGGTCCTGCAGCTCCCTGGACGGGGAGGAGGGGGCTCCCTGGCTTGCCTGGAGGAACAGCTGATGGGGAAGAGGAAGCCCCAGGCTGAGCCCTCCCCCCACCCCACACAGGCAGCAATAAGGACCGATTCCCTGGACGTTCAGGGCCTCGGCAGCAGGGAGGACCTGCTGTCAGAGGTGAGTGGGCCCTCCCCGCCTCTGGCCCGGACCTCCTCCTTCTGGGGCCGGTTGAGCACCCCGGCGCAGCATTCCTGCAGCCAGAGCAAGATCTTGAAGCACACGCACTCGCCAGCCCCCTGCCCGGGCCCAGAACCCACCTGGGGCCAAAGCCCACTGGAGACCAGACGCAGCTTAGAGCTGGACACGGAGCTGAGCTGGGTTTCAGGAGACCTCCTGCCGGCGGGCGGCCAGGAGGCGCCCCCTTCCCCACGGGACCTGAAGAAGTGCTACAGCGTGGAGGCGCAGAGCTGCGGGCGCCGGCCCGCGTCCTGGCTGGAGGAGCAGAGGAGGCACTCCATTGCTGTCAGCTGCCTGGACAGCGGTTCCCAACCCCACCTGGACCCCGGCCCCTCTGGCCTCGGGGGTCAACCTCTGGGGGGGCCTGGGAGCCGGCCCAAGAAAAAACTCAGTCCGCCCAGTATCTCTATAGACCCCCCCCAGGGCCAGGGCGCTCGGCCCCCGCCCAGCCCTGGCATCTGCCTCCGGAGGAGGGCTCCGTCCAGCGACTCCAAGGATCTCTCGGGCTCCGGCCCCCCTGACAGCATGGCTGCCTCGCCCTCCCCAAAGAAAGACACACTGGGTGTCTCCGGTTCCTCCGCTGACCCAGCAGACCGGGACCCCTGAGTCCTGCCCCGCTCTCCCACTCACCTTTCTCCACTGGGTGCCAAATCCTAGCTCCTCCTCTTGGGCTCTATTCCTGACCAAGGTTCCACGTGGACACCCGGGAGGCGCCCCTCCCACCCTGGCTCCGGGCAGGAGGAGAAGCCCAGTGCAGCTGAGGACCCCGACACCAGGAGCTGTTGGGAGAAAGCAATACGTTTGTGCAGAATCTCTGTGTATATTCTATTTTATTAAATTAATTGAATCTAGTATATGCGGGATGTACGGCCTTTTGTGACTGAAGAGACTTGTTTCCTTCTACTTCTATGTGTCTCAGAATATTTCTGAGGCGAAGGCGTCTGTCCCGGCTATTTTAACCTAAAATAACCAGTCTAGTTATAGCCCCTCTTCTTGCAAAGCACAAGCTGGGACGGCGAGTGCATCACAGCCCTGACGGTGACCCATCTTCAGCGGAGAGCGGGGACCATTTTGGAAACTGTAATGTAACTTATTTTCTCCTTGAACCTCGTCATCATTTTCTGTAGGAAAAAAAAAAGAAAAAGAAAAAGAGAGAAAAAGAAAAAAATACGATTTTACAAATGAAATGAAACCTTTTTATATATATACGTACATACATATCTATATCTATATATCTATATCTATATAATAAAGTAATTTTCCAAAATAAAGTTAATCACGGTCCAGAGTAAAAGCACAAGGCACAGTTAGGCATTTCCAGAGGCATTGGAGAGGGATTCGGGGAGGTGGGGAGTGGGCGGTGGGAGGGAAGGGATCAAAGCTGCCTGCGCGTGTGTGTGTGTGCGTGTGCG
Organism: Cnephaeus nilssonii; assembly: GCF_951640355.1. Taxonomy (NCBI): domain Eukaryota; kingdom Metazoa; phylum Chordata; class Mammalia; order Chiroptera; family Vespertilionidae; genus Cnephaeus; species Cnephaeus nilssonii. The sequence goes on from NC_137090.1 coordinate 12,068,195, forward strand.
TGTGTGTGTGTGCGTGCACGCGCACACGCGTGTGTGCATATGATTATGTATGAGTGTGTGAGGGTGTGTGTATGTATAAGTGGTATGAGTGTATTGTGAGTGTGTATGTATGAGTGTGGATGAGTGGATGTGGATGAGTGTGTGTGAGTGTGTGTATGTGTGTGTGTATATATGAGTGATGTGTAAGAGTGTCTATATATGAGTGAAGGTCTATGAGTGTATGTGTGTGTATATATGAGTATATATGTATTTGTTCATGCCTGAGGCAAAGAGAACCCAAATGCCTCTCCCTGGAGGCTGCACCCTCCCAGCCTGACCTCGCAGGGGAAGGGAGGAGGGGAGAAGCCGCCCCTCTGCGTGGTGGGAGGCTGGGCAGGCAGGACCCACTCTGGCTTCTATCAGAGCTTTATCGCTGCTGCCTCTGAGCCAGGCCGCTCTGCGAATGTAATTCCAGATTAACTCCTATTTCTGCTGACAGCGACCAGCTTCGCACCGAAAGCTGGGAATGGGCATAATGAAGCTGTTCTGGTTAATGGGGCCGTTTGAGGCGGGGAGAGGCAGCTTCAGCTGTGAGATCCCATCCCTGGGTTGGTGGGGGAGGGGCGGTGCTTCTGGGTTTTCCCTTCCCAGGCTTCCGCAGGGCAACCTCAGCAGTCTGGCCCGCGCTGCGGGGACCAGCCCATCAGGACAGGCGACGGGATTGAGCTATATAAACAGAGGGCTGCTGTCTCCCAAGGGCGAGGGGACCAGGGCCAGGTGTCCGGTGGAATTGGTAGGTCGGGAAGCCAGGCTGAGTGGGGAGCTGGCCCCCGGGGCTGATGAGTGAGTGCCCACAAGGTGTTCATACTGCCTGCTGCTGCCTGCCCAGTGGGAGCAAGCAGAGGAGGGAGGGAGGGGAAGGAAGGACAGGAAGAAGGGGAGAGGAGGAGGGGCTATGGACAAGGCCCAGAACCTCCTTTCTGGTGCTACCTCGGGCAACAGTCTCTGATCTGAAACCCTGGTGCCCAGAGGCGGTGCCACAGGCCCCAGGACAGGCTCAACCAGCCTGTTGCCTGCTAGCCACCCAACCCCACTCCCTTGAACAGGCCCAGCACCTTCCAACTCCAGGATTCTTGAAACTTCAACAGCAGCTGGCAGCTCTCACTCACAGCTCCTCCCCACCTGAACCTGGGACCAGGGGGGCCGCGGGTGCGTGCCAGACTGCTGGGCGATGAACCAGGATGCTTTTTCCAACCTGGTGTTTCCTAACCTGGACAGAAATGATACCACTCCTTAAAGCAAACACCTGGTTTGATTCTCTTGGAGTTTGACCCAAAAACCTGCAATAATGTCAGATTCTATTTTCTCTGTCCTCCTCGGGTGGGGGAGGAGGGAGGGTGCTCATAGAAGCTGCCTTCTTCTTTTCTTTTTAGCCAAATTGTACAAAATTCCTGGAGTTTTGTGACCTAGGCTTGCAGGTTAAGCTTTTATATTTTTGTAGAATCCCGTAGCTGTCTATTCCTTAGTAAGGCTGGGGGATTTGGGAAGGGGGTTCTGGGGCCTCTGTTCCTCTAATAGTTGGAGGATTCTGGGTCACGATTAAGCCAGAGAGCTGAGCTGCCACCATGTCCCCTCCATCCCAGCCCAGGACCCCTCAGAGTCAACGTGGGTATCTGGGGGAGGGAATCAATCGTGGCATCTCCCCTATCCATGTAAAGTCTTTATCAATGATGGAAACTGTTGTGTCCCATTAAAAGAGTTTGAAATGGAAATGATGGCACTACTGAATCTTATTAACAGTAGTAATAATAACAATGATGCTCACCTCATGATGCTTGTGTGGATGGTTTTTTATTCTGCTCCAGGATACCGGGCGGGGGTGGGGGGGTGGGTGCTGAGGAGGCTGGGGGTGGGGAGGGGCTGGTGGGGAGGCAGCAGGTCTTGAATTAGTGCCTCCAGGGGCAAAGTTAGAACTGACTAGGAACTTCAGGGATGTGGGGGCTTCGGGAGGTACATGTGCTCTGAGCCTCCTCCTTGGGGGTTCAGAAGAAATCATGTCAGCAGCTGCAAGGCCCCCCCCCCCCCACTCAGGCTTGGCCGCTTCTGCTTCCTCTACCCCCAGACTTCAGGAAAAGGTCTGTCTGGGGGTAGGGAACTGGGACGAGGAGTGAGCTGAGCTGGTGCTAAAAACAAATCTGAGACTCACCGCAGTCTCTCACTTACTCCTCACAACACCCTAGAGAGGGATGTACCGTTGCTCTCATTTCCCCACGAGGCTATGGATTCAGAGAGGTTCCATGATTTGCCCACGGTCACACAGCCAGGAAATGGCAGACGTTATGCTAGTCTGGCCAACCTACAGTCCATTGGCTTCTCCTGTGGAGGGCATGGGGGATGGTGCAAAGTGCCTCGCCAGGGTGGCCTTTTCCAAAGCGATACCACTTGTGTTCACAGAAAGGTACATGTGAACGCCCCGCTAGGCACACCTGGAGGCTTAGAGCAGCCCCAGCCCTCCACCTTGCATGGGGAGAGAGGTTCCACCGCAACAAAAGGTGTCCCTAAGCTCCAGGGGCTTGTGCAAGGGCTGGCCAAGGCTGGCTCTGCAACCCCCCAGTTTCCCAGAAACCACCTTTCCCTGACATAACGCTGCCCTCCCACCCCCGAGCACCCCCTCCTTCTCCCAGCCCCTTGTCTCTTTTGTCCTCGCCCCCTGCCCCACTCAGACCTCCATCATCACCCGTAGTCCCCACCCACCACAGCCTGGTGCCGCATGGCCTCCTGTCTGCTCTCCTGGGCTGAGCGGCCTGACCTATCGGGCTGGTGACAGCGGTGTAGTGAGGGCATCAGACACCAGATGCAGCACCAGCCACCTACACCCGGTGCCATCCCACCCAGCGCCCCCTCTCAGAGGTACCAAGCCAGGGAGAGGACACCAACACGTGGACACGCTCTATGGACAGGTGCTCTGCATACCCCACCCCCAAAGGAGGCAACAGCCTCACGGGGCCCAGCGAAGGGCCTTGTCTGTGGTTGGGGAAGCCCCGTCATCAGAGTGCTTAGCCATGGTGCCCAGGGATCCCTGCCTAAGGCCAGTGACCAGGGCTAATCCAAACAGCGGTTTCTAGGAGGGGGGTTAACGCTCCAAAGTGAGTTTAGTTGTTGGCTGGTGTCCCGCTCTGAGGGCCCAGCAAAGTAGACGAAAGCGGTGGCAGCTCCGGCGAATGCCCAGGTGGGGATTCTGCAAGGGGACATTGAAACTGTCTTAGCCCCGGCCCAGGTGTGGGAAATGCTGACTGAGGCCCACGGAGCTAATTAATTCTTCTTGTCTTGGAAATTCCTGAATCGGGCACAGCAGCCGGTGCTTACGCGCATGCCAAATCAGATCAAGTGCAGGCTGGGGGCAGAGAGCCAGTCTTGCTGAGATCAGTGTGGCCTCCACCAGGCTGGGGTCTGGAGGAAGCCGCAGAGAAGGGGGAGGTTGGAGTCTGGGAACTGGAGGCTGGTGGGGGTGCTCCAGACCTTCAAGGAGACGCGAGGGGCTAAAAGGAATCAGGCAGCGATCGGAGCGGAGAGCTAGAAGCCTGCCTTTGCCCCTCCACACCCTCCTCCTTGTCTTGTCAGTTCCCATCTCACTCTCCTCTGCAGCGTTTCCTGTCCTTGGGCCTCCCTGTCCCCACCTTGCTCTGCTTTCTTCTTCTCTCTGTTGTCATTCCTGCTCAGAGCTGTACCTTGAAATCGTCTTATCTTTTCATCTCCCTGCCAGGAAATCCCGGATGCTGGCTTCCCCTGGGATGCTCACTGGCAGGGGAGGCTCGCAGCACAGGCTCTGTCCATCCTGCCTGGAGCTGCAGTCAGCTGGGGAGGGAGGCTGGGGCGGGGCACTCAAGCTGAAGGAGGTTCAGTCCCTCTCTTTGCTGCAGCCCAACCCACAGGTCATTATTGCTCCTCTTAGGAGCCTCCAGCTGGAAAATCTTGGTTCTGAACGCTCAAAGCAGAGTGGACAGTGCCCATAGTGTGTGTGCTAATGCCACGGTGGCCTTGCTACCTACGACCTCCTTTTAGGACATGAGATACTTGTGTTAAAGGTGAATGGCACCAGCCGAAACCGGTTTGGCTCAGTGGATAGAGCGTCGGCCTGCGGACTGAAGGGTCCCAGGTTCGATTCCGGTCAAGGGCATGTACCTTGGTTGTGGGCACATCCCCAGTAGGGGTTGTGCAAGAGGCAGCTGATCGATGTTTCTCTCTCATCGATGTTTCTAACTCTCTATCCCTCTCTCTTCCTCTCTGTGAAAAATCAATAAAATATATTTTTAAAAAATTATTTTAAAAAAAAGGTGAATGGCACCAAATATTAGACCTGGGTCCTTGAGTTTGGCTAAGGAAGAATTCAGAACCAAGACGCAAACACAAGCAAAAGTTTATTTAGAAAGTCACCGAGGAGGAAGGAGTGAGTGAGCCAGCTGGGTTGTAGGAGCTCAGGGAACAAGTTACAGAGGCTAAAGAAGGGCCCCTGGAGCTTAGGGAAAAGAAAGACAAGACGCACCTGGGGGAAGGAGAGGGGAAAGGTATGGGTGTGCTCCAGAGAGCAAGAGAGAGCTGGGGCCTTGTCTTAAGGGCTTTCATCTGAAGGCCCCAGGCAAGGTCTCAATAGAATGTTCATTTGCTTTCCAGGTGTATCTCCTCAGTGTCATGGTCTCCACTGATTGGTTGGCTGAGGGGGGGGGGGGGGGGGGGGCAGGGCGGGTGATCTTTAGTCATAGCAGCTGGTCCATTCTTTCATTGCTGCTTTTCTGGACCTAGAGCTAAAATACAATGGAAGCCTAGACTTTGTCTCTGTGGTCAGCAGACCAGAGGCTTTGTTCCTAAGATCATTCGATGTGGATCAGAACCTCATCGTCTTGAGCTTGATGCAAGGAGTTGTATGGGAACCATATGAGGCTTTGCTCTGGTCCCCCTGTTCCTCCTCTCAGGGGGTCTACCACATGATTAGAGACATGCTAGGGGAGCAAAGGTCAGGGGGAGGTCTGAACGGCATGATCAGCGATATGAAAGGTCAAGGGGTCTAAACATCGTGACCAGCGATATGCTAGAGGAGGAGAGGTCACCCAGTGGGGAGGTCCGACAATGCTGCTTTGCCCAGTGGAGGGGAACTCGCTTTAAAGATGCAGTATGGCTGAAACCGGTTTGGCTCAGTGGATAGAGCGTCAGCCTGCGGACTGAAGGGTCCCAGGTTCGATTCCGGTCAAGGGCATGTACCTTGGTTGCGGGCACATCCCCAGTGTGGGGTGTACAGGACGCAGCTGATCGATGTTTCTCTCTCATCGATGTTTCTAACTCTCTATCCCTCTCCCTTCCTCTCTGCAAAAAATCAATAAAATATATTAAAAAAAAAAAAAAGATGCAGTATGGCTCCAGCAGTGAAGGTCTCTGTGACTGTTGAACTCTTTGCGACTGTTTAACTCTCTGTAACCTCATGCTTGGCTGACTACCCCCAAAACTGGAATGCTGCCCCAAGATGCACATCAGCCCCCCAGGAAGGAGGTTAATGAAGGTATAGAATGTCATAACTGCCTGATGTTATCTTTAACTTTCCTTTTAATTAGTGATTCATTGTCCTCTGGGAGGTCCACACCATTACCCGCTATCTGGCTTTCCTATAAGCCCTGCTAGGAACCCCCTGTAAAAGGGACCCTGTCCTGGGAGGGGTGTGGCTTCGTCCTGGCCCGCCACCCCTGGAAGTAGCTGCGTTGCCCTTGTGTGTAAGTTTCTCTTATTAACGCTCTTAGGGACTGGAATAAGGCTAAGGGTCAGTTCTTCAGAATCGATCCTGAATTGAGACTTTGGGGGCTTTCCCCCAACACCCAGTTTTGCCTGGTATCTGGGACTTTCTGCCCTGATGACCTTCTGTACCTGGGCTAGCGTTCCTGCTCTGCTCACGTCTGTCTAACTGCCTGCCCTATCACTTGATTAGTCAGTCAACAAACGTTTCCTGAGGACCGACTTTGCCAGGCACTGTCCTGGATGCTGAGGATACAGCAATAAACAAGAATTGGTCCTTATCCACTGCCTTCTGGGGTAGGTAAGCAGGACAATGGGTGATACAACACAGGGAGGGAGGGAGGGAGGGCTGTGCAGGGGAAGGGTCCCTTAGCCCGTCCTCTCCCCTGACCAGGCTGAAATGGACGAAATGAACACATGCTGGGTGCCTACTACGTGTGCCTGCAGTATGCTTGATGTTTTACATACCTTTCCCATTTAACCCTGGAAGTAACCCTAGGAGGTAGGTACTGTGATTGCCCCCGTTTTACAAAGTGAAAGTGGAAGCACAGAGTGACACTAAGGCGACACCCACAAGATCAGGGAGCCAGGACCTCGGAAGGCAGCAATGTAAGGGACTCTTCGGAAGCCGCCACCTGGATGATGCTAGAACCCCTGCCCCTGCCCCTCGCCTGTGCACATTAGGCGAGGGTGTCCGCAGGTTCTCCGGAAACTTGTGGGGAGGGGCAGCCTTCTGGGTTGTCTGGGAAGACAAGCTCTACCCATTTCACAGATAAGGAGACTGAGCTCCAGAGATGAATGTGACCTTCTCAAGGACCTATTCCCAGAGAGAGTCTTGCTAGGTCCCCCTCGGGTCTCAGTGACTCACCAGGCCCCACAGTGTTGTGCGGGGTGGGAGCGCGCGGGAGTCCCTTGGGAAACAGACCTGCTCCGGTCCCACCAGCCTCGGGACCTGAAGCGGCATCTCTCCCGGGCGGCCCGGTGGCCACTCGGGGGCTGTCAATGACTCCCCACCCCCACCATCACCGCGGTCCCAGCGTCCCTCCCAGAGCTGCAGCCTTCGCGAGGCTCGGCTACAATCGCGGAGATACCAGAATTAGACCCAAAGGGCCTGGGGGTAGGGCTCGGCGGGGCGGGCCGGGCCGGGGCGGAGCGCGGGGCGGAGGAGGCTCTGGCGCCGGCGGCGTCCCAGGCTGGGTCGGGACCGCGCTCGCCTTCCTCGCCGCGCGCCTCGGCCCCATGGACGCCCTGTGCGGCTCCGGGGAGTTCGGCTCCAAGTTCTGGGTAAGGAGGTGTCTCGGGTCCGAGAGCGCGCCCCGGCGGGCCTCAGAGACCGCACTGGGGAGGGGGCCGAGCGACGCCGGGAGGGTGTCTGACCGCGCGCTCAGAGCCGGCCCCTCGGGGCGCCCCGACACGCCTGCCCTGCTCTGCCCTCCCCCGCCGCGTGGAGGAGCTGGGGCCGCGGGGCGCTGGGCTCCTGGGGCGCCGTGGGTGGCGTTCGGAATCGGAAGGTGCCCCCACTTGCCGCGTCGCCTGGGGCTGACCGCAGGGTGCAGGAAGGGCATTTCCCCGTCAGCTACGGGCCTGATGCCCCCGTCCCGGGGCGGCTGAGCACTCCTACACCTGCCCCGTGGCCCAGGGCATCCGGGGCTGTTGTTCAACCAGGGATTTGGGGGGGTTGGCTCCCCTGGACTCTGCCCTTCTTGTAAAGGGTTCCTGCCGCCTTCTTTCCTGGGGGCAAGAGCAGCCGGGGAGCAGGCGGCCCTCGCTGCCCTGGGCTGGGGCGGGAGGGCAGCCCTCGCGCTGGAGGCAGGCCCTTGCAGGTCCCGGGATTACCTGGGCCAGCGGCCGCCTACAGCTGGGAGGGGAGGCCCAGCGAGAGGCAGGGACTTGCCTAAGTCACCTCGCTAGAGGAGCGCAGAGCTGGACTAGAAAAGCGGCCTTTCGACGGATACACCAACCCCCTTGCTAAGCCGTCAGGGTGCTTTCCGGCGCTGACTCCTGGTCCCCAGGAGCCCGGGCGCTCTCCTGCAGCTCCCCGCCCACTGAGGGCAGCTCCCTTGACCTTCGCTGCAGCCCTGGGAGGCACGTGGTACTGTGTCTCCATTGTACAGATGGGCTCAGATGTAAAGGGCTTGTGTGTGGTCACCCAGGCAATGCCCAGAATAGGCTGGTCCCAAATCCGGGGCCTCTGGACCTCCGTCTCTAACCCCTTTCCCATGTCAAGTATTTGTACATATATGCCTAGTGTGTGTGTGCCCAGTGTGTGTTACCATGGGTGTGTATTTGTGTGTGTGTTACGTGTGTGTGTGTGTGTGTGTGTGTGTACATAAGTGTGTATATACAGGCAGGAACCCCACTATGGTCTGAGTGTGGAATGGGCTGTGGGGGTTACATGGATTTTTGAAACTTGGGGCAATGGAGCACCTGTAAAAAAAAACAAAAAACGTATCTTTGGAGAATGTGTCTTTCTCTCTGGGTCACTAAAGGGTTAACCAGAGATGAGGTGGCTTTTCTGGAGCTGCCCTTCTTGCCCACCCACCCCACACGAACACCATCTGTCACTCAGCCTGCACTGGGCACTCGTCACCAGAGTCTGAGGGTTGCACCCTTGGCTCATGAGTATCCAGCTGACCCTTGAACGGTGCAGTGGTCAGGTGTGTGCTGACCACCCATGCAGTTGAAATCGGTGCATAACTTAAGTCGGCCTTCCGAATGCAGTACCTGAATTCCCAACCACTAGTTAACCCTTAAGCAACGTGGGTTTGAACTGCGCCTTCCAATTGAACTGAGTGGATCAACTGAAAATATTCTGTATCTAAGTGGACCCAGGAAGTTCAAAACCCGCGTTATTCAAGGGCAAACTGTATGTCCTTTCTCTGCCCACCTGAGCCTGGCTGGGCTGGCCGTGATGTCTGGGTGACCAAGCAGAGGGCTTGCAAATCAAGGGGGCAGATGTGTCCATGCCTCAAGTGCAAGGGCTACCCTGTTCCTGGGTGGACAGTGACCCTGAGAGCTTAGGACTGTACAGAGACAAGCTTTGAGGAACTTGGAGTTGGGACACTCAGGATTCCCTTCTTGTTCCGAGCTTAGAGATCCTTTGACTCTACCCTTCCATGATATTGGAGAACTGAAGAGTCAGAGCCTGGGGGCGTGGAGCAGCTAGCCCATCCTCTCGTTGTAGAGCTGGGGAAACTGGGTGCCAGGGAGGGAATGGACTTGTCAGGGTCACACAACAATCAGTTGCAGGGTGCCGGACTGGGAAGCAGGACCCCTGCGATGTGGTCTCCACTTTGCCATTGCCTGTCTGTGCTCCTTTGGGCTTCTGGGCCTCCTTGTCCCTGAACTTCTTGTGGCTCGTGAGCTGTATGTATCTGCTCTGAGGACCTCAGGGTTCATGGGAGTCACCACATCTGCACTGAGTGGCCAGATGATGATGATCTCTGAACGCATAATAATCTGGCCGCTCAGTGTATATCCTATATAATAAAAGGCTAATATGCAAATTGTCCCCTCAACCAGCAGGCAGGCCGGCCAACCACCCATGTCCCCTCCCCCTGGCCAGGCTGGCCGGACCCCACCCATGCACAAATTTATGCACCGGGCCTCTAATATATATATACACACCGAGTGGCCAGATTATTATGCGTTCAGAGATCATAATAATCTGGCCACTCAGTGTATATTAGGTCTGAGGGATGTCATCTATGGGGGGTGTCTGCTCGGATACCTCAAAGGACACGGGAAGTGACTCTTCCTCACCGCAGTCTCTATACACCCTCCATCTCCCAATGATCTTCTTGGCTCCTGAAAGCTGTTCCCAGCTGCACCCAGTGTGGCTGGCGACTGAGGGTGGGGCAGGGAGAAAGCAGAAAGGTTCCCAGCTCATCCTCCAAAGGTTTGCACAACTGAGATAAGGGTGGGTCTGAGGCCAGGGAAGGCTGGAGCTATGGCCTCAGCTCTGGCTCAGTTACCCAAAAAGCCTGGAACCCTGGGCTACTCATTTGTGGTACGCTAATTTGCATTTCATATTATGCAGGTACATCTGCACCCGAATCTTTTCTCTTAGGGGCTTGTGGGTGAGCTACCTTGTGGGAAGTAGATCAGGGCACCCTGAGGCAGGAGTGGAAACGTGGGGGCGAGCGTAGGCATGGTTCAGGCCCCTCTGAGCCACTCGTTTCCTCTACTCGTTTCCTTCGCCAGCTTAGCCTCACAGCCTGTTTCCCACCTGGGAAATTTAAAAATAACCCATCTCCTAACCATCTCTTGTGGAGATCGAATGAGATAGGGAATGTGAAATGATACTGAGAATGAAAAAACTCTCTATGGATGGCAGGTCATGGCATTCCTGGGAAGAAGAGTGGCGAGAAAGAGAAATGAAGTTAGAAGGGAGTGTTGGAGCTGGCAAGACCTACAAGAGAGGGGCTGGCAGGGTCCGTGGGCCAGGGACTCCCTTTTCAGCTCTTTGCTGGGGACTTGGGGGCCAAATCCATCCATTTCAGCCCCAGATGAATCTGAGGGTAGCAGACTCAAGGGGACCCACACCTGTGCGCCCACACACCATGTACTGGGTGAATGGTTTATCTTTTTTAAATCTCTCTCTCATCTCTGCCTACTCTGGGGCAGATTACCAACATCTCTGAGTGTGCCTTGGGAATTTATATAGAAAAAAATTCTAAAAGAATAAATTATGACCAAATTGCCCAAGGCTCATGAAGACAGAGATGCCGATAGAACAAAGGAGGTGAGGATGTTCCTTTGCTGCACCCTGCTGTCCCTGCCTGGAGGGTTGCTCTCTGCTCTGAGCAGCAGCCCAGGGGGTGAAGACAGTGCATGGGGAAGGGCTGGGCTGTTTACCCTCAGGAGGTCTTGACCTATTTGCAGAATCAGCCTTGATCTGATGGCCCAGGGAGCCCCTGGGGGGCTGATGATGGCTGCGCAATAATCTGAAGGTCCTGGCCGTGAAGCTGTCCAAAGATGGCAATGTTTGCCTGATGAGCAGTGAGCTCCCCCATCGCTGGTTAGTGACCACTTGTGGGGATGGCAGAGAGAAGATTCAAGTCAAAGAAGGGGTTGGGGTCTCACCCTGAAATTCCAACTAGAAAGAGGGAAGATGTGGCCAATGAGAGGTTGGCTGGTCCTTCCTCTGAGATGTCCAGACCTCTCTTTCCCTGGCGCTCTCCCCGCTTCACACATGGAGTTTATGTAGGAGCAGCTCTTGGTAGAGGCCTCTGGGTCTCTCACGGGCCAGGGGCCAGCACGTTCACGGTCCCCTGGACTGTTTACCCACCCCTGGGAGTGGCAAAGCCCTCGTCCCTCGGAGGCTCAGCTCCCTGTGTCTCCTGCTCTGTTCCAACTAGTCCCATCTGGCACTCACTATGGGCAAATGACTGTCTCTGGCTCCCGCTGAATGGAGGTGGGCTCTGGGGGCCCCCTTCAGGTCTAGTTGCCCAGAGCCGGTTCTGGGAGTCCGAGCCTCAGGCTTGGGGAAGGGGGAAGGTGGCCAGGCTCCTGGGTATCGCTGTCTCCCCAGGCTTCTCCTCCTGGGCTGCTTCCTCGCCGAGTAGGCGGCTGCCGGAACTTATGAGTAATGGGCGAGACTGATCCCAGTGTACTTTGACTCTCAAATAAAGACAGTGGCACGCGAAGCTGTGGGAAACTGGCATTGGCAGGGCCCCTACGGTAGGCAGGTGGGCACCAAAGCTCCTCCCTCAGGAACCAGTCTCCCCAGATCCCAGGGCCCCTAGAATCGCCTGCCTCCATCCCAGCTGGGGACCGTGAACTTGGGGTTGGATGGCTTGAAATTCCGAGTTCCTGGCTTCTGGTGGGAGGACTTGGTCCCTGTGTCCCCAAGCTGGCTTCTTCCCAACCTGCTGCTCCCTCACTTAGGGAAGGAAATGAGTCAGGGAAGTAGCATTTGGGAGGGAACTTCACCAAGGCCATCCGCTGGCCCCCAGACAGAGAAATGCTCTCGCGGCACCAGGCCAGCCCCCAGGGAGGGTGGTCCCGGCGGGGACTGGCGCTGACCCACCTGGGAGGCAGGAGCCTGGGCTCTGTCCACCCCACCCTGGTGGGACTGTCCCGGGGCCGCAGGTGGAGCCGGATCCCGGGGGAGGGTTGAGACTTGGGTGCGCCACTGCTGGGTGGCTGGGCCTGTCCCCTCCCCCACCTGGAGCTAGCTCTAGCTGGGGGCGGTGCAGGGGCAGAGGGATAATTGAGGCTTAACCTTCGATTGGCTTTCTCCTCCTAACTGGATATTCAGGTTTCTAGTGCACCGGCTCCCAGAACCCAGCTGGTCTCTTACTTCCATGCCTCCCCTTCCCCTCGGCTCTGTAAGCAAGGAGGTGACTGGGGTGGGGGTGGCTGCAGGGCTGAAAGGAGATTTTTCATGTTTCAGGTGACCTGGACGCGTGTCCTATCCCCGAGGCGGGATGTCATGCCGGAGTCCTACAGGGTACAGAGGAAGGACCCCAGAACCCGGGGTTCGGGGTAGGGACTCTGGAGCTAGACTGCCCGGGTTCCTGCCCCGGTGTCAGACCACGGGAGCTGGGGCCGGCCACTTTCCAGCCGAGGGTCTCCGGGTTGTGAGCATTCAGTGATAATCCTGGAACACAGTGGTGCTCAAATGACCCAAGTTGCTGTGGGCCGGCACGGCTCCTTTCAGAAGTGGCCAGACCAGCCGGGCCTGTGAGCCATAGAGGCCCCCCGCCACGTCCCGTCCCCCCCCCCCCCCCCCCCGCACAGCCAGGCTTTGCCCCACACCCAGGCCCTTCCAGAGGCGGCTGTTTTAGCCCCAGGAGGTCCCTGAATGTGAACCGGGATCAGAGCCCTTTCTGTACCCCCATTTCTGCTGAGATGCAGGAACTTGTCAGTTGATCCCTTCTCCCACTGCTCCCCCACCCCACAGGATTAAGGAAGTAATTACTCTTCTGATGATAGAGGCTGTCAGCAAGTCTGGGGTGGGGGTGGCGGCTGGGAAGTCCCTGACCGAGTGTGGCCAGCTGGCTCAAAGGGCTCTAGGGTCCTCGGTCCCACCTGTCCCCGGCTGGGGTCGACAGGGTTTTCAGCCTCAGGGCCCAGGCAGGGGCCCTTGCACTAGTAAGATCCATCAGCTGTTTAATCGCATTATTAAGGAAGCTGTTGTTGCTGTGGGAACTGTGTGGGTGACAGCTGTGGAGTGAGGGAGGGAGATAAGGTCAAAGAGGTGGGAGAGCCCTGGCTGGTGGTGAGAGCTCAGTGGTTAGAATGTTGGCCCGTGCACCGAAGGTTCTCAGATTTGATTCCCGGTCAAGGGCATGTTCCTGGGTTGCAGGTTCGATTCCCAGCCCTGGCTGGGGCATGTGCAGGAGACAACCAATCAATGTATCTCTCTCACATCGATGTTTTTTCTCTCTCTCTCTTTCCCCCAGTTCCTCCCCTCTCCCATTCTCTCTAAAAACCAATGAAAAAAATATCCTCAGGTGAGGGTTAAGAACAACAACAGCCCTAGCCCGTTTGGCTCAGTGGATAGAGTGTCGGCCTGTGGACTGAAGGGTCCCAGGCTCAATTCCAGTCAAGGGCAGGCTCGATCCCCAGTAGGGGGCGTGCAGGAGGCAACTGATCAATGATTCTCTCTCATCGCTGATGTTTCTATCTCTCTCTCCTCCCTTCCTCTCTGAAATCAATAAAAATATATTTAAACAACAACAAAAAGATGGGAGAGGCAGGTAATGAGGGTCACATGGGGACTTTGACTTTTACTCTGAGTGACGTGGGGAGTCCTTGGTGGCGTAGAACAGAGCAGTAACATGGGAGTGTCGCCTAGCTTAGATTTCATAAAGCTCTGCCTCTAGCTGCTGTGCTGGAAAAGACTGCCGGGCAAGTGGCAGGGGTGGGAGCAGGAGCCCAGAGCGGGGGCTATGGCAGGTGGGGGCGTGGGCGGAGAGAATCAGTAGGATTCTGGATCCATCAAGGAGACCCAGATGAAGTTGCCTTTTTATAGATAAGAACAGTCGACTACAGCACTCTCATCTAGTTCACCCTGATCATTTGGAAGGTAATGATCAGGATTTGCTGAAGGAGTGAATGTGAGGTGTGACAGAAAGAGAAGAATTAAGGATGACTCCAAGGATCTGGCTTGGAGAAGGAAAGCGTTACCCTCCATCGAGGTGGGCAGGCTGGAGAGGAGGGGATGGGCGGGAGTTCAGTTCTGGGCTTGTTGTGTGGAACACATCCATCGACATCCTAGTTCTGAGGACAAAGGCTCGGATGGGTACCCGCTGCCTTCTGGAGAGGACTCTGCCCAGTTGAGACATGCTTATCTGAAGGAATGGAGCCCAGGCTGGACCTCCCGGAGGGTCAAAGCAGCCACTGAGTCCTCACGCCCCCAAGATCTCTTGATTGCTGTCACAATGCAGGTTGTCTGTGCAATTGAAACAAAGTCCCCACAGCCTCTTGCTCCATCGCCTGCTTTCCTAAGCGTTGCCCTGTTTGAGTCAAGAGACTGTGCTGTGGGGAGCTGCCCAGCATGCTGTCGTCACTCCCGTTATGACTCACACGTGGAGACAGATGTTCAGGGAGATGAAGGAGCTCGCCCATGGTTCCATGGCCCCAAAGTGACAACCCTCACGGGATCCTCTGCATCAGGTTCTGGTTCTTCCTGTGGTCACTCCCCGCCTGCCTCAAAGAGCCACTGACTCGCACACCTATGCAGGGATTTCCTGTCATGCCCTTGAACTCGGGTTCCCTTGTCAATCAATGCGTAGACCATTTCTGGGCGCCTCCTGCATATCTGGCCCTGTGCTGGAAGTTGGAGGACGTGGGCCAGGGAATAGGGCCTCGTGTCTGTCCTCAAGGGCTCACGTTTCTATAGGAGGGAGGATGTGTTCAGAGGCACAGGGGGCGTGGCCTGGGAGAAACCCCAGTTTGGCATCACAAGGCTTGGTGGTGTCCTTGCTCCTGTTACCAGAGCAGGGGAAGCCTGCTTTTCTCTTTAGTGAGCTGGGCCTAATACTGCTCCTCCTCTCTACTTCCGGAAGTTGTTCTGAACCAACCAGCCAGTTAATGACCACATAAGTGCCACTGAAACATAAGGGACCTTTACCTGGCTGCCAAGGCCAGGCAGGATGAAGCAAAGAAAAACCCCTCTGGAGGCTGGGGTGCCCCAGAAAGGCTTCCTGTAGGAGGTGAGGCTCAGGTTGGGCCTAGAGAGATGGGACACGCACTGCAGGCTTGGAGATCTAGCCGTCTGAGTTAGGGGTGGCTGTGGACAGGCTCCCTGAGGGCATCTAAGTGGCTGGGCTCAAAGGGCTCGCTGAGATGACAGTAGAATGCATACGTACGTGGGTCCACGCACACAACAGACCACTAGGCAGTAATGAGGACGGGGTGTCCTTACTCACACTCAACCCCAAGGTTACACCACTCGAAAGCGGTACAGCCGGTTGTATTGAACTTTGCAATGAACAACATATACACGGTCAAAAAGTGTAAACTTGGAATATTTATTTAACAGAAGTTCGGTGATGTTTCTGCACTGGAAGGGTGAGGACGCTCGAGCGACTAGGACAGCCTCACCTTCCAAAGGGAAAGCAAACAGTGATTATCAAATCATCGTAAATCAGATAATAATGGCCAAAGCGAATTGCTTAGACTATGGCAGTAGATGCCAGAAGAAAGTTAGCCCGTTTCAACGTATTTACCCCGGGAAAAGGAGCTAAAGGGGCGAGTGAGGAGGCAAGGTACCATTTTCTTTTTCACAGTGTGACTTTTTAAATTATGTGCATGTATAACTTTGACAAAAAATAAAAATGATAATTATGTCAATTTTCAATTAGAAGGTAGGGGTTAACAGTTGTTAATAGTTGTCTCTAGGTAGATGAAATTGTGGGTGGTGTTTTATTACTTACTTTTGTTTTGTTTGTTTTTTTCTTCGTGTGGGTGGTTTTTTTAAAAAAAAATTGTTTATATTTTCTGAGCTTTCTGTAAAGAACATCTAATTCTTTGCAAGAAAGGAAAAAAAGATGAGTTGATTGATGGTCTTGGAGGAGGCAATCTCAGTAAAATACGTGTTTGCGTGTATTCTTCCACCTCTTTCAAAAAAGTTCTTAGGTGGAGTTAGAGTCCAAGACAAGGGGGGGGGGGGGTCTTGTCTGGACTCACTGGTTCCCCAGGACACCGGGCTTTTGGTGCTAGAACCAGGACACTCCCACGCAAACCAAGATGGTTGGTCACCCCAGGCCTGGTCATGTACAAAGCTCTCTCCGCATCCTGTAGCTCCTTTGAGCTCACAGCCACCCAGGGAGGTGGGTGGGGTGGGGGATGGCCTCCCTCATTTTACAGGAGAGGCATGAAATCTCGGGGAAGCTCTCTGGCCCTTCTTGGGAGAGGCTTAGAGAGAAAGTGGGATCTTCCACCATGTGCATATGTTGTTCTGATAAAATAAAAAATTAATTTGAAAACGAGTAGAACTCTAGAATGACAGCGAGCAGGTCAGTGGTTGCCAGTGGGACGGGCTGTAAAAGGGCACAAGGGAGCTTGTGGGATGATGGAAATCTCCGTCTTTATTGGGGCGGTGGTTTGGCAGTTGTGTACACCTGTCAAACCCATTGGATCATGGACTTTAAATGGGTGCAGTTTCTTGTACTTAAATTTTACCGCAGTTGAGAGGGAGAGAATATGAGGAAATGGGGCAACCAGGACCTCCTAGGAGAGCTCACACTCGGGACAACACGTGCGTGTTGGCACACTTACTCTCGCATCTTCACACGCCTTCTGACCCCGTGCACATGGAGTGTCTCTTTGGCCCAGCCACCGCCCTGGAGGGAGAGCCCAATGCTGCAGAAGGCAGCCAGAGCACTGACTTGTTCCCTCTGCCCCCAGGACGCCAACCTGTCCTTGCACACAGACACCCCGGACCTCACTCCCTGCTTCCAGAACTCCCTGCTGGCCTGGGTCCCCTGCATCTACCTGTGGGCCGCCCTGCCCTGCTACCTGTTCTACCTGCGGCACCACCACCAAGGCTACATCGTCCTCTCCACCCTCTCCAGGCTCAAGACGGTCAGGGGCTCGGGGCTCTCCTGCGGGTGGGGCTGGGGCCCCAGGAAGGGGGGGTGGTGGTTCTTTTTTGAATGAGTCCCTTCCCCCACCCTCAGCAGCTAGACAGGACTTCCCAGCCTCACCACCAGCTGCTGGGGCCATGGCAGCTTGCCAAGTGAGTCTGCAGCCAACTGATACAGTCCCTGCTTGGGGAGGTGCAAGCAAAGTTCCCGTCAGGGCTCTCCCACCCTTGAGAAGCTTCCAGCCTTCAGGGCCAGGCCCAGGCCGGCCCGGTAGCTTCAGGAGCAAGAAGTGATCGTCCCCACCTCTGGGCATGTCCGCGCCAACTTGTGCCCTCTCTGTAGGTCTTGGGTGTCCTGCTGTGGTGCGTCTCCTGGGCTGACCTCTTCTACTCCTTCCATGGCCTGGTCCACGGCTGGGCCCCCGCCCCCGTCTTCTTTGTCACCCCCTTGGTGGTGGGGGTCACCATGGTCAGTGGGGGGCCCTGGAAGCTGAGTGGGGGAGGGTCTCCAGTGGGTTGTGGGATTGTGGTAGGGGAACCGTGGGCTCTGAGGAGAACCTGGACACCTTAGCAGTGGGAAGAGGATGGGGGTGACCCCACAGACATCTGACCATGGGAGCGGGAGGAAGGGAGGCAAGCCCAGATGTGTGTGCTCTAGCCCCGCTTCCCCTGCCCTCCCCGCACAGCTGCTGGCCACCCTGCTGATCCAGTACGAGCGGCTGCAGGGGGTGCAGTCCTCGGGGGTCCTCATCATCTTCTGGTTCCTGTGTGTGGTCTGCGCTATCATCCCCTTCCGCTCCAAGATCCTTTCAGCCATGGTTGAGGTAAGGAGCTGCCGATCCAGACCTGTCTGGGAGGTAAACTCAGGGTCAAGGTCACTGCTGGTCCCAGGCTCCTCCCCTCTGCCCCTCCCTGGCTCCCAGGACTTCCCCTGGGGTTCAGTCCTTTTTGTGTTGTTCTCTACTTGCTGTATCTCTGCTGGGAAGCAGAACAGAACGGGAAAGGGGGGTCAGGCTGAGGACCAGTGTAACGCAGAGGAATGGGGCCATTGGTGGATATTCATGGGAGCGCAGGGGGCTGTTCTGTAGCCTCCACCAATGGCCAGTTTCTGTGAGGTGACACACAGGCATGGAGAGTTCTGGCTCCCCTGGAAGTCCCATGGTCTTGTTCTCCCCTTTCTTCCCACCTTCCTCCGTTCCTGGCCTTCCTCTTGATCTGCGGTGGGGCTGATGGTAGGTGGCAGGAACCCTGGGAGGCAATCTAGCATCTCCCCATTTTCCATCTCAAGGGGAGGCTTGGAATAATCCCCTTAGTCTCTGTGTGACCTTGGGCAAACTCTTAGCCTTTTGGAGCTTCATTTCCTCGGTTGGAAAGTAGGTGTCGAAGACTTCCTACCTTGTAGGGGAGACAAGGAAGGTTGGACAAGGTGATGTGGGTGAGGTGCTTGGCACAACACCTGAGGTAGGGCAAGTCCTCACTGAACAGGGGCCCCCTCATGACCCCACTCCCCCCAAAGGAGCCTGGTGTTCTGATGCTCCTCCCCGTTGTCCCCCCAGGGCAAGATCTTGGACCCCTTCCGCTTCACTACCTTCTACATCTACTTCGCCCTGGTGTTCTTTGCCCTCATCCTGTCCTGCTTCAGGGAGAAGCCACCGTTTTTCTCCCCGAAGAACGTCGACCCTGTGAGTTTCCCACGGAGGCTGGGTGGGAGTGGAGCTTCCACGCCCGGCCCTCAGCCAGCCCTTCCCAGCACTTCCAGTCCCTTCCATGCCCAGGTCATCTCCACATGTGCCACCTGGGCTTGGAGCTGGAGGGCGAGGGGCCCTCCTCCCTCTACTCTGCCATGAGAGGGTGGCGGGCACTCCCTGATTTCCCCCATTCCACTCTCACCGTCTAGAACCCCTGCCCGGAGACGGACGCTGGCTTCCTCTCCCGCCTGTCTTTCTGGTGGTTCACAAAGTGAGTTGGTTCTACCTCTAGGCTGGGCCAGAGGGAGGGGTCCAGGAGATAGGGGGTAAGAGGGAGGAAGGGGAGCAGGCTGGAAGTTCGGGGGCCTGCGGAGCTGGGCCTGGCTGGCCCCTCTACCCCAGACCCCCTCCTCAGTGGCCATGGGGCAGGAGAGGATGGGGAAGCCTGCTTGTTTGGGCTGGAGGCTGCGTGCAAAGGCCAGGCCTGGCCCAGGCTCCAGGCCACAGGCCAGCCCTGCGTCTGGCAGGTGGCGAGGACAGGCCCAGGGGCTAGAAGGAACCCTTAATGAGCTCTACGCTCTTCTGTCATCTCCTTGGCCGCCCGTCAGAGTGGCTTGAGCAGGATAACTGTGTCTGTGACCTGAGTGACAGCTCGCTAACCCTGCAGCATTGAAGAGGGCCCCAGCCAGCATGCACTTCATCACCAGACCCAGGGGCCAATGGCGCATCTGGGGAAGAGGGAGAGAAGGGGGCTGAGAGAGGAACTTGGGATGGGAAGCAGTGGCTTCCAGCCTGCTCACTGTGGCAATAAAGGAGACACCTCCCTAGGGAGCCCCTTCCTTCTGGACACCCTGGTCCTAGTTCCAGGCTGCTAAGCTCTGCCCCCCTGTGTGGCCATCTGCCTGCCCCAGGCTGGCCATCCTTGGCTACCGGCGCCCCCTGGAAGATCAGGATCTCTGGTCCCTGAACAAGGAGAATCGCTCCGAGCTGGTGGTGCAGAGACTGCTGGAGGCCTGGAAGAAGCAGCAAAAGCAGGCAGCACAGTAAGGCCCTCCCAGCCCCCACACCTCTCCACCCGGCCCCTTCATGCACCCTGGTCTCCTGAGGGGAGGCTGCTGGACCTGGGCTGATTGCAGGAAGAGGGTAGGGAGAGCAGGGGTAGGAGGTCCTGAGGTGGGACACTCGGGCCTGGTGGGCCAGCTCTCCCCGCCGCTGCTGAGGCCAGAGAATGGCTGCCACTTTCAGAGCACTGATTCTACCCCAGGCATGGCCTTGAGCATGGAGAGGAACTCAATCTCCAGCAGCCCTTCACTGTGCGTTCTGTTGTCCCCTCGTTACAGCTGGGGACACAGAGGCTTAATGGAGTGCCCAACGTCCCCTCCCCTCGTTGGTGGTGGCAGACCTGCAGAGCTGGAATCCACACCCAATTGTCTGGCCCCACTGTTCTCACCACTGCACCTCCAGGCCCGAGTGAAGGGTAGATTCCCTCAGGAGGGGCAGGGGCTGGAGAAGATGGCCCTCCAGCTGAGGGGCCTTCCCACTGGCAGCCTCCCACCAGGGAACCCCTCTCTGGCCTCCTGCCCAGCCGAGAGCTGGGGCTCTGAGTCCTCCCTCCCTACCACTGCTGACCTGGGACAGGCCCCTCCCCAGGATTTCAGTGTGTGTTCAGTCAGAGCCCTGATTACCCCCGGGCTGTCGGAGGAGCCACAGGCTTGAGCTTGGTCAGCAATGTTGTGGCTTCCGTGGCTGGGAGCCTCTGGGAAGCCCTATGGACCCCCAGTCTGCGTGGTCACTCCTCTGGCATCTCCGTGTCACCTCTACCCCCTCCCTGCTCAGCTCCCCGGTGACTAGGCCGCTAGCCTTCCCTGCCCATGCATCCCTTCCCTCTCAGCATCCTCCCTGGGGTGGCAGCAGCAAGCCAGAGGCTGGCCATTGCTGGGTTATCGTCCTTAGGTAGCAGCTAGGGTACCACTCATATCCCCTCTAGCACCGGAGGACAGAGTGTCCTGGGGAATTACCTGGACAGTCACCTTGCCCATCCCCCTCCCAGTCCTGAAAGTCAAGAAAGCAGCTCCCGCCGAAACCGGTTTGGCTCAGTGGCTAGAGCGTCAGCCTGCGGACTGAAAGGTCCCAGGTTCGATTCCGGTCAAGGGCACGTACCTTGGTTGCGGGCACAACCCCAGTAGGAGGCAGCTGGTCGATGTTTCTCTCTCATCGATGTTTCTAACTCTATATCCCTCTCCCTTCCTCTCTGTAAAAAAATCAATAAAATATATTTTTAAAAAAAAAAGAAGAAGAAGAAAGCAGTTCCCCTCTTCTCCTCACTCACCCCAGGCACTTGGCTTCATGGGGCCCATTCCTACCCACTGCTCCTTCCTCCCTGACCAGACACAAGGCCGCCACGGCATCTGGGAAGACAGTGCCCAGTGAGGATGAGGAGCTGCTGGGGGGCCGGCCCAGGCCCCGGGAGCCCTCCTTCCTGCAGGCCCTGCTGGTCACCTTTGGCCCCGGCTTCATCATCAGCACCTGCTTCATGCTGATCCAGGACCTGCTCGCCTTCGTCAACCCGCAGCTGCTCAGGTCTTACCACCCTCCCTCTTGCTGCAGCCCTTCCCTGGGCCGGGGGAGGGCGGGCTGTCCCTGAGGACTGAGCCCAGAGGACGGGACGACATGTAGTGAAAAGAGCCCCAGCCCAGGAACCGAAGGGGCTCTCTCCACTGTCTGGGTGCCCTTCGGCAGTGGCCGTGCCTCCCACCTCAGTTTCCCCGTTCGCATCCAGCTTATATTTACCAGGTACATACTGTGTGCCGGGCTCCCTGTCGAATGCATTAACATTCTTTAAATCCTACAAAGTGTCCCTATTCCCATTTTACAAACGAGGAAGCAAAAAACTAAATTTAAAACACACACACACACACACACACACAGCCCTAGCTGGGTTTTCTCAGCAGATAGAGTATTGTCTCCCAGACTGAAGGGTCCTGGGTTTGATTCCTGGTCAAGGGCATGTACCTCGGTTGCAGGCTCCTCCCCAGCACCCCTGGGTGCAGGAGACAACCAATCAATGTGTCTCTCTCACATCAGTGTTTCTCTTTCTGCCTCTCCCCCTCCCTTCCACTCTCTCTACAATTCAATGGAAAAATATCCTCGGATGAGGATTAACAAAATAAACAAAAATAACAACCGAGGAAGCAAAAACTCAGACAGTGAAGTGACTTGCCCAAGGGCACACAGCTGATAAAGATGGATTTGAGTGCTGGGCTCTGATCTCCAGCTACAGCATTCTCTCCAGATGCTAGGCTCTCTCATCTGTCACAGAGTGGCTTGGGCTTGAAAGAGCTCTCAAATGAGGGGGGTGGGAAAGAGTGCTGCCTAGCCGCCCAGCCGCCAACTCCTTGCCCCTCCATTCATGCACTCATTTATTCACTGAATATTTATTGAGCCCCAGGGTACTGCAATGGTGCCAGATGCTAGGGACGCAGACATCGAATGAGCTATGGTCTTCATGTCTTATGGGAGAAACCAGCGTGTAAATCCATTAGAGCACAATGCGGGCAGAAATGTAGTAGGTGTCTGGACAACCCCAGGAGGGGTGAAGAGGCCAGCTTGGGAAGGAGCAAGGGACATTTGCAGGCCAGAGAGGTTATCAAACTTGGAAGGACAAGCAGGGGTTAGTGAACCAGGTGAGGAAGGAGGGGAAGTTGCGAAGGCCTGAGACACCATGACTCAGGAACTCCAGGTGTTTCTAAGTGCTGGAATGCAGAGGGAGGGGCAGAAAAAAACCAAGGGAGAGGGAGATCCTTGAAAGATTTGCGGCCAGGGAGGGGCATCTGCTTTGCATTTGGAAGGATTCCCAGCCAGTAGTGTGGGGGGTATAGGGCAGGTGGCCAGGTGGAAGTGGGCCAACCAGGGTAGGTGAGAGCCCAGGCCAGGAATGAGATAGGATTCCAAAGCGACTCTGGAGATGGGAGAGGGGGTGTGGTGTGCCAGGGAGAGGGAAGCGTCAAGGGTGACTGGGTTCTGGCTGGGGTGACTGGAGGACGATGGGTCTTTTGCTGAGAGGATGAACTCAGTGGGAGGAGGGGGCTGGGCACTGGGCGAGGTGGTGAGTTGAGTCTTGGCCACGTGGACCGAAGGTTGGTGGGGAGTTCTCAGTGGATGAGTTAAGTGAGTAGCTGCTGAGAGGGGCAGAGAGGGGGAGGGGTCAGAAGGTTAGAGAAGTAAGGAGGGCTGTGGAAGAGGAGGTGGGTAGGGCCCTGGAGAAGGTCACCAGGGGGCACTGGGACTGGCTGATGTTGGAGAGGATGGATTTGAGGAGCAAGAGTCTGTATGGTCAACGCAGTAGGCTCTGAGAAGACACAGGAAAGGCAAATCCAGGAACATGTGGCATTACTTCCTGCCATGTGGTCCAAGCAGGCAAGAAGGGCAGGCAGGTGAGGCTGGTGATGAGAGTGATAGAAGGAAGGGGCAGTGGGAGCCACAGTAGATAGAAAAGGAGGTGAAGGCAGAAGGTGGCAAGGATGGGGGGTCATGGTCTTGAGGCAGCACTGGGCTAAGTCCCCCGGGTCTGGGGGGGTGGGCAGCAGCCCCCACCTGAGAGGTTTCAGAGCAGGGGACAGAGTGGAGGCTGAGGGGGAAAGGGGAGGGCAGTAGAGGGAGCCGCCTGGGGAGCCCTCCCTCCCCACCCTCATGCTTCTCTTCTGCCCTTGCAGCATCCTGATCAGATTTATTTCAAACCCCACGGCCCCCACCTGGTGGGGCTTCCTGGTGGCCGGGCTGATGTTCGTGTGCTCCGTGATGCAGACTCTGATCTTGCACCAGTATTACCACTGCATCTTTGTGACGGGGTTGAGGCTTCGTACGGGGATCATAGGTGTCATCTACAGGAAGGTCAGCTGGAGCTGGGCACGGGGGTGGGGGGGCTGGGGAGCCTGGCTTGGGGAGCAGCTCATCACCTGCTGTCTACCTGCAGGCTCTGGTCATCACCAATTCAGTCAAACGTGAGTCCACGGTGGGAGAATTGGTCAACCTCATGTCAGTGGATGCCCAGCGCATCATGGACGTTGCCCCCTTCCTCAACATGCTGTGGTCAGGACCTCTGCAGATCATCCTGGCCATCTACTTCCTCTGGCAGGTGATTCTCAGAGCCCGACTTCTGCTCCCTTCTTCTGACCTTGACCTCGCTGAGAAAGGGCGAGGGAGAGTTACCTGGGTCAGTGGAGGGGTTGCCTAATGGACACAAGGGCTTCCCTAGGTATTTGGGGTGGGGGTCAGGACTGGGAGGATGCTAGTGTCTGCAACCAAGTCTTTCCAACCTGGATGATTATCCTTCTCAAAGATCCCAGGGGAGAAAAGAGGGACGAGGAGGCAGGGTGTGTGTGACGGACTGTCACTGTCTGACTGTATTTGCCCTCCTGGGTGTCTGGACATCCCTCTGTGTCTGCCTGTCTGTGCCTGTCTGTTGTCATTATCTGATGGCTGACTGCGTCTGTGCAAAGTCATTTAGGCTCCATCTCCATGTTTCAGATCAATAAGCCTCTATGTGTTGGGTTCTGTCTACGTATACGCTTTGGTTGTCTGTCTTATCTATTCCCCTGTGCCTCCTCAGAAACTGGGTCCCTCCATTCTGGCTGGCGTCGCCCTCATGGTCTTGCTGATCCCAATCAATGGCGTTGTGGCCATGAAGATGCGGACTTTACAGGTGGGCACTGTAACAGGTGTGCAGCTTCTGCCTGGAGCACCTGGCCCGGTGCTGGGGAAGGGCATTCACGAACCCGGGGCCCCTCGATTATTTTGTTGACTCACTGTGGATGGCTACAAGCCACGTTCACAAACCGTAGCTCACTCTGGCCTCACCACAACCCTGACAGGGTTTTAGGAAAAATGCAGCTGAGGAGCCAAGGCCCAGAGAGATGATGGCAGTCCCGCGTCAGGCAGAGCTAGGACTTGAACCTGCATCTTCTGGTCTAATGAGCACTTCTCCTGCCACCCTGTGCTGAGTGTGACTAGCCAGTCACCCAGTCCTTTATTGGCAAACACGTGTTGACGTCTTCAGTCGCTTCCCACTGCGCATCGAATAAATGACAAAGTCCCTGGGACCACCTACCGGGTCCCTCCCTGCTCACCTTGCAAGCCCTTACCCCCTGAGATATGGCCAAATTTCTGCCAGTCTGGCCTTCTTACATTTCTCCAAAGCACCGAGCTCTGCGTACCTCTGGGCCACCTTACATACTGTTCCCTGGGATGCTGTCCCTTCCTTGCTTGTCCAACTCCTTCTCTTCTCCCACCTCCCAACATAAACTGATTTCCCAGACTCTCACGGAATCCCGTTGTTTCCCTTCAGAGCATGCATACTAATTTATTGAGCATTTATTTACGTAATTGTTTGCTTCCCACCTGCCTCCCCATCAAACTGTCAGCTTCGTGAAGGCCGGGGCCTTGTTTGAGTTGTTCATCATTATCTGCCCCACGTCTAGCATGTGGCCTGGCACATAGTAGGCACTCAACAAATAGGGGTTGTGCCCTAGATTAGGGACAGGATCTCGCTGGGGACAAAAGGAAAGTACAATGTGCCCTAGAGTCCCAGGGGAGGGGACAGAGGATGCTGCCTGGGAGGGACCATAACGGGTACCGAGGCTGGAGCTGGATTTTTGTCGGGAGGAGAGGGGAGACTGGGCTGGGCCTTCCAGGCTAAGGTGCAGCACAGGCCCCGCGGGGAGGAGGGAGGAGGAACGGTGAGCAGCCCGCTGGCCGCAGCCTGGGCCAGTGCCTGGAAGGTCCCAGCCCCTGTGGGTAGAGGTCCGGGTTGGGGAGTGGAGCTCGCCACTGCCACTCTTTCCACAGGTAGAACAAATGAAGTTCAAGGACTCGCGCATCAAGCTGATGAGCGAGATCCTGGGTGGCATCAAGGTGCTGAAGCTGTATGCCTGGGAACCCAGCTTCTTGCAGCAGGTGGAGGGCATCCGACACAGTGAGCTCCGGCTGCTGCGCCAGGCTGCCTACCTCCATGCCATATCCATCTTCACCTGGATCTGCACCCCCTTCCTGGTGAGGCTCTCCTTCCGGGCTGGCCTCCCGTCTCCCACCTCCCACCTGGGCAGCCCAGGCCTCAGGGCCCAGCACACCCCACCCTGACACCCACCCCCACTGCTCTCCAGGTGACCCTCATCACCCTCTGGGTGTATGTGTCTGTGGACCCAAACAACGTGCTGGATGCTGAGAGGGCCTTTGTGTCCGTGTCCCTGTTCAATATCTTAAAGAACCCCCTCAGCATGCTGCCC
Source organism: Cnephaeus nilssonii (assembly GCF_951640355.1). Lineage (NCBI taxonomy): Eukaryota > Metazoa > Chordata > Mammalia > Chiroptera > Vespertilionidae > Cnephaeus > Cnephaeus nilssonii. The sequence goes on from NC_137090.1 coordinate 12,093,958, forward strand.
CAGATAATCAGCGGCCTGACCCAGGTAACCCCAGTGGGGCTGGGGATTCTGCTGGAGCGAGGGCAGGTTGTTGGGGTCACTTAGGTGCAGGGGATAATCAAGGAGAGTTACTGGAATCAGGAGGGGGCCATCCGACATTATGAAGACATTGTTCAAAGTTGAATGAAGTCATTAGAGTCAGGGGTCATTTGGGGTCAGAGGAGGTCAGGTCGGGTCCCTGGAAACCTGAGTTCTGGAGACAACCTCCTCTTACCAACCTGGACTCTGTCTTTGGCAGTGGGAGCCAGGGAAGACTCAGTCACAGAAGGGCCCCCAGTGTCTGGGCCTTCAGGGGGCCTGTCCACGCCCCGGAAGTTGAGGGCCAGGCAAGTGTAAGAGGGAGTGGAGGGGGATAGAAAAGGCATGGCTTCCGGGGCTGACACACGCCCTCCTGCAGACCAGCGTGTCTCTGAAACGGATCCAGCATTTCCTGACCCAAGATGAACTTGACCCCCAGTGTGTGGAAAGAAATACCATCACCCCAGGTCCAGACACCCCTGCCTGGGCTGCTCTTATAGCGGCCCTGCTCCAGAAAATCCTTGTTCCAAGCTTTCACCTTTTCTCTCGTAACCCCCTTTCTTCTTCCTCTTTCATATCTTTAACTCTATGCCTGCCTTTGCCCTCCTCTCTCTGTTCTCCTGTCCTTCATCCCTCCCCAGGCTCCCCCCACTCTCCTTCCTTCCCTGGGGCTCCCTGTGCCCCTGTCCCAGGACTTCCTGTCTCTTTCACTATGCTCCAAGCTTCCCTGCCTTCTCCCCTTCGCCCCTTCCCCAGGGCTCCCCGTGCCTCTCCCTCCCCACCTCCCCCTTGCCTTGTCCCACTCCCCTGACCCTGCAAACCTTGACCCTCCCAGGCTATGCAGTCACTATAGACAATGGCACCTTCACCTGGGCCCAGGACCTGCCCCCAACCCTACACAGGTACCAGCTTCTCCCATCCCTTTTAGCTGCCTAAAGGGGGGCAAAATTCAGATCAATAAATAGCAAAACCTGCCCCCGACCCTACCCCCAAGTCTTTGTCCTGGAAAGCAGGAAGAGCCTCCATGGCCAGGGCGGTGTCTGGAAGAAGGAAGGGTCTGGGTCTCCAGGTGGAAGGTTGGGTATCAAAAACCTGATCTTTGTCTTTGACTGGGCTCCTGTCTCCCAGCATAGACATCCAGGTGCCAAAAGGGGCCCTGGTGGCCGTGGTAGGGCCCGTGGGCTGTGGAAAGTCTTCCCTGGTGTCTGCCCTTCTGGGAGAGATGGAGAAGCTGGAAGGCAAGGTGTATGTGAAGGTGAGTGGGGTAGGGACTCCTGGGAAGGGGAGCTTGGCGAACCCCCAGGTAACTGTGGACTTCTCCTGTGGCCAGGGCTCCGTGGCCTATGTGCCCCAGCAGGCCTGGATCCAGAACTGCACTCTCCAGGAAAATGTGCTCTTTGGCCAAGCCCTGGACCCCAAGCGCTACCAGCGGACCCTGGAGGCCTGTGCCCTGCTAGCCGACCTGGAGGTGCTGCCTGGTGGGGACAAGACAGAGATTGGAGAGAAGGTACCTGGTCCCCTCACATCCCCTGGGGAGTCAACATATACAACTGCCCACCTCAGCCCAGCCCAGCCAGGCCCATATATGCACTCATTCACTCATTCACACATTCATGTAAATAGATCATGTCCAGCTCTGTGCTAGGCACTGGGGAAACAGATCCGTTACTGGGGGGAGGCCAACTTGTGAACGGGTGGGGGCTGTAGAATGCCTGCCCGCCAGGCTGAAGGCCTGTGCAGGGGACAGGGAGGGCAGGGAGGGGGAATAATGCATAAGGAAAAGCATCACTTTTGAGCCGAACTTAACAGCTGAGGAAGGAGAGCTTGTCATTCATCTGTTCATCTATACACTCGTTCATTCACCAGATTTTAACACACACCTATACCCCAGGCAATATTATACAGTAGCGACTCTACCAGTCTCACATCTCTGCCTTCATAGAGCTTACGTTCTAGTGGGGGAGAGAGATAATAAGCAAGATGAGTAAAATATGTAATATTTTAGATTAATGCTAAGGGGGAAAGAATGAAACAGAGAAGGATTCCAACTCCTATCCTGGCCAACACTTGTGGCTTTTGGGAGGGAGGGGGGTTGTTTTTAGATTTTGATGGTAGCCATTCTAATGGGGTGTGGTGATGTAGAGCATCTGTTCATGTGCTTATTGGCCATTTGTATATCTTCTTTGGAGAAATGTCTGTTTGAGTCCTCTGCCCATTTTTTGATCAAGTTGTTCGTTTGTTGAGTTGTAGGAGTTCTTTATGTATACAGGAGGTCCCCAAATAATGTTATTTCATTCAGTGTTATTCTGTTATGACATGATGACATGCTGTAGGAACTTAACTCTTATTTACATCGATTATATCATTTGGTTTCATTATATGTCATTTAGCTTAAAGTCATAGTGACTTACAATAAGAGAGGAATTACTGTACTGGATTTTAGCCCCTTATCAGATATATGAGTTACAAATATTTTCTTCTGTGGGTTGCCTTTTCATTCTGTTGTGTCTTTTGACACACAGTTTTTATTTTTTATATAATCCAACTTATCTATTTTTACTTTTATTACCCATGCTTTTGGTGTCGTATCCAAGAATCATTGCCAAATCCAATGTCATGAAACTTTCCCCTATGCTTTCTTCTAAGTATTTTAGCTCTTTTTAAAGAAATGTATTTTTATTGATTTCAGAGAGGAAGGGGGGAAGAAAGAGACAGAAACATAAATGATGAGAGAGAATCATTGATCGACTGCCTCCTGCAGGCCCCACACTGGGGACTGAGCCCGCAACCTGAACATGTGCCCTGACCAGGAATTGGGAATTGAACCAGTGAACTCTTGGTTTATGGGTCAACACTCAATCCACTGAGCCACACTGGCCAGGCACTCTTTTGTTTTGTTTTTAATACTAAAGATTTGAGCCTGTATTTCCTCAAAACAATGGCTTTCTCTTACATAACCATTGATGAATGATCAAAATCCAGAAATTTTAACATTGATATAATATTACTATCTAATTCACAGTCTGTACTCAAATGTCATCATTTGTCCCAGAAATGTCTTTTTTTAGCTATTTTCTTTCCTGGGCTAGGATCTAATCTGGGATCATGAATTGCATTTACTTGTCATATCTCTTTATCCTCTATCAATCTGGATGATTCCTCAGTCTTTGTCTTTTAGGACCTTGACAATTCTGAAAAGTATAGGCCAGTTATTTTGTAGAACGTCTCTCAATTTGAACACAGTTAGATGCACATTGTATATTTTGGGGGGAATTACTAAAGGAGTAATATTATGTCCTCCTTGGTGCACCATATTAGGAGGCACATGATGTCAATTTATTAACAGTGTTAACTTTGATCACTTGACTGAGGGCATGTCTTTTCATTAATCATTTTATTTCATAACTTTCACTGATGAGTCTCGCCTGAGTCAGTGTTTACTATGATGTTTGCCAAATACTAACTTTCTACCTCTGTTCATTCTATAGTTATTAGTTGGCATTTGACGCTAAGAAAGAGCTTTCTCCTCCTTTGTCTTTTTTACTTATTCATTTATTTCTTTATATCAATTTGGGCTCAAGATTCTTATTTGATCCAATGGATTATAATCCAGTACCATTGTTATTTGTCTTTTTTTTTTTTTATTATTGATCCTTTAGAGAGAGAGGAAGGGAGAGGGAGAGAAAGAGAAACATTGATGTGAGAGTGAGACATCAATCAGCTGCCTCCTACATGCCCCCGACTAGGGAATGAGCCTGAAACCTGGGCATCTGCCCTGACCAGGAATCAAACTGGCAACCTCGCGGTGCACAGGACGATGCCCAACCAACTGAACAACACCGGCCAGTGCTCGTTATTATTATTATTATTTTTTAAATCCTCACCCCAGGATATTTTCCCATTGACTTTTATTGAGAGTAGAAGGGACTAAGCAGGAAGGAGAGAGAGAGAAACATTGATGTGAGAGAGACACATCGATGGGTTGCCTCCTGCATCCACCCCAACTGGGGCCGGGGATTGAACCTGCCCTTAACCGGGAATCAAACCTGTGACCCTTTTGTGTGTGGGCTGATGCTCTAACCACTGAGAATATTGGCCAGGGCTCATTATTTATCTTGATATTCAATTTGTGAATGAAGGGTTTAAGTTGGGACAGCTGAAAAGCTGCTCTGGCTGCAGTGTGGAGGGACCCCAAGGCACAGGGCCCAGTGAGAAGGCCCTCCTGGCTGTTTGGAGGAATGATGAGGACCTGAGCCTCAGCAGAGGGGATGGGAAAGTAGGAGTCCAAGGTCATAGGAACCCAGAGAAGACCTCCTCCTCTCTGACACAACTCCTCCTTCCCATCTCCATTGGACCCACTCTGACCTCCCCACACACAAACCTAATTTAGGGCCCAGCACATAGTAGACACTCAAGAAAGACTGCTTGGTTGAATGCAGGCATTCTCACATGCCTCAGTCACCGCACCTGATTCTCCCCAGCAGCTCCAGTTCCCATCCCACTTCTGCTTGCCTCAGGGGTCAGTTTCTCGGGGTACCCCTAAGAGCTGGGCTGGAGGGATGAGGAAAGCAGGCTGTACCCCTGGGGTCTGCCCTCTGGGCCCAGCCTTGCTGCTGTCTGCATCAGTTTCCCCTCCGGGGTTTAAGGAGAGATCTTACCTCCCCTCTGGCACGTGAACGATGTCAGGGTTGATGAATTCTGGGGTTGATGCTGGGTTTCTGTCTTCGCTTCTGACCTTAATTGTTCCGGAACTTGGACAAAGTCATTACCACCTTGGGCTTTCATTTCTCCATCTAGAAAGTGAGGCTAACAACACCTCCCTGGAAGGAATGACCTGAGGACCAAATGAGCTCATTGTTATGAAAGTCACCTGCAAACTTTCTGGGTGACAGAAGAGTCAAAGGTCGGCTAGGGACCGCCTGGGGATTTCCAGCTTCCCAGAGCGTGAGGGTAGCAGGCAGGGGAACCAGTTGGGCAGGGTGATGGAGCAAGGGGAGCAGGATGTCCTCACGTGTCCCAGGAGGACTCTGAGAGCCACCACCCTTTCTCCATGACCTCACAGCTTCACAGACAGGACCAGGCATGTGAAACGGGAATTCAGAGGCGTGCCTGGCTGAATGACAATGGACAGGGCCCTTGTTCCCCTGTGCCTATCTGACCCCCTTCCTCCCAGGACCCACCTCCCTCCTCTCTCCCCCATCCAGGGCATCAACTTGTCTGGGGGCCAGCGGCAGCGGGTCAGCCTGGCCCGAGCCGTTTACAGTGATGCCGACATTTATTTGCTGGATGACCCACTGTCAGCCGTGGACTCCCACGTGGCCAAACATATCTTTGACAAGGTCATCGGGCCGGAAGGTGTGCTGGCCAGCAAGGTGAGGCCTCCGGGAGGCTAAGGGGCTAAGGTGAGATCTAGGGCCTAGGAGAGAACTGGTGGGAGGCCAAGGGGTTTGGGTGAGACTTGGAGGTGTGGGGATGTGAGAAGCAGGAGTGTGGGATGGGAGCTCAGTAGCCAGCTGTGGTGAGCACGGGGTGAGTCCCTGATGTGCCTGCCCGGGCTCCCTGGCACATGGGTACCTCACACTCACTCCGGGGCCCTGTGCCTGTGGTTGGGGGGTGTGCTGAGGGCTGTGGGAGTGACAGCCCCCTGCCTTCTCCCCAGACTCGGGTGCTGGTGACCCACGGCATCAGCTTCCTGCCCCAGACAGACTTCGTCGTCGTGCTCGCTGACGGGCAGGTGTCTGAGGTGGGCACGTACCCAGCCCTCCTGCAGCGCAACGGCTCCTTTGCCAACTTCCTCCACAACTACGCCCCGGATGAGGGCGAGGAACACCAGGAGGAGAACAGCAGGACCGGTACCCCTGGCCCTCCATATCCCTGTACCCTCCCAGCATCTCCCCCGCCTCGGGGTCTCTGAGCGTCTGTGGACAGGCCCGAGGCTGTGCAAGGGATGTTCCGGGGAACTTGGACCCGCTGTGTGATGGTCAGACATCACCAGGAGGGAACGGGAACGGGAACTGGATGTCGTCAGTCCCTCCTCTTCCTCTTCCCTAACTGGGCGCCCTCGGAGCCTCCGTTTTCCCATGTGTCAAAGGGGCATAAGGGCCCCGGCTGTTGCCTGGATACATGGTTTGGTGCATATGTCATTTACTTATGAACACATATTTATTGGGCAATGACTATGGCCAGGCACGGTTCTAAACACTGGGAGGTAGCAGTGAACAAATAGAAAAATTCCTGTCCTCATCGAACATATTTAAGTCCCTGGACTCATGGGACACCCCTGATCCTCGCCCCCTGTCGTCCAGTCTCAGCTCCCCAACCCCACACTCTGGGCTGGCTCCTTCCCTGGCTTTTCTTGCCTGCTGCTGTATGAGCATTCACTGAGGGCTCTGCCCCTTGCTAAGCACTTGACACACATCTATTCCTTTAATTCTCACAACGACATGATGAAGTGGGTACTATTATTATCCCGGTTTCCCGTGCCTGCCTAAAGCCATGCAGTGAGGAAGCAGGATGGAAGCGCAGCCAGGCTGACTCCAGAGCCCACGCTCCTAACCCTTACATTTGAGTCCCTTTCTCCATAGCCCCTGATGGGAAGTTTCCCCTCTGGTCTCACCTAAGTCTTTCTTGCTGCCCTTTTCCACTTCCAACACAAAATCGGTCACTTATTTCTGTCGTTATTGTTCTTGCTGCCCTTTCAACCCCTCTCGTCTTCCTTAGCTCATGCTTGTCCCATTCAGGCTCCTTCATTGAAGTAGGGATGGGGCCCTGTAGGGAGCTAGCCGACCTCTGTCTCCTTCCTCCCACCCAGCAGCAGCCTTGGAGGAGGCAGACGATGAGGAGGTGCTGCTGATTGAAGACACACTCAGCAGCCACACAGACCTGATGGATAATGAGCCAGTCCTATATGAGGTCCAGAAGCAGTTTATGAGGTGAGCTCCTGGGAGCGCGCAGCCTCCTGGGAAGCTGGGTCAGGGCTCCCCAAGCCCTGCCAGGTGGGGTACATAGGTGGATGGGCATTCTCCCCGACACACACCCTGGGCCTCTGCTGCTGCCTGCATCCTCCTCCTGGGCCTCTGTCTGGTGGGTGAGTCAGAGGCCTCCTCTCCGGGCCTGACCAGCTGCCTCCACAGACAGCTGAGTACCATGTCCTCGGAGGGGGAGGGCCAAGGTCGGCCTGTGCCCCGGCGGCGCCTGGCTACAGCGGAAAAGCTGGTGCAGGCAGCAGAGGCGAAGGCAAATGGGACGCTGATTGAAGAGGAGAAGGTGGAGATGGGCAAGGTGAGTAGGGTGGACAAGGAGGGCTGGGGAGGATGGGCAGGCCCCCAGCAGTCAGGCCTGGGGCTCACAGGCGTCCTCTGTCCCTGACCGCCGCGGCCATGCAGGTGAAGCTGAGCGTGTTCTGGGATTATGCCCGGGCTGTGGGGCTCTGTACCACACTGGTCATCTGTCTGCTGTACGCGGGGCAAAGCGCAGCTGCCATTGGAGCCAACATGTGGCTCAGTGCCTGGACCAACGAGGCCACGGTGGCTGGCCGACAGAACAGCACTGCCCAGAGGCTGGGTGTCTATGCCACCTTGGGAATTCTGCAAGGTGAGCCTGCAGAGATGACTTGGAAGGGACTCCAGTAGCCCCTTTCTCACCCCTGAGCTGCGGAGTCCCCCACACCACGCCCTTCCCTCCACCCTCACAGCCATGGCCCAGCCCCAGTGCCTCCCTCACCCGCTCTAGTGTCCACCTGCCTCTGAGCCCGCCTAGCCCCTATCTGGGAACCTGCGCCTGCATGCCCGCCAGGGGAGTGAGCGCCCCTCTGCCTCCTCCCACAGGGGTCCTGGTGGTGCTGTCGTCCATCATGATGGTCGTGGGCTGCGTCCGGGCTGCGCGCTTGCTCCACCAGGCGCTGCTGCACAACAAGATGCGCTCGCCGCAGTCCTTCTTCGACACCACACCGTCGGGCCGGATCCTCAACCGCTTCTCCAAGGACATCTGCGTCATTGACGAGGCTCTGGCCCCCACCATCCTCATGCTGCTGAGCTCCTTCTACACCTCCATCTCCACCGTCGTGGTCATCGTGGTCAGCACGCCGCTCTTCGCTGTGGTCATCCTGCCTCTGGCTGTCATCTACATCTTGGTGCAGGTGCTCAGGGAGGGCGGGGGCGGGGCCGTCCGGAGGGCGGGGCGCTTGAGTGGGCGGGGCTTTGTGAGGGCTGATGACCGAGGTGACAGAACCCAGGGTCACAGCTGGCTTTGGTTGGGATGTAGTCTGTTCCTTCCTCACCTGCAAAACAGGGAGAATCATAGACCCTGCCTCATAGGGTTGTTGCTGGGATAAAATGAAATCCTTGTAAATTGTGACCGGCCCCAGAACGCGTTCCTGCTGGCTATTTTTAAAATAAAATACTGCTAACAGTTTGAGACATATTATCCTTCCCTTCGTTTTATACATTTCTAAACGCATGTGTATACGGATGGGGTTGTTTTTTGTTGTTGTTGTTCGTTTTTTATTTTTTGAAATGTATTTTTATCGATTTCAGAGAAGAAGGGGGGGAGAGAGAGAGAGAGAGAGAGAGAGAAACATCATTGATGCTTCAGAGGGTACACAGGGCTGAGTTGGGGCTCCACAGTCCTCACCCCAAGCTCTTTCTCCATCCCCCGTCAGCGCTTCTATGTGGCCACCTCGCGGCAGCTGAAGCGGCTGGAATCTGTCAGCCGCTCGCCCATTTACTCGCACTTTTCGGAGACGGTGACTGGCTCCAGCGTCATCCGGGCCTATGGCCGCAGCCAGGCCTTTGAGGCCATCAGTGATGCTAAGGTGGACACCAACCAGAGGAGCTGCTACCCCAACATCTCCTCCAACAGGTCAGAGGCCTCCTCCCCACCCCTGCTCCTGCAGCAGCTCCCACTGGGGTCCCTGCAGTGCCCCCTTAAGCAGAAAACTGCCCCCCCCTTCTTGCTTCTGCCCCAATTCCTCCTTGTCCGATCCTTGCAGGTGGCTGGGCGTCCGAGTGGAGTTCATGGGGAACTGTGTTGTGTTCTTTGCTGCACTCTTCGCTGTGATTGGGAGAAGCAGCCTGAGTCCAGGGATGGTGGGCCTTTCTGTGTCCTACGCCCTACAGGTATGCAGGGCTCCGGGCCTCAGGGCAGGGCCACACAGGTGCCACAGGCATCTCCTGAGCGCCTCGCTCTGCCCATGTGGGGACCAGCCCCAGGTTCCGCTCACAGATGAGCACGGAGAGCCACTCCCCCCAGCAGGGGATTGTAATGCTGGTGGAGGGAGGAACAGAATGTTCTAAGAGCCTGGAGGAGATGCTCCACCTTGAGGTGTTGGAGATTATCTTGGCACTTGGCCCCAAAGCACCAACAGAACTTGTCCTGCCTGAGCACACGATCTAGAAGGCTCGCCACCCTGATGGTTCCTGGGGCAGGGGGTATAGGGCTGGGAGACCCCTCCTTTCCCATGCCTGCAGGGAAAGGCCCTGGGCTGGATGGAGGTTGGGCAGGTCACTGCTGGCAACTGGAATTTTGTGAAGCAAATCACAGTCTTCTCACACTTTCATGTGCAGCTGAATCACCTGGAGATCTTGTTAAAATGCAGATTCTGCTCTAAGTCGCCCAGGATGGGGCTCAGGATCCTGCGTGTCTATCAAGACTCCTTGCCGCACAAAGTCTGGTCCAAGGACCAATTGTGGCAACATCATCTGGGAGCTTGTTAGAAACGCAGAATCTTCCCCCAGACCTGCTGGCTCCGAAGCAAGGTTCTCTGGGAAGTCTGGCTTATACATATTAAAGCTTGGGAAACGCTGGCCCAGTTGGCCCTTGGTTAAGTCTGCATTCTCACGGTCAGCGCTGCAGTTGTGATTAGAGCCCTACGTGGCACACCCTATGGACTTGCCCGGGCCCACCTGGGTCATCGATGGGAGAGGAACTCCTCCCAAAGCCATCGCAGGGTGCGGGGGAGGGAGAGAGCACCCTATTGATGACCCAGTCCCTTTGGCCAGGTGACATTTTCTCTGAACTGGATGATACGGATGTTATCAGACTTGGAGTCTAATATTGTGGCTGTGGAGAGAGTCAAGGAGTACTCCAAGACGGAGACCGAGGTGGGTACTGGGGTGAACCTGGGGTGGGGGAGTCTGGGAGAGCTGGAGAAGGGTACTCAGTAGCCCACCATCCCTATAGCTCCAAAGCCAGCTACTTAGGTGGCTCTTCATTGATTCATTTATTCCTTCAATCCTGATTGAGCATCAACCAGAGGTCTTTGCTGGGAGGCATAGATGGTTCCCAATTGAGCAAGACAGGCTCTGCCCGTAAGCAGATTCTGATGTCGTGGGAGAGGTAAGACACGCTGCAGGGTGCTGGGGTGGAAGACCAGAGCTCCGGGGTGATGCACCCCAAGAGGATCAGTCAGCCGGGATGATCAGGGGAGGTGAGCATCCAGCCAAAGCCAGCAGCCTGGTGCAGTGGTCGGCAAACTCATTAGTCAGCAGAGCCAAATATCAACAGTACAATGATTGAAATTTCTTTTGAGAGCCGAAAACCGACTTCTGCGCATGGGCCACGAAGTTTCAATCGCACTGTACGTGCGCGCCCGCACGTGGTATTTTGTGGAAGAGCCACACTCAAGGGGCCAAAGAGCCGCATGTGGCTCGCGAGCCACGGTTTGCCGACCACTGGCCTGGTGGAAGGAGCGATGGTGCGGCAGCCTGCCCTTTGTTTGGGGAGGGAGTTGTCCTCTCCTGGGAGATTCTGACTTCTCCATTCGCACCCTCCCGTGCTCCAACCCCAGACCTCTCTCTCTGTGCCCAGAAGCTGCCCATCCCTGAGGTCTCTATGTCAAGCATCCCTCGTTCAGACCATCCTGCCCCTCCCTCCCAGCTCATGGATCCCAAACCCTCCACGAGCACGGCACTTTGTCCTCACTGGGACTCCCCATCCTGTGACCCCTGTCTTTGGCCCTTTGCCCATCAGCTCATCTAGCCTGGATTCTGTGCTCCCACCAACACCAGTGCTCTCGGGTCCCTTGCCCTCCTCTCTCTTTCTCTACAAAACCCCACTCCAATGAGCCTACCTCGCTCCCTCTGTTGGATGATCCCCATCTAGACACACAAGCCAACCCTCCCCTTCTGCATCCTACTGCCCCATTTCTCTGCTCCCTTGTCATGGAGCTTGTTTTAAAACATGGTCTACATGCTCTCTCCTCGGCATCGCTGAGCTCATCTGCCCCCTGCCGTCTGGTTTCTGGCCCTATCGCTCCACTGAAACCCCTCACCCCTGACCTCCCTGGTTCCAAACCTAGGGGACATTTTTTCTGTTCTCATCTAATTCTACCTCTCAGTGACATGCAGATGAAATGACCCCTCCTGTCTTGGAAGGCATGGGTTCTGGGCCTGGAGCTCTCTCCTTGTCGGTCTCCATTGAGCCGCCACCCCACTTGTTCCTCCCAGCCAGACCTCTCCTGCCCCTATGGCTCCATCTACCCCTGCCTTTCCCAGGCACCCTCCACCATCCCTCAAACCCTCCACTTGCTGGGATCTTCAAATTCTCCCTTTTCATGTCTAGCATTCCATTTCCCCCTATCTATACACACGATCCTATCTCCATATCCTAAGAAATTCTGTCCCCCCCACCCCTCCCCCTCAACCCTGCTGTTTATTGTTTTGTTTTCATTTTATTTTTATTTTTTAAATATATCTTATTGATTTTTTACAGAGAGGTATAGAGAGTTAGAAACATCGATGAGAGAGAAACATCGATCAGCTGCCTCCTGCACACTCCCCACTGGGCATGTGCCCGCAACCAAGGTACATGCCCTTGACCAGAATCGAACCTGGGACCCTTGAGTCCGCAGGCTGACGCTCTATCCACTGAGCCAAACCAGTTAGGGCCATTGTTTTTTGTTTGTTTTTTAAATATATTTTATTGATTTTTACAGAGAGGAAGGGAAAAGGATAGAGAGTTAGAAACATCGATGAGAGAGAAACATCGATCAGCTGCCTCCTACACACCCCCTACTGGGGAAGTGCCCACAACCAAGGTACATGCCCTTGACCAGAATCGAACCTGGGACCTTTCAGTCCGCAAGCCGACGCTCTATCCACTGAGCCAAACCGGTTTCGGCCGGGCCATTGTTTTGTTTTTAAGTACAAGACACAGTACTTTAATTTCAATGTTTTTATTGATTTCAGAGGGAGGAAGTGAGAGGGAGAGAGAGATAGAAACATCAATGATGAGAGAGAATCATTGATTGGCTGCCTCCTGCATGTCCCTACTGGGGCTCGAGCCCTAACCCGGGCATATGCCCTGACCTGGAATCAGACTGTGACCTCCTGGTTCATAAGTCGATGCTCAACCACTGAGACACACTGGCTGGGCCATCTTTTGACACCTCCTTGAGAGAGGGAGGTCTGTACTGGCTGCTTTACTGCTTTTTTTTAAAAAAAAATACATTTTTATTGATTTTTAGAGAGAGAGGAGGGGAGAGGGGAGAGAGAGAGAAAAACATCAATTGGTTGCCTTCTTCACGCAACATACTGGGGATCGAGCCCGCATCCTGGGTATGTGCCCGGACCAGGAATCAAACCGGCGACCTTTCAGTGCACAGGGCAACGCTCAACCAACTGACCCACACCGGCCAGGGCTGCTTTGCTTTTTGGACAGTCTGGCTTCCCCTGCCTCCAGGCAAGGCTGGCTTCATGCTGTGTGACCTGCACTCTTATTCCTCTTCGCCTCCTGCCAGGCCCCCTGGGTGGTGGAGGGCAGCCGCCCTCCTGCAGGCTGGCCCACGCAGGGCGAGGTGGAGTTCCGGAATTACTCCGTGCGCTACCGGCCAGGCCTGGATCTGGTGCTGAAGGACCTGAGTCTGCGCGTGCGCGGTGGCGAGAAGGTGCGCGTGGATGGTCTTGTGCCTGGGACGTGACTGTACCCCTCGTGGGGAGAGTGGGTCTTTGGGAGAGCGGGTGCTCCATCCCAGCTGTCTGCTGGCCTCTCGGGGAGTCCAGGAGGTGTCCCCACTGACCCCTGGGCGTCCCTCTGACGGCCGCTCCCCACCCCCTCCAGGTGGGAATCGTGGGCCGCACTGGGGCTGGCAAATCATCCATGACCCTCAGCCTGTTCCGCCTCCTGGAGGCCGCAGAGGGTGAAATCCGCATCGACGGCCTCAACGTGGCAGACATCGGGCTCCATGACCTGCGTTCTCAGCTGACCATCATCCCCCAGGTATGAACCGGACATGGACGGGCCACACTGGCCAATTACCCTGGGGGGGGGGGGGGCAGACCCCAGCCCTGTTCCTCAAGGCAAGACTGGACCTCAAGGCTGGAGAGCCACACAGCAGGAGCAGAGCCACAGAGCGGCCACCTGTTATGGATCTGGGAGGGTCAGAGGTACCCTGGCCCAACCAGACCCTGTCCTGCAACCTCCTGGGCCAGCCAATGGGGCCAGGACCCCAGGGCCCCTTAAAGCAGCCTGTTTCCGAGATGTTCTGCCCCAGCTTCCTGGTTTCTCGGCTCTAAATGACATTTCCCTTTTTTGGCTGCTCGGGGGTGTTTTTCTGCTGACCGGGCACTTCGGAGCCAGATTAGCGCGCGGGTCCCCGCTTTAGCGGAGGCCTCAGTGATGGGCAGAGCTGAGGTTTATCACTTCCCCACAGGCATTTTCTGTCTCCGTGGCCACTGCCTCCCTCCTGGAGGGCCGGGGGCAGGGTGGGAATGCTGCCACCTCAAATCCCTTGTTTCCCCCCCGGCTCCTTGTGGGGCCCAAGCTACCTCCCTCTAAGACCCTGTTGTGTTCCCAGGACCCCATCCTGTTCTCGGGGACCCTGCGTATGAACCTAGACCCCTTCGGCAGTTCCTCGGAGGAAGACATATGGCGGGCCTTGGAGCTGTCCCACCTGCACACATTCGTGAGCTCGCAGCCAGCAGGCCTGGACTTCCTGTGCTCCGAGGGAGGGGAGAACCTCAGGTAACGCCCCCCCCCCCCGGCCCTCCCACTCCCCTCTCGGCCTGGGTGCCCTTAGGGGGCGTTGTTTGTCTTGAACACATTTTGTGTGCCAGGCAGGCACCATCTCACTGTCTCCTCCCATCAGCCCTAGAGGTGGTCCATGGTGCCTCTTGGAAGGAAACTGAGGCAGGCCCGAAGTCATATAGCTGGGAAAAGGCAGGCCTGGGATTTGAACCAGGTCTGGGAGATTCCAAAGCCCTATTCAGTCTTGTCCTGTAGGTTTTCAATGCCATATTGGCTGGGGGGAGGGGGAGGGGGAGGGGGAAGGGGGAAGGCAGGAAGCAGGGGGGGGGGTGTGGACTGAACTTGTGGAGCAGGTGAGAGGACACCTACAGGGCTTTAGGCAAATCATATTTTCCCAGGTGGATGCAGTCTCGTCTGTAGTTTAGGAAAGTGAGCTCTCTAGGTCCTTCTTTGCTTCTTTATAGCCCTATATTGTATATCTCCAGCCTCCGGGCTGTGCATCAAGGAGAGCCAGAAATCTCCTCTTACTGAGTCTAAAAGCTTGAGAATCCCATACCTGGGTTAGCTGTGTGATTTCGGGCAAGTTGCTTAACCTTTCTGTGCTTCCTTTTCTCCCACGCTAAAATGGAAATAATAACAGTCCCATACATACCTCTTTGCACCGTACTGCCCAATAAAAATATTATGTGAGCCCCAGGTGTGTAATTAAAAATTTTTCTAGTAGCCACATTAAGAAGAGGAAAAAGAAACAGGTGAAATAAATTTTAATAGTGTATTTTATTTAACTTGATACATAGAAAATATTATCTTTTCAACATGTAATTGACATGAAAGTGATTGGGGTATTTTACATTTTTTTCTTACTAAGTTGGAAATCCCATGTGTGTTTTCACATGTACAGCACATCCCACTTCAGACTTGCCACACTTCAAGTGCTCAACAGCCTCATGAGGCCAATGGCTGCCATTTGGACAGAGCAGTCTCAGGGTTACTGTGATTAGATAGAATGTGCTTAGCCTATATACACCCCTGAGGAATTTAGCTATTCTTATTCATTTTTTAAAATATATTTTATTAATTTTTTACAGAGAGGAAGGGAGAGGGATAGAGAATCAGAAACATCGATGAGAGAGAAACATTGATCAGCTGCCTCCTGCACACTCCCTACTGGGTATGTGCCTGCAACCAAGGTACATGCCCCTGACCGGAATCGAACCTGGGACCCCTGAGTCCGCAGGCCGACGCTCTATCCACTGAGCCAAACCGGTTAGGGCTATTCTTATTCTTATTATTCTACTTGGTCCATACCATTGGACTCTCTCCAGACCTCAAAAACAAAAACAGAAACCTTTACATTTGCTCAGCACTTAGTGGTGCTCCACTATCTCATTTAGTCTTTACTGCAGGCCTCTGGGCCAGAAACGCGGCTCCAAAGTGTAAGATTATTTGCCCAAAGCTGCTCAGATAGCAAAGGGAGGGGCAGAAACTCAGGAGAGTGGGGGCTTTTGCCCCAAACCTTTGTTGTTGCTGTTGCATTATCACCACCCATGAGATGTCCCTGCCTCCGCAGGCAGCCTTGGAAGACTGCATTTTAACGGGATTTCACTTAGACAGCCGTGCTGGGCACAGCTGGCAGACAGGCCCCAGCTTCCAGACCCTGCGCCCCCGAGTTGTTTTTTGGCCCATTCTCCTGTTCCTGCTTGCCATCAGCACCTCCCCACAGCATCCCCTCCCTCCCCACGTCCATCAGGACCTCAGACAGGAATGGGCTCCCACCTCCCTCCCTGAGCTTGTAGCTGCTTTAAGTATAACCTGTATCCTGTGCCAGTCCCACCATAAATCAGTCCCGAGTTCTATCTGGCGGCTCGTTCTGCTGCCAAAACCTTCATTAGTTGTGGGAATGGGCCAGGGAGAGAGCCTGGCCTTCACTTGGGCTGTGGTGACTCACCCCTTTGGGAAGGGCTGAGGTATTTGTCCTTGGGTGTGGGGGTGCTGCAGCCTCTGTGGTTGGGAACACAGCCTCGCTTTGTTCACTAGCTCTGGCTTCCAAGGGAAGAGGTTGAAGGTATGCCTCCTGCCCCTCCTCCATCTCCCCAGTGACCAGACACGGGGAGTCCCCCAGGTCCTTCCCTGCCCTTCTCCTTCCTCGTTCCCACAGCCCTGGCCTATATTTCCCATGGGGGCAGGAGAGGCTCTCTGAATTGTGTGATATTAGGTTCAGCAAGATGACATCTGTGTGCAAATATCCAGAGAGAGCCATTTAAGTATTTCTTACTAAGGTGTAAATGACTGATAGAGGGAAGCAGAGAAACATCATGGCACTAGTTGAGGAGGAAGGAGGAGGAAGAAGGCAAAGAAAGAA
Organism: Cnephaeus nilssonii; assembly: GCF_951640355.1. Classification (NCBI taxonomy): domain Eukaryota; kingdom Metazoa; phylum Chordata; class Mammalia; order Chiroptera; family Vespertilionidae; genus Cnephaeus; species Cnephaeus nilssonii. Next base: position 12,110,339 of record NC_137090.1, read on the forward strand.
GTGCCCAGGTGCCAGAGACAGACTGGAGATTTTAGTGTTGCTGAGCACTGGCTCTGTCCTCGAGGCCCCACATTAATCCTCTGGTATCCAGACCTCAACTCCGACTCCCCATCCAGGAGGTCAGGGCTGAGGTAGAAATGGAAGAGGTCAGTCCTGGGCCATTGGGAAGGAGAGGAGACAGAAACCGTTCAGAGAGGGAGGCCTGGGGGCAGGTTGGGGTCCCCAGTTGGTGATGTCTGCCTTCCCCGTGCCCAGTGTGGGTCAGCGGCAGCTTGTGTGCCTGGCCCGAGCCCTTCTCCGCAAGAGCCGGATCCTGGTTTTAGACGAGGCCACGGCCGCCATCGACCTGGAGACCGACGACCTCATCCAGGCCACCATCCGCACCCAGTTTGAGAGCTGCACGGTGCTGACCATCGCGCACTGGCTCAACACCATCATGGACTACACCAGGTGGGGCGCCAGGACCCAAGCAGGGAGGGGCGGGTGGGGTCACCTGGGCCAGTGGGAAGGTTACCTGGACACGGGAGAGAGCTGTGACCTTGGGCAATTGGATGAGCCTTCCTGAGCCTCAGTCCCTCAGGGCTGGAGTAAGAGCCAATGCCATAAAGCATCCCAAGTGCAGGAGATCCTGGGAAATGTCCGTGTCCTCCCCAGCTCCTTACCGGAATTCTCCCGAGTCCCATGTCCTCTGAGGGTTAGGAAAGAGGCCTTGTCCTCGGAACCTATGGCTTCTTTGGAGAGGCAGCTCACTCGGCCAAGAAGAAAGACCGTGACCTATTCCCTCGTTGTGCCCAGTGTCAGAGCGCGGTGCTGAGGACAAGGGGAGGGGCTGGGTGACTCAGACGCCTCATGGGAGTGAGCCGTGCTGGCCCAGCAGGCTGGCCCCGTGGAGGCCTGGGAGCGCAGCATGCAGACGAGGAGGCAGGACGGACCCGGCCCCAAATCCATGGCGAAGGAGGACGGTGCGAGCACACCGCCAGACCTTCATTCACAAAATGAACACCCCCAGGGCATGGGAAGGTGGAGCCGGTGCCATGGACGGGGCAGTGGGCAGCTGTTGACCCTGTGTCCGAAGTGTCCCCACACGGCCCCAGGCGCTAAGGCACCAAGCTGAGAATGCCCTACGCTGTGTTCTGTCTGTTCCATCCCTGCCCCACCCCCTACTCCCCACTCCCACCCAGGACCCCACTGGGAGAAGAGAAGGGAGGGTGGGCCGGAAGTGCTGGACCCTGGATCCAGATAAGGGACAGGGCTGGGCCGAGCAAGTCTGTTTCTCGGGCCCAACTGAAAATGGTTTCACCAGCTGCCCTGCGGGGAGAAGGCTCAAACTGACCTTGGGAGTGGTAGTGGGGCTGACAGAAATGAATCAAATACTCACGTGACTGTCCGTGTAATTAGACCCCGCGGGAAGGCAGCAGGGGTCTGCAGGGTGGGGGCGCAAGGAAGCCCATTTCCCCAGGGCAGCCAGGACACTTTCTCTCCTAAGGAAGGGAAGCCCCAGCCAGGCCCTAAGGGATGAGTAGGAGGTGGGAAGTCGGGGGAGGAGATGGGAGAGGGAGGATGCTGAAAATGTCAGGCCAAGGATACAACACGTGCAAAGGCCCTGAGGTAGGCAGGCCCATGAGGCTGAAGTACAAAGAGCAAAGAAGACGGTTAGAACCAAGATGAGGGGGGAGAGGGACAGGCCTTGCTATGCTGCACTCCTAGGACCAGGGGAAAGCATCCCATACCCTACGTGTCGTGAGAAGAGAGAGGGCAGTCTCCAGGGCTCCAGTATGGGAAGTGGCCAGGCAGTGACGACCACAGACGCACTCCTTCCCAGGACGTGTTTCTGGGCGTCCCACAGGTGGGGAAACAGAGTGTGTTCTACGCCCTGCCATCCAGGGGCATCTCCCCAGGCTTGGGAGAGCCCTTTCCACTCCTGCCTCACCCTGGGAGCCAGCCTGTTGGCCCTGTACCAGGTGCACCCGGTGATTATCTATCCCAGGCCGAGGGCTGACTGCGTGTGTGTGGGTGGGGGAGCTCCACCCCTCAGCAGCAGCCAGATTTGCAGCCAGAGCCCCAGATTCCAGTGTCCGGGCTCACTGCAGCCCGGTTTCCCGCCGTGCGCCTTTGTGAGCGGGCACAAAGCGGATGGAAGCACGCAGGGCCCGGCGCTCAGGCCCGTGGCTCCCCCGCGCACAGTCCTGTGACCCTGGCCAGGAGAAAGCCTCATTAGGGAAGGTTTTCGGAGCCCCGGCCCACAGAGATGAATAGGAACCTGGTGTTTGATCCCAGAAACCGCCTCGTCTGCCAGGAGAGCAAACGGAGCGGCTAAAATAGCCAGCCTTGCAAGTGCGCACATGCGGCGTAGCGGCTGTGCTGGGTGGGCTGGCTGAAGTGGGAGGGTTGGCATGTCACTGCGGGGCCTGAGCAGTACCCAGAAGGGCAGGGTCGGGCTATGAGGCCAGGTCTGGGCTGACGGAGACCTGACCACTTCGTTGTTTTTTTTGGCTAGGGTCCTGGTCCTGGACAAAGGGACAGTCGCTGAATTTGATTCTCCCACCAACCTCATCGCAGCCAGAGGCATCTTCTATGGGATGGCCAGAGATGCTGGTCTTGCCTAACATACAGGCCTGGGATTTCCTCCTGGCTGACCTGGTTTTCTTCAGAAAGGCAAAGGACACCAAACATGTCAGCAGAATGAACCCGGTGGCTGGGGGCGTTTTGTTCGATGTTTGCTCCTGGGAAGCGCTCCCCGGGATAACCGTGCTAAATGCTTTAGATGAGGAAGGGAGGCTCCAGGGGTGCCCGACGCGCCCCCAAGGTCACGGATGGTTTGAGGCAGAGCCCAGACTAGTCCCCGGATCTCCCGATTCCCAGTCTCCTGTTACGTCCCCACGACACTGCTTGCAATCACTTCATGGAGCAACCTCCCCAGCCCTGGATGACTTTTCCTATTTTCTATTCTGGAGTTTTTTGTTCTTGTTTTTTAAATAAAGCTTTTTCCTCCTGAAACAAGATTGCCAGGTCAGGCCGTCCCTGAGAACTGAGTCCTGTACTCTGGAGTGCTGGCCTGAATCCACTAAAAATGGAGCCGTGGGGAAAGGAAGCTGCGTGGTCCCTTACACACACCTCGGGGCAGGCTGTCTCCGCCCGGTCACAGGTGTGGGGGTTAGGACCTCGGAAGGAGGCAGGGAGGAAGGGGGAGGGGCGGAGGTGGACTTGAGTATACATCTACATGGCTGGAATCGTCTGAAGACTTCAGACCCAAGAGCTTTGGGCTGGAAATATTATCTTCACGGCCAGAATTCACTGGGAAATTGCCAGAAGTTCCCGCTCTGCTGTGCAGATACTATAAAAAGGTGAGAAATGAAGTCCCTGAAATCTGACCTGAGGCCTCTGGGGACAGCTGCTGGGAACACCTCGGCGTTTATGCCATCCCTCAGACCTGTAAGCCTGCCTCTCTAGGGGCTGCAAAGTGCCTGGCACTTCATTTCCTCGCTCCTTCAGAAGTCTGTTCCAGACAGGTCTCCATAGCCAGTGAGGCTCGGAGCCATCCCATCCGTCTTCCTCCATCGGGCTGACGCGGCGTGTGGGAGGAGCACAGCAGCCCCGACAGCCCCCGCTGGGCTGGTGACGGAGACCATGGGGTGGGTTTTGCTTTCTTGAGCAAACCAGCCGTTTATTTGCTGTGGGTCAGTTCACCTGCACAAGACCTGGTGTTGGGAACGGATCTCTCCTCTCTGTTACTAAGTTTTCTGGTCTCCTCTTTCATTTCCTCAGTCTTCATTCTTGGTAAGATGTGACTGGTTGGGGGTGACGGTGTGTCTTCTTCCCCCACCCCAACTGGGCCGCAGGAGGATGGAGATGCCTCCTCTGATCCGGTTTTGCTGTGCGTTGGGGCAGCCTGTGCTGCAGGACCATTTGTTAAAGGTTAACCACATTTTTTTTTTGGCAGGCTCTTTTGGCTCAGGATGTTTATGAGCGTATGGAAGAAGACTTCCATCCTTGTGATAAAGCAAGTATGAAAGCACAAATGCCCATATTCTTCTTCCTCTGCCTGGTGCTAAGAAAAGGTCTCTGCTCTGCGCCCTGATTTATTAGATCAATTTGGCGTGACGTCCGCTTTGTGAGGCTCTAGCTGCCCTAAACCTACAGAAAGGCAGGTTCATTCAGCATCGTTCTCAGCGAAAGATATGAAGGTGTAAAGCTGTATTTCCCTCTCCTGTCTAGGGAGTTTGCTTCTGAGCTCATTGAGGCCAAGACAGGTGCTGGCGGCCCAAAGGAGAGGCTCAGTTGTGTGAAGTAAATAGAATAATCAAAAATGCAGCTAATAGAATGACCTCCAGCTAGCTGGCTCAGCTACTCCGGGGAAATGAAGCTGACTGCTGAGAACTGGGAGGGAAGACTCCGCACAAGAGATGTGTCTCCAGGCGCCACTGAGGGGGCGTGAGCACCACAGCAGCAGGATGCAGGAGGCTCAGGTAGGGAGCGGTCCCTCCCCCTCTTCTTCCAGAGCGTCTTGTCCCTGGGACCATCCAACCATTTCAGCCCCCTGTGACTAGAAGTAAAGTGCTGCTTAGGAAGCCAAAATGAAAGAATATGGGCTCGGTCAGTTAATATTTAATTTTAATAATACTTGTTATATTTGAACAGTCAGCAATGCACAAAGAAAATTATCTTCAGTGAATGTTTGCCCACAGTATGAACACATGCTGTAAATATGCAGTGGAGGCGGGGGGATTCACAGTAACAGAGCTAAAAAGAAAACCCTTTGTTATAAATTACACGAAGCATATAAAAATAGTTCTCTGAATGCATAGATTAAGACTTTAGACTCACCTACCAGCAACTGTGCAGTCTTATTCTACGGCCATACATAGAGGTCACTGGACCACAGAGGACTTTATAGAAGAGACCGGTGTAGGGCTCACCTCTCACCTGAGACGCAGCCCCTGGCTCCCTCTGTTCCTAAGCCCTGGAAATGCCCGGAGCTGCCCCTCTGTAGGCCGCCCCCCAGCCGGGGCCTCCACTGCTTCTGAATCTCTAACCGATCTGGATGGCTGGAAGTTTAACCCCAGTGATTTAGACATGAATTAATACTGAATTTATTTCTTTCAGGACAGAACTAATCTTATCATTAAACTTCTCTTAAAGGAAAGGGGGAGAAAGGTTAGTATGTCTAGATAAACTAGCTTCTGATTGGTTGAAACACCAGGGAGGTTTCTTCTTTAAAGTACCTCAGAGAGAGGGAGTAATAAGTAACCTTTACTCTGCCATGCAAACACTGTACAAGGGTAAGTCGCCGTCAGTAAGTGCTGAAATACATTAGGTCACTGAACAGTGACGCCGTGAAGCTGGCCTTGCGAACACCTCCACCTCAGCTCAGCACTGGGCAGCAGCAGGAGGCCGTCTCTTAGCACCGCATTCTCTTCCACTGACATCTGCACATCCTCTCTCCAGCGAATAAAATTAACACAGTGAGGGAGTGACGTTTCTTTGGAAACTATAGGCACTATGGGGAGAAAGCTGCTCAGGACAGCAGGGGTGCCCTCCACAGCCGGCGTCAAACCCCTGCTCTCCTGTCTATGTGCTCCTTCTCATTTCTGAGGCTAAGCTGTTTGCTTCAACAGACAGCGGCTCTTCTGTTCACATTGACACTGAAGGAAAGGAAAAGAATCCTTGAATGCATTCTTCTAAAAATTATTATGCCATGTTCAAGAGTTTAATCAGGTGTGTGTTTGTGGGGTTTTTTTGTTTGTTTGTTTTTTCAGAACAAAGCCTGGTAGACTTACAATTGCCTTTTTGGGGGGTATTGGATTGGTGGGGGTTATAGGGGATCCCTAAGATAAAACAATTTGTTTACAAAAGCAACAGATTTCAGAATTGTGTAAAAATCCTAATAATTTCAAAATAATCTTTATCTTTTATACAAAAATAAATATGCTAACTCCTTTAGCTCATTTTCCTACAATAACCTTTAAAACAGCAACAGATTCAGTCTCAAAAATTGCTTTTCATTTCTAGTGGAAAATGAAAGTAGAGAACATGGACAGGCAATGTTTGTGCTCTTCTCATATGGTGCAGTTAAACACGGAGATGGCAGGAATCACTTCAGTTAAAACAAAACAACAAAAAAAAGGCGGTTGCTCTTTTGGAAGGCATCAGAGAGCCCTCTAGTGACCACAAAGGGAAGGGAATGCAGAGGTGCTTGTCTAGGGATTGGCAATGGCTGACTGGAGACAGAGGAGTCATGAGTGTTTACAAAGGGAAAAGTGGGGGAGGGGAAGCTCTTTTGGTTAACAGCATATTTACAATTAGGTAACTGTGTTCTTAAATACTTTTCACCTGAGTAACATTTGTAAATATGTTATATGGAACCTCATAGCCACCAGCCACACTAAAACCCATCTGTCCAGCACCTGTTTTCCTCGAGTCAGTTCACATTTCAGGACAGTTGTGAGCATGCAACGCCACGCCGAGCGCATCCTGGCCCTTCAGGTGCACTGTCAACAGGAGTGGCTAGAAATAGGCTCCTCTCTCTCAGCACTGCGGACCGCTCTCTTACATGCTGCACGTAAAACCCACCGGATATAGAACCGCCGCTTCTGCCTCTCCAGACCACTTCTCCACTGTTCACAGCGTGGAGCAATAGGTTTATTGTGCACCAAGAGGCTTGGAAGAGTGGCACCACTGCTTGAGGGTCAGGGGCTTCCTACCCGGGCAGGACAATGTCAGTGTGCACTGCTCAGCGGCACCAGCGGCCCTCCGGCATCCAAGGCATTGAGATCAATGGCTTGTCCTTGGCCCAGAGGTGACGCGCACTGTCACAATACTCGGTGAGAGAAGTCCCTGCGGCATTAGTAAGTCAGTTTTGAAGCTCTCCTGTTGTAGCAAGGCCTTTCTGTCAGTGTGGATGCAGCATTTCTGAACAGAAAATTATTTTCACTTATCGTTAGAACCAGTTCCAGCTCTTGGAAATCTTGGAGTCGAGCAACATCTTTGTCCTAAAACAAAAATAGGTTAATCAGATTAAGAGGAGCCACTTGTCTCTTTATGTTTGGTGTGCTGTGTTGACTTGATATCGGTATCCTGGCTCATTTTAAAGCCTAATAGAAAAAAAAAACGAAAAAAAAAACACCCTTTGGCAGGCTGTCAGTGACAGTGCAGGACAGTCCCGGGCGTGAGCTGGGTTGGAATGGGGGAAGCCCTTAGCAGCAGCTGCTCTAGGAGGAGCACACCTTGAAGGGAGAGGCAATGCAGGAATCCGTTTTACTCACGCGCTCTGAGAAGCAGAGCCCGGTGCTCAGAAAACTCAGATGTTGGGAGGACCACACCTGTATCCATGTGGGTTTGCACTGTAATTTAACCTCATTCTGATGGTGCACTAAGATAATCCTTATAGAGCCACACAGAAACAACTGAATGAAAATGTGCATGGTACTTTAGAAAATTCTCTCTGGGATCCTACAACTTTCAAAAAGGCCACAAAACAACAACAACAACAAAAACCAAAAAGGCCAATGTCCCTATAGACCCAGTAGAGGGAAAGAAAGCTCAATGATTATATTTGGAAAACCACCCTTCTCTCCTTTTCTATTATCTTTTCATTTCCTCAACTATGACTCATATAACCAAGGAGGAAACTGGGTATTTTCCAAATGCAGAAGGCAACCGACTACTCATGCTTAACAGGCCTTTCCTTACCTTTCTTACCAGGGTGTTGGGCAACTTTCTGATCTTCTCCACTTGATCTGGATTAACACCCAGCTCACAGCAACTCACTCGGAGCAATTCTTGGTAGGTGAGCTCCTGTCGGTCCAGTTCAATTTCAATGAAGTCATTTTCTCGAAGAGATGGGTTTTGAATCCTCACCTTGAGTACCAGCTCTAGGAAAAAAAGAGGGAGAAATGTTAATGAATGGTTCTGGCATAATCAGCCTATGTAATTTAAGGTCTTTTCCAGAAGAAGCTTGTGCCACCCAATGAGGAAAAACTAGGCACCATCAGCAAGCGTTGCTCAAGCCCAGTTCTGGCTCTGCTGAAAGTTTCCTGCACTGTCTTCCCTACACCTAAGACTGTGTGCTTCTCAAGTAAAAGGGGGCGTGGAGGGTGGTTGGGGAGGGGACACCATCACAACTGTATAGAGGATCATTTCTTTCTGCTGCTGGAACTAAGAAGGTAAAGGCTTAAGAATGGTTTGGGGAGTTAAACTACATATAAGCAGGGAAGGAGAAGAGAGGGGAAAAGAAGGCACAGGCAAGATATGGTACATGAATTACTCTAAAAAGATTTAACAATTGTGGATCTAAGGATATTTATGAAATAGGAAGTTCCTTGTATTAAGCTCAGTAAAAGGGCAAAAAGCTAATAAAATTACAGTGTAATTATGATTTGAGTCCAGGGCACCTGAGTAAGGGAGCCTTGGCTTTGGGAGTAAACGTCTTGCTGTACAAGAGAGTAAGGTAGTGGTCCAAGAAGGATGTGACATGTCCGAGGGACACGAGAACTGGCTCAAAGAAGCTCCCTTGGGCAAATGTGGCATAATTCGAACATCGAAGTAACGGTAATGGATTATAACCCAATGAATAGAATAAGAATCTGCGTTCATACTGATATAAATGGAGGAGAAAATAAAGCCCTTCTTTACAGAATACCAACTAGTAAATAGAGAATGACAGGAAATCATATTCTACAAAATAATTGGCCTGAACTCTTTAAAAATATTGAGGTCCAAAATGATAGAGAAAGGCTGAGGAAATGTTCCAGATTAAAAGAGACTAAACCAACATGATAACTAAATGTTATGGGTGATCGGGGGCAAGGAGCAGAGGTGGAGGGAGTGAAGATGGCTATGAAGGGCAATGTTGAGGTAATTGACAAAATTTAAATATGGACTATGGATTAGAGAACAGTATTCTATATCAAGGTTACATTTCCTAAATGTGATCCTTGTGTTGTGTATAATTATGTAACAGACTATCCTTATTCTTAGGAAATACACACTTAAACAGTTGAGGGCAAAAGGGCAAAAGGCAAACAATCTGAGTAAAGAGAGTTCCTTATCCTGGTGTTGCAGCTTCTCTGTAAATCTGTAATTATACTTAACCTAAATACATGCCACCCCCAAACCCAGAAGTAAAGCTCCTGAGCTCCGGATGCTGTCTGCCCGTCAGCAGAGGCGGCTGCTGACAAGGAGTTACCTTGCATATTAAATGGAAATGCTCCGGTGAAGAAAAACGGCTGGAATGCTGGCGCTGGTCCTGCATATGTCCCATTTTGAGGCTCCAGAGACACTGGTGGCTTGGACGGGACAGAAGAGAACAGTGATCGGCTCTGACTCACTGGTGGCTGGCACACAGGTTTTGTGCTTTCTGGTGTTCTGAGTACAGCGGAGGGGGCAGACACATCCCCATTCTGAACCAGTGCCAAAGAGGGGTGGTCCCTCGGAAAGGCCCCCAGCAGGGGAGGTTCCCCAGGGGGGAGCAATGCAGGGGAACTGTCTCCAGGGGGTGAGGCAGGGGGTGTGGAGGGGCCCCCATTCTGCAGCGGGGCCGAATCCTCTGCCACGGGGGTGTAGATAAAAGGGAAAGCTGGACTGGCCAAATAGTTGGGAACGAAGGGCAGGTCGGACTCCTTCTTCGTCTGGGGGAGGCTGTCACCATCATCATCTTCTTCCACTTCAAGAAAGAAAACACAGAACCTTCACACAGTCCTTCAAAACTTGGCAAGAAACGAGTGTCTTGTGAAATCTAGTGTGCTTTGGTATACGACAAAATACTATGGTCAGTGTTCAGTGCCTCTTCAAGTCAGAAGAAAAAGAATATTTCATTAGGTTTATGATTACCGTTTTTATCATCTTAAATTTTACAGATTAAAATAACTTATAATGCCTACCTTTCCAGAAACAACATAGAATTACTATCTTGGCACAGTAATACGGTCTTTGCTTTTAGAAACAAACTGGTTGCTTGAATTGCATAAAGAATACAGCCAATAATACTACCAGTCTTAAATTAGTTTGACAAAGTCAAAAGCTGCCCCAGAACTCAGACTCACCTCCCATTATCTTTCTGATTTCTCTCCTTGATGTTAACTGGACTGGCATTTCTCCTTTTGTGGTAAGAATGTCTTTGTCGGCTCCTGATTTTAACAAGTAAGAGACCACCTGCCCATGATTGCGTTTACAGGCCCAGTGTAAACAGGTCCTGTCCCAAAACAAAGGGGGGGGGGGGAGAGTAATTTAAAAAGAAGAGAGGTGATTTGGGATTTCAAATTCTACAGGTTAGTAAACAAATATATGCCAGAGTTCAGCTAGGACCAGGAAACCAGGCTAGTAATCTCAACTTTTCTTTACAGAAAGCAGGTGAGCAAAATATTTTGTATGCTTAAAATTTATTTTTAAATTTCATTTCTGGCCCTTGGGAGAAGCTGATTTGTCCTAGGAGCTTTAATTCCAATGGCTTCCAGAGGCTGACAGGCTGGCTGGCTGGCTAACTCTAATGGTATTGCTGAGTGTTAGTCTATCAGTATTGCTCATTAGATTGTCCCAATCTCTTTAAAATATATCTTTATATTGGCACATTCCTTTTTTAGGGACTACGGAAACTTGCTTCATATGCATCAATTATCACTTGAAGATTAAATATTATCAGGCAAATAACCATCTTGTATCTACAAGCTTGCTCTGCCACTAAAATTATTACTAGTAATACAGAATATTCTTGTCTGAGTCTTTTCCTCTTTTTCTTTCCTTCACACTCACAAAAAGAAGGGTTTCTAAATTTCTGTTTTTATTTTTTTTTTATTTTTAAATATATTTTTATTGATTTCAGAGAGGAAGGAAGAGGGAGAGAGAAACATCAATGATGAGAATCATTGATCAGTTGTCTTCTGCACGCCCCCTACTGGGAATCGAGCCCACAACCCAGGCATGTGCCCTTGACCGGAATTGAACCTGGGACCCTTCAGTCCACAGGCTGACGCTCTATCCTCTGAGCCACACCAGCCAGGGCTAAATTTCCATTTTTAAAAATGTTGGCTTCTCTTGTTCTCTCCAGAAGGCTACAAACACACCCTCATCTGCTTACACGTAAGGCACTGCACAGACTTTAATTCCTAAGGCATTTTAAAATGTACATCAACCACCAAAATTTCAAGAACTCTTATACCATACTAGACTCATTTAAGTAAAACTAATTCTTTAATATTGTACACATAGGGGTTATGCACACACTGAAGGGCTGTTATTTTAACACTGTATAGAAATATAATTGGCATGCCCGCAAAAACTCCATCTTAACAGAAATGAAAGGATTCAGAGCTACTAAATTCATCCCCAGTTGTCAAAGCTGAATGATATCAGGGAAGGAAAAGACTTTTTCCCACTGTTTTGAAATGTCCTCATTCACCAACTCTCTAACTGAACTGAGATAAATATCTTTAGCGCTTATAGGCAAATACAGGTATGGTAAAGAATAGAACACATGTTCAATAGTGAGAATTAGGTCACTCACCTGGGAAATATAATATCTAGAAAGTTCATTTGGTTGTAGGAAAAGCTGATTTTACCCTGGGTACCCTGATATTTATGACTTACAGAAAGCTAGCTTGTCTGGCTGGCTGGGAGCAACTCCACTGATGTGCCAGAGTGACATTCTACAATATTATTCACTAGAATTATTCAAGGGCCTTTAAGGTGCACTCTATGATGATATGACTACCAATTTGGGAAAAATAAGGGAAGAGCCCTAACCGGTTTGGCTCAGTGGAAAGAGCGTCAGCCTGCGGACTGAAGGGTCCCAGGTTCGATTCCGGTCAAGGGCATGTACCTTGGTTGGGGGCACATCCCCAGTAGGGGGTGTGCAGGAGGCAGCTGATCAATGTTTCTCTCTCATTGATGTTTCTAACTCTCTATCCCCCTCTCTTCCTCTCTGTAAAATAAAGGAAGGAAGGAAGGAAGGAAGGAAGGAAGGAAGGAAGGAAGGAAGGAAGGAAGGGTGGGTCTTGGTCTAGACTTCTACAACATAAGCTCCACGAGGACAAGGAAGGGTCTACTTAGACATACAAGTGCTTAATTAATATTTGCTAAATGAGTAAGTGAACCAAGAACAAGGTGGGTGTTGCTAGGAGAAGGATCCAATGCATTCTGGGCAAACTGCAGCCAACAGTGTGTTTGTGTGTGGATGTCTGTAGCATAGGCTTGGAAAGTAAATAATTCTAATAAGCGAGCACTCAAAAGTGAATGGAGCATGATGAGAAAAATATGTTCCCTTTGGAAATAAATGCTCACTTGCTAGTAGTAAATCATGACAGACTTGCTCATGACAAGCTTGAGAGGAAGGAGGTAATGGACTGCCAGTGGGTGTGAGAGACTCTGGGACAAACCAACTAAAGTAGCACCATGTCAAGTGGAGTTAGGTCAGCTCGGCTCCCCAGCCCTGTGCCCTAATCATCATCTACAGTCCAGGCCTGTGTGGCTCTGGGCAGTCATAACTCAGAGCCATTGCAACCAGGCAATCTTTTCAAATTCTTCCTGAGCCATTATACTTGTTCCTTAACGCCAAAGGATATGCATGACACTTAAATTATAGTCGATGTGGGAGTTCTATCTTTGAACCTCAACTCTCCAAGCTTTAAGTTTGCAGTCAGAATATCCTATTAGTGCTGGGAAGTATTTCAGACCAGAGGCCCTGGGCATCATTCATCAGTGCTGAAATTGTGGGTACTAGGCAGCTAACAACTGAAAGCAGTAACCATTCTGCTAGACAGTAAGTATTTGATTGTTTGTTTAGGTAATCTTTATCCAGCACTCTGCTTATAAAATAAACACAGATATAATGCTTTCCATGCTGGACATTGGTCTAAAAGCAATACAGATATTTACTTAATCCTCTAAACAACCCACGAGTTAAGTACTATTATCAACGTTCCTTCCATATTACAGATGAAGAAACTGAGGCAGCCAGCAAATAAATAAGCAAAACAAACAGTATGCTTGCTATTATGAAGTGTTATAGGGACAATAAAGCAAGGAAAGGAATTAGGGGGTGCCAGAGGTAGGGGAGGGGCATAGTGCAATTTTAAATTGAGGAGCCAAGGAAAGGCTCACCAAGGTTATATCTAAGCTCAGACCTGAAGGAGGTGAGGAAGCAAAAGCATTTTGGATGGAAGGAAGGGAAAACACAAAGGACTTAAATCAGAGCTGTGCCTGATGTTTCAGGAAAAGCAAGGCCAAGGGAGCAGAATGAAGCAAGCAAGGGGCAAATGCAGAGATGAGGCATCGAGGCAGGGAGGCTCGGGGACAGGAGTAGAAGCTGTAGGGCTCCGTGGGCTCTTAGAGTGAGATGGGAGCCATTAGAGGGTCCTGAGCAGAGTGAAATGATCCCAATTACGTTTAAGTTAGGATCTCTCCGACTTCTATGCTGAAGAAGACTGTCAGGGATCAGGGTAGAAGCAAGGGGACTAGTTAGGAGGCCACTGCAATGATCGGGGTAATAGAATGATGGCAGCTCTGTCTAGAGAGGTAGTTGTACAGCCAGTGAGAAGCGGTCAGAATTCGCCGACTGACTGGCTGTGGGTGTGAGGGAAGGACCAGAAGCAAGGCTGGCACTGAGGGTTCTGGCCTGAGCACCTCAGACGCTGAGATGAGGACCCCAAGGAGCAGGCCTAGGGCAATTAGGGGATGAGAGCAGACCAGGAATTCAACCTTTGACACCTTGAGTTTGAGGCAGCTATTAGACATCTGTCCCAATAAATCTATGAGAAGCTTCTTCAGGTTACTTCAGATTCAACTTATATCAACTGAGCATTGTTAAAAAACAAAATTCAACTGAGTAAATTTGAAGATCTAATTGGCTCTATTAAATAATTCAGGATTGCCCTGGCCAGTTTGGTTCAGTGGATAGAGCGTCGGCCTGTGGACTGAAGGGTCCCGGGTTCTATTCTGGTCAAGGGCACATGCCCGGATTGCAGACTCGATCCCCAGTGGGGGGCATGCAGGAAGCAGCCAATCAATGATTTTCTCTCATCATTGATGTTTCTCTCTCTCTCTCCCTCTCCTTTCCTCTCTGAAATCAATTTAAAAAATTAAAAAATATATAAGTCAGGATTGAACAGCATCCCACCTAGCAAATAGAAGGGAGCTCTGAGAAGCTATAAAAAAAGGAAAGGTTTTAATAGGCAGAAACTGAGCAGGACAAGAAAGTTGCTGATGTAAGACAATGAAGGGTCATTGTTTTGTTTTTCAGACAAGTGCACTCTCTTTGGGAGCAGCAGGAGTCTTACTAGGTAGACGGCCTCACTAGTGTTGATCAGGAAATTCCTAATCTGACTGATTAACAGTCACCTTTCTGGGAGGGACTTAAACTGCAATAAAGTCTTGGTTTGCTGTCCTTGGGACCTTAGGCCTGTAGTTCCTTTTTTAAACAGCACCTGTTATGTGGCAGGCACTATGGTTAGGAAAGCAGGGTCTGGAGTCCGATGCTGGGTTCATTTCCTAGCTCCACTAGAGAGTACAATTTTATGACCTTGGGGAAATCACTTAACCTTTCTGGGCCTTAGTTTCCTGATCTGTAAAATGGAGAGAATAACGAAAGCTATGTCCCTGTGTCGTTGTGAATGACATAATACACGTCAAGCCCTTAGAACCTCGTGTGTGCTACCGAGCAAGCTCAGTAAATGTCAGCTACTTATATTATGCTTCATCTCGTTAGACGCTTACAACACTCTGCTGAAATACATAATTGGAAAACGAAGTGACTCCAATAAGTTCAACTAGTGGGGCAGGAAGGAAGAACCTGCAGTCAAGACCAGGCTCCTTCATCTGCACAACACTGCCTCCCAGCGGCGGAACAGGGATTCCCAGCTGGTGAACCGCCCAGCAAGGCTCAGAAAAGGCACGCACAGAACAGCAAGCTTGTTTGCAAACACTTTTCAACAAAGCATCTGTATCTGTTGTTTCCTGGCATTCTCAACAGCTACTCCGGCTTTTTTCTTTAAGGTAAGGAGGGAGGTCTATTTGTGAGGTCTGGTCCTGGCTATCGCATTAATAGTTGTGCGACCTAGCGGCAAGTTATTTTCTGGGGCTGAACCCATCTCCAACGTCCCTTTCAGTTCCAACTGTATGATTCCACTTTTAAAAGATAACATTTGCAAACTTACTTTAACTCTGAGCTAGCAAAATAGGCAGGATCAAAAAAAAAAAAAACTTAAGTTAAAATGTGAAGAGGGCAGAATAATAACACATTCAGTAACTTAACACTAAAATTTTGACCACCAGCACATCTTACTTAAAATGACTCCTTATTTCATCGGGAAGGACTTAATTGCAGGCAAGTATCTAAAGCCTTAGACCAAATTCTCTATTCGAAACACTAAACACCAAATTCTCTATTCTGCCTATTAAAACCTTTCCTTTTTTTACAGCTTCTCAGAGCTCCCTTCTATTTGCTAGGTGGGATGCTGTTCAATCCTGAATTATATATTTTTTAATTTTTTAAATTGATTTCAGAGAGGAAAGGAGAGGGAGAGAGAGAAACATCAATGATGAGAGAAAATCATTGATTGGCTGCTTCCTGCATGCCCCCCACTGGGGATCGAGACAAAGCAAAACACCCTAAAGAATAAATGAATGAGTCTTCCCTCAGGCAGCTGTAGGCAGCAGCCATCACTGCTACAGAGGAGCAACAGAGCAGAGCAGGGATGCAAGTGATTTTTTTTTCTGCTCTTGAGAAAAGAAATCGTGCTAGTTTAGAAGATTCATCTATGCTTTTTGCTGTACACGTGTGTTCTGCAGGAGCACCTATGGCAAAACAATTCAACATTTGACTTGGGGTGAACTCCAAATTAGCGTGAGAACCATAGCCAGCACCGTTCAGGCCCAGTGAGTCGGGGGGGGAGGGGAGGAAGCAGAGGCGGCGGGGGCGCCAGGGGCGGGGTGGGCGCTGCCCCGGGGAGACCACGTGGGCCAGGATTTCGGCAGTCCGCGCTCCCGACTCCATCGGGCAGGGGGGCCAGGGCTGGCCTCCGGAGCGCACAACCTTGGGGGCCCCCGGGCGCCAGGCCACGCCTGAGCAGGCGTCGCCGGGGTCACGGGCGGCCGCCCCGCGGCCCCGCCCGCTGCGCTGACCCTGGGCTTCCCCCGCTCCCCACTTACCAGCCGTTGACCTCATTTTGGGAGTTCACATCCACCCCGCTCTCCACCAGTTTCTGCACCTCCCGAATGTCCCCCAAGGCCGCGGCCTCCCGCAGCCTCTCCTGCTGCTCCTTCTGCTCTAGGCCAGCGCTCATCTTCCCCGCGGCCCCAGGCCCCCGCTCGCCCGCCCGCCCCGGGCCCGTCAGCGCCGCCGCCACCGCGGCCCGCCCCCGGCCATGGGGAGAGAGCGCGGGGCCGGCCCGCCCTGCTCGCGCCGCCGCCCGCGCCCGGCCCGGGGCCTCGGCTCCCTCCCGCCGGCCGCCCGCCCGCCGCTCCCCTGCTGCTCCCGGCCCCGCGGGCCCAGTCGTCCGCCCCGGCCGCGCCTCCCGCCGGCCGGCTCCGGGGGACCCTATTCAGAGTGACAACGCTGACCCCGATCGCTTCCGTTCCGACCCCGGGTCCGGGCCGGGCCGCCTGTTTACGTAACTGCTGCACGGAATTATCTGCCGTGATTCATGGGCTATTTTTAGACCTCCCCACCCCACCTTCCAGGGAGGGGGACAGACGCATGGAAAGGGGGGGAATGCATATTTGAGAGCCAGAAAAGCCTTATCCTCTGGCGCAGGCTGTTTACCGGGCATCACAAATAATTGGTGGGTGTTTTTTTCCCCTCCGGTTCGTTTGACTCTTTTTCCTTATTTGAGCCAACGCTTGCCCAGCAGGATGGGGAAATGGGC
The DNA here is from genome assembly GCF_951640355.1 of Cnephaeus nilssonii. Lineage (NCBI taxonomy): Eukaryota > Metazoa > Chordata > Mammalia > Chiroptera > Vespertilionidae > Cnephaeus > Cnephaeus nilssonii. The sequence continues at coordinate 12,127,192 of NC_137090.1, forward strand.
TGAAAACGATCCTGTTATTATATGCCCGTTACTGCAGAGACAGATTACACTGCTCTTTCTTCTTTTGACAGTGCTTGGACCACTTAGTTCGAATATTTATTTCAATTGCCCCGTGGTTTTACATCTCCTTTCTCCTAACAGGAATTTCTTCCTAACTTGGCTTTCAGGGAAAATATTTATATTGTGCCTCGAGTCTGTAAACTGCAATTTATTACTGCTTATAAATCATAATTAATTACTCTTCATGAAGGCCATGTAAGGGAAAAAGAAAGAAAGAAAAGACCACCAAAGAGGCTTTTTGGAGCTCCAGGGAGAGCTAAGGGGCGGATGTAAACAGCATTCTGCCTGACTCGGCCCGGTCCATCTAATGAGGTCCAGAGCACGCTTGGCACTGCTTTTTTGCCCAGCGGGTGAAGAATAAAATAATTGTTTTTGCTGAGCTCAGGTGCCTCTGAGAGATTTTCCAATGTGGCACAGGATGGAACCTGGCACATGGGGTCCGGAGGATTAAGGAAATAACCCTGCAGTGAAAAGGAGGAAGGCCTGAACAAAGAGAGTAGATGAAATAGGAAGGGACAGATTTAGGGATGGAGTTCTCATTTCCCTCTCTTGGGGCTGCCCAGGTCCTGCACAGCAAGCATTTTTCTGGCTACTGTTTAAGAAAACCAACCGGTCTGTTTATTATGGTGGAGGGATCCACACAGTACACAGTATACCCCAGGTGACGGTGAATATAAACGAACTGCACACTCAAATTGACCCCCAGGGCAAATTGGAACTCTGAGCTTACATTTTTATTTGTTCCCCAATTTAAATTTTCTCAGATCCAGCATGATACGTCATCTGAACTGCCTTGCATGACACTGAAATTGGGTCCTTTAACACAATTTGAGTAACACGGAAGTAGGTAGTAGCCTCTTTTTTTTTTAAAGCAGTTGTAAAAATTTGGTAGTGACTGCACTCAGAAGACTGTGAATTCTAGTTATAAGAATGTATTTGTCAAATTTCCCTCTCTTTTTTTTTTAATGTATTTTATTGATTTTTTTTTACAGAGAGGAAGGGAGAGGGATAGAGAGTTAGAAACATCGATGAGAGAGAAACATCGATCAGCTGCCTCTTGCACACCCCCTACTGGGTATGTGCCCGCAACCAAGGTACATGCCCTTGACCGGAATCGAACCTGGGACCCTTGAGTCCGCAGGCCGACGCTCTATCCACTGAGCCAAACCAGTCAGGGCAAATTTCCCTCTCTTAAAAGGATTATAGCATGTGCCCTAAATTGTTGAATCCATGAATCTGTGAATATTAATATCTCCTTAAACTCATCCTCTAGTTACCTCTAATTCCAATCTTTTGCTTGTTATCCTCACATATAAAAACAAAAACCTTCTCCACAAACAACATCTCTAATCCTGGCCATAACTGAAAGCAAGCCAATGGCTATTCTATTGCTTTCCATTTATTTATTCTTTGTCTTATCTCTAAGGGATTATCCAACTCACTGGGTGTATTAAAAAGGCACCTTTTGCTGAGCACTGTTCTAGTCACTGAAGATGCTGTTGCAAACAAACCAGAGACTTCAAAGAACACATAGTCTAACAGGGGAGAGGAGGGAAACAGAATGCGCTAAGTATTACAATAGAAACAATATGGCATATGGCATAGTGGTTGATCCCAGCTTTGCCTCGCATATAATCTTGGATGAGTTACTTAATCTTTCTGTGCTTCAAATTTTGTATCTGCAAAATAGGGATGATAATGATAGCACCTATTTTGCAGGACAGTTCTATGGATTGAATGAATGAATATGTGTAAAGCCTGGACATCAGAAACACTTAGTGGGTCAGAGGTATATTCCAACAAGGTTAAGCCCAGGAAGAGCCCCTGATAGGCTAGGAGGGCAGTGGTGGTCAGGAAACAAAGATAGCACCCAGGGTTCTGGCTAAGTGGTTAGTGCTGCCATTTACTGAGATTTGGGACAAAGAATGAAGAGAAAGACTCAGGTACGGTGATGAATTCACTTTTGAACCTGTTGAAGGTCTTTTATTACTACTGTCGCTAGGCATTATACCATGTGCTGTATATGAATTATCTATGAATTATCTCATTTAGTACCCACAACAACCCCATCATTATCATTATTACTAATCATTATTTGAGGCACAAAGAGGTAAGTAACTTGCCCAATGCCGTAAAGTTTAGTGAAGGAGCAAGGCTTTGACCTCAAGCAGCTCCTGTGCTTTCTTTTCTGACTTTCTTTCAAGTGGAGATACCCGGTAAAGAGTTGTGTATATGGGTGTGGCATTCTGGGCTAGTGATTTGGATTTGGCTGTCATCAGCAAAGGGTGCTATCTGAAGTGATGGGAAAGGAAATGATGGCCCCAAGACAGTGTATTGAGTGCTGAGAGAAGACAGCTCAAGATAGAATCCCAAAGAATAGCCAACATTTGAGAAAACCTCAAATGAGACTGAGGAGGAGGAGGAGCTGGAATCGTAAGAGGGAACAGCAAAGGAGTGGGAGGGTTTGGCAAAAAGTGAGTGATCTACAGGGTCAAATGCTGCTGAAAAGGCAAGAAAGAAAGGACTAAAAAGTATAGAATGGATTTATCCACAAGGAGATTGCTGGTGACCTTGGAAAGGAAAGATGCAATACCTCCTACATGGTATATACTATGCAGAAATCTGGGAACATAAGGATGAATAAGAAATGTGTCTGACCTAAGGGAACTTTCGCATAGTTCTGTAGGCTCAAAGCCCAAGATCAATGTCAGCAGGTTTGGTTTCTCCTGAGGCCTCTCTTCTTGGCTTGCGCATAGTAGCCTTCTTGCTGCATCCTCACATGATCTTTCTTCTGTGTTCATCGCTGGCTCATCGCAAATTTCCTCTAAGGACATCAGTCATATTGGATTGGGCGCAGTCTAAATGCTTCATTTTAACGTAGTCATCTTTCTAAAGGTGCTATCTCCGAATACAGTCACATTCTGAAGTTCCAGGGATGAGGCCTTTGAAAGGTTAACGTGGTGATACATGGGCAGGCTAAATAGCCATCTCAGATGGTGGATAAAGAAAAAGTGAATTTATTTAAGGGAAGGGGATGAGAAAGGGGATATCCAAGGGGGAGGGTTGCACAGCACCGAGCCAAGGGAATATTGGGTCAATGATGGCAGCAAAAATATACTTAGGACAGTAACATAAGGAAGAGCATAGAAGGAGCAACAGGAAAGCCTAGGCTGGACTGCTTTGGCTCACTGAGAAGTCAGGGAAAAGGGGGCCTTAGAGACAGGTTCAGGGGGTTACCTGGTATGAAGTGCCACTGCCCATTGCTCCCCTGGTTGTAAGCCTCATGGGGTCCCTTAAAGGACAGGGGATAATTGCCTGTGGGGGAAGGAGAGGGAAAAGGAATGGCAGAGGAATATTTCTCTGTTTTTTAAAAAAATTTTTTATATTTTATTGAATTTTTACAGAGAGGAAGAGAGAGCAATAGAGAGTTAGAAACATCAATCAGCTGCCTCCTGCACCACACTCCCTACTGGGGATGTGCCCGCAACCAAGGCACGTGCCCTTGACCCGAACCTGGGACCCTTGAGTCCGCAGGCTGATGCTCTATCCACTGAGCCAAACCGGTTTCGGCTATTTATCTCTTTCTTGCAGGTGGAAAGCTTAGGGGAGGTCTCAGGGAGGGACTTAATAGAATATTCATCAGCTTTCCAGGTGTGCTCTTTCAGGGTCATGGTCTCCGCTGATTGGTTGTTGCCAGGGCAAGGGGTCATTAGTCAATGTGGCTGGTCCTGAGGCAGCCACGGAGTCACTTGGCTGTTGCTGCTTTTCTGGGCCTGGGAGCTGAAGTACAACTGAGGCCTAGATGTTGTCTTTAGGGAGGGAAAGGTGAGGAGGTCTAAACTGCCTGACTGTCGATATGAAATATCTGGGGTCCAAAACCACATGGCCAGTGAATGATATGCCAGAGCAGGACAGGTCACCCTGGGGGCAAGGTCCTTGTGTTCCCAGTTTTGCCCCTTGCTAGGCATCTGGGGCTTTCTGCCCTGGTGTCTGTACCTGGCCCATCGTCCTTGCTCTGCTCGTGTCTAACAGCCTTGAATTCTTTCCTATTCACTGCGCTTGGCTGGAGCCTTACCATCTTTTACTAGTAGGTCTTACGTCATTTCCACAGAGAGACTTCTTTTTACTCTTTGACGGGACCCTGCTTTCCCCCCTGACCATATAGCTCATGATTAAGTGGACTCAAAATGTGTTAGGCCTGTTTTTCACGCCTTTCATTGCATTAATTCATTTAATATTCACAGTAACTTCGTGTCTGTAGGGGACTATCCTATATAATAAAAGCCTAATAGGGGGCAGACGCTCAACCCAGGAGCTTCCCCCAGCCCGCAGGCCCCAGGCCAGCCAAGGCGGGTGCCAGGGGGGGGTCCCCCTATCCCTCCCAGGTGGTTCTGCAGAGGAAGGCCAACTGCAGCAGCAGGGGGTGGAGATGGTGGGGAGCTCGGGGGGGGGGGGGGTAAAGGAGGGGGCTGGTGAGTGGGCAGTGCCAGGCCAGCAAAGGTGGGTGCCAGCAGGGGCCCCACAGATCAGACCTGATTGCCAGCCAGGCCTAGGGACCCTACCCATGCACGAATTTCATGCACCGGGTCTCGAGTTATTATCATAAGCCCCAAGTTGCAGATAGGGAAAGGAAGACAGGATGGCAGAACTGGGATTGCTAACCCAGGAAATCTGGCTTTAGCATCCGTACCCCGATTTATACTGACAGAGTTGATACTTCTTTAGTGATTGTCTCCCTCATTAATCCTCAAGGTCTATGGGAGCAGGGCTGTGTCTGAAAGGTTCAGAGCTTAGCGTCAAGCTTCAGGAGCGTACCTGGCACATAGTAAGTACTCAGGTAATTGAATAAATGAATCGACAATTGAAAAAAAAAATCCAGCTGAAACCGGTTTGGCTCAGTGGATAGAGCATCAGCCTGCAGACTTGAAAGGTCCCAGGTTCGATTCCGGTCAAGGGCACGAACCTTGGTTGTGAGCACATCCCCGGTAGGGAGTGTGCAGGAGGCAGCTGGTCGATATTTCTCTCTCATTGATGTTTCTAACTCTCTATCCCTCTCCCTTCCTCTCTGTAAAAAGTCAATAATTAAAAAAAAAAATAATATATATATATATATATATATATATATATATATATATATATATATATAATTCCAAACTGGGAGGCATCAGGTGCAGAACTGAATCGCCATACTTCGCTTGTAGAAACCGCCTATCTCTGCCTTGACTTCCCACCCAGTGAATCAGGGGAATTGGGGTGGGAGGACCCCAATTCCCACAAAGTGGCTGGGAAAATGGAGTCTGAACACGAGTTTCCTCCACTGGAAGATGGCACCGGGTGGTGGCGTGGGACAAAGGGATACAAGGCTCTTTTCTCCATTTCGGAGCGGTGTTGAAGCTTCCAGACGTAGGCTCCGATTTCTCCCCGTGAAAGCGCTCAGGGAAATGTGTGGACTGAGCCCCAGGGCGGCTGAGCCTCAGGCTCCGCCAGGAGCGGAGAGGGGCGGTGCCGCGGGAGGGGCGGAGTCGCGGTCCGGCCTCAGCAGGCCCCGCCCCCGGGCCGGCGGAAGCGGGCCCAACCTCGCCTCCCAGACTTGGGCGTGACCCCGAGGGCGCACGCGCGCGCACTGCACGCTGGGAAAGCGCCCGCGCGGCGGCCATTTTGTCTTATCGGCTTCTATTTGGAGGAGGCTTTTTCGGCCAGCGTGCCGGCCGGAGAGGTTGGCGACGGTGTCGCCGGCGTTTTCTTCAGTGGGTGCCAGGGCTGGTGGGAGCAGCCGCTCGAGGGAAGCACCATGATTTCGGCCGCGCAGTTGTTGGATGAGTTAATGGGCCGGGACCGAAACCTGGCCCCGGATGAGAAGCGCAGCAACGTGCGGTGGGACCACGAGAGCGTAAGTCCCGCGGGCCTTGGGCCTGTGCCCGGGCGCCGTGGGGGAGGGGAGCGGCGCGGGCTTGGGCCCGCCGGTCCCGCGGCTCGACTCAGGGCGGGGGCCGGGACCCGCGACGCTGTCGGGTGTCTGACCCCTTGGCCGGCGGGAGCCGAGAGCATGGCCCAGGAGGGAGGAGTCTGCCGGGCCCGGGGAGAAGGGAAGATTTGTTTTTGTTTTGGTATCGAGGAAGCGTAGAGGAGGACCCTGGGCAGAAGTGAAGAGAACCTTAATGAGGCGGGGAAACGCGGGGAAGGAGTTATTATATCAGAGGCCCCAGCGTCTTCATTTCATAATGGAATAGGGAGAAGGACAGATTCTTCCGTTATTTGGGCTGAGCGACGTCGTTAGACCGACATTTCTGGCCAGGATTAGTGGTCAAGGAGCCGTGTATTATTTCAGTAACGGTCCAGTTTCTGAATGGAGGCTTGTATGGGGAAATGAATCTTTAAAAGAGGTCATAACTTGGTAGGGTTTACCCGTGTTTCTAAATGTTTGTTGTTTGACAGCAGTACGTTCTAGTGAGCGCTTGTCAAGGCTTTTCCTTGCACAGAAAACTCACTTGGTTCTCTTAACCCTACGAGTAAGGGTAAATGTTGTAACCCCAGTTTCACAGATGAGACTTGAGAGGCTCACCCAAGATCTGTTGGCAAGTTAAGTGGCGAAACCAAATCTTTGTGATCCTGCTCACCATTCTGTGCAATTGGTTCTCTGAAAATACCATAATGTAGTTCAGGTGTTTTGAACATGGAGCATAACGGTTATTTGAAGTCTTACCTGAAGAACAGATGTAGGATTTTAATTTTACTTGGCTTGCAGTTATAATCAAACAACATGGTAATTTAAAGGCAGTTGCTAATCAAAATATGAAGGAATGGTTAAACAGATACAAATTTTTTTTTTAAAGTTAGTTGCTTACTTTTTAAACACAGGCTTTGGTCAGAGTAAAATCTCTTTGGCAATGCATGAAAACAAGTTAAAATAAGTGTGTGTTTAAAGGATAGGGATGCTACCTGATTCCAAAGTAAGTGTGAAGTGTTATGGTAGAATTCGTTGTGTGGTGTCAGATTCACATATTTAGCATTGACCTCAAGAGAAGTGAAGCTTTTAGAAAGTTTGTAGGTTTTTAATATTTTGGGGGTTTTCCCCTTGTCTAAATAGGAGACAGTAATTTTGTTTGTCTTGACCCTCTTTTTTTGTAGGCATTTCTTTTTCACAGTGAAGTAACTTTTTCTTTTACCACTTAACTCAGTAATTTTGCCATCTAAGCTTTCCCCCCAAAAAGGACATTATGATTTAGTTGATGTACAAAAAAGACAATTAGCAATTTTGAATCAAAGGGAAAATTGCTTTTGATTGCCTCCTTGTGGACTGGAGCAGCCTCTGCCTGTACCTCCTTGGTTTTTTGAACAGTGTTGTGGAGAAACTTTGTTTCTGAGGTGGTATTTATTCCCACATTGCATTATGTGTTACAGGTTTATAACATTAGCATTGAGGCTCTCAGAATAGCAATTTAGGTTTTATGTCATCTCAGCTGTAATAAATCCGATTCCTTTTCAGTTTTAGTGCATCTCGCTGATTTAAACTTTCGGTACTTGTCACCAAAATATTTTATGACTTTAATGACAGATTGCACTTCATTCCAGATTCAGGGATTTGAAAAAGTCAATTACTAGTATTTCTGATTCAGGACTGCAGGGAAAAGGTTGGCATTGACCAGGAACAAAGCACATGGCCTCTTCTAAATAAGTCAGAATTACTGTAGGGTATAATAAAGCTGGGGAAGTTGGTGGCATCACTTCCGGGTCATTTGGCTATTTTATGCTGGCTGTTAGTGCTAAAATCTTGGAGTAATGGATAACTCTTGCATATAAATGTAAGGGTTTCACCATCACTGTAACCTGATATTTCAAAATATTTTTCCATTTCTATTCCTATTGTAATTGAAAATTTTTCTTTGCAAGTTTTGCACTAGTTGGGGAAAGCAATCTCGGCTGAATGAGGTTATTTTGTTTAATGATTGAAATGGCTTTTACCTTAGTGGGTGTTTTTTTTATTTTGTTTTTTAGTTTTAAAAAATTTATTGATTTGAGAGAAAGAGAGAGAGAGAAGGGGTGAGGGGAGAGTCGACATCAATTTGTTGTTCCGTTTATTTATGCATTCATTGGCTGTTTCTTGTATGTGCCCTGACCAGGGATCGAACCTGCAACCTTGGTTTATCAGGACGTTGCTCTTAACCGGCCAGGGCTTTATTTATTGTTAAAAGTAGTTCCTAGATGTCTATATTGGACCTGTATAATTTGTTTTAAATGTGGATTTCTGCATCTCACCCCTGTCCCCCTTCTAATTATGCGTGTCTGGGGGAAGGCTCCAGAAATCTGCATATTTTATAATGGCCTCTTAAGCATTCATTCTGCTGCTTCCTAACCCACCTTTTAGTCCTGGGTTCTTCCTTGTGAGCAGCACTTGGGAAAGCTCGTTTTCAAGTGTAAGATGCATCTGTGATACAAATTATCGACCTTTCATTTATTTGTAATGATGTATATATTACCACTATCAAAATTGAGTCTTGGGAAGGGCCTTTTAGTACTTAACAGGCGTTTCCAACTTCTTTGCAGATTGCTTTGGATTTGAAAGTTTTCAGCTGAAGTGAAATCAGCCTTAATATTGTTCCAAGGATTCATCGACACACCTTTTTGCCTCGTTTGTTAATATTTTATTCCTTGAGATTGTATTTTGCGTTGAAAAGTTTTGTTAATCTTAGCCAACCTCAGTAATGAGGAAAGCATATGATTTTAACTGCCTAGTGAGAGCAACTTTCAGTTAGTGTCCACATAAGATTTCAGTGTTTGCCAGAGAAAGCACTAGAAGCCTTGTTATTATCAGAATTGATAAGAATTTAGAAGTTCAAAATGAGATTGTTACATTATAGATCTCAACCCAAACGTGAAATTATGTAACTGTTGACTTAACTCTGACTCTAATTATACCTAAAATGGGATTCCTTTTATCTTTTATCAAATTGAAGTGTGCCCTCTGTTCTGTGGAAGTTTAATTATTTAAAAAGGGAATTGAGCCCTGGCCCAGGTAGCTCAGTTGGTTAGAGCATCATCCTGACATGGCAAGGTTGGGGGTTCGATCTCAGTCAGGGCACATAAAAGCAGTAACCAATGAATGCATAATTAAGTGGAACTACAAATCAATGTTTCTCTGTCCCTCTCTCTAAAACATTTTTTAAAGGGGGAAATTGAATGTTCTTTTCTAAAATCTTGAAAACGTTAGCAAACATTGTCATCGACTTTGGAAGTTACTTAGAAAAGAAAAAAACAGTTAAGACTTCTGTCCACGTTTTTACTTGTGAACTTTCAAATATTTTACTAGATAATTTTAATTCAGAGCCACCAAAATGTTCTTCTGTCAGAAGTGCAGGCATTTATTTCCTGCCTTACTCTATGCATGGTATGTAAGTGTTGAGCTTCTCGGAATTGCCAGCAGTCTGTGTGTTAATATGTGTTCTTCACTGCTGCTTGCTTTTTCTCCTCAAAACATATATAAGGAGTAGGGTGAATAGTATGAGCTTCCATGTACCCATACCCAATATGACATTATAAACACATGGCCAATATTATTTCCTCTATATTCTCTGCCCCTTCCATTATCTTGGAGAATTCATCACGTCAACCTTAATGATATCATTAAGTATTTCTAAAATACAGACACTAAAAAAAAGGACAATACTATTATGATACTGAAAATGTTAAGGTATTTGATTGATTGCTTTAGGGAAAATGTGGGTACGTACTGTATCATTAGACTCGATTTCTTCACAAGGGGAGAAAGTAGCTTAAGTTAGTAATGTAGTGCTTCCTTATTTTATGAATTATGCTTAATTTTCTCATTTATTACTTGTAAGTTGGAGAAATTCCTGCATTCATTTATTCAACAAAAGTGTATTGCTCTTAAGCTATAGTAGTATAGCATAGTGTAGATACAGCACTTGGCCTGAGAGAACACCAGTCTGGTGGCAGGTATGAAGGAGTAAATGCATTTCCATAACCCAATGTGGTAAGAGTCCCGGGGGAGAAGAGCACAAATGAGAGGTGCACCTAACCCAGCCTGGGGTATTCGGGAAGGGCGTCCTAAAGTGACCCTTAAATACTGGGACCTAAAGGATTGGTAGGAATTAGCCTGAAGGAGTGGGAGAGAAGACAAGTGTTACTAGGGGCTGGAGAAAGTCATAGGCCTGAGGAATCTTAAATAGTGTTACAGCTGAGGCCCTTGTGGGTTTTTTTGGGGGGGGGGGTTGGGGGGATTGTGCATGTGGCTAGATGGGCATGCTATGGAAAATTGATTAAAATTTTACCAACAGTTTGTGTGGGCAGTAAAAAGACTGAACCATAACTGCAAAGGTGTATATGTGATAAAAGGCATGCAAATGAATGACAATAGAAAGTGTGAACATGGTATAGTTGAACCCTGACACTGTATGTTATCAGGGACTGAATATTTTTGTTGTAAATTCTTACAGTAAACATTTTCTCTTTTGAAAAGTATAATTGTCATTCACACCACACGGCTATTGTTGTGTTGGCTGTTGTCATTTTTTTAATTTAACAATCTTAAGGGAAAAGAGGTCAGTGCCCCTGACTAAATTTGGGTATTGCATGTCTTAAAAATTCTTTTTTTAAAAAAAAAAAATATATTGTATTGATTTTTTACAGAGAGGAAGAGAGAGGGATAGAGAGTTAGAAACATCGATGAGAGAGAAACATCGATCAGCTGCCTCCTGCACACCCCCTGCTGGGGATGTGCCCGCAACCAAGGTACATGCCCTTGACTGGAATCGAACCTGGGACCCTTGAGTCCGCAGGCCGACGCTCTATCCACTGAGCCAAACCGGTTTCGGCTTAAAAATTCTTTTGGTACCACGGTTGCAAATGGTGCAACCGTGGTGGAAGTGAGATTACAAAGTGACAGGTATTCTTTTTTTTTTTTTTTACCCCATCAGTAAAATTTCCAGGTATTCCTGATCTTTAAATGAAAAAATGTATATGACAGTTTCAAAATAACAGGTTAACTGTTGCCAACATGATAAATTTAAAATGGGAGTAGAGTATCAAAAACAGAAATTGGATGTTATGTTTATTATGACTTGGTTCTGTAAATTGGTTCTGGTCTTTAACAATGTTAGAACAATAAGAACAATGTAGGGTGTTTTGGTGGGTTTTTTTAATATAAATAAATATTTCTTTTTTTCTGGATATCTTCCCATATTTTGTTGTTGCTATTGGGGGGGGGGGAGTGGTTAGTGATTTTAAAAGCTGGTATCTCTTCCTTAGTCTTACATATCTCACTGACATGCAGGAGTCCAGAGGCCACTAATCACCTAACTAATAATGGTCTAATAAATGAAATTGTTCTTACACTTACTTGGTTGAAAGATGAAGGTCCAGAAATGAGAAAACAGTTATTTGGCACCTTTTCCTATATAGTTTTAAAACTGAAAATTTTTTAAAAGTTAAGCACCTTTGTTTTTCTTTACTAGGTTTGTAAATATTATCTCTGTGGTTTTTGTCCTGCGGAATTGTTCACAAATACTCGTTCAGATCTTGGTAAGTGAATTTTCTATGTAACTCTTAATCAAATTTATGATTTAAAATGGCACTTTACCATTCTGAAAAGTTTTCTCTTAAAGGATTGTTGATAAAGAAATTTCTTTCCTGGCTTAGATTTTTTAATGTATTAATAAATGTCAGTTTAGTTAATTATACATGTTTGTTTACATTCCCTCCTGAATCCTATGCACTAAAATGAAATTTTAAAAACAAAAATGGTATAAATGGAAGAGGAGATAACATTAGAGATGTCAACAAATTTTTGGAAGATGACAAAGTGGATGGAAGAGTAGCAACAAACTCAACAGAGCAGAGAAACCTGTACCCTAAAATTTAGCCTACAGAAGGGGATATTAAACCGAAATGAGTGTTCGATCAGCAAAACTGTGGACAGGCTCAGGATTTGGAGGCACCAGGTACCATAGAAGGCAGAGTTGAGTCACGGGACTGAAAAGGAAAAGTCTAGTTAAGGGTTTTTCCACCTTGACATTTGACATTTTGAGCTGAGTAATTTTCTTGTTTTAGGGGTCTGTCCTGTGTTTTGTGGGATGTTTAGCAGCATCCCTGGCCTCTAGCCTCTAGATGCCAATAGCACCCCCAATTGTGACAACCAGAATGTCTCCAGGCACTGCCAAATGTCCTGGAGGAGACGACGTAATCCCCCTCTGTTGAGGACCACTAGTCTAGGTGATCCAGCTCTTAAAACCTGTGCATATGGTGATTCTTCCTCTCTCATTAAAGAGACTCTAGTTCAACTGGACCACAAGATTAAAAATAAAATTATCCCAAGGATTGTACATAACTAGTATTGTTTTAGAGCCATAAAAGAGAAGTTCGCTAAGCACAATGCTTGCCCTATAGCATTAGGAGCACATTAGGGCTGGAAGAGGCTAGATATTGGGACTCCAGACATAGCACAGGGCAGTAAAGAGTAAAATTGAAGACTGTGAGAGATTAACTGAGTCTATATTCTTAATAGTGGGGTTTTCCATTCCCTCCTCTGCCCTGTTCCTAGAAGAATACAGCCAGATGTTTTTCCCCAGGCAGAAGAGAAGAGGATTCTTTAGAGAAAGTGAACAGTTCCAGAGAAGTGATCTACAGGTACTGATCCTTGGGGAGTCTTTCTAAAAGAAAGTCTTGATGCCTGATTTTCCAGTGGGTAAAGCTCCTGTTAGTTGACAAACCCTGTCTGTGCATACCAACTTCCAGTCAGATGTTGGAAGTGTTTTCCAGGCAAGGACACCAGTCAGACATTGAAGAAAACCTTCAACATGAAAGATTAACCAAAAATAACAGTAAAAAAGAATTTAGTGGAGTTAGAGATAAGGAAAATGGAAGAAAATTTAAAAGTTTTAACTAAATTTAGTGTCAGAGAAATTAGAAGATATCAGGAAGAATAGGATGCTATATAAAAATGAAACTTTTGAAAAACCAAAAAGAGCTCTTAAAATTAGAACTGGAGAAATTTGAAATGAAATCAGTGGAAAATTTTGAGAATAAAATCAAGAAAATTTGCTGGAGTGTTGGGTAATCAGACAGAAAAGATTTAAAATATTAGCCCACCTCTCTTCATAGCTGAAATAAGAGGCTAGGTAGAGAAAACAGGAGAACAATTTTAAATTTTGCAATACTGAAGGATGTTAGTCTCTAGATTGAATGTGGTCTTCATGTACTCAGCGCAGTGAGTGAAAAAGATCCATACCAAGAAGACACACCATTGTGAAATTTCAGAAGATCTTGGGGGTGGGGCACACAAGATTGTGAATCAGACTGGCTTCAGGTTTGTCAGTAACAGCACTGGAAGCTTGAAGACATTGGAGAAACACCCTGAGGATTCTGACTGGAAAATATTTTTATCTAGGTTGGCTTTATGGCCAAAGGTGAAAGTGTGAGGGTGAAAAGAGATTTTCTTTTTTCAGACATACAAGGTCTCAACAAATATATCTCCCATGAACCTTTTCCCTGGAAACTCCGCCAACACAAGGGCATAAACCAAGGAGAAAAACGAGATCCAGTATACCGTATTCAATACAGAACAAAAAAGGAATTTCTTAGGATGACAACTCTGTTAGTGAGCTTAGAAAATAAGCAGCCCATATTGAAGAGAACAGAAAATTCGTGGAAGAAACTGAAGCTGATTTTCTGATGTGTTTTGAGTCTTGAGGGAAGTTATTGTTGAGATAGTTTTCTATTGCTGAGTTAAAGTGTTTGAGAAGAATTTGGAAGTAAATAGGAAAATGAATTCTAACAAAGTATGAAGTGTATTCAATGTCATTATAATGCATCTTTTGTTGGCTCAGCAGTTAATAGTACTTACATAGTCAAAATATAAACACTGAATAGTTATTTAATCTAAAATTTTGATGCCCAACATCAATTAAAATAAGCATAGAATTTATGACTATATGGATACTTTATAAATATCCAGAAGAAACAATACTTTATAAATATCCAGAAGAAACGACTAACAGTTAAAATTGGTAGCCTTTTAGAGGTGGGAAGGGATGAGACTAGGGTGCTAGTCTTGTACTGTTTGACTACATGTACAAATATTCAAAATTAACAAGATGTCAGTGGTGATTCTGACCGGTAGTACACCCTCATCAGTTTTTTTCTTGGGTGGCAGTAAGGAACAATTTTCTCTTTCCTCCCACTCTCTCTTTTCTTAACATACAGTTGCTCTCCATTATACTGATCTCTAAGACTAAGGAAAACAGTGTTCATGTGCTTATTTGGGCATGTTGCTTCATGATTCATTAGGCTCGATTTAGGTACCTACAGACTACTCAAATGATAAAATGAATCTTTTTCCCTTTTTTTGAAGAAGGAACTTCTTTTTATTTTAGCAAGAGGAAAAGTTGGTAAGGTCACCAATGCTTGTGTACATTCCTATTTCTCTCTTTTTTTTCCTTCAGGTCCATGTGAAAAAATTCATGATGAAAATCTACGAAAACAGTAAGTTACCTTTTTTTGCGGGGTGGGGTGGGGTGGGGTGATGTCATCCCCCATCTCCCTTCCTCCCAGTCATTATTGGTTTAAAGAGGAAAAGGATTGAAGAAATAATTGGAAATAGTGTAAAATGAATGCCTGATAGAGGTCCGTCCTATTCATTAGTTGGGGGTGGTGGAAGGTCATAGCTTCCAATAATGATAAGTCCCAGCTGCTTATTGACACCCTGGTTTTATAAATGAGACTTGTCCAGGTCACAGATCAAATACAGTAGAAGAGCTGGTATTGAAGCACCTAGATTTGCCTGATTGTAAAACCTATGCTCTTAACCAAACATAATGTTAAATACTACCTTCCCTTTACCAGGAGGGAGGGCCAACTAGAAAATCGCTTCTTAAATACCTAGTTTACCTTTTTGACTAAATGCAACTATGGGACTTGTTAAGGTAGAATATGTGAGTTGTAATGATAGAGATCTGGAAAAAATTTTAATGTTTGTTTATTTTCGTTTTTATCAGGTATGAAAAGAGTTCTCGTTTCATGAAAGTCGGCTATGAGAGAGATTTTCTTCGATACTTACAGAGCTTACTTGCAGAAGTAGAACGTAGAATTAGACGAGGCCATGCTCGTTTGGCATTATCTCAAAACCAGCAGTCCTCTGGGGTGAGTATAAATTAATTTACAGTCTTTGTAAAGTGTCCTTGTTCTCTGGAGAACTTTCTAGTATTGAAACTTGTGTTCAAGTTCATTCATTACTTTGTGTTCTTTTAGAACAGTGGTTCTCAACCTTTCTAATGCCACGACCCTTTAATACAGTTCCTCATGTTGGGGGTCACCACAACATGAGGAACTGTATTAAAGGGTCGCGGCATTAGAAAGGTTGAGAACCACTGTTTTAGAATGACATAAAACGTATTTAAAAGGCATTTTTTCAATCTTTATTAGTAAACTAGAGGCCCGATGCACGAATTGTGCAAGAGTAGGCATGTTGCTTCCTCTGGCTGCCGGCACCCGGGACCTGGGCTTCCCTTTGGCCCGGCTTGGTCAGGAAGGAAGTCTGGTCTAATTAGTACATTACCCTTTTATTATTATAGATGTAGTACTGATTTTGCTAATCATAAGATTTTTTCTCTTAAATATCAGTAACTATGTAATTGACTAACAGAAATTGAAGATAACTGAGTTACTATCCTTGTGATTCAACATTTTAATTATTAAATACAAATATGTGAGAATTTGAATACATATTTTTGTTCTTTAATGTTTGATAATCCATTTTATTGTCTTCAATAGGCAGCTGGCCCAACAGGCAAAAACGAAGAAAAAATTCAGGTTCTAACAGATAAAATTGATGTACTCCTGCAACAGGTAAGAACTGTGTGCATTAGTGTCAGGAAATACTTAGAATAAACATTTAACCAAAGAAGATAGGAGGTTGGCAAATAAATATGTATAAAGGTGCTCAACATCCTTAGGAAAATACAAATTAAAGCCACAACAAGATACTTGTTGTACACCTATCAGAATAGCTAAAATTAAAAAGGCTGACCATACCAAGTGTTAGTGAAGATGTGGGCAAACTGGAACTATTGTACACTGCTGGTGGAATATTAAATGGTACAACCACTTTGTGGAAGAGTTTTATATATTTCTTAAGAAGGTAAAGGAGATACCATGAGCCATTTCACTACTAGATATTTATCCAAGAGAAATAAAAATATGTTTACACAGAGTTGTATACCAATGTATACAATGTGTATGGCAACTTTATTCATAGTAGGCAAAAAACAAAACCCCCCAACTAAAATGTCTAACAGGTGAATGGATAAATTATGATGTATTCATGCAATGGAATACTACTTGGTAATAATATTAAAAGAACTAGAAGACCAGTGCATGAAAATTCGTGCACGGGTAGGGTCCCTAGGCCTGGCCAGCGATCAGGGCCGATCTGTGGGACCACTGGCAGGGTGATTGGGGCCTCTGCTTGCACCCGCCTTGGCTGGCCTGGCGCCGCCTGCTCGCCAGTCCCACTCCCTGCTGCCACCACCGGTCGGGGCCTGTGGGCAGGGGGCAGCTCCTTTGTTGAGCCTCTACCCCCTGGTGGTCAGTGCATGTCATAGCGACCAGTCTTTCTGCCATTCAGTTTGCATATTAGGATTTTATATAGATAGATTACATGTAATAGTAATTAGGCTGAGTGAAAGAAGCCAGGCCACAGCCTCTCCCTCCCCCCCCCACCCGCCAGAGTGCATAGTTCCACTTACATAAAATTTTACAAAATGCAAATAATCTATAGTGAAAGAAAGCAAATCAGTGGTTGCTTGGGGAGAAGATACTACAGAAGCATAAGGAAATCTGTTGGGGTGATGGATGTTTTCATTAGATGACTGTATTGGTTTCATGTGTGTCAAAACTTACCACATTGTGCACTTTAAAATAAGTAGCTTATTACATGTCAAGTATACTTTCTTAATGCTATAAAAAATCAAAAGGGTAAATTGAACACGGAGACTTCAGTGAACAAAAACAGAAAGACCCAAACAACCATGCTAATGAAGCATGGCGGGGGGTGGGGGGAGATATTTGGATGATTTCGTTAGAAAGGAGCTTGAATGTGTTTATTTGTTTTAATCCCCCCTAGATTGAAGAATTAGGATCTGAAGGAAAAGTAGAAGAAGCCCAGGGAATGATGAAATTAGTTGAACAGTTAAAAGAAGAGAGAGAATTGCTTAGGTCCACAACATCGGTGAGTAGCATCCTCATTTTGATTTACCCAGGCTGTTTGCTGTGAATTACTAGAACCCATTTTTGAGACCCTCTATAAACAATTTTCTAGTGTTCTCCATCAAGAATCGGCAAACTTTTATCACAAAGGGCTGCATAGCCCTAGCTGGTTTGGCTCAATGGATAGAGCTTCAGCTTGCGGACTGAAGGGTCCCAGGTTCGATTCCGGCCAAGGGCACATGCCTGGGTTGTGGGCTCGATCCCCAGTAGGGGGCATGCAGGAGGCAGCCAGTCAGTGATTCTCATCATTGATGTTTCTATCTCTCGCTCCCTCTCCCTCTCTAAAATCAATAAAATATATATATTTTTTAAAAGGGCTGCATAGTGAATATTTTAGATTTGCAAGCCACGCTGTCCTGAGGCAGCTACCTAGCTGTGCCTTTATAAAAGCAGCTTTAGACAATACATAAAGAAATGGGTGAGGCTTTTTATCCAATAAAATTTTATTTACAAAAGTAGGCCTCTAGCTGCTGGCTTGCCAACTGGTGTCTTATATCATCATGTGTACTCTTGGGTTTATTGTTGTACGCCTATCAGAATAGCTAAAATAAAAAAGACTGACCATCTTATTTGTGGTTTTTTGTTGTTAAAATAAGTTACTCAGTACATATTAATCTTGAATATTGGTATACTCTGAAAGTATCTTCAGCTTTTAATAAACTGTCTTAATTAGAGAATATGTATTCATGGATATTGATGGTAGAATATAATTGGTTCCCAACTGCTGACTAGGATATGTTCAGATTATGTTCAGTTAGTGCCTTAATGATTTTTTAAAAAAATATATTTTATTGATTTTTTACAGAGAGGAAGAGAGAGGGAAAGAGAGTTAGAAACAGCGAGAGAGAAACATCGATCAGCTGCCTCCTGCACACTCCCCACTGGGGATGTGCCCACAACCAAGGCACATGCCCTTGACCGGAATCAAACCTGGGACCCCTCAGTCCGCAGGCCGACGCTCCATCCACTGAGCCAAACCGGTTTCGGCGCCTTAATGATTTTGAAAAACATTTTTAGTATGGAGGTGACACCTTTAGCCTATTGAACCTAAGCAAAAAAATGAACTTACAGAGTATAAAATAGGTACCTTTCTTTTTTTTAAAATATTTTATTGATTTTTTTACAGAGAGGAAGGGAGAGGGATAGAGAGTTCGAAACATCGATGAGAGAGAGTTAGAAACATCGATCAGCTGATAGAGAGTTTGAAACATGGATCAGCTGCCTCCTGCACACCCCCTACTAGGGATGTACCTGCAACCAAGGTACATGCCTTTGACCAGAATTGAACCTGGGACCCTTGAGTCTGCAGGCCGATGCTCTATCCATTGAGCCAAACCAGTCAGGGCAAATAGGTAGCTTTTTTTTTTTTTTTTAATTTCTTTATTAAGGTGTCACATATTTGTCCTCATCCCCCCATTCCCATCCCACACCCCTCCCCACGGATACCCCCACCCTCCAATAGGTAGCTTTTTAAAAAAGATAAACTTTTTCAAAGATAGTGCAGGTAATTCAATGGTTACAGTTGAGCAGTGAGGACTCAGCATTGCCTGGATGAGACGAAGGTGGTTACTATTGTCACCCTTCCCCTCTCTAAAAGTATACCATTTGCTGCTCGGTATTATGGCTGGGGGAAATGGGAAATGGCAGTTCACAAAAGTAAAAGTCTGTTCTAAATGTTAAGTATTCTTTTGGGGTTTATTTGTTTTCTCTTCCTCAGACATTCTTATAACTGATTTATCATTTTAGACAATTGAAAGTTTTGCTGCCCAAGAAAAACAAATGGAAGTTTGTGAAGTGTGTGGAGCTTTTTTGATAGTAGGAGATGCCCAGTCCCGGGTAGATGACCATTTAATGGGAAAACAGCACATGGGCTATGCCAAAATTAAAACTACTGTAGAAGAATTAAAAGTAAGTTTCTTTTAAACATATATTTTAGCAATAGCTAACACTATATTTTATTATGGCTAAAGATTGATTATATAGATATAAACCTCTTGGTGATATTTTGTTAGTGTGTCGTTTGAGGCAGTGATGATCCCTATAAAATTTTGCTTAATCAGTTAGATTAGAAAACTAGTTTCTGCACTCCATGAAATTGGGGAAAAGAATTTTCCTGAGGATTTAGTCACATAATGATATGTATGTGGTGGTGGAATTTCCCGTTAGGGCATAAAATTTTCTAAGTTGGTTTACAAATGCTCCATGTTAGGTAACCATTGTTTGACAATGTCTTTAAAGGCTATAGCTCTAAAAATATTTATTTCCTTAGGAAAAGTTAAGAAAAAGAACTGAAGAACCTGATCGTGATGAGCGTTTAAAAAAAGAGAAGCAAGAACGAGAAGAAAGAGAAAAAGAGCGGGAGAGAGAAAGGGAAGAAAGAGAAAGGAAAAGACGAAGAGAAGAGGAAGAGAGAGAGAAAGAAAGGGCTCGCGACAGGGAGAGAAGAAAGAGAAGTCGTTCACGAAGTCGCCACTCTAGCCGAACTTCTGACCGAAGATGCAGCAGGTCTCGGGACCACAAAAGATCGCGAAGTAGAGAAAGAAGGCGAAGCAGGTTTGTAGAACACGTGAGACAGTGCCTGGCGCACAGTGAGTGTACTAGTAAAAACAGTAGTAATTACTAGTGTTATTCCTTGGTACTTGGGCTGGTTTTCAGTATCATTGAGCACGAGGATGGATTATGAAAGTTGAATCAGTGAACTTAATCCATCTTCCGAGACAAATTCTTGGCAATTCCCATCAGTCTGGGGAGGTTTGAGGCAATTTTACTTAGGAAATGAGTTTACTAGGTGGTCTTTTAAATGCTTCTCTTCTCAATGGCCCTAAGAAAACATTTAAATCAAGTTTTTTTAGGTAAGATGATCTACTTTTGCTTTGAACAACATCAAGCATAATTAAGAACTAAAACATGTAACTAATTCTTTAAAAACAAAAATATGAAATTAAAATTTTAAATTAGAGTTGTGATTAAAGAAGAGGGGTCAAAGAGCATGATAACTATCTTAGCACTATTTGAAAAATTGAAGTTCGATTTTCAATTAAGATTTCTAGTGTAAATGGGTTTAGTAAATTATATTCATTTGCCTTTTAAGGGGAAATTTAGTTTAATCTTGGTATTTATTCAGTGGTATATAATTTTTCTCCTTGTGATATCAGCTGAAACTGCTTTCCTTTCATTTTAAATTATTAAGAAGTAGAGATCGCCGAAGAAGCAGAAGCCATGATAGATCAGAAAGAAAGCATAGATCTCGTAGTCGGGATCGAAGAAGATCCAAAAGCCGGGATCGAAAGTCATACAAGCACAGGAGCAAAAGTCGGGACAGAGAACAAGATAGAAAATCCAAGGAGAAAGGTTAGTTTATGTGAGAATTTTACTCAAGTACTATTTTTACACTCTTGCCGCCTCAATCTTCTTTGAAATGGCAGGGTTCCATTTTCAAGCTATCCTCCTTTTCACTTATTAGTGATCACCATTCAGTGGGAGACAGGCATTATTGTCCCCTCTCCTGCTCTAATTTGTGAGAATGACAGTTGACCTGGTGTTTTCTTAGGACACATTAAAACTACATTATTC
Organism: Cnephaeus nilssonii; assembly: GCF_951640355.1. Classification (NCBI taxonomy): domain Eukaryota; kingdom Metazoa; phylum Chordata; class Mammalia; order Chiroptera; family Vespertilionidae; genus Cnephaeus; species Cnephaeus nilssonii. Next base: position 12,148,102 of record NC_137090.1, read on the forward strand.
AATTTATAACCTGAAGTCTTACCTAGATTATTCTAAGTATTACATTACCTTTCAGGGTTTTTAAGCTGTAAATATATTGACTTGGTTATTGGCAGCATTTAAAAAAAAATCTGCTGTAGTGTTCCATAATATGTCTTGCAGAGTAAATGTACACTGTTGCGTTGGTCCTTATGTGTAACATTCATGTACCTCAGTAATTAACTTTTTTAAATATATATTTTTATTGATTTCAGAGAGGGAGAGATAGAAACATCAATGATGAGAGAGAATCATTGATCGGCTGCTTCCTGTACGCCCCCTACTGGGGGGTTGAGCCTGGAACCTGGGCATGTGCCCTTGACTGGAATCAAACCTGGGACTCTTCAGTCCGCAGGCCAATGCTCTCTATCCACTGTGCCAAACCAGCTAGGGCAGTAATTAACTTCTCAGTTCACAGAAGTTGAATATCTTACCATGTGTTTTAACCATATTTTCTATTGAAACATCATGCTGTTTCCTCTCTACTTTGTTTTCTGTGGCATTTTAGTATTTGGTTTATTGTGCACTATTAATGGACTGTCTCATTTGTCTTTGGCATGTTTTCACAAGGATATTTTCATCCTTTAACTTAGCCTTTATTGAAAGATAATTCTTTGAATCATAGAGGTCTTTCTGCATTTTCTTCAGATTCTTTGAGCATCTTTTATTTTATATTAATTGTTCTGCTTTGCATGACATTTAGGAATGAGAGGGCCTATTTCTAATTTTCTTGGCTCTGCTTGTTCCATACTGTTCTTCCTGTGTCCATGTTTGATCACCACATAATATGTGTGCTGCTGTTGGAGTTTCTTGTACTGGACTTTCATGTGGTACTCGTCTATCATTTTCTTTTATGGAACTAGCTTGTTCTGGTTTTTTTGGGTTGGAGGGGGTCAGACTTGGGTGTTTGCTAGAGTGAATTAGAGAACTAGCAGCGCAAACAGTAAACTTTTTTTTTGTCTTTTGCTTATATTTTTTCTTAAATCAGTTCACTATCTTTTAAAATATATTTACATATATTGGCTTTTTCTACAACATGGAGCAAATGTTAAAAAGTAGGAAACAGGAACAGCTTTTTTAAACTCCATGAGCTTTAGTATTTGCCACTTAAGTTCAGAAATTACTTCTGTGATTCAGGGGGCTACAAAGGAATAACTTATTTTTGAGAAAGTTTCACCCAACATTTTTGTAAGACTTTCTGTACGATGTATTTTTGGGGTGAGGGGTCAACTCTTAAGAAGCAGATATTGATGTCAGAGATCAAATTAATCACTTATCTTTGAGAACTAAAGCTCTTTGGTGTAACATCATTATGTTACTTAAAATAGTTGGATTGGTTCTCAGGGACAAAAGTTAGCTAGCTTTCATAGCTATCTGGGATCAAAGTTGAGCAATAAAAGCCACTGGCCTAAAACAGATGTGCTTATGTAATTTCTGGATAGAGCAAAAAGATGTCCTGAATTGCTTAGCTATAATCCTAATTGTAATGACATCAAGGAATGTAATATAACTTTTAAGTAAACTAAGATGTGTTGTGTTTAGAATATGGACAAACGGGGATTTTCCTGGTGAGATATTGAGGAAGGATAGAAGGCTTGATTCAGAGAAAACTGCATCAGATCCATCTTGAAAGGCTGAGTATACTGTGATAGATTTATCTTAAACTTTGGGGCCTCTTTTAGAAGTGATGATATGATTTTATTGGCTTTTGAAATTGCCACTCAGGCACTCCCAGGTATATAAATGACTGAAGGTCTGAACTTTGAGGCCAGATATGAGCAGTAGCCAACAATTGATAATGCTAATGAGTAAGAGGGCGTTCACTACTCCAGGTGCTGTGATGGAAGCACTTTATCTAACTGCAAATGGAAAGTGATTTCTCACACAAACCCATTTTTCTTACCACCAACCAATTTAGAGTGCTCTCTTTGTCAAGAGAGTTTCTTTTTTAATCCATAGCCTTAAAATCCACCACACTTTGTGGATGTCCTTAGGACTATTAAGATCTACCATATTTACATAGGGCAGAAGATAAGATTATTGGACTGACTACTAGTCCTCTACGGGGCAACAAGACGACTCTTCCTCATTGAAGCTACCTGTGCACCGGAGAAGCCCATAAGGCACAAAGGGAGGACTTTCCCACAAGGTCAGTTAGAGCACACTGTACTGGCACAGTTCTCATAAGTGGACAGACAGACACGAAGCAAGTCCTGCAGTCAGCTACTAGGACATTGCTTTGTGCATTTGCAAGTGTTGTGGACTGACCATGCTCCTTCACATAAGCTCTTCAGTTCTTACGTTCTTTGGATGGTGCCCCTTATACCATATTTTGTTTTCATTACCATTCCTCTCCCAGTTACTAATGTCACGTCTTAACACCTTTGTCCAGATTCTGTGAAGGGTTCTGCTTCTCTTAAAGCATCTGTCTTATGAACTAGTCTGCTAGACCAGCTATTCTTAACTTAGTTGTAAGGAGAAAACGTTTTTTCCCAGGAAGTTTGTAGGATGCTTTAACATTTCCTGTAGAAAACTTTTGTTAGGTAATACTTGGAACTGAAAAGACTAGACTGTACTTACCCTGTGTACCACTTTTTACCTTTAGTCTGAGGCCTCACCATTCCAAAGAAAACAGTACAAGAAAAACATCGAGATTAACTTTTTCATTCTTTATTTGCAGTTGAGTTGAACTTAATGTCTCCTTTTGGAAAAACAACTCTTGAGTTGGCCTAAATATTACTTAGCAAAGCATAAAAAAGTTCAGTACTTGGATTGAGATTTAAGATCCACTTTCTTTCATTGGGCTTGTCCTTGGGCATTCAAATATCCTTTATATAATAAAAGCGTAGTATGCAAATTGTCCCCTCAACTGGTAGTTGTCCCGGAGTTCAACCAGGGCGTGGCACTGGCCAGAGGAAGGGAGGGAGGCCTTGGCCCACAGCCACTAGGGATCCTACCAGTGCATGCATTTTGTGCATTGGGCCTCTAGTATAGATATATAAGGAATCTTTTGTACTTAAAAATAGTTGGAGAAACGTTCCTACTAAATATACAACTTTTTTCACCCATTTAACTTAATTTACTTCGTGTGAACACAGCTTCTGTGTACTGTCTTCCATATCTTTCCCATTGCTTTTTGGTGGTTTTTACCCTAAATAAAACTTAAATTTTAGTTTCTGCAGTGATTTGGAGTTACCTGTACTTTAGCTTATCACTAGTTTGATAATTTGCCCACTATTTGATTTCTCTGATTCCCCACTCCTCCATAAATTACTGATTTTATCTCTTTGATAGATTGACCAAACTGTGTACTTACAGTCTGTGGGAAGTGATTGTCTTTTTATCTCTTGATTGTTTCACTTTTCAAAGTGTCATGTATTTTACTTTAAAATCCATGATCAATGTCTTCTTTTATGGCAGAAAAGAGGGGATCTGATGATAAAAAAAGTAGTGTGAAGTCCAGTAGTCGAGAAAAACAGAGTGAAGACGCAAACACTGAATCAAAGGAAAGTGATACTAAGAATGAGGTCAATGGGACCAGTGAAGACATTAAATCTGAAGGTGACACTCAGTCCAATTAAAACTGATCTGATAAGACCTCAGATCAGACAGAGGTAAGTGTATTGTTTCTCACTTTGATTAGGGCTTTTTGTTACTGTTTGACAGTGCAGCGTAAGTATGCACAGATGAAGATGGAACTAAGCCGAGTAAGAAGACAAACATCTTCTGAAGGAAAAGACAGTGTAGTCCTGCAAAACATTTTGAGGTACATTGTTTTGTCTCAGCTATTTTGTAGCAGACTCGTGCCCCCATTAGTGTGCCTCTTTGGAAATTATTGCCCACATTTGTAATATAGTCGCCATTGAAAAGTTAATTATCCTTTTTTTAGGGATTTTGCTGTCATTTCTTTTTATTTTTTTAAATAAAAAGGTTGAACTGTTTTTTTTTTTCTTTTTGGTATTAAGTCCATCTTGTGTTGGTACATTGGCAGACATTGCTTTAAAAACTTAAATATTTCTGAGGCACATGTTGGACTACTTTGTTTTAATTAAACTGCTAGTTATTTCTTTGTCAAGGATGTTTCTAGTTTTTTGCTTTATTGCCTTGCATTCTAATGCAGTTTGTTCTGTAACTCGAGAGCCAGTAGCATTGGATTGATGGAAGTGTAGGGTTTATGAATTATTGCAGCTGACTACCATACCTCACACAGCGTTGGTGTTGTGAGCGGCCCATGAAAAGCCAAATTAAAAATCAAGGATTCAGTCAAACTAAGCAGGTACTCATGCCAGGTACTCCTTTCTCTACCCACATCCATGTTTGAATGCTATTGCCTGTGATCTTTACGCTTAACTGTTGTGTATCTTTTTTGTTCTTTACAAGAAGCACAGAGGGGTTTTTTGTGTATTGCGTGAAACTTATAAATCAAATGTTAACAGAATGGAATTTTTTTTCAACTGTATGTAGGGATGCAGTGGTGCCCAGAATTAGATATCTTTAAAGAATTTTAAATACAATAAACACTTCATATTATTCGCCTTGTTACATTCAATGCAATTCTCAAGTCTTTAAGAGGTATGTGTTTAATATTTCCTACTGTGTAGGAGAATTTTGCAGTCAACCATAGGTATATAGGAATAGTCACTGGCTGATACATTTAAAGCAGCAGTGAATAGCAAGGATAGACATTTTCAGTCTGTGAAATACAAAGAACTGATGAACCATACAGAATGAATTTGGGTTTTTAAAGAACTATTAAAAATCAGGTTTATCAGAGTTCTTAAAACCTACAAACTATTCATTCTTTGGGCTAGTGGCGTGGGATAGAACATTCCTAATGAAAGGAAGTACCAATTAGTTGATTTATCGGTGGCATTCCTTTACTAGAACAGCAGTATAATGTGATGTCTGTGTGAGCCATTCCCACATAGGCAAGTATACACAGGCACATGGCTTTAAGACCACACTGATGCCTTGATAATGAAAAAGAATACAAAAACATTCCATATACATATATTAGCAGCAGTTAGTGACTGGGCCAACACTTAGTCATGAAAGTTTGCCTTTTTACATGTTGTCTAATTATCATTTTTCCCCAAATTTTGCATTATAGGACTACTGTTCGAAGATTTTTGGAAGAAAACTGAAAACGGCATAAAGTGAAGACCGACATTAAAATGAGGTGAAAGAAAACTATAGTGGCATAGAAAAAGTATAAAGCTCAGTTAGTTGTTTTTTTATTATTATTATTAAAAATTAATTCAGGACTCATGTGACCTACCAGATTTCAGAACATGTGTTAATATATATGCCACTGAAAACTTAGGTCATGTATCATATTTTTTTCTTTAAGACTTTTTAAGAAATTACCTAAACATGTGGCTTGCTCAGTGTTTAATTGCAAATTTTCACTCTTGGACTTTGAAAACAGGATTAAACGTTAGTATTCGTGTGAATCAGACTAAGTGGGATTCCATTTTTACAACTCTGCTATTCCTAGCCTTGGATTTAGAGTGAAAATAAAGTATCTCTGACTTTCTGTTACAGATTTGATTGTCTCTGTCATTGAAAGTTTTAGTATTCATCTTTTTCTAATAAAGGCATTGACTCTGAACTAGTCCCTTGTTTTAAATATAAGAGGTACACTGTTACTAGAGGTATTAGTGCACAGTTTTATGTGGTTCTGTTTAAGACTTATAGAATTTCCACAGTTTAAATGTTTTCAATAATGGTGCTTCAATTTGGGGTAGTTATGAATAAATTTGAAATAAATTTCAATTTTGCTTTTAAATAGCAAAGATGTATAGTGCACTAGAATATATTTTTACATCCCTGAAAGATATCTTTAGTGATAGGAAATCCAACATATCCTTCTGATGATCACTATCATCCTCTAGCTGTGATATAATGATGTAGAAGAGCATTCAAGAACTTTTAACTCATTTTTGGTCTTTGTTTTAAATCGTGTATCAAGATTTCTTTTACCCGATCTTGTTAGAATACAAATGTAATACATTTAACAAGGATTTTTAAAAAAACTGATGGATAAGCTGATGATTTCTTTCCCCTTTGGCCACGTATGGAAAATTTGGTAGCAAGTTTCTATTGATAACCCACTGTCAAGGACTGTATAAAATTATCTCCAGTTACATCTCATAATATTTTGTGATTTAGAGTTTTCAAATACTGCCATCAGTTTATTGGTAAATTGAGTAAGTGGTTTAAGTGACTTACCCAAGGTCATCTGGCTCCATGTTGGAGAGCGAGCACATGGAGTAGTAGGTCTGTGCCTCAGTGTTAAGCCACTGGAGTTTTTCAGTTCCAGAATTTACTGAAGTACTCTCCACCCAGCTTTGGAAAGTCATCAAGCTGACAATTCAGAGGCTCTCTGAGATAATGCTTTGAGGACAGTGCACTCCTGGCTTACCTAAGTTGATTCTGAAGATGCAGCAAATGGGTTATCTCTGAATTTGTCCAAGATGATTCACATGATAATTAAGATGGGATGGAAAAACAATCTAATGCAAAATCAGCCACCTCCAAGCATTGCTTTGTGGAGTTTGACATGATTGCCTATAGGGAGAAAGAATTTAAAGTGATAGTTTACTATATTCCATTAAGTATTAAGGTATTAAAATGCCAGGTGTATTACTCCTTTCTGCCTCACTTGGAATTAATAGCTAACATTTTAATAATGTACAGGAAATGAATCTTTATCTCTACAAACACTTAGGTCGATATTGAAGTTATGTGGGATTTGGAGGGAGGCCAGGCCCCGTTAAAGTGTCCAGGATTAATTAGTTATGGAGCTCTAGAAGTTGGGTCACTCCTAACACCCAAAATTTATTAGGCTCAAGGGGAAATGATTCTTAGTAATCAAATTCACAAGAATCCAATATTAAAAGACTCTGTATAAGAAATACACATTTCTGCCTTGCAGACCTAAAAGTTGCTAGTTGGTTAATGCAGGTTTCCTTTCTGAAAAGCCCTTAAGGGGAGCCAATAAAAGACATACACATAGTACAGTGGTCGACAAACTGCAGCTCGCGAGCCACATGCGGCTCTTTGGCCCCTTGAGTGTGGCTCTTCCACAAAATAGCACGGCCTGGGCGAGTCTATTTTGAAGAAGTGGCGTTAGAAGAAGTTTTAGTTTAAAAAATTTGGCTCTCAAAAGAAATTTCAATTGTTGTACTGTTGATATTTGGCTCTGTTGACTAATAAGTTTGCCAACCACTGACATAGTAGAACCAGTATCATTAACCTCTATTAAAACTCATCACTGGTAATCCTCAGTGGCTTGTCTTATTTTTATGTGTGTTTGTCCCCTACTCCCCCCTCAGTTATTTTCAAGTCTCACATGTATCATTTAATCTGTAAATATTTCAGCATATATCTCTAAAAGAAAAGGTTTTAAACAATTCATTGATTAAAATAAATGGGGTGAGCTTTTACTTGCCCAGTCATCATCCATGGTATTACTCGGATAGCTTACTTTTTATTTTATTGCCCTGGGAATTGAGTCTCCTGCTCTGGCATCCTCCCAACTACAACATAGAGACTCCTTTTTTTTCTTTACTGTTTAATTACAAATAGTAGTACATATGTCTGCTTTTTTTAAAGTAGAAACTCTTGTACATTGTATTGATCTACCCCTTTTGTTAAGACTTTTTTTTAAAATCACAATATATTTATTTTTTTAGTTTGAATTGAAATATATTTCTTACCTTGAGCTTATAATAAACTAGTCATATCGCCCACCTTAGGTATTTATGTCCTCTCGTAGCGTCACTCGGCTGCAGGTGGTATGGTCAGTGTCTCCACATACGCGTGGAGTCAGCCACCTTCCGGTTAAGTTCCTAGAGATGTTAAAACAACAGCCTAGGTTAGAAGTTTTTTGGGCTTGCATCCATTCTGTGCTTTTAAAAATGCATTGTAGATAAGCTGTGTGAATGTTTTTAAACATTTTTTTCTAAAGTGCATGAAACAGGAAATACACTTGAATTATTTACACTTTCTGTGGAATGGCTTCATTCGGATTTACAAGTTTGAGTTCGGACTGATTTTTAGTTTTTTTGTGTCCAAGAACCCCAGGTGACTACTTTTTTAAAAAAAATTTGTATCACAATTATAGTGCTTGTACATGGGTTCAAAAAAAGCAACGGTAGAAAAATAAAAATTTTTAAAATTCTAAACAATACATCAGTGGGAGTGTTTAGTGATCCATGTTTTCCTTCTCCTGTCCCTCTGTTCTTCCTCTACAGGAGCTACGACTGTTAACAATCCTCTTCTAAGTGGTGTTTTGTGGGGAAGTGGGCTTAGAGGGGGGTGTGAGGCTACATGTGTAGTTTTTTATATGATATGATAGTATACCACATGTTGTGAATCTTGCTGTTTCACTCCTACATTTTGAAACATGGGAGACAACAGTACATTTCAAGTAAACCAATGCTGAGAAGTAAATGTTTTTCGTTGTATCAGATTTTTAGTGCCTATTTTAAAAATGCAGTTTGAGAGTTTCGTAGTTGATCTTTTTCTTCCTCTCAGCCATCCCAAATAGATCAACTGTCAACAGATTTAAGAATATTTAGAAAAAACGGAAACAGGTTGACACTGGCTGTGTCATAACTTCTCTTGTGGCTCTTCCAACCCCCTAGATATATACCTTAGAGAAACTCTTTACACACGTGTGCCAGGAGATGGACTTCAGAATGTTATAACCGTATCATTTGTAGAAGGAAGAAAAGGAAAAAACAACAGAAACCTGGAAAGACCCCCAAATGTCCATTAATAATTCACTGGATAAGTATTGTGATATATTCCTACAGTGGAATTCCACACAAGTCAACCTGAACTGCAGCTACAGGTGTGAACATGGATGACTCTGGTCAGAAAAGCAAGCTGCAGAAGAACACTTCTACTCGGCTTCTATTTCCGTGAAGGTCAAAACCAGGCTGTTAAGTACATGGAATTGAGTGCGTGGTTTCTTTAAACTGTACCCTATGTGCTTTTGTTTGTATGATATTTCTTAATAAAATTTCAAATTAAAAAAGGGAGAGGTTTTGGTGTAGGTAGTGCCTAATAAAATAGATGTATTAACAGTGTATTTTGTGAAATGAACCCTCCTTCAGTTTGGCAGATTTAAAAGTAGTTTCTTGAGTGCCAAATTTAGGGTCTTACCGTTTTTTTTAAAGTTAGAAATAGGACCTATGTTCCTTTTCATTTGGATGTCAGCCAGGGGGCTGATGCTTTGGTTCTGCTGCTCAGCAGCTTCCAAGAAAGCTTTTCTCCCAGGTTTTGCCCTTCCAGGGAGGGAAGCTGCTGGGCTGAGAGGAGCCAGCTCCTGGTCCACGGTCACAGGCTGCACGGCCCTTCCCTCCGAGAACCCGCTGCTTTTGGTCTTGTGCCACCACTATAGGGGCGCCGTGGCCTGTTAAATGTTAGTCAGCGGTGGCGCTCTGCTCCCCCATGCTCCCCGGGGAGACGGATCCCCCTGGTGTGAGTTCAGGGCTTCTCCCGGACTTCAGCTCGGAGGGGTGTCGGGGGCGGAGTCAGGAGTTCGTCACCCTGTGGTAGATGAGCTAGCTGTGTGGGAGACCAAGAATCCTATGTCATTCTATATTTTAACCTAAATATGTTCGGAAACGTTAAAGATAGCATTCTGGGACTTGGTTCATTTCAGTGTCTTAAAAATCTTAAAATGAGAAATAATTTTCAGTGGAATAGCACCTTACTCAACTTAGTTTTCACAGCCTGTGGATGAAGTGAAAACTATACTCTTGAAGTGCCTCAAATTTTTTGTATCAATCTGCAGCCTCAGGACTGTTCAAGTTTATTATACAAAATACATTTTTTAATATATATATATATTGGTGCAAGCTGTGTTTAACAACTTGGAATGGCTATTGAATTTTCTGATCCTTATGATAAATTGCTGCCCTTGTTATCTTACTGTAATTAACCACTAGGCAAACCTGTGAATGTTCTGCTACTAGGATAGTGTAAGCCAGTGATGGCGAACCTATGACACGCGTGTCAGCACTGACACGTGTAGCCATTTCTGATGACACGCGGCCGCTGAGGCGGCCGCATGCCGAGGATGAGACATTTGCGAAATGTTTTTTTCTCAAAGTGACACACTACCCAAGTTATGCTCAGTTTTTTGGCGAAGTTTGACACACCACGCTCAAAAGGTTGCCCATCACTGGTGTAAGCTTTCCTCCCAACATTAATTTTTTCCATTTATTCTGCTATGTTCACTAAAAAACAACCTAAAATCTCACATTTGCACAAATGATAGTTTCAGCTATCAACATCACCAACCCTGAGCCCTGCCTAACTAAATTGTCCTATTTCAAAACAAAATCAGCCCGGCCCGTTTGGCTCAGTGGTTGGGCGTTGACCCATGAATCCGGAGGTCATGGTTTGATTCTCGGTCAGGGTATATCAGGCTTGATCCCCCAGTAGGGGGCATGCAGGAGGCAGTTGATCAATGATTCTCATCATTGGTGTTTGTAACCCTCTCTCCTCAAAGTTTTAAAAAGATGAAAATACGTTATGGGGGTGGCACTTGGGAATTGACCCCTGACACCCGCATCACATCCCTGGGAACACCGAGCTCTGTAGAAGGGCTGTGTCCGGGGCCGTGCTGTCTTAATCATGGCTTAGGTAAGTGCGTTCAGTGCAGAGGTGCTTCTGTGAGGCCTAGTATGGAGGCTCCCACTGTCTCCTTGGCCTGAGCAGTAGAGAGCTTGCCTTTGAATTTATTTCTCAAATCAATCATCTCACCAGAGTAACAAGTTTAAAACATGAAATAACTTTCAAAAAGGACCATGGGTAATGGGCAAACGGCAGATTCAGGTCCGATTCACTCATATTCCATGAGTGAAAAGGTACCATTTCTGCACCCACAGTATTTAAAATTTCTGCTTTTTGGACAATTGGGTGAGAGAAGTGTTCATGTAATGCCTTAACACTGAGCTATTGGGAATTGGGAGGTGAGGGATGATCTATTTCCTATGCTAGGTTAATCTCCAGTTCACAGCAACTCACTTTGTCGATTTTGATAGCAGCTCTTGTTCAGTCAACTTCAATGAAGTCATTTTCTTTGGGGCTCTGAATTCTGACTTGAAGCACCAGCTCTAGATCACCTGCAAATTCATTTGTAAAAGAAACAGAATTCCCATTTTAAAGCCTTTCAACATTATCAATTTTACAGCATAGGAAATCCCAAGAACTGAATAATAAGTAGATATGGAGCTTGTGTCGGCAGCTATAATCTTTTCATTATCTGAGGTTTTTCGTGCAGGGCAGGCTCAGGTGTATGCCTGTTACACCCACCACAAACAAAAAGCCTGCAGTTTGGAGGCAGGCTAGGGTTTGACATGCACTATTGATATTTAAATGCATCGCCCTCATACAACACAGGAGAGTTGTTTGCACTAGGTTGGGCTTTTGGAAAGCTGCAGGGGAATGTGTAGCCCTGAGGCTCTGGATCCTTGAGAAGCCATCATGCAGAGATGCACCTCACTCCCGAGTGATTCCTACCGCACACACATACGTACCCGCCGCCCCCCCCCCCCCCCCCCGGGGACTTCAAGGTGAGAGAGAGGTAGGCCCCGGGAAATGGATAATTCGACCATGTTTGGGGGCAGTGGTGTAGAGGGAGTCTTCAAACTTACCGTCCTGAGAAGGAACAATATTGACTGAAGGTGGAGGAGCTTGGCTTTGCAACATGTTGAGGGCTGGGGTCATCACATAGATGGGGTCATCACTGGATCCGTTGGGCAGCTGTGGGTTGGAGCTCGCTCTTCACCTGAAAGTGTTAGGACAGGAAGGCGTTGAGAAACGGCAGCACCTCCGCATTTGGCGCTCTGACAGATCTGCCAGTTAAACGGACAATGATCTCCCCTCCTGCAGCTTCTCGAGGGAAAAATGTCACCAGAAGGGCAATTACTTTCAAGCGTGAAGAGTAATTTTCCTTAACCACAGCCCAAATCACGGAAAGGAGCTGAGAGTATTTTTAAGGGGTTCGTCGTCTGGGGAAGAAATATTTATCTGTGTGCTTAAATTTCTACTTAAACGTTTTCGGCACTGTCCTTGGTGTCGGGTTCTCTAGCAGAGGAAGGGTCCCTTTATAGGGAGCTGTTTCCAGAGGGCAGTAAAAACGAACAGTACACCATACTTCCAGTCTCCACCCCGCAGTAGGTTGAAAGCCGCCTCTGCAAGGTGCTAAACCCAAAAGCCCGGAATGGTCTCTGTCCTGGAGTTTACAAGCTAGCGGGAGAGATGGATACTCACCAAGTGGTCCTAAGTACGTGGGAGAGTACAACTGTGGACGTGGTGAGGAAAGCATGGGAGGGGGCGTCTAGAAAGGAATCTGAAGGCCACGCATTGACCTGACATCTGAAGGATGAATCAGCTTTAGATCCAGAAGGAAGAGAGAAGAGCTTCCAGGGCCCCATGGGGGAGCGACGGTGGCACTTTTGACGAGAGCCAGGCAGTCCGTGGCTGCAGGAACAGGATGCAGGCAGCAGCCAGGTCATGGGAGGGCTGACTGTGCTGTGGCGTGGGTAGCCACTGGCCACATGAAATGAGCGATGCTCTAGGTATAAAATACACACTGGGTTTGGATATATGGGTCAAGTAAACAGGTTAAAATGAACTTCACCTGTTTTTACTTTTTAAAATGTGACTTTAATTACATATGGGGCTTACACAGTATTTTTATTGGACAGTCTTGGTCTAGATCAGTGATGGCGAACCTATGACACGCGTGTCAGCACTGACATGTGTAGCCATTTCTGATGACACGCGGCCGCATGCCGAGGATGAAACATTTGCTGCTCCTGAGGATGAAACATTTGCGACTAGAGTCTTGGAGTTAGTTTTTTCCTCAAAGTGACACACTACCCGAGTTATGCTCAGTTTTTTGGCGAAGTTTGACACACCAAGCTCAAAAGGTTGCCCATCACTGGTCTAGATGAAAGGTTTTTGTCTTTATTCTAGAACAACCCCAAGCCATTAGGCAGGTTACAGCAAGGGACTGTCATAATCAGATTTGCATTTTGGATTTTTTTTTTTTGAGGGGGAGGGAGGTTCTTGGGATTTTCTTTACAAACAGAAACCTCACTGTCAAAAAAATAACTAAACACATTATTCCAATTTACAGGCAAATTTGAGGCTGAAAGGTAACACAATCTACAGGTTCAATGTAATCCCTATTAAAATACTAACAGCATATTTCACATATCTAGAACAAATACTCCAAAAATGTACGTGGAACCAAAAAAGATCCCGAATAGCCACATCAATCTTGAGAAAGAACAAAGTTGGAAGTATCACAATACCAGATATCAAGTTACACTATAAAGACACTAATGAAAACTGCCTAAAAAAACCAAAAACAACAGCCTCATACTGGCATAAGAACAAGCATACAGATCAATGGAACAGAACAGAGACCCCAGAAATTGACCCAAGCCATTACCCTCAATATTTGACAAAGGAGCAAGAGTATAGAATGGAGTAAAGACAGACTTCAATAAGTGACGTTGGGAAAATTGGACGGATACATGCAAAAAAAAAAAAAAAATGAAGCTAGACCACCAACTTATACCATACGCAAGAATAAACTCAAGGTGGATAAAAGACTTAAATGTAAGTTGTGAAATCATAGGCAGCAAAATCTCAGACATCTCTTGAAGCAACATGTTTACAGATTCATTGCCTAGGGCAGTGGTCAGCAAACTGCGGCTCTCGAGCCGAGGTTTGCTGCTCTGTTGACTGAGTTTGCCGACCACTGTCATATACTACCCTTTACCTCTTTGCACACAATATGCCACAATTGCCTAATCCTCACAGCTTCCAACTACACGGTAACATTTAGTCTAGTCCACTGGTCGGCAAACTCATTAGTCAACAGAGCCGCAATTTGCCGACCACTGTCCTAGGGCAAAAGAAACTAAGAAAATAAATGGGACTACATCAAAATAAAAAGCTTCTGCACAGCAAAAGAAACCAACAAAATGAAAAGAACCCACTCTATGGGAGGACATATTTGGCAGTGATACATCTGATAAAGGGTTAATATCCATAATATATAAGAAACTCATACAACTTAACAAAAGGAAGACAATCGAATTAACAAATGAGCAAAGGACCTAGACACTTCTCCAAAGTGGACATACAGATGGCCAAAAGACATGAAAAAATGCTCAAGGTCACTGATCATCAGAGAGATGCAAATTAAAACAACACCTCACACCTGTCAGAATGGCTGCCATCAACAAATGACTAGGGCTGGCGAGGATGTGGAGAAGGGGAAACTCTACTGCACTGCTGGTGGGAACGCAGACTGGTGCAGCCATTATGAAACACAGTATGGAGTTTCCTCAAAAAATTAAATATGGAACAGCCATCTGACCCAGTGATGCCACTTCTAGGAATATAAGAAACCCAAAGCACCAATCAGAAAGAATGTATGCACCCCTGTGTTCATAGCAGCACAGTTTACAACAGCTAAGATCTGGTGCCCATCTGGAGCCCAAGTGCCCATCAGTAGATGAGTGGATAAAAAAGCTGTGGGACGTTTATAGCATGGAATACTAGGCAGCTGTAAAAAAGAAGGATCTCTTACGCTTTGAGACAGCATGGAGGGACCTGGAGAGTGTCATGCTAAGTGAGATAAGTCAGTCAGAGAAAGACAAGTATCACATGATCGCACTCATATGTGGAATCTAATGAAATAAATTGATGAACAAAATAGAGAAATAGAAGCACAGAACAGACTGCGGAATCTCAGAGGGAAGGCAGGGGAGGGAGGGTGCGTGGGTGGGAAGAGATCAACCAAAGAACTTGCATGCATATATATGCATAACCCATGGACACAGACAATAGGGTGGTGAAGGCCTGGGGTTGGGGGTGGGGGAGCTGGCTAGAAGGGGTCAATGGGGGGCGGGGAAGGGGACACATGTAATATTTTCAACAATAAAGATTTAATTAAAAACACAAATACATTAAAAAATAAGCAGCACAACCTTGCCTGGCGGGCAGTGAGCGCAGTGACGGCCGCTGCTTTCTTTGTCTGTTGCAGCTTTGATACTTGCCCCCACAAGGCCCCCGGCCTGCTTGCTCTGCTCTTGACTACACCAGGGGCAGCGGGGGGGGGGGGGGGGGGGGGCACGGGCCTTTGGCTGCAGCGTCACCCCTGTACCTCTCTTCCTCAGGCCCCTCCCCAATCCTCCCTGAGGCCCGTGTAGGAAACAGGACTTCCAAACTCACCTGCGAGCTTCCCCCTCACCTCCTGTTGGGGTTCAGCCGTGGGTCTGCTCTGTACTCCGGTCAGCAAGCCCACCCCCACGCTCACACGGCTGCACGAGCTACCAACCAACCAAGCAGCGCGTTCTACAGCCTCTGCACCCGAATCGGCGTGCTCCCCGCATTGGCCCAACGAGAGAGAGAGAGCAGGTGTTGGCCTGTTGTATAGAGGGGCCAACTATGCTCAGGTGTGTTGTTTGACGTGCACAAGATGGAGCAAGTGGAGGGAGGGATTGGAATTCAAGGCTCCCACCTCCGACCTCAGGCCGTGTCCACTGGGAGACAGTGCAGACTCATAGAGCTCCCCCACGGGAGTGGCACCCCTGGGAGGCACCCACACCCTGCCAGACCCCAGGCGGGGTCAGCCCTCCTTGGAAAGGGTTAACAGCTGCTGCCTCGGGGATAAGAAAAAACAAATGCTTCGTATCTCGAATTGACAGGCTCCCCCACCTCCCCAATTATATATCTCCCTTTCCTCCCAGGCCCTTCAGCAGCAGCTCTGCGGGACAAAAAGCGGAAAGGCCCCCGACCCATACCTGGGAAGACGGCCTTGATGAGGATCCCGGATTTCAAACACAATGGAGGAGGCAGGGGTGGGAGCAGGAGGTTCAAATGAAGGGTGGTTGGGGCTGGGCCAAGTCCTGAGCAGGCTGCTGCCCCAAAGGCAGGCTGAGGACAGGAACCCACAGGTGGTGGTGGGGGTGGGGGGAGGGCTGATTCTCACCTTTAACCCTCCAACCACAGAAGACAGGGCAATGGTCGGGGCGTCAGGGTGGGCCTCAGCAGTGTGATGCCGGAGGGAAACATGAGGTTCTCGTACTAAGCCGAGCATTGGAATCACCTGGGAAGACTGGACGATGGGTGGCCCCGGCCCGGTGGCTCATTGCTTGGAGCGTTGTCTGTACACCAAAAGGTTGTGGGTTCAAATCCCAGTCCGGACACATACCTGGTTTGCTGGTTTGATCCTCGGTTGGGGTGTGTGTGGGGAGGCGGCCAATTGATGTTTCTCTCCCTCTCCTCTCTCCCTCTCTCTCTAAAAGTCAACAGAAACATATCCTTGCCTGAGGATTTTTTTAAAAAAAGAAAACAACCTGCCCTGCCCGTGTTGCTCAGTGGTTGAGCACCGACCCAGGAACCAAAAGGTCATCAGTTCAATTCCCGGCTGCGGGGGCGTGCAGGAGGAAGCCAATCGATGTGTCTCTCTCATCCATATTGCGCTCTCTCCCTCTCCCTTCCTCTTTAAAAATTATAAAAACAGAATTAAAAACTATAAAAAATAAAGATACAAACCAGTGATGCCTGGGTCCCACCTTCTAAAGAGTCTGACGTGGTTGCTCTGGGTGCAGCCTGGGCCCTGGAACTTCTAAAAGGTCCCGGTGGGTTTTACTGGTGGCCAGAGTTGGAGAACCACTAACCTGGCCAAACTGCTTAAGGTGCAAATGCGGCAAACCCGGCCCAAGAAAGGGGAATGCTCACCAGTAGTCACGGGGCAGCTGGAAACAGGCCTGGGCTAGATCCAGGCCACCTGGTGGCCAGCCTGGCGCCGTCACCCCGCATGCCAGGGCGCCCTTCTGCCCAGGATGCAGTAAGGAGAACCCTGCAGACAGGAGGAAGCAGCAAGGGTCCGCCTGGCCTGGCCTGAAAGAGGGAAGAAAATGCACTTGGGCCAGCCCAGCTGCCAGCTGTGAACAGAGCCATTCTGTCCCTCCTCACCTGAGTGGACCGGCACCGAGGGGCCGAGGGACTGGAGATGAAAACACAACATCAGCCCTGGCCGCTTTGGCTCGGTGGATAGAGGCCACGCTGCGTGGAAAGACCGGTCAGCTCTGCTCCTTGCGCGGGCCCGGCAGGCCTCCACTGCGACCCCGGCTGCTCCACCCGTCCAGTTCTTCCGTTCCTTGGAGGGGTGGTGGTGATGGAGGTGGGGTGCGGGGGGTCTCACTTTATTTCTTAAAAATAAATATATATATATATTATTGATTTCAGAGAGGAAGGGAGAGGGAGAGGGAGATAGAAACATCAATAAGAGTCATTAATCGGCTGCCTCCTGCATGCCCTCTACTGGGGATTGAGCTCACAACCCGGGCATATGACCTGACCAAGAATTGAACCGTGACCTCCTGGTTCATAGGTCAACACTCAATCAGTGAGCCACGCTGGCCGGGCTTCAGTTTCTTGGTGTACATGTTTTTATGTTATTTGGTACCCATTTTGTCTTCTGAGGTCTTGAAGAAGATTAAGATAAAAAGAGACTAGAGATCTGCTCTGTCCCATATAATTCTTCTTGAGTTGAATTTTAACTTTTTTTTTTAAAAATTTAACTTTGCTCTTTAGGCCATGCTCTCAGTTTCCTTTTGGTTTGCATGTGCCCGTGAATCTTTGCCCGTTTTTAAAGTGCATAGCATTGTTTTCCGTATCTTTTCTAAGCAGGTGGTCAGCGCTCAGTGAAAGTCCATTTCCTTCCCCCTCTCTCTCTCTCCTGATAGAATGCTCCTTCCCAGACCGGACCCTCCGGAATAGCCACTGCTGAGTCCAGACCCCACACCACAGGTGGCCCCTCTGGGCACAGTCTCTGCTCTTTGCCTCCCCACCCCCCTTTCCATTCATGGGCAATGGTGGAGCTGGGCAGAGCCCCTGAGCTGCCATTCTCCTTCTGTCCACCAGAGGGCGCGCCACTCCTGCCTGAGGCCCCTCGGAGAACCAGCGCTTTAATTAAATCTCAGTCTTTCCCAAACCTCCTAACTTTCCCAACAGTACCTTCGGGTTTAAAGCCCCAGAACCGTACTCTAGTTTACCCAAGGAGCCTATCTTTGCATCCACCGCCATTGCAGCCATCCTGTGGGAAATCCGCCCAGTGCATCCTGGCGCCCCTATGCAAAACCTCTGTGCCTCAGTGTCCTCATCTGCTGAATGGGAATACTTTTCACCTCTATTTAGTGTTTAGCATGGTGCCAGGCACACAGTAAGTGCCTAACAGGGCGAGGCTTTCCCATGGCTTCCAAGTCCTGCTAATGGCGCACCCCACAGCTCTCCCGAAAGCTCTCCACGGGAGGACCCACCTGCCCTTCCTTCTCTCGGGCAATGCTGGTGGGGGGGCTCCTTGGGGTGGGGTGCCCTTGTGGCAGGGACAGACTGCACAGGCCACAAAGTCAGATGTGTGGGCAGTTTCCATAACTGCCTCTAACGTCCATCTCGCGTGCCCCTGTTGCGTGGTGTGGGAGCCTTCTCTCAGAGAACTCAGGGCGTCCCCTCAGCCATTCTGGTTGTGCCTCCCTTTCTCCCTGGGGTTCCAGCGAGCGCTGTCAGGAGGGAGCGGGCTTCTGGTCTTGGTCACCCTCAGGATCCCTGCTGGCATCCGTCAAGATGGCCTCTGGCCTCCTTGTCCGTGCCAGCGTCCACCCTGCTGGTGCCCACACCTGCCCGCATTCGCAAAGAGGGCCCGTGGGCCACCCAGCCTCCTGTTGACTGCGTCCTCCTTTCTGGCCCCAGACCCCTCTCTCAGACGTCACTATAGGAACCTGGGCGAGGGGCGGGCTCAGGCCCTCTCGGCCCAGAGGAGCCACACTGCCATGTCTGCTTTACCTGGAACTCTGAGAGGGAGGCAGGCCCTCTCCTGCCTGAGCTGGGCGGTGCCCCCTCTCCAGCCCAGAGTGGGGGGAGGGGGTGGGGGTGGGGAGAGAGTGCCCTCCCAGGCTCCCTGTTTTTACTGAGGCAAAGACCTCACTCTGAGCTCAGCATTCCAGACTTAGCTCCTTCGGCTTCTCTCCGTTTCTCCTGGAACAGCCCTGCCTGTTCCTGGGGACAACCTCGGTGCCATCTGGGTTGGGGTGGGGGTTGGGGTTGGGGTGGGGGTGGGGGGGGGACGTCCTAGGAAGGAAGCCCAGGGCTGTGTGCAGAGAGCAGCCGGCCACACCTCCTACCTGTTCTCTGGGTCCCTGAGGACAGGCTGGCTCAGGGAGGGAGGCTTTGTGCTCCTGGCAGCGTGGAGGGTGGGGCCCGAGGGTGCCAGCGGGGGTTCTCGAGGGTTCGCTGCTCAGGAGGGTAGAGGACTCAGAGTTCCTGGTTGCAAACAACAGCAAACAACTCTGGCTGACGACAGCCCGAAAGGAATTTTCTGGAAGGGTGATGGGTGGCCCACAGAATCACGGGGTGGGCTAGGGGACCAGGCTCATCCATTGGGCGAGGACCCTGAAAGCTGGGGGCTGGGACCACAGGCAGGGACTAGCGGGGATGGGCCTGCTGACATCATGCCCCCCCCCCCACACACACACACCAGAAGAGAGTCTCAATGGCCCCAGCTGCTCTGTGACCCTCCGTCCGTGTCAGAGTCCGGGGGCATGGCCCAGGCCGAGTGCCCGCCCGCGTCCCCCCTCCGCGGGCTCCGGGAGAGGTCTGGCCGCGCCACTTCCGTCGGGGAAGCCGCCTCCCGCCGTCTAGGGACTCGGCCCTCCGGGGTGTCCGGGTGCTAAGCAACCGCAAACAACAGGTGCCACCCTGCGCTCCTGCTGCGGAGCGGCATGGGCCTCACGGGGCGGGCTCACCCCGGAGTGCCCCCCGGGGAGCCCCGCCGCCGGCCCGGTGCTGCTCGGCCCCCGCCCGCGGCGGGCGTCCCGCGAACCCCCCGCACGGCCTGCCCGGCGGAGCTCAGTGCTTCCCGTGGGGTCTTGCCCTTGAAGTTACCACCATTTGTCCAAGGAGGAACCTGAGGCCGGCGGTCCAGTCGCTTTCCAAGTTCACTCGGGGCTAAAGGACCGGGGACTTGAACCCAGGCAGCCTGTCTCCGGGGCGCGGCTGGAGAGGGGCCCTGCACCCCAGGGGAGACAGGCTGCAAACACAGGGTTGGCCCCAGGTTACAGTGCGCCCAGCTGCGGGGAGGGGAAGGGCGGGCAGGGAGAGGGAGGGAGAGACGCTCCCAGGAAGGTTGCTGTGATGGCAAGGAGTTTCCAGGCAAAGAGCGAGGGGAAGGGGACCAGCAGGTGCCAGGGGGCAGGAGGGAACCGAGGGTGTGGAGTGACCCTTTTACTGCCCACGTCAGATCACGCCCGGCTCGGCTTCTCTGAGCTCGGGGGAGAGCCCAGGCCTCCATAACCCGCCCCTGGGACCCCTGGGACCCCTGCGACCGTCCCCTCCCTCCCGGGCGGCAGTCACGGGACGGGCCCTGGACTCGCTGGGAGGCACCCCAGGTGCGCTCCTGCCCTTGGCCTTTGCCCCGTCTGTTCCCTCAGCCCACAGTGTTCTCCTCACACAGCCAGGGTCTCCCCTCACCCACAGGCGTGCCCGGGCATGTTCTCGTCGTGAAGCCGAGGGCAGGAGCCGCGGAGGGCACAGCCCTCTGCACACATCCTACCGGCCCACGTGAGTCACACCGCCCAGCCCCGGGTCCAAGGCCGAGGGCACTAGGACCGTGGGGGCCGCATGCAGAGGAGGCAGGGAGGGCCCTCCTGCACTTGACCAAGACCCTTTGACCCGAGCTCAGAACCCCAGCCCTCCCCCTGGCGAGGGGCCTCCCCGCTCTGGGGTCGGATCGCTCCTCCAGCCCCCTCCGGTTCCAGCCAACAAACACCTATTACTCACCGCCGCGCAGGCCCTGCCCCAGACCCTGCAGCCCTTAAAGTGACAGAGCCTTGCCCTTTCGGAGCTCACCTTTCAGAGGCGATAACACAGTAAGCAAAGGCTGTGAAGGGCTCTCGGAAGCCTGGAAAGTGC
The DNA here is from genome assembly GCF_951640355.1 of Cnephaeus nilssonii. Taxonomy (NCBI): domain Eukaryota; kingdom Metazoa; phylum Chordata; class Mammalia; order Chiroptera; family Vespertilionidae; genus Cnephaeus; species Cnephaeus nilssonii. The sequence goes on from NC_137090.1 coordinate 12,169,138, forward strand.
TAGAAAGAAACAAGAATCGGGAAGGCCCTGTCTCGATGGGACGGTCAGGGAAGGCCTTGCTGACGAGCTGTGTGAGCGGGTGAAGCGGGAGAGTGGGCCCTGCGGTAGGTGGGCGGGATGCGCTTGGCAAAGCCGGGGCAGCTGGAACAGAGTGAGCGAAGCAGAGAGAGACCGGAAGTGAGGTTCTGGTGGGAACCGGGGCCAGCCCCGGGGGGCTTGGTGAAACTGGCGACAACTTTGGATTCTACTCCAGGTGTGAAGCAAGGGGGGCAAGCAGAGGGGTGAGGCCATCTCGGCCATGGGAGGTGGTCCGTCAGGGTGCGCCTTGAAGGGGGACCCCAGAGGATGTGCCGGGGCATTGGAGGAAAAGGAGGCAGGAGCCGAGGGTGGCTGGCGCTGCGGTCTGAACAAGCAGGCAGAGGGAGTCGCCATTTGCTTACATAGGAGTGTCTGTCGGGGGCTCAGGGGTAGGTGTGAAACGTCGTCCTCCGGGAGGAGAGGGTCTTTGCAACCTTCGTCCCTCCCGTTCCCCTCCCGAGTGGGGTGTGGTGTTGTGGTTTTCCTGCCTGAGCCCTAGTGTGTGTGTGTCACCCACAGGAGGGAAGAGCACAGAGAACTCGTCCTTGTGTTTAGTTCTTTGGTTTCCAGATCGCGAGGAAGCAAGAGGCCATCAGAGTGTCGCTAGCCACTTCATTCACTCATTCATTCATTCATTCATTCATTCATTCATTCAGCAAAAGTTTATGGTGTGTCAGGGATAAGCCAGACACTCCTGTGGATGCTGGGGAAGCAGCAGAGAAGAGAGACAGTGTCACGCTCCGATCTGGTGCCTTACTTTCTAGGTGGGCGACAGGTGATGGATTAGCAAACAGATGTAAACACTTGCAGAGAAGGAGGAGCCTTACAAGGAAACCCTGGAGAGAGGCGGAGAGTGATGGGGGGGGGGGGGAGTACCCTCGGGCAGGATGGTCACCCCAACTGCCCCAAGGACAAAACCCAGACTCCCCAGAAGGACCCCAGCCCAGTTTGGCTTCTCTTTGTCTCCCGGAGCGGCTGCTGTGTCGTTAGGAGAGGTAGGAGGAGGAGTGGAGCCACGGTGACCTTCCGGGTCCTGGGAGGGGCTTTGCTGGGCTGCCTCTGTGCAGGTGTCCAGGGGACGGAGTTCTGGGAATTAGAGACCCTGACAGACAGAGTGGGGGAGAGGGAGCGGTGGGGGACAGAGCAAAGCGGCTGGGCCCACGGCCACGTTCTCTCTGAGGGTGTGCAGAGGGGCTTCTTTTGTGCTTTGCTATGCAAAGAATTTCCTTTGTGCCTCCTGGTGCTTTGATCCTGCAAAGAATGGAGGGGTGGGGGTGGGACCACGGGCCTTTGAAGGCTCCTAAACCAGAGTTCCCATCGCGGCTCTGCCATTGCAGGTGGGGACCTCAGATGTGTCTTGTCCTTTGGGAGACAGCAGGACGTTGCTACAGGGAAGCGATTGAGGCCCCTGGATTATGAAGAAGCTGACGCCGCTGTATGCAGGTGTCAGGGGTGAGGAGGCGAATGCCAGAGCCTGGCAGGGTACGGGGCAGCGTGGGGAAAGGTGGGGAGACCCTACATTCAAACACACTCAGAGAGCACTGGGTCTGGAGCTGAGGGGTTGGGAAGGCCCTGGGCCCTCCTGGGCCCTCCAGTTTGGGAGCTCGAGTGAATGATGAACAAATAACGGAATTACGAACCACAGAAAGAGAAACAGATTTGGAGGAAAAGGGTCAAGTTCTGTTTGAGGACACGAAGTGTGAGAAGTCTGGCACATTGCTAGAAATATGGATCTGCCCAGCCGGCGTGGCTCAGTGGTTGAGCGTCCATCTATGAACCAGGAGGTCACGGTTTGATTCCCGGTCAGGGCACATGCCCTGGTTGCAGGCTTGATCCCCAGTGTAGGGCATGCAGGAGGCATCGATCAATGATTCCCTCTCATCATTGGTGTTTCTATCTCTCCCTCTTCCTTCTTCTTTGAAATCAATAAAAATATATTTAAAAAAAAAAAAAAGAAATATGGATATGACTGTTAGGAAAGAAGTCAGACCTGTAAAGGCTGGGCCAGGAGTCCCCTGGGCCTGGAGGGTGTTTGCAGCAGACTTTTTCTGTCAGGGGCCAGATAGCACTGTGAGCCACACAGCAGCTGATTCCCTCTCCGTGGAGCCGGGACCCAGCCGTAGCAAGTTGTAAATGAATGGGTCTGTCTGTTCCAGTAAAGCTTTGTCTACAAAATCAGGCCACGCCCTGGTCTGCTCCCTTCTCTGCTGCCTGGATATTCTGCAATCCAGGTCTCCCTTAGAAGCCAAGCATTGAAAATGGCACCACCTCAATCTGTCCGGGTCCCTGAAGACTGTAAGAAACAGGGGTCCCCACTTCCATGCACCCGTCCCCCATCCGGCCTTTTATACGAGAAAAGACACACACACACACACACACACACACACACACACACACAAACTTTGTGTGTTTAGAAATAAAATTTGGGAGTTTATCTCTTTTAGATGTCAGTGTTACTTGAATGAAGACAGAAATTGACACTAGGAGTGGGGTGTTACCATAATGAAAATCTAAAATGTATGGGATTGGTTTGCAGCCAGGGGGCAGGTGGTGAGAAAGCCATTGTGAACAAGGGGGCGGGGCCACGTGATCAAGCAGAAGTGGGCACGTGAACAAGGGTTGGCTTAAACCCACCTTCAAGCCTTAAAACTGGCGGGAGCTGTGTCCTGAAAAAGATGAGCGGCAACCAGGAGGGCCCCCCCCCCCCCCCCCCCCCCGCCGCAACCTCACTTCAGTGTGGCCTGGGAGCAAGGTTGCACAAAGGACCCTGGAGGACGGAGCCGGGAGCCACGCAGGACAGGATGGCGCAATTTCCGGGGAGAGAAGAACCCGCCAACTCCAGGCGGGGCCTTCCCAGGGCCTGCCCGGCAGCATCTCACAATCGCTGAGATCGGAGCCGCTTGTCCCTCCCGTTCCCCTCCTGTCTGAGCCCCGCCACTGAACAGTGTGTATGTGTCAGCCACAGGAGGGAAGAGCACAGAGAACTCGCTCTTGTATTTAGTTCTTTGGTTTCCAGATTGCAAGGAAGCACATGGGACCTGGAGAGAGAACCGTGCATCTTCCGGAGGTCGGGCCGGGGCAGAGGTCCCCGGGGACAGTGAGGGCTGGGACCCGGCCATCTCTTTGGAGAGCAACGAGTTGTTCCATGTGTAACAGAAAGTGAAAGCCTGTTCAGAGACCAGATGGGCAGCCTGCGGCAGGGACTGGTTAGCCACTCGCCCAACCTCACCCCTCTGTGGCCACGGCACCACTAGGCCACGCCCCACCTGCCTTGCAGTTAGATGTGGCCATGGGCGGGGCTGTGGACTGGCTGTTTGTGTGCCCCTCAAATTCCTGTGTGGAGACCCTAACCCCCAATGTGATGGTAGAAGGTGGGGCCTTCTGGAGGTATTAGGTCAGGGATGGAGCCCCATGAACAAGATTAGTGCCCTTCTGAAGAGACCCCTGGGAGCCCTCTCACCCATCTGCCACGTGGGGACACAGGGAAAAGAGCCGTCTGCGAGCCAGAAAGGGGGCTCTCACCAAACACCGGGTCTGCTGGTGCCTTGATCTTGAACTTGCCAGCCTCCAGAACTGTGAGAACTAAACGTCTGTTGTTTGCAAGCCTCCAGTCTATAGTATCTGTTACAGCAGCCAGGATGGACTAAGACAGGCGGAGTTCTCGCCGACGGCAGGTGGAAGTGACGTATGTGTCTCCCATAAAAACCCAGAAGGCCTCCCACACCCTTCTCCACGTTCTCTCCAGGTGGCTGGCTGACGTAGATGCCCCAGGCCCCCGGGGAGGCCACGTGGGAGAGATGGCAGGGGCTCACCCCTCAGCTGGAACACGGTGCCAGTTGGATTTTATATGAAGAGAGACACTTCTATGACATGAAGCCACTGAGACCTGGGGTTGGCGTGTCAGAGCAGCTGGCACCACGCTACTGGAGTGGAGTGGAAGCCTGGAGCGCAGACCAGCCAGTGAGGCGGAGGGGTGGGAGGAGTTGGGCAGGACCCTGGGGAACACTGAGATTTTTAAAAGTATATATTTTCATTGATTTCAGAGAGGAAGGGAAAGGGAGAGAGAGAGAGAAACATCAATGTTGAGAATCATTGATCGGCTGCCTCCTGCATGACCCACACTGGGGATCCAGCCCGCAACCCAGGCATGTGCCCTGACTGGGAATCGAACCACGACCTCCTGGTTCATAGGTCAATGCTCAACCACTGAGCCATGCTGGCCAGTGGAACACTGACATTTAAAGGGCAGGTGGCAGCAAAGGAGGCTCGGAGAGAGGGACCAGGAGAGAGAGGGTAGAGTGGTGGGTAGGGGAGGAACACTATTAAGACCCTCTTTGACCAGCAACCCCTGGGTCAGGCACGGGGGACAAGGAGGCAGCTGGGTGAGTCCCTCTCCTCCTAGGGTGTGGGAGATGGGCCACCACAAGGCCACGTGGTAAGTGCAACGGACAACAAGATGCCAGGATGTGGTGGGGAGCCTGGGAGAGACACTCGGCCAAGTGGGCAGCGTGCCGGGGCTCTGGGTACGGGTATTCCCACAGGGGTTGTGGGCCCCTCTGAGACCTACACAAAAGTGGAGGACCCTCCCCTCGGGGCAATGTGTGCAGCAGGCACACACTATTCCACCCCTTCTGCCAACCTTGACCTGGTACCTCCCACCACCCTGCGGGGTCTCCCCTTTAGAGAGGAGGGGGCGGAGACGCAGGGTGGAACTAGCCAGCACCTGGGTTAGCAGGCGGGTGTGTCTGACTCTCTCTCTCTCCCTGTTCTTTGCAGACACCACGGGGCCTTTCCAGCTGTCTGAGGCAGTGGTCGGCAAACTCATTAGTCAACAGAGCCAAATATCAACAGTACAACGATCGACATTTCTTTTGAGAGCCGAATTTTTTAAACTTAAACTTCTTCTCACGCACTTCTTCCAAATAGACTCACCCAGGCCGTGGTATTTTGTGGAAGAGCCACACTCAAGGGGCCAAAGAGCCGCATGTGGCTCATGAGCCGCAGTTTGCCGACCACTGGTCTGGGGCATCGCCACCTCAGAAGGCACCTGGGAGGGCTCCGGGAGTATTCGGGCAGGAGGGGATGTCTGGGCTCAGGGGGAGCAGACTTGGGAGCCTCTGGCGCCATGGGTAACGGCTTGGAGCCGGGCAGCGAGGGGCAGAGAGACTGTTGCGCTTGGGCCCCAGTCTGAAGCCCACGTGGGGGCGGTGCTGGAGGACAGCAGGTCACCGGTGTGAGTGGCTGGATTGGAGCCGGCACCGGGCCGGGGGTGGCGGACCCAGATGCCAGAAGGTGCTGCATCTGGCATGGCCACTGCCGCTTCCTCCTCTCCTCCTCTCCCTGAGTGGCGGGGGGTGGGGGGTGGTCGGGGCCTGGGCTGGGGGGGGGGGCGGGGCGCGGGAGGGGGCGCTCCTCGGCCCAGCAGTTGCATGACTCGGTCTTTGCTCCTGTCGGCCTCATATGAAGGACCATCGGGGACACGAACCAGACAAGACAGAGGTCCCAAACCATTGTAGGGAATCAGAGACGCTGAGTCAGGACCCGAGTCGGAGGCCTCGCTCTGCCCGGTGCATTCGTTTCTGGGCTGATGTAACGGAGAACAGCTGGGTGGCATGGAACAGACATGATCGGCTCACAGGCCTGGCGGCGGGAGTCTGAGAGCAAGGAGCCGGCAGGCCGAGCTCCCTCTGCACCCTGTAGGGCAGGGGTCCTCAAACTTTTTAAACAGGGGGCCAGTTCACTGTCCCTCAGACCATTGGGGGGCCGGACTATAGTTTTAAAAAAACTATGAACAAATTCCTATGCACACTGCACATATCTTATTTTGAAGTAAAAAAACAAAACGGCATAAACACCCGCATGTGGCCTGCGGGCCGTAGTTTGAGGACGCCTGCTGTAGGGGATCCTTGCTTCCCTCTCCCGCCTCTGGAGGCTCCCAGCCACCCTCCGTGTTCCTGTGGCCACACAACTCCCTCTCTGCTTCGGTTTGCTCAGCGCCTCTTCCTCCTGTGTTTGTGCCTCTTTGCTTTTTTTAATATTCATTTCAGAGAGAGGAAAGGAAAGGAAGGGAGAGAGAGAGAAACATCAATGAGAGAGAATCATCCAGCAGCTGCCTCCTGCACGCCCCCTACTGGGGATTGAGCTCACAACCCAGGCATTGCCCTGACTGGAAATCGAACCCTGACCTCCTGGTTCATAGGTCGATGCCCAACCACTGAGCCATGCCAGCCAGGCGTCTTTCACCACTCGTATTGGATTAAGGGGCCACCCTACTCCAGTATGACCTCATTTTAGCTAATTACCGCTGCAACAGCCCTATTTCCAAATAGGGCCACGTTCTGAGGTGCTGGGAGTCAGGACTTCAACATGTCTGTTTGGAGGACTCAGTCCTCCCCATACACGCCGTGAGCTAATTTACCTTCCCTAACACACCCCCACCCTGAACACCACTGCACTTTGCCATTCTTCCCCCAGCCTACCTCCCCACCCCCCACGCACCCCCCTCACCCGCCCCCACCAGCCACACACACAGCCCCCAGCCCAGCAGACCTGGCCTGTGGGCACTCACAGCCCGTGACTCAGGACCAGCAGACCCTCCCTCCCGGGACGCAGTGAGGGAACCGTGCTGGCGATGCCATGGTTAGAGCACCTCCTCAGCAAGCACGCAGTGGGGGCAGGGGCTCCGAGTTCCAGCTCAGGATGGCAGGGAGGGAGGTGGCCCTTTCAAGTGGAAAAAGTCAGGAGGGAGCCAGGGTTTGTGGTCTGGGCTTCTGGACCAACAGTCCCCGGGCAGCTGGGCTCTGCCCTGGGGAAGCTCCTGTGGAGCGGGGTGGGGAGAGGGTGCAAAGCCCCTTTCGCTCTGGGCAGGTCCCAGCAGGGGGACCCTCGACAGGCACTGGCTGTTCTCAGGACCCCTCGGGGCCGGCTCGGCTTGGCCATGAATTCACAAACATGATCGCGAACCAGATGCAGTGCTGACGGGGAGACCCTCGTGTGATTCTCACGTGCACCAGGCTCAGGATCCTCTGCCAGACCCTCCCCAAGGCCGTGCCCAGAGAAGGGGCGTGTGCGTTCTGCAGACGGTCCGTGGAGGGCTGCCTTCCAGTCACAGCTGCAGGCTGAGAGCCCCTGTCTCCTCTCGGAGACTCCATTCAGGAGAACCAATCAGAGCTACACCTATACAATGTCATTCGTTCATTTGCTCATTCATTCATTCATTCATTCAACAAAACCTGGCCCTGTGCTAAGCACCGTGCTAGGCATGAGGGGTACCGTGGCGACTAAGACCCGGTTCCTGCCTTCGAAGGCCTCGAAGTCTGGCTGGGGAGACGTCAGATTCCAGGTGGTGAATGAGACCCGCAGGGCGAGCGGGACAGTTTCCCTGGTCAGGGAGGCGGGAAGCAGGGACTTTTTTTTTTTTTTTTAGAGAGAGAGAGAGAAAAGCAGAGAACTAAACCAAAGCATTCAAAGCATTGTCATTTGGTCACAGGCATTTTAGCATTCTAGATTTCCCCCCCCCATGCATGCTTCAAGAGATGAAAATAACAAACGCGTTTCTGGAAATGTGATGAAGGTCTTTCTTAGGCCGGAAAGAAAATGTCTTCCTTAGTTAGTCCGCTGTGGACATGCAGAGGCACATAGACATAGGCAAAAGGAAGAACTGTTAGAGGAAGCGTGTTAGATCCTGGACCGGCTCCTGCGAAAGCCGAGAAGAACCGCTGAGTCAGCTTCCGGGATGAGACGCCGTCTGCGGAGCCGCCCTGGGGGCAGCAGAGGTGTGTCTGGGCCTCTGAGCCTGCAGATGCGACTCTGGCAGCCGCTGGTGCCCAGGAGGCTGGGAACGAGGTCGCCGAGGGCGGCAGCCTGAAACCCTGGCTGCACCCTCAGACTCACTCGGGAGCTTTTAAAGCTGCCACATCTGGCCCCACTCTAGTGACTCGGATTTAATGAGGGGAGCGCCCAGGTGCTGGTAGGTTTTTAAAGCTCCCCAGCTGATTCTAATGTGCAGCCAGCGCGGAACGCCCCGGGCTGGGCGGGGGAGGGGCAGCGTGGTGCCAGGGGAGGAGGGGGTCCCAGATGCAGCCTTGGCACACCCCGGGGAAAGGAGAGGGGGAGGAGCTACCAGGGAGGGGGGTGGAGGCCAGGAAAGGGGCATTTCCTGAGAGCCTTGGTCAGCATGTCACGTGCGGCAGAGAGGTGGGGAATCCAGGACTGATGCGTAATTTAGGGCCCGCCAGGCGCTGGCGGCTTTAGCAGCAGGTTGGTTAGCAAAGTGAGGCGCGGGAAGCTGGGTCAGAGCGTGCACTAGAGTCCGCTGTGAGTTGAACTTGGGAGGCGAGAAAGTGGACACAGAGAAGGCAGGCTGACCGGGAAGGCGAGGAGGCAGGGTTGTCCTGGGAGGGGGATTTCGTTGTGTGTTTGGGATGGGAGGGACTGGAGTGTGTCCAAACACTAATAGAGGCGATCCAGTGGAGAGGAGCAGGGGAGTGTTTGGGAGAGACGAGGAGGCGTAATTGATGGGATCAAGTTGCTAAGAAGGTGGAAGGGGAGAAGAGCGTAGGGAACCGACACGTGGGTGGCAGCATTGACATAAACCAGAAGGAGCCCTCCTCAGCTGGAACAGGAGGATGGAGAGGATGGGGCGAGAGAGGCTCATTCTACTGGGTGGGTGGCAAGAACATCCATTCACCCATAACTCACTCATGGGGGAGGGGGGTTGCTCTCCTGGACACACGCTCTCTCTTCCCTTCCTCTCTTCCTTGAAAAGCAGCCAGGCCCTCTCTCTGCCTTTCCTTCCTTCTCCGCACGGCAGCCAGACCTGGAGCCACGGTCCCAGTGATGGGTGAGCTGCTGGGGGCCTGGCCATCCTCTCTACCCGTGGCTGGGTGCTGGGCCCGTCGGCCATCACTGACCCCCATGGTGTGGGCCCCGGAAGCTGGGAGGTAAAGCCTGCCTGGAGACGCCGGCCTGAGCTCCCTCTCAGTCAGGGTCTATCTTTCTAGAAGTTTCTGTAGAGAGGGAGGGGCTCAGACCCTAAAACCAATTCCAGTTATCCTATGCCAGGCCTTGTTGGCCCCTCTCTTCTGTGTGTGCTCTCTCTCTCTGGGAAACCCCAAGGGGAGGAGCGGTTAGCACTGAACCCTCACCCCAACACGGTAATGCCCCCTTGCATACCTGAGGCCACACTTGAGCAAGTGAGCAGACTCACCCAGTCACTGCCTATGGGTTGAAACCTGGACGTATGGAGGGGCTGACTCCCTCGAAGAGGCGTCTCCTGCTCCCTCTTCATCTCCCAGCTCACGCCCACGGCCCCGCTGCTGGGACAGGCCTCTCCAGTCTTCTTGGGGAAGCCCCTCCCCTGCCCTCTGCCCCACCCTCTGAGCTCAGCCTTAAAGAGGAACCTTACCCCCTAGCCCTTCACTAGCAGGAAGTCCTCCTGGCGGCTCCTGACAATGGGCCTGGCCCCTTTTCTGGCCCTATCCTCTGTCCCCAGCCATCTCGCCATGAAGCGGGCTTTAGCTTTCCACTGCTTGCCTACTTGGTGCTCATAGGAGAGGCCCAAATGCTGACACCGTGACTGGTTCTCATGTTTTCCACGGGCTGCCCAGGGCAGTGCCTGGCTGCCTGTGACTCACCCTTCAGGGCTCGCTGTCGACACCCCTTCCCCTGGAAGTCCTTCCCTGACCCCTGCTCTGCATTGGAGACCGGGCTCTAACCCTCGACACTCTTCCCCAGAACCTGGGCCGGCCAGGTGCTCAGTCTACTCCAACTGCCCTCCTGCCCTCCGCAGGTGGGGGAACGGACCAGGGGGAGGAGAGCGGCCTGGCGCTGTTCCCTGGGGCCAAGCACCCTGTCTGTTCCCTTCAGGCCCCCTCCATAGCCCGTCATCTATATTCATGTGTGTGTTTGTCCAGCATCTGTAACCTACACCAAACGTTCAAATCCATGAAGATGGAGGCCACAGCTGTCTTATTTTCCACCAGCTCCCCAGGTCTGCGTATAGCACAGGACACACAATAGCTCCTCAAAAATGCTTGCTGCATAAATTCATGAATCATCAATCACCTCAGATCTGGGATGCTGGGTCTGTTGATGGTTCTTTCTGTGAGGTTCGCGGGGCAGGGAACAAAGACAGAGTCCAGGCCAGTCAAAAGGAAGTTTAATCTTGCACTCCTGGGCGAGGGTCCCCGGTCCTGAGGGTAGGGCTGGAGAAGTCACGCTGGGCGGAGCCGAGTCACTTTTTTTATACAGGTGTTCAGTGAGGGCGGAGGACCGTGAGCTGAGGGCGGGTGGAATTTTCACTGCGGGCAGGGGTTCCAGGAATGGAGCCAATATCTGCGCCGCCATTTGCCTGGAGCCCTGGTCCGTCACGGGTTCCAGGAAGGGACCCGCATTTGTGTGCCATCTCTCTGGTGCCCTAGTCTGTTACCTGCGTCACCATCGGTTGCGTGCATCGGCTTCTGGAATTCCTCTGACCTAACATCCCGGCCTTTTGATGATAGGGGGCGCCGAAATCATCCTGGCTACTTCCTGCTGACCAGGGGCGAAGAGGGAGGGGTTTTTTTAAAGGCCAGGGTCAGGCAGAGGCAGATCCGAGGGCAGCCGAGTGTAGGGATGGAGCAGGAGCTGGTTTACAGTCACCCGTGACATCTCCTCGATCCAGGAGTGGATGAATTTGAGGAGGCAGGGGGCTAAGAGAAAAAAGACACAGAGGAGAATTAGGGGCCCTATCAGGGGTAGGATCCAGGTAGCTAAGGGGCTTTGGAACCAGCCGAAAAGAGAGTTGTCTCGGGAGTGTCTTGCACGTAGCTCTTCACTCAGCTTGGTCAGGGTCTGCACGTTCTGTTCCACCACTCCGGACTCGTTGATGTAGTAGCAGCATTCTTCCTGAAGGAACATGCAGGTTCCCCCTTTTTCCGCAGTAAGAAGGTCTAGGGCCCGTCGGTTCTGTAGGGCTACTTGGGCTACCGATGTTACTTGCCGCTGCAGGGAGGCTAAGGAGGCGGTAGTAGACTCCAGGGCTATCTGGAGTCTGTCATTGAAATCCTGAGCAGAGATTATGCTGTTCCCGAGGGCCCCCCGCAGCGAGGCCTATCGAGGCAGCGATACTTACCCCCAACATGACAGGGAGGAAGGCAGCCTGGTGGCCCGGGGTTGGGATGAAGGGAGCAACCAGGCGAGCTCCGAGTCTCCATACAAGGTTAGTTGGGGAACTACTGTGACCACGAAGCAAGGCCTGGGGTCAGAGGAGTTTATGCAGTTGCTTAAGGTGCCATTGCACCAAAAGAAGGTACCCGGGCTGGCCTTGGTGGGACCGGCTGCAGTGTGGTTTTGGGTACAGTTCCAAGTGACTCGTCCCCCAGTTACCAGATTACTGGTCTGGTAGCATATCCGAGGGGGCAAGGTGGGCTGTGGAGTTTCGGGTTCCCAGAGGGGAATGCCGGCCAAGGGAAGCTGACATTCACCTTGCCCCTGGGTTCCTGGAGGAGTTATGAGTGGGACGGCAGCCAGCAAAGGTCTTTGGAGAGAGGCGCATAGAAAGCAGTGCGAGACATTGGGCAGGGTGCGGGTCTCATTAAGGAATAGTAGAGTGTGTTGAATTAGTTGGAGCCAAGAAGATAGGACTTCTACCCGGGTGGGGGGGTGGGGGGAGGAATCAGGCAGCTTCCCTTTAAGGGACTGTTCGGCCTGTAGGATGCTGTTGGAGACCTGGATTTGGGCCTGCTGGGCCCAGACATATTCCCGGGAGATGTAGATGGTCCCTGAAGGGGTCGAGCTCCAACCACTCCCATATAGTTTTCCCATAACGCACGCAACCCATCGTTGGTCCCAGGGGTCCCGGACCCTGATGTTGAAGGTCCCATTCTTCCAGAAAAAGGGACCAGATCTGACCCCATTGTAGGCATCATGGGTGACACAGCCTGACCAGCGGCAACCCCCATAGGTGTTGACGTCTTGATTACACCTGTCTGGGTCCTGCTGGTCGTAAGCAAAACAGGCATATGGTCGGCCCCCATTGGACACTGACCGGAGGTTGACAGCAATCAGGATCTCTGCCTGGCAGCCGACCAGAGGGCAGTCCTGAGATCCCTCCTGCAGGGTGTCTTGTGTGCTGTCCTGGTCGTAGGTTTCACGGACCTTGAACCTCCACACATAAGCGGGTGGGTGTAGGTTGCCCAGGGCCGGGAGTAGAAGGAGGAGGGGGAGGGCGGCTAAGGCAGACCTTAGTGGGGCCCAACACCTTACATTTATAGAAGTCATGCTGCTCCGGGGTCCTCTTGAGTCTGGAGAGGTGGTGCCATGACAGATCGCCAAGTAGTTTGGCCGCGGTGGGGTTGTGAGGATTACTGTGTGCGGTCCCGTCCACCTGGGCTCCAAGGCCTTGGGATGTAGATTCTTAAGGAGGACTGAGTCCCCCGGCTGGAGGGCTGGTCCTCGGGAGCCTTGGTTGGCTGGTTCTGGCCTGGGCAGAAACCTGTCAGCGTGTTCCCGGAGCAGCTGCCTGAGTAGAGACAGGTATGGAAGATAAGAGCCAGGAGAGGAGGGTCAGTAGGGAGACGATGGTTGAGCAAGAAGGGTCTCCCATATAGGAGTTCAAAGGGGCTTAAGAAGGTGGGGCTCCTTGGTGTAGCCCGGATTCTGATCGGGGCCATGGGCAGGAGGTCCGGCCAGGAGCTGCGAATTTCTAGAGAGAGTTTAGTTAGATGGTCTTTAAGGAGGCTGTTGACCCACTCGACCTTACCCGATGATTGTGGGCGGTAGGGTCTGTGCAGTTTCCAGGAGATGCCAAGAGAGGTGCTAACCTGCTGAATGATCCTTGATATAAACGCTGGGCCGTTGTCTGATTGTATGGAGGTGGGGAGACCGAACCTTGGGATTATGTGTGTTATAAGGGTCTCAGCCGCCACCTCAGCGGTTTCCTTGCAGGTAGGGAAGGAAAGGAGTAGTGGAAGCCAGGGACCTGGATGGTTGGATAAGAAGTTAGACACTGTGAATATTCTGGTTTAGCTTAAGAAGTATCCAGCAACCTTGTCCTACAGGCTTGGAGACTGAAGCCTCACTTTCTTGCTCAGAGTAAAATGGCCCTTGTACAATTCTTGTAAATAGTTAATTTAGAACTTCTTTCTTTCTTTCAACATTTCTCTTTTCCTTCTCATCACATACACAACCTTCACAAAGTTCACACTTTCCAATTAGCCTTCAAACCTTTCTTCTATGTCCTTCAAAATGCATAACCATGCCTCAGACCTTCCATTAAGTATTTCTAAACATGTCTAGCAATCAGTGTTTCAGTATTGTATGCTATTTTAAAATATTTAGAAAAGGCAGAGGGAGGAGGGAGCAGGCCCCGCAGCCTGTTCCCAAGCCTCTAGCTGCTTGAATTTTAAACTGCCGCATTTTTCCTAGAGATAAAGATCTCAGTTTCTGATAATAGCAGGACTGTTAATTAAACCTGTGCAGTCAAGAAAGTTGTTCTTTGGGAAGGGTGGAGTGGGGGAAAGGGGTAAGAAGGTGCTGAGGTCAGAGCAGTTTTCAGAGCATTAACCCTTTGCACTCGCTTGCTTTTTTCATCGAGCTGCTACCGATGCTAACCGTGTCGAGTCACACTCGACATCCAAGTGCAAAAGGTTAAAGGGGTGAGAATGCTGGCCTTGGGATCTAAAGGCTCAGTGTCTTTCCTTGCTGCATTTGAAGCATGGGCCCGAAGGAGGCTGAAGGGCTCCGAGTGAGCTGCAGAGTGGTCCCTAGTTTGGTGAGGATATCCCGTCCTAAAAGGGGCATGGGGCACGAAGGCATGACTAGGAATGAGTGGGTTATAGGGCTATCGTCAAGGAGACAGGGAAGGGGCCCGGTGGCCAGTGGGCAGGTGGATTTGCTGTCAATAACCATGACAGAGATCGTGGAAGGGAAAGGGGGCCCTGAAAAGGAGGGCAGGACAGAGAAGGAGACCGGCTTACCCGCTACCTTGAGCGTTACCCTGGGCTCGGCGAGGGTGATGGGGGTCGTCGAGTCCGGGCATCTTCAGTCTTCGGCCAGTCCCAGCATGGCCAGCGGTGGGTCATGACCTGGAAGGGCGGCCCCTCCACGCTGAGATGCAGAGGGCCCGTCACTTTTCCAGGGGCAGTCACTTTTCCAGTGGCCGCTTTGACCGCACGCTGGGCAGGGCTTGGTTGGAGCCTGGGGCCGGGAGCACTGCCTTGCCCAGTGGCCTTCATTTCTGCACTTGAAGCATCCTCCAGGTGGCGTTAGTCCTCTCGTTGCACCCCCACCACGCACGGCCCCCTTGGGACCATGCGCGGCTGCCGTCGGCCACAGGGCCGCAACCAGGGCTTGGGTTTGCAGGTTTACCTTCTGTCGAAGGTGGGCTTCCTGATCCGACTCTGCCTGCTCTTCATGGGCATTAAAAACCTTAAAGGCCATGTTCACTAGATCTCTGACCGGGGTCTGAGGGCCATCCTCAGCCTTTTTTAACTTTTTCCAAATATCTGGGGCCAACTGCGAGATAAGTGGGTGGCTAGCTGGGGAAATTCTAAAAGAGAAAGTTGGGTGGGGGAGGATGGGGGAAGGGAGGATGGGGGAAGGGAGGGAGCAGATGGCGGGGCAGAAGAAGCTGTGGGGAGAGGGCCTGGGTAGGAAGGCGGACGAGTCGGAGGGGAGGAAAGATTTTTGGGGGGTTCATATAAGGCGGAAAGTGGAGGGGTGTCGGTAGGTAGAGGAGGTTTCTCGTGAGCAAGGAGAACCTGGGCTGTGGAACAGAAGGAGCAGAGGGCAGGACAGGAGCGCAGATAGAAAAAGGCCTGGACATATGGGACCTCAGGCAACTTCCCGGTTTGCCGGCAGAAATTACTGAGGTCAGTAAGGATGTTAAAATCGAGAGTCCCGTTATTGGGCCATTTTGACCTGTTGTCCAATTCAAACTGAGGCCATGCCACGTTACAGAAGTAAATGAGGTGTTTGGGACGCAGACCCTGGGACAGGCCTAGCTTAGCCAGATTGGTGAGCAGGCACCCTAGAGGTGTGCTCGGATCAGGTTTTCAGAATTTTGATTACCCGTGCTCCATACCTGAGGTCAGTAGCCGAGGCTAAAGGACCAGCATCCCAGTCGTCCAGACAAGGCTACACACGGGGACCTGAGGGACGGCAGGGACGTCTCCACTACCTCCCGGGGTCCGGACGGAGACCAAAAGGCCGGAGAACCGAGGGGCGGCAGGGACGTCTCCGCTACCTCCCAAGGTTCGGAACCCCTCCTGGAGGGGTCTGGAGGGCTATGCCTGGAAGTCAATCTCTGACACGGGCCGCGGTTTACGGACAGAGACGCCGGACAACCATCAGGGATAGGCACGGGCCGGGACTTACCACTGACGCTGCCGAGCCAGGGGAGAAGCCGGAGGATCCTAGAGAGAGAGGAGAGGGCAGGCACCCCGGACTGTGAACAGTCAGATGGAGTGCTCGCACCCTCCCGGGCTTTGGCACCAAATGTGAGGTTCGCGGGGCAGGGAACAAAGACAGAGAGTCCAGGCCAGTCAAAAGGAAGTTTAATCTTGCACTCCCGGGCGAGGTTCACAGGTCCTGAGGGTAGGGACATCAGGACCAGGGAAGTCGTGCTGGGCGTGAGCCTAGTCACTTTTTTTATACAGGTGTTCAGTGAGGACAGAGGACCATGAGCTGAGGGCCAGTGGAATTTCCGCCGCCGGCAGGGGTTCCAGGAATGGAGCCAATATCTGCGCCGCCATTTGCCTGGAGCCCTGGTCCGTCACGGGTTCCAGGGAGGGACCCGCATTTGTGTTGCCATCTGTCTGGTGCCCTAGTCTGTTACCTGCGTCACCATCGGTGGCGTGCATCGGCTTCTGGAATTCCTCTGACCTAACATTTTCCTCCAGGCCCATACTCCAGGCCCCTCTAATGACATTTGCTGCAGGCACAGACTGTAACAGTCCCCCGTGTTCCACCTCATACTCTAAAGGCAACTCAGGCAGCACCCTTGTCTCTGGCTTCTGATGATCATTGGGTTGAGCAGCTGAAACTGGCCTCCATAGTGTCCCTACATGCCTCTTCCATTTATAAATTGCTATGGAACACATTATCCCCAGAGTTAGTGGCATCAGACATTTTATTTGCTCATGACTCTGTGGCTCGGGTGTTTGGGCAGGGCTCAGCCACGCTTTCTTCTGCCCGGTGTGGCGTTGTCTGGGATACTCACTCCGCCACATTCAGCTTGTGGCTAGGCTAGAAGGCCCAAGGAGAGGCACTCACAGGCCTGGTGCCGTACTGCTACCCCACGTGTTTCTCTCCAAGTGGCTGTCTGTTTAATTTCAAATTCCAATGGTTCACTGATGGAATAAAGGAAAGCAATGGACTTTTGTATATTAATCTTGTATCCTGCCACCTTGAGTCTTTTGATGAAGACAACAGAAGTCCCCACATCCCTGGCCTTTTGTTCTTCCCAACTTCTCTAAGTGATCTTCAATGTTTGGAATACTAAAGAGGGCATCCCGTGCAGAAAGGGTAACTATTACTTGGTAAAACGTTTGTTTCAGTTATGCATATGCATATGTGTACTGAATCACAATGAGAAAAAAAAAAAAAGTATTTCTTACTCTGAGTTGTCGAAACACTTGAGAGTCCCTGCCATAGAGGAGTTTTCTTCTTCAAGAATCATAAATTAAAGGTGGGCTCAGCTCAGCTCCGACCCTCCTTCAGCACCTGCCTCCGAAAAGTTTGTCAGATGCCACCAGCCCTCTTGGCCTATGGGGTAGAGCAAGACTTCCAGCTGTGGGGTTCAGTTCTCAACTACTCAGCCCACCAAAGCCCTGCTGAGTGTCTTTACTTAGAGACCATCTTGACCTTCAGTTTCTGCTCAAGAGTAAAACAACACAGAGCACACACTCCAGGGAATCAATTAACTGAATCGTTTAGGAGGAACTCAAAGGGGCAGGTCATGGTGGTTGTGCTAATTAAGCACTGACCTCTGGCCTGCTGGATTCGGTGGAATGAGCCCACAGGTCTGTACAGAGTTGACAAGTCCCGCTATTCCCTGGGCAGGAAAGTCTTCCCTGAAGTCTGGCGAGGGTCTGGCCTCTGAGTCACTCAAAACTCGAGGTCCTGTCTCAGCTGATTGGAGGAGGTTGTGATGAAACCCAACCGTCAGGTTTGATTCTCCTAAGCAAGTGCTGGCCTACGTGGGAAATTTCTCTTTTTCACTTTCTGGGGCAGCCACCTGTCCCTTCTCATCCCCTCCTTGGGCCTTCCTCCCCTTTGCATATCACTTTCATTAACTGAAAGAAAGCAGAGGGCAGCCAGAGCTTCCAGCCATGTCTCAGCCAGCCTGCTGTCACCTCCAGAACCCAGGCACGGTCTACTGTCCCCTGGTCTCTGTTGCCCTCACCGGCCCTGGTCTGGGCACATGCGGGAGGCAACCAATCCATGTGTCTCTCTCACATGGATGTTTCTTTCTCTTCCTCTCTCCCTCCTCTTTCCCTCCTTCTCCCCCATTCTCTCTAAATATCAGTGGGAGCCCTGGCCGGTTTGGCTCAGTGGATAGAGCATCAGCCTGCGGACTGAAGGGTCCGGGTTCGATTCTGGTCAAGGGCACATGCCAGGGTTGCGGGCCCGATCCCCAGCAGGGGGCGTGCAGGAGGCAGCCGATCAATGATTCTCTCTCATCATTGATGTTTCCATCTCTCTCTCCCTCTCCCTTCCTCTGGGGAAAAAAAAAACCATATATATATATATATATATATATATATATATATATATATATTTTATTTTAATAAATATCAATGGAAAAAAAATCCTCCAGTGACAACAACAACAACAACAACAAAAAAGTGTGTGCAGCTATTAAAGATGGTGGCTTTGGAGTTTGAGAGAGGAACAAAAGATCGTGGAGAAGTTACTGGAGAAGTAAACTGAGGCAGGAGTTCGAGGTGATCCGGGGCGGGGAGCCCTGACCTAACTGTCCGTCAGAGAGAGGCCTGTTTCTCACCCCCATCCCCACCCCCACATCCCGCATCGTTGTACACTTTGTACGGTTGAAAGGCGCATTAGGGATGCGTTTGTTTTTAGAGAATTCGTGCCCCTTTGCTCAGCAGAGTGCCAGGAAGCAGGGAGACCCGAGAGCCTGAGTCCTTCTCATCTCCCTCCCGCAAAGGAAGAGGAGAACAGTAAGGCAGAGGGAGGGCAGAGAGAGCTGAGTAGGAGGGAGGCTTCTAGAATGGGGAGGCCATCCCCCGACTTGGAGCATTCCCGCTGAACCCCGGCCTGGGAACAGTGGACTCAGGGCCCTTGCTCCCGCCCAGCAGAGCAGAGCTGTGGCGCGGACACGGCCCGCATCCCCACAGCCTTCTAGCTTCTTCTCTCCTGTGTTTGTCTTGGCTGAGAGCTGCTTGGGGCTGTTAGAGCAGATTCCATCGAGGCAAAGCTGGAGGCACCGGGACCTGGGGCCACAGAGGAGGGAGCAGGAAGGGGCCTCGGGTGGGGGCGTAGAGGTGGCCACAGGGTGGCTTGGTGGCAGACCACAGTGAGAACCCAGGAGTCCTGACTCCTGGCACGGTGCTCGGCCCAAGCACCACGGAGCTTCCCACGTGGGTGAGGGGCTGGCACGGGGTTGAAACCCACCGATACCTCGATGCCCACCTTCCCAGGGAGGCGTTAGAGGGCTTGGAGGGGTCTGAAATGTGTTGGACCAGTTGTGTCTCCTGTTCTTGCTTCATAACACACAGACCCATTCAGACCCTGAACTCCAGCTTCCAGCGGCTGCCCCTCCCCCAGCAGTCCCCCCCCCCACCCCCCCGGCTCAGGCCAGAGTCTAAAGGAGGCCAAGGCGCTGGGTCGTGCCCCACCACGGCCAACCCCATAACTCTCAGATCTCGATTCAGCACGGCCTCCCCCGGGGCCCAGCGTGGACCCTCCCGTGTCCTGCTCTGCACAGATGCCGGTGGTCACGTGTCCCGCAGCTGAAGGCCTCCCCCGTCCGGCCGCCTCCACCATCTGCTGAGGCCCCATAATTATTCCGAGGCCCGGTGCCGCCTCACTTGGAGGGGAGAGTTCACACAGCCCTGTAATGTAAGCCAGGCCACGGCCGCTCTGCTCGGGCAGGGAGTCCCCAGCTGGGTAAGGAGCAGCCGGCTTTATTGAATTCCCTGGCTTGGATCTGACTAATCACTGCCTTCAGCTGAGGCACCCCAGGCCTTCTAAGAAGCCGTCTGAGCACCCTCACTAAGGACGTCTCCCCTGAACCCCAATCCCTGCTTCTGAAATCCTTCCTCCTCCCCAAATACGTTTGAACGACAGCATCAGGGTAGGGAGCCTCCCCGGGCGGTGGCCTCTCCCACCCACTTGGCTCCAGTCTGGGGGCCCACGCAGGGTGGACCAGAATGGGCTGCTGGTTTGACTTTGCTGAGGCTGCCCCATGCGGAAGCAAGACCTGCAGCTCCCACCCCCACCTCGTCTCCTAAGCCCTCTCACTCCCTCTCACTCCCCCTTCCTGGAGGCCTGGGCCCTGAGGAGGGGGGTCTTGGCGGAGTAGGCTGTGCCGTGGGCCAGGACTTACTTTCCAAGGAGAAGTGTAGGAAGCTGCCTCCTCTGCTCTGTCTCGTTGTAGACTCCTGCTCAGGCTTCGAGACCCACCCAGGTCACGGCTGGGCAACAGCAACCCTCGGCCTGTCTCCTTCCTCCCTGCGCCCAGCATCTGTAAGACCCAAGACAGCGTTTACCCTTCTTCATGCTCTTCCATGCTTGTTTTCTGGCCAAAACCGTGCCCTCTCTGAGAACAAGACTGCATCTATCTCTGTGCACCCAGAACAGCACACAGTAGGTGCTTTCAAAGACATCAAGTAGGTGCCCTGGCTGGTGTGGCTCAGTCGGTTGGGCATCTTCCTGTGCACTGAGAGGTCACTGGTTTGATTCCAGGTCAGGGCACACGCCTGGGTTGTAGGCTCGATCCCCAGTGGTGGGTGTGCAGGAGGCAGCTCATCGATGTTAGTGTTTCTCTCTCATCGATGTTTCTTCCTCTCACTCCCTCTCTCTTCCTCTCTAAATAAATAAATAAACACAAACAAACATATATATTCTTTAAAAAATCAAGTAGGAAAGAGGGAGGCAGTGCTTGGAGAGGTAAGAGGGTGGTTGGTGCTGAGTGGCTGCCCATGCTGGCGGGGCGCCTCTGTGGGTCTCCGGGCGTCCCACCCCCTGTGTGGCTGAGGTCTCTGGAGGGGAGAGGGCTGGCCAATTTGTAAAGTGGTGCCAGCTCTGTTGTCCTGTCAAGGCCCTATAGTGGCTCAGGCGTTGTTATGCTAAGTGGGGACCTGAGGTCAGGGGTCACCCAGAGTTCACTGTCCGGGGTGATGTCCGGTCAGTGGCACCTAGCGGAGGCCTCGAAACCACCCCAGAGGGCGGGAAGGGTCTGCGGGCTCCCTGCCCCTCGGCAGTGGTGTGGGCTGGGGCTCTTCTGAGCGGAAGTCTGAGCCCAGCCTCTTCCTGACCCAGCTGTGCCCAATGCCCTTGGGGAGGAGGAAAGGCCAGGGTCACCCCCAAGGTCAGGCCCACCCAACCAGGTTCCACTCCCCAGAGACCAGCTCTCGGGGGAGGGATCGCCTGGTGGACAGTGGGAGTGGGCGGCTGAGCCCTCGCTTGGTCCCAGAGGTTGTGGGGGGTCCACGCCAGCCACCAGCGAGACAGACAGAGAGACAGACAGAGTCAGGCAGAGCCCGGTGCGTGCCGTGGAGGGGGCGGCCAGGAGCAGAGACTTCAAAGCGCTCCCGGAACAGCTTATAAACAGGCGGGGCTGACGGGTGGCCAGCGGGGGCCGTTCTGGAGGGGCTGGAGCACAGGACCCGGGGTCTGGGAGAGGAGGCCCTGAGCCCGGGATGCCGGCAGGCCAGCCTCGCCTCTCTGTGACTCGGTTTCTTCTGTTCACCAGAGCTCCCGGCGGCCTCCCCCGGGCTCCCTCCTGGGGCTGGCGCGAGGGTCAGCGGTGCCTACGTCGGTGAAAACGCAGTGTGGGCTCCGCGCCCTGATCAGATGTTATTTATTATTCTGAGCGGTGTTTTGGTGGGAGACTTGGAAGGCCTGAGAGTGAGGCTGGAGAGCCCTAGGGCTCCTTCTTCCCCGATGCTGTTTTGAGAGTTCTCCGAGCAGCATGGCCGGGATGGGGCCCTGGGACAGGGAGGCCGTGGCTGGAAGGAGCTGGGCCAGGGCTTTCTGCGTGGACCTGGAGCAGCGCGGGCGGGCGGGCTGACTGCCCCTCCCCATCCCCCCTCTGCTCTGTGTCCCTCCTCCTCCCCGTACCCCCGCCCCCTCTAATGCTCTCAAGCGACTCCCCAGAACTCAGCCTCCTCCCCCTGGATACTTGTCCTCACCTGAGGGGGCGGTGACGGTTTTCCTAAGTCCTGCTTGGAAACGTGTCACCGTCCATTTCCCTCTGCGACATCCAAGGAGGCTGCTCACACCGCGTTCGCCCCGCGCGTGCGGCGGCCTCCCTCGGAGCAGCTGGAACCCGGGCTTATGAAATTACAGGGAATTCCAAGCAGCCGGCGCCGCTGCCTGGCTTCATTACTGGGCCTGGCCTCGGAGGGAAGTTTATTCCAGTAATTTAGAGGATTAGGCTCTGACACCCTTCATTAACTCTTTGACAGAAGCAGGAAAGACAGAGCTTGCAGAATGACCCACACAACCGGAAGGCGTTGGCTCGGGTAGGAGGAGGCGACACGCCACGCCGAGGGAGCGGCAGGGAGAGGGCCCGCGGGGTAGAAAAAGGGGCCGCGCTGCCTTTTCACGGTCAAGGTGGGCGGTGAGCTGCAGCCCTGCGGGGGGGAGTGGGCCCGGGAAAGGGGGGGCCTGGGTTCAGGACTCAGTTTGCCCATCTGTAAAATGAGAGCACTGCCAGGGACCTCCCGGGTCCCTTCTGGCTCTGACACGTGCTGTGCCCACCCCGCCCGCCATCCTGAGACACGGCAGCTCAGATGCCGCTCCCCAAATCCTATAGGGCTTGACCTGGACAAGGTGCCCCTCCCAGGGACCTGTCTCCCCACCTCTTACCCCGTGGGGATCGGGGGACCAAGTCGAAAACACTCAGCCTGTCCCCTTCACAGGGCATTGTAGATGGGAGCCATTTCCTGCCAAACGGGAGGGAACCCACCCCCGCCCCCAGCAGCTCCTGGCCCTGGTCCCCGCCCCTCCACCGCAAACACAGCCCCTGGGGTTCCACCCACTTCCCGCCCAGCCTGTGAACACCGGAGTCTGGGATGTACCTGGACAGCAGTTCTGACAGCTGGGGGGGGGGGGGGGCGCGGGGGTGGAGCGGTTTCCAGAGGCCCCGCACGCTGGCGTTCCCTTTCGCATGTTAACGGAGTCCCGTTGCTGTGTGACACTGGCCGGTTGCTTGGTCTCTCTGTGCCTTCCTTCCCCAACTCTAAAATAAAGGTACAGTTTCTGAGGATTAAACGAGATGACGCGTACGGACAGCCGGCACCTGTGAGGAGCCCAGTAAATATCAGCTGTTAGGTCAGAGGAATTCCAGAAGCCGATGCCCGCCACCGATGGTGACGCAGGTAACAGACTAGGGCACCAGACAGATGGCACACAAATGCGGGTCCCTCCCTGGAACCCGTGACGGACCAGGGCTGCAGGCAAATGTCGGCGCAGATATTGGCTCCATTCCTGGAACCCCTGCCCGCGGTGGAAATTCCACCGCCCTCAGCTCACGGTCCTCCGCCCTCACTGAACACCTGTATAAAAAAGTGCCTCGGCTCCCGCCCAGCGCGACTTCTCCGGCCCTACCCTCAGGACCGGGACCCTCGCCGTTTTGACTGGCCGGGACTCCCCGTCTTTGTTCCCTGCCCCGCGAACCTCACATCAGCAAATAGCACTGCTGTCACTGCTCCCTGTGGGTGACCGTGGGCAAGTCCCTCGCTCTCTCCTTCTTCTTTGTAAAGTCGGGGGGAATTGAGACAACGGAAAAGTGCCTGGCGCCCCCCCTCCAAAAGAGCTCCTGAACGCAGCCATCGAGCCGTAGCAAGGGCTGCTCGGCTGCTCAGCGCCCCAAGACACCCGTAGGTTTTCTTGGAGCCAGAAGTGTGTCAGCGGAGGAGCGAGGAATGTGATACATCCCGGCAGCCGGGGAGCCGGAGCGTATCTGGTATGTGTGTCTGGAATGATTTGGGGAAAATTCACCAAAGTTGGAACTTGAGACCAAGCTGCCTGGGATAGAAAGATAGGGAACTGTCGGTGCACCCCGTCCACGCCCCCAAAAGGACCCGGTGCTGGGGCGGGAGTCTGCTTACACCGCAGGGCCGGCCGCGGCTCAGGCCCACCCTCGAATGGCCGTGAACTTGTTGTTTTTCCACGTCATTTGCTCTCAAATGTGCTATCGGGCCGGGCGATGCTAACCCCGGCGGCAGGTCCCTCCTCGTAACAAGCGATTGTGTGTTCTTCAGAGGTGGCCCCGGGGAGGAGGGGGCCGGCGGGGGGTTGGGGGGGGGAGAGAGGGGAGCACACGGCTCCTGCACAGTGAGCGTGCGTGTCCCGGAGCCAGCTCCCCAAGCACATACCATTTCTGGCCCTTGAAGGGGTTAAGGCCTCCTGGAGTCAAAAACAAGCAGGTGTCCCACCGTGCCAGATACGCCGCCTAAACTGCTTCCAGCTTTCCCCCTTCTGCAACAAGTCTGTGATCAGCCCGCCAGAGGAGCCGCAGCCTGCCCGTGACAGGCATCAGGTTAGCTCGCTCCCACGCGGGTGGCGCCCAGGATAGAAATCCCGGCCGACCCCTGCTGGGGCTCCCCTCCCCGCTCACTCAGGAGAGGGGGGTTCCTCGCAAAGACCTTTCTTTCCTCTGAAGCCGCCCAACTCAGCGGGCTCCACTGACTCGCGGGGAGGCAGCCTGGGCAGCCGCAGCCTGACCAGCAGCGAGGACGCCTGCTGGGGGTGGGGGTGAGGGCAGGTGTCCGCAGCCCCGAGAGGGAGAAGGCGCGGGTGGGTCCGGCCCCTGGCAGCGTCACAGGGAGGCCTCTTGCCGCCGCAGACCGCACCATGTGGGTCCTGGGAGGCCGCCGGTTCTGCTCCCGCTGGGGGCAGGTGGCGGTGCTGCTGCTGCTGCTCCTGGTGCCCCCGAGAGGCCTGGCGCTGCCGCCCATCCGCTACTCCCACGCGGGCATCTGCCCCAACGACATGAACCCCAACCTCTGGGTGGACGCCCAGAGCACCTGCCAGCGGGAGTGTCAGATGGACCAGGTGAGTGGGACTCCGGAAGCGTGAGGTGGGCCACACAGGTGTGTCGGGGAGGGAGGGTGGGAGCCGTGGGTGGGGACAGCTCGGGGGTGCCCTGCAGGGCCCAGGAACCTGAAGTCACGCAGGCCTCGGGGTGATAAGCGGGGCGTGTGTCTGTCTAACTCTGAGGCCCGGAAGAAGAGGTGATTGTGATGTTCAAGTTCATCAGGGACTGAGAACCCTGGGATTCCCGGTCTCGTGTTTGCCAGGGCGGCTCTGAGCCAGGGCTCTGCCAGGCGCAGGTGCCGGCAGCCCATGGACAGGTGAGAGCAGACACTCGGGACGGTGCAGTGAGCAGGGCGGGGCTTGAGACCCACCTCTGTCTGGCAACAAAGCGGAGGCTGCATCCGGCCTCCAGACCACCTCCCAGGGGCTCAGAGCCCGGCGCTGAGGGCAGACGGGCTGACAGGGAGGTGGACGGGCACAGCCCTGAGCAGGCTCCGGGGAGGAAGTGGGCTCGGTTTCGTCCGCCAGATCTCTGGGTCCTCCCTTCTGCTCTCCTCAGAGCACCCCGCAGCGCGCAGGGCAGGCCTGGTCCGAGGGCAATTCTCTCCCAGCTCCTGAGTCCAAGGGTCACTCCTGCCACTTCCCTGGAGTCAAGGGCCTGCTGGGACCTGGCACCTGCCTGGCAGAGGCACTTCCTGTCGGCCTGGTCAGCACGTGGGGCTCAGGGCTGGGCATCACCAGGGAACATGAGACCCTGGTGCTCCCTCTGCCAAACGCCTGTCACCCACGGGCGAGCACAGGGCCACCTGGAGAGGGGGCCTCGGCCCCGGCGCCTGTGGGGAGGTGTGTGGAGGGGGAGACAATTCTCAGGCTTCTCCTGCGGATGCTGCCCGAGCAGTGGCGGTGCGGGGGGAAAGGGGGATCAGGAGGGGTAGGGGGGCCAGAGCGGTCCCATCTTGATGGGGCCACCCCCTCGGTTGGCCCCATTTGCAGGGAAGCCTGTTTCGCGGGCACGGACTGGCCTGATCCGTGCGGCGGGGCTTGGGGACAGGGAGACTGGCCGGCTTCGTGTGCCCGGGGAAGAAGCCACCTGTGTGGGCTGGAGACTCGTGGCCTGTGGGTCTATTCTGGGCCCTGAAGGAAAAGCGTTCTAAGGGTCCCCTCCAGGTTCCTCGTGCCCCAAACACCCTCCCCGAGGTGCCTGGGGACCCCGCCCGTCAGGGATCTGAGTCCCTTAGGGCCGTGGTCGGCAAACTCATTAGTCAACAGAGCCAAATAGCAACAGGACAACGATTGAAATTTCTTTGGAGAGTCAAATTTTTTAAACTTAAACGTCTTCTCACGCCACTTCTTCAAAATCAACTCGCCCAGGCCGTGGTATTTTGTGGAAGAGCCACACTCAAGGGGCCAAAGAGCCGCATGTGGCTCGCGAGCCGCGGTTTGCCGACCACAGCCTTAGGGAATGGAAGGACGCTCTGGCCGAGGGGCCGGTTCTCCGTGCTCAATCCCCCAGCGGGCCTTTCTCCCCCAGACCCCGGCTCTGAGGTCTGCCCATCCCTGTCCCCAGGCCTCCCCCGGCACGGCCTAGAAGCCCATGCCGAGCAAGGGCCGCGAACCAAGTCCCCATTCTGAGCCGAGAGGGGAAAACTGTAAACAAGCCGGGCGGGCAGGCTCCAGCCACAGCCACGGCCACAGCCACGGCCATGGCCACGGCCACGGCCGGGTGGGCCGCCCCCCTCTCAGCTGATGCGGAATGTCCGAGGCTGAAAGCACGTGGGAACCGCGAGAGGCCAGCCCTCGTGGGGAGCAATTCACAGAGCTGCCACGGGGCGGAGGCTGGGGAGCGGTGCCCGCCGCCCAGTGGGTACGAGGTGTTATTGTCGAAAACACCACGTGGAATTCTTTGTTTGTGTCGGCCCCGAGCTTGCTGCTAATTTCTAGGAATTAAACCAGGAATTAATGCCTAAGGTGGCTCCACAGAGACTCAGAGGGAATTAGTCGTGTAAGTCCCCTGGCGGCCGTGCTGACCTTTGCCACCCCAGGGGGCTTGTCCCCCTTGTTAATTTCCCCTGAAATGTCCCCCCGCGTGGGGCGTGGGCGCCGGGGCCTGGCACAGGCCGTGGTGGCCCACCTGGCGTCCCGGGCCTGTCCCGCCCGCCCTTCCTCTCGGCCTTGGACGAATGGGGCCTCTCATCAGAGCCGCGGCTCCCGAGGCCTGTGCAGTCAGCCTCACCCCTCGGTCCCCCTTTCCCTTCTCGGCGTTTGGTGCGACCTCTCCCATTCGGCCAGGGCTCCCTTACCCCAAAGGGGAAAAAGGACAAAGAGGCGTTTGTTCCCGCCTAGGCCTCCTCTGTGGTCACTAGATGATGCGTGTGACATGGAAGATGAAAACCTCACTTTGGAATCCCACCCCGGAGCCCGCCGCCCTCTCCCAGCCCGTGCCCTGGGCACGCGGCACTGCGGCTCCGAGGCCGGGCGTGCTCATCTGTCCGCCTGCAGGAGGAGGGGTGTGGCTGGCCTCTTCCCACACGACCTGCTGTGTGACCCGGGGCACGCCACCTGATCTCGCTGTGCCTCAGGGATCACCACCTGTGAAGTGGGGATGATGGTACACCCACCCCCTAGGCTGGTGATGAGCACTGACTAAGTTGACAAATGCCAACACCCTTGGCCCGGCAGATACGCAGCAGGTGCTCTGTACACAGTGGCTATTACCATCAGAACGTTTTGCTCAGGATGGATGCGCACCCATTGCCCGGCTGCTGTGGCTCTGTTGGTTAAGGTGTTGTCCCATGAACCAAGAGCCCCCCGATTCTATTCCCAGTCAAGGGCACATGCCTGGGTTTGGGGCTTGATCCCCAGTAGGGGGCGTACAGGAGGCAGCCACTGATGTTTCTGTCTCTTTCCCTCTCCTTTCCTCTCTCTCTAAGACATATCAATAAAAACATTTTTAAAAAATAAGAGCCCTAACCAGTTTGCTCAGTGGATAGAGCATCAGCCGGCAGACTGAAGGGTCCCGGGTTCGATTCCGGTCGGGGGCATGTACCTTGGTTGTGGGCTCGATCCCCAGTAGGGAGCATGCAGGAAGCAGCTGATCGATGTTTCTCTCTCATCGATGTTTCTAACTCTCTATCCCTCTCCCTTTCTCTCTGTGAAAATCAATGAAATGTATTAAAAAATAAGAAAGATGAGCACCTATTAGATCTCGCTACAGAAACCGTGGGGTGGGGCAGGGACACCTGTCCTCTTCCTCCCGCTCGCTCAGGCCTCTCGCTCTGGCTCTCCCCAGGAATGTGAGGCCTACGAGAAGTGCTGCCCCAACGTGTGCGGGACCAAGAGCTGCGTGGCAGCCCGCTACCTGAGCGTGAAGGGGAAGAAGGGCCCGGTGGGCATGCCCACCACGTGCGACCAATCCATGTGCCAGCAGCAGGGCTCCGAGTGCGACATCTGGGACGGCCAGCCCGTGTGCAAGTGCAAAGACCGCTGCGAGAAGGAGCCCAGCTTCACCTGCGCCTCCGACGGCCTCACCTACTACAACCGCTGCTACATGGACGCCGAGGCCTGCGCCCGGGGCATCACGCTGGCCGTGGCCACCTGCCGCTACCACTTCACCTGGCCCAACACCAGCCCGCCGCCGCTGCCCAAGACCACCGTGCGGCCCACCACCGCCGCCCCGGAGACCCCCCGGTGGGACGTGGCGGCCCCTGCGCTGCTCAACCACCCCGCGCACCAGTCGGTGACCGTGGGCGAGACGGTGAGCTTCCTCTGCGACGTGGTGGGCCGGCCCCGGCCGGACGTCACCTGGGAGAAGCAGCTGGAGGACCGGGAGAACGTGGTCATGGGGCCCAACCACATGCACGGCAACGTGGTGGTCACCAACATCGCCCAGCTGGTCATCTACAACGCCCAGTTCCAGGACGCGGGCATCTACACCTGCACGGCCCGCAACGCCGCCGGCGTCCTGCGCGCCGACTTCCCGCTGTCGGTGGTCCGGGCGGGCCAGGCGGCGGCCACGGCCGAGAGCGGCCCCAACGGCACGGCCTTCCCCGCGGCCGAGTGCCTGCAGCCCCCCGACAGAGAGGACTGCGGCGAGGAGCAGACCCGCTGGCGCTTTGACGCCCAGGCCAACAACTGCCTCACCTTCGCCTTCGGCCACTGCCACCGCAACCGCAACCACTTCGAGACCTACGAGGCCTGCGTGCGGGCCTGCATGCGCGGGCCGCTGGCCGCCTGCAACCTGCCCGCCGTGCAGGGCCCCTGCAAGGCCTACACCCCGCGCTGGGCCTACAACCGCCAGGCCGGCCAGTGCCAGTCCTTCGTCTACGGCGGCTGCGAGGGCAACAGCAACAACTTCGAGAGCCGCGAGGCCTGCGAGGAGTCCTGCCCCTTCCCGTCGGGCAGCCAGCGCTGCCAGGCCTGCAAGCCCAGGCGGAAGCTCGTGACCAGCTTCTGCCGCAGCGACTTCGTCATCTTGGGCCGCGTCTCCGAGCTGACCAAGGAGGCCGACTCGGGCCGCGCCCTGGTGACCGTGGACGAGGTCGTGAAGGATGAGAAGATGGGCCTCAAGTTCCTGGGCCGGGAGCCGCTGGAGGTCACTCTGCTCCACGTGGACTGGACCTGCCCCTGCCCCAACTTGACGGTGGGCGAGACGCCGCTCATCATCATGGGGGAGGTGGAGGGCGGCATGGCCATGCTGAGGCCCGACAGCTTCGTGGCAGCCTCCAGCAGCCGGCGGGTTCGGAAGCTGCGCGAGGTCCTGAACAAGAAGACCTGCGAGGTCCTCAAGGAGTTCCTGGTCTCACCCTGAGCCCCTCCCCGCTCCCCGGCCCTCTCCCACCCACCCACCCCGACACCCCTCAGTTAGCAAACTGGGCAAGGTCAGATTGGACAGTCTTGGGCCAGCAGAGGGACATCAATCAGAGCAAAGCCACCGGAGGGTCTTCGATCAACTTCTAGTCTGCGGGTTCAGTAAGGGGTTTCTATCGTTTTTAGCTTAGGGGGACAGAGGAGAAGGCAGTAAGTAGACACTCGTAAATTATTCCTGACGACCAATCGCCTTGGGCATCATTGCCCTCTCGGTGCTGGCCATCTCCCTCCTCCAAGGGTCTTGCAGCCGCCCTCCCCCCCAGCCTCCCACCCACCGGGGCTCTAGAGATGGTGGCTGCCTGGTGGTCACAGGAATCATGGAATGAGTGGGTTTACAAAAGGGGTCGGGGGGTGAGGAGAGAAAGATGGGCCCAGGGACTCATGGGACACATTCCCCACAGCCCCCTCGACCAGTATGAGCAGAGACCGCTTCATGTTCGGGGTCTTGGGAAGCACACACCTTCCCTGGGTGGAGGCTGCTCGGCAGGTGCCCTTGGCCCTGCGGTCTCTCAGGCCACCAGCAGAACACACGTTTCTCGTGTTTCATCTCCTTGGCTTTATTGATTGGTTATTGATTGTTGATTTATTAATCCAGTTCTGTTCAGGCCGACGCAACAGACACTTTCTGAACATTTACTGGGTGCCAGGTGCTAGGACCACAGAGAACTCACAGTGACTGAACGCAGTGTCCGGGTCCAGGGCGTCCCGCCAGCAGCTGATCCACGGCTGGCCCTCCCAGAGGTCAAAGGGTCCCGTTTGACAGGGTGCTTTCATCTGCCACTGGCTTCCTTGGAACAGAGCAGTAGAAACCCCAGGATCTGTTTTGGTAGAAGGAGAAATGAAGGAAGAGGAAAAGCAGGCAGGGAAGGGGGCTGGTGAGGGAATGAGGAGGGGAAGGAATGCTGCTCAATGCTCCCACCTGGTGGTGGCCTCGGGAGCTGCAGGGCCTAGCGGGAGGCTCTCTGTGAGGCCTGGGATGGCAGGTTTGGAGATGCGGCAGCTTGCTGGAGATTTTGTTTCTGGACTTCCTGGGCAGGTCCAGCCACCCACCACTACATGAAGGATTCTGGGAAACCCACTGTCAGCTCTCCCGCTGCCCCCCAGTCCCTCCTCAGCCATTCGTTCTGCACGTGCCCTTCCAAAACTGGTTGTGAAGCTCATTGTGGGGCCTCCCTGATTCTTCCTCAGATGTAGGAGGAAGATGCCAATTAAAAGCTCATAGTATGAACAGGCCTTCTTGTGTGGTTCATTTGAGCTAATGTGCACGTGAGGGCGAGGGGGTGGGGGGTGTCATTTGCTTGGGGGCCGTGCGGGAGGGATCTGGCCCGCGGGACCGTACCTGGGTGATGGAGAGACCAGCCAACATCCGGCCCACCTTGCAGCTCTGAGCCTCCTTAACTGCGGTGCTCACTGTAGCTCTGCGAGTCAGGCACGCGGGCCAGGTGACTTTCTGAAGACCTCAGAGGCAGGAAGGTGTGGGGCTTCGGCCCACGTGTTCTGGTTTGTATCTCAGTCCCTCGCCTCATCATGACAGCCTGGTGGACCAGAGGCGGGTGGAGGAAACAGAAATGGGGCGGGGAGGGCAGGCTGCCCTGCTGTGACTCCCTAGGGGACCCCTGGGGGAGGCCCGGTCCCAAAGCCCTAGTGCGCGCAGAGCATGTGGCTCAGGTCCGAGGAAGGAGACAGCAGCCCCTTTGGTCTCAGCGGCTCATGGCTACTCCCTTGCCCTGAAGGTGTGTTCAGGAGCCTGCAGCATGGCACCCCCACAGCGTGTCTGTCCCCCGGGCTGGGAGCCAGCTAAGCACGAGAGACACCTGTCCCCTGTCCACAGGCCCGAGGCGGAATCAGGCTCAGCCCAGCCAGCGCAGCCCAGCCCTCCCGAGGCAACTCCCTGCAACAGGGGGCCAGGACAGAGAAGATGAGCTGCTCCCCAGGAGAGCGGAGAGGCCAGAGGAACGGAGTGCTCACGGTGCCACTGGGAAAATCCCGAGCATAAAACGTAGCCGCCAAGGACGTGTGAGCCCGAGCTGGTGTGGGCTCAATGGATAGAGCACTGACCAGGGACCGAAGGGTCCTGGGTTCGATTCTGGTCAAGGGCACGTACCTCAGGCCGCAGGCTTCATCCCTGGCCCTGGTCAGGGCAGGTGTGCGAGGCAACCAATCAATGTGTCTCTCTCACATCAATGTTTCTCTGTCTCTCCCACTCCCTTCCACGCTGTCTAAAAATCAATTTTAAAAATATCCTTGGGTGAGAATTAGCAAATAAATAAATAAATAAGGTGTGAGCACCAGCCATAGACCCCTCTCTGCTTAGCCTAGAGCAGTGGTCGGCAAACTCATTAGTCCACAGAGCCAAATATCAACAGTACAACGACTGAAATTTCTTTTGAGAGCCAAACTTTTTAAACTTAAACTTCTAACGCCACTTCTTCAAAATAGACTCGCCCAGGCCGTGGTATTTTGTGGAAGAGCCACACTCAAGGGGCCAAAGAGCAGCATGTGGCTCGCGAGCTGTGGTTTGCTGACCACTGGCCTAGAGAGATGAGGACTCCGTGCCTCACTCGCCCTCAGAGATGGGGAGACATTCTGTTGCACATGCTTCTAGGCCGAGGGGCCCCGATGAATAGCACATGACCTTAGAGCCTGGGGGGTCAATGCCGACAGGCCAGCACCTGTCACCCCCCTGACACACACACTTGCACAGCGATGGGGGCTGAGCCTGTGGCTACCTGGTGGAGATGTGAGGTTCAGGGGAGTCCGATCGCAGGGCTGCCTCTGCCCAGCTCACTGCCCACCCGCTGCCCCACACTTGGGGTCCCTGCCACTCTCCAACGCCGGCCTGGCAGAGTGAGAAGGCCCAGCCTGTGCGGTCAGACCCCCTCCGTCAGAATCTGGGCTCTGACAGGTATCCTCTCTCCCTGAGCCTCAGTTTCCTGGCCTGTAACACAGAGGGGAGTCAGAGCTCTTTCTAGAGGTGTGTCGAGCTCGGACCTTTTAACCTAGTCAAACGGGGAAGCCCAGGACACGGAGCCTGGCGCCGACGGCTGCCCTGGGCCAAGAGCAGGCGCCCAGGATCCCCGCCTCCCCTTTTCCTTCTGGGTGTGGGCTCCACAGGTTCAATGCCTTAGCCTGCTGCTCAGAGGGGACATCCACACGGACCACCCCACGTGGGCTGAGCTGGGATTCAGAGAACATGGGCCCTGAGGGACGGGCTGGGTTAGAATCGATTATAACTCGGGACCCACTGCATGGCATTTGTTTTCCTGCCCTTCAAACCACGCCTAGGTCTCTGTCCTCTGTTGGCGAGGCCTTAGGCAGGAACAGGCAGCTAGTAGGTGTTCAGTAAAGGGCCTGGTGGCCAGGTAACCTGTGAGGTCACCCGACCCCGTCTCCCAGTCTGGGAGACTTGCCCGGCCTGGGCCCCAGGACATATGGGGATTGAGCCCTCCTTCATGTCCGAGGCCAGATCACCTGCTTTCCTGTCTACCTTGGGCACGGACTCCTCCCCTCCTTGCATCTGTGGTCCCCCATGCCCCTCCCTGCCCTGTTCCAGTCCCTCTCTCTGTTTGCCTCCTCAGAGGCCTGGTCTGGCGCCGCTGTCTCCAGCCCAGCCCCAAAGCCTCTGGGGCAGGACAGCATGATGGCTTTTTCCACCCTCTTTCTCTCCAGCCTCCTAGGACACTTTGCTCCATTGTCTGGCCAGCTGCTCCATGCTCTGATGTCACCCCCTGGACAGTGGGTGACAGAGAGCAGGGGCCAGGGGCGGAACCTGGGGAGGGACAGAATGAATGCACAGCCACGTGGTGACTTCCTCAGCCGGGGAGAACGCCCTGTGTCCAGCTGTCCTGTTATAACATCAACACGGAGTGGGCACTCGCTGTGCGACAGGACTGGACATCCTGTCTGGCCATCTCCATCACCATGGTCTGAGGCAGGGTGCTGTTTTGTAGGTGGGGAAACTGAGGCTCGGGGGATAAGAAACTCGCCCAGCTGCTAAGGGGCAGAGCCACGATCAGAAACTAGGCAGACTGACTTCAGAGCTCTGAATGCTCATGTTATGGTATTTCTCCCAGTCTCTCTCTCTCTCTCTGTCACACACACACACACACACACACACACACACACACACACACACACTGGGCTGGGCAGTGTGGAACCCCATCGGGATCCAAAGGTCGCCAAAGAGCCCGCCTCCTGTCAGCCGTGCACTCAGCACCCAGGGCTGTCTGACGACCTTGCCATGTGACGTGGTATTTCTATCACACACAGAAGCCGTCGCGCCCTAGATTCCTGAGCAAAACATCAGCCTCATGCCTACTCATCCTTCCAGACGGCTCCTTGGGAAGCCTCGCTGCTCCCCAGGCTCTGGAAACAGCTCCTTGCTCTCCTCCGTGTCTGCCCTGACCCCGAGCCAGCATCACCGCGTCGGGGCTCCAGGAGGTCTGAGGACCCGGCTCGCAGAGCTCGGGAGGGGCAGACTCACTGG
The DNA here is from genome assembly GCF_951640355.1 of Cnephaeus nilssonii. Lineage (NCBI taxonomy): Eukaryota > Metazoa > Chordata > Mammalia > Chiroptera > Vespertilionidae > Cnephaeus > Cnephaeus nilssonii. The sequence goes on from NC_137090.1 coordinate 12,202,778, forward strand.
CGGGTCCTGGGGCCAGGGGCCTGCGGGGTGCTGCCCGACCACAAGGCCGTGAAGGGGCTTCTCTGGGGTCCGCTCCTTTTCCCGGCTCCGCTTCCCGATTCCGTCTCCTCCTTCTCCTCCCACCTCCCCAAGGAGTCCGAGTCCTCCTGGGATGTGCGATTAATGCAGGCGGGAGAGGTGGCAGCTCCTGGGTGCTATTTTTGGCTGTGGCCTCATTCTGGAATGTGCCCCAAGGTCAAGTGACACTCCTCTCTCGGCGGCGGCGGCGGTGTCAGGAGGAAGAAGAACCCTGGCTGGCATCTCCTGAGGGCGAGGGCCGGGCAGGCAGGCGGCCAGCCGACCAGCCCTCTCCTTCCCGCCTCTTTGGCTCCTGAGCCCCTCAGCGCTGCTATTTCAGGGTCGGGATGGAGCCTCTGTGTCCACATCCCAAATTACCCCGGGACACGGAACTCCGGCATCCGGGTGCCCGTCCACACCCTGGCCGCCCTCAGCCCCTCTCAGGTGAGGAGAAAACAGGACTGGGCTCCAGCCCCTCCCGATCGGACCCCCGCCCCGAAGCATGTCCGTCCGGGTGAGGCGATGCTTGGATGTCCTTTGTCATCCTTCCAAGTCTCGAGGATGCAGCCAGAGCCCTGACGGTGTGACCGCGTACCTGTCCCCAACCCGTGTTTTCTGCCTTGGTGTGAGGGACACGTTCTGTTCTGCCAGAGGATGGTGGCTGTGTTGTCTTCGTTCCCCGTGGGTGACTGGGAACTGGAGAGGTGCCTGGCAAGGACCCTGCGCAGGAGAGAGGCCCGGGGTCACAGAGAGGAAGGGACACGAGGGCCGGCAACTCCGAGTCAGACGCTACACACGTCGTCCGAGTTCATCTCACAACCCTCTTCGAGCTGACTTGGCTCTTTCCCCATCTGACATCTCCCACCCTAGGCTACGACCCTCAGGAGGCAAAGCCAATATGTGCTTTGGTCACCTCTATGTGCCCAGGCTGACCACAGAGGGCGTTTGATGAATATGTGTGGGATGAAGGAGTGAGGCAAGCCCTATAGACCTTACGGAGGAAGAGACTCCTCAGGGGTATCATTGTCCCTCCAGTGACCCCGTATCCCATGCACCCCTCCTCATCTCAACGCACCTCAAGGGGTAACAGAAAAGAAAGGGGAAAACAGCCTTAGGCTCCTGGCGTGACCAATAACTCAGACTCGAAGCGGAAGCAACGTCAGTGAGCCATGCACAGGTGGTGACCCATCCCTATGCCAGGCCTCACACAAGGGGAGTGTCCTTTACCAATGAGGTGTCCGGGTGGCAGGGTTAACAATTTCCATTACTAATCGCTAACATCACCTAATATGTGCTCAGCATACATGATCTCATTAAACATTTACAACTCTATAGTATTCACCTCCATTTAATATTCTCTCCACTTTAGAGAGGATGAAAGAGGCTCAGAGAGATTGAAAATTTTGCCCAAAGTCCCTGGCCGAGCAGCAAACCCAGCCTAGGTCGCAAGCCCATGCATCTAACCACAGGTATACTGTCTTCCACCACAGGTTTAAGGATAGTGAAGTATGGCTCTCTCCCGATTTTGCTTCCTCCCTTTTCTCTGCTAACCCACCAGGAAGTTTTGCTACCTAGGATTCTGACTGAGCTTCCCTAAGTATGGTGAGACCATGACCTTCAGTCTAAGTCACAGTCAGAGATAGGTAGATAGATAGATAGAGAGAGAGAGAGAGAGAGAGAGAGAGAGAATTTTAAGGCCCCTCTCAGAAGTGTAGAGAGTTCCAGTTACTCCCTCGGGGAAAGAGGATTGTGCTTCATGCATCTTATATAACCCTCACACTAACCATGACAAGTAGGGTTTTTCAGATAGGAACTCTGAGACTGAGAAGGTTTTTAACAGGGCATCCCTGTTCAAGGGTGAGCTTGGGATTCAATTCGAAATCTGACCCCAAAGCCCATATTCTTCTTTGCACAGGGTGACTGCGTGTGATTTTTTGGGGAGGCTTGGTGAAGACCCTGTAACTACTATAGAACATTCTTACTTAGCTCTTGGCAGTTGCCAAGGAGTCCGGAGGGGGGATTGTGGAGCCTGGACCTCTGTTCCTGCTGGCGAAGTTGAGACATGGCTCAGGCGCTGGTGTTTTCTGTTTCAAAGCAGGCAGTGATGTTCTCTGAATGGTCCCAGGTCACATGAAGGGGCTTGGCCAGCGTGTGGCAGTATTTTCAGCCGGTGACATAGGGCTCAGCCACAAAGGAGACGTATGGGAGCCCTCCCAAGTCTCACTCTGATTTATGCTCAAAATGGAAGGACATTTCTAAGCATCCAAAACATAAAAATAAACTAGAAAACACAACAGTTGCGTTCTGAAAAGACTTGTTACCTTGGCCAAGTCTAGAGTGTGGTGTGGGGGAGGGGAAGAGGGGACGCGTGGGAGTGATCTGGGGGTGTCTTGAGTTTGTGCTGTAAACCCACATTCCACCAACATCAACTTCTGGAAGGGTGCTACCTGCTGTGAGCCCTGATTGAAAAACCAAAAAGTTTTGTCTCTAAAGGTAGGAAAACAAATGAGGTGACCCCTAGAGGGAGCTTCGAGCCTGAGGAGGTTTCCAGGACAAGCATGAAACTGAAACTCGGTCTTGAACGATGGAATCAGAGCCGTCCCTCTGGCCCAACCCGTTCCCCTCCACCACCACCACCACCACCACCACCACGTCTTCCCTTTGCCTTCTCACCCGACCTCTCCATCCCACCCTTGGGTCAGGTGAATATAAAGGTTCTAGACCACCTCTTTCCCAATGGTCAGTACAAAGCTTGGAGCAATGAGAAACTCCGCAACGGCCAAAGTCAAAGGCGGGCCTCCTGGGAGTGCCGGGCCAGCAGCCGAGCGTCTAATTCTGATTTCCTCTGCCTTTCCCCCCAGGGATCAGCAGCCCACGTTCTTCCCACTGTGGACACAACAGATGAAAAAAGGAGGGGGCCCATGCTCCCCCAGATGACCCATTCTTCATGACCTGGTCACTCCTCCCCCATCTAGAACCCCTCAGGTGGGTGTGATCTGTACCCCCTTTTTATTCACAACATCACATTCTCCTGTCTATGATGACGTGGGCGGGTGTGTGATCTTTTGCCAGATTGTGAGTTCCTCGGAAGCTCCTAAAGGTTTACCTGTATCACTACCGGCTCCTAACCCCATGCATGCTCAATAAATGTGTTGAGTGGGTGAACACAGGCATTGTTTAAATGATATCTCACTTTGTTTGAGATCATTGGGGGACCTTAGAGAATCTGACCCCAGAGCAGCTACAAGTCAACCTCACGCTTTTGCTAAAAGAGTTCATTTGTGTCAAGATCTTCCCAAAGAACCTGAGTGCCCGGACAGCAGTAGTGATGTGGATAAATGAAACAAGCACAGGGCCCTCCAGCTCTTAGATCACATTCCACGGTGTTTTTGCAGCAAATGTCCCTTTCCTGCTGGTGCCTGGCAGAGGCTGGTATTAAAATGAGCCCGGGGTTGCCGAGCAAACAACCATTTTCAGGGCCATGCTGGGTGTTCAGGGGAGGGAGAGTTGGCACAAAGTGCACTTTAGATCACTTCTCCGAAATAATCAAGTGTGGTTCTTTCACAAAGCCTTCCTGTTGAGGTCGCCAAGGAGCAGGGTGATGAATGGTTAAGGACCATGGACTTTGGAAACAGAATCCCACAGTTCCAAGTAAGGAGCTTGGCCAATACTCTGTTAGAAGCTGTCTGCACGCCCTGGCTGGTTTGGCTCAGTGGATCGAGCATCAGCCTGCGGACTGAAGGGTCCTGGGTTTGATTACAGTCAAGGGCACATGCCTGGGCTTTGGGCTCGGTCCCCAGTAGAGGACGTGCAGGAGGCAGCCAATCAATGATTCTCTCTCATCATTGATGTTTCTATCTATCTCTCTCTCCCTCTCCCTTCCTCTCTGAAAAAAATAAAATAAAAAAATACATACACACACACACATACACACACACACACACACACACACACACACACACACACACACTGTCTGCGTCCATTTCTTTATCTGTAAATGAGGAAAACAGCACAATCTCTGGAAGGTTCTTAGGAAATTTGATCTAAAAATATGTTTAGAACCATATCTAAGCGCATAGTAAATACGATATAAGTATTATTATTGAGCCTTCTCTGGACTCCCTGAGACTCTGATCGTGTGAAAACCATGGCCACTCCAATAGGCAGCCCGCGCGGCGTGGGTGCAGCCAGCCACCTGCCCGCCGCCGCAGTCCGGAAGCAGGCACGCAGCCAGCAGAACCGTGTGGTGTGCCTGGAAAGGGGTACTTGTCCGGGTCTCAACCTGCAAAGCCTCCATCGAGGAGACTGATCTCCAGGACAAGTCCCCAGGTAGTGTAGACAGGGGTCCCTCTTCACAGTTCCTTTCTGGGACCCCCAGGAAAGAAACCCCTTTCCTACCTGCTGCCTGACCTTCTCCTCTGGCAGAGGCTCCGGGGGTGTGGGGTGGGGTGGGGATAAGGCCTCACCTGCATCCCTCTACCCTCATCCCTTCTACACAGAACCTAAAATGTTCTTTTAACTTTCGTGGTTCGGGTGATTTACCAGAGCCTCCTTCCAACAATCATTTCTTCCTAAGTTACCAAGTTTCCTCCCTTCCCCACAACCTTTCGTAAAATTCAGAAAGCGGAAATTTCCCCAGGTAGAACCCTTCCTAGCCGGTGTGAAAGCCGGGTTGTTCTTAAAGTCCTTATGGTTAAAGGGCCTCTGGTGACACCTTCGTTGCCAGGAAGGCTTCCCAGGGGTTGCAGCTACGTCAGGCCTTGCATTGAAATGGTTTAGAGATCCCCATCGTGTTTCCCGGAAACAGAGCTAGCTGACACGGGTCACCCGGGCTCTACGGAACTTCGGAACGGCAGGTAGTTTACACAACAAGGAGGATTCCTTTTTTGGGAAGAGACCTCTGAGGGGAGCAGGCAGATCTGGATGGAACCAGGACGAGAAAAGAACAGGCGTGCTCCTTACAAAACAAATCTCAAGTCCAACCTTCATCCTTACTAGCAGTGGCTTTCTGGCTGGTGGCGGGGTGCCGGCCTTTAGTTCAGAACAGAAAAGGGACTGTGCCTACAACAACTGAACCTACGTCCTAGCCCATCTGGACTCTTGACTACGATGGGCAACATTTGTAGGGTCCTCTGATGCTGTTTCTTCAACCAGACTGATCGGAGTATTTGGTATTCCTTTCTAAGAGTGTCCGGGAGGCATCGATTTATACCCATTTTCTAGAAACCAGGCGAGACGGATGCCGAGCCCATGCTTGTCACGTTTCTTCCTAGCGGAAAGGAATAAGGAACCGTTTTAAATCTGAATCGGGTGTAGGGGGACATCACGACCCACATTCATGCTGCCACGTCCCCCAGCTCTCAACAGCACCATAGGAGGAGGAGGAGAGCTGTCGAAGGGCACGCAGAGAACCAGCGTTTAAAAATAGCTGCAACCTGATGGCTGGGAAGGAAGTTTATGTTCGACTTTAACACTCAGCACAAAAAAAAAAAAAAAGCAACCTCCATAAATGCAATGTCTAGCTTATTTTGTAAATGCGGTTTCTCCACAATTATCTTTGAAACGCTTAGAGGAGTGTGTATAGAGAAGGGATGCGACCTACAATATATGCCAAGGTTTGTCTAAAAATATTTTACACCTGTTCTCTGTTCTGCACACTGGTCATATTTTACCAGTGAAGTAAAGTACTCATAATGCCAGACGGAATGTGTTTTTCCTTCCAAGTCCTCAATGTTTTTCCCTTCTGTAAAGCAAACCTCCTCTTCTTTCCTACCTGGAGTGAAATAGAGCCAGCACCATTACCCATATGACACATCTACCACCAGAGCTGCATTTTAATGGCTCCTGTTTCTGAGCCAGTATCATTTAAACAGGAACAACCATTTCAATACTTTCCACAGCAGCATGGGGCGCTTTAGCCAACGTTGTTGGCTGCTCCCACAGGCGCATCAACTTGTATACTGGGTTTAAATCAATTTGCTGATTGCATGAAAGAGAATGCTGGAACACTGGCCTCCCTCTCAGCACCTCAAAACTAGAATTACACACTCAGCGGTGTTTATCGCTGAAACATGAACAGAATGGCTTCTAGGATATTACTGTAGAATCTGTATTTAATTCTGCCGGTGCAGAGAACAGACTGGACAACGAAATGTTGACATAATAAACAGTTGTGGTCTTCATTTACTTTTCTGATTTCAAAGGGCAACAAACATGGACAAAATTCTGAACGTCATGGCTTCTAAATATGTAAGCCCCTAAGAACATGCTCCGTTAATTCAATGACAACTCTTCATAGCCAGGTGATTTGTTCCCTGAGGAAGTATATTGAGATCACTATACCCATTTTGCAGATGAAGAAACTGAGCCATCTCAGTCAAATGACTTAACTTGCTTAAGGAAGAAATTAGGCCCATAATTTCAAATAGCCTCTAGACATGGGCTGCCTCCTGGCTCAGTGTTTTCTTCTAAGGTTTGCCTAATTGTGAGGTGATCTCAAATCTCCACTTACAGATTATATATATAAAGCAAGTCTTTTAAAATATAAATCTTAAAACTCAAATATTGAGAAATGATTAGTAGTGCTTTATTATTTACAAGTCAAATACCATTGATGACAAGACTTTTAGCCCAATCTAAACTTCCAAAAACCCAAGCGTTCATTAATATTTGGTCCAATCAAATTCTAATTAATCCAAAATCTAAATAGTAGGCATCTATATATATAAAAGCCTAAGAGACCATTATAACCGGTCGACCGAACGACAGGTCACTATGATGCGCACTGACATCCAGGGGGCAGACACTCAATGCAGGAGCTGCCCCCTGGTGGTCAGTGCACTCCCACAGCCAACCTCCCACGGTCCCGCTGGCTGGCCAACCTCCTGCGGTCCCTCCCCCGGCCAGCGCCCCGATCGGCCCAGATCAGGACTGGGCGAGACAGCCCAGATCAGCCCCGATCGCAGGCCAGGCTGAGGAACCCCACCTGTGCACGAATTCGTGCACTGGGCCTCTAGTTTAGTATAACAAGATTTAATCCATAGAGAAGCTCCACAAATTCTTCTGAGCCATTTTTAAAATGTTTTTTTCTGGTTACTGTGCAATTTCAACATGTTCAAAACTAATAGCAACACTAAAAGGGAATGTAAGTTCGCCCATAATAGCTTATGTTTCATCCATAATAGCTTATGCTTCTAAAATGTGAGTTTTTATTTAAAACTAAAATATACTTGGATTTCTTCAAGAAAGGCTTTCAGAACCAGTTTGAAACTAGAGTTCATTTGGTTTCCTTAATGTTTTAAAATAAAAGCAAAAAGACAATTTAGTACAACATCTGTACATATATGATTACAAAGGTGTGTCTTAAGATAATCCTTTTTAAAAATATGTTTTTATTGATTTCAGATAAAGGAAGGGAGAGGGGGAGAAAGAGGGAAACATCAATGATGAGAGAGAATCACAGATTGGCTGCCTCCTGCCCCATCCCCTATTGGGAATCCAGCCTGCAACCAGGGCATGTGCCCTGACCAGGAATCAAACCAGTACCTCCTGGTTCATGGGTTGACACTCTACACTGAGCCACACCGCCTAGGCTTAAGATAGTTTTTTTAAAGTAAGTTAAAATAAATCATAAGTACTAGAAGCACACTGTTGAAAACTATTTTGGTAACTTATATAGCCTTTCCTTACTGTGTTTATCGATAAATACAGGTAGGGAATGTATGTAAACATAGCTACAGGTCTAATGTAGACAATTTTACTTAGAAGTGATAGAGCCATTAAATCCGCAGTCCTTAGTCTGAGGGAGTCATCCTGTGGTTATAAAAATGAGAGAATTTACACAATTGAATTAAGAAAATCAACAAGGATTGTTAATGATTTCTAAAAATACCTCCAGATGGCCTGTGATTATAGTTTATGACCTCCAGATATATGAAGTATCTCTCTCAAAACATCATGACTTCTGAGCATGGATAAGCGCCTTCCACCAGACTCATTAACGCTTGTGGAGATTCTACAAGTCATTTAGTTAACACATCAAAAACAGTCTTTATTCCACTGACTTCAAATTAGAATAGCAATTAATCGGAGGGAACAAAGCATAGAGTTTAAGAGCATGAACTCTGGAACCAGACTATCTGAGTTTGAGTTCAAGTCAGCCCTGCTTCTGCACACTAGGTTAGAAATGTAACATGGCACATAGAGTGACTAGCACACGCCCGGGTTGCGGGCTCGATCCCCAGTAGAGGGTGTGCAGGAGGCAGCCGATTGATGGTGTTTCTCCTCATTGATGTTTCTATCTCTCTCTCCCTCTCTGAAATTAACGAAAACATATTTTTTAAAAACAAAGCTGTTTTCTGAATGGATCTTGTACTAGAGGTTGTTATCCTGCTTCTGATAAAAGCATGCATTCTAGTCAAGTGAGGCTGTATCGCTGATGTGCCATGCCTACGCTCTTTTCTGCAGGTGTAGGGAAGGGTGTGGAGGAAGTTCTCCAACCAGCATTCTACTTCATTAGCTTACGTATGTCCAGAGAGATACTCTTTTCTATGCTAGTCACATTTTAAAATAACCTAAATCCTCAAGATTTGCTAGATTAATACGTCTCTCAAAGTGCCAGTACGTAAGACACCTATTTGAGAATGAACACTCACACACACTAGAAAACGATTTAAAACTCAGGGCACCTTTAGCTTTACCTTCAAAGCTAAGCAGCAATGTCAATACTGTCACTATCTTGAAGGGGCATTTTGACTGAGGGGCTACATTTGCCATCTAATAGAGGTTCAAGTTATTCCAAGAGGAATGAACAATACACCTGATTTTAGGTATAAAAGCCAGGCAGTAAAGGAATCTTCTACCATCTTCGTCACTCATCCATGAGCCATGCATCTATAAGGCAGTATTTTGGACACCAGGATAAGGCCTTTCCAAAGCTGCTACAGTATCTAGTTATTGAAGTAAACAAAGATAGGAAAGACCTAATAAGATGTAACTCAACTTGCCAACCAAAGCAGTCTCCACAGAGGGTCACAGTGTGATGGCACCTGGGGAAATAAAGACTGGGGACCAAGATGTAAGCTTTTCTAAGGTGTGTTAGAAAAAACACCTTTTAAAGAGCTTCCATTCCTAATGAGCATGGAAACACAGCCTTTGTTCATTCTCTAAAGAGAAAAAGCATAAAGTCCTCAAACTCAAATCAAATGATTGTTTTCTTAAAACCAATCAAGATAGCCGAAACCGGTTTGGCTCAGTGGATAGAGCGTCAGCCTGTGGACTGAAGGGTCCCAGGTTCCATTCCGGTCAAGGGCATGTACCTTGGTTGCGGGCACATCCCCAATAGGGGGTGTACAGGAGGCAGCTGGTCGATGTTTCTCTCTCATCGATGTTTCTAACTTTCTATCCCTCTTCCTTCCTCTCTGTAAAAAATCAATAAAATGTATTTTAAAAAACAAAACAAAAACCAATCAAGATAAAATTTAGTCCTTTTCAAGTGCCAAGTGAACATATGTACCAATATGAAATTTCCCTAATATTTTTTTAAAAAATCCTCACCCAAGGACATGTTTTTATTGAGTTTTTACAGAGAGGAAGGAAGGGAGAAACATTGATTGATCCCACAACCTGGGCGTGTGCCCTGACTAGGAATTGAACCCAAAACCTTTCGGTGAATGGGGACAACACTCCAACCAACCAAGCCACATCAGCCAGGGTGCAATTTCCCGAAGATTTTTTTTTTTTTTTTTGTCAATACACACACTCCTAAGATCTGATATTCTTACTTACATTAAGAACTATTAGTTAAAATCTATATATTCGTGTTCCAGACTGTTACAAATTCCATTGCGTATCTAGTGACCAGCTTAGTCTAGTTTTCAGGAAAAAAAAGTATGTTAACTGAGCCTTTCTTCATTTATTAAAAAAAAGGCAGTTTTCTTCCAAGGTAAGCCTATGATAACGTCAACCAAATGTCTCTAGCAGAAAACAGTGCTCAAAACCATTACTGATTGTTCTTACAGCTACTCAAACTTTGTGATGTGGCCACAAAGGCACATTAATTGAGAATGCTGGCAGACCAGACCTGCCGCGTCCACTCACTGTCCCAATACTTCGCAGCCTCGTTCTGTCCCCTGGAGCACAAAGGCCTCACCATGGAGCTGACAGAAAAGCTTAGCTCTGTTATTTTCAGTGCTTGTCTCCTTAAAACATTTTATTGCTCTAAACTGCTTGGGTAACAGACAAAAGGCTTTTGTAGACTGGCATCCAAAAACTCATTTGACACCAAATTTATTTCACTAGTAACCCAGGCAGTGCTGGTTTCTTACTCTAAAAGCACAGAGAACGTTATTTTTTCTTCCCATTCAGGACAATTTTGTCACCAATACTATGTCAACACTGTACCAGTGGGCATTTAAACAGTTAAATGACTCATTTAAATAGTATCCCTCCCAGGACATCAGTTTTTTAAAAACTCCATCCTTAACAAGCCACTACACAATTTGACTCACATTACCAATGGCTAACCATTAAAAAACCCCAAACCAGCAGATTGGCTATCCAACTTGCCATAAAAAAATGAAAACAATATGCTGGGAAAATGCACACAAATGCTAATATTTAGCAACCTGTCCAATCTTGAATAGAGTTAGATCATAAACTCTCCGATGTCATACAATGACTGAGCTTTAAGTAAATGGATTAGTAAACAGACCTAAATCTTTGTCAAGTTAGGTCAGCTGCTTTGTCCAAGCAAGTTTTCTCTCTCCTATACAGAAACAGAACACCGATCCAATGGTCTCTCTCCATATACATTTCAAATAAATCCTCTCAGATTATGAGAGAATTTCATTTTATCACCTTCCATGTCAGCATGACACATTTTAAAGCTTGCTGTGACTAGCTTTAGCATACCATCCCTAGCAAGGGGCGACAGATATGGACTGGAGAGAGGTGCCAAAAAGTAAGTCAGTCCCAAGCATGCGTCAGGCTACGGAGTTTCGATAGGACAACTTTTTATGTAGCAAACTACTATCTGCTGCACTAGTAGAGCAACTGCTTTCCATTATTCCTTTGTGATTCAATGAGCCAGACCTTTCTGCATCATTAGCATTTATAATGTCATTAACTCCAGAGATAGATCTTTGGCAAAGGTTTAAAAGACCACAAAAAGCATTTTTAATTTTAAAGAATTTTAATACAAACTTAATATAAACTATTTCAGTCCCTCTTAACATGTAAGACACTGACTCAAAATACTTTTATACCATTTTTTCAAGTATTGCACAATATAGGTACAAAATTAATATTTACGATTACATTTTCTTCCATAATATATAGCAAAAATCTTTAAACCTTTAACAGAAAATACATTTTTTGAAAAAGCAAATATTCGTACATTTTAATTCCACCACTAAAGGAATATCCTGTACACAATTTTTAGAATAGTTGATGTCTTTAAGATGGATATTTTACAATTTCAGTAAAAAAAATACAACATGAAGCTGCTGCTGTCACAGATCACTGTAGTAAAAAGATATAAATGCAATACCATGTCGTAGAAACAATATATATATATCCTCTGATATTTTACAAACTTTGTACTAAATTAAATTATACAATTAGAAAAGACCAATAAACCCACTTATTAGTGCCAATTTTTTATAAAAAGAAAAAAATCAGCCATGTCCTTGCTATATCTTAAATACTGTAAGAGGCCATTTCTGAGAGTATACTTTAAAATATACAGTCAGTATAAAATAACTTTGTGCTTGGTTGGCAAATGAAAAATGATGAATGTTTTATTTTTGTAACCAAGCTTGAATGTATCGGTACTATATGCTTAAAAAAAAAATCTCAAGGAGGTGAAAAAAAAAAATCCTCCTCGGGCCCAAGCATTTTAACTTGTACTTTTAACTTTTACGACTTTTTTTTCTTTCTTTTTTTAGTTAGCCATAACTGGCTGGAATTGCTGGTTAGAATACTGCATGTTGTTTAAGCTAAAATTCAAGCCATCTACAAAAGACTTCTCGTTGAGGCCTCCGTAGGCTGCAAACACATCAAAGGCATTACTGTACTGAAGAGGACTGAGGTTAAGGGGGCTGTCACCTGGGAACATTCCATTGGTACTACTACCTTGACCCTGCATGTTAGGAAAAATAAATTCCTTGGCATTAGGAGAAAGAGCAGAGGTTTTCTGCTGCTGCTGCTGCGGTGGTGGTGGCGGTGGTGGCTGGGATGGCTGCTGCTGCTGCGGCTGCTGGCTGCCCAGGCCAAGCCCATAGAGAGAGTGCATTGAGGAAGAGATGGCTTTCTGCTTCAAGAGGTCATTCACATTCAAGCCAAGGTTGATAGGAGAAGTACGTGCAACCTTGTTGCTTCGGCCACTGTTCTTCATTTTGGTAGAGCCGAACTTGGTGGCAGCGAAAGTGGCAGTGGTAAAGGTTAAAGGCTGAGTGGACCGGGGCATGAAAGTCGGGCTGACAGCAGCAGAGTGGCCAAAGGGAGGCGATGGAGAGCTGGACACTGACGAGGCTGGGTCACTGATGGGCATGAAAACCTGGGCCTCGGGGTTAAAGCTGTTTTTGATCTCTTTATCCAACTCACATCCATTTTCATTATTGTCATCCACATAGAGCACCTTCACCGGTCCCTTTTCACCAATTTGGTAGGAAACCTCAAATGGGTCGATCCAAACACTAAGATCCTGTGGCAAATTGCCACGAACATCGTCAATGTCCAAACCGCTCTCTTTGGATGCTTGTTCAATCACGGGGTCCACCTTCTCCCCTATGTGTATACATCTAAACCCTGATCCTTTGTATGGCTTTTCAGGATACCAATGCCCTTCATATTTCTTCTTAAGAAGTCTTTCAAGCTCTTCACCAAAAATGTTGACACGTCTCCTGGGAAGCTTATTGTACAAATATGAAATAATAAAATTGAGTGCTACTTGGATTTCAAGCTGCATAGCTGCTACGCCACAAAGCTGGATTTGTGTTTCAACTTCCCCCCACACACACCGGGGAAAAAAAGTGTTCAGTTTGTGGCAGAGAAACAAATTTTCATTCAAAGTGCTGGTAGAGTAGGTTATGCTTCACCTTGAGAGATCTTGTTCCTTAAAGAAAACAAAACAAAAGCAAACATGTACAAATGAGCTAAATGTTAAATCCCACAGCCTGTTTTTACCCCGGAATAATTTCACTTTTGAAAAAGTCTAACAGGATAGAAAGTCTGAAAAATATAATCAGCACAAAATACAGTAGGCATACACAGTAGAAATTGTTTATTAAAGTTCAAAATATCGTGGGGAAACAGGATTTAGTTAAAACAATATTTTAACCCTGTAATTGTTTCTGAATAGAGTTCTAAGAATAAAAATATGTCCAGAATATGTAGCGTATTCCTTTTTGTTTCTTCCCTCAATTCCCACAAGAATGTTTGCTAAAAAACATACTCAGAATACCCATCCACCTACCTCTATATATATATATAAATATGCCAATTTTAGAAGTTGGTAATATTCCTATTCACCAATTTAGAAGTGAATTCTGTGTTTCTGTTCATTTTGGGTATGTACTGTACTGCTTAAATCTCCTTTATTGTTAAAAATTTAGAAATTTGAGAAGTTTGGAAGATTATTTTAATTTCCAAAGTACACTATGCTAAAATTAAAGTTACTGTATACTAAATGAATTGCCATTTTAGTGAATGCTGCAAACCAAATTATCCTATACAGTTGAGGTCTTACGGATACTAAAGGGCACACCACTGAGCCTCTCCGTGCTTTTTCTTTGCAATATATATCTCTCTTTCTAAATCTGAAAATACCGCTTCGACAGCAAATATAACAAAAGCAACAATTCGTTTCCAAACTATTTATTAACCTGTTTAATGGGCAGGGTTTCTGAGTTTTATTCTGATTTCCAAAACCACCTCCCTCCCTCTCGATAAGAGAACAGCCGGAGAGTCCTGCACGATAAGGTCGACCTTTAAACGTTTGCTGGATCAGCACTGGGTGGGGATAAGGAAAGATCAAGGGCAAACAGACGGTGTTTGCAAAGGAGATCTATTTGTACACTGAGGTGGACTTAAAAGGACATTTAAAAATCAGGCCGGCATTCACCCATCTGTTCCAGTGACCAAATTCGTGGTGACAAAGGGAAAAGGCTCTCCGGCTGCCCCCAAACTACAAACACTTTCCACGCCAAGAGCCTGGGTGCCGGCGAAGGCAGCTGATGACGCCTAATGGTTTGAAGGTGCAGACGAGCGAAAAGCAGGCTCGGCGGACGGTGGAGGACCGGAGTGGGAAGAATTACATAAACAGCCGGTTGGGTCTCATTAGATTTCTGCTCACAGCCCTCGGAACCCAGCAGCGGCAGGAGGGAGGAGGAGGAGGAGGATGGGGCGGAGGAAGGCAGGACAAGCCTCCTCGGAGGAAGGGGTGGGGGAGGACGGCCACGAGCAATGGAAAAGCAGCCACTCGGGGCCGGGCACCGGGGCAGGTCGGGGCGCCGGCCGCTCCGGGTCAGCTGCTCCCCTCCCCCCGCGTAACCGGACCCGCCGCTCTCCGCCCCCAGCCCCGAGCCTCCTGGGACCCAGCCAGAGCCTGGGGAGCACCGGCTCCCCAGCACCATTTTCGGCCGCGGCGGCCACAGGCCCCGAGGACCCCCAAGGACCCCAGCGTTGCCCTCGAGCCCGCCGCTCCCTCCGGGCGCCCCAACCCCCAGAGTCCCGTCTGCTCGCCTCAGGCCTCCCCCCTTCCCCGGCCACCCGGCCCAGGCAGAGCCCGACGCGCCGGCCGGCCCCGCCTCCGGCTCCGGGCGCGCCGGGGCCCTTTGGAGCTGCCAGGAGCCGGATGTCTGGAGCCGCTCCCCTCCGCGCCGGGGCCGCGACGCCACCGTCCCCGAGCCCCCCGAGAGCCGGGAGCCCGCCGCCGCTGCACCCCTCCCCCTCCGGACCCCGCCCGCCGCCCCCAGGTACTCACGGGCTGCGTCCACTGCAGACCGGACCGCCGGGCGGGGGAGAGGGGCCAGCAGGGCGGGGGCGCGGCAGGCTCCGCAGCGGCGAGCTGGCTGAGTGCACGACGACGTGGCCGGCGGAGGGCGCGGAGGGCAGGGGCCCTGGTGCTGGCCTCGGGAGGTCGGCCCTCGGACTCGGGGTGGCGAGGACGGGGTCAAGCGAGCGCGCTCACTTCTCCACACAGCCCGGTGCCCGGCCCAGCGTCCTCGTCATGCACCCACTCCGCGCCGGGCCAGAGCTTGGCTCCTTCTGCCGCGGCGCGCGCCCCACCTCTCATTTTATAGCCTCTTCCCCGCCCCCATCCCCTCCCTTCGGGGTGCGCGCGCGCCCATTGGCGTCACACAGCTCGGGGCGGTGTAACCAATCCCCGCCCTCCCGCTCCCTCGCCGCTGGCTCCGCCCCTGCCCGGCCCCCCGATGCCATTGGCCAGGTCCCGCCTCCGGTCCTGACGGGCAGCGGAGGGCCAGGGTGGCCAAGGCCTCACCTCTCGGGCTCCAGGGTGGCCAATGAGCCGACGAGATGGAGCTCTGTGGGCGGGATTAACACAAACGTTGGGAAGGGATTGGGGGAGAGACGTGCCAGTAAGGGTAACAGGTGGGGTGGGGCGGCTGACTCTGGGTTTAGGCGGAGAGCGCCAGGGAGAAGGGGGGAGGGGAGCGAAGCAGGTGGCGAAGCTGCGAGGCGAACGGGGAGGGGAGTCCAAGGCCCGAGAGGGAGGGGAGCGTTTACAGAAAGTGACCCTACCCGAGTGGGACTGTGGCGAGGAAAATCCCACTCGTGGACAAGCTACCAGGTCGGCCTCCCGTGCACCCGGGAGAGCCTAGAGAAAAGGGCGAACCGTGACGGGAACTCGTGCACCCGATTGATTGAATATTAATCACCTCCGGGGCCGAAGCCAACTGCCATCCAGAGAGTGACAACTGCAGAACCCAAAGCGGCCGTGTCAGGCTGGGGGTGGGGGGGAGGCCATCAGGCCACACCTCCCGCCCAGGTGACAGTTTAACTGCCTCTGCATTCCACATCAGACCTCCCGGGCGACCCAGCGGCCACTCGGAAGGAGGGCTGGGGTGAGACTGTAAGAAGAATTACATTTTATTCCAAATGTCCCAACACAGGCCTCCGTGCCAAATTGCAAACAAATCTAAGTGTATATATACCTATGCGTGTGTTTCAAGTGCCTGCTTTAACACAAACACACGTATTAAACGCGGTGCATTCCTGTAATGTGCGTTTAAGATAATTTCCGGTTGAAATATGTCTGAGTCGGGAGAGAGAGAGAGAGAGAGAGAGAGAGAGAGAGAGAGAGAGAGAGAGAGAGAGAGAGAGAGACTCAAGGGGGAGGGGGAGCGCCCTTTTTCACAACCTGCAGCAGAGAAACACACGAAGTTGACGTTGGGAGTGGAACCCAGAGTCCCTCCCGGCTAAAAATATTACAGGTAGCAACGACGCCTGATTGGCCGCGCGTCTCCCTTAGCAACCAGACGATTGGCTGTCTGGTATCCTGGAGACCGACGTCAAACTCGCACTGGAACCGGGGAGAGAAAGTCTAGGGAAGGGAGGAGTGGGAGGAGGGGAAGAGGAGCAATGAATGAAACGCCCATCGCCTAGCCTTCCCTTCTTCCCTCTCCTCTGCAGTCAGGGAGATTCCGGGAAACCATCCGTTGGGCGCCGCCTTCCCCTTAAAAGTGTGGGGCGTTCATCCTCAACCTGCTGAAGGAAGTTAAAGTGAAACCCATCGGGGAGTGGGGTGTCCGCGGAGCCGGCTGTATAGACCAGCTTGGGCACAAATCCGCTTTACGTGTTAGGCCTGGAGGCTTTGCGCTTTATGGACGCAAGAGCTGGGTGTAGCCTTGTTCTTCGCCCTGACACTCGTGCCCTTCTGCCATCTCCCCCCCCCACCCCCCTTTTAGAAAGAACCGAATTGAAAAGGGATATTTTTGAAGTCCCAATGTGTGTGAGTGGGGGAGGGAGGGAAGATGGGTGTGTGGAATGAGATGAGGGTGAGAGTGGTCAGGTGACTGATTTCATGTTTATTATACAGATTCCTAAAACTCAGGCAGAGTTTAGTAAGGACAGAGAAGTTTTACTCGGCGACTCTTTAAATGTTTTGTTTTGTTTTTTAGTGTTTGGGCTTTTTTAGTTGTAAACAAGGAAGAGTGGGATTTGCTTGTGAACGTATGGAAGCATTTAAAATTAATATGCCCCTTTCTTTGCACTAAAGAATTTTTTAGTCTATTATTTGTTCAGTGTTTTCTTATTTTGCTCATTTATATTTCCTGGTTGTTTTCTATAATGAACATTAATTCCATTTGGCATTTAAAATATTTTTAATTTTACAATTAGTTAAGCACAGACATTGCAAGAAACTAGGTAGGATATTTTGGGAATAGCTTACCAAGAGAGAAACACTTGATATTTCATATGCTCCAGATAATAATTTCTCTTACCATTAAGCAAATATTACTGAACCAAACATCCAGAATTCCAAGACCATGTGTCAGGCCATGTGTCTTGCTTTGTAATGTGGAAAATATATCACTATAATTAGAGAAGCATATTAGGCTCAGCTCAGATTGAAATGTCTAACTAAAGATAGATGAATTGTCATTTTGTCAAGCTTATCTATACTTTTCAAGAATTCTCTAAAGAGAAGGCCCAAATTCTCTTTTCTGAATGCTCCCTGGGATCTATAACCCCAGGTTTAAAATTTGAGAGCAATCATTTTGAGAGGCACTGATTAAATATGAATGGCAGGAAATAGAATTTTTAAATCAGAAATTTAGATGTCAACAATTTATGAATTATTGCTGCTCAGGTATGAGGGGGTTTCAAACCCAATATAAATATAAACGCAAGCACACACACGGAGACCCCATGGCACCCTGGAGAACGTACCCGAGAGCAGGTATTGGAACATCTGAATGTCACCTGTTTCTGTCACTTTAAGTTCTCTTATCTATAAAAAAGGTTGGATTTAATAATCGTATTCAATTTTCAAAAACCACATTTAAAACTCAATGTCCCTAAAGTTAAATAATGTTCTTTTTCAAAGATCGATTGCCAAAAAGGGGAACCTGGTGCATAGCCTTCCCACATTGTCTGTCACAAGGTGTAAAATTCCCCGTATCCAAGTTTTGCACTTTTAAGGACCCCTCATAGGGCTTATTATTACTCTTTAACATTTACTTTGGGATTGTGCGGGACTGCTAAATACTTATTTAGATTTATGGGGGGGGGCGAGAATTAAATATTAGTCCCCAGGTGGTATCACAATCAATAGGTATTCCTCTCTCTGGGCAAGTGATAGTCACTGGAGATCACAGCCCTGGTCTTTCACCTTCTTGCATTCCACACAACTCCTAGAGCGGTATCTTACACTAAAAGCCATGGTTGTTTGGTAAAGGGATACGTTCCAATATCATTGGAAGTGACATTTCCTGAAAGTGCCCTGAATTATTACTTCATTCACACCCCATATAAACACACACCCCACCTTGATTTCTGAGAGAGAGATGTCCTAAACTTTCTCATTCTCATTCTGTTTCCTTATAAACTGAGACCAGATTACAGGAGACTCACCATCACATAGCTCGTTTCATTCCTATGGAATCAACCTTTTACCTTGATTTGAAAATTAGGCAACATCCAAATGTAATGTGGTTCTTATCACTCTTGTGATTGACTTCCTTTAGACAGTCATGCAACATGAACCACAGCATGCACATTGTCAACCTTGCTAACAAGGAACACCTGCAAACTAGTCACATGGCGTCATTAAAATCCAAGTCAACCAATTCTTCCCTAAACATTTCTCACCGGGGTTTCCTGTGGCTTCTCCTTCGGGTTAGTCGAGGAGGGCCCTCTATCCTTCAAAAGATAACTAGATATATTCAACAAACCGGTTCTCTTTGGAGCAGGCAATCCCACTGAAGGGACTTGGCCTGATAGAATGTCTCCTTATAACTTGCTCAATCCCTGTTTTCCTGATGAACAAGCATCAAATCAAATCTCGAAGTTTCTTTTCTTTAGCCAAGGATGAGGGTTTTGATCTCAGCTGGAGATTATAGTTGCAGATTCTAGGAGTGCAGACACTCTAGGAGTCTTGTGTCTGCGACCCCCATCTCCCCCATCCCTGAACTGCCGTAACACTCACTGTGTTCACAACATTCTAAGTCCAAAGAGCATTCAAGTCTCTGTGAGCAAATGTCATTAGAGTGCTTTAAATATACGAATTCTAGATTTCATCTATTGTGCCTAGAACCTTGATTTCCGATCAATTCATTGTCAGTGAACCCTTTCTGGTAACTGCTGGTCACATGTGGTTATTTAAATTTACATTTAATTGAAACTTAATAAAATAAAAAAACTAGGCAAAAAAAAATATATAGTTCTAATGGTCTTTACTCAGTCCTCTTTCTCCTTGATCTTTCTGCCACATTTCACACTGTTTGCTGGTAACTACTGGATTCCTATCATGAGACCTTAACTCTCCTACACTTCCGGGTTTTGTCTGTTGGAAGACAAGTAGGGTCCTCCCCTCGGTGTCACCTGGGGAGTCCCAAGGCAGGAGGCCAGTGACCCACAGTGTGAGGTGAGGAGCTGAACGACTGTTCCCATGGGAAGTTAGTTGGGGCCTGTGCAGATCTGGTCCCAGCCGCGGCAGCTGGAAAAGGAGAAGGTGAGGCCAAGAGAACCTGAAGTAGTGCCTAACAGGTATCAGACGCTCATGAGCTAATAATAAATTCCTGGTTGGCTCAAGCCAGTTGGGGGTTAGGTTTCTACACAGGCGGTCCTGTGTCTGCAACCCCCGTCTCCCCCGTCTCCCCATCCCTGAACTGCTGTAACACTCACTGTCTGGGCCATTCATGTTGGCTTGAAGGTCCATGCTGCCCTTTTGGTTACTGAGCTGTATTGCCCTGGGGCTAAGTCCTGTCTCTCCAAGAGGTCTGCAATGAGATATTTTGTTCTGTCCGCTGATTTGCTAGAACTTACTAAAAATTGCTAATTTCTAAACGTGGAAAACATGTTTTGGTGCACAGGGAAAGAGATTACATTTGGTGAGGGGTAGCTTTGGGGGTTCCACCAGGACTCCATTATTTATCTACCAGAGGCCCAGTACATGAAATTTGTGCACGGGCAGGGTCCCCAGGCCTGGCCAGCGATCAGGGCCTATTGGGGCCTTCCTTCCCCGCCGGCTGCCGGCCAGGGCTTTCCTTCGTTCCGTGCTGCCCCTTGGGGGTCAGTGCATGTCATAGTGAGCGGTCGACCTCCCGGCTGTTGAACTCCTGTGGGGACAATTTGCATATTAGCCTTTTATTATATAGGATTGCTTGATTTTTTTCTCCCCAGTGAGAAGTTACTTTTGCAATTAAAAATAATATATTAAATATATTTTAATATTTACTATATAACATATGGGATTTATATATTTAAGTTGTCTTTATATTTAGGGCTTGCTTCTTTGTTTACATGGTATTTGTTTCCAGACACTTCCTTTCGTTCAAACTATTATCTTGCAATAATGAGAACAGAATGCTCACGCCCCACCTATTTTGCCAACATTCCAAAAGCATTAAATGATCACTTTGGAAGAGATCTGATTTTTGTATATTTTGAAATACCTATTTGTTACAGGAATTGGGCAAATGGTCTGGTTAAATGGCTTTAATTCAATACCTACCAGGCTCCCTAATAGAGAGAGCTTCCCCTTTGGTTCCCAGCATCTGCATTTCCCTTTCACGAGGTCTTTGTAAGATGCTGTGCTGGGTGTGTCGGGGAGGAGCCATCTCAGACACCCCTTTTGCTCACCTATTTCCAACCTGCCACTGAGCCCCATCAGTCTGACCTCCTACCTACCTGTTCATCTACTCCAGCCCCCTCTGTCCAGACCACGGGCACCTCTTCCCTAGACCTCTGCACCAGCCTCCCACTGACTCTCCGGCCTTCACTCCCGTTCCCACTGTTAGCCCACTCTTCACCCCACAGCTGAAGGATGAATCTTTACAAAATGCAAATCAGACATATTCCCATCATCCTGCCCGACCAGGGTAAACCCACCGGTGTCGCCCATTTCTCTTAGAAGGAGGACCAAAACCCTCATTGCCATCTGCAAGGCCCTTGGAGGCCCTGGTCCCTGCCTGCTCACCCAGCCACAGCCAGAGCTTGCCCAACCTTCCTCCACCCTCTTGCACTTCCTCAAATTTGTCAGGTTCCCTCCTGCTTCGCCCGGGGCCTCTCATCCCACCCCCTAAACCTTAACAATCTCTACCTCAGTTCAGCTGTTATTTCACTTCCGCTGGAGAAGCTATCCAGACCTTCACTATCAGAGTGAACCCCCTGCTCTTTACCCCAGGACCCCAATGTAGTTCTGTCTGGAAGGCCCACATAACTACATCCTATTTCCTGTGGTATCCTGGGATTCTAGCACAGAGCCTGGCTCATCCAGGTCCTCAATGAGCACTTGGTGAATGGAGAAATGAAGAAAGGAGCAAATGAACGAGTGAATGGATGAGTGAGTGGCACAAACAGATTGTGATAAGGCAACTATGGCTGTTGGGGCAGGATGGGGCTGTCTTTGCCTGGAGGTGAGGAAGGCATCGCAGAGCAGAGCAGGCCTTGAAGGGGAGCAGCGAGGGGAAAAGGACATTCCAGACTCAGGACCTGCAGAAGCCAGATGGTTGTGAGGTCAGAGGGGGGAGAGGCAGAGATAAGGCTGCGATTTCGGGTGAGCCCAGCTAGGAAGAGCTTCACATACCAAAAAAGGATTTGAACTTTATTCTGTAGGGAACCGGGGAACCTGGGAAGGTTGTTAGGCAATCTTTCTCCACTCGCTTTCTTTTTCTATTCCTCCTTCTCTGCTTTCCTTCCTTCTGGAGACTGGGAACAAAATCTCTAAGAGCCACATTAGCATGCTTTTGGTTGGAAAGGAAGTGAGGAGGGATTGGGAAGGGACACATGCTCAGTGGACCCCTTTTTCCTGACCCTGTCCCCAGATGTACAAAGCTGAGCTAGAGTAGTGGAAAGAGGGAAAGAGACGTCCCAGGGCCAACACATTCACCTGGTGGAGGGGAAGTGAGGGGTTGGGAGCCACTGAAGCATCCAGGACTCTGAGCCCCAAGGGTGGAGGCTACAGGGAGTAGTTGAGGGGGTGGTAGGTACTCATCACTGAGAATGACAAGTTGATGGAGCCATTGACAGGTGTCTGGGGGCGGGTCTCTGAGGATGTGCCACTTCCCAGTGTTGCTTCTGCACTGTTGGCTTTGCCTCAGGACAACTGAGGAGGTGAAAGTCACGACTCCGGGCCTGTGCTCCCAGTAGGATTACACCTTGCCCAAAGCCAGGAAAAGACGCCTCTCCCTGAGCAAGGTGGTGAGTAAGGGAGCTCCGTGTCTGAGGGTTTGCAGCCTGACCTTGAACCACCAGTGTCCCAGGTGAGGGTACTAACTCCAGACCGGGCAGGGTTAGGACAGACAAGCGTCTCTGGGGTGAGGTCTACAGCTGTTTCCCATGGGCTCACCTGGCTCTTCTGCAGACATTTCAAATCTTTCAAAACCTCCCTGCTTTTGGGGCTTAACTTCATACTTCAACAGCACGCATTGAGGGCCTGTTCGGTGCAGTTTCCTGCTAGGCTCTCAGTCATAGAAATGAATAATTCATGGTCCCTGCTCTCAAGAGGCTTACAGTCTACTATAGTGAGGAAAGCAGATACAAACAGAAACTTCCAGAACCATGTAAAGACCTCAGAAGAGGTCAAGTGCCAGTGGGATCTACCTGACTTTTAACTATCTTGATGTAACTGCCATAGATAACACATGGCCTAGATACATGACCCAACCTTTTGCCATCTTTGGATTCCCTGTTTATTTCTTTCTCCCGTACTCTTTTGGGGTTTGGGCTTGTTTTGTTTAGCTACAAAACTTCCTCTGCATGATCAACCAGTGCGGGCTCCCCTGAATTGGATCTGCCTTCTCCCCCACCTCATTTGGGAAAGGCGGAGCTTTAGCAGGTGAGCTGGAAGCTGATGAAGGAAGCAGCCAAAATGTGATTGTGAAGAGCAGGTGGGAGGGCCCCTGGACGTAAACATGTCCTTGAGAAGGGCCTGCCATCCCACTGTTAGAACTTTATTCCTTTGAATGTATATGAGCCCCTGGGAGGAATAACATCTTAAATAAATCCTGACCCCTTGTCAGCTCCATAGAGCAGGAGGGGCGGGGGGGGGGGGGGGGGGGGGGGGGCAGCCAGCTCCCAGGTCCTGCGTATCAGATTTTGAGGTTGCCTCAGTTAGCTATTTCTGTGCAACATACCAAATGATTTACTATTTCTCACTACGCTATGGGCTGGCTATGTGGGTGTTTCTGCGAGTTCCACCTGCAGTCACTCACGCAGCTACAGTCCTCTGATTTGGGCTGGAGGGTCCAACATGACCTCATCCCCGTGTCTGGCAGTTGGTGCTGATTTTCCGTTCTCCACATGACCTCTCCTCCTCCAGGAGACTCACTGGATTTCATCAAGAAATGGTGGTCTCAAGGTTGGGTGATGAGAGGGTCTCAGGAGAGGGTGATGGTAGAAGCTAGCAGACCCCTTTAGGCGTAAGCTCCAGAACTCGCACAATGTCACTTCCACCACATTCTGTTGGGGAGAGTGGGGGGGGGGGGGGGAATGTCATGAGGCCAGTTGCAGATTCAAGGAGATGGCAAAACAGACTCAACCTTTCTCAATGGGGAGGAGCAACGTCGCATTGCAAAAGGGTGTGGAGCTGTGATTCATCGGGGCCATTATTCTAACAAACTTCCACAGATGCCTAAGAGATCCATGAAGTGCTTGCTTCAGGGCAGCAGGGGAGAGCAGTTGTAAGCCCCTATTCTTGGCCAGCATCTATTTCCATGGGTTCTGCTACCTTTTGCCAGAAAGGACATAACCTACAAATGCAGCTTGCTTGAGCCCATCAAACTACAGAGAGCTATTTGACGGACCATCTTGAGTTGCTGAAGCATGTCCTTCACCAGGCCCAGCGATTGGATGCGGGGATGGGAGTGGGGAGCTGACTTGTAGCATTTGCCAGTTTCTGTGGTGTAAATACTCCTACCATGGCCAATTTTAAGCCACCAATGTAACCTCACTGAACGAGGAGTTGGAAATAGAGATATATAATTGATTCCTGGCTCTCTATAAGCTAGCTCCACATCTTTTCCTTATCTCTAGAATTTTCTAGAATAAGTGAATACATATTTTTTTTAAAAAGCAATAACTTCCTTGGTGCCAAAAGACTAAAGTGCATTAAGAAAATAGAGTCTTATCTTGGAAGGTGGGTTATTCCACAGCTATGAGGCTGACCGTGGCAACTGTGGAAACTGGGTGGGATCTAACACGCCCAGCTCTGTCTTTGTGTGGGCATAGACAATGTCTATATATCTTTGTGTGGGCATAGACAATGTCTATATATCTTTGTGTGTGCATAGACAATGTCCAGAAGGGTGCTCACCTAAACAACAGTGGCTATTTCTGGAGATGATGGTGGATGAAGGTGAGAGACTGGTCCTAATACAGTTACCAGATGGGAGGGGGGTTAGGGAAATGGGTGAGGGGATGAAGAAGTACAAATTGGTAGTTACAGAATAGCCATGAGGATGTAAAGTACAGCGCAGGGAATATAGTCAACAATATTCTAGTAACTATGTATGGTGTCAGATAGGTGTGAGATTTATCGGGATGATCACTTAGGAAATTTTGTAATAATGTATGTCAACTGCAATTGAAAAATAAAAATGACTTAAAGTGAAGAAAAAAAAGAGACAGAGAGACTTTTCCTGATATACTTCTGTACCATCTTCACATTTGTACAGTGAACATGCATTTAACCTATAATTTAAAAATTCAATCTAAATAAACACCCACAGATTCACTGAACTTTGCAGCTTCTCTGACTCCGGGAAACATAATCTCAGGTAAGTTAGGGAATTTGCCTTGGTCAAGGTGCCCCAACACTAGGCCCCAGGTCTCCTGACTTCTAATCCAGAATTCCTTCCTGTGACCGTCAGACTACCGCACCTCCGTACAGCTGCAAGTCAGGAAGAAAGTGCTAATTCTACCACCAAAAGCCCGTGGAAATTAGCAGAGACTGACCCTGGGAGACTGAAGGCAGGCCACCGGGAGTAGCTGCCATACATGGCAAGCCAGCAAAAGACAACAGCACAGAGCTCCATGGCCCCCAGAGAAAGTGACCCCAACCCCCACTCATGTCATTTAGCAGCAAAGGAAAGCAAATCATGGGGGGAAGACCCCCTACCCAAGAGACTCTCTTCTTAGAAACTTCATCACTGGTACTAAATCGGTTAATTGAAAATTCTTTGAGAGTTTAGCGTTTCTTTGATTTGCTTTTCCCTTTTCTTGTTCTTTTCACTTAAACAACCTTCGGGCTTCAACAAAATAAGTACAAGGCCAGTAAAACGCAGTACGAAAGCAAGCTGTCAGTACATTAATGAAAATAACACGCAAAGGGCACCCTTATCTTGCAATGGGAGGAGGAGACATTGTTTTTCAGCAAATGTCTTGTTCGGGATGATTGCGGGAGGAGGGTCAGGGAGAATGAGCACCAGTCGACCAAGACAAATGGGAAATTGAAGGGAAAAAACCTCTGAAAACAAAAGGAAGTGGTTTTGATGCCGATGCCGACTCTCCCTCGGCTCGGGGTTGTGTTCAAGGATGAATGGGACGCGTTGGGAGGGTTCTTTTCCAGACTGGACCAAGCCACGGGGGCCAAACCACCCGAGCACTTGGAAGTGAAACCAGTTCAGCCCAGCCTGCCGGCTTTTCTGAAAACATTCAGTATTTTCTACTTTATTTCTGGTTCCATGGGCGTGCGTCCTCCTCCTCCGCGGTAGGCCGAGGGCTCCTTAAAGGCAGTGTCCAGATCTCATGTGTCTTAGTGTCTCTCAAAGTGCCTGTCACAGTAGCTCATTGTTGGCGAGTGATCAGTAAATGTGTGTTGATTGGAGGAATCAAATTTAAGGCAACAAATACCTTGTACAGGGGCTTTATTAGTTGGTTTTGGGGAAGTGGTGGGGAATTGGGAATGGGTAGGAAATAAAAGCTTTAATAAAAGGTGATCAGCCCGGCCGGTGTGGCTCAGTGGTTGAGTGTCGACCTATGAACCAGGAGGAGGTCATAGTTCATTTCCCAGTCAGGGTGCATGCTTGGGTTGTGGGCTCGATCCCTAGTGTGGGGCATGCAGGAGGCAGCCGATCGATGATTCTCTCTCATCTTTGATATTTCATTTCTCTCTCCTTCTCCCCTCTCACTTCCTCTCTGAAATCAAGAAAAAAAAAATTTTTTTTTAATAAAAAAATAAGATGATCAGGCTTTGTCCCTGTAGGCTTCAAAGAGCTTACAGACAAATCCAAGAGACAGATAGGAGTTAATTACCAGTTTAGCTCCTTGCCTTGCATCCTTTAATTTCTACAGGTTGTGACCAAACTTGAGACTCATTCTTCTCCTCCTGTCCCTCACCCCCATGGGGCCACGTGGGTGGGAAAAGTGCCAGGTCCACATTGCAGTGGCCGGTTCAAGCCCTAACATTCCATTCAGGTCCTCAGCAATCCAGGACGAGGGCCAAGGCTGAGGCCCGGGGTGGGGACGGGGCAGAATGTCCACAGGTTGGCCAGGAGCAGGAAGAACAGAAGGCAGGTTCCAGCCGAGACCTTTAAAGAGTGCCAAAGGTCAACCTGAAGAAAGCAAGTTCAGGTGTCAGATCCAAAGGGCACGAGGAGGGCTGTGGGTGGGAGAGGACCAGGTGGCCCTGGAATGCCGTGGGAGCAGGCTGGGCCAGAAATGAGTGGCCTGGAGCGCCTGCACAGGACGTCAGGGATGCCAGCTGCGAAGGTGTGGTTCGCATGGCAGCTCAGGACCAGGACAGCCGCCTTGTGTGTGATCGGAGCACCTTGGTCATGTTCCTTGAAACCAGGCGCCACAAGGAAGCACAGACCCCCGGAAGGGGAGCCCTGGGCACGAATGCGCTCGGCTCTGCTCTGCCCTCAGCATCGCCCCAGGACAAACGGCCCCCGCCAGCTGCTCACCGAGAAAAGACCATGTCAGTGAGCCTTTTGGAAAGGTAATTTTTGTTTCCAATTTAAAGGGCTGTCTATTCTGAGATTATGCCTGCCTTACTTTTGGTGATAAGATGGCTTTTCTTTTATGAAATCATGGTGATGGCAGTGATAAGCTTCTTGATGGTTTGAATGGCCTCACTGGGCTAAATTAAAAAGTTGGCAATATTAGTTCGCAGATTTATGGGAAGGGGGGCGAGTAATAAAGCATCAAATCCCAGTCTGGTTGCTTCTGCTCTAAGAACTGAGGTCCTGTCCCTGAACCCCAGATCCTGGCTGCCAAAATGGCATCATCACCATCACCATCACCATCTTCACCATCATCATCATTATCCTCGTCAACAATGACACTTGTATAGCATGCACTTTGCACAGAGCACAATCCTCAACTTTGCATATGCTAATTAGCCCCTCCCCTTGTTTATGACCTCTGGCCCACCTCTATGTGCCCAGTATCTGGATTTGGTACTCCCTACGCTGACCTAGCCCACTGTCAACTGATCCCCAGTTCTGGTGGCTCCCCTCCTACAGGGTTCGTCATGTCTTCCCTGACCCGGCCACCTAGAAAGTAGAGTTCTGCCTCAAAATTCCCAGCCAGGGGATGTGTCTTCATTCCCTGTGCCAAGTCCTCACCAGACGCTTCCACCTCCTGCCTGGTTGAGCATCCCACCAGACACTGTCAGACCCTCTGAATAGCGACCCCCAGCCCTGGAAGGAGAGCCACCTGCCCCCCAAACTAACACCCTGTCCAACTGTGTCTGACCCCCCTGGGCCCTCATCCCACCCTCCCAGCCGTCTGACTTCACTGCTTGCTTCCTGCCAAAATCTTCCCTGAACAAACACCCGCCGCTGCGTGAATCTTCAGGGTTCTGGCCCTTATCAAGCCTCCTCTACGCAAAGCCAACCTTGACTCAAATGCTATCCTCCCAGGCCTTGACTTGTTGCTTTCATAACCCTTGAGAACTCACCATGTGCCCGCGTTCTGCACTTTACTTGTACTAATGCCTGTGCGCCTCGCCATAACCTTGTGAGGTAGATATTATTGTTACCTCCATTTCACAGATGACCAAATCAAGGCCCAGAGAGGTGCAGTCACTTGCCCAAGGCCACACAGCTAGGAAGGGGCAGAAATGAACTTCGAATCCAGATTCTAGGGGTCAGTACCTTAGCTATTACACTGCCCTGCCCTGGGAAGTTTGAAATCAGACGAGTCTCTTTGATTTAGGAGCTCCCTGGCTGTGGAAAGTCACCAGTTCTCCCCTCCCGCATCGGCCACGGTTCTGTAAGAATCAAGGCTAGGCACTCAGCACGCGGTGGACACAACCATCAGCCCCGTCCTTTCCTGCGTGAAAACCCTGGCAACCACATACATATCGTGATGGGGCCTGTTTTATTCCGCCCCCTGGAAATGTCAGTCACACCGAGAAGAATCAGCTCGCATCTATTTGTAAAGCATCTCGCGGCTGATGGAGGAAGTGAATGTGGTGGTTTGGAGCATGGAGTCCAGAGTCCAGCTGCCCAGGTTTAAGTCTGGACTCCACACTAGTATGTGATTTGGGGCAAGTTTCTTCGCTTCCCCATGTCTTGGTTATCTCATCTTTCAGGAGGATGATAATCATAATATTATGTATCTTATGTAGGGTTCTTGCTAATTACAGAGTTCATATATATGCAAAGGCCTTCGAACCGGGGCAGGCACACACAACAAGCTCTCCATGAGGGCTCCCTGTCCGTCTCTGGGGCTATGACTGGATGTTCCCAGCATTTTGCAGCCAAGGAAACGAAGATGCCAGTGGGTTGAATAACATGCCCTGTCACACGGCCTCAGCAGAATGGGCCAGAACGGACATCCAGAGCGTCTGGTGAAAGACGTGCCAAGCTGCTCATTTCTTCCAGTACTTTCTTATTTCCATTCCCGACGTGACTGCTGCTGGCTGCAATTCCCAGGCCACCCGTTTCCAACCTCATTAAGGCGCTCCTGCAAAAGGCGGGCTCATCCTAAGGGGTGTTGCTGCTGCTCATAGTCCCGGGCCCAGTCAGCAGCTGTCCACCTACACCTCGGCGCCAGCGCGCTGCAGAATCCGCCGCAGAGGGGCGGGCATCTCCCTCTGCCAGGTGCCTATTGACGCCAGTCCTGAACACGGGCAGTGAAGGGGAGATTGGGGCTGCCCAAGGATGATGGATGAGGCTGGCTGGCTTTAGCTCCCCCGCTGGACAGGCCGGAGGCTCCGTTGTGAGAGGAGCTCAGCCGCCCTGTCTCAGTTGCTGTGTTGCAGAAGCAGGGGCAAGGAAGGCTGAACTGGGTTAATCTAATTCTCCGGTGACTCACCCTAAGAGAGGACTTGTGACGGATCATTAAGCTGTCTTGGAACTTATTTCCAGCCCACGCCCCCAAGATGAACGCTCTCGATGTGTTTATCGGGTCTCCAACAATAGGCTACTATTCTCCTTCCCCACAACTCGGTTACACAATCTTTCCCCTCCTGTCTTTCAGCCACCTACTGAAAATCTGCCTGCGCACTGAGCACGCGCTCCCCATCCCTCTACCAAATGCTCCACTGGCACGCCATCCCATCTTGTGGGGGGGGGGTGCCCTCACTGCCTTCTTGACAAGCTCAACTCTGCTCACCAGGATCCCCCTAAAACAGAGGCACTTATTCTCCTGTCTGAGCCCAAATCTTCTCACCCTCACTGACTCCAAACTGGGTCTTGACCTCTGAATTATCCATCGTCTAGTGCCTGATGAATGTCCTGGATTTCCCGGTTCCCCTTGGAGCCAAAGTTCTCGGGTTGATTTCTTTTCATCGTTTAATTCTTTTTTTAGAAAATACATAAACAACTCATTTATTGTAGAAAGAATTATACAAATCACCCAACATCCTGCCACCTAGAAATTATCTCTATAAATATTTTGGGGGTCCCCCTTCTTGGACCTACCTCCCTACATTCCAAAGTTTACGTCTGTGCCCTTCCTTGCTGCGGCACCTTTAATAGGTCCTCCCACCCTGAGGTACTGGACGTAGGCAGATGCCTTTTCTTTTTTATTTTATTTTACAAGCAAAAGTTTATTTAGCAAGTCACAGAGGCAGAAGAAGTGAGCCGTGGAAGAAGTGAGCCAGCTGGGCTGCGTGGGCTCAGGAAACAAGTCACAGAGGCCAAAGAAGTGCCCTTGGAGCTTAGGAGGGAGAAAGGCGAAGGAAGTGAGCCTGGGGTAAGGAGAGGGGGGAAGTGTGGGCGTGATCCAGAGGGAGTGTGCCTGAAAAGGGGGTGGGAAAGAGAGAGAGAGAGAGAGAGAGAGAGAGAGAGAGAGAGAGAGAGAGAGACTGCAGGTGCCTTTTCTTAATGAGCATCTACTATAGGATAGAATAGATTTGTCAATCTGTATGTGGATCTAGATTGTGGGATCACCTTCCTCGTGGCCTCAGTGTAGCTCCAGAACGTCTTGCCTACATTTCCGGAATAGTCCCCTCCTGGTCTCCTGTCCTCCAGCCTATCCTCCACACGGCCTCCAGAGTAAGCAGACCAAGGCCCCCAGGCCATGCCTCTGCTTGCAACTTTCCATGACTTACCATCGCCTTCGGGATAAAATCAAGGTCCCTTAGCCGTGCACCCATCGCTCTTCATGACACGAGGCTGGCTGGCTTTTCCCATCTCTTTACTTGCCTCCCACTAAATGTGTTTACTCTCTACCCTTGTCAGGCAGTTTGCTCTTCCTAGAATGGGACTGCTCTTTGCACCCCAGGATTTTTGTATCTGCTGCTCCCCCTGCCTGGACTGAGCTTTCTTTCCCCCTCCTTCGTCTAGATAATTTCTACTCTTCCTTCAAGACTTAGTTCAAGCATCACCTCTTCCAGGAGCCTTCCTTAACCAACTCACCTCCCATCTTGTCCCATCTCAGTTCAGCGCTTCCTCTCCCTGAGGACCCAACATGTTACTGATAGACCTTGACTCAACTAAAAACCTGCTCTCTTGTCTCTCTCGCCCTCACTAGACTGTGAGCTACATGAGGGCAAGTACTCTGTTATTGTATTAAAATAGATTTTTATTGATTTTAGAGAGAGAGGAAGAGAGAGGGAGAGAGAGAAAATCATCGATACTAGAGAGAAACATCGACTGGTTGCCTCCCGTACACACCCCAACCAGGGACCAAACCCACAACCGGGACATGTGCCCTGACTGGGAATCGAACCCACAACCTTTCCATGCTCAGGATGACACACCATCAACTGAGCCACACTGGCCAGAGGTGTCGTGTGCTTTTTATTATTATTATTATTACTCTGTTTTTCAGCCACCAACAAAATGTCTGTAGGTCCACAGTATATATTCAGTTCAAAAAAGTTATTTTGCTGGCTAGAATGTAAGAATGAAAAATATACCCGTAGCTACCCAGTGTTATTCTTGCTCAGGAGGTGAACATTGTTATGAGATCCCAGTACAGCTTACATTTCTAAATTAAGTCAGATCCTAAGATTGTACACGCCTAGGATCACAATGCTTTATATTATGTAAATTATCCCATTTAATTTTATTTCAACTTCACAGCATCTACATGAGATAGGAATTATTTTCATGTTACAGATCAGCCAGAGTCAGGGATATAGCAGCACCTTCTAAACAGTAAATTACAAGACCAGAGTTTGGACCTAGATCAAAATAAGGATCATTCTCTGAAGAAATGATGGGGATTCAATGGTCTTTAAGGGGTTTTGGGAGCAGAAATTTGATTCCCCATCTGGATCCTTGTAACTTAGCAGCCAAATAACCCCAGGTTCACATCCACCTCAAAGGGAATGAGGGCATTTTTAAATAAGTTGGGGATGGAGGGGTGCCCAGTGCTGCTTTCCGGCTGGCAATCAGGACCACCCATGTCACCGGCCCCGTCCTTGCCCGTCCTTCACCTCACAAGGACGGTAAACTTTCTCCGGTCATCTTTCCTCAGCCAAACATTTCCTGCTCAACCTGGAGAAGTGTTGAATAGCAACCCACAAAGAAGCCACTGCCAAGCCAGCGGGCATCGTGGGCACCGTGACCTGCCTTTAATAGCTTAACAGAAGGACTCTGATACTGACCGTGCTTTATGGGGGGAAAAGTGCCTTGGGAGACTCGGTAGGCTGGCATTCACTCATTCATTCCAACAACATTCGCACAGGGCCTACTCATCAGAGCGAAGAACAGTAGCTCGCACTTACTGAGAGCTTCATACGTGAGAGGCACTGCTCTACAGGCTTTCTAAGCAGTAACTCATTGAATCCTCATTGTTGAGGATCCCCTCAGGCGGAAGCTATTATCGTGACAGTTTTATGAATGAGCAAACTGAGAGACAGAGAGGGTAAGTAACCAGCCCAGGGCCACACAGCCTATGGCATACTGCCTCTCCTGCCCGCTTTCAGTGTATAAACGTGAGCAGGACACGGGCCGGCCCTCCAGGGGCTTGTGTGCTCATACAAAAGACACAGAAACGGCAACACTCTGTCGTCGTCCATGGTGCTGGAGACGTGCAAGATGAAGAGACACACAAGGAAAGGGTGTTTGATGGCTCGCCGATGACATCATAGAGGAGGTGACATTTCAGCTGGCTCGTAAAGGACTGGTACGAGTTCAGTAGATCAGGAAGGGTGAGGTGTGCTGTGGAGAGCAACTTTTGCAGAGAGGAGAGAAGATGCCAAGTGTGGAGGCAGAAAAAGGAGAACTTGCTTGAAGAACAGGGAGACGTGTCCAGGGATGTCTCACAGGGTCCACCGGGAAACGCAGCAAGAAAACAGGCTGGAATAACAGGCTGACCCAAATCGTGGAGGGTCTAAGGGAATTGTACTTTATTTTTGTGAGAAATGGAGAGTTGTTGAATGGATTTGAACAGGGGAGTTGCGTGATTCGATCTGTGTTACACCTATGAGCAATGCGGAAGACGCACACATAGGTGGGAGAGAGAGTTAAACAGGGAAGCCAGGACATCAGTCAGCCATTTCTGATTAGAATTAACCAGGCAGGAACAAACATCCCCCAAAGAGGCATTGGTTGGAGAAGAATTTTAAGAAGTAGAAACGGAACTTGAGGACCCCAAAGCTTCTCACTTGGGCTATGAAAATAGACAGGAACCTGGCAGGGGATAAAGAAGGAAGAGCTCATCGTATCTATTTCTTTATTCAACAGACCCTTGGCGGGAGAGCCAGGGCCTGCACCAGGTAGTGGGCATCCAGCTGCCAATCAGACACGAGCCTGCCCTGGCAAAGCCCGCAGTCCAGTGGGTGAGGCAGACAAGGAAACAGACCGATTACAATACACAGGGGTGGGCGGGCCCCCACAGAGCCCAGTCCTTGGCATCTGATGGTGATGTCAGACAAGAGGCAGCGCCAGTCTCCTCTCCACCCCTTTGCTGGTCTCTCTACCTCCCCTTCACTCGGATTACCCAGCCTGCCTTCCCCAGGGGCTGTGTACCAGGGGTTGGCAGGGCTGGTGCCAGGGCACAGCTCCTATTAAAACAGTGCAGAAACGGGGCTTCCCAGGGGGTTCGCCATGGCAGTGGCTATCCAGGAAATGCCAGGACTGACTAGAAACCCCTGGTCCAAAGGCCAGGGCTGGCGAGGCAGAGCCAAGAGTTGGGCAGATATGAGGCCAGAACAAGCCAGGAGGTGCAGGGTGCTTGCAGAAAACCCTGGGGTGGGGGTGGGGGGACTGCAGTTTCCCCTGATGGGCTGGCATACACACGAGCATGGGCTCTGGGGGCTGGCAAAAAGGGTCAGGGTGCCTTTCCGCCACGCTGCAGAGAACTGGCCCGCCCCCACACGCTTCCCCCGCCTCCCGGGTCACCCACACCCATTCCTCTAGGTGCGCTGTGGATTGCAAGGAAGGAAGGCTTCCTATGTCTAATGGTTTCAGCAGGAGGCAAGTTGTAGGAGACACAGGGAGGTAGAGAGAGAGGAGCCCAAAGCACGGAGAGCAGGACCTGGGAGGAGAGGAGTGTCCGCCACGCTCCCTCTCCAGTCGCCTCTCTTTACAAAGACAAAGGAATGAACAGGGTCAGCAAAGCCGGAGGCTGGGTTTAAGCTGCCTGAGCTGCTGAGCAAAGCAGGCAGTGACTGCTGGACCGGGGGGGACACCCACACAGTGCGGGGCCCCTCAGAACAGTCAGGGCACACACACAAGGTCAGCCCCAGGGTGAAGGGCGTGGGTAGAGGAGAAGATAATGCGAAATGGGAAACGCGGTGAACTGGAAAGAGCACAAGAGATTTGGGAAGAAGGATGGAAGTCAAGGCTCGGTTTCCTGTCTCTGCTTCTTACAGCTCTGCTCCCAGCAGCCTCACTCCACACAATGGCTCCTTGGCAAGGCCGCAGTGGAGGGGAGCAGGCTGAGGGGGCACCCACCTGGGCGGGGGGGGGGGGGGGTGAAGCCTGACAGCCCTGATGGGAGATAACAGGTCACTGAGCCGTGGAGGGAAGGGAGGGGTCTCATGAGGAGAGCAGGCAGCTGCAGCCCCGTGATCATCATATTTTGGCAGCATTTGCGACGATATTTGTTGCTGTCTCTTCGTTGTATTAACTTTAATTTGTAACTGGGTTGATCAGCAATTGTTCTTCCTGGAGGGTGTAATTAGGGTGATAAATAAAGCCAAGTGGAGAGTCTGGGCGGCCAAATTCTGTGCTGTAATGAGCCCAGCCGCCCACCCCCCACCCCCCTTCACCACCCCAGGCACCCTCCCTCGAGAACCCATTTCCACTTTCCAACAATAGGTTTGTTGCTTCATTGCCTCAAACAGAAATCTCAGGTCTCAGAGAATCCTCACGCTTCACTGTTTGGAAGGAATCAAGGTTGGTCACCTTGATCTTCTCGGGGCCAATTAGCTCTGGATCGTAACGGTAGGAGCCTTTTGAATTTAGAGCCCTTAGCATTACATCCACCCCAGAACACACATCATCTTCTACACGAAACCTTCCCGGGCACAGTATAGGTCCCTTCCCACGTGACTCGTCCAGCAGTCCAGTAGTCCTTCCCCCTTCTCTCCATGCCCGCTGGCCAGCCTTTATTCAGGACAACTCAGTTTTCCCCCAAATTCTTCCATGTCCTCCTGGCGGATCCCTCCATGTTATCCATCTCACCTTCTCTGAGGTGATCTCCCTCAAATGCAAATCTCCCCCTGACTTGCTCCTGCTTGTAAGCCTTCCAGGACCCCACAGGATAAATGAGACCCCCCCTCCGCATAGCACGAAGCCTTCCATCACCTGGCCCTTCTGACCCCCACACTCCGGCCGTACCCCTCCAAGGCGATCCCAGCCATGGCCAGCCCCTCACGCCTCTGGTCCTTTGTACATACAGCCCCCATTTATTTGACTCTCCTTCCACTGTCTTCACATGGAACAGTCCTACCCACCCCTCCAGGCCCAGTCCAAACACCTCCTCAAGTGAGTCTCTTCTGACTCCTCCTGACAACGTCCCCTCCTTTGAGGTTCCAGGGGACTCTGCACCCACTCTTTAATTACTCTCTCGCCCTTATATGCCCATCTGTGCGCGGTCTAATATTTGTCCTCTGCAGTCTTACATCTTGTGAGTCACTGTGTCCTTCTAGAATTGCACATCATTTGGGGCAGGGATCATATCTTTGGGAATTCTTTTCTTTAAGGCCCATCCCAGATAAGGGCCACATGCAGATGGTGCAGAAAATATGCCAGGTGATAAAGGTTCTGCTGCCTACCTGGATGAATGTTCACACCAGCGCCGCCCAGTAGAACTTCCCTCGCTGTTATAAATGTCCCATTTCTGTGTTGTCCCACGTGGGAGCCATAAACCACGGGTGGCTCTGGAGCCTTGAAATGTGACTGGTGCCATCAAAGAACTAAAAATCTTGCTTTTATTTCATTTTAAGTTATTTCTTTTACATCTAAGTAGCCACACGTGGCTACTGGGTACCACAGTGGACAACACAGGTTCGGATTAAGCCTATTTCAGAAGAAAAGTTAGACTAAAGAGACACCTACCTGTATAAAATTCAACAGCTCACAGCTATAATGCCGTCTTTTTTTTTTTTTTTCCTTGTTCATCCTCACCTGAGGATATTTGTTCCCATTACTTTTCAGAGAGAATGGAAGGGAGGGAGAGAGGGAGTAGAGAGAGAGAAACATTGATGTGAGAGAGACTGGTTGCCTCCCACATGCGCCCCAACTGGGGGTGGGAGAGAACCTGCAGCCGAGGTATATGCCCTTGACTGGGGATCAAACCCATGACCCTTCGGTGCATGGGCCAACGCTCTAACCACTTGGCATACTGGCCAGGGCTATTTTGCCATCTTTAAATAAAATGAATGCTAGCAGTAATAGCAACCAGGGAGTAAAGGATATTTTGATAGCTTAACCTGGAATGATATCACAGGTTCATCAGCCCAGTCCAGCTTTCGACTGTCCAGGGCCACAGCAGGGACTCAACATGTGCGGGGCCTGGCGGGATCTCGACCGGAAGTGCCTTCTAAAGAGTGGGCATTGGAGAGCGCCGCTCCGGACGGGGTGGTGGGATTTTCCCAAGCGGGGAGGGCAGTGCCTTAGGGACCCTGCGGTCGGAGAGAGGTCACAGCCCACGGGTCCTACCAGGGAGATGATCTTAATTTATCCTGAAGGAGCCCTTTGTTGGTCCTGCCCGGAAAGCGTCAGGGTTGGGGTTGGGGCGATGAACAAGCTACCTGAAGGCGGAAAGAGAGCGTCACCCTTTCTCTCTGGGCAGCGGCACCCTTTGGAGTTAGGGGAGCCCAGCACCCCAACGACGGAGGGCAATGTGGGCGGTGCGGCAGGGAGGACAGAGCTGGGCTGGGACGCAGACAGCTAAACAGCCCAGTTCCCTAGCCACACACATCACCTCTCCAGCGATCAGCCCTCGCTGAACTGCCCTGCCCAATGGTTTCACCCTGGGGGCGGGGCGGGGTGGGGGTGGGGTGGGGGGTGGGGGCGGGGGGTAGTGGAATCAGGGTGAGGCTGCCAGTGTGGCAGCAGCTCTGTATAAAGACACTCACAAAAGGAAAATAATTACAGCTTTTTAGCCAACAATGCATCTGCTTCAACTCAGGTATAAATAGATCCTTAAGCTCTCCTCTCGCCAGCACAGCCTCTTCCATCTCCACCACGTGCAGCCATTCGGAGGGGGCGGGAATGTTCTCTGGGGGGAGGGGGAGACCAAGGGGCCCCCTCGTCCCCTGAAGCACCAAACCTCCTTCAGAGACCTGCTCAGTCCCCAGGGAAGAGGGACGGCCGGGCTGTGGGCAGGCAAGGCTGCCTTCGCAATCCCTTCCTTCTCACACGATGTAAAATGGGGCAACCATTCCGGGAAACCGTTGGGCGGTTTCTTATCGTGTAACTCGCAAGCCCACCTCTAGGGGCCCAGACAAGAGAAATGAGAACATCGTTCACATCAGGACACAAACCGATGTTCACAGCAGCCTCATGCAGAATAGCCACACACGGCAAACAGCCCAGATGTCCAAAAGCAAGAGCACGGATAAGCAGTCCGTGACGGATCCAAATTCCTCAGCAGCACACAGGGATGGGCCGGCGGCGGCATGATAACACGGATGAAACTTGAACTTCATATGCTGAGCGAAGGAAGTCAGACGCATGCGTACAGACTTGTCTGGGAACGTGTGAAACCGGTAAATCTAATCTCCAGGGACAGAGAGTGGATCAGTGGATGTCTGGGGCCGGGGGTGGGCGTGGGCGTGCGGATGGACTAGGAAGGGGACACAGGGAACCTTTTAACATGACGGAGAAGTGCTGTTGTATCTTGATTATTGTGGTAGGTACACAGGCATTTATAACTCATTGAACAGGACATCTAAAATGGGCACATCTTATTGTATGTAAATTAGACCGCAATAAAGTTGATTTAAGAAATAATTCCTTCCAGCCCCGGTCGGGTGGCTCAGTCGGTTGGAGCGTCGTCCTGTACAGCAAAGAGTTGTGGGCGTGATTCCAGGTCAAGGCACATACCTAGGCTTCAGGTCGGGGAAGGGGGGCAGCTGATGAATGTTTTCTCTCTCTCCTTTCCTCTCTAAAATCAATGGACATATCCTTGGATGAGGATTAATAATAATTATTATTATTATTATAATACCTTCCCAAGGGCCTAGCTGAGGGGCTGGAGCCTCCCCTTGTCACCAGTGGCCAGGGGACTGCCACCCTCCCGGGTCCCTGACCTTTCCAGAAAGCCAATCAAAGGTTAGGAAAGCCTCCACGAGGCCCAGCGATACTGCCGAGCTGGAAAAACGGCTCCCTCCCGGCCGCCTGGAGAAGCTCCCTCTCTGGCCCTTGATCCTTAAAAGGCTGGAATTTCTGGCTGAACAAGCAGGCCTGGGCAGTCCCCGGGCAGCTTCCCTCGGCTCCGGGCAGGACGCCCAGCCTCCCCTCACGTAGGTGCCAGCTTGCTGCCCAAGCACAGAACCTGAGGTCCCAGCGAGGCCCTGCTGGGGGCAGAGGAGGGAGGCGGCCCAGGGCCTGTGCCTACAGAGCGACTCGCGGGGGAGGGAAGGCACAGCCCCGCTCCCACTCAGCTCCCCGACCAGCGTCCCCGAGACCTTTACTCTTTACTCTGCGCGGGGATGAGCGTCAGGGAGCCAGCGACAGGACAGGCCTGGACTCTGAACTCACTCGTAGCCCAGTGCCCTTTCCCCCACAGACTGGGTTCCCAGTTACTTGCTGGGGGAGGGCTTTTTAATGGGGTTTGGTTCCAAGCAGGAGTTCTCCAGGGCAGGGCCTAGGATACAAAGGGACTGTCTGTCACGGTGGCTGGCGGCCCGCGGAGAGGCTGCTGCTGGCGGCAATTTGTCAAAGGGCAACCCCGCCCCCCAGGTGGGCACCTCACCTGTGCCCAGTGGCCGCGGCCAGGGCGGCTGAGGCCAAGGTTTTCCCTGCGGACCCTCCTGCATTCCGCGGCCCTCACAGAGAGGGGGGGCCTGAGACCATGTCTGGCCTTTGGACCACATGGGATCCTCCAGGGTCTCAGGAGCCCCACCTCCTCCGCTCGCCTGGTTCTGTCTCTCGGTCTTTGTCTCCCCTCCCCCACCCCTGTTGTCACTTGCACCTGTTTCTCTGCCTCGCTCAATCTCTCTCGTCCACAGGCTGTTAATTCCCAGGGGTCCCCTTCCCTTATCTTCCAGGCAGCTGTTGGCCCTGGCCCGGAGGGAGGGAATAGTTAACTCTTCCTCTCCGCCCACCTGCCGCACTCCCACTGAGCCACTGGCAGCACAGCCAGGAAAGCCCCCGGGCAGGGGCTCAGGGAGCCTGGGGCCTGGCCCTCCCGCGGTGGGACCCCTGCCCCAGATGTGGCCCCACCTGTGACCTGGAGCTGGGCACTCCCCCTGCCCTGTTTTCTCATTTGCAAAATGAGAGCATCTGACTTTTTAGTATCCCGGCGCTCGCTCGCGCTCTCTCTCTCTCTCTCTCACACACACACACACACACACACACACACACACACACACACACACAGAAAGAGAGAGAGAGAAACGCCGTGTTTTAAAAGTTTAGGGCTATCAAATTACACTTATTCAGTAATTATTAATTCAGAAGCCGACTTTGTATGAAACAAAACCAGCCAGAGCTCTGAGCATGCCATGGTATTGTCTCACATAAAACAGGACCCTGAATTAGTAATCACCAAATAATTGTACATCTAGCAGGAAACTTGACATTTAAATTAGGCCGGTGTAGCCTTCACACAGATAAATGTTCTATGTCTGCTAGGCTTTTCGAAAGGTAAAAATCACCTCTAGGTCTCTTCCTTCCTGCTCCTTTCTGGGCTGGGGTAGAGAGGAGAGCCAGGGACAGGTGATCTTGAAGATCCGTGTTGCTGGGTTTGGAGGCCTGCGTGTGTTCTACTGGCTAGCACATCCATCACTCACTGGGCACCAGTATCATTGGTCCCGCCTACCAAGGCCTGGCCTCCCGTCAGATAACAGAGAAGATGGCCAGCAGGACAGGGCCTGGGCCCCCAGACCCACCCCAGCACAGACCCTCCTGCTGCTTCCCTGCCCGCCCGGCCCATCGGCCCATCGGCCCACCGTTAACACCAGAATCCAGAGCTGGTGTGAGTGGAAGCAGGTAAGGGCCAAGGTGGGGACACCTCGGGATTTTCCCAAGGGAAAGTGTCCAGGTGCCTTGGCAAGGAGACTGCACTGGGCCCAGAGGCTGCTCCCCAGCCCGGCTCAGGGGGTTCAAGCCGAGGTGCAAGGAGAGCTGGCCCCTCAGCCCTTCCTGGAGACCTCCTCTCCTCCCACGGCCGGGGAACGAGACCCAGGAGTTCACTCCCTGCCATGCTCTCTTCCTCTCTCTGTTCCCCACCCCTGCACCCTGGTCCCCAGGGGGTAGTCAGGGGCCCTGAGCCGGACGGGATTCCCTGGCTTTCTAGTCTTGGCCCCATCTTGTGACGCCCTGATCTGCCTCCCCTGCTCCCGACTCCATTCCCTACAGCACACTACACCTGCTGTCTCAGGGGTGCCTCGAATTCAACCAGCTCAAAGCAACTCAGCACTCCCGCTCCGGTGGGGAAGGTTACCCCAGGGGCTAGGTTCTCCGGCCTCTGCGTTCTGACCTGGGGAATCGTCACCTCTGACCCCTCCCTTCTCCTGGCTCCTCCTCACCAGACCTCCAGGCAGGGCCGCAGGTGCGAAGTGTTTGTTCTCCTCCCCCCACAGCCTGCCCTGCCTTCTCCTCATCTCTCTCAGCCAGGCCTCATCCTGGCCCTCCTGGACCTGTGGTGGTGGCCCCCCGCCGCCCCCCACTGAAGCCAGAGGGTTTTCCCCTTCTGCTTGTGATTGGTCAAAACCTTCAGTGAGTGTCATACATACAAAGACGCAGCTTGTGCAGAGGGAGAACGGGCAGAAATGAAGGGAAAAACCGAGGTTCTTGGAGGGAAGATGAGGAACCACTCATCAGACTCAGTAACAGGAAGTGGTTGGCTCAAGGGCACTCAGCAAGGCACAGGAAGAAGGGCATGCTCAGGGGACAGGAACGCTCTCCCTCCCCCCGCAAGCTGACCGCCCCCTCGGGCCCTCATTGGACACTGTACTCCAGCCCCACTGACCTTCCGTGTGCCCTAGACGTACACGTACATGCTCTTTCACGCCTCTGCTTCCTTCCTTCCTCGTGCAATCATGCCTCCCTCTCTTCCCCCACCTCCACTAGCTCAGCTCCAATGCTGCCTCCCCCAGGAAGCCTTCCCTGGATGCGTGTCCTGACACAGCTCCCTCACACCACTCAGCACTCTCAGACTCTGGTTAGGATGGTTCCTGTGCACGTCCCCTAGGAGGGGCGGGACTCATCTTACACACCTTCGTATCTCCGAGAGCGCCCTGCACAGAGCTGGGCCTGTCGCTCGTGCTCAACAGGTATTTCTGGAAGGAGTCATCCTTCTATTTGTTGTCATTACGAATGGCTGGCACTGACA
Organism: Cnephaeus nilssonii; assembly: GCF_951640355.1. Taxonomy (NCBI): domain Eukaryota; kingdom Metazoa; phylum Chordata; class Mammalia; order Chiroptera; family Vespertilionidae; genus Cnephaeus; species Cnephaeus nilssonii. Next base: position 12,244,373 of record NC_137090.1, read on the forward strand.
GAGCCCTCGTTTGAGTCAGCCCCTGGGCTCGGCGTCAGAGCACACGCGTCTTCACAGCTGCCCTGATTAGGCCCATTTCACAGATGGGGACGCAGGGTCTCAGAGGAAGGGAGAAGCTTGCCCTGGGCCTCACTGCTGGAGGGAGGCAGAGCTGCAACTCGATCCCAAGTGTAGCTGATTCTAAAGCCCAGTGCAGCCTGGGACTCTTAAAAAAAATTATATATATATATACATACATACACACACACACACACAAACACACACATATATATATACATATGTATATATATTTTTTATGGATATCAGAGAGGAAGGAAGAGGGAGAGAGAGATAGGAACATCAATGATGAGAGAGAATCATTGATTGGCTGCCTCCTTCACGCCCTACCCTGTGAATTGAGCCCGAAACCTGGGCATGTACCCTACCGGGGAATGGAACCGTGACCTCCTGGTTCATAGGCCGATGCTCAACCGCTGAGCCACACCCGCCGGGCCAGCCTCGGACTCTTCACCTGGGCCGGCGGAGAAGGACTCCCAGGGCCCCCCCCCCCCCCCCCCCGGGCCATTCTGCCCTCTGTGACCCTGTGGCCCGAGGCCTGAGAACAGAGGCCCCTCCAGGTGTCACAACAGGCCCTGCTCAGGCCAGCTGTGCCCTGGACCCTGGAGGTTTAGATCCTGCCCTGGAGCCCCCGGCCTGGCCAGGTGGCAGGCACGCCCACTGGCCCCCTGCCACGGGAACACAGCGTGCCTTTGCACACAGCCTCTTTGTCCCCCGCCGGGGCCGGCGGAGAGGGCAGGCCCAGGGCGCTGGGGAAGGTGGCAGGAGTTTGTCTTGGACGGAGTGAGCGGCCTCTCTGTTCTGTTCCCTCTTCACTCGGGGTTTCCTGCTGGCTGACCCTCTCCCCAGGCTTCCAGGACGTGGGTTTAACCCTTTCCTCGCCAAGCCTGGCAGGAAAGGACTGCAGGCTTTTAGGGGAGAGTTGGAATAAAGGGGGGGGGGGTTCTTCTTGCTCATGAAACGTGGGCTGACCCACAGCTGGTCCCAGCGAGAGCCTGTGATGTGTTTGCCCCTTGGGGGTCCCCCAGGCACGAAGTTCTGTGGAAATGAGCCGTCTCACTCCCTCCCCCACCCCCGCCCACGCTGTACCTGAATCCCCCTGCCTCCCGTCCCTGCTGCCACTCTGTGCCCCCCTGGGAAGGGGCCTGTTCACCATCTCCCCATCCTGTAGGCCTTCGCAGACACCGTCACCAGAGCCCTGCACCCTCCTACCCATTCGATGGATTAAGACGCCAAGGCTCAGAGGGGCTCCCGGAGGCTCCGGGTCACACGGCAAGGGCATGAGCTGCTGGGATTTGCAGTCCATGTGGCTGCAAACCCTGCGCCACCTCGAACCCCTTCCCACCTGCTAGAGCCTGGGGATCAGGCCGTATCCCCCTGGGCAGGCACACCGCGTCCCCAAGGGGCAGGGAGAGCGCTGGGCAGGCGCAGGGACCCACAGGGCCGGGTCCAGCACTGTGGTTGGCTGCAGTGACAGGGTCACACTGCCCGGGTTGGCTAACCAACCTGAACCTCCGTTTTCTCTTTTGTGAACCCCGAGCTAAAAATAGCTGGTCCTGGGGATTCTTGTGAGGATTACAGCAGCTGATCCGCGCCCAGCGTTTCGCATAGCATTTCAGGGCAGGCGCTCCGGGAAGGCCTGCAGTCCGCCCGCCCGCCCGCCCGTGACCTGGGTGAGGGCAGGGTGGGGTGGCCACGGCGACGGTGACGAAGCGGCATGGAAACCCACAGGAAACGTCACCACGGAGACTGACAGCACGGGCAAGGGAGGCACCAAAACAAGAAGAAGAAACTTTTCAATTCCGGCTGAGTAAAGGCAACAGCATAATTACCATCATTTATAAAAACTGCTCCTCATTAATGCCTAATTCCCCACGAAGCGCAACAATGATTATCTCATTAGCCATGTGTCAGATCAACTTTGTTGTAGGTTTTATTTGATTAAAACAGTGAACTCTCGAGACGTGTGCTCCTTCTTCACCGGCTGTGGTTCGGGGAGCGCAGGCCTCTGTCGACAACTCGTCTAAATGGGAAGGCGCGCTCCTAGGAAGGGTCACAAAGGGCGGCTCTTCTGACTCCCCAAAGCACGCGGACCGGGCGGAGGGAGAGGCTCCGAGCGCCCTGTGAGCGCCCGATTTGCCAAGGCCAGTGACAAAGGGTGAATTACGTGTCAAATTTTTAAGATTTTATATTGAGGAGAGGGAGAAGGACAGGGAGAGGGAGAGGGAGGAGGGGAGGGGGAGGGGAGGGGGAGAGGGAGGGGAGGAGGAGGGATTAATGTAAGAGCGAAACAGCAAAACATCGATCCGCTGCCTCCTGCATGCCCCACCGGGGATCGAGCCCACAACCCTGGCATGTGTCCTGACAAGAAATTGAACCAGCAACCTTTCCATGCTCAGGAGGACGCCGAACCAACTGAGCCACAACGGGCGAGGGCTACGTGCCAATCTTCTTAAAGCGTGGGGACTTTTGTATTATTTAAATATTTTACTACGTGCATTTATGTTATTTTGCAGCCTTGGAGGGTGCTGGTCCTGGCCCCCCGCCCAAACACTGACAACTCCAAAGTCATTACATCCTGGGTTCCATTTTCCCCTCGGGGAGAGATGGTTGCTGTCTGTCATGTGCCCTCAAGCGCCCAACATTGTTCTCCCCTGCTCTCCCCCTACTCCTCACCCCTACCTTAAAGGGGGAAAGTGCTGGCTGCCGGCTCCCAGCTGCCCAGGGAGCTAGCTGAGAATTTCCAATATGGAAGCGTCACGCTTTGCCAACTCAGGGGAAGACAGAATAATTGGCTGGAATCACTGACCTGGGTGAAGGTGCAGGAGGAGACAGAGCTGGCGGGGGTCCCCGGGGGTGGGCTGGACACCTCCCACCTTGCCAGACTCCAGGCTTGTTGTGTCCAAAGGCTCAGGCCCTTCAGCGACAACTCTCACCCCCAGGAGCCCCCCGAGATTGCCTGCTGCCCCGTGGGACCACAAAGTCCTTCTCCCCAAGGTCAAGTGGTTGGGCGGCTCAAGTTAGCAGCCTCCTCTGCAGGCGGAGGAAGGAGATGGGTGAGGGACGGAACTTTGGTTCTCTTACCGACATTGAACTTTCGGGCCAAGGAGACCCAAAGAAAATAGAGCAAAATGTGGACACTTATTCAAGCTTAGTGGTGGGTCTGTGGTTATGTGGTCATCTGAGATATTACCCTGTACTTCTCTGTATGTTTGAGCTATTTTATAATTTAAATGTATTAAAAACTTTAAGAGGATAAAAATATGTGATCTGATGTCACTTTAGGCGTAAAATTGTTGGTGGGAAAACGCAAAATAAAATGTAAGCTCCTCTCTCCACCTGCGCCCACCCCCACCCTCCCCGTAATCGGGAAGACTAGAGCCAAGCAGTTATCCAACCAGTGTTATTGCACCTTCCGGCTCTCAGGCATGGGGGCCTGAGGTGATTAAGGCATGACCTTGTTCAGGAGTCCAAAGGGGAGCCCTGACCTGGGCGCTGGCTGTGGGAGGGCTGAGGAAGGAGACAGGGATCTGCCTGCCCCCCCCCCCCCCGCCCCGGTTCCCATTTCCTCCCAGTCTGTAGACTTCAGGGAGCCCTCTTTTCTTCAGTTCTTACCGAAACTCCCCCTCCCATCCCAGCCTGCCTCTCCAGCGCCCCGTGGATTGCTCTGAATCTTCTAGCCAAGTCTGGGACTCACCCTTTGAGCGTCTGCGTGTTCTTCCCTAGGCCCCCATCTCTGGCTCCTCCAAGGGGCCCCTCCCCCCAGGTCCACCCGTGAGCCCCAAAGCTGAGAAAGGTTAGAAGACTTGCCAAGGTCACCCTGCGGGGCTGGGCATGGCAGGAGGTGGGAGGTTGTGGGAGGGCAGCCCTGTAGGGTCATTGCACCCCAGCACACAGGTCCTGCTGGTTGGCCATTTGTAGAGCTTGCCCCCGAGTCCCGTGGGCTGGGTGAATGGGAGCCTGTCTTGGGTTGTGTGTGGAAAAGTGACAGGGCAGGCCGCCTGCTCTGGGGACCAGCCCGGGTGAGACTCAGCTAGCTCTTCACGCTGGGCTGCGAGCGAACCTTCTTTGCTTGGTATTTTCTTTCTTTCCAGAATCTCCCTTCACACATCCTCCAGGCCAGACGAGTAAGAGCGAGGGCGAGTGGAGATGGTGATGACAGAGTCCAAGGCCACCCGGGCCTTTCACTGGGAGACTGCTGCCCCGGGAGCCTCTGCACCCATTTTACAGGACGAGCAACAGAGGCCAAGAGGAGGATGTCGCTATGAGTCACTGCCTTCCTGGCCTGACACAGACCTGGATGGACACGGCTGAGCCGAAAAGGCAGAGCTCGGCTGAGGGCGGGAGCTTCCCCTCACAATCTCTGGTTTTTCCAACCGGGTGCAAGTTCCCTGTTGGCCTTCGACCCCCTCAGTTGTGTGACGGGGGTCGGGGTCACCCTCCTCTCTCCGTTCAGCACCTGCCTGAGGACAGAGCTGGGCACGTGGGAGCTCACCCGCCCCCACAACAGCCTTCTTTGTGAGCAGGGCCCGTTTTACAGACAGGGAAACTGAGTCAGCGAGATTAGGCCCTCATTCAAAGTGTCACAGCCGAAGGAGACCAGACCCCGGGACGCCAGCCCGGGTGCAGGCTCGTCGGCGGCTCCTGAGCTTTCGCCAGACCCACTCACCGCCCCGGGAAAGGCCCCGGGAGGCAGTCTCTCCGGTCTGAGCGCAGGGCCCACGAGGCCGAGGACCCGGGGGTTGGCGTTGGCGTGGACAGTCCCGTTCCCGGTCAGGCTGGGGGGCCTGTCTGGCTCTGAGGCATCTGTCTGCTCGGGGCCGGGGCGTGGTGCCGCCCTGCGAACCGTGGTCAGCGCGGCTGCCCTCCAGCAGGGTCTCCCTGGCACCGTGTGTCTCTCGGTGTCCACACGCGGGTAGGAAGCAGGAGGACGCCAGCAGGGCAGAGGGAGTCCCCTCCGGTTGTGGAGACCTCGGGGAGGCAGGAGCCTCCCCCGACCTCACCCGCAGGCTGTGGAGTCAGGTGTCCAGGGAGACGGTGCTCCTGGGCAGCGATTCATAGGACACGACACGGGACAGGCCTGGCTCCTCAGGGCTCCAAGGTGCCACTCCCTTGCCTTCTGGGTTCCTGAAAACGATCCCGCCTTCCTCAGCGGGTCTTGTGAAGGTGTAATGAGCTCCCCTTCCCCCCCCCCGGGGGGGGGGGGCCTGGAGCCCCGTGGCTGCCCCAAGTCCCTCCCCCAAGTCCCTCCTGTCGCCTCCCTGCACATCTGGGCTTCAATATCGGCCCCAGGCGTCCTCCCCTCAGCAGCTGGCTCCTGCTCCATGGAGGCCCCTGGCTGCCAGGCTGGGGCCAGAGGTTCTCTCCCGAGGAATTTGCAGAGTCAGGGGAGCCAGGGTCGCGGGGAGAGAGGCCCGGGGACCACTGCCCACGCGGCCAGTGGCAGCCGGCGCTCCCCACCCTGGAGGCTGACCTCTCTCTGCAAAGCCCTCTTGTCGATGGGTGCTGGGGTGCGCATGCTGGAGGCAGAGCCAAGCATCAGGCCCCTGCCCTGGCCTGTGCTGTTCAATAGTCAGAGCTAGGGCGTCGGCCTGCGCACCCGTGGGTCTCGGGTTCAATTCCTGGTCAAGGACACAGAGCTGGGCTGCCGTTCACTCCCTGCCCCTGGTCGGTCGGGGTGCGTGCGGGAGGCAACCAGTCGATGTTTCTCTCTCCCTCTCCCTCTTCCCTCCCTTCCTCTCTCTCTGAAAAGCAATGGAAAAAATATCCCCAGGTGAGGAGTAACCAAAAAAAGAAGAAGAAAAAGAATCGAGCCCCGGGGTGTGGAAAGGCCAGGCCAGCTGGGGTTACCAGGTAGCCGCTCTGGGAGCCCCAGAGCCCCACAGAGGCCGGAGCAGGCGGCCCAGCGAGCTGTGCTCTTCCCCGTGTGTTCTGGGAGAGGGACACTGGGCCCACCCTCCTGGGGGAGGAAGGAGGGGTCCTCCGGCCAGGTGCTCCCAACCTTTGATCAATCCCCCCTCCCTGAGGGAGGGCCAGGCTGGGCAAGGGTATGGCTGGGGTCCCAGGGTCCCCAGCCCCACCACCATTCTTTGATGGGGTCAGGCCACTGCTGAAGATACTGGGGCGCTCTCTGCTGAGAGAGCATGTGCCTCCCGTGGGTGCCAGGTCCTGCTGGGGGGGGGGGGGGGGGTGTCCCTGGACTTCGATCTCAGAAGGGGCGTTCCTCCTCCCCTCCCTTCCAGAACCCCTATCCCCAGATGCCTGCCCCTCCCGGGCACCCTGATGGGTGACTGCCACCCCCAGGACCCGGGACTGCAGCCGCTCTGACAGAACTGGGGCAAAGCCAAACAGTGGCGTGTCCCAGTCCCGCCGAGCAGGAGGCCAGCGCCTGGAGAACACGCGCAGTTCCAGGCCAAGGAGGGGAAAGGGGCCCCTGGGGACCCCGGGGCAGGCCAGGGCCCATGAGGTGGCTCCTCCCCCTGCTCCCCTGCAGGGATGGAGCGCCTAGCAAAGGGACCACGAGGGTTTCCTTGCCTTCCTGAGCTCCGGCCATGGCCCCGGGCCCCCACAGCCCTCCTTTCCCCAAAGCAGGCCCCGCCCCCACCCTGGGAGGAGGAGGAGGAGGAGGAGGAGGAGGAGGAGGAGGAGGAGGAGGAGGAGGGACAGAAGAGGGGCTGCAGCCTTCCTAACGTGAGGGAGGCACATTTAGGTCCAAATGGCTGTCTCGAACTCACAGACGCCTCTGGGGAAGTTGACGTAGGACCCAGGCATGATGGGAGAGCTGAGGGCCCCCCTGCGAGGTCCCTGGGCTAAAGGGGGGCCTGGGTGCCGGTGTCTGGGTGGAAGCTGAGCTCAGTCTGGCCGAATGGGGGCTGAGCCCAGGCCCCTGTGGGTAGGAGGAGCCCCAGCAGTCCCCTCAGACGGGGAACCAGCTGGGAGGGAAAAGCGGAGGGAGGTGGAGGGATGTGCTGGACAGGCTGCAAGCTCCGAGGGGCCGAGGCCGCTTAGAATTGCCCTTGGCCATGGCTGAGGTCCGGGAGGCCCTCACCATGTGTGCCGGCTGGGCTGGGGCACTGATGGAGGCACGTGGAGCCCCCCAGCCAGAGCTTGTGGAAGGAAACCTCTGAACAGGCAGCCCAGCCCCCCAGAGGAGCCTCCAGGAAGGAGGCAGCAAAGAGGAAGCTGGCCTGGCCCTTCTCAGCCTCCTCCCCCGCCTGGCACACCCGGGGCGGACTCCAACCTACAGCTCCCCTGACCTCAGGAGGCCACACCCTTTCCCACCTGCTGCTTCTGCCTGTGGACTTCCTGCCGCACTTAGTGGCTCCCATTGTACGAGGAACAGAGGTGGCTCCACCTCAGGGCCCTGCCTGGGCACAGGGGACCCTTGTCAACCTCCCGGCTCCATCCTAACCCAGGTTATGACTGGGCCAGTCACACCTGCTCCCTGCACCCCTGAATCCTCGTCAGCAAACCCGGGGCATGAAGCCAGAGCACCCCTGAGCCACCATCCAGACCCTACAGTTGCCCCATTCTTTCCTCACCAGATACCACCTGCCCTCACCCAATTCCCAGGCTCCTCTCAGGGATCCCACATCAAGGGCCCCTGGCAGTCAGGGGCTCCCCTGGAAGCAACCTGAAGTTGCCACTCACCCCTGGAATAGGTCTTTACGATTTACCGCCAACCTGTCTATAGCTGTGATTTTTGTTCCGTCCTCTCTGCAAGCCAAACCCTGCCACAGCTCTATTTTGTAGATGAGGGGACCGCCTCGGGCCCCGTGGCTTGCTCAAAATCCCCTGGCGAGTCAGGAGCGGGGCTGTTTTGAACCCAGATGTGCATGGGGCTCGGGTCTGGAGGAGGCCCACCCCGGTCTCGAGCAGAGAGCCCTGGGTCACCCTCCCACTGGGGCTGCAGCGCGAACACCCAGGCACCTCCATTCAGGGCCTGGCTCTGCAGACGCTGAGCCTAGTGATGTCAGCATTGCCATGGCAACCCTTCCCCAGCGTCAGGACCAGCCTCCCGCTGCAGTTTCCCTTTGTGTGGACTTTGTAATGCGTTGCCAAGGCAGTGGGGCCTGCTGGGCAGGTTGGCAAGGGGTGGGGAAGGCAGACAAAAGCCCACACTGCATCCCAGCAACCAGCAGCTCACAACAAGGCCCATGGGGCGGCGGGGCGGGCGCTCACGGGAGGGAGGGGCTCAGGCCAGGTGCCCTGGGCTGGTGGCCAAGACCTTGAGGTTGAGGAGGTGAGGAGACCCCGCCCCCCTGCTCAGGACCCCTGCCTGGAAATAGCCCTGTAGCTTTTTCAGTGCTTTGTCAGGGTTCGGCCACCTCTGAAACATCCGGGTCTGTGGAGAAAGCCCACCGAGGCCCACCACAGACCTGCTGGGGAGGGGCTGAGGCGGAGGGAGCCGTGGTTTAACCAAGTCTCCAAGGCAGCTCGGGTGTGCCGTCCATTCTGAGCACCATCGTTTAGGGGAGAGTGAGGACCACGGAGCACCTAGGTGTGCCCGGCCCTTCTGTCTCATTTCTCTCGCAAACCTTAGAGGTGAAACAGGGAAAAGAGGTTTGGAGGGTTTTAAATCCCCACTTCACAGTGGAAGACACTACGACGCAGGAGGTGACATGTCTGCTTGCTCCCAGTCCCCCAGCTCCGACGTGGCAGTCTGCATGCAAACCCAGAGCTGAGGCCCTGCCCTGGGGCCTCCTCCCTGGCAGGGGCCGATGGCACGGGCCAGCTGCCTGGCCTCACCCGCTTCCTCCTGCTGCTGGTTTTCCAGGAAGAATCCTAAAGCACCTTTGTGGAGGGGGCCAGCTCTGGAAACAGGCTCTGTCCCAGGCCTCCCTCTGGCTCCCGGATCTGACCCACACAGCGGCCCCTCCCGCCGGCCGCCGGCCTAGGACCAGAAAGGCTGCCCTGCCTAGTAAGGAAAACCATGGCCTTCCCCACCCGGCCTCCCTCCCGGCCCGCCTCTCCTGGGCGCTGTCTGTCCCAGCCTCCTTGCTCTCTTGACAGGTTCCCGATGCCCCTGGTCCCTCCCCCTGCCAGGGAGTAGGTGTCTGCGGACCCACTCGGCAGGGAGCCCCACCCGCTCCTGGGAACGCTCCAGGAAGAGGAACTCCGTGACCTTTGCTGGCGTCTGGGAGCCTCTGTTCCTCCCTGTGTCCCGCCTCCACCCCTCCTGCTGCCTTTGAAGCTTGGTTCCTTCAGCGCTGTCTCCCTCTTAACAAGCTGGGGGGGTGCCCCCGGGGGGGACCCCACCCTCCCATCCTGGGTTCTCTTCGGCCTGTAACTCTGGGGGGAGGCTGAGACCCCGGCGGACACGACAGCCCCAGGGGTCCGGGCTCCTTTCCGCACCAGCACCCACGTTCAAGGCTGACCAACAGCAGTGCTGCCGGCTACGGGCTGCACCCACGCCAGGGATGCCAGGAATTGGACGGTGAATGGCGACGGGACTTCTCAGGCCCCGGGCTGGGCACGCCTAAAGCAGCCAGGGCTCCAGCCCCAACCATTCCTGGGCTCTGCCTGTCATTCTCTCATTGAACAAGCATTTCCTGAAGCCTGTGCTATGTGCTAGGAAGGATTTTTTAAAAAGTCTCCAAACAAGCCAAAAAAGATGGAGGGGGATAAAAAGGAACACGAAATACCTGTGATCCCTGCCCCCACAGAAGAATAAAATCTAGCCCTGGCTGGTTTGGCTCAGTGGATAGAGTGTCGGCCTGAGGACGGAAGGGTCCCGGGTTCGATTTCCATCAAGAGCACATGCCCGGGTTGTGGGCTTGATCCCCAGTAGGAGGTGGGCAGGAGGCAGCCAGTTAATGATTCTCATCATTGATGTTTCTGTCTCTCTCTCCCTCTCCCTTCCTCTCTGAAATCAATAGGAGGAGGGGGGGGGGAGGAGGAGGAAGAGGAGGAGGAGATCACCTAGTAATTCACGCCTGACATCACTTGGGGAATGAAGGAAATATACCTCCCAGGCTAACAGAGGCCATCTCTAGCTGGTGGCATTGTGGGTGACTTTGAAACACCGTTGCTATATTCCATCCCTTCTACTCTGTAAGCAGGGGAGCCCCGTAAACAGGAAAAAAGCACACCATTTAGAGCCTCTGGCCAGGGGGATGGGTTGGTCAGTCTGGCCATCCCTTCTCCTGCCGGGGCCATGCCCAGACAAGTCCATTCGGTCCTCCAGCCCCACCTCTGCTGGTGAGAGAGACTGTGCTGAGCGCCCTGGCTAAGGGGAACCCCAGAGACTGACCCCAGCCAAAGGGTGCAAAACAACCCAGGCACCAGAGGGCAGCGGGTGGGCAACTCCCACCACAAGTCTGTAACTCCTCCCTGGCCCTGCCAGCCTGGGGAGCAGAGGGGAGAAATGGGGGCACAGCCTCCCTGAAGAGAAGCACTGATGTGACCTGGCCCCTCCCAGCCTCAGTTTAGTCATCTGTAAATGGGGCCCATAATACCGCTTACACAGGCCGTGGGGGAATTAAATGAGACAACTGGTCCACAGACCCCAGAGGACACCTGGCACATACTGGTTACTCAGTAAACACTGCTGAGCTTGTGGGTGAAGTCCCCCCCGCCCCCGCCCCACTCTGCCTCTGGAGCTAAAACATCCTCGCCTTTATAATCTGGGTGAGAAGTCCTCTCTGCTCCCTAAATTCCCCAACACGGGCTGCAGCGGGAAGGCCATGGCTGGAGCCGCCTGATGCCCGGCTCTCTGGAATTCCTCCCAGTGCCCTGGGGCCCAGGCAGACCCTGGTGGAGCTGCCACGTTTAGTCCCGCCACACCCCAAACAGTAGCCACAGGAATGAAAAGGATGATGTCTGTTTTGGGGGAAGTTCAAACATTTAAAAAAGCCCTGTGAAGGCCAAGGCCATCTGTGGGCTATAACATATGTTCTAAATCTTAGTGTTGATCTTGCTAAAAAGACACACACACACACACACACACACACACACACACACACACGCTCTTTGCCTTTTACCAGGGCCCTTCTGGAAAATGATTTCCTCCAAGTCACTTGTTTCCCTGGTGGGGGAATCTCGGGCACTTTGACTGCCCTGGGTCACACCAGGCATTTGTGTGAACTGTGCTGACTGCATTTCCAGTGAATTCGAGACTTTGGCAAGAGGAAGGCACTGAGGTTTTGCCAGCAAATACAGTGGAGGCTTCTCTGGAAACAGAGGGAGCCAGCTGTGCCCGGCACTTGCAGAGAGAGGTCCACCACGGCTGTGGGCTCGGGATTCCGGGTGAGTGGGTGGGAACCAGCAACACCCCCGCCCCACACTAAGTAGATCAGGGTTTTCATCTGCTCTTCCCTTCAGCAGTCCCTGCATTCGATGCTCTCACCCACCAGGAACCAGGTCAAGGCGAGATGCTCATGATTCCCCCCGCAGGTGAAGAAACAGGCTCAGAGGGCCTTACCAGAGGATGCACAGGGACTACGTCCTCAGAAGCAGGACCACGTTGTAGCCGATTCCCCAAGGCCGTGTCTTATCGCTCTCCCCCAGGAGGCTCTGTGGCTACGGCGGCCGGGGGATTTCTTTCCCCTTGTGAACTGTATTTTGTAACCATTACACAAACCCCATGTTCATACCCATGACAAGAACCCCAGAGACCAAAAGACAACCCGTAACCCACACGCATCCCTGTCGTGTTTCCGCATGCTTCCCTCCCATCATTGTTCATAGGAAAACTCTATTTCTGAGGCAAATACACGTTTTTCACATTTCTAAAACACAATGCATTTTATAACTGATGTGCACACATCATGTGCTTGTATTTCCTGCCCCCCCCCCCCCCCCATACACATACACACAAAAGCTCTTGGTAAATCTCTCGCGTTATAGAATCAAGGAAATAGAACAGGTCATTTTGCGGAGATGTAATAAAATCATCCATGTGATTGGCCTCCCACTCCACGCTCCTCCCTTTCGCTGACTCCGCATCGGCAAAGGTTTTAAAGGAAGGACAACCGGCCCCGACTGGATGGGCCCCAGCATTTCATAATCCCCAGACAGCTGGCCACCCCCACGCAGTGCGCTTGGGCAATGCAACTAATTTCAATATAAATCAAAACCGCAGTAGGACGTGTGTAAGCCACAGCTCTGTAAGGTCCAAAGGAAAGCGAGAAGGGAAGACACTCGCATCGAGTGAGCACCTACTATGTGCCAGCCTTGCGTTGGGGGATGAGGAGGGCTTCGGGGCCCCGACTGCAAAGAAGGGGCTGTTTAACAATTCCTCGGTCAGAGTGGGGACGTTTTCTGACTGAATAAGGGAGAATAGCCCAACCTGTAGTGTTCCCTGAACCTGGGAAATTCATAAACCAGAGGAAGATTCCCCCCCCCCCCCCCCCCGGTCAAAATTCATCTTTCAAGCAAATGTGGCTTGTTAAGCTGCTTGTTTTCAGACATATCAAATGACCGGCGGGCGCCCCCTGTGCCTCACACCTCCTCAGCCTCCCCTGATGAGCCTCCAAAGTTTATGGAGAATCGGACTCCCCGGAGGGTTTGTTAAACCGCAGGTGGCTGGGTCCCCGCCCCCAGAGGAGCTGACTCAGCTGGTCCAGGGTGAGAATGTGCATTTCTAACGAGCTTCCTGTGATGTTGATGCTGCCGGTGCCCAGGAGGATTACCTGAGGAGCTTCTAAAGATGCTGGTGCCCGGGCCCGCCCCCAGGGTGTCATAGGTCTGGGTACAGCCTGGCCATCAGGATTGTCAAAGTTCACCCACTGAGAACCACAGGCGTGATGAAGGTTCCTGGGGTCTGAAGGGGTCCTTGGATCCCAGTCTTCCCAGATTGGGGCCTGCTAGGCAGTTAGTCTCTGAGGGTCGGTCGAAGGGAAGCGTCCCGGGCAAGCCGTACTTCCATGCCTGCATCTCTGAAACCAAGCAAACTGTTGGCTGATGCTGGTGATGAGGTGATGAGGGGGTGTGATATGAGATTTTTAGATCTGAACTTAGGTGACTCCCTTGACTTCTCTACTTTCCTCCTTGTCTTTTCTGTGGCCCACCTTTTGGGACACATTCCAGGAACTTGGACCATGGATCACCAGGCCTTTAGCACTCTGGGCTCCCCCCTACACCTCCCAGCCAATTTGAGCAGTAAGGCCAACCCCTAGGATATGGCAAAGGAAATTCCTAGGGCTCATATCACACCCCTCATCACCTCATCACCCCATCTAGCCTAATGGACTCAGTGATTCCATTCATTCATTCATTCATTCCTTCTTCCGACACATTTTATGGAATGTCTATGATCACCATACCTCCTCCCCAGATCTCTCCCCAAGTTTGGGGCTAAACATTTAATGAGCTGCTGCACCTTTCTACACCTGCTACGATGCTGCAAGAAGGCCAAATCACACCCATCTGCCCTCCAGGCTCTCTAAGCCGCTGATGCCACTACCCACCCGGCACCCCATACAGGCACCAGGAGCTGCTCCTGACACGCCCAGCCAGGCACCCCATTATTTCCTACATGTTTCTCTCATGTCAGCCCTCCCATCCTTTCCTAGCTCTGGGATCCCCACGTTCTCTTTCCTAGGTTTCTGCCTCCTCACTGATCTATCCACCTCCCATCTCCCCCTCTTCTCCATCCTCCCTGCTGCCGCCCCCGGAGGCCTCACCTCCTGCTTCCACCTTCAGTGCTTCCCAGTGTCCCTCCTGTCCTTCACGGCCCCCGTGACCTGGGGTCCCTGCCACCTGCCCCGCCTCATCTCCCTTCCTGCCTGTCTCCTGCTTCCAAAGGAGCCCTCGGAGCGACATCTGCTTCTCACCGCTGGGGCTCACCAGCGCCTCTCTTCTGCCTGGACCACCTTTCCTTCCTCACCTCATCGCTCACCTAGACAACCCTTACTCACCGTCCAAAGCCAGTTCCATGTCACCTCCTCCAGGAAATCTTTCCAGACCCCACCCAGCCCAGATTACAGACTCCAGCGCTGCTGCTCATTACCGGGGCATGACTGCATCGCGGCGCTCACCACCGTACATTATAATCAGCTGCTCATTGTCCGGCTTCGCCATTACGTGGTTAGTTTATCGGGGGCAGAGACCATGCTTATTCATCACTCTACTCCTCCGTGCGCGATGCCCGGCTTAGAGTAACCCCCTTTCCAGATACTATTGCTTCGGAACAAATCACCCTACAATTTATGGCTTAAAACTTGCTACTTCATTTTGCTCATGGCTTTGTGGGTCTGGGCTTTGGGGAGGTCTCAGTCACGGTCTGCCATGGGCCGAGTCCTCCGGCAGCTCCCCTGGGCTGGATGCACCCGATGCCCGTGTACGTGGCTGCAGTGGGTGCGGGCGGTTGGCTGGAGGCCTGCCTGGTCTTTTTTGTTGTTGCTAATTCTCACCCAGTGATATTTCCATTGATTTTTAGAGAGTGGAAGCGAAGTGGGGGTGGGGAGAGAGAGAGAGAGAAACATCGATGTGAGAGAGATACATCGATGGATTGCTTCCCACACACGCCCCACCTGGGGCCAGGGATCAAACCTGCAACCCAGGTATGTGCCCTTGGCCAGGAATGGAACCTGAGACCCTTCAGTGCAGGGGCCGAAGCGCTAACCACTGAGCCCACCAGCCATGGCAGCTTCAGGGTAGTCAGACGGCTGACCTAGCCTGGCCCCCCCAGAGCGTGCCCCCGCACAGACAGGGCCAGAAGGAAGCTGCGTGGCCTTTTCTGACCCAGCCTCGGGGGGCCAGGCAGCGTCACTCCCACCGCATTCTGTGGGTTACAGCGGCATCGCTGAGGCCAGCCCAGATCCAAGGGGAGGGGACAGGGACCCCACTTCTCAGTGGGAAGAGTGTGGGAGGATTTGCAGACTGGCTTTAAATCCACCGGAGCCCTCCGCACGTTTGCTGGATGGGTGGAGTCCAAATTCCTCCCAGCCTGTTCTGCCCCAGGAGTGCCCAGTTCTGCCCTCCCTGCCCTCCCTTGCCCCCTCCTCCTGCACCACCATGACACCAGCATGTTTGAGCACTGGCCGGCAGAGCAGCCTGCTGACTCAAGTACCACAGGCTAACGGCACCCCCGCCCCCACCCCTCCTGCCCCCACCGCCTCTGCCGTCCTGGGCCTTGGGGCGGGTCACTGGGCCACACGCTCTCCGAGACCCTCCCTGCGGTCACGCTGGGCAGTCCCTCCCTACTGGCTTTCTGGGAAGGCGGCTGGAGGTGGGGTCCAGCTCCCACCTACAAGGCCGCCCTCCCCCTTCCTGTCTTCGGGGTTTGTTTCCTAATGACACACGCCCACACAGCGCGCTCTGGTGTGAGAAATCCAAACAGCCCAGAAGTCTGCGGAGTCCATGTGAGTTTCCTTGACCTTCCTTCCCCCCCTGCCTCCCTCCGAGGGGGACCATCCCCATCGGCGCAGCCATCACTGCTGCCCTCCTGTGCTAGCAGATGCAGAACGAGAGAGCGTTGCTGGGGATCTGTGGTTGGTTTTTACTTGGAACATAAATGAGACCCGACCGCAACTTGCCCTTTGGCACTTAATTCCGTGTCCGGTCGTCTTTTCAGGCCGGAACGGAGAGATCGCCCAGCCTTCAGGGTCTGAGCGCTCCGAGTTCGCCTGCCCCTGCTCCCCCCGGTCAAAGGTCAAACCCTCTGGCGCTCGCGGGTCCCAACCCGGCCACACAGCCCCGCAAGGGCCTCCTCGGCTGCGCTGCGGGCCGCGCTCCCAGGCTCACGGGCTGCCGAACACGCCAATGCCGCGCAGGGCGAGCCTCTTTGCAGCAAACCGAGTTCAAATCCGAGCTGTGTGGCCTGGGACGACTCACCTGAGCTCTCGGGGGTGCCGGTGTTGAGCAAGCTAGCAACAGCGCCCACCTCCCCGGGGAGCCTGGCGGGGGGAGGGGCGGGGCAGGCAGAGGCAGGGGCCCGGCGGCTCCCTGCAAGGTTATGTAACGGGGCCGCCTTCCTGGTCCATGGAACCCACATCACAGGAGGAAATGACTCCCCTGATGCTCAACTCGCTTAATCCCCATCTGTCTCCCCCCGGCCCCGCGCTCGCCTCGGAAGGTCTGGAAAGGGCTCCAGATTTCTCACTCGGTGTGCTTATGCAGCCAAAACGTGGTGGCCGCGTTTCCTGGGGTAAGTCTGTATTCTGGGCTCCAGGCGCACGAAAAACGGCAGCCCCGGGGCCCGCACATCATCATCATCATCATTATTATTATTATTATTATTATTATGCTCTGCAGCCTCGGGGGCCGCAGGCGGGAGAGGCCGGGCCGGAGCGCCCAGAGCCGGGGAAGGGTCCGGAATGAACGCGGAGCAGGAAGCGGGGTGCGCTGGTGGCGGCCGCCCCTCGGAACCTCAGCCCCCTCCCCCGTCTGTCCTTCTCCCGCTCTGATTCCTGGGTGCCAGGCGCAGGGACCCATCTTTCCCGCCCGCGCCCCCACCCACCGGTGTGTGGAAAGACGGTCGCACCACGGCTCATTCTGGAAAAGCGGGAAGCACACGTCCATCGGCGGGGAGTGATCAAATACATGCGGGCACACGGACACAGGGGTGTTGTGGAGCTGATAGAAAAAGTAACGGACTGACGCAGATCGAGTTAATTAAAGTTGAATCTTATAGCGAGTCACAGAAAAACACAGAGTACGGTCCCACTTGTGTCTTTAACAGCCCATCGAGGTGGGGATGGAAGGATACTCTGAACTGTACGGTCCCGCTGAGATGGAGCGAGGCTTTGGGTTTTACTGTGTCTGTATTGTGGCTGCTACAGACACTTGGGTAATTTTAAATATTTGCCTTCAGTGTTATGAGCCGGGAGCTCCCCTCACCATCTCATTCCCGGGAAGCAGTCAGTGGTCAGATCAGGAGTGGGCCTGGCTGGAAGGCATCTGCTCTCCAACCCCGCCCAGCCCCCACCCCCACTCCACCCCTGCCCCAGCCCAGGGGTTCAAGCTGTCTGACCGCTGTGCTCAGAGGCCTTGGCTGCTGAAGTCCTGGGCTGAGGAAGGGATGGGCTCCTGACCAGGCAGAGAGAAGGCCGAGATGGCAGAGGCCCCTACACCCACCGCTCTCGCACCCTCTGCCCTGAGGGCCAGGCCGGGGCCAGGGAGAAGGAGGTGCCGCAGTCTGGCCACCAGCTCTGGGTAAACACAAGATGCATCCCCTGACTTGGCCCCTGTGGGCAAGGCCAAGGCCAAGGCTCCCAGGCAGTTTCCCAAGCCCAGTACCCACTCCCCAGGCCCAGGCTGTACCCCCCCAGCACCAGCCAACCGGACGTTTGGAGGCGTCCGCACAGCAGCCAGAGAAGAGGCAGAGAGGCCGCCTGGACACCGTGGGTGACGGCCGCACGCTGCACCCGGGCCAGGTGGGCACGGTTCCGGGACCTCATTCAGATCAGCTGCCAAATAATTCTGGGGAAGCACACGTGGAAATAACCTACTCAGGTGTCTTCACTTTAGGGATTCTCCAGGCCTCGATATGCGCAGGCTCATGGGGAGTCTCCACGAGGGGGACTGAATGCAGCGTTTACCAGAAGCTGCCAGGCCTCCCTCCGGCTGGGGAACGCCAAACCGAGGCCCTAGTGAAGGCAGGCGGCAGGCCTGGAGGGCCAAGGACTGTCCCAGGCACAGTTCCGGGAAACTTAAGAGGAGGAGGATTAAGTAGAAGGAGGTGTGAGAAGCGTAGAGGCCACCTCATCTGCGAGAGATTAGAAACCAGCCCTGCCAATGAGCTGTGTATGTGCCCGGGCAGGTGCGTGGGACCAACGTCAACCTTTTTTGTTTTTTTTGTTAATCCACACCGAGGATATTTTCCATTGATTTTTTTTTAGAGTGGAAAGGAGGGGGAGAGACACACAGAGAGAGAAACAGCAATGTGAGAGAGACCCATCGATTGGTTGCCTCCCACACGTGCCTCAACCATGGCCAGAGATCAAGCCTACAAGCGAGGTACGTGCCCTTGACCAGAATCGAACCCGGGACCCTTCAGTCCGCAGGCTGACGCTCTATCCAGCGAGCCAAACTGGCTAGGGGCATCTCTTTTCTCAGATCTTGAGCCCTGGGCACATGCACATATGCACACATGCCAAGGATACACACACAAACAGACACACACACGCACACATACACACCAGGGACACAGCCACACAAACCCACGTGCCCAGGCAGAGCCACGGGAGCTCACCCACAAAAAAAACAAGCGCACAAAAGACACCGAAACACCAACAGAGGCACACACATGTCCACGGACACACTGACACATGAACACAGGGCTCCACACGCCAATACGCACTCATGTACACACACTGGGATGGGCGTGCAGGTGAGTGCAGATGCCGCCGCTGGAACACACACAGGCACGCCGCAGAGGACACACTGCAGCCACACTCCCGTGCCCTCCCCCACACAGCCCTAAGGCAAGAACGGGGGCCGGTGCGGGTGCACGACTGTGGCTGAGGGACGCTCAAGGACTCCCAAAGCACCCTGAGCAGAGCCGTTCACAGAAGGCATGGGCCCCTCAAGTATTTTTATCTTCAGCGCTCATCTGTCTAGCAGAGCATGCGTGGCTCCATATTGCTGCCAGCAAGGAGGACAAGTGGCTGGATTTTAAAGCAGATGGCCTCTGAGTGCAGAAGGAGGAGACTTCTGGCTCCTCGTCCCTACCCCCACCCCAACCCACACCACAGTGTTCCCTCCCCCGACAGACTGGGTTCCCCAGAAGCCTGCCCCAGCTGCCCCCTTCCCACCAGGAAAATAGCCAGCAGGGCAGATGCCCCAGCCCCCACCCAGGTGCCTGGATGAGGGTCTGATCACCCTGCCCCCAACCCATCCTCCACCCCCAGGAGCTCAGGCCTCAGCAGCACTTTGGACCCTGACCATCAGCCTCGGTCTGGGCTGTGGCTCCCCCCTTGTGTGCACGGGTGGTGGTTTCTGCTATCCTGGGCCGGCAGAAGGTCTGGGCATGTGCCCCGAGCCCTTCAGTTGGACACAAACAAGCTGGTGGATTTCGAAAGCTATTTAATTCCTGGGTTCTGACACACCCGGTTCACCACCAGGCAGGATCTAGTGCCCACGGATCTGATGTCAGAGGGTGGCCCTGGCATAGCGCCATCCTTCCTGCCCGCATGCAGTGTGGCAGCACCAAGAGAGAGAGAGAGAGAGAGAGAGAGAGAGAGAGAGAGAGAGAGAGAGAGAGACCCCCAGAGCCTTCGCCTCTTGAGCCACAACCTTTCGGTTCATGCTAGGCCTGCAAACATCACCTTGTAAGAAATGATATTGTCAAAGAATAATAAGGAAAAAGTGAAGGTAGCAAACAAGCAAAACATTATAACCTTGTGTTTATTTTAAAACAACAATAAATGCACTTGGGCAGAGGGGGGGTGGACTGGAAAAACGAACAGTGACTATCTTTATAAATTTATCACTCAACCAATATTTACTGAGCACCTAGTATTTGTCAGACTGTTCTAGGTGCTGAAGAGACAAACCCTTAGGGATCTTATATGCTAGAACATTCACAGACAGTAACAAGGTCAATATGGAGTATGCGAGATGGTGGGAATTACAATGGGAAAAGGGCTATGAGGTATTGGGGGGGGGGTTGTAACGTTTAATAGATTTTTTTAAGAGAAGTTTTAGATTTACAGAAAAAAAAAAAAAGAAATAGTAGAGTTCCCCAACACAATTTCTCCTGTTAGTGACATCCCATAGTATGCTGGTACGTTTTTATAATTAACAAATCAATGTTGGTTCATTCTTGTTAACTACAGTCTACCGTTGATTCAGATTTCCTTGGGTTACCTAATTTCCTTTCTCTGTTCCAGGGTCCCCCTCAGGACACCACACGCTGCCCAGCTGTCCTGCCTTCCCGGGCTCTCCGGGCTGCGACAGCTGCTCAGACTTCTGGTGACCTCGGCAGTTCCGAGGAGTCCTGGTCAGGTGCTCTGGTCTGGAATCTGCCACATGGTTTTCTCATGACCAGACAGCGGCTACAGGTTTCCAGGAGCAAGATTACATTTGCATCATGTATCATATCAAGGGTACATGCCATCCACATGATGGATGACTGTGGATGTTGACCTCGGTCACCTGACTGCAGTCGTGTTTGCCATGTGTCCCCACTGTTAAGGTAGCCCCCGCCCCCAACACTGGCCTATGCTCCCCTCCTTTACTGAGGGTGAAGTAGCTACACAAATTATTTGGAATTCTTCTCCCCCACTTGTTCATTTAGCCAGTCACTTACTTCTAACAGATTCGTGGATGTTTACGTTACAGGTGGGTTATAATCCAATAATATTCTGCTTTATTGCTCAAGTTATTTCAGCTCTGGCTGATGGGAGCTCGTTCACACTTGGCTCCTGTGCCTCTTTGACATGCCCCCCCCCCCTAATTTTTTGTCAAATAAATGAGTAGCCCTCTCTCACCTCCTAGAGTCCCCTAGGACTGGCTCAGGCCGCCCTCCTCAGGTCCAACCAACGTGACTCTCAGAGTTCAGGCCCAAGTACATCCTGCTGAAGATGGGAGGGAGTCACCCAACGCTGCAGAGCCCAGTCACAGCCTCCTGCACATCTGCACCCCCCGTCAGGCTGAACCCCCACATCTTCCTGACGCCTCCTGTCTCCACGCCCCAGAGCCAGCCAGGCCCAGCCCCTTCCAGAACACCTCAGAACATCTCCTTAGTCCCCCTCTTCTCCCGTCCCACCGCCCCCTTTCTTATCCGCTCAATGTCTCCAAGGTCTCTGGTCTTCCCTCCAGTCTCACCAGAGGCCAGTTTCCACAGGGATCCAGAGCGATCTTTCTAACAAGTACCCCTGACCTACACCCCCTGGCCCCCCTCTCCCACTCCCCCCGTCCCTGCTTAACTCCCTTCATGGTCCTCAGGATAAAGCCCAAAGTATGGAGGTGGCTGCCTGGCCCCACCTCCCAGGCTCTCCTTCCTCTGTGAGCTGCTCTCAGGTCAGCCCAACACCTGCCGCCTCCCCCCTGGGCCCTCACACGGCCCCTCCGCTCCACAGCTGCCTTCTGCATGGTTACAGTTAATGGCGTCCTTGCCATCCGCCTTCCCATCCTGAGTCCTCGGTGCAGCCTGGCTGGCTGGCTCCTGGGCCTCTGTCTTGGGTCCTGGTTACACAGCGAGCCTGCTGGTCCATCTGGAGTTTATCGGGAGTGGCTGCCACGGGTGAGGGGTCGCTGAGGGAGGTCCCGGAGGGTGCTGAGCCCCCCTGGCCTCTCTCCGGGCACCACCACTGCTGCCCCGGCCCCAGCACCCAGACAGACTCCATGAGGTCTGGGTCTCGGGTGAGACCCACGAGAGGCCTAGGAAACGTCCCCTGACGGTTGGTGAAATGCTTGACTCTTAGTAACCCTGAGTGATTGTTTTTTCTTCCTGCATTTTCCAATCCTTACCATAATGCACGTCCCTCATTTTTTAGAAGAAAAAACAAAACCTTCCTTTGAAAAACCGTTCTAGCCCGTCCAGTGTAGCTCTGTGGTTGATCATCGACCTATGAACCAGGAGGTCACAGGTTCGATTCCTGGTCAGGGCACATGCCCAGGTTGCAGGCTCGATCCCCAGTAGGGGGCGTGCAGGAGGCAGCTGATTGATGACGTTTCTCTCTCATCGATGTTCCATTTCTCTCCCCCCTCCCTTCCTCTCTCTATAAAAAAAAAAAAATAGAAAATGAAAAAAAAATGAAAAAGATAAACCGTTCTTATGAAAACGTTGGTTACAGAGAAACACTTCCTGTACCTTCCAGAGCTGGGCAGAGGTACAACCGGCCCCAATACCCCTGCAGGTCTATACCCAATAGAAACGCGTCCACAGAGGCACCCGGCCGGCTGGGACTGGCACATGGCCCCCGCCCAGGCCCATCCACAGGAGAATGGGTGAAAATGTTACGGCAGAGCCATCGATGGCGAGCTACCAGCAAGGAGGACAGCTGCTCCCTATACGAGTGAATCTCATAAACATAATATTGAGGGGAAGAGAGCACGTGGGGGGTGTATGGCTCGTGTGCACAGGTCCCAAGCAGCAGAGGTAGCCTGGGGGGTTAGGTAGCCTGGGGGGTTAGGGGTCGGGAGCCAGGCTAGCGCTGGGGGTGATAGCTGGTGTCCTGAGGGGCCTTCTGGCTGTTGGCCAGGTGCTGTCTTCTCTCTGGGTGCTGGTTCCAGGGACCTGCTCAACTCGTGCCAATCCATCCAGCTGTGCACTTTGATTTTCGCAATGTTCTGTATGCACGTTTAATCCAATAAAACAGGTACGGGGTGGGGGGAGCACGCATCCTGGAGCAGGTTAAATCCCCCTTTTCTGTCCGAAGGGTGGTGGAGCGCAGGTGTCTGGGGTCCCTGGGTCATGTCCCAGAGTCTCTCAGTGTCCTCAGTCCCCTGGGGGGGGGGAGGCAGGGGGAGGCAGGGGGGCTCTCTGTGCGTCAGTATCTCCCACCCGCACCCACCCCAGCAGAAGGCGGGGAGCGGGGCACCCGCTCCCTCCACGCACAGGCAAGGGAAGCCCAGGGCCTCCTCTGACCTTGCACCTCACCCCCCCCCCCCCCCCAGATCAGGGCGCTGGGGCTCTGGGGGTTCGGGTTGCAGCCGCCGGGCGGGCGGGAGGGCAGTAATCAATCCTGCGGCAGCGCAGGGGGCGCGGGGCGCAGCCGGTTATTTATAACCTCGGGTCGGGTTACCGCCTGACCTTCAGCGGGGCCGGATCGCCGCCATCGCCTCTCCTCGCCACCCACCGCGAACAAACGGCCTCTGTGCCCGCCCGGCCTCCTCGCCGCGGGCCGGGGCAGGATGTTGACCGGAGGCAGCGCCCTGTGGCCCTTTCGGGCGCCCCGGCCACGTGTGAGCGGGGGCGGCGGGGGCGGCGCGGGGGACGGTGCGAGAACTCCCTTCGTCCCGCTGCTTCCCAGGTGGAACGTGGTCTCTTCCGGCAGGAAGTTTTCTGGGCCATGCAGGGCTCCAGGCTGGCTCTGCCCACAAGGGTGCCCTCGTCAAAGCCAGCAGGAGCGGGCAGTGCTGGGGCCTGGATGCCCCCCACCCCACCCCCACCCCTCAGGCATGGTCCCCGCCTCAGCCCCTCCCAGCTGAAGCTCAGAGGGGGACTGACAGGTCCAAGGTCACACGGCTCCATGGCAGACCCCCAGCTCCTGGCTGAGGGGCATCAACCGGATGCCAGAATTCCTGATGAGAAGCCAGAGGAGGAGACATCAGACCCATTTGGTTAAGCACCTACTAAGTGCCAGGCACCGTCCCAGGCAGAAATCCTTACCCCTGCGAGCAGACAGGCTCCCGCCAGAGTCAGCCCAGGAGCCTGGGGCCCCTTGACGGAATCACATTCTAGGCGGAGGGTCTGGAGTCCCGGGAGGGAGGCTGAGGAAGGGAGCCAGGGCCCAGGCTGAAGGGGCGCCATGGGACACAGCTCTGGGGAATTGCTGCGGGCAGCCACGGCCCACTGCGGGTAACGTCCCAAACCCACGAAGGCTTTTCCTCAACAGGGGCCCCCTCCCGGCAGCTTCCCATGACCTGGCACCCAGGGCAGAGGGTGAGAGCCTCACCCTGCCCCCAATCTGGGCGGTCTTCCTGGAGGAAGCCCTGGGATTGGGTCCAGCCGAGTGGCCAGCTCTGCCCAGTGCAGGGAGGAACGGAGCCAGGCGGCTTGAGGAGGGCAGGGGGAGGGCGGGAGGAGTCTGGATGCTTCCTTTTGTGCCATGCTCTCAGGCACCTTGAAGGAAGCCCTTGGAAGAACGTTGGCTGTGCAACGTGACCGTCCCCTTGCCCTCTCTGGGCCACAGTTTCCACAAATAAGATGGAAGGGAGTGGCTGGGATGGTCTCAGGTCCGGTTGCCTGGGATTCTGGTTAGGGACGCAGAGATCTGCCCACACTCCCAGTCTGGCCCAGCCCGAGTCCAGGGCACAGGCCCGGGTGAGTCGGGAGAGGCTGAAGCTGACTGTGGGTCGCTCGTTTAGTGGTGGCCAGCAGCTCACATCGGTGTGTGAGGAAGTTCCGAGTACACGTGTGCCTGTGTGGGCCTGCAGGCTGTGCTTGCAGCCACATATGTGTAGGAGTGTGCCCTTGTGGGTAGGTGACTGTATAAAACATTTGATACACAGGAGGGAGAGTTATCTTGTTGTGCTTGTATGTTTTATGTTTCGGGGAAAGGAGGCAGTGTGTGTACAGTGTGGTGTGTGGGGGGCACAGGTGTATAGGTCCAGGTATGCGTATGGAGGGGTGTGTGTGTGTGTGTGTGTGTGTGTGTGTGTGTGTTGGAGGAGTGTCTCGGGGACGGGGTTGACTTCAGAAAGCCTGAAGGTTCGCTCTGCAAACCTCCTCTGACCACATGGTCAGCGTGCGGCTGGCGGGCCCTGACCAGTCAATGAACTCAGGGTCTGGAAGAGTCAGCGGCTTTTGGCTTTTCCGACCTCTTTGCCAAATGGGTGTCAGCACTGGGGGTGCAGGCCGGGGAAGGTGGCAATGACTTCATGACAATTGGCTGCTGAGCAGCTGGGGGCGGGGGGAGGGAGCCAGGGCCTGGCTGAGACCAGGAATCCTGCCCCCTTGGCCCCTGCTCAGGGCAGGGCCTGGGGATCCAGTCTGGGTGGGGAAGCAGCCCAGCCACAGGCTCACCTTTCCTGGGGGCCCCTAGGTTCGTGGGGGCCATGGTTACTATGCCCGGGCCTCCTGGGAAGGTGGGCAGGGACCTCTCAGAGACTGACCCCCGATAACTCACAGCAGCCCCGGGAGGTAAGGACTCTCAGCCCCGTTTTCAGATGGGTAGACTGAGGCTCAGAGAGGCAGAGGGCTGTGCCTGAAGCCACACAGCTGGAGGAAGTGCGGACCTGGCCTGGGAGTGCTTCCCGCTCCGCCCACAGCCACATGGGACGGGTGGCAGGGCGGTCCTTACAAGCCCCTCTGAACGCCTGGAAGTGCAGGTATTGGACTTGGCTCCTCATCCACCCAAAAGGGCCTCCTTTGCGGGGAGGCCCTCCACACACTTATCTACAATTTGGGGGGCGGTAGACATCAGTAACTACGCAGCGTGGCCCCCAAGGAAACAGAAGCCTTGGCGAAGGTCAGGCCCCTTCTCCACGCACAAGCCCGAGGCGGGGCCCTGTGCGGGGCAGAAGGCTGGGCCAGGCCAGGCCTCCTTGACCAGCGGGGACCAGGCTGCTGCTGCTTCTTTGTGGGTTTGCAGAGGCTCCAAGATCCCAGACCTGGGGGTGGGTAGGCGCACTGTCTTTGCACCCAGAAGCTGAAATCAGCTTTTGGGGTGCTCTTTCTTCAGCCATTTACTAGTTTCCCATCATGATAATAACTAACCCTGCCTCGGTTTTATGGTTCACAAAGTCCTTTCACAAACATTCTCTCCTCTGGTCCTCACACGGGCCCTTGGATGAGGAGCTGGTAGGTCCATTTTATAGAACAAGGCGCAGAAGCTCGGGGAGGGAGGGAGGGAGGTCGTGGGGCTGGTCTCGGGTCACGGGGCCAGGAAGTGGCAGCCTCGGCGGTCCCGAGCCTGTCCAGACACCCCTTCCTCAGCAGCATCCCTCAGAGGAGCCCGACTTCTCCAGGAGCCCCCCACCAGTGGGCCCCCCGGTGACCAGGCCCTCTGCTGGGAGCAGCGTGAAGCCGTTCCCATCCCCCTTCCTGCAGATATTGGGGGTGGGGTGGGTGGGCAGAGGTAAGAAGCAGAGTGGCGGCTGCATGAGCCCACTAGAGAGAAAGCTCTGGGGAGCCCCCCTCTCCCCGCCTTGCTGGCTGCCCTTAACCTTAGGCCCAGCGGAGGAGTGACAGGGACCAGCAGTTCCTGGAACACCAGCCCATCGGCGGGGTGCCCAGGGCCAACTGTTGCTTGTGGCAAAATGAAAAGAAAAAAAATAAGGACAATATAGGGAGGTTTTCATAAAGCTAGACCTGCTCACTCTGAACTACGGCCCTCTTACCTGAGCTGTGTATGTGGCAGCAGAGAGAGAGAGAGAGAGAGAGAGAGAGAGAGAGAGAGAAAGAGAGAGCGAGCTTAGAAGGGCCTTTCCTTTGACATGGCCTTGAACGTCCTTAACTCAGCAAAATGGAAAGCTGGTGACCAGGTCCGGCCCTAGGCTGTTTTCGTGGAAATGTCAGTGACCTGCGAAATAGAAAGCTGGAGACCGCGGAGGGGCTGTTCTTAGTTGAGGGATGATATCTGAGCAGCGGGAAAAACCCAGGGGGAGAAGGGGTGGGGTTCCTGCCCAGACTCAGCGCCCACAGCCCCAGCGCCCAGGCATCCCCAGGAAACCTGAGCAGAAGGAACATTGGAGGAACCGTACAGGGAATTTTGAGAACAGCCGCAGGGCCAAGTCTAGCCACACACCCTCAGCCTCTTCCCAGCCAGGAGGAAATGTTCCCTCACGCCTCCCCTGCCTCCCCTCAAGGCTGCTTCCAAAATAGCCCGGGCCCCAGAGACGTCAGGGCTCCGGCTGCCTGCCCGCCCCTCTGCCAGGGCACGTTGGTGTTGCCAAAGCCAAATATAGAGGGACACAGGACACCGATGAGGAACAGGGCCTGGGGTGCCCCCCTGGCTTCTCCGTGCTAACCCACCCCCTCCCTTCTGAGAACCCCTAACCCTGGCAGCTGGGAGGCCAGCGCCTCCTGGCCTGGCCGACCAGCGTCCCAACAAGCCCCGATGCAGCCGGACGCTGGCCTGAGGGAGCGCCAGGCCTGGCTGGGTGAGCGGCTGGGCCAGCCCCTCGTCCTGGGGTCTCAGCGCACTGTTATAAGCATCCGTTTCCTCGGGATGCTCCTGGAGGTCAGGGGACAGAAAGGGAGCGGGGGTCTCCCAAGTGGAACCCCTCCTGCCCTCCGCTCTGCCCTCGGAGACCCAGGCCGTAAATCCGGGCTGTGGGAGGTGGAGGGGAGGGCAGGCAGCCAGGCCTAACCCCGGTAACTGCTGCTGGAATCGGATTGCAGATAGTGAGTCCTGATTGCCAAGGCTGCCTCCGCCCTCCACTCCCAGGAATTAAAGGTCAAAGGGCAGAGCTGCTGACGCAAATGTCAGGGGAGACGCGCGGTTTGGAACAGCTGGGATCTGGCTCCCCAGGCTCCGTGGCCGCCGGAGGTCGCCGGCAGCGCCTGGACAGGCAGGTGTCCCCCAGGCTGGTCCCCAGTGCACACTCAGAGAAGGGGGCTCCCCTCCTCCCCCCAGTCTCCCTCCTACAGATTCTAAGATCCACAGAAATCCCGTGAAATGGCGCTGCGGGTGCCTGGGGGAATGGGGAGATCAGCAGCTCAGCGGCTGGTGAGCCCTCCTGCTTCCCTCCCCTGAAAAGGGAAGAACCTCTGCCCTCCGTGTGTGTGTGTGTGTGTGTGTGTGTGTGTGTGTGTGTGTGTCTGTGTGTGTGTCTGTGTGTGTGTCTGTGTGTGTGTGTCTGTGTGTGTGTGTGAGTGTGTGTGTCTGTGTGTGTCTGTGTGTGTGTGAGTGTGTGTCTGTGTCTGTGTGTGTGTGTGAGTGTGTGTCTGTGTGTGTGTGTGTGTGTGTGTCTGTGTGTGTGTGTGTGTGTAGGGGGTGGGGGCTGGCTTGGTAGAACCCTCCTTGTCCCCCTGGGTCGACCCTACAGCGGGCACTCGGGTAGGTGCACTGTGGTCTGTGCACTGGTGGCGCCCCCCAGCGGTCAATGTGGGACTTGAACTTGGGCCGGGCACTGGCTGCAGCAGACGCAGCCGGGCAGCTCACCCCCGGGCCAGGTTTGAAGGTTGCTGGCAGTAGGTGCCGAATTTTCCTAATTGAACTGGATCTTGACCTAAATGTCCCCCTAGTAGCAAATCAGCTTCAACACCTCTAAGAATGCACTTGTCATCCTCCAGCCCCAAACCTGCTCCTCCTCCTGACTTCCCGATTTCTATTAATAGCACTGCCTCCCTCCCACTCCCTCAGGCTCCAAACCTGAGTCATCTTCAGCGCCTCCCCACACTGCCTCGGTGCGTGGTCCTGCCCCTCCTCGCGCTGCAGGTCACCCTGCCATCCCTCTCCTGGGTGCTCACGGTCACTGCCGTGCACGGCAGTGCCGCTGGGTCAGACCTAGATACATGACTGGCTCCCTCCACTTACTGGCTGTGTGACCTTGGGCAAGTTAATTAACTTCTCTGAGCTCAGCTTCCTCAGCTGTAAAGTGAGGATAATAATTACAGTCCCTAGCTCACAGAGCATTGCCTAAATTAAATGTAGGTAAAAACTGTGTCACCTAGGAGATACTCAATGCATGTGAATTATTAGAAACCATCCCGTCCATGTCCGCCATTTCACAGACTAGGAAACTGAGGCCCAGAGAGCTGACATGTGGCCTTGAGTTCCAGGTGTCTTTACAACGTGCTAAAGAGCAGGGAAAGGGAAGTTCCTGGAGTCCCGAAGCCCCTCCCCCACCGCCCCCATCACATTCTAGAACCCGGAACCAAAGGCCACCTCCTGAGTTGAGTGGCCCCATCGACCTGCCTGCAGGGGCCGGTATGTCAGGGTGTTGCGGCCACTCAGCCACAGTAAACAACTTCTGAAAGAGGCAACTGCAGGCCAGGTCCATCCATCGGCCCTGCGTCAGGGCCCCCCACCTGCAGGGTGAGGGCTGAAGTCCAGCCCGCTGGCCGGGCCCTGCCGCCTGCCTCGGGGCTGCTGGGCATGCAGGGGCCTGGCCACACGTGCCTCCTCCCCCAACAACCCCACCCTCGCATCCCGCTCCCAAATCACGCCCAGCCCACCTCCAGTTCCCACTGGCCTTGCCTGGGGGTCAGAGAGATGAGGGTGGCTGACTCAGCGGCTTTCCATCCGGGCGCTTTCCCGGTAAGCAGGTGTTCTAACAGCGGCTCCGTGAATGAGCACCTGGTGGCCCCCTGAAGGTGGGGCCTTGTTCCGGGGAGAGGTTGGCAAAGGGGACTTTTCCCCACGAAGAGGCAGCAGCAGGGAGGGCAGGGGCCCAGGGCCTCGGACACCTGTCGTCTCAGGCGGCGGCTCTCAGACAGGGAGGGTTTTGCTCCCGAGGGCATTTGGCAGCTCCTGGAGGCGTTTTTTGGTTAAAACTGGGCAGAGGGATGTGCGTCCTGCTGGCATTCAGTGGGTAGAGGCCAAGGATGTTGCTGAGTATCCTCAATGCACAGCACAGACCACACGGAGGCGGCGAAGCCTGTCTGAGCCATCCGTCCCGCGGGGAGCCCCAGCCCCCCAGCTGCCTTAGGGTCACAGGCGGTGATGCCCGTGAAGAAGCCCGACTGGCCTCGCGCCTGCCCCAGGCTGGCCCGGGATCCCTCTTTCCCAGGCTTTTCCAGGCCTGGGACACCCCGCTGGTGGGTGGGGGTGGAGTGGGCTCAGGCAGTGACCATCACATGAGAATCTTCTGAGACGATCTTGGGGTTTCTGTCTCCCCAGCTGGGGCCGGGCTTCCAGACTGGAGGCAGCCCTGGAGGAGAAGCCCACCCTCCTGGGAGGTGATTCTGTGGGAAACTGGGCCCCCCTTCACTGCATCTGAGAAAGGGGAGAGGGCTGGAGACAGACTCGGGGTCCCCCGCAGGCAGGAGGGCTTGTCTAGCAGCAGCCCTGCGCAGAGAGGCGGGGACGGCCGAGATGACCTCTGAACCCACCAGCCCTCCCTGCCCCTCAGCTCCGGCACCTGGCGCTCCTTAGCTTCAGCAGCTGCGGGCTCAATGTCTCCTCTAAAACACGGGTCCCCAATGAGTCAGCGCCTTCTCCCCAGGGACGGGGGCTGGTGTACCCAGATCAGAGGCCCCACACCCAGGCCCTGAGCTCTGCTTTGCTGGCTTACCCAGCTCCGGGATAATGACAGGTTACTGGGTTATGGTGGGAGGGGGAAGATCAGGCCAATGGACTGAGATGGGGCCCTCGGACCCCGTCCGGAGCTGCCTGGGGGATTACACCACCCTCCCCCTCTGGGTCTCCGTCTCAGGCACCTGTTTAATGGGGGGACACCAGCACCTCCCAAACGTCAGCAATGGTCAGGCTGGCGTGAGGGTGGGGCTCCTGTCTGCGTCTGGAAACCCAGCTGACCCGTGGACAAGCCCAGACACGCAGCTGTTTCTGGAAGGAAGCAGCCGGGGGGTGGGGTGGGGTGCGGGGGGCGGGGAGGGCGAGCAGAGGGGAGGGGAGAGGACCAGGGACTCCAAGGCCTGGCTGAGTACAATCCAAGGACCTAATAAAAGGGTCTGTGCAGCTGTGCAGACTCAGAGATAGGAGGACAGACTGACGGCTGCCAGGTGGGAGGGGTTGGGTGGCTGGTGAAAAAGGTGAAGACTAAGGATTACAAATGGGTAGTTACAGAGTAGCCAGGGGATGTAAGAACAGCCAATAGCAATCCCCGTGGGTGGTGTCAGACGGGTACTGGACTTACTGGAGGCATCACTTCGTAAGTTACATAAATGTCTAACCACTAGGCTACACACCTGAAACTAATGCAAAATATCGATGTAAACGGTGATTGAAAAAAATTTTAATGCAAAATAATAAAAATAAAAGGAACTGTTCTGAGTCTCCAGGTAGCAGCTGCCTCCTTCCACGAGGGCCTGGTCTGAGCCTGCTCCAGGGGGAAACATTTTGTCTGGATTGCAAGTTTCTTCCTGATCTTTACCTTTTCCCCTATAGCGTGGGGCTGAGCACGCTGACGGCACACCTCCCCGCCTCCCTGCCCCGACCCCTCTCCCTCCGGGGATGCTGGGAGCTGCAGGCCTTCCTTCTGCAGGGGCTTCCTGAACCCCTCTCCCCACCCCCCAAGGCCTGATCCCACCAACTTTCAAAGTCTTACACGAGGGCTAGACCTGCTCACGTGTGTCATCTTCGCCTTCATAAACGAAACTGCTTATGTTTATTTACTTTTCCCAGGGACTCACCCAGCACTTCTCCGGGGACTGTGGCAGGGAAGTCGGGAGACCTGCGAGTGGGGCAAGTAGCACAGCCAGGGTGCTTTCATTCAGTCCCACGTTTGACAGATGTTCATTAGCCGCTTTGTGGCGGGTGCTGTGCTTTGCACGTTGGTTTTACAGAAACAAAGTATTTGAAATGCCTAACCGCCTTGTACGTTTGGGAAAGGGGAGATGTGGGAGTGAAGAAAGGCAGAATTACTGCTCCAGGTCCTTGATGGCACCAGTAGTAGAACGCAGAAGTTCTCACTTTATAATCTGAAATAGCGACACACCACTAAGTGTGTCCCAGCCTGAAATCATTCGGCCACATTGTCATTCGGAGAAAAATCCTTGCTGGGTTTCCCTTCTTGATTTTGTGGGGGCTCTCCGGGTATAGGAATTTAGGAACAACGAGAGTGGAGTAAGCATGCAAAAGTCCAGGAATACTTTCCTTATATAGCAATGTCATGGGCTGAATAGAATATGTGTGCATGTGCAAACACACAATTTGTGGTGTTCCTTTAAGGACACCTAACTTCTGCAATTATCATCAGAGTGGTACCTGTTTTAAAAAATATATTTGGCATATGTTTACTGAGATAAGTACATCTAAATGTTATAAAGTGTATATATATATATATATATATATATCCCCAAATAATAATAAACAGGTTAAATAGAGGCAGCATAGAATTTGAGGTTTACCTACCATTAGATCTCAGAGTAGGTAGTTTAGAGAGGTAAAACATCAACTCTAAATATTTCCAATAAATACATTCCACCACGTGACTCCCACGTGACCCACTCCTGCCACCAAAGCAGGATCCTGGTCTGAGCCATCTGCCCAGCAGGGAACCCCTGCCCTGTAGCTGCCTTAAGGATCAAGAGCAGTGTATCTTGTTTATCATTGTCGACCCAGCGCCTAATCTGGTAGTTGTACAGTAAATATTTTTGAAAGGAGCGAATGGAAGGGAAGAAGGGAGAGAGATGTGGGTGGAGAGAAGCTTCTATAAGGAGAGGTCTTTACTGAATGATGCATGGCGGGACTTCCTTTTTTGCTGCCCCTTTAAGAAACTAAAAGACAAATTACTTGTCAGCGCTATTTAGTCAAATTTGTATTTGGGGCAGGAAAAAAAACAAAACGCAAGATCGAGAGACTTTATGTTGGCTACGAGGGTATATTCACGTTGAAAAAATTCATTGAGCTATAGACTCCGTGTGATTTCCACATGACCCCACATGACTTCCGGTCCACCTTTTGAAATTCTCTGTTCTTTTATTTATTCTCAAGGCATCAAAATTCTCTTCTGAGCATCTTAGGAGAACTATTTCGGACAAAAGATTTAGCTAATGCTTTTGTTCATTAGGTTCAGCGTTGCTGAATTCATATTATGTTTCGCAGCAGAAAAAGTATTTCCAAGTGTTGCCCGGCCGGCATGGCTCAGTGGTTGAACATCGACCTATGAACCAGGAGGTCACCATTCGATTCCCCGTCAGGGCACTTGCCCAGGTTATGGGCTTGATCCCCAGTGGGGGGGGGGGGGCATGCAGGAGGCAGCCAATCAATGACTCTCTCTCATCATTGATGTTTCTATCTTTCTGTCCCTCTCCTTTCCTATCTGAAATGAAAATATGTTTTTAAAAAACATTTCCAAGTGTTAAACTGAAGCAGAATCTCAACATGCAAAATTATTACCTTGTGCACCCAAGGCCTGACCCATCATCAAAGTTCTGGGCCCAGGCCCCTGAGGAGGGGGGCCAGGCAGCCCCACCGCCGCTCACCCACGGTTCCTCCCAAGGGCCCCGTCCCTCTGGCTGTTCCATCTCCCACCCAGCTGCCCTGTCCTTTTCCGATGCCACACCTCGCTGTCCCTCCCCCACCAAGCTTCTCTTCCAGGCCCTTCCCTCCCCCACCAGCTCTGCACGGCACTCCCCGCTGGTGGGACCTGGGCTGGAAGCTCTGAGTGGTGTGTGGGTGGCGGGAGTCTCCCTGTCCCCAAGGGGTGAGGGCCTGCCAGCTGGAGGTTGAGATGTTTATACCCACGTCAGGGCCTGGGAGCAGCCTGAGCCCTCTCAGGGCCTGAAGATGGCAAATGCTGTGAGCCGCCCTCCTCGCCAGGGCTGTGTGTGTGTGTGTGTGTGTGTGTGTATGTGCGCACGCGTGTGCGTGTGTGCATGTGCCGTGTCCTGACACAGGGCCACCTCTGGGCCTCAGCACCTGGAGGCTGGGGGAAGGTGGCGAGGGTCCCTTACCCTGTGCTCCTTCAGGCTCCCTGCCTACCCAGGTTGGCCTCAACAACCCCGCTCCCCCCCAGTTGGCCAGCCTTCTCTCTCCCCTCTGGACCCTCACTGCCCCCATTAATGTGCGAGCATCTCACTCTCCCCTCTCCCTCCCCCTCCCCCAACGAACTCTGGTGGGGGGTGAGGCAACAAGCCGTCATCCCCACTCGTTTGCTCCTAATGTTGAGTGGAAGGGGACCCTAGAACTCTTGTGTCCAACCTGTCATTTTACAGAACAGAAAACTGAGGCCAGCGAGAAAGCAGCCTAAGGCCGGAGGCTGCTCGGAGCAGCTTGGGGCGCGTCCGAGCTCCGGCCCGCTGGAACGCGGCCGCCCCCCAGGATAAGCTGTGGCGGGGCGTGTGGGCCAGGAGACTGGGGTGGACCGATTTATTCCAGTCACATCGCTTCGCTCCCTCTAATCCTCACCCCCTCCTTTTTTCCTTTCCAGCAGCAGTTATAAAATCCAGGAAATAAATGTGGATTGATGGCCTATAAAGGGCTTAGTTAGAGCTGTGACCTGCTGAGTTATGTAACTCATTTATTATCGGCCTTGGGTGAAGTTTCTATTGAAGCAGCTCACTAAGCCGATTCCGTGACATTTCCCTTCGCCTTGTTCAGAGGTGGGTGCGCAGAAACCCCCTCCTTTACTGTAATCCCCTGGCTGATGGCTCCCTCCCCCCACCCGCCCCTCACCTCAGCCGAGGCCCCGGCTCTGACCACCTGCCTTCCTTTTGGGCCCCTGGGCTACAGCTGCTTGGAGGGGAGGCTCAAGAGCTGTTTTCCCTGCTCCTGGGGAATGAAAGGAGAACTCGGGGCCACAAGAACCTGGGGGTGGCCTAGTAGAACGAGCACAACCAAGAGGCACGAGTTCTAGTCCAACCGCAGCTGCTGAGCAGCCGCTCTGGGCCTCAGCGTGCTTGTTAGTCGAGTGAACTAGTTCACCCGTGCAGTCAGATCCCGGGGCACCCTCTGATCTGGCTTGGCCTTTGCTGGGGTGACGGCCCAGTGAGAATGAAGGGGAGACGTGAGGGGCTGGCCGACTGGGTGCTAATACCGGCTCAGCACCACCACCCAACCCAGCACCACCACCCAACACAGCACCACCACCCAACACAGCACCACCACCCAACCCAGCACCACCTGTGTTCCAAAGGGAGCCGGACCCAGCTTCTCAGCAAGGCAGCTTTCCGAACAAGTGCATTTCCTGGTCCCCAGCCTCTTTTCTGCTCTGGGGAGGGGTGGTCTTGGGAAGCCTCGGATCTCCCTAATGAAGTGTCACCTCTCAGCTCTTCTCCCCCCCCCCCCCAGTGATGTCACAGGGGCCCTGGGGAGCAGCGCTCTCGAGCCTCAGCTGCCGTCCCAAAGCAGACTTTAGACTTTGGGACTTCTTCCCAGGTCCAAGCAGGAAAAGCTGGGCACCCAGGGAACTGCAGGGCGGAACTCAACAGCCTTTCTCCTCACTAGGACATATTCCTTCCCCTCACAGGAGGCGGCGCCTGATGCCTCAGGGACAAACTGGGGCTTCAGACAAAGCAGCCGGTTTGTACCAAGTGGTCAGGCTGCATGAATCTCCTCCCTTACGGATCTGGCTGGGCACGAGGTTATTAGTTCATACAACCCCAGCTGCACGTACGCCGCCGAGCCACCCTAGAATGCAACCCTAGAACTGGCCTGGCGCTCACCTGAGCCACGCCCAGCTCCCACCGATAAGGAAAGCTGCGGTGGGGGGGGGGGGGCGGGGGAGGACTTGTGATGTGGCAGGGAGGGGCTAGAACCTACTTCTTTATCAAGACTTGGCTTTTGAAATGCTGACTTCGGGCTCTTATCATAGGGTCTTTGGAAGAAAGGACTGTCCCCCGGAGGCCCCAGAAACAGCCTTACCGTGGGGCTCAGGAGGGTGTGATCAACTCCAGCTGGGTAGAGGCCAGGGAGCCTACAGATCCGCCCGAGGTCCGCTCCTCCCCAGCCAGGCTCCTCCAGGAAGGACGAAGGCTTGAGATGCCTCCAAGGGTCAATACTGGAATCTTTTCTGGGGAAGAACATGCCCAACTTTTGTTCCTTGTTTCTTACTTACAGGTCTCCAGGTCAGCTCTCCAAAACAGACAGACTGCCTGCAAAGGCCTGTTCCCACAGCAGCCTAACAGGCGAAAATGCAAACAGCTGAAAACTCACTCCAGCAGTTGTCATTTGGCTGGGCTGGCCGAAGGCAAGGGAAAGTAAGCTGGATGAAAAAGGGCAATAAGAAAAGAAATTGAGGCCCCACCGATTTGGCTCAGTGGATAGAGTGTTGGACTGGGGACTGAAGGGTCCTGGGTTCAATTCCAATCAAGGACACATGCCTGGTTGCAGGCTCGGTCCCCAGTAGGGGGCGTGCAGGAGGCAGCCGATCAGTGATTCTCTCTCATCATTGATGTTTCTATCTCTTCCTCTCTGAAATCAATAAAAATATATTTTAAAAAAAGAAGAAATGGAGGCCTCACTGGGGGAGGGAACAAACCTTTGTTACTGTGAATAAGATGCCGTGATCACAAGCCTCCCGAGGAGCCGTTTCTGAAAGACAGCTCCCCTCTGGGTGTCTGCACCTGGGCGGCCTGCATCGATCTTAACAGATGGGTGTGCACTCCTGTGTGGGCAGAGCAATGCCAAGTGTTTTAACCTTGTAGGAAGCCCATAACCTCTTTGCTACCATTCCACAACGTGCTGTGCATCTGTTAAAATATTTTATTTAGTTCTGCATGTCTGTTCTGTTTATAAGCAGTGACTAGGAGTGTGACTGTCATACATTTAGCATTATGAGCAACAGACACTGCATAAATATGTTTTGATGGCACCTAAAAATGTTGACCTTATATTTTCATGCTTCGGTACGTCCCTCTTTGTGCCTGCACAGAAACAAAATGAATACGGCCCCCTTCTATGTTTAATTTCCACGGGACACGCCTTGTTCTTAAATCAGGCTGGGGGGGGGGCAACAGAGAAGGTATTCCCTGAACGGTCTGAGGGGCGCGACACCTCTGCTTCCCACGCAGACTTGAACTGAGAACTGTCTGCGTTCAGTGAGCACGGAAGAGTTTCTGTTTTCACCACGTCACCCAACAGCCAAAGCAGACACCATCCCTCTCTCAGGTGTTCAGCCACTGCCTCCATGGACAGCCGTACACCCGACTGCAGTTCACATTCTCGTGTCTCCTTCCCAGTCTCCCTGAGGGTCTTACTCATCCCCACACCTGGCTCCTGGGAACCGCTGCTGCTGCCGAGCGCCTACGAGGGGCAGGCGGCGTGCTGGCTGCTCTCACATCACTGGCTCACAGAACCATCACAAGAGCCAGGCCAGGGGTTTACTCTTTTCACAGTAAGGAAACAACAGTCTAATGACTAGTGAAGGGCCACAAAATTAGACAACAGCAGACCCAGGATTCAAACCAGGTCTCCTGTCTTGAGATCTAGTAGTAACTGGTTCTTCTCCCCAGTGAGGACCTCGGGCCTTGACTCATCTCAGCTGGACCTGTTTACCCATGGGCAGGGCCCCTCCTGTGACCAGGCCTCTAGATCCCTGAGGATGGGCACACACTCCAAAGGGTAGCTCTGCAAATCACCTTTGAGTTTATGAAGTAAATACTTTGAGAAAAGTTATTAGATGTTATGTAAATGCAAGCTAGTCATGATAACAACTAAAGGGTTATGGCTTTCTTCTATGAATGGGAGAGGAAATATTCTCTTTTAAGCTTTTAATGTAGCAGTAAGTTCAAAGTACCATAAGCTTCAATTATCCATGAATCAAAAAGGAAAGGACACTGGGCTGAGCTTGGGGAGAGCCTGCTGGCAGGTCACCGTGAGCTGGCAATGACAGCTAAGAATGAACGAAGACCGTCTCCGGGAGAAACACATGTTTGTGCATCCATTTGGGCTGCTCTTCAGTCCCCAGTGCAAGAATCAGAATCACCTGGGTAATTTTTTCCAAATACACATCTGATAGTCCTTCGAGGAGAGAAAGGAGGAAATAATTTCATTCTGGAACTAGCTCCGGGTGCTTCAGGCCATACCCCCCTCTCCTGGCCAGGTTGAGAACTGTGGCTTTCAAACGAAGTTGCTACCACCCCTACCCCACCACCCCCACCCCCGCCTGGGACCTGGGCTGGTTGGTCCACCTCTCCTTTGCGGCCTCAAATAAAATCATAACTACTTTTTTTTTCCTGTGGGTGGGAGCCAATGTTCTGCTTGGTCATAAAACAAAGGAGCTAAACCATCTGGCTCCTTTGTACAGAGTCGTTCTGATAAATTGGAAATTCTAAGTCATCAAATCCCACCCACCCGATACCTGGGCCTCCTAGGGGACTGGGCAACCTGGATCTGCAAGCAGGTGTGGGTGGCAACTATGCACACAACACCCGAGGCAAATCGGAGCCAGGGCCACAGAGCCAGAGGACTAGAGCTAGGATTTATTTACATCATCTGGACGAGCCCCCTACCTTTAACTCATGAGAAGCTAAGGTCCAAAGATGTTCAACAGTATCCCTCCACCTGAGCCACACAGCACACTTCCCTCTGACACTCACGTGAGAATCCGATTCAGTAAGTAGGTCTGGGTGGAGTCTGGTGACTTTCTGGGTGACTCTGGGATGCTGTGTTAGTGACCTGTCTAGGGTCACTGCAGGGGCAGAGCCGGGACAGGCCTACAGCCTTCTTTGCCTCCATTCCACTGTGTCTGCACAGGAACTGACTTTAAAACTGAACTGCAGTCATTACCAAATATTTAAAGTTCCCTAACTGCAAAGCCTTTTCTAACTAGTTGGCCACCGCAGAAAGTTATGGTCCATGCCTTCTGTGATGGCCAGGGCTCTCAAGCCTACACGGAACAGGCCTGGGGTGGACCAGGAAGAGCTTGGGGGCCTGGGCAGCCGTTCCAGTGGCGAGAACAGCACTCTGTCCTGTGACCAGCAGACCCAGAATGAGCAGTTCCTGTCCTGCGATGCTCCCCTAGCTGCTCCCGGACACTGGCTGGACCAGGACGATGACTGAATGAGGTGAAAAGAATTCACCTGTCTCCAAACAATGACTCGGCAGGCCCCAGAGGATGAGGGGCAGGTAGGTAAGGTCAGGAATGAGCCAGGCTATTAATTATATTCTGGAGCATCTAACCTCACTGGATAGATGGCTGTGCCTTTGTCTAGCGAACTGCCCTCTTCACATGCCCATCAGGGCTACTTTTTAAAAAAATATATATTTTATTGATTTTCCACAGAGAGGAAGAGAGAGGGATAGAAAGTTAGAAACATCGATCAGCTGCCTCCTGCACACCCCCTACTGGGGATGTGCCCGCAACCAAGGCACATGCCCTTGACCGGAATCGAACCTGGGACCCTTGAGTCCGCAGGCCAACGCTCTATCCACTGAGCCAAACCGGTTCCGGCAATCAGGGCTACTTTTACTATCACGTCAGAAAC
The DNA here is from genome assembly GCF_951640355.1 of Cnephaeus nilssonii. Lineage (NCBI taxonomy): Eukaryota > Metazoa > Chordata > Mammalia > Chiroptera > Vespertilionidae > Cnephaeus > Cnephaeus nilssonii. The sequence goes on from NC_137090.1 coordinate 12,282,978, forward strand.
TCCCATTTCTTGTACACAAAATACACTGGATTACTCCCAATACCACTGCACGGAACAGGGAGTCACACTGCGCTACCACGTGATTCGTTTTATAATCATCCTTCCTTCCAGAGTCTCTCCCAGGCCACGGGCCCTGAATAAGCACACCGCTCATTGCACCTGCTTATTACTACTGAGTGATCGGGCAAATGGCATGCCATAGTATCACGTGTGGGGTGTTACTCAGCACACCCACATTTCTAGAAAGCCCTAGTGTCTATTACTCACGTCTCATGTGAACACGTGAGCCAGCAGGCGTGTCCTTCGTGTATTCCCCATGGCTCACTTCCAGGTGGTGCCAAAAGGCGGCAGTCCCCCAGAAACGACATGTTTGATTGGGGAAGATTATCAGACTTTCAAATAAAAACCAAGTTCAGTCTCCTATGAAAGGCAATAACAAACAAAATACACCGGACCTCATACATGTTTCATATACATATTTATATATATTTCATGTACAAAGTTACATTCCGAACCCCAGGGATTCCATAATAGAAATAAATACTGAAATACTACATTGCTAAATGAGCTTTTTGCTCATAGAAATGAAGCCTCAGCCTCCAAGAGACAGAAAGTAGGACAATCTAGAACCCATTTTTTCAGATGATAGAGGCAAGTAAAATTCTGGATAAAATATCTAAGACAAAAAACAAATTCAGAACATAAAATGGTTAAAATATATCTTCAAATATTGAGAAATGTATGACATTGATAATAACAACTTAATTTTTTAAAGAGAAAGAAAAAGACATTTTGTGTTATAAAACAGCATAACCCTGTTAGAAAAGCATTTATGATTTCCACATTTAATTCTCTCTGCTCTTCCCATGTTACACACATGATCAGTGAAGAAGAGCCCTAAATCTGGTTGAGTCCTTTGGTAACGGTCATAATACTCACAAGGAAATAAATATTCAATTCCACAGCATTTGCAAGACACGCGTTCTTTAGTACAGTTATATTATATGACAACTGTTTTGCTTTATGTTTCTAAGGCAGCCATTGCAGAGGGTCTGTTCTCAGTGCCGGAGACCTTTACAAGAAAGGAACACTACAGCAGCCGAGAGAAGACATTCTAACCTCTTCCATGCAAACGCACTTCACTGGAAAAGTTATGTGCTGCATTTGTTGTGCTCAAAACCTTGTACACTCTCAGTAAGCTGCCGCTATTAAGATATTCATTCCTATTTTAAAATTTTAGATCCACAGGAATCCGAGAAAAATGCTCTCAAAACTGAGTTCCTAGAGAATATCCTCCCTTTGCCTCAGGGAGTTCAGCCTGCCTTTGCAGTAACGGAAGTGCCAGGCTGATGGGTATGATACGGCCATTCTTGCAGATCAGCAAGGGGCGATGACCGCCGTGTCACGTGGTTCAGCCTCACATATAACCGAAGTGTAATAAAATGAGGAAATTCTCGGAATCCCTTATTTCTTCCAACAGGGGTAATTTTTCTTTTTCTTTTTTTTTACACAAGACCAACCCCAGGTACTCAAGCTTTTCTGCCCTTGCCATGCACGCTACAGGCAGTTCACACCAACTGCTTTGCTGCTTGCAAGAAGCTTACTTGTTAGCATTTTCTCCCCCAGTTACCACCCTGACCAAAGTGAACGCTACAAGAATATAAACCTGTTATGGGGGGCAGCGGGGGGGAGTCCTGGAAAGGTGGCCTAAGTTTCGGTGCCCTGAAGAAAAGTATGTAGCTTAAGCAAGAACATGATCCTTTTAATACAGTTTTTACCAAGAGTTTTTTCTTCTAGTCGTCTACAGTAGCCACAATTTTACTGTGTCCACGATGTGCTCAGAGACACATGTGACAAATGGACCCAAGGCCTCCTCCAGATCACTGATGGCATGTATTTTACAACCCACCCTAATCATGTATATGAAGCAAAGACACGGGCGTACTTTTCACAACCACCTTTACATGACAGCTCAGAAAGCCAGTCCCCGGTGACAACTGGGACGGTCTGTCTGCTTTCTCCTCTTTGATAGTCCTGGTCAGAGGTCGTTATCCAACAGGTTTGTATTTTAGAAACAGCACTTACATTCATATTTAGCTTTGCTTAAAGTAATGAGTAAAAAATGGTAAAGCACACATTTTCAAGAAGCTTGAGAGGGGAAAAACTGCAGCATAATTGTTCTTAAAAAATCATATTAAACAGGGTAGACTCTACTTTTTAAATGGGCATCGAGGGTGAAAAGATGTTGTGTCAACGTTCACTCCATGGTATCTTGGTTTGTCGTCGTGCCCTTCATCGTTTTCCTCTTTGACGATGGCATTTTAATCTTGCAAGGGCATAAAAGCTCAAATGTGTCATTTACATATAAAATATCAAGTGCAAGCGGTTCTGTAGTTTTATACAGAACAAGAGAAACGGCGTTTCTAATCAAGTGCCTCTCTCAGTCCGTTAGGCCACGTTCCATCACCAATACAGCTTTCCTCCTATTAACTGGTTAGGGCAGCCCAAGAACAATTAGTAAACAGGTAAATTTTTTACATGAAAAAAACTCAACCAACCGCCACCATCCTCTGATACAAAGAATCCAAAACAATTTCCTTTTTAAAAAATCCTCTCACTGCTGATGCCTATCTTCTAAGCCTTCTAAGTATAAACTTTCAGACATATTAGTATGAAAATGAGTGAAACTAGCCTCAAAAAAAATTTAGCATATTCAGAGAAGCAGGCCTCATAAACTTTAGAGCTCTAATAAGTCAGAAATAGGAAACATTTATTTAAATAGTGTAGTCTTAATTTCTTTAATATAAAACCCCCCCCATCTGATGAAAACAAAGTTTTTATATATCATATAAACAAGATTTTTCAGACTTGAAAGTGAAAGTTAAGTCATTTACAGTTAGCTTGTAGCCCTCTTGGGACATTAAGATAAATCCTGATAATCCACCCGATATTAATTTGTGTCAGTTTTATAATACATTGGGGGGAAACTTTACGACTGTACTTAATGGTACAGTTTCACTTATCAAGTGTTTCCATTAATTCCATTATTAGTGACAGCTAAAAAGTGACCCCATCAAATAAAGTGAGTGACATTCGCTGTGGCAGAATAAACCACATCTGGATTGCTTTCTAGAATTCACCAGTTTGTAGAAAGTAAACACTCTTTGATTTGTTCATAACATACTGAAATTGCCTATAACACTGGTGCAGTAAAACAGCTAGTTCCTGTATTATTACAGTAAGAGATTTTATAATGTAAAGTTAACAGGGGGAAATGCTCACACATTATGTGGTGAACCTTTTTCACAAAGAGAGCAGTAAAGAAAGAGGAAGGGGAAGAACCATGCCGAGGAGACGGCATGCCCGTCTCCACTGCGGCCCACGGGCTCACTCACTGCCATACATCACTTGCCACACTATCAAGTGACTCCTTTCCGCTCTGGCAACAGAAGGTTCAAGTGGAAGATCCTCTCCCAGAAGCTCTGATTCTCCACCTTCATCACCTGGTGGGTGGAGGATAAGGAAACTCAAGTTAGGCTGAGCATGGAGTGTGCAGGCCGCTGTCCATCAGACATGCTGCTCGTGGTCAGTGCATCAACAGGACACACGCAACCTGTCTGACGCCCATCGCAGAGAACACAGTGAGAGCAACGCCACGAACCGGAGTCTTACCTGCCTGACTTCTGAAAAGGGTAGTTCACTTTCCAGACCACACCTTAACCCTGAGTTCTCTGCACCATGTTGGAGACTCATCCCAATATGTCTGCATACGGCAGTTCACAGAATGGGAGCTAAGAAGGCAAAGCTGTCCAATTCTGTGTTTATCCAAAATGGCCAGTCTACATTTGTCTATTTCAAACGAAGAACTGAGACTAATAGAAGTATAAATGTGAAAGCTGGGGACAGACCCCACAAACTAAACCCAAACCACTTCCTGTCAGACAGGAAGTTGTCCGGTCACAGGGAACCGACCCCAGCACACGGACACTGACATCATCTCCTTGCAGCACTAGAGATGGCAGATTCATCACCTAATATGCTGGGTTTCCCTCCCCATGATGTTCAAGTTCAGGGTGGGTAAGGAATTGACGGTGCACAGTGGCGATGAAGAAATGCGGCTGAGACACGGACAGACTAGGGCTGTTTCCAGGAGTAGCTCAGTGAGGCTGACAAATGAGTCCTGAACAGACACTGCTCTCGGCGCACATCCAGCGGTTTTGCCGCTGCCGAGCGGGTTATTCTGGCACAGCCCAGGGACAACTCGCCTCGTGGGCCAGATTCTTCAGCAGAACCCTACACTTACACACAAGGGGCAAAGCTGTGACACTGATCTGCTAGAAGTCTGTAATGTGTCTCACCTGAACTTCAGCCGGGCAAAAGGAAACACCAATACTGTCAACTAGAAACAGTGGAAAAGAAAGACCCCTAAAAACGTGCATTTCTCTCTGTAGGCCAAGCTCTCCTTTACCCAACCCCTTGTGGCTTTTTCAAAGTAATGTCCAACTGTAGAGAGGAGCATACTTTAAAAGGCTCAAGACAAAATCCAGCCCTAGCTGGTTTGGCTCAGTGGATAGAGAGTCAACCTGCAGACTGAAGGGTCCCGGTTTTAATTCTGGTCAAGGGCACATGCCTGGGTTGCGGGCTTGATCCCCAGTGGGGGGCGTGCAGGAGGCAGTCAATCAATGATTCTCTCTCATCATTGATGTTTCTATCTCTCTTTCTCTCTCCCTTCCTCTCTGAAATAAATAGCTATACACTGAGTGGCCAGATTATTATGATCTCTGAACGCATAATAATCTGGCCGCTCAGTGTGTGTGTGAGAGTGTGTGTGAGAGTGTGTGTGTGTGTGTGTGTGTGTGTGTGTGTGTGTGTATCAGAGGCCCGGTGCATGAATTCGTGCATGGGTGGGGTGCAGCCAGCCTGGCCAGGGGGAGGGGACATGGGCGGTTGGCCGGCCTGCCTGCTGGTCGAACTCCTGGTCGAGGGGACAATTTGCATATTAGGCTTTTATTATATAGGATATACACTGAGTGGCCAGATTATTTATGTGTTCAGAGATCATAATAATATGGCCACTCAGTGTATAAAAAAAAAAGACACAATCCAATTTCTGAATTGAAATATAATTAGGTAGTTCAAAACAAATACACTTTAGTATAAAAAGAAATACAAAAAGGAAAGAAGGAAGGGTGGATGGAAGGAAAGATATAAGAAGTGCTTTTCCAAGTAAAGAATTCAAAGAAAAGCTCCTAGAAATAGTTTATCGAGTGGTTTGTGGTTTACTCTGAAAACCCAAGTCACAGAACCCAGTGGAATCAGCTCCCGGAACCACGGACTTACCCATTCGGAAGTCAATGTAGCCCTCTCCGCCGCTGACGACCAGCATGGACTTGAGGGGCGGCTGGCTGCCAGGCTCCTGTGCAGACGGCCCTGCTTTGTCGCCTGTCAGATCTGTGCCACCACCGCCGCTCTGGGGGCTGACGACCTGACCTGTTACAGGAACAAGTGGGTATTACCTACCACAGACTGCAGTGGGGAAGCATTTTTTCTGAATATTTTCAGAAACTTGAACCAAACAAGCAAGTAAATCCTAATACAACCCAAGTGCTGGGGGTGCCAGAAGCCTCTGCATGAAGAAAACATCTGGAGAGGCCCTAAGAGCCCGATCTGAAAACCTAAATGAAGCCATTCCGTACCACACCAGGCATCGGCCCCAAACTCAGCATGAAATCTGTGTGCAGCCAGGCTGGTCTTAGCAGCCTGCTTCAGACTTTTACAATCTGCATCTCTTCATCTGGGGGACAGTGGAAAGGCCTCTCCTGAGAGGGCACCTGTGCATTTGTGTAAAAGACTAAAGAAAGTCTCACCTTAAGCCTTATGAGTTTGGGTATTCCTTATTTATATTTATATTTATTTCAAATCCAGTTTTCCTTTCATACTTAAGAAAGTATATCTTATATTTTAGATTATGCAAATAAAATTATTGGTAAATGTGTCATTTGCTCTAAAGTTTAAGTTCTAAGGTAAAATCCTGGAGCATGAAATGGTATAGAGAGAAATCTTAAAAAATTATTCACATTATAATCTCTATGACATCTTCTTGGAAAGCTTTGACTGCGGGGTATGTTTTTTTCTTGGAGAATCTGCTGTCGTTTGGTCAAACTGCACAGACCATGCCTCTAGGACATAGCAGGACACAATCCTATGGTGCAACACACTTTTAAAAAAGAAATGTATGTTGAAGGTGGATAGGATAGTTTGCTTTATTCCTACAGTGTCTCATTCATGCAATACTCAATGATGCTCTGGAAGAAATCAGGCCTGCTAGAGAAAACTACTACAGACTGGTTAGTTCTGACACAGAAGCAAGAGCACAGAGGTATGATACTAGGGCCAACCTGAAGGTTTAATCCTTAGGGCCAACTGGTCAACAATGTTGCCAATTCTACTTCCAGATTTATACCCAACAGGAAAGTCTTTCCCATATACTATTTTTAATAGTGGGGAGGGGGGAGGAAGGCAGAAAAGATCTAGAGGTCCATCAATAGGAGAATGGAGCACATTTATTCAGATATTAGAACCATAGTTAATTGAATAAACTAGATTTTTATGCATAAACATAACAAATCTCAAAATGAGAAGCTGCAAAAACTATATATTAACTAACATTTAAGTTAACTTCAAAACCACAAAAATACTACGTATTGTTTACAGATATGTCAAATATAGTAAAAGTCTAAAAACACGGGCGGGATAATGGTTACAGATGAAGAAAAAAGGGGAAGGGAATGGGACTAGAGGAATATAAAAGAGGCTCGAAGGGGACTCTGAGACATATTTTTTCTTTCTTTAAGAAAGCAAGAAAACACTATTTGCAGCAGATCCATTTCTAGGGACTTATCCTAAGGAAATAACTATACAAATACAAGATGTTTCAGGAGGCTCATTACTATGCTGCTAAGAACACTGAGTAACCAGAGTACCATGTACCAGCCCTGCACTATGTACACTAATCACCTAATCTTTGTTTGGAACACCTTGGGGGAAAAAAGTGTGATGGTTAATTTTATGTGTCAACCTGGCTATGCTATGGTGCCAAGATATTTGGTCAAACGTCGGTCTAGATATTGCTGTGAAGGTATGGCTAACATTTAAGTCAGCGGACTCTGAGTAAAGCAGATTACTCTCCATAAGGTTGGTGGGCCTCCTCTCTTAAGTTGCTGATCTTAAGAGAAAAAGATAGTACCCCAAGGAAGAGGGAATTCTGTCTCCAGAATGCTTTGTACTCAAGCTGTAATATTAACGCTTTTCTGGGTCTCCAATATGTCAGCTGCCCTGCAGATTTCAAATATATCAGCCTTCATAATCACATGAGCCAATTTCTTAAAATAAAATAAAATATCTACACTTCCCCTCTCTCCCCCTTCCTCTTCTTTCTCTCTCATACCCCCGCCCCCTCCCCCCCCCCCCGGTTGGTTCTGTTTCTCTGAAGAACCCTAATAAATACACTAAAACACTATGTCCAACGTGACACAGTGAGTTGGTGTGGTCAAGTCATATTTAAAATCTGTCTAACTCTTAAACTAGTCTCTTAAGGGGGAAAATTCAAAACATGGACCCTGCTTACAGGTGGTCAGCAACACCATTTAGTATTCCCAATGGGCAGAAGGCTTTCCATTGGGCATCACACTGTTACCTTTCATATCTCATGCACTTTACAGTCCCCAAAGCACTTTCATTAGTTTTCACAACAAATGAGGCCAGCAAGGAGCAGATACTAAAATCATGTCCCTGTAAGAAGATGAGGAAGTGAGTCTGAGGTTAAGCAACTTGCTCAAAGCGACCGGCGAGGGGCGAGGCGGAGGCCCCGACTCCCGAGCCCCTAGTCCACTGCTCTGGCCGCAGCACTGACAACGGGGCCAGAGCACCTGCCGCCTGTCCTCCTGCACCGAGCCTGATGACAGGGGCTTCGTTCTAGCCATCTCCTTTACTAGGCCAAGACCGTTTTTGGTATTCTGTGGTGATAAAATAATACACGGCTTTAAAGAGTAAGCAGGTTCGTTGCTTAAATAAAAATCAAGTAGTCTTTTTTGGGGGGTGGAGGAGATTCCAAAACAATTTCATTAAATAGCCCTACAGTGCTTTATTCTTACCTCCACTGTAGAACTTCTCATATATATTAGTGAAATGATCTGTAATTCTAGTACTTAGTGTTTGAGCGGGTAGTGGAATTAGGGACAAAAGAGAGACACTGACATACACCTTCTCAGCAGGATAATCAGCCTCACCTGGGACTGCCACGAAGAATTTCACAGCATCCCGATGCCCATGGAAGCACAGCTGAGCATGTGCCATTGAACAATAGGGTATAAACGTCCCTGGAGTCACTTTATCGCTGTTTTCATCACCATACACGCGGATCACACTTCCAGGGCGATTTCCTGGTGCTCCTGAGGTTTTATTTGCTGCAACAGAAAAACCAAATATCAACTATTTTCCCCTAGAAAATTGTAATGATGCAAAAGGTTACTGGTTAATCCTTATGACAGATATTATCTAAAAGCTACAGCCAGCTGAGATAAAACAAAGGCAGCAATGCCAAATCAAGACAAAGCTGGAAGAGGAGAGAGAGCATGCTAGTTATTTTTAAGTACCTCAGTAAATGGAGCAGGGGATTTTGCCAGTCTAGCAATAACTAAGCTCACTTTTTCAACACATCTAGTAATTTTTAAAAAATCATTTTAGTTAACAAAAGAAAACATATTTGAATCTTAGGAATATCTGTTTTGTTTTGTTTTTAATCCTCATTTTAGAAAACTAACCAGTACATAGCTAAAAGTAAATGGGCATATTTTAAAATAAAATTTTTATAGTTTATCTTCTATTTTTCTCCTCTGTGGTAAGAATATCTCCCTTGAGGGAGTGGTAAAAAGCTGTGCTTAAAAGGACTCACCCACTACAATACAGTCACTTTTACTGACACCAGACCAATGATTTGCTGGATTGTTTTAGAATGACCAGACTCACAAAACATCCCCATTCCATGGGCTAGTAAGTGAATGAAAGAAACATAACTGGTAACAAGAGTAAACAATGTAGATTAATGACAGTTTTAAGAGATGTTTCGTGTTTTTATTGGAAAGGAAAAAGTCTGAAAAGGAAGTTCAGCTGCAACAAAAGATGGTAAACAGACTAAGCTGCTGAGCAGTAGTTTGGTGGCCATGTAACAGACGTCAAAAACAAAAACAAAACACCTGCTGCGATGCAGTGACTGCCAGTGGGTGACATTGAGAACATTCAGAGGCATCTAGAGGCGTGAGACAGCCTCACAGTGGCTATGGGAAGCCAGGAGGAAGAGTGGGGAGGGGGATCAGGATCTGCACTTACCCCTCAGCCCCAGTAAACGTCCCTGGTGGAGGATTACAGCTACAGCGAGAGGAGGAAAGGGGACATGGAGAGGTGCATGACAGGGGGAGAAGAATTACTATAAGCCACCACGCTCGGCGTCTCCTATCTGGTAACTTGGTGCCCGAAGCGCCAACCAAATCCAACTTGGTATAATACCAAGTAACACTCAAAAGTTCTTAACCAAAGCCTCGCTCTACAATTTCTCTGCCCAAAAAATACAATTTGATTCACTGTGATTTTGTTTTTCTCAATCATAAAGCAATTGCAGTGTTTTATAAGAACTTAATTAATGGGGAGCATTTCCTAAATGCTAGTATTTCCCCTTTTTCATCAAGAAAGCCTGTTCAAAATAACAGTGCCAAAATGGAACTCTCTTTTATAAAGAGCTGAAATGAAATATCCTAGGATCTCTTAGGATATAAGTGGTCTAAGCATGTAGATTTTTAAGTAACTGATTAAGAACGTAGGTTCTTTAAGGCTCCAGATACACCACCTTCCAGCCCTCCTTCCTTCCCCTGAAAAAAGGTAGGGCCATTCTGAGGTGTTTCCTTATTAACTTATCTTATGGACTTATGGCACTTGTTTCCAAACCATTCCCTGCCTGTGACTTTTGCAACAAAAAACACTTATTTAATGAATGATCAATGTAATGAAACATAATGAGAGAAACACACAATGTACATTTTGTTCATAAAAATAATAATGGAACATAATATAAAAAACATACAATGTACATTTTGTTCACATTCTTTTCAAATACAGGGTAGATGACTTGTCTCCAGCATAAGGAAGGGCTTGCTGACCTCCTGAGAAACTTCCCCCGTGACTTTTTCTAAACCAAACAGAATCTCCTAAACTAACTGCCAGGGAGACATGAAAAACTAGAATGAATACTAGTAGTGTTTCTGGATACTGGTATGAAAAGCAGAAAGAAAAATGGACTCTGACCTTTATTTAAGAGGAAACAGGCGCTGGCTAGTGTGGTTCAGTGGTTGGAGTGTCAGCTCACACACCAAAGGGTCGTGGGTTCGATTCCCAGTCAAGGGCATATACCTGGATTGCAGGTTTGATGCCTGTCCCCAGTCAGGGCCCGTGAAGGAGGCAGCTAATTGATGTGTCTCTCACATCAATGTTTCTGTCTCTCCCCCTTCCTCTCTCTCTCTCTAAAGAAAAAAAAAGAGAAAATAGGACTGTTACTCCTGAATTGCGAAAAAGTGCCTCTCAGAATGAACTGTTACTTGCTGCAGTTCATAAGTTTCCATGGAAAGAGTGAAGGAACAATAGTTGGATCTTTGCCACCAGCTTGATTTTCTGAATTACCACCGAGCTGCCAATACCAGAGCAATTCCTTCTGCCTGAATTCTGAACAGGACCGCTCCCTGCAGCTCTCCGATCTGCACTGTGACAGTTTGGTGAGTGAAAATATACTTACTTTCTGTCAGTGGGATGGAGATAATGACACCGTTTCCCGTGCCCACCCACAAACGATTGCAGGACACCATGAGAGCTGTGATCCTCACAAAGGAGAAGCCCAGTTTTCCGGTACCTGCACAGAGGGGGGAACATTTCATTAAGAAGCTGGAGCAGATGATGTCCGAGATGCTAGGTCCCTCAGAGCAGTGGGTGAATAGGAGAGAAAACTCTCCTTTGGCTTTCATGCCTAATGGGAACAGAAAATTCTAAACGTGGCTGCCATCACATTATCATTTAGAAGGAAGATACTGTGGCGCAGGAAATATGACACAGGATTTAATTAGGGAGCTGCAAAACCAAACCAAAACAAAAAACCCTCAATAAAAACAGTGTTTACTAAATTGGGAAATTAAATGTCCATATTTATAAGCTGAAAGAGTTCTGGTTTGCCTTAAATTTCTTTGTATAGATGAAAACAATTTTTGTGAACAAAACCTACACTCTTCTTATTCAATGGCAGTTTAGAAATTTTAGGAAACCACAGGCATATAATTTAAGGAGAATCAATGCACTTGGTTATTTCAAGAGAGTTTTTACAACTGACTTTATTTTCTGGGATTTGAGGGGCAAAATTATTAAACAGATAATGCATTTAAAACAAACAGCATTTAGTCACTCATATTCTACTTGTAAGAACTGAAGAGTATGATCACAGAATCATGTTAGGAATATTAACTTTATTCAGAAATAGTCTTAGAATCTTCATAGTCTAACCCTATGGTCAAAGTCCACCCCTGAAATTAGTTTGTGCCTATGTGTACACAGGCCTGATTCCCGGGAGGGTACCTAGCTATCACCAGGCTTTCTGAGGACAAAGGCCCTAAAAAGGTTAAAAACCACTGGTGCAGCTCAACCTCTCTTCATAAAGGAATCCTTAATGAACGACATCTCTAACAGTCACCCAGCTCTGCATTAGGAGCTGAGGGTACAGCAGGGAGCAGGCCAGAAGTGGTCCCTGCCCTTCATGCGTTTAGGGTCTGTGGGAGAGAGAGGCAGGAGACAGGAATCACGTAATAGCAGTGCAACCACAATAATGAGGAGCCCATGAAGAAAAAGTATAAGATGACCTAAACCAAAGTGGGAGACAAGAAAAGGTCTCTTCTGGGTGTGACACCTAAGCCATGGTCTGAAGACCAATAAAAAGGGACCAAGAAGGACTTCTCAGACAGAGGATACAGTGCATGGGAGGCCCTGAAATGAGAAGGAACTTGTGGAGGTTGAGTCGGTGTGGGTAGAACAGAGTGAGTGAGGAGAGTGGTCCAGGCCACTTACATTCCTCTGCTCATGTCACTTCACCTAAAGGCAGTAATATTCTAAAATTACGTGGAGTGGGGATAATGCATCCTGGTTCCTATGCAGGGCACAGACTGGAGTGGAAAGAGGGAGCCCAGTGAGGAGGCTCAGGTGATCCAGGCAGGAAAGGATGGCCCTGGCCTACAGGGACAGGGGGAGAGATACGAAGTAATTGCTTGAAGATATTTTGGGGCAGACTTGACAGCTCCCACAGGGTAGATGGAGTGTCTGCCTGACACCTTCAGTAATAAGAGCTCACTAACCTCAGGCAACTTATTCACTGGTTCTACCCAGCATATGAGAACATTTAAAAATAAAACACTTTATTTAACTGACAGAAATAAAACACTTGGGAAGCTTACCTAACATTTTGCTGACATAAGGCTCAATGTCCACATCCTGTAGATGTTGATAAGTGTGCGCATGATAGAGACGGAGTGTGGAATCCAAACGAATGGAGACCCACACACCGTCACCTACCCACGCAAGCTGCCGCACCTGGCTCTCCTTCCTGGGGTGTGCATCAAATGATTTCTAGGAAAGATTGTTCAATCACAATGTTACTTTTAATATGTAGGAGTTTGTGTTTAAAAACTGCTAATTTGTACAAAATTTGGAAGAATATATATTAAAAGAGGAGCCTAAATAGTGTTCACTAAATATGATCATAGCTTTTATCCCAGACTTCAAAAGAAAAAGAAAAACAAAGAACTGAAGGATGCTGGATTTTAACACTGTACAGGTTATCGACTTATGGAAGTAATACTGGCACATCCATGTTATGTGTCAGTGTTCAACAAAAAGACTGAATTTGATCTCAAGATTTTGTTGGATTGCAGAGAAATTACATGAAGATCCTATTTATAACTAAACAAAAAGGAGCCTGCATTGTTGTGTGTGTGTGTATATACGCATGTATATACACACGTATATCTGCATGTAAGAAACAGATCTGAAAAATAAACACCAAATGGTTAACTTTAGGACTTTTAGGTAAAGGACAAAGGGAGAAGGAGACCTTCCACCTTAAAATTTTCCAGGTTTAAGTTGTCTTAAAAAGAAAAAATTACATCTGGTTGCAAAACTTTTTTAAAGAAAGCAATGCTAAGAGGTCCTCCTTCCCCTCTACCCGTACATAATTAAACAAATCCAGAACCATATATTCAAACACATATGCACTTATGGATACTCAGACACATTATTTCAACATTTGTGTTAATCTTCTTCCTTCAAAAAGAACTCAACACTTTCCATTCTCATAGTCAAAAGTGGCAAGATGTCATCAATTATCATTAAAACACACAGATTCAGAAAATAGTTTCTAAAGAAGCTGAACATAATTAGTCTTAGAATCTTCAGGAAATAGAAATTCAGTACGCAGAGAAAACATAGGTTAACTTGCCTCGATTTTCATGGCCTTTGGCTGAACCACATAGATTTTGTTCCGATAGCCACACCAGACTTTGTCATGTACCACAGTCATGCATCGGATGGAATGGTGTGGCCGCCCCAGATCTAACAGGTGATAGTTTGACAAATCCCACTGCCCATCTTTAAAATAAGAAATAGATTACTAGTTAATGTATACCACCTTTTACTAAATTTTAACACAAGAAACATTCTATCAGGGTGTATAATTAATTTTATTCATGAAGCACCCACAAATACCATGTATTCAGTATATCCCTTATTTGCAGAAACTGAGTTCTTTTATTTTATAAACTACTGACCACTTGGAAGATAACTCAAAGCTCATCCGGTCCAACCTGCCACTCAACACCTGGACCTCCATGCTCTCAACAGTAGTGATATGATAAATCAGTTATAAGTTACCTGTTTATAATAATACCAGAGGCCTGGTTCATGAATTCGTGCATGGGTAGGGTTCCTTGGCCTAGCTGGCGATCGGAGCCAATCAGGCCAGCCGGCAGGGGAGAGGGACAGCGGGAGGTATGCCGGCCACAGGAGGTTGGCTGTGGGAGCACACTGACCACCAGGGGGCAGCTCCTGTGTTGAGCGTCTGCCCCCTGGTGGTCAGTGCACGTCATAGCAACCGGTCGACTGGTTGTAAGAATCGCTTAGGCTTTTATATATATATACACCGTATTTTCTGGCATATAAGACAACTTTTTAACCCAGGAAAATCTTATACGCCCAGTCGTCTTATACGCTGGAAAATATGGTAATTGGGTTTTTTTTTGCTATACTGATGGATGAGAGATGATAGTACCGTATTTTCCGGCGTATAAGACGACTGGGCGTATAAGATTTTCCTGGGTTAAAGAGTCGTCTTATACGCCGGAAAATACGGTATATAGATTTTAAGAATGAGAAGGGATTAAAATTATTAGGGGGATAACATATCTCACTCACTTGCATTCTGATATATTTTCTTGTGTAGAAGTCAAGGGCAACTTTAGGAATCATGTATCCTATAATTTTAATGATGACAGAATACAAATGAGAGCCAATGCCGGAAGCTTGCTCTGCTTGAACAATTTCAGTGAAAGAAAACACACTGCCTCACAAAGCAGCTGTTCCATTTTCAAAAAGCTGTATCTGTCAACAAAATACTCCCCATACCTGGCTAAAGTCTGCCTCCTCATATGTAATCTCCCATTAGTCTATAGTTTTGTCCAATGGAAACAGAATAAATCCAGTGCAGCTTCTGTTACTGACCCATGTCTTCTCCTTTCAAAACCAAGCATCCTTGGCACATGTCTTTGGACCCTTCAGCCTAATTCCTCTTTGTCCATCCATGTCCATTTCATACTGTCTAGCTACCAGAGTGGAACCCTATTCTAATATCTATGAGATTTATGACGTTAACTAACTCATACTGAATTTGTAGTCAACCTTTAAGGAATTCTCACTCTTACTCTTCTGAACCCAAATGTGGAACTTGTCATTTCTTTATTAAATGTACTTTGCTTGTGTTGCTCTGTCAATATAATTTTGGATTCAGTACACTAAAGCATTTACTCTTTTTTTCCTAGGTTTTTCCACTTACTGAGTGACTAAAACATTCTGCCTCAGTTTCCTCATCTATAAAATGAGGATGACAACAGAATCTTCCTCATAAGCTCTGGTGACGATTGCACTCAAAGTCTGTAAAGAACCTGAGCAAGATAAAATAGAGGCCTTTCCTTCTTTTTGTGATGTCGTCATTAACCAGCTATCTCTAGGTGCCAATCAGTTATAAAGCCACCTAAGTACTCTCACAGACCTCACATTTCTCCAAAAGATGGTGGAAACACTGTTTTAAAGGGCAAGAATATAAATAATGTAACATGAAAATCAGTAAACCTTATCCAATTAAAAATTATTTTAAACTAGACGCCCGGTGCATGAAATTTGTGCACTGGGGTGGGGGGGGGGGAGAGACTCCCCTAAGCCCAGTCTGCACCCTCTCACAGTCCAGGACCCCTTGCTCCTTACCACCTGCCTGCTCGCTGCTCCTTCCTTAGCACTGCCACAGAGGTGGGAGAGGCTCCCGCCACTGCCACTACGCTCACGGTGAGCGTGAGCCCGGCTTCCCCTATGGGAGCGTACAGACCACCAGGGGGCAGCTCCTGCATTGAGTGTCTGCCCCCTGGTGGTCAGTGCACATCACCGTGACCGGTTGTTCTGCTGTAATGGTCACTTAAGACTTTTATTATATAGATACTTACCAAATGTAAGTAGATGCAAATTATTTTTTAAATACTGGACAAAGGAAAATTATCCTCTCACTAAATTTCTCCCAATTGAATAAGTACATGAATGAAAAGCCAGCACCTCCGTATCACATTATATAAGAGGACCATGAAATGTTAAAACTGCTTGCTTAGTATAGTAAACATATTTTCACTGAGATATACTATAAATGTATACCTCCAACCAGGCACTACATATTTACTGCTGTCACACATTGTTAGTATTTGGTTTAAACCTTTATTCTTTCTCCTATTAAGCATCACTTATTTAAAGCATAAAAAACCAATCTGTTCAAAAATGCTTTTGCAATGCAACAAGTGAGTACACTTGTTATCTATTCATAACAACTCACCAACTCCTCTGTGAAAGATAGCAAGGGTGCCATCTGCCAGGGCCACTAACACAATTCCTTTCACGTGTCTGCAAACAGGAAAGAGGATTTCAGAACTCTCCATCAGGAATACAGAAGGGACCACATGATACTGAACTAGTTCAGAGGCTCTCAGAGGGCCAGTACATGATAAATGAGGAGCTCACATCAGAAGCTAAATGAACACACCCTCTTCTTCATTGAGAGAGCTGTGCTATAAAAATGTCAGCTGAACTAGATAAACAGCATATGTGGTGACCCAGATGTTCACGATGGGGCACAAACTCCTCTTCTCATCACAGGCTGTTGACAAAAGGTCCCCAGACCAGAGACACACACCTCGAGTAGAACTAACAGAGGCAGCTCTATCAGTTAAGAGACAAACTGATTTTTGATCGTCAACACATAGAAAGGACTAGTAAAATGATTAGTCAACATATTCACAGAGTATAAAGAATATTCTAAAACAAATATATATTCACAGGTATTAACTGGTTTCTCCCACAGAGCACTAGAGAACTCATAGCATGATGAGGTATCAACCTGGCAAATTTTTCTATTTTACTTTCTAGTTTCATCTCACTCAACTTCTCTAATTCTATAAAGAAGGTAAAAATAATCTGGATATTGATTTAGTCATGAAATACATGTTAGCTTTAATAGTCTTAAAATCTAGTTTAAACCAAGATATAGTATTTTTAAAAGAAAGAATTTCTAAAATAAAACTTACACAATACTGAGAATCGAATCTTTAAGTTTAATAGAATGGAGACATTTCCTCCACTGGGCTACAGATGAATGGACATACAAACTGCAAGAACAAAATCAAGACTGGTAAGGCATAGAGAACATCAAGTCATTGCTTATGTCTAATAATAACCACAAAGTTCCTTCAGGAGGAAAGAGGAATAACATACACATTTTAGGGGAAAAAATGAGAGTATGGGTAGGCCTAAAGCAGAGAAATAGCTGCTTAAGCAAACAGAAACATATGAAGAATAAAAGCCAGAACTAGAATGCATTGTCAGTTTCAGGCTACCCCACACTTCAGAATCCTTGGCAAAATCTTTTTTAAAAAACAATCATCCTTTTCTACTAGACTGAACTACAAATGTGTGAAGACAGTGGTTTACATACGGCAGAGGCACTCCAAAGCCTGCAGGACACACCAGCCCTCCACCCGCCTTAGTACAGTTCATAAGCTAAAATGGTTTTACATGGTTGGGAAAAATCAAAGAGTATTTCATGACACGAGATTTATATTTATGCAACTCACACTTCTGTGTCCATAGGTAAAGTTTTATTGGAACACAGTCCCACTAACCCACTTACATGTTGTCAAAGTAATGGCTGCTTTTGCACCACAAAGCAGAGCTGTGAAGTTGCAACAGAGATCGTATGGCTACAAAGCCTAACATATTTCTTATCTGACCCTTCATGGAAAAAGTCTGCCCGTCCTTCATTTTATAGTATTAGACCACTATGAAAAAGATGCACTAGTGACCTTGCTTAACCTTAGGAAAGTATAATTTTGTAAGACCACCCCCCACACACACCACTAGAAAGTGAACAGATCATGTAATAATGTTTGTTATCACCTGCTAAGCTTTCAGACTGATCTGTCTGGTTTTCCTAGTAACTCTACTGAAAAGTTATGTTTGGATTTGGGTCTTCCTGCAGCCAAATACATTAGTTTAATCCTACATAAATCTCCTATATATGCATCAATAATTCTCTGTCACTGTGCTATTCAGGATCTTCTATTTCTGGATCACTCAGATTTTAAAATTTTATTAACCTCTTCTTCCAAGAATATTATATAAAGGGGACACCATGACAGAGAAACATGTGGTTTACCATTCAGAACCAATGCAAGTCCAGTTTATGAGACTGTTGCAATATAACCTTACAATTTATGTGTATATAAAATTCTTTGCTTTAATGTGTACTTTTTGTTTATACTTACGTGTACCACATTTTATGTATCTTTAGTTTCTAAAGGAAAGGTAAAAGACTAAAGATACTGATATTAAAAGAGTTGGCACCTACCAGCCATTCTGAGCTCCTAGCCACATAGTTGGTAAAAGGCTACTCATTTTCTGGGCTTCTTCTCTCACCAGGTCTTGTTCATTTGGCAACACTGATATTTGATCTTTATATGCATCTGAGTCATTACTAGGAAAGGTGGGACAAAAGGAAAAAAAGCTGAGTGTGCTCAGTTAGTTTTCAGGGATTGGGCATTTCTATACTTTAGTGTACAGTTTAAGAAAAAAAATCAAACACTAAAATTCCAGAAAAGCCAAAGTTAAATGCTTACGTTAAATATTTCAACAATTGTACCAGAAGAAAATTAACATACTAGTAGGACCAAGTTGCAAACATGGAGTTAAGAAATGGTAATGAAATATAGCAGTTAATATCCAGACTATAATTATGCCTATCCCTTATAGTTATTTTGAACTTTATCAGTTTCTTCTTAAAGGAGAAAACAGGAAGAGATGGTTTTTTTAAAAAACCACACACATACACAGAAAGGAGGGTAAAATATAAAGAATTTTCTAAAATCCTATATGATAAAAGCCTAATATGCAAGTTGACAGAACGGCGGAACGACTGGTCGCTATGATGCGCACTGACCACCAGGGGGCAGACG
This sequence comes from Cnephaeus nilssonii, assembly GCF_951640355.1. Lineage (NCBI taxonomy): Eukaryota > Metazoa > Chordata > Mammalia > Chiroptera > Vespertilionidae > Cnephaeus > Cnephaeus nilssonii. The sequence goes on from NC_137090.1 coordinate 12,301,871, forward strand.
CTCAATGCAGGAGCTACCCTCAGCCTGCAGGCCCCAGGCCAGCCAAGGCGGGTACCACCGGTCGCCCCACACACCGGCCCTGATCACCGGCCAGGCCTAGGGATTCAACCCATGCATGAATTTCATGCACTGGGCCTCTAGTAAATTAATAAGCTTGCATTTACTCCCAAGCCTTCTTTCTTTTAGATTGCCACATATATAATAAAGAGATATAACTGGATTATCAAATTTAACACAAATAAATGTACTAATTCTAAAAAGATGACTATTCTCTTTTTAAATTTACTTTTAGAGAGAGGGAAGGAGAGGAAGAGAGAGATTGATGTTAGAGCAAAACATCGATCTGCTGTCTCCCGCACGCCCCCTATCAGGGATCAAGCCCACATCCCAGCATGTGTCCTGCCTGGAAGTCAAACTGGCAACCTTTCGGTGCACAGGTTGATGCCCAATCGAGAACCAGGGCATGACTTTATTCTTAAACTGACAATTAAATGTTAAGGTATTTAATTGTTCTATATACTAAGAGGGAAAATACTAAATTGTGAAAAAAATCCAGTTTAGATAAACCCCTATCTGCAAGACCTAGAGTAGGCAAGAAAGAAAATTAAAGAATTCACGAAATGGACCTAGATTAACCAACCTTTTAAAGAAAGAGCCTAAAACAAATTGTCTTTTAATAAAATGTTTTCCAGAGAACTAAATTCAAAAAGGTCATCCAAGCCCACATGGGAAATTGAAACAATGGCCAATTTCACTGCTGACTAGAGTGGGAGTGAGAGTAGGGGTGGGGATGAAAATAGCAAGAATTATTAATAGAATGGAAGACAGTGAATACAATTAAAAAAAAAATCATTCTAGAGGAGAAAATGACCAGAAAAATTTTAACTAATATATTTTATAGACAAGACTTTTTTTCATAAATTGGAAGGAAAAGAGAGCAAATGGGGGTGGGGGTGGGGGGGCGGTATCCAAAGACAATGAAGAGGAAGGAATAAATGACATAGTGGCAGTAAGTAATGGCATCTAAGTTGCCACAACAATACCAATTAGTGGGAATATTTTGGCTGTTTGAGGTTATTTTGGTTCCTTGTGTGTGTGCACTGATGTGGTTTCCTAAGTTATTGATCCATTTGAATACCTTGACTGATACACTGGTGAGAGGTCTTCTGGGATTTGAACTCCCAAAGGATCTGTAAAGACGTGCTCTGTGTACACGCCCGTTTGGGAGACATCCGTGTTGTCTTCAGCTGACCCTGCATTGCCTTCTGTGGCTTCAGTGGCTTCTTCTGCCGTTGGAACATTTTCATCAATCTCACCACTTTCTGCTTCCTTTTCTAAAAAATAAATAAAACATGCTAACCATTCTGAGTTTGAACTTTTCTACCAATAACTTCCTTGTACAAACCCTTGCTACAGTATTCCACTCCCCCCTCTGCACTATATCCTGACATTGAGAATTCATAATTTCATTTAACAATCATTGCAGCATCTTCTTTTATGTTCTTCCATTCTTATTACTTTAAGATCTACAATAAGTCCATTGTGAGGCATCTGGAGTAGGCTCTGGTGCTATACAGATGGTATGTAAGGAGGATGGCTATACCTGGTGGTTTTTCTGTCACTGGAGAAGCACCGTTGGTACTAGGGGGAGTGGCACCTGCTGTCACACCTTCTGCAGAACAACCAACCACTGTGATGCCTCCCAACAGGCTGTCTGTCTCTGCTGAGCTATTGCTTGTCATGCTTCCAGATAAAGATGCTTTGTCTACCTGTCCAGATTCTGAAAGCTCTTCTCCTGCGGGGTAGTCTGTTTCTCGTGCTCCTAAAAACACAAGATAAACCTTCTTTTAATGCTAAGTAAACTCATAACTAGCTTTTTCTCCATAAAAGCAACTATGGGTTTTAAATAAGAGTGTATAGGTAAAGACAAATAGTTATTTGAATATACTGCCAAAGATAGCTTTAAAATGTTTTTAAACTAACCTTCACAAAATGGAAAGCAGCTTAAAAATTTAAGATAATACTTCTAGTAATGCAAGCAAAAGAAAACATGAAAATGTCAGAAATTATGCTTCTGCTCTTAATATGAGCTCCTAGGCAGCCACCTAATGAGGTTAAAACCAATGAAATCTAAATGTATGTAAATTATATTTGCTATTTGAAATATGGACTTCTGCCTACCACTATTAAAAATTAATCACCCTAAATGTACACAGTGCCTTAAGTATTAGTAACACATTTAAAAACTAAACATTTGCAATATAAAGATAAACCTCTTCAGTGTTTTTTAATTTAGAAAGCTGTTTTTATTCATATCTCATTAAAAATTTTTTATTGTCGTCAAATACACACATATGCATAAAATTTGCCATCTTAACCTTTTAAAAATATTTTTATTGATTTCAGAGAGGAAGGGAGAGGGAGAGATAGAAACATCAATGATGAGAGGGAATCATTGATTGGCTGTCTCCTGCACGCCCCCTACTGGGGACTGAGCTTGCAACCCAGGCATGTGCCCTTGACCAGAATCGAACCCGGGACCCTTGAGTCCACAGGCCAACGCTCTATACACTGAACTAAACTGCCTTCACCATTTTTAAACATACAATGCAAATGTCATTTGTAATGCTGTATAGTCATCAAAACTATTCATGTCTAAAACTCTCCCATCACCCCAAACAGAAAATCTGTACCAATTAAATAATAATTCGGTTCCCCAACCCCACCCCTGCCTGCCCCTGTAATCAACTTCTGTCTTCTTGAATTTGCCTTGTCCAGATAGCTCACATAAGTGGGATCATATAATATTTGTCCTCTGTGTCCGATTTATTTTACTTAGCATAATGTTTCTAAGGTTAATCCATGTTGTAGCATGTATGAAAATTTCATTCCTTTTTATATAATATTCCACTGGGTAGATATATCACAAACCTATTTCATTTTTAAACCAATGTATTTAACATCATATAAGATTTAATCTAAAACTTTAGAAAGCTTTCCCTACTAATAAATCTAAATAATCCCTTGTGCTCTGCCTTCCAGTCATCATCTAATATTAGCACTATTTTATTTTCTTCACACCGTCTGAAAATATCAGGTTTAGTCATTTGTTCCCAGCTTATTTTTGGTCTTCCCAAGTAGAACACAACTCCCTGAAGGGGTGCATGACTATATCTCCAGTCGAATTAGGGCCTGCAAAGGAGGTGCTGAAGGTGGGAAGACAGGGGCACAGCTCACTCTTACCTGGTACACTTGCTATACACAGGACGTGCGAGTTGCAAACAGTGAAACTGTCTAGAATGTTGCCTGGTTGAACAGCATCAATAATAATCACTTTTGTAGCTGCATGAGTGCTAGTACAGATCCAGACTAGACTAGATAATTCTTCTTGATTTTTTAACTCCTTCTGCTGTTCCTGCAGAAACAAAGTAAAGAAATGAATATTTAAAATTAAATATGTGCAAACAGTCAAAAAGCTGTGCCCTTGCAAACAGTCAAGGGCAACACTATTTCAAGTTTACTTCCAGATTATTTGGAAGGCTGAAAATACAGCTGTCTTTTCACATTAATCAGCACATAAGAACTAGCAGGTAAAGCAGATCAGTGACAAAATCTCGACTGTGACAGTTGTTACATACTTGCACACATCTGTCCAAACTCTGGACTATAAACATTTCAAGTATACACTTTATTGAGTGTAACATATACCTCAATAAAACTGATTTTGAGGAAGAAGCAAGGGCATAGTAATCCCAACTAGAAGTTAAAACCAGAAGTAAGTTTTGGGCCAAAGAGCTAAACTAATAGTCTCAGGCACCAGGAGCCAAGCGTTCGTACACACACTTACCTTCAGTTCCTGATCAAGCTTGTCTAAACTACTCTGAGATGCACTCCGCTGCTGACTGCCTTCTGCATCCAAACCAGCAACATCCTTGTAAAATACACTAGCTCCAACAACAGAACCGCCATCTCTGGTCTTCCCACCAGATAAATTGACTCCAACAGCACACCACAGCTTTTAGAGTTCAAAAATAAAAAAGTATTAATTCACTTTTTCTCTAAAAATGTTTAGAATTTTTCACATTTTCTTTAAAATTCTAATGATTATAAACATAGGTCTTTAATATTCAAAGTATCCCAGTCTAAAATTACAAAATAAAAAATCTGATCCACAAAAGTAGGATTTAACAATTTTGTTTAGAAAAAAAATCCACCCAGATTTTAAGAAGTAGCTCCTTTAACTTCAAAACTTATTTACCTTCATTGATGTATCTTTTTCATCTAGAGGCCTGAGACAGACAGGCACAGGTAAATTTTTCATCTTATTTTCCCCTTGACCATTGGTTACCTAATAATTTGGGAGGGGAGAGAAAGACACATGAGTTAGCTTTATAATTCTTATTTGAAAAAATGAAAAAAATGAAGTGGCAATTAGGCAAAATAAACAAGATGCTATGAAATATCAGAAGACAGACTAATTCACGTATGTGGGGGAGTGGGGGAGAGAGGGAGGGAGGGAGGGGGAGAGGGAAAGAGGGAGAGAGGGAGAGAGGGAGAGAGGGAGAGAGGGAGAGAGAGAGAGAGAGAGAGAGAGAGAGAGAGAGAGAGAGAGAGAGAGAGTGTGTGTGTGTAAGCATGTGTTGAGTTTTTTTGGGGAACAGGCAATATGGAGTAGACAGGTTAAGTTCTTGAACACCTGAACTGAGTTTTAAGTCTAGTGTTTGAAAGGCTCCATGCCAATGGCGTCTTAAAACATTTAAATAGATGCTGTTTTTCAAAAAATGAAATCTTCAAATATTAAAACAGAGCTGGATACATAAGTTCATGCACTCGGCCACCTCTGTTGACCTGTCTCCCTCCTTAGACTCAGAGGCATTTCTTTTGAGCTCTAGGGTGGAAAACAGCCTGAAAACCACTACCTCCAACACTTCTCTCAATGGATGCCAAGTGCAAGCAGCTTAAAATGAGCGGGTTTGGGGTGTGGTTTGATTCCTTCATGCCCATCCACACTCCTGTCCCCGGCATTTCCCACTAGATGCTCTGACGCCGCTCACACGTTACCTGTTTGTACTTCTGAGGCAGGCTCCAGCCAAAAGCCTGCACTCTTCCATCCTCCTTCTGAACATGTGCCTTCACCTGACGATACTGTTCTCTCTTTTGTTCTCTGCGTGAGGCTAAACTAGCTTCAGTTCTAAAAAGAAAAAACATTCCTTTTAAAATTAAGTGATTAACAGCTCTCCTGCTAAAAAAAGTAAAAATAACACCACAAAATTTACATGATTTCAGATTGGTTTACTTCAGACTAAGATTCCTCCTTAAAAAGTGTTATACCATAGCTGGTCTTTTCAAGTTATGCAGTGAATACAGTGTCCAAGTTTTAACAGGTTAGTAAGCAGCCTATTATATTGAACTAGAGGCCTGGTGCACAAAATTCAGCTCAGCCTGCACCCTCTCCCATCCAGGACCCGTCGGGGGATGTCTAACTGCCGGTTTAGTCCTGATCCCGGGGATCGGGCCTAAACCAGCAGTTGGACATCCCTCTCACAATCTGGGACCACTGGCTCCTAACTGCTCACCTGTCTGCCTGCCTGATCGCCCTTAAATGCCCCCCCTGCCAGCCTGATCACCCCTAACTGCCCCCCCCCCCCCGCTGGCCTGGTTGATCCTCCAACTGCTCCCCCCCCCCACCCTGGCCTGGTCTCCCTTCACTGCCCCCCTCTGCTGGCCTGGTCACCCCTCACGGCCCCCCCTGCTGGCCTGGTCACCCCCAACTGCACCCCCTGCTGGCCTGGTCGCCCTTCACTGCCCCTCTCTGCTGGCCTGGTCGCCCCTCTCTGTCCACCCTGCCAGCCTGGTCACCCCTCACTGTCCCCCTGCCGGCCTGCTCACCCCACACAGCCTGCTATTCGATTGTTTGGTCGCCCCTCACTAACCTCCCTGCTGGCCTGGTCGCCCCATGCAGCCTGCTGTTCAATCATTTTGTCGGCCCTCACTAACCCCCGCCCCCCGCCAGCCTGGTCGCCCCACGCAGCCTGCTGTTCAGTCGTTACTGTGAGAGTGTCCTGGCCAATTTGTATATTACCCTTTTATTAGTATAGATCATATTTCTATCAGGTTTCAGATTTTAGCTATATGAAAGGGAAAATTCTTAAATATTTTTGCTTCATTTTTTTGGTTCATTCAACAAATATATACTGAGAATTTTCTAATGCAGGAAATGTGCTAGATAGGAGTGACTCAAGACCAATAAATCAATATCTTCTTAGGAAGATAACATAGGTTAACTTCTGGATCCCATTTACTTGTTCCAGAAGACAAATACGCAAACTGACTTGGTAAGCTTTAGAGCTGTGCAGTAAAATACCATGAAAATAATTTGACTTTCTCTGGGCCAATTAAATTTTTGTGAGGTGACTTGGTTTCTTATAGTTAACAAATCTACCTGTGTGTCAGACACTTTACAGATACTATAACCTATATAATTTAATCCTAACACGTCTGAGATAAGTTATCATACTCATTTCACTGGGAGAGAAACTGGGGCTCTAAGAGGTTCATGTACCAAGTTCATGTACACCTAATGAGAAGCAGAGTCAGGCTGAAAAACCAAGTCCTTCTGACACTAAAGGAAAGTAATATAAGCCTTTAGCATTTCAATTAGTATTTATCAATGCTGTCATACCAGAAAAAGGAGACATTAAAAATTTCCTTCTCTTTATGAAAACAGATGCAATATTCCTAAAATGTATTGACTATAAATAATTTACTTATAATCGCCAAGTTGCAGACATAGTTTATATATAGATTTATCTGAAACTTTACAGCTGAGCTGTTAAGTGGTGAGAATATCAGAACTGTTGACTTATTGAGGGCATAACTACTAGTCTGGAAAATACTTACTCTTCACTAAGGAAGTCAAAGGCTTTGGACTTATCCCCAGGGAGCTGAGATAAGGTGCTGCTTCTTTTCTTGACAGAAGGAGTAACATGAGAGGTGGGTGCGTTATACTTCAGATTAACAGGTGGTTCAGGTTTCTTAGTAGTATTACTTGAGGAGCTAAAAAGTCGGCTAAAACTAAAAAGAAAAAAGTGAGTATGTGTATGTCTATATATGTATGACATGCACTGTAAAAAAACAATCCATCATTTCCACAAATTCCAGAGTGCTTTTACAAGGCAATGAGTTAAAAACTAGCAAAAAAAATGTTGTGGTCACACAGTGCAGCCTTAGCAATAACTCACAGCCAAATGCAGACATTCAGGAAAGAGAAACTATGCTGAGCCTGGCAGATCCCTGTTCTTTAATTAGCAGTTCCCATAACGAAAGGAAGATGCTCCGAAGTACCAGGAACTGCTCGTAATAAAGACATAAAAAGAAGATGGCCCCTTTAGCCAGCTCCTGCTTGGTGCCATGTGAGAGTGGCTGTTAAAGAGGAAGGTTATGGCTTCATGGCTTAAACAGAAGCCTAGTAACCAGTTCTAAAAATAGTCACAATAAAGTACTAGAACATACATTACCATTTTTAACACACATTTTCTTATTACACTCAACTTAAATAACTATTTTCACACCCACTCAGAAAGACCAATAGTTATATTAAATAGGAGATTCATAAAAAGGGGTAAGTATTAAGCTAACTAAACACACAGTACTTCTAGCATGAACATAATTCAAGTCCAAAATCGACATACACTACTCAAACCCCACAAACACTGAATTTCTAATCTTCGCTTTATAAAGGTTTTTACAATCACACAACCAGTGAAGCACCAGTGAAGCAGCCATTTATTAATGGAGATCCAGGTAATTATCAACTCTTAATAGTTTCCTGTTATTTTATTTAACTTAGCAGAGGATTCCATCAAATGCATAACCAAAATGATGCGGCTTACGACAGCAATATTTTTGTCCTCAAGAACAGCCTTACCGAGGTGGCACACTACATATCAAAAAGAAAAAGTTCAGTTTAGCTACATATCCCAAATTTAAGAAATGTAGGCAGGAAGGAAGGGAGGGAGGAACTGAGGAAGGGAGGAGATACTAACTCATTCTTGAAAATGAATTTTGACTGTAATCTTGTCTCAAAGTGCTATCTAATGTCTTTATGTGTTTTTAGATACTTACAACTGCCAGATGCTTGACCTTTTTTTTTCCTGCATGGCTGGATTTTCTCTTGATGCTCTACATTAAAAAAGAAAAAAGAAAGAAAAAAATGTGTTATCAGTGAAGTGTTCTAGCTGTCTAAGAACCAAGGACCAAAGAAGTTCTGCTACGGCTACAACTGAAGTAAAATACCATCCCTCCCTCAGAGCTGAGTCTATTGATAGAGACAAGATTGTTACCTGTGCTGGACAAATAACCAACATGCCTGAATGCTTAATATTTAACATTTCTTGTTAAAGATATATCCTCTACTTCTCTCCTTTTTTATCAAAACACTGCCTTGTAAATCCCTATCTACACTAATAAAAAGAGAAACATGCAAATTGACCGTCACTCTGCTACACCCACCAGCCAATCAGGAGGGAATATGCAAATCAGAAAGCAAAAGATGGCGGCCCCCCAGCTGCTCCAAGCATGGAGTGGCCGGGCAGGGCAGGAAGCCCACTATGGGGGGTTAGGGGGGAGGGCGCGAAGGGATCTACAGGAGCGGCACTCCAGCCGCAGCGAAGACGAAGACTGCAGACTCTGGAGTCTGCAACAAAGACAAAGATGGCAGACTCCAGCCTGAGCAAAGGCCTGGGTCCTGGGTGCTGGAGGAAAACCAGTGCACGAAGCCAAGGGAAGGAAGGCCTATTGCACGAATCTCTTCGTGCAACGGGCCTCTAGACTTTACATAAAGATCCGTATCACCTTATACTCCCAGCTCTCACAGAATAGCTTGCAATTTTACTGTTTCAATAGGTTATTTTTCACAGGACTAAAACTTTTCCATCACTGAAAAGATGACCAAAGAAAGGGATGAATTAGATTGGTAGGTAATTCAACAAAATTTTAGAAAATAAGGCATTTCAAACTGATTCAGTAAGATGGTAAGGATGAAAAACTCCCCTTTCTCTTTCTGTAAAAGGCTAAATAAAAACATCGTAATTCAATAGAAAAAGTTAAAAGTAAGATATCAGATACCATTTATCTTCACCTGTTGACTGCCACTTTCTAGAATTAAGAAGAGCAATGAGCAGTGGAGCCTACCATCCTGGCTGGTTTGTCCAGTGGTTAGAGCGCCAAGCCTGCGCACTGGAGGGTCTCGGGTTAAATTTCTGGTAAAGGGCACAGACCTTGGCTGTGCAGGTTTGATCTCCAGCCTCAGTTGGGGTGCATGCAGGAAGAATCAACTGATGTGTCTCTCTCACATTGACCATTTCTCTCTCCCAGCCACCCCCATCCCCTAGCTCCCTTCCACTCTCTCAAAAAAAAAAAAAAAGTCAATGGAAAAAATATCCTTGGGTGAAGATTAACAAGAACAAAAATGGAGCCTACCTATATGCCTCGGTTTTTAAAATATTTATTCAATTATTTAATATCCATTAAATGCTGGAGTTACGAACACATTTCTTAGGACTTGTACAATAAATACAGATTAGAATACTAATCTCCTTCCTTCTTGGTAGCTATACACAATTAAAATTTTAGCAAGCTGTAAATATTCTATACAGAAGAATTCTAGTACAACATTGGTAGAGGATATATAAACTACTAAATACATGATATAATCATAGGACGATAAAAGTTGGAGACTAGAAAATATGTTCATAAACTTTAAAAGAATGTGTATGTGTGTACTATTACTGGTAAATCTGATGTAATAGTCCAAACTCAAAAATGTGGGCAAATTAGGGGGTGACTACAAACTTTTCATGAGCTCTTCCTAAATTAAAGGAATACTGTAACTGAGAATCTGACCATTAGATGGCAGCATTAGAGGTGAGATTTAAGATCCAACTGACAAAGATATCAATAGAAGTGGCATTTGCATGAAGTCGGAAAGGGAGATAAAATTCAGCAAGACCATTTTATAGGAAGACACTGAGTAAAAATGACTGTTTCCTATTGGCATATGAAATGCTTGTATTTCCTGACATTACTGCAAAAGCAGTGTCAATTTCTATATTCTTCTGAGAAATGAACACCATTCCTAAGTAATAACAATTGTGTTTAAAAGGTTATAGGAACATTCTCCAAGAGCCCTTTACTGGCCCCAAAGATGCCCATTTTAATCACATGCTGTTGCCAATTCCAAGTGTTACTTTTGAAAGTCTCTCCTAGTAAAGAGAGCAAGGGGCTTGGATCCCCAAAGGAAGAGCTCTTAATTATGAATGAAGGAATTTCTAGGAAAAGCTAAAAAAAACAAAAAACAAAAACTAGAAAAATACCAGAGATACTTCTCATACAAACCGAATCATCTCTGTCCATCGAACAGCTTCCTGAAGCTCCATCAATCTCTCTTTATACTGGTTTCTCTCCATTAGAACTCGGGCCATTTCTACTCTAGTAAACCGCTTCCTCTGGGCTGTGGGAATATCACTCTGTAATGAAACAAAGACTACAGATCACTCTGAGAGCCTCTACCTGTTTTGGTATTATCTCAGACATAAGGAAATCTTCAAGCTTTTAAACATTCCTTAATTTCTAATCTAATGGATCACTTAAAATGACCTTACAAAAATAAAACCAATAGCCGAAACCGGTTTGGCTCAGTGGATAGAGCGTCGGCCTGCGGACTGAGGGGTCCCAGGTTCGATTCCGGTCAAGGGCATGTACATTGGTTGCGGGCACAACCCGGTAGGGGGTGTGCAGGAGGCAGCTGGTCGATGTTTCTCTCTCATCGATGTTTCTAGCTCTCTATCCCTCTCCCTTCCTTTCTGTAAAAAATCAATAAAAATATCTTTTAAAAATAAAATAAAATAAAACCAATAGATATAAACAATAACTTATTAACAAAAAGAGGTAGACAGTTTAATTTCTGAATATAAATACAGATATTTGAACATAAAAGAAATAAAAAATAGTGCAGATTTTAAACTCTTAACCAAAAAAGTTCATTGATGGCCCTGGCTGGGTAGCTTAGTTGGTTAGTGTCGGTTGGGTTCATAATGTTAATTATAATGTTAAGTTACTATCCATAACTTAGTTATGTTACATGTATATTTTATGTATCAAATATTGTATTAAAAAAACAAATAAGAGATTGAAGGGGCACCAACTAATTATTCTGCCCAGGACACCCAGATAGCTCAAGTCTGAAACTCAAGTAGCAAGCACCTGTTACAGGAATGATAAAATAGCTACCAACAGAATAGCCTCGTATGCTAATAATATTGGGAAGAAGCTTATTTATATTTTCGTATTGAAATATGCTGATGACATTATGGGCTAGTGGCCTAGTATTAAATGCTAGACTTCATTTTTTTCCCATCACCATTTACCACCCCCACCTGTACCCTTCTCCATCTCTACCCACTCTCTTCCCTTCATCTTTTTAGTGTTTAATGCTATTAAACAATTTTTATTATTAATTTTTCATATTTCTAAGTGAAAACTTGTAGCCAAACCAAAACCAAAAACTCAAAATGTCCCTGTTGGTCCATGAGCTTCAACATGTTCAACATGTTCAACAAGCTCATGGAGCCCCAGGGGAGGATAAGCACTTCACATGCGGCGAGAAAATTGTCTGGAAACCACGTGGGAGCAGAAGCTACCCAACTCCTGACCACAAGCATGCCTTCTGGCTTTTTTTAATCTTTATAATGCTCTATCCGAAGTTTAATTAGTAAGACTTCCCGCCAATACAAAATTGTGAAAAGAAAAAGGCCCCAAAAATGTAAACCTACATCATCGTCATCTTTTGCTTTTTGCCTTGCATCTTCAGCTTCTGCACGAGCTCTAGCAGGAAAAAACACACAAAACATGTTTGTGAGTTAAGTTCACCTTTTTAAAGAATGAAAGAGTAGGCAACAAATTTTAACCACCACTAAATGACTATTTTTGTTTCCAAACAGAGTCTTTATTTAGGACAACATTACCACAGCACTGTACAAGTGGGCGGGAGGTGGGGGGTGGGCGGCGTGGGGAGGGAACCCACATATTAAAAACGGTTGGGTGAAAGAAAAGGATGTTTCTAATTTCCTTATTAGCAATATTTGAATAGTTCTTTTCACTTTTTTTCACATCATGACAAACACAAAAATGCTAATATTCAGTAAATGGGGGACCTGCTCACAGCAGAGGCAATCAGTTGACACTTGACCCTGTCCCAGGTAGCTCCTGGTCCTTCCTGGTTTGAGAAGGGTGACGGCATCAGTCTCAGGGCTCTCCTTATAACCGGTGGAGGCTCACTGGCTAAGACTGTTAGGTTTAGAGCAACACAGCGAAACTTACTTCCTCAGCTCTTCCTCCAGTTCTTTGTTCTTTTCCTCCAGCTTCAATTTGGCTTGTTTCACAGCCTCCAACTCCCCTTGCAGCACATCTTTCTCACAGGTCAGTTCATCCACTTTTGCTATCAGATCGTTCTTCACTACATTCAAAGCATTTCTAAGAAACACATTTCAAGTGCATCGTTACAAATAAATATTCTTTCCATCTTTCAGCTTATTCTTTTGCAGACTAAAGTATACACAATCGTAAAGCTGAATAACTGAGTACTTCAAAGGCATTCTACCTGATGTCGTTTGTGGATAAATGTAGCATCCATAAGGGTACTGTTGTTAATAAGTTCTGAAGATATTACCTAGTCAATAAAGTAAAATTAATTCTTATATTTACCTTTAATAATGAGAAAAAAGTCTGCACTAGAAAAAAAATCTGCGATCTATTTTCCTTTTGGGTACAGTGGACATAGGAGTTCATTACAGATTCGGTCTGTTTTGGATATACACAAATGTTCCAACGTTGCTCTGACACAACAAATTAACAATGTAGCCCGGTGTTTTTCACAACTCAGGACCCACCCCACTAAAGAAGACGCCAATGTGTTTGAGGGCCTAAGACCCACAGACTGTACCTGAGAACCTACAATTATAGTGGGAACTCAAAATAGGTGGGCTGGGTATAGAGCAAAACATTTTTGCAGAAATATTAACAGAAAGCCTGGATAGCTGTATAGTGGAAAGATAAAAATCTCTGCAAACAAACTGAGCTATGAAAACTACTTATCCGTGAAATTAGGTCCCATGACGTGTGTGTATGTGTGTGTACACACAAACCCATATACAGAGAAGGGGAATAAGATGGGGTAGTTAGGCGGCATTAGTGCTGTGTTGAAATGGAGACATGTCATTGGCTTAGACAAGAACAAAAGTCAGCATCTTTCCCTTATTAAAACTCTATATATACTTACTTGGTTTCCAACAGTTGTGTATTTTCTAATATAAGATTCTCAACTTCGCGACCCATTCCTAGGAAAAAAAAAAAAAAGGATAAAAACTTTGAAAATAAATTTATCAAAAATTATATAACTTACAAGCTATCGTTCCAAATTTTATAAAGTTTATCTTTAGTAATCTCATTTTGTCTATAATTTAAATTGATATATCTACTTGAGTGGATTATAAAATTATAATTTTCCATCACAAAACAATGCTAAAGATTTTGCTAGTCAATTCTTCATAAACATTAGTCTGTATTTTCTCAAAATATCTCAAAAGGATCAAGACTCTTTTGCCAAACATTACAAAATGTAGCAGCATTTAGGGGGAGAAAAAGGAACAGCATTAATATGGATCAGAAGTCTTTTCCAAATCATAGGCTGGTATTTTAGGCTTTTGCCGAAAAATTAGACCTTATTCATAGAGAACAGGCAGAAACAAGGCCAACGAAAGACGAAACCCCAATGCAGATGAAACCTTACCAAAGAAATTATGTTCTTAAAGCCCATGCATTCCATGTAAAGCAAAAACAAAGAACAAGAAACGTTTTGTATAAGAAACAACATGAAAATAGATTGTTAATCTGTAAAGTTTTATGCATGATATGAAAACCATCTGGAATCACAATGCCATGATTAAATGCATAATGATGTGCAAAGGACAGAAATTACAATGATTTCCTTCATTCATAAGGATGCTCAGATAGGTTAGACCTAAAAAATAAATGCTTTACCAATTCTGTTGCATAATAAAATGGAATATAATTAGATTGAAAACCCCAGATCAATAATATACGTTTCCTTCAAAGTGTTAATTTTAATGAGAACGTTTGGTTGTCACTTTACAGAACCGTGTTTAGTAATTTGGTGAGTCCTCTAAGGTAGGCAGGTAGAGCACTCAATGCAAGATCCAATGTAGTGATCTTTAAGGAGAAGAAAACTAATTTATTACTCATAAGAAACAGAAGAAATAAAAGAACACAGTAGGGAATGTATCTCAAAAAGTCACAAAAACAAACAAATAAAAAAAAAAGCAAAGAAAAACCCAAACTCATTGCTCACTTACCCTAAGCTAAGGTTAGAAAATTATATACAATGGGAGAAGCAATATACATAACACAGCCAAAGAGGAAGAAAATATATCTAAAGAAAACTATGTTAACATGTCCCTTTTTTTTTTTAAGGTAATACTTCAAATGACTTAAAGATAATTTAATATAAAACCAACCTCGCAATGCTAGAAATTCAATGATTATATATGGACTCATATTTTGTCCATATTATAATTATCTCAAATATTCTCCAAGATCAGAATACTACCACCATGAAGAATTAAGTATCAGAAATAGTGCTTGTTTAATTATCTTATGTATTTTCCAAAAACTGAAAATAAAGAAAATCTAAAAAAGTTTCTACATTCCAATTCAAAATGAATTTTGGCAAGATATGTGAAAATATTTAAACACTAATATTAACTTTTCTATAAAGCTATAGAGTCAGGAGAAATAAAGTTTAGACTTATTTTAAGAAGTTTATATAATGACCTTGTTTGCTATAAACTCTCAAGCATACAGGGAGATAAGCATAAAAGCTGAAAATATGTGTAGGACACAAAAAAATAGCTGAGCAGAAAAAAAATGATGAGAAAGCATTAAATGAGAACAGCAGCCAAGAACACCTTGCTTAAAAAGCAGTATATTAAAGTATTTAAAAGCATACACACCAGAATATTCTCCTGGGTAAGCAGCCCAAGAGAAAAATGAAAGAGAACTTCAATTAGATTGTTTTCAGAAAGCAAGATCTCCACTCATTTACTTCAAAATGAGAGGAGACAATAAAATTGAAAGATGTGTAGAAACCATTAACAAAACACAATAAAGTATAAATATTATAAATATGAAAAATCAAAATATGTGTTATATGGGAATCATGTCCTATAATGTAGGCCCTAAAGTTTACACATTCCTAATAAAGAATTCTCTTAAAATCTAGTGTATAAATTTAATATATCATCAAAAGAATTGTTCAAGATTTTTATTTTGAAATATATCAATAAACAGTAACTCATAACCAAAAGAAAAACGTAACTGGAAGTGGCCCCATTTCTATTCAAGACTTCAACCAAACATAAACTTAGGTCTAGCATATTTGGAAACCTTACCTACTAAAACAAGCAAAAAACTCCCTGGTAGTTTTCAAAATCATATAGACACCTCATTTGATTTTACCTTTGAGTCTCAAGTTGGGTCCATAGATGGGTTTCCAATTTATCTGTTAACCTCTTGAGAAAGTACACACACTTTTACCCAGTTCTGTACAGGCATTTCCCCAAAAGTACACTGATCTCTCCAGGAAAGGAGTTTTAACTCCAAAAGATGAAGACTCACAGATTTAGAGGTGAAACAAAACTGTTAGAACTACTTAGGAATCCATTCACTTAGCTGCTGTGCAATGTAGGGAAGACTCGACAATGAGCAAAAGACACAGCCGTCATGGCCACATTGAGCTTACTGTCTATTCAAGAAGAAAGGTACCAGGTATATAAAAAATTACAGTAAAATATGAAGAGTGGCATAATAAATAAAATGCAGTGCTATGAAAATATATTTCAGTGACAACTAAGATTTAACTATAGGATCAAGACAGAATTTCTAAGGAGGGTGTGCCATTTAAGCAGAGCCCAAATGGAGGCAGGTAACAGTTGTGTGTTTTTTAAAGAAAGGAAACAAACAATTATTTGCGATTGGTTGTAAGATAAGGAGAGATCTAGAATGGAGACCTGAGTGGATGGTGAGGTCGTTCATTCACTGAGTTAGTACAAGTTGGTATAAGAAGAGCCTTGGAGGACAGGACAATAAAGATGATGATGAACTGAGCTTTGGGCATATCGAGTGTAAAGCCCTACAAATCATCTCAGAGCTGTCTCTGGGCTGTTTGAATGAACAGTCTGGGCTCTAGAGAAAGATCTTAGATGGAGATGAAAACTTTGGAACAATCAGCCATGAAAGCCAAGAAACAACAACAGCAAATGGGATTTCCCAAACAAAGCACAGCCTTGGGGCAGGAACACTGGCAGCTGACAGATGGGCAGAGAAGGGGAGCCTGCAGAGAAGACTGAAGAGAATGCAGGGCAGTCTGATAAGTCTGATATTCCAGAAAGCCAGCAAAGACAATTTTAAAGACAAATGCTATCTGAGAAGTCATGTGAAATAACTGAGAAGGAACCATTGGACACAGCAAACAAGAGGCTGTCTCAGGCAAGGCAAGGGTGGGGGAGAAAACCACTCAGACTGCAGCCGGCTGAGATGCAAGTGGGACTTCTGCTAAAAGTAGCCACACTTCTAAGAAGCCTGTTTTGTTCACTGATGTATCATGGCATCAGGAACTGTCCCAAGCACATAACACACCTCATTGATGTTGCTGTATAAAAGTGTGACTAGAAATGGGAGAAGAGTGAGTGGCAGCGGGGGGTAGCAACTGAAGCTAGAGAGTCAGAGGAGGGCAGTGTTTTTATTTTTAAATAGTCAAGAACTGAATATGTTTCAATAATAACATAAAGAAGTTAGTAAAGATGGAGAAGTAGAAAATACAGAAAATCAAGAGAAAGAAAATCCCAAAAGAAGGATGTATGAATGTGTAATTTCCAAGTTCTAGAGTGTGGCTATGGGGAATAAGTGACTAAGTGAATGGAGAAAGGGTTCAATAAAAATAAAGTCAGGGGATGAGATACCAATCAAGATAAAGGACAAACCGTAAGGGATAGTTATCTCTTTTAAATTATTAAAATCAGAAAAAAGTAAACTAAGCACATATATGATTACAAAAAACTTTATATCCTCAAACTAGAGAGTTTTATAGTAATACGGTAACTAGACAAATGAATAATGAGTTATATAAATGGGCCATGTACTTACTTAACCCTGGGCCCATTAACGAACCTTGGGAAACCATTTTGTTAGTTTAGGTGTATTCCATTTAGCGAGCATTAGGCCTCAGTAGCTGTCACTGAACTGCACAGAAGAGAAGCCACGAACAAATATGTGCCTTGGAATTTCATTTATCATTATTGGCCAAAAAGTGTTCATGTAGGCACAAGTTGCTACACTTATGATAATATTTTTAAATCTCCTAATCTGAAGCTTTCTAGAAATAAATATACCAATATCTGCAAAAGGGAGAAGATAGTTTATAGACTATTTCTTTTCAAAGTGGAAAGGAAGCCACAGTGTCAGGATTTTGCTTTTAACCTATTTATTATGTTTTAATTTTCTGACTTAAAGATGAAAGCTTTCAGAAAATATTTGATTTGCATTCCAAAATTCTTCTTTCTAGCATTTTTTACATCTGCCCTTCAATTTTGCCAAGGAGTTAGTTTCTTAAACTAATCAAATCTTAAAGAACTTTTCATGCATAATTTAATGCTCACTAAAATTAAACCATAAATTTAAATGTAAAAATGGAGCATTCTTTATGAATTAATCCTTTAGTCCTCCATTGAGAAATGCAAACTCGTTCAATTACTCCCAATGTTTTCCTTAGATTTTAACAGTGGGAGTCTATGTCTAACACAGAACACTTTTATTTATATACTTTCAATCTCTCTTATTAGATAGACTGAGAGCTCTATTTATACAGAATTTATGTTTCCTTCAGAAAATACTTCAAACTCTCAAGGACATGACTGGTAATCAATAATTTAACGCAGAGGCATAGATTTTTAATACTATGAGGTTTTCACTTTCTGTAAGGTTTGAAGATATACACCAAAACTACTTCACATGAGTTATAATCATGTAATTATCACTGGAAGGGACTTTAAAGATCACCTAGAGCAGGAGCTGGCAGACTTTTCTGTGCGGGGCCAGATGGTGATACTTAGGCTTTTAAGCTGTGTGATCTTGGTTGCAGACTACTTAGGCCCCCTATTGTAGTGCAAAGGCAACTACAGACAATGAGTAAACAAATGAGGGTGAAGGCGGTCCAAGAAAACTTCCTTCACACACAGAGGTGAGCTGTGTTTGCCCAGCCCCTGAGACGGAGTCCAACCTCCTCCTTTAATACCAAAAGAAACGAAGGCCCAGAGTGGTTGATCTATTTGGCAAAGGTCACCAATGAATAGTGAAAGAGCCAAATGCACTATATTCTTTTCAAACCAGATGTTCTTCAATGACAAATTCTAAAATGATTACATTTCCCATAGAACTGGAACAGAATACTCACAGAAATCTCAGAAAAATCAAGTGTTAAAATTTCTTATTTTAAAAAATATATTTTTAAAACAGTATGCTACTTCTTCAGATAAGCCATCATACCTAGTAAATCTGCTCCTTCATCCACATCTCCAATTAGGCCTGAGCCAGCTGAAGACAGTTCTTCAAAGAGTGATTCCGTGTTGCGATCAAAAGCTTTGTTCTCTATGCCTTTGGTGGGAGTGCTATGCAATAAAAACAACAAAACCAAATCAACAAATACCATAAGGACTTTAACAGTCTAAATGAATACAATAGGCTAAGTTACATAGGAATTTTTTTTTACCTATAATTTACAAATAATGCAAAATGTGATTTTTTAAAACATTTCTCGCCTGGCTGGTATGGCCCAGTGGTTGAGCATCGACCCATGTACCAAGAGGTTGTTGGTTTGATACCTGGTCATGGAACATGCCCAGGTTTCGGGCTACATCCCCAGTAGGGGGCATGAAGGAGGCAGCTGATAGATGATTCTCATCATTAATGTTTTCCTCTCTCTCCCCCTTACTCTCTGAAGTCAATTTAAAAAAATATTTTAAAAGCAAACAGCAAAACATTATGTATAATGTAACCCTTTTTTGCAGGAGTGGAGGGAAGAAGGGATATACATGTATGTTTATACATTGATGTTATAGTAATAGGAAAACAAATTTTTGCAGAATTTCCAATTAAACATGGTGAATTGAACATAGTCATTTATCACTTGAACTTAGTCATTTAATTCAAAAAGCAATTAAAATGACAAGAAAGGAATTAGAAAGAACCTGCAAGGACATAAGGAATAGAAAAAGAAACTAGGGAAAATGAAAAGTGAACAAAATTCTGTAAGATGGAAAACAGACTGGCAAAGAGTAGAAACTGACTTAACAGACAAAGAGTAGAAACTGACTTAACAGACAAGAGAAAGCTGACACCTAAGCCAATGGGTTAGGGAGGAAGTCAGTATGCTGCCAGAACCCCTGAAAGGCCCGGGAATGGAAGGAACCAGGAATCTTTGGAGAGGAGCATCCATGGGGGACATATAACAGAAACTGGGCTGAAAGATGACACAAGAAACAGTATGAGGCCTAGGCCAATCCTCAGACCTCCCTTCTTGCAACATAGCTCCCTGAATAATGGAAACCAAGTTGAAATGTTATAGGGAGGACACCGGAGAATAAGTCATTTACTTCAGTCTGAGCAAAACAGTCGCAAAGCAGACATTTAAAGGCATCTCTATATAAAAGAACCAAAATAAATGGGTTATGACAGAGGCACTCAGAGCAAAAGGAGACAATGCAGGCAGCAGCAGGAACTTGAAAACAAAAAAAATTAGTTTTTCCAGGATAAATATATTTTTAAAATATTTATTATTGAAGGTATTACAGATGTCCTCTCTCTTTACCCCCTTCCCCCCCAATTTAGCCCTGCTAGCCAGCACCTGCACCACGCCCAAAATAAATATTGAAAACAAAAAACTTTTAGGGGGAAAAATATCAATGAGGGTTGAAAGGTAAAGTTGGATCAGTCCAAGATGTTCAGTGTCCATTAAAAGGTGTTCAAGAAAGAAAGAGGAAGAGAAAACAATAAGAAGAAATAAAGAGAAAATTTCTCAGAACCAGGAGATATGATTTTTAAAAAATATATATATTTTATTGATTTTTTACAGAGAGGAAGGGAGAGGGACAGAGAGTTAGAAACATTGATGAGAGAGAAAATTCTATCAGCTGCCTGCTGCACACCCCCTATTGGGGATGTGCCTGCAACCAAGGTACATGCCCTTGACCAGAATCGAACCTGGGACCCTTCAGTCCGCAGGCCGATGCTCTATCCACTGAGCCAAACCGGTTAGGGTGAGATATGATTTTTACAGATGAAAAATTTACTATATACAAGATACAAAAAAAGAAGACCCCTATACACAAGAACATCATCATGTTCTCAATTCTTCCAAAGAAAGTACATACATAGCTATTACTATTTTAGATGCACAGGAGTGTTAACACATCCATTAAATATATGAGATGCCTTAGCAGTGGTCGGCAAACTCATTAGTCAACAGAGCCAAATATCAACAGTACAACGACTGAAATTTCTTTTGAGAGCCAAATTTTTTAAACTTAAACTTCTTCTAACGCCACTTCCTCAAAATAGACTCGCCCAGGCCATGGTATTTTGTGGAAGAGCCACACTCAAGGGGCCAAAGAGCCGCAGTTTGCCGACCATGGATCTGAGGTATTATTATAAACTCCTTTTATGGATGAGGACACTTACCTCAGATTCAAATCCACAGTCTTACCCTAGGCTTATGCTTTTAACCACTACTGCACACTGCACAATGTCTAGAAATGACCAATAAATGGCGTGTATTTTTAATGGTAATTATTAATTAAAGGATAAAATTTATAGAAGAAATGAAAAGGTGGTAGCTCCTGTTTGACATTCTTGAACATCAATCTATTTCAGATGACCTTGGTTAAGATGCTATGTAAGAATTTTCACCACTAACCATCTCCCCACATGCAATGAAACACTTTCAATTCTGAAGGGAGCAGTCTCGTCTTCCTGATCTGAGAGAAGGAATTAATTTTGCTCAAATTGTTATTTCCCCCACGCCTGCTTCTATGCTTCCTTAAGTTCCCATATGTAGGGGATATCCTTCGGCTGTCTTTTCTCCCTGACCTTGCACATGCTCTAATACCTAATTCTGCAAAGGTCATATTTCATAAAACACTTAAACCATGTACAATGTCAGTTTCAACAACAGAAACTTGAAATATAATACCAACATTTCTTCAGTAAAACATGTGAATGCATTCAGTCTGGTCGGAGACCAGAAAAAACAGTGTACTTCTGAAAGAGAGGAAAAGAGGGATAAAATGTCTTAATCCGACATTTACAGCACCTTGAGCCTTTATATCCACTGAGATCTTTGTCCATATCCAACTCAGGAGTGGATTCGATGATCGCTTGAACCTCTGACTTCTCTTCATTTTCCGCAGAGCCTTACAAAAGGACAAGTAGACTTAATTAATGAATATATCCCTTATATAAAAATCTTGTCGTTTCTATGGTTGTAAATACATAATTAGATCATAAAAAATTTTTTTAAAGAGTATATTCTAGGAAACACAAGGTTAGAAAATATGTCATATACTCAATTAAGAGTTAATATCAGAAACTAATAAATAACCAAAGAAAGTTTTCATCTGTATTTCTTGGGACACAGTGCAATGTCTCCTAGGCCAGAACTCAGACTAACGATCTGAGGCAGGGAGAGAAAAACAGGGTCCTTTGACCTTTTAGGCTCTCCAACCCTCCAGCTCCCAACATTTTTCTCGCTAGAACTTTATTTAATCATCACCTCTTTAAGCGTATGTATAATTGATTACAATGAATTATTTATCTATTTCAGCGGTCGCCAACCTTTCATAACTCACGGACCACCGGTTGGCGACCTATGTTCTATTTTATAAATGCAAAGCATCAACACAATGATGAATTTTCTCATATCCACATCATCTGGATTTATTGAAAACATTGCCAGTAAGTAATGAACTAGGATGGCTCAGTTGATTAGGGCATCGTCTCTTACACCAAAAGGTCAGGGCACAAACCCAGGGTGCGGGTTTGATCCCCGGTCTGGGCGTGTGCGAGAGGAAACCAATTGATGTTTCTCATATTAATGTTTCTTCTCTTTCTCTCTTTCCTCTACTTCTCCTCTCTTAAAGAAAAAAAAAAAAAAGAACTAGGGTCACATACCTGTTGATACATTTCTAGTTTCTTGGGCTACTTGAATTTCAATATGCTTGCTTATGTCTGCCTTATCCGGTGCATCTGCAACTTTCACAAGTCCTTCAGTGTCTTCCTTTAAGGGCGTGTCAGTAGGAAGTACTGCCACATCTGAAGCAGCTGTTGATGCTGGAGTGGTAGCTTTAGATCCTCCTTGGCTAACATCAGAAAGTTCATCCTACAAATAAAAATAATTACAAAAAAATTTTAAATAAGTAATTTAAACCATTGTTTAAGTAGGTTAAGAAATAAACTTGCTGAGAGAAAATTCTATTTAAAAAAACAACAACCAGTAATAAAGAGTTGCTAATTACCAAAGGAAACCAGTAATCTCTCTAGACTATTCAAATAATTGGGAAATAAATTTAAGTAAAGCATATTTGTTCAGACATATATGATATTCTTTCAAACAGAAAATTGGAAGACAAACATTATACCTTAACATGAACCTCAGAGTTTTTAATGGCAGTTGTGATAATGAACAACCATTTGATAACAAAGACCTGCTTCAAAACACTTATGTCCTGGGTAGTAGCTACTCTGAAATAGCAGTGGGATAACAAGACTCTCCAATCTCAGGAAAGAGCTTTGTAAACAGTGCTGTTAAAACATCCTGCATATACAGTATATCATCTGAAGTGCTTATTAAAGGGAGGATTTGTGAAATCAGGTAATTTTCACTTTAACAAGAAACTCAGGTGGCCAAAACCGGTTTGGCTCAGTGGATAGAGCGTCGGCCTGCGGACTGAAGGGTCCCAGGTTCGATTCCGGTCAAGGGCATGTACCTTGGTTGTGGGCACATCACCAGTGGGGGGTGTGCAGGAGGCAGCTGATCAATGTTTCTCTCTCATCGATGTTTCTAACTCTCTCTCCCTCTCCCTTCCTCTCTGTAAAAATCAATAAAATATATTTAAAAAGAAAAAAAAAAAAGAATTCTAGTTTACAACATAATTTAAAAAAAAAAAAAAAGAAACTCAGGTGATTTATATACTCACTAAAACTTGATAACAATTACTCTAGAATCCACAGGTAGCTCTCAAACACTACATGCCCAGATTAAGATTTTATGCAGAAATTTGTAGACCATGCATTTTTCTGGGAAAATAATCTACAACTTTTCTCAGATTTTTCAAAGAGGTTTGTGACTCCAAAATAATTTAAAACAGTTGTCCAATGACTAACAATAATAGGCAGTTCTTTTAAAGCAAAGTAGCCAGAGCCCTGGCCGGGTGATTCAGTTGGTTAGAGTGTCATCCCGTACATATTCTTGAGTGAGAATTTTAAAAAACAGCATACCCTTGGGTGAGAATTTAAAAATAATAATAATAGTAATAATAATAATAATAATAATAATAAAGTAGCCAGGTATTTGGAAAAAGTTTAGTAGTAGTAGTAATAATAATGATTAAGGTAAATTTACTGAATTTACTATTCACTAAATGTATGACTTAGGTAAGTTATTTATTATTCTTTCCATACCTACATTTTCTCATCTGTAAAATAGGAATAACAGTACCTAATTCACAGAATTATTGTTATTCTGTATGAAGAATCACAATACCAGATTTCAAGTAATACTACAAAGCCACCGTAATCAAAACATTGGTACTGGCGCAAGAACAGGCCTATAGATCAATGGAACAGAACAGAGAACCCAGAAATCGACCCAAGCCATTACACTCAATATTTGAGAAAGGAGGCAAGAACATACAATGGAGTCAAAACAGTCTCTTCAGGAAATGGTGTTGGGAAAAATGCAAAAAAATGAAACCAGACCACCAACTTACACCATACACGAGAATAAACTCAAAATGGATAAAAGACTTAAATGTAAGTCGTGAAACCATAAAAATCCTAGAAGAAACAATACGCAGCAAAATCTCAGACATCTTTCGTAGCAACATGTTTACAGGTACATCTCCTAAGGCAAAGGAAACTAAGGAGAAAATAAGCAAATGGGACTACATCAAAATAAAAAGCTCTGCACAGCAAAAGAAACCATCAACAAAACAAAAAGAGAGCCCACTGTATGGGAGAACATATTTGGCAATAATAGATCTGATAAAGGGTTAATATCCAAAATATATAAGGAAGACAAACTTAACAAGAAAGATAAACAATCCAATCTAAAAATGGGCAAAGGACCTAAATAGACACTTCTCCAAAGAGGACATACAGATGGCCAAGAGACATGAAAAAATGCTCAAAGTCACTGATCATCAGAGATGCAAATTAAAACAACAATGAAGCATCACCTCACACCTGTCAGAATGGCTAACATCAAAAAAATCAACAGACAAGTGCTGGTGAGGATGTGGAGAAAAGGGAACCCTAGTACATTGCTGGTGGGAACACAGACTGGTGCGACCATTATGGAAAACAGTATGGAGTTTCCTCAGAAAATTAAATATGGAACTGCCATCTGACCCAGTGATGCCACTTCTAGGAATAGATCCTAGGAAACCCGAAGCACCAATCAGAAAGAAGGTATTCACCCCTATGTTCATAGCAGCACAGTTTACAACAGCTAAGATCTGGAAACAGCCCAAGTGCCCATCAGTAGATGAGTGGATAAAAAAGGCTGTGGTACATTTATAGCATGGAATACTATGCAGCGGTAAAAAAAGAAGACTCTCTTACCCTTTGAGACAACATGGAGGGACCTGGAGAGTGTCATGCTAAGTTAAATAAGTAAGTCAGAGAAAGACAAGTATCACATGATCGCACTCAGATGTGGAATCTAAATAACAAAATAAACTGATGAATGGAGTGGATCCAGAGGCATGGAAGCATGGAACAGAGTGCGGAATCTCAGAGGGAAGGCGGAAGAGGGTGGGTGGGTGGGTAGTAATCAACCAAAGACCTTGTATGCACATATGCGTAACCCATGGACACAGACAATAGGGTGCTGAAGGCTTGGGGCGGGAGGGAGTTGGGTGGGGGGGGGGGAGGGGGCTGGCTGAAGGGGGTCAATGGGGGAAAAAGGGGGGACATATGTAATAATTTCAGCAATAAAGGATTTTTTAAAAAGACATTTTATAGTTGACATAGTCGGCTACATGTGCTATGATGGGCAGCAAGCACAGGAAAGCAACCTCACGGACTTCATCACCTAAAATCTTAGTGTGTGTGTTTTTTTAATCCTCACCCGAGGATATTTTTTCTAGAGAGAGTGGCAGGGAGAAAAGGAGGGAGAAAGAGAGAGAAACATCAATGTGAGAGAAATCATCAATCAGCTGCCTCCTGCATGCCCCCTATTGGGGATGGAGCCCACAATCTGGGTATGTGCCCTGACCAGAAATCGAACTGTGACTCCTGATTCATAGATTGATGCACAACCACTGAGTCACACAAGCCAGGCAGTTTGTCTTTTAGACTCATCAATTTTAGGTCCAAAGAAAGTAAAGACAAAATTACAAAAGGTAACTTAGTCTCATGATCCCACTATAACACTTATTACCTTATACTTTAAAATTTTTTTTAATTTCTTTATTGATTAAGGTATCACATATTTGTCCTCATGCCCCCATTCCCATCCCACACCCCTCCCCACACATGCCCCCACCCCCCTGTTGTCCTTAACCGCTGGTTAGGCGCATATGCTTGCACACAAGTCCTTTGGTTGATCTCTCCCCTTTACCCCCACCCTCCCCAACCCTCTCTCTGAGGCCCGACAGTCTGATCCGTGCCTCCTTGTTTCTGGGTCTGTTCTTGTTCATCAGTCTATGTTGTTCATTATTTCCACTAGATGAGTGAGATCATGTGCTATTAGAAATACACTTATAAGAACCAAAAATGAGACAAGCAATAATGGTTATGGTGACAGGAAATGAATCAGTCTGTAGTATACTTTAAATTTTATGTTGACATTTCTTTCTCCCCAAGAAAAAGATAAATGTCTAAAGCAGTGGTGATAAACCTCTTTTGATTTACAACTCCATAGCATAACAGAATCACAAAATTCTATGTGTACATGTATTTTGTGGAATTTTATAGCTTCAATTTGATTCCTAACAGGAGTCTGTGATTCAAAGAAACAATGAGGACCATAACTCTAGACACAGCTAGACAAAATAAATCTAGATGTAAATTATGTTATAGGTTCAAGAAAATTCAGATTATTAAAGGAGATATGAATGTCCTAACCCTGAGGATATTTCTGAAGAAAGAGGACACTGTTTCACCTTACATCCTGCCTGCTGAAGGGCTTCCAGGCACTGGGTTAACCGTGACCTAGTGGTTGGAGATGTCTTATTTGTCTTTCTATCCCAAGCGCTCAGCATATTGAGCATAAGATGAAGTAGGCTCTCAACAGATGTTTGCTGTCTGAAGCTGAATGGGGCCCTGACTGAGGCTGAAGAAATCAGCGAGGACGCAGCCCCTGGTGAAATGACACACTGAGCAGTCTGTCTCCAGGATGCATGCAGGTTATGCACCTTCTGTCCTGAGCAAGCTATTTGTGCAAAGCATGCTAGTGTTCTTACCGAGCACTGTGTGAGTGTAAATTGGCTGCATTTCTACATGATTTACTATATTTTTCTCTCCCTTATTTCAAAATGCTGTCTTCAGAGGAGTAGTAAATTGCAGATTATAGTTAAAGCTCTGGCAACCAGTGTGAGGAAATAACTTTCTTTTATGTTTCAGTGAATAGCATTAGTAGTCTTCCAAATTGAGCACTTGAGGTCCCGAGAATACCAGCTGAGGAGTAACCAAATGATTAATCACTTTCGTTTACTTTTTACAAAGTGTTTTGAAACACCATTCTCACCTCCAGGTTCAGGACTAGTGCTGATCTGGTAAGAGGGAAAGATTATAAGAGAAAAGTATCATGTCATGTATTTACTAAATGTTAGCATAGTTCTAAGTATCTTTGACTTATACTACCTCAGGATGAAAAGACCCATCTTTCTATCACCAACTATGTTAAAATGAGGGATTGGGGGCTTTGTTTTATTTTGATTTAAAATCACACTTCCTTTAAGCCTTTAGTTTAAGCAATATGATTCAGAAGTCACCATGTGAATTATGTCTTACCTTATATTTTATCAATAAGCAGTTCATCATTTAACCCTTTTTTCTATTCACACAACTGTATGAAATCTTCCTGAAATTTATTCTAATCATCTTTTTTAGCATACTAAATATTCCAGGCTAGCATATATGGAAACGTTTACTGCACCTACCTTTCTCCCCTACATTGTTTCTGAAACTCCTAAATAAACACAAATAATCAAAGGGCGACCAAGATTTGTGCATAGTCTTTATTTCTATCTGCACACTTGCTTACTATGAGACAAAAGTATTTCTCTAAAACAGAAAGCAAGTGTTAGATATTCTTGGTCTGGAACTTCATCAAAGACTTTTTTTAAAATATATTTTTATTGGTTTCAGCAAGGAAGGGAGAGGGAGAGAGATTGAAACATTAACGATGAGAATCACTGATTGGTTGCCTTCTACATGCCCCATACTGCAGACTTGGGACTGAGCCCGAAACCAGACTTGTGCCCTGACTGGGAATCAGACCTGTGACCTTCTGGTTCTTAGGTAAAAACTCAGCCACTGAGCCATGCTGGCTGGGCTCATCAAAGGCTTTTTGATAATTCCCTCAAAAAGCCATAGATTAGTAAGACATGATTCACTTTACAGAGACCAGATTGCCTCTCCCTTAATGTTTGTTCATGTGATCTTTGATTTTGGATTCTCATCATCCTTAATCCTCTCAATTATTCATATAATCAAAAGTTAGATGGCTCTCTCTCTATAAAAATGAAAAGATTATGAACATTCATTTTTAAATGAAAAAAATGAAACATAATCTGCAGAAAAATACATAGAACATAAACCCATCATCTTCCAAAGACATTATTAATATCATTTTTGTGCATATATAAAGAAAAAGGTCTGGAGGATACGCCAATGACTAGGGAGAAAGGGTGAATTTAGGGTTGAAGAAACTTACCTTTTACTTTAGATTCTTTAGTACTATTTAAAATTGTGAAACTTAATATAATTTTAAAAATCATTAAACCTGTTTTTATAAACTATGTGGACTCTGGTTACCTTAGCAGCATGTCTAGTATTTGGCATTGTGCCTGACACAGTGGGCATCAACAAATATTTTTACATGCAAAAAACAAGGTCACTTTTCTTCAACAGGAAATATTTAAAGCTATTTTTCCCTATTCTAAAAGCTTGTTTAAACATTAAATGTCAATAAGTATGTAATAAAATTACGTGCCAATTACTTCAAAAGAAGCCACATTCGATACAGAAGCTTTAAACACCATCATATCTGAATATATTGTTTAGTTTTACCAATTTTCATTCTCAATAGACAATAGCATCTTTATCAACATATACAACCCAATAAATTCTTGCCAAAAGGAAAAACTCACTTATAAACACCCACTAAGAAAGAACTAATTCCATTTCCCCTTCTCTAAGCATGAGCTTAAAGGGAGAGAAAGTATATATCTTACAGTTTTATTTGTCAATTATACCTCAATAAAACTGAATGAATGAATGAATGAATGAGTGAGTGAATAAATAGGGAGAAAGTACAAAAAATTAAAAGGAGTAAATCTTCACCCTTTTTTTCCTTTCAAATCCCAACAGTCATCTGTGTTTGGTTTCTAAAGTTATCAAATAAAGATATATGTGAGGAAAGAAGTTAATATATAAAAATTGATGTTATAGAAGAAATTTCTTACCCTCTATAACAAGCAAAAGCAACATGAAATATTACAACATATAATCCATTTTTCTTAAAATTGTATTTCTATTTTACCCTACCTTAAACACTAATGCAAAACTTCAAAAGGAGGTAATGTATAATATATAAACAAATGAAAAACCAAACTTATGCATCAAAAAAAAGGTGCCTAGAAGTAACCACTTTCCAACCAACAAGCACACTTAGTGCCTAGATCTTGATTCCTAAATACCATTCTCCAATAGAAGGAACAAGGGCTCCTTGGAGAAGTAGTCCATTGTGGGGCTGGGACAGAGAAAATATAAGAGCTTGGAGCATCTTATGGTGGAGGTGGGAGGAAGGGAGGACTAACAAAAAAAAAAAAAAAAAAAAAATGGCGGGGCATGTCAAAAAGGTACAGGAGTCAATCTGAAAGAGCTCCTGATGCCCAAAGTTGGAACAATTAAAGCAACAAAATAAATGACAGTATTAGCTAACCTACATAATAAAATAAATGCCCAGGAGTACAAACAAGAAGGAAGGAACGAACAAAACAAGGAAGGGAGTGAGGGAGGGGGGAGGGAAGGAACACAGTACTCCCTTACCGAAGAATTTTGGTTAATAAATGTAGAAGATGGAGAAAATAGAAAAATTACCATTGGAACACCACAGTAATGACTGTAGATAAGAGCCAC
Organism: Cnephaeus nilssonii; assembly: GCF_951640355.1. Taxonomy (NCBI): domain Eukaryota; kingdom Metazoa; phylum Chordata; class Mammalia; order Chiroptera; family Vespertilionidae; genus Cnephaeus; species Cnephaeus nilssonii. The sequence goes on from NC_137090.1 coordinate 12,331,640, forward strand.
TAATGGATACTAAAATCAGTGGATGCAAAGTTTGGCAAACAGGATATTTGCACAGTCCTCAAGTATATCCACCATGAATATTTATTTATTTATTTTTAAAATATATTTTATTGATTTTTTACAGAGAGGAAGGGAGAAGGATAGAGAGTTAGAAACATCACTGAGAGAGAAACATCGATCAGCTGCCTCTTGCACACCCCCTACTGGGGATGTGCCTGCAACCAAGGTATATGCCCTTGACCGGAATCGAACCTGGGACCCTTCAGTCCGCAGGCCGATGCTCTATCCACTGAGCCAAACCGGTCAGGGCATATTTATTAATTATAAAACGAAAAATAGTAACTTTACAATGGAGAGATACGACACGCCCCAGATGAAATAAGTGATCAAGGTTAACATCACCCCTAAGGCATATTGCCTTTGCAGTATTCTTGCCAAAAATCCATAACCTCGATCTAATCATGAAAAAAACCAGAAAAGCCCAAATTGAGAGACATTCTACAATATGATTAACCAGTGCCCTTCAAACCTTAGGACATGAAAGACTGCGGAAATGTCACACAGTGGAGGAGACTGAGGAAACATCAATTCAATGTGGGATACTGGAACAGGAAAAGGAAAGTCGTGGGAAAACCAACCAACGCCAAATCAAGTGTGTAGTTTAGCTAATGGTATTGTACCAATGTTAATTTCTTAGTGTGGATAACTGTACAATGGTCAGTTAACACTGGTGGGTGCTGGGTGCTGGATAGATGAGAACTCCGGACTATTTCTGCCATTTTGCTCTAAGTCTAAAATATTTCAAAACAAAACATTTTTAAAACCTGGAAGCTTTAACTGTTTGAGAATTTGAAATTACAGATGCATTTTGTAAGAGGAATATTTAATTATAAAATATACAGGAATAAGGTTCAATTGCTATAGAGATTCAAGTTTGGGAAGACTATAGAAATAGAAACAATTTAAGAACTTAAGCACAAGTGGAGGAGGATGGAAAATTCTTCCGAACAAGAATGCTGGCTCTGCTCAGACATTCCCGTTCTGCATGCTAAGCACATCCCCTGAAGAAGGCAGCACCCACTGACTACTGGCTTTACATACCAAACCCTGCGAACCAGAGCTTCTCACAACAGTTCCACTAAAGTACTTCAAGTCATGAAAAAAACAGAATTAAAAGAATTCTTTAAAAGAATTCTTTAAAATTTTCACAAGTAGGTACCAAATACAATTGTTTTTTAGTTAAAATTGCTTTTCTCAGTTATAAAAGTCACATTCTAGCCTGGCCAGTGTGACTCAGTGTTTGAGCACTGACCCCTGCACCAAAAGGTCACTGATCTGATTTCTGGTCAGGGCACATGCCTGGGTTGCAGGATCGATCCACAGTGGGGCCATGCACGAGACAGCCAAACAATGATTCTCTCTCATCCATGCTTCTATCTCTCTCTCTCTCCCCTTCCCCACTCTAAAAATCGATAAAAACATTTTTTTAAAGTCACATTCTAATAACAATTAACCCAGGAGACTCTTCAAAGGAAACAATATACATTTTTTAGAGTATATACACACATGCATTCACTCACACACGTGTCTTTAGGCATGTGTAGGAACATATATATGTACAGATACATATTCACACAGATGTGTATATCTGAAACTAGATGAAACCTGTGAAATCATTGCCAAACTGATACCAAACAAGGTCTAGAAAAAGCATATATTTTAAATGATACTTAAATCACTTCATTCTCTCTTTCCATATTTGGGCATAAGGGAGGGATATCGGAACTCTAAACTTATAAAGCAATAAAGAATTTATACAGCATTGCTAGTGAAAGTACAAATGGCTACAATCCCTTTGGCAGGTAATTTGGCAATATCTACCAAGATCTTAAATACATGCTTCTACCCAGCAATCCCACCTATGGGGATTATAAAACACAAGTACAAAATTATGTACACAATTATCTACTGCAGCACTGTGAGTAATAGCGAAAGACTAGGAAAAACTGAGGTGTCCCGCTAATAGGGCAGGTATTAATTCCAGCTGGAATATGTGATCCTGCCCACCTGCCCTTCCTCTACTATTCTGATGTATCATCTTCCCACATACCCTTGTTTTAAATTTCTCTATCTATTGGACTCTTCTTCTAAGCCTACAAACAACCCAGACTCTCCCATATTAAGAGTACTTTTTCCTCCACCCTGCCAACTCAAGTTATCCCTTTCCTCTGCTCCCACTACAATACTTTTCCTGAGTAATCTATGCTTTCTATTATTTCCTTCTTTCATAATTCACATTCACTCTAGTTAATGGCCCTGCAACTCAAACTGCCTACACCTACAAATTCAGTCCTCACTCGACTTCTCCAGACAGCTGACGGCTAATAACCCCTTCCATTCTAAAACTTATTGTCCCTTGACTTCCAGGGGTGCTGTCTCTGTGGCTTCTCCTCGCTGGCACTACAAACCCCCCGCCCCTGCCAATGCCTTTCTCTCTCCCTGTACATCTTCTGTGTCTCCAGTCTAGACTGCCCCCACCCACACCCCTGGAGGATGCTGCATGAGGAAGCATCAGGCTTCCTCACCTGCTCAGACTGACACCCTATGCCTAGAGCCTTTCCTTAGGGAGACCCTCATCACCTTGGTTCAGGATCCGACACCCCTCCAGCCAGGCTGTCCCTGGGCAAGGATGTCCTTCACCCCGCCGACGTCCTGTCTACAGCAGGCTATCCTGACAAGGGTAGCCTCCTAACTTTGCTTGGGTTATGACACCTCCCCCTACCGCTTCCTTGGACACTTACCTTACTTTACCCTACCTAGTAATTTTAGGAATGAAATGTGCAGAAAGAAAGGAAGAAGGGCAGCTAATGCAATACTACACCACCTTAATAATTAATCTTATAATACGTCATGGTAGCTAGGAGGGCAAATTCTTGCAGTGACTGCTCTTCTTCAGGACTGTTGTGGGTTATTCTTGGCCTTTTATTCTCCAATTCCTTTATTTTCATCTTGCTCATAAATATAATTCAAATGGATGAACAACCCTACCTTAACATTTTTTGCTCATCCCCAGCCTTAACTTTCAAAATACATTTTAAACAGCACTGTTTTGGTCATTTTACATAAGACACTGCTTTTTACCAATTTCACAAGAAGCCCCTCACCAAAAAACTTTCTGTCAATGATGCAATATAAAACTCCGCTGCTTTTTGCCTTGAGCTAACTTCTGAACTAGACTTGAAGACCATCAACTGGGTATCAGAGGAGGCTTCATGTAAGCTGTGGCATTTAGAATGGTCTTGAAGGGTGGTATTTTTAGACTAGTGGTAACCTAAGCAGGATACAAATATTTATGTGAGAAACCCATAAAGAAAAGCAAGTTCAGGGAAGGAGTCAAGATTGGAGATTCAACTTTTTGAACATGGATGTGTGGGTCGCATTTATAGATATGGAACTTGAGTGACCCAGATTAGGTAGAGAGGAAGGCTGAGCTGTAAGCCCTGGGAATTCCAACCAACAATGGGGAAGGAGGAGCAAGGAGTAGTGTCCTGTGAGCAGAGTTGATAAAAGCATTTCAAACAGCAGAGTATTCAAATGTGTCAAATGCTGCTACAACGTAGGGTAAGAATTTTTAACTTTCCATTAGATTTATAAAGGTGATGTTTTGGGGGAACCCTGAGAAAAGGGATGTCGGTGCTAGGTAAGACTGGCAGTCTCAGAAGTAGGGTGAAGATAAAACAATTGTTCCTCAAATGTGCCAAAGTCTGTCCCCACCACAGAGCCCTCATAGATGCTATTTGATTATCCTGATACACTCATTCATCCAGACATTTCCATGTACGTACACATCCCTCAGGTCAATGTACCAGTCACCTCCTCAGAGAGGCCTTCCCTTACCATCCTAAAATAAGCACCCTCCTACTAATTACTCTCTATCCCCTCACCTTGCTTTCTTTTAATAATATATAACAATACTTGAAATCCTATTATTTCATTTATTTACTTGTTTGTATATGATAAATGAATGAATAGTATGTAGAAATACTTCTTTTTAAGGACAATGTGGACATTTCTGTAGGTGTATTATTCCTGGAAGATTTTCCAATACCGGAAGATATAACCTTATTGACTACAAATCTCTTACAGTGAGAAATTTTCGATATAGCAACAGATAAGGTCTATCACTTTACAATCACTGGCAAGTCCCTTTGACTGCCATTCTTCTGCCACAAGGTTTCCCACAGTTCTGTTTTTTCAGTTATAACCCATCATGTGGTTTTCTCACAGAGCATTTTCATCTTAACCTTAATTCACAGGAAAAAATTGTGCTGGTAAAATTAATATTAATTATAATTCTTACCTGGCATGCCCTAAATATACCTAGTCATTTCCCAAGTTCTCAGGGAGAAATGAAAGTCGGCAATGACTTTAGAGATAGTCTAGTTTCCGTCATGCACAGGAACCAAGACTAGTGGGTACATGCAACACAGTCCACAGGTGAACTCTAAACTGACTCCCAGCCTTTCACAAAGTTAGAGAAAAAGACATCTGGTTAATAACAGGGCTTGGGTAAATAATATAATATGTCCTAATAGACATACTTGACAAACTAGACTTTAAATACATACACACACACACACACACACACGCGCGCGTATATACATATATATTTATATATATGTATTTTTTTATTGATTTTTAGAGAGAGAGGAAGGGAGAGGGAGAAAGATATAAACATCAATGATAAGAGAGAATCATCGCTCAGCTGCCGCTGCCTCCTGCGAGCCCCCTACTGGGGATTGATCCCACAACTCAGACATGTGCCCTGACCAGGAATCGAACCAGTGACCTCTTGGTTCAGGGGTTGACATTCAACCACTGAGCACACACTGGCGACAAACTAGACTTTTGCCATTTTTTAATGCACCACTCCAGTCCTGGAAATCCCTATCTGTTGAGGCTTTTTCTTGTTTAGTGGCTCAGAGTAGAGTGAGACAGGACTTTAATTTAAAAACTCTCTGAGGAGTGCTTGCCTTAGTATCTCTGGGAGGACACACAAAACACATATGCTTAAGTCCCTATTAATAATCTGTTAATTAGTTTATAACTTGCCAGTAAAGTTCTATTATGGCTTGTCACTGGATTAAACCTACCAGACCTGAGGCCCTGAACCTAACTGTCCCCTATACCTGGGCTCCTGAGCATTAAAGAGAAAAAATCAACATGATATAGAAAAATGTTAGTTACATGAAAACAAGTGGTTAGAATAAGATGGAACTTGGAGACATTGTAGAAAATAGGTCTAGGCAAAGTACCAAAAATTAGGTACAGCGGTATAGCGGCAGATTCGGAGATTACCGAAAAATCGCTACATCAGTCTGGTAGGGTTAAAACAAGAGAATTACAACAATCCTCTCTTAAGGTGCCATTTTGATAGTAATTAAATATTGCTACCATGTGACATACATTTTTTATGTACTAAAAGTATCCCTCCTACTTAATTTTGTTTTAGGAAAGGGACACAGCAAGTAGGCGATGGAGGGATGGGTGATTGGGAAGATCTATTAATCCTACAGGCAGGCTAAAAAAGCCAGTGTGGCCGTAGGAGTAAGAATGAGAGTTTCCCGCTGGCATCACTGTGGACTGGTATCAAACAAGTGGGCTGATACTGAGCAGCTGCATGATCAGATTCTAGTAAAATGAACAACAAGCAAAAGAAAAGGGGAAAAGATGTGGTCAGTCAATGTTAAAAATAGTTTTCAGGGGAAGAAAAGCTATCAAATATTGATTGGCTGCTTAAGTGTTTTGAGCACATTTCAAAGGTCAATGGTATGATTCTAAATGCCTCCACCTTCTAGAACTGAGAAACAGGCTATTTATATTAGCCTACAAGTCTTTCTAGCAACTAAAAGAAATAATTCATTCAACAAACGTGTTCTAATTGGTCACTATGGGCCCGACACTTTTCTAAGTGGCAGGAATACAACAGTAAATAAACTGCATGGATTTTATGTTCTTAGTGGAGAGAAACAAAGTCAATAACTAAATGCCAACTTCAAGTACTTAAGAGTATGATAGGTAATTTGGAAAAAAAAAAGAGAGAGAGCAGGAAAAGGAGATAAGATGTAAATAACTCATGTGTGTTCGTTGTACATGGCCTGTTTACATTATGACAGAGTAGATTTTATAATGTAACAATATTCTTTTATAACTAACATTCCCTATATATGTATATAAATATTCCATGTTATAAGATAGATTACAGCTTTAATATTTTTAAAAACTAATTATTAGTATATCTCCACTCCTAGTGTATATTATTTATATATATATAGGTGTATATATATATATTACACTATATAATATATACTATATATATATAATATATGTAACTTATTGATGACAAGTTCTTGGTCAAGAATATAACCTATAATAAATTAATACCCGGCTTTTTAAGTGAAACACAATGTACTTTTGGATATTTCTTTATGAAGGGTTTTGAGGAAGGAGCCGGTTTTTAAAAAGTAAAACCCTACTGAATTGTAAACCAAGGATTTCAGGTGGCAATGATTTTCAACTTTAAAAAAACAAAATTAAGTTCACTAGTCCCCCGACCCTAAAGTCATATAATGTAGCCTAAATCAAATAGAAATGTTGGTCATTAGTATCATTAACAACTTGAGAAAGAATAGTAAAAACTAAAACTCCTTGGGAAGAGCTCATTTCCAAAAAAAGAAAAGACATTAGTTTTACAACTAAAATGTATAACTATTTCATTTTATTATGTTTTGGTTGTCTAGTACTTCAATTTTTACTCATAAAATATAAACTGAAGTTTTCAGCAGAATAAAGCTTACCTTCAGGCTGGTATGAGAACGTGGCTGACTTAATTCCTGAAATTTCCATTGCTCCGATCCAGGGGTCTCTCCACCTTTCTGAGTGTCCGGTGTAAGCAATCCGTCTCCCGCAGGTAGAGGGAAAAGCCCTAGTGATATAGGGCGTTCTTTTCTATATGGAGAGGGGAGAAAAAATTAAGCTTTCATTCATTTTTAAAAATTCTTTATTCATTATGACTATAAGTAATACTCCTGGGCAGTTATTACTTTAGAATCATTACTCTTAAATAGTATTGTCTGCCTATCTGAACAATCAGACTTACCAAGAAAAAATATAGGTCCACAGAAGTTTAAATTAGCCCGAAGCAATCAACTAAGAAAAGCAGTAAGAAGTGGTTCAGGAAACTTTATGAAGTACTGATGAGTTCCTGCCCAGAAAGCAGTTGGGGTGGGGGGAGGGGGGGTCTGCTTGCACAGAGAGAACAACTGCTAAGTTTTCACTCACGCTTAGGTTCATCCTAGAGAAACTTGTAACCTCCTCCTTTGGCAGCGATCCCAACCTCTGCTTCTAGACTTCCCAAGTCCTCACACTAACCCCAACCTTCTTCAGGGTATTCCTTTCCTGCCTAAAGGAAAATCAACATATGATCTAAATCAGGGCTACTGATTAAACAGTAAAAAGAGCTCAAAAGAGTTTTATCCCATAAAGCAAGAGCAGAACGAATGTATGAGTTTCGATCACAGTACATATGAAAAAAACCATTGTCAGTTTTTCCAAACAAGGAGGCCAAAAAATTCTATGAAAGACTGTAGAGTTTCCACTGCTTTGTGGGAAATTTCAATGAACAAGGGTTACAATTTCAATAATAATAGAATTGCAACAAGAAACCTGTCCTTTGCTGATGCACAGAAGATTCAAAATCAAAGGGATTTGGAAACAACCCTACCACAAGGTCATCCTAGGTCACTAACTCAAAAGTGTGGAAACCGGCAAGAAATGAGACACTAAAAGTTTGGAGCTCTACCTCTACTACTAAGACTGAATATAACTTAGAATAGAAACACTGAGGTTATAAATAAAAGTGGCAAAATATTCTGTTTTGCTAAATAAGTACTTTATTCTGTAAATTCATTTTTATACAACTTAAGCCACTTTTGAAATGTGCCCTCACTTAACACAAACAGTTTCGCTAATGACAATCAGAAAAAGATTTATAAAACTATCAGAAAACTTTAAGAAAGTTTAAAAAATGTTAAGAAAGATTAAGTGAAGCAAAGGGGTCCAGAGACTGCATTTTTAAAATATATGTATTTTATTGATTTTTTACAGAGAGGAAGGGAGAGAGATAGAGATCATCGATCAGCTGCCTCCTGCACACCCCCTTACTGGGGATGTGCCCGCAACCAAGGTACATGCCCTTGACGGGAATCAAACCTGGGACCCTTCAGTTCACAGGCCGACGCTCTATCCACTGAGCCAAACCGGTTAGGGTCAGATACTACATTTTATTAAGTTTGTATGCACAAGAAAATAAATTAGGCCTTTATCAGTTAGAGTTAATTATTCATCACTTCTTCACACTCGGGCTACTTTTCCTGTTTAATTTGGGAGGAAAATTCAAATGCAGGTAGTACACAATTAAGTACTAGATAATAATTAACGCCAAGCCCAAGTTTGTGACAATGAGCCACCAAAATAACCAAATGACAAAATTAAAGTAACTCGTCTACTATTCTGTTTATACTAGTTATTCCCAAATGCTGGTTCAGCAACAAAGTTTTCATAATTTCACTACAAAAATAGGCATTATTTATATCCTTAATGGATAACATAGTACATCCTTTACACATATTCATTTCCATATATCATAGAATCAGTTCTTTCTTGAGAATGACCCTTTTCTACAGCTCTGCTTCTTTGATTTTAAAATGCTCTTTCTTTCATCAAATGATAATGACAGTAATTGGAAAGTGATTTTTTTTAATGTCCATATTTGGCAAAACAAAATGTTGTTGGCTTGATGTTTATCCCTCAACATCAAGTTGAGGGATAATTTAAAGTTCTAACAGCTACTAGATGACCTTTTTTTTAAAACATCTTAATGACATAAACAAAAAACTGACCGGGAATTTAATAGATGAAATTTAATAGAAAGCTCTCTAACCCAAAATGCAAAGACAACCAGGAAGATATTAAAAACATCATGTAAACCCATCAAATTGCTAACAGAAATCAAAATACAGGCCAGTCATCAGAATTATCTTCTATATGAATGACAACATATTCATTTTCACACACATCAAATTCTACTGAAAAAGTGTAAAACTACTGGGGGAAGGAGTCTGCTGTGCATACAAATGTTACTTTCCTACTCCTGTTAATTACAAGAATTATTCACACCTCTTTATCTTGATTTTATTAATCATTCAGATACTCTTCTATAGGGAGGGAACTTTCTTCAGAGATCGGTAGCTATCTGTCACTATCTGTCAAGAGGGTTAATGATGCTCTGGGTTACATTGTGCCAACTCTTGAAAAATAATCTTACTACATATATCTTCTCTCCTCCTTTTACTGATAAATTACGTAAGAGTTAGGGGGAGGGAGAAGGCATGTAATTAATTATGCAAGCCAGTTAGAATCCTACTTTTGAGAAGAAACCCCGAAAGGTGAACATTAGTTCTGTACTATGTTGGTATGCATGTTTAGTACTCTATGTATTAAATGCTGCGGTAAAATTCACAGAAGAAACTATAGAATGGAACACATGTGGGAAAGTATCAAAGAGGCAGATTTAAACCTAAGATGTTTCAATGCCATTATTGTCTAAAAACAAAGTTATCATCAACTATCGTAAATCCTTGTTACATTCTTTTTAAACTGACTTAGATCAATATATCCATTTTTAGTTACTTTACATGCATAAATCACAAATATTCTTCAGTTATATTAACATTTAAAATAAATAATCATTAATAAAATCTACTATATATATAAAGGGGAGTAAAAAAAAATACATTTGTTCAGTACCATGTGGCAAGCACTGAAATGGATGATTTATTTATATTATTGATTAATCCTCACAAAGAAATAGGGATTATATTCCCAGTTTCCAGATTAGGAAAATCGATGATCAGAAACTTTAGACACTAGTAATTGGCAGAGATAGGATTCAAAGTCAGACCTGTTTGACTCCAAGGCCCATGTACTTTCCTTGAACTACCTGCTTCTTGACCATTTAATCTTCATATTGAAGACTTTGATATTTTTGTTCAGATTAACAGCAACTTTTGTGTCAAGGAACTTTTCAATTTAATCATGTTATTTGATCAATAAGATGGCTGGAGCTAAAATAGTTCTTCTAATAAAGGGGAACATATAAGTATAAATATTATTTACTTGTCTAATTTTTTATATATTGCAACTTATAAAGTATAAAATAATTATTTCACCTGATTTTTAAAACCACCCTAATCGGGTAAAAAACCTCCAAGGAGGAAACTCTGGAACAAAGAAATTAAGCAATTTGCCAAAGGTCTACCAGCTAACAACACGTGACAGAACATGTGTATCCAACTCCAAAGCCTCTTACCCTCCGTACAGCACAGCACTGACTTCTCAGACAGAATGGAAACCTGAGACAGCCTTTAAAATCAATCTCATTTTAATATTCTACATATTCTTGAGTTAAGGTGTATTTAATTTCCTAAAAGCTTATATATACATACACACACATACAAATCTTTTATATACTAAAATATACACAAGTAATGAGATTGCTCCTGATTTTTATAAAATCAGGAAAGGAAATAAATGACCAACCATAAAATTCAATTTCTGGGTCTTAAGCTAATGTTGAACATGAATTGACCTGTGAATTAAAAAGAATACATAGAAGGAATTTACTACTTTAATTCTTCTTAATTTAGTAGTTAAGTGTTTTAAACATTTAAATAATAAAATAATAAAAGCTATGCACTATGAACCTTCATTTAAAACCATAGGCAAAGTAGAAAGCTGAACAAGTCAGATAGTTTTAGTTTGATGAGTTAGAAACAAAAGAAATCAAAACCTTACATCTCTAAAACGTACAAGATGGTTCTTATAGGGTGCAAGTAGAGCGAACAGCAGAAAAGCAAAAGAGATTAATGACTACCCCCACAAGCAGGCACGAATATTTGTCACCCAAGTCTACAAAGAAAGGGCAACATCTGACTAAACAATAGTGAATAGGCTTTGTAAAGCTTTCACAACTTTGATGTGTAGATAATGGAGGAAAATGCATTTCTTGCCCTAAAAGGTTTATATCCTTTCACTTTAAAATACAATTTAGAAGGAAAATTAATTTAAATTGTCAGTTCTCATGAGCTGCTATCAAAATTTGCAAAAAATAATGACTGAACCTCTACCAATTAAAGGAAAATTGAAACAAAATAAACAACTACGGCCTGTGTCTAATAGACTGCAAGTCCCAGCATGAAAGCTATTTGCCCCTAAATGCTCAGGTGCTAAACCAGAGGTTGTATGAACTTGGACTGGAACTCGACTTCTGCTCTCCCCTGGCTCTTTCAACACCCTGCTTAAAGCAAACCACATTGACCTTGCACTTGCAGGTTAAGTACAATATGAAAACCCTTTTCCTAAGTCCAACGTTTCCCAACACAAAGCAGCATCCCTCAGTGATGGCCTACAAATGAATACAAATAAAAATAGAAATCCTCGCTTCAGGCCATTTTCCATTGTTTCAATCTGCAACAGAAATGGTTACAAAGCAGACCCATGAAGCAAAAAAAAAATTGAGAAAAACCAACTAAACAGGGGCTGCTAAGAGAGACTGGAGTACCTGAGTATCCTTGGTAGGTTCTGCGTCAGAGCTGGCACACCGGTAGAAATAGAAAAGTGCACAAGCAGCAAAACAGAGAGAGATACTAAGATAGCAGAATTAATGACCACCGCCCCGCCAACAAAGCCAAACACAAACAGCAGCATGCATCCAGGACTCATGGCGCTGTGCTGGCATGGTGAAACGCCCGAACCAGGAGGCCTACACGGGGGCCAAAGGAGTATCTTTGTAGTGAGGATCTGTCATTCAGCTGCTGCCACGAAAACAATGCCATCAGCAGCAGCTTTCCACTCCATCCTGCAGCAGCTCCGAAGCGATGACGTCACCCCGTTCTCCCCACCTCAAAACCAGAGAGCTGCTGCTCCTAGCATTTATGCAGCTATCCTGAGCGACAGGCAGCCTATTAACTACGTTCCTCTCCACCAAGAGTCCTGGCTTAGCTCATTGGCTACAATGCTTGGAGATCTACATAATTTATTCACACTCCTACATCAAACAGAAGTCTCACTAGCTAACCCTTTCAAATGTGCCTCTCTCTAACAAAAAGGACTTTAAACCAGGAGGATTGGGAAATTTTCAGCGTTCCCACAAATCAGAAAAAATTTAAACCTACTGTAATATACATTATTAGAAAGCAATCAAAATATCTCGACATGCTGCTTATATGGAATGGCTCACAATTTACCTCGGAAATAATGAAAGCTGTTTCTGTTTTTCGATGCTATTCTTTCCTATAGCATTCCAACCACAGTAGAGAGCTTTTGAAACAGCCTAACTATTGTTCCAGGATTAAAGAACAGAGAGAAACAGACATAGACAGGTTATTTCGCTTTTTTTTCTCAAGGCAAAACGTATAACACAGCTTACCTAATTCTACTATGAACTGCAGATTCTAGTTGTTCACTCCCTGAGAGCTGATGAAGTTTTGTCCTTTCTAAGTGTTCCATATAATTATGGATCATCTGTTTTGAAGAAAAAAAAATACACAAAAATTTAAAAATAATACCTGGAATAAAACAAAAAGAACACTTTTTTATACATTTCTTATTTATCAGATTATCCATAATTCCCTATAAAAGAATATGAGGATGAAAAAATTGGTGGGGGGGGGGCTCATGAAGGAGGTGGAAGAGGGCAAACGGGGAATAAATGGGAAGGAAGAGAGACTTTACTTTGGGTGATGGGCGCAGGATGCAGTATGCAGATGTTTGAGTTGTGCACTTGAAGCCTGTAAGGTGTGGCTAACCAATGTCACCTCAATAAAAATTTTTGAATGGCAAAGGAATATGCAAATGCTACATTTAAGGATGCTGTTAGCCATAAAAGTAGCCAACATATTGCTTAGCAAAAAAGCTATTTTTTACAATGTGGTGCTATTAAATGATATAATTTTGACATAAATAGCAGAAATTAGGATATAGACACTGGGGAGGAGATGATATAAGAGGTAAAATAAATAATAGAGGGCATCTGAGAAGTCCATTCAACAAAATGGGAAACAACAAAGAAATTAACATAACACTTGAGAAGAAATTGACAAGGAGATAATCTGAGATGTCCTCAGAAGAGCGTTTAGCTGTGAAAGTTTTTTGTTTAACAAAACCATACCCTTATGTGGTGATTCTCTTTTACAAAGGATTCAGAGTATGGATCACTCCATTTAATTAGGTAATTAAATTAAATGCCAATGTTTTTATTTCTTATTTCTACATATTTAGTTGAAAGAATGCTAATATATTTTCTCCTTTGATTGCTAATTTACTGGTATAACAACAGCACATTAAAACAAATAAAAAAATCAGAGCACTGTGATTTTGTGTCTTGGATACACAGGCTGAATATGGAAGTGAAAGCTTCAAGAATATCAAGTATATAAGTTGCCAAGAAATGCTACAGTCCTATTTCATTCTTGATAATCTATAGTTCCATCTTTAAGAAACCTAAATCTGGCATTAGAATATGTAAAATGCAACAAATTTCAATCATAAAATAAAAAAGGCTATTCTAGATACTATCATGATATAATAAGAAAAATTATTTTTAAAAATAACAAAATGTATGTCAGCAATTTAAAGGGATGTAAATATTAAGAGTAGGGCATAAAAAAAGGTTGATATCTTTCTTGGGAATATTCCCTGAATTCTTAAAACTGTAGCATAAAATATCTTTGGAAATTTCTAAACTTTAGTGGTATGAAGGTGGGTTTCAACTTTAGTAATTTAAATATTCATTGTAATGTATTATAAAGAAAACAAATGAAAGAAAAAAAATTTAACAAAATTTGTTTTTTAATTTTAAAACCTGCTTTTGTTGTAAAAATTTTACTTGGTGTTCATGTACCATCATTATATATAAATCAATTTGAAAACAGTAAACACTGATGCATGAATTAAGATGAGTAATTCTATTGAATCAAACATAAAATAAATAATTAATCAAGTTTTTCCCCACTAAGACTAATCCAAACAAAAAATCAGTCAGGCAAAGAAAAATTAATATAAAATTGCATGACTATGACATGTGAAAGTATTTTTCAACTTTTAAATTTATATACTTATTTTAAATTTACAGATTTTCTCTTTACCGCCACGTAAAGAACAGTTTTACAAAAATACAGGTTTTGTCTTTGTGTCAGCAAGCCAGAAATAATGAGCTGTTTTCTTCTTGTATCTGAAAGAACTTTAAGGGAAAAAATTTAAGTGAGACTAATATAACAAAATGATGTTTGGGCCAAACAGATAACAATTTACATCTTCAAATGGTTTTTAAAAGCCTAAGTTGAATTCTTTTATACTGATAGTAATCATATAAAATTGATTAGTTCAAATGGAAGAATCGAAGTTTCATTAAGCAATTCAGATGCATTGCTAGCTATGATCAACTATGTTCTAACTACCATTAGCTGGTTGGCTTTGGGGCCAGAATTCAGGTCCCTCTGACTCAGTCAACTGAGCAGGTAAGCATTATAGGACTCACCCTGTCTGGCCTTTTAGTCTATTCTGTAGGCAGGCAATAAGCTCATTGTCCTTTCTTCCTCACACCCACAAAAACCCCAACCCTTAAGCATTTCCTGACGTCTGAAATAAAATATGCACTAATTTTATAAATGCACAAGAGTAGAAAAAACAAATTATACAATAAAAAAATAAATTTTAATTATAGGGCTTCACAATGTAGCTCTGGTCTTCAAAAATCATGAGTGGGAGGGCTAGATCAGTGGTGCTAGATAGAAGAGGTAAGAGGAAAATGGGATATGCTTAGGCAAGCTACTACTGGGTCCACCAGCCCCATCCCTCCTGATCTCAGGTATGCTCATTTATTCACGCAGAGTCAGGTGTCAATTCCAAAAGCCAAAGCTAGAGTCATGAAGAAAGATTCCAAACACACTGTCTGGAAAATCCCAATCCCCTCCCACCTGGAAAAATCTTCACAGTAGAGGTGGACTATCAGCTTTAACTAAAATGGAAAAGCAAGGCAATAGTGAGGTTTTAGAAACAGTAGCATGGATCTCTTTCATCATGATGACCTTGAATTTTTCCATATGCAGCCCAAGAATCATATCTGCAGTCACTCTTCTTAAAGTTGTTGAGATATCATAAAGCAAAGAGTCACAGAAAAATTTCTAGTGCATTTAACATCCATTTATTCCACAACCTAAAAGCGTTACTAAAAATTCAGGCAATGGAATCAGACAGCCTAGGTTCAAATCCAGTCACATCCTAGCATGGGGTTTGGGACAAATCATATTCTCTTTCTAAACTTCAATGTGTAAAATGGGTTTGGTTAGAGGATAAAGTGAGAATACATTTAAACACTCCCTGATGTAACTAAGACCAGGGTTCAAGTTTTCGGTGAATAATACTAAGAGTACTAGGTGTACCGGTTAAAAATGTGGATTTTATAATCAAAGGAAACACGATAATTCTAAGAGAAACATCAAAAGTGCTTTATTCAAAGTAATGTCCATCGCTAGCTACACATTTCCCCCATCTTTCAGGTAACTTGTGGATACCATCCCAATAGAACTTTTCTTGTTTTGAGGCAAACCATTCAGAGACCCAATTTTCCACGTCTTCATACGTTTTGAAATGCTGCTCAGAAAGTGCATGTGCCATTGATCGGAACAAGTGGTAATCTGAAGGAGCAAGGTCTGGTGAATATGGCAGGTGGGTTAATACTTCCCAGGCAAGATCTTTTAACATGTCTTTAACTGGTTTTGAAGTGTGTGGTGGTGCGTCATCATGAAGCAAAATTACTTTGCCATGTCTTCTGGCACATTCTGGTTGTTTCACGATCAAAGCATGGTTCACATTGATTATTTGTTGTCGGTAGCGATCAGTATTGATGGTTTCACCTGGTTTTAGAAGCTCGTAATACACCACACCTTCCTGATTCCACCAAATGCAGAGCATTGTCTTCTTTCTGAAGCAATTTGGCCTTGCAGTCGTTGTTGATGGTTGACCTGGATCAACCCATGATTTTGTACATTGGGGATTCTCAAAATTAATCACTTTTCATCACCAGCCACAATTTGATTCAAAAAAGACTTTCTTTCGTGCCGTTGAAGCAACATTTTACTGATTGACTTCTTGGTTTTCCATTTGTCTTTCGTTTAGTTGATGTGGCACCCATTTTCCTTGCTTTAAAATCTTTCCCATTGCTTGTAAACGATCGAAAATTATTTGCTGAGCGACGTTTAATCTTTCTGCAAGTTGTTTTTGAGTTTGACACGCATCTTCATCCAATAATGCTTGTAATTGTTGGTCTTCAAACTTTTTCGGTTGACCTGTATGTTCTTTGTCTTTCACATAAAAATCATCACTTTTAAAGCGTTTAAACCAGCGTTCACAAGTATCTTGAGATGAAGCATGTTCACCATAAGCTTCCCAAAGTATACGGTAACTTTTTCTTCAAAATAAAGTAATGAATTAAAACTTCCCGCAAATGCTCTTTTTTGGCACAAAATTCGACATTTTTTAAGCGTAAAAATATCTATGATGTTTAACACCTTCAGAAAATTTGACATATGAAGTTTTGAAGCTTGCTGTCAATACAACAAAATAGCATAAATATCAAATCGCATATATATCAACAGATGTGTAACTTCATCTATTGAAAAAAATCTGCATTATTACCGGTACAGCTGGTATGTACACATGTGGTCAAGTGCCTCACAATTACTTGTTTATATTTCCTACACTGCCCTCTTCATTAAGCATGTGTTCTTTTAAACAAATTCAGTAATGTGTACAAAATTTTGGATTTGACTAGAGAACAAGTTATTCACTCACCAAAAAAGCCACAGATTTCCCCTAAGCAGCAAAAAGTGATATTTAAACATTTTTGTGCCTGTTTTGAAAGCTTACCTCAGTTGGTAATAATCATGAAAAAAAGGAGGTTACATCTTTTCCCTGAAGGTTTCCAGAATTTACCTTTAAAGGACACCTGGTTCATTAATATTGGATAGCTATTTATTTTATTATTAATATTGGGTAGCTATTTATTTATTTTATTGCTAATTGCATGGTATTTCTCCTACAGATGTATCAACACAGAAAATGGGGACTAGAGTGGAACAAGTCCCCATTTCAAAGCAGCTACCTCTGTGTTACATAAACCTTCCTAGAAGCAGAGTAAAATAAAGCGCCTACTAGTATCAGGGCAGAGGACAGAAGCTGCTTGTGCCAGAGGGAGGGGCCGGTGAAAAGAGCTGCCCTGCTTCATGTGGAATCAGCCTTGCTCACTGCCCGGGCCAGCTCTCTGAACTGGTATTTAAGATTTCTCCTGAGATCTTTATTCTTCCTGGACTGTCCTTCTCTGAAGGAACAGGACAGAAAAATTATTATAGCTTTTTATTTCAAGGTGTCAGGTTTTTCTGTAGCAACATCACTTTTATTAAATAAATATGTGAGAAAAAATATGAAATTTCACTCTACAGTGATTTTTCAAGAATGCATGTATTTTAAGCATGCTTCAATTTAACACATCCTAATTTAATAATCATCCATTATTACAAAGGTTAGAACTTCAATGGAAAATACCAAAAGGATTATTCATCACTATCAATTACTTCTGGTACATAAACATATTCCTGCTTATAATTATGGCATTGATAAGCACTACATACAGGCATTGTTCAGTCACTGAAATGAATGATGTAAAAAGCACCAACAGCCCTAGCCGGTTTGGCTCAGTGAATAGAGTGCCAGCCCACGGACTGAAGGGTCCCAGGTTCAATTCAGGTCAAGGGCATATACCTCATTTGTAGGCTCCATCCAGGCCCTAGTTGGGGTATGTGGGAAGCACCCAATCCATGTGTCTCTCTCACATCGATGTTTCTCTCTCTCTCTGTCTCTCCCCCTCCCTTCCACTCTCTCTAAAAATCAATGAAAAAATATCCTCAGGTGAGGTTTAACAACATAAAATTTAAAAAGAACCAACAATAGGCCTTTACCAATCAATTGTTTTTTAACAGTCTTGATATCCATCAAGTTCCATCTCATTAAAATGTGGACATTTTTTTCATTCCGAAAAGGCTGCTGGGAAGATGTTATTGTCTTCCCGGAGCTCTAAGGTTCCAGCCTCCTGTGGCCAGTCTTTTCCCTCTGCCACTGAATTCCAATTCTGTGACACCTCATGCTTCGTGTGTGGCTACATAAGCTAAGATAGTAATAATCCAACCTTATGTGCCAGGAAGAAATTCAAACCCCTCTCCAAGAGAGCGTTAAGCACATTATCCCAAAGTAAATGAAACTGAGTGCAGTGGGTTTTATCTTCCTAAAACAACAATCTATAGTCTCTACCAGAGGCAGGATTAGAGATTACACAAACTGGTGAAAGAAAAATGGAAGCGGGAGACTGGAACCATCTGTATCATGGGAGAGGTTGGACTAGAAAGGGAAAAAGAGAAATTCTTATTTTTTCCTTAAACAAATATGAACATTCTGCATGTTTAGATATGTGACCCTCAGACTGATCATGATACACCAGAAATGATTTTCACATTAAGGAGATACAAACAAAAGCCTGACAATCATAAAAAGAAGGTTATAAAAAAACAACAACCTCAAGTACATTTCCTAATTTGCTTTGGAGAGATTATGTGCTGGGGTTGTTCCTTTAAAATACTACAAATTACTAAAATTGTAACTTTAAATGTATAAGTGCTATATTTCATGCAGAAAACCTGTTTTAGAGTTATTTCCATTTAATACATTATAATTTGTGTTTATGTTATTTGTTATAAGCTTAATGCAAATAAGTCCTTTGTACTGGATTATAAGTGTAGAGACTCCTACACATAATTTACCAATCCATCATTTCTCAACGGTTAACAGAATAAATTAAATCAATTCTCTCATATTAGCGGTGTGTATACTTTTTATTATGCACACAGAAGCTTTTACTTGGTCAACCAAAGAAACAACTATTAGAGGCACACTAATTCATCAAATGAAAAGGTAATTTCAAATTTAAAAAAATTAAAAGTCAACATTTGGTAATTAGGCAAATGTTACATGAAATTTAATGTGTTCTTAAAATAAATTCCCAAGAAATATACTAACTGATTTTCAAAGAAAAATTCAGACATAATTTCTAAGGTTATTTTTTTATCCCAATATTAGCATATAAGAAAAACCCAGAAACCCACCTCAGTGTGTCTTTGATGTAATGCATTATATTCCTTCTTCAGTTCTGCTTCTCTTTCTTCAAGTCTGCTAACTGAAATTAAGATACATACACTTAATCAAAACAAAATAGAAGAAATTTGCTTGAAAATTCCATCTTAAAATCTTGGAATAGGTTATCTATAATCCTTAGCAACTTTAGGGCTCAGTGTTCCATATGGAATTCTTCACAAAGCTAGTAACCTCATTTTATCATCCCTAACAAATAAAACTTTCAGAGGGGGGATAAATTGGGTTTTAAAAAATTAAACACCAGATTGCTTTTCCTAATATCCGTTTATCAGGTCATCCCCCTAAGTAGGTTTTTAACATGATATAAAATTAAGTCTTTCAACAACACTTTACAAATCACCTCAAAGAAGTTTTAACCTGGGATCAGGGCCCAAATCACTGATTTCTAACATTATTCAAGCTCTTTTTCCCTACTGAGCCATATGTGAAAAAGTCATTGTTTGTAAGTACTTTTTCTCCTTCAGGTCTTAATTTCAGGGACTTGTCTTCTTTTATTTAGCTCCCTCTGCTGATGGAGTTTGTGAGTGGCACTGATTTATAGTACTACTCACAGAGTACAACTTTATGATATACATACACATACATACATATATATATGTATATATGTACATTTTTTACTAGAAAAAAAGTCTTTTAAAAAAGTTTTAGAATGTTGGGACAGGATTTCACAGGAAAGAGTGGCAATAGAGAGGACTGATTCTGATAAGAGGTGGAGTTCAAGCAGGACCACAAAGAAACTACAGCACTAAGACAGATGGTGATGAGAGTACTGGGCACTGTTACCACAGAGACGGGAACATGAAATCACGCTGTTGGTAAGACAGAGGGGAGACTGGCCAGCCTGGTGGAGCCCATACTGACTAAGAAGCAGTGGGAGACAGTCTCCTGGGAGAAACAAAACTGGTGCTAGCGGAGCTTGTAAAGACAGATACTCAGCCCAGGCTGGTTTGGCTCAGTAGATAGAACGTTGGCCTGGGGACTGAAGGGTCCCGGTTCGACTCCAGTCAAGGGCACATGCCCGGGTTGTGGGCTAGATCCTCAGTAGAGGGCGTGCAGGAGGCAGCTGATCAATGATTCTCTCTCATCATTGATGTTTCTCTCTCTCTCTTTCCCCCTTCCTTTCTGAAAGCAATAAAAATGTATTTAAAAAAAAGATAGATACTCATTTAAGTCTGTTTGAAGGCCTAATATTAATTGGACATGCTCTCTTGGTGTAAGGGTTGGCCACCTGCAAACAGGCAAGACTGGAAGCAACAGCCTGTGGCCGCATCAGAAGGCTGTAGCATTAACTACTATGAACGATCACAGCACACACACAAATGTTTTCATATGCCTAATGTTAACACATCAGAGACCAAACAACACATAGCGTGTGCTGTCGCTAAACTCGTGTTGGTTTGTATAGCTTTACTTGCCACCTTTGTTTGAATATTTTGAAAATATGTCACTAATTTGGAAAAGTGTAGCTCTAACTTTTGTTCCTAATGAAGCCTCTACGTTGGCTCATTAAATTTACACCTGAGAATAAACACACACTGTAGTTCCCATGGTGCACACTTCATTGTGCCAGGCAAGGGCTGAGAACATGTGCTACGCGTCCTGTGGCTGCGAGCAATAAAAAGCAAGCTTGTAATGCAGATGTGTTGTGATAGCACAATATGTACTGAAACCATTATTTTTAGTGCAACTTCTCCGCTTTTTATTTAAAAACAGGAAATCCAACAAATTGAGATATTCAGTAACAATTTCAAAATAAACATTTTCTACTACTTGTCAATTAAACTGATCTGAAATCTTAATCCTAAAACTACTGGGTAAACCTTATCTATTTTTAATTGAGCATACTTAAGATTTCCTTGGTATTATGCAGAAACAAAAAAACACCCTGGAGGCTGAGGCTAAAATAAAACCACAACTATCACTTAAAATCTTCAATTTCAAATTTGTGTCCTACAGTAAACCTTGATTGTTCTTGTCAGTTAACTTCGTATCAATTCATAAAATAAATTTATGTCATCTCTAACAGCTAACAGTAGTACTCATTACATTATGTACCATGCACTGTTCTATGTATTTTATACAAACTAACTTATTTGAGCCTGACCTTATGATGAAAGTATTATTGCATTCATTTTAAAAATGAGGTAACTGAAGCAAATAGGAGTTAAGTAACTTGCCTAAAGTCACACAGCTAATAAGTGGCAAAACTAAGATTCCTAATGGAGGAGTCTGGGTCAGACTCTGTTTTTATTTACCAGGCTATAATACTGCCTCTCAATAAATACTCTTATTAATCTGTTTTATATACTGGAGTATACCTTAAATTTTTACTTGTGAAACAAACAAACACGTGTATAGAGTACTTATGGAAAGAACCAGTTACTAGTACTTCAACTCAAGGGTATCAAAATGCCAAGTAAAATACGGACCCAACTTTATTCATAATGGAAATGCATTTTAAAACCAAATGCAACACCATTACATCCCCGTCAGAATAGTTCAAATGAAAAACACAATACATCAGATAAGGGTGTGGGGCAATTGGAACGTGAATATACTGCTGGTGGGAGCAAAAAATTGGTACACCCAATTTGAAAACTGGCAAGATATCAGAAAGTTAAATATGTGCCAACCCTCTGACAAAATAAGTTCATTTGCTAAGAAGTGCATACATGTGTCCACCAAAGGACATTTAAAACAATGCTCAAAGTAGTACTATTTGTAATAATCCAAACCTGGATTATTCAATAGCAGAATGGATAAATATTCAAGTACTAGAATACTACACAACAAAGATGAACAAATTATTGCTATATACAACATCATGAACTAATCTCACAAACAGGATATTAAGGGAAAGAAACAAGCAAAAAATGTAAATCTAAAACTAATGTGTTAGAAGTCAGGATGTTGGTTACCTTTGGGGAGGAGTCAGTGACCTGAATTTACTGTGTGCACAATCCCACTCCACCCCAGTTCAAACACAATGTGCTCCCATTCACACTTTCCTTGGCTTGAATACTCATTCTTTATGTCCTCCGGCAATTGCTATAAGTTCAACATATAGCACAGGATTTAATCAGACTACTTAGAACTATTACAAACAAGGTGTACTGATTCATCATTAAAATGTATAGGGAAATGAGGGAAAATGTTACTAGATTAGAGATTTAAAATAAGAAAAAAAAGATAGGCATCCTGGGAGGATAAATTGATATTCGTTTGAAGGTCATGTTGGTGATATCTGTTAAAATAAGCAATATATATATCCTTTGACGCAATACTACCATTCTTATTTATCCTACAGAAACACATCAATGCCCAAAGATATGAAAAAGGATGTTCTTATATAATAACTCCAAAGTTGGAACTAGCCCTAAATTTGTCAATAGTTGGTTGGTGAAGTGAATTATGATAGTCATACAATGGAACACAATGCAGTGACTTTGCTACTTCCAAGTTATATTACCTCAGGTATATTAACCTCTCTGGGCCTCAGTTTACTTATTTATAACTGACAAATAATGGCAGCATATCAGAGATGATATTAGGATTAAGTGAGTTATTACTTGTGAAGAGTATAAAATAGTGCCTCAACACACGGTTTTCAAATATAACCACAAAAGGTAATGTTAAAAGGAATGCATTATATCTACATGTACTGACATGGGATAGTGCCTAGAACTGAATGGAAGGGTGCGGAATATTGCTGCATCTGAAAATAGAAAATACAAAACCATTTACAATGTGATGCCGCTAACATGTCAACAAAGCCAAAACTGAACTGATTGTCTCTCCCAAACCTGTTCTTTCCCATAATCTTCTTACTCAGGCAAAAATCTTCAGCTATCCTTTAGCTCTTCTCTTTCCCCCACATAACATATCCAGTCTATCAGCAAACTGTCTGTTTTGCCTTCAAAATAAACCTAAAATCTGACCACTTTTTACCACCCCATCACATCCATCTCTTGCCTGAATTATTACAATTATCTCCTGACCAGTGTCTCTGCTCTAGCCTTTGCTCCTTTATATTCTCAAAATAGTAACCAGGGTAAAGTCAGATAGTGATTGCACAAAACCTTGTCACATTAAAAAAAAAATCCTTACAACGATATATATAGAGATAGACAGACAGATAGATAAGATAGATAGATAGATCGATCGATCTATAGACCCCACTCCTGGGCCTGGCCCAGTAAAACCAT
Organism: Cnephaeus nilssonii; assembly: GCF_951640355.1. Lineage (NCBI taxonomy): Eukaryota > Metazoa > Chordata > Mammalia > Chiroptera > Vespertilionidae > Cnephaeus > Cnephaeus nilssonii. Next base: position 12,355,225 of record NC_137090.1, read on the forward strand.
CCACACATAACCCTCCATTTCCTTTCCCCTTTCCCCTTCCCCCTTTCCTCCAACTTTGCAGCTGTAAGTCCACCAAAGGAGCTACTCATCTACGGGAAACATCCATTCTAAACGTCTGAACAAAAAATAACATATAACATTTGAGTCATTATATATGTTTTTTGTAGTTTGTGTCTGTTATTCTAGATGATTTTCTGACATTATTTTTCTCTCCAATCTAACACCTCCAGCAAGTACCTTGTCAAAAAATTGTCTATGTTGTAACATATTTCATGTCTTCTTTATCTATACTGTGGCTCTAAACACTAGTATTTAATCTTTTAAACTGTGAGTTAACCACCAAGATCAATTGTGATCTTGTAAGTATTTCTGACAATACTTACATTACTCAGCACAACGATGTTGTCAAAGGACTCCATTTTTTCAAGGCCTAACTCACATGAGATGTTATCCTATCTAATAAAAGAGTAATATGTAAAGTAACCATCACTCCGACACACCCACCAGCCACGCCCATCAGCCAATCAGGAGCGAGTATGCAAACTAACCCAACCAAGATGGCTGCGGCCACTAAGAGAGCAGGAGGCTTGGATTTCCCCGGCAATGGAGGAAGCCAAGCTTTCCGCACACCCTGGCCAGCCCAAGCCTCCACTCAAGGCTACAAAGTTTCTATTATAGAAGATAAATAAATCCCAACAAAAATGGCTGCAGCCATGGAGCGAGCAGGAGTCTTGGCTCCACTCAAGGCTACGAAGTTTCAATTACAGAAGATAAATAAATCCCAGATACCAGGGCCTCCGCTTGGGTCGCCAGGGAGTGTGGCCGGCCTGCAAACCACCACAGGCCCCTTGCCCAGACCAGCTGGCTCCCACCCGTGCACCAGGCCTCTATCCTATCTAATAAAAGAGTAATATGCAAATTAACCACTCCAACCCACAACATGGCTGCCCCCATGTGGACACAAGAATGCTGCCACAAGATGGCCAGCAGGGAAGGGCAGTTGGGGGCGATCAAGCCTGCAGGGGAGGGCAGTTAGGGGCAAATAGGCTGGCAGGGGAGCAGTTAGGCAACAATCAGGCTGGCAGGGGAGTGGTTAGGGGGTGATCAGGCTGTCAGGCAGAAGTGGTTAGGGGCAATCAGGAAGGCAGGCAGGCGAACAGTTGGGAGCCAGCAGTCCTGGATTGTGAGAGGGATGTCCCAGATTGGAGAGGGTGCAGGCTGGGCTGAGGGACACTCCCCTTTCCCGTGCACGAATTTCGTGCACCGGGCCTCTAGTAGTGTTATAAAGCTATGAGAAGTACCTTTAAATGCTGGGAAGAGCCATCTCTTCAAAGTCCTGAATGCCACTAAGTAAATGGAAAAGCGAAGGAAAGAAGAAAGGAGGAAAAAGAGGGAAAGACATCCCATCTGAGCAAGAATGGTACACATCCCTAAAAACCTCAAGTACTATAAAATTCACCTATGCCTCTGTTGCATTACATCTGAAGTGCAGTAAAAGACAAGTTTCTTGTTTAATTGTTCCCATGTGAACCCAAACCTCAAAATGATCTCAGGACAAATCCAAAAAAAAACCTTTATCATTTTACTCATCAAAATAGCCACAACAGGAGATTAACTGGAAATAAACAAAAATCTCTTCATCCTTCCTATCCCAAAACAACAGATAACTAATCAGCCATATTTTTAAACTGCAAATATTCTGTGGAGAAAATTTTTTAAAAATCAAGGAATCTTAAAAAGGGGAGAGGGACTAAGAAAAAATAAGAATCAAAAGACTAATAAAAATGTCCCCCTATAATAGCTAATAGAGATACTTCAGCCTCATTTTAAATGCTCTTTCTCTCTATCCCTCTTTCCAAAGAGCAAGAGGATATGATTAAGGCAGGAAGAGCTGCCTGCTCTACCTGCTCAAAATCAGAGCTTACCTCCTTAGAATGATGGCCTTTGCCAAGTTTGGAACACCTTCCATCTCTGATGTCTTCTGCCCCATCAGACTGCTGATAGGCCTACGGGGGGAAGAAAGAGAAACAGACCTGCTAGATCGCCATATCCAACTCATTATTTGCCTTCTCAAAAGGAATCTTCAGTTCTTACTAGTCATGGAAGGCAGATAATCCAACTGTTACTTGGCCTCAGGAGACTGACATTGGTCTTTCAGAAGCTTTTCCTTGAAGAATTTAGCATCAAAAGTCTCAATAGGTAAGCAAGAATCAAGTGCTGACTTACAAGCAAACATCTCAACAACCACATCAAAACAGTAATAAAACCCTCTCCTCTGCCAACTAAGTCCTTCACGGTATCTCTAAACTTCAAGAGATTTTCACACAGATATTATGTTATTAACCAATGGCACAATGTGAAATTCTACAGTATCCTCATGAATCAAAAGAGAGTAGAATAACTTCAGAGAATCCCAGTGGTAGGGGTTTCTAGCAATCTGATCTAGTCACCGTCTTGAAGATGCTACTTTGCCATACATAACAAAAAGGTGACCTTCTCTCCTCCAAGTCTCTGTGTAAGGTGAATCCCTCAGCACAGATTCCTCTGTATCACTTCCATAGTCAAGAAATACTTCCTTATGATCAACCAAAACCAACCATTTTCTCTAACTTAATCTGCCAAGATTACAGAAAAACAACTTGGTATCTTCCTTATCTATTCCTTTACATGCTTGAAGGGGTAATCAAATCATACTTACTCTATTCTCTAAGTTAAATCAGCATAAATTCTTTAACCCTTACTTATAAAATCACTTTCTATGAAATCTTTAGTTCTAGATATTATAAATTACAACCTTAAGGTTTTCAATATATAGCACAAGACTACAGAAAAGAGTCTAAATACAGATTATAAAACAAAGCACTTCTGAAGACCACATGGAATATTACCTAATGAAATAGTAATAAAATGTTAGGGTTTGTATAAATTATCTTGTGCCTAATTTTCTGCTTTTCCTCTCATATATAGGCTCTAAAAAAAAAAAAAGCAACAACACTTAAATGAAGTGCTTTAAATATACAGATATTCTTTATATATTGCAAAAAAGTAGATTAAAGTTAAATGGACTAAAAAGTAATTTTCTATATAATGAATTTTATTTTTATCATTTTTTAAATCAGAAGATATAAATCTAAAACTCCTAAAGCTGCCTTTCAATGAGAATATAATCAGTTATCTACTTTAATCATCCAAAAATAATATAGATTGCCTATGAGCAATATAAAATTTAAAATTCTCAAATTCTGAGAATATTAACATGAATTGTCAACTGCAAAGAATAGTAAAGAGGCTGATAAAGCCTTTTACTGGTCTGGAGGTTTTGGGTTTTTGGTTTTTTTTTAAGTGATTTAAAAATTAGTGACAGAAATATTTAGGCCCTTTCAACTATTAACTTTGATATAAAGTATACCTAAAAATGGATTTTCTTCTGTGTTGTGAAAGATCTCAGTGTATCAGTCACATCATTAACAGACAGAACTTGCTTGTAAATAATCCCCAAATGTACAGTCTATTTTAAGCCATTTATTCCTTTAAAATAAAAAATATGTTGATTATATGACTTCCCCATACTTTCCATCTAGTAATGTTTAAGTTCTTATAACCAAGAAATAATAAGTGTCTCTCTTACAATAATAAGTGTTTCAAAGTAAAGGCTTGAAGTTATCTTATTAGACTAAGATCTAAAACCAAATTTAAAAAGCAAATGGATGTTGCATGGGAAACGTAAAGGGTAGAAAGATCAGAATACAAGGCTCTACCCCAAATGTCTTCGCTGTCAAAAACATTTAATTTTTTTAAATGGGATTTTTTATTCAAAGGAAGGACAGAATCAGAGAAGAATCTATATAGTCCAAAATCACTGCCATCTAAATGTTGTCATCTTCTCCCACAATTCAAGGGAAAAGACATCTAATAGAAACTCAAGAAGCTTGAGGGAAAAATATTTTTCCCAAAAGAATCAATAGTAAGTGGTTTTATATCAGCTCTGGGTGCTAATGTTATAAATAATGATTCAAATTCATGTTACAATAAAGAAATAAAATATGCTACTAAATCTTACTTCTCCACTTCTGTTCACGTTAAAAAATGACCATACACTATTAAATACTAAGAACCACTAAAGTATTCCATAATTCCTTGACCTACTTCCTTAAATATATTCTAAGAAAATTATTGAGAGAGGGAAATCTATGTGTGAAAAATATGATTCATTACACTGGAAAAATGCCCAACCACCAACAGAAGTTTTTTGTATGTTTGTAATTTACCAATATTTATTTTTACTCTGACTCATTCCTTCAACCCACAAAGAATTTGAGATAGCTTACAAGAACATATATCAATTCATCATATATATATATAAAATGTGGATCAAGGAAAAAACAATTAAATACACTATTGGGTAAGATCCAAACCAGGCATTATGGTTGCACTTCTAAGTTTGTTCTGAGTTTATGAGTTAGCCAAGAACAAAACAAAACGAAGTGGCCATTAAATAATTCTCATTAGAGGAGAGAAGACATAGTCCCTCAGGGAAAACAGAATTGTTAATAGATGGCACAGGTTCTGAATGATAGGTATAAGCAGACATTTAAAAAAATTAATTATTGACTACATAGTCATTAATACTGTAATAACTATAAATGGTGTCAGATGGGTACTAGACTTATTGGTGCGATCACTTCTTAAGTTATATAAATGTCTCCTATGCTAAACACCTATAACTAATATAATATTGTATGTCAACTGTAATTGAAAAGTAAATTTAAAAAATAATAGTAATAAAGATTATACAACAAAGAAAATAGGATAATATTAAGGAAAAGATACAAAATTATATGTACACTCACTCCAGTGATATAAAAGCATGGTACATTTGGAAAAAAGACTAGAAGGTCATAAACATTCCCCCTGACCCCCCGCCAAAAAACACACACAAAAACTATAATTCTTTGACTGCAATGATTATATCATATTCTTCTATACCACAATCATACCTAGGCTGAATGTTAGGCATACAGTAGTAGTTTAATATTTTTAACTGTATCAAAATGTCTATATTTATATATTTACTTGATTCATTTAAGAAATTTGGCTTATAAGACAGAAATCCTCAATATACAACAGAACTAATGAACATAAAGTAGTTTCTGATGAAGAACTCATTACTGTCGCACTATGAGTGGCAAGGCTGAATGGAGACTCCTTACAGAGTTGAAAAGCACCAACAGGTCTTTCTCAATCCACAACTTCCTTATTCTATTCCATATATAGTTCAGATTCTTCCTCTAGGCTCACAAGATATTAACTACCAAGAAATGATATTGCTACTCCCAGATAAGAAATAATACAAGCATTTTTTGTTTTTGGAAAAAACGAAAGTATTTCTTACGTAGTTCAAATTTTGAAAACACAGCAACCAGAAATCTCCAAAATCAAATGTGACCACAAAAACTTTATGGACTCAACTTCTCAACACTGTGAAATCATGACAACCCGATATGACAGATTCCATATTATCAAAGGCTATAAAGTGTGTTCTTTAATTCAGTTCCTATTTCTTGACATTTTCTTGGTTCTCAAACAGCAAGTAACTACAACCAAAATTTCCCCTTTTAACATAGGAAGTGGTCTTCAAAGCAGAACTTGGACTTTTACTGTGGCTATTTTCTAAAAGGGATATGTGCCCTAACACACATAAGCCAGAATTGACAGTTTTTAAAATGCAAGACTCTAACATGTTTCTAGTATATAAATACTAGAGGCCCGTACACGGGTTCATGCACCAGTGGGGTCTCTCGGCCTGGCCTGCGGGGAACGGCTGAAACCGGCTCTGACATCCCCCGAGGGGTCCCGGATTGCGAGAGGGTGGACCCCAGCAGCAAACTAACCTACCGGCTGGAGCATCTGCCCCCTGGTGGTCAATGCGCATCATAGCAGCTAGTCGAATGGTCAAATGGTTGGACACTTAACATGGAAATTGGTAAGATGCCATTATATGGTACTAAAAATATGGCACTAATCAGAAAATCTATCCCTCCTTTACTACAGGTATTATCATCAGTTATTTCTGTGGCCTTAAATAAGTGCTTATTTATTTTTATTTTATTTTTTTTTAAAGAATAGTTTTTATTGATTTTTAACCGAGAGGGAGGGGGAGGAGGAGGGAGAAACCATGTTGTGAGAGTGCACTATGGATCAGCTGCCTCCTGCACGCCCCCTACAGAGGATCGAGCCCAAAACCTGGACACATGCCCTTGACCAGAATTGAACCGACAACCTTCAAGTGCATTGGACAAAGCCCAACCAACTGAGCCACACGGGCCAGGGCTTATTTAATTAGGGAGGTAATCAACCAAAGACCTTGTATAAATATATGCATAACCCATGGACACAGATAATAAATAGGGTTGTGAAGGCCTGGGTGGGGGGGTTGGTGGAGGCCCGCAGGCTGAAGGAGGTCAATGGGAGTGAAATGGGGTCATGTATAATACTTTCAACAATAAAGAATTAAAAAAAAAAAGAATATGAAAAAATAAAAAATAAAACCACATTAGGCACACTAAAAAATACATTTAGCCCTTGCTGGTTTGGCTCAGTGGATAGAGTGTTGGCCTTCAGACCAAAAAGTCTTGGGTTTGATTCCGGTCAAGGGTATGTACCTTGGTTGCAGGCTCCAACCTGCCCCTACCAGGTCAGGACGTGTGCAGACTCCAAGGTATCAACGGAGAAGGGAATAAATCCCAAAGCAGTCATAAAAGAAGGCTCCTTATAGCTTCAGCTCATGAGCCAAGAGATTTAGTGTTGTCAGTTTGGGGCAGCTGAATGGTCTGTTTTTCTTAACCACAGTTGTAAGTTCTTTAACTGTTATTTAGACACCAAGATAAGATATCTTATTTTTAAAAATTATTTTGAATTAAAATAGAAAACAGAAATCTGTACTTTAGAGAGAAATGATAGACTGGATACCACAGAACATGACAGTTCCTAAAAAGGTAGATAGGATTCACTGCAATGGTAACAAATCTTAACATTTTGTTTACATTTACTAAAAAGGAACAGGAAGTAGGTTTTTAAATGTTTAGTAATAAAAAAGATAAAGTATAGGTGAAAAAAATTACTAGCCCATTCCATTTGGTTACTTTTGTGAAAAAAGCAGCAGTTCCTTTGAATAGAAGAGAGATACTTTAACATACTTTCATCAAAATCAGAATTTCAAATGCAAAGTAATTCTTCCTTTAGTAACTCCCTAATCATAGAATCTGATTAATTAAAGTATAAAAGAATTCTAGACTAGGGGTGCCTTCCTTTCTAATAAAACAGTTCCTTATCCAAAACTTGGTAATCTTCAGAAACCAAGAGGAAAATGTAATAGGTCAAATAATGAGAGGTTGGTTCTGTCGACTGTGCCAGTAGTGTTTGGTTCTAAAATACTCCATAATTCCTGCTATGAAAATACAATCAAGGTAGGATTAAAATATCTCCAATAGCTAATTTTTTTCTTCTTTGAATAGAAAATGCTCAATTCTTAAAATATACCAAAAGCTTATAATTGCCACTAGATGAGTGGTACTCACAGTAATGTGACTCCAGGAGTGTATTAGTTAATGTGTGCACTGTGCAGTCCATCATACAGCTCTCTACCACCTCAAATTTCTATAGTAAAATCATAGAAGTCATTCGATGTATTCAGTGTTAACAAAGGAAGGGTACAGCAGTCTAGGTATCTATAAGCCTAAAAATACAAAGACATGACACATGGCTTATTCTCTATCACTCTAGTTGGCTTCTGTGACCAAATATCCTTTGGCTCCCTTCTATGACATCTGCTTGACAGCCATGTGAGTTCTCCTTGAATTCTACAATGAACTCCAGATTCCCAGCGATTCTCGGATTACCTATTGGGCTCTTCCCGAGTCCTAGAGGGAGCCGTCAGTTACCACACAGTTATCCAAGCCTGGTAGTGAAGATTACCCATCCTGAATGCAGCAGGTGTCACTATGCATCTTTAATGGTGATGTGGGAAGGGTAACTGCTGGCCATCTCTTGTTGAGAAGGAAAACTGGAGAGCACTCTGCCTGCCTGAATCAAACCTGAAAACAGGCCCTGAAGCCTCTCCCCACTTCTTCCTAATTTTGTCTCAATTAGGACCGCTTTGATTAGCCAAAAAGGGGAAATCATCCTTGGGATTTGAAACAGTAATTATTTTAAAATCAAGAATAATATATAGCCCTAGCCAGTTTTGCTCAGTGGATAGAGCATCGGCCTGCGAACTGAACCAGGGTTTGATTCCGGTCAAGCGCACATGCCCAGGCTGTAGTCTCGATCCCCAGTAGCCGGTGTGCAGGAGGCAGCTGATCAATGATTCTCCCTAATCATTGATGTTTCTATCTCTCTTTCCCTCTACCTTCCTCTCTGAAAGTCAATAAAAACACATTTTAAAAAATAATAAAATATAAAATTACATTAAAAATAAAATGATTGTGAGAAATGACAATCTGTTCCTCTAAATGCCCTCAGTTTTCCACTACAAAGGAACAAAAAAAAGAATTCAGTAATTTTTTTATACATACTTCAAAGCTAGAGTTTCTCTTACATTTTTAAATCCCAAAACAATACAGAAAACAATGAAACTTTGTGTAGTAAGATCCGCATGCACACACCACAGAATCCTGGTTAGTGGATCTAGCATAATATTAACTACAACAAAGGCTGAGAGCTAAATTGAAGAAGAGAGTCATATAGGTATTTTTAATTTAGTCATTTCTGCAGATATGGGTGCCACATGAAAATGTGAACAAAAGAGAACTAAAATCTAGCTCCCAGGTCTCACTCTTGAGTCTGGGATAACAATCTCAAGCATGTATTTGGAACCTTAATCAAATGTCAGGATGAGTCATTGCTCTATTACAACCCACTTATGAAGAGAGGTATTTTTACTTACTCTGGTCAGCATAGTTTTTTGCTTTGAGTTCAAGTTGTCTTGTTTGAGATTCTAAAGATTCCACTCGGGTCTGTAAATCCTTTTTTTCCTGTTCTTGAGAGTCTTCAAATTCAATGAATTTCTAGTAAAAGAAATATTTTCATTAGAGAAGTGAAAATTTTTTTAACATTATCAACTCCTGTGTTTCTTGATATCAAGTAGCACAGTTAGGCATTAACTACTCAAAAAGATACCAGAATCATGAACTTAGGTTGATTTTTTTTAGATTCTCTATAAAAAAAAAGTTATAAAACCTCCAAATATAGAAAAGCTGACAAAATAATCTGTTTATGAGTGTTTTCACATCATATAATAGACATTCAAAAGGAAATACATATATCCTACCCCCCACATACATAAATGGCTTTACTAGTATATTTGCATGTTCATCTCAATTCAAGATACAATTTTTACATAATTTTGCACATAACATGTACAACAAGTAGAGAACCAAAGGATGACGAAATAGCAATAAATATTTGTTAAATGCTAATTTGATTAATGGACAGTCTTCTAGATTCCTGAACCATAGAATTTATATTTTTTAAATAGAGAAAGAGAGGGAAAGGGTGTTTGTTTTTTGTTTTTATGCCAGGTGTTTTTGTTTTGTTTTGTTTTAATATATTTTTATTGATTTCAAAGAGGAAGGGAGAGGGAGAGAGATAGAAACATCAATGATAAGCGAGAATTGGTGACTGGCTGCCTCCTGCAAGCACCACACTGGGCATGTGCCCTGACCGGAATCGAAGTGTTAACACTCAACCACTGAGCCACGCCAGCTGGGTAAGAGGGAGTTTTTTTATTGACTTTAAAGACGAAGGGAGAGGGAGTGGCAGAGAGTAACACTGATTGGCTGCCTCCTACACGCCCCCTACTGTGGATGGAGCTGGCAACTCCTGCAGGGAATAGAACTGGAGACCTCTTGGAGCATGGGACAATGTTCAACCAACTGAGCCACACCGGCCAGGGCTGAACCATGGAATTTAAATTCCTAAGAAAAAGAGCATGTTCTAGAAATATCTCTACCAAATTTAATTTACTAAAACTGTTCTCATCAAGGAGATTATCATTGAATATAAGAATCAAATCTCAATCCTCATCTTAAAACCAGCATCATTTGACAGCTCATCACTGATTACTCTTTAAAATACTTTTTTAAAATTTGACTTCCAGGACTTCCCCTTCTTCTCCTCTACTTTACTGGCTGTCATTCTTGATTTTCTTTTCTTTTTCTTTTTTTTTTTACAGAGAGGAAGGGAGAGGGATAGAGAGCTAGAAATATCGACCAGCTGCCTTCTGCATGCCCTGCACTGGGGATGTGCCCGCAACCAAGGTACATGCCCTTGACCGGAATCGAACCTAGGACCCTTGAGTCCGCAGGCCGACGCTCTATCCACTGAGCGAAACCGGTCAGGGCTCATTCTTGATTTTCTTGGTTGGTTCTTCCTCTTCTCCCCAACTTCTTGACATTGGCAAGCTCAGTCTTGACCAACTTTTTCTCTTTGCTGTTTACTCTTTGTAGTCAGCTTTGACTTTTCTCTTTCTCTAATACCTTATATCCAATCCATCAGCAAATCTACCTTTAGATCCAACCACAGTTTCTCTCTCACTCCCTCTCTTTTCCTTTCTCTTTAAAGTACACAGGATGGCCCAGCTGGCGTTGCTCAGTGGTTAAGTGTCCACCTATGAACCAGGAGGTCATGGTTCAGGGCATATGCTCAGGTTGCAGATGTGATTCTCAGCAGGGAGTGCACAGGAAGCAGCCAATCAATGATTCACTCTCATCATTGATGTTTCTCTCTCTCTCTCTCTCTCCCCCCCTCCCTCTCTCCCTCCCTACCTCCGCCCTCCCCCCTCCCTCTTTGAAATCAATAAAAGAAAAAAGGTTATATGAACAGAAAAGCAGCAATTATATGCTACTAATAAAGTATGGGTAAATTATTTCAACATTTTTACCCGGGAATATAAGCAAAGATAGAGTATTAATAAGAAAATGTAACTATTTTTGGCATGCTTTGAAAAGAATGCTCCCTTAACTAACTAAACTGCTTCATCTGGGTAACTAGAAATTCTTATTTTAGGTTTCTTTTGTGCTATTAATAAAATGTTGTTTGAAAGAACATAGAGATGTTTACAAGTAATACTTAAAATGCTGTGCTACTAAACTCCTGATAAAAAAACTTTACCACTAATAGGGTTAGGGAGTAGGGGTGGGAGAAATGGGTAAATGTGGTCAATGGGTACAAATTTCTAGTTAGAATATGAGTAGGTCTGGGGATGTAATGTATAGCAGCACCAAGACTATAATTAACAATACTACTATATTGTATATGTTAAAGTTGTTAAGAAAATAGACATAAAAGATCTCACCACACAAAAAAATTTGTAACTATGGGAAGTGATGAATGTGTTAACTAGCCTTATTGTGGTAATCATTTTACTATATATGTAATCAAATTATTACATTGTACACTGTATACCCTAAATTTACACAATGTTATATGTCAATTATTTCTCAATAAAGTTGGGGGAAAACAATTTTACCACTATTCTGCCTATTCAGACTTTTCTGACGGAGAGAAGAAACATCACAAGCACACAGCTTTGTACCTGCTTTGTTTCTTGGCGACCCAGTCTGGCTACAGAAGGTCATGAATAATCCATAACTGTGAAGCAGTCACTACTATACGTTTACTCTGCAAGAATTACTTAGACCTATCTAGATGATTCAAGCTTCAAAAATTTTTGCATTTTATTACGACTATTGAGGCCTCATATCTATATTGACCACCTTAAGTAAATATGGCAAAAGGAAGAGAGATTTTTTTTTAATTGTGTGGCAGTTCTTGGACAGGCAGAGCTGTTTATCACCAAATGGCAATCTTTTGCTTCTGCGGTTTTCCTTCACAGGAAAGGACTATCAATAACGAAAATATTCCATGGCAAATGCATAATCCCAGGACTTCCCTTCCAGCAAATTAAAACATAAACTTAGAGACTATAAAACAAATTGCTATTTCTCATAAGGGTATGTTTTTTCCTTTCTTATTCTAAATAGTGGACTTTCAGTTTTTTTGGCATCATAAACTCCTTTGAGAATCCTTCTTTTCCCAGGCATGTAAATATATGAAACACAAAACAAAGCATTCCATTTCAATGCATCTTCAAGTTCTACAAGAAATCAAGAATGATTCCCCCATTTATAAAAACTGTAAATGTTTTTTCCAATATATTTTTAAAATTCTCTCTGCTCTTAAAAAATCCCAATTTTAAATGTGCACTACATCTTGGTTTAAAAATGTACAGTTGAGAGCTAATCACTATTACACAACAAAAACAAATATTCCTCAGTTCTGATAAGGCATGTTAATAGATCTTACAGGGCAATGATAGCCTAGTTAAATGAACACTCCATATAGCCTTCAAAGAATAATCAAGAAAAAGTAACCAATAACTGACATTTTCTAAATTGTTACCTAAGAAAAATACCTGCTAAAAAGGCTACTTTGGGGCATTGTTTTGAGAACTATCCCTAATGATATAATCACCTTGGGAACAGAAGTTGCTATAGGACAGACCAGCTCAGGAAAAAGAACAGGGATAAGTACAAAAAACTTCAGAAAACGGCCCAGCTCTATGTGGTACGTAACAATAATGTCAAAGTAAAAAATGCTGATGTAAGAATTTAGGGAAAAAAATAAAAATAAAAATAGAGAAGGTGCCATGAAATTCAATCGGACACCAATAGGGCTCTTGGCAGGAAAAAGGTTTGGATTCACGGCCCTAACAGGAGAGTCCCTTTTCCTGGGTGTGGGGGGGGACAGGCTATAAGGGAGGTAATGAGAACTGTGTTTTGTTTTCTTTCTTTTTTTTTTAAATGAGCTATTATTTTATTATTGTTCTGAGTCCTGTGCTTTTTCCAATACTTTGGAATATTTATATTATTATTTTGAGGAGATTTATAGCAGAAGTATCTGTTCATGGGAAATGTAATTAGACCCTCAGGGTAAATAAATTCATAGTACTATGCTGGTCTTTGTCAGATGATCTTTTATGATACATATGAACCTTGCTTAAGTATGTAAGAATGCAGGTTTACACATAAGACAGATTAATAGGTTATTATTTACTTTCTAAATATAATTATTTTTAAAGGAAAGGTTCCTATAAGGTCGATTTGAATGAAAAATTCCTGTGGTGCCTTTAAAGTATGATTAGTATACAAAAAATGAGTTCATACGAAACTTTTCAGAGATATGTTTATTGTACAAATGAAAAAGTTCATTTGCCTTGCTCTTTTTTTTTTTTGAATGATTTAAAAAATGTTTTAAATTATTATTGATGTTTTTTAGAGAGTGGAAGGGAAAGAGAGAGAAACATCGATGTGAAAGAGAAACATTGATCGGCTGCCTCTCACACGCACCCTGACAAAGGCTTGAACCCCAAACTTAGGTAGGTGCCCTGACCAGAAATCAAACCTACCACCTTTTGGTGTACAGGGCACTCCAACTAACCGAGCCACACCGGACAGGGCTGTTTCTTTTTTCTATACCTAACTCTCTTATAACTTCAGATAAAATAGACAATAGGTGTCAATAGTTACACTAAAAAATTTCTCCAACAAGGCTTTCCACTTCTATTGCAGGTGGGCTAGCAGCACGTGTGAGTACTGCTGAACCTCATTACTAGCTTTGCAGACTACAAACATGAGTGACTCTTGTTTTAAAGTCTTCTTAATTTACCTCAAAGAAACACATCTGCTTCTGCTCCTATAATTTCACCTTAACATACAAACTAACTGAGATAACATAAAACAGGAACATATCCCATTCTGTCCCTTTCTAGTCAAAGAAAAAATTGTGTCACAATTAAATAAAGCCACATACCTATTTACAATGACTGTTCTCCCGATGTCAGCGGAAGTACAGAACAGGCAGTTAGGCAATGTAAAGACATTTATTACAAACTACTAAGGAATATCATTCATAGATTTACTGTTAAGTTAAATAACATATTAAATATAAAACTAAAACTCTTTATCCACCATCTAGTCCAAGCACTTATTTCATGATAGCCATTAAAAAACACAGTAAACAGCCCTAACCGGTTTGGCTCAGTGGATAGAGCGTTGGCCTGTGGACTCAAGAGTCCCAGGTTCGATTCCAGTCAAGGGCATGTACCTTGGTTGCAGGCACATCCCCAGTGGGGAGTGTGCAGGAGGCAGCTGATCGATGTTTCTCTCTCATCGATGTTTCTAAATCTCTCTCCCTCTCCCTTCCTCTCTGTAAAAAATCAATAAAATGTATTTTTTTTAAAAAACAACACAGTAAACAGTCAACAATATACCAGGCTAAAAGTACTATAATGGAAGCAAGTATAAGGGGCAGTAGAAACAGAGTAAGTGACTAGATCTACTTTTTAAGAACAGAAGCCAGGCCCTAACCAGTCTGGTTCAGTGGATAGCGTGTCGGCCTGCAGACTGAAAGGTCCCAGGTTCGATTCCCATCAAGGGCACGTGCCTCAGTTGCAGGCTCCTCCCTGGCCCAGGCCCTGGTCAGAGTGTGTGCAATATTTCTGTCTTTCCCTCTTGCTAAAAATCAATGGAAAAATATCCTCAAATGAGGATTTTTTTTAAAAAGAAGAAGCCATTTCAGGAAGAAGTAACAGTATAAGCGAAGGGACAGAGGCATAAAGGTCATGGCATGCAGGGGTACATATAATTCAAGATTAAAATTTTCATAGTTGATGCAAAGGGTAAATCATTAGCTCAAGAATAAGTTGGGAATCTCTCCTCTGATTCACAAAGGGAGTGAAGTGGGGAAATAAGATTCCATTCATCCATCCTTTCTGCACACAACTTAAGTCCCTACTGTTCTAAGTACTCTATGGTGGTGGGAATGTAGTAAACTACAAGACAGCCTTGGTCCTACGCTTCATTGCTTGAAATTTAGCAGAAGAAAACAGACATTAAATGTGGGTGATTGATGAAAGATGGATTTGCAAAGATCTCAAATAATTCAAGTCACCTAATTTGAGGTGAATACTAATACAGGATGGCTAGTATTTCTATTATTGCCTAAATGACACCAACCTGGGACAACAGCATAACCTTGGTTTATAACTCAGTCTCAGGCTAGTATATGACACAATTCTTGCAAGACATTATGAAATAAGGACTTAGCATTTTAAACTCTGGATACAAAATAAGATTTTTTAAAACCACGTAGTTGCCTAACTGGTTTGGCTCAGTGGATAGAGCGTCAGCCTGCAGACTAAAGGGTCCCAGGTTTGATTCCCGTCAAGGGCACATGCCCGGATTGCGGGCTCAATCCCCAGTAGGGAGCATGCAGGAAGTAGTTGATCAATGATTCTCATCATTGATGTTTCCATCTCTCTTTCCCTCTCCCTACCTCTCTGAAATCAATAAAAATATTTTTTTAAAAATAGGTTCATTTTATAACATATTTTAAAGGTACTTACAAAAGAGTTTCCAATACAAATGAGGTTTCCTTTGGTTACTATAATTTGCATATAACAGTATTTTTGGGCAAAGGCAATAGTATTTTGGAGGCTCTGCCGTAGCCAGAGACTTTTTTTTTTTTTTGCCAGAGACATTTTGAAGAAGAAAAAAAGTAAACGAATATCCATAAGCAGCCTATTCATAATTGATTTAATGTGTCTTAACTTCTTGTTAGTAGCTTAACTTTATTAAGTTGGACACCCTCTATTACATTTGGCAAATGATGAGATTAGTGTACTATAAAAATCAAGGCTGGAAAGGGACAGTTTTTCAAACTATAAAACCATCCTTCCCCTGGAAATTTCTGGTTACTGCCCCCCAGCATGGGAGTTTGTCAGATCCCTCTGTATGTGGGTGTAAGGCGCACATCTCCTCCCAGCCTCCAGCCCTCCGTCTCTCTCTCACACACACACTTTTTAAAAAGTATTGGGCAGGGGGTGAGCCCATCAATGGACTTATTAGCATGTATGATAATCAGATCTTAACTAGATACCCCGTTTTCCTCTCAATAACTAATCAGCCAACAACAACAGTGATGTAACTTCAGATAGAACTCTCCTGGGAGCAACCAGACACTATTTAAAAAAAAAAAAAAAAAAAAAGCAGTAGACAATACAGACTTATGTCAGGATCTAAAAAGAATAAGCTTTGTGATGAAGCAAAATGGTTTCAAGTCCAGATGGCTTATAGGGACTGCTTTGCCCCACTGTTCTGGAGAAAAACAAATGAATACTTTGAAAAGGCAAGCTCCCAAAGTTTAACAAAAAGATCCCTAGAGGTTGTTGCTTATTGGAGTAAAGATGCAAGAGACAAAAAAGAAAAAGAAAAAAAGAAGAAGAAAAGCCCTTTAAAGTAGAAACTTTGACTACAGTAGCTGTCTAAAAAGTAATACCACCAAATAAAAGGCTGATTTATTGCTATGTATCCACCAAGATAGTATCCTCCTCTTATTTCCTCTGCAGAGATGGGGAAGGAAAATTTTTAACAATTATTGTTCAATTTAGTTAAGTCCAGTTCAATTGAATTGCTTATCAGTGTAGCATCTTTTAAGAAACTGAAGGACAGACCATATTAATCATGCCCAAGGGGTGTGGTTTCCCCACCCCTCCAAATCCAAAATGTGGAAAATTTCCTAATACAAATAATTGTTTCTTCAAAACTAAATAGCAAGAGAGGGGAAAAAGGAGAACTGTTACAGATTAAGAGAAACTTAAGAGACATATTTGACCAAGTGTAAATATGTGGACTATCTTGTTTCAATCCTGATTAAAACAACAAACTATAAAACTATATTTATGCCGAAACCGGTTTGGCTCAGTGGATAGAGCGTCGGCCTGCGGACTGAAGGGTCCCAGGTTCGATTCCGGTCAAGGGCATGTACATTGGTTGCGGGCACATCCCCGGTGGGGGGTGTGCAGGAGGCAGCTGGTCGATGTTTCTCTCTCATCGATGTTTCTAGCTCTCTATCCCTTCTCCTTTACTCTCTGTTAAAAATCAATAAAATATATATTTTTTAAAAACAACAAAACTATATTTATAAGGCTCAGTTAGAGCGTTGTCCTGCTATGCCAAGAATGTGGGTTTGATTCCAGGTCAGGGCACATACAAGAATCAAACAATGAGTGCATAAATAAGTGGAACAACAAATCAATATTATCTCTCTCTCTCTCTCTCTCTCCCATCTCCCATTTTCTCTCTAAAATCAATAAATAAAAATTTAAAACAAGCTATATTTGCCGAAACCGGTTTGGCTCAGTGGATACAGCGTCGGCCTGCGGACTCAAGGGTCCCGGGTTCGATTCCGGTCAGGGGCATGTACCTTGGTTGCGGGCACATCCCCAGTGGGGGGTGTGCAGGAGGCAGCTGATCCATGTTTCTCTCTCATCGATGTTTCTCACTCTCTATCCCTCTCTCTTCTTCTCTGTAAAAAATCAATAAAATATATTTTAAAAAAAAAAGCTATATTTATGAGACAATTGGGGAAATGCGAATACTGATTAAGTGTTATTAAGGAATAATCATTTATAACTTTTAGGTGTGATTTTTTAACTATCTTTTGGATATTCACTGGTAGTCTTTGATCTACTTTAAAATTATGGTGTAAATGCTGACGGGAAGTAGCAGAGACAGATAAAACAATATTGGCTTGATGGTGTTAACTGTAGAGGTTGAGTGATGGATACACGGGAATTTATTATACTATTCTCTCTACTTTAATACTTGGATATTTCCATCATAAAAAGATAATATATGAATTGGAATAGATTTATTAGTGGCATCTATATATATAAAAGGCTAATATGCTAAGTGTCTGACTGTCTGACCGGTCGCTATGATGCGCATTGACCACTAGGGGGCAGACGCTCAATGCAGGAGCTGCCGAGCTGCAGTGACTTGGCAGCTGCGTTCTCAGGTGACGCACCTAAGAACCAGAGATGAGGGAGCCCGATTCCTCATGGGGTCACGTGATTCTACCTTCGGCCATGGGTTATCTTGTTGCTGGGGCACTGTTGGCCCCGAATCTGGTTTACTGTACACTTGCGTTTGCGTTCCACACCCTGTATGACAGCATCTTTGCAGAGTGTCCTCTTGAACTCCAGGACCCCTCGGGGGATGTCAGAGAGCTGGTTTTCGCCCAATCCTCACAGGCCAGGCTGAGGAACCCCACCTGCCAGAAGGATCCCACTCACTCTGCAGAAGCCCTTCGAGCCCCAGTGCGTGCTGCCCGCCAGGGGTGGGCTGTGGGAGGTTGGCTCCAGGGCATGTCTAACCATCTTGCCCAGTCCCACCCCACCAGCTACCTCCTAATTAATTTCCTTTCAATGTGCACAAATCTGTGCACTGGGTCACTAGTTTAAAAATAAATGTTGAGCCCTAGCTGGTTTGGCTCAGCTGGTTTGGCTCAGTGGATAGAGTGCTGGCTTGTGAACTAAAGGGTCCCAGGTTCAATTCTAGTTAAGGGCACATGCCTGGGTTGGGGACTTGATCCCCAGTGGGGGTTGTACAGGAGGCAGCCAATCAATGATTCTCTCTCATCATTGATGTTTCTATCTCTCTATCCCTCTCCCTTCCTCTCTGAAATTAATAAAAATATATTTTAAAAAAAAGAAAAAGCTTTGTCTTTAATATATATATATATATATATATATATATATATATATATAGAGATAAAAAGTTACCTTTAAAAAATAAAAAAATAATGTTGATTTGCACATGCACAATACATCTAAAGCTCTCGCTGGCACCCATCACATGCCATTGTCATTGTCAATCGTGAATTTGGTTGTTTTTGTTGACATTCTGAAGCTGAAAGAAAGTGGCATCATCGACAGAATGTCTGAAGAACAGTCATCAACAAGTACTACCAATACTGGTAGGAACTGCCTTCATAGCGAAAATGAAATAAGAATGCAATTATCAAACGTAGTTGTGGTGGAATGACCGTTACATGTCAATTTTGCTATCACTAAATTTCTCCGATGAAAAACCATCTGATGGAAAATTTACTCAATGTTGTAGCAAAGGCAAAGTTTGTCCAAATGATGTAAATTTTCCAGAATACCCTGCATATTTAAAAAAATTAATTTTATCATTAATAAAGAAGATTCTGACAGTAAAAATTTCATGGAAAATATTTGTTCGATAAATAGTTCTTTTGCTTTTGCTTTAATGAGTGCAAATATCACATCACCACCAGGATATGGGCCATACTGTTTCAGAATACATAGTCAAGTTTATCACTGTACTGGAACTTTACATCCTTCGAATGGTATTTCTTGGAAGTTTGCTCAACTCTATATTTTAGATATGGCTGAAGCCACAAATAAAAGATTAGCAATGCCAGAAAACCAAGCTTGCTCAGAAAGACTCATGATCAATATCAACAACCTCATTAATGAAATAAACGAATTAACAAAATCATACAAGATGCTACATGAGGTAAAAAAGGAAGCCCAATCTGAAGCAGCAGCGAAATATGATCACTATTAAGATCATATTTAATCGCCACAGAAGTAACAATGGCGATTAAATATGATCTTAATAGTGATCCAGTAGATATCCCGTGTAACCGAAGTTGCTGTCATATTCATAAATGAAGATGGAGAACCTCCTTTTGAAAGGGACTTGCTCATTCATCGTAAACCAGATCCCAATAATCTGAATGCCACTAAAATTAAACAAATCAGTATCCTGTTTCCTACATTAGAGAAATGACGTATCCTATTCTTTTTTCACATGGTGAAAAAGGCTAGGGAACGGAAACTGCATTAAGACTCAGACCCGACAGTGTAATGGACAATAATACTAGATGAAATGTAAGGACGCCAGTCACACAAATGCAGTATTATGGATTTCATCTCTCCGTCTGGGACACGTTCAATCCTATTTTAAATGCAGGAAAATTAACTCAACAGTATATTGTCAATTCATATTAAAAAATGAAAGCCAGCCGAAACCGGTTTGGCTCAGTGGATAGAGCATCGGCCTGTGGACTCAAGGGTCCCAGGTTCGATTCCGGTCAAGGGCATGTACCTTGGTTGCGGGCACATCCCCAGTAGGAAGTGTGCAAGAGGCAGCTGATCGATGTTTTCTCTCTCATCAATGTTTCTAACTCTCTATCCCTCTCTCTTCCTCTCTGTAAAAAATCAATAAAATATATTTTTTTTAAAAAATGGAAGCCAATTGTATAAATTTCATTAAAGCAAACCAATCTAAGTTGAGAGTTGAAAAATATAGTGGTTTGATGGATTATCGCACATCTAGATCTGAAAGTGACAATGTGCCAATTGGTAAAATGATAATACTTCCATAGTCTTTTGAGTGTAGTACCAGAAATATGCAGCAGCGATATCAGGATGCTACGGCAATTGTAATGAAGTATTGCAAACCCAATTTATTTGTAACCATGATGTGTAACCCAAAATGGGCAGATATTGTAAATAATTTAAAATGCTGGCAAAAAAAAGTTGAAAACAGACCTGATTTGGTAGCTAGGGTTTTTAATATTAAGATGAATGCTCTTTTAAATGATATATGTAAATTCGATTTGGCAAACTAATAGCTAAAATTCATGTCATCGAATTTCAGAAACGCGGACTGCCTCACGCTCACATATTATTGATATTAGACAGTGATCCAAATTACGAACGAAAGATGACATTGAGCAGTTTCCCGTGATGCCAGCATTTGCAATGACTGTTAATAAATCACAAGGACAAACTCTAGACAGAGTAGGAATATTCCTACCTGAACCCGTTTTCGGACATGGTCAGTTATATGTTGCTTTCTCTCGAGTTCGAAGAGCGTGTGACATTAAAGTTAAAGTTGTAAATACTTCATCACAAGGGAAATTTGTCAAGCACTCTGAAAGTGTTTTTACTCTTAATGTGGTATACAGGGAGATATTAGAATACAGTAAGTTTAATCAATTTATCATTGTTTTTTATCAATGTTGTTTTTATATCATGTTTTTGTTGTTTGTCTTTATATCATGTCTTTGTTGTTATATCATGTTGTTATTGTTTATTAATCAATTTATATATTATTTTCATATACATTTTACTAATTTTCTTTCATCTCTGACACTTCTATTATAGAGAAAGGGCGAATAGCAATATTAAAATATTTCTTCTAATTAATTTCCTTTCAATGTGCACGAATCCGTGCACCGGGCCACTAGTCTACTAGTATATATATGAAAGGTTAAGTGACCAACCGTACATATGTCCGAGCTACCGGCCGGTACATATGACGCACACTGGCAATTTAAAAATAAACGTTGACTCGCACATGCGCAATACATATAAAGCGCTCGCTGGTGCCAATCTCATGTGTGTTTTGATCTGTCATTGCCAATCGTGAATTTGGTTGACACTTCTATTACAGAGAAAGGGTGAATAGCAATATTAAAATATTTCTTCTAATTAATTTCCTTTCAATGTGCACGAATCCGTGCACATGGCCACTAGTTTAAAATAAAATGACAAATCGCATGCACCATAAAGTCACTGATTAGATTCCTGGTCAGGGCACATGATTGGGTTTCTGGCTCAATCCCCTGTAAGGGGGTGTACAGGAGGCAGCCAATAGATGTTTCTCTCCCATATCAATATTTTTATCTCTCCCTTTCCCTTCCTCTCTCTCGCTGAAAAAAAAAATCAATAAGCCCTAACCGGCATGGCTCAGTGGATAGAGCGTTGGCCTGCAGACTGAAGGGTCCCGGGTTCGATTCCGGTCAAGGGCATGTACCTTGGTTGTGGGCACATCCCCAGTAGGGGGTGTGCAGGAGGCAGCTGATCGATGTTTCTCTCTCATGGATGTTTCTAACTCTCTATCCCTCACCCTTCCTCTCTGTAAAAAATCAATGAAATATATATTTTTTAAAATCAATAAAAACATATTTAAAAAAATAAAATGACAAAATATTGTAATACAAGTTTCCTATCATTAAAAGTCAAATATACATGCACAAAATGGCATGTACAAGGATATTCATTGAAGGGCTATTTGTAACAGTTTATACTGGAAGATAACTTAAATGTCCATCAATAGATAAGTGAATAAGTAAATACGATTGATCCATATCTTGAAAACTATTTAATTAATTAGGGAATTGGGGTGAGGGTAGGCTGAAAACAGGGGGGATGAATGCAAGTCTAAATGCACTAGTTCAGTGATGGGCAACCTTTTGAGCTTGGTGTGTCAAACTTCGCCAAAAAACTGAGCATAACTCGGGTAGTGTGTCACTTTGAGGAAAAAACATTATTTCGCAAATGTTTCATCCTCAGGAGCAGCAAATGTTTCATCCTCGGCATGCTGCCGCCTCAGAATTGAACCTGGGACCTTTCAGTGCTGACACGCGTGTCATAGGTTCGCCATCACTGCACTAGTTAGTAATATCCCTGGTAGGTCCCCAGAGCCATCCCAGAGCAGCCAGGTAGCCCTCTTTGCCTGCCCACACAAAAGATAGGAAGTTTGTTTCCTGAAGAAACGCAGTCAGAGAGACTCTACACTAGCGGATACCAGGCACAGCCAAATACAGAGAATGAAGTGAAAATCTACATACCAAACAGTAATACTGACAGCCCCCTTTCCCTTCCGTCCCTTACCCAGATTCCTCTGATAACTAGGCTTATCTACCACTCCCTCCCCCACCTCCAAAGAAGCTATCTTTATTTGGAAAAACTCAAATGTCTGGGTACAAAATCTGGGTTCCCAATAGGCAATAAGCTGCATCCAGCCACACAAAGCTTAGGCCTTCTTTTTTTAGTACCTCACTCTTAAAAAAACATGAAGGGATAATTAAGGGTGATCTGGTATTTGAAGCTCCAACCTGGAAGAGAGAGACCAGAAAAAAAGGGGAAAGGGACTCTGAGGAAACAGATAAAACAGGAAACAAATGAACACTATAATTAATATACTCAGAGACCAAAGAAAAGTCATTTCATCCATGAAACCAGAACGGTATGGTATTTTTTAAAACTGGGGATTTGGAGGGAGAGTAAGAACAAGGAAGAGCTCTTGGAACATAAAAGTATGGAAATTAAAGAATCCAGCACTTATTCTGTTTTTCTTGTACAAACTATACTTTGGGGGTAAATCAGTTTATAAAGGAAGCTCTCCTTTATAAGAAAATTTAGGTAATAAATGCTAAAGGATTGAGTTAGACTAGTGCCATTTCCCAATCCTTAATGAAATAACAGGGAATATCCAGTCACTGTTCAGGTTTTCCTGGCTGTCTCATAAACGCTTTCATACTCAGGTTCCAAACAAAGTCCATATGTTGCATTTGGATGATACATCTCTCAGGTCTCTTTTAAACTACAGATTCCCAAGTCCTCTTCACAGAGAGGTTGTAGCAGCCATTGATGATCATTAGGGAATACTATAAAGCCATTGTAAAAGTATAATTTAGATCTAGCCAGACATAGGTTGTTGCTAGTTATGAGTAAATGAAACTCAACAGGCAATTAACACAAAAAAGGAAAGGAGAATCATCAAGAAAATATGCTCAATCATACCAGTGATCTGAGAAAGGAAATTAAAACGAGAGGTTGCCAGGCCTGTGGGCTCCATCCCCAGTAGGGGTGTGCAGGAGGCAGGCAATCTATGATTCTCTCATCATTGATGTCTCTCTCTCTCTCCCTCTTCCTTCCTCAAAAATAAAAGTTACCCTTTTGGTTTTACAAAAGCCTGTTTATTTGATTCCACACTTCTGAGTAAACTGCTTAACTTTTTCAAAGGTATTTGTTTTTGAACAGGCAGCAGTAACCAAATAATGATGATGACGATGATGATGATGATGATAATGATAGGACAACAGGTAACTGAAATTAAATTTAAATTGAGAATTTGATTATTAAAATTAGAAATTTTAGCCCTAGCTGGGTAACTCAGTTGATTATAGCGTCATCTGGATACATACAACAAGGTTGGGGCTTCAATCCCTGGTCAGGGCACAGGTAAGAATTATCCAATGAATGCATAAATAAATGGAACAACAAATCAATGTTTCTCTCTCTCTCTCTCTAAATCAATTAATCAATAAAATTATACCATAACTAGAGGCCCGGTGCATGAAATTCAAGCACGGGGGGCAAGGGGATGTCCCTCAGCCCAGCCTGCACCCTCTCCAATCTGGGACCCCTCTCACAATCCAGGACTGCTGGCTCCCAACTGCTCGCCTGCCTGCCTTCCTGATTGCCCTTAACCGCTTCTGCCTGCCAACCTGATCACCCCCTAACCACTCCCATGCCAGCCTGATTGATGTCTAACTGCTCCCCTGCCAGCCTGTTTGCCCCCAACTTTCCTCCGCTGCCGGCCAGGTCACCCCTAACTGCCCTCCCCTGCAGGGTTGATCACCTCCAACTGCCCTCCCTTGAAGGCCTGGTCCCTCTCAACTGCCTTCCCTTGCAGGCCTAGTGCCTCCCAACTGCCCTCCTGCTGGCCATGTTATGGTGGCCATCTTGTGTCCACATGGGGGCAGGATCTTTGACCACATGGGGGCAGCCATATTGTGTGGGAGTGATGGTCAATCTGCATATTACTCTTTTATTAGATAGGATAGAGGCCTGGTGCACGGGTGGGGGCCAGCTGGTTTGCCCTGAAGGTTGTCCTGGATCAGGG
Source organism: Cnephaeus nilssonii (assembly GCF_951640355.1). Taxonomy (NCBI): domain Eukaryota; kingdom Metazoa; phylum Chordata; class Mammalia; order Chiroptera; family Vespertilionidae; genus Cnephaeus; species Cnephaeus nilssonii. The sequence goes on from NC_137090.1 coordinate 12,379,854, forward strand.
TGGGGTTCCCTTGGGGCGTGGGGCAGCCTGAGCGAGGGGCCTTGGTGGTTTGCAGGCCAGCCACACCCCCTGGCTACCCAAGCGGAGGCCCTGGTATCTGGAATTTATTTACCTTCTACAATTGAAACTTTGTAGCCTGGAGCGGAGCCAAGCCTCCTGCTCGCTCCGTGGCATGGCCGGCAGCCATTTCTTTTGGGATTTATGTTTCTTCTATAATTGAAACTTTGTAGCCTGGAGTGGAGGCCTAGGCCAGCCAAGGTGTGCAGAAAGCTTGGCTTCCTCTGTTGCCGGGGAAACCCAAGCCTCCCTCCTGCTCTCTGTGGCTGTAGCCATCTTGGTTGGGTTTATTTGCATATTTGCTCCTGATTGGCTTGTGGGTGTAGCAGAGTTAGGGTCAATTTGCATATTACTCTTTTATTAGGTAGGATAGCCTAGTAGAGGCTTTTAACCAATATATATTTCAGTGATCAAGAAATAAATGTCTATTATTCTTCAGAGTAAATTTTTCTTCAAATATAAATGCTGTTTTAATAACCATTTTATTTGTTACTATAGGGTTCTACTTTTGTATCCAATTAGAAATGCCTGTCAAAAGATTCTAAACAGCCCTGGCTGGTGTGGCTCAGTTGGCTGAGCGTCATCCCACGCACCAAAAGGTAGCCAGTTTGATTCCCAGTCAGGGCACATGCCCAGGTTTCAGGTTTGGTCCCCAGTTGTGGTGCATGGGGTTGGTAACCGATCGATGTTTCTCTCTTCCTCTCCCTTCCTCTCTCTACAATCAATAAAAATATATATTAAAAAAAATTATAAGGCCCTAGCTGGTTTGTCTCAGTGGATAGAGCATTGGCCTGGGGACTGAAGGGTCCCAGGTTCAATTCCGGTCAAGGGAACATGCCCAGGTTGCAGGCTCGATCCCCAGTGGGAGGTGTGCAGGAGTCAGCCAATCAATGATTCTCTCTCATCACTGATTTTTCTATCTCTCTCTCTCTCTCCCTTCCTCTCTGAAATCAATAAAAATATATATTTTTTAAAAGATTATAAGCAAATAGTTAAAATTAAGTTTTGGCACTTAATCTTCATTTCCATGAAAAATTTACTCAGACAGACCAACTTATTTCTCAACCAGTAACTTAGAAGCAAATATCTGTGGCTAAAATGAATAAGAATACAACAGAAAGCCACAATTAAGTTTAAAATATTACAAGAATCATGGCACTAGATCACCTAGCCCAACCTTTGCAAATGAGAAGTAATCCCTACAATATTTACGACAGTAGTTCCAATGATCTTCATATTTCAGTTTTTATTTTATTTTTATATGTATATATTTAAATAAATTTGTATTGATTTCAGAGAGGAAGGGAGAGGAAGAGAGATAGAAACATCAATGATGAGAGAGAATCATTGATCAGCTGCCTCCTGCATGCCCCCACACCAGGGATCAAGCCCAAAACCTGGGCATATGCCCTGATCAGGAATCAAACCGTGACCTCCTGGTTCATAGGTCAACGCTCAACCACTGAGCCACACCTGACTGGGCCATATTTCAGTTTTTAAAATGCATAAATATTTATAGAATATCTACTATGCATAGGACAATGTAGGTGAAGTGTCTGCAGTAACTATACTCAGAAGTCATGGTTTTTCTGTATATGTGAAAGTCAAAGGACTTATTGATTGAAGAACTTTTTGGAAGTTTTTGCATAACTTGGCACCAACAGTAAGGACAACATCTTGAGTGCACAAAAGAGAACTTTAAATAGTGAGGCTTAGCAATTTGACCTTTAGTATAATTATCCATTCAGCCAACAAACCAAAAAATAGTATCTACTGGATCCCAGTAGTTTAGTAAGGGATTAAAGCAATAGGTTAGTTTGATGTAACACTGGAAGTTCTATGAGAGGGAAAGAAGAGTATACTGTGGGAAAATAGGAGATGGGCACAATCCGCACCTGGTGTTCATAAAAAGGACCCAGAATTAAAATCTGAAAGATGAATGATGTTAGCAAGGCAACAGAAGAGAAAGAGCGCCAAGCATACAGGCAGCTTGTAAGGCCTGGAAAGAATACGTTTCGCAAAACAAACGCAGTGTTCAGTATGGCTCCAAAAGGAAAAGATGAGGCTTGTAAGAAAAGGAGCAGCTGATTACAGGCCTTGTGTGTTAGGTACTTCAGTCATTTTAAGAACTTTAGATAGAGCCTCTTAAAGGCTTTAAGTATGGAAATGATCTGATCAGATTTCCATTTTGGAGAGCTGTGGGTACAGTGTGATGGCCAATTTATAGGTTGGCAATACTGAAAGCAGATAGATCAGTTATGGGACAGTTTTAGTTGTCCATTCATTTATTCAGAAATATTCACTGGGTACTTCCTATATGTCAGACATTGATACACAGTCAGAATGACACAAACTTCCAACTCTATGGAGTTTGGATTCAGGGCAAGAGATGTGGGTGGCCTGAAACAGAGTAGAAGAAATGGATTAAGAAAGATAAAGAGATTCCAGAAATATTTAAAAGATGGAAACAAAAGAAAGTACAATTGGGATGAAGGAGAAAAAGAGTTAAGGATGGTGACCAGGTAGATAGTGGTATTCCTCAGGAAGATAGAGAACAGAGGAGGAGCAGGCTTGGGAGATAAGTTCAGTATCAGACTTTCTTGTCCAATAAACAATATGGATCAGAAACTCCAGAAAGCGATCTAATCTTAAAGTTCTTAAGCTGTCAATCAGCTCCATGAAGAAAGAATATTGTGTGTTTTACTCACCACTATATCCCCAACGTACACAGGACATAGTTAACAATAAATACCACCCAGCCTGTGCGGCAAAGTGGCTGAGCCTTGACCTATGAACCAGGAGGTCACAGTTCAATTCCCAGCCAGGGCACATGCCCGGGTTGTCTCTCTCCCTCTCTCTTCCCCTCTCTGAAATCAATAAAAAATATATATATATTTTAAATAAATAACTGTTGAATGAATGATATATACATTTTGGAACAGTCAACAAATGGTAACTGAACTCACTAGAATGGATAATATAAGCTAGGCAGTGTGCAGAATAAGAACTAAAATGGATCTTAGAAAGAATGCCAAGTAACACCAAAAGCAATGTAAGAGGAATCCAGAGAAGTCAGAAAAGTAAGAGGAAAACCAAGAGATGCCAAAGTCACAGAACCAGGATATAATGTTTCTTAAAGAAGCAGTTACTGAAAGAGTCAAATGTTGCTGAGAATTCAAGTATGAGAAGGAATATAACAGAAAATAGAAGAAATGCATTTATGAGAGCTAGTTACTCTTTGGAATTTTCAAAAATAACGAGCAGGAAAAACTCTGACTACATATGCCTAAAGTTTAGATTTAAGTAACTACTCGAGATTATTTCCTTATGGGCAGCTCACTCTTTAACGAACTTGTTTGTTCCATCTAAAGTACCTCCCCTCTATCACATTATCTTTTTAAAATGCCTGGCATCTATCACAATCTGTAATTAACTGGTTCATTTATTCTTTATTACAATATAAATTTCAATAAAACACGGGCTACCTTCCTTGTCTGTTTTGCTTGTGGCTACATTCCCAAAGCCTAGAGCAGTGCCTGGCTCAATAAATATTTGTTCCTTCTAATTATCTTTCTATCAACCTATAGTAATGGGATAGAACTAGGTAGAAGATCATGGTGTTTCCTTCTAGCCCTTAAAAAAAATAACTGCAGGAAAAGCAAGTGAAAAAACATTTTAAAGGACAATAACAAAATCCAAAATAAAAAAAATCCTAGACCTATCCCTGATAGGGAATCCAATCAGCAGGACCTCAAATTACAAGTTAAAAAATAAAAAAATGTTTTCAGGCTCTATGACCCTAGTGGAGCAAGTGAAGCAGTCAGAAACAAGACATCCTGGAAAATATATGATAAGACTGAAAAAAAGTTACTAAAGAAATTGATGGCCCTGACCGGTTTGGCTCAGTGGATAGAACATCGGCTTGCAGACTGAAGGGTCCCAGGTTCGATTCTGGTCAAGGGCATGTACCTTGGTTGCAGGCACGTCCCCATAGGGGGTGTGCAGGAGGCAGCTGATCAATGTTTCTAACTCTCTATTCCTCTCCCTTCCTCTCTGTAAAAAAATCAATAAAATATACTTTTTTAAAAAAGATATTGATGTTTCTATCTCTCCCTCGCCCTTCCCCTGTCTCTCTAAAAGAATCAATAAAACAAAAATCACCGATTTGTCAATTGTTCATAGATTCACAAGGCTTACTCTAGATAGAGTAGACAAGCAAGTTCTAACTGAAGAAGTGAAAACAAAATTTTTAGATTATATTTTTTAATTTCTTTAATTATTGGTTTTAGACCCAGAGGAAGGAAGATTGAGGGAGAGAAGGAGGAGGAAGGGCGAGGGAGGGAAGGACAGTGAGACATCAATTTGTTGTTCCATTCATTTACGCATTCATCGGTTGATTCTTGTATGTGCCCTGACCAGGGATCTAACCCGCAACCTTGGTACATGGGGCCAATGCTCTACAGCTGAGCTACCTGCCAGGACAAGAAGTGAAATTTAAGCTGAGCTCTGAGGGAACAGTATGGGCAAAGGCATCAGACAGGACTTGGTTAAGGCATGAACAGGAAGCCCAAAGGGGCAAGTGATGAGAAATAAGGTAGATTTCTTGATTCATATTTGAAACTGGTCACACACACAAAATATCAACCCTCCTTTAGGTTGTTTTTAAAGACTCACAAAAACAACAGCTAAGTCCACACAAAAAATGCAAAGAAAAAGACAGAAGGTATTCAAATTAAGTAATATCAATATAATAAAGACGAAATTTCTGATTCCTTGATGGAATTCCTGCAAGCAAAAGATGATTATAGCACTTCATACCCCCTAAGACATTCTCACCATTTACATACCCTCCTACATTTCCACAAAGGTGCTCAGAATTTACTTTACACTTTCTGGTGATGGACAATTTCCATGCTTTCAAATACTTTTGCTATAAAAACCCTGAGGCACTTTTGCTATAATAGCAGTCTCTTAAAGTCTCCATATTAAGGCCACAAACAAAGCACTCACAGAAAATTAAACACAGAATTCTCTTCTGCATACTGACCTAAAAGAGACTGAATTTCTGGGTACCCAGTAATACTTGATTTATGATCTTAGAGAGACTGATAACAAGGTGGTTTTATGTTTGTGGTCTGGGAGTTGGCTCGTCTAGCATTTCATCAATGTTCTCTATTCTCAGGTCATGGCCCTTTGCCCAAAAGTTTCATAGAGAATTTACACGTGTTTGAAAAGTATAAACTACAAAAGAATCATCGGATAAGCAAATTTTAAAAAGCCATTTACGGTACTTTAAAAAGTACTTTAAAAAGTACACAATCTAGAGCCTAGCAGTTAGTTTTATTTTCTGATTCTGCAACCTGTGGCAGATGGTTTTCTTGGCCCGTGTGACCCTGGCATTTCGTCCATGTTTGCATGGACTGACAAGAGTTGAAGGCTGAAGAAAGCATTTCTTTCATCCAAGGTTATAGGTCATGCGGAGCTTGCTCCTCACCTGTGTATATGTACTTAATTTCCCAGTCTCTTCTAAGTACATCCACACACAGGCAATGGCCTGTCTGAGCACGAAGACATAGCGTGCCATTTCAGAAGTAGTACATGGCCTCTGTTGTACAAACAGTGCTAGTAAACTAGTGGATGTTGTGATCCCATCCTCAGATTTTTTGCAACCCTCCTTCCCTATAGGCTGGAAAATGCTCCTGAAATAAAGTCAACTTTGTTTGGCAAATTCAATGGCCTTCCTTTGAGGCAAATGGATCACAACATCAGAACTAAAAATCATCACTAAAGTCAAGCTTAAAAAGGAAAAAGAACTATTTGATCTGGCACCAAGGTATCCATGACAAAACAAAAGTTTAAATCATGGTAGTATTTTAAATCTCATATCCTAAAAACTTTTCAAGTATTTTTTGAAAGATAACATGTAATTCCTTCAATGAGTTATTTAGCTTCCTTCAATCACCATGTATTTAGCCAGGTGTTGCTAGACCCCCCAGGGAACAAAGATGACTAGGACACTTAGCCTGCATTAGACAGGTCCACAGAAATGATGCCAACACAGCCTAAAGCTAAAATCCTTGCCTGTCTCAAAAGCCGAAGACCTGTCACTGCACTCAAAGCTCCACAGGGTTCACAGACCTTGGTGAGGGTGCTGAGGTCACCGCTGAGGTGTTAGCACAGTTAACAATCGACCTAGTACACCTGGAAACTGCAGTCTGAAAAGGTTGTCAGCCGTCACTTACACCTCCTCAACCCCGCCCCCACAAGTCCCAGTATAAACTGAGGGTTTTTAAAGGGAACTGTCCAAGGTTACCACCTGATAGGGAGGACTGCTTTGGTGTGGGATCCCAATAAAACCGCACACTCTATACTTAGAGTAGTGCCATACAGTATCCAAGTGTTGACAAAGTGTCAACCAAAGCACGTAAAATATAAAAGGAAACCTCTTCCTCCACAGGGTGAAAACGTCAAGAAGAAACTGGCCGAAAGAGGGAGATCTCTAACTTCCCAAAGCTGTAACCCCCTGGGAAGGTACTGGACCGGCCAAAGTTACATATCCAGGAGAGAAGTGTTTAAATGCAGCCTCCCCCGACGGTAAATGTCTGCACTGACTATCCTGCGGGGGTCGGAAACTTCCCCAAAGTACAAACGGCGACCAGACACCCTAAAACCTCCGCCCTCTCCCAACCCCAGGTGCCCTCAAGCCAGGCTGCGCTTCCTCCCCGGGCCTTGCCTCCCCACCCCACTCCCTTCTGCCGACACTCACTAGCTGCCTCGGTTTCCCTCGCCCGCCGGGGGTCCCGGGAACCTCGCGCCGCCGGGCCGGGTCCCGGAGCCTCGGCCTCAGACCCGCCCCCACGAGGCCGGACGCGGCGCGCCCACGCTCCCGGGCCGGGCGGCGACCCCCGGCGGCCCCGGCCCCGCCCTCCCCGCGGGCCGGCGGCCTCACCTCCTCGGCGTGCTTGCGCAGCGCCTTCTCCCGCTCGTACTGGGTGATGAGCTGCTCGTTGTCGTCCCGCAGCAGCTCCAGCTCCACCTGGTGCTCCTGGTCCTGCGCGAACACCGAGTCCAGGTTCTCCAGCACCGCCACCACCAGCGGCATCAGCTCCTTCACCACCTCCTCGTCGTAGCGCCCGATCAGCCGCTCGAACTCGCGGTAGATGGAGCCGGCCAGGCCGGACACCCGCTCCGACATGACGGCGCCGGAGCCGCCGGGCTCCTCCTGGTACACCACCCCGTCCTCCAGCTCCATGGTGGCGGGCGGGCGAGGGGCCCGGCGTTGCCGACTGAGGGCCGGCAGGGCCCGCACACCGGCCGGGCGCGGACGAGGGCTGGGGCTGGGGCTGGGCCCGGCGGGGTGGGGGCCCGGGCCGGAGGGGTGGGGTGAGCGCACTCAGTCCAACCGCCGCTGCACCAACTGCCTGAGCGGCGGGGCCGCGCGCACCACACGTCACCCGCGGGGCGGGCCCCGCGCCGCGTCGGCCTGAAAGGGCGGGGCCCCGCGGGAGGCCGGGCGCGGCCAGGGGCGGGGCCTATGCGTCTTCGTGCGGGGGCGGGGGCCGGCGTCGCCAGCTGGGTGGTCGGTGCGGCCCCGCACGGGACCGGCCGGACCGGGGCAGGGGTTGGGGCTGGGTCCGGCGGGCCGGGGGGCTCAGGCCGGAGCAGGGGATGCGGGCAGCGAGCACCCTCATCCCAGCCGCCGCTGCACCAACTGCCTGAGCGGCGGGATCCGCGCCGCGTCGGCCCGGAGGGCGGGGCCCCGGGGAGGCCGAGCGAGACCGGGGCGGGGCTCTGCGTCCTCGTGCGCCGACGGAGGCGGGGCCAGGCGTCAACACCCGGCGCCGCGCGGACCGTGCGCTCGCCAATAGGACCGAGTGCGCGGGGAGGAGGGGGAGGTCTGCCTGCGCCGGGCGGGACTCGCTGGGCGGGTCCCAGAGGAAAGGGAGGGGTCCTGGGAGCTAACTAGCTGTGCAGAATTCACATAGCTAACATTCCTATTGCTTTGGACGCTCCTGTTCCTCACGACCGGCGTGGCGAGGTAGACGTTCGCCTCCGTTTTAGACCAGGAAAATAGGCCCAGAAAAGTTGTGGTTCACTCAAGGTCACGCAGCTAGAACGGGAAGGAGGCTGATCGGAGACTCAACCCAGTTCTGATCGAGAATTCCAGGCTCAGAGAAAAGTGGGAAACGGAGGGAGAGGGAAAGCAACCTTAAGTAGGACGAGGTCTAAGTGACAAGGGGGTCTCGAATAGGAGATCAATAATAGATCCCATACGGGGATAATGAGAGTAAGGAAGCCTAAAACTGAGGAAGCATCTGGAGGAGGGTAATATTGCAACGTCACATCTTGGCACTTCGCCAAACACTGAGTTTCTTGGCTTCTCCCGGCCAACTCGGGAGAGTGGCATTTCCTGGCCCCCGCTACCCTCCTTTCCTCTAGTCTGAAGAGGGGGCGGGGCGGGGAAGTGAGAGGGTTGAGGGGTAAAGAAAAGGGGGGGAGTCACTGGGGTGAAAAAGTCCCATGATACGCGAGTCTCCGTCGCCTGGGAGAGCATCACGTGTGGGGAATGACACAACACTTAAGCCTTAGGCGGGCTGAGTCAAGGGTCGCTTCCTGGTGTTCTTTAGTTTCTGCAAATGGAACGGAAGGCACTCCCAAAACCCCCTTCTTTCCAAGCAGGTGACTCAGGAGTTCTGCGGTCCGGTCCGACTGTAATTAGAACGGGGGCTGGGAGAGGCAGGACTTGGATAAACAAGGATTTAGTGGGGGAAGCAACCACCTCCCAGGATCATAAATATCCTCAACTTGGTATTTACAAGTTCAAGTTTTTCCTACCAAGCACGCACTAGTCCCCCAAAGTCTCTCAATCTGGACTCTTCTGGAGACCCACGAAAACATAGGGAGGTTAAACGAGGGCCAATCTATAAACACAGAAGGACAAAAACGAACATACTAAACCCTATGAGGTCAGACTGGACTGAACTTGTGGTCTGCACCATCCCCCTTTCTCACCTTTACCCACATCATCCATATATTATTTCTATGTCTGCGTCTTAGTAAGGCTGATCAGATTGCTGGGTGTGAGCTCCAAATGCCCTTTTTCTTCTAAGTCTCACATTTGAAACCAGAAACAAAGTCTTGCTCTGGATCTTTTGTCTTCTTTTCTCTTCCAGAGGGTTATCACCTATGCCATCTACATCGCCTCTATTTTCCTGGGAGTCAGAGGAGCAGGAAAACAGGGCAAGACTTTACTTAATGTTATCATACACACCAGAAAATTTAGAGAAAAGAAAATGTTGATTTTCAGGTATGCAGTTATAATAAAGCTAGAGGCCCAACGCACAAAATTTGTGCCAGGGGTCCGCGCTGCCCAGCGCCTCTGCCTCCCCCCAACCCTCAGGGTGGCTGGGGGCTTCTGCCGCCTCTGCCTCACGCCCACCGCAGCGGCTTCATCCAGAAGGATGTCAGGTCTAATTAGCATATTACGCTTTTATTATTATAGATCTTCATACTAACTTTGCTTCTTTTAGTATAAATTCAATATAGAAAGATATGAGATATATACTTATATCTAGATTTTAAGCTCCTGCTGGCTATCAGAGTTCACATTGTTTCTTCTTTTTATGTTTTTTATTTCAGAGAGAAGAAGGGAGAGAGAGAAAAAATATCAATGATGAGAGAGAATCATCAATAGGCTGCCTCCTACACGCCCCTACTGGGGATGGAACTGGCAACCCAGGCATGTGCCCTGGCGGGAATTGAACTGTGATCTCTTGGTTTGTGGGTCAACGCTCAACCGCTGAGCAACACCAGCCTCGCAGATCACATTTGTTAAAATAAAATTCAGCTCTGGCTGGTGTGGCTCGGTTGTTTGGAGTGTCGTCCTGTGCACAGAAGTTTGTGGCTACTATTCCCAGTCAGGGCACATACCTAAGTTGCAGTTTGATCCTGGTCGGGGTGGTATAGGAGGCAGCTGATCAGCTTCTCACATCAATGTTTCTGTCTCTCTCCCATCCCCTTTCTCCCTTTCTAAAATCATTACAAAAATAAAAGTTTAGCCCTAACTGGTTTGGCTCAGTGGATAGAGCGTCAGCCTGTAGACTGAAGGGTCCCAGGTTCGATTTTGGGCAAGGGCATGTACTTGGTTGCGGGCACATGCCCAGTAGGGGGTGTGCAGGAGGCAGCTGATCGATGTTTCTCATCGGTTTCTAACTCTCTATCCCTCTCCCTTCCTCTCTGTAAAAAATTAATAAAATATATTTTGAAAAAATAAAAAATAAATAAAAGTTTAGCTAAATACCCATTAACTATTGAATAGATAAAATACGGTTTATGCATGTAATGGAATATTTATTATTCAACAATAAGAAGAAATGACGTACATGCTACCAACATGTATGAACCTTGAAAATATTATGCTGAGTAACAAACTAGTCACAAAGGACCACATATGAAAGAGCAGTGGTTACCTAGACCAGGGGAATGAGAGAAAATAAGAGTGACTGTTAATGGGTGTGGGATTTCTTTTGTGGGTAATGAAAATGTTCTAAAATTGATTGTGGTGATGGATACATGGCTCTGAATAAACTAAAAGCCATTGAATTGTATACTTTAAATAGGTGAACTGTATGGTATGTATATTATATCTCAATAAAGATTTTTAATTTAAATTTATGGCTCTAATGACTTTATAGTAAACCAAGTAGAAGTACATAATTCAGTGTGATAGAGTGGAAAGAAAACAGTTTTAAATTGGTAACCCCATATTCTAATGTACTGATCATTTTAAACAACTTAGGTCAGAAAAATAAAGCAATAGTGACTGAGCACTGTACCTCCTGGGTGCCAGTCACTGCGAAAGGGACTGTGAGCCTCAGCTTCGTCTGCATAATGGTGAGGTGGGTTACAGAATCCTTCAAGACTTCTTATAATTCTATAATCCTAGGATTCTCCTTTGTAGGTGGGAGTGAAAGGCGGGAGACAAGGCCTTGGGATAGAGTCCCGTTAGTCAACTCCTGATTACGTCGGTGGAAATATTACCTCCTTTACTCAGCAGCTTGGATAAATTCCCAGCACCCACCTCTAGCTGCAAGGGCTGAGATTATTGTTTGAGACTGAGAGTTATTCAGGAAAAAAAGGTCATGTTATGGACTTCAGAGTAAATGTTTACACTTGATTCCTAAAAGGAAGGAAACTCCATTTTAAGATATTCTTTGGCCTTGCAGAAATTGTGAGGACAGTAATGGAGCAGCAGAGGGGAGGAGCTGTTGAGGGCAGGAAGGGAGGAGTTTCTGCCTAAACACAATAACTATAATCACTGGAAGACTGAAATTACTAGTCCTGTTTGTCTAGCCTTCTGGAACTTTTACAGTTATTTCGATGTGAATCAGTTTCTGGCTTCACAAACTACATTTTCCCACATGAGAAGAGAGGGTCTCTCACTGCTGAAAGAGGAAGAGAAAGACTCCTTAGTGTACAAGGCCCTCCACCTAAGTGTGAAACGATCATTGATTCACCCTTTACAAACTAGAATGTGTTTGGTATTAAGGAGAAGCAGTTACCCACCCCAAAATATGCCTCTTTGGGGTAATAATTATTTTAAGCTGATAATTTTTTAAATCTTCATCTGAGGATATGTTTTTCATTGATTTTAGAGAGAGGGAAACATTGATGTGAGAGAGAAACAGATCGGTTGCCTTCTGAATGTGCCCTGACTGGGGAATGAACCAAACCTGGGTATGTGTCCTGACAGGGAGTCGAACCCCAAGACCTTTAGGTACAGGGAACAATGCTCCAACCAACTGAGCCACACCAGCCAGGACTTACACTGATTATTTTTAAGTAACAAAAGACTCAATCTTTGACCTTACCCCTTCCTGCCTAAAAGAATTTAGATAGAGGACCTGCTCTAGGAAGGGAGTTATCATCATAGATAACATTAGTTTAATCTTTAGTGTGTGATAGAGAGGGACCTAGCCAGCCCTCCACACACACACCTTTTTTTTAATGTTTTTTTTTTTTAATTGGTTTTAAAGAGAGACAGAGTCAGAGAGAGAGAGAGAGAGAGAGAAACATCATTGATCGGTTGTCTTCTGCACATGCCCCGACCAGAGATCGAATCCAAACCTGGGTATGTACCCTGTCCAAAAATTGACCTTTTGGTGCAAGGGACTACGACGCTCAACCGAGCCACACTGGCCAGGGCTAGCCAGGCTCTTTTGATCAAAGTCTTGTCTGTGTCCCATTGTTAAAAATGGCCCAGCAAGCATTTATTCACCAAACATTTGCTTTTCCATTTCCACGTAAATTGCTTTCCTGCCCTTTGTAGTCCCAAACCACAACTCCCCCTTCTCCTTAGTTCAAGATGGCATGTAGGCCTTAACTTCCCGCTCTGTCCTCAGGTCCCACCTCCTTTAGACTTGCATTGAGTGGAAGAGGAGGATGCCCATCACCCATCTCAGTATACTTGTTACACATAAAGCTGAGGTTCATGCCCGGGTTGTGGGCTCGACCCCTCGGTAGGGGGCATGCAGGAGGCAGCTGATTGAGAAACATCAATGTTTCTCTCCCATTCTCTCTTTAAAAAAAAAAAATCAATTAAAAAAAGAAAATTTGGTAAATATAGAAAAGCACGGAGAAAATAATTAAAATCACTGACATAATCCTATCTCCCAGATATCACATGGTTAACATTTAACAGCCTGTAAGGTGATCCAGGACGTCTTCATTGTCCTTGTGGGAGAAGTTTTAAGTGCAAGGGGACTTGCTTTCTCTGGAGCGTAAGCATCCAGTGAGACTCCCCAGCAAAAAAAACCCCAGCCCTAACCGGTTTGGCTCAGTGGATAGAGCGTCGGCCTGCGGATTCAAGGGTCCCAGGTTCGATTCAGGTCAAGGGCATGTACCTTGGTTTCGGGCACATCCCCAGTAGGGGGTGTGCAAGAGGCAGCTGATTGATGTTTCTCTCTCATTGATGTTTCTAACTCTCTCTCTCCCTTCCTCTCTGTAAAAAATCAATAAAATATATATATTAAAAAAAAAAAAAACACCAAAAAACTGAATTTGTCCCTCCACTTGAGTCTTCTAAGTAAATAGATGAGAAAGATGTAGATTTGAATTTTAGGAAACATCAGACAACCTTGAGCCCATTTCTAAAAAAGTCTTTAAATAGATTTCATTGTGGATGACATTGCAAATTCATTCTAGTTTAGAAATTAATTTGACACACTTAATAACAGTCATTCTGGGAAAGGAATAGAGATAAGAAGAAACTGATTTTCCTAAATGCCAATTAGTTTGTGTATACGATTTTGGGGGATGGTCTCAATGACCCAAAGCATCACTTCTGAAATCCACCATCTTTAAGAACTCTAATTCAGCCAACACTTGTCACTTTTTTTTCCTTTTTTAAAAAATACATTTTTATTGATTTTAGAGAGAGAGGAAGGAAGAGTGAGAGAGAAACGTCAGTGTGAGAGAGAAACAATGATTGGTTGTCTCCTGTATGCACCCCCACCAGGGATTGAACCTACAACCTGGATATGTGTCCTGACTAGGAATCGAATGCGAGACCTTCCGGTGCATAGGACGACTCTCCAACCAACAGAGCCATACCGGCCAGGGCCACTTGTTACTTATTAAGTGCTATGTCCTGTGCTAGGTTTAAGATGAAGGTGCTAGCCCAAGGTCAAGATGAATCAGGCACCATATTTGCCCTCAAGATGAGCAGTCTAGTAAGGGAGGCAGACCTGGGAAGTATAAATTGTATGCAAGTGCAAGTGCATCTAAATATGTACAAGGATGTGGCTCAGTAGTTGAGTGTCAACCTATGAACCAGGAGATCACAGTTAGATTCTCGGTCAGGGCACATGCCCAGATTGTGGGGTACACAGGAGGCAGCCAATTGATGATTCTCTCTCATCATTGATGTTGCTCTTCCTTCCTCTCTCTGAAATCAATAAAAACATTTAAAAAATAATAATAAATATGTACAAGGTGCAACAATGATAAAGAGGAAAGAATGGTTGACTCTGTTTGTAGGTCATTTAGGTGAGCGCCTCCTGAAGGATTTTGCCACGGGGAAAGTAATCTAGGCAGAGGCTTGACTTAGAGGTTAACTGACAGATTCAGAAAAACAGAGAATTTTTTAAAAAATCTTCACCCATGGATATTTTTTCCATTGATTTTCAGACAGAGTAGAAGGGAAGGAGGAGGAAAGGGAGGTGAGGGGAGAGAAATAGTGAGGTGAGAGAGACACATCAATTGGTTACCTCCCGCACCTGCAACCAAGGTGCATGCCCTTGATCAGGAATCAAACCCAAGACCTTTAGGTCCACATGGCAACACTCTAACCACTGAGCCAAATTGGCAAGGGCAAAACAGAGAATTTTTATTTAATTTGTCTAAACCTAATCTGGTCTACTTTTAGAGACCTCAGTCACAGAGCAGACCTAATTGAAAGGAAAGTTTGGACTAAAGGGGATATTGAAACAGTCCCTTTGGGCCACAGGAGCAGTCTAGAATGCTGAGTGTTTGAGCTTACTTCTCCCCCTCCTGCTGCTCCCTGAAGAGTATTCAGCTATGGGAGAGAAATGTGTCTGCCATTTGATTGAGGTGGGTAAGGTGAATGGGGTCTTTGGATCCATGCAGAGATCTTTGCTCTCTGTCCTCTGGTCTCTGTGCAGTGTTCCTTGCTTTCCTGGTCTCTGTATATCTAGCTGGCGTTGAAATTTTGAGCTACTGGAACTCAGGGTCCGTTCTTTTGGTATCACTCCCTGTCAAGGTGTCCTCCTTTGACTCTGTTATATGAGACATCTCTGAAGCCTGGCTGTGATGGTAGCCTTCCCTGCAGTTCTCACTTCAGAGTTACCTGCTGCCTACCATCCACCCCGGTTAGCATAGGCAGGCAGGAGTCAACAAAAGAGAAGGGAGCTAGACTGGCTGGGCCTGATTGAGTCTGGAAGTTACACTTAATCAGACTTAAGTCTGGCACTTACAGCTTCAGATACCCCGGGGGACCACCCATCCTTTATCCTCCACCAAGTAGACTTAATCCCCGAAGTGGGTTCCCAGGAGGACAACCAGGCCATTAACCAGGATTACTGAGGAAGAGTTAAAAACAATAAAGGGGAAATTCCTCTGCTGGGTGCATGTGTAGTGGGAGCCAAGATGGCAACCATAAAGGGGAGGTGCCTAGCCTGGGAAAAGAATCGGATTGGATAAAGAACACAGAACCCTGGAAGATCTAGAAAGGGGATTGGTTAGGAGGAGGACCCAACCCAAGCACACAAAGAATTAGGAAAGAGATAGTTTCATTTGAAAGAGAGCGGGCTCTTTCCCAAGCCCAAGGTAATATAATCAAAGCTTAATCAAGGCCTCTCTGGGCAGCATGCATTTGCCCCTTTTCTTCCTCTGTTCACTTGCCTTCAAGCTCCGTAGCACCCTGTGGGCCCAGCTGCTGAGGGGCTGGCAGACATGGGCCCAAGTGTGGGCTTGGGTATGGCAATGCAGCACTGGCTGGAGGGCAGCCAGGAATGGAGACTAAGCTCACCAGGTGGGGACAGAGACTGAGCTGGACTAAGCTTTGGCATGGACTGAACTGAATTATACCCTGCAGATGCTGAGCCAATGGCACAGAATTTTTGGACCCTGCCCCTTCTTTTGGGCTTGGTGAAGACAAGGCTGAACTTCTTCCACAGCGGGACGGAGCTGAGCCACCTGCTGTGGATGAGACACCAGGAACCTGGGGCAGTCTTTTATTTCTACTCCAATAAATCTTACACTACACCTCATCCTCCTATGCTGGGTCACTCAAATGCTTTTCTCATGACTCTGGAAGAGCCCTATTTCCACTAGCAACACCCCCCGCTAAATTCCCAGGCTAGCCCAGCCTTGGTGGCTGAGTGGTTGAGTATCGACCTATGAACCAAGAGGTCACAGTTTGATTCCTGGTCAGGGCACATGCCTGGGTTTCAGGCTCGATCCCCAGTAGGGGGCATGTAGGAGGCAGCTGATCAATGATTCTTTCTCATCATCGATGTTTCTTTTTTTAAAAATATTTTATTAATTTTTTACAGAGAGGAAGGGAGAGGGAGAGAGAGTTAGAAACATCGATGAGAGAGAAACATCCATCAGCTGCCTCCTGCATGCCCCCTACTGGGGATGTGCCCGCAACCAAGGTACATGACCCCTTGACCAGAATCAAACCTGGGACCTTTCAGTCCGAAGGCCGATGCTCTATCCACTGAGCCAAACTGGTTAGGGCTCATCATCGATGTTTCTATCTCTACCCCTCTCCCTTCCTCTCTGAAATCAATAAAAATATATTTTAAAAAATAAAAAATAAATTCTCAGGCTAAGCTTATGTACCTGACCAAAGGGGTCCATTTGCCTGTCTGCATCAAAGCCCAATAAGACATGAATAGGAGTTTGCAGCCAAGAAAGTAAGGATTTATTAAGAAGATAGTGCCATGCCTGGAGTCATAGGTAGCTCACACTCAAAGACCTGTCTCCCCGATAGCTTCCAGAGGATGGATTATATGGGGGTCGGGGTGGGGGTGGGGATCATTAATCATGGTAACTAATAGAGTTAAAGTTGTGGTCACTACTAATTGGTGGTAGGGGTAGGGGTAATTGATCACAGCATTTGGTCTTGATGTTAGCCATGGAGTTGACTTGTTCAATTTCCCAAGGATTTGCTCTGTGGAATCATTCTACTTTCCTGGGTCAGGAGCTAAAGCACAACTGAGGCCAAGATATTATGTTTTGTTTGATTGAAAACTCGGTTTCAATAGTCAATAGACCCAGGACCTTGTTTCTAAGACTACTGGATGCTGACTAGACCTCACTGGACAGAACCCTGTGTTCTCCAGAGCTAGATACACTGTCAGATCCTTTGGCATTAGGAGAAATGAAAAGTCAACTGCACTGTCCGTGGGGCTGAGGCAGAAGAAATCTTGGCGAAAGTTCTGAAGGTGTGACAGTATGATTTACTAAAAAATAACTTCTCAGATACTGGAAACTTGGGTTTTGGGATCCAGGAAAACATTGATCTGGAGATCAGATATGTCCCAAGCATTGGTATCTATGGCCTGGACTTCTGTGTGGTGCTGGGTAGGCCAGGTTTTAGCTTCACAGACAAGAAATGCAGGACAGGCTGCACAGGGGCCAAATTCAGAATCAGCAAAGAGGCAGCCATGTGCTGGTTCCAGCATAAGTGTGATGGGATCTTCCTTCCTGGCAAATAAATTCCCATTTCTATCCAAAAGGCCAATAAAATGTTTTCAGTGAAATGTTAAGGAAAAAAATCTAAACTGTTTCGAGTTTAAAGCTACTGAAGCATTGTTAGGAATTGCTTTGATGCTGGGTTTTAAATTTTTTGATGTTGTTAGCAAGCATGTTAACCTATTTTAATGCCAAAAGCAAATTGTTTGCTATTCGCCCACAATTTATTTAAGAACTCTTCAGAAAAGGATTTGTTTGCCTTAATGAATACTGTTGGGTAAAAACACAGCATAATGAGTGAAATGGGCAGAAGCAAGCACTCCTACACCTAAGCAACTCCAAGAAGAATGAATGTCCACTTTCAGTTGGTACATTATGAAGACTGACTTTTCCTTAAATACAATAATGTTTTCTTTTTCTTTTATTCACAAGATTTCTAAGTATATTTTTCATGCAGAACAGTTTTTCAACCTTGATGTACAGTGACTGTGTAAAATTTTCCTTTCATTGGCAACCTATAATCTTTAAAATATGGTAAGCATTTTATCTGTTTTGAAGGGAATATGTCAATAAATCTACCAGATGAAAAATCCTGCCGGAGCCGGTTTGGCTCAGTGGATAGAGCGTCGGTCTGCAGACTGAAGGGTCCCAGGTTCAATTCCGGTCAGGAGCACGTGCATTGGTTGTGGGCACATCCCCGTGGGGGGTGTGCAGGAGGCAGCTGGTCGATGTTTCTCTCTCATCAATGTTTCTAGCTCTCTATCCCTCTCCCTTCCTCTCTGTAAAAAATCAATAAAATATATTTTTAAAAAAGAGAAAAATCCTGCTAAAAAGTAGAAAAGCTTTTCGTAATTTACTCATTGTGGTGGTTTTATCCTTTTTTTTTTTTTTCCTTTTCTCCCTTGGTCTATAATGAAATTATTACAGCAGTGCAAAATAAAATCCTATGTATGGAAAAAAAAAAAAAAAACATTGAGAAGCTTTGAATAGAAAGCAGAATGGGGGCACTGACCACACAGATGGGAGAGGGGAATGGAGATCCCAGAAGGTGGGAAAGAATCTCCAAAAACTAAATAGTAAAACCATCTTAAAACTGGGCAGGATTACTTTACAATTTTGTATAGGATGGGAGCTTCAGTGCAGATATGGTCAAATCCAAGAGCCACACCTTGCACAACCTATCCTAAAAATGACACAGTAATGGCCTCAAGCAACCCCAAACACAGCCCTGGCTGGTGTGTCTCAGTGGATAGAGCATCAGCCTACACACCGAAGGGTCATGGGTTCCATCATTAGTCAAGGGCATGTATGTACCTGGGTTTCAAGTTCGACCTCCAGTTGGGGCGCATGTGGGAGGCAACCAATCGATGTGTCTCACTTCAATGCTTGTCTTTCTCTCTCTTTCTTCCTCCCTCCTTCCCTTTCTTCCTTTCTCTCTAAAAATAATCAATGGGGGGGAAAATATCCTCTGGTGAGGATTAACAGGAAAAAAAAAAGAAGAAAGAAAGAAATCCTGATTACTAAGATATGAATCTCTTAAGGGGTAGACCCCAAGTTCTTTGCCAAGAAGCACAAGAAGGCTAAACACACCAAGAAGATGCAGGCCAACAACACCAAGGCCATGAGTGCACGTGCCGCGGCTATGGAGGCCCTCGTTAAACCCAAGGAGGTCAAGCCCAAGATCCCAAAGGGCAGCGGTCACCTTGCCTACATAGCTCACCCAAGTTTGGGAAGCATGCTGGTGCGCATCACCAAGGATCTTGGGCTCTGTCAGCCAAAGTCCGAGGCAAAGGCTCAAACCAAGCCCCAGGCTGTAGCTGTGGCTGCGGCTCAGACTCAGGCTCAGGCTCCCAAAGGTGCCCAGGCGCCCACAAAGGCTCTGTCTGCTGATGTGACGACAGAAGGAATGGTGTGACCCCTGGGCTGGTGTCCTCCTATGCTATTTGTACAAATAGATCTGAGGCAGAATCTATTACAACAACAAACAAAGAAACAGACCAAAAAACCCATTTCAAATTCTATTCCTCAGAAAAATACAAAAACCCAGTTCTAAGGACAAGGCCAATCCACCCGCAGAGAAAAGGATATAAACAAATTAAAACATCATAACATACTGTTGAATATGTTTTGTTTTGTTTTGAATTGTTTTCTATTTAAGATATGCAGCTTATGTAAAATAAAACAGAAAAAGAGGGGCTGGCTGAGAGCAAGTTGTGGTGTCTGGTCAGAAGGTAAATAATCCACAGAGCCTCAATGACCTTTGCCACTTTTTTCCTCCACGTATTCATGTATGAAAATGACTCAGCCCTAACACCAGTGGCTTATTTTTAGAAGGGGCAATAGAGCCAGTTGAAAACTTAAGCATAGTAACCATTGCCAATCCACAACCTCACACATCAGAAGCAGGGAACAGACACTAGTGTGTTCATTTCAATTTTATATGTGTGACTTAAAGGGAAACAGAGAGCCTGCTTCTTTCAAGCTGTATATTTGCTCTTTCCTTCTACCACTGTGCTAGAAATTCCTGGCAGGAGAGTTTCTTCTCTGGCCACGAGATTTCAGCATTAGGAGGTCCCTTAGTCAGCGTGGAAAGGAGTCCAATTCCCTCATTTTCTAACTGAGGAATCATCCACAGTTACATGTCAAGCTATGGCTGTGTTGGAACAAGTGTCTAGAGCTATGAACTCTCAGCTCAGTGTCCCATTCGACCTCCCTTTTTTCAAATTAGTAAGTCAGAAGCCAAATAACACATCTGACATAAGGCCATCGGTCTGGAAGAAGAAGACATATCCTGGGCTGATGTCCCATTCTAATGTAATGTAAATGTTGCATGCAGAGGAATAACATTCTGTTGTCCACGATCAGATGACCAGAAATCAGGGTTCAAAGGGAAGTGTTTTTGACTGCTTGGTAAAAATGTTAAGTTCAAAATCTCAGCCAAGCAGGAAGCAATAAATAACAGTGAGAAAGTACAAGGGGTCTGAACTGTGCTTCTGCCCCTTACTTGCTGTGATGTCTCCAGCAAGTTACTCTCCGTGCCTCTGTTCTCATCTGTAAAATGAGGTTGAGAATAAGAGTACACATTTCATAGGGTTGTTCTGAAGGTTCAGAGAATTAATACACATAAAGCACTTAGGAAGTACCTGGCACATACGTGTTTAATAAATGTAAGGGAAGATTATTAATTGTTGTAGAATTATTATCAAGGGGCCACGTCCAACTTCTTTCCTATGGGCATCTCGTCTTACTACAAGTCAATTTCAAAATCACATCCACCATGTCCACAAGGAGTCTGTATTTTCTTCTTGAGGTTTATGCAGGGATGATTTTGTTCCTTGAAAACGACAGAGGCTATGTAAGTTTGGGGGGAAATGGCCCAGTTGGGACTGGAAGCCTTGACATGAGAAGAACGCTTGAAGTCACTGGACATGATTACCCTATTGAAGAGCAGCCTTCCAGAAGATTAGTGGGGAAAAAAAGATTAGTTAACTGTTTTCAAATTAGCACGTCATATTGGGGGAGGACTAAAGGGAGGATTATAACCAAAGGTATATTTTTTTCTCAATATAAGAAGTATTTTTTTTAGTCCTGACCAGTGTGGCTCAGTTGTTTGAGCGTCGTCCATGCACTGAAAGGTCACCGGTTTGATTCCTGGTCAGGGCACATGCCCTGGTTGGGGGTTGGATCCCCAGTCGGGGTGCGTACAGGAGGCAACAGATTGATGTTTCTCTCACTCCCCCTTCCTCTCTTTCTAAATATCAATAAAAACATATCCTCAGCCCTGGCCGGTTTGACTCAGTGGATAGAGCATCAGCCTGCGGACTAAAGAGTCCCAGGTTCGATTCTGGTCAAGGGCATGGACCTTGGTTGTGGGCACATCCCCAGTGGGAGGTGTGCAGGAGGCAGCTGATCGATGTTTCTCTCTCATCGATGTTTCTAACTCTCTATCCCTCTCCCTTCCTCTCTGTAAAAAAATCAATGGAATATATTTTTAAAAAGAATAAAACAAATAACTTAAAAAAAAAAACACATCCTCAGGTGAAGATTTAAAATAATAATAAAATAAAAATAAATATAAATATAAAATCAACCAATAAATTTAAAAATGGCGCAAGTTTTCTTCTTGTAAAGGAAATTTCCATTTGTTAATGGTGTCTCCCTTTCCCCTAACCAGGAAGAGGACTCTTGACAACTCTTATTAATGGAGAAGGCTCCCATTCCTATTTGCATAACACAACTTACTAAATAACACGTTTACCATATTTTTCCTAGTAATAGTCCCATAACTTGCTTCTCCTGTCCAGAAACCCTAACCCCTTTTCCTTTTTTTAGCCTATGATGGTATGTAAGCCCAAATTCTAAAGTCACTCCTTTGGGTGGCTCATCACTGGTGCTTCCATGTGTATATGTGCCATGCATACTAGTATAATAAACTTCCACTTGTTTTTCTTTTCTTTTTTTTAAATTTAAAAAATATATATATATATATATATATATATATATATATATATATATATATTATTGACTTTTTACAGAGAGGAAGGGAGAAGGACAGAGAGCTAGAAACATCAATGAGAGAGAAACATCGACCAGCTGCCTCCTGCACACCCCTCTACCGGGGATGTGCCCGCAACCAATGTACATGCCCTTGACCAGAATCGAACCTGGTACCTTTCAGCCCGCAGACCGACGCTCTATCCACTGAGCCAAACCGGTTTCGGCCACTTGTTTTTCTTTTGTTAATCTATCCTTGGCTAGTCTAATTTTATAGGGTCCCAGCTACAGAACCAAAGATGGGTAGAGGAAAATATTTTTTTCTACAACTGGAAAGAAATATGCAAACAACAGTAATTGTTAGGTTGATAGTATTCATTTTTCTCACTTTTAAGTTTCCTTAAATACTGCTCTTGGAGTGTGTTTAATAAAAATAAAACCATGACACTAACATTCATTCTGCTCAGAACAAGAGTGAACCGTGACAGAGGAAGAACCACTTCTACCAGAGGGCTTGGGGCCCTTTCTGAGAGTATTCTCGTCTGACCTACATTAAACTGTCCGAGGGAGAGAGTGGACCAGGAGTGGCCCCGGACCTGGCTTCCAGAGGATTAGTTCAACCTGCTTTTATCCCTTCAGTATTTCCCCTTTTTTCATCTCACTCCTGTGAAAGAATGTTTCTTGCTCTTAATAACTCCAGTTTTAGGGGGTCTTTCCAGACCGCTCTCAGCTGGGCAGCTCTTGGAAAATGACTAGATGCATAACTAAGCATGGGGCTGAGGAAGAAAACATTCCAACCGTGAGGCATGCCCGTGAAAGGGCAGAGGCAGGGTCACCTGGCAGGAGATTAAACATTCCAAACAAGAATCAGATTAAACTATAATTTGTGGATTTAGAGGTAGAAGGGTAAAGTCCAAGGTAAAATGGATGAGCTGGGACTAGACTGGGAAAGGAAGAAAGAGTAAGGGTAGAATACATTCATGGGAAGAAGGCAAAGAAATTCCTGCTCACAGAATGCCACCTGATCCTCCATACTTCCTAGGTCCCTTAGAGTTACAAGGCCATTTGAATAGTTCTGGTCAATGGGCTGGAAGGAGCACTGGTAGGTGTCATCTCCAGGTCAAACCAACTATTTAAGAGCTTTGTGGCCCTCCAGCTCTCTGCCCTGTTCTGCTACACACAGGTTTTATACTGAGATGCCAGAGCCATACATTGGGAGAACTGGGCTCCCAGAATCAGGGCATGGGGGGGGGGGGGTGGGGGGGGGCGCTAACTGCAGGTGCTGACCCTGCAGCAGATTTTGGGTAAGTGTACTTTTGTTCAGAGCAATGTAATGAATGCTTATGTCCCCACATCCCCACCCCCAATTCATATGTTGAAATACTCAAGGATATGCTTTATGATTTTAGAGAGAGGGGAAGAGGGAAAGAGAGAAAGAGAGAGAGAGAGAGAGAGAGAGAGAGAGAGAGAGAAACATTGATCAATTGGTTGCCTCTTCTACATGCCCCAACCAGGGATCAAACCCAAAACCTTCGGTGTAGGGACAAAGAAAGCTTCAACCCACTGAACCACTCTGGCCAGGGCTCATATGTTGAAATCTTATTTCCCTGGGGTGGAGGGAAGGGAGGTGGGTGGAGATGGAAGAGGGTATAGGGGGGATAAATGGTGATGGGAAAAAATAAAATAAAATAAAGAAAACTAACTAAATAAATAAATAAATACGTTTTTAAATGAAGAAGAAAAAAAAAAAAAAGAGAGAGAGAGAGAGAAAGAAATCCTAACTCCCCAGATGATGGTATTAGGAAGCAGGGCTGTGGGTAGATGATTAGGTCACTAGAGTGGAGGTCTCATAAATGGAATTAGTGTGCTGCTAAAAAAAAAAAAAGACCTGGGAAATTCCAATGAGAAGACTATATGAATGAGGAAGGAGATTAGCACCAGACACCAAATCTATCACCATGACCTTGGACTTCTCCAGAAATGTGAGAAATCAATATCTGTTGTTGCCCTAACCGGTTTGGCTCAGTGGATAGAGCGTCAGCCTGCGGACTCAAGGATCCCAGGTTCGATTCCGGTCAAGGGCATGTACCTTGGTTGCGGGCACATCCCCAATGGGGAATGTGCAGGATGCAGTTGATCGATGTTTCTCTCTCATCGATGTTTCTAACTATCCCTCTCCCTTCCTCTCTGTAAAAAAAAAATCAATAAAATATATTTAAAAAATATATATATCTGTTGTTTATGTAGACAAAAAAGGGGTTCTAGCCCTGGCGGGGTGGCCCAGTTGGTTTGAGTGTCCTACACCAAAAGGTGGCGGTTCAATTCCGGATTGGGGCACATACCTAGGTTGCAGATTTGATCCCTGGTGGACGCAGGTACTGGAGGCAACAGATCCTTGTTTCTCTCTCCCTTCTTCCCTCCAGCCATCCCTCTCCCTTCCCTCTCTCCCCCTTCATTTCCCTAAACATATTCTAGGGTGAGGATTAAAAAAAGGGGGGAAGGGGGATTTGCCCTGGCCAGTGTGACTCAGTTGGGTGAGCCTCCTCCCATGCACCAGGAGGTCACCTGATTCCCAGTCAGGGCACACATTCAGGCCCAATTTGGAGAGGCTGAGAGGAGGAAGGAGAAACTTGCTGAACCAGTCTAGTATCATAATCATCATCAGTGAAGACAAAAGATACCAGGCCCATGTCAAAGACCCAGTAGCGGTCCTGGGTCTGGAGAGTCAAACCACATGAAAGCAAGAGGAAGATTAATGCTAAATCACTGCTCTGTGCCTCTTCAGTCACATAATCCTTCCCCCCTGAGAGTTTTAGTCTGAAAGACTAGACCAGGGTCAAGGCAAGTGGAGATTCTGTTACAGGCAAAGAGCCCATGTTTTTGCTAAAGGCTTTATTATATTTAAGCTTAGAAAGTGGAAACAAGAGGAGGCTTGTAAGAGAATGTAAAAATAAACGGGACTGAGGAGTTTAAGGAGAAAAGATAAGTGGTATTAGTGTCATTGTTCTTAGGCCAGAAAATGCAGGTGAGTCAAAGGAAGGCAACGTTGTTGGAATAGGAAGAAAAAAGATGAGTGATATGATTTGGATTGGATTGTGACCCTTAAGGTCTCACTGGGCCAAGGAAATCTATGATTTCTGGGGACATCATAGTCTATGGTATATAGTATGGTACTTAAGCATGTAAACTCTAAGCACAAATCAGATGGATTCACAGTCAGGCTCTGCCACTTACTAGTTTTGTGGCGTTGGCTAAATTGCTTAATCTTTCTGTGTTTCAGTTTTCCCACCTATAAAGTAGGAATTAGAATAGTGCCCAGGTTATATGGCTGTTGCACCAGACTATGTGAGTGTCTAAGGACTTCCTTCCCCAATCAGCAAATAATGCAGGTTTCCAAAAACACTCTCCCTCTCCTTCCCTCCTCAGGGATTAGAGCCTTACCCAGAAGACAGAAGAGGCAGTCTCCATGGGCATAGTCTAGAGCAGGCGTCCTCAAACTACGGCCCTCGGGCCACATGCGGGTGTTTTTGCCGTTTTGTTTTTTTACTTCAAAATAAGATATGTGCAGTGTGCATAGGAATTTGTTCATAGTTTTTTTTAAACTATAGTCCGGCCCTCCAATGGTCTGAGGGACAGTGAACTGGCCCCTGTTTAAAAAGTTTGAGGACCCCTGGTCTAGAGCCAGAAGCAGACTGATGGATGAGCTGTGTGTAGTTTTTGTGAAAGAGGCAATTCCTTCCCCCAAAGGTCCTGCTATTTGATTTGTTGTCTGACTCCGGAGTCAAAGGTGGGAGGGTTCATACTTCATTCTTGATTATGGGCCATGACGATCCCCTGGGGGCTCATTCCCAATTACTATTATGAATGTTCTCTCTTTGCCCTGCATCCCAAGATGCCTTTCTGTTTCTCACATGTGGCATATTGCATTAGTTGCTCTGACTCCTTAAATCATTAATAACAGGACAGTCATGACCTGGATCAATTCTATTCTTTGCAGGGTATGCGAGCTAGCCGTCTTGTTGGTCTCCCATTATAATTTCCTTGCACTCATGGGGAGTCCCTCACAGAAGTGAGACCTGGGAATAAAGCACTGCACACAGTCAAGCAGCACACGGGGTTTTGAGCTCAGGCTCTGGCATTGCAGGGATTGGCTTTCTACCTCTTCCAGGTGTCTGAACTTGGGCAAGTCACTCACTCTGCATGAATCTCAGTTTCCCCAACTAAAAATGTGGATTATACTAGGATTTACCTCATTAAGTAGTTGTGCAGATTAAATAAGTTATTATAGGTAAAGGACTTACATTTTTAAAATTTGATTTTAGAGAAAGTGAGGGAGAGAGGGAGAAACATTGATCTATTGTTCCACTTAGTTATTCATTTATTGGTTGCTTCTTGTATGTACCCTGACCAGAGATCAAATCCGAAACCTTGATATATTGGATGACGCTCTAACCAACTGAGCTTCCCAGCCAGGGCTAAGTAAAGTACTTTTTGCCTGGCACAAACCAATCTTTCAATAAACTTTAGCCATTATTATTAATTTATGTGTAACAAATGAATGGTAATTATTGCTCCTTTTAAAATATTGATTGAAAGGTCCCAGGTTCAATCCCTTTTCTGGTCAAGGGCATATACATTGGTTGTGGGCACATCCCCAGTAGGGGGTGTGTAGGAGGCAGCTGGTAGATGTTTCTCTCTCATCGATGTTTCTAGCTCTCTATCCCTCTCCTTTCCTCTCTGTAAAAAAATCAATAAAATATATTAAAAATAAAAATAAAATATTGTTTAGATGACCTACAGATCATGTTTTATGTAGATAATTCCCACTTCTCTCTACATAGGCCTAGCGTATCATCTAACTCCAAAATAAGTATCTTTAATTGATTACTATACATTTTCTCTCTTGTATCACCCACCATCAGATTCAATATGACACCAAATTCATCTTCTTCTGGCCGGAACTCTCTGGTCTCCCTTATTTCTGTTAATATTGTTATTGTTACAGTTTAATAGGTATAAAATTTGGTTACCAAAATCTAAAAAAAACCACCCAAACAGCTGACACTTATTGTTTACTGTGTGCCAGACACTGTTAGATTTTTAATGGGTTCCCTGGCTTGGTAGCTCAGTTGGTTAGAGCATCATCCTGACATGCCCAGGTTGTGGTTGGATCCTTAGTCAGGGCATGTACAAGAAGCAACCAATGAATGCATAAATAAGTGGAACAACAAATTGATGTTTCTCTTGTCCTTCCTCTCTCTCTAAAATCAATAAAAAATTAAAACATTTTAATTGGATTACTTTATATAATCTTCACAAAAACCTTTTTAAAAATATTTTTATTGATTTCAGAGGGGAAGAGAGATATAGTAGTAGAAACATCAATGATGATAATCATTGATTGGCTGCCTCCTGCATGCCCCATGCTGGCGATCGAGCCAGAAACCTGGGAATGTGCTCTGACTGAGAATAGAACCATGATTTCCTGGTTCATAGGTCAACACTCAACCACTGAGCCAGCCGGCCGGTCCACAACAATCATAGTGACAATCATTACTCCCATTTAGCAAATACAGAAACTGGGGCTTAGTGATGGCTGAGTAACTTGTTCAAGGTTACATAATTAATAAGTAACTGAGCCCAGAATCAAGCCCCATCCTTTGAAAACAGAGCCATTTTCTTACTATTGCTATGATATAGGTCCTCTCTATCCCTTGTTCATTATATCTAATCAACTCCCAAATCTTGTCATTCATCCTAGGAATCTATATATATAAAACCCTAATATGCAAATAGACCAAACAGTGGAACAACTGAACAACCGGTCGCTATGACGTGCACTGACCACCAGGGGTTGTGCGTGGAACATGGCAGGCATCGGCAGTAGGTGGCAGAGTGCAAAACATGGTGGGCATTGGCCACGGTGGGATGGTGGAGAGGTGAGTGGGGGCACCAGACCAAGGTGGGGCGCCAGTCGCTGTCAATGGGGCGAGCCTCAGGTGGTTACTGAAAATTCTTTGCTCCTGCACACCGCAGTCCTGCCGACACTCGCACCTGCTGCTGGTGCCAGCCCTGCTCACACCCGCTGCCAGTGCCAGAGCCACTGCTTGCACCTGCTGCCGGTGCTGGGCGCTGGTCCTGATTGCTCAGCGCCATCAGCGGGTGCAAGCTGCAGCTGCTGGCCCCAATCACCCCTGAGGGCTTCTCCACCTCCCCTGCTCCTGAGGGGCTATTGGGGCAGCAGCTGCTGTTTGTACCTGCTGCTGGTGCCAGCCCCAATTGCTCTGCACCGTTAGTGGGTGTGAGCAGGGTTAGCACTGTCAGCGCATGGGAGCAGTGGCGGCAGAAGCAGGGCTGCTGGCAGACAGGGGACCGGGGGCCATGCCAGGAGGGACCGGGCGGGCACATGGAGAATGAGCTGAGACTCTCCCCTGTGCCCACTGTAGCCTCACAGCCCACAGTTCCTTTCAAGGTGCATGAATTCGTGCACTGGGCCCCTAGTCTAAATATATAAAAGCCTAAGCAACCGTTAGGATGGAACGACCAGACAATTGGAATGACCGGTTGCTATGATGCGCACTGACCACCAGGGGGCAGATGCTCAACACAGGAGCTGCCCCCTGGTGGTCAGTGTGCTCCCACAGCAGGAGCACTGCTCAGCCAGAAGTTGGGCTCATGGCTGAAGAATACAGTGGTGGTGGTGGGAGCCTCTCCTGCCTCTGTGGCAGCGCTAAGGAGTGGTGAGAGTGGGGAGAGAGAAAGAGAGAGCAGCGAGCATTGAGAGCACTGAGCACCGCTGAGCCAGGCAGCGCTGAGCCAGGCAGCGCCCAGCTCGGGTTCCTCCCTGGCCTCCTGCCACTTCACACACTGCTACATCCTCCAAGGGGTCCCAGATTACAAGAGGGTACAGGCCAGGCTGAGGGCCCTCCTCTCCCCCATGCACGAATCCAAGCACTGGGCCTTTAGTTCTATTATAAACATTCCTTTGACCACTTTAATCCAGAAGAGCTGTTATCCTCATACCTTGATTATTGATGATGTCAACATCCTCCTCATGGGTGCCTGCTTCCAGTCTTTCCTTGTGCAATCTATCTACCCTCTGGAGTACAACTTGATTTTCTGCTGTCTAAAACAAAGCTCTCCATACCAGTGTTACCTTGATGAAATTGGGTCATCTCTTTTGGTCTGTTTGTATCTCGGTAAAGTGAGGGAATTAAATGGCTTTGAGGCAGGAGAGAAAGAAGTTAGGGGAAAATCCCCATGAGTGGAATGAGGAAGTAGGAGCTGACATCCTCCCGCCAGAGCCCCCACCTCCCAGCAGGATCAAAGATAAAACAGTTAATGGAGGGAAAGCCCTTCTATAATCTTGGAAGTCACAACAAGGCCCCTCCCAATCAGAAGGCGGAGTCAGAATGTAGTGCCACAAAGCTAGGAGACAACCCCCCTTACCCTTGGAAATGCATAAAATCCCAAGGACTAACTGACCACGCCCACAACTTTCGCTGGAGTTGGCCCTAGTTCACTGGGACACGTACTTTTTTGTACTTTTAGCTTCTTTCACAGAGGCGCCCGAGCCCTGCCCTCTTTGTTTTTCTCTACCTGAATAAAACCTGCTTTATTCTTACTCCAATTCTTCCTTGAATGCCCTGGCGGTCGCCTCATACGGAAAGGTCCCAGACCCTGTGTAGACAGGGCCAGCGCCCAGCAAGGAAACAGTCAGTAAATAGTTTCAACAGTTTTTTTTAAATTATTATTAAAAACTATATTTTATTGATTTTTTACAGAGAGGAAGGGAGAGGGATAGAAAGTTAGAAACATCGATCAGCTGCCTCCTGCACATACCCTACTGGGGATGTGCCCACAACCAAGGTACATGCCCTTGACCGGAATCGAACCTGGGACCCTTGAATCCGCAGGCTGGCGCTCTATCCACTGAGCCAAAACGGCCAGGGCGCAACAGGTTTTTTGAGTTCTAGAATTTTGAGATGTTTCTCATGTCACTGTCCTATCCCCCAAACGTCAGTGACTTGCCATTAACTACAGCCCAGGGTCTCAACTTTTTAGACTAGCATTCAGAGTTTGTCACTAACCTGGTGCTTTTATCTCTCACGGGTTAGCACTATGCTTTTAGGAGTGTCTAATCAGTTTCTCAGACATGTCCTACTTTTCCCGGCTTGCTTTCCATCCTTTGCTCTTAGTTATTTTTCTGGTCTCGTGATACACAGACTTATCTATTTACCATCTTATTTTTGTATGTTAAAATCCTCCTCCAAGGGAGATAGATCAACCAAAGGACTTGTGTGCTTGCATATGAGCCTAACCAGTGATCATGGACAACAGGGGGATGGGGGCATGTGTGTGTGGGGGTTTGGGATGGGAATGGGGGGGGGGGGTTTGATGACAAATATGTGATACCTTAATCAATAAAGTAATAAAAAAAAAAGAGAGAGAGAGAGAGAAAGAAATCCTACTCCTCTATACTAGTAAAATTTTCTCCATGCTCTATTCAGGCAGCCCAATGACCACTCTTCCTCTCTTTAAAATAGTTGATATCTTAGAGCAGTTCACTAAATATTTCTCATTATTGGCCTTGGCTGGGTAGCTCGGGTGGTTACAGCATCGTCCCAATATGCCAAGCTTGGAAGTTTGATCCCCAGCCAGGCACATACAAGAAGCAACCAATGAATGCATAAATAAGCGGAACAACAAATCCACGTTTCTTTCTCTTTCCCTTCCTTTCTCTCTCTCTTAAAAAAAAAAGAATTTAAACATTACTCATTATTATTTTTGAAGATGAATACATTTGATTAGCAGTTTGCTTGATTGTTTTTTTAGCAAGGGATGGGTGGAAGGCCAGTGATCTGATGTTTGAGGGAATAAATGCCCATTCTTGGCGCTTTCAAATAGAAGTGGAAACCCTTCCTAGGATTTCTGGAGAGGGGAATGGTCCATATGCCCATTAAGATTACTTTTAGTTCTAGCCCTGGCTGAGTAGTTCAGTTGGTTAAAGTGTAGTTCCTATAAGCCAAGGTTGTGGATTCAATCCCAGGTCAGGGCACAAACAGGGGTCAACCAATGAATGCATAAATAAGAGGAACAACAAATTGATGTTTCTTTCTCTCTCTCTCTCTCCTCCGGCCTCCTCTCTCTCCCTTCTTCTTTTCCTTCCTCTCTAAAATCAACAAATAAAAAATTTTAAGACGATTACTTTTAGCTCTAAATTCTTAACGTTGTCTGATTTAGTTTGCAGAAACATTTAGTACCAGTGGAAGCCTGGAGGGCTGGGTTGGGAAAGGAAGGTTAGGGTGGAGTCATCTAATTAGGATGGCTTCCCGGAAGAGATGAGACCTTCCTGTTTTCTACTGCTCATCCCCCTTCTCCAGCATCTGCCTGGGCAAGACCTTCCTCACCTGGCTCAGCCATTTAAAAGAGCCTGGCCCCCGCAGGTGGGTGTGGCTCAGTGGGTTGGGCGTGGCCTGTGTACCAAAGGTTTTTGGCCCCATCCCCGGTAGGGGGCGTACAGGAGGCAGCCGAACCATGTTAACCTCTCTCACTTGGATGTGTCTCTCTCTCTAAAAATCAATAAAATATTCTTTTTAAAAAACATGTTTTATTGATTTTTTACAGAGAGGAAGGGAAAGGGATAGAGAACTAGAAACATCGATGAGAGAGAAACATCGATCAGCTGCCTCCTGCACACCCCCCCACTGGGGATGTGCTCGCAACCAAGGTACAGGCCCTTGACCGGAATTAAACTATTCTTAAAAAAAAAAAAAAAAAAAAAAAAAAAAAAAGAACCTGGCTCTAGGACCAGGTCTTGTGGAGTCTATAAACCAACAGTATTGAAAGCAGCAAACTGCCTTAGCCGGTTTGGCTCAATGGATAGAGCCGGTGGACCAAAGGGTCCGGCGTTCGATTCCGATCAAGGGCACAGCCCAGGCTGCGGGCTTGATCCCCAGTAGGGGGCGTGCAGGAGGCAGCTGATCAATGATTCACTCGCATCGTTAATGTTTCTATCTCCCTCTCCCTTCCTCCCTAAAATCAATGAAAAAAAACAAACAAAACTCATCTCTCAGATAACCACCGAACTTGCCCCCTCACTTTATGCACATCTATTCTCCTGTCACCTCTTCAGAGAGAGATTTCCTCAACCAGCCTTTTAAAATATGGAGTTAAATCCTTCAATCTCCCACCTTCCCCTCCGTTGTTTGTTTTTTAAATAGAATTTACATAATGCCATATCCATTTCTTTATTGTTTGCCTTCATTCCAACCCCACCAGAAGTACCAGGAGAGTTATTGCTACACCCCCCAGGCTCTAGAACAGTGCCTGGCACACAGTAGGTACTCAATAAAGAAGTTATTGTTTGACAGACCGGAAGAGTTGAATAAACTAAACTAAAGCAAGAAAACGTGTCTACCTCCGAGTCAGGCGCGTTTCGACTTCACGCAAAGTATGAGCGCCACCTCGCGGGAAGCCAATTTGCTCCAGAAAGCAGGAAGTGAGTCACAGAGTCTTTAAAAAAAAAGAAAGATGGCGGAGGTCTGCCGGAAGAGCATGAAACAGCAGTGCCGGAAGTTAAAGATCGGAAAGTTGCTCCCTAGAATGACAACCGACTCACCGGAAGAACCGTGGGCTAGTGGTGTTCCGTAAAATGGGCTCTCCGGTAGCCGACTTGAGCAGAAGGGTTCCGCGCGTGCGAGCACCGGCAACCACGTGGGGCCGGGGCGCGTTTCCGGTGCGGAGGACTGGAGGCGGAGTAGAAGCTCGAACAGCTGGAAGGGTGAGAAGGGTTCAGGGTCCTGAGGGGAAGGGAGAGCAATGGGGTCGGGGAGCGGGGAGGTGCAGGGGTCCTATGAGATCTGAGAGGTGGCGAGGGGATCGGATTGGAAAGAAGGGGGTGGGGCAGCGCCGGGGGACAGGTGCAGACCTGTCAGCACACGCCCCACGCCTCGTGGACTCGCCTTTGTCGGTGGCTCCCGGCTGCCTTTTGCAATCAGGCCGCGACTGCAGGAGTTGGGCCTTATTTGTCTCTGGTCTCGGAATTGGCGCTCTAGTATGTGATTGCTGAATGAATGACAGGGGTGTGTCAGGGTGGGCGTGGAGGGACATTTATAGGCACTATTTCTGGCTTTTTAGCCACAGTTTCTCCAGGTGAATCCATGCTTGTCTCGAGCTTTCTCCAGTCATTGTGCTTTGTCGCTTTTTCTTGGAGGGGCAAGGTGATTATCATTTAAGACTTTTTTTTTTTTGCATTTTTTTTTTTTTTTTTTTAGTGCTAGGCCCTGGCTAGGTGCCAAGAACAGACCACAGACCACCGGGGAAGACAGACACACAAACATAAGATTCAAATGCATCGTTAAGGTGCTATAATAGGAGGTTAACTAAGGTGCAGGAAGATAGAGCCAGGAGGTGGCTGTTAACCACATTAGGGATTGTCTTCCAAGGTGAGGTGCCTCTTTTCTCATCTTGTGGAGGCAGAGTAGGTCTTGAATCGTCTCTGTAAAAGGAAAGATCTGGAATAGATGCTTTCCAGGCTTCCTTCCAGCAGATGCCCTGTATCAGATAATATTACTAATGGCTCAAGTTCTCCCGCAACCCAATGTTCATTGGTTAGTCAGAGTATTTGTTACATCTTATGATGTAACATAAATTGCATAGGGATGGGCAAATCTGGATTTTGGCCCTCATTCTGGTGCTCTAGATCTGTTCCCTCGTCTGTAAAATGAAGGGGATTGAAATGGAAATAATCTTTAAAACTCCTTACAGTTCTAATGCCATGATGTGCTAGTAGGTCAAACCGTATTTCAGACTGCCCTGTACCAGATGTCACTTTCACATCATCAGTGTCATTTTGCCTCATCTGGATAATTAAGATTGTCTTTTTTTTTTTTTTTTTTACATCCCCTACCTTAGTTCTGCCACAGTATTGGGACACAGTAGATGCTTAATATTTAAGTGTATTAAATAAAATGGGATAGAAATGAGAGCTCCTGCTTTTGCACTCTGGAATATTAGTTCATACATGAGAGGACTGAGGAGGGATTGGGTTTTTACTAGAGACTTGGAGTCGACATGACACATTTAAGCCAGATTTATGGGGTGATCTGCTTGAGAAGGATAATGCTGTAGGCAGGATATTCACTGCTGTTTCACTGTCCAGCACTGTTCCACTTGTCTCTCCCCAGGACCATGGCCAACAGTGAGCGCACCTTCATTGCCATCAAGCCTGATGGGGTCCAGCGCCAGCTTGTGGGAGAGATCATCAAGCGTTTTGAGCAGAAGGGATTCCGCCTTGTTGCTATGAAATTCATGCAGGTAAGTGGGCTTCATTCTTCCCATTTCTGTTCTTTTGTGGGATAGGGGAACATTGTAGGTGAGTCTCTGTTTCTCCCCTCCCCTTCTTCTTAGACTTCTCCATGTAAGGTCAACGCAAATGTTCTGGAACCTGGAAACTCTTCGGTGACCTAGCACCTTTGATCTTGAAACAAACCAAGCTATTTGGGACTTTAGAGAGTAGCCTCCACTTTCCTCAGCGATGCAGACTTCCATATTCACTGCAGGACTGTCATTTCTGGCTCAAAGCTCTGGGCATGTTTGACCTCTGCTCTTGAGTTTCCTGAGCAGATAAGTCTAGAGATTTTTTTTCTCTCCTTTGAGGGAGGTAGTTTTCACCAAGGAAATCTTTCCATCATTTACCACACACTTAGTGTCTCCCATATATTAGGCATCATCCACCATTGGGACATGTGGGGGCTAATTATGGTTTTGCCATTGGGTATGCCCATCTGAAACAGCAATATTTCAAAACACCTGCAAAGCAATATTTCAAAAAATGCGCAGGATTGATTGGCTAAGAACCCTTCCTCAAACAAACCTGGGAAAGGAGACTTAACATTCTCAAAAAAAGTATTAGGGGACAATCTTTTATTTCTATTAAAGAGTCAACTTTGGACTCTAGTGCATCTTAACTTTAGTTTGATTTGCAATTTAGTTCCTATGCGATGTTTAGAAAAACTGCTTTAATATTAAAGGGAGTAGACTGATGTTAATGCTGAGGGGAGAGCGTGATGCAATGACCGGAGCCAAGTATTGGACAAACAATGCTTTCCAGAGAGTTTGCATGTTATGTTAGGTTTGAAGGTAAAGTGACATCAAAGCATTGTTGATCGGACATTTACCACGTGCTGGGCACATGAGCTTTCTCACCCAGCCCTCGTGACAACCCTGAGAGGTACTCTTTCCTATTCCTGTGGTTGTTAGTGATGAGGGACCTGAGACTTGAAGGTTAAGTCATGTGGCTGAAAGCACAGAGTCAGTGATGCAGCTGGAATTTTAACTCGGGCTTCTCTGACTCCTAAATGCATCTATTTCCTCCTTTCCAGTTTCCTAATAAGGGTATGGGCGTGGTGAAGAGTAGGAGGAGATGTAGCTGCCATGAGTCTACTGGGTTATTTGAATCTGACATGGAGAAGGGAGGTGCGGGAAAATTTGCATTGTTAGATTTTCTTTTTCTTTTCTTTAAAAAAAATATATTTTATTGATTTTTTTTACAGAGAGGAAGGGAGAGTTAGAAACATCAATGAGAGAGAAACATCGATCAGCTGCCTCCTGCACACCCCCCACTGGGGATGTGCCCACAACCAAGGTACATGCCCTTGACCGGAATCGAACCTGGGACCCTTCAGCCCGCAGGCTGACGCTCTGTCCACTGAGCCAAACCGGTCAGGGCGCATTGTTAGATTTTCTTTCTAAAATGAGATGGCTGGACATGAATCTAATATTCTGTAGCTTTATTCTGATCGGTCAAGGCCAATAGGGGGAGAATTGGTACAAAGCTGAAGCACTTTTAGTCCTGGTCACTGCTCCCCTCTGGTCCTGTTGAGAATGAACTGGGTTAGAACAGAATTAATGAGCCGAGAGTTCACGTTTTAAACTGCAGGATGGGTGAGTGGGAAACAGCCACTGGTTTGTAGTTTTGGGGGCCAATTCTCATTCTCTGTCTTGTGGAATAGGCTTCGGAAGACCTTCTCAAGGAGCACTACATCGACCTGAAGGACCGCCCATTTTTTACCGGCCTGGTGAAATACATGCACTCAGGGCCAGTGGTTGCCATGGTGAGTGTGCCTGTGTGGGGTGTTGATGTGAATGACTCAGTTGAGAGTGAAGAGTGAGTGGTGTGATTCTTGCTTCTGATGCCAGGTCCTCATTGATGCAGAGAAAACTGGGGCTGGGAGGATTGGACAGTTAAGGTATGAGTCAGCTCTTTGATTCACTCAAGACAAGATGCATTTGCTTGCTGAACTGAAGACTCATTGCTGGGAGAGGTGGAGAGGGGTCTGCCTGATTATAAGCTTCTGGAGGGCAGGACTTAACCCAGAAATTCTCCAAATATGTGTTGGTAGTCATCATTCTGCCAGGCTCTTTCCTAGACACTGGGGATGCAGTCATGAATGAGACGAAGTGGGTATGTTCTCATAGCTTTCCTTGCCTACGCAACTTGAAAGGGGATGGGCAGGTAATGCAGAAACCTGTCTCTATCGCTCTATCTCTATATTTGCTCAATGAATGAATGTCAGATCAAGGGGGCTTTTTACCTTTCTTTCTTTTGAAACAATAGTTTTCAGATTTTCTGCTGGGATGGGTTTTCTTCCCTGACCATCTCTTCTTTTGTCTTTGAAGGTCTGGGAGGGGCTGAATGTTGTGAAGACAGGCCGAGTGATGCTTGGGGAGACCAACCCAGCGGACTCCAAACCTGGGACCATCCGAGGGGACTTTTGTATCCAAGTTGGCAGGTGGGAGTTGGTGCTTTTTACCCTTTTCCAAAATCTTGAGTTGCCATGGAATTTGGGTTCTTGTAGCTAGCGATATAGATGATACCTTACGCAGCACATTTTCAATCAGTTCAGTTTTCCTCTCTCTGAAGTTGGTGTTTGGCTTTATAGGCTCTCTCTCTCTATATATATGTCAATATCGCTGCGGTTGTGCCTCTGATGAGAGGGTAAAACCTGGTACAACACACTTTGCTGGCTAAAGTCCTTCCCGAAGGCTCTCGCTGCTAGCATCCATGTGGCTAGGAGGGCATTCTTCATCCTACATTCATGGTAGTCGTGGGTTTTTTAACGTGAACTAGTGACGTGAGCTTTGGCTTTTTCTGCTGCGGTGGGCTTTCTGGCAATGGGAATGAGGGGCACTTCTGGGCAGTTTAACCCTTGTGGTCCTGGTAATGTGGCCATCTCTTTCCCCATCCAGGAACATTATCCATGGCAGCGATTCCGTGGAGAGTGCGGAGAAGGAGATTGGCTTGTGGTTTCGGCCCGAGGAACTGGTAGATTACAAGAGCTGTGCTCAGAACTGGATCTACGAGTGACGTGAACGCCGCCGACCGTGCTTTCCCACTGCATTTCCTCTCCCTCCCACGGCAGGGGACCAGCCTGTGGCTGATCTACTTATCTCTGAGAACTTCCTTCTAACCTGGAGGGACACTCTTGGAGCTGTGAGTGTTCCCTGTACAGTGTTATATGCTACCATCAGATTAAAATGTTTCACCCTAACTAGGATTCATCGCGTTGGTTACTTTGTGTTGCTGTATTGCTTTGTATTCTTTTTTTTTTCTTTTCCCATCCTCTGGCTAACCTGAGCTAACAGAGTATAAATACTAGATAAATTATTTATATTGGCCTGAGAGGTCACATATACACACACATGATCTTTGCCTGTCCCTTTCCCCCCTGTATCCCATCCACTCTTGTCACTGAGCCAGTCAACGGGCAGGTTCGGAGGGTCTGCTAGGCTGTGTGGGGGAGGAAAGAACTTTCCTCTCCCCTCCAGGTCCTGTTGGCTGCTCTAGTCAAGTAGACATGAGACAGTTTAAGAAGAGGAAGTAACCAAATATAATTACATCCGTATGACAGCGTCAGAGAGCCCACATGTATGAGGTTCAAAGACAGGAGGGAAAATCGGTATACACCACATTGTGAGCTAGGGATAAGGTAAGGCACCTTGGGGCTTCAGAAAGTCACTGCAGGGAGAGCATGTTCAGGAATGAGTAGTTTGTCCTCCAAACAGGTCGGTCCAATGCGGTTATCGCTGATGTCTTCTTATGGACAAGGCCTTTAACTTCGTGCTAGGTAGATACGGGAGAGGCAGAGATTTCTCTGGAGCCCGCAGCTCAAGTTGCCTTTGGCTCAGAACTATCCACCTACCACAGAGGCACATCCTGGGGTAACTCATTTTGAACCCCACAGTTGCCAAGACTCTCCTGGGGGCAGAGGATTCATTGGAAATAAAAAGGCATCCTTTCTGCCTAGGCAGATAGTGGGCCCGGGTCCCTGGATGGCCTCAAAAGCAGCAGAAGTCTTGTAAGTAGCTTCGATTTGTTAGGGCACTGATTGGACTGTAACAGAGACAAGATAGAAATGTACTTATCTTTTTTTTAATATATTTTATTGATTTTTTACAGAGAGGAAGGGAGAGGGATAGAGAGTTAGAAACATCGATGAGAGAGAAACATCGATCAGCTGCCTCCTGCACACCCTCTACTGGGGATGTGCCTGCAACCAAGGTACATGCCCTTGACTGGAATCGAACCTGGGACCCTTCAGTCTGCAGGCCGACACTCTATCCACTGAGCCAAACCGGTCAGGGTGAAATTTACTTATCTTTTATTTAAAAGTCCACGCTGGAGATCTCCTGTACAGTGCTGTGATTATCCTATATAATAAAAGGCTAACATGCAAATTGTCTCCTCCACAGGGAGTTCAACCAGGGGGCGGGGCCCCTCCCCCTGGCCAGCCCCAGATCAGCTCCATGACCTCTAGTAGTTAATAATACTGTATGCTGTAATTTGTAAGAGGGTAGATCTTACATGTTCTCACTACACACCAAAAAAAAAAAAAAAAGGTAACTGAAATGATGGTTATGTTGGTGGTGATCATTTTACAATATATACAGGGATGGGCCAAAGCAGGTTTGCAGTTGTGAGTACACAAAAGTTAATTTTTGTAATTATTGTAATAATTATAATCTGCATGTCTTTTTCCATATGAACAACTGTAAACCTACATTTCCCCACCCCTGTGTGTATATCAGAACATCTAATTGTATGCCTTAAATATAATACAATATTTACTTATCAAATATGCCTTAACAAAGCTGAAAAAAAGTTCAAGTAGGTGAGTAGGGCCGGTGATGGTGCTAAGGCTATGACCCTGGGGGTTGTCCAGGGACTCGGTTCCAGGAAGGAAAGGAGTGGGGAAAGGAGAGGTTGCTCCTGACTGCACCAAAAGGAGGTGTCAGTGACTGGACCAGGGGCAAACAGCTCACCTAACAGTACAGCCCCAAGACCACTGGGTGATAATGCCATTCCCTGGTCAGCGTCAGCTCACCGCCCTGAGGACAGACAGACAGACACAGCGGCTCTGACCATTTGAGGGTATTGTCACTGCTGGGCGGGTGTCAGTAACTGCTGAGAGTAGGGGCGCGCGCGCGCGCACACACACACACACACACACACACACACACACACACGCACAGGCGTACACGCCCAACCACCAAAGGGTGGGGAGCGGGGTGGGGACTGCCTGCAAAGAGAAGACAGGCCTGATTTCTAGGAGTCTTGAATCTTGTCAAGGGTGTGTCTCCGGCTGACGTGGAGAGCCTGGCCGCACACTCATGCTAGACAGGGGCAGAGATCTTCAACTCTGGGAGGAAGAGCAGCTAGCTCCCAGGGGCTGGAGAGGTGGGGTGGGATGGAGAGGTGCGGTGGGCTGGAGAGGTGGGGTGGGATGGAGAGGCGGGAGACAGGCAGAGGGAGCGGGCACACGGTGGAGAGCACGGGCTGTCTTGCTAAGCGGTTGGAATACCATCCACAAAGCAGGCCAGAGACTCGGACGGGTGTCGGCGAAGGGGGCGCGGAGGGAGGCTCGGTGCGGGGAGGGGTCAGGTTAAGGCCCGCTGGGAGGCTGCCGATTTGAATGAGGAAGGCGGGGGGCTTGCACCAGGGCTCAGCGAGGAGAGGGGAGGGGAAAACGGGGTTTCACGGGTAGGAAGGATCGGGGCTGGTGGGTGCCTGAGCGGGAGGAAAGAGAGCCCAGTTCTGGGTGAGAGCAGAGGGTGAAGCCCCGACCAGGAGAGGTTTCCGTGGGTGACGCGCCAGTTTTCCTGGTGGGACCCCGAGGCGGGGAGAAGTCACTTCCTGCCCCAGAGCCCTCACTGGCAAACCCGGGGCGTGGACAAGGCCTCGGGCTGCGTCCGGCCTGCGGGTTGGGTGGCGGGCCCTCCGGGGTGTGGCCGCCGCGGGCCCCTCCTCCGCGGGCGGCTCCCGGCTCTGGTGGTCGCCACTGGTCCCCGCTCCGGCTCCGCAGCGCAGCCGCCGCCCGCCCGCTCGCTTCTCGGTAAGGCGACGAGGGCGCCTTTTCCTCCCTCCCGCCCTCCCCCGGGTCCCTCACCCGCTGCGTCGCGCAGGGCGATTCGGGGCTCCAGGCGCCCGTGGTCCCCGCGTGGTCCGAGCGGGCCCTCCAGGCTCTGCGCCCCCGGGAGCCTGGCGCGCCCTCCGCGGGGACTGGAGGGGCAGCGGCCGAACCGGCGGAGGCGTCCGGGCAGCCACGTGTCCCGCAGCTGCGGGAGGGGGGGCAGGGAGGGCGGCCGGGCGGGTGCGCGCCCACGTGGGCTCCCGGGCGCGGGGCGGGGACCCGGCGCGGTCCGTGCCGGCGTGGCCCCTGGACCCTGACCGACCGCTCGCCGCAGGACCATGGCCAACATGGAGCGCACCTTCATCGCCATCAAGCCGGACGGCGTGCAGCGCGGCCTGGTGGGCGACATCGTCAAGCGCTTCGAGCAGAAGGGGTTCCGCCTCGTGGCCATGAAGTTCCTGCGGGTACGCGCCCCCTCCCCTTCGCCCCCCGGAGCTCGGCCGCAGGGCTTTGTGCGTCCCGGCTGGGGCTTGGCCGCGGCTCTCCCGCTCGGAGGCCTCCTCTGCCACCTCCGCCCCCGCGGGGATCCCTGTGCCCTCCGGCCCCTGAGCCTCTCCCGAGGCCGGGAGCACCGACGCCCTTGGGAAGGTTAAGCGGAGGTAACGTGACTCCTGCCCGGAACCGGCTGCCTGCCCGCCGCGGCGTGGGCGCGTCGCCTGCCCGTCGTCGCTGGGGGGCAGCAGAGAGTGAAGCCAGCCAGCGCCCCTTCCCCTCCCACGTGGCCTACCTGTGCCCAGATGGGAGGCCTGGCATCCCCTGTGTTTTAGCTTGCAGCCGAGATGAGTGCGGTTTTAGGCGGGGTGTTCCTTCCTCCGCCCTTTCTCTGGGCTCCCTTGGAGGACGGCAGTAATTGTTTTCCACATTAAGTTTGGGGCACGCAGAT
The DNA here is from genome assembly GCF_951640355.1 of Cnephaeus nilssonii. Classification (NCBI taxonomy): domain Eukaryota; kingdom Metazoa; phylum Chordata; class Mammalia; order Chiroptera; family Vespertilionidae; genus Cnephaeus; species Cnephaeus nilssonii. The sequence continues at coordinate 12,420,981 of NC_137090.1, forward strand.
CTGGACCTTAAGGGATAAGGACCCAAGTTCTGAAATGTTAACCAAGCTCATCAGTGAACAGGAGAATGTTCCCAGTTCACATCTGAAATGTTTAAAGGGGCCTTGTGAAGGGCCACCGGAGTCGGCTAGGGCCTCCATCTGGCCTATTTCAGTTGCATCCACTATGTCCCTAAGCCTTGGCCCTCAAACCGTCTACTTTATAAGGGTTATAACATCCATCCAGTCATTGACGTTAGGAGGGTGCCGTCATGAGCAGAACAGTCTTTTGGTAAAAGTTTCATGGTTTGGATGGATTTTTTTTTTTTTTAAATATACACACCTTATGTGGGCTGAAATACTAAATTGGCCACCATGGTAATAGGTTCTGAGACGGGGATGGAGCCATATTCGAGCCTTCCCAGTTTAGTCACTAATCGGTGCCCTCTCTGCCGTGGCAGGCCTCTGAGGAACTCCTGAAGCAGCACTACATTGACCTGAAAGACCGCCCATTCTACCCGGGGCTGGTGAAGTACATGAACTCGGGGCCTGTGGTGGCCATGGTAAGTGCTTGCCAGGGAGGAAGGGAAACCAAGGAAGATGAGGGCTGACAGTAACTGGCCTTGGTCAGTGACTGTGGCTTTTTTAGACATCTTCCAGTTTCCTTGTTTTACAGATGGAGCCTGCTGGAGTTTAGTTAACGGAGCAACTAGGAGCTTGGGAGGAAAAAGGAGTCAGAGCTTAGGGAACCTTCTGTGTACTCCCAAGCTAGACACAAAGCAGGCTCTTCCTTCCTGTGGCGTTAAGGTCCAGTTGGGAGTGGAAGTAGAGGGTACAACAGGGAGTCACGGAAAGGATTGAGAAAGGAGATCTACTTCCTGTTCCGTGAGGATGACCTTTTATTCTTTGTTCCTCCCAGGAATACACTTTCCCTTTTCATGTCAATCTTTGCCATCTGTTGCTCTGTTTTCTGGGATGCTCTTCCCACTGATCCTATTCCAGTTTGATCACTTTCTCTGCCCTATTTCGTGTTTGTGGCTGCATACGGATTCTGCAGTATTGTTTATCTCTACCGCAGCTAGACTAGAAAGTTGCCCAGTTGCGTAGACTTTTCCTCTGTATCCTAGATGGAATACTTCGGGCAGGCCCCCTCCTGTCCGCTGAGGTTAGCGGATACTCCTGTCACTGATGGGTCTGACTGATGGGTGCTGTTAGGGGTGTTAGTTCTTAATGGTCCTGAATGGCAGACCTGATGTTCCTTTTCCCTACTGTCAAGGTCTGGGAGGGGCTGAATGTGGTGAAGACAGGGAGACTGATGCTTGGGGAGACCAATCCAGCAGATTCTAAGCCAGGCACCATTCGTGGAGACTTTTGCATTCAAGTTGGCAGGTAAGTCCTGAGGGTCACTTATAAAAATCATTATTTGGCATATCCCAATTTTAGAAGAATTTGAAGTTCTAAATTAGGTGGTAATTATCATCGGATGAAAGTGTTTTGTTTTTAAATGTATTTTTATTGATTTCAGAGAGGAAGGGAGAGGGAGGGAGACAAACATCATCGATGAGAGAGAATCATGGATCGGCTGCCTCCTGCACACACCCTAGTGGGGACCGAGCCTGCGCCCCTGACTGGACTCAAACCCGGGACCCTTCAGTCCGTAGGCCGATGCTCTATTCACTGAGCCAAACTGGCCAGGGCACTAGTTCAGGTTTTGACTATTCCCATATTTTTCAAAATTAGAGAAGGAATGTTTTGTGGTACAGCATTCTTAGGATATGAGCACTATTTCTATTTTTTTAAAATTTTAACTTATTTTTAGAAAGAGAAACATTGATTTGTTCCACTTACTTATGCATTCCTTGGTTGATTCTTGTATGTGCTTTGACTGGGGATTGAACCTGCAACCTTGGCATATTGGGACAATGCTCTAACCAACTGAGCTACCTGGGCAGGGCATGAGCACTATTTCAAAGGGGGAAAGTTGGAAGCATAATAAAGTTGAACCAAGGGGTGTTTTAGATTAAGTGCTTTTATTTTTTTCCAAAATATAGTTTTATTGATTTCAGAGAGGAAGGGAGAGGGCTAGAGAGAAAATTCAATGAGAATCATTGATTGCTGCCGCCTGCACGCCCCCTACAGGGGGGAGGGGAATCGAGCCCACAACCGGGGCATGTGCCCTTGGCCGGAATCAAACCTGGGACCTTTTAGTCCGCAGGGTGACATTCTACCCACTGAGCCAAACCAGCTAGGGCTGGGTTAAGTGCTTTTATAGTTGCTTTTAAAGAGGAAATACTTTGGGATAGTTTCCTGATTCAAGTGGCAATTTGGCTGAAAAGACCTGCAGTGGTTGTCCTGTGCTTTACCCGTTCCACAGCCTTTTGCACTTCGAAACGAGGTAACTAAGTCTTTGTTCTTTCTTAGGAACATCATTCACGGCAGTGATTCAGTAAAAAGTGCTGAGAGAGAAATCAGCCTGTGGTTTAAGCCTGAAGAACTGGTTGACTACAAGTCTTGTGCTTTTGACTGGATCTATGAGTAAGAGGTGGACAAAGCATCAGTCCCCTTGGCTCCACTTGATGTGTCCCTGGACACAGCTCTTCATTCCACTGACTTGGAAGCTAAAGGATCCATCTTTTCTAAAGCGTATTTACCAATAAAGCCTTTGCAAACTGGGTGCAGCCTCCTGCGCTTCCTTGGTGCTGAGCTGGAAGAGGAGACTTGGTTTCCTGGCTAGAGCACGTTAGGTTAGCATTATCCAGAACTAATTAATCCTTCTCAGCACCTCAGTATATTTCAAGACTCGTGGGAAAGTAGTGAGGCTAACGGGGGGCCACATGCGGCACTAGTAGTGCACCTAAGAAACCCAGTAAGGAAATAGCATAATAAATGTCCCAGCCTCTTTTCGCTGATGTAGAAATGTACACTTCTGTACAAAGCTTGTTGAAACTTGATAGAGTGAAACATACTATCATCCAGATGTATACTTTATCGACTGCAAGTTGGGCAAGTTCTATATGAGGAAACAAGTCTCACGGCATCTGTGAACGGGGGTATCACTGCAAGGCAGGGGTAAGTGAGGCGTGAATATAAAGGAGTTAACGAGTGCCGGGCCCACTGCTGGTACACGCATTCTGCAGCCCTCTGGCTTTCTCTCCTCCCCGGGGTAAGATACTTACCATGCCTGTTTCCTGGATCAGAGCAGTGAGTGGTTACAAAATTCATCCTCTGATGCCAAATGGCACTGATCACCCGGAGTTGGGCTTGAAAACTGGAGATTATAGAAATATGTGGGTCTATGAATAACTGTGTTCTGTTAGGAAACTGATGAAAGCTAAATGCCACTTCCATATGAAAGACTCGGTGTTATACTTTTATTTTTCTTCATTTGGTTTTTCTTTTTGTTTTGACTTCAGCGTTACTTTTAATGCATACTGCTACACAAGACAATGGCAAATACACTGACAGCTTGGTGTAAAAAAATGCCAGGAGTCAAGAAATTTAACATTTTCTAAATTATTTTTCCATTTAAAATTTACTCTTGTGTTCACATGTGGTACATGCTTTCACCACATTAAGCAGTGAAGTTGGATGGTTAAGGTTCCCTATGCTGGGGCGGGCCTGGGATCCGCCTTTTAATGGGTGCTCCCCTGTGATTCTCATGCACACTGGCGGAGGTACTCTGATCCAAAGCAGTCGTTAAGTGCTAGCTTACTCTGGGCCAGGGCTGTTCTAAGAACTTTACACACATGAGTTAATTTTAATCTTCACAACACTTAGGTTGGTACTAGTGTCCCCATTTTACAAATGAGGAAACATCGACACCTTACGCGACTAAGAAGGGAAGGTGTCAGACTCCAATCCGAGCAGCTGGCTTCAGATTCCATATTCTTGGCCACTGCGCTTTACTGCCTTTATCAAAGAGACGTGAGCAAGTCCTGAGTTTGCAGGGTTAAGTGAAGTCAAATTTGGAGTGGTGAGAGCTGAGAGGAAGGAGTGGATGCTAGGACTTCATTTTGGTAGAAGTGAAAGAAAGGGTAGACTATGGTGAGATTGAAAGTACTGCCTCTGAGAGAATATAGTCAACAATAATAACTATGATGCCAGGTGGGTGTGCTGGAAACATTGGGCAGGCCACTTTGTAAAGTATATGATTGCCTAACCACTAAGCTGTACACTAGAAACTAAGGCAGAATATTGAATGTAGTCCTGGCCTGTGTGGCTCGGTTGGTTGGAGCATCATCCCATGCATTGGCAGGTTGTGGGTTTGATTCCTGGTCAGGGCACATACCTGGGTTGCAGGTTTCATCCTGGTCTGGGCGTGTGCAGGGAGGTAGCCTATCGATGTCTCTCTCACATCCTGTTTCTTTCTCCCTGTCTAGAGTCAATGAAAAAAAAATTGCATGTAAACTGTAATTGAAAAATAAAATTAAAAAAAGTACTGCTTTGGGAGGAAGGCTGGGTTTTGGACATAATCCTATATACCAGCTTGTGTGTGAAGTGGAGGACTCATGCATGTTTTCAATAAAGCTTTTGTTTGAATACAGTAAATGCATTATGGGTGGGCAAAGGAGGCTTACAGTTCTTCAGATGGAAAACAATACATAATAAACTGTTTCACGTACTCACAACTGTAAACCTGTCACCCGCCCCTGTATTTAAAATAATCACTTCTTTACATTCTCATCTATTTGTTGGCAGTAGGCAATCCTTATTTTTGCCTGCTTGAGAGGCCTGACACTGAACAGGCCCACAAGCGTTACTCTAGCCTCAGTAACAGTCCATAGAAAGGAAACGGTCACTGTTCTCCCAATCTCAGGGGCTGGATCAACAACACCGAGCTCAACACTGACTTGTTATGAGGAAGCACTGGATGCTCTTCAAACATAATCCTGGGCACAAAGCACATTAGGAAATCGTTTCCCAAGAGGCTGTAATGGTTTAAAGAACACATACAGATAAAAACTTAAAAAGAACATATATCAAAGCTTGTAGATAGTAAATATGACCCAATCTGGGAACTCCAACTTTCTAGGGCAACTGTTCAAGCCATTTAAGGTAGCAAACAGGGCAGAAATTAGGTTCCACATCTGTTTTCTTGGAATGCATTCTATTTTTCTGAAGTGTAAATAAATAAACTCCTAAAGAGACCCAAGCCATCACATTATCATCTTAAATCCAGAAAATTCTCTACGAACTGCTTTTGCACAAGTTGAATAATTTTCCAGAGTGAGTCGTTGGTAAGGGAGAGGTCCTTGTATTCCCTCTTAAAATGTAAACAGCACCAGCTGGCTGGGACAATTTACTTACATCCTATGAACTTTGCTTAAGAGGTTAACAGAGCTTGAAAAAAAGGTCCCCTAGCAGGCAAGTCAACCCTGAAACACCACGTTCCAGCTAATGTTGTGCAAGTCCTCTGTGGCCTCTTGGATGGTACCCAGGGAGCAGGGGGATAATCTGAGGTGCCTGCCTTGCGTTCTCTGAATCTCGGAGACAGGCATTGCAAAATGGAGGAAATCGGGAACTTCCTGCTCACAGCCAGGTGCAAGGATGCCGACTATGCCAAGATCAAGAAAAAGAGAGAGAATGTGAAGTTTGAAGTCTGAAGCTGCAGACACGTGTATAACCTTGGTCATCACAAAGAGAAGGCAGAGAAACTGAAGTGGTCCCTGCCCCCAGGTTTGGCAGTGAAGGAGCTGAAATGAACCAGACTCCCTGACGTTAAACATTAAAAAACAAACAAAAAACCCCACACAAATAAATAAAGTAAATCCCTCTGAGCGGTCCACACTCACCTCTGCTTCTGCTGTGGTCTGTAAAACCCCAGCTCAGATCATCCTTGTCCACTCTCCGCCTTCCTTGTTCACCTGCAGGGGCCGTGAGGAAGAAGCTGGGCTGACTCTCACAGGGGCCGCTGATTGCTTACAGAAGGCACTCAATATTCTTAATAAACAAAAAAAGCCTCCCAAAGACCAAAGCGTATTAAAGAATTGCTCAAATACAACTTAACTTTAACATTTTATTTTGTGTAAAAAAGGGCAAATTTAGTGAATTATTTTCATCTTGTACACAAAGTTATAATTTTAATGCTTTCACATTCATGCTGGAAATTTGCAATTTGGTAAAAATGAAAGGAACATAAATTTCTCCGAAGAATTTTTCACGCCATTATATACACTTCCTGAGAAAGTTTCAAATACTTTCTCAATGATCACAAGTTACCAAGAAAATAAAAGATTAAGTTTGTACAGATATTGGTCTATATATCAAATACATACAGAAATGATGTAAAAACCTTATGCAGTTTACTTTGACCTCTGCCCTCCAAAGACTTGCCCAGGGACAGATGCTTTTCTTTTGTATAAATGACTGTGGCTTTATTTAAAATATGAAAATCAAAGGAAGAAACCCAGTTTAATCACAGTATTTTTAAAATCCCTTCCCAATAGTAAAGGATCATTACCAAATATATAGCACCATAATACAAATATTGATGGGAGAGGGTATTCACATCACGCAAAATTAATAATAATAACAACAAACAAACACTGAAAACCCGTGTTAGTATCCGTAGAATAAGAAGTTGATAACAGCTTTAGCTTTCCTCATACACAGCAAAGAAAAGGTTAAAGAATTTAAACTACCAAAAGCCCCAAATAATCCTAACAGGGAAAAAACAAAAACAAACCCAAGGTCAGCAGTACATTTTGAACCGTAAAAGATAATGGGGCTGAGTTGTACAACTGGAGTTATGGCTAATACAGAAGTCTCCTCTGCATGAACTTACTTTCTGTTCACTGGCAGCAGGAGTTAAAGAGTCTGAGCAACAAAGCGGGCTGCAGATTGTGTTGAGACTGTACGAAGTCCTACCAACCTTTAACTGTGGCCATGGGATCAAGACAAGAAACACCTTCACGAATAGGTGGGAAATGAACACACACTCAGAGCCTGGCTTTGCTCAGAACCGGAAGCTTATAAACAAGTGAGCATTTCACAGAACTAATTACCAGGCTCCAAGTCAAATCCCTCCTGACTTACTCAGTTCCCTATTGAGCCTCTGAGCCCAAGGTACTGGAAGAGCAAGCCATGCAACAGGCTTCTTGTGCCCAGCTCATGAAATCGGAGTCCTGGGTTTAATTCACTGAGTCTGAGAATAAAGATGGTTTAACTCTTGCTTTGGAAGTCTTCTAGGCTTTAAGTTTACGGGAAGATCCTTAAAAGTTAAAGATTTGGGAAGTGTGAGGATGTCACATTTACAGTAGGTCCCTCTCAGTAATGTTGTTTAAGATAAACATCCAGTAATTTAACAGCTGAATTTCACATATATTTGACACATGAGGATCAACTTGACGTTGATATGATCTGCATTTATGCCCCTAAAGAGTCAGTATTAAGAAATGTTGACATGCGATTCCATACATTCTTACATCATAAAGCAACAAATTTTACTTCCAGTAGCAACTACAAAACCTTATGTTATTAACCCCTCTTGCATAGAATGAGGTAAACCTGTGCGTATTACCAATGCTATTATTCCCAAAAGTAGAGCATTATTTTAGAAAATAAATTGCTGGTTTTTAATGTTCTATGCACTTTAAAATTCAAACAAAAATCTTACCTAAACGTCTCCTGGGGCTTTCCATAACATTTTTTAAAGCATTCCATAGGTTGAAGGACTGTAGAGTTTAATCATTTTGATTAATTTCTAATGAGCCCTACCTATATTCCAGAGCAGATGCTCACTATCCCACTCTGAAGAGGCCAGGCTAAGACCCAGAAGCACTTCTAGAACAGATGCAGTAATTCCTGAGAGTTTAGTTTATGAACCTCACTGGTAAACGCTAGAGCTCTCTCATTCAGTCACAACTCAAAGTTAGAAAATGCAGAGAGCAAACCTTTCACCAGTTTACCCTTAGATCCTTTGTTGAAAGGAAGCCATACGAATTTTAAAATAGGGAATGTTCAAAATGGTCCAAATCAGTTATTATTGTTAAAACTAATCCTGAACACAAATAAAGACAGCTCATACTATATAGATATATATGGAATTTTAAGAAATTAAATTCTCTTTCAAATTAGTTTTCTAACAAATCCAGGATAGTTAAAAGCAGAGCTGGAATGATTTTGAAATCTAAACTTATTTTGGCTTTAAACAACTTTGAATTTGATTCTCCTGATAATACAGAACATCTGTTTTGGGGTGTGGTTATACCAAGTATTATCTCACAGATGGAGGAAGTGGCAGAGAACTAATCAAAATCCCTTTTGTGGGGTACTTTTTGGTAAGGAAAATAAAATAAACTTAGAACAATATTGCATTTTTCCCTACCCCTCAACTTGTAGAATGACATCCTGTATATCTGGTCAACCATTCCAGTTTAACACTTTAGTGTTAGGATCATTTTTATCATTTTTTAATTAAAGGAGAACATATAAAAGTATCCAGAGTTCTTCCAGTTTCATATAGAACTCCAAATAAATGTTCACAGAATGGAAAACATTTCTGTGCAAACATTTAAAATGGGCTGCGATAAAAATGCCGATAAGCAGAAGTAATCACCCCTCCCATGATCCATGTGGTGACGACCCCCCCCGGAGGGGGTTCAGTTGCATATTTCTGCAGCAAAGGAAGCTGGAGATGTGACTGGCCTAACTTCTAAAATCCCCAAATCTCCCAACAGGTACCAAAAAGGTTCATTTGTATTGACAGTTCACTTGCATTTACAACTATATCCTTCTTAAATCATTTCCTTCAGTCCTGCTACCTAAACTTTAATCTTACCAAAAAAGTTAGAATTTCAGTTCTTGTTAACAATGCACATAAATCCAAACGTGTAAAATATTACAAAATTCTTTCAAAAGCTTCAAATACAACACAAAAATTGTCCATCTTTATAAATTGAAAAATTTCCCCCCACGACTAAAATAGTTTCCCCGCCCACCTGAAAAATCTGGAACTGAAATTTTCTATGTTTAGCAAAATTTCCCAGTAGAATAGCCCCGCTGTACAGCTGGATTGATTACAAATCAGTCCTGTGTAAAAGTCTCCCCTCCCACCCGCAGTTCTGAGCCCCCTCAGGGCTCCTGTTTGATGTAGAAGTTGGCAGAGCCATTGCTTTCCTGATCAGATGCTCCTTGCAGGAAATTATAGTCCTCTCCATCTATCAACTCCTCCTTCAGCTGCAACGTAGTCACTGCGTGAAAGAGATAAAGGTACAGGATGTTACTAAGCCTTTCTGGGATATTCAGATTGCTTTTAATCTTTTTAACAGCTTTACGGTGAAGTACAAACATTTTAGTTTTCAAAATGTATTAGCAGTTAAGGAAAGTTCCAAAATAGAACAACACTGCATAGTGGACACTGCATAACAGATATCTTCAATAAAATAGTCAAGGTAAGAGAGCTCCCTAATTTGACTAGAATAATTAAAGTTTTCCTTATGGTTAAGTATTCACTTTTATGTCAATGTCTATACAAACAATGCTGTATTATCTTGCATGGTCCTGAGCTATATTTAAAAACTAACAACACAATAAATATGACTTCAATATAATCTTATTAATTCCAAGGAGTACCTTTATTAAGAAGACTCCCGGTAGAAAAGAGATATAAATCTGATATACAAATACAAAGTATTTCTATAATATAAATAGAATATGAAGTATATAAATAACATACTAATAAATAATAAACTGATATTAGGTAAAACAAAAAATTTATTGACATCAGCAATTTGAAAATAATTGGTGCAAAATAGCTAACATTACCAATGGGATCACTTAATAGCAGTATTGCCTGAGTTCTCATCTGATGACTTGCTTTTTAATGAAAAAACAAACAAAAAACAAAAAAACAAACCCTGCAGTATAGGCAATCCTCAATTTACAAATAGGTCACGTTCTAATTGGTCTTTATTTTTATGGAGAACTATTTTTCAGTTTCCAATATTTTCAGTGGAGTTTAGATTTCTGGGTAGCCACTCAAATCATGCTAGTCAGAATTTCTAGTGATAGAAAGGCTCTTTCTATTACATGGGCAAGGATGAAGACAAAAAAGAAATTTTTCTTTGCTGGGTCCAGCACTGGTCTTTTTTTTTTTTTTTTTTTAAATAAAAACATTTCTTATGGACCCAGCCCTGGGTCAATAAAATATTTTTTATGTGCCCGGACTGGGAACGAACCAGCAACCTTTTGGTGCACATGCCGATGCCCAACCAACTGAGCCACACCGGTCAGGGCCCAGCACTGGTCTTATGCAAACATTTTAGCTGTTCAATTCTGGGATTTTGCTAACTCTTTTTATAAGCCCCTCAACTTAAATGGATGTCCCTTGGCATAATTACCCAGTAACTTCAGATTGTCCTAATTCCTTTCCCTGAGAGCTACCCCCTACTTCCTATAGAACTCATCCCTTCCAAAAAATCACTTTCCCACTTTCTAAATAAAAATGACCTCAGTCCTGGCCGGGTGGCTTAGCTGGCTGAAGCGTCGTCCCACACACCAAAAGGTGCAGGTTCAGTTCCTGGTCAGGACACATACCAAGGTTGGGGGTTTGATTTTTGGTTAGGGTTCGTAGGGGAGGCAGCCCAGTGGATGTTTCTCTCTCTCTCTCTCTCTCTCCCTTCCTCTCTCTAAAGAGAAAAAAAGACCTCAGCTAGGTGTTAAAAATAAGTCTTAATAACAACCAACCTCCAAGAGATGTGTTCAGGTTTCTTAAAAAGTTATTGTTGAACCAAAATTGAGTTGGTCAAGTTTCAAAGAATTTAAAGAACAGGTGATCTTGTATAACATACTCATTGGAATCTAATCCATGGTGAGCAATGCTAGTTTCTTCACCCAGATCTGCTGAATCAGAGGTAACAAACTGTGCTTTCCCCATCTTACCTGTGTCCCTTGGTTCATTTTAAATTTGAATATTTTGAAACTAAGAGATTTCACACAAAACCCTGGCAACATGAGACCAGCTCTGGGAAGGCTCTGTGCAGGGGGAGCGGCTGGCTGCTGCTGTCTTGGCGGCAGCGGCAGCCCAGGCTCCCACACCCGCAGCACGATGCGCGGGTCACGGAGGAACCTGCTTGCTTTCTGCAGGCACTGGCTCACAGAAAAGGAAAAAGTGTCTGTATCCTCCATTATGGATCTTTGCGTTACAATGGGAGGGGATGTGTATATATGGATTGTAAAGTGGGAACTGCTTATACAGAAAAAAAGTTAATTTATGAGGAGAATGAAGGCTCTATTTAGATTAGTAAGCCAACTAAGTTTTCATAGAGGAGTAACTCGGTAGTGTCACCGTGTAGAACAATATTCAAGTGGCTACACTTTTAAAATCAAATAGTGTAGGCATAGAAAAATACCATGTCTTGATTTTAGTTTAAAAGATTAGTTTTAAAATTAATGGTCTTTGATATCTTATTTAATAATTTAAAGAACAATCATTACAGAGGTGCCAATTCATTTTATTTTACTTTGTTATTTGTTTTGGTAATGATGTTAAAAAACTCAATAGCCCAAAGACAGAAAAGTGAATACACTATACCCTAGTAATAGCAAAACAAATACCAATCAGACTGTTGAAAGGTAAAGCAAACAAGACTATGCAGTTTTCCTTTCTTTAAAAAAGCACTTAATAAAAATGCTTTTATTAGAATATCAAGTATATATGCTTCAAATCTAACCAACATGCATTAATTGTTAAGGACATCTGAACAATACCATGAAAAGAAACACACAAAAAGAAAAAACAACAACCCAAGTTTCATTAAAGGTGCAGTACCCACAATAAAAGGTTGATTAAAACAGTATCTTGTTATATGATGATCAGATGGCTAAATGAATGATAAAAGAATTACTGTGCTTCAAGACCAAACATGTTCCATTCAAACAGATGTTGATTTTTTAAATGCAAGAAAGGTAAGTTGAGATTCTAAAGCACATCCTGAAACTATGTGCATTTATTATTAACACCAAATTTCTGGATTATGCTTCTACTCATGTTAAAATATGGAAACAATATGCTTAAAAAAAAGTAACTCAAGATAAAGGTGAAACATTCACTCAGATGTGGAATGTTCTGATGCAGTTTTTGTTTTAATGGAACCTAAAATAAAGCCTGCCTGGTGTCTTCACATACTCATTCCTCCCTTCCAATAGCTGGCTAATTCCAGGTCTTATTCTCAATGAAGGATGGATGAAATAAAATAGATCCTGTGGCTACATTTCACTTTCTACACAAATGCACTTTTCCTTAGCTCTATTTTTAAAAGGAGTCACTTTGCTGACTCTAATCATTAACATTTCAGGAGATATGCTAATGGGGGAATCACGTTTTCCTAGCAAGAAGCCCATAAATATAATAAACTCAACAGCTAACCAACCGCAGCTTTTACACAGTTTAGACATCGTAGTCCCTCGTTTCACCAGAGTAAGACCACACGGGTCGCACAGATGTGCCCCAGCTCAGAGGACACTACAGACACTGGCGGGGGAGGAAACCACTGAGGCCTGCGGTTCCCATCCCAGGCATCTAGCTAAGTTCCTGGGTTTGAAGTCAAGTTTCATTTTACACGAACCAGTCACCGCTCACAAAACGTGACACCCATCTTCAAAATCAGTCTAATGCTTAAAGACAATACAACTAAAAGCCAATAAAAATTAGAGTACACACAGAGCTCACAATATCTATAGTTAATTATGTACGTTGAAGATGACGATTTCATATGTAACACGTACAAAAAGATAAAATTAAAGAGACAAGAAAGAAAACGATAATGTTCTTTAGCTGACTTTGAAGTTTCTTTCATTAAAGAGCAGATCAACTTGGGTTTGCAGTCCTAATTGATTACATATATATACACATATATATGTGTAATTTCCTCTAGCTATAAGGATATCAGAAAAAGCAGACTAGGAAGGGTCAAGATGACCTAATAACACCATTAGGCAAAAACTAAAGAACACATCTTAAAATGGCAGGGAAAAAAAAAAAAGGCTGATAACTAAAGGTGCCAAAATATTATCAACCAACCAATCAAATAAATAAATTAGCAAACAGAGGAATGAGAAGAAAGCAGGTATCACTCCCACCTTGGTTTTCAATGTACAAAAGGCGTTTTAAACAATGCTGGTTAGATAAAACAACCTGGTTTAAAAGCAACAGTTAGGACGTGGCAGAATATATGCCAAGGCAGACACAGCTGTGTTTTTCAGCCATCTGATCTGCTCACACCCACTATAGTTCATCCCACGCAAATGCAGCCTATCAGATATTCCACGATAATGTTTGTTCTTGGCAATTACAAAGGGCAAAGCCTTCTGTAGTCTTCCTAACAATCTACCAGCTTGGCCTAACCAATTAAACTCAAATGAAATACAACTCACTTAATCATTATACATAAACAAACATGAAATTATGGAAACAAATTTCACTCAAATTCAACACCAAAATTATACGGGTACTGTATTTTCAAGTCCATGTTACACTCAAGATTACGGTAAATGTTATCACCAGAACCAAGATTCCACTGAAACACATCCTTTCTAATGAATGAGATGCTATGGAATGCTATGATCAAAGCCTCATCTTTGGACTTGATTAATCAGAGCGATCCCTAATGGCGATTTCTCCCCCAGGTCAAGTCAAATAGAACTCTGTAATGCAAATGTTCAACTATTTCAATGGAACCATGAACTAATCCAAGTTGTCTCACAATGCCATAAACTGAAATTATAACTTTACCCCAATTTTACCCTAATTTGAAGCTCAGAAATGGTTTATAACAAAGATAAAAAACCTTCCTTCCCTGATGATTCATCTTTCACTAAGAGTGAAGTAAGTGACTATCAAGGAGGACTAGTGAAAATGAAGTTTTCAGTTGAAAGAAATGAAAAATTTAATGAGTCCGCACCTGTCATGCCAGACCTTGTCTCCCACCACCCTGCCCAGACTTGACCCTCGGTAGTACCTGAGGTGCTGATGTCACTGTTACCTGTTTTGAGGCTGGGACTGAACTCTCGGCTAGTGCTGGGAGGTGGGAAGGCCTCCAGGGCTGTCTGTGCTGGAAGGGTTCGATATGGAGGAGGAGTCAACTCTTCGTCACCAGAGAAGCTCCTCCGCACCCCACCTGTCATGGGCAGGCTCGACAAACTGACAGGCTTCTTCCCAACTGGCATCTTCCTCTCTAAATATCAAGTCAAACTAAAGTAAGCTTTTACTTACACGCCTGGCAAGAAAAGTGCATTATATAACTAGGAAAAGTCCTGCTGCATGGGATACTCTGAAATTCAGAGAACCAACTATGCAAGATTTGTATTTCTAAAAACGAGTGTGTGTGTGTGTGTGTGTGTGTTGGGGGTAGATAATGGGGGAGGTTATTTCTAGACTTTGAGAGTCTGGTGATACTGGTTCCTGACTCTCAAATAAATTTAACACCGAAGAAAGCAAAATGAACTAGAGAGAGCATTACTAGCATGGAGAATAGCTGGCTAATTTCCTTCACAAATATTTTAGCTTGAGGAGTTGAAAATTCTATGCGAGAGAGAGAGAGGGTTTAGCCTGGCTGAGTAGCTCAGTTGGTTAGTGTTGTAGTCCCGATACACCAAGTTTGCGGGTTTGATCCCCATTCAGGGCACATACAAGAATCAACCAATGAATGCATAAATAAGTGGAACAACAAATTGCTGTTTGTTTCTTTCTCCTTTCCTCTCTAAAAATCAATAAACCAAGTTTTAAAAGCCCAACTAGCATGGCTCAGTGGTTGAGTGTGTTGATCCATGCACCAGGAGGTCACAGGCTTGATTCCTGGTCAGAGAACATGCCAGGGTTTGGGCTCAATCCCCAGCAAGGGGTGCGCAAGAGGCAGCTGATTGATGTTGATGTTTCTCTCTCATCAATGTTTCTATCTCTCCCTCCCTCTTTCTAAATCAATAAAACTTGCTCTAGCTGGTTCGGCCTGTGGACTGAAGGGTCCTGGGTTCGATTCCAGTAAGGGCACATGCCTAGGTTGTGGGCTCCATCCCCAATAGAGGGTGTGCAGGAGGCAGCCGATCAATGATTCTCTCTCATCATAATGTTTCTATCTCTCTCTCTCTCTCTCTCCCTCGCCCTTCCTCTCTGAAATAAAAATATATTAAAAAATAAAATCAATGGTTTTCACGGGTTAGCATCTCTCTGCCTATATATGCTCAAACACTGACCTTCAGAGAGAAAGTTTAATACATTATCTGGATGGCAGGGTTTTACAATATGTGCTCCTCTAACTTTTGGTTTATAATAAAGCAATTTTAGAAAACACGTGTATTTCTTGGCGCCCTCTTGTGGACATTTTGAGAACACCACCATAGGGATTAGTTGAAATAGTGCCCTCTTGTGGACAATATGAGAACAGCACCCCAGTAAGTGATTACTTGCAATAGCATCCTTTTTAAATTATTATTTTTAACATCTTTATTGTTGAAAGTATTACATATGCTCTCCCTTCAACCCCCATTGACCCCTTATAGCCCGCCCTCGCCCTGGCCCCAGCCCCAGCCCCAGCCCCAGGCCTTCACCATCCTATTGTTTTGTGTCCATGGGTTATGCATATATGCATACAAGTTCTTTGGAAAACACTTGTATTTCTTATTCTGAAGAGCAGTTCTAAAATTTAAAGCATGTTGCCTGTAAGTTCTTAAGCAATCTAATTTTTTTAAAAAAATCCTTTGGTTATAGTTTCATAAGGAAACATAAGCCTTCAAAAATTTATACAATGTTTTCACTTATAAAAAATAAGATATTCTAAACTTTGTAAATACTGAACCAAGCATACTGCATTAGTCAGGTTGAAAGCTGAAGAATACTTACATACACTTGTGAATATAAATTGTATTTGTTTTCTTCCAGAGTATACAAATGACCCAGGCAAGGGCAATCAGAAATTATGCTTCACAAAATCAAGACTAAAAGATAAATCTAAGTCAGACAGTATTTCTCTTTAAAATGATCTGGAAACTAAGCTATTAGTGAGTACACATTCACCTCAATTGCCAAATTGAAATCACGTACAGCAATCACTTAGACTTCTCCTAATATACTACACACCTAGAGGTAAAAATGCAAGGAGAATCTCCACCTCTACTACTTCTAGCCCCTGAAGATGACACAGAAACAGTGCTGGTGTCCTGGCTCTCGAATGACTAAACCCTGAGGAAAAAAAGGCTTTCAGACTGGACGGAGCACATGCACACAACAGTCTGTAGGACCCTCTTGGCAGAATAGGACTTATTTCCAAAGCACTGGTTACCAGTTATCCTTTTATAGCACGGACACAGCTCATTACAAAACAAGCTGGAGTAACGAAGCCAAGCAACTGTCTATTTCTGTAAGACATAAGCACTACCAACCAATATACTGATGGATGATTCTGGACACACAAAGACCAAAGAGTTATAACAACAGAGCAGAATATAATCATCTGTAGGCAAAGTTCAAACAAATGAAAGGTTTTGTGGCCTATCTGCTATTGATATAAATCTGAATGCAATGGGTGACTTAGGTTCCTGGACCCCAAATTCTTTCTTATTTGGTAAGTCAAGTTTTGTGGGGAAAATTTCTAACAAATGATTTGTTGACTAATATAAAAAAACAAAAGGAGCAAATAGTTCCCTTATAATGAAGACTGCTTCTTCTTTATTCATATGGCACATTTCCTTATCCTCAATTCCAAAATTCCAAGTTTCTCTAAAACTTTGGAAACAAAATCAGACCTCATTTGGTGATACTATTTATAATCTTTATTTGGCCCATTTAATGTAAATATTTATATATATTTTGCTTCATAAAATGCTCCAGAGTCTGCAATGGGTGTTACATTAATGTATACTACACACACTATACTTTTCTAAAATCCAAAAAATTCTGAATTCCAAAACACATCTGGCCCCACAGGTTTACTAATAAGAGAGTCTGAGTCCATAGTTCTTCTCTTCTGTGTCCAAAGGACAATTTAAACACATTAGATAGAAAAAAAAAAGACATTAGAGATCATGTCATAACATGAGCAATTAAAAGGTTAAAGAACACATACATTTATAGCTCAATTCTTTTTTCCCAGCTAATCCAGCAATCTGATAGTTAAATGTCACTAAAAACTGGGGTACTGATATTATCACTTCATTAACTTCATATTTCTTCCTATGTTCCTAGCACGCTAAGCTCCATAAGCCAGAAACAAACCCTGCAAGTGCCACACTAGAGAGGCATATTAATAGTATATACAATACTCAGAAACTAGTTGTGAAAAATATTGTCATATAACCAGAGTAATAAAAACATTTCTGAAATTCAACGTCTTGGAAAGAAATTTCTGAAATCTCCAAGTCTTGCCCAGTAGAAAGGGAAAAGACCGCTAAAGCAGCCCACGCTAGTCAACCGTACAGAAAGCTTAGTGCTCACATCTACCGTGCTGGTCCACGCACAGTTCCCAGTGAATTCTCCCTAATCATTTCCAGATAAATGGGAAATCACTTTGGCCGGCCTGGTCTGGCAATGCTTTCTACAGTTTGAGTATCAAATGTGGCAAGCAGCTAGTAGGCAAAATAATTCTGGGCCTATGGGAAACTCATGCCTCCAATACAAAAGACAGGGGAAAGACAGGCCTGAAGGTATCACTACTGTGAGGCTGGTCTGGGTTCTGTGCTGGAAGAACACTAAGGTGCCAGTGCAGCGGTTGGTAGGAGTTTTCAAGTTCCCACAGGAAGAATTATAAGCTAACAACTATGCCCAGGAAGGCTAGGACATATTGATTTTTTTTTTTATGCTTCTTCAGTCTCCCGGTTGCTAATGAGACAGATTAGCACTTATTTGAACTTATGGCAAGTCAGCTGGGAAAAAACTGACTTAGCCTTAACCTTCAAATGTACTTTTTACTTTTAAAAATATCTTTACATGAAAATAATTGTATCTCAGAATGAAATATTTCTCTTCATGAAGAGAATCTATGGCTCTCTATGGTGGAGAAAAAAGATTTTAAAAGAATCAGAGCTATCAATATATTTGGCTATTAACCCCAGTAACCATTCATTGTAAGGTAAAATATAATATAGAAAGCATATTTTAAAAAATTTTCTCAAGTTTGACTTCGTTAGCCATCCACTTGAATTTCTTATAAGTACTGTTCTAGAGTTTTGGTTTATAAGAGTTTTGGGTTTAGTAGGCTCCAAGTCTATTATAAGCATCAAGCATCTGCTTTTAAAATTTCCTATAGGTTAACATATTATTTCAAGAATCATTTGTAGACTCTATTCTTTACCATATATGTTATATTATAATCATTTTTCTTGTCAATTAAAAGATGTGGTTCTCATTATTGCAAATGTTTGCCTTTTATGGCATACTGCACCTTTAAGCGTAATACACAACGCACAGTCATCAGCTCTCACAAGGGATATCACTTTCTGTGCAAAAATACCGTGACCCCAATTTGTTAACAATTTAAGAAATGTATATAAACACCACGTGGTGACCCACTTTTCTTATGTCCTTTGTATTGCTGGGACTTAGCCTTTTTCTTCTGTTTTGATGAACCTGATTGGCTTTCTCTTGTCGCTGAAAGATAAAAGGAAAAATTGGTACAAGATAATTGCTTACCACTAACCATAGGTACAACTTATATGAACTATCTTTACCAAGAACTGTTATACTTGTAAAATTACATGATGCTTTGAAAATAAGGGTGCTTGTTCCGATAAAACCATAAACCTCAATACCAGACAGATTCCACTATCTATTCAATAAGCACGTATCATATTCCAGTAAATTCTCAGCCTATAATTTTAAACTCATTAAAATAGGCCTACTTTCACTTGGTAAGTGCTCTTACTATTGTGTTTCTATAGTTACCAAGAAACTCACTATTGAGTTCGCATGGCCATGGTACACATGGTCTAATGCTGTGATACTGTTTTTGAGTCTTAAGATCTTACCTGGCAACCAATCAGACATAGGTATGTTCTTGTCCTGTGAGCTCACAAGATGATCATTGTGAGACAGTCCACTGAAGAACTGTGACTTTTACAAAAGGAGACCTTTCTGTATACCAACTTACACTGTGATGCTGGAGGCTGTAGTTGATATCCAGTTAATTGACACCACCCTACAGGATAGAGGTCAGGAGACTCACAGTCTACCCACTGGTCATATTCTTCTTCCCATCCATCAAAGTGTATCCTCAAGAGGCGATGAATGATTCGCGTTACTGTGGCTACACATATTAAACGTGGCTCCATGAGATCTACTGCTTCTAACTTCATTCCGACACGAAATCCGTGATTTGGAACATCCTGACATGGAGAAGCAGAACATTAATACTGGTGAGAAGACGAATGCGTAACTCCACTATCACTACGAGTGGGAAAGAAAGAAAGCAACATAACCAATGTGATTTAAACCAAAAATTCCCAAATAATTCTTTAGTTACTGAAACGTGTGAAGGTGAAGCATTTAAGAACTAGTTTGGCAATGTATTCATTTTTATGTTACTCAGATTAAAAATGAAACCCTGTTTGGAAACAAGCTTCACTTCCTAGGTAAAGGAAGTATTTATATTGTTTTATTACTCTCTATTTTTTAAAACATAAATCACTACCAATAAATAAATAAATAAAAGAAATAAAATATATAAATCTCCACTAAGAAATTCTAATAAAAGCAAAGATAGTTTATCAATAATGATGTACATTTGTGTGTACAATTCCACATAATCATCATGCCATCATTGAAATTTACCTTATTAAATAGTTTTACTGGTGCTGCAATGGAGCCAGTTTCCCTGAGGTAGTCAAACCATTTAAAAGGAAGTTTAGTGTAACCTGAAAGACACAACTGGTTTAAGTAGCAGTTCATTTAAAATTAGCATAATACTAGAAGCAGGCAACAAGTAACTCAGCACACGCTCAGATTTTATATGATAAACTTTTAATTCACGCTCTAACACTGTTGACTCTAATAGCTCCTCCATGTTATAAGGATTTTCCTCCTTTCCTAGGTATACCACTTATCCTAACGCAAAAGTGACTCTCCTTTCCTCTGTCACCACAAGAACTGTAGACTTCTGTCACCTCTGTCACCACAAGAACTGTAGACTTCTGCTTTCTCAACCCTAGGCTTAGAACAGTCTAGCATTTAACACTTTCCAGTGACATTTCTCTTTCTTTGCAAGAAAGAAAACTCACTGGACAAATACTATTTTTTATAGACATCTGGTTTTGCCCCCCCCCCCCCACCACCACTCACCCCTTCTTTTCTTAAGAGAAAAACCATAGGCTTAGGTATTAAAATCAGAGAAGTTGTTAGTTAAGCCACGAGAGCTATTTAAGGTTCTACCTTCTTTTAAAAAGCCACATGACTCTAAAAATGAAAACTTGACCCCTCAACACTAAAATATCTATTAAAAAAAGTTAAATGTATGTAATAACCTATTGAGCTTAATCACCATCTCAACAGGGCTTGATAATACAAATTCATATTATAAAGTATATGGATGCTCAGAAAAAATTCTATACTAACAATTTATTAAAGCTACCTGGAATACAGTGCTTTGATTTTAGACCACCTCACAGCTCTTGTTATGTGTGCATATATTCATATATGCAATATATACACAGATAGACACACAGCACCTAGGGCTGTGTTAAATGGTGTAAACAGATATCACATAAAAGGAAAGCAAGAATGAAAACCCAGTATGTGTATGAGGATGAAGTACCTCGAGGTGGAGTAAGTTCAATCATGTTAATTTCACAGAAACCAACAGGGAAAATAGAAGGGGAGGTTGCATGATAACAGAACCAGTCAGATCCATCTGCTGCTTCTGAGCCATCGATCCCAATCATTAGGAATCCGTCAGCCAGCACCTTTGAAATGAAAAGAATTCCAAGTATTTGAAATCAGACACCACTATTTTTAAAAAAACATACTGATTTTTACAGAGAGGAAGGGAGAGGGATAGAGAGTTAGAAACATAGATGAGAGGGAAACATCAATCAGCTGCACCCTGCACGCCCCCTACTGGGGATCCAGCCCGCAACCAAGACACATGCCCTTGACCGAAATCGAACCCAGAACTCTTCATTCTGCGGGCCGAGGCTCTATCCACTGAGCCAAACCAGTTAGGGCTAAACACCACTATTACAAAAATGACCCTTTAAGTTTAAGTGGCATACTAAAAGAAAGAAAAATCGATGACATAAAAGATTTCTCAAAAGTGAAAAATGCTTCCCAGGGGATTCCTAGGCCTGAGAACTGAGAACCACTCTTTTAAATCTTTTCTTAAAGCAGTTTCCGAAAAGAGGGAAAAGAAAAAAGAAATAAAATTAAAAAAGAAAAAGAAAAAAGGAATTACTACCTACCAAAAGCAAGGAAAAGGCACAAAAAGTTACACAGGAAACTGAAGATAAACTTGGCCTTGTTACAATTCTGTGTTGGACTAGTTTTGACCAGGAAGTAACTTAAACATTCTTCCTTTAATTTAGGATATACTTCAAACAAATAAAGGTAGTGGACTCAAGATGACAATCTTAAGGTATACAAAAGGAGAACCTCTGATAAGAGAATTCAGTCACTTTAAATACTCGTAACCGTCTTGTCTCCCCAGTGAAGATACACACACACACATTTTATGTCAAAAAGAATTCTATTAGGGGCCTCCTTCTCCTGTAACTTTAAAAACAGCTCTTATAATTGCATTCCTGTATTTTAAAACCCATTTTCTTACCTTTCTAATGGTTGCCACACATATTGTGGAAAGATTTAATGGGTCTATAGCTTCCAATTTCATTCCTTCCTTGAACCATTCCCCAGTCTGGTCCACTTCTTTTACCTAAAGAATTACATGAAAGCACATCACTGTTACAAATATTATCATTTTAATAATGAAAGTTACCAATTTGAAAAGGTTTACCAGATGGACATACCAAATGCCTTCTCCTACCTACCTAATATTTTAATGCAAACTTCCATTAGGGAACAGAGAGAATTCAGACAGACAGAATTTAAAAATAATTATAATCAATAGTTGTGACACCTATGAATTACAAGGTTTTAATCCTTTTAAGTGAACATATGTAATTGTGATTTCCATAATTTTAGGAAAAAAACCCCACAACCCTCTTTTAAACATAATTTACAAATGAGGGTTCTTATAAAAACTTCTTACCTTAGCAAATAAATGTGGTGGTGTATCAAAATGTCCATCCTGTTTCTTTGTAATATCTACAAGGAAAAGTTACATACTAATCTGTCAGCATTTGTGAGAAGACCAAAAACCACGTTTCTTTGAAGGTTTCACACTCACAAGGTATGTATATTCTAAAACATGGCAAAAATATATGCCTTCTACATTTATGATTAGTAACCTTTAATAGTCTTACTCTCTTCAGAGTACATGTGCCATTAAATACACTCAGCCAATTAGAATGCTGGTAATTCCCTAATGAGGGAATTATAAGTTTAAGTGTGTTTTAATGTGTTTAGTATTAAGTTTAACCACATGTAATTCTGCTATTTTGATTAAAATTGAATGGAAAGGGAAAGGATAAAGATTGAGATCTTTCAAATGGGGTGGATAAGAAAAATGTAAGAAAACAAATGTAGTTGTGACCAAAAATGCATTATTTTTTAATTGAGGACAAGTGGAAGAAGGAATTAGTTAGGACACAAATAGTCTGTGTGAAGATGCTCGATTACGGTAGGACAAGCTGCCCAGACAACGAGAATGCTACCTTTGACCTATGCTATTCTGTAGAGAAAAATAACCAAGTAGCAGACTTCAGCCTCAGTGACATTGCCAACAGGAGTTCTCATGACAGGTGCTTACCAGATCTTTTGAATCGATGGCCTATGCTTCGAGACCAGCCAATGTGATGGATGAGCGGGCTGTGCATGTGGCACCAGAAGTCATCTGTTTTATCTTCGCTGTCTTCATACACTAGTCTTAACCGTCCTCCAATCACACTTTCCACCACTGCTACTCGTGTTCGACACAAATGTCTCTTGTCAACCACTTCTACTCTCATGCAAGGTTTGAAAGGATACTGCATACTTTCTGAAACCTTGGAACAAAAGCAGACAAAAACTCTTTGGGATTCATGACAGAAGTCTACAAATTATTTTACTATTGCACTATTAAAAATAATGATATTTACTACAGCTCTGGCTCACTAAATTAACACAATTCCTTAAAAAATTGAAAGTTACTCCTTTTTACAGAGCGCTCATTTGACACTTCAGTCCCTTTCTAAGATCCCATCTTTACCTTTTGTGAGAAGTCGGGAGGAAGTGTTTTGGCACCAGTAAGTCGTTTCACTAGAAAAGCTTTCCAGTTCGTGTACTTATGATGAATAGCTAAAACAAAAGAAACAACCAGTTACACTTCAGTGAAGAGTGAATTGCTGCATAAAGTATTTGTTTAAAAAATAGCAACAAATTTCCTTGCAATTTAGACTATTAAGGTCCTGAAGAGCAACAAAAATAGAGAAAACAAATATGTCTTGCCAGCAATTAAGTTAATTGAAACCAAAAAATACACTTTTAATTTCTGTATCACCTTAATGTTACTATGAGTGAAGCTGCATGTAAGTATGTGCATTTACATTACAGTAAGGATAAGCAAACTACTTACTTCTAGGAGGGACAAGAGGTTTCCCACTGGCTGCACACCAGCCAACTGGACGGATGTCAGAACTACATATATTGCACCAGAAGTCCAGAGCAGAGTCGTTTTCAAATCCTTCATATCTTAAAAGGGCATTGTAACCTGAAACCAACAAATTAATCACCACATAAGGAGAAAATAAATGAAATAAAACAGGATCTAGCTGCTGGTGATGCTTGTAAAACGTTAGCGTGCATCTGCAACAGAAACACTTGCAGGGTTGAGAACAGACAGATGGCTAGGCCCCACCCCTGAGATTCTGATTTAGCAGATCTTGGGTCAGTCTGAGAATCTGCATTTCTAACAAGTACCCAGTGATGCTGCTGCCCCTGGTGTACGGATCAGACTTTGAGAACCATTTGTACAATACAATTAGTTTTACTGTTTTCAGAGCATGGCTTCCTCCTTAGAATATATTTCAATTTTATCCATGGTTTCTTAAATATTAAAACAGAAATTCACAGTGAAAACAGAGTTGGGAAAGTTCTATTAGAATGTGTAGTTTTGAAAATAAAAGAAAGAAGATTGTGTATGGTTAAAATCTTTTCAAGTCAGAGAAACACAGTTAAAGCACATTTCAAAGACATTATTTTACTCAGCTCAACAGGCGACCAATTATTCTTGGATAATTTGGATTTAGCTACTTCAAGAGTCTAAATTTTTCTGTCCTGTTTATTTGGAAATAAGACTTAAAAATGCTAGGTAAATAAATTCAATAAACACAGATAAAAGTCTGTGAAATCACTTAAAAAACTGTATGTACTAAGCAAATAGGAAGCTGTATTTTGTAGAAATAGAAGAAAGTACAAGATATAACCTGTTTATAATTTAATAAAATCTTATGTTGAAATAGATTAAAGTTTAATTTAAGGTGTTTAGTAGAATAAAAGAGGCCAAATAAACTTATATTTCAGGCCGGGAGCTACATTTAGTAAGCATTTACATGTTAATATCTATGATAAAAATTTATAGCATTACATCTTTAGTTTTAAAATGCAGTAAGTCACAGAATAATTCATGAGTTTGCTAACTGTTGCTGAGCTCTAGTTCATGATTAACACCAGGCTCACTTCTAAAACATCACTAAAGTGGCTTAGAATAAGATATATGAGGCAATTAAATAAAACAGAAATGTAAAATCAGAGATGGAAGGCAGAAATAATTCTCGGATATTAAATGCAACTGACTTAAACACCTAGGACAGAAACAACATATTGCTGTTTTAAATTATAGTGTAGAGGATAAGAGGAGCATTTAGAGAATGCTTACAAAGCAGGGGAAGCATTTCAAGGAAAAGATAGGAAATGAATTGGTTATATGCCAAGTGCAAAGCATGGGACATTCTTGTGAGAGTAAGCAAAGGCACAGAGATGACAGAGAACACACTGTATGAGGGCAGAGGAAGATTAATCTCTTTAGAACAGATCACTTATATTGGGGAGCAACAAAAGATTTGGTCATTGGTATACGGTGCAACTCAAATGGCTGTAAATGCAGACCATCTTCACCCTTTAAGGACAAAGAAGCCAGAAAGGTCCTGAAGAAGAGCAACAAAAATAGAGAAATGCCTATTCATTTGTGCATTAAAGACATTTAATTTGGAAAAATGGAATTAAGATCATTTTTAGGGAAGTTAAGTCTATTGATGACTGGGGGAGAATTTCTGGAGATAGGACTAGAAAGAGCAGGATAAGACACCTCTTCCAGTAATCTAAGGGTAACTTTTCTTATTTGAGTGGCTCTCCCTCCCCTAAAGTGCTACAGTGCCCTATGACATCACCACTCACTGAGCACCTGTCATGAACTTTTCCAACGTTTGGCAGATGTAAGCTCACAGAAAAAAAACAAGTCTTACACCTTTGCACATCACCTGCCTACAGTGTCTAACAGAGTAAATACCTAATGCATTTACTTCATGAGCAATAAGGTAATAAGGGTCAGGGTACACAAAGGTAGTGGAAATGAAGAAAAAGGAAGAACTCAAGATACATGAAATTATCAATACTAGTTTACTTTCGGTTGTGACTCTTCACTTTTTTTAATAGCTTTACTGTGTGTTACTTTTCAAAGCATTTTCCTCTCCCAGGGGTTGGCAAACTATATTATGGCTCACAGATCTGGTCTGATTTTTGTTGTTGTTTTAAAAAATATTTTTAATGATTTTTAGAGAGAGGAAGGGAGAGGGACAGAGAAACATCAAGGTGAGAGGAGAACATCGGTTGGCTGCCTCCTGCACACCCCCCACCAAGGGATCGAGTCTACAACCTGGGCACATGCCCTGACCTGGAATCAAATCCACAACCTTTTGGTGCATGGGATGATGCTCAACCAACTGAGCCACGCTGGCCAGGGCTGGCCTGATGTTTTATAGTCTGCCATCTAAGAATGGTTTTTACATTTTTAATGATTGAAAAAACAACCAAGAATAGTATTTCATAATAGGTGACATTTACATAAAACCCAAATTTCAGTGGCTATACATGAAGTTTTACTGAAACACAGGCATGCCTATTCATTTGTGTATTGCTACAGCTGTTTTCATGCTACAATGGTAGAGGTGAATAGTTGTGACAGACTGTTTTGCCCAAGAATCTGAAAATACTTGTCTGGCTTTTAACAGATAAAGT
Source organism: Cnephaeus nilssonii (assembly GCF_951640355.1). Lineage (NCBI taxonomy): Eukaryota > Metazoa > Chordata > Mammalia > Chiroptera > Vespertilionidae > Cnephaeus > Cnephaeus nilssonii. The sequence continues at coordinate 12,447,265 of NC_137090.1, forward strand.
TTGCCAACCCCTGCCCTATTACCATATTTATTTATTTGGCAACATTTGCAAAATTTACAAGTAGTATGTTTCCTTAAAAGTTACAAACATAATCAGCATTTTCTAGAACAAGATGCGTGCTTTTCACCTGCTAATTTTACAATTCCAGCAATCCAGAAGACTTTGGTAGGTAGGCTGCAGTCTGTATTGGGAACTTCTACTCTCACATTTTCTGAGATATCACCCCAGCAGGTCCCCATAGGTGCCTGTCATATAAAAATTACTAAATTATCATCTTATTAACATAAAACCTAAAACATACCATTCAAAATTAAGCAATACTATCAATAATAAAAATATTAAACTAAAAATGCCATTTAATTCATTCACTTTTCTTTAAAAATGTAATTGTTATTCCCCTTTTCACAGAATTCTATTTGTAAAAATCCGGTGACAAGGTCAAGCTCAAGATGAAGAGGATTCACATATGTTAGAATAGATCCATGTCAACCAAAATTCAATACTGTCCTAATATAAGACGTGAGCAGCAATTTTTGTAAAAACTGAAGCACAACTTGAGGGACTTCACAGGATAAAGTTGACTTAAGAAACTCATTATTTTTAATATGCACTGAATAAATACACTTTAGCTTAATCTCTAATTTTAAAAGATCTCACTAAAGAGCAGAAAGAAAAATAATTCCCATCAGCAATGTGGTTTCCAATAACAAAGGAGAAACAAAACTTAAATATCTGTATTTTCTACTTAGTTAAATTCATAGAACAGAAATATAGCCTGTTAAACAGACATGTGGCAAAAGCACTGGGTACAGTTATTTAAAAGTGGGAGTTGAAGAGTTTTTGAAGATGCATACCATAGTAACTTGTTATATAATTTGTTATTTCTAAATTTCTCATGCAGGAGTTACTATAAACAAAGAGAAAACTTTCAATGTTAGAACCGATAATCAGTAGCCTCCAGACCAAAAGGTTAAAATGAGGATTCAGAAAACCAATCAAACAACTATCATGAAGGGATTTTCCAAAATCTCACATATGTTCCTAAATTACAATTTCTATTACATTTTAATCCTTATAACTTGAGGCCATTTACAATTATCTGGAGCGTATGCAATGGTAAATTAAATCAAACGAGTGAATTCAGGAATGTAAATGCTGATCATACTCAACAGTCTCTGTGGCCTTTGATATCAGCTCCATGAAATATAATTTAGAACCTTGATCATGATTAGGTGAGAGTATAAAAGACCTGATAATACAAGCAAATCAGGAAAAGACAAAATAGCTTCAAGGCTCAAAGATGAGTAAACACAAAGACATCTAGGAGTCACAGGCTCTAGCCAATTTGAACACTGGGCAATGTTTTCCATGCAAAGCCTTCCATACATTGGCAAATGCTAACCCAACAGGAGGATTAGCCTAAAACAGTACTCGAACCCTATCCTCTCAATACTTTATATGGAACTTCTGAAGGAGAGGAAGAAAATGTCAAATACCGAGCTAATACTGGCACCAAACACAGAATCAATTTATGGCTATTGCTTGAAGTAGCAAACAAACTTGAAGACAGTGGCCTATCTTACCTATGTGTGATTCTGGAAGGACACATGTAACTACCTCCCTGAGCTGTGCAAAAAATAAGACATCCATCATGATTACCTCTTTCTGCTTTTTTAAAAATGGAAATACTGGACTCTTTGGGTTCTGCTATCTCCCCCTATATCACTCTAGACTGTAGGGCCATCCCTATTGCCAGCAGATATGATCAGAAAAGGAGAGGCTGGGAGGAAGATAGGTAACATAGATTAAGCTAAGATAAATTAACACAAAGACAATGTATTCAATTTGGGAGGATGGACCAATTAGAGTAGACAGATGTAGTTAAATGTATGTATTGAATCAAGGTAGGGTAGTCATTCATCCCTCTTTGTTCGGCTGCCAAATCTTATGGAATGGGTTATTTTTCACTGACAAGAAAGAGGCATGGTATTGCTGAGCAGTTGGGGTTTATGTTGGCACATTGCTAAGTACATTTGGCAGACAGGACTCCTTTTTGCACTAGATATGACAATGTCATACTGATTTTTTTTTAAAGCCTTAACAATTGTTTGGAGAAAATAACTTTTAGTCACATTTTATTAAAGAAAACAAAGTAACAATATGCTCACTTAAAAAATGAAGTTCATGTTGACTTTAGCAGGGGACATTGTGTTCTGGTCCCTACAGTCTGGATTGGTATAGGAGAAAGTAGCAGAAAGTGACATTTGTTCTTGCCTGTAAGTTTGTGGTTCTGCTAGGCCCTCTTAAACCAATCCATATGGTTTACTCTAAGAAAAAAAAAGAAAAAAACAACAAAAAAGAGCACTATAGCCACTGCATAGTATGTGCTCGATGTGTTGAAATAAGGCAATTTTATAGATATATCTGCCCTTTTGTTTAAAATGAATATTCTTAAGTGTGGAAGACTAAATGACCCAGGGCTTGACAGCCATCTTCATCCAAGTCATCTGTCTTCTCTTGCTGGCAGGAGGGATACCTCTGAAAGTCCGGATTGGCACAGCATGAACTAGCAGAACCATAATTTACAGGTAACAACAAATTTACCTTCCAGACTCAGGGCGAGAGGTCCACCTCAGGCTCCTCCCAAACCAGGAAGATCTGCTTCACCACTTCCTGCTCCAGGCCGCTCGTGAGGCTATCTGGGAGCGACTCTCCTTCCCTGCAAGGTAAGCTATCATCAGGTCCTGCGGACACGGCCACGTCCAAATGCTGAGGGCTCCCCAGCACAAATGCATAACCTCCACCTGACTGTCTGCAGGAACTCATTCGACGGGAAGCCTTATTTTCTGCACTTCAAGAACATTCCCAGACAGTCCAGTAGCCTGGATGGCTAGTATTTAGACGCTCAGAGGGCGGATTCACTGCACATAAGACGATTCATGGCAGAAATACAGATTTCCTTCCATAGAGCTGCCAACCTATAATTTTTTTTTAATCCTCACCTGAGGATATTTTTCCCATTGATCTCTAGAGAGAGAGGGAGAGAGAAAAGGAGGGGAGAGGAGGAGAGAGGAAGAGAGGGGAGAGGGAGAGGGTGAGAGAGGGCAAGAGAGAGCGAGAGCGAGAGTGGGGAGAGAGAGAGAAAAAAAAACACTGACGTGAAGAGACACATCAATTGGTTGCCTCCTACACTCGCTTCTACCAGGGCTGGGGAACCTGCAACTGAGATATGTGCCCTTGACTAGGAATCGAACCCGCAACTATTCCGTCTGGGGATAGACACTCCAACCACTGAGCCACACTGGTCAGGTCCAACCTATAACTTTTGATAATCACACACAATCTTCAATGTTAACAGAATTTAAGTGGGCAGAGGTTAGCCTTTAAATTGCATATAGGTAATAAAAAAAAAAATCAACCCCAATGATGATATGGCAAATGTAGAAAAAGTCATCATTAGAATATCTTAAGACAAATAGGCATATGATTACTAAAGTGCATCAAGTAGAAAAAGATGAAATTTTTGGCTAAAAAAAGGGAGAAAACATTATAGGAAATTAACTAGAAAGAAATTAGAACTCCTAAATACTCTACTTGCCAGAATTAACCGGAAGCAGAAACAGAAACAAAAAAATCGTTCCCATTCACCTTTGATACTAGAATCTATTTTTTGGTGTGGTGGCAGCTGGGAGATGGGAATTGCAAGGCAAGTACAAAAGGAAAATGGGATGTTTGGGGTAAAAGAATTACAAATGAAAGAATGCCATGTGCACATAAAAAGGAAAAGCAGTGGTTACTAATTTGAAAGACATAAAACAGTACATAACTAAAAAAACACATTAAACCAATATTGTTTAAGAAAATAATCTAGATTACTTAGGTTTTCTTTAAAACTGATGATTTTTATTATATTACAGTTCACTGCTTTCCTGGAGAGAATCATTTGTGGCAAGACAATAGCTAACTCAGATGGGGCACTACTAAGTGCCAGACACTAATTTAAGTTTTATTTCCATCTAGGATGACATAATGAAGATTCTAACATTGTTAACCTGAATGCGAAGTCATATTTATTTTCAACTTTCAATGAGTAAGTGCCTATGTGTGATCAAGGTTAGGAAAAAATATTTTTTAATTGAAAGATATTATTTTAATAAGCACATATCTGAGAAACAGATAAGTTTTATTATAAACTAGTGTGTACATATACATACAAAAGGGCTTTTCTCTTATTATTAAAATTTAAAAATATAATTGTGATACATGCTGCAAAGAAAGGATTAGAAAATACCATGAAAGATATATCAGCTACTTTTGTGGAGGCAGGATGAGAAAGTATAGTAAACTCAGCTTTAAAGTTATGGCACACATGTAAAAAAGGACCTTTTAAAAAAATAGAAAAGTAAAACTATTTTCAAGGGGGAAAAAAGCAGGATGATAGCATTTCTGGCTTTAGTGATCACAACGACAAAACACCAGAGTATATAGTCCAGGGACCAAAAAAAAAGAAATATGAAACCTACAAACACATAACTGGAGGAGGAGGATTTTAGCTTTTGTGTGGTTCATGTACATTTGATAATGACCAATTTTGCCCCCTGCTATAATACTTAGGGAATGTTTTACTTGATTTTATAAGGCAAACCATGGGAAATAAGAGCGTTTCAACTTAAAAGACTGCAGTCTTTATGGCGACAATGCTCTAACCAACTGAGTTACTGGGGCAGGGCTGAACTAGATGATTTTAAAGATGACTCACAGTTTTGTGCCATATGACTTAGAATTAAAAGTGCTATTGTCTAACTCAGTGGTTTCCAACCTCAGGGACTGACAGGAAGGGGGAGCCAAGGGCCAAGGCCCTGGCCATTCCATTCCATCCCACCTCTTTTTTTTTTAATTAATTTTTTTTCTTTATTGATTAAGGTATTACATACGTGTCCTTATTCCCCCTATTTTTTTTATTGTCTAAAGTTTTACATGTTTCCTTTTCCCCCCATTGACCGCCCTCCCTTTCAGACAATCAGAACAGCCTTTTCTTTCTTTTTTTTTTTTAATATATATTTTATTGATTTTTTACAGAGAGGAAGGGAGAGGGACAGAGAGTTAGAAACATTGATGAGAGAGAAACATTGATCAGCTGCCTCCTGCACCCCCCCTCCACTGGGAATGTGCCCGCAACCAAGGTACATGCCCTTGACCGGAACCGAACCTGGGACCCTTCAGTCCTCAGGCCGACGCTCTATCCACTGAGCCAAATCGGTTTTGGCTGAACAGCCTTTTCTTATCCTAGCTATGTTTATTAGGGAAAAGGGGAATGCTGATGCTTAAAAAAAAAAAAAAAAGTCTGAAAACTACCACCTAGAAAAAATAAAAGATATATCAGAAATGTGGCAACCATAACATACAGATTTCTAAGTAGATATATTTAATGACAACTGAGCTTGATTTCCATTGCTAAATTATAAAAAACATCAAATGCTGATGTAATCGAGTATAAACCACTATGCATAAATATTGCAATTATCACACCACCCTGCCCCCAAATTCCTGGTTCAATCAGAACTCTGCTTCCACGTTACACATTGGATGTTGTTGTTTTTTTTTAAAAAAGTATATTTTTATTGATTTCTTTTTAGAGAAAGAGGAAGAGAGAGGGAGAGAGAGATAGAAACATCAATGAGGAGAGAGAATCACTGATCGGCTGCCTCCTGCATGCTCCCTAGCGGGGGATCAACCCTGGCATGTGCCCTTGACTGGAATCAAACCTGGGACCCTTCAGTCCATAGACTGACATTCTATCCACTGAGCCAAACCAGCTAGGGCCACACTGGATGTTTTAAAGGTTATGTTTTAATAAAGAATCCCCGAGCAGGGAAAGGTTCCCACCCTGTGCTCAAGTTGAAGACAAGGTGGATCTAGAGTCAGGAGGAAGCAGGCCCTGCTGATGCACCAGTGTTAGGCAGATCTCCTGTTTCCAGCTGATCCCGACAGTAGGTTTTCTAAAGCTAAAGCTAGTAACCCTCCTTGGAGACCTGGAAACCTATCTCAGGGGGAGAACCATGAAGAGTCACTTCTAAACAACAGAATCAAGTGTAGCATGAGGTGTGATCTCCTAAACCAAATGGTTTCAGATGAAGATGCTGGTTAAGCCACAAAGCAAACTCATTAATACTAATACGTATTTAGAAATCACCAATGTAAGTTTTTTCCTATTTGATAAGGAGAAGGCAGTAAAGAAAAGATGAGTGGAGCAGAAAGGCACTTGGTGACAGATGCCTTGCCTCTGCGTACAAAAGGAGTCTCCACTGTATTATTATTATTTTAAAATTGATTTTAGAAAAAAAGAAAAAAAATTGATTTTAGAGAGAGGGAGGGTAAAGGGGGAAACTGAGATACAGATAGACAGATAGAGAGAAACATTTATCGGTTGCCTCCCGAAGTGCTCCAACCGGGGATTGAACCTGCAACCTGGATATGTGCCCTGAACAGGAATCGAACCCACCACATGCTGGTGTATGGGGAAAGGTGCTCCAACCAACTGAGCCACACCTGCCAGGGCCACAGCATTCATTATTGATAACATGATTAAAGCTAGATGCTCTATTTTATATAACTAGAGGCCTAGTGCATGAATTCATGCATGGGTGGGGTCCGGCTGGCCCGCCCTGGGCCAGTCGGGGGTGGGGTGGGGGAGGGGATGCAGGAGGTTGTCGGGCCAGCCCCACCCCTGGTCGAACTCTACCCCTGGTAGAACTCCGGTCAAACAGACAATTTGCACATTACCCTTTTATTATATAGGATAATACTTTAATCTTAATAAAGCAAAGTTGAAAAGAAAATCAATTTCATTATTATAATTGAGATTTTCTTGCAAAGAATTTGAATATAGTTTTATTATTCAAAGATATGGATGTGAAATAAAACATGAAATTGGGACTTTGATATGCTATTTAAAAAATATCCTTGACTACTTACATAAAATAGCTAGACATGGCTTATGATATTGAAACATAAAAACCAGTATTAAAATAAAGATAGTAAAGAATAAAGGCTATTCAGGAGACAACAAACAAGTGTTCCAGGAATCTGGGATGAAAGACTTATTACAACTGAAAACAAACTAATTCTGAGCTTCTTAGTACCAGAAGGAACTATTCCAAAAGGACAGTTAAAGATTTGTTTAGTAATTCTCTTTAAAACTGCTGTTGCCATGTATTTAATAGCTCTCACAAATGTGACACCACTATCAACATTACAGTAAAATAAATCACCTACTTTCCACTGTGATAAGTATCTAAGATTCCACTTAAGTTGGTTCAGATAGTTACCATGCCACCAGGACTAAGGGCTTAACACTTGTACTTTCAAGAAAGAAAACCACCAAATGAATGAACTTGCTTTAAAATTTATATTTCTACCACTAAATTAATATGCATGGCCTTGATCAAGATCTTGTATTAGCCATGAATGAATGAAAATTTATTTGGATTTCCACAGCAAGAACTCAAACTCAGTTTTGATTACATGCTATTACTTAAAAGTATAGTCCTAACTTAATAAAATGTTAAGTGTAAACAAAATTTCATTTATTATTTTTCTAAATTCTCTTTTTTACAAATGGTCAGTAGCAGATAGAACCTTTATATATAAATTGAACTTGTAGTCAGGTTACAAAAGCATTGTAGGAAAAAAAATTGCAGATAATTTATCACAGGCTCTTGAATCAAAAGGAAAGAACTTATCATCAGATACATTTTTTTTTTCATCAGATACATTTTATACATAACTCTGAATTATTTCTGATGCTTTGTAACAATCTAATTGCTAAAAAAACATCTAGGAAAGGGTTATGCATGATATATATATCCCACATATTTCAGCCCACAATACTGTATTACTAATGGTTCCTTCTGTGCTCTGGTGCTTTTACATTTGTAGACAAATATAAAACTGGAAGAAAAATCCTTTCTTTTCTGAATTATCAGGTCAAATCACAAAGATTTAGGTAACATACATGATAGATGATTTCTATTGTTGAACCACATGACCTTGCCACTGTATAACTATTTTTTTATACAAAACCAGCAAGTTAATATAAAATTGGATGAGACTAGTATTTTTCCTTGTTTAAAATAATTTCAGATTGCGATTTCTTTACACAAAGCTTTTACTTATAAAACTTATAGAAGTTATTTTTTTAGCTATTGATAGGTATAATAAAAAAACATTTTCATTACAAGGTATAAAATAAAGATCTAAGGATAAGATGCTTAGGTGTTATTGTACCTCCAGATTTAGCAATAAATAAGCATTTCAATTTGAGGTGAGAAATTCCATACTCACATGTTTAAAGCAGGTAACTGGAGCTGCTATAAAGCTATTGCTATTGATGTAGTTACCCCAGCTGAAACCTTCCATGGAGACTACTGTTGAAATAAAAAGAAATTTAGATATATTACAATTCTCAAATCTTTTATCTCTAAAAAGGCTATTATTTTAAAACTAGAAGCCCGGTGCACGAAATTCGTGCACGGCGGGGGGTTGTCCCTCAGCCCAGCCTGTACCCTCTCCAATCTGGGACTCCTGGAAGGATGTCCGACTGCCCGTTTAGGCCCGATCCTGGTCGGATCGGGCCTAAACGGGCAGTCGGACATCCCTCTCACAATCCAGGACTGCTGGCTCCCAACTGCTTGCCTGCCTGCCTTCCTGATTGCCCCTAACCGCTTCTGCCTGCCAGCCTGATCACCCCCTAACCACTCCGCTGCCAGCCTGGTTGATGCTTAACTGCTCCCCTGCCAGCCTGTTTGCCCCCAACTTCCCTCCTCTGCCAACCTGGTCACCCCTAACTGCCCTCTCCTGCAGGATTGATCACCTCCAACTGCCCTCCCTTGCAAGCCTGGTCCCTCTCAACTGCCCTCCCTTGGGTGCCTCCCAACTGCCCTCTCCTGCTGGCCATCTTGTAGTGGCCATCTTGTGTCCACAGAGGGCAGAATCTTTGACCACATGGGGGCAGCTATATTGTGTGTTGCAGTGATGATCAATCTGTATATTACTCTTTTATTAGATAGGATAGAGGCCTGGGGCACGGGTGGGGGCCAGCTGGTTTGCCCTGAAGGGTGTCACAGATAAGGGTGGGGGTTCCCTTGGGGTGTGGGGCGGCCTGAGCGAGGGGCCTGTGGGGCGGCCTGAGCGAGGGGCCTGTGGTGGTTTGCAGGCCGGTCACGCCCTCTGGCAACGCAAGGGGAGGCCCTGGTATCTGGAATTTATTTTCCTTCTATAATTGAAACTTTGTAGCCTGGGGCGGCAGCCATTTCTGTGGCAGTTAATTCACCTTCTACAATTGAAACTTTGTTGCCTTAAGCGGGTGAGCCCGGCCAGGGTGTGTGGAAAGCTTTGCTTCCCCTGTTGCCGCCGGCAACCCTGGCCTGCTCTCTCAAGCTCCATTCTGCTGCCATTTGTTTGAATTTGTTTACCTTCTATAATCGAAACTTTGTAGCTTGAGTGGAGGCTTAGGCCTGCAACAGGTATGGAAAGCGTGGCTTCCTCTGTTACCTGGGAAACCTTGCTCTCTGTGGCTGTAGCCATCTTGGATTGGGGTTAATTTGCATACTCGCCCTGATTGGCTGGTGGGCGTGGCTTATGTTGCAGAGTGATGGTTAATTTGCATATTACCATTTTATTAGAGAGGATGTGAAATGATATAAAATTAATTTATCACCTTTAAAGGTGTGGTTTTTTGTAAAGATTGAACAACTTCTCTAGATGAACATGAATTTTGGCATCAATCACATTTGCAAACAAATAGCAGTTAAATATTTTTAATATACAACATATACTCCTCAGAAGTGAATTAAGAGCTCTCCAGTTATGAGAAGCAAAGAACAGCTGAGCAGGTGTTCATAACTAACATGGCTATGGCTACTTTTGTTTTCATTCCCACACAGTTCTTACGTGAACCTCAGGGCGAAGTCTATCCAGTATCTACCACCTAATAGTAGGGTTTTCATTACTTTACTCCCTATTTACCTCTCGGCCGGAGAATATTCTATTAGAAATGGTCCTTTCCTCTTAAGACTCGCTTCTACCCAATCCCTGCTGAATGTCCTATTTCTTTGCCAATTATCTTCACAATGCTCCCTACCATCCAAAACACTGAGAAACAGTACATAAAAAATACCAAACCAGATAAAAACCATTAATATAAAGGAGGCTGTCACAAGTACGGGACCTTCTAGAATATCCTCTTCTAGAATAATTTACTGAAATCAAAACCGTCATGAGCTAATAGGGCATAGAAATAGCTTAGTTTACTAGAAACCAAATTAGAATGTCATTAATTAAAACTAAATGAATCTATCAAATTATTCCACCTTTATTACATTCACCCAAATTACCTGCTTTAGTCTTTGCTTGATTTTGCAAGGTAGCTTGATACTGAGCATATGCGGCTAGTTTAGCAACTAAAGGTTGTTTCTGAAGAACTTTTGCTTTCTTTGTTGGAGGCTTACCCTAAAACAAGAAGAGTTAAGTAAATAGGATTCTTTTCACCTACCCCCCCCCCCCCCATAAAAAACTAATTTGATTGCATACTACTCATTCTGCTTAAGTAAACATCGAGGGTTTAGAAAATTATTAAAGCAGAGGGAACATACAAGGAATTTTAACATGAGAAATGTATTCTGGAGTTCTGGCACAATGTAGATATCTAACATGGGTAGCAGAGCTGGCATAGACAAAAATAGCAATATGCAAATTAATATGTTAATAAAAAATTACATCCCATAAGATGTTAAAATATAGGCTGTGGTGGATACTTGATTCTTTCTTTTACTAGATAAAACCAGTGGTTATTCACTCATGCAGGTTGCCAAGCATTGCTATTTATATGGTAAGAAAAGATAATTTAACGTTTAAAGAGTAAGTGACTGAGGTTTATACCTTTAGTGCTAACGAAAAAGATCAATGACAAAATGATCATGGGCCAAATTCACAGTGTGACAAACTGCCATCCATTTGGGTACAGACCAATGCTCAGGATCTTTAGGCACTGTCTTTCTGAAATATAGAAATACATCTAAGTGATGTATTTCCTTAATTTGGGGGACGTAAATAATCCTTTCAGTGCTATGTAATGATCACAGTAATAAATTAAAGGAGGATAAGAAAAATGTGATCACAAAAATAAAATATATTACAAAAATCAGATATGCAATGCCTTTAAAACGTTGTTTGTATGCTACAATAGTAAAAACTTAAGACAAATGGTCAACTCTCCAGTTATTTTGTAGGTACTGATATACAGAGAAATATGATTTTCCTTCTATATCATGAACATTTTTCAAAAAGGTTAGTTGGATTAACCAAATACATTTGGGCAAGGTATCAAATGGGTTGTTATCAAAAGTACAAAGCAAAAATGATGGGAAAATAAAACCAAAGTGAAATCATATCCCCTTAAATGCTGAAAGATTCTACCTTAACGTTAACTCAAAAGAAAATGAGGTAAAATGGCTTCGATTTCTGCATATAGAAAGGTATTTATTAAATTTATAATTATTTAGAAAAAGGGTTTTTTTTAACCCACTTATACAATTCAGTTTATTCTGGATACTATGCCTTATCTATTTATAATAGTTGTCAATTCTACAGACAAACATTGGAGCTGACCTATTTCCTAAAAATGTGGAGTGTAAAATGATAACTGACCAATGGGGCAGAGTGGAGTGCGGTGAATCACAATCAAATGACAGATAAACAATGAAAGCCATAGAAATAACAGATATAAAGAATAAGAAGGTTTCTGTACCGTTACCTGAAGTCTGGCCAAAATGCTTGCCTTCTTGGAATTAGACGAATAACTTCTTGAACATGAAACACTGCAGAAACGCTTTGTTTTAGAGTAAAAAGCATCTCGCACACCAACCATCCCACACATTTCACAGGTAGCTAATAAAAAAAATAAAAAGATTGGTGTCGTGATCACCTAATAAAATCAATTTTAATCTAACAGTTTAATAATTTCTCCAATTGCCTAAAAGTTTTAATTTAAAAATTTTCCTTCTCAAGGATAGAAAATTTATTCTATCTGTTGCTATACAAATGGTAGAAAAGCCTAGACAAAAGTTAAAGATTGGTATGATGCCATGGCTAGGAGCACCGAAGGTCTGAGAGGCTTTAAAAGGGGTCAAAAGACACAAACATTTCCTTAGTGCTCAACAGGGGCCAGGCATTTTCATCTACATTATGAGTTGCTGTGTTTGAAAGGATTATAAACAAAAGATGAAAAGTGTAATACAACTGAGGATTAATACAAAATATCGTGTAAGCCTTTAAAATATTGCCGAGATTGACACCTAAAAAAACCAGTTCTTGGAAAAATGCGAAGGGCAAAAGATCGATTCACTCAAGACATGTTCAGGGACAAGACAAATGGATAGGGCCGGAGCTTGAAGTATAAGCTCTATTACTAACTAATAAAGGGCAACAAAACTCCACTATTGTGCATCTTTTGTAAATTAGCTTAATGGACAATAAAGTGAAAGGCAGAACAGAAAGAAGAAGGGTCACAAGAACTGAAGTTCAAAAAAGATAAACAGGAATATACCCAGGAGTGGAACTGCTTAGTTATATTTTTCATTTTTTTTGAGGGTTTGTCATACTGTGTTTCTTTTTTTCCTTTTTAAAGTTTATTTTTAATTGAATTTAGAGAAAGAAGGAGAGAGACAGAAAGGGAGAGGGAAGACAGGGAGGGATGGATGAGGAGAGAAGAGGGAGAGGGAGAAACATCGATCAGTTGCCTCCTTTAAGCACCCTGACTGGGGATTGAACACACAACCTAGGCATGTGCCTGACCTGGAATTGAACCCATAACCTTTTAGGTGTAAGGGACGACACTCCAACCAACTGAGCCTTTAGGCCAGAGCACAAGATAGCTGAATTTAGTAAGTAAAAGCTTACTGAAGAGCTTCAAAGTCTTATACCTTGGTTTAAAAAAAAGATCAACCACAAAAGCACATGACTGGTTTAAATTGGTTTATTTTTTTAATTATCTGTAAATTCAGTATTAGTTTTAAAAAATGTTAAGGCAATTTTGTTGGCATGAATGGAAACATACTGTCCTGAAAAGAAGGGAGAGAAAAGACTGAACTGCCTTCTGCCCTAATCACACAGCGTGACCAACCATTTGCCTGAGGTATTTTCCAGGATGTGGATATTTCAATCCTAAATCCAGGACAGACTTGGACAAGTTGTTACCCTATTACTGCATAATCTAAAGTATCCCCAGAAACAAGTAAGCAGTATACTGAAGAATTAAATCACTGTGCTACTATGAGAAATGGCTAGGGCAACTAGGGTTACTTAGCGTAGAACTATGTCACCATACAAAAATTAGAATTATCTGTGTACCTTTAAAAAGCAACATTAAGCCTGGCTTAATGTTGCTCAGTGGTTGAGTGTCGACCCATAAACTAGGAAGTCACAGATCGATTCTGATCAGGGCATATGCCTGGGTTCTGGGCTCGATCCCCAGTAAGGGGTGTGCAGGAGGCAGCCGATCAATGATTCTCTCTCATCACTGATGTTTCTCTCTCTATCGCTGGAATCAATAAAAATACATATATAAAAAAATAAAAAGCAGCCCTAACTGGTTTGGCTCAGTGGATAGAGCGTTGGCCTGCGGACTAAAGGGTCCTAGGTTCGATTCTGGTCATGGGCATGTACCTTGGTTGCAGGCACATCCCCAGTAGGGAGTGTGCAGGAGGCAGCTGAATCAATGTTTCACTCTCATCGATGTTTATAACTCTCTATCCCTCTACCTCTCCCTTCCTCTCTGTAAAAAAATCAATAAAATATATTAAAATTTTAAAAAAAAGCAATAAGATCAAAAGATAAAAGTTAGAGCAAGGATAATTTTGGTTAAATATAAAGAATATTCACTAATTAGATACCAAACCACTGAAAGTATTAAAACAGGAAACTTGTAAGAAACTATCAGAGAGGAAAAGTCTCTTTCAAATCTATAAGTCTATTATCTTACACACTTTCAATCACATAAGGTTTCATTATCTAATCTTAAAATTTAAGTCCCCATTAAGTTTCTCAACTGCCTTCTCTTTTCATTTTGTTTTACTTGCTTTCCATCGGAAGGTGGTTGGTAGACAAAGAGATCAAGAACAAACCCAATGATCTACTCTAGAACTATAAGTTTCTTCAAATTGCCCTTTAAAAATTCTAAGGGAAGGAAATGACAGAAGATATGGAATCAAAACATCCCCTTAAAACATAAAGTTGTATAGCAGGTGAAGGCTGAGGCATTCATACTCACCCATGCCAGATTTGCCATCTGGGTACGTGTAGACTTGTCCATTGTTTTTGATAATTGGGAGATTAGAAGGTAAAGGAGCAACTTCCTCTTCACTCTCCTCAGAGCTGGAGCTGCTACTTGTGTCCTCACTGCAGCTATCATAACCGTCAAACATCCCGAATGAGTCTCTTCTTTTCCTTTGGGATCGTGAATAATGTTCAATCTTAAAAGTAGAAGAAATTAATAATACATGACACAGCACTTATATACTCACCCCCGCCAAAAGACCTTAGTTCAAAATCTGGCAAATGGGATTTGAAAAATGAAAACCTAGCCCTGAGAAATGGTAATTTTATTTTATAATGAAAAGCTAAAGGTTTGTGTCAAAATGGAGTCCTCTACTTCTCTGAGACACAAATTTATTAGCTACAATGTTAGCTAACAAGATTAACAATAATGATGGTAAGAACACTGACTGAATCAGAAGCTCATCCTGTTATTCAAGTTTTGCCATAAACTAGGCGTGTCACTTCTCTATAAAAGAGATTACATCAGTTGATTTAAAAAAATTGGTGCTAAAATACACACAACAGATGAGTTCTTAATTTGCTTTTCATCTCTAAAACTGCCAATGTCTAGACCAGCAATTTTCAACCAGTGTGCTGCAAGATTTTTTAAAACATGCAATACCTATTTAGTCATTGACCTCTTTTTCCTCAGACTGTCAAATTAAAAATGGCAACAGCTAACACAACAATAATTGCCCAGTGTGTCTTGGACCATAAATATACATGTGATATAACAGAGTAGCATCTTATTGGTCACGTTGTATAATAAGGTTGCATCTGATTGTTTAGTTCTCGGCACCAGAAATCCTTATATACAAGTATAGGCACCTGATTCTTTGAAAAGCCACTTGGGAGCCCTGGCCGGGTAGCAGAGTTGGTTAAAGCGTCGTCTCAATACGCCAAGGTTGTGGGTTCAATCCCCAGTCAGGGAACATACAAGAATCAACCAATGAATGCATAAATAAAAACAAATTGATATTTTTCTCTCTCAAATTAATGCATAAAATGTCACTTTGGAGCAAAAAGGGTAGGTCATTACTATTTTTTTTCCTGAGCAGTAGGTCTCAACAGGTTTAAAATACTCAGCAAACCATGTTATAAATAGATGTGCTGCCATCCAGGCTTTGTTGTTCCATTTACACAGTCAGAATAGGTTTAGCATAATTCTTAAAGGCCCTAGGATTTTCAGAACGGTAAATGAGCATTGGCTTCAATTTACACCATCTGAATTAGACCCTAACAAGAGAGTCAGCCTGCCTTTGAAGCTGGGCATTGACTTCTCTTCTCTAGCTATGGAAGTCCTAAATGGCATCTTCTTCCAATATAAGGCTGTCATCTACACTGAAAACCTGTTGTTTAGTATAGCCACCTTCATTGTCACAGCCAGATCTTCTGCACAGCTTGTTGCAGCTTTTACATCAGCACTTTGCTGTTTCATCTTGCATTTCTGTTATGGAGATGGCTTCTTTCCTTAAACCTCATGAACCAACATTTGCTAGCTTCAAACTTCTGCAGTGTCCCCATCCCTCTCAGCCTTCCTATACTGCAAGAGAGTTAGGGCCTTGTTTTGGATTAGGTTTTGGCTTAAAGGAATGTTGTACTTGCTTTGATCTTCTATCCAGAACACTAAAATTTGCTCCATAACAAGGCTGTTTCACTTTCATAACATTTGTATGTTCACTGGAATAGCACTTTTAAATTTCAAGACTTTTTCCTTTGCATCCACAACGTGGCTCTATGACACAAGAGGCCTAGCTTTTTACAAAAATATATTTTTATTGATTTCAGAGAGGAAGGGAGAAAGATAGTTAGAAACATCAATGATGAGACTCATTGGTCAGCTGGCTCCAGCACGCTCCATACTGGGGATCGATCCCACAACTCAGGCATGTGCCCTGACGGGGAATCAAACCTTAACCTCCTGGTTCATAGGTCAACGTTCAACCACTGAGCCATGCCAGCTGGGCAAGAGGCCTAGCTTTTGACATGCCCTTCTCAGTAAGCTTAATCATTTCTAGATTTTGATTTGAGTGAGAGGTGTGCAACTCTTCCTTTCACTTGAATACTTAGAGGCCATTGTAGGGTTATTAATTGGCCTAATTTCAATATTGTTGTGTCTCAGAATAAGGAGGCCCAGGGCAGGAAGATGAGGAATGACCCATTAGAACACACAATATTTATCAATTAAGTTTGCTGTCTGGCATAGGTGTGGTTGCTGGCTCCCTAAAGCAATTACAATAGTAATGTCAAAGATCACTGATCAAAGATCACAATAAATAATGAAAAAGTTTGCCCTAGCTTGTTTGGCTTAGTGGATAGAGCGTCGGCCTGCGGACTGAAGGGTCCCAGGTCCCATTCCAGTTAAGGCACATGCCCAGGTTGTGGGCTTAATCCCCAGTAGGAGGGGTGCAGGTGGCAGCCAATCAATGATTCTCTCTCATCATTGGTGTTTCTCCCTCTCCCTTCCTCTCTGAATTCAATAAAAATATGTATTTAAAAAAATAATGAAAAAGTTTGAAATGTTACAAGAATTACCAAAATGTGACACAGAGGCACAAAATGAGCAAATGCTGTGGAAAAATGGTTCTAATAAGCTTGCTCAGTGTAGGGTTGCCACAAATGCCCAAAATGCAGTATCCATGAAGCACAACAGAGCAGAGTGCAATAACAAGGTACGCCTGTATCTTTTATAGTACACTAGACATCTTTTTGTTACCTAAGCTTTTCTTTCAGATGAAATCCTCTGAATCACTCCTAATAAACTATACGCATTAACCTCATTCTAGTTTTTCCTTTCCGTCCCCTTTCTCTCAGGTAATTTTTTATTCCATTCTTTTGTCAGAACAGGTAATATTTAGGTACTGTTCTTCTACTTATCTCTACTCTTGATTTTAATCTTAGTTCAAAAAGATAAAAAAAAACTCCTTTTTTGCTGCATCTATGGTGAGGATAAAGACCATTCTCAGCAATCAATTGTCAACATTCCAGAAAATGTTGATCTCACTCTGAAGGGATGCAGTTATTGTGAAGGTCAATGTAGAACTCGGTCTTCTTGGAAGAAAAAAGAGGGTTGACAAGTGGTGGGGAACTAGAAATGAACTGGCTACTGTTCACACTATCTGCAGTCATGTATAGAAGGTGATGATCAGGGATGTTACACTGGTGTTACAAGATGAGGTCTGTGTATGCTCACTTCCCCATCAATGTAAATATTCAGGCAAATGGTTCTTTGTTGAAACCCAAAATTTCTTGGGCTAAAAAAACAAAACAAAATACATGAAATATTCACTGTCAGTCTTTTTGCAGAAAATTTCCCAAACACCTCTTCCTGATGAAATTGAGCCCTTAAATTTCCTCAGGAAGGGCTAGAGAGTACAGTATTCCCCGAGTTTTTGGCATATTCAAAATTGTTTTTCTAGTCTTGACACTCGAAGGACAGTTGACTGAATATAAAATCATTGGTTAGCATTTTCTTTCATGTTGCTCTACTGTTGAGTTTATCTTCTCGTATGAACTTTTGATGTTCAGATTCAGATCTTTTATTTCCAGAGTTTTCTTGGATGATAGTTTTAAATATACTTTTTTTCCTCTTTAGGGACAATAATTACACACATTAGATTTAAAATATTTTTATTGATTTCAGAGGAAAGGAGAGGGAAAGAGAGAGAGAGAAAAAAACATCAATGATGAGGGCAAATCATTGATCAGTTGCCTCCTGCACCCCTACCCTGGGGATCGAGCCCACAACCCAGGCATGCGCCCTGACCGGGAATCGAACCATGACCTCCTGATTTATAGGTTGATGCCCAACTACCAAATCACACTGGCCAGGCCACATTAGGCTTTTTTGGATCCATCTTCCATTTAAACTGTCAAATTAAAAAAATGAATCTCATTTTCTGGATTGTTTTCCTGTTTTTCTTCAATGTATTTTATTATATGCACATTGGAATCTATTGTTCAGTGGGAACTTTATTATAACTGAAGTCTTCATTTCTGACTTGTTTTTTCATCTTGTTTTCGTCCCTTTCTTTATACTTTTATATTTCTGATTCAAGGTGTTGCTCCCCTTTTACCCCTTCCCCATCAATTGAAATGCTTTGATTCACAGTTTCTTTCTTAGAGCAGTTCTGTACGGAGATGGTCCACTCTTTTCTCTTTCGATTCATTTCATGGTCAGAGTTCCTAGTCCATGAATACATCTTAAGTTTACTTTCTTTCTTTTCCTGTAACATCATTAATTTTTTTCCTCTTTTTTCTTTCTCTTAACTGCCATTTCTCCAAGTCTCCATATTTTCACCCCTTCCCTATGAAGCAATGCTTATCATTTAAGGCTATCTATTTTGGTAGATTATTTTCAAGTTCTTCTCTGTGGTTAGAGCTAAAAACTATCAAATTTCAAACCTGTATTCAGTATTTTGGAACTTAGTGTTGGAACTTTTTCTCTTGGAAGTAGTATTTTGTGCTTCATCTAAATCTTCCATGCCCCTAAACTCTTTCAGTGAACCTGTTAAGCCTTCCCTCTCCCACTCTTCACATCCACACTAAGAGCAGAAGGAGCTCTTAGAATCTGATTTATTTCTCTACTTATATGTAATCTGAAGGTTGTGCTAATCTGTTTCTTAATAACACTGAAGGCATGGGTAGGGTTTGATTTATGTGTGCTCTTTGTTGGTTTTATAGGTTTGTAGAAAGGTGGGTGGGAAAATTGGATGAGGCCAGATCTAGAAGTCTACACATGCATATCTAAGTAGTACATTAGAATATATTATTTTAGAAATATTGCATTTGTCACTTTCTGAAACACTTCACCTGTCATTAGAGTAATTTTTTGTATCATCTAACAGTTTTCCAGAGTAAGTCTTCTTCATTTTTATCTCATTTGGTTCAGAAACATAGTTTGCCCTATAGGAGTTTATTTGTAAATTCCATAACAACATCTTATAGGATTACTTTTTACGGTGATTTGTAGAAGGTCTCATAATTATTAATACAGTTAACATTTATAGGACACTTAGTATGTGTTAGGCACAGTCTAAGCACTTAATGTGTAGTGATATATTTAACCTTTACAAGTACTATTTACTCCCATTTTATAGATGAGGAAGTAGAGGCTCAGATAGACTAAGAAATTTGCCCAAGGCCATACAGCTAAAATGAACACTAATAATATGAGTCAAAGGAATGATCTTAAATCTGGGTTCAATTTTAACTGCTTTTCTCTTTTTTAAAAATTATGGTTCTGTTATTTAACATCTGCATGCTTCGAAAACAAGGATCAAATAAAACTGTTTCAGGTAATGTGACTTTTTGAACACTGCTTTTCAAAATAAAACTGAAAACTCATGTTAGGTGACTAAGTCCTTGAGTATAAGGTGACGGGATGACTGCAGGTGAGGAAACCTCACCTATTTTTGAGCATATATGGTAACTCTTCATCCAACACAGTGGAAGTAAAAAGAGAGTATCTAAAATTCATGCACTGAGTAATATAAACCTAATATTTAGAATAATAGAGGTAAATACTAGATAAGAAAGGTAAATGAATTAAAAGTAGTTGTCTCAAGAGAACTGAATTGGGAAAAGGACTGCTACAATTGATATTTTTTTTGGCAGTACTTTTATCAGTTTAATATTGTACTATCAAATGCATGTCTTTTACAAAAATAAATATTATTTTTATAAAGTATAAACTACTTTTTGAAAATTCATGAAACTAATAAAATTTGAGAGACATTTGGCATTGGCAAATTTATGCCATCTTTTTGGAATGCAACTTGGCATTATGAAAACCTTTTGACCATGTAATTCCATTTTTACAAATCTTCCTACAGGACACAAGAATCTATATGGAAGGGTTTCTTGCAGCAATAATAGTTAAAAAAACTCACCGTCATTAGGAGAATGATCAGCAATAGGTAAAAGTGAAAAACATAAATTGTAAGTGATGAATAGCACAACTCACTTTTTATATGCTGGTGTATGTAGAGATTGTTTGTTTATATATATGGATTTTAGAAAGATACTAGAAGGAAAAGCTAAACTCTTAACAGGGTGAGAATGGGATGGTAGAATGATTTAAACATTTTTATATATTTCATTTTCTTTTTTTAAACAGCAAAAAGTAAAACAAAATATAAGCTTTTATAGTGGCAAAATGTAAGGAGTCACAAATCAGTAGAATTTCATTTTCCTACTAAAACTGTCACACTGATGACATTCCTCCCTATAGAATCTACAAAGTATTTAAAAGATACAGCTATTAACTTGTTGGATAATCACACAAAAGTTCCAATGAAAGTCTAAACGTTTCTAGGAGAAATTTTACAGAAAATACTTGAGATTCTAAATGTATAAATATGCAACCAAGTAATAATAGTATAATTTTGATATGAATAAACTCATTAACAGCTAACATCTAGTACCCAAACCAGTAGCATCGCCCACATAATTTTCAAAGTTTTATATTTTGCCACGAAAAATGTTTCCTAAGTCCTTAAATTTGAAAATTGTATGTGAACTTACAAAATTCAAAATAAAAATTAATAGATATGCTATAATGACTGGACTCAGTAGAAGCTTAAAGAGCTATTTAGCTCTTATGGTCTCTTCCCCATTCCACCATAAGATGGAAAAGCACAGTCTAGCATAGTGATACAATTCACCAGCCTAAACAGATATGCCTTCATTCTTTCTAAGCTTACTGTTAGGAGGAAAAATAAATGGTAAGGATTTGGGATTACTGAGTTTTTGTTTCCCACAAGTTCAATGTGAAATAAACTCAGGTTAATGATATAATCAGGAGGAAATGGAAATTAATATCCTGAATAACCTACCTAGAGAAAGTGAAAAGTACCCAGGGAATGACAGGAGAGGTCGATATATTACATAACTATGCTCTAAGATTTAAAGTAACAGTGAGCAAAAGGAAGCTATTCCTTGATCTATAAGAAATACAAATTTCTACTTCTTTGGGTTCTGGTTCTATCACTCATGACTTTGGATGTTAACAATTACTTGGGTCTCAGTTTCCCTCTCTTCAAAATAAGGAAAACACCACTTACCACACAGAAAGGATGTATGATAAAATAAATAATTCACATGAATGGACTTTCAGTTCTTCAGAAGAAAGCTATGAATCCTTAAGTATGAACCTGAAAAGCTATTAAAAATAAGACAACCATGTCAAAATTAAGTCTGAAACATAGTAGCCTAGAGGGTCTTTAAGATCATTATTAGCTATCAATTTACCCAAATGACAGAATTCATACTAAAGCTGTAGTGCAAATGTAATCTGAGCGATCCAATGATAGCATTTATTAATACGTTAATATAGCGAAAACAAGTTAAACAGGTTATTCAGCATCATGCTGACTAGATATAACCTAAAAATATTAATGTAAACTCA
Source organism: Cnephaeus nilssonii (assembly GCF_951640355.1). Lineage (NCBI taxonomy): Eukaryota > Metazoa > Chordata > Mammalia > Chiroptera > Vespertilionidae > Cnephaeus > Cnephaeus nilssonii. Next base: position 12,469,046 of record NC_137090.1, read on the forward strand.
GGATATTCTCTTGGTGCTTATTTTTTAAAAACATATTTGGCGCTAGTTGCTCAAAAGATATATCATCACTAAGCAGTAATAACTATGGGGAATTAATAATAAAACAATCACCCTGGCTGAGTTGGTTGAGCATTGTCCTGTGCACCAAGTGGTCACCTGTTTGATTCCCGGTCAGGGCACATAACCAGGTTGGCGGGTTCGATCCTGGATCGGGGCGAATACAGGAGGCAACCGATGTTTCTTGTTTTCACATCCATGTTTGTTTCTCTCTCTTTCCCTCTCTCTTTCTCTCTCTCCCTCCCTCACCTTTCTTCTCTCTCTCTCACTCTCTCTCTCTCTCTCAAAAAAAAAAAAAAAAAAAAGGTTAAACACCTATGGGTACACAGGGGGTTATTTTTCTGGTGTATAAAATAATCCGAAACTAACTCATTAAAGTTTTGAAACCTAAAATTAAAGTAGTAGGTGGTATTAACGAATACTTATTGAGTAATAGATACAAATCATTATGCTAAGCACCAGAAATACAAAGGAAGTGTTAGGTTTAATATGTCCTAGGACTAGACGGCAAAACTATGGCCAAATAGTGGGGAAGACAAGAAATGACTATTAATTAAGGAATACTGTATACAACTGTTTTTTTTAAGAAAGAAGTAGGAATTGGATAACACAGTGAAAAGGGACAAAGAAAAAGGAATCCTGGAAAGATAACATTTAAATTGTCATTTATAGCAGCTTACATTTTCTTCAACAATGGTCACAAATGATTAGAAATTTACAGAAACCTTAGGAAGGAGGGAGGCAGATTTCAGCCCACATTTTAGATGAGAAAATGAAGCTCAAGAGGTTAGGGAATTTGCCTAAGATCACAGGTCAGGAGGTGGCAGAGCTAGAACCAGGCCAGTTTGCCAACTCTGTCCAGAGCTCATTTCTACTATGCTAAGTTATCAATATTAAAGTGAGAACTAGAAGGGAGCTCAGAAATCTTCTAATGCAGTGCTTCCCTAACCAATGTGATACACTTTGTGGGACATGCATTAAAATCATATATTCCCAGACCCCACTACAAGCCTACTGAATGATAACCTCCAGGAGAGAGGTTTTGTATTTTTACAAGAAATCTAAGAGGTGATTCTAGTGACTAGCTGAGCTTGGGAAATACTGTTGCATATCTATATGTCCAATATGGCATAGATGCAGCTATTTAAATGTACACCGATTACATCAATGAAGTGGGGAAAAAAACAATTGGGTTCCTCAGTTGCATTACCTACCCTCTAAGTGCTCAATAGCCACATGTGGCTAGTGACTACTATACTGGACAGCACAGATATAGGACTGCAGAAAGCTGTCTGGGATGAGGAGGATTCTAGACCAACCCTTCAACTGTGAGGATAAGAAAACAGGCACAGGATCTTGTCTAATAAGTGCCATGAAGCTAGTTAGTGGCAGAACGGGAATCCTAACCTACTCTGCCAATTCCCCTCTTATTATATAATTTCATCTCACCTCAAATTCAGGATTTATTCAAATATAATTATTTTCTTTCCACTCTTGTGGATCCAGCAAAGCAAGAAGAAAAACTCTAAATTTGTGGGGGAAAAGTTCTAAAAATAAAAGGTTCATTAAAAAAAAAATCACAAAATTAAATCTAAACAGCTGCAATTACTGTATAAAATTAAAAGTAATCTTAGTTAAGAATATCCTAGTGTTAGGAGGCATATCCTAGCCTGTATGAACTATTTTAAGTCTTTCCTCTTCTAGTGTCATGATGTTTTTATCTTTAACTAGATACATTTCACAACTTACCTTAAAATTATAAATGTGAAATGGCTAAATCTTATTAAGCAAACAGTTTAAAGATGAAAAACTGAGGAACAAGTGGCAACCAAAAAGCTTGTCTAATTTTAAAATGTGGCCACTCAAACCACTGAACACTTCTGGCTTATAGTAATTCAGTGGTTTAGTATTTATGCCTTAAAACATTGTTTTCACTTCTAAGCATAATTTTACCTTTTGACTACTATGTCAGGTTATAAACCGAGTTAAATTGTTTTAGCTTCCAATGAAACTGAGAACGAGAAGCACCTGAACATCTAGGAAGGTTTGGATACTAATTAAGTGAACATATAACCAGCCACAAAATACAGCAATGTCTTCTTTAAAATAAAACCAGTTGTTCCTGTTGAGTATGTTTAGAATGCAAATGTCTCCAAAGTTAGTCAACTTAAGTCATGACAGTTCATGTTCAAAGCAAGCAGGAAATAACTTGGAGCTCCATATGACAGTTTTTGAAGCTTTAAAGACAGAATTATACAGCTCTATTAATTCCTCTTAGTATCTACTATTCATTGTCATGTTAAATTCCAGTGACTAAATTTAGAAATACTATATGTCAAAGTTTGTACAAAATTAAAAATTAAATGGTTAAAGAACATGACCCAAATAAGATACTTATGAACCCATACTTATTTAAGACAGTTTTTGCCATAATTTACAAGGCATCCAGAAGCCTGGGATGGGGTTCTATATAAATAGAAGCAATTTGTTATTCAGAGGAGGTGGTGAAAAAGACAGCTATTTTCTTTCTAAACACTCTCTGGTGTTGAGGTAAACATATGAAAAAACACACCATACAGTCTAAGCACACTAGAGCAGAGCAACAGTCTCTAAGTCATAAAAAGGGGAGAGAAGAAACTGTGTTCTAACATTTTAAACGGGACTGGGAGTTTAAAATGGCTTTTAGACCAGATTCATTACTTCTACAGTTTATCTGTTATGTGTTAACTCCCACTTCACCATATTAGGAAGATTCCTAAGCCAACAAAACTACTTTTGGTGGCAGTATAGCTCACCAAATGAAGGAGAACGTTAGAAAAAGGCTCAGTGACAGGCAATAGTAGAAACTGAACTCTCAACTAGCAAGTGCTCAATCCTGGCTCCTAACAACGTAAGGAGCATGAAGCATATTGCAAGCTCTAAGCAATTATTAAAGTGTTGCAAAAGTCTCAAATCTCACAAAAGAGTTGGGGAAAAAAAACAACAGAGACTGCAATGAAAGCATTGCGTAGGAGGGGCCCTGAGAAGGAAGACCAGCTTGAAAGGAACACGCAGGTCAAAAAGAGGGAAGGACAGGGGTCTTCTGATCATCCCTCTACCAGGAGAAGCGTGACAGCTGCACTCCTGTCCCCAAGAGGCAATTTTAGGCATCCTTGAGGGAAGTGGTTTAGGCAACAAGCAAAGCTTGGACTATAGAGATGATGCTCAACATTCTAACTTCCAAAAGATGCACTATTGAGAGACAACAGCCATGAACTTCCCCAGGCCGCAATTCCCCAGCTTCCTGTAGAAAAATATCAATCATTCTCAGACAGATAAACCAGCACTTTGGAAACGGACCCAGCAAAACTTTTCAGCTGGCCCCTCACCATGTCTCCGGCCCCCCTCTCTCCACTTCTCTGCTGTTCTTACCCGGCACACAAAATATAGGCCAACGGGGCGGTGGGTGGGTGAGGAGGATGTGAGAGAAGATTTGAGAAGTAAAAAAGGGAGCAACTTTAACAAGGACATGAGTGAGACTCCAGGGTCTATTAAGGGTAGGCAAATAATTAGAACTACTGAAAAACAAAAACACACAAAACACCGGAGAGGGCTTTCCTGGGCAGCAGGGAACGTGTGTGGAGGGATGGAAGCAGAGGGCAGACTACCTACCACTTGTCAGAGAGGCTGCGGAGGGGACGGCGGCTTTGGGTGACCTCTAACGCTTCTTCCGACTCTGAAATGTTAGGATTCTCATTTCACCAAAGAGAACGCAAGGGTCCTAGGCGCCCACCGCTCAGAACCCTTTTAAACCAAAGCGGCCGGGGCGGCCGCTTCCCAAACACCACTCCCACCTCTCCCTCCCACACGTGCCCACCCCGCCCCCTTTCAATATCCACCTCCACGTGCAAAATGCCTCGCGGCACTGCCCCGAGGCGGAGAGAGGCTCCTTCCCGAGCACAGCACCGCGACCATGCCCCCCGGGGGACCTGAGGGCGCCTCTCTCCCACCCGGGGCGGCTAAAAAAAGTTAAAAAAGTCACAAATCTAGCCTCCCCCCCTCCACCAGCCAGAGCCGAAGGGGGAGGGGACGGGGCGCAGAGAAAACTTTCTCCCCAATGTTTTCTTCCAGAGAAGTGTCTAGAGAGCGGAGAGAGAACCCCGACGAATCCAGGGCTGAGGAGGTGGGGGGAGGGGAACCCCCCGAATCGTTTAACGGCCGGTAGGGGGAGGGGAGCTCCGGAGGTTGAGGGGGCGTGGGATGGAGAAACAGGCCTGGGAGCGGGGTCAAAGAGCTGCAGGGGCTCCTGGGGTCGGGGAGCTGCAGGCGTCCCCCCCCCGCTCGCCTGGCACACAAAGCGGCTGCCGCGCTCGGCTCTCACCAGATCCTTTGTGTTTTCCATCAGGGCCTCATGGGTAGGGGGTTGTCCGTGCTCCCCAGGCCCGCGGCGCCCCCTCCCCGAGCTGGGGGCAGGCACCTCTCCCCGGGGCAACGGCGACTACAGGGGTGCCCCGGCTGGGCCCAGACCCGTGGCGGCTGCGGCAGCCCCCGGATTTCCCCCCTTTAACTAGGGTGGCCCCAGGATATCAACAACATTAGCATAGCCCTCCCTCCCCAGCGCGCCTGCGCCGTGACCCGCGCCCCGATTGGCCCACTTCCCTACATACCCTCCTCGCTCGCGTCCAGCGTGGGACCCTCGGCAGGCTCCGTACTCCAAGGGCCGTACCAAGACGGAGGGGTGGAAGACACAACAGGGGCTCGCGTTGAGTGGAGTGGTTAAGAAGCCAGGAGGAAGAGGAAAAGTTTCATTCAGCCATCTGAGTTTATGACCTGGCTTTCTCGTGCTCCTTTCAATCAGTTGCCGCTGCTAAGTTGTGTCGGGAAAAATTTTCCACTCCAGTCACGCCGCCTCCCCCTCCACCCGGAAGATTGTTCCTCCCCGAGGAACTCCCACACGGGAGGGGCTCGTGCGGGGAGTGGGCGTTACGTCGGGCGAGAGTGGTGGTCACGTGCTAGCCGGCTGCGCATGCCCCTTCCGGCCCCCGGGGGCCTCGGCCGCGGCAGACAGCGCCGTGCCTCGGCGCACGCGCACTGCGGTTCCACGTGAGCGCCTGCGTTTCTTCTCCAACCCAACGATGCCACCCGAACGGAGGAGCCGAACGAAACCGGAGCAGAGAACCGGCTCGAGGCCGAACCGGAAGATCCGAATGAAGCCGGACAGGAAAGCCGGAGCGGGGCCGGGCGGGCCGCCCCGAAAGGCTGCTTATTCATCCCAGCGGAAACCGCCGGCCGGGCCGAGAGCAGCGGCCGCTGCGCTCACGATCGCGGCGGCGGAGGAGAGCCGGCTCCGGGAGCTGAACCGCCAGACGCTGGAGGAGGACAAGCCGGCCGTGGAGCGCTGCCTAGAGGAGCTGGTTTTCGGCGACGTCGCGGACAACGAGGACGCGCTGCTGCGGCGTTTGCGAGGCCCGCGGGTGAGAGAGGCCGCGGCGCGCGGGCTGGGCGCGCTCGGGCGGGGCGCGCGGTGGGCGGCGAACCTCCGGAGGCGGAGCCTGGGCGACCTGCGGCGCCGGGGAGACCCAGGTGGGAGGGAGCGGGAGAACGCGGGCGCCGAGGGGGGCCTGGCGGAAGGTCTCGGGAGGGCGGAGACCGCGCCTTCCCCGCGGGCGTGGAAGCTGCAGCGCCTGGTGCCCAGCCGGCGCTCAACACCTATTTGTTTAGCGGACTGTGGTCAGCAGCATCTTTCGTGGTTCCGCCCCGCGTATCCTCATCCTCAGTGTTCCTCCCTCGGGGTCGTCCGATCGCCTGTCTCTGTACCTTGCGGTGATTCCGGAGTTCCACTTGGTTTGTGGAATTAGAATTCGTGGGCACGGGCCTGGGAATCTGCGCTCTAACATTTCTCCAAATGATTTTCTCTCCAACTTTGAGAATGATTACGTATTTGGCTCTTCAGCAAATATTTGGGAGCCTGTTAGGCGCCGGATATTTTTTTCCTGGCAATGAAAACCCTGTTTTTGCACACTTAAAAAAAATCATCTCTTTTATTATATATTTGGCTTTTTACTCGAAGATAAGGAGTCCCAGGCATTGTTCTGGGCACCGGCGGAGAAACAGCAATGGGAAAAAACGGACAAAAAAATCCCTGCCCTCCTGGAGCTTACGTACTGTGGCAGGGCCATAAGATAAAGGGAAGAAATACTGTAAAATTCTCAATGACAAGTGCTGAAGAGAAGGGAAAAAAAAAAAAAGCATTCGGGAAAAGGGAGAGAAGTGTGCGTAGAGAAGGGTGGCCCAGCAGGACCTCACTGATGATTGCAGTTTGCCAAATGAACGTGGACCCAGCAAGTGACAGCTGATTGCCAGAAACTCCTTTGGGTGCCTGTGGGAGAAGCTGCAGAAATCTAGTAGGGAGATAGAGAACTACGCTAGGAAAAATGCTGAGCCGTGTGACTGTTTCCTAGTCAGGAAAAGAAGCTGTCTACGTGAGGTGGGATTTACTGGATTTATGGGGCTTTGAAGGGTCGTAGGTGGGTAATAGCCAGTAGAAATAATTTGTTTATTTCTACCCTGTGGTTTGGGGAAAGCTCAAGCTCACTTCAGGAGGTAGTGTGTGGTCTAGATTTAGACATGATAGTACAGTATAACATTTCTTAAAAAGGTAGGGGGTCAGGAATGACAGAAAAGATATGGAGAAGAGGTATGTCTAAGAATACGAAATACGAACTAACTGTGACATCCAGTCATGTTATTTTATCTTTGATGCTAGTCTGCCTCTGGTCCCGTAATTTCTGTAGTTCTGGGATTTTTCCTGCTCTTTTCTTCATCTTGTTCTTGTCTTGCTTGGTCTTTTCCTTTGAGCATGTTGATGTTCTCTCCTTGTCTGTTCCATCTTAACCTCGCCTGTCCAGTGCGTGGTACCATTATCTAATTTCCTCATTTTCTATTTTTTCCTCCAGCATTTGCTGTGGTGACATTCTGTTTTACTATCTTATCAGAGGGCTGTAAAAGCAAAACATTCTACAAGCCATCTAACTTCAAGGTATATGAGTCTTTCACTGTGGGAAGTGAAAAACTTAGTGCTTGAGGGCATTTTTTCTTCTCTAGGTTCAAGTACAGGACGACTCAGGTGACTCAGAAGTGGAGAATGAAGCAAAAGATAATTTTCCACCTCAAAAGAAGCCAGTTTGGGTGGATGAAGAGGATGAAGATGAGGAAATGTAAGTTGCCACCTGTTTTCTTCCAGAATCTCTCTGAATACTTTAAAAGTTATTTTGCAGGTTTGAAAAAAGTTCTTTTTTACGAATATGTGATTATGTGAAGATTTGAAAAATACTGAAAGTATAGGAAAGAAAAGGTCATTCATAATCTTGCCACCAAGGTTAACGTGTTGGCACACTACCCTCCCTTTCTCTTCTGTGCTGTCTAGACCTGATTTTGCCTCCTTATTTGGCCAGTTCCTAACTGATCATTGGGTGAGTTTGGAACTACCTTTTCTCGTTTGTAAAATGGAGATCATGATAACTATATCAGAAGGCTTTTTAGGTTTAATGAAATAGTATATGTAGAGCTCTTAGCACAATGCCTAAAACTGAGAAAAGACTAAATAATCTATATACACAATATGTACTTTAGTAGGTGAAAATGACACTTGGAAGTATTTTTCCCCACTTGAAAAAGGGTTTTGTATTCCATTGTATGAATTTACCATAATTTCCATAGCTGTTAATGGATGGATAGTTTTTTCCCCCTTTAAAAAAATTAATGTTGAGATATACATTTGTGCATAAACATTGATTCACTTTTTAAATTAAGAAATATTATTTACAGTAGAATTACTTAAAGAACACAGGCATTTTTAATCAGCTTAACAATAACCCACAACCGTTGGACCAACTAAGAACACAGGCATTTTTAAAGGCTGTTGATAAATCCTGTATAATGAAAGCCTAATATGCTAAGTGTCCGGTCAGCGGTTCAACCAATCAAAGCATAATATGCTAATTATATGCTAAGGATGCTCAACCTGCTCTATATAATGTGCACTGACCACCAGGGGGCAGACAGTCGACTGGCCAACCAGTCGCTATGATGTGCACTGACCACCAGGTTAGCTTGCTGCTGGGGTCCCGCCAATCTGGACAGAGCGAGATGGACTGGACATGCCATGGAGCCCTCTCTCAGTCCCTCCCTGGCTGGCCAATTGCCCACATCCCTCCCCCGGCCTGATCATGCACCATTGGGGTCCCTTGGCCTGGCCTGCGCTCTCTTGCAATCCGGGACCCCTTGAGGGATGTCTGAGAGCCAGTTTTGGCCTGATGGCGGAATGACTGGTTGCCATGATGCACACTGACCACCAGGGGACAGATGCTCAATGCAGGAGCTGCTCCCTGGTGGTCAGTGTGCTCCCACAGCAGGAGTGACTCTCAGCCAGAAGCCAGGCTCACAGTTGGCGAGCACAGTGGCTGTGGTGGGAGCCTCTCCCGCCTCTGCTGCAGCACTAAGGATGCCTTACTGATGGCTTAGGCCTGCTCCCTGTGGGGAACTGCCTAAGCCAGCCGTTGGACATCCCCCGAGGGCTCCTGGACTACAAGAGGGCGCAGGCTGGGCTGAGGGACCTCCCCACACACCCCTCCCCTGAGTGCATAAATTTCATGCACCAGGCCTCTAGTACTGTTAGACTGAGCATGAGGTCCTACCAATTTATCGTCCCATTAAAAAGTTCCCATTGCATTTTGTTCTTGCAAGCAATGCTTTTTTCAGACTTTGTCAGTTTAATGGGTGGAAAATATATATTTAGTGCTGAGAAAACATTTTTCATTGGTGTTTCTTAAAATACCCTCTATTATATCTTTGTTTTATTTGTTTACTGTAGAGACTTTATTTAGTAGAAATTATATGTATTTAAGGGTACAACATGATATTTTGTAGTGAAATGATTGCTAGTCAAACTAATTAACATATCCTTCTCCTCATATAGTTTCCATTTTTTGTGTGTGTGGTGAGAGTCCCTGAAATCTACTCTCTTAGTAAATTTCCACTATACAGTGCAGTAATATTAAGTGTAGTCATTATGCTGTACATTAGCTCTTTAGACATTCATCCTATATAATTGCCATTTTGACCATCTCCCCCATTTTCCTCATTTCCCCATCCCTGATAACTACCATTTACTTTCTGCTTCTATGTGGTCTGCCTTTTTAGATTCCATATATAAAGAGATCAATCAGTATTTTTTTGTCTTGTTTTTTCTCTAAATATATTTTTGTTGCTTTCAGAGAGGAAGGGAAAAGGGGAGAGAGAGAGAGAAACATCAAGAGAGAATCATTGATCTGCTGCCTCCTGCATGCCTCACAATGGGGATTGAGCCCACAACCCAGGAATTTGCCCTGCCTGGGACTCGAAATGTGATGTTCTGGTTCATAGGTTGACACTCAACCACAAAGCAACACCGCCAGGCTCTGTCTGTCTTATTTCACTAAGCATAATGTCTCCATGTTCATTCATGTTGTCACAAATGGCAGATGAGATTGTTTCTTAATGATCTTGCTATATCAGCTCCTTACATGTTGAGAATTTCAAACCTTTATATGTCAAATTTATTGTAGGTTTTTCTCTGAGCTTTCTGTTTGCCTTTTAATGCTTTTTAAAATGTCTGATAGAATATTTAAATTTTTATATAGTTAAGTCTAGGAATCTTTTTCTTTTTTTTTGTTGTTAAAAAGTAAAAAGTTCACTAGAGAGAGAGAGCAATGGGTGCCTGTATTTTTCCTTCATAGTATTTTAAGTTTTTTAAAAAATTAATTTAATTTTTTATTTTACCTGGATTTTATTTAGGTGAGTGGCATAAGCTGTGTGTAAAGTCATTATGTATCTGAAATATTAGCTATTTAAAGGGTAAATTGCATAATCTAAAATACTGGAGACTTCTTTTTGTTTGTTTTGGGGAAAATAGAGAATGTGTGTCTCAGATGTTCCATATCTTATAAGTCTTGACCTATATTCTTCAATTAAATTACTAATAGTTTTCTCAAACTACTAAAGTCAACAGTTGTTTTTTATATTAGTTCTTCAAAAGTCAGTTAAACCATGCTATTCTGTTTTTTATAGGATTGACATGATGAACAATCGTTTTCGGAAAGATATGATGAAAAATGCCAGTGAAAATAAACTTTCAAAAAATGAGCTTCAAAAGAGACTTAAGGAAGAGTAAGTATCCTTTTTCATGTGACTTAAAGAGGAGGTCTTTATAACCAGTAGTTTATTTTGATTCGCTCAGTCTTTGGTTGTAATAGCTTCTTGGGTAACATGATTTCCATTTTGTAACAGTAGGAGCATTGCTATTGGAAGACATGATTAAATTTTGTCACCCAGATATCATAGTCAATGATAATGTTGCTTACTTGCCTGTTCGTTTGTATATGGTAAGCCATCTCTTTTTCACACTTTCCAAGCTCTTTAGTTGAAGAGAGTTAGGAAATGTGTGTATATTTTAACATAATGATTTCATATTGATTCTTCCAGTTCAAACATGCAGATCTTGTGTGTGTGTGTATGGACCGATAGTCCAACCAACTGAACTGTAGCGGCCAGGGCAAAACTTGAAAATATTGAAAAATATTAAAAATTTTGTTTTTTATTTTATTTATTATTATTATCTTTGTTGTTGAAAGAAAATATTTTATTTTTGTTTGTACTGACATTTAAAAGCGTTTCTAGAGGTTTATTGCATTATTTTTTAAAAAGTAGGTTTATTGAAGTATAATTTACAGTAAAATTCACTCTTTCAAAGTATCTTTATGAATTTTGTTAAACACATAGTCATGTAAGCACCACAATAATTAAGATAAGGAGTAAAAATATAGAACACTGCCATCACTCCCAAAAGTTCTCTTATACTACCCTTTATAGCCTACCCTCTCTCCTCAACTTCTAACCCCTCTAGTCCCTGATAACCACTGATATTTTCTGTCCTTACTAGAGGTCCGGTGCACGAATTCGTTTACAGGTGGGGTCCCTCAGCCTGCCCAGCAATCTGGGCCGATCAGGGGGGACCCTGACCAGGAATGGACCCGTGACCTCTTGGTGCATGGGTCGAAACTCAACCACTGAGCCACACCTGCCGGGCTGTTTTTTAAATTATTTATTTATTTATTTGTTTGTTTGTTTGTTTGTTTTTAATGACTATTAAACTTTGTGTTGGTGGGCAGTTAATTGGTTCAGAGATCAGTTTGATCCTTTAAAAGGTTTCTTTTTAGCTTTGTTCTAGAATAGTATATTATACTTGAGGCTGGGTTAGCTCCATTACTAAGGTATGCCGTTTTTGGCATCTCTTTCTGAATGCCCAGTGTTCAGTAAGGACCTTCTCTAATTGGTTAAAACTCCAGTGTCTGAGCTTTGGTATTGTGCAACTTATAGCTCCTCAGAAGCTGTTGGCCTCACCTCATGGAGTTTTCATCCTATGAGTGTGCAGCTTAGTATTCCGCAAAAGTGTCTGCCAACTACTGTGCAGGTTTCTGGAGCTCTTTCTCATCTACAGTCTACTGCCCCTCCAATGCTAGTTGTCCCAGCCTCTTTCAGGTCTGATCTTTTTCTCTGCCAGGGTTTTTAAAGAATTCCTTCAAGGGAAAGTCCTGGTGATGGTAGGACTCACCATCTGGGATGAGTCCCAAGATCTCAGATGTGTTGAAATGAGCAAATAAGACAACCATATAACTAGATGTAAATAATTAACAACAAATATGTATCCAGGTGTCCTGTATCCAGGACTAGTTTAGATAGATGGAGGTTCATGAAAGTTTCTAGGGTAAGTTCATTGGGACTATTTTGTGTGTGTAGCTCTTTTGTTCTTAAAGATAACTTATTTGGAAGAGAATATAGACATGATCTAAGGATGGTCTTACCTATATTTTTTAAATGTATCATGCTCTATGAACATACAGTGGTTACCATACAAATTTTTCATGTTTTTGCTTAGATTTCAGCATGCCATGGGGGGAGTACCCGCCTGGGTAGAGACTAATAAGCGGAAAACATCTTCAGATGGTAAGTGTTAATACCTTTGTTAGTAAAGAAGTTCTATTCCTGTTCTGTTATTATTTGAGCTTTCTCATGAGGCTCATTAAAACCTGGTGTTTTGTGCTCGCTTCGGCAGCACATATACTAAAATTGGAACAATACAGAGAAGATTGCATGGCCCCTGTGCAAGGATGATACACAAATTCCTGAAGCGTTCCATATTTTAAAAAAAACAACAAACAATAAAACCTGGTGTTTCAAATATGTCTTCTTTTTTTTTTTAATATCTGGTTTTGAAGTCTACCATTTCTCTGAGGGAAGCCCTTTTGCAATAATGTAAGGCTTACTTAGCATATTCTCCACTGTAAAGACATGATGGATGGATTTTATGGTTTTTTTTCTCAACAGAACTGTGTTGCATTATGGCATAGGATTAAGGAAAAATGAGTAGTACTGTTACTTCTTGATTCATAGTCCCTTCTGAAGACATTAGGCACTAATTTAGCTGACCAGTAGGAAATGGGATGTCTGCGTAAGGAGCAGGTGTCAGGTCAAGCCCAGATAATTAGTCACTTTATAAAAACTTACTTTTCAGTTCCATGTTTTAAGTTTGGTTTGTACCATAACTGTTTTCTGCTTTTTAGATCCTTGAGTTTAGATATAACTATGAATGGCTAAGCCAAGATCTGACTTCTGTGTTTGGAGTTATAAATTTTATACTTGGAATTGACCTTTGAAATCCTTTAGGGAGTCCTAGATAAGTCCTCCCACATAATTCAGGAGTCCTTCCTTAGCATCCTTGATATCTGATGAGTTTCTGTTTGATTACCACCACCACTTCTCCTTTCTTCCTCCACCTGTCAGTCCTCATGGTAGTAAAGTACACCTTCACCACACCCATCAGTCCTCATAGTGCTAAAGTACAGGGAGCCCCCATACAGAGGAGCTAATACGTTTTATATAATGCTGTTGGAAAACTCAACCTGTTATTAAATAGAAGTGTATCTTCTGGTTTCCAGCCAGATACTTGTAGAGGTTGAGGGAATCTTAGTGTTGTAGCTTACTTTATCCACTGCAAGAACCTTTTCTACAACATCTGTTAGATGATAATTTAGCCTTTGCTTAAACATATCACATAGTGTTGTACTCTTTCTTCCCCCTATTTTTTTAATACATATTTTTATTGATTTCAGAGATGAAGGGAGAGGGGAGGGGGGGGGGAGAGAGAGAGAGAAGAGAGGCATCAATAATGAGAGAGGGTCATCCATCAGGGGACAGCCCGTAACCTGAGCATGTGCCCTGACTGGGAATTGAACCGTGACCTCCTGGTTTAGAGGTCAATGCTCAACCACTGAGCCACAGCAGGGTGCTCTTAGCTCTCTTTGAAGTTCTGATACACAGTTTGCTGACATTGGTCTTTCAGTTCTAGTTCTTTTTCACCCAGGTTGTTAAGCTAGCTCTGCTGTCCACCCTATTGCTGAAGAACTCAATATGAATTCTTTTCAAATTAAATGCTGACTTTATTTCAACTTAATTTCATCTTGTTCTAGTCACTGTGAATGTGTGTCTTTCATTCTAGCGTTAGGCTTGATTTTGATTATATATATTGAGCTCTGTGTCATCCTTTTCCTCTATTTCAAATTTATTTTGCTGTTTCACCAGTTGCAGCTTAAATAAAGTAGTTAAGGTTGGGAGGCTGAGAAGGGAGTTGAGTTTTCAACTATAGACATCTGGGGTAGGTAATGCTCATCTCAATTATTCTAAAGATCAGCCTTGTGGGTTTGTTTGACTTAGATGAAAGTGAAGAGGATGAAGATGATTTGTTGCAAAGGACTGGGAATTTCATATCCACATCGACTTCTCTTCCTAAAGGAATCTTAAAGGTGAGAATCAGTGAAGTTGGGCCTCCCCAGCTAATCACCTCTGAAATTCAGTATGCTTCCCAGTTACAACTGTATGGATTCCTTTTATCTGTGGGACTAAATGTGTTTGCTGTCATTTTGCCTTTGTAAATACTTACGCTAGTTTTTCATCTGTTACAAAAATGATCAAGAAAATTAAATGATGTCCCTAAGAATCTTTTAGGAATCCTATTTGATTTTTCCTCTTGCATTTCTCTTTATTTCTCTTGGCACCAGCCTAGTTCATTCTGCTGTCTTTTGTCACCCCGGTTACTGCAGTAGCTTTGTAACTAGTTTCCCCACATCCGCTTTATTTCCTCCTGAACTACTCTTCATATAGTTGACAGAGAGATATTTTTAAAATAAAGCATTTTGTCATTTTCATTACATTTTGAAAACTTCTATATTCCTTTTCATGGTCTACGCTGCCCTTCATGGTCTGGCTTCTGCCTACATCCAAACTTCATCTCAGACCTTTCCCCCATATTTCCTAGTCAAGCCATGCAGGCCTTCTTCCTCTTTCTTGAATGAGCTGAGTCCTTTCTTGCCTAGAACTTGGTGCTCTTGCTCTTCTTTCTGCCTGCCTGTTCTTCAGGCACTGCTAATAACCAACCATTATTACCTTTCTGCTCAAACGACATTTCAGGTAGGTCTCTCCTGGCCACTGTATCTAAACTGGTCTCACTCATTGCTTTCTAACTCATCACTGTGTTTAGCTTGTTCATTGCAGTAACCAAGTGCCTACCCAGCACCGTGCTTCAGTTAAATATCTGTCACATGGACAGATCTCTCTTTGGCATGGATATTTTTCCCCACTATAAAACGGTGGCACGTGTATTTGGATGAGGAAGGGGACCCTATTATGGTAAATTATTAGGAAAAAGAGTGATTCTGTTTCCCCCCACCTTAAGACAATTCTTTGAGCTCCTCAGAGGGTGAATGCACCTCCACTGAAAATGGAGTCACCATAAAAATTTAACTTCAGTGGTTACAAAGCATACACATAATGCCTTGTTTTTTATGTAATTAAATTTTTAATACGGAAGGAAAACCCTATAAAAACAAAGAAATAACTGAAAATAGTTCGAATGATGCATGAGATCGTCATTACTATAAAATAGCAACCACACACCTGCAGAACATAAGTACTTCATGCTAATCATAGAACCTCTTATTTTGTGCAATGAATGCAAAGATGCCAGTTAGTTTTCAGTAAAATTTCCCTGGAAGTCAGTTTTCTAACCCAAATAGGGTGCATCCCAAAAGGTTTCGGGTTCAATTCCTGGTCAGGGCACATACCTAGGTTGCAGGTTCAGTGCCTCATTGGGGAGAGTATGGGAGGAAACCAATCAATGTTTCTCTCTCACATTGATGTTTCTCCCCCTTCCTCTCTCTCAAAAATCAATAAAAACATGTCTTCAGATGAAGATTTAAAAAAAACAAACCAAACCAATAGGGTACATTTGGAGAAACAACTGTTTCCTGGTGCTCCTCGAGCTTAACGATCTAATCCTCATTCGGTAGATACTAAAAATGAGTTATTGTATGGTAAAATGACCTGCTAGTTGGTAGCAGAGCTGTGGTCTTTTGGTACCATTCCAGTGGGCTTTGTTCTGCAAATAAACCATTTTATAATGTCATTCCTTCATGCTCTAAAGAAAATAATGTCAGCCCATTTGAGTTGATAAAATTCCAGCTTCATTTTTCCACAGATGAAGAACTGCCTGCATGCCAATGCTGAACGTCCTACCACTGCTCGGATCTCGTCCGTGCAGTTCCATCCTTGTGCGCAGGTGGTGATGGTTGCTGCACTAGATAACTCGGTGTCACTATTTCAGGTATGTCATTGCATTTTTAAATGAAGACTTGGAGTGAAAAGTTTGTTACCAGGATACAGGGTCTATGGAAATAACCAAAAGGAATATTTTGTACTTCCTTATAGGTTGATGGGAAAACAAATCCTAAAATTCAGAGCATCTATTTGGAAAAGTTTCCGATCTTTAAGGCTCGTTTTAGTGCTAATGGAGAAGAGGTTTTAGCCACCAGTACCCACAGCAAGGTGCTTTATGTCTATGACATGCTGGCTGGAAAGTTAATTCCAGTACATCAAGTGAGAGGTAAGGTTTCTGTTGAACACATAGCTGCTCATCCCCCCCACACCCCAGCCCATAGCTGAGTTCATTTAACAGTATTTACAGTCACTTAGTTTCCTCCTCATAATTTTAAGAGAATTTTTAGAGCCAAACTGGTGACTTATGCTGGGGAGCAAGATCTCAAATGTTCCTTCCCTATAGGATTCTTAAAAATAAGTTTCTTTAGTTATAGTATTGTTTAGAAGATGTCATTGCATTGTTGAAATAATATGTTTGAATGAAAATAGTGAATTGGCTTTGCATTGAGCACTTATTATGGGAAAATCATAATTTGGAAATATATATCCCCCTAGACCAGAAAAGCAGTTGCAAATACTTGTCTGGAAAATTAGCAATTAATGCAGAGGAAAGAGCATGAGCCTGGGAGGTAGAGGATGTGTGTTTCACTTCGTTGGACAAATTATTTCACCTCTCTGCTCTAGTTCTAGTGTTTGTTATAATAGAATTTTGGTTTACATTTAAAGGAAATGAAGTACTGCTTTTAGAGGTTGGAATGTATTTTAAGGCATGAGTTGCTTAAACATTAAACTTTTTATCAGGTGTAAATTTGTTTCCTCTACCTTACCCATTCTTTCCCTGTATTTCCCTACCCATTACCACAAAATACAATGGCACCTTCATGAATCCTTTGGGAACCCAAGCTCTTGCAGTAAGCTTGGCTGGGTTAACAAAAGTCCTGGGAGGCGGTGTTGGCTTATGCTGCAGCTCACTGGCAGTCTCCCTGTTAAACTGCGTGTGTGGGGGGCTGTGAAGGATGGAGTACCTCTGTCCAGCCTGTTTTCTGCTAGTGGTTGAAAGTGAGTAAGGCCAACTTTAGAAACATTTATAATGTTTATTCTCAGATTTATTTCTTTCCTATGTTCTCTAACGCCTTTAGTGATCCTTTCCAAGTAGGTTCTTAGTTTACCTAATTATGCTTTAAGCTGGTGCTTCTCAAATGTTAATGTGCATAGGAATCACCTGGGGATTTTGTTAAAATGCAGGTTCTGCCCTGGCCAGTGTTGCTCAATGGTCAGAGCGTCGACCCACACAGAACTGGAGGATCATGAGTTCGATTCTGATAGGGCATGTACCTAGGTTGCAGGTCCAATCCCCAGCTTGGTCGGGGCACGTGCAAAAAGCAACCATTTGATGTATCTCTCGTATCCATGTTTCTCTCTCTCTCTCTCTCTCTCTCTCTCTCTGTTTCTTCCCCTCCCTTCCACTCTCTCTAAAAATCAATGGAAAAATATCCTTGGGTGAGGATTAACAATAATAGTAATGGTAAATCAAATGTATTTTTTGTGATAGTATGCTATTGAACACTATTCTGAGTCTCATCATTATAAAACACTGTAAGTAACTCAAGAAACTAATTAATTAAGGACGTTAGCATAAGGGGGAAATGGCTGACTGGGATATGCAAGCCTTATATGAACGCAGATTTGAAAAATGAAGACCACAGAATTGTAGCATTTCCTTCAGTTACGAATGACTTGGACAACCCTTATTTTAAGAAGAGAACCATATGCTTCACCAATTTGCCAAAGGATGAGTGCACGGAAAAGGTTAAGAACCCCAGATTACTAGTTCAAACTCTAGAATTTGACCATTTGGGAATCAAATTAGTTGGTCAGGGAGCCACCATTTTGATTGTAAACATTTTGGTAAGGTAAATCTCTGAGCCTTAGTTTTCTCTTTTTGTAAACTCAGAGGGCCATAAATATTAAAAGAGATAATTTTTTAAAGCTCCTTTATTAGCACCTGCCACATGATAAATGCTAAATAAATGTTAACTGCTGCCATTGTCAGGAATAACATATAATCTATTGACTGATCACAATCT
This sequence comes from Cnephaeus nilssonii, assembly GCF_951640355.1. Classification (NCBI taxonomy): domain Eukaryota; kingdom Metazoa; phylum Chordata; class Mammalia; order Chiroptera; family Vespertilionidae; genus Cnephaeus; species Cnephaeus nilssonii. The sequence goes on from NC_137090.1 coordinate 12,486,976, forward strand.
GTAGACTGGTAGAGTCAGACCCGACCTTGGTTCAGCAACCTAGGTACTTGAGTTCTAGCTAAGAAAGAATTCAGAGCCAAGACCCAAATTATGTGAAAGTTTATTTAGAAAGTCACAGAGGTAGAAGTTAGCTGTAGAAGGAATGGGCTCAGGACACAAGTTACAGAGGCAAAAGAAGGGCCCTTGAAGTTTAGGAGAGAGAAAGGTAAAGGTAATTCGCCTGGAGGCAAGAAGATAAGGGAAAGGCCCGAGTGTGCTCCCCGGAGAGGGGGAGGGAAAGCTGCACTAGACCCTTGTCTCGAGGGTATTTATTGGGAGATCTCTGGGGAGGATCTCAGTAGCTTTCCAGGTGTGTTCTTTCAATCAGGGTCTTGGTCTCCAGTGATTGGTTGGTGCCAGGGCAGAGGGTCATTAGTCAATTTATCTGGTCCTGATGTCAGCCATGGTATCTCTGTCTGGCTTTGCTGCTTTTCTGGTCCTGGAGCTGAAACAAAACTGAGGCTTCAATGTTATCCCTAGGGGTTAATGCTTAAGGGAGTGGTCATGCAAGGGTCTGCCTGGGAGTTGTCTTCAGCCCCTTGTTCCTTCTCCAAGGGGGTCTGTGTCTATGCATGACTAGTGACATGCCAGGGGGATAGTCCGAGCCACATGATAGTGATATGAAAGGCCAAGGGGTCTAAACCGAATGATCAGCTATATGCTAGGGGAGGAAAGGTTACTCTGGGGCGAGGTCCTTGTTTTCCCAGTTTTGCCTGTTGCTAGGCACCCGAGGCTTTCCGTCCTAATGACCTTCGATACCTGGCCACATGTCTATCTAACTGCCTATCACAAATCCACTTATTATACTATGGAAATTGGCCATCTCCTTTCTTATCAATTTGTAGCAGTTGACCTAAAAATCTTCACAAATCTATAAAAAGGTTTGTATTTGACATCGTTAAAGCATTGTATCTTTTTTCATTAGACCACATTGTAAATTTTATTTTGAAAGGTCCAGCATTTGTAAAGAGCAATTATGATACTGATATTAGCAGTTATCACTATTTTTTGTGAGGTTAAATGCAAAATGTTATATGTGTACATATAACTAGTAAAGAATAATTGTATTTTCATCCAAAGCTTACAGTATATTATAAAAAAAAAATTTTTTTATAATATTTAAAAAATATTATAAAAAAATTTTTTTTGGTTAATCCTCACCTGAAGATCTTTTTTCCATTGCTTTTCAGAGAGAGTGGAAGGAGGGTCAGACTTACTCAGTGTCCGAGGCTAGGTTTTGTTTAATTTGAGGTACTTAGATATTTTAAAAGATCAGAAACTCTCAATTGTCAATGAAGATCGCTTTATGGAAAACCATATTAATCCTTATTTGATTGATTCCCCTTTCTTTCTAAGGTTTGAAAGAGAAGATAGTGAGGAACTTCGAAGTCTCCTCAGATGGGTCCTTCTTGCTCATAAATGGCGTTGCTGGATATTTTCATCTGCTGTCAATGAAGGTGAAGCATTATTAGTTGTTGCTTCTTCTAGGATAGGACATTAGTGCAGGGATGGTCTTGAACCATAACTCATGGTGTCTGTAAGTCTGCATCTCAAATAGAGGAGCACAGTGGCACTTGGGGAGAAGCTGTGGGTAGTTGGGGGAGAACTTTGGAGTATAGGGGAAAACAAGGTTGAGTAGGTGCTACAAAATGGAGAACTGGGTTGTTCCTATGCTACACAGTGTGATTCTTCTGTGCACCTCCTAAAACGATTTGACAAGCAATATTTATTACTCTTTTAGACTAAAGAATTGATTAGTAGCATGAAAGTAAATGGAAGGATTGCAGCATCCACGTTCTCTTCAGATAGTAAGAAAGTGTACGCTTCATCGGGTAAGTTAATGACATGATCAGAAGTTTCTTTAAAGCTTAACCAAAAACTGTGTTTGATTTTAGACTTTCTTGTTTTAGTAAGCAAATCAGTTTTGTTTTTAGCATGCGTTTTTTGTTGCCATTGGCCTTCTCATTTACTAACTAATTAATAGTGAAGGGCTCGCCATTTAACATACACCGCTAACATGTTTGAGGAAAAGAGGGAAAGGAAGTAAATGCTTATTTAAAAGATGAGTCATTCTAAGACTGTCTTTCTTTTTGAAAGTTACGTAGAATCATCACCCCTTTTCTTTTAGCTCCTGTTGACTTGGATAATGTTTGGAATTTTCTTTATTGTTGACTGAAAGCAATTCAGATCTCCTCTTCCCTGATATTTCTGCAGCACTATTGACCAGCTCTTTATCATCCCCGATGTTCTCTAATCTTGTGCTTTCCTGCTCTTCTGCCTTTCTGACTGTCCAGTGTCATCTTTGCCTCTTGCTCCCTTTGCTGAAGGATTTTGAGGGCCATCACAATCTCAGGGTAGTCCATGCTGTTTGGTAGTGGGACATTTGAGTGGTTCTGCCCATGAGTGGCATCTCGCAGTCTCTGCAGGGCTTTTTAGCATAATTAATATAAGAAGGTCAGCAGTATCTATCATCCTTATTATGCTATGGAACAAGTACTGGTTCAGAGTAATAATCCTAGTGAAATGGCCCTTGGACCCTGGGAGAGTCAGAGTTGGGGAGAAGAGGTGGAGAGTCAGCAGGAGTACTGAAATTTGGTATATGAATTGGATGTGGATGTAAGATATTTACAAATTTGGTCACCATGGAGGAGGTCAGATTTACCATAAGAAAGGCCCTGAAAGGAGAGAAGGTGTAATCAAAAGCTGAGTCTTGGTAATGGGGGTTGCCTATATTTTACTTGTTATTCTCCCCTGTTCTCTTTCCTCTTCTTTTTCTCTTCTGAAAGAAGTAGTTTATGTGATTGACATCATATTGTTCATATTGTTACATATAAAGAATGTTTTGAGATAAAAGGATAATTGAAAAAAGAATTTACCTTTTCTCTTTTCAACTTTACCAGTTTTTTTCTTTTTCCTCATGGATTCATTGTTGCCTCTTTTGCCTTAAGTCATCAACTTGTGATCACTCTCTGGGTGACCTTTCTGCCCTTGATCCCTTCTCTTCCCATTTTAGTCGATTGCTAGCTAATCTTTAAACACCTTTCTTTATTGTACCATTACCCTGCAGAAAAACAAAGTTTTGAAATACGATCCTATTAAAATTTTCCAATTATATTTCCCTGCTACCTAACCTAAATCTGTATGCCAGCCTGGGAGATTTTATTTGTTAAGGAAAGAGTAGAAACAGGGAAATTTATTGAATTCCATGGGAAGGATAAAAGTATATAGAACCATGAACTTGAGAGCAGTATATACAAAAAAGGAAGAGCTGAAATAGGTGAGTGAAGAGCCATGTTTGAGATGCTTGTATGTTATTATAGAAATAAACTGATACTGGGTGTGGAGAAAAGGGTGATCATCAATACTGAATGCTGTAGGTTTGAGAAAAAAATTAAGAACTGGTTTTGGCAACTAGATGGCCATTTCTGTTATGAAAATATTTGTGTTCTCTTGAGATTTAATATTCTTCTTGTACAAATTCTCCCTTCTCAAAACTATTTATGCTGGTTTATATTTAGCATTCCTTATTATTTAAATTATTTGGTAATAGATAAATTGTGTAGTTTCTTAATTAAATTATAAACTCCTTGTGGTCTGGATCAGTTCATTCTTTACTTCCTCTGCTTCATCATCAACATTATCATCAGTCTGACATCTAAATCAACTAGCCTCACATATTAGGTGCTCTAATACCTGTTGATAGATGTTGGAAAACCTGGGCTGGTGGGTATTTTATTTTCTTCAAATTTGCTCCAGTAATCTGTGAAATGTAGAAGCTTTTCTAAAAGCTCAACTCAAAACAAGAGTTTGTGATTTTTCACTCTAAATCTAAAGATACTATTTATTAATGACTAATTGAGAATGCAGTTTTTATACATGGGAGTGTATGCAAGAAGTATTTTTAGGCCCGTTTTGTAGATCTAGGTTATTTATAGTAGGTATTCATTTGTAGTCCCTTGTACTGTTCAAGAGGGACTAAGATTGGTCAGTTCACTTGCCTTTCAAGTTTAAAACAAAATTAACCAAACCTTCTTTGGCTCTTTCATTCAGCGGATGGGGAAGTTTACGTTTGGGATGTGAACTCTAGGAAGTGCCTAAACAGATTTGTTGATGAAGGCAGTTTATATGGATTGAGCATTGCAACATCGAGGAATGGACAGTACGTGGCTTGTGGGTGAGTAAAGAGAGAATCACATTGTGGTAATGAGAAAAAATTAAATAATTGAATATACTAGATGGTGCTTAAATACTGTTTATAAACTATTCAATAATAGGAAATCAGTAAACCCAGGTTGTTTACATTTTGTTGTCTTAGTGCAGTGCCTCATAATATTATTGGTGGTTTATCTGTTCTTTAGCAAAGAAAATACTGGACTGCCTTGTTTCATTGTATTTTTCTTATATTCAAAATATCTATTTGATCACATCAAGTTTTTTATTACTATTTTAGTTACTTGTTTTAGCCTTAAAGGCACTTAGCATTTTTGCCTTCATCTGGCTAGGTGGTGTAAACCAAAAACACATATTCTTTGGAAACACTGTTTGTTAGTACAGTAGAAATTTTGAAAGTATTATCTAGGACATTATTGTGTGATCACTGGAGAACAATAGTTATTACACTGGGGAAAAGATGGCTTCATTCCCTGCTTGATTCCAAAGATCCAGGTTGGAAGGAGGAGGCATTAAATACTTACCTGTAATTCGTACCTACCAAACCACTAACCAGCACCTGTAGTTTTAGAACTTGGAGGAATGGATTTTTATGACTTCCTCAGCCTTAAACACAGTTGATCCCTAAAGAGATTTCAGTCAGATCCTCCCTGGGTAGGAGGCCCAGTGGGTCTTGCTGTCCAGAAGCATAGGCTGGCGGGACTAGATGTTCAGAGAGGCCCGGACCATCTTGGCCCCTTTGGCTTTGCTTTTCCCTTTGCTTGTTTTTGACCTGTCGTGTTCCCTTTTTCCTTTGCAGCTCTAACTGTGGAGTGGTAAACATATACAGTCAAGATTCTTGTCTCCAAGAAACAAACCCAAAGCCGATAAAAGCTATAATGAACTTGGTTACCGGTGTTTCTTCTTTGACCTTCAATCCTACCACAGAAATCTTGGCAATGGCTTCAGAAAAAATGAAAGAAGCAGTCAGATTGGTAATATTTATTTACCTTTTCCTTTTATCATTGATAACTTTAAAATTTTAGTTGAAGACATGGAAAAATAACAGGAAAGGAGAGTGTTGGATTATTTTAAAAAGAGTAGCTTCTTTTGATGTAGAAATTACTAGTATTGTAGCTTTTGGGTGTGGTTGTAGGAAAGATGCATAATAGCCACCACATTTGTATTATGTCAGTTCTTTTGGGAAAGCTGTGCTATTTTATTAACATTTCGTAAGTGGCTATTTTTCATTTCCACGGGTTTCTTTCAACATATTATTAAGGAGTATGTTTAAGGCAAACACTTCTTTCCTCTTCAGTTTTCTTTCCTCATCTACCTTCTGAGGCATGTTGTCTTAGTGGAGTGGAGGCAAGTTTTAGATTTTGAGAATAAGTTGTGTAAAAAGGTTGCAGTTTAGCCTGGCTGGTGTGGCTCAGCGGTTGAGCTCTGATCTAGGAACCAGGAGGTTCAATTCCTGGTCAGGACACATGCCTGGGTTAAGGGCTCCATCCCAGTGTGGGGTGTGCAGGAGGTGGCCGATCAGTGATTCTCTCTCATCATTGATGTTTCTCTCTCCCTTTCTCCTTCCTTCCTCTCTGAAATCAATAAAAATATTTTAAAAAATTATTATCTCTCATCATTGATGTTTCTTTCTCTCTTTCTCTCTTTTCCTCCCTCTATCCTTCTCTCTCTAAATCAATAGAAATATATTTTTAAAAAAGATTGCAGTTTAAATAGTAGTACTTGTGAATATACCTTTGTACTAGGAGTCCCCGGGACCCCTCCCAGATTGGGTGATTTTGTAGGAGGAACCACAGGACTCAGTATATAGTCATACTTATGGCTAAGAGTTGTTAACAGGGAAAGGATCCAGAGCAAAATCGGCCTGGGGCAAAGTCCGGAGGAAACCAGGCGCAGGCTTCAACAGTCCTCTCTTAGTGGAATCTCTGGACATGCGTAATTCCTCCAGTGAGATGTGACAGCATGCGTTAAGTGTTTTCTAGTGAAGCTATTTAGAGACTCAGTGCCAATGTTTTTATTGGGGTTGATCATATGTAAGGACCCTCTGTCCAGCATGTACCAAAGTTCCAGGCTCCCAGGAGTAAAGCAGGTGTTCAGTAGACCACATTGTATCCATGGTTTAGGCACAGTGTGCCCCCCTGGTCACTTAGAGAAAGTGTAGGGGGCCTTTCTAAGGAGAGCAGCCTCAGGCCTCTGTAACTCTTTCTGCCCAGTCTCAGAGCTCAGCTTACATGTCACTGCATCTCTGTGAAGTTTCTTTCCCCTTAAGCAGAATCAGTTTCTTCACTCATTTAATGGTTATTTGCTCTAGGCACTAGGCATACAGATGGCATAGAACTTTGGATGGTGGTATTGCATTGTGCTGTTACGTGTATATTACCAGGTGGAAAGCACTTCACAGACTGTTATTTTTATCTTTCACTCAGCAAAGAGTCTGGCATGCTTCATCAGCTTTGTATAATAGTGTATAGTTTACAAAGATTTACAGAGAATTCTACAAGAACCTTGAGACAAATAACAATTCTCAGAATTAACTTACTCAAAGTCACAGCTAGTGAAGGGCAGAACTGTACCTCTAGATTCCGTATTTTTTCTAGCACTTTAGTTGTTTTTTGACGGATTTCCTCAGAGCCCTAAAATATGTACAGGACTTCAGATGGCATGTAGGTCAAGGAGGAGGCCCAGCTCCCACCTGTATCCCATAGAGCAGCTTCACTCTTATCTGGTACATATTGGCATTCTGCATAAAGCTTTCTTTGAGGAGGAAAGGATTCTGCTAGAATAAAGTGTTTGAAAAATACAGCATTGTTTTATTGCCTCTGTTGATGAGTCATTTGGTAATCGAGAAGGTTCTAATTCAAGTCAGCTTTAAAATCTCTTTTTCTCTAATAGGAGTGGTGGACTAGGACATATTAATCATTGATCATTTCAGTGGTAGTAAATTGTTTTATAAAACCATGGGATCTATCTCATGCGGACATAATATATTCTGCAAAATGCCTAGTAAATTCTGCCTAGTTTGCTTCAGTGATCAGGACAGCATTTATGGTGTTTTATTGTGGTAGAATCACACAAGAAATTCATTAGTAACAGCCAAATCCCATTTTTTAAACGTTAGTCAACCATAATATCTAATGGAAAGAAGCCAGGCATAGCAACTTCAGAATATCTCAGTGAAACAATGTTAGCATCATTAAATGCATTCTCATAATGATCCAAACAGTTCTGTTATCACAGCACAGCACAGCGAATATAAATCTAAAGCATTGTGCCATTAAGAGACCAGGAAGTTAAATTGTTATTACATCTGTAATCTTGGATGTAGTAGAAAGTTGGAGAACTTCTTATCTATTAAATTAAGGATGAATGAGCTTTACTTGTTGAATTTTGATATCTGGGCCCTTAAATGTAATGACAGATGTGTGTTTGGAGATAAAGGGAACTTTCCAAAGTAAAGAAGTTTAGTTTTAATTAATTGTTCAATTATCCTATATAATAGAAGGGTAATATGCAAATTGACCCTAACAGTGGAATGACTGGTCGCTATGACATGCACTGACCACCAAGGGGCAGGTGCTCAATGCAGGAGCTGCCCCCTGGTGGTCAGTGTGCTCCCACAGGGGGAGCTCCACTCAGCCACAAGCCGGGCTGATGCCCCAAGCGCAGTGGCGGTGGTGGTGGCCTCTCCTGCCTCCTCGGCAGTGCTAAGGATGTCCGACTGATGGCTTAGGCCCACACCTTGTGGGTTCCTGGGCTGCCAGGGGGATGTCTGACTGCCAGCTTAGGCTCGATCCCCCCGGGGAGTGGGCCTAAGTCGGCAGGTGGACATCCCCTGAGGGGTCCCAGACTGTGAGAGGGCACAGGCCAGGCTGAGGGACGCTCCCCCCCCCCCCAAGTGCACGAATATTCATGCACCGGGCCTCAAGTACCTTATAATGCCGATAACCATAGAGGTTAGAGCCCAGCCACCTTCTAACAAGGTAGGGTCCTAGGTCTGAGGAAAGATGTGCTAATGCAGTGAGAGATGCTTGTTTGTTTGTTTTTGCCCCCAATAGCCAAGTCAATAGAGGAGATAAAATAAGAAAATAAGTTGTTGATAAGTTGATGTTCATTCTCCAATAGAAAGACCACACATGACCACTCTGTACGGGCGTGTAGGTTATTTGTTGCACGAAGGAACACATCTAAAGGGTTGTAAGTGTGTGTATTTACCACAGTATTTTGGTACTCTATTCTGTTGATTTAGCTACTAAAATACACAGCTACCTTCTGTTAAAAATTAGCTTTAAAAAAATTACTACACGTCTTATACCCCAACTTTTGTAGGGAGTTCCTATTTGTAATAAGCAGTTAAGTATAAAGTAACATGAATCCAAATTAGGAGGCTGTTTTTTCAATTTCAGTTAGAAAATAAAAAGGTAGTTTAATATACTTCTCTTTAAGAAGTCAAGTAGAAAGGTTGGTTCTGGTATATTTTGTTTTGGAAGAGTCAGAAAAGCAGCTCCCCAAACTTCCAAGTCATGACAGAAGAGTTAATGAGCAACTATATGGGCATAGTTTAAAGAGCAGGTTACATATAGGATGGAAATAAAAGTAAGGCATGGGGCAATTCTGTCCATGGCCCTTGCAGCAATTGGTTATCTCCTGATGGTCTGCTCCCATGACGCCTTGGATCACCTGTTCAAAGTTGGTGCATGCTTGGAGGATGCAAACTTAAACTAACTAAACAAAATAATTAAGAAGCCAAGCCACTTGCCAAAACTCGTAATTTCTGCATTCCCAAACCAAGTGTAAAACCTTTTGAAATATCCATATTGTGGCTTCTCTCCTAAAATACTAATGTGCTTTATTATGTACTTTTAATATATATATTTAAATTTTTCAAAGACCCTATACAGAGTGATATTTAAGAAGTTTAAAGGTTAAGATCAAATTGGGTACTGCCAACTTCTTAGCTTTAATGGGTCAAGACCACTTCTCATTGGCATTAATGCCTTTGCATTGATGCCATGCTACGGAGTTAGACCTGTCTTCTGGAGAAGTTGAGAATAATTGAAAATGACTTGGGAATTCACTACATACTTTCTTGACATATAATGGTCCATAGGTATATATCAGGGAGTAGGATCTAATAAGTGACTGACAAATGCATATATTACTGGTACTTGTCTATGAAACTCATCTTGATTGGATGGTTTAAAGTCTCATCTGAAAATGTGGAGGATGGCAGACTACCAAGATAACCAGCTGAATGATAACTAAGTGTTTGAATGTGAGGGGGCTGTATTTCTTGGAAAAGCTAGAGAACATTTGAAAGCGAGGGCTGTTAAAATCCTATTCTGCTTATGGTAACCGATTCCATGCTTGAGTTTTACGTAGAGTGTAGAGTTTGACATCTCATCTCTATTATCTAACAAAATATGCATTTTTCTACCATAAAACCAACTGGGTGAGGACTTGTCTTGCCTATCCTGGACTTGGGCTCCCTTTTCCCAGTAGACTCGTGGAGAAAGAGGCTGTGTGCCTATATGCTTAGCCTGGCCTTGAGGTGAGCTTTTGGCTCTAAATCAGAACACACTTTCACTCGAGAAACCAGGTTTTCATGATCCAGTCTTCCTTGAGGAGAGATGGCAAAAGGCAAAGGATGTGTTGCATAGTTGAAAAGTAAAAGCGAGAAAATAAATCACATGCAATTGGACTACGTGGTGTGACTTTGCCTAGGCTTCAGTCATGTAAAATCAGACACTTCATAATGTTCAAAGCATCCATTCCCTGTGACAGATTTTAGTATTCTTTACTGTGGTCATTAAGTGAGAGCATTAGTGGGTATTTCTATTGACTTATTCATCTATTTGGCAAGCATTTGAATCTCCCAGGCACCATGCTAGATGCAGCTTTAAAAACATCAAGAAAACGTTTTTTTCCTTCCCTCCCTTCCCTCTCAAATTTGAAAATCAAATTTTAATTTTGGAATGTTTTGCTACATTAATGTATACTACAGTGAAAATGAGCTTTTTGTTCCAGCTAAAAGATAGAGTGAAGATTAAAATTTAAGAAAGTGAGTTCCCAGGTGTTGAAATTTAAAGCTTTTTATTATTTCCTGCAGGTTCACCTTCCTTCCTGTACAGTATTTTCAAACTTCCCAGTCTTTAAGCAGAAGAATATTTCTCTTGCTCATACCATGGATTTTTCTCCAAGAAGTGGATATTTTGCTTTGGGGAATGAAAAGGGCAGGGCCCTACTCTATAGGTAGGTATTATTTATGTGTAAAAGTCAGAAATATATATAATCTTCCTTTGAAAGTGTGAAGAGATGCTATTGTTAACAAATTATATATAATTTGTTAATTCTGTAATCAATTACAATAAGTTCTAAGTTAATTGTAGAGTGTAGAGTTTGACATCTCATCTCTATTATCTAACAAAATATGCATTTTTCTACCATAAAACCATAAAATGGCACTAGCAGAAAGGTTCACCTGGGGATGTTTTAATTTAATTTTTTATTTTTTCAGTAAGCTATATTTTGAGAATGTCAAATTGAGGAAAAGTAGCCACTTTAATAATATTGCCATTTTGTTGTGCCTTATGTTGATTTGGCAATTTGCTATTTACTCATTAGATTTACATTAAAAAAAAATTCTTTCCCTGCAGCTGTAAGCTATAAATAAGGACATTAACCACAAAGATATCCAAAAGTTATGCTCTGTCCAGGGACTTTTCTGCACTCAATATACTTGGCTGTGGAGCAGGAACAAGTGAAATCTAATTGCATTGTTGCCAGGAGATTTCTGTGACAGGTGGCTCTTCAGGGAGAACCGCAGAGCTGGAGACCTGCGACTTAAATCACAGCCCCGCTTCCTGCTCCCTCGTGTTGGGAGTGGGTGCTGCATAGAAGCCTGTGTTTATGTTTATATGCTTTGCGGAAAGTCTGTTTTCGAAATAAAATGAAATCTGGAGTGAAGAAAAGGAGGCATGTAAATTGATTTTGAGGATATAGCTGTGAAAAGAGAATATAGCAAACAATAATAGGGTTTCAGGTTCAACTTACTTGGAAAGGAAAATGGGTTATACCTGGAAAATTGATATTTTCCATCCTCTTTTCAGATCATTTTTGGTGATTCTTTCAGTTTGGATTATATAAAAGAATATAGAGTCTTGTTGCACTTAGAAATTCTCTTCCTTTGGTTTATTATAATTGAAATTTTCGTTTAAGTAAGCCCCAAAGGCCATTAGCATTTTCACCAGAGCATTGCTCTCTAGTGAGAGTTTCTAACAAGTAGGTTGGACTGACAACATTTCTGTGGGGTGTGGCTGGTCAGGTATTTCTTAGACCCCAATTGATGCTTTGGGACAAGCTTAAGACTTTCATCTAAAATCTGAGGTATTAGCATTAGACTCCTTCAGAATGTCAGATTGAGAAGTCTCAACCTAGCTGCCTGGTGAGAGAATGATTGTGATTATACTCCACCCTCCTATCCCCTTAAAATATTCCTAAGTGCCCTTCTGTGCTCTGATTGACAATACTTTGGGTTATCACAAAGTTGTTTAGATGATTTGTCTTTTACTTTTTCAGGTTGCACCATTACTCAGACTTCTAAAGAGATCATTTGAAGTAAGAAAATCCTTTAAATTGCTTCAGGTTTTAAGGGTACACCCATTGCTGTCAGTGGCAGAGGGACCACATTAGCTGATCTTTGTTTCTTTGCCCCTGTGTTACTATACACTGAGTGGCCAGATTATTGTGATCTCTGAACGCATAATAATCTGGCCACTCAGAGTGTGTGTGTGTGTGTGTGTGTGTGTGTGTGTGTGTGAACCTGGCCAGGGGGAGGGGATGTGGGCGGTTGGCCGGCCTGCCTGCTGGTCGAACTCCTGGTCAGGGGGGCAATTTGCATATTAGCCTTTTATTATTTAGGATATACACGGAGTGGCCAGATTATTATGTGTTCAGAGATCATAATAATCTGGCCACTCAGTGTATATTCTTTTAGAGGAGTGGGATGGAAGGTAGATCAGGAAGAGCCTGGTTGGATGTGAGTCTTCCTTGGGAATTTCTTTTTCTTTTCTTTAAATCAATAAATATCAGAAAGGGAAGGAGAGGGAGAGGGAGATTCTCATACATGATGAGCATCATTGATCAGCTGCCTTCTGCATGCCCCACACTGGGGATTGAGCCCAAATCTCAGATATGTGCCTTGACTGGGAATCGAACCGTGATCTCGGTTCATAAGTTGATGCTCAACCACTGAGCCGCACCGGCAGCGCATCCTTGGGAATTTCAACAACAATCTGGCTCTTTTCTTTGGAGATCAGCTCTCTGATGTATTTACTAAACATTTAATCCACAAAGGAGAATAGACTGAACAGAGAGAGAAGTATCTTCAGATAGAATTAAAGCTTCCCTGAGCTTTAAATCCTCTTATTTTATACTATATGTTTCTTGAGAGATTCTAAGTGCTTGCCCTGTAGCTAGTTAATAGTGGGTTGTCATAGACCTAGTTAATGTCTGGTCATTAGTTTTGCTGCCCAAAATTTAAAACAGTAGGACATGCTGCTTCTCCCAGGGTTTGACCTTTGAAATGAGACATGGTAGACATGAGGCTGAGCTTTGCAGTGGGCCTGTTCATTACAATTGACTGATTTGAGATTCATACATGTTGGGGAGAGACTGGGAGAGCATACAGATTTAAATAGAGGAAAGAATTTTTGAAAGTAGAATAATATTGAGCAAAACATTAGCCGGGGCCGGGGGGGGGGGGGGGCACTCCAGCTATCTTGCCACTGAAAATTACATTGTCAGTGCATGTTGTTTGTTTTTTACATGTTTGTTGATGACCAGCAGTTATAAATCAGGTGTGTGATTTCTTCTATTCTTTCCTCAGATTGAGTTGAGTCACAAGAGAAGTCCATCCTGATAGATCTGAGAAACTTTGCAGAATGTGTGATAATGTACGGATAATGATTTTTTTGAGCCAGCTGTACATATTTGTTAATAGAAATGTATAATAAATACATGGCAACTTTTTTTAAAAGTAAATGTATGTGGGAGAACAGGGGTGGACTAGAAGGGGCTAATGAGGGGGGAAAAGGGGGACATATGTACTACTTTCAACAATAAAGATTTTTTAAAAAAATGTATGTGGTTCTTCCCTCCCCACCTACACACAGATGCACTAACTTGGATGCATTTCTTTTAGGACAAAACCTGAGCGATTGGAAACACCTGTCTGCAGCCAAAAGTCACATAGGCAGATGTTCGCATATTTCACACTGAGCCCTGATTAATAGGTCCTCCTTTCCCAGCATAGATCTCTCCATGTTTCAGGCTAACAACTAATAGGCTCTGATCGGCTTGACATGAGAGCGGTGAGATCTCATAGAATGAATTTTGAACTTCCAAGTGGTCCTGGAAAAGATTATGGAAATGAAAAGCCTTTTCTGGACTTAGTACTTCAAGTGGTTGTGATTAAACCTGTTATACCTGTCCTACTAATTATTAACCACTCCCCTTCCTGGAAACATTCCTTATCCCGACTTAAATGTTTCCATGGAGTTCCAAGGTTGGCAATTGATTTCATAATTCTTTAATTGTAATATAACTTTGCTTTAGGCTAGTCCCTACATTTTTTTTTAATTGATTTTTTTACAGAGAGGAAGGGAGAGGGATAGAGAGTCAGAAACATCGATGAGAGAGAAACATCGATCAGCTGCCTCCTGCACACCCCCCACTGAGGATGTGCCCGCAACCAAGGTACACGCCCCTGACCGGAATCGAACCCGGGACCCTTCAGTCCGCAGGCCGACGCTCTATCCACTGAGCCAAACCAGCCAGGGCGTAGTCCCTACATTTCTTAGGAAAACTGACACGATACCATGAAGTATTGGATGTGAGAAGAATTAAGTAGGTGTAAGAGCTTGCAATCTGCCTCCTTTCTAAAACACGGAAAAGTCAGGAGAGGAGGGAGTTTTTCCAGGGACATAAAACGACTGTGCCCGGGGAAGTAATAAATCCCACGTAACTATTCAAACAGACGGGTCAGGGGCGGGTATCTTCAGGCCTTTTCAGTCTAGAGTAGCCCAGTCGGTTCGGATTGTGTTAATGTATCCCAGCATCCTTCTAAAAGGAAATTTTCTGTTGAGCTGGGCTATTGCTGTGCAATTGTGGAGACCCTTCCTCTTGTAGCAACATTTTTAAAAGTAGATACTAATCCTGAACGTTTCAGATGCCTGACTCGCCTTGTTAATGTTAGTTCTCTCTCGAGTTGCTAGAGGGCAGCATTGGATTATGAAGGAAGGCTTTTTGTAGGTTTTTACCACCTTGTCTTTAGTTTCTGCCAAACCATTGTTTCAGAAACGGACACCAGGCCTTGTATGTGCCTATTCTGCATATGGTTTTCAGAGGCTGAAAGACTTACAGGAAGTTATTCTAGAGAAATCGATGGAACCAGAGTTTAAGTTTTAACTCTAACATCTCTGGGTCATTTTAATACTCTCCTAGGAGCAGAGCCAAGAATCCCCAGTTCAATCTCCTGGATAGATAAACGTGCTGTTTGTTCTACAGACAGAGATACTACCAACCCCATGTCTTGCCTTTTAGTGGTTTTTTCTCTCTGGGGAAGTTGGGAATTTGAATCAGGTTTTTAATACTTTTCCTTGTAACCAGTGCTCAGTTAACATCGAAGAGATGAGAGCCACAATCATGAACTCATTTACACAATTCTCTGTTGGCAGTTGCAAAGTTAACATGAATGTAGCTCATATCTTCGGGGGTGTGTGTGTGGGACTGCCTTGAGCTCTGAGGTGATATTTTGCCATCCAGAGCCACACAGGCTATACTCGGGTTTATTTGGAGTGATGAATTGGCAAGTTGAAGTCTGGTGTATCCCACTCATCTCTCCTCCCATTTCCATTAATACTCATTAAACTAAAGGATTATTAGTCTGTGGACTTTCTTTGAACAAGTTACAGGTGAGACGTCTCTTGCGTTCCTGTGTGTGTATTTCTGGTGAGGATACATAAGCCTTTCTAAGCCTGCATGGGGTGAGGTGACCTGCTGTAAGGTTTGTCACCAGCATTTTTACACTTGAGCTTGGGAATGGGGTGGAGGCAGGCAAATGCCTGTGAAAATGAAGTGCTTCCTGACACCTGCAATCAGCTCTCAAGCTACTTGGGATGTCATTTGAGTCCATTTCCAAGTTTGCCACACACAACAAAAAGCATTGTCCTGTTAGTCTTATCTGGAGGAAGTGGGGGCTGGGGTCAGAGGTGTGGGGAGGAGGGAGAATGGGAGGTGGGGACAGCATTTCTGAGCCCTTGGTGCCGTACTTGTGCTGATATGATACGTGTATCTCAGGAAATTCTCATTGTTCTTTTTCCCTTTTTATAGGGAAGCAAATGGAATTTCAGAGAGATGGAACATCCCAACGTTAAAGCCATCATCCTTAGGAAGACGAGTGGTCCTCAAAGAAGGGTGTGTATACTCATTTTAACTATTTTTCAATTGCAGTTTACATTCAGTGTCATTTTGTATTAGCTTTAGGTGTACAGCAGAGTGGTTAGGTAGCCATCTACTTTACAAAGTGAGCTCTGTGGAAGTTCCCTGAGAAGCCAGCCGCTTTTCTCCCTGTGCCTTTGTTTTTCTGATGCTTCCTCCTCGCCTTTCTTTTTGTGCCTTTCAAACTCGGCACATCTAGCAAGCCTGAGACGGACTTCTGTGATAGGGTTGATCCTCTTTGTCGCATTGTTTGCTTATACCGCCTTTCCATGTAAGATTGGAAGTGGCTTTCCAAAACACAGTAAAAAGGGAGAATACACGTGAACCAGGGCCTGGGGAAAACGGGAAATTAGAACCCAGATATGTAGGCCATATACATGGTTGCTAACGTTGAGCTGTGTATTCCCCACCCCACCCCCCATTGTTGGCCTCAGCAATACTCAAATGTAGCACTTGGGAAAATGGATGTTTTAGAAAGTGAAAGTCCTCTGTTCCCTCCTTCCCCACGGGACCCCTATTAACAGTTTGATGTATATCTTGATAGTCTTTTTTTTCTCTGCCGTTGTTGTTGAGTCAATTATGTGTTCAGATGCAAGAAACAGAACCTGAAGAATAGTGACTTAAATCATAAGGACGTTTATTGCTTAAGAAGTCTAGAGGTAGCTGACTGGCTTCACATCCATTTGGTGGCTCAACAACGCACCACCTCTGGTCTGTGTGTCTGCGGTTCTCTTTGCCGGTGTCTCATGGCTACAAATGGCTGCTGTACCTCCAGTCCCACGTCCTCACACATCACGAGAGCTTTCCTCATGGAAGGAAGGGGATGGGGGAAAACAGCTTCTTTCCTGGCAGGGATTTTCCTCTTTTATTTTTTTTTAAAGAATATTGCATTTTCTTTTAAATGTTTTTATTGATTTCAGAGAGGAGAAGGGAGAGGGAAAGAGAGATAGAAACATCCATGAGAGAGACATGGGTTGGCTGCCTCTTGCACGACCCCTACTGGGGATCAAGCCCCAAACCAGGGAATGTGCCCTAACCGGGAATCAAACCGGTGACCTTTTGGTTCATGGGTTGATGCTCAACCACCGAGCCACCCCTGCCAAGCAAGGCTTTTCCTTTTGATCAGAGGAGAAAGTCTGTCCTAGAGGTCACCCTGCAAACTTTCCCTCATGTTTCTTTGGCAAAAAGAACCAATTTTTCATAAAACCAATTTACTCTTCATCCCAGGGGCCTGCTGGCCCTGAGCCCATAGCTATCTGGCTGTTGCTCGAAAAAACTCTGGGCATTCTGTTTGCAAGGAGGAAGGGGGGGTGGGGTGGGGATGGCTTTGGGGAAAAACCAGCTGTGCTTACCACAGGTGCATGCGCGCATTTAAAAAAAATTATTTTGGTCTTATTTTTTAAACAGCACTGGGTTGAAATTGTATTATTCTCCAACTCAGTATTTTCACTTAATTGCACCTATCCAGCAGATAGGGCAGTACATATGGATTTATCTCATTCTTTGTTACTATTGCATAGTATGTGGTGGTTTCCTGTCTTTTACTATTATAGAGGATGTGTCCATTAATTTTCTTATACAGGTCTCTTTGTACACATGTGTATTCTCCAGGGGAGATATCTGGAAGTAGAATTGCTGGATAAACACACTGAAAAATTTGATTAAAATACTTGGATAAAAATCGTTCTCCAAAGAGGCCATGCCAGCTAAGCAGTGATAAAATGTCACCGATAGATACCACTATTTATAACCAACTAGAGGCCCGATGCAAGAAATTCGTGCACTCAGGGGGGTTCCCTTAGCCCAGCCTGCATCCTCTTACAGTCCGAGAGCCCTCGGGGGATGTCCACCTGATGGCTTAGGCCCATGCCCCATGGGGAGCAGGCCTAAGCCATTAGTCGGACATCCTTAACGCTGCCACTGAGGCAAGAGAGGCTCCTGCCACCGCCGCTGCGCTAGCTAGCCATGAGCCTGGCCTCTGGCTGAGCAGTGCTCCCCCTGTAGTGCACTGACCACCAGAGGGCAGCTCCTGCGTTGAGCGTCTGCCCTCTAGTAGTCAGTGCACATCACAGCGACCGGTTGTTCTGCTGTTCAGTCAATTTGCATATTAGCCTTTTATTATATAGGGTGAGTGAAAAATGATAGCTATTACTTTTTAGTTGGTTGTACTCTGAGTTTTATTCCTTCCATTGAAAAAAGGACAACAAAAGTTATATGATTGACGTTTTCCATAAGAGAAGTTAATACTCAAAGGGCTGGGGCAACTAGGGAGGAAAGTGCCTGGTGAATGCCAGGAGTTGTTAACCAAATATGTTATTGTGGAGAAAATGCAATCGTGGGACTGCTGATATTTTGCAGAAAATACATTTTATTTAAAATCTCTAACGGTGTTTTTTTTTTAGGGTAACTTTCAATCAGTAGGGGCCGCTCTGAAGTGCAGGTGGATGGCAGAGGGCACTAGAGGAATGTGAATGTAGTCGGCCCTGGCCATGGCTAGCCTAGGTCAGTGGGGAGGGCAGGGGGAGGGGGACTGGCTTACCAGCCCAGACTAGTCTAGAACAATGGCTCCAGTCCCAGCATCAGCTTCTAACTGGTCTTCCTGAACCCGTGCCTTCCTGCTGGGAGCAGTCCTCCATCCTGGAGTCATATACACATTACTAGAGGCCCGGTGCATGAAAATTCATGCACTGGAGGGGGGGCTCCCTCAGCCTGGCCTGCCCCCTCTCAGTCCAGGAGCCCTCAGGGGCGGGAGGTGACCTGGGAATCAGGTGAAGGTGATGCCCCATCACACTTCTGCTTGCGCCACTGCCAGCAGCGCAAGCCTTGGCCAGCTCTGGTTACCTGAGCCTTGGGCGGCCCTGGGTGGCTGGGGGAGAGAGGGGACTGGGGGACTTCAGAGGCAGTCGCATGGAGTGGCTGGGCCCACCTGCTGCCCCCGCGGTGCTGAGGGGACTGGGCGCCGCCATCTTGTGGCTGTGGGTGCCGCCATCTTTGAGGGAGTGGCAGCAATTAGCATATTCCCTCCTTATTGGCTGTGGGTGCCGCCATCTTTGAGGGTGGGGCAGTAAATTAGCATATCCCCTCCTTATTGGCTGTTGGTGCCACCATATATGCGATGGTGTGAGGGTCAATTAGCATATTCCCTCTTTATTAGATAGGATGTGCACCTAACCCCGCCCCCCCACCCCCCAAGGGGTAAGCGAGCTGATCAGTCCTAGTTAGCATTGGACTTGCCCAAGAAGATGGGACAAGTTCAACCTTGGAGGATGTAGCACGGTCATAGCGAGATTCCTATAGAGAAGGTGCAGGACGGAAAAGAGGGGCGAGAGCCTGGAAGGAATATCCCCATAAGGTCAGAGTTTGGTTCCAGAACGGAAACATGAGAGATTTTCAAAGGCAAGGTTGTGGTGTGGTTAGAGAGGAATCACAGTGTGAAGGCGGGGAGTTGGGAGTTAGATCTGAAGGCAGGCGGGCAATGCCCAAGCCTTTGGAGCCATGGGGAGGCCAAGGGGGTGTCAGGAAGAGTAGCCTGTGGCCGGGGCAGGGTGGGGTTGGCCAGGGAGAATGGAGAACAGCCTGGTCCAGGAGAGGGGGAATGGCCTAGGCAGGGCAGTCATGGGGGCAGAGGGGAGGGGCCGTTTAAGGAGAGTGGGCCGGGCGAGTGACATGTTGAATGCTGGAGAAAGAGGGAGAAGCCCTGAGACACAGGCCCCGAAACCTTCTCCCCTACAGCCACCGAGCTGGGCTTTAAAGGGTGCCAATCCCGAGACCCAGAATGGACTTGCTGTTCTCCCAAGTCCCACGGTGCACAAGGTGGGCTGTGCTTGCCCTCCTTCCAGTGCACCGAGGGGCCTCCTGCTCTCCCCAGCACCGCCTCCTCCTCTAAGTGAGTTGTGTTGGCATCTGTCTCAGACCTGGGCCCTCCCCAAGGGAAGGCGGCAGGGTCTGTCTGGGGAGAGAGGGCTCCTGTGCCTGTGCCATGCTGTCAGGCAGTCACTTGACATCTCAGGACAAAGAGTTGTGTGTCCAGATCTAACCCTGACTTGCCATGTATCCTCAGGCCTGTCCATGTCCCTCTCCAGCCCTCCGTCTCCTCATCTGTAACTGGGGCTGGCAACACCTTACAGGGAGGTGACCTCACAACACCCCCTCCAGCTAGAGCAGCTGTGCCTTCTGGATAGCATCAGCCCCTGAACCCTCCAGGGGTGGGGGCGGGGGGCTCAGGGAGGGAGGATGTCCTGCACCCAAATGTGGACGCAGCCCTGGGCCCCACTTGCTGCTGCACGGTGCCGGAATTCCCCCACCACCAACCTGGAAATAGAGAAGCTACATCACAGCTTGAGTCAGTGCCACCCCCAGGACAAAGACAGTCAGCAGAGAGGAGTCAATCATTTATTGCAGGATGGGGGGGGGGGGAGGGAGATTTTTTTTTCTGCCAAGGGCCATTTGGATATTTGTAACATCATTTTCGGGCCATATAAGATTATCAACAAATTAGCTTGCTATATTTGGTCAAACATTTAATTAATTCACCCCTAATGCTTTGACAGGGCCAGACCCAATGATTTCAGGGGCCTTATAGGCCCACAGGCCGGATGTTCCCCACCTCTGATTTATTGACTCTTATTGACAAGAAGTCAGTTCCCTTGGCACCAGGTTCAACATGTCTCCCCTGCTCCCCCACCCTCCAGTCGCTGGCCCTAGACCCTCAGTGCGGATCACGTTTGCAACCTGAAATCCCTGTGGGGTCTGAGAGGCACAGGGAGGCAGAAAGGATCCTGTAAATATGTGAAGTGCGACAGCCCACCAGACCCTCTGTGGCCCAGCAGTGTCGGCCCAGAACAGGTGGAGGGTGGAGGGGTGTGGGTGTGGGTGGGGGCAGGTGAAGCCACGAGGCCTCTGGAGTCCAGGGTAGAAAGGAACTGTATCACATTTCCGTCGGCAAGCAGGGTTTTATCTTCCGTAAGTTAGCGGTAACCCATTTGTCTGTCTTCAAGGCACAGCTCTTCTTGCCTCCTTTCATCTTGAATCTGTGGGCAGAGAACGAAAAGGACACCGAGTCACCAGCCAGGCACCGCACACGAGTCCCGTTGCCCCTCCTTACTGCTGGGTGCCCCTATGCTGCTGTCTCTGTAATGTGCAGTCACAGCATCAGACCCCTGGCGGGCTTACCAGGGGCGCACCCACGCTTCAGGGGAGCTTATTAAATGGCCTTTCCTGCACCTCTTTCCCTGAGATTTTCTCCGGTGCGTCATTGTGGAGCTGAAGGCTGTCAACATCCTGAGGATTAGCTAGCATGGAAAATTCCCCTCCTGGGAATCTTGGAGGGCTTCTCTGCTTCATCTTTCCCCGTGTCTATGTACATTAGGGACGTTCAGTCATTCTAAGGGTGTGTGTGTGTGTGTGTGTGTGTGTGTGTGTGTGTGTGTGTTTCTGATCTGGCCACCTCCTAAGCTTGGCCATGGTCCTAACAGTAGGCCAGTTCTGCCTCATATTATCTGGGTGATCTCAGACAACTCTCTCTACCTCCCTGAACCTCAGTTTTCATGATAATGAAAATAATGTGACCCCAAGATGATTAACCAAGACAATATACATGAAATTGCATTCTAGATACTGAGCGACGAGGTGATAACAACCCTGGATGCAGCTATGGTGTGTACTCCACCTCACAGGTAGGAGTGCAAAGGAGCACCTGGAGAATGCAGGGCAGAGTCACCTGCCCAAGGTCCCCTAAGACTAGAGGTTGGCAAATCGGAAGTCAGGAACTAACCGTGACCCCCTCACTCTTCTTACTGTGAGTAATACCGGGAGCGTGTAAGCAGTTCCTTCCTCTGGGCATAACCTACTGTGTTAGGATAGAATACTTGGCTCCTCAGCTCCAAGAAACCAGTCACTGCAGGAACACACCGGTGCAGGCGAGGACGCACGGAGCACCCTCTGGCGCCCACACTCAGCCCTGCACCCAGGTTTTAAAGGCCTCGTTCCCAGGGTTTAGAAACGTTAACCTGGTGGGACATCGCCATCTAGCGTCCGCTATTCTAATTCCAGTAGCGGTTTCTGTTCGCTGGAGGAGGCAGTCAGGAAGGGAACAGGGAAAGCACTCACATTATACGATCCTGGTGGGAGCAGGAGGAACTGGGGTTTCTGTAACACTGGATCCCCTTCAGGGAAATCGCTTTCCTTACAATTGTGAAGCAACAATTGGAAGACGGCACGTGCACTAGAAGAGAAACGCAAAAATGGTTTACATTTCGTCAACCTGGCTTTCTTTTCTCTCAACAGCAAAAACCACCCTATCCGGTTTAGCTCCGTGGATAGAGCATCAGCCTGCAGACCGAAGGGTCCCTGGTTCAATCCCTGTTAAGGGTGCAACCAATCGATGTATTTCTCTCACATTGATATTTCTGTCTTTCCCTCTCCCTTCCACTCTCTCTAAAAAAAATCCTCGGGTGAGGATTAAAACAACAAACAAACAAAAAACTCTTCCAGGACAGGCTCAGGCTTTGGGAGGGCCCTGGGGCAGCCACCTAGTTCTGTGTTTAGGCAGAGTCAGGACCCTGGGATTCAGATCTTAGCCCCCCACAAACCAGTGGGTGACCTTGAGCAAGATCACTTGGGCCCCAGACCTCCCATCTGTAAAATAAACCACTTCTGACATCCCACCAGTCGTGTGAGGTTCTGCCCCAATATTGGGGTTCAAGGGCTCTGGATCTCATGCTCTGGGGGCCTGGTGAGTCTGGCCCATGCAGGACAACTATGGTCCAAGAACCTGGGGCAGGATTAGACACCATTCAAGGAGCTCAAACTGAGAGAGGGACAAGGGAAGTCAGCTCCCCCGCTGGCTCTCACAATGCCCTGCTCCCCTGTCCTCAGCTCTGTCCTGAGCCCCCACCTGAACCTGCCTGTTTCTAACCCCCCCTCCCACACCCCCCTTCCTCCTGGTCTTACTGTTTACAGAGCCCCTTTCGTGCATTTATCATTCTCTAAACAGCCCTGGATGTTAGACATTCTCAGTCTCGTGTTAATGATGGAGAAACCAGTTTGAGAAGTAAAGTGACTTGCCGAAGGCTAGCGGACTCTTACAGCCCCAGGCCTGACCTCTGCCCTTTATCTGTTACATTGTGGAGGCAAGACCCAGGGCCCCTCTGGACCTCAGGCCTCCAGCTAATAACCTCACAGCCCCCTCCATCTGTCTGCAGGGTCTGGATGAGGCAGGGCCTCCTTTTGCAGGAGCGAGTGGCTCAGCTGTCCGTGGTTGCCCAGACTCCTGGTTCTCCTACGGGCCCTGTGCCCCACCCATTCCTCCTCTTCCAGAAGAACTCTTGCTGGAGCAGGGGAGCCGGAGGCAGGGAGTGTAGGGTGAGCTCTGTCCGCAATCCCAGGGTGCCTGCCCACGTTGCTGCCCTCCCCAAGGTGAAGCTAAGGGACGCCAGCCCCACTCACGGCTCCAGCTGTCCCCATCCTGCAGCCACGTCCCCACCAGCAGCAGGCACACCAGGGACGTGGTGGTGAGCTTCATCGCGGGCTGGCTCGGGTCTCTCTGGAGAGGTCTCACGAGTCTGGTGAAGCAAGTGTTCTCCGTGGCCCATCCTGCAGTGGCCAGGGCTTTTATGGAGCGAAATGGGTCCTCCCAGGTGGGGAAGTCACCAGGAGAAGAGGTGGGTACTCAGGTCCAGTGGCCGTGTTGACCACGCCCCTCCCCACCCCTCTGAGGGATGCAATGCGCAAGTGCCTGGGAACTTCCCCCGTGCAGGAGCAGATAGGGATCTTGAAAAAGTGAGTAGGAGCTGCCCCCTGAGAAGCTGAGAAGAGTGAGTGAGAGGAAGTGGTCTGCTTGTGGCTTCTCTGATCCCACATCTTTTCATCCAGGGATGCAGCCGCTGTCCCCAGCTAAAGGGCTCTGGACCAGGACTAAGACACATGTATGTTTGGTCCCCAGTTCTGTCAATCAGCAGTTGCGTAAACTCGCCCAAGTCACCTATCCAAGTGCTATGTGCGAATGGTTGCATATGACTCATTGTGGTGCGATGATGAAACAATGTTTGAGCCCTGTCCGTATATGTCCCATTTCAATGATCTCATTCCCCTGATAGCTTTGCTTGTTCCTCTGAGATGCACACCTGACTTCCAGCTCCTGCCCTTTGACTCACAGATAAACAGTAAAAGGCACCAAGTGTCAGGTCAGTGGTAGATGAAGGCGTCAGAGAGGCCTCCCAGGGAATGTTCTTCAAGCAGTCTCCCACGGAGGGCTGAATGGGAAGGGGCATGCCAACAGAGGAAGGGGCTGTGTATGAACAGTGAGGCAAGATGGAGAACATTCATTCAGAGATGCCAGGTGGAGCTGGAGTAGGGGGTGGGGTGTAAGAAGAGTGACAGGAGTGAGGAAATGGCTGGAAGAGAGCCACTGTGCGTAGTGCTTACAATAAGTAGCATGTAGTAGTTGCTCAAGAAAGAGGAGCTGGACTGAATCTGTGGGTTAAAACTATGAGGCCAGTGTGCACTCTATACTCATCCAGCGTGCACTCTGTACTCATCCAGCGTGCACTCTGTAGTCATCCAGCGTGCACTCTATACTCATCCAGCGTGCACTCTATACTCATTGAGTGTGGGCTGGGCTGATCTGCATGGCCATGCACTCTCTAGCTCACAAAGCAGCAGTAGGTTCCCATCGTCAAGTGCATGAAGCTCAAGCTGCTCACTGGTGATTCGTGGCTCCTCATGGAATGTCTCCTTGGGTTCCTGCATGTCTCAATAGTTGCGATTCCTGAACTTGCCACATGCTTTTCTGTGTCCAGGACTTTGCTTCTGCTGTAACCTCCACCTGCAGGGCCCTCTTCGCTGTCTCCCTCTGTGAACTTTCTGCCCGTTTCCAATGCCTTTGTCTCCTCGAAGACCCTCTGCTATTCCCATCCAGCCTCCTTTGAAGAGCCCCCACCCCCATGCCTGGACCTCCCCCATGAAGGTCTCAGATCTCTGCCACCCCTCTGCTCCGTGCATTCTTCAGATGAACACCTGGGTGGGCGTCCTGGCGTGTCAGAGTTGAATGGGCTTGGAAGACCATACGCCAACAGTGGCTCTGGAAGTGTCCTGGGTGAGCTTTTGAACGATGCCTTGGCCTCGTTTCAGAACCAGAATCAAAACTTAAAGTACCGCCCTGGGCCGGCGTGGCTCAGTGGTTGAGTGTCAACCTATGAAATAGAAAGTCACAGTTCGATTCCTGGTCAGGACACATGTCCAGATTGTGGGCTTAATCTGCAGTGGGGGGCATGCAGGAGGCAGCCGAACGATAATTCTCTCATATTGATGTTTCTATCTCTCTCTTACTCTCTGAAACCAATACAAATATATTAAAAATAACAAACTAAGAAAAACCAACAACTTAAGTACCTATACTTGTAATTCAGGCCCGAGAAGATAAGACTCATGTATCCAGCACATTCTCTTCATATTACAGATGAAAAAAAGGCGTCTCAGAAAGAGGAAGCTGACTTCCCAAGGTCACACTGAAAAGTCATTGCAGAGATGGGACTATGGACACTCAGGCCACCTGGACATCTGACCTCCACATCCATCAGTTCCCATGCACCCCGCCAGCTGCGGCCTGCCGCCCACAAAGTACTTGAGGTCGTAGAAATGACTAGCTGTGATCACACTCCTAGTCTCTTTGTCTTTAAAGATTGTACTTTTTAAAATTTCTTTACTGTCATTTGGCGGGGGGGGGGGGGGGGGGGGGGAGGGGGGGGTTGGGAGAGAAAAGAGACAAAGGTGTGTGACCAGTCTGCTTATGTTGTGACCGTAGGTCTTTTAGACTCACTCGGGACATGGGGAGGACGGACGTGGTCACCCAGGAAATTCTTCCTTTCTCTTGGGGACACAGCCGGCCCACTCGAGAAGGGGACGGGGCTGCCCCTCCAGAAACTCACTTCCCCTCCTCCGTCACTGGGAGCCAGGACTGGAAGGAGAGAACGGAGAGCTTAGTCATGCTTCCCCTTCCGGGCTCCTCAGCACCGGCACCGGAGGACCTGGTGCGCCACACACTGGTCTGCCCAACCCCAGCCTGGCCTCTTCCTCTCTAGCCCCGGCGGAAAGGTGAGGGCCAGATAGTAAGTAAATCAATGAAACGCGTGGACTTGAATGAGGTGGGCCAGAATGGCCTAGGATGGATCAGAGGCAACCCTGAGCCAGTTGTTTCCATGAACAACCCTTTACTTAGACATTTGAGAACCAGGAAGTGCCCATAGAAAGGTTTTCTTAGTAGTCATCTTTTATAAAATAGGTTCCCACCTCTGGACCAGGCCCCAGCTGCCTCCTGCAAATACAAGCCCAGCTCCCAGTCAGGCCCCCCAGCATGCAAACGCCTTGGGATTCAAAACCCTCTCTCACATTTTCCAGGGCCTCTTGCACTCCACTGGGGTTCCTTTGCCCCCTATTTTCTCTCTCACATTCAGCACTTTTGTTCTTTGGAGGAGGCCTCTCTTGTCTGGCTCTCAGCGACACCGTGAAGGGGGAATTAAGCCTCTTTTGTAGCAACAGCAAACCTTCAGGTGCCCAGAGAAAGTCACAGCGTGACAGTCATCAGCTCTTCATTGTGTGGACACAGCCTCTGAGCTAAGCTGACAACAACTCGGCCCCCTGTGCCCGAGAGGAAGGACAAATGTCCCCGGCCTACGCAGTCCTACACAATGCAGCCACACATGGGGACTTCACTCTCCCTTCTGCCTGAGATGCTCCTTCCAGCCTCATCGGGCTGACTAGCTGTAGGCTAGCCCACCTGGGCGTCCCCTCCCCTCTCTACCCCGTGAATTGGACTGGCTCCTTTGGCCGTTGTATTGCCTGATGGGCCACATCCCTCGCTTGCCTGCAGGCCTGTATGAGTGGCTCAACATGGAGCCAAGGCACGAGGCTGTGGGCCAGGCTTCACAAGATCCTGGTTACCAAGCTCAGGCCTTGGGACTGGACTCTCTTGGCAGGTCTTTTTTTTGCCCTCTCTTGGCAGCAGAAGGCCATTTTTAGAGAGAGAAAGAGAGAGGGAGAGGGAGAGGGACAGGGAAAGGGATAAGGGAGAGGGAGAGGGACAGGGAGAGGAAGAGGGAGAGGGAGAGAGAGAGGGAGAAAGGGGAGAGGGAGAGGGAGAGAGAGGAGAGAGAGAAACATAGAAACATCAGTGATGAAAGAGAATATTTGATCAGTTGCTTCCTGCACACCCCCTACTGGGATCGAGCCTGCAACCTAGGCATGTGCCCTGACCAGGAATCAAACCATGACCTCCTGGTTCATAGGTTGATACTCAACCTCTGAGCCACACAGCCAGACCCCATTTCCCACGGAGCAGGAAGAGCCCCTAGGAAGAATTGGGGTGGGCCATCTCACTTGAGAGATGAGGAGCAGGAGACCCAGAAAGGAAAAGTGAGCTGCCACATGGGGCCCCAGCAACGACACCCGGAAGATAAGTCCCAGGCTGGGCTCTGCCTCTGTGATTTCCTGGCTTCGTGCTCAGGTCCGGAGAGCTGGGCTGAAGCCCGAAGGAGAAGGTGGGCATGCCCGGGCCCTGAGGATGCCGGAAAGCCCTGGAGGATTCCCGCAGCCCATCTGGAGGTCAGGGCACGGTGCCAACTTTGCAGGAAATGGTGGGAAAAGCACCCCAGCCTTTCCACCTTACAGATCAGGGGCAGGAAGTGGCAGCAATCTGACTCTAACATATGCCCACCAAACCCAACGGGCCACCATGATTCAGGCCACGCCCACAGTCTGTTGGGAAAGTCCCCCAAGGAGCCCTTCTCTCTCTGGGGAGGCAGATGGACAGCCTGGGTCCCACCACAACCCACAGCCCATTTCCCAGTACACTCTGTTCCCACAGCCCTGGGTACCCAGGCTGGCCTGGGCAAGGGTGCCCTTCTCTCAGTGTCCCTCAGGCTGGGTTCCCAGGCTCAGCTCAGAGTTGGCCTACACCGAGAGATGCCACCATCACCATACGTGTCCTGGGCTGCGGAGTGAGCTGATCAGGCCACAGAGAGTGCTCTGAGCTTACACAGCTCACCCCTCAGAACTGGAGCTGGGCTCACCCCTCAGAACTGGGGCCAGGCCTCGGACATGCTGACATTCGGGTCCCCTGGCCATCACCTCTATCCTCTGGTGCAGGGGTGGGGAATGTCAGTCCGCTGGCCTTATAAGGCCCGAAAAATCATTTGGTCTGACAAGGCATTAAAGGGCGAATTAATTAAATGCTTGACCGAATAGAGCAGGCTAATTTTTAAGTTGATAATTTTGTATGGCCTGCAACTGATGTTATAAATATCCAAATGTCCCTTGGCAGAAGAAAGGTTCCCACCCCTGCTAGTGGGGCAAGCACTGGACTTGGGGTCCAGGCACCTGCATTTTATTTTATTTTTTATTTTATTTTATTTTTTGTACAAACTCTTAGTCTTTTTTTTTTTTTAATATATTTTATTGATTTTTTTTTTTTTTTTACAGAGAGGAAGAGAGAGGGATAGAGAGTTAGAAACATTGATCAGCTGCCTCTTGCACACCCCCTACTGGGGATATGCCCGCAACCAAGGTACATGCCCTTGACCGGAATCGAACCTGGGACCCTTGAGTCCGCAGGCCGACGCTCTATCCACTGAGCCAAACCGGTTTCGGTGGGCACCTGCATTTTAATCCACAGTGACACTTACTAGCACCTGGCCAACACCAATCACCTTCCTGAACCTCTGAGTCATTGTCTCTGAATCTCAGGATAGTTGGGAAATAACATGGAAGTATGTGTGAAGGAGTCGAGCATATGCCTGGCTCCTTGTTCATGGTTTCTGAGAGGTCTGTGTTTCCTCCTGCCCTCTTGGTATATCGGAGGCCGCTTTTCAGCTGCTCATAAGAGGTGATCTAAACTGGCCAGGTCATGTTGCTCAACTGTGGCTAAAAGACTGCTCGTCCCTTGCTGAAGCAGGTCCAGGCCAGGTGAACAGGGGATGGACCAGGCCACCTAAGAAACGAGCTTTCTCCACAGGACTGCCCACGGAGCCTTTCTTTCTGGCCTCCACATCTGTATGTCCGGGGGCAAACCTTGTCAACGTCTTCCTCCCCGTAAGTAAGTACACAGGTAAATGCAGTCTGGCTTTCCTAATTCAGGTACATCGATGGAAAGGCAAGTTGAATTGAAGACTGTTATTAAATAAACGTGGTTTTCTTACTTTCAACCGTAGATAATTCTTTCTAACAGTGTTATTGGGCTGGAGGTACTTCGAAGATAGGCTTTCATGGAGACTTTATTGGGATTGTAATTCGCAGAGCAATTGTGATCATTTCAAAGTCGTTGGAAGCAGATTAAACCCACGGAAGAGAATCAACTGCTCCAAAACACAATAGCAGTCTCCATGTACACGCCAGCAATTGCTGTGCCAATTAGAAACGCGCGGACTCAAACAGCTGCTGTAAATCTGAATCCTGATGCAGTATCGGACATCCCTCCCAGCAAAAAACTACTCATTCACTAAGTAAATAGATATTTAAAGGATGCCTACTATGGGCCAGGCACTCTCCCATGTGTTGGGAACCACAATACACAAGGCACTTGCCCTGTAGAGCTAACACCCTGGGAGAGAGACACAGTTTTCAAGCTAATTATATAAACAACTAGAGGCCCGGTGCATGAAATTCGTGCACGGGGGGTGTGTGTCCCTCAGCCCAGCCTGCACCCTCTCCAATCTGGGACATCCCTCTCACAATCCAGGACTGCTGGTTCCCAACTGCTCGCCTGCCTGCCTTCCTGATTGCCCCTGACAGCTTCTGCCTGCCAACCTGATCACCCCCTAACCACTCCCATGCCAGCCTGATTGATGTCTAACTGCTCCCCTGCCAGCCTGTTTGCTCCCAACTTCCCTCCTCTGCCGGCCTGGTCACCTCTAACTGCCCTCCCCTGCAGGGTTGATTGCCTCCAACTGCCCTCCCTTGCAGGCCTGGTGCCTCCCAACTGCCCTCCCCTGCTGGCCATCTTGTGGTGGCCATCTTGTGTCCACACTGGGGCAGGATCTTTGACCACATGGGGGCAGCCATATTGTGTGTTGGAGTGATAGTCAATCTGCATATTACTCTTTTATTAGATAGGATAGAGGCCTGGTGCATGGGTGGGGGCCAGCTGGTTTGCCCTGAAGGCTGTCCCGGATCAGGGTGGGGGTTCCCTTGGGGCGTGGGGCGGCCTGAGTGAAGGGCCTGTGGTGGTTTGCAGGCCGGCCACGCCCCCTGGCGACCCAAGCGGAGGCCCTGGTATCTGGAATTTATTTACCTTCTACAATTGAAACTTTGTAGCCTGGAGTGGAGGCTTAGGCCAGCAAGGGCAGGCGGAAAGCTTGGCTTCCTCCATTGCCTGGGAAACCCAAGCCTCCCTCCTGCTCTCTGTGGCTGTAGCCATCTTGGTTGGGTTTATTTGCATACTCGCTCTGATTGGCTGGTGGGCGTGGCTGGTGGGCATGGCTTGTGGGTGTAGTGGAGTGATGGTTGATTTGCATATTACTCTTTTATTAGGTAGGATATCATTTCAAATAGGATAAGTCAATGAAGAGATAAAACAAAGGGTCTGGCTAGTTGGCACCTGCGCTGAGACCTGAATGACAGGATGGAATACGCCCGGCAGAGAGAATGGTGAGTGCAAAAGCTAACTCAGTCTACACCGCCCTCTGAATAAGACCCAAGGCCTAGATTTCAGTGAAAATGGTTTACTGGAAAGGGGGAGCAAAAGCAAGATGGGGGAGGACTTAAGAAAGGATATGTCAATAAAAGATAATCGAGTCAGCTCCAGTGTAGGTGACTGAAATGGCATCGCCCAGTGACACTGGGAAACAGTCAGAGCCCAGCCCTGAGTTATCCCACTGGGAAGCACAGGAACGGGGGTATTTATACTCCAAAGCTCATCAGTCCTTGGTGAGGGCTCTCCCCAGCACCTCTGCCCACTGCTCATGGCAGGGCGTCTGCCATGGCTGAAGCCAGTTGATGGAAGGCCTGGCTGAGGGACGTGAGCTGGGTACTGGCAGCATCTGCTACATTCCAGAAGGGAAGTCAGTGAGAATGGCATATAAAACCTGTGGGGGCATGCGTGTAGGACATGACGTCTGTGAGGCAGGCAGGGACCAGCTCATGTGAAGCCTGGCAGGCCATGATGAGCTTAAATTTTAATCTAAGGGAATTGGGAAGACAGCTGAGAAACAGCAACAGAGAATGGAGGCATCCATAGCAGAAGGGCAGGCGGGAAAGAGGGTGGCTTCTGCCAGCACGGGGTGTGCCAAGGGTGTGCCAAGAGAATGGACCTGTGTTGTGACAGGACTGACATGGGTTAGGTGTTGGGGAGAGAAGAGGAAGTGTGACGTTGTGGTTGGCCTATGTCAGCATTGAGACAAGAGCAGCTGGATCGAGCCACTCAAGAACTGTGTAACTTGGGTCTGATCTGGGCCTCATTTTTCTCTATTTGGGGAGAAAGGGAGTAGAACTAACCAACTTCTAAGAATTCGTAACTCTCATAGTCTATGACTTTTTAAAAAAAGCAATCAAAACAATCTGTTTTTAAAAGTTCCAGTTCTTTTTAATAATGCCATAAACGCATGTGACCCATCACTCAAAACAAAAGCTAGCGCCTGGACAATAACCTACTTCTAATGTAGTTTCCCTCCACACCATTCTCCCTGACTCCTCCAACCCAACGTAACCAACACCCTGAATTCATGTATTTCTAAAATGTATGTATCTTTACTTTATTAAAAGGGCACCGTGCTCTTTATAACTGTGGGGACTTGCTGTTTTACCCAATAGTATTTTGTTAATATGCATCCATATCACTGAGTGTCACTGCAATTCATTGTTTTAACTGCTGAGTGATATTCCATCGATTAAGTATACTACTAGTTTATTCATCTGCTCCCTCTTGGTGGCATTTGAGTTTTTCTCCAGATTTCTGTCATCGTAAACAGTGCAGCTATGACCATTTTTGTATAAGCAAGACTTCTGTTAGGTATAAATAAACCTGTGAAATTTCTGGTTTAAGAAATTCACTGTTAGCCGAAACCGGTTTGGCTCAGTGGATAGAGCGTCGGCCTGCGGACTGAAAGGTCCCGGGTTCGATTTCGGTCAAGGGCATGTACCTTGGTTGCGGGCACATCCCCAGTAGGGGGTGTGCAAGAGGCAGCTGGTCGATGTTTCTCTCTCATCGATGTTTCTAACTTTCTATCCCTCTCTCTTCCTCACTGTAATAAATCAATAAAATATATTAAAAAAGAAGAAGAAAATTATTAAAAAAAAAAAAGAAATTCACTGTTATGAGATAGTTCCATTCATTTTCCAAAGTAGCTACATAAAAATACCAGCAATGCCTACAAGACCCTGTCGATCCACAGTCCCTCCAACACTTGGTATTGTCCGAGTTTCCTTTTGATTTCTAACCAGATTATTTTGAATTAAGGTATCTTCCTCGTCTGGATTTGGGTTTCCCTGACCCCTAATGAGGTTAAACATTTCTTTACTGGTCTACCAGCCACAAGGACCTCTACTTCTCCAAAATATCCGTTCCTGTTTTTTGTAATTTTTCTTCCATGTATTTTTGTTTTTCTTATCGACATCATTAGCCTGCTCCCTGCCTGTAGATGCTGGGGCTCAAGATCACATTATGTCCTGAAAAGTCAGCCTTATTTATTTATTTATTTATTATTTATTTATTTATTATTTATTTATTTATTTATTTTAAGTCAGCCTTATTTAATCTAGACTGGAGCACTTTGGGCAATACACTCTCTCAACAACTTTTTTGAAGTGTCAGTAGCTAAACTCACAGTTTGCTTTGAGACATGGCCCCTGCCCTCTCTCTCCATGTAATTTTAAGTACTTTGGCACTGCTAGGCTTTATGACATCCAGTTGCCTTTCCATGAGTTGTTTTGTCCAGCAAACAGGATTCCCTGGGACTGTCTTAATCTCCTCAGAGATCTTAACAAAGGGAGCAATGGCCATGCCCTTGATTTGGTCTTGACCTTAAGGCTGAGTGTTCATAGCCATGCCTTACGTTTTGAGCTTTGCCCTTAAAGCTATGCCCTATTTTGAGACTATTTTACAGTCCATAGAGGTTGAAAATGAGAGATGATTGTTCCTTTCAACATAGTAAACTCCAGGATTTCTAGATTTTCTATGTTCCCTTCCAGTTTCTATGCTTGCAAAGGAGCCAGTTTTTATCTGCCGTCATCACTTTTTCGTACCTTATGAAATGTAGTTAGTAACAACTAACTCACACTACCAATATTCTGTTTCAAAACTTCTTCTCCCAAAGCCATAAATTCAGTAGGTATATTTTCTGCCTTTTAATGATCACATGACTGTTTTACTAATCGTTTCACGACTGTGTAGCACAGGCTGCCATTTCTTCCAGCCCCTATGATAACTTCTTTGCTGTCTGCCACTTAGCCCCAAAGCCAAAACCACACATTTTATTCTTTGGTTAGCACAGTGCCCCCACTTCAAGGTACTAGTTTCCATATTGGTCAGCTCTTGCTGCAATAACAAGCACACCCAAAATATCAGTGGCACATGAAAGAAACATTTCTTTTTTGCTCTCAAGCCTGCAAGTCAACTGCATTTCTGCCTCAAGCTGTGAGTCAAGTCCTGGCACCATGTCTTCCCCCTCCCCGGCCCAGACTAACAGAATGGCTCTCATTAGGAGACATGTCATCCTTCAGGCCGAGGGTCCAGGAGGAAGAGGATTGGCAGACCCTTGCAGTGCTTTTAATACTTCTGCTGGGCACATGTCACATCTGCTCACATTCTATTGGCTCAAGAAAGTTACATGGCCATGCCCAAAGCCAATGATGTAGAGAAATATATTCTGAATCATCTCTCTCTATATAAAAGCCTAATATGCAAATTGTCCCTGTGGGAGTTTGACTGAGAGACCAATCACTTGCTATGATGTGCACTGACCACCAGGGGGCGGCGCGGAATGAAGGAAGGCCCTGGCTGGCAGCCAGAAGGCCCTGAATGGCCCTGATTGTTGGCCAGGCCTAGGGACCCTACCCGTGCATGAATTTTGTGCATCAGGCCTTTAGTTTTAAATAAGACTATAGGCCCAGCTGGTGTGACTCACTGGTTGAGCATCAACCCAGGAACCAAGAGGTCACCAGTTCAATTTCAAGTCAGGGCATATGCCCAGGGTTTGCAGGCTCCATCCCCAGTAGGGGGTGTGCAGGAGGCAGCCAATCAATGATTCTCTCTCATCATTGATGTTTCTATCATTCTCTTCTCCTTTTCTCTCTGAAATCAATATAAGAATATTTTAAGAAAAGACTATAGTCTCCCACAGAAGAAGCTCTTGATATATTCTTATACTAATCCTTTGTTAGTATGTGCGTGTAATATATTCTCCAATTCGTGGCTTATTTTTAAGTTGTTTTTTTTAAGAAAGAAAACTCATAAATTTAATACAGAAAAAATTTTATTAGTCTTTTATAGGCAATGTTTCTGTGTCTTATTAAATATTTCTATTAAGATTTTTTATTAAGTTTTTTTTAAAGCTTATTTTTAACCTTTCACCACCATCTGGAGTTATTTTTGTATATGGTGTAATGTAAGGATCCAATGAAATCTTTTCTGCCATATGGATTGCCATTTTCACAGGCCTAATTTTTGAAGTCTCATCTCTCCCCATTGACATGACAGGTAATTACATACTCTGGCTTCATCCATGTGTGGTTCTGTTTCTGGGCTTTCTTGTTTCTGGGCTTTTCCATTGTCTCATTGGCACAGAACTCAGAACAAGTCAGGGTATCTGGTCAAGTAAGTCCCCTCTCTGTTTTTTTGCTTGTTTATTGCTTGTTTTTCAACTGTAAGTGTTGCAAAGGCCTCATCAAACACTTGGCATTTCCTCTCATTCTCCTGTATGCTCTCAGCACCCAGCTCACCCAGGCAGGGCAGGGGATGGATGACAAGCCTGAGGCCACACAGCCTGGCTCCTCTGCAGAGTCACCAGCAAGTGCATGCTGTCACTTTGCTGAGGATTCCTGGTGACAGCAAAAACCATGCAGGCAGGCTATATCTGAGTCAGCTCATTCTCACCGAAAACAAAACCCCAAAACAACAACCCCCAAAAACAAATAAAAATAAGCAAGCCTGACACCTGGAGATGGTTCATATTGAAAGAATTCAGGCAGTTGGTCTCCACTATAGAGGAGTGTGCATGTGCTGGTATACACATCAGAGCCAGCTTTACTAGTATGTGGATTGATGCTTTATACCCATTCTATTCTTAGTCCTTGAAAGAGGAGGCAGTCTGACTAGTCTCTCTTAGAGTCAGTGAAACAAAGGGTTAAATGAGTTGCCAAGTCACTCAAGTTCTCCATCCCTTAGACAGTGGGAGTAAGAAAAGCAGTTCACTGGCAAGGGTTTTGAACACTTAAATGTCCCTATCCTGGTTGTTGGGCCAGCACATACCTGGGAACTTGGGCCCGAATTGAGTTTTAGTAACCTCTGCATTCATTAACAACCCAACCCCCATACCCAGATGAGTATGGTCCCTTAACCCTTTACTTGGGTGATTCTGGTGCTCCCCACCCTTGACAGGCTCCTCCTCCCCTTTACCGAGGACCCTCTCTGACCCCATGCGCTGTTGTCAAGGGGTCCAGCCCAGACCTCGGCGGGGGGTGGGGAGGGAAGGGGGGAGATGGTGAAACTGGACAACCAATGGGTCCGGGTTGCCTGTCACTATTTGAGCCAATTAAGCAGGGACAGGGTTGAATCACATATGAGCATTTATTCCAATACTGCTGGCAGTGTGGGAGAGCAGCAAGTCACCCACAAAAATCTGCTCTGCAGACCCCCATAAGCCAGCTGCTTATATTGGGTAGGACCAAGATTTCAAGGGGAAGGAGGGATTATAGGTTTGGGGAAGTAGGCAATGCGAGCTGGGGTGGGACTCCATTGTTTGGGCGATGAGTTTGTTAATCTTCCCATGATAATAGACAATTCTTGAATAAGACTGGACCACACTCCAAGTTGGATTACCAGGTCCAAGGTAGACTCCCAGGTCCCGGGGACGTACAAATCCCAGCCAGGTTAGAAGGTCCTTTCTTTAACCAACACAAGGCAATCATGGTTAACAGAGCATGATTAATATTTCCCATAACCATAGCTAGTCCCCATTATTCTATTTTTCCCCCTAACACTGGGAAGCCCTCCCCAAGCCACCCGACTGTGGGCACTGAGCCCTGGGTTCTGAGAACCCCTTTGGCCCCTGCAGAGTCACACTTCCTCCCTCCCACATGCAGATGGTCTCTGGAAAATCCCAGGGCACCTTTCGTGCTCAAAGTGGGTGCTCACAAACCAAATTTCCCCCCAAAAGTTGAATGAGTGAGGCGGCATTCAAATTCTCCCAGCTGTAAGGACTCTTGTCTGTCCTTCCCTCTACTTCCTGACCAAATAACCCACGGAAGACTGTGTTTAAAAGCCTGGGAACTGGAGTCAGTCAGACATAGGTTATCTGACTGGGAGCGAATTCCGTAACCTCCCTGAGCCTCTAAGAGGAAACAGTTACTAACTAATCATGACCACACAGTGGTGTTGTGAGAGTCCAGTAAGATAATGCATGAAAAGTGCTTAGCACAGGTCTTGGCTCAGCGTCGGTGCTCAGAGAAAGTGGAGGCTTGAAATGGAACCTGCCCTCTTTCTGAGGCTCTAAGAAGGGGGGGTGTTGTCTGGTGATCAAAATGGAGCAAGAATCAGATCAACTTGGTGGGGATGGGGACAGGAAGGAGACCAAGAGAAGCCCAATGCTGTGTCAGTGGAAGCTGGGGAGGGGACAGTGACTCAGACAGATGTGCCCACTCAAAAAATCTGCCAAATATTAACCACAGGAAGCAGATAGGGATTTAGGCAGAAGGACCTTCCCATAGTGGAAACACTTGGCAGTGTTCTAGGGAGCGGGTGGGTGGCACTAGCTCCTTCAATCCTCACAACACGAGATGCAAGTCTCTGCTAGTCTCTTGGTTTATAGCCAGGAGAACAGAAGACTTTACTGAAGCCTAGAAAAGAAAGAAAGGAACTCCCGTCGATCAAGCCCCTACGCTGTGTCCAGGGCCAGACTATATTAAGCTTTATCTCTGGATGCCTCTCGGGTCTCAACCCAACCCAACCATGAAGCCAGGGTGGGTAGGGAGGAAGGAGATTAAAACTAAGGCTGGAAAGCAGAGATGGAACCTTAGGACCCAGTATCTCCCAAAGCCCCAATGAACAAGATTAAAAAAAAAAAAAAAGGCAATACTTATACCAGACAAAATAGACTTTAATACAAAGGCTATGACAAGAGATAAAGAAGGATCCAGTAATTTAATTCCACTTCTAGTTATTTATCCTAGGAAACCCAAAATACTAAATAAAAAAGACATATGCATCCATATGTTCATTGCAGCATTACTTATAATAGCCATTATTTATGGAAGCAGCCTAAGTGTCCATCAATAGATAAGTGGATAAAGAAGTGGTGCATATATATAATGGATTGTGACTCAGCCATAAAAAAGAATGAAGTCTTGCCATCTGCAACAACATGAATGGACCTAGAGGGTATTATGGCTAAGTGAAATAAGTCAGACAGACAAAGACAAATGTCAGTTGATTTCACTTATATGTGGAATCTAAAAAACAAAATAAACAAACAAGCAGAACAGAAACAGACTCATAGATACAGAGAACATTTTCACAGGGTTGCTGGGTAGGAGAGAGGTTGGGGGGATGGGTGAAGGGATTGAGAAATACGAATTGGCAGTTACAGAATAACCATGGGGATGTAAAGTACAGCTTAGGGAATATAGTCAATAATATTGTAGTAACCGTGTAAGATGTCAGAGGGGTACTAGATTTATCGGGGTGATCACTTCGTAAGCTATATAAATGTCTGATCATGGGGTTGTACACCTGAGACTAATATACTATTGAATGTCAACTGTAACTTACAAATTCTTAAAGGTGAAAAAACAAGAAGGCTGGAAAGAGCAAGCTGTCCGGGACCCAGAAAGGACCTGGCTCAACTCCAGCAGAATGTGCTCTGAGCTCTAACCCCAGGGTCTTCCGTGGTCTGCGTGAGTGGGGACAGCCATCTCTTCTTCCACTCTCCCAAGAAAGTGGCTTCGTAGCTGACCCAAATCAAATGTTTACACTGTGCCAGGCTTGGCCCTAGCTCCTTCAATCCTCACAACACGAGATGCAAGTCTCTGCTAGTCTCTTGGTTTATAGCCAGGAGAACAGAAGACTTTACTGAAGCCTAGAAAAGAAAGAAAGGAACTCCTGTCGATCAAGCCCCTACTCTGTGCCCAGGGCCAGACTATATTAAGCTTTATCTCTGGATGCCTCTCGGGTCTCAACACAACCCAACCATGGAGAAGGTAGCCCTTGCATTGCATGGCTGAGGACCCCGTGGAGAAAGAGACCTCACCAGCTAGACAGTGGCAGAGCAGGGATTCAAACCCAGACCTTCTGCACTCTCCCATCCTTGCTTTCCTTCCAGGCAGGTAGAGCCTGGGCCTGTCAGGACCAGGCTCAAGTTCATACTTCCATGACCTGGGACAAGTGACTCATATCTCTGGGCCTGTTTTCCTGGATGTAGACCCAGGCAGGTAGTAGTACTATTGCCAAGGGTGTTGTGAGGATTGAAGGAGTCAAGCCTGACCCAGTGTCGGCACTTGATTTATGTCAGCTGTGGAGCCACTCAAGAGAGTGGGAGAGAGCATGGCCCCCCACCCCAATGCAGGCTGCAGTCGGGAGTATTGGGCTTGGGGCCTTTAGAGTTACCAGGGTTGTGACCTTCGACAAGTCACTAGACCTCTCTGAACCTCAGTCTTCTCATCTCTAGAGTGAGAATAATACTGACTGTGAGGGTGCAGGTGGGACATCAGTATATGACAGCACCCACCCTGGCTCAGAGTGAGCAGAGCAGAGGAGGCAGGGACTGGAATTCCCCTGTGGTGGACGGTTCTGATCAGCTGTGGGCAGTGTGAGGGAGAGGGGAAGGGATGCAGAGGACAGTTGTGATGCCCAGAAAGATCCAAACTTCCACTGTGAAACCAAAGGTGGGCCTTTCCCCAGCCACTGAGAGAGATTCTGACATGCATGGAGCAAAGATGAACGGAACATTATGGGGTTTGGGTCTTTACCAGACCTTTACCAGGTCTTTCTGTCATCTTTTGCTCAAGGTGGCCACCAAGGAGCTGACTGCCCACAGAGAACTTTTTGCTGTGTAACCCGGGTGGAAGTCACTCACCCACTCTGTTTCTTCTCTTTCTGGTGTCCACACTAAGAGAAAGTGAAGTTCACCAAACCATGGGTGGGAGGGATGAAAAGCCGATATTAACTACTGGAAAGGAAAGATTATAGAAGACCTCAGCAAAGAACCGCCCAGTGGGGCATTCAATGGTGTCTCCCTGGCTTGTGGTTGGGGTAGGAGGACTTCACAAGGTTGGTGTGACTGAGAAGGAGGACCAAGCCACAGAAACCAAAATTAGCAACAAGGTCAGGCAGGGAAACCCTTTGTGGGCACAGCTCTGCCTTTCCACCTAACGGCACTGAGGGAGCTGAGCTGCTGCAGAAAAAGGTGGGTGTGGATGGCTGCTCCTCAGCCCCCTTCTCTCTCCCAGCTCCCACCAGGTCAAAGTGGAACCAGCAGGAGCTGGGGATGGTAGGGGGAGGAAAGATCTGGGATAATATTCCAACGGTGGATCTTTCCAGCTGTGTGGCTAGAGGCAAGACTTAACCTTCCTGAGTCTCCATTTTCTTGTCTCTGAAATGGGATGATGAGACCTACCTCACTGAGTAGTTGGGAGGAGAAAATAGAGCTATAAGATCAGTACCTACTGTCAAAGTGCATGCTATATCATTAATCTTCACCACAACTCTGTCATGCTTTCAGCTCCATTTACAGAGAAGGAAACAGTTTAGTTAAGTGATTTGTCCAAGTCACATAGCTGGTAAACAGCAAGCTGGGTGTGAGACCCCTGATCTATGGGGCTCTATTCATGCTTTAGAGCCTGAGAAATAGTGGTTCATTCTCCCCTTCAAAATCCCTCCCTTGGTTCCTACTTCATCCCCAGTGGCTACCCCACTGCCACTGCTGGGTTTACTCCTTGGCCTTGGCCTGGGACCCAGGATTCCTGGTGCTGACCCCTGCCCCAGAGGCGGCCAAAGAAGAAGTCTAGGACTGTGATCTATTTACTCTTGACCACACCTGCTGCTGGCTAGTGATGCCTCAATCTGGCCCTACTCTCCCATACCAGCGACAGATACCCAGAGAGATAATTTAGCAGGAGGAAGTAGATGACCTGGAATGAACTTCATTCATATCTATGATCTTGAACTCAAGTTGCCTTAAACACTGCTTCTTCTGTCTGCTGTTGTGCTGAAGTGCAAGATTATGGTAAAGGAGTGAACTCAAAGAGGATAGAGTTGAAAGTGCTGCATCCAACAGTATATCAGGCCAGTGATGTCAGACCAGCCAGACCAGGGTAAGCAGAACCCCACTCAGACCTTTCTCTAGGCCTCAGATCCCATTCTGTCTTGAGCCATAACATGTCTACACCCTCAGGTCATCTATTTGACAAATACTTACTGAACACTCATTACATCCAAGCCATGTGAAAATGCCAATAGTCAACCATTTTGATCCACAAAATGGTTATTTTTTTATGGTGTAGCCTAGAGATGATTGTTAAAGCCATAGCATTGGATCAGATCACCAAAGACTGGATGTAGGCATAGAAGAAACAAGGTCCATTGGCAGCCCTGGCATTCTCCACTGTTTAAGTACCAAGAAGGTGAGGAGAAACCAAGAAAGACCACCAAGCAGAAATGGTGGGTGGGAGCGGGTCCATGAGAGACCAGGAGAATATAGTGTCCCGGAAGCCAAGGAGACAACGTACTTCAGGGAGGAAGGAGTAACTAAGCCAAGTGCTTTTGAGAGTTCAAGGTGAATGAGAACGGAGGCTCGACCTTTGGCTTTATCACTGGGGACCTTGACAAGAGTTATTAGGATGGATTCAGAGAGAATGGATTTCAGATAGAATGGATTCCAGAGAGAAGGGAAGGAAGGAATTGGAGACAGCAAGTATGGACAACTATGTACAGAGTTTACTTTTTCCTTAATACCAGAAAGGGCTGCTGTATTTGAGTTTTTGATGATAGGCAAAAAGCTGAGCATAGAATATTTGTAATAAAACTACACAGAGCAAGATTCCGATAATTAACTTCTAATTCCTTCTCACCAGCAATTAGCGAATCCCTTACTAAGACAATCATGTCTATGTATAGAGATCACCTGGATCCTTCTTCTCTGTCACCCAGATCTGTTGACACTAGGCCCAGACTGGTCTGATCCCATGCCAGCCTGAGCTGGGAAGGTCACTTCCATGTATCAACATGTTTCATATTAATTACAAAGATGGTGCATGCCGTTGTGCAACATTCCAATTTTAAGCAGAGTTCTTTCTGCCTAGTAAGAACTAGGCCGTTCAAGACTTGGTAGTCTTGGTAGTTCAAGACTCAGTAGTCTTGTATTTATCAAGACTTCCAAAAACACCTGCTGTTATCTGGAAAGACTGCTGTGTCTGGCCCTACAGCTCCCTCTGGGAGCTTGTAAAAACACCAAGACACGAACTCCTACCGACTTCAAGTACCCACGCCCTTTCCACTATGAAGCACTGGCTCTTGAACCATTCTTTGAGATCTTAGGGGAAGTAGCACCTGCAATGTAATTGATATGCTTCCCTACAGATTACTCTGTGCTCCCACCTTCCGCCCCGAGTCTTCAGATAAATCATGCCAGCTAGAAGGTGAAATGGAATTTTTACAACCACAGGAAATGATCGTTACTTAAAACAACTCATCTTGGAAGAACCAGGGACTTAATTACTCCAGACAGATATGGTCCAAAAGAATCTGATTCCAAGATCGACTGCCCCAAATACTGACACTTAGGGCTGACAAAATCCATCCTGTCCGTAGTAGGATGTACAGACTGATTTAAAGAAGAAGATGACGAAGATGAAGAAGAAGGAGGAGGAAGAGAAGGAGGAGGAGGAAGAAAAAGAGGAAGAGGAGGTGGAGGAGGAGGAGGAGCGGGGGGAAGGGGGGAAGAAGAGGAAAAAATAAAACATGTCGTCAGTATCAGGGCTGTTTGTTTGCTTGGTTGTTTTTTTTTTTTAAAGGTCATTGTTTAAAGGGTAGCCCCTATGGGAAAGAATGCATGAGAATGCTGATGAATTTTTAAAGCCTGTGACATTTGGACATCAAATGATATTTGAAAGTTCGCTTTCTCTGCTTCTGTCTGTCTTTGCCCCTGTCTCTCTTTCTATCTCCCCCAGATACTGGAAGAGAGAGTACTAAGTAATATATAATTATTTTTATTGTACCGGGTATTAAATTGTTAAGTTATACAGGAAACATGAGATTTAAAAAATTCCCTTTGTAGTTCCCCTTGATGGAGCTGCTGTTGCTTTGGGGTCCAGGCAGAGGGACCACTCCTTCCATTGCAATTTCCCAGCCCTGGAGGTTCAGACAGAGCAGGAGACAAAGGTGACTC
The DNA here is from genome assembly GCF_951640355.1 of Cnephaeus nilssonii. Classification (NCBI taxonomy): domain Eukaryota; kingdom Metazoa; phylum Chordata; class Mammalia; order Chiroptera; family Vespertilionidae; genus Cnephaeus; species Cnephaeus nilssonii. Next base: position 12,529,263 of record NC_137090.1, read on the forward strand.
AGTCTGCTTTTGCCTCCACTAAGCACAGGACTCCTGAGGTGGCCTGATTTCACTCCTGAGGATACCTAGACCAGAGAGTTCTAACTTGCTCACCATTCACGGAGATGCAATGATTTGCAGTGGAAAGAGCTCACACCAGGCTATATTTCCTAGCTCTACCATTACTGGTGAAGGGCCCTCAGTTTAGGCCCCCTTGTCCCCTGTAGACAGCGCCTGGGAAGGCACATGGGCATTTCTTTAATTATCGTCAGCTGAAGTCAGGGCAATAGGCAGAGCCACGCCCTGGGAATATGCTTCCCCAAGAAGGCTGGACATGTTATCAGTACTGACTTCTTATCTTTGCCCAAGTGTCGGGAGCGGGCTTTGATATGTAAGTCCAGGCAAGCACCAGGAATGCTCGGGCCTACTCAAGAATGCAAATAAGCTCCTTTGATGCTAAGTTTTTCAGTAAAACCCCTTTGTATTTGGAGGTATAAATAAATGCGCTTAGGTTGGCTCTGGGTCATTGTCCCTGTCTCTCCATCAGAGAGAACAGCGACCCACCCAGCCCCAGCCTTTTCTTTCCATTTTGTGTCTATCTCTTTCTTTCTTTTATTTCTCAATCCCTGGCCGCCTCCACTTAGAACCGGTCCGTTCATCTCTCTTACTGTGCTGGACGCAGAAAAGGGAGATCCCCACCATATCCGGCCCCCGCAGTCCCCCTCACTCATACCTGTAAAATAAGCATAATAATACCTGGGTGTTTTAGTTAAGACACTTTGGTTGTGACAGAAAGAGATGTCAATTTAATTTTTCACTTAGCACAGTGCTTGGTAAATATTGGGTACTCCATACAGATGTGTTAAATGAATGAATAACTATCTCAAGAAAATAGAAAGTGTATCAGAAAGACACTGGGGCATCTCATAGCATCAGAGCCTAGGAAAATCAGGAATCATGGCAGAGTCATGTCAAAGGCTGGGTGTGCCAGTGCCTCCAGCCATCCCTCTCCCACACCCTGACAATGCGGGAGGGGTATCCGTGTGCACTGGTTATATGAGATGTCAAAGCAAAACAGGATGGGACATAGAGGTTTCTTTTCAGGTCTCGGTTCCAATCAAGATTCAGAACAAGCACAGCTGCTAATTCCACCCCAAGACCATCTCCAAAGGAACCAGAGGGAATGAGAAAGGAAAAGACCGAACACAACCAAGATCTACTTTTGCCTCTTACATGGGACAAGGCTACTCGCATGGTCTAGAAGGGATAAAACAGACTGAGTTCTAAAACCTAACTCTAATTCTTTAGCAGGAGAATCTAAATGAGAGAGTAGCCCTCACTTAGGAAAAGGGTTCCACCCAAGTGCCCAGGACACAGACATGATCACAGAAAGGGTCTTATTTTATCCTGAAAAGATCACAGGCAAAGACTGACATATTAAGCATTGAAGAGTCCTTTTTTAACAAATGAATATCAATGCAATGGAATAGTACGAAACCCTCAGAACTCCCTGGTACAAAGACATTAAAAGACACACACACACACACACACACACACACACACAGACACAGAGGCATCTGTGAAACTATTCAGTGCAGAAAGCACACAACAAAACGGTGGGCAGACAATGAGAGGGAGATACAATGAGGTGTGTTCATGTCTAGCAAATATGGGTAATATTTAGAAACTTTCATTGAAGTTTATAGACCTTTCAACAGAATGTAAAATATTGAGGAATATAGCTATGTTGTACATTTATATTTAAAAAATCACACCAATGTGAATCTAATTCATCTTTCTTTTTGCAGAAAATTAACCTGACACATAGCCGTATAGATTTATCGTACCTATATAAAATACAGAAAGTCCCTTATGGGCACACCCATAGGAACTTACAGACGGTCAAGTGGATTTATAAGCATCACTGAAGTGGGAAGCGGTTGCTAATCAAGACCCCTACATGATTGACAGGAGGACCAACTACTAGTATGTGCCAAGTACTCTGCAACACTTTCCTATGGAACTCCCACACTATCCCTGCAAAGCAGGTATCCTAGTCCTGATCACAGAGAGGAGAATGAGGCTCAGAGAGGCAAAGTGAGCTGCACAGCTTGGTGACCTGCGGCTCACCACAAAGTGATAGCCCTGAATGGCCGGCACAATTGGAAACCAGGTGAGTGGGTTTTTAGGTTTTCCATCAGCCACAGCTCCTTCCTGTGCGAAAGGTGTGGCTCCCTGACTTTCCACCCGTTGGAGTGGAGCTGCAGAAGGGCCATTTCTGGTATTGGGGAGGAGACACTTAGGAAGAGATGAGCAGAAAGACAAGAATTTCCACATCTTTCTTGACCGATCTCCCGTGACGTGGAGAATCTGAGTTAGCACGCAGGTGCCCTGCCACACAGTGACAATCACACGTCTGTGGCTTTGGGTGGTGGAAATGCCATTTTAGCCACAGACTCTGTCATTTGTGAGTGAGAACTGATGGTCGATATGAGCGAACATGTTGAAGGGAGGAATGAGGCAATACCAGAGAAGATATCAAAAGTAAACATGGCAAAACAGGTTCTTTTCCTCAGGAGCGGGCGTCAGCCTGGAAATATTGCTGGGCACACAACATGGTCAAATTAAGCCATGACTATATATTTGTGAAGTGGATGGATGAATTATGGTTGTTTCCTGAATCCACACAAATGTGGCTTTGCAATCCTACCAGCGTATCAGAATGAATATGGCCTAAACCAAATTCATCATTTTCCCTTTTCTCCTCAAACCATCTCCCTGTCCTGCCTACCTTCCTCCTCATACCCCCCAGCAGAGAGTGGAGTCATGACACTCTTGGTCCATTGGTTACCCAACCAGAACCTAGCTCCCACCTCTTCCTCACCAGCCCCATCTCACCAGTCACCAAATCCTGGCAATTCTCTCTCTCAAGTACCATGAAACCCCTCTGCTTCTTCCCGCCCCTGGAGGCCACCATCTTGGTTAAGAGGCAGCATGGCGACTGAGATCATAGGCCAGACCGCCACCACATGCCAGCTTTGTGCCTTTGGTCAACCTCAGCCTCTGGAGCCCTCCGTTTTCTCCCCTGTAAAATGGAGGAAATCATAGTACCCACCTAGGAGGATGACTAGGAGAGTGAAATGGGCAAGCAGGCCACCTTCCACCTGCCTTCGCACAAGATCCTATTGCTTAGGCTCCCTGCTTCACGTCCTGACCCCTTCTTCGCGGAGCGGGCAGGGACCTCACTTGAAGTGCAAGTCTGGTCTGTCACTCTTGCTGTCTGGCAGAAAGAGCCTCATTTCCCCCTTTAAGTACCAGCATGGCAGCATCTCCTACATCCATTTGAGATGCTGTGCTTATGTCTTTGTTCTGAATCGCTTCCCTCTCCGTGGATTGATTTAGGAAAGCTAACTCCTCTGTGACTGGGTAACTCCTTGTTTGTGCGATTTATTTCTAATTTCATTGAACCACAGCCTCAGGATATGGAAGGCAAACTGTTTCTGTCTTTTTTTATTGAATAAGTGTCTTTGTCTCCTAGTAAACAATACATTCCATGAAGAATCTACCCAAGATTCTTCATGTTCAAGTTCAAGATTTGGGGGTTGCTACTCAATCCTCTATTGCCATCCCCACCCCAAACCACCGCTCACCCATCAAACATCCAGCCTTCACATCATTCCCCAGCGCAGGCAGGTGAAGAATGCAGCAGGCCCAGGCTGTGGGGAATAGCAGGTCCTTGGAGTTGCCTCCTAGATGAGCTTCCAATTATCCTTGTGCAACTTGTGGAGGCAAATGACACCTCCTCTGAGTCAATGCCCTCGGCTGGAGAAATCAGGAATGAAGACAGGTGTGCCCTGAACATTAGCGGCATCAGTTACCCAGGGTTTGCCTCACAGGATCAGACGGGCTTATTTAGATGAGCAAAGAGATTGGAGGGGTGCAGCACAGTCTTTTAATGGAATGGAGCTGGTGGGAGGTGGAGGTAGACATAAGGGTTGTTACTACATGGCTGCTATTGGCACATAGAAGAATAGGAGCATTAAGACACGAGCATTTTTCCTCTTCTTTGTCCCCTATCCAACTCTTCCTTATTTTTTAAAACTTTGCTCAGAGTTAATTCCTCCAGGAAGTCTTGCCCATCCACCCTCTGCCCCCATCCTCACACCATTGATTCTGGTACACACAGGTCACCTCGTGTTATCCCACTGTCACTGCCTGCTTCTTTGTGCCTCTCTGAGCTTTGGTACACTGAGCTTCTCAATGGCAAGGTCTGGGGATTACTTAGAGGAGAGCGACAAGGGGGAGAAGGATACCTGATATCCAGTAGGAGGTGTTGAATAGAATACTGTATTGAAGAGCATGCATAGGGCATGCATATTGTCCCAAGGTTGTGGAATGGACTATTTATTCAGCAGATATTTATGGAGCACTTACTAGGTGCCAAGCACTGGACAAACTGCAATGAACAGGCGTGGCATGACTTCTCTCTCTGCTGGGGGATATGGACTTTTAAACAGGCTGATGTGAAGGGGGGCCAAGCATGGGTGAAGTTCATGTGACAAGGCAAACAGAAATGGGCTCCGGAGGAGTAGGTCCCTGCATGGCAAGGCCACTGCTCCCAGGGTAGCAGTAAGCAGGAAGGAAAGGCAGGCTGGAGGGGGAGGCAGACCACGGAAGCAGAGGAGGACCGCGAGCATTGGTGAGCTCGGAGACCGTGAACTTGCCCAGCACCAAGGTGCATGGTGTGTGGTCTAGCTTCAGGAGTTCTCACCAGCCCAGGGCGGACTGAGGAGAAGGTATCCAGGTAAACGGAGTCAAATTGGAGAGTGCAACTGGAAGACAGTGGGGCAGAGGGATTGGAAATATTGGCATTGAAGGGGTGGGAGTCATATTCTGTGAACTCCGGACTGATTGAAGGGGCTGTGAATCCTCTATTGCCATCCCCACCCCAAACCACCGCCCACCCACCAGCGCCTTTACTGCAGGACTCACAGGGTATTATAGTCAAGATTCCTTCTGGATCTTCTCCCACGGGATTCCAGGTCACTCTCCTGGGGTGGGGGCGAGGGGAGGCTACAGACACATTACATTACTCGAAACAATTAGCCTCGGGACGGCCCGGACCCCTTGGGACACTCCCCAGGCCAGGCCCATTTGAGGGAAACATGAGCCTTTCCTTTATCTAAAGCTCCGAGGTCTTTGGGAAGCTTTCCGGCTCTGGTCTAATTGTAATCCCTAAGTGCATGTTCTACATCCCAAAGTCAATAGATGGAGTTAATGCGATGCAGGTCTGAATCCCCTAAGTCCCCTAATAGAATCTGACGGCTCGGGGCGCTGGATGCTTGCTCTTCCAGGTGAAGAGCGTCCAAGGATTTGTCTTGTAATGGCACCGAGAGCCCATCCCTCCTGAGCGATTAAGACGTGAAGTGTCGATCGCTGAAATTACCCTTTGATGAATTACAAGCAGCAAAGGTCACTAGAAGAGAGATTCCCGAGACGAATTTGAACTCCGGGAAAACTCACGGTAGGCCAGCCCAGGGGCACATTGGGTAAAGAGGTTGTTATTTAATAAACATCGCCGGGACCATTGGCTAATGGGCCAGGGGAGAGTTCATTTGAATTCACAGCGCATGCCGGTCAAGTTCAGCCCTATCGTTCGGTTCATCTGTGACAGACCCGGAGACAAGAGACCAGCATCGCCAACCTGCCGATAAGATAAATTCCGAGCTGTTGAAGAAATAGATGCCATCGGAGCTCTGATGTATGGGTTCAGCTATATAAGACTGAAGATTTTTGCACCACAGTGTAATATCAATAAATATCAAAAGGAAGGCGGCGGCATTCATTACGTCGGTCACATGCTCCTCCCCAGGCCTGATTTCTGCCCCAAATAGGTAATGGATGGGCTGCGGTGTGATTCCCCTGATAAGTGGTCAAAGGAGACTAAACAGAATCACACCAGGAAATGGAGATGGTAAATCACAGCGTGGACACCTGTGCCATCTTGCCAGCTATAACATAAAATTTAGATGCAAGCAACTTCCAGGTCCCATTACATGCCCATTAAAGCCACAAAAATAAATATGATACAACCCAAGATTGGCAGCCAGTGCGTGCGGGTCCTTCAGCATCCCTTTCTGGAGAGACTGGACCAATTTGCATAAGCAATCAGCATCATGATTGAGAGAGGCGCCGATGTTTAGACTCCCTGACCCAGTAATTTCCTCGTCCGTAACAAACCCCGTGGCGTTCGCCCCAAAGAAAGAAAAACATGTTTATCGCGGCCTTACCCATAATAACTAAAAATTGTCAGCGACCCAGAGGCCAAAGAAGCGGGGCTGACCCAGCAAAGTGAAGCGTGTTAACACAGTAGAACAGCGCAATGCCATCGCAAATGACGGGCTCGGGGGCTCGGTAACTTCTGGAAACGTTTCCATGCAATACGCATGGTCGTCATTAGCGAGCATATCAATGTCTTCCTGCGTATTGACAAAGAAGAGGCTCTGGATGGGATGGGATTCACTTCCATTTTAAGGCTCATTAAGATTTTATGGTGCGTTGGATGCTAATTTTAGTCACTGATTCAACATTTATTGAGTATTGACCACGTGTCAGAACCTGAGGATATGCAGATGAGGAAGAAGTGCTTCCTAGCCCTGAGAGCCTAGGGTCAGAAGAGAAGACAGGCAGACAGACTGACACGCACACACACACACACACACACACACACACACACACACTACAATCAAGTGTGGCAAACGGTACCAGAGGGGAGGGGTGGGGGTGGCCTCAGGGATCTTCATACACGGGATTAGGATAACTCACAGGCTGGGCAGATGGGGAAGAAGACAGCGTTCTGGGCAGAAGGAACAGCATTGCACAGACAGTGGCCCTGCAGGTGTGTGTGTGTGTGTGTGTGTGTGTGTGTGTGTGTCCTCTATCCCAATAGATCTTCAAGGCCTGAAGAGTCTTTCTTGGGACCCAGGATTGCTGTCCCAGGGCCAACTCAACTCTGTCATGTCCAGTCACTCAGCCCTGAAGCTGCCCCCCCCTTTCAATTCCACCTCACCCAGAGGGAAGATCGAATTGGTGATAACGTTATTGCGTTATGTGCTGTGATTATAGGTGTGGGTGGTAAATGTAACATGGGTGTACCTGCACCCTAATGACCAGTATAAATAGGGAGGGATTCTTATTTCACCTATTCATTGTGTTCTTCCTTAAAGGGAGACCTCAGGTGACCTTTGCCAGCTACCAGATTCCTGAAGGAGTTGGACACATGAACTGTTGTTCATAAATGGAGTAAGTGGGGAGAATAAATCAGAAAGGCAAGGCCCCTGGCTCAGAGAAATGGTAACAGATGCGTGGTGTGCAGAATGTCATACAGGAGAAATCCTGAGCGCAAGTAGCCACAAGCTGGCATTTGGATGTTGCTGTTCTGAGAGCTGTGGGCATCATTCTACTGCACCACGCAGTCTGGTTTAACAATGTACAGCGTGGCATTTAGAAACCAGCGTTGTGCGTGAGAGGAAAAGCTGGGGGCTGTCAAAGGGAAACAAGGACATAAATCAAGAGGTGCTTATGTGAGAATAATAAAAGGAGGGGCTTTGGCCCTGGCGAGTGGCTCCGTTGGTTAGAACATCGTCCTAAACATCAAAAGGTCACAGGTTCGATTCCCGATCAGGGCACACATACCTAGGTTTCAGGTTCAATCCCCAGTTGGGGCACATATGGGAGGCAACTGATCAATGTTACTCACATCAATGTTTCTCTCTCAAATAAATCAATAAAAACACATCCTCAGGTGAGGATTAAAAAAAAAAAAAGAGGGGGCTTTGTGGAATGATATGATCACCAACACATCAGCATGAACTCGTGACTTTGAAAAAATGTCCTCTCTCTGCAGAGAGGCCTGAACTGCCGCTGGCAGTGCATGTAACTAGTGCCGTGCATGTAACCAGGAAGCTTGCAAAGTGGCATCGCTGCAGTCACAGCCCAGAATGCAATTCTTCCCTGCTGTCATTCTCCCGAGACTGGGGCTCCCAGAAGAAGCGGCCTTTCCAGAGACAGATGTAGGGAGGAAAGCTGGGTCAGGAGCCTCTAGCAGTTGGATAGCAATGGTGTTGAGTGAGGGGCATTCTGGGCCGTGGTGGGGGTGAGCAAGGGGCCTGCCTGAGAGGAGGGACCCTCTCCTGGAAGCTGTCCTACAGCGAAAAGTAGGGCTTCAACTTGAGCATCAGGTGATAATCACCGCCCATTGGGTGTGCGGAGAGTCTGTGATTCACTGCCAAGGAATGTTAATGTGACGGAGCCGACAAGATGGAGCAATGGCCGCTGAAGTGTTGTTAACGGAAGTCCTGAGATGCTGTCCATCCATCACACTTTGTTATCCGAACCCATTCCCAAGTTCCGGTGTGTCTCAGAGCTACAAATCACAGTCTCCCTTGTCCCACAAGTTTCCAGATAGCCCAGGCAGTATAGTTAAATTTCACAATCTGCCCAGAAGATTCTATCAGGGTGTGTTCCAAGCATGCACAGTGCGTGTGTGTACCCCCGGAATGCAGGTCCCCTGCCTTTGCCCTGGAAACGGTCATGGTAACTAGTCAAGGGCGCCAGGTGAAACCAGCTAAGGGATGGCCTAGGAATGTCTCGGTGGAGATGACTGGTGGACCACCCTTCAGCCACCCCCTTCCTCCACGCTCTCGACCCATTTCCTCGGCTTCCTCTTCAAAGGGTCCAAGCTTGCAGTTTGGACAGGGATCGTGTGCCAAAGAATGCTCTCTGCTCACCAAAATCCATGTTCTCCTCTTCCTTCATAACTGGACTGTATTTCCCAGTCTCTCTTGCAGTCATGTGTGGCCTTGCGCCTACGTCTGCCCTGGCCAGTGGGTGATGAGCAGAAACATGTGCCACTCTTGGGACTGTCCCAGACACAATTCCCACCACCTGCTCTTTGCCGCTCCTCCTCTCTGGCTGGCTGAAATGGTGACCGGCCTTGGGTCCCCTTGGGAGCCCTTGGTTGAAGGTGGTAGAGCATCCAGCAGTCTGGGGCCCAGAGACCACAGGAAGGACAGCCTCCTGCTCCCGTGACCACGCACCAGTCTTGGAACCGAGGGAAGAAGTAGCTGCTATCACTTCCGGGCCATGCTACAATGTGGGGTTTATTTGTTAGAGCAGCAAGCATTATCCTAACCCACTCGGATGGCCAACAGAGTGAAAAGCGCAGCTGCCAATGGATGATTTCACTGACCCCTTCCTTGCATTTGACAATTGGAGGAATGATGTCATCAGCTCAAGGTTGGTCCAAAAGGGAGGGCTGGTGGCTGTCTTGAATGGCAGCCCCCTCGGTTTACAGAAAGAAAAACAGTCATATGTGCCCCAGCCGGCATGACTTAGTGGTTGAGCGTCGACCTATGAACCAGGAGGTCAGCGTTTGATTCTGGGTCAGGGCACATGCCCGGGTTACGGGCTTGATCCCCAATAGGGGTCATGTAGGAGGCAGCCAATCAATGATTCTCTCTCATCATTGATGTTTCTATCTCTCACTCCCTCTCTGAAATAAATAAAAATATATTTAAAAAACAAACAAACAACAAACAAACCAAAAAGACCAGAGTCACACAAAGTTTGTGGACAGGATGATCCACGCATGTGCTACCTGGGCCGTGACCTGCTGGGCCCGTGACGTGCCAGGGCGCCCCATGGGCAGAGGCCAGCTCTGAGCATCAGGGCGGCAATGGCAGAGAAGGAAGCTCCGGGGAAGCAGGGCAGCCACCCAGACAGCAGGTGCCATTTGCCTGTGGTTGCTGGCACACAGGGCTCCCGTCTTTCAAAACGATCCCTTTGGTTAAATGTAATAAATCTCCTTTTCAGTAACACACGGTTGGGCTTGTTCCTTTTGCTTTCAGGCCCCTGAAATTGGCTAAAAGACCAATTCACACGAGCCGCCAGGGAAGGGACGACTCGGATACCTGGATAGGAACCAGCTCTCTCCACAGCTGGGCAGCGCAGTAAAGAGGACGCTTGGGTAGCTCACTAAAGACTCCTCCAAAACCCAGGAATTCACGGACTTGCCTCAGACCCCAGCCTCACGGGCGGTTCTTGACTTTATACGAACCAACAGGAACACATCCAGGGAAGCCAACCAATGGCAAAGAGACAGGAAACTGAGCCATAGCCACCAAGTCCAGGGGCCGTTCAGTTGAGAGAGGGAAAGGCCCGGGAAGGCTAAGACAGTGATTTCCACAGACTGACGGCCCCCCAGGTGGGTCCCGAGGCCTGTGCTGTGAGAACACAGGGAGGTAGACCGAAACACGCGAGGTAGAAGAGAATCAGGATGGCCATTCTCAGAGAGGTTGTTTCAGGGGCTCCACTTGGTCTGGGGTAATGGGGGTGGGGAGTGTTTGCAGGACTGTCCTCCTGCTTCCGAGACAAGATTCTTTCCCCAAACAGAGCGGCATCTATTGCTTTGTGCTCCTCCTTCCAGTACCCACTCTCTCCTCTCGTGCTGTTCAATGCCCCCAGCATGCTTTGCAGCGTCCACCTCTCCCACTCTCTGCACTCTGAGACAAGGGGAGCCAACCCCAGCTCCAGGCACAAAGCATGCTAACTAAGCCAAAGGTCAGGCCATGGCTCTGGGAACAGGGATCCATTCAGGGGTGAGTAAGCAACTGGGTTAGTCCCAGTGGGTGAGGCAGGAGGTCTCAGGGAGAACATCGTTTTCTCTCCTCTATGCCTCTAAACAGGTCGGCTGAAACGAATCTCCTACAGCCTTCTTGCCCACACGTAGGCCTCGACGATGGAGCCATTGACAGAACTGGGCTGAGAGGCAGTGAAAAACCAGGTCTTGACCACGTTGCCTAAGCACCTGGATCCAGCCACACCTGAAGTCAGGAGCCTTTCTGTTAATTTATTCAATGTAGTCCGGGATGTGATTTTTTTTTTTCTTCACTTAAAAAATTGTTTTTTGGAAATAAATATTAGTACTATTTTTATTTAACTCAATATAGTAAAAAAATTATGATGTTGACAGGTAATCAATATACAATTATTAATCAGCTATTTCACAGTTGTTTTGGACGGAGTCTTCAAAATTCAATGCGTATTTTAGCATCTCTTTCAGCACACCCCAATTCTTTCTTCACTTTCAGCAGGAAGCGTGTCCTGGCTAAGGTGATGGGTTTCAATGGCGGGGTCTTGGGAAGAATGTCTAGGTCCCAACTTCAACGTCATCTCCAGGGAAGGCTGCAGACAGAGGAGAGGGGCTGTCCGCGTCTGCCCGGGACTCCCAAGGCGGGGCCGCCCATCCAGCCCCTCGCCTGCCTGTTAGCATTCTCCCTGGAAGCGCAGCCCAAGAAAAAGCATCCTAAGGCTTCAAAGGCATCCTGCAGGAAGCTGCTCTCTGAAGCATTACGGCAACAGTTAGAAATGGCAAGCAGTCTAAATGTCCAGCCATCAGGGGCTGGCCCAGTGAGCCCGCTGCCTCCAGAATGCCATTTGGGGAGTGTGTGTAATAACATGGAAAATATTGATGATAGTGAGAGTGAAATCGGGGCATGGAATTATACGGTCAATAGGAACTCCGCTATGTGAAAAGGGGAGAAAAATTACGTACAGGAAAAGCAAAAGAAGTAAATGTACCTCAAAGTTAACGCTCGGGTAGGAGGGTCATTCTTTCAGCCCAGCTTTCTCTTCTAAATTCTCTTTGTGCTTTTATAACGGAAGACAGTTTCGGGTGACGTTGCACATGGAGAGAGGGACACACAGAGACACACGATGACGGAAATAAAGGCAAGATGAGGGACATCGCGACCCCTTTCCCAGCTAGAGGCGGGAGACCCCGAGGAGGCAGGCAGATCTGGTCCCAGATGTTTTACTTGGCAGCTGGGTGACCTGTGGCAACTCCATTTTTCTCTCCGACCCCAGCATCCTCCTCCACCAAAGAAAAGGCCTCAGGCCCTAGCCGGTTTGGCTCAGTGGCTACAGCATCAACCTGTGGACTGAAGGGTCCTGGGTTCAATTCCGGTCAAGGGCACATGCCCCGGGGATGGGCTCAGTCCTCGGCAGGGGACTTGCAGGAGGCACCTGATCAATGCCTCTCTCTCATCATTGATGTTTCTATCTCTCTCTCCCTCTCCCGTCCTCTCTGAAGTCAATAAAAATATATTAAAAAAGAAAAGGCCTCAGAATAGATGTCCTGGAAGCGGCATCCAACAGGAGTCAGGTGCTCGGTCTCTCCACCCACAGGCTCAGCCGTACACTTGCTGAATGAGCTCCCCTCCCAACCTCAGTTCCATTGATGGGGACGGTCCACCCACTCGGCCTGCCCGTGGGCTGTGCACGTGGGAGGTTGTCTTCTCAGAAAGCCCTCTCCCGCTCGGTCCCGCTTGGCCCCATCTGCCGTCATCTCTGCCCACTCGAGCTAAGCCATCTGTAAATAGCAACAGCTTCCCTCCGATGGCTCTCCAGGCTGTGCCCTTGTTTAGCTTCCTCCAGCAAAGCATGCTTATCCGCTCTCCAGAAACACGGCTCACACTCCACTGGACTCAGCCCCCGGAGGGGAGCGTCCTGGCTTCCCAGCCACAGAGCCCAAGCTTGTCTCGCAGCAGAGCGCCGTGTGATACACACCCTAGAAGGCTGCCTTTTCCCAGTGGGTAGGATTGCTCCTGTTTCTTTAAAGACCGAGTCCCGGAAAGGGGACATGGTCCCAGCCGCTGATCAGAGGACGAGGCTGCAGAACCCACTTCTCAGCGGGTGTCAGCAGGAGGATGTGCAGGAACAGAGGAGGCGAGAACCAGAAAATTCCTTAGAGATGAGCTGGTCCGCCTGCTCCTGGCACAGACGGGGAAACCAAAGGCAGAAAGGGACCTGCCCCAGGCCTCACGGCTTGTCAGCAGCAGAGTTGAGGTTAAGTCCCAACTTTCCCTACGCCCTGCCCCTGCACTCACCCAATCAGCACCCCGCCTGGGCCCAGGGAGTGAGGAAGGGCCTGCCAACAGCAGGGGAGGCCAAATGACTCCCCCCTCCCCCCGGGGCCCTGTGCCGTGGACATGGAGGGCTTCCATTTGCCTGGATTCTGTGTGGAGCCCTTCGCCCTGTTCTCTGCAACTCTCAGGCAAGACGGGGAGTCTCAGGGCTGTGAAGGGGGGTCGTTCTAACAGCCCCAGCTCAGACGCCGTTCCTCTCTCTGGGACCTTTACGCTGCCTCTGGTCGGCTCTCTTGAGGCAAGCCTCCTGCCTGCAACCACCAGGGGGTCCCCACTACTTTCTGCTAACACCCAGCCCCTCTGCCTTCCCTGACAGGCAGCGCCCACCCACCCCTTCCAGCCACGCTGAGCCTGCTGGGTCTAGGGAGCCCCCCTTCTCTGTCACCCACACGGGGCCAGGCGTGAGAGTAGAAGGGGCTCCAGGGACAATGATGCCCGGACGCCTTGCATAGCCGGGGCATATCAGACACACCTGGGCCCGTGGTCACCCTCGCTAAGCCAGGTATTTTTTGTGACATGATTTGAACACGTTCCCAGCATCTGTTTCCTAATCTCTCCCCTATCTACGTGGCAAAGCTCTACGCATCCTTCAAGACAGTAACACATGTTCTCTGTGAAGGGAAGCCTTCAAACTGCCCCTCCACCCCCCTCCCGCCCCGGGAGACAGTTTAGTTACCCCTCGCAGCCAAACGGCTGGGGTAACACCCACCTTACAGCCCTTGATGCAGGTCTCTCCGACCTGGGTACTCACTGACATTTGGGGCCCGATCATTCTTTATTGTAGGAGGGCGTCCTGTGTGCTGTAGGATCTTTTGCAGCATCTCTGGCCCCTGCCCGCCAGATGCCAGTTGCAACCCACCCCCTCCACCTAGTTGTGACAACTGAAAACACTGTCTCCAGTGACCCAACCGCCCCGAGCTGAGAACCTGTGTCCAGTTGTGTCTTCTCGTCCACGACGCAATGGCTTTCCAGAGAGCATGCCATCTGCCACACTGGTCGGTGCCCAGCCCATAAGTAGGTGCTTAGTAGAAATTGCCAGAATTTCTACGAACTGCTGTTAGGAAACTGCGGAATAAACCGACTCAGAAGAAACCCAGAAAGGTTGTCCGGTTCTCCCGCTACATCGGGTCATTCCCAATCCTGACCACTAGAGGGCAGAAAAGGCCCGCCAAAAGCGCAGAGCTGGTGCTGCACGTCCAGCTTTGGGCGCAGGCTCCTGCCCTGTGCATATTTCTGCTCCGGGGCTTGGTCTCCCACCTCTGCTCTTTCCTATCGATTCTCCTCCTCCCTGGGCAATCTCATCCAGTGTCGGAGTTCTAAATACCGCCTGCATGCTGATAGCACCCAAGTTTTTATCGCCAGTCCGGCATCTCCTCAAATTCTGAATTGTATTCCAATCGCCTCCCTGAGCCTGCACTCGGAGATCTCATTAACAGGAATCTGGCTTCATATAGCCAAACCCAAGCCCCTGAGGGTCCCCGGGCTCCACACCAAACCCCACTCCCTGCATCTCAGTAAGCGGCTGCCCTGGCCTCCCGGGTCCCTGGACTCACTCTCTCCCCATCCTTCATCCAGTGTGTCAACAAATGCTGTTGGTTCTACCTTCAAAACAGCATCTGTCAGCGTCCAAGCGCTCCTTACCCTCTTGGACCCTACTACCTTGGCACAAGCCATCACCTGGCCCCCGGACCGCCCACTCGGGCCCCTGCACACAGCAGGCCCTGCCGTTTCTTCTCTCAACAGCCGGGGCGGCCCGTTTAGCCACGAAGAGGCGGCTGTTGTCCACTGAGGGCCCCCCAGTCTCCCAGACAGAAGTCAAAGGCCTTGCACTGGCTGACGGAGCCCTCCATGACCGGCTCCCTCCACCATTCTCTCTCTGACTTCCTCTCCCCCCACCCCCACCCCCACCTCCACCCCCAGTCACACCGGTCTCCCCGGCCTCCTGTTTCCTGGCTTTGTTCCTGGTGCTCCCCCTGCCTGCCTCACATGCACGGGGCTCACCCCTCACCTCCTCGGTTGATCGTTCAAATGCACCTTCCCTGAACACCTGCCCCCCCATCTTCCTGCTCGGCTTTATTCTTCCCCAGTGCAGCTCCCACCCCCGGAGGCACTGTACAGTTTGCCTAGGTGTTTGTTTATGGCTGATCTTTGCTCCCCAGTCGTGGTCTCACGTCCTCACAGCTACAGTCCGCTGTCGTGTCCCCAGCGCAGGCGCGTGTGCGTGCTCAGTAAACAGCTGTGGGATGATGAGTGGATGAGGAGGTGCGTGCGTGAGGGAACGAGCCCTGAGTGGACCCAAGAGAAGCTGGTCTCTCAGTGGGCTTTCCCGAGGGCAGGAGTGTCCATGGGAGAGGTGCCTTCATCCAGACAGAACACAGACTGTCCCGAAGTTTGGGAAAACGCGGAGGCTGGGAGACAAACACTTGTGGGACAGCCCTGATGGGTTAAGGCAGTGGTCGGCAAACTCATTAGTCCACAGAGCCAAATATCAACAGTACAACAATTGACATTTCTTTTGAGAGCCAAATTTTTTAAACTTAAACTATATAGGTAGGTACATTGTTATTAACTTAATTAGGGTCCTCCTAAGCTGGCCTTTGCTAAAATCTCAAGGGGCCAAAGAGCCGCATGTAGCTCTCGAGCCGCAGTTTACCGACCACTGGGTTAAGGGGACAAACTCCGGAGCGAACTGGGTGGGCTCAGGTGCACCCCTTACTGCCTGTGGGACCCAAGCAAGAGGATTAGTGCCTGTGCCTCGGGTCTACAGCGGGAAACAGGCCGGTAGTAACGCCAGCCGGTCGGGCTGTTGTGGGGTTTAAATGAGTTAGTGTATGTCAAGCACACAGAACAGCGATTGACACGTACGAACGGCCGCATAAGAGGTAGCTACTGCTGGCGTGTGCGCGTCACGCATCTCACTCGATGCTATGACAGCACTGTTGGGTCAGTGATATTATTCGCCCATTTTGCAGGTAGGAATGTTGAGACTCAGATATCTCACGGAGAGCTGATACACATTATCACTCATGTCAAGCATCCCGGACCCCACGGACCCCACACCAGAACTGGACCGCAGGAGGGAGGTTGCCCTCTCAGACACCCTGGCCCTGAACTGAGGTGGGGAAGTCCATAGAGGTGCCTCAGGCCAGCCTGTCCTCCTGGCCCCTCAGCTCCCTGCCCATGAGCCCACCCTCCCCGGCCCAGCATCACACTCTCCCTGAGGGTCATGACTGTCCTTTGCAGGCTCTTTCCCCACACAGACTGGGCCCCACCTGCAGAAGACGGAAGGATGAGTGGACGAAGGAGGTGAGTGAGGGAGGGAGGCCCCTCTGGAGGTCACCACGCCTGGCCCTCAGCCACCCCTGGCTCAGCCTCTCTTTCCCACCCCTGAGGCCAGATCCCCGCTGTGGACCGTGTGTACTTGGAGGCTCTTCCCCGCCAAGCCCCCAGACCCCAAGCTGCAGGCCCCCCGATCCCACACAGCAGGCTCAGGGGATGTCCCAGGCCCGGGCAGAGGTCCCCTAAGACCCGGGGGCTGAGAGTCCTGTCTGGTGAGGCCACCGCAGCCAGCAGCCGGGAGCATCTGGATGAGGGAGAGGCAGTCAGGAGTACAAAGCAGCCCATCCGCAGAGCCCAAGCCAGCGGAGCCTGGGACATCAAGCCTGCCGGCTACAACGCCCCGCGCATATTTAACAGCTGTCAATATTTAATTAGTGCAGACAGATTAACTCTGAAATCACACACTTGGGTTGGGCTCCCACCCTGGAAGGAGAGGGGGAGAGTTAGGAGGAGCGGGTGGCCATGCTCAAGCCATATGGGCAGGGAGGCTGCTCACGGTACCCTCCCTCCCCCTCAGCCCCCCGCCCCCCCATCCCCCTCTGAGGAGCCAAGGGGAAGGGTCTGCATCTCGGGACGGATCTGGGTGCCAGTGGGGGAGGGCACTGCTGGGCATTCCTTCTGTCAGCAGCCCTGGGCTGGGCCTCGGGGACCCAGCCCGACTTCCGGGAGCAGGTGTCCGTGTGTGATTGCCTCTGAGCCTTTGGCGGGCCTGCATTATGCTGTGTGTTTACTGCATCCGCAACAGGACCCGGTGTCTTCTATGCCCTTGGAGTTTCTCTGAGTTTTACCGCAGCTTGTGGCACGTGCTCATTTAATGGCGTTTCCCCGGACCTCGCCAGCTGGGAATAAGTTGCCGTGGTGGACGCCTCGTTTGATACCATTTGGTCAGAGACTTGCCAAGTGGCCGGCAGGCCTGGGCTCTGCTGGTCCATCACAGAGAGGGGCTTGGGTTGTTCCAGCCTGTGGCCATGCTGTATTTTCTGCCATGAGCATCCTTCCCTCTCTTTCTCCTCTGAGACTCACCTCAGGGGTCTTTCTCCGCCAGGGAGCTTTCGTTGACATCATCTGCTGACCTTCCCGACTTCCCTAGGCTGAGCTCCTGAAAGACAGGAACCAAAACTTCTAAACACAGAACAATGTGGGTTCCAGTTGGGCCACCCCTGCTTGCTGGCTGAGAAACCTCGGAGAGTCACCTGAACTCCCTGGGTCTCAGTTTCCTTGCCTGTAGAATGGGTGATCACAGAACCGCACAGCTGCTGGGGGCTTAAGCGACAGACCCTTTGAGATGCATGGTGCCTGGCTATTGAAGAGCTCAACAGGTGCTACTGTCATCCCTCCTTTCTCCCAAGCTCTTGAATCTTCACTGATTCTGCCTTCCTCTTCAAACATCTACATATATAAATTATTATTATTAAAATGCCTGCCAAGGGTTTAATAATTTCTTCAGCTAATTCCCTTCCGACCCCGAGGCCTGCGTCCAGACGTGGTGATTTGGACCGGGAAGGCATTACCCAATTCTTCTAAGTATCCTCTTTGCTACCTTTCATCAACTCTACTGACAAGGCTCTTGTCCCCTTCTAATTGCCCATCCCTTGGATCCCCCCCCCCCTTTCCCTTGTTAAAGACCAATTTTACAAAGCACTTCAGCGGCTCAGCCATTTTTATCATCATCATTAATTTTATTTCCCTTCTCATTTATTAATGGGCCCGGCAGCTCTCACAGATCTCTTTTCCCTGATAGATTTGTAAAACGCCCTTCTTATTCCCTTTGGTAGTCCCCAGACTCCCTGCAGCCTTTATTTCTTCCCTTTTATTTCCTGCCCCTCTGTTTCTCTGGAGCCTTTGCTGATTCCAGATCTTTCTTCCTGGGCCCCCCTCTCCTCCCCAGGCCTCCTATGGCCTTCACGCCCCCTCCCTCCTGGGGATCAGGCCAGGCCTCGGATGCTGTCTCCATTGTGAGGCCCACAGCTCCTAAATGAGCCGGGACATGAGATGATGGTGGTCCAGACAAGGGTCAGGGAGGAGGGATGGAAAGAAGTGATTGGACTCTGGATACGTTTTAGATGCAGAGTGAACAGAATTTGCCAGCTGGTTTCACGGAGGCTGAGAGAAAAAGAGAAAAGTGTTGAACGACACTAAGGTGTTTAGCCTGGGAAATAGGAAGAATGGACCTCCCGTTAACTGAGACAGGACCTGCTGCAAAAAGAGATCAGCAGCTCAGTGTGGGCCATGCAGCGCGTGACCTGCCCTCCAGACAAGAGGTGCCGAGGGGACTGTCAGATGTACAGAGGCAGAGCTCAGAGAGGGATTGGAATCAGCAGCAGCTAGCTGGTGTTTAAAGCCACGAGACATGAGCAGAATGGAAACCAAAGGACTATTTTATTAATATATAAGCCAGGCCTGGCCAGTTTTGCTCTGTGGTTAGAGTGTCGGCTCTCAGACGGAGGGGTCCCAGGTTCGATTCCCAGTCAAGGGCATATACCTCAGTTGCAGGTTCGATCCCCAGCCCCAGTTGGGGTACGTGCAGGAGGCAACCAGTTGATGTGTCTCTCTTACATCAATGTTTCTCTCTCTCTCTCTCTCTCTCTCTCTCTCTCTCTCTCTCTCTCAGATCAATGGAACAAATATCCTCAGGTGAGGATTAAAATACTTGAGAGCCTCAAGGTAGGTATTTCTGGGATAACTGAGTTGGAGAACGGGGCTGTGGCCTAGAGTTCTAACATGGCTTCTTATTTCCTTCCCCTGAATCTGAAAGCAGGCCTAACCTATCCACCCAACCTGGGGTCAACCTGGGGTCCAGAGGACAAGGCCTGATACTTGGGACCTGCCTTGTCTGCCTACCATCTCCATAGGAAACACAGAAAGGGGGGCTGGCCTGGGAGCCCACGAGGATGCAGGAAGCACCGGAGGGGATGGTGCCCCAGGGCGCAGGGTCCTGCCCACTTCCTACTGTTTCCACGAGAGTCCAGAGCTCGAGCCATCACGTCCCAACTCCTCTTCGCTCGTGGAGACATCAGCAGGGTAGGAAGAAGAAGTGGAGCATGAGCAGAGAGGCTGCAGGTGCTCCCCAGCAAAACTCTCTCAACAGGAAGAAGGGGGCAGGCCCTTTACCCTGCATGACTGGCAGTGATTGTGACAAGGCAGGGGTCCCCAGTTGTGGGGCACCTCCTGCTCCTGCTCTCTCTAGTCACAGCGTGACTTACGCATAGGCCCTACCCCCCTGCTCCAGGGACTTGCGCAGTCTCTCCGCCCGGGCTCCTCACCTCGCCCCATCCACCAAGAAATGCACGGAGCTCCAGCTCTCACGAGGTCGTCACGGTTGGGAACTCCTTGGGCTCCTCGTTCTCTACCACCTTCTCTAGTAGATTCTCTTAGCATGTGACACTCCTGATCTCGCTAGCATGTTCCGGACCCTTGAACTTGATTCTAGGCACCGAGCCTCCCAGGCCCAGGAACGTAGCAGCCTCTTACCCATGATTTGAGCTTTTGCTCCATCTAAATGGTTTCAAGATACCTTGAGGACTCATCATCTGTTCCTTCCACCCTTCCGCCCCTCCCCTTCACCTCCACCACCTCATTCCAGCCAGTGGGGTCTTTTCATTAGACGGAACACTATTCAAACCAAGTCCTAGTAACAGGTGCAGAAAGGCAAAGAAACACAATCTTGTGAAAGAACTATCTCCTTCCCCCAATTATGGAGTATGGGGAGTATAATACCTGTTCCCCTGCAGACCAAAAAAAAAAAAAAAAAAAAAAAAAGGCGATTAAATTTAAGCACCAGGGTTGAGGCATTTGAATTTCAAAGACTGTCTATGCTAAGCATAAAAAAAAAAAAATCCCAAGATTGAGAAGAGAGTTGATACAAATGATAACTGACAAAGTACAACCCCGTGGTCCTCGGGCTTTAGAATTTTGTCGTTCAGCAAAAATGTTAACGAGAACATTGGAGGATTTAACGTCGAGTTGCCAGCTTTCTATCCTGCCAAGTACAGCAACTCAAGAAATCAACTGTAGCCGGCCACCACACGTCGTTTCATAGATGAAAGGATGTTTTAACACCAAGAGTGTAGGAAAGATAATCCCAGAAAAAAAGGACAGTGCTATCGGGAATGAATACATTTAGCTGTATGAAAAACTCACTCATGTTTTTCTCACCTCTCCACAAGCGAATGCAAATGTTGGCATGGGGCGCTGGAATGCTTAACTTAAACACTTATTCATTCCCACAAGACATGCGCAGTCCCAAAATCACTTCACCCTCACCCAGACGCGGCCTTTTGTAATCTACATGCAAATGAGAGAGGCCCTGAGCGGAGGGGGCGGAGGAGAGCAGTCCTGTCTTGCCCTGGGGTCTTCCTTTCTGAGAGAGGGGCTCCCCTTAGTCCTGTTTTGAACAGCTGACGTCAAATAGTTCATTGTCATTCTTGGTCTTCCCAAGCTTCTCAACTTGGTTTTCCCATCACCAGGGTTCCCCCCAGGTTCCTGATAAAATCCAATCCCTCATTCTCAGAAGCTGATCGCTGGGTTTCAAGGAACCGCCGTTTCTCAGTGGACACCCGCTGAGTTTGGGATAAAGGGTAAGGCCGCTCCCTGCTGGTTCTGCAGCCGGCCCTGGTCACGCACAGGAAGCGCCACACGGAAGCCCTCCGTGCCTGCAATGCTTCTTCTGGGTCTGTTCCGTTTTTTCACCGCTCTCCAGGTGACTGTTAATAAATGTGGTCAGGACACCTCCCAGGAACATGAGACATAGTGGGAGTAGATGGTACGAGGAAGAAAGCTGCTTTAGAGTCTGCGCAAGTCCAGATGGCATAGAATTCTATGGTATCCGACTCAGGAAAACATGGGAAAGTCTAGAGCTGCTGCCGGGGCAGCGAAAAGGCACATGAGCTGAGAGACGAGAGAGGAGCCAAAGCAACCTGTAGATCCAGTGCAATTCCTATCAAGATACCAATGGCGGCCCAGCTGGCGTGGCTCAGTGGTTGGGGGTCAAACTATGAACCAGGAGGTCACAGTTCGATTCCCAGTTAGGTCATATGCCCAGGTTGCAGGCTCCATCCCCAGTGTGGGGTGTGCAGGAGGCAGACGATCAATGATTCTCTCTCATCATTGATGTTCCTATCTCTCTCTCCTTCTCCCTCTCCCTTCCTCTCTGAAATCAATAAAAATATATTTATATAAAAAAAGATACCAATGGCGTATTTCACAGAACTAGGACAATTATCCCAAAAACTTATATAGAACCACAAAAGACCCCCAAATAGCCACAGCAGTCTTGAGAAAGAAGAACAAAGTTGGAGGCATCGGGCTACCTGATATCAAACTATAGTACAAGGCCATAGGAATCAAAACAGCATGGTGCTGGCATAAAATCAGACAGATAGATTGGTGGAACAGGACAGAGAGCTCAGAAGTAAACCCACGCCTTTATAGTCAATTATATTTGACATATGAGGCAAGAATATACCATGGGGTAACAAGCTATTCAATAAATGATGTTGGAAGAATGGACAGATAAATGCAAATAAAAATGAAACTAGACCACACCATATATAAGAATAAACTCAAAATGGATTAAAGACTTCAATGTTAAGACTCAAAACCATTAAAATCCTAGAAGAAAACATAGGCAATACAACCTCAGACATTTTTCATAGCAATACGCTTTCTGATATATCTCCTCAGGCAAGGGAAACAAAAGAAAAAAATAATCAAATGTGACTCTATCAAACTAAAAAGTTTTGCACAGCAAAGGTAGCCAACAAAATAAAATGATGACCCAGTGAATGGGAGAACATATTTGCCAACGATGCATCTGGTAAGGGGTTAATATCCAAAATTTATAAAGAACTTATAAAACTCAACACCAAGAAAACAAATAATCTAATTGAAAAATGGGCAAGGATCTGAATAGATACTTCTACAAAGAGGATATACAGATGGCCAATAGACATATGAAAAGATGTTCAACATCACTAATCATCAGAGAGATGCAAATAAAAACCACAGTGAGATAGCACCTTACACCCGTCAGAATGGCTATCCTCAATAAATCAGCAAACAAGAAGTGTTGGTGAGGATGTGGAGAAAAGGGAACCCTCATGCACTGTTGGTGGGAATGCAGACTGGTGTAGCCACTGTGGAAGGCAGTATGGAGTTTCCTCAAAAAATTTAAAAATGCAACTGCCTTATGACCCAGCAATTCCACTTCTGGGAATATATCTAAAGAAACCCAAAACACGAATTCAAAAGAATTTGTGCGCCCCTATGTCCAATGCACCATGATTTGAAATAGCCAAGATTTGGAAGCAGCCCAAGTGCCCATCAGTAGATGAGTGGATAAAAGAGCCGTGGTGCATTTACACAATGGAATATGACTCGGCCAGAAAAAAAAAAGGAAATCTTACCCTTTGTGACAGCACGGTTGGATCTGTAGAGTGTTATGCTAAGTGAAATAAGCCAGTCAGAGGAAGACAAATACCATATGAGTTGACATATATGTGGAATCTAATGAACAACATAAACTAACAAACAAAAAAGAAACAGACTCACAGACACAGAGAATAAACTGACAGCTGTCAGAGGGGAGGGATGCTGGGGGGCTGGGTGAAAAAAGGGAAAGGATCCAGCAAAGAAAACCCCGCATAGACACAGACAACAGTATCGTGGTTACCAGAGAGAAAGGGGGTGGGGAAGACAGGAGAGGGCCAAGAGGAGACAAACAGGGATGGAAGGAGACTTGACTTGGGGTGTGAACACACAGTGCAATATACAGATGATGTGTTATAGAATTGTACACGTGAAACCTATATAATCCTATTAACCAATGTCACCGCAACCAATTCAATAAAGATGTTTAAAGAACCCCCAAAAAAGGCTGCAATGGAGGCAAAGAAGGACCCCAACTTCACTTCTGGTTATTTATCCGAAGAAACCCAAAACATTAATTTGAAAAAAACATATGCATCCATATGTTCATTTCAGCATCATTTATAATAGCCAAGATATGGAAGCAGCCTAAGTGTCCATCAATACATGGATGAATCAAGGAGACGTGGTGCATGTATACAGCGGAATACTCAGCCATAAAACAGAGTGAAATGCTGCCATCTGCACCAACATGGATGGACCTGGAGGGCACTGAGTGAAATAAGTCAGACAGAGCAAGACAAATGCCACGCGGTTTCTCTTATATGCGGAATCCAATGAACAAAATAAACGAACAAACAAAATTGAAACAGACTCATAGATACAGAGGGGAGACTGATGTTTGCCAGAGGGGAGGAGGGGGGTGGGAGGACTGGGTGAACAGGTGAAGGGATTAAGAAGTACCCATTGGCAGTTACGAAGTAGTCTCGGGGTTATGCAGTGCAGCATAGGGAATATGGTCAATAATACTGTAATAATTTTGTGCGGTGCCAGGTGTGTACTGGAGACATCAGGGGAACACTTTGTAAGTCATATAAATGTCTACTCACTGGATTGCATACCTGAAACTAATATAATATTGTACATCAATATTATATTAGTTTAATTAAAATTAAACATTTAAAAAACCCCACAATCCTACCAGCTTCTGTGAGCTGTGGGGAGGGTTGAGGAGCCTCTAACGCAGTGCCTGGCCCGGAGTAGCCTCCTTCCCTTCCCTGTTTCCTTGACTGTAGGGAAAGCATCCGGGCAGGCAGACCTGGAGAAGATAGACGTGCTAAAAGGTCAAGGGAAGAATCTAGGTCAGCAAGGGACAGATTCGGTCATACCACAAGTAACCCAGCCCTGCGTGACGCTGGCTTAGGCAGCCTTGAGCTGGTTTCGCAAACCTGCCTCCAACGGGGTGATGCTTCGTGATGCATTGAGGTCTCTGCACCAAGGGCCTGAACCTGGTCGGGCTGGGGGTCCTGCAGCCATCCTCACACAGCCCCCGAGTCCGTCCCTCGGCTGGGCGCTACTCCTGGGCAGGTGTTAGCATCTGGTATCGTCGGCGCGGTGCAAAGCAAGAGGAGCAGAGGGCTTGGTCATGTGCCAAAAGACGCCAGATGGTACCTAGAGACGCCACGTGCAAACCAGGTTTGCCCTTGTTCTGTGCACGCTGGTGTCGCCCTTGCCCAGGGAAGGGGAAACTGCCAGAGAGAAATAAGTGGGGAGCCCTCTCCCCAAGGCTGCAGCTCAAGCAGAGGAAATCCTGACCCATGTGATGTGGGGGCATGGCGTTATTTAGGGAGATATAAAATGGAAATGGGGGGGGGGTGCAAAGGACAGTTGACATCTTGATCACCACCCCTCCCTCTCCTACACCTCCAGGGCTTCCTTTCACCAGCCTCCTCTTGCCCCTCTCTTCTCCTCCTCCCTCTCTCCCTCAGGAGCATCAAGGAACCCAGCCTCCCCCAACCATGACCCTGGCTCCTCCTCCTAGCAGGAGCCTTCTGCCTCCTTCCATTCCTTCTGTGTCTTCTGTCTTCTAACAATCTCGTGTTTCCCCGAGAGATAAGATGAGGTCCCAATCAATAAGCCCCTAAGCAACTTTCCGGAGGATGTTTTCTTGACAAACCTGCAGGCCTTGTTTTCTCCGTGACTTCTTTTGAATGGAAGCAATGTCACTGATAGGGAATTAACCAATCAGTCACACGGAGCCGTGGAGCGCTCGATCCTGAGCAAGGCGCTTACCTGCACGGTGGCCTTTACTAGAAATCCTCACAATAATCAGGGGAGTCCCACGCCCTCCCCGTCACTTTACAGAAAAAGAAACCGAGGCTCAGGGAGTTGAAGGCATTTGCCCAAGGTCACAAAACCAGCAAGTAATGGAGAGAGACGAAGGCAGAGAAAGCTTATTAAAAGGAAGGTCCTACACTTGCTGTGCCATTGAGATATGTATATGAGGCATAGGGGTGTGTAGCCAGATTCTTGAACTATAAGCAACGCAAACGTAAGTCTATCTCACTTAAGCAAAAGGAACTTCCCTGGAAACACATCTGGGGCGCAAAGGATCAGCAGGAAGCTGGGGAATCTGGAGGATCTGCGAGGATGTGGGTGGAGCGGGGCCGCTTGGAGGGCCGAGGGGAGGGGGGTGGAGAGGGAGGGCGGGGGGGGGGGGGGCAGCAGGGCCCCACTGTTGTGGGCTCTGCCCCTGGGTGCATGGGCTCCCTCTGTATGCGGGGGCTGGCGCCTCTTGTCCAGCTCCAGAAGTTGCTCTCAGCTGGCCGTGCTCGTTCAGGTGTTGTCTTTTGGTGACAGGATCACAGGCCCCAGATTATGGTCCCACGATTGTAGCTGATGAGGAAGAAGTAACCAGCAGACTAGGAGGGTGACGTGAAGGAGGGAGCCATCAACAGGGGTGGGGGGCACAGTGCAGCGGGCTTCCTGAGGCGGAAGGGAAGGCAGCAGCAACCCGCCAGCAGCCCGTGGGGTCTGCCTGTGCTCCAGGGAAGCTGAGCTGAGCCTGCCTCGGCATTAACTCCCTGCTGCTCCCGCACTGCACAGGCAAGGAAACTGAGGCACAAAAAGCTTTGAATTGTTACCCAAGGCCTCACAGTGATAAGGCAGAGTCAGAACTCGGGCCAGGCCTGGCTGCCTCCCGAATCCAAGCTCTTAACCGCTCTGCTGGCCACGGATGCCTCATATTCCCGCGCATTCCGCATGTCAAAGTGCTCTCACATCCACGACCCCAGTTCACACCCGCAGCAACCCCGCACGGGAGACGGGGCAGGTGCGATGGTGCAACTGGGACCCAGAGATGCTAAATGAGCCACCCAGGGCTGCACAGCCTTTTAATGGAAGGGCCAGGCCTGCTGTCCCCGACTCAGCTCCCTCCTGGCTTTGTATGCTTGTCGGGCCCTGAGTGTCCAGCCAGGGGAGGGACCAGCGTCCGATCAGGGGAGAACAAGGGCGAGTTGTTCATTTCCAGACGCTGGCATTTAATTCCTAGGCCAGCCACCCGACCCCTTGCCCCCCCCCCCCCCCCCCCACACACACACACCAGACAGCCATCCAGGGCCCGATGCCTTGCCATCCTGGGGCCTGGGCACAATGAAACACAAACAAGGAATTGTCGTCTAACAAATAAGCAACAGGTAAGGCAATCAAGCCATCTGTTACCTCCCACCGGCTGCCACCACCTAATCCCCTTTCTCGGCTGTGTCCCCGGCTCCTGCTCAAACACAAATTAATATCCTGGCCTTTGCATATGTATTTATGGCTTCAGGTGGGGAGAGAGCCCAGGAGCAGGTGGTGAGAAAGCCGTCGCTGGAGACGCTGCACTCATGCAAATGTCCTCGGCCGGGGAGGGAAGTAGGCTGAAGGGCAAATGGGATGGGTGAGCTGGAGGGGAACCGATGGGGCCTGAGTGGCCAACGATGGGGCCTGCCGGGCTGGTACTCGGTTCTCTGGGTCCCGTGGGAAGCATCTTCACACACTGCTTGCTCCTCTGAGGACTTCCAGCACGCGTCCTAGCAGCCATGTTAGAGACATTTAGGCGAGGCCCAACCCCAGGGGACAGAGCAGGCAGGAGCCCCAGGCCCCCGACAGCCAGCTGCCTAGAAGCTAGTCTCCGATCCCCTCTCAGAGTCTCCGTTTCCTCATGCCAAGCTATGTGTGGGTGCCAGCCATGCCCGGTTGGACCCAAGAATGGATATGAATATGAACTGTGGCTGGTGTTGAGGGAGTACTCACCATGAGCTGAGCCCTCCAAGCAGTCTTAGGAGGTAGATGTTGCTATACCCATTTTATAAATGAAGAAACTGAGGTGGCAAGGAGGTGGCAAGGAGGTGAAAGTCAATGATTTGTCAACAGGGACTCGTGGTGGGCCTAGGCTGGTCATGGTGGACACAAAGATGCTCAGACAGCTGGCAAGTCCTCATGGCAGCGTCAGAATCAGCCGCAAGTGCTGCTGGGTAAATCATGGGGGTGGCGAGAGATGGGTGGGTCAGGGATAGGCAGGCCTCTCTGTGGCCCAAAGGATGAGGAAGAACCGTCCAGATAAGAAATGGTGGAAGGGTGTCCCAGAAAGAGGGAACAGTATATGCAAAGGCCCTGAGGAGGAAAGGCTTGGCGTCTGTGGCCTGTGTGGCTGGGACCTGTTTAAGGAGAGGGTGCAGTTGGAGGTGAGATAGTGATGGAGGCAGGACCAGACCACGTAAGGCCTTGTCAGCACTATAGGAAGTTCCAGAATTTTCTCCTAAGCGTGAGGGAGGTTGCTGCCAAACGTCACCTGGATTCATTAGACTCCAGCGACAGGTCCCGCCACTGTCCCCTCTCGCCGGTGCTGCTCCTCCTGCAGGAGTGACAATGGCCAGCCCCCTACTTGGAAAGCCTCCCCTTGGTCACAGAGAGGGCCGAGGAGGCCCTGCAGTGTCCTGGGCCGGTTTCCTCCTGGTCACATCCAGGGGCTGTGGAGAGCTGGGCCAATGCTCACTGGAGTTTCAAGTTCCAAGTTACCCAGGATGGGGCGGGACAGCAAAGGAGGAAAGGACTCCCTCAACAAGTCGTCCTGGGCCTTCAGCTGGGCTTTGGGAGGCACATCTCCGAACACCCAGGAATCTGTCCGGGGTCAGCGAGGGCAGAGACAGATCTGAGCCCCTTCATTGTGATCTCATCGTGGGACGGGGTCTGGAAGGAGCCCCCATCTCGGGCCTACCCGCCTAGGACGTGGGTGCAGAGGCTCCATCTCCCACCAGCTGTGCGACCTGGATCGACCTCGCTCACAGGGGCAGGTGGGGATGGATAACCGTTAGCACCTAGCCCGAGGCCTGCACTGGCGTGCCGATACACGCTCAACACGCGCTAAACAACGGCACTGCCATCTGCCCCCAGGCCGCTCCCCTCTCCAGCCAATCAGCATCCACCCTCCGTCTTCCATTGTCCCAGAGCTTTGCCATGGAAGTTTCAAATCCCTTGTTAAAAATAAGCTTCAGAAAAGCCAGAAGAGGAGGCAGGAAAGGAAAACGGAGAGGAGAGAGAGGAGTGAGCGTTTCTGCACCTGAAGCCAGACCTCTCATTCTGCTGGTGGCCAGAGAAGGCCCTGCCACCACCTCGCCCGCAAACCCAAGGCCCAGGCTGGGCATTTAACTGGTGGGAGGGAGGGAGGGAGGGTGGTCACTGCCAGCTGCAGGCTAGAGGGAGGGGGGAGGCGTAAGACCAGCATTGACTGTGCAGTCAGACCTCAGTTCTCCTCCTGTGATTCCAGCCCGTCGCACACATTCTTAAGCCTCGATTGTTTCACCTGTGGAATGGGTAGGCAACAGCCACCTGGCAGGCCACTTGTGCAGCACACAGCAGGTACTCCTTGAGTGGTGCAGGTCATCCATTCTCCTCTCTCTACAGGCAAAGAGGAGAATGGAGTGGGCTCAGCTGTTCGAACACTGAGCCTGCTTGTCATCGAGCCCACCAAGCTGTCTGTCCTCTCTCCCCTGCCCCTAGGACCATCTTCCCAGTGACTCAGTGCCAAGCTGCACATCTGGGCTCTCGCGCCATCATTCTCATTCTCTCTCTCTCTCTCTCTCTCCATTCTGACCCACACAACCCTTGCCAACCTCCCCGCTGTCTTTCTCCTGAGCTCCTCCAAGCCTGTGGATCTGCGCCTCCTTCTGCAGTGAGACAAGACCCTGGAATGTGCCAGCCACCTCCTCACAGGGCCCACTGCCTCCATTCTCGTCCAGGCCCAGGAAGAGCACCCAGCTGCAGCTCCCTTTCCCAGAAGCCCAGACCTCTTGTTTCCATCCTATTCTCTGCACCACGCTCAGCCACACTGCCACTGCCAAACGCTCCAGCTGGCAGTGAAAGCCAGCCACACTGTGGGTGCCCCTGGCCTCGTGCAGTGACCAGCAGAGCACCTGGTACAAAGCTGGCCCTCCACGGACAATGGCTAACGCCCCTCACTCCACCTCCCCTCATTCAGCAACGCTGCCATCCCCGACACTCTGCCTAGCCTAGCCGGCCCCTTTGAGGTTGCTCCTGCCGCCCCTTCCGCCTGGAAGGCCCGTCGTCCGGCAGGGTCAGCTGGAATGCTTTCCTCTTCCAGCATCCCGCCAGCCAGAACATTCTCTCCTTCCCACTGGGCAGAATTTGGACTCTGTCCTAGCGCTCAGCAGAGCCTGCTTGTGATGGGGTCCTTTGCACCAATGGGTGACTTTCTAAGTCTGCCCTTATGTTTGCACGTGGACCAGGACGTGAGCTCTGCCTGAGCTGCCAGTAAGAGAGAGACCCGGGAACCCAGTGCGCGCCTCCTCCAGGGCACGCAGGGGATGGATGCCTGGTGCGAGCTGTCCATCGTGTGATGGTGCCGAGGGGACGAAGGGGGTGTGCACGTGTGAACCACAGTCACAGTCCTCAAGGCACAGGGCTCCCTGTGCCAAAGCCAGCACGACACAGACACCCCCCCCCCTCTCTCTGTCTCTCTCTCTTTCCCTTCACACACACTGCACACATAAATCTTCACATTCTTAAGCCCTACGAGTGGTACAAATTATTCAACAAATATTGAAATGAAATTTCAGCTGTGCTCTCCCAGCCGCCGTCGTGCTGGGCAGATCAAAACACTTCCAGCAACTGAATAATAGAATAATACGCGATGACAACGGACTCTTCCCTTTCCAGAGCGCGACTCACAATCCCTGTCTTGTGGAGTCCTCGCAACCTGGCCCCGTCGTCCAGGTGTGGGGCCAGCGGGCACGGCCTGTGTGAGGCAGAGCCGCGTCCCAAAACCCATCTTCCAAAGCACCCGACGCCCAAAGCCCTGGAGGCAGGAGTGTGGGAGGCTCTGGTCTTCCGGAACGGTGGCTGGGGAGGGGGGGGAGGGGGGGGGCTGTGGCTGGAAGCTGAGCTCCTCCAAGCCTGGGGTCTGCGCCTCCTCCTTCAGTGAGACAAGACACTGGAATGTTCCATGTGGGTTAAGTAGCGGGGGTTATGAACATCACCCGTTCTCCCTTAAGGCTCAGCTTGGGACAACTTCCTCCAGAAACCTTCTCTGGGAGCCACCCCCACCCCTAGGCTCCGGTCTGCTCCATCGCTCCAGACCTCGGCAGAGGGCACAAGGGCCTGTGTGCACTTCTGTCATCTGTCTCCTGCAGCAACCTTTGACCTTAAGGCCAGGGGCAGGGTCTCCTTCATCTCCACATCTCAGAGCCTGGCACCGTACCCGGACATTTACCTTAGACATTTACCAAACCTTTACCGAGCTTATGAGTCAATGAACGCACGAATGAACGAATGGGTGAGCGAATGAATGAATGGGTGAGCGAATGAAGGAATGGGAGAATGAATGAAGGAATGGGAGAATGAATGAGTGAATGGGTGAACGAGTGAATGGACACAGATGGACTCTCTGCACACATGTGAGTGTCTGGGGAGAGGAAGGAGGAGGAATGTGCTGGAGGAGGGGTGCGGGAGCCTGACTCCACCTCAGCTCTTGAACCTGACAGTTTCCCCAGGAGGGATGGGGAGTCTTCCGGATGGAAAAGGGGAATCCAATAGGGAAGGCAGCCTCCTGCCTTCGGGGGGAAGGACAGTAGGAGACCCAGCCCTCAGCCCTGCGTGCCTCCTGGGTCCCAGAAGAGATGAGAATCAGTTTTCTCTGTCGCTGCACCTGCCAGGGAAGAGGGGTCCCCTGCACCCTGCCAGTGCCGCCTGCACCCACTACCAGCTTCCTGGGCTGAAGGCCCCCAAGGTCTTCCTCCCTCCAGTACGTGCATCTGCAGGACTCTGGGCAATGGCCCAGCAGAGAGCTGCCGTGCCCCGCCCCTCGGGAAACCCGTCAGTGGCCGGGAGAAGTTCATCTTCCCCAGACGCCCGGCATTCCGTCTTGTCCGTGGCCAGTCGCCAACACTGAACAAGTTCATTAATATTCATGTTAATAATCTCCTGCATTTGCCTCACGCTTTCCTGCTTACGGAGCACTTTCAGATCCATCACCTCCTCCGGTCCTCACCGCCAGCCCGGAGGTCGGCCGGACAGGACAGCGATGACCATCCCCATCCCACAGAGGAGAGACCAGGGGCTGGCAGAGGAGGGATCAGCCGAGGCCGCACAGCGCAGGCAGCCTGGAGAGGGATGGGCACAGAGGCCAGGGGTCCTGACCCCGGCGACGCGCACCCTCCCCATCCCGCTGCTGCCAGCCCCTTCGGCTGCCTGGGAATGTCATGGTCAGCATCAGCTCCTCCTGCTTCAGTGATCAGTTCTCGGCCATTCGAAACACAGGCTTAAAAAATACATTTTTAAAAGCAGGCTTTAGCCACCTGCTCAAAGGACCTGCCAGCAACTGGCTGAGTGACCTTGGGCGAGACATTTCCTCTCTGGGCCTCCATTTCCTTGTGCCCCGTGAGGGGCTGGCCCCTGGGCCTCCTGCCCCTCTGTGACGGGAGCTGCTGAAACCCGAAGGGCCAGCTTGGTGCTGAGACCCTCTCCCCAGTGGTCTGGAGCGGGAGGGACGGCCGCCTGTCGTGAGCCTATGAGGGCCAGGGGATGGACCATGCAGCAACAGAGGGGTCCAGGAGCCCTCCTGGGGACGGGCTACCTAGAGCAACGAAAATTGCCACACGGTGGCTACTCTGGGACAAATGCTTTAGCACCCACATTATCAGCATGCCTCAAAATAGCCCTCCCAGACGGAAATTATTTTCATTCTGTGCATGAGACCCTTGAAAGATTCAAACATCTTTAGATGAGAAACTGGAAGCTCAGAGAGGTTACCTGACTTGCCTCGAAGTCACACAGCAAACAGCAGAGGCAGGTGCCCAACCAGACCCGCCCTGATTTCTCAGTCCCAGTGGCTTCGTGACTCAGATGGTGAAGCCGGAGGGGTGCACATGCAATCCAGCCTTCCTGCATCCCCGCCCCCCCCAACCCCCGCCGTCTCACCTCCCTTCTCCTTTTCCCTTTCCTCGCTCCCACTTCCCCGGGAGTCTCGGCCCCAGGCAGGGCCTCCTCCTCCGCATAGCTCGCCCTGTCATCGCAGCCCAGGCGGAGATTTATGGATCTCACTTCAAGGATTTTTCTTTAATAATAACATTTATAATCATTTTAGAAATTAAGAGCTGCGGATGCAAAGAATTTTAATTAAAATAATCCACAGTTGATAATTATGGGACTCTCTTAGCTGGAACCATCTTTTTTCAATCTGTCACACTCCCCGAGGATGGCTGGAGCGAGAGAGCAAGTGCTGGTACCTGTGTGTGCGAGACGGGGTGACCCGGGGCTCTCTCAGAGGCTGCGGCTGGGAAGGTGGGCTCGGGCGTGAGCAGGCAGGCACTGGCTTTGGGACTGGTCCCCTGGGTGCCATGCAGGGCTGGCTTCCCGAGAGAGACTAGCTCTTCTGGAGCCCTGCCCGCCTGGCGCACAGTCTTCATCTGGTTTTCCTGTGGGCGCAGAGAGGTCAAGGCCACGGCGCAGAGGGATGTGTAAAGGCCGTGTAGGGAGACACAGAGCTCTCATTCGCCCCCCGCCCCTCCTCGGGCACTGTCCTGCCCTCTGTGGTCAGGAGAGGGCAGCGAAGGCCACCAAATGCAGACCTGAAGACTGGCCTCAAGGGTGGGATGTAAAGGACAGGAGAGGAGCTGGCTTGGAAAGGCTGGGCGCCAGCAAGACAAGAGAGCCCCGCCCCGTGCCTACCACTGAGACTGCGTCCGGTCAGCTCTGGCCCATCACAGCCCAGAAGAGACACGGACAGAACGAGACACCCCTCTTCCTTAGGAGCTCACACTCCCACACAGACCATAAACCAGCCGTCACTGAAACCAGACTTGAGAGAGAATGGTTTACGCCTAAGATGGAGCTGCAGCGGGGAGGGAGCGGGCATCAGGGAGGGCTTCACGGAGGAGGTGACGCCTGAGCAGGGTTGTGAGGGGTTAGTAGAAGCCACCCGCTCAATGACAATCATCACCACCAGGATGTCTGGACTGTTCACTATGGACCAGGCACTGTGCCGGGCTGTTGCAGTATCTCATTCAAACGTCACACCGGCCGGAAAGAGAAACTGCACTGTTATCACCCCTATTGTTTTCTAGACGAAGCAAGAGGCTCGAAGGAGAAGCTGCATCATGTGCTTGAGGTCACGTAGTAAGAGGCAGAGGTAGGCCTTGAACCCCAACCCATCGATGCCAACCCTGGTTTAGCCGATAGGATGTGGGTCCTCTAGGATAACAGGCCGCTGGGGAGGGTACTTCCCCCTCCGAGGGCAGAGGTGCGAGGGTTCCGGGATTCAGAATGGGGGCAGCAGCTTGGAAGATGGCAGACAGGAGCAAGGGGTGGGCACTGTCCTGCCAGACCAGTTTTGAGTGACTGAGCGGCTGTCCTCTTCGGGCCTCAGTTTCCCCATCAGTAAATCTAGAGTGGGGCTCTCTCTCAAAACCTCTGGCTCAGAGAAGGTGTGTGTGTGTGTGTGTGTGTGTGTGTGTGTGGTGGTGGTGGTGGTGGTGGGGTGTCCTTCAGCTTCCTGGGCCCAATGATGCTGCTGTTCAAGCTCTGGGCAGAGTGCCCTCCCCTCCCCCAACACTCAGACTTAAGGGGGAAAAGAGAGCACAGACGGATGCTCCCCCCCAGAGCCCCACCCACACCCACTCAGAGCAGAAATGTGATGGCGAAGGGGTCCGGACGGGCTCCCTTGGTTTCACGGAAGCCTCTGTGTCCTCCCGCTGGAGAGGAGGGCAGGGACGGGTCAGCCAGGAAAGTGCCTGCACATCTTCCAGCGGGAAGGGAGGGCTGGCCTGGCAGCTTCCTCCTACCCCCATCGAAGCATCCCCAAGCCGTGGGCAGGGACTCTGCAGACTCACTCAGGGATATAACTGGTTCTCAGCCTGAGGAGCTAAGGGGGTAGGGGGATCATAGAGGGTCCAAGGCCTGAATACTGGCAGCAAGATGGTCTGGGTGTGGGCTGGGGGACTGGGGCCGGTCCAGGGTGTGACCCTGGGGTCACCCTCCCATCCCAATAGTTACAGCTCAGGCCGTGTCCAGTCTCAGGCTGGCACCTGCTGTGCCCTCCAGAGGGCAGACGTTGTCCGGAATCCCTGAGAGGAAGGTTGGCCCACGCAGACCCGGGCATCTGGGAGCAGCTCTGCCATGGTTGGCCGTCTGTGGAGGGTATGCTAGTTTGACAAGGCTCCGGGCTGTGGACAAGGATGGAGTAGGTGAGGCTTTAGAAGGAGGGGGTCACTCAGAAAGCCCGCTCTTTTAAAAGAATATATATTTTTATTGATTTCAGAGAGGAAGAGAGAGGGAGAGAGCGATAGAAACATCAACGATGAGAATCATTGATCGCCTGCCTCCTGCATGCCCCCTACTGGGTATCGAGCCCGCAACCTGGGCATGTGCCCTTCACTGGAATCGAACCTGGGACCCTTCAGTCCGCAGGCTGATGCTCTATCCACTGAGCCAAACCAGCTAGGGCAAGCCCACTCTTTTAAACTCTGCCCAACAGAGCACACCTGTCACGCCATACGCCATTCCCTTAAACAGCGGCCTCTCCGGATGAGGAATTTCCCTCCACCTCCACGGCCCCCCCGCCCCCCCCTTCAGAGAACACTGGAGGCCAAGGTGGTTTTACTCACAGATTGTTATTGCAGCTAAAAATAATGGAGCAACCCACATCCTCTGTTCTGTAACCAACAGCACCCCAAAATGGGGAGGGAAACCAGCCAAAATGCAAGGGAACTGAAAAACATTTAGAGAAAGAGAAGTATGCGAAAAATAAAGCAGATAAATGACAGATGTAGGATGACTGCCGTGGGTGGAGGGAGACAGGGAGATGGGATGGGCAGGAGGAGGTCACACAATTGCGCAGCAATCCTTGTCCAGGTCTGCACTGTTAGGGTAGGTGGTGGGTTTGAGGGAACTTGTTATATTTTTAACACGAGTGAATGGCAAATAGGAACAAACATGACCAATGAGGAGCGTGTAACAAAGACTATAATTATTCAAATTATGTATTTCTGAGCTTCAAAACATTGGGGAAAATATCACAGGGAAACATAAATCCTAAGACTGGATGCACCACCTGGTTTCCTGGGCACCTGGGCCCTGAGCCTACCTGTCTTTCCAAGCAGAGTCTTGAGGCCCGAGTCATACAGACATTTTATCTTCTTTTTGTTGTTAATTCTTACCGGAGGATGTTTTTCCATTAAATTTCAGGGAGAGTGGAAGGGAGAGGAAGAAACATAGATGAAACATCGATGTGAGAGAGACACATCGATTGGTTGCCTCCTGCACGTGCCCCAACCAGGGCCTGGCATCGAGCCTGCAACCGAGGTACATGCCCTTGACTCGGAATCGAACCCGGGACCCGTCAGTCCACGGACCAACGCTCTATCCACTGAGCCAAACTGGCTAGGGCAGAAATTTTCTCTTCTTAAGGCAGGACCCAGCCTGGCTACCTTAGTGTCCTGAACATCACAAGAAAAAGAAATTAATTTTCAATGAAAAAAAATTGCCCTATGACGTTACATGACGGGGGCTATTCAACGCTAAGGCAGTGGTCGGCAAACTGCGGCTTGCGAGCCACATGCGGCTCTTTGGCCCCTTGAGTTTTTAGCAAAGGCCAGCTTAAGTTAATAACAATGTACCTACCTATAGAGTTTAAGTTTAAAAAATTTGGCTCTCAAAAGAAATTTCAATTGTACTGTTGATATTTGGCTCTGTTGACTGATGAGTTTGCCGACCACTGCTCTCAGGAATTGCTACCCATCAGAGGAACGATGCCAGGAAGAGAGGGAGGTCCCAGTTGGTGGGAGTGTCCAGGCCAGGTGATTCCATGAATATGCCCTGAGCACCTCTCTCCCCCATGTGCCCGGCACTGTGCCGGGTGCCAGTGATGGGGTGTTACAGTGATCAATGTGCCCCCTGCCTTTTGGAAGTGTAGACTCTAACCCAGGATTTGCAGCCATAGATGCTTCGGAATCTCCTGGATCACCTCCCAGGCCTTATTCCAGACCAATTGAATCTGAATCTGTAGTTTTTTAAAGCTCCCAGGTGATTCTAATAAGCAGCCAGGAAGAGACAAGAAAAGAAGCAATTAGAGTGCATTCCATCCTCGCTCTGCATGGGAAGCTCAGGTAGGACCTGGGAGAGGTGCCTAGGTCAGGTGCTGGTGGTGCTGGTGGCAAGGGGAGGGTTAGGGAAGACTCTCGGGAAGAAATGGCAGGTGACCGCAGGCCACAGGAAGTCAGGTTGGGAGAACTGAAGGGACCGAGGACAGAGGGTGCGGGAAGTCGGTGAGATCAGGCTGGAAGAGGCAGCCCGGAGGCCAGATCACCAAGGGCACGCTGGCCCCCGAATGCCATGGGGTACATCAGAAGGTTTTGAGCAAGGGAATGCCATGATCGGTGCTGCTGCCTGCCTGGGGAATGCATGGGGCTCGTCTGGGTGTCATAGAGCTCCCAGCAGGGGGGCAGACCTCCTGCACGACGGGGCAGAAGCTCTTCCTGGGCCACCGGTGCTCCCAGTTTAATCTGACGTCCACGGTGCATTAGCGAGAAGCTCTCTGGGCCAGCAGAGTCCCTGCTACTAATCGGCCATGGAGGCAGAATCGATGGCAACTGTATTGATCTTGCTTCTCTCTGGTTCCTTAAAGAGCTTATTGACTGGAGAGCCTCAGGGGGCTGGGACGTGCGGCAGAAACCCGGAGTCTCATCCAATGTGGGACGGAGGTAAGGAAGAAAAGTGTGGGGAGAGGGGCCCCTCCCTGGCCCCCCCCCCACCTCACCCAGTCTCACACTTATTCTGGATATTTTCTCCACCCACCCCACCACACTCCACACTGGCTGTCATGACATTCGCACCTTCAGCCTCCCCTTTGTTCCTTAATCCCACTCCAGGTTCCAGCCACACAGAAGTGTCTTTTATGCCCCTCTCTTTTGCCTCTGGAAATGGTGTTCTCTCTGTCAAGGATGTCGTTCCCTACACCAACTTCCCCTCTCTGATTTACTCCTTCTTTCAAATATTCACTTCTTCTTAGAAGCCT
The DNA here is from genome assembly GCF_951640355.1 of Cnephaeus nilssonii. Classification (NCBI taxonomy): domain Eukaryota; kingdom Metazoa; phylum Chordata; class Mammalia; order Chiroptera; family Vespertilionidae; genus Cnephaeus; species Cnephaeus nilssonii. The sequence goes on from NC_137090.1 coordinate 12,566,499, forward strand.
TCTCTGGCCTAACCTCACCCCCAAAGCAAGAATCCAGTTTTCTGCCCACCAGTGTGGCTCAGTGGTTGAGCAGTGACCTGTGAACCAGGAGGTCACGGTTTGATTCCTGGTCAGGGCATATGCCCAGGTTGCGGGCTCGATCCCCTTTAGGGGGTGTGCAAGAGGCAGCCAATCAATGATTCTCTCTCATCATTGATGTTTCTACCTCTCTCCCTCCCTTCCTTTCTGAAATCAACACAAATATATTTTTAAAAGGAAGAATCAAGTCTTCTGTCCACCCACAGCATCCAATGCTTATCTGTATGTGCAACACTTTTTACAACTATTCACTGAATCTCTGCCCCAGAACATAAGCTCCTTAAGGACAGCGGCCTTTCATCTGTGTCCCCCAAGCACAGTACCTAGCATAGAGCAGATACTCAGTCAAGGGTTCTGAAATGAATGCTGAACAAATTAATGAATTAATGAATGAATGCTTTTAAATGTCCCCAAAACTTCCTTTTTTAACCCTGACCCAGCACGGCCCCCCGAGGGTAGGCAATAGTAGAGACTGTGCCTAATCAAGCTTGGATGACCCTGGTTCAGATTTAGACCTTGAAATATTGGAACTGGAAGAAAATTTATGCCTTATTGTCATCAAGTTCAATCTCCCATTTTACAGTTGAGGTCACAGGTCTAGGGAGAGGAACTGGCTCACTCAAATCTCACAAAAGCAGGCGGCAAGCCCAGGACTCCCCCCGCCCCACCCCTGATGCTGCTTTATGTGGACCTGGCGTGTGGGTGGGCGCTTCGAAGCACCCCGAACACCCCCAGGCATTCCCATCCATCACTCTGACTTCCTATGACATTCTTTGCCTCTCTGGGCAGGTGTGGCTGAGCAGGTGTCTATTACCTGGGCCATAGGAAGTAGGTTCTCAGAAGACCCAAGTTCTGCCCAGCTGGAGTAGCTCAGTGGTTGAGCATTGACCTATGAACCAGGAGGTCTTGGTTCGATTCCCAGTCAGGGCACATGCCCAGTTTGCAAACTCGATCCCTGGTGTGAAGTGTGCAGGGGGCAGCTGCTCAATGGCTCTCTCTCATCATTGATGTTTCTATCTCTGAAATCAATTAAAAAAATATATTTTTAAAAAGACCAAAGTTCTGCCAAAACCGGTTTGGCTCAGTGGATAGAGCGTCGGTCTGCAGACTGAGGGGTCCCAGGTTCGATTCCGGTCGGGGGCATGTACCTTGGTTGCGGGCACATCCCTGGTAGGGGGTGTGCAGAGGCAGCTGGTCGATGTTTCTCTCTCATCGATGTTTCTAGCTCTCTGTCCCTCTTTCTTCCTCTCTGTAAAAAATCAATAATAATAATAATAATAATAATAATAATAAAAAAGACCAAAGTTCTTACCCTGACTCACTATGTGACACAAGGACAAACTACTTCCCATCTACAGGCCTCAGTTTCCCCGTGATTAAAATAGAGGAACAAGTCCTCTGCCTTATCTGTCCTGGTCTCAGCAGAGGTGACACCTGCCGTTCTTTGAAAACCACCTCAGAAGGCCCATGGCATCTGATATCAATGAGTAAAGACAAGAGAGCACCGGGTCTGGGGAGTCAAGCTGGGGAACAGAGCCTGCCTTTGTTCAGTTTTTGTTGAAACACAACATACTTTTACAGGAAGATGCCGTTGTCATAGGTGTGCAGCCCAGTGAAATGTTCACAAACGGAACCATCTGTGTAACTAATATCCAGATAAAAAAGCAGAACCTTCCTGGCGCCTGAGAAGCTCCCCCTCTGCTCCTTCCGCTCACTGCTGCCCAAGTCCACCAGGCTGGCTTCAAACGCCGTAGATTAGCCTGCTTCTCCTCGTACTGTGCATAAACGGAACCCTCCAACAGGTCCTCTTTGGTGTTGCCTTCCTTTTTACAACGTGGTGCTTCTGAGATGCGCCCGTGACGCTGCCTGTCATTATAGAGTGCCCCTTCTCATTGTTATGCAGTGTGCCACGGTGGGAATACATCATCATGTATTTTTCCGTTCCACTGTAGATGGCATTTGGGTAGTTTCCAGATTAGAGCTATCAAATATAGTGCTAAAAAGCCTCTTTTTAATATTTAAAACATCATTTCAGAAAACAGATACTTAAAAATAGCCAGGAAGAAAGTTGTGCACTCGTTCCATTATTTAATAAATATCTATTAAGCACCGACTGTGTCCGAGAATGATCTTTCCTCTTCCTCTCCTGAGTGTGGCCTTTACAGACCCGCGGGCATCCCACCGCTTCCAGAAAGCCTTTTGCGGTTGCTCCCAGCTCCAGTGACACGACCCTGCTATGAAGTCACGAGGCAGGTCTTCTAAGGACACGCAGTAGACATTGAGCCCACACGGCTGGCCTTGCTCTGGCTCCTTCTCTGGGGTCATTTTCATGGGGGTGTCCCTGAGGGCAGGCACGGGGTCTCATGTTTCTCTGCCTTTTACAATGTGATGTTAGCATTAGGCACATGACTAAACTTACCAAAGAGGAATTCAATTTAGCTGGATCTCAGCTATAGTACAAATACATGAAGTCTCTCACTCTCTGCTCACACCCCTCAGGATAGGATTTTTGCAAAACATGGGAAAAACGTACGCAGAACATGATCAAAACCCATGGACAGCCGTGGGTGGGGCAATGAATAGATGCTAGAGCGTGAGTTGCTATGGTTTACCTTCCCTTCTCTTTCCACTCATTAGCGGGAATAATCAGAAATGGTTTGGTAGAGAAGTTTTGGAGAGTGGGCAAATTTCAGCACCATGGATAGACAACCCAGAGGCTGCTGTCAGGGAAATAGAGCTAATTTACAGCAAGGCTCCTTAGTCTCAGTGGAGTTTCAGAAGAGTTCACAGTTCACATCCACTTCCCCACAGACTCCCACTAATCTTTAAATCCTGCCTAGTGAGGTTGAAAAATAAAGTATTTAGAGCTAGATAGACCTGGGATTCAAATTCCAGCTCTATTACTTGTTAGTGTAATTTGGGGAAAATTACATAATCTCTCTGAACCAGAATTTCTTTTACTTATAAATGGTGATTATACTATTTTTTGTTTGTTTCAGATATGTTTTTTCAGGTTTAAAATTTGCATTTGGTTCTCCTTTGTAGTTCTTTTATTTTATTTTATTTTTTTTGCTGAGATTGGTTCTATCTTTACATTCATTGTGAGCATACTTCCTTCACATCCTTGAGCATAGCTATAAGAGTTGCTTTAAAAATCTTTGCTAATTGCAAACTCTGAGCTATCTTCTAGGTAGTCTCCATTGATTACCTCCTGTGGGTCACCTTTTCCTGTGTCTTTCTGTGTTGATAATTTTGGATTGCATCCTGAATACTTTGCATGATAAATTGTAGAGACTTTGGACCCTTTATGTTGCTATAAAGAGTATTGGGTTTGTTTGTTTGCTTGTTTTTAATTGAATTTAGTAGGTAACTTGACTGAAGGTCTCCTTGCAAATCTGTCAATCCTTTAGTGAATTGCAACTGAAATGTCCATTCAGTTCCTTTAGGCTTAACTGGGCAACTTGGCATCTGTCCTACACATGCATTGTTTCAGGGGTTGACCAGATATTTGGGCAGAGTTTATACCCAGAATCTGGAGTTCCCCTCTCTGGTTTACTCGTTTCTGAGTTTCCTCCTTCATTTTCTATCCGCCATGGTGGCCTTGAAATCTCTTCTCATCCTTCAAATCCATCCGACTGAAGGTCTCTATGCAGGTTTTAGCCATTCAGCATGAGAGGACCAGGGCGTGCCCTCGGGCTCAACTTGTAAAAACAAGGCTCTTGTTTGCTTCCACGTGTCCATAGCCTCTCCCACGCCCAGACCTTGGAATCTGCCATCTTTTGAATGGCTCTCCTTCTGATAACTACTTTTTAATATTTTGCTCATAGTGTATACTCGTTATCTGTGGGTGGTTGGACTGTTTTTAAGAACCACTTAGCCAGGAGCAGAAGCGGCAAATCCTTTAATACCTCTCTGAAGAGCTGTGTTGAGGGCTGTATGAGATAATGGCTACAAAGTCCTCAAAGTAGATGCTCAGTAAATGTTGCCTCCCCATCGTGCAATCCCCAAGCCTCAATTTGCACGCCTGGAATCATCATCCCACAAATACACAGTGCTTTGTTCTTCTTGAAGCCCTCCATCCACAGTGTGTTTTTCTACCTTTACAAACTCTCCAAGGGACCTTCAGGGTGGATATTATTCCCCTCTTTATAAGTGAGAAAACGAAGGCTCAGAGGAATTATGGGACTACCCCTCGGCCACATCGTTAATCAGTGGCAAAGGCTAGACCAGTCCCCATAGTTGCTGAAGTCTCCCTCCGCCGACACCTGTTGGCTGTGAGGATGAGCAAACAGCATGCATCAGCAAACACGGACTGGTTGGGGCAAGGCTTTATCTCCACCTCACCCCCATCCCATGTTTACAGAGGAATCCTGAGGGGGCGGGAGGGGTGTATGGGATATGTCTTCCTGGGCCTAGCCACACCCCGGATGTGAAAGTTCTGCAGACTGTGAGGGTCTGAACACGACCCTTCAATCCCCAGCCACTCTGAGGATTGGGAAGTTCAAGATCAAGGTGCCCACAGATCCAGTGACCGGGGACACAGGACTCCTCCCTCACTTCCACACACTGGTATAGGTCCAAGTGTTTGAGGTGAACCCACTCAAGAGGAAGCTTAGCCACAATACTGGTTTAAAATCCTTGCCGCTCCAGTTCCTTAGCTGTGTACCTTGGAAGTCATTCACTCCTCTGAACTTCTGTTTCCTTATCTGAAAGATGATGATGATGATGATAGGAATAGTAAATAAAGAATAAGGTTATTATGAAGCTTAAATGTGATTATATATTCTAAGTGCTTTGCACCATGTCAGACAGATGGTAAATATTCCACAAATAATAGCTAATAATAAAAATATTACCTGTGGGGGCATTTCCCTACAGAGCTTGGAGCAGGCTGCCTGGTGCAATGGAGATAGCAGGCTGTACTCCTGTGCCTGTGCTGTCCACCACCTGCCATGTCACCTGTGACCTTGGGAACTTGTTCCCACCTCTGGACCTCAGCGCCTTGACTGAAACATGAAGGGGTTGGATTAGACCCTCCTCTGGGTCCCACATTCTGTGGATGAGCAGATTCTAGCCCCTCTAGACAAGGCAAGAGATGCAGGGAAGAAGAGAAAGAAGCTTGGCAAACTCAGGCCCTGCCCCGGGCTGATGCCTGCAGGGACGGGAAGGCGTCCAGACTGTGCTGAGCCCAGGAAATGTGGCCCGTAGTGTGGGCTGCAGGAAAGCCCCAGAGGAGGGATGGATTTCCTACACAGAAGAGGAGAGGGCACCACCAAAAAGACACAGAGCAAACCCTGGCCAGGCTGAGGGAGCCCGAGGCCCCGGAGTGGAAGCTGGGATTTCAGCCACAAATCAAACCCGCTCGGGCCTCCACCCAAAGTCCCTCCCCCACCTTTTCTTCAGATGGAAACGGGTTTCGGTTCCATCCTGAAGTGAGCTAATCCCTGGGCCTGGCCCAGCAAGGCCTTGCAAAGCACATCCCTTCCCGGCTCCCTCCTCTCCCCTCGCTCCTCCTGCTAGAAGTAGTCAGGCTGAAGTGCAAACTCCAGCTTTGCCACTCCGTGACCTTGGGCAAGTGTCCCAGTCAGCCTGAGCTGATGCAACAAAATACCATGGACCTGGGTGGCTTAACCAACAAACATTTATTTCTCACAGTTCTGAGGGTGGGAAGTTCAAGATCAAGGTGCCCACAGATCCAGTGACTGGTGAGGACCCTCTTTCTGGTTTTCGTTGGCTCTTTTCTCCTTGTGCCCTCCCATGGTGGAGAGCAGATTACCAGGAGCATGCTCTTGTGTGTCTTCTTATAAGGGCACTAATCCCATCACGAGGGCTCCACCCTCACGGCCTAATTTCCTCCTAAAAACCCCACCTCCTAATATCATCCTATCGGGGGTCACAACAGGGTTTCAGCATATGACTTTGTGGGGGACACACATGTTTGGTCCCTAACAAGAAGTTACTCTGTACTCAGTTTCTACATCTACAGACGGGCACAATGGTGCGTTTGGCTCAAGGCAGCCTCACCCCAGTCCCTGGATTCCCAGGTTGTTTCCCATGCCCTTTAGTCAATGGAGGGAAGAACATGGACTTTGGAGCCCAAGAACCCTCTGTTCGAATCCCAGCTTTCATACTAACAAGCTGACCTTGGTTTGGAAAAGTCAATTGACCTTCCCAAGTTTTAGTTTTCTCATTTTCGAACTTGAAACACCTACTTATGAGATGTTTGAGAGAATATAAGTGAGAGACTGTCCTCAAAGCATCTGGCACACAACAGACATGCAATACCTGTTCATTCGTTCCCCAGGACAACAGTTAGAAAGCACAGCCCTTGCAGGAATCAAACTCAACCCAGAATTCGGCAAACATGAACTCCCCGACGCCCACCCTTCGCTCATGTCCCCTGGTTGTCTGAGCAATCAGCAAATGCTTAGTGGCCCCAAGATGTGAGCAAGGCCGAACGTGGGGATGTCGGGCAGACAACTGTCGGACAGACTGGACTTAAGGAACTGAAAGTCTCTGTGGGCATAGACTCGAGCACATGGAGCTGCCCTGGTCCCTGTGCCTCCGCTGGATAGCAGGTGTGAGAGAGGCAGGGAATGCTCGGGTACTAGAGAGAGAGTTCCCTGAGGGCTGGAGAACATCACCCATGGCCTCACGGGAGCCTAGAACCAGCCGGGGGCTAAGAGTGCCTCACAGGTGGAGGGTAACGAGGCCAGAGGAGGAGAACCTGGGGTGAACATGACCTCAGGCCAAGCAGATCTCGTTTTCCAGGAGCCACAGCTTAGCTCTCCTCATCTGTAGCTCAGGTTGGAGGGACAAATCAACATCAAGCATGAAGAGCTTCTCCAGACAGACGTGGGTTCAAGCCCTACCTCCACACACCACCTGTGAGGTGCCTGGCAAACCAAGTCACCTGTCTGAGCCCCGCTTTCCTCCTGGGCCTCCTGGGGAGGGAATGAATGCCAGTCCACTAGCTCCCAGGGCTGCTGGGAGTCTCGAGTGGGAGAATCCTGGGAGTCTCTGGGGAGAGAATGCTGGGAGCCACAAGGAGACTGTGAGCCTTTGTGTGTGGGGCGAAGATGCTGGTTATGGTTGTTCTAAAAGAGACTGCGTGGAATCCCTCCTCCCGCAGGAGGCCAGAGGAAGGCGGGACCCAGATACTGAGCAGCAGGTGCGGCTGGAGGGGCAACAGGGCCAGTGTCCTTCCCAGTGACTCCAGGCTTGGCCAGAGAAACCTCAAGTCACAGCCAGAGCCAAGGTTTCAGCAGACAAAGTCCACAGCCCCGATTCCCTGCTCTGGGGCACCCATGCTGACAGGGGCGAGAGGAAATGGCATGCAGAGACCTCCTGCATACCCATATGCCAGTCCCCATATACCCCCCACATCCACCTTAATCCCCCCCCCCACACACACACATACACACACTGAGCTCCACTTGTGGTCCTGGGCGGTCCCAGGCTGAGTAGCCTGGCTCAGCCCCCAACAATGGTCAAGGAGCTGCCAGGAGAGGGAGTACTGTGCCTCCTCCTCCCCAATCCTCCTCCCTCCCCCCCCTCCCCTGCCTCCTTCCCTCAGAACTGTCAGGAGAGGCTCAGTGTTCCTCACTCATCTGCTTGATAATTAAGCATCCTTGTCCTCAGTCCCCTTCCTAATCTATTCATTGTGAGTCATTAGTGGATAATTGGACAGAACTGAAGAACCTTGACAGCTTCAAGCTGGACTCCAAGACCTCTCCCCATGGGCCTAACCGCTTCCATCCCGTTTCTCCAAGCCAAGGTGCCAGCCCATGCCATTTTCTCCCTGCCACGTGTCCTCTCCCTCTCGGCCACTGTTTACAGCTGCATGTTCCCCTCCCCCTTCCATTCCACAGCGAGAGCGTGAGTGGGACCTTATGTTGCTCAGCTCCACATCCCGATTCCCTGCCCTTTCCTTGGCAGTTACTAGGTGCTCAATAAACATTTGCTGGATGGATGGATGGATGGATGGATGGGTGGATGGATGGATAATGGCACTTTACAGATGAGTACTTCCTATTGCATCCAACAGTTCCAATTGAAGTGTTTGCTGGCATCTGTGACCAGGGGTGAGAATCAAAATGTTTAACAACCAGCCCCGGAGCAGGTGTGCTGAGGTCCCTGAGGGCCAGGCATCAGCCTTTGATTTTTTACCTGATGGGGGATCCCAGAGAACCTGAAGGAGGGTCCTTGGCTGTAGAAGATGCTCACGGAGCTCTGGGAAGTAACTCTTTAGCAGCCGAGGTAAAAGGATTTCAGCCTTTTAACAGAAGACGGGTGCATCCTGGCCCCACGTCAGACCGGAGTGGATGCATGAGTGAGTGAATCACTCGGGGGCTGGCCTCTGTCTGCCCTGCCCCCCTCTGCCTCTCTTCCCTTCTGCAACGGGGTGGGGAGGGCGATTCCCCTGAGAAAGCCCCCGAGATGCTGCTCCTGGAGTCAGCACAACGAGGTAGTCAGCCCAGCCGTGCAGCCAGGGCTCAGGCAGCCCGCCCGCCCTTGGCACAGCTCGCGAGAAAAGGCAGGACGACCCACCAGCCCCACTGCCAGGCTGCCCCACGGAGCCCAAGCAACTTCACCACCACCCGTCCCGCGCCCAGCGTCAGCCCACAGAGGGCCGGAGGGCTGGGAGCAGCGTCCGTGACGCCCAGCCCTTCACAGGGGAATCGGGGCTCAGGGCCTCTCACTCTGACCCTGGCTGCCGTGTGGCCTGGAGTAACTCGTCTGCCCTCTAGGCATCAGTCTTGCCAAATGGGAAACGGGCTCTCTGCTCCAACTCCCGAAAATCTGTCCAGATCAACAAGCCAGAAGCCAAGGAGGCCGACCTCCAACTTGGCTGCCCAGGATGGACAGGGAGCTCGCTGCCCTATCGGAGGGACGGCCTGGTGTTCAGTCAGCCCTGTGGTCCATCCTGAGACCCGTCAGCTACGGCAGAGCGTGTGCTTTTCCTGGCGTTTCTCCTGCTTCCTTGATGAGAGCAGGTCACGTGTGTGTGTGTGTGTGTGTGTGTGTGTGTGTGTGTGTGTGTGTGTTGGGGGTGTATGTCTTTACAGACATTATCTTTGTCTTTCTACTTTTTTTGTTTGTATTTATTGACAGTATCTTATTGACAATATCCTTAAGAAACAGTTGAGGCAACCATCCTCACCTCCACTTCACAGATGGAGAAACAAAAGCTCAGAGGGGCTAGGAGGATGCCCCAAGCTTTCACACCTGTCAGCGATGACCCAGGTCTGCCTGCCTTTATCCGCACACAGAAACCAGCACCAGGGAGGAGTCTGCTGTCTAACCTCACGTCCCCTCCTTGGCTCCCTCCACCCCTGCCCGCCTGCCCACACACAGAGCGTCATGCGTGCCTCTGCCGGGCCCCAGGCTTCCGGGGCCACACGCGGTGCGGAGGGCTCCAGCGGGGGCCCATCCGGCTGAGATGGGAGGGCGAACCATTGCTGGAACCTTGAGGCCCACGGCCCGAGTGCCAGGAAGCCAGCAGTGGCAGCAGCGAAGGCCGGGCCGGGTCCTCGGGGTGGGGGTGGGTACAGGCTCCCTGAGGAGGCTCCCTGAGGTTCTGCAGGCCAGGATTTGGGAGCACGAGGTGTCAAGTGACAGGCCCTGGGAGAGACTGGACAGGCAGCAAGCAGCCTGACCCAGCCACGGGCAGAATTTCCCTCCCTGGGAAGACAGGCAGAGTCCGCCAGGGGTGCAGGTGTGACAGCCACCCCTCTCCTGCCTCCGAGGTGCTGGGCACGAGGCAGGGCTCCGGAGGCTGGAGCTGGGCAAGGCTGAGCTCCTCTGTCCAGCTTCAACTTCCTTGGGGGCCCCGGGCTTGGGATAATAAGGTCGCTCCACAGTCTGAGCCTGAGTTGACCCCTAGGTAGGCTGGTCATGGAAGATGGCATGCCACAGCGAGGATAGAAGGATGGCCGGGCCACACATCAGGAAAAACCACGCCCTCACCTGGACCAGTCATCGGACTTGGGATTGGCGGAATGCCAGAGATTCTCCAGCTCAAACAGACCCCGGCTGCTCTGACCCGCTACCAGGAATCACACTCCTCGTGAAGGCTTCCCTCATGGCCGAAGCCATTCTCAGGGAATGTCCACGCCTAAACCCTAGTCACCAGCAGATTAGCTGAACTGCAAACTGGGGAAGCCCTGGAAATACTGGATGGGGGAAGGCCGCCGGGCAGGGAGGAGAGAGAGGCATTATCAACCACAGAGAGACCAACACGAATAGGAACAGGGCTGCACGCGGCATCGTTTGGCCTCATGACAACTCTGCAAGGTGGAAGGGATTTCACTCGCTTTAGAGCCAAGAAAAATAAAATTCAGAAAGGTGAACTGGTTTTCCGAGATGACACGGACCGGAGACCGCACGAGCGTCAGCGAAGAGATTTCAGGTTCTGAGTCCTTGCACGGCAATCGATGGACATGCACCTCCTGGTATGGGGTTTACTTTCCTTCAGATCTCTTTGAGTCTTGCCCACACCTAATTCAGCCGCAATTTTTTTAGCAGCCTTCCCAAAGCATTAAATTAATTACCATAGAAACACACCTCTTTTCTGCACTCACATCTAATTGGCTTGCGTTACACTTGATTAAATTACCGTATCTATTTACAACGACAGGTACCATTGACATAAACGGGCTCGGGGACGCACAGAGCACAGGCAAACGAGACAGGAGTTGTCTCCAGGCCAAGCAACCCCGGCTGCCACGGGCAGGTTTTCCGGGAAACAGAGAGTCAGTTAGCCTAGCCCCGTGGTCAGCAAACTGCGGCTCACGAGCCACATGCGGCTCTTTGGCCCCTTGAGTGCGGCTCTTCCACAAAATACCACGGCCTGGGCGAGTCTATTTTGAAGAAGTGGCGTTAGAAGAAGTTTAAGTTTAAAAAATTTGGCTCTCAAAAGAAATTTCAATCGTTGTACTGTGGATATTTGGCTCTGTTGACTAATGAGTTTGCCGACCACTGGGCTAGACTAAGAGACATTCCCTGGGGCAGGGTGTGAACCCGGTCTGGCTAGCTCCCAAGGCCAGGTCCTTTCCTCTGCTCCACACAGACCGCCCCCGCCTGCTGAACACCTTTGCCCAGGGCCAGCCTGTGTGGACTGAGCCCTTAGGAGTCAGCCTTTTCAGTTCCATGAAAATGGTTTCCCCAGCCCTCGCCTTCCCCGTCCTCACCCTGTGATGCTTCCCAGTGGCCTCTCCTGAGACAAGGGCGGGGCAGGGAGTGAGCCTGAATGGGGCTGGTAGAGGCTCGAGAGAGTCTGAGCTGCTGGAAAGGGCGCGCTGACCTTCAGGCAGGACTTCCTCACCTTCCTGCTCGTGGCAGGTGGCGGAGCGTCTCCCTGTCCCTGAGCCAGTCCACGCCTGCCTGTCCCCATCTGCAGGCGGGTCATCCACACCCACACCATCATGTCGCTGTGGGATCCAATGAGATGGCCCAGAGCCGGGCACACGGAAGAGCCTCCAAATGCCATTTCCTGCCCCCCGCCCCAACCTTGCCCACTTTCTTTAGAGAAACAGACACCTAGACAGACCAGGGTTCAAATCCTGCCCCAAAGGGCCTCTCTCAGCTCGGCTCCCCACGGAGCGTAGGGTCCACTACTTCCCAAACTGTGCTTCAGGGACCATTCCTTTCTGGGCATGACAACGGGCAGTTTTAGAAAACAAGGCCCTTGAGGGAGCACCTCGCAGACCCACGCCAGCAGGTTCCTGTGCTCCGGAGCTTCTGGGAGAGTGTGATGCATGTGGGTGGCTGGAGGGTGCATCCTCCCAAACTGTTCCCCCAGGGTATCCTCTAAGGAACCCTCTTTGTGAACCCTGATCTGGTCCACGCCTCTCATCTTACTGAGGAGTCACATGAAGATTCTAAAAACGGGAGGCCCTAGCCGATTTAGCTCAGTGGATAGAGCATCGGCCTGTGGATCAAAGGGTCCCGGGTTCGACTCCAGTTAAGGGAACGTACCTCGGTTGCAAGCTCCTCCCCCGGCCCGGGCCCTGGTCAGGGCTCATGCAGGAGGCAACCAATCAATGGTTTCTCTCACATCGATGTTTCTCTCTGTCTTTCCCTCTCTGGTACTCTCCCTGAAAATCAGTGGAAAAATATCCTTGGGTGAGGATTAACAAAACAAACAAACAAACATAGAAAATGGGAGGAATTTGCCCAAAGGGCCCCAGCAACAGACTTGGAACTGCGCCCTCCCAGACCTCATTCCACCGTGGCTGCCCATCCCCGGCCACAGCCTCTCTCAGCCCCCAGCCTCACCAGACCCTGAAGATGTGCAAAGAGGAGGACCAGGAGGGTCAAAGGGGATGGCCAGGGCTACTGCCCAAGTAGCCTCTGCAAATGCTCAGGACCCAGTGGCTGAGGCGCCCCGGGAGCCAAGAGGATGGGGCGCTGCTGGAGGGGAGTTTGCTTCCAGTGGTTCGTCATAGCCCCATGGACCCACCGACTGGTAAGCCGATGCCCTTGGGTCCGTCTTGCCCAGGGCGGTCTATCTCTGGGCTCCTCTCTGCCAGAGACAGCGGGAGCCCGCGCCCACGTGCTCTCCCCACTGCGGGGATATTTTGCTCTGGCAGCCCGGCTCCGGGGTCGTGTGGAGGGGGCCGTCTGTTTCCATCGGCGTTCTTGGCATGCTGGTTGGGCAGAGGAGGAGGCTGGTTAAGTCCTGCTCATGGGGGCTCCTGGCCGAGCTGCCCCAGCACCTGCCTGTCTGACTCCCTGAAGTGTGGCTCCCACGGCGGCAGCCACAGGTGACCCCACGTGGGTGCTGGCCAGGCATGTCAGGTCGGCAGAGCCAGTGCGGCCCCATCGCCTGATCATCTCCGCACTCCAGGGCTCCTGCTGCCGGGGCCCTCTGCTCCCGTCTCTGAGTCTGAGCGTTTCAGGCGGTGCCCCTGCACCTGCTGGCCTCCCCGCCCCCTCTCTCTGCTCCCTCCAGGATGGCATCACACCCACACCACTACAGCGAGATGGGGTGGGGGGGGGAGTAAGGGGGGAGAAAACGAGCACAGCCAGGGCCTCGGGCTGCCCAGGCACCCCCGTTCCCACCTCCAGGACCTTAGGCCCCGTCTCCCTCAGGCATTATCCACTCGGTGCCTTTTATCCACTTCTCACTCCTCCACATCAAACCCTCCTTTGCAGAGGACACGATCTCTGTCCCACTGTGCAGGGCCAGGAGCTGTGCTCGCTTCAATGAAAGGGTGACATTCCCACTGTCACTGACCCAGGAGGGAAAGAACGCAGCGGCCGGTGGCCTGCCATCCAAGTGCCCCCAGAAGTCCCTCCCCATCCTGCTTCCTCCAGGAGGCTGCCCCGCCCCCGCCCCTCCCTCTGCCCCACCCTGGCTCAGAGAGCCCTCTCTGTGCTCCCAGAGCCCTTGTCCCCTCCTCCATCACAGCAGTTGCCACGTTACCGAATCGAATCGTTGATGCTCCTCTGTCTCCCCCAGCAGGCCGAGGTCTCAGGAGAGAGGGGCTAAGCCTTCGTCCTCACAAGCCCAGCACCGTGCCTGCAGAGCGCAGAGCAGCGGCCCGAAGTCCCCTGTGATGCTGTTGTTTGCAGCTCTTGATCAAACAAGAGAGTGTCTCTTTTTTCAAACAGCCTCACGGACAGCTGGGGAGAGTGAAAATACGTGTCCCCAAAGGCACCGAGGAGGAGGCCCGGGCACAGGGAGGGCCTGGAAGGTCCGAGAGGGATGGCACTGGCTGGATGAGCCGGTCCCAGGCTCTGAAACTCAATGTTCCAATCCACTTTGGCAACCTGTCTGCTTGCCGTGCCAGGAAAGTTATTGACATTGAAATTGAAATTGAAATTGAGTTCGGAGAGGGGAGGGAGGCCTGCAGGAGCCATGCAAATCAGGGCGAGGGAGATGGAGACACTCCTGTTCTGGGAAGCCCTTGACCATCCCACGTTCCCAGCTCCTGTTTATTCATAACCTGTTGCCACACGCATCGGCCTTTCTTCTCTCTCCAGCCCAGAGGCGGGAGGCTTGGCCTTAAGGTCGCTTCGTCCAGCCTCCCTCCTGATAACCGTTCTGTTTTTGAGCGCCCACTACCTGCCAGGAACTGAGAAAAGTGCTTTCCGTGGATTACTGATACAAGCCGTTACCTTAGAAGTCAGCCCATTTCGACCACCCAGTCTTACTCACCCCATCCCTCACTCAGGAGTACCCACCAAAGCAGCCCTGACAGGTGGTGCCCAGCCCACAAGTGAACAATGTCAATGCCAGGGAGATCCACCTTGCAAACAGCCCATTTGGTTGGTTGGACGGCGCCGTGGTTACAAAGGTTCTTCAGCTGAAACGTGCCTCTCCATCTGTTGCCATGGGCACTGTCCCTCCTTCTCCTGCAGCCTCCATGGGGGGCACCTCTGATTGTGGGCAGGGAGGCAGACAGATGGTGCTTGGAGGTGGGATAGATGGTGCTCTAGGCAGCCCTTTGGGGTTGGGGACACTTTGAGTGGCCTTGTCTCAAAGGGGACAACCCAACTATCAATTCACTGAGTGGGCACGTGTTCCCTCCGCCATATGTGTGCGCCTGCCTGTCACTCTCTCACTCATTTATTACCTCCCTGTCACTCAGGCATCATACAGTGGAGCCTCGGTGCAAGAGGCAGATCAGCTGCAATCAGAGGCAGATCACAGGCCGACTGACAGACGGGCCAGAAGTCGGGCAGGCTTCTGCGGAAATCCGTGCCGCAGGCAGAAACAAGGCTAACGGTCTTTCCCTTTGGACTGGTGGGCAGTGGGGGCAGGAAGACAGAGAGCCAGGCATCCGCAGGAAAGGAGCTGAGCAGACAGGTGGACACAGGGGCCCGAAAGGCAGGCACCTCTGCTTGGGAGCCTGGTGAGAAGTTCCCACAGTTCAACGGGGCCGGGTTCCCCACCCAGGTGAGCAGCCTCTGTCCCTGCTCCTCCCACCCTCTCCATCCTCCCAGAGGCGGCTCTCCACCCCCACCCTGGGAACCACTCACCACAAAGCCAGGGAAGGAGTCAGAAAGGGAGTCTGCATCTCCTTCTGGAAGCTTCCACAGATTGCCCACAGTGAGTCTAATCTCCAAGAGAGGACAATGAAAAAAGGAAATGGGAGAGATTGGATATTCCTTGCAATGAGCAGGCCCTGTGCTCAACCCGTCACACCTGCCTCGTCCCTTAATCACACTGGACCCCTCCAGGTATTGTTAGCCCATTGGAGGGAATGGCATGTCCGAGGAATGACTCCCCGAAGTCCTTCAGCTAATAAGGGGCAGAGGTGAGATTTGAACCCAGGTCCTCGTGACTTCAGGTTCACTCTTCTCTCCACTCCCGGCGTATCTCCCGAGGACGCCCACGTGCATGGATTCCCTTTGTGTTCTCAGGAGAATGAGGCGATCTCGAGAAGGCTCGGGTAATTTATGCCTTAAAGGAAGTTCCCACTGCAAGAGGCTGTGAATTAGCCCAGAAATAGCAGATGATGTCAGTCAGGGCATCCCCCCTCCCCGGGCCCTTGGCATCACCCTTGTGGGACTGTCACCAGAATTGATGCAGCAACAATTACAGAATTGGATTTGCCCTTTCCTGGCATGGCCTGCTCAGACGTCATCCCTGTGCTCAGGGAACACCTGTCTGTTTGCCCAGCTCCTCATCCTCACGTACACCCTCCTCCCTCTCCCAGGCCTGGGAACAGCAGGAGGCAATACTGTATTCCAGCCGCGTTGGGTCGTCTGAGCATCGTCTAGCAAAACGTGGTTTCCATCCTGAACCACTCCCCCTGGCCCTCCTTGCACATCACACTTCCCACCTGTTCCTCATCCTCCCGGTGCCTACATTCCCAACTCTTTCCCGCTCTATTTTGTAGCCTCGCCTCTTACTCAGACCCAATGCTTGGCACTCTGGCTGGGCCTTTTGCTTCCTGCCTGACCTTGACTTAGCTTCTTCCTCTGGCTGGGCTGTTATTGGTTGTTTAGGAGAAAGGCAGTGATGGGCTGGACCAGCTCCCACCATCTCACAGGAGCCACTGTGCACATCTCCTTCTACCTCCTTGTTCAATGGTTTCATGCCAGTGGATTGAAATCAGTCATGGTAGGAGCATTTACACCAGAGAAATTGGCAAACACTGCAAACATGGGCTTTCTTCTCACAGGGAGCCAGTTGTTAAATACTTACCAGCACATCTCTGGATAAAGGTCTTGCTCGAACGAGATGGGTCACAGGACTCCGCCCTTCATCAGCCACCAGAAATGGGGCCAGTAGATAACAGCCCTACTGTAGTCACCCCAACTCCATGACTGGGATCCATTCAAGACAGCCTGGCCCCATTTCGTGCAGGGAAAAACTGAGGCTAAAGAGGGTTCAACCCAAGGTCATCTAGTGGGTCAAGAGCAGGGCCAGGATCGGGGCTCTGTGGTTGAGAGAGGCCTCTCATGCCCTCTCCAGGCTGCCTACAGAGCAAGTGGGGCTTGTCTCTCGGATGAGGTCTCAGGAATGGCAAGATCACTGTAGCTTTGACCCATGTGAGAACACCCAGGAGATCCCGGCTGGAATGGCATAGGGCAGGCCTGGTATGGTGGGAAGGGCTCCTCTTCTGTCCTGCAACCAGAATTAGGGGCTTCACCACAGCACCCTCCTCCCCCTCTGTTAGGAAACAGTTAGGAGGGATTTGCACTGAGCAGTTACCGTGGAACCTAAGAGCCCAAAGGCAGGGGTGGAGATGGTAATGGATGCAGTGTGGGGATAGAGAGGCCCGCATGAGATGGACGCAGCCCACCCCACAGTGTCCCCTGTGGAGTGTCCATGCCATTGTAAGGGGTGGCATCCAGAGAGGGAATTCTGGTGGCTGAGAGCCTGGTCTGGGGGCTGTGGCAAGATTTGTCTGTCTGACCTGATCCTGCAGCCTGAGAGTAGGATTTATCTGTATTGCCTCCCTCTGTAGTCTGTGCATGCGTACACATGTGCGCACACAATCACACACACATCCACACAGTGTAGCGTCCAAGCCTGATGCTCCCTGGGGCAGGTATGCACACCCCTCCACAGCAAGACAACAATCAGGCCCCCTCAGGCACACTGGTAAACAGACAGACAAACACATCCACCTTGAATGTACACACACAGAGACATCAACATCCACCTGAAGGTGTGCTCACACACGCATGTGCGCAGAGAACCTTTTGCCCTAAACCAGCTCCTCTGAACAACCCGCCTGAGGCTGCTGACATCCCTGGCTTCTGCACTGACGCCCTCCCGGCCTCCCGGCCTCCCGGCCTCCAGTCTCATGCACACGGGGCAGCTCCCACATAGGAGCCACGTGACTCTGATCTGGATCCTCCTGCAGGGACAGCTGCACCTGGACAAGGGGGTATCGCTCACCTGGCCTCCGTGGGAGACGTCGCTGACCCAGTTTGACCCCCGGAGGCCACAGCAGTGTCCAGCATCCTGCAGGACAGGCCTCTGAAGATTTCAAGCTCGTGACACAGTCCTATTTGCTCACTCAACCATCCCCACGTGAAGTGGATTCCACGCTCTCGACCTTCTCTGAACACCTGTCCTTTCAGAACACCTTCTTTTCTTTTTTTTTTGGTTAATCTTCACCTGAGGACATTTTTCCATTGATTTTTAGAGAAAGTGGAAGAGAGAGGGAAAGGCAGGGAGAAATATCGATGTGAGAGAAACACATCGATTGGTTGCCTCCTCTACGAGCCCCAACCAGGGCCCGGCTGGGGAGGAGCCTGCAACCAAGGAACATGTCTTTTACCGAATCGAGCCTGGGATCCTTCAGTCTGCAGGCTGCCACTCTATCCACTGAGCCAAACCGGCTAGGGCTCAGCACACCTTCTTAAAGGCAGAGATCAGAATCAGCCCTGCAGCTGGGGCCAGCCCCCCCATCCTGACCCTGACTCAACCCCACCTGAGGCTTCAGTCCTCCCTGCCTGACTCCAGCTCTTGTTTCACCCGCTCCCTTCACTAGTCTCTCAAGTCCCTTTGCTCCATACCCGAGTGCTCCCGGCAGGGAAGTATGTCTTACCCCTGGGTCAAGAGCACTGAGGGTGACTTTGACCTCCAGTCCCAAAAAGCTCACTGCTGTTGAGGATTCAACCATGACCTCAGCCACTGACTCTGAGGGAGCTGAGGCCAGGCACGTCACCCCTCTGAGCCCATCTTCCCTTCTGAAATGAGGACAGCCACCCCCCCCTACCCTGCCAGGGGCTGTGGGGATTGGAGGCCCCCATGCCAGTGCCTGGCCCAGATGTTCATTAAACATGGCCCTTCCCGTCCCCAGTCCCTCCTACTGGGGATCCCAGTGACGCCAGCTTTTCTCCAGCCCTGTGTGGAATGAAGTTAGCAAGCATCTGCGCAACCCTCCATCAAGGGCTCTGCTAAAAGCAAGGCTCATAATGTCTAATGTGTTTCCTTCATCTGCTAATTTAATAATTCTGCTAAAAAACGAGCTCATTTGGCCCACAATTTGCTTCCCGGAGGCCTAACGCCTTTTATTGCTCACAACTTCATTAGCTTTCAGGCACACACATTCTATCCCCACCCCTTGTTTTTAAGAAAGGGAGGCTGCATTTGAGCAATGATAATGGCCCTGGCTCCTCGTCCCTCCCCCTCCCTCTGTGCCTCGGGAAGACCAGAGTGGGCCGGTTCTCCCCTGCCTTTTGGATTCTCCTCGCCTCTCTTCACCAGCTCACAAAGCCAGCTCAGGCCCATTGGCCCATGACCTCCACGTCCAGAAGGGCCAGTGGGCTCCAGTAGAATTGCTCAGCTGAGTGTGATGATGGGCTTTCCTCACAAGCCTTGGGTCTTGCACCAGCACAGCAGTGAGCTTCCTGGGACTGGAGGTACCAGCTCTACCTCAGAGATGCCTTAGACAGTGGTCGGCAAACTCCTTAGTCAACAGAGCCAAATAGCAACAGTACAACAATTGAAATTTCTTTTGAGAGCCAAATTTTTTAAACTTAAACTTCTTCTAACGCCACTTCTTCAAAATAGACTCCCCCAGGCCGTGGTATTTTGTGGAAGAGCCACACTCAAGGGGCCAAAGAGCCGCATGTGGCTCGCGAGCCGCAGTTTGCCGACCACTGTCCTAGGTGCTTGAGTGACTGTAATGACAAATGTGTATATGGGAGCTGCCCGCCCATGCAGACATGTGGTGTGAATGAGAAATCAATCTTTATTGCTTTCAGCCATTGAGATTTGGGGTTTGTTTGTTACCATAGCATAACTTAACCTATCTTAACTTGTCATTTCCCCCTCTGCTTTGTTCCACTTGGCTCAGCAACCCAAGATCCCCCTCTTCTTCGGTCGGCTATCTAACCAGATTTATCATCTCTTCTCTGTATAGTCATTTAGTTCTTTAACAAATACTCACAGAGCATCAGCTTTGAGGAGACAGAATGTGAATAACTGAAAAGACAGATGAACCAGAGACGCCCTCAGGGGCTCACAGTCTGGTGGGCCCTGCCCTGATCTGGGCAGTCTCTCCACTGCTGATAAGTTCTGTCTCAGTCACTCTGATGCTCCCACCACCACCATCTGGGTTGGAGATGGAGATTGAGGTCAGGAAGCTGTCCCTCCCCTCCACCCCCTGCCCATGGCCTCCTGTCACCACCAGGGCCTCTGAGTGTCCCTGAGCCTCCCTTGGAAGAAGTTCCTTTACTGTTAGGTTGGATGGTCCAAGGGGCTGGGTCCCTGCACAGGAGAACCCTGGAACCCTACTGTGATGCACCAGGATGGAGCATGGGGTGGCTGCATAGTCCTTGATGTTTTTATTGGTAAAGAGACTGGACACAGAGGGGAGCAGTGTTGTGCCCAGCATCACACAGCAGGTGGTCACAGGGTCAGACCAGAATTAAGACCATGTGCCCTTGGAAAAAAGAATTCCTGCCTTGGGCACCAGTTCACCCTTGGCACAATGAGATATCAGCCTAGGATGGTGAAAGAAACCCTTTTCCTCCAGGAACAAAAGAACTGAAGATGTGAGCAGCTGGGGTTGGGAGCGGAGGATGAGTGTGAGGTTGGGAGGGGGAATTTGCAGAAAGAGGGATGTCTCCTTTGAGAGTGGGGATAGAATGCCTTGCTGTCACTAATGAGAGGCAACATGCAGCAGACCTTGGCCCACTGATGCCATCCCCATGCCTCCAAGCAGATAAGTCCATGACACTCTGGACCACCATCCCTCCACTCCTGCTGTCCCCTGGAAAAGACCCCCCACCCCTGACCCGAAACAGGCTCGGCGCATTCCCTACAGGTCCTGGGCAGTCAGGGCGGCATCTCTTTGCAAGGACCTTCAACCCTGAGATGGTCCTCTGCATTTCGATACAGGAGTGGAGGAAGGACGGGGTGGTAAGAGCCAGATTGGGGCATACAGCTCCTCATACCTAGCATCCTCCTTGCGGCGGCCCCAGTCTTGGCGTAGGCACCCCTCAACCTGCACACCTGGCCCCCGGCTGTCCCTCCCACCTCCCATTGGAACAGGGGTAAAGTTATGTGTCAGGGTGACCCTGCCATAAGTTCTGAGGTGGATGGGGAGCCTGGAGATGAAGCAATTAACACACAGTCGGGAGTAAAGGTGCCCAGGGAGATTTCCCACAGAAGCCGAGCCTGGCAGAAGGGAAGGCTCAGCAGGCGCAAGGTGGTGGGTGGTGAGCAGGCAGGACAGGAAAAGCCACAGGCAGCCTCCTCCTTTGCACACGACTGCTTCTTCTTCTCTGGAAGGAAGCAAGGCTGGGGGTGGGGGGGACGGAAGTATGGGTGCTGGACAGAGAGGGGTCCCCACAAGGGCATGGGGCCCCAGACTGGAAGAGAGGACGTTCCCTGCTGGGCAGGGGCAGCCACTTGAGTCCCTGAACTCCCATCTGGGTAGGGGTCTTCCGGTGGCCACAGGAGCAGGCTCTGAGGAACTCCAGGGGCTCCTGAAGTCACAGCACACACTCAACACAGCAACACACATGACACACAGTGCCACAGCAAAGGCACACAATCAGACACACACACCACACAGCACAGCAAGAAATATACAAGCATAGTCATACATGTAGTGTCACTCAGTAGTACACGCGTGCACACGTACACACACACACACACACACACACATGAGTTCCACCACTGAAGCTTCCCCAGGCCTCCTCACATGTGTCCCCAAGAGGAACCGCAGCCCTGGACCCAACTTCTCAAAGGGGCCCCCCCACTCCTGTGCCTTCCTCTGCATGACTCGCTTTCAGAAGACGGGGTGAGTGGCTCTGAGCCTCACTCCAAAGAGACTGACCAGGTCAGAAAACAGAGGTCTGCGGCCTGGCTCTGCAGCTCTCTGACCAGGAGACCACGCACAAGTCGTGCTGTCCCTGAGCCACGTTGTCCTCATCTGTCCAACGGGGTCACTAGGAAGCATAAGCAGAAAATAAGCACCTCCTCGTGGGGTTGCGATGAGGTCTAATGAAAGCACGTTGTGAGCCACGGGCCATGAGTAAAGGTGACTGCCAGGCTGGGGTGCAGAGCCCCACCCTCAGGCACACATACTTCCCAGGGCCCTGTGCTGGGCCCTCGATCAGCCAGCCAGGCCTGAGCTTGATTAACCTCAATGAAAAGTCCATATCTACAAAGACCCTCTCATGCCAACTTTGACTTTGTTGAACATGTGTTCATCTATTCATCCATTCAATAGTCATGGGATCCTGGTTGCGAGGTGCCATGGAGGATATAAAAATTGGCAGTACCTGGTGTTGGCTCTCAGGTAGTTCACAGACCAACGGGTCATCTGTCAGAATCCATGGCCTGGAAGGCTTTTAAAATACTAGGGCCTGGCCCAGCCGGCCTGGCTCGGTGGTTGAGCGTTGACCTATGAACCAGGAGGTCACAGTTTGATTCCCGGGTTGCGGGCTCGATGCCCAGTGTGGGGCGTGCAGGAGGCAGCCCATCAGTGATTCTCTCTCATCATTGATGTTTCTATCTCTTGCTTCCTCTCTCTTTCTCTCTGAAATCAATAAAAATATATTTTAAAAAAATACTAGCACCTGGGCTCCAGAGATCCAGTCAATTGATGGGGCCCAGGAAACCAGGTTTTTAAGAAGCCCCCAGGTGACTCTAATGTGTGGTCAGAGCTGAGATCCACCCATCTTCTGGAGAAATTAGACACACACCAAGGAGACAGAAAGGGACACTTTTCTCATCGATGCACACAGAATAATAATGGCTAAGATTTATCAAACCTTTTTATTGTGTGTGTGTGTGACCAGCACTGTGCCAAGTCTTACGTTAGCATATTTAATCTTCCCGAAAGCCCGGGAAGGCAGGCCCCACACCACCCATTTTACAGATGTACAAACTAAGCTCAAGAGATCAAATAATTTACTCAAGGCAAGACTTCTCCCAAAAGGTGGTATTTGTGCTGAATCTTAAAAGAAGGTAGATTTTTTCCCTGGAGAGACAGAGAAACAGAGGGGTGGGGGTGGGCTCCACCCTGGCTGCCTGCTAGACTCCAAGGCCTGGGAGGCCTTTAAAACGTGTATGGGGTGCAGGTTAGGGGAGCAGAGACTCTGTGGACTGGAACGAGTGGGAGCACAGACCCCAGAGGCTGGTGGGAGCCAAATTATGGGATGACAACATTTTGGGACAAATAAAAGGTAGAGCTACTTTACTCAGCAAGGAGCAAGCAATTATGAGGCCCTTGTCATTATCCACAGAGGTGGCAGGGATGAAAATAGAATGTCAAGATAGAATCAGAGAAACCAGACCCAGGAGGAGTTTGCGGGGAGGGAGTTGAGACGAACTTTTAAAAAACGGTGAAATGGAAATCAGCCTATCATCCCCTCTGTTCAGGAGCAGCGGAGTGTGGGAGGTCAGAGGTCACGTTCCAGAACCTTTCCTCGCTCAGCTGGGCTTGGCCACGTGTAAAATGAAGGCAGGGATGTTTGTGTCTCAGGGTTTTCAGACACAGAAAGAACCAGAGTCTCAGAGGAGGCTGGTGTGGGGAGAGGAGGTGGGAGGAGAGGAAGCGTGGCTTCCAGGCCCCGCCAGGGCGGATCTGGGTTCCTCTGTTTCACTCGTTGGCTGCCATGGAACGTTCGTTTGAACAAGAGGTTCCTGCAGCTCACACATTGAAAGCACAGCTTTGACCTCTAGGTCACCTTTCTCTCCTAGAACCCCCCAGAATGATGGCAAACCCTGAGGGGCTCAGGCACCAGCGCTTTGAAGATGAGAGCTAGGCTGGCGTTGGACACTGGGATCAAGTGGACGTCTAAACAGGAACCACTGGGAGCGCTGGGCTCCTCATCCCCGTCAACCACAGAACTCGCTGCCATCTCTACTGCGGGAAATTGCTCTGAGTAGGGAAAAATAACTAACTTAGAATGCAAAATGATGTCCAATCACAACAGCAGGCTCCCACTCCCTACACTGTGTTAAAGGGCCCTTTCCAGGAGCTTTGCAGCTAGATAGGAAACTGCCCATCAGCTTTTGGTGCCGACATGCAAAGCGAATAACAAAGGCTTCGCGCTGTGTTCTAGCGATGCTTCCCGGTGCTTTCCACCTGTGGCTTTTCCAAGGCTCCCAACAGGTCCACGAGGTAGGCTACCATTTCTGTTCCCGGTTAGCAGAAGAGGACTCTGAGGAAGAAAGAGGCCACGCCCCAGCCCAGTCACCTGGTTTGGGAGCCACAGACTTGCGCTATGGCCTCGGCTGTCAGCCTCCATAGCCACACTCTAGCCCGCATGCCCTGTGCTATCCGCCCAGGAGGTCAGGCAGAGCAAAGCGAGCTGGACAAGCCAGGGGGAAAGGAGATCATGTAAAGAATTTTAAAAAGGGAACAAACAATCCAAAAAGACCTTATGGAAAACCTCTAGCAAATACTCAAAGAGAGGTAGGAGATATATGGCATTCATAAAATAAAAATAGGATGTTATGACAAAGAAAAACTAGAGAACAAGAAAGAACCCCAGAACTGTGAAATGTGAAATAAAATGCACAACACAGGTTGTAAAAAGCTGTCCATGAAATCTTGAAATTAGATCAATGTGGCAAACAGGGGAAAAAAGAAAAACATACCATTCAAAGGATTGTGGTAGATTGCGTTGATTGCCCTGATCTTTACTCATCCTAATACTCAAATCTTTTGCCACATGTTACAATCCTTCCCTCCTGCCCCCCCTCTAAGAGGTCTCTTGCCATCTGATATTAGTCGGGGGAGAGAGGTTGATTAAAGGCTTCAAAACTCTATGTCATCTTGCCTCTCAGCCATCCCCTTGAGACCATTCCCAGCCCACTGGTCCCACAGTAAGGGTGAGAAACATTTGGAGCAGAGCTAAACTGCTCCGACAATCCCATCCTAGATCAACCATCCCCCTGGCATACTCTGAGATAGGCGCGTAAGGCCACTCACCATTAGTCACGCGACCGAGTCCAGCCTAAGTCAGTGACTCTCAGCCACGGATTCCTGAGAGTAAGTAATTACGTTGCAAGCCACCAGGTTTCGGGTTGGCTTGTAGCATCGCTATAACCATAGCTAATGCAAGTATCAACCCAGGAACTGGTACCCGATTAAAAGAGGAAAATAGAAGGAAGAGGGTTATCCAAAAAATAGTTCAAGTGAATTTCCCAGCATTAAAAGAGAGGAGCCTCCAGATGCAAGGGCCTAAAGGGGCTACCCAATGCCCCAAACAACAGACAGATCCACCCCTGAGGTATGTTATTGTAAAAAGTCAGAACATACAAAGAAATGACCCTAAAAGCGTCCGGCAAGAAAAAAAAAACAGATTTCATACAAAGGAGCAGGAGTCAGGACGGCTGTAAGACTTCTCAAGAGCAACACCGGATACTAGATAACAGTGAGCAGTTTAAATGCTCCAGGGAAATTGTTTTCCACGTAGAATTCTACACCTGGACACGCCACTAAATATAAGTTGAGACTAGAAATGGTTTTCAGATACAGAAGGATTCAGGAAATTCACTTTGCACACGCTTTCCCTGAGTGAGCTACCAGAGGGTATGCTCCAGCCAAAGTGGGAACTAACCCAAAAAAGAGAATCCAGGAAACAGGAGACTCAGCACAGGAGCCTGGCCCAGGAAGGGCCCAGGACGGACAACTTTGCAGCAGGCCAGGTTAAAACAAGAAGGTCAGGGCCCCAGGAGGCCAGAATCCAGGCAGAGAGCAGGGAGCGATAGACGAGCTGATGCAAAACAACGCTTGTGAACAAAATATGAATAATAACTGTGTGGCAGGGCTGATGCACTATTTGGAAACATTTTTTTTTTAAATGGTGCAATTGAAAATGTGAGGTGATCATTACCTTTGGGGATATTTATCCAGATAGTTAATACTGGGTATCAGGACAAACGGTAACAGTTTATTTCTCACTCACATCACATTTCTTTTTCTTTTTTTTTTTTTCATACGGAGCGGGCAGCCCCTCTTTCTGTATTTGCAGACATTGAAGCCATGGCCTGCACAGTCTCCTCGCGAGGGAGGAGGCGATGGGAGAGGCATACAGGCTCTGAGCCCAAAGGAACTATCTAGTCACCGATCCTGACCCAACGGGAGGGAACGTTGAGAAATGTAGGGGAAGAGGTAGGTATCTGATCAGTCCGGTCTTTGCCACACCAGAAAAAACAAACAAACACAGAAAGAAACAATGCTAGTCCATCTCTTGATTCTGAAGTGAGCCACGTTTACATGGTCACAATGATGTTCTAGATTTGGCAAAAAGGAACAATATGACTAAGGAGGAAAGGACAGAGTGGGAGTGTATCAGAGTGAAATCCTTGTCCACAGAACAGGGAGGCAACGGATGATGTCTAAAAGGGAGAAAGCAAGAAACAGTGGCATCGGCATGTTATTTAGAAACTGGAGGCCCGGTGCATGGGTTCGTGCACCGGTGGGGTCCCCCAGCCTGACTTGCGGGAATTGGGCTGAAACGAGTTCTCTAACAAGCCCTGAGGCTCCCGGATTGCAAGAGGGCAGTTCTCGGGTTCCTTCCTCTCTGGTTCCAGGTGCGTCACCCAAGAACCGCAGCTGCCAAGTCCTACAACAGCTCAGCAGCTCCTGCATTGAGTGTCTGCCCCCTGGTGGTCAGTATGCATCATAGCTACTGGTCTGACGGTCAGATGATTGGACAGTCGCTTAGGCTTTTATATATATAGATAGGACAGCAGGCAGCAGCAGATGCAGCTGAAAGAGTTTAAAATGTGCCCTGACAGGTTTGGCTGAGTGGATAGAGCCTTGGCCTGCAGACTGAAGGGTCCCAGGTTCGATTCCAGTCAAGGGCACGTACCTTGGTTGCGGGCACATCCCCAGTGGGGGGTGTGCAGGAGGCGGCTGATCGATGTTTCTCTTTCATCGATGTTTCTAACTCTCTATCCCTCTCCCTTCCTCTCTGTAAAAAATCAATAAAATATATTAAAAAATAAAATATAATAAATAAATAAATAAAATGTGCCGTCCCCAGGAGAGCAAGAGTGGAGGTAGGAAGGGCAGGGAAAGAATGGGTTTTGTATTATAAGCCTTGCAGTATTTTACATGTTTTTCAATTTGCATATATCTTATTAGGACAGTTTTTAAAGCAAATAAAAAACTAATGCTTAAAACAACAACAACAACAACAACAACAAAACACCTGCATTTGCTGGTCATTAATGACGGTTCGGTCTGACCTTCTAAGGTTTTTGAATGCTAAGCACCCAGGGGAGAAAGCTTGTGTCACAATGGAGATTTGTCTGAACGCACACTGTCGCAAGCCCTGGGTAGGAGAAATCAAAACAGAGAAACGTCCTGTGTTGATCTGAGCAGGAGAGGTCCTTGTGAGATCTGGAATGAGCACGACCCGGTCCGGGCATCGCCGAAGCCTCCGGGTCCCCGGGGACCCGCCAGACCCGGCAGCTCTGGAAGGGAAGGTGGCCATGTATGCCCCGTGGTCCCCGGCAGGCACCACAGGCATCAGCTGTAATGAGAAGTGACGGGTACCATGGCTGGGAGAACATCCTGGCTTGGAGCTCGAGCTGCCCAGAGGGCTGGGGGGCATCTCAGGCTGTCAGGGGGGTCCCCAAACACTTTGAGGCCGCAGCCAATCTGGTCTACAACATTAGCATCGCATTAGCTTGGGCAGAGGCCAAACCGGGGCCTGGTCACTAGCCCAGCTTTGGGTGGAGAGGAAACCGAGAACCCTGATGGACAGTGAGGCGGGCCCGGCAGCGTCACCCACTCCGCAGTCCCACCCAGCTGTCAGGAGCCGCAGCAGGACTTGGGCCCGGCCTGGGCGCAGACGCTGCCTCCAGCACCTCCCCTGAGCTCTCGCAGGAAAGGTAACCGAGACCCCTGGCAGCAAAGGTCTCCCTCAGGGGTCAAGTCACTGCCGGCTTCCAGTCCTTCAGAGGCTGAAGATGACCTTGACCATGGCCCTTCAGAGCCTGGCCCCTGCCTCCTGCTCCAGCCGCATTGTTCCTCTCCACCGCCCCAGTGTTTAAGTCCAGAACATTCCCAGCCCCTGTTCCGCAGCCGTCTCGGCCTGGTCAATTGAATCTAAGTCGCACATGTTTAGATTCAGCAAAAGTGGGAACTAAACCCATCCACTTCTAGACAAGGGGATGCCAGGATCACCCCTGCGATGGAGAACATGAAGCCAGGCCACAAAGGGGGTTCGCCTCCACTCAGGCTCCCAGCCCTGCCTGCCAATCTCCTTTCGGCTTCTCCTCCTCTCTTCGCTGCCAGCGGGAGGGGCAGTTGGGGCCTGGCTCCTAGGCCTCATGGGGGGAGTGGGCTGAGTTCATCCCTCAACTCCATTCCAATGCTCCTGGACCACTCCCCTCCCAACTCCCTGGCTCTTAGGGGCAGGGAAAGGGGCAGGAAGGATGGGTCAGCTAGCATGGAGGAGGGGTATATTGGAGGGCCCAAGGACCTAGCTAGGGAGGCGGAGACCCAGGCTCCAGGACAGGCTCTGTGACTGGCTGCTACACAACGCCCCCATGGTCTGGCCTCGGCCCCCCTGTCGCCAGAGGGCAGGGTGGGGCCAGCTGTCACATTCTCCCGGGCTGATGAGGGGCTAAGACTGGGCTTCTTCTGGATGTCCATTTCCACAGAAGCGGGGATGATGGAAGCTGTGGTCCATGGCTCCATCCTCTGTTCCCACACAAACCAGCCCCGGAGAGGTTCCAGAAAGCCTTTGGGTTTGGGAGACCTCCCATGCAGGTGCCTCTCCCGGCTCCTCTCCAGCGGGGAGATTCTCCCCGCAGCACGTCCAGGGAAACAGCGGGAGACATGCTCCGTGCCGAGCACCAGACACCGGATGGATGAGATAATCACAAATCCACAAACGGCAACAAGATAAAATTATCATTACATGAAGTTAAATTATTAATTAGCACCTCCGAAAAAAGACCAACACCACCTGGTCTTGGATCTTGAAAGCTGTCTTTCTGAAAGTAACAGAAATATCAAAATAGTTTATCAGGGCTCCGCAGTGTGGGCCTGGTACCCCTCCCCCCGCCCCGCCCCCAGGCTATGATTGCCAGAAGCCTGATGGCCAGGGATCCAGCCAGGCAGGCCTAGTGGGGCTGGAACCAGCCAGTTCCAGATGAGGTTAGCAAGGGAAGGAAAGCAACTCACGTGACCCATTTTTTTTTGGCTGGAGAAACTGAGGCAAAGGACAAGGGGAAAGAGCCACGGGAGCTGGCTCAGGGCAGATGGAGGAGTTTGTATACTAGGTTGGGAGGGGTAAGTCCTGCGTCTCCCTGATTGTCTAAGGACGAAGGACGCTCATTCTTTCAGTGAACTGCTGTCGCGTGCCTTCTGTGTGCCGAGCACCAAGAATACAGAGGCGAAGCCATAGTCCTTGCCCATGAAGAGCACAATATCTGATAGGCTGGACCAGTGGATCAGCTGTTTCTTCTGTCTTTCTACCCCACCTCAAGCCATAGGATGTACCCCTTTATTATCATCATCATCATCATCATCATCATCACCATCATCACCATCCTCTGCCACCAGCTCCTATTCCTACCCCGCCCCCCCCCCCACACACACACACTCCTTGAATCCTAGAACCACAGCTGCTTAATGGCGGGGGGTGGGGGGGCTTGAAGAGCCTCTTTCTCACAGGGCATCCTTCCTCTCTCTGCGAATCCTGACCCAGTGGAGCACTCCCAGCAATCAGGAGCTTTCTCGCTGCCTCATAAATCAGCTCCTTGCATCCCTGGGGAGCAATTTCTCACTCATTCATTTATTCGCTCATTCAACAAGCATTTACCAAGCAACTACAAGGAGCCATCTCAGAACCAGTTCTTGGAGATGCCAAGAGAAACACGGCCCAATACCCTCTTACAGAAAGCTCTCAGGACGATGGGAGAGGTAAACAAATAAGCAAGCACCGGCAATACAGTGCCGCGTGTAGGTAGAACAGGAGGCGTATGCTCGCGTCAACCCTGCACAGCAATCCTGCCAGGTGGGAACCACGGCTGCCCCCATTTTACAGATGGAAACACTGAGCACAGGGAGGCTAAGGACCTTGCCCAAGGAGAAGGGCCAGGAGTGACGCCGGGGCTGCCTGACTCCGGAGGGCTGTCCTCTGCTAGGACTTGTCCCTGCCTTGCTGATCGATGGAAGCTGCAGCCCCGAGATCTCTCCATCTCTGCCCCCCACACGCCCCTTGCATGTGCCCCAAATGGGAGAGAGCGAATGGCCCAGACTCTCCTCCAGCCCAGGATTCACCCTGGCTCCAGCCAGAGGAGGCCTGAATAATTCATGGCCAATGCCCATGGCCCAATCCGGGAGCAGATTCCTGGTGGCCAAGCTGGAGAAGGGGTAAAGGCCAGGGCAGCTGGACCTGGATGGCGGGGGAAGGAAGAGGGCTGTGGTGGGGTTTTGAGTGCCACTCACAGCCAGGAAGGGAAGAATAAACAAGGCTCGATGAATTATTCACCAGGCAGCTGCTGACGCAGCCTGCGGGTGGCGATGGCATGAGAGTGTGCAAATCCGAAGTCACCACTCAGCAGGGCAGCCTGTGTGCCCACCGTGGCCAGGCTCTGACCTGGGAGCCCAGGGGGCAAGGGGAAACAGGCAGAAGGCCCAGCACAGGCCCCGCCCAGGAGGTGGCAGGGCCCGAGAGAGACAGAGCCTGCGTCCCGGTCCTGGGCGTGCCCGAAGGTGCACAGGAAGGTGACAGGGTGGACGCCGAAGGCTGGTACACCTGGGCTTGGTCACAGCAGAATCAGAGCAGTGCAGCCTGGGACCCCATGAACCCGGCCGAGTCTCAGTTTCTCATCTGGAAGGTGGACACCATGAGCGTGGTTAGGGTGAGGTCCAAATGCTACCAGGTGGCCAGGATGACCGCTCTGCTGTGACCGGAATCCCGCACTCGTGGTCCAGCCCTAAACCCAATCCTGGGCACACGGTGACCAGGCAGGGCCCCTTCCCTCATCCCTCAGGCCAGCGAGGCCAGAGGTCTGGGCCTTCAGGAGCCTCTTCTATCGCTCCCCACTGTCTTCCCGCCTCACTTCCCGGGGAATCCCGGGAGAGGGAGCTCTGCGCATGGCCCCTGCTGCGAGCGTTCCCTCAGGGAGAAGGTTGAGATTCTGCACGTTTTCCGCTGAGCCAGGCCCCACACCCCCGCTGCAAGCAGCACAGGGCCGGGGGCATGGAACTGGCCACACTCCTCCACTGATTGTTGTGTGACCTTGGGCCAGCCCCTCTCCCTCTCTGGGCCTCAGTGTCTAGACAAGAAGGTCCCTCAGACCCCTGTGGCTCTGACCTCAATGACAATAAGACGGAAGGGTGGAGAGAGGGGCTGGCTGGCTGTCCCCTCCGTCTGGGCCTCCTGGGGTTGGAGGTGGTCAGAGCGGAACTTTTATGGAATCCAGAGTGGGGGGGTCAGGTCTTCCTTCAGGAGATTCCAGTTTCCGTCTTCCCCAGAGAGCACATGCTCTGACAACAGGGTATCCCAGCAGCCAGCGGCTGGGAGGCTCCTCAGACCACGCCATCATCGCACGGGCTCACAGCCCCGTCTCTCGAGGCAGGCCGGTTCCCTGGGTGTGACTCCCACCATGAGGACGGCACAGCCGCCCAGGAAGCTGGTGCGTGGCACAGGCACACCAGCCGGGAAGGAACAGAGCCCATCCTGGGACCCCAGACCAGCCCCGCAGCCTCCGTCCGTCCGTCCGTCCGTCATCCGGAGTGAGGCTGGAATCGGAAGCAGAGCCACCCTTCGGTCACTGATGCTGCCGGGACCAGATTCCTCCTGCCCGCACCCCTGGGCAGCTCCACGCAGGCTGGAGGGCTCAGCAGGGCATCCCATGAACTTGACTGGGGTCTGTCGAGTGAGTCTGTGTGCCCTTGAGTGAGTCTCCTACCCTCTCCGAGAGGGTCTATACCTGCAATGCTAACCCCGCCCCAGATGCCACTGTGTGGCTCTGATGGGCTGCCCTCTGTGTGTGCCCCCCGCGTGGCAGGGGCAGTTTAGGACAGAACTGGCTGAAGCAGAAAGGAGGAGGCCTGGGTAAGGAGAGGGGCCTGGCAGGTGGCAGGAGGGTGGAGGGTGCTCTGAGCAGGAGCCCAGGGCGGCTGCCTAAGTGCTCGGTAATAAATAAGTGATACTGGCCGCCACCTAATGCTTCCACAGCGCCGGCCCGGGAGGGGAAGTGTGTTACAGCCGCTGCTGCCTCTTGGTCTCACTCACATACTGAACCTCATGCATCCTTAATGAGCTCCGGTGACAGGCTGGCCCTAAGGGCACGGAGCCTCCTCGGAGCTGGAGGGTGAAGGCATTAGGAGAGCTGTTCCCTTTGGTCCCCAGCAATGTTCACCCCTGTTTGGGGGGGCTCCTGGGAGGCAGACAGCAGAGGCCTGCAGGGTCTGGGGCACCCGTCCCTTCCACCCTGGTGAGGAGGGAGCGATGGAGGGAGGGCTGGATGCCCTGGTCTGGGGGGCCTGGGTGCCTGGGTTCTCACCCACCCTCTTTTCAGTCTCTTTGTTCCCACAGCCTCAGTTTCCCCACCTGCAAAACAGAGAGCATCCTGGAGCTTGGGGTGCCTTGGTCCAAACCAAGGACCACTGGTGTCTCCACTAGGGGGAGCTGGTAAACACCCCAGAAACGGAGGCTTCTTCCTCTGATGGGAAGAGCAAAGTGCAAGGGCCCAGAGAGACCGCCTGCCCCTTCCCAACTGCACAGGAGGGGAAACTGAGGCCCACAGAGAGGGAATGACTCACCGGAGGCCACACAGCGAGGTCTGGGGTCCCCATGCGGCGCCCTTTTCACAGCAGCCCACCGCACCCTCTCCTCCTGCTGGGCCTTCAGGGGTGGAGAGGAGGCCTCTGCCGCCGGAACTGAAGTGAAAGAGGAAGGTCCCAGAGCCCTGGGGGCCGGAACGCATGGGGAGCCGCCTACCCGCCCGCCTGGCCGGCTGTGTGGCGTCGGCGGCCTCTGCCTCTGGGCTCCTGTGCCCCGTCTACTGACAAGGGAGGATCGCCACGCTGCAGTGGGGTGTCCTGGAGCTGTCTTTAAAGGTGCCAGAGGCATGCACTGAGCACCCCAAATTCCAGGTGCCACTAACTCACACGGCAGGCAGGAAAAGGGGAGCGGTGTGGTTTCTGAAGTTCCTCCCGTGGCTAAGAGGCTAAGGTCAGAAATAGTAGGCGGGTCTTTAAAAAACGAACCGTAGTTACCATAGGGCCAGCAGTTCCACTTCTGAGTGTACCCCCCATCCCCCCCAGAAGGCGAGGCACAAAGGCAGACAGATACTTGCACACTCACGCTCATAGCAGCACTGTTCACCACAGCCGGGAGATGAATGGTGGCAAGATGTGGCATGTCCGTGAAATGGAATATTACTCAACCTTAAAAAAGGAAATGCTGACACATGTGACAACGTGGATGAACCTCGATAACATCATGCTAAGTGCAGTGAGCCAATCACGAAAAGACAAAGACCGCAGGATTCCGCTAATGTGAGCTCCCTGGAGTCAGTCACACAGACCGGAAGTAGAAGGGGGGCTGGCAGGGGCTGGGAGAAGCGAGAACTGGGGGGTTGTTTTTGAATGGATATAACATGTCAGTTTTGCAAGATGGAGACGTGCTGGAGACTGGTTTACACAAGAGCACTTTATACACTTAAAAATGGCTAAGAGGTTACATTTTATGTGATGTGTATTTACCACACTTGGAAGATTTTTAAAGAAACTATGGGCAGGAGCTGAATGCAGAGGTCTGACACGTCTTGCATACCAAGTGTATTTCCTTTAAAAAAAGAAAAAGACACCAAGGAGACTTGTTATTTAAAGAAATTGTTTTGTAGCCTTTTGTCACATGGAGAGCCCTCTCAGAGCGCGAGAACACCACCCTCACCCAGCGCTCCGGGCAGCCGGGGACTATCTGGTTCTGCAAACAGGACATTTTCTCCGCACAGCGCGCCTTGTGCCAGCACCCTACCCCCGGGGTGAGGCTGGTGGGGCGGATGCCCTGTACCTCCTGCTGGGGAAATAACACGTGGGTCTTAGATTTGACATTGAAGGCCCTCTGTGGTCTGGCATCAGGACAACTGCAGACCGCCCCCTTTACCTCCCCATCTGCGTTGGGCATCCCCCGGCCCTATCCATTGCCTGCAGAGGTCACCCCTCAGAAGCGGCCCTGGTCCCCAGCAGAGCCAGTCTCTTCCTCTAGGCCAGTGGTCGGCAAACTCATTAGTCAACAGAGCCAAATGTCAACAGTACAACGATTGAAATTTCTTTTGAGAGCCAAATTTTTTAAACTTAAACTTCTTCTAATGCCACTTCTTCAAAATAGACTCGCCCAGGCCGTGGTATTTTGTGGAAGAGCCACACTCAAGGGGCCAAAGAGCCGCATGTGGCTCGCGAGCTGCAGTTTGCCGACCACGGCTCTAGGCTTCCATGCCCCCGCTCCCGTAGTTTCTCGGTTAATCCTGGGGGCTCCTCATCTGCCCACCAGCCAGACCTGTGAGCTCCTTGAGGGAGAGGCTGTGTCCTGTTTAAGTTGTCTCACCCCAGTTTCAGAACCAGCCCTCAGCCTGGCACACAGTAGGTGCTCACAAACCTCTGTGAAAACCAAGTGAGAATATTCCTGCCGTTGTCTCTGTGTTATCTACCCACATAGAAAAACGAAGTCCCACGGAATCGGAACCACCCAACGTGGACCACTTTGGACCAGGGACTCACGTCTGTAATCTCTTGATCATCATGACAGGCATAGGGAGTGCTTGCTTTGGCCCACAGACTGACTAGATGATTTCCACGGGAATCTTACCAAGTTTTCCCAGGAGCCTGGTCAGTAGGCACTGTTACTGCGCCCATTTTACACAGAAGAAAGTTGAGGCTCAGAGAGGTTGAGGACCTTGCCCCGGGTCTCCCGGCTGGTGGATGCGAGCTGGAATTTGACCTCGCGTGTGCAGGTGTTGTGTGAGCCCAGCTGCCTCCTGCGCTGCTCGCTGGGGTGCTCATTGGCTTGGACACAGCGGCACCCGCCACCAGGAGCTGGAGGCTGGGCCAGGGGCCGGGCAGCGGCAATGGCAGCGGGAGCTTTGCTGAGAGGCGCCATCTCCCCGGGCCTCTGCGACGAGGGGCGGCGCTGCCTCTCCTGGTTAGAGCCCTGATGGCTGACTGATAGGCTGGGCTAGCACAGCTGCTGCTGCTGCCTCGGCAGTTCTCTGAGTTGGCTCTGCGCTCACTGGCCTGTTGGAAAAGTGAATGCAAACTGCAGAAGGGAAAAACTCTCTCCTGCACCTGCCACTCCCGCAAAGCACTGGCTCCTGCTGAGGTGTCCCCCACCGAGCCCCCAGGCCGGAGGGGCAGGGCGCAGGAGGCCTCTGAGCCCCCAGAAGAGCTGGGTTCCTGCCAAGTCAGAGCAGGAGGGGGCTTGGGAGGTCTTCCTTTGCCCCCCTCCAAGCAGACACTGGCCCTGCAGGGAACCCTGGGCCAGGCTGGTGCACTGCAGGCCCCCCCGAGCCTGGATGGGCCTGTCCAGAAGGCCCCAAGCAGCAGGCTGGGGCGCGGCCAGGAGGTCATCGGCTTGCTTCAGCTCCCAGTGTGGCTCAAGCTGGGGCTCTCAGAGAAACTGAGGCAGGGATGCCTGCCAAGGCACCAGATTGATGCCTACTGAACACACTGACACAGATCATGGGCTTGACCCCCTGCCTCTTCAGAGGGGTGAGGCCAGGCACAAATGGCAGAAGTCCAAGCCAGAAGAGGAGAATGGATTCCTTGTGTTGGTCCACAGCTTGGAAATTTACAAGCTACTTCCACATTCTCGAGTGATCTCCTAACAATCCTATATAATAAAAGGCTAATATGCAAATTCTCCCCTTGGGAGTTCTACCGGGAGTTTGATCGCTCGCTATGACGTGCGCTGACCACCAGGGGGCAGTGCGGAACATGGTGGGCAACCAGTGGTGGTGTTGGACGCTGAGGGAGTGAGGGAAGGAGGAGGGGGGGAAGGTGGGGAGGCAAGGAACCTGATAGGCCCTGATCGCCGGCCAGGCCTAGGGATCCTACCCGTGCACGAATTTGATGCACTGGGCCTCTAGTCCTGAGATATTGTCCCAACCAGTACTTACTGTGCTCTGACTAAGTGCCAGGCATTGTTTGTGCTGTTGTACACGCATTATCTCATTGAACCCTCACAACAACACTGTGGGTGAGGCATCAGTTACCAGCATCTCCCTGGCACAGGTGGAAAAACGGAGGCACAGAAAGGTCAAGTAACTTTGCCAAGGTCACATGGATACTGAGCTGGGATTCGAGCCCAGGCAGTCTGGGGTCCGGAATCTAGGTGTGCAACCACCCTGCTCAGCTGTTTCTCATAGCCCTGGGCCCTGGGCCAGACTTTCTACTCATGATAACAGAATGGAAACAGGGGGCCACCTCCTCACCTCCCCATTTGTGCACTGGAGACAGTTCTTCCCAACCTGGTGCTAAGTGAATGAAAACAAAAATGGGGCTTAATTGAGACCATGAAAAGCAGGTGCTGCCTCCTGCCCGTAGAGAGAGGATGGCAGTAATCAGATCAAAATGGAGGCACATGTTCAGAGCTGGGCACAGATGCTCCCCCAAACCCAGGCTCCTGGCTGCCCCTCACCTTTCTGCTCACAGCGGTTCGGCAGGGAGGAGGACCCAGCCTCGGCCCTGGGGCAGCTGGCACCCCCCAGGGGTGCGTCCCACCCCTCTGGTGGCTGGGAGCACAGGCTCTCGAGTCAGACTGCCTGGATTTAAATCCGTGTCACTTTCAGCTGCAAGCCCTTAGGAAGATAATTTAACTTCTTCAAGCCTCGGTTTCCTCATCTGGAAAATGGGGATGCTGACAGTATACACTGAGTGGCCAGATTATTATGATCTCTGAACGCATAATAATCTGGCCACTCAGTGTATATCCTATATAATAAAAGGCTAATATGCAAATTATCCCCTCGACCAGGAGTTCGACCAGCAGGCAGGCCGGCCAACCGCCCATGTCCCCTCCCCTTGGCCAGGCTGGCTGGACCCCACCCATGCACGAATTCATGCACCAGGCTGCCTATCTATGTCTATGTCTATGTCTATGTCTATGTCTATGTCTATGTCTATGTCTATGTCTATGTCTATGTCTATGACTATGTCTATGTCTCTCTATATATATACTGAGTGGCCAGATTATTATGCGTTCAGAGATCATAATAATCTGGCCACTCAGTGTATACCCTGTAGGGCCGGAGGGAGGATAGAATGGAACGTGTACCGAATGCCTAGAACAGCCTCTGAAATAGCGAGCACTGTGTTTGCTATTATTAGCATCATTATTACTAATAGACACGGTTTATAATAAACAGAAAGTCTAAAGCCCTCCTTGTCTGGCTCAGACCCTCCTTCCTGGCTCAGTAATAGCCCAGCTCCCACACTTCCCCACCTGCACACCACCGCCAACCCAACCACCTAACCCTCCTTCCGGGAACGCGCCTCATGTCCTCGGCTTCTGTGCCTTGAGCACGCTGGCGCCCTCTCTCTTCCTTGCTAATGGGGAGTTTTCTTGCTCATCCTTCAGGATCCAGATCTGCTGCAGCCTCCCCATCCTCCCTCCAGCCTCCCCCTCCCTCCGTGGCCTCCAGTCTCCGGCACACACCCCACCTCCCAGTTGGGCTGTGGTTGCCGATCTGCCTAAACCAGAATGAGTGCCCCTGCGGGGAGAACTGTGTCCACCTTCACACCCACAGCTCACACTGCCAGGTCTAACACAGAGCCTCACTCCTAGAGTCTTCCCCAGTGAAGCCTCTCAAAAATGGGAGAACGGGAAGGGAGGAAGTGGGGAGGAAAGAGGGTAGGTAGGGAGGGAGGGCAAAAAGCCTGCAGAGAAGGGTGTGGGGTCCGGGAGGAGGAGGGGGTAGGAAGGCAGTGGGGAACCTGAGCATCCCTGCCATGGCCATAGCCCGATGCCTCTGAGAAGTCTCAGAGACATAGATAGTTAGAGCTGGAAGTCCATCAGAAGTCATAGCCCTGCTCTCCCATTTCACAGAGGAGGAAACTGAGACCCGGAGAGGGGCAGTGGCTCCTCCTGAGTCATCCAGGGAAGGAGAGTGAGAGCTGGGCAGACCCAGGGCTGTGTTGGGAGCCCCTCCCACTGTGCAGTACGGCCACGCCTGCTCACCAGGCCCTGGGCTTGTGTCTCCACCCACACACCTGCAGGCTTGGCCAGGTGCGCTCGTATCAGAGTGCGCAGGGGACACTGAATTGCAAGGCTGAGGCCCTTGGGGGTGGCGAGGCGTGGGGTGAGGGGGGAAGAGAGGACATTGAGCGTGTCAGGAAACTTGGGTCATCAGGCCAGAGCACCCAAGAATGTTGCTGCTGAAACAGACCTTAGCGGTCGTCCGGTCCTGACTGTCCATCTCTCAGGACAGGAAAACAGAGGCAACTCTCCCGGCCTTGCAGGTCCTGCAGCACTCAGAGGTGTGGCATGGCTGGCCAGCGTCGCCCAGTTCTCCTGCTTGTGTTCCAGGCAGAACCAGGTAGGAGGCCCTGTGCTATCGGAGTTACATGTCTGGGCCCTCTCAGAACCCTCCTGCTGCGCCAGGAAAGGACTGTGGGGTCAGGCAGTCCTGGTTTAGATCCCAGCTCTGCCACGTTCTAGCTGTGTGTCTATCAGCAAGTTACTGAGCCTCTCTGAGCCTCAGTCCCCACAAAGGAAGGTGATAGCTACCCCACCTCCCGGGCGGGGTTGGGGAGAGGGTGAAGTGAGGTACGTCAACTAGAACAACTTGCATTTCGCCTGAGTCACAGGAGGTGCTCCGTAAATGGAAGCTGCGGTCATTACGCTCACGTCTCCACCTCCAGATCAATTGCTGTTTCCCAGCGCTCCCGGCATGAGGTCAGCTCTGCGCCCTGTGGGAGACAGAACTGAGCAAAGTCCTTTCCCCTGGCTGGTCTCCGCCCCAATCTCAGGGTCAGGGCAGCCGCGCATGGCTGGGGACAGCTGCTGGTTGCATTAGCAGCCAGCGAAAGGAGCCGAGACGAGCATGCCCCTACGAGCCAGGTGGTTTTCCACTTCACCCGATGATGACGGAAGTGAGTGCACACCGGGCATAAAGGGGGGAGGCTGGGAAGAGGCAATGTAAACAGGACCAGGAGTGCCTTTTGCCCTCCAGGCATCCTTGCCCATGGCCCCAACACAGGCAGCCCAGAGACTCCAGGCCAAATCCAGACCCTGGGACGATCTGTCAGTTCCCCTCCCACATCGGCCAGTGTGACCAGGGACTCTGTCCCAGTTCACGGGACAGGAAAGTATTCCTTGAGCTCCTAAGCATCAGTGCGCGTCTTCCTGCCCGTTCGCCCTGGGACTTAGAGCTGCAGACAAGCGTGAAGATTCCTGGGGATTGGGCTTTGCCTCAGTGGCTCTGGGTCAGAGACTTACAGGCCTGACCATGGATGACTGCAATCAGAGAGAGAGAGAGAGCAGGAGCGAAGCCTTGATGGGAGGAGGTCTAAGCCAACCAGCAGGAGCAGGAGCAGAAGCAGGAGCAGCCAAATGAGGAGTTCTGGGAGGTGAGGATAGGGCAATGGGGGGACAGTGTGGAACCTTCCCAGAAGACCCTGTGTCCCAGAGAAGTGGCTTCCCAAACGGAGACAGCAGGCAGGCCCCTTATCACCGAGTTGGCAAGGGGCAGGGTCAAAGGTCAGAACCTAACTAAGAGTTTGGCTGAGTTTCCCCCACACTTCTCACTCCCTGCAGAGAGTTCATCCTGGCTGAGGCCACAGAAAGTATGTGGGGTCCAGATGATCCAGGGACAGGCAGACAACCAAGCCAGTGGCACAATCCTGGCCTCCCTGGCTGTGGGGAGGGGGTGCACATTCTGACAGTGCCGCTGGTCTATGTGCCACATTGGGCAAAGGCCTGGGCTCCATCCGCGAAGCAGGGCCAGGCCAGGGAGGACGTGTGGGCTCAGAAGTGTGACTCCCACTTGCTGAGAGAGGCAGCAGCGTGATCCAGAGGGCTGACAGCATCCCCAAGGAGCAAAGCCAGGGAGGCAGAGCCAAGGTGGGGAGCCGGGGGGAGCCGAACTGGAATCAGAACTGGACTGTAAGCTCCTTTCCGGCAAGGACTCAGTCTAGTCAACTCCCGGTGCTTGGCAGAGAGAGGTGCTGGTGAGATATTCATTGAACCAATGAATGAATGAATGAATGAACCAAGAAACGACCAAGGAACAGACAAACCATTGCAGGTTAAAGGTACACATGCTGGCGTGTGCCTTCTTTTTCTGAATCCTGAGAGCACTCCCTCACCAGGCCGAGTACCCATCTGTGTGTGAGCCAGCTTTGTACCACGATTACCGTTCTCGTGCCCAGGCCTTCACCGCTGGCAGCCTGCTATTATGGAGAGAGCGCTGTCCTGGGAGTCATCCTCCCTGAGTTTGCCTCCTCGCTGTCTCAGACGGATGTGAGGCCCCGAGCCCATCATCACAGGGCCTCTGGTCCGTAACT
The DNA here is from genome assembly GCF_951640355.1 of Cnephaeus nilssonii. Classification (NCBI taxonomy): domain Eukaryota; kingdom Metazoa; phylum Chordata; class Mammalia; order Chiroptera; family Vespertilionidae; genus Cnephaeus; species Cnephaeus nilssonii. Next base: position 12,606,497 of record NC_137090.1, read on the forward strand.
GTAAACACTGGGGTCAGGCAAGGGCGGATCTCAGGGCCCTTAGTCCGTCAGTATCCGCTGCCTCTGGAAGGCACAGGAATGACAGCCTACATCAGACCCATAGCCCTGAGGGCAGGGCAGACCTCAAGGGATCTGGCCCAGCACGGTGCCATCAACAGAAAATTCCGTTCAGAACGACACACACGTTCATCAAGTGCCTACTGTGTGCCAAGCACCACATCAGCCGCAGTGGGACAAAGACAAATGGGGCACAGGGTTTGCAAGGAAAGCATTGTTTGCTTGTTTTTGCTTTCTTTGTTTTACTTTGCCAAGCTGGCCCCCCATCCCTGGGAGGGCAAGGCCTCTAGGCCTGGAAGAATGCCCAGCCACTACCAGGAGAGGTGCTGAGTCCCCCCCCCCCCCCCCATGGCAGAGAGAGCTGAGCGTTCTCTCTGCAGGAGGAGGCTGTTGACACCAGCCGTGCTGTGCTTTGCTGGCAGACAGGCTCGGAGGGGAAGACAACAGCTTCCCAGCAACAAGTATTAGGAGATAAGCTATCAGAGGCGTCCCATTGGGCCCTCTCTCCCTGGGCACTGCTGCGGTGCGGGCCAGCCCCCGGCTTCCTCCTCGTCAATTATGCAACTTCACGTATTCTGTTCCCCCTGTGGTCCCCTCGGCCTGGACTGGCTTGTGACAGAGGCAGCACTGGGTTCGGCGGTGAGGAGGGACCCCAGCAAAACAGAGCAGGGGGCAGCAAGCACAGCTCCCCGAGGGGGCAAGGGGCAGGGAAAGAGGCCCTCTCCCTCCCGCAAGAACCACTCGCTCCCAATGCGAATCCTCCTCCAGATCCACAGGAAGAGAGACGGGCACAGGGAAAGGAGGTGTGAGGCCTCGCTTCTGCCTTGAGATGGAATCGGCCCTGCTCTCATCTCCAGACTCCACGAAGCATCCTGGAGGAGATGGGACGTGATTGTGGAGAGAGAGAGCTGGCGGGAGGGAAAGACAGAGGGAAAAAGGGGGGGAGGGGAGAGCAGTGGGCCCAGGCACACACATGCACACACACACACACACGCACACACACACACTCTCACAAACACATATACAGACCCCCTTATCTGATTAAGGATCCAAGGGAAGTCAAAAAGCTTCTGGAAAATTAAAATGACCCACTGGGTTAACCAGGCAAGATCTGCAGGCAGATTACGAAAACCAAGTCGAGTGGGGATTTCCTTTGCTCCTTGAGTCCCCCAGCCCGTGTTCCTTAGGCAGGACAGCAAGTCAGCCGGAGACGGGGAGCCAAGGGCAGTAGGAGCCCCCTCCCCCGCCCCCCACTGAGCAGCAACTCCCACCCAGCAGGCCCTGTGGGAGGAGCTGGCGCCTGCTCCTCTTGCTCTGGAAGGCAAGTGTCAGGAGGGGACTGGGGACAAGGACCGGGCCTTTGATTCTGCCCAGAGGCCTCAGAGGTAGATGCTGTTTCCTGTCCGTTTGCCCTGGGACTCTGTTCCTTGATGTCGGATTCTGGCCTCGGCCCAAAATGTAAAGGTTCTGGGGACGGATGTGGCCTCTCCCCTGAGTTCTGCCCACCGAGCTCAGTGTCCAGGAATGCTGTGAGTGGCCGGGATCTGGCCCTACTTCTGCTGGCACCTGGCACCTGGCAATGACTCTAGGCTAGTGCCTCTTCTGTCTGGGCCTCAGCTTTCCCTGCCGGAGAAAGGCCTCATTGGCTGACACCAGGACTTCAGGGAAGCCGGAAGGGGGCGCTGCACCCTCCACGGGGAGCTGCTTCCACGGAGCTGGAGGTTCCATGGTAATAGGAAGGATGGCGGTGAGATGAGTTGCTCTGGGGACCACCAACCCGGGCCGGGTTCCCAGGGGCAGGAGAGAGTTTAAAAGCCACAGTGACATCAGCTCCAAGTGGGAGCAGTGGAGCTGTTTGCCACGCGCTGGCGGTAACATGCTGCAAACATCCCAGAATACGTATGTTGGGAAGCTAACACGCTTCCTGGCATTGCAAACATATTATACAGAGTGTCAGACACACTTCATATGCACCCACCTGATCCCTCTCCCCGCTACGCGTGGCACCGTGTTTTGCTTGCTTTCTGAAGAGTTCACTTCCCACGGTGTTCCAAGCAGCCCAGGGGCATCGATTCAGCCACTCGCCAGGCCTGGAACAGCGCTGTGCACCCCGACGGCCCTCGGTGGGTGTCTGTGGGGCAAGTGTGCCCTCTGGCTGGCCTGGCCTTGGGCTCTGGAGTCGCCTGGAGCAATGAGGACTGCAGTTGTGTTCTTCTCTCCCTGGAAAATGCGGGGAGAACCTAGCTTGATTCATGCTGGAAACATGACTTCATCCGCTCAGAGGACTTGTTTCTTGGCACGTGGCTCCTGGAACCGTCCTAGGCCACCCTGAAGCCTTAGGTGTGGGATTCTCAACGCAGAGATGGGACAGCAGCTTTCCCCTTGTTCCTCGCAGGACGCTTTCACGTGGCGAAGCCTCCATTCCCGGGCCGTGGAGGAAAGGTGTTCAGGGCGTTGGTAGAGTTGCTGTGATTCTGAGATTGTGGAGAAGGCTTTGTATCCCTTAGTTTATCTGTGCACGCATTCCCTCAACAGACCCAAGTGGATTCCTGCTACTCGCCAAGCACGGCGCTAGGCAGTGGGGAGAGAGAACAGAAAGGAGAGAAAGGAGTGGCCGGTGCCCTTGAGGAATACAGTGGGGAAAGAGACACATGAGCAAAAGAGGAGGATCACCGGAAAGCTACCTGGCAGAGAGGCTCTGGATCCCGAACGCCTGGGTGCCAACTTTGCCTCCTCCCCTTGGGTGCTCAAGACCTTGGGCAAACTACTGAACCTCTCCCAGCCTCAGTTGTCTCACCTAAAATGGGGAGAGGATTAGCTACCCCCAGAGTAGGGGGGGAGCTGAAATTATAAAACGTATCACAGCACAATGATTGACACAAATGGAGGTTCGATTGGTGAAGAAAGGTAGAAGCAGGGGGTTCTAGAACTGTGGACGAGAGAGCTAATACTTGCACCCGGGAGCCTGAGGGAGGCTGGTTAAAGGTGTGTGAGGTCTTCGTGTGAGATCTTAGAGGAAAAGAAGACCTTTATCAGGCAGAGACATGGGAGGGGCCCTGGTGCAAAGAAGCCACCTAAACTAAGCCACGGGGTCATGGAAACACTGTGGGCTTGGGAGACAGTGAGCAGTTTGGAACTGCTGGGTGCTAGGGTGTTTGGGGGAGGAGCTGGGGGCTGAAGCTGGAAAGATGGGTTGGTTTCTGGAAAGCAACTGGAGGCTGTTGACAGGCAATTCTCCTAACTACATGCGTATCCTAGACCAAGCCCCTAGCAGCTGGCTGAAGTAACGATGAGTGTATAGGCAGATTGCCGACAACGAGGTGGCCGAGGTGATCCACTATGTGATAAAATGAGGTAGTGGTGATGGGGATGGAAAGGGAGAAATTGGCTTGGGGGATGTTGGATCTTAGGAAGAGGGGAAGCAGGAAGCTATATGAGACGAAGAGCATGAGTCCCACATGCATGCCTGGGAACATCAGGGGGCCAGCAGAGCCTGGACATACAGGGAAAGGAGCAGAATTGGGGGTAGGGGTGAAAGAGACTATTCAGTTATGAATATATCGTGGTCAAGGGTGCTTGAGGTTAGGCACCCATGTGGAGGAGTCCAGAAGGCAGCTGGATAAACACACGTGGAGCGCAGAGCTGGGAGCAGGACTCAAGAGCCTTGTGGGTTCGGGTACCGAGGCCAGGGACTGTGTGAGTGCTCTCTGGAGTGATTGAGGGACATCAGGACCATGGACAGAGCAGCGGGGGCTGATTAGCTCCATAGATGGGAAAGGGGAGGGAGAGCCCCGCCTAAGATGAGGAAGAATTGGTCAGGGAGACATGCAATCAGGGGAGAGGGATAGAACTACAAGAAAGAGATGGCCCCAAACAGCAAATGTTGCAAAGGAGACCTGGTCACCCCTTCCACCCGTGTCCCCTTCCGTCTATTCTCTGCACAGCAAACAGACACTAGGATGCTTCCAACCATAAGTGAGACCACTCATTTCTCTGCTCCAACCCTTCAATTCCTTCCCTTCTCACTCGGAGGAACAACTAAAGACCTTATCCAGCCGGCAAGACTCTCCATGACCAGGCCCCCGGGAACTCCGACCCCATCTCCTACTACTGTTCCCTGACTCCCTTCCCTCCAGACACACTGGCCTCCCTGCTGCTCATGAACACATCAGGCATGCTCCACCACAGGCCTGGCACACTATGCTCCCCCTGCCCGCAGCCCTCCAGCCTAGCATCCGCATGTCTTCCTCGGTCCTCCCTCTGTGTCAATTCTCAGCTCAAATCCCGCCTTTTCAGAGACGTCTTCCATGACCATCTAAGAGGCACACCTCCTCCCACCGCTCTGCCTCCCTCGTCCTGCTCTCTCTCTCCTGCCACTGCCACACTATTTATGTGCCTGCTGATTGTCTGTCACCCCTCCCCCTAGAATGTAAGCTCCATGATGGCAGGGATTCCTGTTCTTTTTTTGTTCATTGCTTTATCTTTGCTTTTTTTTTTTTTCCTGCTTTGTTCATTGCTTTACCTAGAATCATGCCTGGCACATAGTAGGGATGCGGCAGTATTATTGAATGAATGAATGAATGAAGCTGAAGAAGATGACACCGGATAGTTCCTGTTAAAATTGGAAACCAGGAGGTGATGGTGACCTTTGCTGGACAGGACTGGATGCAGACGGCAACCTGGCTGTAGGTGAGGAAGTGGGGGAGGGCGGGACAGAGTGGGACTGGGAGGGGAAGCAGGGGTGGGCAGGCACATGTTCGAGAACACAGGGGAGTGAGACACATCCATATGTTGAGGGGAAGGAGCCAAGGAAGAGAGCAAGATTGAGGATGCTGGAGAGAGGAGAGGGATAATCGATGGGCCAAAGTCCCCAAAGATGCAGGAAGGAAAACACATTGCTGAGCCAATAAGAGAGGTTATTGTTTCCCTCTCTTTATCCCGATATTGTAGAAGGGACAAAGGCCATGCAGGCAGACAGGCTGGGTTTGAGTTGTCCCTCACCCGCCCCACCCCTTCCTGTCTGGATGTTACGTGGGCTGTCTAACCTTTCTCTGTCTCCATCTCCTCACCTGAAATATGGGGATGAGAAGTCCTGCCTCATATATTGCTGGGAGAGTAGGTGAGAGAATTCATTTGTAAAATGCCTGGCACATAGCAGTCTCTCATCAAGTATCAGCTCCCCCTCTCTTTACCGTCGGCTCAGTCAAGAAAGAAATCTGACAAGACTTCCTTGACCTCATCAGCCAACGGCAAGGCATCCTTTCCTCAAAGGACATGATTGAATGGAATCGACAGCTCAGCCTCTCTAACAGCAGTGGGAGGAGGATGCTAACTGCCTCCCCTACTCCGGACCTCAAACCACTACCTGAATGATGACCGCTAGGGCCGAAGGCCAGCCTGGCCGGGAGGGTTCCGTGAGGCTGGAGAGGGCCACTGAGTCCACAGCCATGAGCCGCCGTGGCCACGGACCCGAGAATGCCCATGGCCACCACCCTAGGGCCCCAGATTCTAGGAGACAGCGAGGAGGTTGGCCTTTGGTCGAGCTTGCACCAGCTTTACCTCCCAGCTCTGCCTCTTCACCAGCTCTGCAACCTTGGGAGACGGGCAAGTCCCTCATCTTCCCAGAGCCTCACGACAATCCCGCAAAGCAGATTTTCTGCTCCCATTTTACCCAAGAAGAAATTGAGACTCAAAGAGGTAAAATAGCATAACTTTCTCAGGTCATACATTCTATCAGGCTGGGCCCAGCAGGAAGCTGATAGCTGACCGAAATAACCTGGGGAAAGTGTAATAAAAGGGTTATTTGGAAATGCATGGGCAGGACATAGGAAAGCCTCCAGGGATATGGAAGTCCCTTAGCACAGGTAACGACAGGTGCCTTCACCTGAAGGGGAGAGCCCCAGACCCCAAGGATGGAAAGGACTGTGTGGAGAAGGCCACTTACCAGAACCTTTAGTCGAGGAACCCCATAGGGAGGAAAATGAAAAGTTAAACACTCCAACCTTACTCTTCCCCCCCTCTCATCTTCTATTGGTGCTCTCCAGGCCATGAACCCACGGAAACCAGGGGGCTGGGAGCCACTGATGCGGTCCATGCGGGCTACCCTCCCTGGGCACAGGCAGGGAGAGCGGGTCTGGAGGGCGAAGGAACGATGCCCAGCATACACAGCCGACTCTGAGATGGCAGAGCAAGAATTGGAATCAGAACCATCCCACCTTCCTATTACCATGGCATTTCCTGTTGGACCCTCAGTAATTGCTCATGGAATGAATGTAAAAGGAGAGATGGGTGGGAGGGTGGGTGGGTAGATGTATGGGTAGGTTGATGGATGGTTGGTTGGATGGATGGGTGGGTGGGTGGGTGGATAGATAGATGGGTAGGTTGATGGATGGTTGGTTGGATGGATGGGTGGGTGGGTGGGAGGATGGATGGGTGGATGGATGGATAGGTAACTCCTGCAGCCTTTCTTCGTGTGGCTTTAACTAATCTTGTCACCTGACTAGAAATATAAGACTTGCTAGAAGGGTTATTTCTAAGCCGTAAGTGGGTTCTGAGAATAAAAGCCTTCTTCCTAGTTTCTCAGTCCCTGTAGGAGCGGCTTGTTTCTCTCCGGCCTCTGGCTCATTTTCCCTGCTGCTGCGGAAGCTGCTCCTCCCTTCAGGAGTTGAGCCTCGAGTCAGGCTCAGCTGCCTACAAGTGAAGCGGAGCGAAGAGGGCAGAGGGCAGAGGGCAGAGGGCAGAGGGGCGGCTGCCCGTGCTCCCCCCGAGGCTGGAGTGCAAAGCTGAGCTACCAGCCCCTCTTGTAGTGCACGGAGCTGTGGGAGTGGAAGGAGGAGGGAAGCGGGAAGGCAGGATGTTCGCTGTAATTATTTTCATTGATTTGTCTACTCGGATCCCAAGAGCTGCGTAGCCGTTGCGACATTTAATAAAAATAATTCAAGGTAAAAATACCTCCTTCCCCCCTGCTCCCTCCTCCTCCCTCATCAACACCGCTTCGGCTTTCATCTCCCCTCTCAGACTCAGGCCAATTACAAAAAAAGGCAGGTGGAAGCGGCACCCACTGATGGAGAAAAGGGGAGAAAAGGCTGGGGATGGGGATCGGAAGCCCCGAACTGGAGCCGGCACTGGCACCAGCTGCCTGCTGACCTCGGGCCCGCGGCTGCCGCTCCCTGAGTTTTGGCTGCCCAGTCTGTAAAACTAGGAGGTACCGTGAACATGTAATATGTCCTAATTCAGAGCCAATAGTCTAGGCCTGGACCCTTCTGCGGCAATGAGACATGCCTTTCACATTCCCTGTAGACCTTGCTCCTATCTGCTGAGTGTATTTCTGATCGCTAGCATTTGACCATGGAAGGATCCCCTCCCCCAAACCCTCCTAATACCACCGTTTCTTGTTATTTTTCTGAGCCATGATAGCCCATCCTTCTCCTTCTCTGTCTTTAATTCACTGTGAAACAAATACTATTCATCCCGTTATACAGAGAGGATAAGCTGAGGGGCTGAAGTGGTAATTATTGCTTCCGTGTCATGCCCACCCTTTATATGCCTCATACTTTAAGTATCCTGATAACGATTCTTCCCTATAGGGACTCTTGGGGAAACTGAGGCTCGGGGAGGTTCAAGCTGCTGCCCAGAGACACACGCTGGGAATCAGTAAGACCGGACACTGACTCAGGTCGCCGTGACTCCGGAGCCCACAGCTCTGTCCACTGGCGCTTGCTGCTTCTCCTGCTCTAAACCAGGCCTCCTGCCTTCCAGGTAGGAAAGCGCGGAGAAACACCCTGACTCAGCAGAGTGCGGGGAGCGGAGGAGAGCTGAATTTGGAAAGCCTCCTCATTTCGGACGTCTTCTGAGGGCTGGAGCCATCCCGGGCTGTCAGGGGAGGATGTCATCAGGGTGACCTCGTATGTTTCACGGATTCACCAAAGCCTGTGTTCTGGGGTAAAAGACGGCTTTCCCCCAGTCCTGCTGAGGAGAAATCGATCGCCTCCTTGGAGATTTAGAACCGGACAGTGGCAATTAGAAAACACGCCCCCAGGCAGGTGCTGGGAAAGGGGTCTCATTCCACCTCCTACTCATTCTGTCGCTCGCAGGTTGGGGAGTCCCAGCTGGGCTAGGGACACAGCTGAGGCCTCCCTTGGGGACCCCCCTGGCTCCCAGTCCCACCTCCACTGCTGAGGCCTCCCTGGGACCTCCGCTCTCTGTGCCCAGGCCCCCACCCCCGCCCCTGCCCCTGTCAGCTAATGGATTTTTTTTTCTCTGCACAGAGAGATTTACTAAACAACTGAACTAGGACGCATTAAGTCTGTGGGTTTGGAGGTTTGTTTTAGAGCAATTCTCGCCCGGAGAACCGGCCGCTGAAATTAAGATGCATTCTTCTCAGCAAATATTGATTTCAACTAGAAGCAAATCTAAGAAGCTCACCGCTCGCGGGATGTGAGCGCTGGCGGCTGCGGCTCGGACTCCGGGAGGGGTCACCTGGGTGCTCCCGCGTGGGGCGCAGGTGAGGTGATGAAGCAGATTCAGGGTTGAGCACAAGATGAAAACTCACCACAAAAATATACCAAACAAAAACTCACTTTGAGCCCAGCTGGTGTGGCTCAGGGGTTGAGTGTTGATCAGGAGGTCACGGTTCGATCCCCAGTCAGGGCATATGCCTGGGTTGTGGGCTTGATCCCAAATGGGGGGTGTGCAGGATGCAGCCAGTCAATGATTCTCTCTTATCATTGATGCTTCTATCTTTCTCTCCCTCTCTGTTCCTCTCTCTGAAATTAAAAAAAAATTTTTTTTGTAAAGGAATGAAGTATTGATGCATGCAACACCACCATGTTAAGTGGAAGAAGCCTGACTTGAAAGGTTATATACTATATGCTTCCATTTCTATGACATCCTAGAAAAGGGATAAGTAGCCCTAGCCAGTTTGGCACAGTGGATAGAGGGTCAGCCTGCAGACCAAAGGGTCCTAGGTTCAGTTCTGGTCAAGGGCACATACCCTGGCTGCAGGCCCCTTCCTGGCCTGGGCCCTGGTCAGAGTTCATGCAGGAGGCAACCAATCGATGTGTTTCTCTCACATCAATGTTTCTATCTTTCCCTCTCTCTTCCACTCTCCCTAAAAATCAATGAAAAAATATCCTTGGGCAACGATTAAGAAAAAAAGAAAAAGAAAAAGAAAAGGAATAGGGAATCTATATATATAAAAGGCTAGCTAATATGCTAAGTGTCTGTCCAGGTAATGATATCACGTAGCAATGCCCGGCTTCCTCTCCCTAGCAACTAGCCTCCTTGAAGTTTCTTCAGCCCAGGAACATGGCTTGCTTTATAGCCAGGTGGAAACATTTTACACTTTAATCAAATGTCTGTGAAGCATTTTCCTGTGCCTCATCTCATTTGATCCTCACAGAAGTCCTGGAGTAGGTAGATAGGAGCCTCGGTGGAATCCTATTTTCTTTTCATTAGCCGGAAAACGGAGATTTAGAAAGCTTAGAAACTTGACCCAACTGAAAAGAAGTAAGAAATGGTGGAACTTGAAAATGACTTCAGGTTTTCTCATTGCGCAGAATATAGTCAAATATTTTACCCTTTGTTCTCCCTGCATGATATACAATCATAATCTGCTTCATGTTGATATTTACTGCTGTGTTGCTGACAATTACCTGAAAGAGAAGTTGGGATGCTTCACTGGGCTGAAAACAAATTTAGCTAAATCAGAAGGCAGGTCTAATTAAGCAAGTTTATTCTCTATATATAAAAGGCTAAGTTGACTCACGCATGCACGATACATATAAAGTTCTCGCTGGCGCCAATTGCACATGTGTGTTTCGATCTGTCATTGTCAATTGTGAACTTGGTCGACACTTCTATTATAGAGAAAGTGCGAATAGCAATATTAAAATATTTCTTATAATTAATTTCCTTTCAATGTGCACAAATTTGTGCACCAGGCCACTAGTATATCAAGAATTGCCAGGGGGAGGCCTCAGAGGAGAGGCTGACTACAAAAAGGCAACACAAGGAAACTAGGAGAGTGAACGAACAGCACTACTCTGTGTCATGATTGTGGTGGTGACACCAATGCTACGCCTTTGCCAAAACCCATAGAACTGTCCTCTACCAAAGAGCAAATATGCCCTGGCAGGTGTGGCTCAGTTGGTTGGGCATCGTCCTGTGCACCAAAAGGTCACCGGGTAGATCCCCCAGCACAGGGGGCATGCAGGAGGCAGAGATCGATGTTTTGCTCTCACATCAATGTTTCTCTCTCTCTCCCTCTCCCTTCCTCTCTCTCTGAAAAATAATAAAACATCTTTAAACACACACACACACACACACACACACACACACACACACACACACAAAGAGCAAAGTTTTCTGAGGGTAAATCTGAAAATAAATTTTAAAACATGAACACAAAAAGCCACAAAGACTTTGTAAACATGTCCGTTTTGACAGCTCTGCCAAAATGATGGCATCAAACAGGTCCTGTCTTGCTTCAGACCTCCTCTTCCCTCCAGCCCTGTTCTCTCTAGTCTCTGAGATGGAGATGGGAAATCTTTCACGGGGAGCGAAGAAATGATCGTGGGTGCCTCCTCCCCACTTCAACCTTTTCTGTCTTCCCTTTATGCAGTCTTTGGCTGTCGGACTGAGGCAGGCGAGTCTCTGGGGGGATGGGGAATCCTCCTGCAGGGCGGGGCTGAGCAGGCTCAGGGCAACCAGGGAGGCCGCATACAGCAGTCCCCCCTTATCTCCGGCGGGTACTTTCCAAGACCCCCAGTGGATGCTGGAAGCTGTGGATACTAGAGAACCTTATATACTATACCACATTGTTTCCTATGTGTGCATGCCTGTGATAAAGTTTAATTTATAAATTAGGCACTGTAAGAGATGAACAACAATAACTGTTAATAAAATAGAATAATTATAGCAATAATAGAAGGGTCGCTTGCACAGGCACTGTGACACTATGACAGTCCATCTCATAATCAAGACAGCTACTAAGTGACTAATGGGCGGATACCCTATAAAGCGTGGAGATGCCGGACAAAGGGATGATTCACGCCCCGGGCGGGAAGGAGCGGGACGGTACGAGATTTCATCACGCTACTCAGAACAGTGTGCCATTTAAAACGTACGAGTAGTTTATTTCTGGAAATCCCATTTAATATTTTCAGACCACAATTAACCCCAGGTACCTGAAGCCACGGAAAGTGACACAGCGGATGAGGAGGGACTACTGTACGTGGAGCTGGCGGCTCAGGCATGGAGGACCAGGGCACCTCGAGGCTCCTTCTTCCTTGTCCAGCCTGAGCTCCAGGGCCGAGCGGGCACCAGGCACCAGGGCAGAAGCCCAGGTGGGTGTAGAGGAAAAGGAACCCTCATAAACTCCCATGTCAGAGGACGAGGAAAGAGGTGAGGGAGAGCCTCATCATTCGTGCCCATTTGCCAGCCCGATGGGCCAACTCCATCTTTGCACGTACTTGTTGTGTATCTTGAGCACATTTGTGGTTGCTCGGATGTTTAAATCCATGAGTTTGGGTGGGTTATAGCTCTGCCTTGGCTTCTGTAAATGGAAAAATAATCGTACCTACCTCAGAAGATTATTGAGATTATTACATGAGTAAATATCCATTCATTTTTCTCGACAAATATTTATTGCTCATCTATTATGCACCTGTCACTGTCTTATGGGCTTAAGATACAGATAAAAATGCCGGTTTTCATGGGGTTTGCATCGTAGGGAGCAGAACAGATAGTAACAAAGAGTAAAGATATGCTGTGGTGGGTGGTGGAAATGCCGTGAAGAGAAGGGGCTAGAAATTGAGAGCATGAGGGGGCAATTTATACAGAACGACCAGGAAAGGGAAGACTTGCCCAGGAGGCGGTGTTTGAGTGGGGATCTGATGGAAGTGAGAGAGTGGGTGGAGAAGGGAGCCTTCCATGCAGAGGGAACAGCAGGGGTGAAGACTCTGAGACTGCGGTGCGCGTGCCACGAGGCCAGCGTGGCTACTGCGGAAAGGAAAGAGTAAAAATGAGATCAGAGAATTGCGAGAGACCCGGTGGTGAGGGGCGGGGAGACCGTTGTGTGTGCTTTATCGGTTTGTTCAGAGTAAGATAAGAAGACTTTCAAAGCCTTTGAGGAGTGACATGATCTGACTCATGTTTTCAAAGGCTCTCTCTGGACAGTTTGCGAAGAATAGTCAGTAGGGCAGCACGGGTGAAGCAGGGAAGTTATTGCTCAACCTAGAGGAGAGATAGTGGTGGCTCGAGCAAATAGAAACACATATATAATACAACAGAGCCCGGTGTCTAGAAAGCGCTCAGTCAATGTTATCTACAACTATTATTGCTAGCATCATCAAGTTCATCATCATCAACAAGAGTAGGAGGTCAGCCCGACCGGTGTGACTCAGTGGTTGAGCATCTATCTATGAACCAGGAGGTCATGGTTCAATTCCCGGTCAGGACACATGCCCAGCTTGGCTGCCTCCTCGTGCAGGAGGCAGATAATCAATGACTCTCTCTCATCATTGATGTTTCTATCTCCCTCTCCCTCTCCCTCCCTCTCTGAAATCAATATATATTTAAAAGAGTAGGAGGTCAGACCATGTCCCCAGAGGGAATAAACACCAGACCCTCCTGGACTCCACATGGAGTTCATTGAACTTGATGAGCCCACCATGGGAACCCAGAGCCTCTGGGCAAAGTTTCTCTCTCTTTCTCTCTCTCTCTCTCTCTCTCTCTCTCTCTCTCTCTCTCTCTCTCTCTCCCCATCCCACCCCCCACAAGAAAAGCGACAGGGCTTTCTGACACTACTTTAGTTTTGAGAAAGAACCGAATGGAAATTGTCTAGAGAGCACAGAGTGCCTCAAGAATGGGGCAAATAAAAGAGAATCGCTCAGGCTGGGCAATACAAGTTGCTGCTGCTTCTATCTGAGCCTCTCATTGAATCTTCAAATCCTGTTCAGGAGCAGTTAGCGTATCTCCATCCTCAGATGAGAAAAGTGGACCTTAGAAAAGCTAACTGCCCAGGATCTGTAATAGAAATAGCACTCTGACGCGGGGGGTGGTAGATCTCCAGGCATCCCTGCTCCCCAATACACAGCTCAGCCTTCCCAAGTTGGTTGTATACATTCTATGACATGGGTCCAAGGTCCCCAATCAGGACTCAGACCTCAAGTCATGCCTCTGAGCACCTCCCCAGCTTTGGCTCTCTAGTACATAGACTCATCCAGCTCTGAACTCACTCTCTCTTTTGCTCCTTGTGCACAAAGGTGGGTTCTTTTCTTTGTGGATCCCCAACAGTCTTGACTGTTGCTTTTTGCAAACACAAGAACGATAAACTCTTACCTGGGAGAGTTTTCCAAACTTGTCTCAGGGAAAGCCACCTATCTGCAGCAAGCAAGTTGACCTCCTAGGAAATTTCTGGCTTTTCTGTTCTAACAAAGAAAAACTCACTGAAGTATTTTTTTCTACCTGTGAAATACCATGTATAACCACATCAAAAAAAATCAAGTATCTTTGGAGAAAGAGCTAATTCTAAGACCAGGACAGGGAACAGTATAAGATAAGCCAGAATATCTTTATACCAGAAACAAGGAAGCTATCAAACATGATCAAAGATTACAGGATTTGTGTCAAAATGACTCAGGAGCCAACTTGAATAGGATCCCACTGGTCAAAGCTGGTGCAATTTAAGCATCAGTAAGGACAATACACTCTATTAAAACACATCTGCCCTGGCCTGGTGGCTCAGTTGGTTGGAGCATTATCCCGGTGCCAGAGGGTTATAGGCTCAGTTCAGGGTCAGGGCACATACCTAGGTTTCAGGTTTAATTACTGGTCAGGGCACATATGGAAGACAACTGACCCATGTTTCTCCTTCATATCTCTCTCTCTCTCTCTCTCTCTCTCTCTCTCTCTCTCTCTCTCTCTGTCTCCCCCCTCTCTCTCCCTCCTTCTTTTTCTCTAAAAAGAAGATTTGAAGATTAAACATATCCTCGGGTGATGATGATGATGATGATAATAATAATAATAAATATAAGTAAACTTTAAATAAAAACACATCCAGATGTTTAAATTCATGAGTTTACAATGATACTGAAAAAATAAAATAAACCTCATTGGTCACTTCTGAAAAATACTAGGGAACAAACTCATTCTTTTGAAAACTGGCAAATAAAGGGAAAGAATCCAACACGTATTCTGTCTTTCCCATATAAATGATACCACAGGTAACCAAATACTTCATGAAGAAAACTTCATCTTTATAGAAGAAGTATTACAGCTGAGAAACAAAGAGTGAATGACTGTGGTATCATTTAGTAATAACTAATGGGTGAATTGGTCTAGGACAGGGTCGTGGACAGTTCCATGACCCAAAGACAGCTAGATATCGACACCTCCTGATGGAAGAACACGACACGGAAATAAATCAAGCCTCCCTGATCTATCTAATTGCCAGTTTAAGGAAATTTAGGAGCAGAAGAACACATTAAATGGGACCATGGCATTCAGCAAAATCAGAGTGTGGGAAAATCTATAGGACAAAGGACCCAGTTGCTACAAAAAATAAATTCCGTGAGAAAAAATAGATACTGGAAGTGGGAATTATAGATTAAAGGAGACTTAAGAGCCATACCAATCAAGCAAAATATGTAGATCTTATTGGATCATGATAAAAACAGAGTGCAAAAAAAGTCCGTGAGACAATCTAGGAAATGTCAATGCTGATTGGGTATTTCATGAAATTAAAGAATTAATGTTCAGTTTTTGGTGTGTGCATCAGTTAGCTATTGCTGCCATAACAAACCACCCAAAATGTAATGGCTTCACTCAGGGCTGTTTTGTTTGTTCATGGTTCTGTGCATCACCAACTGGGGCAGGTGTCAGCTGGGATGGCTCATATCTGTCCCACATGGTGTGGTTGCCTCACTCATATGCATGGACTCTATGGGAATGGCTGTGCTCCATATGGCCTGTCATTCGCAAGGGGCCTAGCCTGGGCCTCGGGCTTCTTCATTTGGTGGCAGAAGTATTTGCAGCAAGCGGCAAGAAGGAGAAGACCCCATAGACAAGTGCTTTCTGAGCTCCCGCCTTGCATCGTGTTTGTTTTTGTCTCCTGGGCCCAGAAAGTCACATTGTCAAGCACAGAGGCAATGTGGAGGGGACATCATAACGGCATGAACACTGAGGCATGGTTCACTGGAGGTCACGCTGTAACAACCTACCACAGTGCGATTGTGGGATTATGATTGTAGTTTCAAAAGAGCGTTTATTAACTAGATATGCATATTAAAATATCTCTATATATAAAAGCCTAAGCGACCGAATGACCGAATAACAGGTTGACCAGTCACTATGATGCACACTGACCACCAGGGGGCAGATGCTCGATGCAGGAGCTGCCCCCTGGTGGTCAGTGCGCTCCCACAGCCAACCTCCCACGGTCCCTCCCACTGGCTGGCTGGCCCGATTAGCCCTGATTGGGACTGGGAGAGATGGCCCCAATCGGCCCTGATCACTGGCCAGGCCGAGAGACCCCACCAGTGCACGAATTTGTGCACCAGGCCTCTAGTTTCCCTATAAAATGATATGCTTCAAAGTAATAAGGGAGAGGGATGGAGGAGTGGGTGAGTGTAGAGACGAAATGAGATTGGCCATGAGTTTTTGAGGCTGATTGATGAACATGGGGTGGATCGTTCTATTACTGCCCCTACTTTTTCATGTGTTTGAAATTTTTAATGATATGGAGTTCCCTTTTTAATGTCTGGCCAACTGCCAGCACGAGGAGACCCAAGGGAGACAAGAGCGTTCACACCATTGTTGTTCCTCCCAAGATATCATGTCCTGCTTCCCAAAGTAACGAGGAGCGAGGCCGTACCAGGGAAACTCTTCTGGGCTCTGCTGCCTTCCTCTCTCTGGAGAATAATGGGAAACTGAACCGCTTGTATAAGCAACGTGGTAGGAATAACTCCATTAGCCCTGCATACCCAATACCTATGATTTTATTTGTTAGTGTTCACTTTACCCCCCAGATTATTGGAGTTCTTAGGACATGGACCTATTCTAGATGATAAATTGCAAATCAGTGTGATTATTAAAAGAAAGAAGAACGAGAGAATTGAGAGCTCAGGAGCCCAAGGGGGTGGGGCTCAGAGGCAGGGGCCTCTATTAACAGGAAGTTCATGGAGGAGAAGGGAGAGACGAGGAGATGAATCGCCTCCAACTGGGATCAACCAGCATTCGCTGCATGCATAATGTGTGCCGCGCATTTGTCTGGATAGAAAAAGGGAAAATTGTTAACGTTTAGACATGATTTATTCCCTTAAAGTGCTTGCAATCATTTATTCACTCAAAACACATATTGAGTGCCTACTGCACGCCAGGCCCTGTTAGATGCTAAATGGGAATAAAAAGATGATTTAAGATATTTTTTCCAATCTGTATTAATGAGGGACAATTCCAGTTGTAATAATAAATTACCATTCAAAGAGGCTGAAGCAGAAAAGATGACTTCCTGGCTCACGCAGCTGGAACGTCTGGGGGTAGCATCAGGCACATCTGGATCCAGGTGCTGCAGCAACTGTCGCCAGGAGCCTGTCTCTCCCCATCTCTTGGAGCCGCTTCCCTCTGCGTGGGCATCATTCCCAGACAGACTTTCCCACCGGCAGCCACAGGTCTGCCTCCTGCCACCCTGGCAGCAAATGTCCCAGGACTGGGTCTCCCTGCAGCAGCCCGGCGCAGTGCCTGCTCCTGGTCAGGGAGAAGGAATTAGCTGATGGCCGGGCCTAGGCTGTGGACCTGGCTCAGAGACCGAGGAAGAGGTGAGTTCCACCGAGCAACATAGAGTGAAAGGATCCCCAAAGGATAACCACAGTGTGGCCCCCACAACAAGGAGCCTGGGTATTGGCTTGGCAAAGCCAATGTGTTCTTGAGGTGCTTACATTCATTCATTCATTCATTCACTCACGCACTCAGTACATTTCCATTGAGTACTCGTGTCCCAGACTCTGTTCTAGGTGCCAGAGTTACAGCAATTGGCCAAGACAGACAAGGCCGCTGGGGCTTGTATTCTAGAGGCAGAGACAGAAAACAAAAATGTCGACAGTAAATTGTTATTGAAACTCCAGATCATGATTTCCCAGGAAGCAAGTAATGACGAAGAATCTGAAATGGGTTGGCAGGGGAGTAAGGGGTGGACAGGAGGGAGGGAAGCTGCAAGGGCCAGATGTGAGCCTGGGTCTGCCTCGGGGGGGGGAACCCCCTGCCCTCCCTCAGCCCAGGCTGCTGCATCTGTCCCCACCCTTTCCCATTAGGAAGTTTGCTGCTTCATAAATGTGTGTGTGTGTGTGTGTGGGGGGGGGAAGAGCACTGAGCAAGGAGTCAGGGGACCCCCCGCCCAAGCCTTCTGCACCCCAGCTCACAGCAGCACTGCGGGCCACTCAGCCTGTCTCTCTGGGCCTCACTTTCATCATCTCTAAACGGGGTGCCTCCATGTTTCGACAGTGAATTTTTTTTTTTAGACAATGGTGACAGCACTCCTTGATTGCTGGGGGCCATCAGTTGTGCCTGGCCAGTGTGGCTCAGTGGTTGGTTGATCATCAACCCATGAACAGGAGGTCGCAGTTCAATTCTCGGTCAGGGCACATGCCCAGGTTGCAGGCTGGATCCCCAGTAGGGGGCGTGCAGGAGGCAGCCGATCAATGATTCTCTCTCATCATTGATGTTTCTCTCTCTCTCTCCCTCCCTTCCTCTCTGAAGTCAATTTTAAGAAACGTAAAGGCCACCAGTTGTCATAGTCTGTCCATTACTGACAGGTTGGGCCTTTGTGCTTATTCACAAATGGTTGGCATTGGGATTTAGGACGGTTTCCCCGCAGCCAGGGAGATGCTCAGGGACCCTCCCAGGGCAGTTGAGACAAGGCTTGCCAGACTAAATGCAGGACCCAGGTGAGGTTTGGGGGTACGAGAGGCAAAACGCCAGTCCTGAACACCTAGCTGCACCCTCCATCTTTCCACTCCGTCCCCCCTCGGTCCTAGCCCGCCGCCTTGTGGGCCTCACTGTGGTGGGGCTGGGAGAAGCAGGGAGCCCCCCAGAGCAATCGCAGGGCTGGGAGGAAGAGAGAGAGAGAGAGAGAGAGAGAGAGAGAGAGAGAGGGAATCTGGATCAGAGAGAGGGAGGGAGGGAGGGAGGGAGGGAGGGAGGGAGGGAGGGGGGCCTTTCTGGAGGCTCCTTGCCCTTGCAGGGGTGGGACGTGGGGTGGATGCGGGCTCCGGGCTCCGCAGAGCGCCAAGTTAAGGCAGCAGCGGGCCCTGTGTTCCAGCCCCTGGGATGGTGGCGGCAGGAGCCATAAAGCTTCTCAGAGGTAAACTGTCTCCCTTTGAGGCGGCCCAGACGCCAGCAGAGAGCGCAGAACAGAAGCCGATTACAGCCGACAAGCCGGGGGCTCTTTAAGCCTCTCTCGTTCTCACTCTCTTAAAGATCCAGTCCTGCCACCAGTCGTGCTGCCTCCAAGGGGGTGCGGGGATTCCCACACACCATGATAATCACGGTTTTCTTCTCCATCTGAGGATGAGCACGTGGCCGACGGGGCAGCAGGCTCCAAACAGAGAGATGGAGATCTCATTCCCCGTCGCATCTCAGGATCCCAGCACCCCACACCCAGCTCCCCAACCCCCCCCGCCCCCCCCACCCCCCTGCCCGCCAACATTAGCCCAGTCCTCGGTGACTTGAGCCTCTGCAACAAGCAGCTGCACCAGCGTTTTAATCCTGTACACACACACACACACACACACACACACACACACACACACACACGGTGCTCTCTTCAAAAGCCCTGTCAGCTTCCCAAGGGCCCTCCCTGCACACAGGCCTTCCATCCAGAGCCCAGAGGGCCTCCACCGTCAGCCTGCATCCAAGGCAGGGATCCCCACGCCCCGCTCAGCCCTCAGGGAGCCATCAGTCCCTGGGGGAGAGTGACAGGAGCAAGGGCCCACCCCACTCCTGCAGCCTGGAAGGGGCTTGAGGGAGCCTGAGGGGAGAGCCAGGAAAAG
This sequence comes from Cnephaeus nilssonii, assembly GCF_951640355.1. Taxonomy (NCBI): domain Eukaryota; kingdom Metazoa; phylum Chordata; class Mammalia; order Chiroptera; family Vespertilionidae; genus Cnephaeus; species Cnephaeus nilssonii. Next base: position 12,625,600 of record NC_137090.1, read on the forward strand.
GGGGACCCAGGGACCTTAAGCCTCAGGGTGTCTGGGGAGGGAGAACGGTGGGGGTCAGGGGCTGATTCACAGCACAGATTAGCCAGTTCTTCTCCGGTTGCAACTAAATTTTCCCCAGGGAACTTCCACCTCCCAGCTGTATTTCTGCACCCTGGGGCCTCCCGGCGCCTGTCCACAGTCCTTTAGAAATGTGAGGATGTTACCGAAACGTCCCAGCCTGCCCTTCCCCAAGGCCAGCTCCTTCAACCTTGCCCCAGATGGCTCAGGGTTCAGGGTCACCACCGCCCGCATCCCGTGTGTCAACATCTATCTCACAGTGGAACCCGTAGGACTGGACACCAGGTTCCCACACAGGGTGGTTCTTTCACCTCCTTTACTCTGAGAACCATACCTTTGCTAATGCTGCCCAAGATTTTGCTAATTCTAGCCAAAGATTAGACCGAGCTCTAGCCACTGACCCAGTTACCTTGAGGGAAGAAAACTCCCCAGATGTCAGATATTTAAAGAATCCTGAAGGAGAAAGAGAAACTCCAAAGCTCTGAGGTTGGCTTTCACAAATACTCCTTTCTCTCCCCCATTTTCTTTTCTTTTTTTTAAAAAATGTATTTTTATTGATTTTTTACAGAGAGGAAGGGAGAGGGATAGAGAGTCAGAAACATTGATGGGAGAGAAACATCTATCAGCTGCCTCCTGCACACTCCCTACTGGGGATGTGCCCGCAACCAAGGTACATGCCCTTGACCGGAATCGAACCTGGGACCCTTCAGTCCGCAGGTCGACGCTCTATCCACTGAGCCAAACCAGCCAGGGCTCTCTCCCCCATTTTCATTTCTGCTGTCTGCCATCCAGAGCCTCGCCTCCACCCTCCCTGGCCTTCCTTCCTCTTTCCGCTTCTCTTTTCCGCCTCTTCTCACGCAGACTTCGGGGAACTGCATGACCTTGGGCCAGTCACTTCTGATAATCCCTGGCCGCTTATCTCCCAGAACCTGCAAGAGACTCCGCGCAGATAATTAATGCATGAGAAAGCACTCTGAAAACTATTCAACACTGCACAAATGAAAGGCATTATTTATTTACTTGCCCATTTATTTATTAATCTTGCGCATGACCCTCTGCTGAGAATTCCATGAGGGGAGATAAATACGCAGAGCAAATGACTGCCTAGAGCTTGAATCCTGGAAGGTCAGAGCCAGGGGGTGGGGTGGGGGGCAGAGGGAGCAGAGAGCACAACCCCTTCGTGATACAGATGGGGGAACAGAGGCCTAGAGACTAGTAATGGCTGATGTTGTACTTTAGGGTGTTGACTTATTTAATAATTCTCCAAACTCCTGTGAAGCAGGAACTATCATGACCCCATTTAAAAGATGAGGAAATGGAGGCACAGAGAAGGGGGTCAGACAGCTAACGGGAGCACCATCGGAGTCCAGTCCGGACAGGCTCGCTCCAGAGCACGCACCCTTCACCACGGGCAAGGTCACCCAGTGGGTCGGGAGCAGAGGCTGCCGTCCAGGGCCGCTTCCATTCCAGCCGCCCCCACAGGGAGAAATGAACCGGCCGCTGAACACGGATGGGGGCCTGGAGAGCAGCTCACAGCGGCATCAAATGGTCCCCTCGTGTGATCCTGGGGGCCAGTATCCATCCTCCTGTTCAAGGCTCCTCCCCCACGACCTCCCTGACTCCTTGCGGTTCAAGCCCCAGGGGCCTGTCCCTCTGTCCTGGGCTCCACACGGGGCTGGATCATTCAAACCGACAGCCAGGTCGGAGGTCAGTGCAGCTGCAGCCAGGGCACAGGGACAGGTCAGGCACCAGCCTGTCCCGGGCCTCTTTCCAGGAACTCCGATCCACTTCCTGAGCACAGCCTCGCTGTCCTCCATCTTCACGTCCAGCCAACCCTTCGCCTCAAGGCCCGCATCTCCCTTCTCATCCCATGAAATACCTCCCATCCTCCACGCTCTTCGGCGTTAAAAAGACCAGAGTCTGCATCCCAGCCCCGTGGCTTAGTAACAGCCCTGCCTGGGCCGGCGTCTCCCCTCCTGGCTGCGTGTCTGCATCTGGGAAACAGGGAGGGTGCAGATGAAAAGTGAGGGTTACAACTGCCCTTCTCAACTCAGAGGTGCCAACAGTTACCTGGGGATCTTGTTACCAGAGACTGACTCAGCAGGTCTGAGCGGGGCCGAGTGTCTGTGTTTCCAAGGGGCTCCCAGCCAGGCCGGCTGATGCCATGGGCACAGTTGGAGCAACAGGGCGTTAAAAGGCCTCGCCTGACGCCCAGCAGACAGCGCCAGCTCCCTGGCGGTGGGAGGGTGCCCAGCAGACAGCCTGGCGGTGGGAGGGTGCGGCTGGATGGACAGGGACCCAGGATACCCGGGGGCTCCATGGCTCCGGGAAGAGGAGGTTGCTCCAGGCTGCTCCTCCCTTCACCCACCCTGGTAGCTTTTTAAATGTCCCAGTACTTTATCAGGGGTGCACGCTCAGCCTGTTTATACAAATCAAGTTGCCAAGAACCTCAGAGATGATGCCCACTGCTCAGGACAGCCATTCCCAGCATGGTCGGTGATAATGCTCCCTCCCAATAAATGTTAGCTTTTTAAAAAATATTTTTTAAATTAATTTCAGAGAGGAAGGGAGAGGGAGAGAGAGAGAAACATCAATGATGAGAGAGAATCACTGATGGGCTGCCTCCTGCACGCTCCGCACTGGGGACCGAGCCTGCAACCCAGGCATGTGCCCTGACTGGGAATAGAACCGTGACCTCCTGGTTCCTAGGAGGATGCTCAACCACTGAGCCACGCCGGCTGGGCTAGATGTTAGCTTTGAGAAGAAAGATGATAAGATGGTGGCAGCCTGAGGGGCAGCGGGAGGGCAGGCACCCACGCTTTGCCTTGGCATTGGGAAGGGGAGCTGGTGGCAGCTCTGGGGGCTGGCCTTTGGGCCTCTGCTGACTCTGAGAACATGTCCCCAAACTTGGGCTGAGCCCACTGTCCGCCTGCATATCCTGCCAGGCCCGTGGGAGAGGGATCCTGGATCTAGTCCTGGCTCCAGGTGCCAGCCGCCAGCCCCTGGTGTGACCTGGGCCCAGGCACCTCCCCCGCCCCAGCCCCGTTTCCTCTCAGTAACTCCGGAGGGGTCCAATGGCTTCTCCATCCTCCCATGAGGCTGCAATCAGTCGTGAGGATGGAGGCAGGAAAGGAGGAGGGTGTGAAGGGATAAGCGAGAGCGTGGCGGGGGGATGGGGAACTAAAACACCCAGAGAGAAAAATTCCACTTGGAAACTAAATAGAGTTACTTTGTCAGGAAACAGGGCACACGGCACCATAAATATTCAAGTAATTTACTATAAAACGCCATCCTGTTTTATTTTGTTTTATTCCCCAGTCAAAACCACAGCGCGAACCTAAGTCAAGAACATCAACAGCGCGGGCAGGAGCAGAGGAGGAAATAAACAGAGGGCAGCCTCGCTCAGCACCAACTTGGGGCAAGTCAACCCCACCACCTGTCTCCATGGAAACGAAGCAGGACCAGGTGGGCCACTCTGAGGCCAGAGGACCAGGGCACTGGCTCCCTCTGTTGGGTAAAGCTGGACACAGCTTAGCCCGGAAGGGAGCCCCAGAGATGGGGGCCCTAGACTGGCCAGCCTCTTAAAAGGTTCTGAACCGGAGCAGCTGCCCATCCCGTGCCCTGTAAGCACAGGTGTCTCCATAAAGGAGGCTGGTCTCAGGGGGAATGGAAAGAGCCAAAGAAACCAGGGTTTGCCCAGCCCGTGTGGCTCAGTGGTTGAGCATTGATCTATGAACCAGGAGGGCACAGTTCGGTTCCCAGTCAGGGCACATGCCCGGGTTGTGGGCTTGATCTCTGGGGGGACAGGGGGATGTGCAGGAGATAGCCAATCAGTGATTCTCTCTCATCATTGATGTTTCTAGCTCTCTCTCCTGCTCCCTTCCTCTCTGAAATCAATAATATATCCTATATAATAAAAGCCTAATATGCAAATCGACTGAATGGCAGAACGACCAGTTGCTATGAGGCGCACTGACCACCAGGGGGCAGACACTCAATGCAGGAGCTGCCTCCAGCCCACAGGCCCCAGGCCAGCCAAAGCAGGTGCCAGCGGAGGCCCCAGATCACCTCACCAGTCGCCACACAGAGGGAGGCAACTGGCGGCGACAGGGGGCGAGGCTGGCGAGTGGGTGGCACCAGGCTGGCCAAGGCCGGTGCCAGAGGGGGCCTCCCTGATCGCCCCATACATCGGCCCTGATCGCTGGCCAGGCCTAGGGACCCCACCCGTGCACGAATTTCATGCACTGGGCCTCTCTCTATATATATGAAAACAGGGTTCAAATCCTGTCCTACCTCTCACTGGCTGTAACCGGGCAAGTTGGATAACGTGTCAGAACCTTAGTTTTTTCATTTCACCTGCAAAATGGGGATAAGTATCTGACCCTCCTAGGAGCTTGTACCACCAAGAAGTCCAGGGCCCTAAACAGGCCAGTTGCTCTGGGAAGAAGCTGCCTGCCCCTTCCACCCTCTGCCTCTACATCCTGCCCACCCCCTGCTCCGCCCCTCCTTCCCTGTGGGCTCTGCTGTCGCATGAAGTCCCCACGACAACAATGGCAGCAAGCATCGCTGAGCACTCTGCAGGTGCCTGTCTCCCTCAGGCCTCACAGCGGTCCTCCTCCACAGGTGTCCTATGTTGAAGCAGGTGCCCAAGGTCACACAGCGGTCAGCCCGGGGTGGGGCCCACACGTGCACCGAGGCCTGCCGGGCCCCGACGCTATGCTCTTCACTACCTCCTCGCTTCCTCTGCTGCCGTGGAGAGAACACGCCCCGAGGTCCGGACCCCAGCCTCAGCTTCGCCCATGGTTAGCCATGCGACCTGGCGGGTCTCTCTCCTGCAGAGCGTCCGTTTCCCCACCTGTCACCGGGGGCGGTCCCTAAGGGCCTCTGGCTCTGAGGTTCCCGACTGAGCTGGCGTAAAGGGGACGTTTGGTTCTTCACCCAAAGGTGATGACAGTGTCAGAGGGTGACAGCCGGGCCATGGCATGGGGCACCTGCCCAGGGGCCTCCCCACCTCTCCTGTCTCTACCTGTGCTGTCGCTGCTGCCTGACAGGGACAGGCCCCGCATAACCGCGGTGGGTGGGGATCTCTGATCTGAGCTGGATGTAACCCTCTCACACTCATGCTCTCCCTCTTTCTCACTCGCTCCAGCTCCCCAGGGCTTCTGTGATCTGTTCTTTACCCTGAGTCTCCCAGGGCAGGCAGGAGACCCTGGGACAGGCCCCAGCTAGGGACAGAGACATCTTAGGCGGCTTCCCCAGGTGCCTGCCCAGCCTGGGCTGCGGGAGGCTGGGAGGCAGGGTCTCTGCAGGGAGGTGTCAGCAGGAGGTAATAATGATGGGGGGCGGGCAGGGAGCCGGGTCCCTGATCTTTCAAATAAAGACCGTCGTGCCCAACCCCCACCAGCGGATGCCTGATGTTGAACCAGAAGGTGAGTCCAGTGTGGTCCCAAAGAAGCTTCTCAGTCTGGCCGTGAGATGCAGAAAGAGAAAAAACTCCGGCCCTCTCTGACCACCCCCCAAATCCCCCCTCCCCCGCTGTTACCAACGCCCCCCGGCCCCCGCCCAGCCCAGTTTTCATTCATCCAGTGGGGACAGCAGAACCCACCTACCTACTACCTCACCGTGATGGCGACCAGGCACATGCACAAAGCTTGCCTGGGTCTCTGTGCACAGGAGGCCACAGCCATCGCCATCTGTCCCTTCTCCCCCGCTGTCCCTCGAGGAGGCTCAAGCGCCTAATCTCTAACGCTCACTCACCACGTCCACCTCTCAGGGCAGATGGAAACGTTAAGTAGCGAGCGTAATGCAGAACCTCGGAAATCAGAGTCTGCATCTGTGAAAGTGCTAATACTGCTCACTCCTCCAGGCGACCCAGGGCACCACAGAGACAGGCATGGGGCCCATGTGTCCTGTGGCACATGCCTGGCGCTCACAAGGGGCCTCAACACACGAGTCCCAGCTCTGCCCCCACGCTGAGGCCCAGAGTTCTGTGTTTGGTGCATCGCAGGATTTGCTGTTGGGAGCAGGCAGGGGTCATGTCCAGGCACACAGGGCCACCCCGGATGGCAGCCAGAGGTCCTCACAGGAGCTCGGGGACAGACATGTGGGCAGCGCCGTCCTTCTTAGCCCCCGAGCGCTATTATTGCACAGGGACCACGTGGGTCGAGCCCTTTCTCTCCCGGCTAAACGGTTGCTGGCCGTTGAGCAGGAGAGGCGAGAGGGCCGTAGATCTCCCAGGGCCTCCCGCGGGGTGGCTGCGACAGTAGCTGCTCCGATTCATCGGGAGGGCCCACTCCCAGCAGATAAGCAGGCCGATATGTCTCCGTCAGAGACTCCCGCTCAAGGGCAGCACCATAAATCCCAGGGCGGGAGCAAACGAGCCAGCCAGCCCGCCAGCCACTCCTTGGCGAGCGTCTTCCCTCCCGGGGCCCCGTCACTCTGCACTCGGCAGCCGGGAGACTGCACGTAGCATAATCTGCAGTTCTGCGTCTGATCCATCAATAACCCCGGGAGAGGCGCCTCCCTCCCGCTCCTCCGCGCTGGCTAAGACAACTGCCTGTTCTCACCTCCCCGGGAGCTGGGAGCTTAATTCTCCCCCTGGACCAGGGTCCCTCCGGCTTCTTGGAACAGCTGTGTGGCTGCGTGCCTGCATTCTCCCGCTTGTCAAGCCTTCCCTGCCTGGGCTCCTGAGGACAAGGAGTGCTCCTGACATCCCACGGGAGTGGGTGGGTGGGTGGGTGGGAAGGGAAGGAGGGAGCCCCAGCAGGGAGAGGCGAGCAGGATGGAGGCCCAGAGCCACAGACTCAGTCAGTTAGGCTGCTTGTACCTCGATGGGCCCATCTGTACAATGGGTCTCCATTCATTCGTACAACAGATGTTTACTCGGCAGGCTTTGTCCTGAATGCTCTGTGTGGCCATGAACAAAATAAGCCGCTGCCCTGAGCAAGCGCGGGACATCAGCAGTGTCAGGTGAACACACAGAGGCTAGATCATTTCGAGCCATAATATCTAGGAAAAACATGGGGAGGGTGCTGGGAGAAAGAGCGACCATTTACACGAGGGTCGAGGGGAGTCAGAGGAGGTGGGACTTGAGCTCTCAGTGATAAGGAGTAGCCACGTAAGGACGTGAAGGACAAGCGTTCCCGGCAGAGGGAACAGCAAGTGCAAAATCCCGAGGCGGGATAGAGCGTTTCGTGTTCAGGCAGAAAGGGAGCCAGTGTCGCTGGAATAGGGGAGGGGGGCGGTGGTAGGAAATGAGGCCCCCAAGGGAGGCAGAGGATCGATCCCACGGGGCCGCGTAGAACGCAGACAGGCGAGGATTTTGCTCGTAATGGGAGCCACGACATGTATAGGAAGGCTCTGAGCTGGGAGGGCCACGCCCTGGTACCCGTAACCCTGAATCAGACCCCGCCAGCTGCTTTGCGGAGAGCAAGTTGAAGGGGACAGGGGAGGAAGCCCTTGGTAAGGAAGGAGGCCCCATAATATGTGCGAATATTTGATCCAAATGAGCTGAGAAACGAGGAGGTAGAACGAAGCTCTGAAAGGGGCGATTCAGCCAAGATGAGAAAAGAGCCAAAGCCACGTCAGCCTGGCCATCTGCACACCGGGCATCGGGAATCAGAGGTGAGGAAGACGCGATTCCTGCCCTCAGGAGGCCCCAGGCCAGTGGGGGACACCTGCAAGGAGACCATGACTCCAGGCACAGGCAGCCAGTGCTCAGTCCTACCCAGAGAGATCAGGGAGGGCTTCCCGGGGGGAGGTGACTGTGGGCCAGCCTTTATAGGAAGAGGGTGTGAGGACAGACAACAACACACAATAGGGGAACCCCAGACATAGTTAGACCCAAGGCCACGCAGAAGGACCACGGCCTGGACTCAAGTCCCGCCTCCCGACCCGGAGAGGCCCAGGCTGGGCGACCGCCAGCATCAACCGCCAGATTCCAGCCCCCGCCTTTGAGTTTCCCGACGGAGGCCCCAGACATCGGGGAGCAGAGCGAAGTCACTCCTGCTGGGCCCTGACCCAGCTCCTGGCCCGCGGGCTCTGTGACATAATACAGGTTGTCTCCCATCCTCTGTGTGGGTGCCATTTGTTACACAGGCAGAGCAACTAGGACAGCTCCCCAGTGTCTGCCCTGGTTAGGAAGTTCAAGTTCTCCGAAACGCCTTGGCAGGCTCCCTCGCCCTGCCCTGCCAGTCCTCTGGGCTCCTGTCTTCCCTCTTCTCCTCGCACGGCCTTGGCTTCTGCTGGGCTGAAACACCGCGACTTCGGGACCAGGGCACGCTCCCTCGCTTCCCATGGCTCTGCCCTTCGCCCTCCTCCCCCCCCCCCGCCCCCCCCCCCCCCCCCCGCACCACTCCATCTCCCAGTCTCACGGAGACCCCACTCCCTCCGGGCAGTCCCTCCTGAAGCCTGTGATGTGCCTCGGAGACTGTACCCTCCACCCCGCAACACGGCAGTTACCACTCACTCCACGCCCGGTGCCTGTCCTCCTGCCTGTTCCCTCACTCGCCCGGGACCTCTGTGAGGGCAACACCTCCCTTTTGCCGTGCTGTCCCCAGCACGATGCCCGGTCCCGTTGAAGAAATGCACGCCGGCGTGTAAGAAGGAGCTCTCCCTCACCGAGGGGGACCCCGCACACACGGGCGTCTCCTGAGCCCCTCCTGTGCCCCAAGCGCTGCTGGGTGCAGAGAACACCCCTCTGCCTCCCAAGTCTGCTGAGAGCTCTCAACCGGCAGGAAGCCAGGACGCGGCAGCCAGAAGGACAGCTCCCTCCAGGGGCCCTGGAATGTAGACAGGATCCTGCTACGTGGACAGGGAAGGGGACGGAGCCGCCGGGGAAACACAAGGGACTGTCACGATGAAGTCCCTGGCGGTGCTGCTCCACCGGCTGCGGGTCCAGGGACCCCACGCCGAGTAGCTCTGGGTTCCGTAGGACCCAGAAATGACTCAGGAAAGATGGATTTCGAAAGGGAGAAGCCAAGCTGTGTGCCAGCATCTGGCCACTGAGAGCACGCAGATGGCAGCTGCTCGGAGCAGGGGGTGAGGACCGGCCTCGGGCGGAGCTGGAGTCTGAGAGATAGAGTAGCCCGACAAAACGCCTCCCCAGAGGCCACAGGGCCCCCACCAAGACTCAGCGCCCCTGTCCGCACTGGCCCCTGGTCCGGGGGCCCCCCTCACCTCCAGGCTGGTGCAATGGCTCCTCCCCAGTTTGCAGTTACAGACCCTTTGAGATGGTCAGAGCTGTGGACCCTCCTTGGAAACATTCCCACGGACACGCTGACCTAAGATTCCAGAAGCTTCCAGAATTACACCCCTCCCACTCCCCTTGAAGTACTAGAATACTAAGCAGCCCCTTGGACAATGTGTGGGAGACCTCCATTCCAGGGCCACTAAAATCAGGTGGTGGGAGCGATGGCAAGGCACCAGAAGAAAGAAAGGTTGCAGGCATGTGTGTGTGTGTGTGTGGGGGGGGGGGGGGGGGGGCGGGGGGCAAGCAGAGGAAGGGGAACTTTTCCAAGTTTGCCTGAAGGCAGGGCGGAAGCTGGGAGAGGTAGCCAGAGCCCGGATGGAAGAGTTCAGGATCCTGGGCTGGAGGATTGAGCTGTGAGGCCTGTGATTGAGCTGTGAAGAGGCCTGTAAGGCGGAGATAGGCCCAGGGGAGGGGAGGGGGCAGGCGGGTCCCAGGGGAGAGCCCTGGGCGCCCGGCAGAGGAGCAGAGCCCAAGTGCCTCTTGCCTCAGTCTTCCCACCTGTGGAATGGGAAAATGCTCCTCCTGCCCCCTTTCCTCCCCAGTGGATCCAGCGAGGAGGCTGAGATGAAGCCCACCTCGCCGGGCCCGGGGAGAGGAGCGCTGGATTAACGGAGGATTATGCTCAGAAAGGAGCCGTCTGTGCTGCCGGAAGAGGATGCACAGAAGCACCCAGCCTTCCGGGGAGAGAGATAACAGATGAGAGTGATAATGCCGGCGAAGGAGGAGGGAGAGCAAGCAGTGGGTTTGCAGAGATAGGAGGGGAAAGCAGCTGCTAAGACAGAGGGTTCGGGGAGGAATTGGGGCTGCTCCTGATGCCTCCGTGGGGCCTCTGAGCCGGAAATCAGGCCCTTCTCGGGGACAGGCGTTAGGGGCGTAGGAAAGTGGAGGGGAAGCTAAGACAAGGAGGTAATTGGCAAATTGGGCATCTCTGACTGGTCCCTGCCCCTTGAGGACATCCCAGTGGGATTAGGGGGAGGCAGACCCAGCCCTGTCCTCTCTTGTTGACCCCGGGGCACCCAGTTCCTTAGTATAAGAGACAGGAGGGCACTCTGTGGGTGCTCACAACGTGCCAGCTCCCACGTGGCTCTCTGCCTCTGCAGACTTAGAGCGTGGATCCAAGGCCTCCATGCCACTCTGCCCGTGTACAGATGAGGAAACCGAGGCACCGGGAAGTCAGAGTCCATCTGAGTCTAGAGCTCGTGTTCTCGGCCTCTAGTTCGTTACTCTGGCTCCAGAGGAAATGGTTGGGGCCTGAAGGGAGAACCTGGGGTGTTCAGACCTCGGCAGGGATCCCTCCTCAGGGCTCCTGGAGGAGGCAGCTCTCTGACGAGGCCCAGAAGGATGAGGGCGCTGGAGTGGGAGCCAGCTGGTGGGGTTGGGGAGTGCAGAGGGCATGGCAGGCTGCAGACAGGGCAGCTGAGCTAGGCTGAGAGTAGATGAGAGGCAATTCACCATTTGTAACAGCTGTAACTTACTGGGAGCCTCCTACATGATGGAAGGTCAAATCCACACCACGCATCCACACACCTCTGTGAAAAGGACTCATTATCCCTTCGTGGCAGGCACTCAGAGAGGGTAAGCGACTTGCCTCTGGTCACACAGCCACAAATCGAACAAAGGTGTGTCAATCTCCAGCACCTGCTCCGCCCACCGTCTGCACTGCCTCTCCAAGCACCTATGTAAGATCCTGCCCAGATGTGGGGAGACAGGTTTGGGTACGAGGCAGATGGAGATCACAGGGGAAGCATCCCCCTGCGGGTCTGACTTCCCACGGGAAGGGGAGGAGAGACGCTCTGACCTCCAGGAACAAGGTCACGCTGCGCCTGGGGAAAGGTCCCTCGAGCAGGGGGGGCCAGAGAGCTGGGAAGCGCCTGCCTGTGGCCGTGGAGGGCTCCTGCTCTGTCTGCCCATCCATCAGCAGACCTCCCGGGGTCTCTGGCCTCTCTGTGCCCACAAATGCCTGGCGGCACTGCCTTTGCCTCACATGTTAATTTTTCAATCTGATAAAAGCTCTTTGTCTCCCAGCCGCCTCTCTGCCCTGCGGAGAATGCACATCCTGAATCCTGACTCTCGGGGAAACAGACACTGTTAAAAAGCCAGCGGCCTTCAAGTGAGGCTCGAGGCACAGGGCAGGACCTTGTCACCTGGCTCCGAGCCCCGGGCTATGTGTCAGCATCGTGAGCACAAGCTCTCCCTCCCCCACCAGCATGTCACTGAGTGTCCTCTCAACCCTCCCCAAGATCTGCCCATGGTCACCCTGCAGGACTGCCCCTTCTGGCGACGCTGGCATCTCTGAGCTGTACCCTGGCCAGCCTGCCTCTGTTATCATCCCTGTTACACCAGCTTCATTCATTCATGCATTTGCTACTCGGTTCACCCAACACCTACCATGTGCCAGGACCTACTATGTGCCAAGAGCTGTGCTAGGCCCAGCATACCAGAGCGAAAGGCATAGTTCCTGCTCTTGAGGAGCTCACAGTGTAGCAGGGACGCCATGGGAGTCAACAGATTTGATCCGTTTCAGAAAGGTGTGGTGGAGGATAGGGTACGGTAAGCCAGTGCCGTAGGAAAAAGGGCATCAGACGCCATCACTGAACAGGGAGGGAGGGATGAGTTTAGTCTTAAAGGATGAATAAGAGGGAGCCACCTGGACTTTCCCTACTTCCCATTTTTTGAAATTTCACTTAGCGGACAAGGCCCAGCTTAAAAATTCCTCTTTGATCTCCTTAACCTAAACCAGTCTTAATTTGCCTTGTGTTTTCTCCACTTCCCCACAATATAAGCCTTTATTCTTTTTTTTTTAAAATGTTTTTATTGCTTTATAGAGAAAGAGGAAGGGAGGAGGATAGAGAGATAGAAACATCATCAATTGGCTGCCTCATGCATGCCACTACTGGGGATCGAGGCCACAACCTGGGCATGTGCCCTGACCGGGAGTCGAACCAGTGACCTCTTGGTTCATGCGTTGATGCTCAACCACTGAGCCACACTGGCCGGGCCATGCTTCTATTCTTATTAGAGTTCAGGAAGTGGTGCTTGCCAGGCCCTTGCCTGTGGTCATACTGCCTGCACAGCCCACGGCTCAGGACAGCCATTCCCAGGATGGTCGGTGACAACGGCGCCCCCTGGAGGTGTCCGGTGCACGGCCCGTACCACAGAACATGGCAGCACTGGGGCCCCGAGTGATTTTTCTTGTGTGGCTTGTCAGCCCCCCAGCATTCCCACAGCAGAACATCAGGTTAGTCCTCACTTTCCCCACTCGGCTGCCCACCCACCACTCTGTTCCACACTACCTACGAGGCCCCTCTACTTTCTTCCTCTATACCCTGCCTCGGCTGTTGATGGTTTTTGCTGACGTGGCCTACCGTGTTTAAACCATGACAGCCATAGCCCCGCCCAGTCCAGGTGCTTGGGAGTCTCCTTCAAGCCTGAGCTGAAGAAATATGTTAATCCATGAAATCAGGGTTGTGTCCGTGGACTGTAAATGGAAAAGAGAAGCAGCATCATTGATCATCCTCTACATGCCAACCACCATGCTGACTGCTTCCCACAACCACATTATTGTAAGAACACTAGAGGCCCAGCGCGCGATTGAAATTGTGCGAGGAGGCACCCCGTGGGGGGCCGGGACCCATGCCTGACTCGTAGCATCCCCTAGCCGCCCTGCCTATGTCTCTGTCTCCGTTCTGGGCCTCACCTGTGTGCTTAACCTCCTCTTGTCTGGTCATGACCCGTTATGGAGTCCTGGCCTAATTTGCATGTTACCTCTTTATATATATATATGTATATATGACTTCTGTTTCAGTGTTGAGGACAAAATGAAAGGGGGCAAGACTGGAGGCACTTATTGAATGCACATGTCGACTACATATAGGGTGTCCCCAAAATGTTTATACACTTGAACAGTTGATAATATACTTAATTTTCACTCCTTTTTAGGTTAACCGACTTGAAGTAATGGGTGAAGCCAGACTAAGCTTTGAACAAAGAAAATTTATCCTAAAGTGCCACAAGACTTTTTTTTTTTAATGGCACAAAAATGGCAACAGTCGATGAATCGAGGGTGCACAAATGTTGAATGAAATGATTCTTGATGATTGTGATTCCATTGCTTTGCGTTATCAGCAGTGCCTGGACCAGAACGGTCATCCGTTTAAAAACAGGCATTGACCCCAAAAAAGTATTCATTCCTGTAGAATCTTTTAAATTTTGAAAATGAACTGTATGTTAATAAACACTGACTTTATAATCAGTCTAAGTGTGTATACATTTTTCGGGGACACCTGTATATGTATCTACGCATGTAAAACATCCCATGCTCCATCTTCTCCCTCAATAAAGCTCCCTCTGTAGGTAGTGTCCCGTGGTCTATAGTGATGAATAGGAGTGTGGACAGAACCAGACGGGTTTGAGCCCGTCCTCCTAAGTAGAACTGGCGCCAGTCATTTAACCTTGCTAGAGCTCAGCGTCCTCATCAATGCAACGGGGTAACTCCAGGGGCCTCTTGAAGGCTGGAAGGATTGGCTGGGTTACCCGTGCCATGGGTTCCACATGGTGCCCGTCGCACATTAAGCAATATATACTAGCTACTCAGATTATTATTAATTTTTAAATGTTCCTATTTTCATTTTATTTTCTAATACATTTTTATTGATTTCAGAGAGGAAGGGAGAGGGAGAGAGAGAGATAGAAACATCAATGACGAGAAAGAATCATTGATCGGCTGCCTTCTGCACGCCTCCCACTGGGGATCCAGCCCGCAACCTGGGCATGTGCCCTTGACTGGAATTGAACCCGGGACCCTTAGTCCACAGGCTGATGCTCTATCCACTGAGCCAACCCAGCTAGGGTGCTACTCGGATTATTACCATCATTATTCAGACAGTAGAGGCCCGATGCACGAAATTCATGCAAGAGTAGGCCTTCCTTCCCCCAGCTGCCAGCACCGGCTTCCCTCTGGCACCAGGGACCCGGGCTTCCCTCGCAGCCCCGGCTTCATCTGGTAGGTCTTCCGGAAGGATGCCCGGAAGGACGTCCGGCCTAATTAGCATATTACGCTTGTATTATTATAGATGGGCTCCTCTTCCTGTTGGAGTTTCCACATCAGCTCGGTGTATATTTGAGTGATGAGTGTGAGTGATGGCGGGAGCTGCAGCAGCCCCATCCTCACACCCATGTTCTTGGATCCCAGCAACCTGGCCGGCGGGAGTCAGTGCGGGCCTGTGCCAGCTCCCCTGGAAGGCACGAGCTGGGACACTGGTTCTGCCAGGTCCACTTTGCATGGAGCCACTGCCACAGCACCCAGGGAGGCAGAGGAAGCGGGAGTATTCACACAGCTCCCACAGGGGTGCCACGAGGCTGAACAGAGGATGTTTTCCAAGCTGTTTGAGATGATCAGGTGAAATTCCCTATATAAATATGATTCCCTAATGGCTTCAGGCGGCAAGGGAGATGCCATTCAACTGACTATTTAACAAAGCTGTTTAAAGAGGAAAACTGTGGGGATCATGTTTTATGCATTAGCTGTGAAGAATTCTCTTTAAAAATCTGTCTCCGTCATCTGAGCGCCAGAGTTCCGATAAAAGGCCAGGTTTTCTGATGTGTGTTTTACAAGCATACAAACACACTCACGCACACGCACAGCCTTCGCGGCTTTCCCCCCGGCCCCGCCCCCATCCCTGGCCAACGCTTCAAGAGAGGCATTTAATCCTCCCCCCATCCCCAAAATGTTCTGAGGCGAGCAGGCAATACCATTTTTCATGTGCACGTTAATAATTCAAACTTCACACCAAGTTTTCAAACTGGATTGGCTTCCCAGGCTGATGTGGAAATGTCTGGGTCAAATATACTTTAAAGAAAAATTCCTTTAATTAGTTTCGTTTGAACACGACAGAAAGGCCCAGCTCGACCGCAAGGCAGTTGATTGCCATCTTGACATTGCTTCCATGTTTATCGGTTAAATGATTCTATTGCGTCCGAGAGAGGGCATCTCGGCTCCAGAGGCCCCGTGGGCTTGTGCGTGTGCTCTTTCTCCCCTTGCCCGCTTCGTAGGAGGCGCCGGGCTTCGCGCGCTCTGGTTTGAAGCGGGGCGCAGCCTGGCCTGGAGATCAAAGTCATTCGGCCAAGGTGGCAGAACCAAGGGGAGCCAGAGTCGGTTTCAGAACTCACGGCTCCCTGTTGCAGCACGTTGCTTCGTCACCCCAGCCTGAGTTTTCTCACCTCTGAAATGGGAATAATGATAGGGTTAACGTGAGGATAAAATGAGGTCATGAATGTTAAGTGGCCGGTGCTCAGTAAATGCTTGATAAACTTGAGCGATGAGCATGATGATCATTCCTTAGTCTCCTCCCAAGTTGTTTTCTCTCTCCATCCCTGAAGTTCTGGCGTTAAAACCCTCTCCGATGCCATGATGTGGAAGAAACCCGACTGCCCTCTTAAAGGAACAGACAAGGTTTCAACAGCCTTGTCCCCTAACCCAGTGCTTGTCAACATTCAATGGGCACGCAAATCCCATGAAGAGCTTGCTGAGTGCCAATGCTGATTTTCAGTAGGTGCCGGGTGAGGCCTGAGATTCTGCATGTCTAACAGGCTCCCAGGTGATGCTGATATTGCCGGTCTGTGGACCACATTTTGAGTAGCAAAGAGTAGCCCACAGGGGTAACCATTTATTCCTAGAAAATGTACATGGTGGAGAGGAAGGTGGAGGAAAGAGGGAATACTGGTCTTTTTCCTCTTTCCCTTCCTCTCTCTTATCTCTCTCCCTCCCTCCCTCCTCCCTCCCTGCTCCCTTCCCTCCCTCCCTTCCTTCCTCTCTTGCCTTTTAGGGTTGCTTTGAAATCAGACCTTCACAGGCTGGGCCTCCACTGTGGGGAGAATGGAGAACTGAGAACCAGTCTAAGCCAGAAGAATGCAGCCATTCAAGCCAGGCCTCCTTCCTTCATCTTTCAACAGCAGGAACTGAGACATTGTGGCCCGACGCTGCACGCAGAAGTGCCAAGACACGAAACGCCCTCCTGTCACCAAAAGCATGTGTGCAGCGAACAAGGTCCTGATGGCTGGAAGGCTCTGGGGCAGGTGTTTGCATCGCCCTCCTTCAGAAGCGGGGACCAGGAGCGAGATAAAGCCTCTGCGGAGGTCACCGCCGATGTTGCTTCCATAGCCACTGTTCTCACCTGATCAAGAGGTCAGGGGTTTGCACCCTGTACCCAGGGACCCTGAGGGGTCAGAGGAGGAGGAGAGTCACAGCAACATGGACGCAGACTGTTCTGGGGACAGGCAGGCCGAGGCCTCCATCCGGGCTCTCCATCTCCCCAAGGCTGAGCCTGGACCTCCTGAGCCCGCCTCCTCATCCGTGACGGACAGGAAGAGCACTTCCCTCACAGGGATGCAGGAAAGGTGAGGCAGACCTGTGTGCCCAGCGCCGTGCCTGGCGCGTCCTGCTCTCCCCAGGTCTGTGCGCTCCCCCTTCCCTGTCGGTCCAGGGAGCCGCGATTTAGTCCGCAAGTGACAAGTTGAACAGCATTGAATCACAGGGGTGGGCTGGTTCTTTTGTTTATTTCCCATCACAAGCCTGTCTACTCCATAATTCAATTCACCGAGCCCTGACTTAACCTAACCTCGTTCTAAAGGCTCTGCTGCCCAATGGGAAGGATAGAAAAATAAAGCTGGATAAGCCTCCGTTCCTGCCCTCAAGGAACTTCCTGTCTCGGCAGGAGGAAGCCAGAGCCCTGCTCCCCAGAGGGGGAAGGGGAGCTGGTGCGAAACACGAAAACAGCGGCCACAGGGCAGGAGACCAGCTGTGGGGACTGTAAGGACTGAAACTGATCTCTATTCGCTTTAGAAAAGGGTTAAAACTCCCAATTTTTTATTAAGGGAGGAAGCAAAAACAGGGATTCTGACTGGTGTCCGAGGAAAAGGCCGAGGCATCCAAGATATCTGAGCATGCCCCTGGAAATGCACTCCCCACGGGACGACGCTGAGGTCAGGTACGTTGCGATCAACGCCGTAACGCAGGCACCCAAACAGCCCAGGTTTTTGGTGACCATCACAATTTCAAATATGCCACATTCTGCTGTGTCCTTAGGTACATTTGCTCTTGCCAGACCAAGCGCCCTGATTTGGGGCTGGGAAAATGTAGTTGCCATAATGATCCCACATAATCACCCCCCCCCCCCCCCCCCCGGCTGCCTTGGTTTGGAGCTCCCGGCTCGGTGCCGCAGAACCGACAGCGTGCCAGTCTCGCCCTGTGTCTAGGCCCAATGCTCCTGGAAGGCTGGACCTGGACCTTTCATCAGTGGAGGCTCTGTGCCTAGGGACTGGGACACAGTGGCTGCGTTTTAGATCAAGAAATAACGAAAATAACCAAAGGCCCATTGTATTTGGCATTGGTGAATGGCCTAATAAAGGGAGGAAGGGAGAAGGCAGGCAGGGAAGGAGGGAGGGATTAAAGAGAATGGAAGAGGAATGGATCCTTCCACCTGGGAGGAAGCGACCCTTTGAAGAGGTAGGAGTTGTGTCAGCTTGTGATGGTAATAAGGCCTGACTTATTCTGGCAAGTTTCCAAACCTCTGCCTTTCTCCTCCACCCCGATGTCTCCCCACCCGTTAATGATCAACGTGATCACGACAGCAATGCTGTTCTCGGTGAGTCCGGGGAAGCCAGCACCACTGGCGGGAAAAGGCATTTGGAGCCATCGGCAGCTTTCAAACCGCACGCAAAGCCTGGGGGTGCTGGGAGATTCGCGTAGCAGAGAGGGCAGGCGAGAGCTAGGATCCGGTTGCAAACCCAGCACCGTGCCCTCCGCAACTCTCAGCAAGTCACAACCCACTCCTCCTACCTGAGCCTCAGTTTTCCCATCTGTAAAATGGGCCGTTGCAATGTGATCAGTGGGGTTTCAGACTCTGTTACCCGCAGCTGTAAGGGTTCCACAGAGATGGCTGGAACGAAGAGACTGCAGAAGGGAGAGGCCCAGCCCCAGCCCCACTGTGGTCAGAACAGCTCAGCTTTTACCTATAGATAGACGGGAACTCGGCATAAACTTTCCCTTTGAAGAAAGGGTTTTGAGGTTAAAAATAAACGGAGAATTAATGGGTTGGATGGCCTCTGAGGTTTCTCTCAGCTTTGACATTCTACTTCCCGTCCTTGAATCTATTTCTTGAGTCCCTTCTGCAAGGTAGGCACAATGCTGGCCAGGAGGGCCGGGCTGGTGAGCAAGCCCGCCCTGCACCTGAGGGCCTCAGTCTCAGGTGGGGACCAGCCAAGCCATGCATGGTAGCCACCCTAAAGCAACAGCTGCAAGTACTTGGAGACAGGAGCCCGATCCTAAGGGCTCTCACTTGATCCAGGCAAGATGGTACCCAAACCACTTCCAGGAAATGATACACAGGACAGAGGTTAGACACGTGCAGAGGACGAGCTTAGGGACCAAAATGTGGAAATGCCCTGACCTCCATCTCTCATCCCCCAGGACCCAGCTCCTCGGACAAAGGGACATAAGGACATCAGGTGCCCACAACCACACAGACGCTTTCCCTGAGCTCTTTATCGCTGTAATCTGAGCACTCCGTCGCTTCTTGTACAACTGAGGAAACGGAGGCTCGGAACAGTGGCATGACCTGCTCAAGTTCAAGCAGCTGAGTCTACCTCTGCTTCAGCCCTGCTTGCCACCTGTCAGGGGTGGGGAACCTTCTCTCTGCCAAGGGCCATTTGGATATTTATAACACCATTCGCAGGCCATACAGAATTATCCGCTTAAAAACCAGCCTGCTATATTTGGTCAAACATTTCATGAACTCACCTCTAATGCCTTGGCAGGGCCAGACCACATGATTTCTTGGGCCTTATATGGCCCGCAGGCCGGACGTTCCCCACCCCTGCTGTAGAGGCAAGGCCCTCTGGAGCCTTTACGGAAGGTCATCTGCTCTCTCCTTGGCTGGGCTATGGGGTGTCAAGGGAAGGGCTTGTGTCCAGGGTGGGGGCCCCAGTGCCGCTGAAGTCTCAGTGTCTCCCTGAAGCCAGCGAGGTGGCGGCAGCAGAAATCAGAAAACCTTTGCAACGAGGTGGAACTGGAGTCCCAGTCAGGCCTGCTTCCCTGTGGCCCCCTCTTGCCTGCACTAACCTTTGAAGTCTGGAGCCTTTCATCCAGGCGGGTGGCGTTCCTTCCATCACGCGGGCTGGTGAGTGGGGAAGAAGGTCAACCTCACCCGTGCGTGGCCCGTGCCGAAGCCCCCAGAGGATGGTTTTCAAGAGCGGCACACGATCGTCCTCCGCCGGCCCCCAACAATGGTTCCGGCAGCAGGCATCAGACTGACCCGAGCTCTAATTCTGGCTGCTCCGCTTATGAGCAATGGGACCACGAGGGAAGTAGTGATCCCCCTCTGAATCTCAGCTGCTTTCTCTGTAAAACAGGAACAATGATACATGACAAGCTTTCCTCCCTTCAGCAGCCCGTGTACTAAAATAGCGTGCAGGGTTATTCCCTATTTTAGGAGCAGGATGTGATTTTAATTTAATTTTTGTCTCATTCTGTTATACAGGCTCACAGCTTAAGCATTAAATCTTTATACAAGACTTATATGGAAAATAGCAGCCCTTGCCCCATTTCTACTTCCCATTTCTGACTTCCCTAAGGATTTTTTCCACTTTTTAAACAGCCTTTTTTTGAGATATATTCTACATATTGTACAATTTTCCCATTTAAAGTATACGATTCAATAGCTTTTAGTGTAGTCACAGAGTTGTACACCCATCACAACCATTAATTTTAGAGTGTTTTTATTACCCCCTCCAAAAAAAAAACCTCATATCACTTAGCCATCAACTCTGTCTCCCCATCCCCAGCCTTAGGCAACCACTAATCTATTTTCTGTCTGTATAGATTTGCCTCTTTTGGACATTTCATAAAACTGTAAGTGCAATCATACAATATATGGTCTTCTGTGACTGGCTTCTTTCATGTAACATAGTGTTTTCAAGGTTTGCCCATGTTGTAGCATATATCAGTACTTCACTGTTTTGTTTTGTTTTCTTAATAATATTCCATTGTATGCATTTACTACATTTTATCTATCCCTTCACTGGTTGATGAACATTGAGTTGTTTCCACATTTTGGCTATCATGAATAATGCAGTATGAACATTCGTATATAAGTATTTATGTGGACATATGTTTTCATTCTCTTGAGTCTAAACATAGGAGCGGAATTGCTGGGTCACATGGTAACTCTCTGTTTAACCGTTTGAGGAGCTGCCAGACTGTTTTCAAAGCAGCCGCATTGCTTTTACAATCCCACCAGCATGGATGAGGCTTGGGGTTGTCCCTAGAAGGTTGAGCTGAGATGATGCTTATAAAGTATTTAGGATGGTTTCTGGCAAGGACTGGGAAAAACAGAGCAGTTCTCCGTTCCCCTTTCCTTGTTACCATATCAGTGTCCTGACCACCTCCAACTTTTCCTAACACTTAGCCTAAATCCTACACAGTTTCCCTCTCCAATTTATTTCACGTTTCCTGAATCAAAGGCACAGTTTCCCTCTCCAACTTATTCCACATTTACACTGAGTGGCCAGATTATTATGATCTCTGAACGCATAATAATCTGGCCACTCAGTGTATATCTTATATAATAAAAGCCTAATATGCAAATTGTCCCCTCAACCAGGAGTTCGACCAGCAGGCAAGCCGGCCAACAGCCCATATCCCCTCCCCCTGGCCAGGCTGGCCAGAGCCCACCCATGCATGAATTCATGCACCGGGCCTCTAATGTACATATATATATATATATATATATATATATATATATATATATACACACACACACACACACATATACACACACACACTGAGTGGCCAGTTTATTAAGCGTTCAGAGATCATAATAATCTGGCCACTCAGTGTATATAGTGATGGTTT
Source organism: Cnephaeus nilssonii (assembly GCF_951640355.1). Classification (NCBI taxonomy): domain Eukaryota; kingdom Metazoa; phylum Chordata; class Mammalia; order Chiroptera; family Vespertilionidae; genus Cnephaeus; species Cnephaeus nilssonii. The sequence goes on from NC_137090.1 coordinate 12,646,815, forward strand.
CTCCAACCCAATCCACCCCATGCACCCTGGGGACATTCTAGGAGCCCCACACAGCACCCCACTTGCTCATTTTCCTGGCGTGATTGGGAGGACCAGCTCTTGGCTTAACGGTGACTATTGTTCGTGTTCCTGGCACGGTGTGGGTCTGCCCTGCCCGGGAGCACTTGGAAGCCTGCATTCAAATCAAGAATCTGCTGGTTTCCTGGGTTTGTGTCTTGGATCACATGTGTCCTGCCTACCATTCAGTACCTACAGGTAAGGCCCATTGAACAAGGCCTGTCTAAATATAGACTTGCAGCCCTGACTACCTAAGGCGCCTTCAAACACAATAGGAGGCTGTAAAATGCTCTAAGATAAAAGGACATGCAAGATGCAAGACATCGGTACAAGTAATAGAACAATGGAATGGGAGATTCATCTCCAGACAGCCTTTCCTGACTTTGGACCCCGGTACCGTTAGCTCGATGCCCACTACAGCTCAACCCAAGTCTTTCAGAACGCCTCCTTTGTAGTAATCGGGTTTCTTATGGTTGAAAGTTATAAAGACCGAATTCGAGACAGCTTCAGCTAAAAGGGGACTTTATTGACTCATTGAATGGAAAGAGAGGTGCATCTTACATGAGGTCACCAGGTCAGCATTCTCTCTCTTGTGTGAATATGTATGCCTCTGTCCCGGGCCTTCTCCGGCTGGAGACAGGCTTCGCTGTGGGCTGGGTAGGAGAGACGGAGAAGTGGGGGCAGGTGCCAAGCCTCAGATATTTCTGGGCTTTCATAAATCCAGCTTATTCATCTCAGAGGGCAGGGAAGGAGTGTGCTCCCCTCCTGTTTGTATATAAAACTCCAGGAGGGGGACTCGACGAGGCCTACCTTGGGCGATAGGCCTACGTCTCGGCCATTCTCTGTGGACAGACATAGGCCAACCCTGAGGCTCAACTAGGGTCACCATCCTGGGGTTGGCAGTCCCAACCACACCACACGGAGGGGGAGAGGGGACATTCCCCGAAGGAAAGAGGGGGGCTGGCTCCTCAAGAGAGGGATGTTGAGTAAACAAACACAACAGAGCTCTCCTACACGCTTGTTCAGCCTTCTCATGACGCCCCACAGCCCTCCCGTGCCCGGCTCCTATGACAGTCACAGTCTCAGTCCTCTTACAATGACACCTTCCTCTTACTGAACGCCCGGGACCCGCCGAGCACCTCCCCTGGATTTTCTCTAGCCCCCTGTGTTCGCACCCCCATTTTACAAAGAAACCACGTCTCCAAGAGGTCAGGTCACTTGCCCAAGGTCACACGGCTAGAGAGTGGCTGAGCTGAGAGTCAGGCGCCAAGGCAAAATCGCACGCTCTTTGCTTTGCTCCTTCCCCTTCGTGGAAACCCCGCAGCCAGCTGGCATCCCTGCTCTCTCTGCCTGCACAGGTGTCTTCTCTCTGCTTCCTGACAAGGACTGGAGGCTTCTGAAGAAGGCTCGCCTCCTCTCTCTGCTCCCCATCATCCTTGGGCAGCCTGGCTCCCTCCAGAGGAGGCTGGGACATTCATTACGAGGCTAACGAGCTCGGGCGTCTGTCACTCCGTCACAGCACCTGAGTCAGCTTTGAAGGCTGCGCGGAGGGGCTGTCTCCTGTGGAACGGGAGTGGTGGGGGGCTGCGGCGTGGTTCGGCAGAGCCTGGGTGCAGCGGCAGCCGCACTCCGGCAGAGGCGTCCCATCCTGAGTGTCTGCGGCAACTGGTAACCATCACCCCGGGCTCGAGGATGACAAAATGACAGCCCAGGAGTCAGAAACTACAGTTTCTATTTCCAGGTTTCAACGGGCAATAAAGCACGCGGGTTCTGAGCCAGGCTGCTGGGGTTTGAATCCTAACTCTCCCACTTACGGTCTCTATGAGCTTGGGGAAGTTATTTAACTCCCTCTGTGCCTCAGTTTCCTCGTCTAGGAAAGAGTAGGATAACACAGTGCTCCACAAATGCCTGCCGTTGCTATTCCAGTGTCCCGTGGCCGAGGGGACAAGGAAGGGAGAGGAGGGATGACAACCCTTTAGGCTCCAGGGGAGAATGACTAGGTCTAGCTCCTCCCAGGGGCAGCTGTGACATATTAGCTAGCACCCCAGCTCTGGCTCCAAGATGTGCTGTGACCCTGGACCGTTCCCTTCACCCCGAAGAGCTGCAGTTTTCTTATCTGCACAGCAAAGGGAATAACACCCGCCCTCTGCGTGGGTAATAGCGGCCGCAGCATCCTGGGTACTCTAACGGCTGGTTAGCCTTCACAAAGATGCCCCGGTAGGAATGCCAGGAGAGTAGAAGCAGGAGGAAGGTAAGCAGGACTTTGGGGGCCTTAAGGAGGTGGGAAAGCTATGACCAGGCTCTGGCATAGGTTCTGTGGGAGCTACATCTTTGTCACTCTCATCACCATCACCATCACCACCATCACCACCACCACCACCACCATCATCATCATCATCATCATCATCATCAAAACCTTGGTACTAGATGCCTGACTGCATACACCAATGGGTAGGACTACTGATGTGAACCCTGCACTAGCCTGTGGATAAACTATTCTCTACACCAATGGTTCTCAACAGGGGATGACTCCCCCCGCCCCCCAAGTAAAAAGAACATTTAGTAATGTCTAGAGACGTCTGGTTGTCACACCTGGGAGATTCTCACAGCTAGTGAGTAAAGGCCAGGGATGCTGCCGAGCATCCTACGATGCACAGGACAGCCCCTAACAAAGAGTTATCTGGCTCAACATGTCAATAGTGCCAAGGCTCTGAGACCCTGTTCAATAGCTACATCCTTGATATTGAACGTGTGACTAAGATCCTGTAACACATGGGAGCTTGTTTCTCAGCCCTGCTGAATAAGAATCTGTCCACCTATTGAGGTTTGAAAAACATGATCTTAAAAAAAATGCACAGAGTACCTAATCAACAAAGCAAACTCTTAACCACAGAGGCCAGATGCAGGGCATCTGAGGTTGGGAAGAACAGAAGACAGACTAACAGGGGACAGCGGAAGGATGGATGGATTGGTGGAATGAAGGTATTTTTGCAGATCATCTAGCACAGGCCAGGCACTAGGCTCGATTCTTTGCACAGGTATCTCATTGATCTCCAAGACAACCTAGGTCAGTGATGGCGAACCTATGACACGCGTGTCAGCACTGACACGCGTAGCCATTTCTGATGACACGCGGCCGCTGAGGCGGCCGCATGCCGAGGATGAAACATTTGCGAAATAATGTTTTTTCCTCAAAGTGACACACTACCCGAGTTATGCTTAGTTTTTTGGTGAAGTTTGACACACCAAGCTCAAAAGGTTGCCCATCACTGACCTAGGTGGTAGGTTCCTGATAGAGCGACCAGGCCAAACCATGGCCTCCCTATCATATTTCTTGAAGCTTTCCAGACTCTGTCTATACCGTCTAAACCAGGTTATATGAGGGATGTCATTTCATACTTACGCTTGCATGTAAAACCTTATTTACAGTCAGCATTTATTGCTAACATCTAGAGTTTCACAAGTAGAGGCACATCATTTTTATATGTGCAAAGATGCAATTTTATCCTTTGTTTTCTCTTAAAAGATCAATAAACATCTTGTTTTACCTTCAACAAATGTATGAATTCTCTATCATCTGCATTTGTTTCCTTTTATTAAGAGAATAGATCTGAGGTTAACAATATAATTTGGTAACATTGACTCTTTATGGCCCAAAAGCTCAATAAATGCATCATGGAGATACAATAACAATAATATCGATCGTCTATTAAACACCTACTATTTGCAACTTGTCTTAGATTAGTGCCTCTAATCGACCACACCTCATTCCCAGTTTTCAAAAGAAGAAACGAAGACAGACTTGGGCATGGCACTAAAGTGACAGGACCAGGAATGGACACGAGACCTGCCCGGCTCCAGAGCCCAAGTTCTCTGCCCGCCCCACACTGCCCCCTAGTCAGAGTGGCCCTTGGTGTGCCCTGGGATGCCAGCTGGCTCTCGAGCCTGCACTCTAAGTTCTCATGTTGCCTGACTGCCCTCATCCCATCCCTGAGGCCTGTTTTCCCAGGTCTTCTCCTGCCCTTGCCTTCCTGCCTCCCCCATCAGCAGAGCCTACCTCCCCTCTAACCTCAAGTTAGCCCTGGGCTCAGAAGTTATGGCACAAGATCCTCAGCACAAAAGCTGGATGGCTGTTGACCTGAATCAAGGCTCAGCAGACTTCCCCTGTAAAGGATAATGTAATGAATATTCTAGGCTCTCCGAGATACATGGTTTTCATCGCACTTATTCAGCTTTGTTATCACAGCACCAAAGTAGTCACAGACAATATGAAAACAAATGGACATGGCTGTGTTTCAATAAAACTTTATTGACAAAAACAACAACAACAAGGGGGCAAAGCCAGATTTGGCCCCAACGCTATAGTTTGCCAACCCCTGCCTTTGTGATCTCTAGGGTATCTTTACACCCTGGTACTTATTCTGTGGCTTCTGGGTGAGAGAGTCCCCGACTAGAGGTTGAGAAATGGTGGTCTAAGCCACATCCAGCCCACCAACAGGTTTGGCTCAGCCCACACAGAGCGTTTCTCCTTTAATGCAGTTTAAACACATCTGAAAGCAGACCTAGTACAATGAGCCTGAATGAACCCATCGCTCAGCTTCCGCCAGCACCCCCACTTCGCCAATCCCGTGTCACCTATTCCCCCCACACATGTTTTTCTGAAGTATTTTAAAGCAAACCCAGACATCTCATTATTTCCCCCCTAAGTACATCAACACATCTCTCTAGCAAATAAGCACTTTTGAAAAAACATAACCACACAAACATTATTATCACCCTAACAAAATGAAGGATAATTTCTCATTAGCATCTGGTACCTGGTGCGTATTTAAATTTTCCTAATTGCCTCAAAAAAAAATGTCTTTTTACAGGTGGTTTATTTGAATCAAAATTCAGGTAAGGTCTACACATTGTATTTGCAAAGAGCTTTTAAATTTTTGAATTGGTTGTCAACATGTGAACATTTGGATTTCACATAAGCATCAGATTTTCAACTTCTCTTGGAAAAAAAAAAAGGAAATATTTGCCACTTGGCAGCCTCATCCCCATGGCGACAGTAGCACTAAGCAGGCAGCGCACGCCAGGGTTGAGGACCCGCGCTTCCCTGGAATGCCCCCCACTGCACCCCATGCTGTCAGTCCCGCGACAGGATCCCCGCAGGCATTAGAACTTGTGGTGCCTGCTCCGAACATCCGCGTCTCTCTCCCACCTCACACAGGAAGTCACCTGAGCGGTTCCCTGACCCACCTTTCCCTCCACACCCTCCCCCCAAACTGTCTCTTTATCATTTTTTGAATTAATATTTTTAAAAATTGATTTCAGAGAGGAAGAGAGAGGGAGAGAGAGAGAGACATCAATGATGAGAGAGAATCATTGATCAGCTGCCTCCTGCACGCCCCACACTGGGGATCGAGCCCACAACCCGGATATGTGCCCTGATCTGGAATCAAATCATGACCTCCTGGTTCATAGGTCGATGCCCAACCATTGAGCCACACCAGCCGGGCTCTTTATCATTCTTCTTCTTCCTTCAAAGCAAACCTTCAGCATCTACTCAATTCCAGGAGTAATGGTGCAGAGGGGTGGAACAGAGAGGTAGGTTGCCCAGAATAATTGGCCAGCCCTCTAGCCCCCTGGGCGGCAGTTCCCAGGGCACTAGGGAATCCCCCTGACCCCTGAGCTACACCCCCACCAGCTCACCTTGAGCCTGATGCTCACAGAGCTCATTCCCCCACTAGACAGCAGGCTTGCCTTGAAGTCACTGTGTGATGTCGAAGAAACCACTCACCCTTTCTGGGCCTCAGTCGCCCCTTCTACACAATGCGGGGGTTAGGGAGTTGGGTAAAGGAAGGTCAAGTTGAGTTCCTGGGTAAGACATAAATAATTTTTAAAAATATTTTTTCATTGATTTTTAGAGTGAGAAGAAGGGAGACAGAGAGATAGAAACATGAATGAGAGAGGAACATCACTGATTGGCTGCCTCCTGCACGGCCCCTACTGGGGATGAGCCCACAATCTGAGCTTGTGCCCTGACTGGGAATTGAACCGGCAACCTCATGGTTACTGGGTTGACGTTCAACCACTGAGCAACACCGGCCAGGCGACATGAATAATGTAGAGCCAGCAATCTAGTGATCCTGTGATTCTATGGGTCATACATGGCCTCTCCACCCCATCACCTGGATGGCCAAGGGCAAGGGGAGGGGACAGGTGCCACCCAGGGGCTGAGCAAGAAGAGGAAACACCCCAACTTTCCCTCTCCATCTTCTCAGGGAAGTGACGGTGATCTTCAGGCTGTGGGTGCATGCTGGCTCTGGATTCTCTTTCCCTCTGGGTACTGAGCAGCCCCTACCCTCCATGCCTCAAAGTGGCGTATAGAGGAGCTCTGCCAAGGCAGGAGGGATCCTGAGCAATGCTAAGGCTGCCTCTGGGCTTGTGTGCATAGGTGGGGGTGAGGGGTTCCTATAGGGCAGGGGTGGGATGGCAGTGGTGGGCTCAGGGCCTGAAAAATAGGATTTGGGCAACAGCCCACCCTGGGTACTCAGCCATGCAGAGGAGTCCAGCGAAGGGAAACCTGGTGGCAGTCCCAGCCCAGTGGGGGAGTCAAACACATAAACAAGCAATTATAATACAACTAGAGGCCCGGTGCACAAATTTGTGCACCAGTGGGGTCCCTCGGCCTGGCCTGCAGGATCGGGCCGAAAACAGCTCTCTGACATCCCCCGAGGGGTCCTAGATTGCGAGAGGGCACAGGCCAGGCCAAGGGACCCCACAGGTGCACAATCTGGGCCAGGGAGGGACGCAGAAGGTTGGCCAGCCGGGGAGGGACTGCGGGAGGGCTCCAGGGCATGTCCAGCCCGACTCACTCAGTCCGAATTGGCCATACCCCAGCAGCAAGCTAACCTACCGGTCGGAGCATCTGCCCCCTGGTGGTCAGTGTACGTCATAGTGAGCGGTTGAGTGGCCTTAGCATATCATTAGCATATTACGCTTTGATTGGTTGACTGGCTGACTAGACACTTAGCAATATTAGGCTTTTATTATATAGGATGTGATAAATGCCTGGCACATGGGAGCACAGAGGAAATAGTCTATTTGTTTATATATGCCTCTGCCTTGTTCCGAAAATGGTTTGAAGAGGTCAGCAAAGCTAAATACAGAAAAACAAAGTGGAAATTAAGTAAATGAGTAACATAATGTAGGGAGGACAAGACATAAATAATTGCTAAAGTTAATACTCAAAATATCCACACTCTTCCAAGAATTGAACCACAGGCTGGACTCTGAGCTTCCCAGCAGTCAATGCAAAAGGAGAAACGCTCCAAGTTGTACAGCTCATGGTGCTCCTTCAAATGAAGCACAGGAGGAACTCTGGAAATGCACAGCCTTCTGATGCCGGGACCTGACAATTTTCCTTCCGGGTAGTTCTCAAGAACAGGTCCTGAAGCTCATGAGGCGTATAGGGGAGCTCTCTATACCACACCTGTAACTTTCCTGTAAGTCTGAAAGCATTCCAAAATTAAAGGTTTACTTTTAGAAAAATTTAAAAGTCCACAGGTGGAGCCCAACGGACCTTAACACTGCAGGCTAGACACGGGCTGGTGCTATTTCTGTTTGTAACTCCAGGGGGCGCCACTCACATCTACACATTACCTGACACGTAGGTTCTCTAAATGCCTGCTGAGCCCCGCCCATAAGGCTCAGTGGATTGAGCACAGTCCCATGCACCGGTTCAATTCCTATTCAGGGACATATGCCCATGTTTCAGGCTCAATCCCTAGTAGGGGGCCTGCAGGAGGTAGCCAATCGATGTTTCTCTCACATCAATGTTTCTACCTCTCCCTTTCTCTTTGTTTCTCTCCCTTTCCCTTCCTCTCATGCTAGAAGTGCTTGTCTATAATGTATAAAGGATGTGGACCCTGAAATGAGGAAGTATCCAACAGACAACCCAGATGTTTTAGGGGCATTTTAAGGGATGCCAACCGACAGGCGTTGACAACTGGACATTTTTGTCTACGTTTATTGGTTCCTGTCAATGTCACGGACCTGGGCAGGGACAAAGTCACAGACCAGAATTAGGAGTAGAACTTGCAGAACACGACAAGATTTGGGAGAAGCACCGTTGTGAATAAGCAAGTGGACTTTAACTGGCTCTTTTATTGTCTTTTTCAAAACTATTAACTTTCAAGTGACCCAATGATTATTTTTTCAGTAAGAACCTGACTGCTCGTGGACAGAACATTATCCAGGACATCTGACTTTAAGACTACAAGGAAAATAAGACAATGGGGAGGTAATTATAGAAAGCACGGGAAAGGTATTATGCCGAATTTTGTAACGGACTGCCTAATTTTAGTCACTGAAAATCTTATTGTTACATTCAGAATCTCCAGTTAATATCTAGACCAATTCAACAAACTACAGTCTACCTCTGCGACTGTGCCTCACAAGAGATGACAGGATTCTTAATCAGCAGATGCTTCTTAGAATGAAAATGCAATCATTTTATTACAATGCTATAATGTACTGTGTAGCTATATCTTTATAAGATAAATAAATCTACCTGAGATTTCCAGCCTTCTCCCCCCCCAAAATGTCCCTGGATAATGGGATGAGTGAGCAAAGGTCTCAATCACAACTAATGACACAACAGTAAGCTTCCCAGAAGTAGCCAGCTCTGCCTGCAGAGATCAGGGAAGTCTTCCCAGAGGAGGTGACTTTGGACTGAGTCCTCAAGGATCCGTAGGAGGTTGCCAGTCTGACAAGAGAAAGTGAGCAAAAGGATTTCCAGGCAGAGGGAAACAGATACCTTCTATTTGCCCTTCAAATGCTCTCTCTCTCTCCTGCTGTGAGTCTTCTAGCTGTACTGAGTTAGGCCCAGGGGATGCTGAAGATGTTAGTGCATTCCCTGTCTCAGCCAGGATGGACTTCCTGCCTGAACCTCGCCTGGGATCCTCAAGTGCAGAGAGTGATCATCTGTCTCCAGGTCTCTTCTGTTAAGGGCACTAATCCCATCATAAGGGCCCCACCCTCATGACCTAATTACCTCTCAAAGGCCCCACGTCCTAACACCACCACACTGGGGATTAGGGCTTCAACCTATGAATGGGGAGGGGGACACACACATTCAGTTCATAAGATTGCCTTATAAACAGACCCCCATTCAGCCTGCTCACCCATGCTCTTGGTTTTATGCCAGCCTCAAGCCAAAAATCCTATCCTGACTCACTGGGAGGTCCGAGGTGAGAGGGACACAGCTGTCTGCCTACGTTCCAATCACAGGTCCAAATAGGTCATTCCTTCTGTCAGGCATTTGCCCGGAAAGGGCTGGAATGCTTGCCCAACATAGGAAAGTCAGTATGGGGTCAGTCACTGAGCCGGAGCCTGTGGTCTCGGAGAAGCTGCTCAGAAACACTAGCGCTTCCACTCCTCTGCCCTCACCCTCTCCTGACCTTGGCCTTGTGGCATCTTCCCAGACACTGGCAGGGAAAGAGTCAAAGGCCAGGACAATACTGCTCAGACGTTCCCGCACATCAGAATTCAGGGGGCTGTTGACAACACAGGGATGGTTAACAAGCTCCGCCGGTGGCTCTGAGGCACACCAGAGTTCCAGCCCACTGGACCAGCGACATGTTGTGATGAGATAAAAGAAAGCACTTCTCCACTTTGTGGGTATTTATTACTGTCATTACTACAGGGCAGGGCAAAGTAGGTTTACAGTTGTGAGTACGTGCAACACAGAGTTTATTCTTGTATTATCATTTATTAATTATTGCATTATTTCCCATACAAGCCACTGGAAACCTACTTTTGCCCCACCCTGTATCATTAAATTATTGAAGAATTGTATTTTACATTGTTTATAACAGCCAAGTAACTGAGCAATAATAAGTACCAACAATGAGAATATCATAGGACTTGTACTTACCATGTACCAGGTTCATTACATGCATGAAAACACATCTTCATATAAACAAATTGTGGTGCACACACACACACACAGTGGCATCGTATTCAGCCTTAATAGTATTCTGCATGTTGACACATGCTATAGCATGGATGAACTCTGAAGACGTTATGCTAAGTGAAATAAGCCGGTCCCAAAGGACAAATACCGTATGATTTCATGTACACGAGTCGTCAATTTCGGAGAGCCAGGAAGTAGAATGTGGTTGCCAGGAGCTGGAGGGAGGGGGGAGTGGAGGGATAGTGTTTAATGGGTGTGGAGTTTCAGTTTGGGAAGATGAAAAAGTTCCGGAGATGGATGGTGGTAGCGGTTGCGCGACAATGTGAACGGACTTAATGCTACTGAGCTGCACACATAAAGGAGTTAAGATGGTACGTTTTATGTGATGCAGGTTTTAGCACAATAAAAAGAAAGCACACGCGTGCAATAAAGCCAGGCTAGGGGAACGACCGTGAATGTCAGCGTCAGGCAGGTCTGGACGTGCACCCAGCGGATGGAGTGATCTGTGGCAAATACGACCTGGCCTCTCTGAGCCCCCAAATTCTCTTCCTGAGTGTGGGGGGAGGGGCAAGAACGAACATCCCTGGGCGTGGATAATGGCAGTCATGTTGCAGACAAGCTTCTCCCATCACTGTTCCACGGCCCTCGGCGGTGGGTGGGTATTGGTAACCTCATTTTGCTGTAAAGGAGGTTGAGACTCAGAGAGGTTGTGTGATGTGTCCAAAGTCACACAGCGGGGGGGCGGGGGGGTGGTAGGGTTCCAAATGGAAACACGAGTCTAAAACTGGGCACGGTGGTCCTCCAGACACCCCTGGAAGCACCTGCAGCATCTCCCCTTGAATCGGAAGACTTGGAGGGTGCCAACCCAGCTGCCTGATTTAGGGCCTCGTCTTCAGGTGCTGGTGTAAAATGTATTGTGTTTGAGGCCATTACCCAGCAACTCTCAGTTTATGGGCCTCCTTTATATTTACAAGTCCGACGAATGTGCAATTGAAATAGACCCAAAAATGTGTCTCTAGACACGTACGTGCTTGGAAACCAAAGCACCCCGGTGAAGGGAGAGGTTGTTCCGAAGGCTGAAGTCTAAATTACGGGAATCAAGTAGAAATCCCAGTTTGGGGAGGAAAGTTCAAAATGCACAAAGAACCAGACGAGATAACAGGTATCACTGCCGCCAAGAGACGGGAATGGAACTTCAGCAGGAGAGAAACAAACCCAATGGCGCTCAGATGGCCCACGCCCGCCTCGCTGCCAAGGGCCCCACCATGTACAGCCATAAAGACGGTGGACAATTCCGGGAGGGGAGTGGGGACGTTTGAATGTTCAATGATACGAGTGGCATCCCCGTAAATTGTGCACCGGGCAGCCCTCTCTGCCTCCACGGCAGGCGGATTTCTAAGGACATCATGGTGGAGATTCAAGGGGAATGATGAACAAAGACGTAGGAAATGTCCTAACTTTCTCAGAACTTGCCGACCAGGCCTTCGAAGGTGAAAGGGATACCGCCAACATGTACGGAACCGACTGGGTGCCTCCACTTTTCACCCATTTGTCCCATTTAGTCCCCAGCATCTCCCTTTTGAATGATAAGGAAAGATGCTCAGAGAGGTTGGGTAACTTGCCCATGGCCACACAGCGAGGGAGTGGCAGAGCCAGAATTGGAGCCCAGAATAGGGACTCCACAGCAGCCCCTCTCTATCCAGAGTTGGGAAGACGCTGAGCCAGGCTGGGCATGGGTTTCTCTCAGCAAAACTGGGCTGAAACAGCCATTGGGGACAGAGGAAATTAAAGCCACAAAATGGTAACAGTGAGGGTTTGGGGGTGAACAGTACGGGGGGAGGGGGGGACCCAGTTCCTCTAAGCCCTGAGGACTGGGGGACTGCAATGCAAAGCTCTGACTGTAAATCAGGAAGCGGGGGCAGGCACTCGGATCCAGAGGCAGCCTATGAGCTCAGGGCTGGAAGATGGGGGGCTGTGTCCAGCCCTGCCTTGGAATCTTTGGGCCTGACTTGGGGGTGCTGGGGGTGTATTTCACCCTCTGAGACACGGTTTCCTTACCTCCATCCAGCACAGGGAGGTTGGCGTCAGTGGTATTTCCATCTCTAATATCCTCTGCTTCTGGAATTCGCCTCTGCTTCAATCAGAACGGCTGGCAGGATGCCTCCTCCAGGGTGGTGGCCTCTCTTGGTGTGGGTGGCTCAGCTGTGCCCTGTCCTTCTCCCCTAGCCCCACACTCCAGGGCTCAGGCCTCATTAGCTGACCCACATGGGGAGCAGAATCATCTCGCCTCCCTTGGTCCCAACACCTCCCTACCTTTCTGAATTTTTAAAAGTGCCTTTACTCAGAATTCATCAAAGATTCATCAAGCTTGGGATTGGCCCGAGCTGTTGCCTGAGAAGCCAAGTGGAGGTGGAATGAGGGAGGGAACCAGGAGGCCGGCAGGCTATGCAGGCTCGTGAGCGTCCAGAGCTGCACGGGGGGCCCTGCAGCCTCTGCCCCCCTCGATCCGGGGTGAGGGGCTGGGAACAAAGGAGGCACCCTGCTCGAGGAAGCTCCATCCCAGCCCTGGGAGGCCTCCCTTCAGCAGGCTGGGCCTCACTTCCCCAAGGTGGGGTACAGCCTGTCTGCCCTCCCGTTTCACAGGATGGGGGGAGGATCAATGAGGCCATAGGTGGGGCCCCACTCTCTATGGGGAGGACCCAACCGACTTTAAATGAAGGCCTCTGAGAGCTGTTGGGCTGGTGCAGTGTGACCGACAGGCAGAGGCAGGGGCCTGGGAGGTGGGCGGGCCCAGCTCTGCTCCTTCCTGCTTGTAGCTTTGGCTTCCACCGGAGATTCTGCATAGAAAGAAAGGGGGGCACCATTCATTGTGTGAAGTCTGCGAATCATTGACCAGAACTCCCCTGGATTTTGCAGAAGAGGAAACTGAGGCCCCGAGCAGACAAGTGATTTGCCCAAGACCATCCAGCCGGTCAGTGGCAGAGCTGGCTCCCAGGCCAGGGCCTCCCCTCGTCTCCACTGGCCCCACCTCGCCAAGGCCGTCGTCGGGGTGTATCCTGGTCTCCCGGACCCGAGGAGAGCTTGCAGCACGCAGGCAGCTTGCCTGCCCAGAGGAGGACATGCCTTGGGTCAGCATCACTAGGGTGGTGGCTCTTCATGATGGAATGTTCTAGACTCTGTATGCCTTGTAGGTGCCCCTGGCTTGAGTGGTTCTGTGGAACAAAATGAAGTCCCTCCAGCCCCAATGGACACTTGGATTCCAGTCCTGAGAGCACCAGGTCATGTGGTCCAGCTCTCCCATGTTCAGAAGAGGACATCGAAGCCCCGAGAAGCCGTGGGCCGGATCGGCACTAGGCCTCCGAGCGCCCGGAGAGTGCTCTTTCCACCTCAACATTGCCCCTCCCCAGGCCTCTGTCCCCCTTCAGGAGTGTCCCTCGGCCCCCACTGCCCCCTCCTCCCCCAGGAGGTGTGACCAGGCCAGAGGGCCGACGCCTCTGGGGGTCTGCACCCCTCTGTCTCAGAGAGGCTTGGCCAGCTCTCAGCCGCCGAACACCCACCGAGGACCTAGCGAGACAATAAATGACGATAATCACGTTTTTAATAATCGCCTGGAGTTTGTTTAACATACAGTCGCGGCCAGCAATAAATCCAAATTAAAAGCCCAACCGGGAGGCCCGCGTTAAGCTGCCGGGTTGGGAACCGAAGACTGAGGAACAGGAGCGGGAGGAGAGGACAGGCGGGCCTGGGAGGATCACCCTCCAGGCTAGGATGCCCTCAGGGGGGCCAGCGTGGCCACAAGGACACGGGCAGGTCAGGCCTGGCCCAGCATCCACCCAGCCCTGGCTCATGTCTGCCTTCCTATCCCGAAAGGATTTCTTCAGTGGTCCCGGAGGAGGAAATATCTGAGGCACTGAACCTCAGAGCTGAAAAGAGGTAACAGCACACCCCTGCCTGCAGGCACTCAAGCTCCCTAAGGCAGGGCCCTTGCCTCCTCAGTCCTGCGTCCCCGGCCTGGGCCTCTAACAGGTGGTCAGCAGATCTTCCTATCCATCTGTGCATTCACTCTTCAAATGGCTGTTGAGCACCTGCGGTACCTGGGGATACAGAGATGAGCAAGATCTCCGCTATCTAGGAGCTCACTGCTAAGGGCACAGGAAAGCAGGTGGACGATTCCAATCCGTGGATGCATGCTGAGAGAGAGAGAGAGAGAGAGAGAGAGAGAGAGAGAGAGAGAGAGAGAAGAGAACCCAGAGGGGAGTGGCCAGGCCGGGTGAAGGGCAGGATTAACAAGGGCTTCCAGGAGGAGGTGTCTTGCAGCGGAATCCTGAGGGCAATCAGTGTTGGGGAGGGGTGGCAGGGAGAAAGTCGGGGTTGGGGGGTGTTACTGACCTGAGAAGAGTATTCCAGACAAAGGGAACAGCATGTGCAAAGGCAGAAAGCGAGAGAGGATACGGCCTATTCCCAGAACTGAGGAATGTTCGGTGAGGTGGGAGGACAGAGTCAGGACTGGAGAGGAGGTGGGGTGAGGGAGGGATGAGGTGGATGTCGGCCAGATGGTGAAGGGCCGTGGGAGCACGCTACGAAGTTTGGACTTTATCCTGAGGGCAGAGGGAAGTTATTGAAGGGTTTTAAGCGGGGGGATGACATGACCAGAATTACGGTTGGGAAAGCTCGCTCCGGCTGCAGTGTGGAGGATGGATTAGAGGCGAGGGAGCCTGGGGCCTGGCTGAGCGATGAGGAGGCTGCTGCAGCGATCCCAGCCAGGAAGAGGGATGGCCCGGGCCCCGCGGAAGCAGGAGGGTGGAGGGACCCACACACATTCCCCGGGAAAGTCCCAGGGCGGGCAAGGGCCACGGTGACTGAATGTGGGGGGACTCCCAGGCGTCTGGGGTGGGTGGCAGATGGCAGCGCCTCTGAGGACACACGGAGCAGCAGCCTGGCGGAGACACTTCCTCTCGGGAGAGGAGCGGCCACTTGCCCCTGTGCCTCTCTAAGGAGCAGGCGGCTGGACACAGCGGAGCCCCCAGACCAAGCGAGCCTGCCACGCGGAGCCACGGCCCTGGAAGGGTGACCCTGGTCTTTGGGAAGGAAGCAGAAGCAAATTCCAGGACCACGGCGGCCGCGGGCCACAGTGCCTGCAGCGGCCGCGGGAGGACACGCTTCAGCACGCCTGCCCTCCGTCCAGCCTGGTGACTTGCCCAGGGGCCTCTCCCAGAAGGCAAAGTGTGAATCCTCCTGTGTCCGAGCTGGAATGGGCCTTTGAGAAACATCTAGATCCGTGGTCAGCAAACTGCGGCTCACGAGCCACACGCGGCTCTTTGGCCCCTTGAGTGTGGCTCTTCCACAAAATACCACGGCCTGGGCGAGTCTATTTTGAAGAAGTGGCATTAGAAGAAGTTTAAGTTTAAAAAATTTGGCTCTCCAAAGAAATTTCAGTTGTTGGAATGTTGATATTTGGCTCTGTTGACTAATGAGTTTGCCGACCACTGGTCTAGATCAACCTCTTGCTGGACAATCTCGGGAACCGAGGCCTGAGGAGGGCGGTGACTTGCCCAAGGTCACCCAGTGAGTTCGTGGCAGAACTGGGAACAGAGCCCAGGTGTCCTGACTCGGGGCAGAGATGTTTTACAGGATCGGTCCCGGTTTCCTGGGCCATCGTCACGTCCAGCCACGCCCAGGAGTTCACTCGGGTCTGCCAGCCTTGCGCCCACGAAGGGGTCAGAAACACTGTGCTTGTCGCCGCACCGCAGTGCAGAGCCCTAAGGGTTCCTTCCCCTGTGGATTCTGAAGTCTAGAGTGAACGGCGGGGGCGGGGCATCAGGCGATCTCTGTGAGTCCTGGCTCTTCTCCTGACACTGTGACTTCCTGGCCCTCTCTGAGCCTCGGTTTCCTCATCTGTGAAAAGAGAACCAAACGGGTTGGAGGTGCAGACTAAATAAGAACACGCACGACGAAGGCTTTCTGGATTGTAAAACAACACGGAAGGAATAACAGCTTCGTTTTTTGTTGTTGTTGTTGCTCCTTTCACAAACACTGGCCCGTGCCTGCTCCATTCCAGATGTGCCTCCATACACCCAGGGGGAGGCGGAGATGGCGAAGACAGGGGCCAGCAGCGGGAACTGCGCCCTCCTCACTGGCTCCGGGCTCTCAATGAGCCAGGACAGAGGGGATAGGGAGCTGGGCCTCAGTCTTCTCAGCAGTCCTGAGATGGCCACCTGGCTGGCCACCTCAAGCCACACCCACACTCCCTCCGGGACCCCAAGATCCCACCCAGACCCGTGATCCCAGCGAGGGCACGGCTCACAGGCCTTCCAATATTCACTCAACCATCCTTTCTCGTATGCCGGGCACCGTGCTAAGCGCTGGGCTCCCCACCCTCAGAGAACTTACGATCGGATGGGCCCGAGAAGCACAGGGTGCCCATCTGCAAACAGAGCATGTGGTTTCCCAGGACACTTAGGGTAAAAAGCCCAATCCCTCCCTGGCCTCAGGGCCCTGTCAACCACACTGACGTCATGTGGCGGCTCTGCCCCTCACTCGTGCCACGCCAGCCACACAGGACCCCACCTTTCCTTTCAGCACGCCAAGAACAAAGCCACTGCAAGGCCCGGGCACTCGCCACTCCCTCCGCCTGGAATGGTCCTCCCCAAGCACCCACGTGGTTCTCTCCCTCCCTTCACGCGAGTCTCTGCACAAATGTCCTCTCCTCGGTCAGGGCCCTGGCCACCCTGTAAAGGAACCACTCCCGGCCACTCTCCCACCCTGCCTCGCTTTTCTTCAGAACTCTTCGCCTGAGCTTCCTCCGACATTATTTAGATTAGATTTTTGTTTGTTTACTTCTTGCTTCTCCCAGAGGAATATAAGATATGAGGTTAGAGACCTGGTTTTGTTCACGGCACCATCTCAGTGCCTAGAACAGAACTCCATAAATATGGATAGGTAGATGGACGGGTGGATGGGTGGACAGATGTTCAGACAAGTGGACGAAGTCAATTCTTGTGGCCCTTCTGCCGTGAAAGAAGCACCAACTGCGTGTCCCTGTTTCTAAAATGACTTTTCAAAATCCCTTGCACATCTCTGGACCGTAGCAATGTCCATTTAAAGCAGGGTTTCTCTTTCCCCAGAAGCTATTATTCAATCGATGGTGTAGCTCACAATCGATGGCATCTTAAAACTGAGGAAATGCACAGGAACCCAGAGAGGCAGGGATTCATCCTCCCCAAGGACGCGGGGTGGAAACTTCCCCGGGCAGAGCATGGTTGGCAGCGCTCTCAGGACGAGTGAGCATTTTCTGCAGAAAGGACACCCCGGGCAGGAGAACCAGCACGTGCAAAGGCGTGGAGGTCGGCAGAGCACCGGTCCATTGCTGGAGGGGACCCACAGCTGGTGTGCCTGGGGTGGAAGATGTTAGGGGCAGTCACACAAGAGGAGACGGGGGGGCGGGGGGGACGGCATTTAGAAAGGGCCTCAAATGTTCCTCTATGCTGCAGGTGTCCTCAAACTACGGCCCGCGGGCCACATGCAGGTGTTTTTGCCATTTTGTTTTTTTTACTTCAAAGTAAGATATGTGCAGTGTGCATAGGAATTTGTTCATAGTTTTTTTAAAACTATATAGTCCGGCCCTCCAACGGTCTGAGGGACAGTGAACTGGCCCCCTGTTTAAAAAGTTTGAGGACCCCTGCTACGGGTTCTGGACTTTGTTCTGGAGGCAGATGGTAGCGATGGAGGAGTTCTCCCTCACTCTCCTGTGTAGGAAGCCGTTATAGGGTTAAGCCTCGGACTGACCTGCTGGCAAAGTCGCAAACAAGTCCCAGCTTGGAGGGCACAGTCCTCTAAGCATAATTAAGCTTGACCTTGTAACTGCTCTCTAGATCTTTCCTGGGTAGCTAGTGGGCTGTGGGAGGGGTAGCAAGTGCTGCCAAAACAAGTGAAATTTACAACAACATTGTAGATTGCCTTGTTTGTCCCTGACTGTAAATACAGCCTCAGCTTTGCAGTCTGGATCTGTTCTGTGGCCTCAGCCAGGCACAGAAGATCCACCTAGACCCAGCTCTTTCTCTTTGTCTATCATCTCTCCATCCTTCGTCGCCCCCGCTCAGGCTCGCCGGACCCTTGGCTATGCTGGCACGGCACACTCCTGCTCATGTGGATCCCATATCCAACCACGTGGAAAAGCACTCTTGTGGCTTAAGCAAGACAGGATGAGTCCTAACTCTGAACCCCAAATGGATGTTTTCCTCCTTTCTCTCAGTTATCCAGGTTACTTGTGACTAAGACCTCTTCCACTTGGCCTTCAAAGGCTGAGCCCCTGGGGCACGGCGTTCCCTCTGGCAATGCCCTAGGAAGCCTGGGTGATGGCAGCAAACCCGTCCTCTGCCCACCCAGGACCGCCTTCCTGCCCCGCACAGACTGACTTCCCTCCTGTCCTGGACCTGCCTTCCCCGGGTGGGAGAAGGTCGAGGTCCAGCCCCCCTCCTAGTAATTCCATGTGCAAGTCACTGTGCCCAGCACATCACATTCGTCACCTCGGCTCCTTGCGAGCTGAGTAATGTTATTATACGCACTTCACGGATGAGGAAACTGAGGTGACCATCCCGGCACCTGCAAATGCCTGGCCCATAACAGACACTTAATGAATGATTCATTTCTCCATCAACATGAACTCAGCGTCAACTGTGTGCACGGCCCTCCACCAGGGCCTGTTCTCAGTAAGCCCTACGCATGTCAGGCTTACGCGGGTCCCCGTGCACAGAGCCCCTCAGAGGCTTCAAGATGCTGCTCAGGCGCCACTTCTTCTGGGACCTCCCCACGCAGGACCTGCCACTCCTTCCTGCTTCCCGGGAATTCTCCAGGGCCCTCTGCACAGCATGAGGGGTTCCCCTCTCCGCTCAACCCTTCTTCTAGCACAGAGACTGGGCCCAGCACGCCACCCGGCACACAGTAGGCCTCCCAAAGACACCGGTTAAATGTGTGAACGAGAGGATGAACAACCAAGCGACTGACAAAACGGTGCTGCCCTCACAGACAGCAGAATCAAAACGGGGGACACAGAGCCGAAACGGGAGTCAGGGGAGCCCAGCCCCCGCCCCCACCGCCGTGCAGCCAGGCTCTGTGGAGCTCTGAGCAAGGAGGGAGGGGTTCTGGGCTGCCTCCAGCCGGGGACAGAGGGACCACGAAGGTCTTCACTGAGGAGGTGTAGCTGGACACAGGGGGCGCTTTCCCAGGAGAACTGGGGAGGGGGGCTGGACACTGTCAGGCTTGTCCGGACAGCAGGGGGTGGGAGCCCTCCTTGAACAAAAGACGCTGCCATCCCCCAGCCCCTCACCGGCAGAACAGAAGTAATCTTTGGGTGTTCAGCTAATTTGTTCTCCTAATGGGCCCATCTCGTTATCAGCTATTGAAATGGGCTTTCCCCATTAGCTGCTGGAGACCAGCGAGGCAGCTGTTCCCGGCCCCTCTGCCTTCACAAGGAGTGGACGGGCTGGCACATGTGTTCAGGCGTCCGGGGAGCGGGGGAGGAGGGCTGTTAACTCGCCAACGCGCATTGGCTCCGAGGCGTCGGAACCCTGTGGCGTGCCCAGTGAAACGTGCACAGTGAACACAGAGAGGCGAGAATCCCACCAATATTCACACACGGCTGGAAAAGACTCAGCGATGCCTGCATGATGAAAAGGCAGAGCGGGAAAGGGCCTAGAGACCACTGAGCTTCGGGGTCCTCTTCGGATAAAGGGAAAAAGCCCAGAGAAGGAAAGCAACTTTCCTGAGGCTGCACAGCACCTTGATGCTGGAGCCAGGCCTGGAACCCAGGTCTCCCAGTTTCAACGGTTTCCCAAACTATGAGCTGCAGAGGCTGGCCCTGCAGAGCTGGGGCTCCCAACAGCTCCCGAGGGTCCCTCTTCTTGCTCATTTTCCACTCCACCCGCCTGTCTCCTAAACATAACCCAGTTAAGGCATCGCAGCTCAGCCCACACCGGTTACAGTAGCTACACTCCCTGGCGTGTGCACAGCACTTTACGGTGTACAAACCGCTGCACCTCATTAACTCTCTGTCTCAAAGATAGACAGAGCTCGTGTTATTTTAATCCCCATTTTCCGGATAAAGAAGCAAGGCTCAGAGACAGTGAGGGATTTGCCCAAAGCACACAGCTTGGAAAGATAAGGCCGGGATTCAAAGCCAGGCCTCAGAAACCCAAATCCCAGACCCCCCAGGGCTGCTCTACGATCGTGGGTGCAGACACCAAGGCTCCTTATCCCCAAACTGCACTCAGAAACACGAGCAGGAACACCCAAGGTACCCATCACCCCAACGCATATGCCCGAACAAATGAGCCAGGCTGGAGTGCGTCCACAGACAGACGGCCTCCCGCATCCCACAGCCCTCCCCCAGCCAAGCCCGGCCCCAATCTGCCGACACTCCCGGCACTTCATAACCAAAGCATCAAGTCACTCAATCAATAGGCTCAGCTGTTGACAACAAGCAAGGGCCGAGCACTCCTAAGAGCTAATAATGCTTCGAGCTATAAACATGGCCATTAGCCGGGCTCCCGCCCTGCCAGGCCGTCTCTGCCGTGATGGGCCGGGGCACCTGCGCCTGCAGCCAGAGGCCATGGCATTTCGAGGTTGGCTGAACCCACTTGGCATGCCCGCACTGGGCTGCTGCTGCCTCCTCCCTCCCCCGGCTTCCTGGGTATCCCTGCTGAGAACCCAAGAAGGGGCTGCCAGGATGGGGAAGCCCCAGTGGGACCCCACCAGAACCCCAGCAAGACCCTGTTCAAAGAGGCTTCCAGACCCGTGGCTCAGCCATTGACTAGCCGTTGGACCTTAGGGAAGTTGCTTAACTTCTCTGTGCTTCAGCTGCCTCATCTGTAAAAGGGGAATCACCACCACCTCCCAAGGCGATTGTGAGGCTTAAATGTGATCACGGAGCCTAGCAGAGTGCCCAGTGCATGAAAAATGTTTGAGGATCCAGGCAGCAGGATCTCATGGGAGTCACTCATGGAAGCCACCTGTGAGGGGGGCAAAAGCCAGCTTGGTGGGAAGCAGGGAGGAGCAGGAGCCAAGTGACATAGCTTGATGTCAAACATGGTCAGGCAGCAAGCAGAGGGTCCGCCTGTGTCCAGCTGTTATCTCCAGATGATGTCTGCCCTTAAAACCCTGTTCATCCAGGGCAGGTGAGGAGGCGAGGGATGGCAGACCTGGATGGCACGGGAAGACAGTGACCTGCCACGACAGTGACCTGGAGTAAGGAGGGCACGGGGGGGGGGGGGGGGGGCTTCATGGATCCTAAGTCTGGGCACAGGATCACAGCAGCCTCACCTTTCAGATGAATCCCGGCCCCGGCAGGGAGTTGCAACATCTGAGGGCTGCCCTTAATTAGTTGTTGTTCCAGCAGATAGAATCAGGGGGCATGTACTTGCCCAACTTCCCAGGGGGAAATAACATGCCTTCTTAGTAAGTAGGATTATTTGAAAGAGGTGTCAAAACAAAAGCCTTTTTTTTCTCTTTAGAAATATCTCAATATTTCTGACTTTCCAGTGGATTCTCCTCTCTCTCTCTCTCTCTCTCTCTCTCTCTCTCTCTCTCTCTCTCTCTCTCTCTCCCCCCTCCCCTCCCTCCTTTTGTCTCTATCCCTCTTTGTCTCCCTTTAACTCTGTCTCTCATTTATCTCTCACAGATAGTCTCTCATGCAAGCATACGCAATCTTATTTCTCCTACGACTTACTCTTTTCAGCCAGTTTAGAATCCCTGACAACTTTTGGATAAGAGTTCCCACCACTGTCCCAAGACTGAGGTTGGCAAGTGCTTTGGGCGGGGGTATCCTGGTTCAGCACCATGGACAGAGTTTTGC
This sequence comes from Cnephaeus nilssonii, assembly GCF_951640355.1. Classification (NCBI taxonomy): domain Eukaryota; kingdom Metazoa; phylum Chordata; class Mammalia; order Chiroptera; family Vespertilionidae; genus Cnephaeus; species Cnephaeus nilssonii. The sequence continues at coordinate 12,668,687 of NC_137090.1, forward strand.
GTTGGCCAAGCTAGGACCTGCTGGCCCGGAGGAAGGGGGTGCTGCCCACAGAGGCCTGGAGCAGGGTGAGCCCCGTGAGAGGGGGCTGAGCAGTATGAGAAGAAGCTCTGGGACTGGAGCGGGGGGGGGGGGGAGAAGAGGAGCCCCCAGTCGATGTGAATGAGCGGGACTGAGAGCAGAGTGAGGGTGAAGGGCAGAGGTATGAAAGGAGGCGAGAGTGAGTGGAAAGAGGTGAGGCTATGAGTTCAAGTGAACCTGAGCATAAGGGTGCGGCGAGCAGTAATGCGAGTGCCCATGAGTGTACAAACGATATGCATGTTCATCTGAGTAGGTGTGAGGCAGGTGGGAGAGATGTGCAAATGGGTGCCACCCAGGATGACAGCGAGGCTTTCTGTCCCCTTCCTTATTGCCTCCGGGGAGGCACCAGGGGTGCAGGGCTAAGTCCTAGGGAGGGGAGTGGCAGGAGAGCTGGGCTCTCGCGTGGGGCTCTGCTTGCAGAGGGAAGGCAGGGAAGGGAAGCAGGCCACTCCAGCCGGCTGGCGGGTAAATATTTAGAGGGCTGTTTCCCATTGTATAAACACTCAGCCTGTCTGTTCGGCAGTGTGTGCAGAGGCTGGGAGGGGAGAGCTGGCCCCAGGCCAGCCAAGAAGCCTGTTTAAACCCTCTCACTCACAGCTCCCCCCACCCACGCTGCACCGGCCTTCTGGCTCTCAGAGACACGCCCAGGGCTCTCAGCCCACTGGCACACATGCTCACACTCCAGCACCCTGCGTACGGGGGCATTGTTATACACTCAGGGCTTATTGGTCCTCACACAGGTGCACATGTGAACATACCATGGCACCCCACAGGTGCACAGCATGCACTCCTAGCTAGACAAATGCGGATAGCGCCTGCATGCCACCTCTCTCTCTCTCTCTCTCACACACACACACACCACATCTCATACACAACCAGACCACAAGCTCACATATTGTTACAAATCCATCCACCATAGCCGGTCCAGCGTGGGTCTTCCGCCACACTCCGATGTCAATGCAGGCACGTTTGAAGTCGTTCATTTGTTCAACGCAACTTCAGTGCTGCCCGCATGCCAGGCACCAGGCCAGGAGCTGGGGACCCGGAGGTGAAAGGCAAGGTCAGCCCCTGGAGAGTTCCCAGTCTAAAGGGGAAGACAGACAGGAAGCAAACAGGCAGGGCAACTGCAGGGGCCTATGAGGCAGAGGGGGTGAGATGGAATTTGCAGGCGAGGCAGGGGGTGGTCAGGAGAACTTCCCAGAGGAAGCAACTGAAAGATGCGTGCCCTGGGAACAGCGGGGAGGGGCATTCCAGGCTAAGGGCACGGCGTGTGCAAAGCAGCTGATAGCACAATGCCTGCAGAGAACACAGGCCTCTGCGCTGCGGCCTGAGGTGCAGAGGTGAAGAGTGGGGCGGTGGGGGGGGGGGGGGGGGGGGAGGTGCAAAGCCAGCCGGGGACCTGTGTTTCAGTGTTGCTTTGCCGAGTTCCACCGATGGGAAGAAACCTGAGACAGGTCGTCTCACCTGGGAGCTGGAGATCTCTGGGGATCCCCAGGCCCAGCAAGGCTTCCCCTTCCTCCTAGCTCAAGCCTCCTCCTAGCCTGTGCTGGCCATGACCCCTTAAGGCCCTGCCCCTGCCTCATTTTCCCGGACTCTTTCATGCCCGCCAGTCCCCTGCAGCCTTGGATTGTCTGCCCTCAGTTAGCTCTACCCCAGTTGAAACCTAGGCGGAGCCTCCAGCTGCCCCTTCAGTGGGGCTTTGCAGAGACAAGACTGATGGGGAGTGGCGAGGCGGGGGTGGGGGCGGGGGGGGTGAGCAGCTCAGCCACCTCCAGGTCTTGTGCTGCAGCTGTCCCAGGGGCCCTGGAGGAAGCACCTGGACTCTGCTGAGGACAATGGGAAGCCACAGAGGGGCTCTAAAGAGGGAAGTGATGCTGCTGGATCTGGGAATGATACAAACGATGGGAAGATGCGCGTGATGGCCCCACGGAGTGCCTGGGACACTCAGCAGGGACGCGGCCATGGCCCCTCTGCCCAGAAAGCAGGGGTTTGGGGCGCAGGGTGCACTGATAGGAGCGGATCACTAACGAAGTCCCTTTCCCAGGCTCGAAGGAGGCGCAGCGCACCCCTTCCCGCCTCATCATGAACATGGGAGCCAGAGTCTGGCTCAAGGTCACTTTGGGAGCGGGCGTCTGAGCTGAGCTTGAGCCCAACCTCCAGGCCAGTGTTGCAAAGCCTCTGTGGCCAAAAGCTGACAAGGGAGCCTCACAGGAGGGAGGAAGGCACCCCAACTCTGTGCAAAGGAGTGGGGAGCGCCCCCCCCCGCCCCGCCCAGGCCCCGCTTCCACCACGCCCCATGTTCCTGGACTTCCTGTGACAAGGCCAGAGGCGGCCTCTCTGCTGTGAGGGCCAGGCCACAAGGCAGTAGAAAGCCGTGAGAGGAGCCCCAACATCGTTCCTGGTATCGAAATGGAAGCATTCCAACCCACCCCACAACCACAGCTGAACACACACACACACACACACACACACACACACACACACACACGCACTCACACGCACACACGCACTCACACACTCACTCACTGAAGAGCTGACACAGCCGGCCCTTCAGAGGCCCCTGGAGGCTGCCCTGGCTGCCCCTGGCTTAGGCAGCTCTCACGCTGGGACAGGGCAGGGCCCCTGCAGAGGGACGGCAGCCGCCTCACCTGCCTTTCCTCCCAGGCTCCGGGCTCTTCCGTCTCCTCCGACATCCTCTGTGTCCCTCTCCTGCTTTCTGTCTCTGTCTCTATTTCTCTGTCTGCCTGGATCTTATCGAGTCTTTCTGCTAGGTCTTCCCAGGTCTCTCTGGGTCTCTTGTCCTGGGCCACGTGTGTCTGTGTCTGCATCTCCCTGTCTTTTTCTATCTCTTCCTCTGTGCCTATGGCTTTCTCTGTGGCACCATCACAGACTAGCAGGGTAGAAGGAGCCCTTAGACTCCACAATGTACGTGTGGAAATGAGGAAATTGGAGCCCAGCGAGGGGAAGGGAAGTATTCCTGCACCTACACGTGGGCCTGTCCCACTGTGGCCAGAGCCTCTCTTATTTGATCAAAGCTGGAACCTTCCTCCCAGGTCGTGCTTCTGCCACGCAGGACAAGGAGCAGGAGAGAGCACAGTGGTGATTCCACGGCAGCAGGATGAAGAGAAGGAGCTCTGGGCCATGGACAAGGACTAGTTCTGGTAGTAGCTCTCCCATGAGCATGCTGCTAACCTGGGCATGCACGGGCCATCGCCGAGCCTCGTTTTCCTCTGCTGTAAAGTGGAGGTAATCAGAGCAGCCCTGCCTGCTTCACAGGCCTCTGATTATTTTCTTATTTAAGAAAGAATGTGGAACTGCTGTAGAGTCAACTATAAAGCGGCAGGCGGGAATGGAGGGACAGACAAGGACTGATGTGTGATGGTAATAATAACCCTGATGGTGATGGTGATGGTGGTGATGATGGTGATAATGATGGTGGTGATGGTGGTGGTGATGATGGTGAAGGTGGTGATAATGATGGTGGTGTGGTGATGGTGTGATGATAATGGTGGTGACAGTGGTGATGGTGATGATGGTAATGGTGGTGTTGGTGGTGATGGTGGTGATGATAAAGGTGGTGGTGGTGGTGATGGTGATGATAAAGGTGGTGTTGGTGATGATGGTGGTGATGATAAAGGTGGTGTTGGTGGTGATGGCGGTGATGGTGGTGATAATAAAGGTGGTGGTGGTAGTGATGGTAGTGATGGTGATGATGGTGGTGATGATAAAGGTGGTGATGGTGGTGATGATAAAGGTGGTGTTGGTGGTGTTGGTGGTGATGGTGGTGATAATAAAGGTGGTGGTGGTAGTGATGGTGGTGATGGTGATGATGGTGGTGATGATAAAGGTGGTGGTGGTGGTGATGGTGGTGATAAAGGTGGTAGTGGTGGTAATGGTGGTGATGGTGGTGATGATGAAGGTGGTGTTGGTGGTGATGATAAAGATGGTGATAAAGGTGGTGGTGGTGGTGGTGGTAGTGATGGTGATGATGATAAAGCTGGTGTTGGTGGTGATGGTGGTGATAAGGATGGTGATCATGGTGACCACGTTCATAGTAACTAGATATAATGCCCTGGTCCAACCTCCTGAGGCTGAGGTGTAAAACAATGGGTATGTGTTGGAGACAGCAGCCCCCTCCACCTCACACCAGGGACTTCTCTTCACCCCCTGCCAGCCCAGGCTTTCCATCTACCTTCTCCTTCAAGTTGCCCCAAACCGCAGATGCAGGCTCCAGACCTTCAGCCTTCCCGTCTCCTCCAGCCCCTCCCCTGTACATACCACTCTATCTGAGTCTGTGTCACCCCCTCTCTGCAGCCTCAGCTCCCCTTCCAGGCCACCTCCCCAGCCTGTTCCTTCCCTCACTCACTCCTACGCCCAGGCAAGGAGAGTGAGCGCACTCACCGAGGCTATTTATACCCGGAACACCTCACATTTCCCCTGTCTTGGCCTCATTCCATTCAGCACCGGCCTGCAGCCAGATTTCTAAGATGGGAGGCAGGATGGACAGAGCCCGCCCTGCTACCCACCACAGCTCTTACTCAGCTCCTGGGACAGGACCCCTGTGACTATAAGAGGGTTGCTCAAGGGGTAGCATGAAGCCCAGCTCTCTGCCTCAGTTTCCCCCACATGGGAGTGACCTGTTAGTCTTTGGAGATGATGAGGAGAGTGTCTGTCTAGCATAGGTAAGGGTCAGTGGCTTCTAAAATGTGTCGTCACCCAGCCAATCCTCAGCAGGCTGGAGCCAGAGGTGAGGGAAGGCTATAGAATGGTCTTGTCCTGTCCGTGTCATGGGACATCCACGCCCTCATCCACAACCTTCCTCTCAGCACAGGGAGGGGTCAGGACAGGTCAGGGGACCAGAAGGGATCGAGAGCAGGAGGGAAACAGAGCTGTCAGCCAGAATTGAAGGCAGAGGCTTGGAGCTCTGGTGTCCTATCCCAATAACGCCTCCCATCCCATCACCCTCTCTCCTTGTGCCTCAGTTTCCCCATTTGCAGGAAGCACAGCTGCTGACAGATGCAGAAGCCCATTGGGTACCCTCTCTGCAGAATGGACAGGACTGGCAGCCTCCCGCCACCGTGACTTCCCCGGGTCACTCACAGACTCCCCCGTGCCTCCTGCCCCTGGCGTGGCTGCGCCTCTGACAGGCCCCACTCGGACATCCATCATCCCAGCAGAGGCCCAGCCCCTGACATTCCAATTAAACACTTCACTCTGGCCTTGGTTGCATCATCTCAGCTTGGAATAACGTCATCTATCTTCCGCAGACGGACGGAGCCTCCAGGCCAGGCAGGGGGACAGACGTCCCCCCCCCCCCATCCCCCATCCCCGGAGCTGGCCTCCTCACCACAGGGACGCCTTTCAATCAAGAGGAACCGCGGCTCTCTTGGGGAGAAGAGCCGTCAGCCTTCCCAGGGACAAGCATTCATCTCCGCAGGGGAGAGAAGCAGCCTTGGTCCCCGCCAAGGGGAGCCCCGTGTTCATGCCTCTGCCCTTCCCATTCGTCGGGCTGCCCCTGGCCAGCCAGAACTCTGGGATCCCAGGAAGATGGCAAGTGGGGGCCGAGGGAGACAGGACCTGATGGGACTCAATCTGAGGAGAGTGAGGCCTCGGGTGGGGGCGCTCTTGCCTGACCGGACAGCTTCTGCCCCTCCAAGAGGCAGCCCCTGGTCTGAGGGGAAGAGGGCCCTGCCCTCGGGGCCTCCCCGGCAGTTTGTGTTTGGGGAAAGTCCCAGGCTGAGTCCTGCCCTGGGGAACTCCCTTTCTGATGGGGATGAGGTAAGCCTGCCTGTGCAAAGCCTTGTCTGGGAAAGACACAGTCCCTGCCTGGGGGACACCCGCTCCTCTCCCCACCCCCACCCCCCCTCCCCACCCCCCCATCCTCCCCACCCCCCCTCCCCCAGGCTTAAAGGGGACACACAGCCCTCCCTGGCAGCTGAGACGAGACAAGGGCACCTGCCTGGGGAAACACCATCAGGGCAAACACAGTCTCCGTTGCGTGTTGAGTATCCCCCTGCACCCCCACCAGTGGGCCCTGGGAGAAGGAGAGCCCCTAAAGGAATGTTTGTGATCTTTGGCGTCAGGCAAACGTGACCCGAGTTCAAATTCCAACATGACGCTTTTCTTCCTGTGTGTCCCTGAACCAGTGACTCGGCCTCCCTGGGCCTCCTTTCTCTCCCTGGAAAATGGGGCCTGCCTTGAGGAGGAAGTGGTGAGGCTGTGTGTGTGTGTGTGTGTGTGTGTGTGTGTGTGTGTGTGCACCTGACAGAGTGTCAGGCTCGTGGAGACCCTCAGGGGAGGGCAGGGCCCCAGATCAGACCAACTCACAGGACTGGGCAGAGAGGCAGCCGGCCGGCTCAGGGGTCCTGGCCCTGACGGGGAAGGGAGCCCAGGTCCCACGGGGGAGTGACCAAACCAGCAGTGGGACCTCCTTGGGACACCAGGAGGTGGCACAGGCCCGATGCCCGGGGCGGGGGGGGGGGGGCACACTGACGCTGACCCAGGAGCCCAGATTGTGGGGCTAGAGAAAAGGACCCACCTCCCAAAGCAACTCCAAATTTAATCATTAGAATCTGTTACCCCAGGAGCGACAGAAGAGGTTCCGCGGATGCCCCCACCTCCAAAGAACCACTTCTGCGCTGGCACTGTTTCCTTCGGGGTTATTTTTAGCTTGTTTTCCCACTAATGATTCTTTTGGGTAGATTTCAGGGTTGTAGCTGTGTGTTCTCTGGGAGACAGGAACGGTATCTATACAAAAAAAAAGAGAGAGAGAGAGGGGGGGGAGGGAGGGTTGTTATTCATAGTAATTCGACTGGATTTGTAAAGTTATTATTAAGCATTTGTCACCACAAAAGTCACTTTGATTTGGCTTTTCTTGGAGCTTTTCTCCATGCCCAATTTTGCTTCCTTATCTTACAGAGGAGGCCTGGAGAGTTTAGGGGGGCTGTCAAGAACAGAAAAATCGGGCAACACTCTTCCCAGAAAGAGAAGGGAAAAGGCAAACCGTTTGAAGCTTGCATCCCAGGGGTGGGGGAAACAATGGGTAATAATGACAGCAAATGCACACAGCGTCTTCACCATGAGCCAGTCTCTGCTTCGAAGAGCTTTAAGCACTTCGAGGTAGGTCCCATCAATGTCCTCATTTTTCAGATGAGGAACTGGGCACAGAGAGGTTAAGTAAGTTGCCCGAGGTCACACAGCAGACCTGACCTGAGTTCAAATCCCAAGGCTACTACGCTTTCCTTCCTGTGTGTTATCCAGCCAGTGACTCAGCCTCTTTGAGCCTTCTTTCTTTACCTGGAAAACGGGACCTGCCTGGATTTGAACCCAGCCGTCTGGTTCCGGGAATCTGGCCCTGAGCCACCCACTAGACAAGCCTCTGGCAACCGCCTGTGAGGATCTGAGAGATGGGTGGTGAGATGGCCACAAGAGTGCCTTCCCTTAGCCTGAGGCAGGGACAGGCACCTCCCAGTGGGGACAGCAGTGCGGTCACCCCAGGCTGTCTGAGTGTCCCCTGCTGATGGATCTTGAGGAGGCCCTGAGAAGTCCTGGGGAGACCAGTCTCCGAGGGCGTTTATCATCGGATGTGCTCTGAGCAGGTGAAGGGAACACAGGCTTTAGGGGCAGACAGACTTGCAGTCAAATCCCAGCTCTGCCGCTCGCTAGCTGAGGGGCTTTGCCTCTCTGCGCCTCAGCGTCCGCATTGCTAAATGGAGGTGATGTTTGCATACCACTCAGGATTATTGTGAAGGTTGGAAAGGCAATGGATGGGAAGCACCTGAGACACTGCAGGACATTGGTGTCCAAATGATTGCCTCTTCTGCCATTCATTCGTTCATTCATTCATTCATTCATTGCTTAAGAAACATTTCTTGAACACTTAACGCATGTATGGAACTGTGCTCAATTTTGTGGAAGACTTAAAGATGAATAGATATCTTTGTCCATAAGGAGTTTATCAGTGAATCCGGAAGCTGAGAGGTCAGGTGAATTCTACCGACGAGCCCAGATAGGGATTGATTCCATCTTGAGTGAGGAGCAAGGCTTTGCAGACAAGGCTCCCCGAGGAGGTGGGAAAGGATGAACGGGGTTTCCAAGCAGAGGGAACAGCAGGCAAAAGGCGCCGGGGCAGAGAAGATACAGCTTGCTAGTAGGAGAAAGGACTAGATGGACATCTGAGGCACTTGGATTTAATCCTGTGGGCAGTGGGGAGCCATAGATGGTTTTATACCTAAGGAAGCTGAGCATCAGCTCTGGGAGGCGGGATGGGAAGCGAAAGCAATGATTCCCATCTTGGGGGAGCCACAAGGAGAACCTGGGATTGGATCCCACCTCTGACATCCACTCCCCGTGTGAAGCCAGGCACACCGCCCACAGCTGTGGGTCTTCTGTCCCCCCCTGAAGTGCTGGATTTCCCGGAAGTCCTATGACAGTCAGATCTATGGGATAAGGGCTTCCTCCCCAGTCCTCAGCACCCCGGGCTCCCCTCTCGTCTTCCCCAACAGCCAGCCTGGCATTCTCCAACCAAAGCAGGAGTCCTGGGCACTGCCACCCCCAGGAGCCAGGCAGAGCTGACTCCACACCTCGGCGAGGTCACAGGCAGAGATTTGGGGAAACTTGGGGGAGAAGACTGGCCCCTGGCTCTTCCTCTTCCGCCTGCACCTGGCCGCCACGTTGGCTAACAAGAGACGGTGGGAAAGGTGCAGGAACATCGCGCGTTTACTGCCGTTTCGCGGCTGGGCTGTGGCAAAGAAGCATGCTCGCTCCCTCTCCATTTCCCTCTCTCTGGCTCTGCCTCTCTGTTCTCTGCTGCACATTTGATCAGAGCTTTGCCCTGGAATTAAGTGAAGCCGTGTGGGGGTGGGGAGGAGAAGACGGGTGAGCCCAGCCCAGCCCATATGGCCTGAGTCCAAATCCTCCCTTGGCCTGGTGCCCGGGGGTGGTCCTCGCTTTCTGTCCGCATGTGCCAGGGCGGAGGCAGGGAAAGGGGGCAGCTAGAGCCAGGGTTTGGCAGAGGGTGGGGGTCGGAGGAAGGGTCCTTTCTGACAAGGAACTAAAGGTTAGAGTGCTCTAGGGAAATGAGAGTAGAAAGACTGTTCAGGGGGCAGGTCATTTTGCAGTGTGTGTGCATGCGTGCGTGTGTGTGTGTGTGTGTGTGTGTGTGCGTGTGTGGGGGGGGTGGTCTGTGTGTGTGTGTGTGTGTGTGGCTGTGCACACGCTTGCAGTGATAAGATGCTTTAGAAGCATCTCATTGTCTTTGACTATGTACGTGTAAAACTGTGTGTAACTGAATAGCCCCGGGAGTGCGTGTCATACAAGCATGTACGTACCTTTGTGTGCAGGGCGGGGGGGGTCCTGCTTGCCTCTCCAGCCTCCCTTCCGAGCCCACCCCAGCTCAGTGCTCCACCCCTGCCATTTCGGGATAACACTGTATGCCCCTGGCTCCAGGTCCTTAGACTGCTCCCTCCTCCTGCAGCAGCTTCCTCTCCTCTCTCTTTTCCCCACTCCCCCTCAGCCTACACCAACTTGTCTTTCCTAAAAGCTCACCTCCTCCAGGAAGCCCTCCCTTTCCCTGCAACACCCACGACGCAGACTGAGCTAGATGCCCCTCGCTGGGGCAGCACTCACGGCCACCCAATGTGGTAATCCCGTGTGTCGGCCCACTTACCTCTACTGCTCAGTGGTGATCTCCTTGGAGACGGAAACCACTTTATTCAGCAGGCATCGCTCCAGACACAGAGCAGGTGATTAATAATTCATTTATTCAATAACCATTAACTGAACATCCAACAGATGTCAGGAGAGGGGCATACAGTGGGGACAACACAGACACAGCGCCTGCCTTCCTGGGTCTCCCCTCAATAGGAGGAGACAGACATACCAACACAACCCTATGCATGCTGACCCGCAGGAAATGGGCCTGAGGGTGCACAGCGTGGGGACCGGTGTGGGCAGAGTCAAGGAAGCTGCAGAGAGGAGGAAATGTCCACAGTGGGAGATGGACTGAGTGAATGAACACATAAGTGCAATGACCAAAACCAGAGTCCTAGGTCAGCGCTGAACCAGCAGCCACACCAAATCAGGGTGAACCTCCCCCCCCCCCCCGCCCCAAATAATGACCTGGGGAGCCTCAGTCCCTCCAGCAGAGAACAGGTCGGTCCCAAGTCCACGGTGGGACTGAGCCAGGGGGTGGCACTTTGGGGATGGGCACACTGCGACGCAGGGAGCCAGGCCCGTCCCTCCACGGGGTGAGATTCCTGTCCGTATCAGGACCGGCTGTGTGGCCTTGGGCCAGTCCCTTGCTCTCTCTGGAACTTTTCTTTCCTTGTCTACAATATAGGAAGGGGAAGGATTCTGACCTATAACCCTAATTAAGAATCCCAGAGAGGATTTACTGTGTCGTGGTGCCTGAGTGCTCAAGACGCGGAGGGGAATTGAGCAGAGAGCTCTGCCATCAGGACGCGAACCCTGACGGACTCCGTAGCCTCTGTTTGTCCCCTTTCTCGATGAGGCCGTGTAACCATATCACACGGAGTCTGGGAAGACTCCATAGAGGAGACCCCTGGGCGGAAACGTTAGGATAAACAGGATTTTAATTGGTGGAGAAGAGCATTAATGAGGCATGGGGTATGGCAAGAGTGAAGGTGTGGCCCGGCCAGTGTGGCTCAGTGGTTGAGGATCGACCCATGAACCAAGAGGTCATCAGTTCGATTCCTGGTCAGGGCACATACCCAGGTTGCTGGTTTGATCCCCAGTGGGGGCGTGCAGGAGGCAGCCTATTGATGTTTCTCTCTCATAGATCTCTCTCTCTCTCTCCCCACTTTCCTCTCTCTCTGAAATCAATAAAAAATACATTTTTTAAAGAGTGAAGGTGTGGGGAGAGGAGTGAGCCTGGCATAGAAACAGACATCCCTGGTGATGGTGGTGGCCAACACCTGGCCTGGCCGGGGCAGAGGATTCACATGGGGAAATAGTAGGACGTTTCTATGGCTCCATCCTGCAGGCTTCTGGATCCCAGCAGTCAGGGTGAGGTTGGCGCGGCAGCTGGAAGAACTTGGAATAAGGCACAGTTAGAGCTGAGACAACCAAGAGGAGCATCAGAGACAAAGGTGGCCTTGGCAGTGGCCTCCCAGGCTCTGGAAGGTCAAGGGAGTGAGGTGCCGGGCAGGACCCTTATGTGAACTCAGACCTAAGACTTGATTATAAGGGCCGGGTAAAAATCCGTGGCCCGATTACCAAAATAAATGAGTATGCATAAGTAAGCCCATGAGTCTGTTTTGTTGAGCACACATGCCAGGCACCGTTCTGGGCACTGGGGATGCACTGTTGAACAGTTCCTCTAAAAGGACCTTGGCCTTGGGGAGTTTATATGAAATCAAAGGAGACAGATGCAACAGACAAGTTATACGATTAAATGTCAACTGCTACGAATCCAAGTAAGGGGAGGAGGACGGAGCAAAGGGCAGCGGGATAGCTGTGTTGTTTGACATTCGGCGGTCAGGGCAGGTGCTTCAGAGGAGGTGGTAGGTGAGCAGTGACCTGAATTAAGTAAAGGAGCAAGACCCGAGGTCCAAGGCGAAAGCATGCCAGATGGAAGAAACAGCAAGTGCCAAGGCCCTGAGGCAGGAATGTGCTGGACATATCCCGGCAGGGAGGCCTTGCTGGCTCCAATGTAATAAACAGGACAGGCGAAAACTGAATTTGGAAAAGCAGCTGTGGGTCAAACCATCTAGGACCTTGTAGACCATAGCGAGCAATTTGGGTTTGAGAATTATAAGAGTTGCCTTAACTGGGTTGGCTCAGTGGATAGAGCATCAGCCTGCGGACTGAAGGGTCCCAGGTTCGTATTCCGGTCAAGGGCATGTACCTTGGTTGCGGGCCCATTCCCAGTGGGGGGTGTGCAGGAGTCAGCTGATTGATGTTTCTCTCTCATCGATGTTTCTAACTCTCTATCCCTCTCCCTTCCTCTCTGTAAAAAATCAATAAAATATATATTTAAAAAAAAAAGAATTGTAAGAGTCAACATGACAGAGCACACATTTGTGGCCAGTACTTTGGAGCAATCAGTATACATTCACTGGAATTTTAACAGTGACTGGGGGCGGTGTGAGGATCAACATTTAACAGATGGAGGAACCGAGGCATGGAGAGGTGAGGCCTGGACCCCCTGCCCTGAGCCGCAGACCTGCTCCTGGCTTGAGGATCAGTATGGGTCTCAGCATCTGAGCTGGGATATCCGTCTGCAGAGGGAGGCAAAGCGGTCCAGCTGCAGGCTAGAGGCTGTGTGGTCACTGTAATAGCCACAGGCATGCATAACTGCGTATTAAACTGGGGCATATCTAACAGCAGGTAGGTGTAAGTTTATGGGCTGAAGAAGTTGGGGAGCAAGAGGCTGAGCCACTCCGTATGGTGCTGTGGAGAGGACACTACTCTCTGGTCGGAGGCTCCGATGCCCCCAGAGCCTCTGCCGGCCACCACAGCATCCTCCTCCCTGCATTGAATGGCCTGTTTGTGCCTGGTGCCTCCTCCGGCCATGATCACAGTAGCTCTGTCGTCTACCTAATCCTGGGAGCCTACACCTCACGGTAAAGGTGGCTAAGTGGGTTACATACCTGAGTGATGGCTCTGCTACTTTCTAGCTGTGTGACTCTAGGCAAGAAACGTACCTTCGCTGAGCGTCAGTTTCCTCACTGGGAAACAGCAATCACCATGGTACCTGCTTAACAGGGTTGTATCAAGGACCCAGATAATGCACGTGGAATGCCCCGCTCAGGGCCTGGCACGTAGAAAGCACTCAGTTAGCTATTCATATGACCAGGCGCTCAATGTGGATGTGTGGAGCGAAGTTCTTGAACTTGCCCAGCGGAGTCTTATCTGTCTTACTCAATCTACGTTCAGGTCTCTCCCCCGCCCCCCACCCCTCCTATCCTATAATAAAGGTTCCTATGAAACCCTTTGCAAGAGAAATGGTGTAACGCACAGAAGTAATTACCATAGGACGTGTCTCGCTAACAGATGCACAAAATAAAGAGAGATGGAGCGCAGACGCTCACAGACACAGTTCGAAGGTATGGTGGCTTGAGGCTGCGATGCTGAGTGTTATTCCCGGGGAAAGACCTTGGGGAGCCACCCTCGCTACTCAGGGTGCACGGTGCCTCTATAACTGGCTCACTGCAAAACAAACAGCAAAAATGAAAAAGCGAAAATCCCCTTTGGCTGTTTTCCAGTTAGCGGAAACAGGCACTCATCTGTTTTCTAAAAGTGAGGTGGCGTATAGTGAACTTTTGAAAAGCGGGGGGATTCCTGTAGTCTTAGTCTGTTACTGAGCACAATGCTTCACACATAGAGTTCGATTTTTTAAAAAAATCAAAGTAGTAAAAGAACAACTAACAAAGGTCAAAGTGAGCGGAAGAAAGGAAATAATAAAGATCAGAGTAGAAATAAAGGAAATAGAATCTAAAAAAAAAACTACAAAAGATCAATGAAACCAAGAAGTGGTTCTTTGAAAAGGCAAGTAAGACTGACAAACCTTTAATAAGACTCATCAAGAAAAAAAGAGAGAGGGCCCAAATAAATAAAACCTGATGTGAAGGAGGAGAAGTAATGACTGACTCCAAAGAAATACAGGGGGGTGTAAGAAAATATTACAAACAACAATATGCCAACAAATTGGATAATCTGGACCAAATGGATAAATTCCTAGAAACATGCAATCTTCCAAAACTGAATCAATAAGAGTCAAAGAATCTGAATAGACAGATTACAACTAGTGGAATTGAAGCAGTAATTAAAAAAACTCCCAACAAATGTCCTGGGTCAGATGGCTTCACAGGAGAATTTTACCAAACATTCAAAGAAGAACTAACACCTGTCCTTCTCAAACTACTCCAAATAGTTCAAGAGGAGGAAGACTCCCAAACTCTTCTTAGGAGGCCAGCATTATTCAAATTCCAAAACCAGAAAAAGACACTACAACGAAAGAAAATCATAGGCCAATATCCCTGATTAACACAGATGCTAAATCCTCAACAAAATATTAGCAAAACGAATCCAGCAATATATTAAAAAGATCATACACCATGAATAAGTGGGATTTATTCCTGGGGTGCAAGCTTGGTACAATATATGCAAATCAATGAACGTAATAAACCATATAAACAAAATGAAGGAAAAAAATCACATGATCATATCAATAGATGCAGAAAAAGCATTTGATAAATTCCAGCACTCATGTATGATAAAACTCTCAGCAATGTGGGAATAGAGGAAATAATAAAAGGCCATATATGACAAACTCACAACAAATATCATACTCAAAGGGTAAAAACTAAAAACGTTTCTCTGAAGATCAGGAACAAGACAGGGATGTCTGCTTTCAACACTTTTATTCAACATAATATTAGAAGACAGCCACAGGGATCAGTCAAGAAGAAAAAATAAAAGGAATCCCAATTGCAAAGGAAGAAGTAAAACTGTCATTATTTGCATATGACATGATACTGTATAAAGGGAACCCTAAAGATTCCACCAAAAATTACTAGGATTGATAAATGAACTCAGTAAACTGTCAGGATACAAAACAAGTATCCAGAATTCAGTTGAATTTCTATACACCAGTAATGAACTATCAGAAAGGGAAACTAAGAAAACAATCCCACTTACAATTGCATCAAAAAAAATAAAATCCCTAGGAATAAGTTTGCCCAAGGATGTAAAAGACCTGTACTTGGAGAATGAAAAGACACTGACAAGTGGAAGGAACTAAGTGGAAGCATATACCATGTTCATGGATAGGGAGAAAATATCATTAAACTGTCCATACTATCCAAAGCAATCTATAGATTCAACACAATCCCTATGAAGATACCACTGGTGTGTTTCACAGAACGAGAAAAAAATATCCCTTAATTCATCACCACGGTGGGCCTGGCGACATCTCTCCAGTCAGCATGTGCCTGGTTTGCAGGATGCCTGCCAACAGGAGAAGATAGGACAGACCGGTGTGCAGCTTCACTAAGGGGAGCTCACCATTTGGGGGGCACCTGGGGTCTCCATGGAATTCTAGTCTAGCTCAGCTGGAGAGGGTCTCAGAGATTTCCTAAGCCAACCCTCTTATTGTACAGCTGCAAAAACTGAGACTGTTAATTTGGCATTTTAAAAATCTTTATTGTTGAAAGTGTTACAAATGTCCTCCCTTCCCCCCCTCATTGACCCCCTACACTCCCCCCCACCCAGGCCTTCACCACACTATTGTCTATGTCCATGGTTATACATGGTAATTTCATTAGATACTTTGACTTTTTAAATTGAATTATTGGGGTGACATTGGTTAATAAGATTACATAGATTTCAGAGGCACAATTCTATAAAACATCATCTGTATATTGTATTGTGTGTTCATTCACCCCAAGTCAAGTCTCCTTCCATCACCATTTATTCCCCTCTTTATTCTCTCCTAACCCCCCTCCCACCCCCTACATACCTCTCTCTCTGGTAATCATCATACTGTTGTCTGTCTATGAAGTGGGTTTTTTCTTTTTTTTGTCTAATCCCTTCACCTTTTTCACCAACCTCCCCTTTCACAGCTGTCAGTCTGTTCTCTGTATCTATAAGTCTGTTTCTATCTTGTTAGTTTATTTTGTCTATTAGATGCCACATATAAGTGAAATCATATGGTATTTGTCTTTCTCTGGTTTATTTCACTTAGCATAATACTCTCCGGGTCCATCCATGCTGTCACAAAAGGTGAGATTTCCTTCTTCTTCTTCTTTTTTTTTTTATGGCCTAGTAGTATCCCCTTGTGTAAATGTACCACAGCTTTTTTATCTATTCATCTACTGATGGGCACTTGGGCTGCTTCCAAATCTTGGCTATTATAAATAACGCTGCAATGAACATAGGGGTGCATATATTCCTTTGAATTAATGTTTTGGGTTTCTTCTAATATATTCTCAGAAGTGGAATCGCTGGGTCATAAGGCAGTTTCATTTTAAATTTTTTGAGATAACTCCATACTTCTTTCCACAGTGGCTGTACCAGTCTGCATTCCCATTAACAGTGCATGAGGGCCCCTTTTCCCCACATCCTCACCAACACTTGTTTGTTGATTTATTGATGATGATAATTATTCTGACAGGTATGAGATGATATCTTGTTGTGGTTTTAATTTTTATTTCTCTGATGATCAGTGACATTGAACATCTTTTCACTTGTCTATTAGCCATCTGTAAGTTCTCCTTTGGAGAAATGTCTATTCAGTTCCTCTGCCCATTTTAAAATTGGATTTTGTGTGTGTGTGCGTGTGTGTGCGTGTGTGTGTGTGTGTGTGTGTGTGTTGAGGTATATAAGTTCTTTATCAATTTGGATATTAACTTTTTTAAAAATATATTTTATTGATTTTTTACAGAGAGGAAGGGAGAGGGATAGAGAGCTAGAAACATCGATGAGAGAGAATCATCGACCAGCTGCCTCCTGCACACCCCCTACCAGGGATGTGCCCGCAGCCAATGTACATGCCCTTGACCGGAATCGAACCTGGGACCTTTCAGTCCGCAGACCGACGCTCTTGGATATTAACTTTTTATCAGATGTGTCTATGGCAGGGCCAGACAGCCAACCAGGAAGGTGGCACCCCAGAAACAGACCAACTGAGTTCTCAAGGGGGTGGGGCCACGAGGTCAGGGGTAAGAGGGCACTTGTGCAAGGGGGCAGGGCCACTCGCTCAGCCAGCTGTGGGCATCTGATCAAGGGTGTGGGGCCACAAGTTCCCCTGGAATTGGGCTTCTGATCAAGGGTGTGGGGCCGTGTGATTGGCCAGAAGCGGGCAAGTGAACAGAGGGGTGGGCAGGTGATCAAGGGGGCAGGGCCATGTGTCAACCCAGAGGGGCGCAGGTGAACAAGGGTGGGCATGTGAACAGTGGGGCAGGGCCAGGAGATCAACGTGAAGCCACCTGGTTTGAAGACCCCAAATCACTTTCTTTTCCAGGCAAGACAAAATCTGCCAGGGAGGCAAGAGCAGAAGCCAAAAGAATACTAGTAATAACCGTACTGTGCAATCTGAGCCACAGAAGGTGAGGGGACGTTGGGTGTTCTCTACACATGGCCCTGGCCCCAATACCGCGGGACTCCCCCCAGGTTCCCAGCTGGGAGGGACGCTGGGACAAAGAGAGCAGCCGCCCACAGGCCCTGGGGCAGTGACGGGACCCCTGTCCTCTGGGGCTGGAGGAGGGGTGTGGGTGGAAGGGGGAAGCCCATCAGAGCAAATGGCCCTAAAGTGAAGGGCCGCCTACCCAGAGGTCAGAGGTGAAGGAGGCACAGTCTGTGGGCAGCCCAGGGTTCTATTTATAGCTCTGCCCTTTAAGGGCTCTGTGCCCTCCAGGAAGTCGCTTGCCCTCTCTGTGCTTCAGGAGCCTCACCTGAATACAATGGCCACAGCTGTTCCTCCCAGGAGTATGTGTACAGTACTTACCCTGAGGGCATTCTGCTTCCTCCTCAACACCCCTGCCTCACCACCCTTCCCTCCTCCTGCCTTCCAGGGACTGCACAGGCCCTTCTGGACCTCTTGCATGGACTCTGGACAGGCCTTTGCTGTCCTGTCTCCTTCTCAATCCCAGCTGTCACAGTACCAGCAGGAAAGGGCACGCACACACCATTTTCTGGAAGGACTTTGGCACTGGGAATGTTGACAAGTGGGAGAGCAGGGCCAGACAGCCAACCAGGGAGGTGGTACCCCAGAAACAGACCAACTGAGGTCTCAAGGGGGTGGGGCCACGAGGTCAGGGGAAAGAGGGCCCTTATACAAGGGGGTGGGGCAGCTCACTCAGCCAGCTGTGGGCATCTGATCAAGGGGGCAAGGCCACGAGTTCCCCTGGAATTGGGCTTCTGATCCAGGGTGGTGGGGCTACATGATTGGCTGGAAGTGTGCACGTAAACAGGGGGGCAGGGCCACGTGAAGGGGGGGCAGGGCCACGTGAACAGCTGGAAGTGTGCACGTGAGCAGGGGCCGAGGCCACGTGAACAGGGGGGCAGGGCCTCATAGAGCCCACCTTACTGTCTGTCTGTCTGTCTGGCAGGAGCCTGGGGCTATTGCAGGCACCAGCCCAGAGCTGAGGATCAAGGAAACCCCCAACCATGGCCAGTTCTCTAGCTAGAAAGACTCTTGGCCCTGAACAAAATGGGAGCAGCAGAAAGGAGGGGCCAGCACATTACCGAATAACGTGCTCATTGGGGGCAGGAGAGTCCACACCTGCCAGGTCCTCTCTCTAGCCTGGGTTCCCCTGGGGTAGCTCTTCTGACCCCCTTCCCAGGTTCCAGCAGGCACAGCCAGTTGGGATCCATGAATAGGCCTCCTAAGTGCAGACAGGGCAGTCTGAGGGTGTGGTAGGAAAGGCCCGAGATAAGGTATGAATCCCTTTCTAAGTCAAAGACATGTAAGATCGGAATAGTTGGGGCAGCTGGCTATGTCTTCCTTTTTTTAAAATCCTCAATGGATATTTTCCCATTGATTTTTAGAGAGAGTGGAAGAGCGAGGGAAAGATAAAGAGAAATATCGATGTGAGAGAAACACATCGATTGATTGCCTCCTGCATGAGCCCCGACCAGGGCCTGGGCCGGAGAGGTGCCTGCAACCGAGGTACATGCTCTTGACTGGAATCAAACCCGGGACCCTTTGGTCTGCAGGCCGAGCCTCGATCCACTAGGCTAGGGCTGGCTGTGTCCTTTTCATGCCAGCTTCTTTCTCCCTGGGCCCTAGAACTGGCACTGCCAAGAGTAACAGGTCCATGGGGCTCTGGAGTTGTTGGAGGTGAGGGGTAGCGGGTTGGCAGAACCTTCACTTCCCTGGCACAGGGAGGGAGGTCTACGAAGGTCAGACACACTGACCTGGCAGAAGCCTCTGGGTCCACATAGCAGGCACCGGAAGAACCTGTGGCCGAAATTACATTCTCTAAAGACAGCAGGCTGCCCCCACCCACAAACCCTCCTGACCCCGGGCCTCAGTCTCCTCCGTAAGATAAGGAAAAATGCAGAAGGCCACATAGCTTATCACAACTGTACTCAATTATAAGCTCAGTGTGTCTTCCCCTCTGGAATGTAAGTTCCATGAGGACAGGCTAGGTCTGCTATGCTCATTGTTGTGGGCAGTGCCTATGATGTTGGAGATATTCACCATATTGTTGTGAAAGGGATGGAGAGAGAAAAGAGCGAGGGAAGGAGGGAAGAAAAGAGGGAGGGAGGGAGAGAGGGAAAACTGAGTGTACAGGGAGACTCGTTTTTTAAAATCACCTAAGAGCTAGGGGAGGTGGCCGATAGAGACAAGAGCTAGCTAGAACCCTGTGCTCAGGTTCCAGAAAAGACGGGTGAGAGTGGGCTGGAACTGCTGACCGCTCAGCTGCCAACCTCCGGGGAGAAGGGGAGCTTGGTCTCCCTCACCTGGGCAGTGGTCCTCAGCTCAGAAAAGCAGACTTGTGTCTTTCCTTTCCGGACTTCTTGTGGACAGGCCCCGTGCCCCTTCCTTTTGGGCGCGGGGGACAGGGGTGGGAGACCTCCCCGCTTCTTTCCTCCTCTTTCAGGAGCCCTCCAGTCTCCGGAGGTGGCTTCTCCCACACACAGCCTGACTGCTAGCTTCTCTCTCACTGGGGTGGTTAATAAGCCCAAGGGTGACATTAATTGCCATCAGGCATTAGGAGTCTAATGAGAATCATCTTCCTGGATGACTCCAGCACCTTCCATCCCCAGGGCGTCCAAGAGCCGGCCAGCCCTCTCCACGCTGCACCTCCCAGCTCCAGACAGATGTGGCATGGGGGAGGGGCGAAAGCCGCTCTCTGCTCTGGGCTCTCCGCAGGCCCCAGTACACACAAGCAGAGGCAGCAATAGCAGGAAGCCAGGGAGGAGGGAGGCTTCCAGGAACCGTCCAGGCCCATTTTCCAAAGAGAAAATGCCACTTCACTGGATGATCAGAAAACTCACAGGGTCAAGAAGTCTAGGTCCCAGGGAGGCAGATGGGGGACAGAGACTGAGCCCCCAGCGGGCCTTGCTCTGAACTACCTCGCTCCCCAGTCAGTCTGGTGGCATGCAAATCCACAAGAGCCTCACCCCACCCCCAAGACTTATGTCCCTAGGATTGAAGACCCTGTCCCTCCAGAGTAGTGTGGGATTGAGACCCGGCCCTTGGGCGTTGAGCCATGATGCCCAAGGATGCTGTAAAATCATTGCCATTGATTCCATGCCTGGCTGACGTTTGACAGTTGACTTGTCGGGTCTGATCTGAGTTGCGCTCTAATGGAATGGGCCTGATGGTGGGAAAGAACGCCACCCATCACCCCCCCACCCCGCCCCTTCGTCAGCAGGTGCCTGGGTGAGTCTGCCAGAGGAGCAATACCCCCACCCTCACCCCATGGCCTGCAAAACAACCTGTGGGAAGGTACTTCCCTCCTCTCCGCCCACCCCCTCCCCCAGCAGCCGAGGGGGTTTTCCCCTAGCTGCGCCCCAGGACCCATCCCCAAAGGAAGCTGTGTGGCCGGAGCGGGACTGGGCGCCGCAGTTCGGCTGATCCCCATCCAGTGCCCCGCAAAAGCCCCACGCAGACTCTGGGGGTGGGGGTAGGGTGCCCCCTACCCGCGCCCCAGGCAGAGCGGCTGTAAAACACCTCCGGCGCCCGGCTGGGAGCGTGCATCCTTTTCAAAAGGACGCCGGTGGCTACAGCGGCTTCTACCCGAGGGAAATGCAGCCACCGCAGCCGGCCCCACTCGGGCCCCAGCGCCAGCCTGCACTGGGGAGAAAAAAATAAAACCTAAAACAGGGGCGAGCGGAATCGCGAGGTCGGCCCTCGCCGGAGTCTCATTAAGGAGCCGCGCGCGCGCCCCCCGGCCTGGAATGCGGAATGGACACGTGGACAGGGGAGGGGGGACTCAAAAGAGGGGTGTCTCCGCGTCGCGCGAGTCGTGGGCCGCGCGCTCCGGGGCCACGTGACCACGGGGAATCTGGGAGGAGGGAGAGAACGAGCGCGCCCGGCTCGGCGCCCGCTGCCGCCAGGGTGGGCTCCGAGTCCCGGACGCGGGAGGAGGGCGGGCGAGCGCGAGTGTGTGTCTCTCTCGAGTCATTTACGGCGGAGCAGCCGGCGCGAGCGCCGAGGCGGCGGCGGCTGCTTCGTACTACTGTGGCTCCCCCCACCTCCACTTCCTTTTTGCTCCTTGATTCTTCTCCCCGCACACACGTCCATGGGGAGCCGGCCCCCCTGCCCGCGCCTCCTCGCCGCTCGGCCCCGTAGATACCAGCTGCCACCTCCCTGGCCGAGGGCTGCGCGGGCGCCGGGTGCCCCAGCCCCTGGCGCGGCGCCCAGGTCTCGCTGCCCGCAGCCCGGGCTGGCGCTGCGCTACGCTCGCCCCAACTGACTCCGAGAGAGCGCGCCGATGCCCGGCAGCACCGAGACAGCGGGCGACCGGGCGTCCGGGGGGCAGGGCGGGGACGGCGGGGAGAAGGAGACGGCGTACATTCTGAACCCCGGAAAAGTTCAAGGTTTGTGCAGGTCTCCCCGGGGAAGGCGAGGAGCAAGGCGGAGCGGTGCGCCCATTTGCTGAGACAGCGAGACCTGGGAGGAGAGGGGGGCAGCCGGGAGCTGCGGCGGCTGGCCGAGCCCCCTCTCCATCCCACCACGTTTACGACCGGGAGGCTGGAGTCGGCGCCCCAGGCGGGCAGGGCTCGGGTCAGGCTTTCCCTCTCCCTCGCTTCTCCAAGCCCCGTCTCCATGGGGCAGCCTGTTCCGGCCGCGCCACCCTCGCTCCAGCGGCGGAACCGCGGCCCGGGCAGGCGGCGCTGAGCCGGCCGGTGTGCAGCCCGGGCCCCGGGCGAGACTGGAGAGCGCGCTGGAACCCCGCCTCGAGCTCTGCGAGGGGACAAGCCGCTGGCCGCCCGCCTCGGGCATTCCGTCCCGGCGGCGCCGCGTAGGCTGGTGGAGACCGCATCGCCGGGCTCGGCACTACATGGAAACTTTTCCTTCTCCAGCTGGATTAAAGTTGCCCACATTTTCTCTTTCTTTGCGAAAGAAACCCTCCATTTGCACCTAACCTAGGATTTGTATGCTGGAGCTGCTGCAGGGCGCTGGGAGGAAGGAAGCCGCGCTATCCATGTGAGCACACCACCAGACCCGGAAAAACTGGGGCTTGTGTCGGGGATCTGCGCCCTCGCGCGAGTTCGGATTCGAGCTGGACCGCGCGGCTGGGGGATCCGGCGCTCGGCTCCAGGCAGTCCCGAGACGCCAGCGGCCGCGGGGCCCCGGCCCGCACGTGCGGCTCCCCCCTGGCCGCACAGAGCCTGCAGGGGGCACCAGCCGGGAGGCGAAGGCTCCTCCCGCCGGGAGCTGCGCCCGCCCCCACCGGCTCGAGGGTGTAGCCGGCGGCGCCTGGGACGCCCCCTTCCCTCAAACTGCCCCTGAATTGCACTCCCTGGCCCCAGAGCCTTCGCAGAGACAGCGGGGCGCCACGGCAGTCCGGAGTCGGAGGTGACCAAGACCAGACCGGGGGCCGAGTCGTCGTCGACTGCTGCCCCCTCGGCCGCCCCCCACTCCCGCCTTGGCCATGGCCCCGAGGATGTTGCGCCGCGGCGGCGGCGCCGCCCTGCTCTGCCTCTCGGTGCTGCTCGCCCTCGGTAAGTGTCGCGGCGCGGACTCGCGAGTGATGATGCGGTGGTCGCCTCTGGAGGGGCGCAGAGGAGACTGGAGAAAGGCGAACCCCCATCCCCGGACTCGCAGCTCGAGTTACCTCCAGCCCCCCCCCAGCGCTTTGGCGGGAGCGGAGGAGTCCGGCCCCGCCCTGGGGACCGAGCCCGGCCCAGGAATACGGGGGTTGGGGAATCACTCCAATCCGTTCCAGATTAGTAAGAAGGGTCCAAACCCGAGTGTCCGGGGGCGTGTCCGCCCACGGAAATCTATAGGGATCCGAGGGATCCACTACATCGTGTCTGAGCCGCCCCCCCCGTCCCTCCCTCCCCCGCAGCCAGCGGGGTGGGGGGCCGTTGGGGTCCGCGGGGACCGTGTCTCCCCTCGCCCCTGGCTCGCAGGCTGGTGCGGGGCCGCGCCGCCCGCCGCCTCGCTCCCTGCGGCGTCCCCGAGAAAGGAAGTGGACTGCTGGGGCTCGGGAGCCGCGGCGGCTCGCCCACCCGCCGTCTTGTGAGCTGCATCTAAATGGCCGGCTTAGCCGAGCCCGGAGGGAGGGGGTCGAGGCGGCCGGCGCAGGCCAGGGCGGCGGGCGGCGGGTGGAGCGAGCGGGATCCGCGCTCTCGCGGTCTGCA
Source organism: Cnephaeus nilssonii (assembly GCF_951640355.1). NCBI lineage: Eukaryota > Metazoa > Chordata > Mammalia > Chiroptera > Vespertilionidae > Cnephaeus > Cnephaeus nilssonii. The sequence goes on from NC_137090.1 coordinate 12,692,048, forward strand.
ATCTGTTGCGTCTGCTCCCCAGGCTCGCCCCGGGCTCCGTGGTGAAAGGTGTGGGAGAGGGAGGGGCCGGTTGGCGCGTTCGGGCGGTGGGACGGCAGGGATGCGGGTGAGGGACAGAGGGTCTCTGAACAGCCCCCCGGAAATGGGAACTCAGATCCGACGGGCCTTCCGCAAGCTGGAGGCGCTCCAGGAGGCGAGGGGCTCAGACTGAAGGGAGAGGGAGAGAGCTAGCTAGGGAAGGAGGCGAATGGAGAAGAGAAACCCGCTTCTTCCTCCCAACAAGAAACCAACAGGCCTGGGACACGTTTCCCTAACCAGCAGGGAGTGTGAGTGTGTGTGTGTGTGTGTGTGGGGGGGGTTGTTGCCCCTCGCTGAGGGGTGAACCTAGACAGGCTGGAGAGAGGCTTGGATGGGGGCGCGGGGGGGGGGGGGGCAGTGGGCTCTCCCCGTTGGGGGACCCTTGATGTGTCGACTCCCCTGCAGCCCACACCTGCCCTGTCCCTAAGAGCCTGCCTAGGCTCAGGGTGAGGGCACCCAAGGTCTCTAACCAACGGCTCTTACCCGGACCAAGGCGCTGCTCTCAAGGTTGAGAGCCTAAGGAAAGGTATGGCTCTGGGTATCTGGGTCCTGAAGCTAGGAGGGATGGGGAGCCCGCTGGCCTTCCTCTGCGGGTGGATTGCTTCTTCCATCCTGGGAGCTGGTTTGTGTTCATTTCACCAGACCCAGCCAACCTCTCGGTTCCTATATCAGAAGAATGGGGCAGGACGGCATGGGCAAGAGGGGTGGTTCCTGTGTGTGTGTGTGTGTGTGTGTGTGTGTGTGTGTGTGTGTGCAGCTGGGAACCCGAAATTTGCAGGGCTGAGGGTGGGGAAGGGCTGGGAGGGAAGGAGGGTTCTGCATGTCTTGCCCTGGAGCTTGGCAAGCAGGGAATTTGGGCACCTGGCTGGAGGGAACTGAGCTCGGGCCTGGGTCTAGGTGTGGTTCTGCCCCAGTTCTGCATCTGGCTGCCAGAGTTCTTTCTGAAAGCTGACCATGGCCGCACCCCTGCCCCCTCCTCCCTCCCCCAGGAAGCTCAAATGCTCTTCCTAGGTTCCCACCGCCCACCTTCCTGAGTCCTCGTCCTGTTACTAACTAGCCTTTCTCCGCCCTCACCTGCCAGAATCCTACCTTGCTGTCCTGGCGCTGCCTCTCTTGGAGTGGGGCCATTGGCCTCGTTGCCTCCTTAGATGCCCGTGTCTTCTCTGTGCCCTCTTAGGCCTGGACTGGTGGCCGCAGAGCCGTGGGCTGGTCCTCCTCTGTCCTCTCACGCAGCCAGTGCCTGGGACCTGCATGGCCCAGGGTTGGCTGATGGTCAGTAAAGAGCGATTTGAGGAGGTGGGGTGGGGGTCCCCCACTGAGCAGGCATTTCCCCCTCCTGATTATCTATCTGGCACCCTTTCCAAACTCCTTCCCTGAGTCCCCATCCCATGCCTCATTCTCCCCTTCCTCAAGGAAGAGTACCAGAAGATTCTGAGAGTTTGGGGACCCTCCCCAAATGGATATGGCCAGAATCACTGAAATCCCTCCTCCCCAAACCCCATTTCCCCTGGGCCTTCCTCTTTCAGGGCTGCCTAGCACCCACCCACCCTCTATCCAGGAAAGGGGTACTGGATTTATTCTCACTCAGGCTAACTCTTGGTTGGGCGTTCCGGGCTCTTCGAAGATGCTGGGTGTGGGAGCAGTTGCAGTGTTTTTGTGTGTCTGTCAGGCGGAAGGATTCTGACCACACAGCCGGACTGGGAGCCAAATTGCCTGGGTTTCTGTCTAACTGGCGCCGCGGTGTGGGGTGACCTTGGGCTGCCTCCTTCATGTTCCCTGTCTTCCACCAGCAGCGTGGCCTCTGGCCCCTCCCGCGCCTTCTCACTTTCTGCCAGTACTGCTGGGCAGACACTGAACCCCACTCCCTTTCAGGGGCCAGCTCAGCCTGTGGGGTGACAGCCCCTAACCTGCTCCCAGGCTCCAGGCTTCCACCAGATGACATCTGAGAAAGCCACTTTCCTGCGTCTGGCTTTTGAGGACACTCTCTGCTCCACACTCAGTGTGAATAGGAGTTTAGGGGGGTGGGGGGTGGTTAAACCTGTTGGAGAGTTGATTGTGTCAGCCCCCTATTCAGTAACCTTCCCTGGATCCCCACAGCCTATAGGAGACAGATACACTCCTTGCCCCCGACCCCCCAGCATCCAAGGCCCTTTATGATTTTGTATCCAGCTACCTCTTCACTTCTGTGGTACTGCCCTCCCTCTGTCCTCCATGCATCTTATACGAGAGCATGCTCCTCACCTTCCTGTCTTTCTGCTTTCGCACCACCAGACCCTCCATCGGGAATACCCTGCCTCCAGGAATTCTTACCTAGCCTTCAAAGCCCAACTCAAACATCACCTCCTCCAGGGAGTCTGCCTGGATTACTCCTTAGCTTCTCACCAGCAGGCCCCATCCCTCCAACAGAAGTAATTGACCTCTTTCCCGTGCTGCCTCGGCCCTTCACGCTGCCTTTGCAGCACTCCTCACGGCCTGCAGTGCCTGTGTGTGCAGGGTGTGTGGGCATATTTCTCCATGATCCTCACAAACTTGCATTTAGGGCAGGAGTCATGTCCTCTTGGTTTTTGCCTCACTCTCCAGGGTTTGACACATAGTAGATGCTGAGAAGAAATGAATGGGGTGGGAAGACAACTCTATATATTGGGGGGCCCTCCCAGTGTCCATGGAAAAGGGCGCTCTGGGGTGTGGGGCAGAAGAGGGGAGAGCGGGGAGGCAGGCAGAGACACCAGGAAGAGAACAATGGGATGGGATGGGGCAGGGCCATGCCACGCCCCTCGAGTGGCCCACACAGGATGCACGTCTCTAGGGTGACATGTTATAACACAGCTCCATGGGCTATGAATGTAGTGTCCCATGGTGCTCTGAATACATGATCGCAGATGCATGTGTCCTCACCTTTGTGCTCACCAGCCTGGCAATCTGGAGTTTCTCCTCCGCGTTGTGTCTGTGCTTTGCCTGTCCCCCTGATTCCCTCAGCTCTGGGCTCCTTGGAGATGCAGGAGGGACACACAGCAGGAGGACTGGGTCAGCACTGGGCCGTGGACAGCTCTCTCACAGCTGGAGTGAGGGATGATGCTTGTCCCCACCCCCACCCCCACTCCCAACACACACACACACACACACACACACACACACACACACACCCATCTTCTTTCTGGCCACACAGAGCCCTTCGCCACAGCACAGCTTTGTAATGTTTAAGACCAGTAGGTGGGGATGTGCTATAAACTTGGTGCTTGGCTAGAGGAGGTACAGCCACTCTGTAATAGCCGGGCGGGCATCTCCTCAGCCCTCGCTGGGGGCCTGTCTGGAACCGATAGACCCCAGGCCTGAGATTGGTAAGGAGTGCTCGTGATGCTACAGAAACTGAGACCCTGAGAGGCACCAGCTCCAACCAGCAGGGTCTGCCTCCTCCCACCAAGGACAGGGTATGTGTGTTAGGGAGAGGATCTTGCTTTGTTGTTCTATGTATAATGATGTCCATCCACAAGGCTGAAACAGAACGAGGTCCACCCTCGTGTAGATGAGGAAATGGGCACGAGAGAGAGAAAGAGGGCGGGGGGGGGGGGAACTGGCCGACGTCATTCTGCCAGTTGGTTCTGGAATTAGGACCAGTACCAGAGCTCAAAGGGGGTTCCTGATGGACTGAGGGTCCGCTCTGGGCCCCTCAACAGAGATTCCACCACCTCTGTTATTCCCTCTCTCTGAAACTTCATGCCAAGATGTGCTCTGGCCTCAGTCTAGTCTTGGGCCCAGGCAAGGAAGATAGTCAGTCACCAGTAGCTTTAATAAGCCTTGCCAAGCACTTGCCAAGAGGGGACGTGGAGGGGTCCAGGAACAGATCTTCAGCTCCCTTATATGAGCTTGAAGTCCAGCTGAGGAAATGAGAAAAAGTCCTCGATTCTGAAATTCAAGGCAGTTTGAAATCGGGAGTCCCCAGGATACAAGAAACAGGGATTCAAATCCTGACTTTGTCAACTTGCTGTGTCGCCCCAGGAAAGTCACCTCCCTCTCTGAGTCTTTTCCTCCTCTGCCAAGTGAGAGAGGATGATGCCCACCAAGCGCCCTACCAACTCTCTTGCTCAGTGATAGTGTCCTCGGCTTTAAGGTGAAGCCTCTCATCACCTCCTTTATGTTTGTCTGCCCTACGCCCATGCCCCCTCCACTGATGCACACAGCAGATGCTAAGAAGTGGAGACGATTCTTCCTCCCCATTCCCTCCCCAGGGTCTTCCTTACTTCTTCTCTGCCAGTGCTCAGTACAGGCTGTTGGTAAGAGATTAATGAATCAGTTGTGTGTGCTTTCTTAAAGAAAATAAATTTCTTTTTCTATTTTTCTTCTTTGTGTTTGTAAATGAAAAGTGGGCCTCCTTATCATCAATTCGGCTGGCTGTGCCATACTCCAGCAGTCCCCAGGGATGAGGCAGTGTATCAGGGAGTACCACTCTGCTAGCTTGCACCTGTTTCTGGAGGACAAATAGATGGGGGTGGGGGAGGTGGGTACTGAGACAGGTGAGGCCAGTGCAGTAACAGAGGGGACACGCTCCTCTAGGGACACAGGAGTCATGTCTCCTTTCCTGTTTGCCCCTTTAGCTCCTCTTCCTCTTGCATCACCCCCCAACACAGACACACACACACACACACACACACACACACACACACACGCACACGCGCGCGCGCGCGCACACACACATCTTCGCCCCAGGCCTGCTGGCTGACAGACAGCCCAGCAGGATGAAGTGGAAAATGGAAGCAATTACCTGGATTATTCAATGTTTGTTGCATGAATGAATGAATGCAAGAATGACTAATTCAGTGCAAAAAAAAAAAAAAGGTAGAATATGTAATTGAAGAAAATCCTTTTTGCCTGAATTATTATCTAGATAATTACCTATCTTTGAAAAGTTCTGCTTTTTATCAAACTCGAATCCTTCCCGCTACACTGTCACTCACACCTTTTTGACATGAGGATGTGTGCTTTCTGGCAGAATCTCAGCTTATCTCTGTTTCCTCAGCCCATCTCTCAGGACCCTCAGAGCTGGGAGAGCAATAGGCCCAGGGTCACCTGGATAAATGGGATGACACTCAGAATGGTCCCTGTTCTCAGAGGCATCTCCATCCAAGAATCCAGGTCTGAACAGCATCAGACCCCACAGGGCAGACCCCTGGCCCCGAGAGAGAACCAGCAGCCAGGACACCCTCAACCCTGAACTCCTCCCTGGAAACACACGCCAGAGCGGGCCGGCCCTTAAACAGATTCAGCCACAGTTACCCTGAGGGACATTCTCTGCTTTTCTGAGGGAGAAGAGGTGGTGGTGGTGGTGCGGGGGGGGGGGGGGGGGGGGAGCGCGTGTAATATGGTTTCTGCCCCCAGGGAGTGCCCAGAAGGACAAGAGACACAGAATGTCACCTTCAGAGAGGCCCCAATCTGACTAAGGAGGCACAGCCCCAGCTCTCACCAAAGTTATAGGACCCCACCTTGCAGGCCTCCCCCACCCCTGCTTCCTCCAGCCCCCAGGGCTGTTGGAGAGCCTGGCTTTGGCCAGAAGCGAGTGTATTTCTGATGGCTTGGTACAGATAATGCTGCAGACTTGTCACGGCAGGAGACGCTGTCGGTGGCAGCTAACGGCGCAGGCGCACACTCACAGGCACACCCACACCGTTGTGGGCACACACTGACATGCTTGAGAGTTCTAACGGTTCTTTGGAGTTCAGAGCGATGATCACGTTTGATTCTCACAGCAGCCACTGGGTGAAGGCAGCGATTGTGATCCCATTTTACAGAAGGCAAAGCTGAGGCTCAGCAGAGTTCTGGCCGCACCAGCTTATAAGGTCAGGTTTTCTGACCCTGCCTGTGGAAGTCATCTTGTCATCTCTCTCTGCCTCGCACATACAAGGAACAGCACAGACTTGGACAGACAGACACACAGACCCATACACCTAGGCGAAGCCCCCCCTCTGACCCCATGATCTATCCAGTCTCATCTCGAGTCCCTCGCCCCCTTGCTCTCTAGGCTTCTTCCTGTGCCTGAACACGTCACACTCTTTTCCATGTACATGCTGTTCCCGCTGACCATAACACTCTTCCACCCCCGTGGCCTGCGCAGCCTTCAGGCCGGAGGGTATCCACGTTCCCTCCTGGAAGCCCACCCTGATTCTCAGACGAACCAGCTACCGCTTGCAACTCATGGGTGATTTGCCCCGTGTGTGACGGTGCTGCCTGACCTCTCTGCTGGCTGCAGGCTCACGTGGACCTGGGAGGTGTGAGACTCTTCCCTGCCACTGGGATGTCTGGAATAAAGTGGGCATTTGATGCTGTGTCAGATGAGTTGGTAAATGCACGCATGCGCATGTACTTGTACACCTTCCCTGTCACTCAACAAGTGTTCGGTTAGCGCTTACTATGGGCCAGGCACTGGTCCTAATCGGTGAGTACCACAAAATCCCTGCACTCATGAGCCTGTGTTCTTGTGGGGTGGGGGAGAGCAGACAATAAAATAAGAAATCTATAGTAAAAGCATAATATGCTAATTAGACCAGACAGCCGAACAACCTTCCTGATGTCCTTCCGAACAACCTTCCGAATGAAGCCGGGGCTGTGAGGGCCAAGGCAAGCTGCCCTGGCTGTGAGGGCCGAGCCCCTTGCACGAATTTTGTGCATCGGGCCTCTAGTGTATTCCATCAGTCAATTATATAATATGCTAGAAGGCAAAGAGCACTAAGGAAAATAAGAAAAAAAAAGCGAGGTAAGAGGAATTGGGAATGAGAGAGAGAGAGAGAGAGAAAGAGAGAGAGAGAGAGAGAGAGAGAGAGAGTTGGGGGGATTATGCAGTATTAAAATGAATGTTCAGTTAAAAAGTGTCATTAAGCAGACTCGAAGGAGGGGAGGGAACAAGCTAAGCAAATACCCGAATATTACAGAGGGACCCGCCCTGGGGCAGGAGTGGGTTTAACCTTTCCAGGTACAGCAAGGAGGCCAGAGGGCCTGGAGCGCAGTGTGGGTGGGAAGGACCGGGGGAGATGGGGTGGGGAGGGAGGCCCTGGTAAGACATTGCCGTGTGGGCTGATGCAGTGGGGAGCCATAGCAGGGTTTGGAGCAGGAGTGACCTGAGCTGACCCGCAGCTGCCGTCTCGCAGAGGTGCAGAGCCCACAGGGATGGGGACTGGCCCCCAGGGCCACAGGGCGGGACCTCGGTCTGCTCTCTTTAGCTCCTGGCTCCTCACAGTCCGGCTGTGGCTGCCTTCCCGCCACCCCATGGCCACCCATGGCAGGCAGGATTGGGGTGCAGAGGAAGCAGACTGCGGCAGAGGCCACCCAAGGATTGGCAAGGCTTGTCATCTGTGTGGCCGCCCAGGTGTCTTCCGTGGGCGGGGCCTCGTGCCTGTGAAATGGCACCAGGTACTTGCACACCCGCTTCTTGCTCAAGCCCCACCATCGCTTCTGCGACCGGGGCCAGATGCGTGTCCTCACCTCAGCTGGGGCGTACGGGACACCTAGCCATCCTCCGCTTCCTCGGCAGACTCTGTTTTTGTTTGGTTTGGTTTAAAACATATATATATTTTTAAAAATATATTTTATTGATTTTTTTACAGAGAGGAAGGGAGAGGGATAGAGAGCTAGAAACATCGATGAGAGAGAAACATCGACCAGCTGCCTCCTGCACGCCCCCTACCGGGGATGTGTCTGCAACCAAGGTACATGCCCTTGACCGGAATCGAACCTGGGACCTTTCAGTCCGCAGACCGATGCTCTATCCACAGAGCCAAACCGGTTTTGGCTTAAAACATATTTTTATTGATTTCGGAGAGGAAGGGAGCGGGAGAGAGAGACAGAAACATCACTGATAAGAGAGAATCATTGATCAGCTGCCTCCTGCACGCCTCCTACTGGGGATCGAGCCTGCAACCCAGGCATGTGCCCTGACTGGGAAACCAACCCATGACCTCCTGGTTCATAGGTCAACACTCAACCCCTGAGCCACACCGGCTGGGTGATTCCGATTTTTTAACTAAGTATCTACCCTTACATGAAACCCACTGTGGGGGTGAGGCTTGGGCAGTGATCTTACACCACTCTGACTTGGGGCGTATGACAGCCAGGATGTCTGCAGGATGTTGTGCTCAGGGAGTGCGAAGTCCAATTTCCCTGGACCCCTGAGCGCCTGGCAGCGACCGGGCTTACCTGTTGCTTTGACGCTCTGCCTGTCCCTGTCTTATGTCTGCTGGTGCTCAGATGGCGGCCCCCTCCTCCCACCACCAGCCGCCTGCCACCACAGGAGCACTGCAGCCCGTGCCTCTTAACCGAGGAGGTGACCTGCCCCAGACAACCCACACTCTCCCCTGCCCTGTGGGGAAAGGCAGGTGTATAGGGCCTTTGTCCAATAGGAAGGAACTCTTGGATTGGAAATAGGAAAAATTGCCATTTTCTCAGCTGCCAACACAGCAGAGAAATGATCTCAATTTTCTGGGGCTGTTTTCAGCAGGAGAAAATCTGCCAGCCGCCAGCCCCGTGCCGGGGAAAGGAGCTGGAGCTGAGGGAGGGGGTGGGGAGAGAAGCAGAGGGGACTGGCGTAGTGCAGAGGGCTGGGCTCCCCACTCGGGCACTGCAGCCTTCCTCCCTGGGGACCACCCCCCCCCCCAGCACCCACTGACCACACACCTATGTTGGAGCAGCTATTGAACTACTTCGTTATCTTAATGGTTACTTCTATTAACTGAGCACCTACTATGTGCCACACCCTCTGCTGGGCACCAGAAATCATTCCCTGGGAGCCAGCAGTCGACTGCTCTGTTTCAGTGAGGTCCTGATGCTCGTAGCTCTCCTCCTCGCCCTTTCCCTGCACTCGGCTCTAAAACCAAGCTGCTGGGCTTCATCACTTCCTATGTGATTTTTGCTCAAGTTACTTAACCATTCTGTGCCTCAGTTTCCTCATCTGCAAATGATTAGAAACATACCCAACTTATAAGGTGTTGTGATGATCAAATGAGACATTATTTCATGTCAAATATTTAGAACTAGAGGCCCGGTGCACGAATTCGTGCATGGGCGGGGTCCAACCAACCCTCCCCTATCAGGGCCGATAGGGCCAGACCAGCCAAGGGGAGGGGACGGGGGAGATTGGCTGGCCGGCCCCGCCCCCAATTGGAGAGGGGCCTCGGGCGGTTGGCCAGTCCTGCCCCTTGGTTGAACTCCCAGTCGAACTCCCGGTTGAGGGGACAATTTTCATATTAGCCTTTTATTATATAGGATAGTATCTGGCCCTATTAAGTCTCCAAAAATAACACCTATCAGTATTATTATTAGTAGTACATGCCAGGCACTTAGTACAGACCGTGTTTTCTTCATTCTTAGTACACGGTACTGTCTCACGAGGAGCTGCTTAAGGTGGTGTCCTGGGGAAATGAGCCATGTCTGCACATATTGTGATAAAATGCAGTCATAGGCATGTTGGAACGGACACAGAGTGTGTGGAGCAAGAAAAATCTCATGACTGTTCAAGAGGTTTGGGGAGGCTTCATGGAGGAGGCGCCACTGTGGGAGGCCTTAACCAGGTTATAGGATTCTGTCTCTGAAGACGAATAAGTCAGCACCTACTGTGTGCCTGATCCCCTGGGGAAGACAGAAACGCAAGGCAAAACTGGTCTCTAGCCTACCAGCTCGAAGTCCAGCGGGGAGAGAGCAAGGCTGCCTATGAAGGAGTAGGAGGGGGCTAAATGCAGGGGGCATGGTTGGAAATTCATTACCTGGATAATTTCTTAACACGTCTCAGAACTTTGACTCTACCGTTCATGGAGTACTGGGGAGCTGCTGAGTGTTACGGAGTGAGGGAGTGGCAAGGTCCAGGCAGGGTTCTCAGTGATGACTTGGTTGGGGGCGATTTGCAGACTGGGGCAATGTTGAAGGAAGCTGGTGCAGCAGCTGGTCTGGGAGCGAGGGCTCTAGGGAGGGGGAATGAGCACTAGAAGTCACAGAGATTCCACCAGGGCCCTGACTTCTCTCTTCTGCTCCTTGGCTTCCGCCTCTGGAAGATTGCATGGCAAATGGGAGGTGCAGAGCCTGCAGCGTGAGGCTCGGTCTTTGGAGCTGGAGCTGTCTTTGTTATTTCCGCAGCAAAGGCGCAGGGAGCGGAGGGGACGTGTCTACCGCACACAGCCAGTGCTGACCCCCCCCCCCCCCCCCCCCCCGGGTACCTTATCGTGCCATCAGGAGTCCTGGGGAAGTGGTCGAGGGCCAGAACAGAGAGACAGGCTCTCCCTCACTACTATGAGAGGCCCCGCCTCCTTCTCATGCCCCACCCCCACTGGCAGCCAGAGGCTGAGGGGTCCGGCCTGCTCAGAGGTCAGTGTCAGCATTTGAGCTTCTGGGAACCCTGTGGGGATGGTGGTGGGGTTTCAAGGTGCACAAATGTGGGTTGGACTCCCAGCTCTGCGGCAGTGTCGCTGGGTGACCCGGGAGCCCTGCCTGCCGGGTCTCCCTGCGCCTCAGCTTCCCATCGGCTGATGGGCGTCCCGGCATCATCTCTCCCGGGCTGGGCTGCTGCAAGCATGAGATACCACAGCGTGTGTGCAAGTGCCCAGGACAGCAGCCACGTGCCTGCTGGGGGCTCAGTGAACGCGGTGGTTTCTTATTTCCTTCCTTTCTGCCGGGAGCCAGGCCTCGCTGCCTGGAAGCGCATTAAGACAGTGCCAGAGACTTCCCGGAGAGCTGTGTTCTGCTGGTTGGGTTGTTCTGTTTTGTTGAGGGTCTGATTTTTCTTACCCTCAATGCCTCCTAGCAACATGCTGCTTGTTTTAAGAACAGCAGTGGCCAGCTGCCGGCCCCTGTCCCTCCCTCCCTCTCTCTCTCCCCGCATTTCCCTTCCCAGGAAGGCAGCCACAGGCACGGCCCCCATGCCCAGTGCCTCTCCAGCCCCGGGTGGAGGAGGCATTCCTGGGCCCAGCAGCTGGCCCCACGGCCATGCAGTGGCCGAATTGTACAGGCTGGTGAGGCTGCGGCTTCCCAATATTTGCATCTCCGGCAGCCCTCAAGGTGGGCATAAAGGCTGCCTGTACACCATAAGATTGGTGACTCCGCCTCCCCTAGGCAGGCCACGCCATTGCCAGAATTAGGTCCGGGCTTATAGGGAGTCCCTGACATGGACCCCGGGCATCCCTGACACACGTGCTCTGATCCATCATGCAGCCCGAAAGGGCGTGGAGACCCTGGTCCCTGAGCTGACGCCTCTCCCTCCACAGGCTCAGAGTCCCGATCTGCAAACAATAGGAGGAAAGCACGCCCATCCTGTAGGGATGTTGGGGGCCAGGTAACTGAGTTTTGCACCTGCGGCTCCATCAGAACTCTGTGCAATGGTCCCTGTAACCATTTATTCACCGTGACCTCGAGGAGTCACCTCTAACTACCTGAGCCACCCAGAGGGTCCTGGACTCCCCAGCCTCCCACCTCGCTCTTCCTCTGCCTCGGGGGTTCTCCGCTCCCGGCTGTTCGATCTCTCAGCCAACTGTGTGGCCTCAGACCAATCCTTTCCTCCCGCTGGAGTGGACGGTCCCTGTCTTTGAAAGATGGGTTTACTGAGCTGGATCAGTCCTGTCCAACAGAAATATACCATGAGCCACCTATGCAACTTACGTTTTCCTAGTTACCTCATGAGAAAAAGTAAAAGAGAAACAGGTGCAGTGAAATTTTAATAATCTATGTTAACCAATAGATCCAAAAGATTATTTCAACACATAGTCAGCATCAATGAGATATTTTACATTTAAAAAAAAATGTTACATTAGATCTTCAAAATCCCTTGTGCATGTTATAGTTGCGTTCTAGCACATCGCAATTCCAACTGGCCCCATGTCCGTTGCTAGGCGGCCACGTGTGACAAGTGGCCACCCTCCTGGCCACGCAGGGCGAGGGGTCCAGGGGCCTGGAGCCAGTGCTCCGAGGCCTGCGAGCAGGGCCACTCTCCTTGGAGATGCCCTGCCCGGCGTGGAGCCTGCTCGGCTCCTCCCCAGCCCTGGCATGATTCATGCTGGCCGTGGCGACTCCCATTCATGCCGCTTTCCCTCCCGCTCTGCCCGCAAATCCTGTAAACCGGGGGTCAGATGAAGTCAGCCTCCTGCTCAGAACCCTCCACCTCTCGGAGAGTGAAAGTCAAGTCCGCACGTCACAGTGGCTGACAAGGCCGCCGCGTGATCTGTCCCTTTTCCCGGCAGTGCCTCTCTGACTGTATCTTCCCTCTGGCCTGCTCCTCTCAGCCCACACTGTCCTCTTGGCTGTCCTCACCCAGGCCAGGCACCGAGCCTTGGGAACTTGGACCTTGCTGCATCTCTGCCTGGCATTTTCCCCCAAATAAGCATGACTTACCCCCCTGTTGCCTTCAGGTCACCACTTAAAAGCATCTGACCAGAGTGGCCCAATCCAAAAGAGCCCTGCCCCCTCACCTGCTTCATGTTCCTTCGCCTGGCATGTTGTATGTTATGTGTCTTCTTGTCCACGGATTAACACCGCCGCCCCACTGGGAAGGAAGCCCCTGAGAGCAGGGGCCACCTCTGTGTCGTTCACTGCTCTATGCCCCACCCCTGGGCTGCAGGGAATGAATAAAAAGGTCGCTCCTTCCCCTCCTCTCACCTTTCCACCCAGGGAGCCACTGGGGAAAGAGATATGAGGGCTAAAGGAGTGACAGGGACCCATTCATGTATTCATTAATTCATTCTTACACTCACCTGCCATATCCTAGCCTTGTGGGCTTGGGAAAAGGACTTTACTGCCCTGTGGCTCAGTTTCCACATCTGTAAAATGGGAGAAGTGCATCTTCCTCAGAGGGTTTGTTGTCATGCATGGACAAATCAACGCATGCCATGTGCTTGGGAGCAGTGCCCGGCTTGCAATAGGTGCTCAATAAAAGGCAGCTATAGTTTCATTCAGCGCATGTTTTTGAATGCCTACGCCACGCCAAGCACTGTGACAAACACTGAAGGGCGTGGTTAATGATGCCATAGACACTGATGTGGGCTAGAATGCAAGTGACTGGCCTCACCCGGACTTTGGAGAGGGGCAGGTGTGGCGTCCCGTCATTTTGCAGCAACCACGGCCAAAATTTCTATGAACCGCTGATGCCCAATAGATAGAAGATGCTATTGCTACCCCACTGGTGCCACGCCTCTGGCTCAGGTCACAGATGGGAAAAGGCAGAGTGGGACTCTGGCCCCGGACACCGTGTTTTCCACTCCTCCTGGGCCCTAACCTCCTGGCTATGTGGCTCTAGGTCCCAAGGCCCATCCATCCTGCAGCCCCCAATGTCGTAGAGGGAGCATCACACCCATCCAGCTCGATCCTTATGTCGTCAACTCACCCATGCAGGTGCCCCCATGACAAAGGGGGAAACCGAGGCACAACACGGCCAGCTTTCCTCCTCCTGTGTCTCAGCCCTCTGCCCAACATACACTCCCCACACAACCCTTTTCCTCCGCCCCTGGCTGTTGTCTCTCAGTCTCCCCACCAGATTGGTCGGACCAGAGCTCTGCAGGCCCTCCGGCCCCTCCCACACCCTCAGAAACCAGGTTCTCCTTCTCCACGTCCCTGCAAAGCCCATCTGCATAAAACCATCCCTGGGCCTTGCCTTTAAAAGTCTTCATCTTTTCTCTTCTCCCTAAACGGCCCCTAAATGATTTCTGTAAATTGCTCTAAGTAGCTCCAAAAAAAAAAAAGAAAGAAAAAGAAAGAAATAATAATAAGTCAGTGACTGGCTGCCTGACTGGAATGTCAATGGCTCTCCTTCTGCCTAGCCGGAGCTCCAGCTCCTTCCCACCACGCACTCAGACATGTGACCCCTCTGCTCCCAACCCAGGACAGGGGGCACTCATGGAGTGCTCAGGCAGGAAGCTGCCCAAGTCGGGTGCATCCCCATCAGACAGGGAGCAACTCAGGCAGCAACATTTTCCCTTTCCTCTCCCCTCTCCCAACCAGACTCTGGGGCCTCTCCCAGGGGAGGGTGTGCCTCCCTCATCAGACAGGGGGTTCTCTCCGGGCAGGACTGCAGGGGGCGCTCAGAAACCCCTCTGATTCTCACCTTCCTTGTTCTGCAACCAGTCCCCCACCCTTCCATCCCCAGAGCCTCGTTCCCTTCACCTCAGATTAGAAATCTGGGTCCTAATTCCTAGACTGAGCTCTTTCACTGATTCAATCAAACATTCATTCATTCATTCGTTCATTCGTTTATTCTACTAAAGCAGGGGTGGGGAGCGTCCAGCCCACGGGCCATATAAGGTAAGGCCCGTGAAATCATTTGGTCCGGCCCTGACAAAGCATTATGGGCAAGTTAATTAAGTGTTTGAGCAAATATAGGCTAATTTTTAAGTTCATAGTTTTCTATGGCCCGTGAATGACTTATAAATATCCAAATGGCCCTTGGCAGAAAAAACGGTTCCCCACTAAAGCTTTCCAAATACCTACTGTGTGCCAGACACTGACTGGATACGTGTCCTTCTTCAGATTTAGCCCCTTTCGAGGCAATCCAGTGACTGGGGCCCCCAGACATGGACCTGGTTCTCCTTGGGGTATGGCATCCAGCCAAAGGGCCGGCCGGCTGGGGCCCCATGGACGTGACCCAGCCTCAGCCCCTGACCATCTTCATGACCTCTTGGGCTCTTTCCAGTGTGGGCCAGAGAAAGGCCCCTCCGAGGGAGCAGAGGCCAGAGGTGGGAGGACCCCACCAACTCCAGGGAGGTGCCCCTGTGATATCCTGGCCTGTCATCCTTCCATCCACAGTCTCTACCCATAGCCGCCTCCTCACTGCCTGCCCATGTGGCTCCACATGCCATGGCCAGGAGACCTTGCTCCTAGCAACCTAATCCCTAAGTGAGCAAGTCTCTTCCCTCTTTTGGGCCTCAGTTTCCTTTTTTGAGATATGACAGAATTGGATTCAATGCATGTTTTGTTTTGTGTTTTTTATTTTTGGCCAGGAAAATACACCATGTATAATCTATACTAATGAAAGGGTAATATGCTAATTAGACTAGACATCTTCTGGACAACCTTTCGGACGTCCTTCTGGACAAAGCCATGGTGGCGGGACCAAGGCAGAGGCAGTTAGGGGCGATCAGGCCGGCATGAGAGAGCAGTTAGGGGGATCAGGCCAGCAGGGGAGAGCAGTTAGGGGGGTCAGGCTAGCAGGGGAGAGCAGTTAGGGCAACCAGGCTGGCAGGGGAGAGCAGTTAGGGTGATCAGAGAGCAGTTAGGGGGACCAGGTCAGCAGGGGAGAGCAGTTAGGGCGACCAGGCCAGCAGGGGAGAACAGTTAGGGTGAGAGGGTGCAGGCTGGGCTGAGGACACCCCCCGCAAATGCATGAATTTCATGCACCAGGCCTCTAGTAATAAATAAGAGTTAATACATAAGTTATGTATAATACAAAAATTATATATAATACAGATTAATATAAGATGCAGATCAAAGCAGAGTTGCTGGTTGAATGGAGTGGAGGTATCTTCCTGAGGCCCCATCTGTCTCACTTTCTCCTGTCACCCCCTGGCCGCCCTGGAGACACCCCCAACGAGCCCAGCTGGCAAGCCCTTGGTCCACTTAATCCATCCCTGAGGCCCCTTCCAGTGTGCAAATGGGGAGTCTGGGTAATGCTGCCCGCTGGGGGCCATCCCTCCACCTCTCTGTCCCCGCTTCCCTGGGTCCCCACTGAGTTTTCCAGTGAAGGTGAAGCCCATGAGAAGAACTGGCTCTTGCCTGGGCACCCAGCTCCCCCGAGGAGTCTTGAATGAGTTCAGCCCCTGACAGAATGCAAGCCTGAGACATGCTCAGGAGGCCACAGGTGGGCCACCTCAGGTCAGCCCTGCCCACCCCTGACGGAGGGCCGAGGGCGGATAGTTCCAGACGCCCGTGTTCATCCTGCCCACACACCCTTTGATGTGCAGGAGGAGGAAGGAAGAGAGCAAACACAGACACGGCCCTCCGCTTGCTCTCTGATTTAATTGGAACCCAATTAAGTGAATAATTGTTACAAATGTGAAGCCACCTTCCACCAAGTTGGAGCTGGGAG
Source organism: Cnephaeus nilssonii (assembly GCF_951640355.1). Classification (NCBI taxonomy): domain Eukaryota; kingdom Metazoa; phylum Chordata; class Mammalia; order Chiroptera; family Vespertilionidae; genus Cnephaeus; species Cnephaeus nilssonii. The sequence continues at coordinate 12,708,162 of NC_137090.1, forward strand.
CCTGCGGGAATCAGCCCGAGTCTGTGGGATGCAGGCTGGCCCCCGCCCGGCCCAGCAGGTCAGGGCTTTCCCAGGGCAGGGAAGTGAGTGGGGACCCGCAGACCGCCTGACCCTGCAGCTGGAAGAGACGCAGGGTCCAGCGCAGCCCCTGTTGCTGGAGCCTCCGTCTCAGTAGTCACAGTCAGCCAACTGTATTGACCCAAGAGGACCCACCGTTCCAGACCCACAGGCACTAGCTCTGTCCAGGTCCGAGCACACGGAAGTAAGTGCCACCATTGAGGCATGGACAAGGGTCCCCAGGAGAAACAGGGAGGGAGGGAGGGAGCCCAGTGGAAAATTGCAAGCCTTGTCCCGCTGGCGTGGTTCAGTGGTTGGGTATCAGTCTATGAACCAGGAGGTCACGGTTCGATTCCTGGTCAGGTCACGTGTCTGAGTTGCGGGCTTGATCCTCAGTGGGGGGAGTGCAGGAGGCAGCCCATTAATGATTCTCTCTCATCACTGATGCTCCTATCTCTCTCTCCCTCTCCCTTCCTCTCTGAAATCAATAATAAAAAATATTTTTTAAAAGCAGAAAAGGAAATTACAAGCCTTAAGCAAAACCTTTCAAGGAATGGGGGAGTGGGGTTCCCTGGGCTGCCCAGAGTGGGTCTCTTTATTATGATTTTTTAATATATTTTTATTGACACCCTCAAAGAATGGCTTGAGGCCGCCCTAGCCGGTTTGGCTCAGTGGAAAGAGTGTCGGCCTTGGGACTGAAGGGTCTCAGGTTTGATTCCGGTCAAGGGCATGTACCTCGGTTGCAGGCTCGATCCTGGGCCCTGGTTGGGGCGTGTGCAAAGACAACCAATCCATGTGTCTCTCTCACCTCCATGTTTCTCTGTCTCTGACTCTTCCTTCCACTCTTTCTAAAAACCAATGGGAAAATAGCCTCAGGTGAGGATTAGAAAGCAAATCAGAAAGAGTGGCTGAGGCTGCCGCTCTCGCTGTGCAATGCGGAGGGGAAGGGAGGCGGGGAGAACCGGTATGCGTTTGGGGAACCTGTGCATTCCCTTTCCCGCAAAAGGGAAAACTTCCGTGAGAATAGAACAACTTCAGGCAGTGGTTCTCGCTCTTGGCTGCGCATGCAGAGTTCCTTTTTAAATGCCGATGCTTTGGGCCCCAGCCCTGGAAATTCTGAGTTCACTAGCCTGGGTATGGCCTAGGCCAGTGGTCGGCAAACTGCGGCTCGCGAGCCACATGCGGCTCTTTGGCCCCTTGAGTTTTTAGCAAAGGCCAGCTTAGGAGTACCCTAATTAAGTTAATAACAATGTACCTACTTATATAGTTTAAGTTTAAAAAATTTGGCTCTCAAAAGAAATTTCAATTGTTGTACTGTTGATGTTTGGCTCTGTTGACTAATGAGTTTGCTGACCACTGGCCTAGGCAAACTGCGGCTCGCGAGCCACATGCGGCTCTTTGGCCCCTTGAGTGTGGCTCTTCCACAAAATACCACGGCCTGGGCGAGTCTATTTTGAAGAAGTGGCGTTAGAAGAAGTTTAAGTTTAAAAAATTTGGCTCTCAAAAGAAATTTCAATCGTTGTCCTGTTGATATTTGGCTCTGTTGACTAATGAGTTTGCTGACCACTGGCCTAGGCTCCCAGTGACTCTAAAGGGAAACCGTGGCTGAAACACTACTAGAGCACGATTTAAACATAGTGGGGGGGGGGGGGGGCGGTGGAGGGCAAGAACTACCTGCTCAGCCCCACCCAGACCGGCTGAATGAGGAAGGCTGGGAGGGGTCTGGAAAGCCTACATTTTAAAAAGCTTCCTAGAGCTGGGACAGGCCTAGAGGGGATCCCACTGCTGGGGGCCCCGCTGAAGGGGAGACTTGGAGGCCCTGGGGGTCAGGGAAGGCGCCTGGGGAGGAGGAGGAGTCTAGACAAGGTGTTGGTGATGGACCTGACCTATTTTTTTAAAAAACATTTTATTGATTTTTTACAGAGAGGAAGGGAGAGGGAGAGTTAGAAACATCGATGAGAGAGAAACATCGATCAGCTGCCTCCTGCACACCCCCTACTGGGGATGTGCCCGCAACCAAGGTACATGCCCTTGACCGGAATCAAACCTGGGACCCTTCAGTCTGCAGGCTGACGCTCTATCCACTGAGCCAAACCGGTTAGGGCCTGACCTATTTTTAAACGATTTGAAGAGAAACTATTTTTCGTGTTCTATCTCCTCATCTTTCTCGCTCTCACTTAGACCTCTGCTTCGGGATCCAGAACTCAAAGTAACACTCTTAGGACCACTGCCCAGTCTCATTATACGCAGAGCAGGCACTCAGGAAAATTTATTGAACGGATGATAGGGCAAGTCTGTTTGGTGGGCTAGATGGGAATGTAACTACTACTGATCGTATTGTCTCTATCGAGAAAGGTGTTGAAATGTGTTTCCGAGCTTTGATAGCCAGTTTCCACTGAGTGATAAGCAGCCCATTTATAAGTCGGGGAGAAGGAGAGGGAGAGGGGGTGGGGGGAGGGAGAGGGCGAGGAGGTTCTGCCCTCCGTGGCCCGGCATGGACTCCCACCTCACAGGTCTGCACAGAGGAGTACCATCAACACCCAGATGGAACCTCAAGGAGCATTTGTGCAGCAGCAGAGAGGAATGTGGCGGTGGCTTTGAGGGGAGAAGCAGCAGGGAAAAGCCAGAGAGAGCTGGTGTGTTCAGCGTCCAGGGCAGGTGGAGCCCTGGGTCCAGGGGCCGGCGGAGTGTGGCCGGCAGAGCTGGGGGCCCCAGCTGGAGCTGTGACCCACACAGCGGGTCAGGGCACTTCTCACGGGTCAGGGCCTCAGCTCTGGCAGAGCAGAGATTCCAGGCGGGAAAACGACAGTGCCGCTGGTGACTGGGAGCTGTGATGGGGAGGCCATGAGGCCACGGGACCGCCTGAGCCGGAGCTCCTGGGCCCAGCCCAGCCCACAGGGGGCGCTCTGTCAGTGTCTGCTGTGGGAAGCGGGCAGGGACGGGTCCCACCGGGGAGCAGGCAGAAACCAGGAGGGGTCTGGGGTGGGGAAGAGTGTTCCTCCTGCCTTCTCACTGAGTGTGGGGTTTGGGCAGGAGCCGCCGGAGACCAAGGACGACTCGGGCTTGCACCTTCTAAAGGTTTCAGGAGACCCCAGTTGGACCCTCGCAGTCCTTAGGGAGCACCGTGGAAAGCTGAGAGAAGCAGAAGTGGTCCTGATGCCTGGGCTCGGAGAGGGCAGGCGTTGGGCAGCACCTGTGAGGGGTTTTGATGGTCAGCCTCCAAGGGACGGCCGTTGAACTCAGAATGAGGGGCTGGGAGACCCCGGCTCCCGGGACTGTCCTCACCAGACCAGGCTGTCTGCTGAAGCCAGGCTCAGCTCTGCAGGGAGCTCTGACCTCTGCCCGGAGGCTGTCCTTGTCCCCAGAGGCCCAGCCCTACTTCCTGCTGAGGGAGGACTCCAGAGAGGCAGCCATTCACAGGGGAGATGACCCTGATGGCCTTGGGGGAGGCGGCCTTCCCTGACCACACAGGGCGACAGTGATTAAATGGACCAGCAGCTGGGCCACCGGGGCCCTCCCTGCTGCTAATTTGGGTCAATGAAGCCAATTTGTCTTTGTCTGACTTGAAGTCCCTTTCCCGTAATGGCTCTGGCCCCTCTGGGGCCTCCGAGGAAGGCGGTCCCTGGCTGCAGGGCTGCCTCTCCCCCGTCCTCTCCCAAAGCCCCCGGCTCAGGGACATTCTTAACCTCGTGACCCCTCCCATGGCACTGCCCAGGGCTCCGCAGCTGTCAGCCCTACGGCTGACCGGCTGACCTGTACGGCTGACCTGTGAGGTAGGTCAGGCAGGGTTAATCCCCGTTCCACAGATTAGCAACCAGGGGCCCTCCGGGGAGGGGATGGCTCCCAGTGAGTGTGACTCAGGGGCCTGTCTGTCTGTAGAGCAGGCGTGGTGAGGCGGGGCCTGCCTCATCCACAAAAGGGCGGAAGCAGCGTTTTAGGTGAGGGTGGGGTCAGAGGCCAATCCCCAGACTGAACCCTGAGTTGTGTGAGCTCAGACAGGCCCCTTGATTCCTCTGGGCCTCAGTTTCCCCATCTCTAGCACTGCAGGGCCTGCAGAGGAAGTTGGGCCAGGACCCTACAGGTCTCCCATGTGATGGATTGCCCTGAGGTGGCGGGGGTGCAGGGGGAGGGGCGCTCTCTTCCATCTCTGTCCCTGTGCTGAAGCGTGAGAGCAGGTGGGCCACTTGGCCACATCGGAGCCGGGCAGGGACAAGGAAGATCCAGAGCCCCCAGCGTCCCCTGAAGGAGGTGGCTGCTCAGATTGGATCCCCGTGGAGCCCAGCTGGGCCTAATGCTCAGAGCAGAGGGACGGCTTGGCCCGGGGCAGTGGTTTCTGGGGCAGGTCAGGGGGAGGAGAGAATGGGGCAGCCGTGCGCTGGCAGAGGCAGCGTCCACCATGGAATTGGTCCGGCTCCCCTTTCAGCCCCCACCGACGGCTTCCTTCACCCGTCCTCGTGACCAGAGTCGTTTACCCCAAGGGCGGGCGGTGGGGAAGCAGGTCTGAGCCGCTGGGAGCCGGGGCCTGTTGCAGAGATGTGAGTCACCTCTCAGGAGACCTTCCCAGAAATGCTGGTGCAAAACCCCAGACCAGCTCCAGCGGGATTCCCTGCGGACTGGGCCCGCCGGGGTGACCCCCTGGCCTGCGTCAGTTTCCGGGGGGTTAGGCTCTTGCGCTGTCATCCTTGTGGCTGCAGCTCAGCTGACAGGAAGTGGGCTGGGCGAGGGTCAGGGGGCAGGGTAGTGACAAATGGAGGAGTGTCTGACCTCCCCGTCATCTTCTCCTGGGGCATTTCCTTGGAGGGTAAGCCATATAGCACCTTAGGGTGTGACTCAGATTCCCCAGCCTGTGGGCGGGCGCAGGGAGCTAGAGGGTGACAGACTCCCAGACCACCTGGAGCCCTGGGGCAGAGGCTGGCAGGGTTGGAAGCGACCTAGGGAAGGGCTGGAGGGGAGACTGAGGCCCAGCGGGGTCCCACGGGAAGGAGATGGCTCCCCACCAGCACACTGCAGCTGTGCCCCACGGAAGCTCAGCCGAGCGTTGCTGTCCAGGTCATATTTAATACCCCTCCATGCCGGGCCAGGTCCCGTGGGAATTGGGGGTGCGTGCCATGCCTGCCCCTGCACAGGCATCCAGGGGACAGGGGACACGGTGATGGCCGACGGGGATGCCAAGTGAACCTTGGCCTGGAGCCTGGAGGGGGCCATTCCTTCCCTGGTGTGGGGTGTGGCTGGTCCTCCTCTGGCCAGCTCTGTGCCCTGGTGTTCCTGTGCCCCCTAACACTGCCTTCTCAGCCTCGTTGTGGCCCCTCTTCTGTGCCCACCTCCCTCAGTCCTGTGCCCTTGTGGGCAGCCTCGCCTGGGCTGTCTCAGTCAAGCTCAGAGCACTGAGCGCTAGACCTGCCGCGTATCCAGTCTCCTTGGGATGTCCCACAGGCCACCCAGCCTCTCCCCGGCAGGCCCGCAGGAGAGCTCTTGCCAAAATGAAAACCAGACCGTGTCACCCCTTTGCCTTAAAGGGTGTCCACCCATCCCCCATTTCTGTGTGTAGGATGGAATCCTCCAGGCTCCTCCCCGTGGCCTCCAAGGGTCCCATGATCTGGCCTTGCCCACCCTCCGGAGTCATCACCCTCCTCTCCTGCCCTCTCTGTCCCCAAACTCACATTCAGTGCACTCGCCACCCAGAGGACCATCGGTGCCTGGACTCACTGAGCACAGAAGGCCCCCAGGTTGTCACGCTGACCCGCCCCGCCCCCCCTCCCCCCCCCCCCCCCCCGCTCTTCCTGGCAAACTCTGACTCGCTCTCCCAGCTGAGGGGTCTCCTGAGCTTCCCAGGTGGGCTCCATGGCTCCCCAATCCGTGGGCCCTCAGCATCTTAGTTAGCGGCCTGTGTGTCTGTCCCCCTCGGGGACCAACCGTGACCTTTCTGTGCCCACCCGGCACACGGGAACCCTCTGAAAGCCCAAATAAAGGAATGAGTGCATTTCGAGGAAGATAAAGTCCTAAGTCTAACGAGAATGATCTATGTAATAAAAGCCCAAGCAACCGCTATGGCGAACGACCAGAACGACTGGTCGCTATGACACGCACTGACCACCAGGGGGCAGATGCTCGACACAGGACCTGCCCCCTGGTGGTCAGTGCGCTCCCACAGGGGTAGCGCCGCTCAACCAGAAGCTGGGCTCACAGCTGGCAAGCGCAGCAGCGGTGGCGGGAGCCTCTCCCACTTCCACGGCAGCGCTAAGCAACAGTGAGCCCAGCAGTAAGGAGCAGCGAGCAAGCGGGCGGTAAGGAGTGAGGGGTCCCAGACTGCGAGAGGGATATCCGACTGCTGGCTTAGGCCTGTGGGGAGTGGGCCTAAGCCAGCAGGTGAACATCCCCCAAGGGATCTCAGACTGCGAGAGGGCACAGGCCGGGCTGAGGGACCCCCATCCTCTCCCCGCCAGTGCATGAATTCTGTGCACCAGGCCTCTAGTTTGTTATTAATGCCATTTATTACTCAGCACTTCTGTGCCAAGCACCGTGTGTAACACTTGCATTTAAGCCTCATGGCAACCCCATCAGGTGTCTGTAACTGTTGTTAGCACTTTAAAGGGGAGGCAGCCGAGGCTCAGTGAGGGCGAGCAGCTTGCTCAAGGTCACACAGCTAACAGGAGCAGGACGGAGATTCAAAGCCAGGTGTATCCGAGTCCAGAACCTGAGCTGCAGACCTCTGCTGCGGCCACCCAGCTGCCCAGAGCTGCCCAGGGTACCAGGGGAGCCTGCGGGGGCCAGCGGACGTGTCGGCAGCACTGAGAGGGGCGTGCCTGTCCTCCGCTGCCTAAAGAGCTGCTTGCATGTCCTACTGCAGTCAGCCGTGACGTCCTAAGAGAGCAGACTCAGGTCCCTCATGCCTGACTGTCACACGGCCACTGGGGCCCTTGGAGCAGGAGCCAAGGGATGAGTGAGGCTCAGCCCAGCTCCGGAACCACATGGCTCTTCAAAGCTGGTGTCCCCTTTTGGAATAAGGGGGTCAGGTGTACTCAGCACCTCAGTGGGTGGGTTTGAGCAGGAGGAGGGGTTGACCTTCTAGGCCAGTTCTTATGGGGGTCCTTCCCTGGACATCCAGAGCAGGCCCCATGGAGCCAGCCTCCCCCAAACACACCCCTCGCATCAGAACAGCCTGACCCTGTCCTGCTGTCCCACGTGGCCTTCGGACAGGGACCTGCCCTGTGCCTCCCACAAGCTGTGGCCTTGTGTGTAGCAGGAGGGCTGGGACGGCCCTTCACAACCCCTCATGAGCACCAGGAGTCCACGCATCTGGTTTATTAGCCAGCTATCGCCGTGATAACGCCGCATAACAACTGCCCCCAAATTCCGTGGTGTAAAACAATGCACACTGACTTCTCGTGAGTCTGTGGGTGCCTGGGCTTTGGCGGTTCTAGACTGGGTTGGCTGGACTCCAAGCTGCTGGTTGGGTCCTGGTCTGTCCATGTTTTTTGCATCCTCTTTGGACCAGCTGCCTCTTGAAGCTTATTCTTCTCGTGGTAAAAAGGCGAATTGAGCCCAGCCAGTGTGACTCAGTGGTTGAGCAATGACCTATGAACCAGGAGGTCATGGTTTGATTCCCAGTCGGGGCACATGCCCGGGTTGTGGGCTCCATCCCCAGGAGGGGGCATACAGGAGGCAGCCAATCAATGATTCTCTCTCATCATTGATGTTTCTATCTCCCTCTCCCTCTCCCTTTCTCTCTCTAAAATCAATAAAAAACATATATATATTTTAAAAAGGCCCAATTGTGCAAGCACATTTCAAGCCTCGATGTGTGTCCCATCTACTAAATTAGCTAAAGCAAGTCCCCTGGGCAAGCTCCAAATCCAGAGGTGGGGAAGTTTACCCCACCCACCACAGGGCCAAAGCAGGGGTGTGGCTGACTCACAGAATCCCAGTTGGCAGGTCACTCAGGCCAACCCTCTGCCTGTGTAGAAGCCCCTGTGCAGCATCCGCAGTAGAAATCATCAGCCTCAGGTGGCTGGGATCCTCCCAGGGATGGGGAGCTCACTACCTCCACGAGGCAGCTCTTCTATTGCTAGGCTGCTCTGACCCCAAGATATCATCGTCTCATTTTTAGTTCCAAGTCTGCCTTCCCCCCAGATTTCGTTCATTGATCTTAGTTCAACCAGTATTTAAGGAAAACTCACTCTACATCAACTGGGGCCTGGGGATATAGAGCTGAGAGTCACCGTCCACATGTTCAAGGGGCCACAGACAACAAGGGAGACAGACAAGTGTGCGCGGCGACAGGTGCGCAGGTGGGGGGACTGTGGTTATCTGGGGAGGACGCCTCACCTTCGGGGGGCAGCAGACATAGATCTCTTCCCCAGGAGGCCTTGCAAATGCTCTGGCGCTAGTCAGACCTGGATTTGAATTCCAGATCCATCATCTGTTAGCTGTGACCTTGGATGTGGCCAGGCGGCAGCATCCTTCTGTGTACAGTTGGGATAATGGACACATGCTCTCCTGGGAGAAGGGAGGCTAGAGGACGTAAAACACTGGGCACCTGGACGAGCCCAAGGAAAGGTGTGGTCATCGTTACTGTTGTGACTTGCTCGCCCCACGATGGACGCAGCATGAAGCACACCTGCACCCATAACGTTAAACCTTCGACCTTCAGAAACGCCTTTATGTTTGTCCCCGAGTTGGAGTGAGCAAAGGAGTGTTGGGAATGTGACTCTGGTATCTGCCTCCTTGTGGCTTCCTCTCGGAATCGAGGACCAGGGGCGCTCGGTCAGCAACGAGACCCAGCTGCGGGCGTTCAGACTGCGGAAGGGTTAGAGCAGATCTTTCCAGCAGAGACGGGGGAGCGGGCGGCCTTAGCATTGAAGAGGGTAGCATGTGCTCTTGGGCAGCCTCTTCCAGGATCTGAGGGCTGCAGGGAACCTCAAAAATGCCTGATTGAAGACCCCACCTGATGCTTGGAGTCAGAAGGGCCAGGACTGTTAGCGGTGACATAGGCGCCACTGGTTCCCTCCACACTCACAGCTGACACGACTCCTCCGTTACGGCTCTCCGTCCCTCACGTGTGGACTGAGTCAGTCATTCCCCTCTCAAGCTCCTTAGGGGAGAGAGAAGAATCTCTAGACAGCACCTTACAGCAGCCCAGGCAGGCTTCCTGGAGGAGGAGGGATTTCAGGATCCTTAAATGGCGGGTGGATTACAGGGAGCAGAAGTGGGGGAGGCCTGTTCTAGGTGTGGAGTGTGGGGGTGTCTGGGAGGGGCCTGTGCACAGTTCTGCACGGGGCTGGAGGAGAAGTCTCCCGACCGGCTCCCCTCTCAGCACCCTCCTCGTGGGTGCCTGGGGAGGGAACGTGAGAAAGGAGAGCGAGATGGACTGGAGGGATGGGAATGGCGATGGGAAACAGGAAGAGGAAGGCCGCTGCGAGCAGAAAGGGCCATCGGGGAGGTACCTGCCAGCGGTCTCTGCCCCTTCACTGCAGGATGCTGGGAGCTGAGCGGGTGGTGCAGGGAGCCCGTTCCTTCCTGGCTGGGCCGGCCACCCGCTGGGGTGTTGAGATACCATCAGCTCAGGAATTAATTATAGCACTTGCTTCTCGTGCTCCGTATCAGCCCCTCAGAGCGGTGGCTTCATCCATCTCCCCTGCTTTTGCCCTCCTGTCGGATAGTGCGTGTGTGTGCATGTGCGTGCGTGTGCATGTGCGAGCGTGTGTGTGTGTGTGTGTGTGTGTGTGTGTGTCCGGGAAGGGAGCAGTGAGACAAGGCCAGGCGCCACCTCATGGTATCACTCCCCATGGAGTGGCTCCCCATCGCCCATGGCATGATGGGCAAACGTTTAAAGGCATAGGAGCTATTCTTCATGTAAAAGTCTATGAGAATCAGTGACGGCAGAAGCTGCTCCGGATCCCTTGCAGGGCCCGGGACCCTTCCACAGAGCCCCAGGGCTCCAAGGAACACAGTTTGAAAACCCCTGCCACAAAATCCACCCACTCCTCTGCCTGGCATGCGAAGCCCTTTGCCCTCTGGTGCCACCCTGCCCACCCCGTCTCAGCTCTCCTGTTACATGTCACTCAGCCCACAGCTGCCTTTAATCCCATCCGCCACCGTTTTCTCCACCTAAAAGGTCCCTGACCCCCCCGCCCTCCCTAGTAGGCCCCATCACACCCATTCTTCAAGACCCGACTACTCAGCCCCTCAAATCACTCCTCCTCCTTCAGCGGTTCTGTGTCGGCATCTGGCTCTCCTCAGAACACCGGGAGCGCTGCTCTTCTTCAAAGGCCCGAAGCACTGCCTACCTTTTAGCGTGGTTATTTATGTACTTGTCTGGGCGCCCTGTTAGCCGGCAAATTCCTTAAGGGCAGAGACTGTCTTCTTTATCTCTCTCTCCCTGGCGGTTCCCAGAAGGTTCTTGAGCAGAGAAGGGGCTGGATAAATATTTATTTGTTGAATATCTTTATTGTGTTCGTGGCAAGCCCTAGCTTTGTACTATAGGCAGTCGGGCTGCATGGTGAGAGGCCCAGTCCCTGCCCTCAGCAAGGCTCCGTCTAAAAGGAAGCAAAGCCACAAACGCGCACTTGCAGTTCAGACAGAAAGTAAAGTGCAGCCTGATGGCTGTGAGCAGCTCAGAAGCCAGTGCCTCACCACCAGGCCAGGGGTGGTCCAGGGAGGGCTTCATGGAGGAGGTGACACCTGGGAGAAGTCAGGTGGAGGTGTGGGGAACAGCACAGCAGGCAGATGGAACAGCATGTGCAAAGGCAGAGGAGAGAGCATGGCTGGAGCTGCCCAGGCTCAGGCGTGTCCGCCGGGGCGTGGGAGAGGACTCAAGAGCAGGCGGGGCATCTAACTCAGAGCACTGAGGGGAAAGGGAAACACTGGTGGGAACATTGGACTGGAAGGCAGGAAGCTTCCTGGGGCCGGAGGCAGCTGTGGGACCCTAGGCAGGGGTTTCCTCCTCTCGGAACCTATCTTTCCATCTGTAAAGTGGGTGCTTTGCCCCAGAGAGTCTTGAAGACCCCTGTCCAGCACTGAGTTAGAAATGCCAACGGAGCATCAGCTGGTGCCGATCAATGTGGTGCCGAGAGAAACCAGGGCAGGGCAAAGCTGGTCATGGAGGGCCTCAGGGGGGAGGTGGTGAGGGGAGGGGCTGTGAGCCAGGGCCCGTGAGAAGCACTCTGCGTGGATTCCTGTATTTACTCCTCACCGTACCTACATGTAGGTAGGTCCCGTTAGCCCATTCTGTAGATGAGGATGTTGAGGCTTAACGATCAAGGGACTGAATCCAAGGCTGTGGTTTTGATCCTCTGAGCCTCTCCCCAGCTGGCAGGCGGCTCTCATCTTCCAGGGCTCCCACCCCCTCCTGCCAGCCGTGAGCTGAGGCCCGAGTCACTCCTCGCGGGTGGCAGGGCCCGAGTCCCTGGGCTGGCTCCACTCTCAGTGCACACACTCTCTCCGTCCTGGGGGTCCGCTCAGGAAGGGGCCGCCCTTCCCAGCCACCCAGTTCTCCAGGCTTCCCCCGGCCTGGCCGAGCCGGGGCTGCACCAGGCTCCTCTCCGGGGAGAAGACACTGGAGAGCTGGGAACTGAGTCAGGGAAACCTGCCCGGGGCTCCCCCTCCAGGCTGACATGACAGCTTGGAAATGCCCTGCTCCTCCTTGCCTGGGTTGTCTCCCTCGCTCCTCCCCAACGGGACGCTCCCTGAACTGGGCCTTGGCTCCTGGGACCCAGCTCTGCAGACCCCCATCCCCGCCTCAGGAGTCCGAGTTCCACACCCCACTCAGCCACTAAATCTCGGGGACCTCCAGCAAACATCTTCCCACCCCCTAGGCCTCCCTGAAGATGGGGCTCGGGAGGAGGCTCGCCTCCCGGGATTGCAGGGAAGACATCCGAGGCGGTTCAGGGAAATGCACTGGGGACTGGCGAGGAGGCCCTACCTTCCTGACCACGCCCACCTCGGGCGCAGGTTGGGAAACCTAGTTCCGTGGACCAATACCCCTGGTCCCCCACTTCCAGGCTCCAGTGCACCCAGGAAATGAGCCCCAAGCCAGGCAACTCAGGAGGGCCCATGAGGCCTAACCCAGCGGTGTGTCCTTGGGCAAGCCCCAGCGTCTGCTTCCGTTCCCTCGTTGGCAAACGCAGGGATGCTGTTCCGGGGTTGTTGTGAGGATGGGTGACACGTGTAGCCCGGCCCTGCACTCGACACGCAGCCTCCACGCGTGAGCGGGGCCCTGTTGGCCACCCCGCACCTCGGGGGCCCTGCGGCTCCCTGCAGCCCTGACCCTGGACGGGGGGGCGGCGTGGGCTGGAGGGGTGATGTGGTTCCCTTGCGCTCCCCAGGCCCCGCCCTTTCAAGGCCCAGCTCCCAGCCCCACCCCTACCCACCACGGGCACACACTCCAGCACGCACCCTGCTCTCTGTCACACACACACTTTCTTCTTTCTTTGTTTGCGGCTAATTGTTTATTAGGAGATGCAGGCGGCTGCGCCAGTGGGAAGGCTCAGCTTGCTCCGCTATAATTAGGATAATGCACATTAGTCATTTAGTGTAACTCCGAGAGCAGCCCCCTCCCCCGGGCTCCCCTACCCCACTGCTACTGCTGCAGCTCACTCAGCTCCTAGGCCTGGCCATACAGGTTTGCACAGGAGGCCTGAGCCCAGGCCACTGCCCCCTCCCCCCCCTCCCTCTCCCCACCCCCTGCCCTCTGCTCACCTCCTTCACCTCCTTCTTCCTTCCTGATGGCCACCCCATCCCCTCTCCCTCACCATCCCCCACCCCCGCCCTGTAATCTCACCTCCTGTTTCCCTTCTCCTTGTCCCCTTTTTCTCTACCCCCTCCCCTCTTTTCCTGACTCTAGCTTTCTTTCCTTTTCTCAGCACCCCACCCCCAGCTTTCTCATCCTTGCCTTATTCCTCTCTCTCTCTCTCTCTCTCTCTCTCTCTCTCTCTCTCTCTCCCCACCCCCCCAAGCCCTCCTGGGTGGCCTGAAGCAGAGGTCTGGCTAGGTAGGTTAAGGGTAGGGAGAGGCCCCCGGGGTGGACAGTGCAGTGTGTGGTGTGACCTGGTGGTAGTGTCCAGGCCTCCCCCTCAGGCTGCACCCTGGAGGGTGCCCTCCTGCCTGCTGGCTCCCCTCTGCCCTGCCCTGAGGCCCAGCATTTGTTCCCAGAGGACTGGACTGGCAAAGACAGGCCTTTGTCTTCAAACGGCCCTTCCCATGAGCACCTCAGTGTGGCCCCATTGCCCCATTCCCCGATTCACTCACAGTCTTCCCCAAATCCGGGCCCCACAGGAAGCCAGTGTGTTTGGGGGGTCAAGGTGGGGGCTCCCAGAGGGCTGGCGGGAGCAGGGGGCCCTCGGCCTCACCTGGCCTGAGCTGGGCCAGGCGGCAGGGTGGAGGGTGTTATCAGTCCACAGAACAAGGGCTGTTCCAACAGCGTCCTTCTGTCCCCAGTCCCCCAGCCACTGGCAGGCTCCAGACCTGTCCACAAATGAACCGCCTGACCCCTCTTCCTCCACCCCTGCGCCCCCACCAACCCTTTCCATCACAAAAGGGACCTCACATCAGGCCCATTACAGCTGGGCAGACTGCGGTCTGGGGCCAAAGGGTTGTTGGGGGGGGGGGGCGGGGGGCAGGGGTGAGGATGGGGCCCCTTTCCGATTTTCAGAAACAAAGGAAAGAGCTGTTCCCAGGGGTGAGGGATCTCGCCTGGCGATACAAGGCCTCCTTGTCTCCACGAGCCTGTCGGAGCTTCTGGTCCCGATCCTGAGACCACAGATGCAGACAGACCCACAGACAGACACACGCTCACAACTCACAAGGGCAGGCCCAGGGCACCGCGGCGTAAGGGGCCAGGCTCACTGCTCCCTTGGAGCCGGGGGGGGGGGGGGGGGGCCAGGGCTCCGCTCCTGGATTTCTTCCCCTCGCGCGCCCCCCCCCCCCCCCCCCCCCCCCGCCCACTCTGCCTCTGTGCCCCAGGCTCCCACAGCCCAGAGACGCTGCTCCCTCTGGAATTGTGCATCTGGAGGTCGTTGCCCCCAGCGGTCTCCATCCCTTCCTCCCGGGCTCCCTTCCCCTTCTCAGCCTCCCTCTCCGTCATGGCCCCCGAGGCTCTGAACCCCAGTGCCAGGTGGAGCTTACAGGTCCCCCCGAGAGCGGGAGCTGTGGGGGAAGGGAGGACCCTGCCCGGCCAGTCTCTGGGGACCAGGAAACCTTTCCTCCGTCTCCCCTGGGGATTGCTTCCCTCAGGGGTCCAGGTGACAGGGCTAGCAAGAACGTGCCCCCGGGACTCGCAGGGAGCCAGGAAGCTAGAAACTTGGTTCCTATGGGCCTCAGGTCTGCCTTGCTGGCTGCCAGCTGGGCGAGCCTCCCTGGGCTTCGAGGCGCCCAGGAGCGGGACGAGCTGGCCAGTCCAGCTGGCAGGGGTGGTCCTAGCAGCAGCCTCTTGGGGTCCCAGGGCCACCTGACCTTCGGATGCCCTGGTCCTCCGCTGGGCTCCCCTCCTCCGGGCCCCCTCCTGTGTGTCTCTCAGTTCCTCCCCTTTTCCCACAGGTGAGAGGTTGCAGCTCAGGGGCAGGCAGCTGCTGGGGAGAAGGATTTTAGGCGGAGGAAGCAAAAGGAGTGGTCAGGTTAGGGTAGATGTAACGGGATAGGGGAGGGCAGGGGTGTCTGCAAGAGGAAGACCAGCACAGATTGTGTGTGTGTGTGTGTGTGTGTGTGTGTGTGTGTGTGTGTGTGTGTTAGCAGACACAACCTCCCAGGGTCATCACAATCACTCATTCATGGGGTGCTGTGCTGGATGCCAGGGATACAGAAAGCTACAGGGCCCCCGCCCTTAGAGCAGGCAAATCGGCTGCATGAGAAGGAGGGTTGGGGTTCATACGTGTAGGGGCGGGGAGCCATTCACTGGGTCTCGGAGGATCTCTGGGCCCTGTGACGATCATAATTTCATTAATTTCTTTAATGATGAGGATAATAGCACGCAGACAACAGCTCACATTTAAAGAGGGTTCACTGTGGGCCAGGCATGGCGGAAGCCCTTTGCCGGTGAGCTTATACCACACGCGTTCCATTCGCACAGAAACCCAGTGAGGGAGGACTCGCTGTCGCCCAGCTGACAGTTTAGGAAACCGAGGTGAGGGCTGCCAAGTTATTTGCCCAAGATGATGCAGCTAGTCAATGGCAGAGCCAGGCTGCTGGGAGCCTCCCTGACCCTCCGTGTCTTCATCTATGAAACACGGGGAAGGGACCTGGTCTCAGGGAGTTAGTTCCCAGGCCGATGGCAGGAGATGACCTGGCCAATCACCAGTGCTCCTGGGAGTAAGCAGGTGATTTAGGGCAAAGTGGGGGCGGGTGCCTCTTCTGCAGGCCCCTCCCCCCAGCTGACTTATTCCAACATTGTGTTCCTGCCAGGCGTGGGGGTGGGTGGGCGACAGACAGTAGGGGAAGCTGCCTCTCCAGGATTTACAGCCTCTGGGGGGGGGGGGGGGACGGGGGGGTTATGGGCTGCTGGAGGCTTCGGTTGCCCTCTCCCCCTCCACACCACCCTCCCCACCCCCCCTCCAACCCCCAATGCCCACTGCAGGAATGGTTATTACATGCACACTGGCTGCAAGTCCCGCCCGGGAGCTCCTGCCCAGCCCAGGCTGCAGGCACACAGTGTTGGGGACACAGAGGCCAGAGGAAAAGGGAGCCGCCAGGTTGGTGGAGGAGACGCTGCCCTGCTCTGGAAAGGGAGTAGCGAGGTGGAGAAGGAAGTATGGAGGGGCTCAGGTGGGTGTGGGCGTCTCTTTCAGGCCCCAGACCTCAGGGCGGCACCCATTCTTCTGCTGGGCTCCTCCTCCAGGAGGTGGCTTACCAAGGCTCCATCCAGCCTTGGATGGGGACACCCAACGTATACGGCAAATTTGTCACCTTAGAAAAAGACAGAAGCAGCCCGTGCGAGGTGCCAGGCGCCAGGCTTGGTGCGTAGAGCTGGGGCTGGGTTTCAGTCCCTGCTGGCTCCCTGGCCCGCATCTTTGTGCGAGACCCAGACGCTCAATGGTTCTGTGATGAAACTAAAGCATCTGGGACCTTTGGGAGGCCCTGCCCTAGAGGGTGGGGGAGGGCAGTGTTTGGGGAACACCAAGCCCAGCGGTCACACACCCTCCCCTTGATCCTGCTGAGCCCTGCGTGGTCCAGAACTCACCAGGACTCCCCGCACACACGGCCCCTGCTCACCCCTCGGTTGCCCATGTAGCAGGCAGGGAAAGGGACTACTTCTTTCCCCCAGATGAGGAAAGTGGGCCCCAGAGAGGGGAGGAAACTGCCCAAGGCCACACAGCAGGCCAGTGGCTTCCTGGGCTGGATTCCAGGGGCCCCAACAACTATCCCCCTTTCCAGCGTTGGTGCCGCTTTCGCGGTCCTTGGGATAGTCTGCGTTGTGTGCCTGTCATCCCTGTATTTGTCCCAGTTAACTTAACCGACATTGATAGTGGACCTGCTGGAGGGGAAACAGGCACGTGCTGGAGAAAAACAGCTCAGTCCATCCTCCTCTCAGAACTAAATGACCAGGAAGTGTGAAGCGAGTGAATGAATGAACACCGGGGCCGACTCTGTACCGGAAACCGCACCCAGCAGTGTGCCTATGTAGCCGGGACCACTCTACGTGATAGGTTATATCCAGGGTCAGAGTGGTTAAGTAACTTGCCCAAGGTTACACAGCACGAACGTGGCATTTGCATGTTGTTGTGGCTCCCAAGCCACACAGGTTCTTCCTTCCTTTCTTCTCTCTTTCTCTCTCTCTCTTAAATTTATTCTCTTGTGTGTGTTTTTCTAATTCTTGAAACAACTTCAAACATTTTCCTTCATTTTTAATGACATTTATTGTTTTCCTTCTAATTTTATAAGCAGTCCATGTTCACTGCAGACGACTGGAAAATACATAAAAACATAAAGTAAAAAATAACAATCACCCATAATCCTCACCCCCCAGAGACAACCCCATTAGCATTTTGATGTATTTCCCCCAGAGTCTGCATTTTTTTGTAGAAAATTGGTAGCATGCAGTATTGCCAGTTCTGCACCCTGCGTTTAGTTCAAACTATTTGCCGTTCTGAGTAAATTGTTTTTTGTATGTTTTTTTTTTTTAAAACCAGCCTCAGTCTGTAATGGCTGCATACACCCATTCTTAGGTGTTTGCTTTTATTGGACCATTCCCTGCCTCTGGACATTCCTTTCTAATTTTTTACTAATAAACATATCATTGCGGTGAATATCTTCCTGGGTAAATCTTTGGGCTGATTTCTGCATATTAGATTCCCAAGGGGGAGTTTTGGGGGCAAAAAGAAACAGTTTCAAGGCCTTTAAAACATACCTTGAAAGTGTGCTGTGGAAAGCGTGCCCAGTTTACCCTCCAACTAGGAAGTAGGAAGCATGAACATGCCGTTTCTTAAAACTGTTGCTAACACTGGGTGTTACTAATGGAAAAAAAATACCCACAAAAACAAGAACCTCTCTCAAGCCATAGGTTTTCTGCTCTGCAGTGACTGGTATATTGGTTGATCAGCCCCCATTTCGCCGATGGGAGGATAGGGCCCCAGAGAGAAGAAGTAGACATACTTGGCCTAGGTCAGATGCAGGGATCAGCCAGGGAAAGGCAGGCCTGGAACACAGGCATCCTGCCTCTTAGAGCCTCTTTCCTGTACCCTCGTGGAGAGCTCCCCCCACCGCAGATCTCCTGGACCAGGGTCCTCTCCGCTAGGCCACACCCCTCCTGCAGGCCTGGAGGTCTGGGCTGGGAGGGGTCCCTGGGCATAGCCCATCCCTGGCCTCTTGATCATGGACCACGTGGCCCCTAGGATCCTCACCACCTGCACAGCCATGGTGTTTGCTCCCTCTTCCATTCATTTATAGATTTGGCAGGGCATTGGTCGAGGCTCCGGGCAATCGATCATTCACTGTCGGCCACGCTGCCACGCGAGTCACAGCCCCTTCCGTATCTCCCAACCCTTCCTGCTTAGCCCGTGTTTTCCAAACTTCTGTGGTGATCACAGGCCTGGGATGCTTGATAAGCATACAAATCACCAGGTCTTTCATCTGCAAATTGACTGTAAGCCTGGTTCTGGCCCTAGAATCCATTGGCTATTGTTGTTTTGTTTGTTCCGACTGATTCTTACATTCAGGCAAGTTCAGGAGCAAATAGGGAAGGATCCCCAAGCACTGACATCTGGTGTAGTGCACACACACACACACACACACACGCACACGCACACGCGCGCACACACACACACACACACACACACACACACACACAGCTCAGCCCCCTCGGGCCCTGCTGGCTGCCCTGCTGTGCCCTTAGCCTCAAATTCATCAAAGCTAATGACAATCTTTTTTTTTTCTCTGATTTGCAAGCGATTAGTTTTAATTTGGGGACAATTAGAGGTAGAAGTAGGAGGCATCTGATCTTGATTAGAACCAGTGAGATGGCCAGAGGCACCCCACCTCTCGCCCAGCCTGGCCCTCGCCTCCAGGCAGATGAATTTATATATTCAATGTTGGGGGGGGCACTGTCTTCTGGGCAGAGGGTGCAAAGGTTGTCGGGCGGCCAGAGACCCATGCTGTGCTCCCAGAGACCTGGGCCCAGCCTGAGACGAACAGGGAGGGCCTCTGTCCAGCCACTGGCCCCGTAAGAGGGTAGAATGGACAATTGCTAAGTACCTACTGTGTGTCACCCCGTGTACAATGCAAAGCGGGTCCAGACCCAGTGTGTGCCGCTACCCCAATCCAGCTGGAAAGGCAAACGCATAAACAGCTCCATGCCTTCTGGTGTTGGAAGTGGCTGGAGAGACTTCTGTCCGCACCGGCAACGGGGCACACGGGCCAGCACCCTGCCCCCAGGGAACATGCGCAGAAGTAACTAATGAGATCATTTGCATCTCGCACTCATACCGGGACAAAGCTCCTGGTCAGGCAGAACCAGAGCTGGACAGAGCACAGCAGCAGCCACACACCACCCCGGTGGTACCCAGGTGGTGGTAGTGAGAGGCCTCAGGGAAGACTTCAGGGAGGAGGTCATGGAAAGATGACGGGACCCCACACCCCGTTACATAAGCACTAAAACTGTTGTACCCCAATGCCATCTTGTCTGCTCCCCTTTCTGAAAGCTCGCTGTTTTCTTACTACAAGTCGCTGCCCCTTCCAGAATCTCAGTCTCCTTAGGGTCAAGGTTGCTGGGAGGGGTCCAGAGCCCCGTGCCGGCAACCCTTCCCCTCAATAGCCATCCAGGCTCCTCCCGGGTGCAGACACATTTCTCCGATTCCTCCCTCCACGCCCCTCCGAGTCTGCTGCCCAGCCGGTGGCCCCTGCCCCCCGCTGGGTCGCCAAGGGGTCCAGATGGCCAGCGGTGAGGTTGGGACGGTAAGAGGGTCAAAGGGGACTAAGTGCCACTTAGCAGGCTCTGGGGTCTCGGGCGGATGCTAAGTGAGGCAGGGCCAGGGGTCTGACTTCCGCATCCCCGCCGTGCCCAGCTGGCCTGGGGAGTGGGCCATCGCCGCTCCCTGACCACAGCTGCCCTTCTCCACCTGCAGCGGGACAAGCACGGCGGTCCCTCCCCACCTCGGCCGGCACCTCCCTCCGCATCGAACCGTGCCCCTCCTCCCTCCTTGGTTTCTTGTGGCTGCTCTCCACGTCCCTGTGAGGGGGCTGATGTCACCGCCTCAGCTTTAGAGGTGAAAACGGAGGCTCAAAATGGAAGCCACTTGCTCCCCGAGTGTGGCAAGGAGGAGCCTTGAACTTGCGTCCCCCCTGTCTGCTTGCCTGCTCCCTGCTGCTGCCCAAGCAGCTGGTTGGCTGCTGGTCCCTGGCCCCGACCATCATCCTGGACTCCCACACGCGCGCCTTGGGGCCAGCCTCGTGCCAGGTGGCAGGGGTGCCTTCTCAGAGCCTCTAGGGGTAACTGCGGGGCGGGATTCCAGGGACCTGCCTTGCCAAACAACTTCCTGTCCTCATCTGGGACTCAGCTGCCCACCTCCACCCCACCATCCGCAGCGGCACATCCTGCAGGCTGCAGAGGAGGGGAGGGTGGCCTGGGCACCGCGTTCTGGGAATGGAGGGAGCGATCTGGTAGTAAAAGCAGGGGCTGCCCAGAGCCCAGCAGGGTCCCCAGCTGGTCCTCAGGGCGCTGCTCAGAAGGCGCGCCGAGACCAAGCGCCACTCCTCTTAGAACAACGGTCCTAGGGCTTTTGCAGAAATTGAGCCTGCGTCTTGGAGGGCTTCGTGGAGGAGGTGACTCTGGAGGAAGATTTGGATGTGAATGTGTGCAGGTAGGAAAGGAAAGAATTCGACCCAGAGGGCACAGCCTGAGCAAAGGAGGGGAGATAAGGCAGCATCGGCAAGTGCTAACGCCAGGAGTTGTCCAGTAATGTTGGCAGTGGGGCGTGGGAGGAGGATTCCTCGGGGAAGGGGACCCTGGAACCCCGTTCTAGAGGGCCCTGAATGCCACCATCACAGTCTGGACTTTATCTGGAAAGCAGAAGGAGAGACTGTTTAATGATACACACACTTGCATTGTGTTGTACAATTTGTAGAGCCCTTTCTTATGTGATTCTCAAAAACCAAACAAGTGACAACACAGCACCCTGTGAGACAGCATTGCTATTATTACCCGGTTTCAAAGGGGAGGGATGTGACTCAGGGGCCCTTGGGAAGACCCAGAACTTGGTCTCAAACCTCGGACCTCCACATCTGGGTCCTTCCTGCTCCGTGACAGTGTCCAACGGGTGAGCTGGGGGTGAGGGGCCAACAAGGTCCGATCTGTGTTCGACAGGAACCAATCACTCTGGCTGCGATGTACGGGAGGGGATGCCAGGGCGGGGGTGAGCTGGAGAAAGGGGAGACTCAGACGGTGTCACATTGTCACAGCAACGGGAGTGAAGCCAGACTGGGGTAGGGGCCTGTGGATGGAAGACAGGGGGCAGCCTGGGACATACCAGCAAGTTAAGAGGTGGAACTGCGCCCTAGCCGGCTTGGCTCAGTGGGTAGAGCGTTGGCCTGAGAACTGAAGGGTCCCAGGTTCGATTCTGGCCAGGGGCACATGCCTGGGTTGTGGGCTCGATCCCCAGTAGGGGTGTGCAGGAGGCAGCCAATCGATGATTCTCTCTCATCATTGATGTTTCTGCCTCTCTCTCCTTCTCCCTTCCTCTCTAAAATCAATAAAAGAAATATATTTTTTTAAAAAGAGAGAGGTGGAATTGCTGGAACCTGGCAACTCCTGCGAGGATGGGGGGAGGGGTCTGAGAAGAGGGAGAGGTCAAACATTTGGGTTTGGAGACTGAGGATCGAATTCCCTGTATCTATAGGGTGTGGGAGGTGTATGGAGTACGGGGGGAGATATGGGGTCCCTGGGAACCCACACCCTCTGAGGCCGCTGGGCCAGTGAAGGGCTTGGGTTGGAGGGTCAGGTGGCCCTGGGTTCGGGGATAAGTTACTTAAGCGTCTTGCACCTTTACCTGTACGATGTAAAAATAGGCTTTCAAAAAAGAGAAGTTATTGATGGAAAACTGGTTCAATCAATGGAGATTGTAATCGTATTTGCTCAGAGGATTGATCTGAGGATCAAATAAGCTAATGCTGTTGAGCCCTTGGCGAGGTGACAATGGTGAGAGTTCACACTTCCTCAGCACCACACTCCGCCCTCATTTAGTAAGTCCTCAGAGTGGCTCCTCGAGGCAAAAACATGTTATCCTCCTTTCACACGAGGATGCAGGGGGATCAAACCTCTTTAAAGCACCGAGATGCTTTGCGCTGGAATTAGCTTGACCCCCACATGGCAGATAAAGAAATGAAGCCTGCACCAGGCCAGGGGGCAGCTCAGAGAGGGAATGAACGTACCTGCAAAGGTGGGGCCAGGCTCAGAGCCCGGGCAACCTGGCCCTGGCCCCCCCAGGACCTAGAGCCAGGCTGAGCGCTGCCCCCCCCCCCCCCCCCCCCGTGGAGTGGATGGCCCTGGGTGAGAGTGGCAGACTGGAGTGTCCCGGGGTCCGAGCACAGCCTCTCCTGACCACCGTGGGGTCTTTCTTCTGTCTGTCCCCAGCCTCCGGCCGCTCCCACCCAGCCAGCCCCAGCCCGCCGGGGCCACCGGCCAGCCCGGTGCTGCCGATCAGCTACAGGCTGTCCCACACGCGGCTGGCCTTCTTCCTGCGGGAGGCGCGGCCCCTGCCGCCGGCGCTGGCCAACAGCTCCCTGCAGCGCTCGGAGCCCTTCGTGGTGTTCCAGACCAAGGAGCTGCCCGTCCTCAACGTCTCCCTGGGGCCCTTCAGCACCAGCCAGGTGGTGGCCCGGGAGCTCCTGCAGCCGTCCAGCACCCTGGACATCCCCGAGCGCCTCACGGTCAACTGGAAGGTGCGAGCCTTCATCGTCCGCGCCCGCGTGCCCGCCTCGCAGCCCGTGGCCCAGGTGCTGTTCTACGTAGCCGGCCGGGACTGGGACGACTTCGGCGTCACCGAGCGGCTGCCCTGTGTCCGCCTACATGCCTTCCGAGATGCCCGGGAGGTCAAGAGCTCCTGCCGCCTCAGCGGGGCCCTGGCCACCTGTCTTGTGCGGGCTGAGCTGCCCCTGGCCTGGTTCGGGCCCCCTGCCCCGGCCGCGCCGCCCACCACCCGACGCAAGTCTCCAGAGGGGCTGGAGCCCGAGTTGACGGGGGAGAGCCAGCAGGCTGAGCTGTACTACACTCTCCACGCCCCAGATGCATCCGGGGGCTGTGGGGGCACCCGGCGTGGGGCTGGGGCCGGCGTGGGGGCCCGGGCGGAGAGCCCTACCCAGCACCCGCTGCTGCGCATAGGGAGCATCAGCCTGTTCCGCCCACCCCCCAGGAGGACCCTGCAGGAGCACAGGCTGGACAGCAACCTGATGATCCGCCTGCCCGACAGGCCCCTCAAGCCGGGGGAAGTGCTCAGCATCCTCCTCTACCTGGCCCCCAACTCCTCCTCCCCCTCCAGCCCCAGCGTGGAGCATTTCACACTCAGGTAGGAGCGAAGGGGTCCGGGTCTGGCTTCCCTCTGCAGGGGCTCACCCAGCCGGCCTGTCCAGCATCCTAATCCCAGCTCTTTCACTTACCACTCGATCGACCTCAGGAAGACAGGTCACTTGTTTGAGCCTCAGTGGTCTCATCTGTCTAACGGCAACAGACACCCCTGCCCTGGAGTGTCTCCATCTCTCACCGAAATGACATCCCGGTAAAGGAGAAATGTCCGCTTTCCCCAAGCGTGGACGTCCAAAAGGATAGAACTGGGGCTGGAAGGACCCTTAGACATTAGCTGGCGCAGACCTCCCATTTCACAGATGAGGAGACTGAGGTCAAAGCGGAGAAATGGAGATCAGAGAGCAGCTCCTTGCTGGGAGCCAAAAGATGAGCAGGAGGTGTGTGTGTGTGTGTGTGTGTGTGTGTGTGTGTGTGTGTGTGTGTGTGTGTTGGGACATCTGCCCAGTACTAGAGTCGGGAGAAAGCGTCAGGAGATTCAGCTCTGTCTGTACCCCGAGGAGGATACGGCTCACCATTCAGAAATGCCTTAAATAGTGTCACGTCCCCACAAAACATAATGATGGCTCCAGTAGGAATCCATGGTTTGAGCCAAGTTGGATGATTCATAGGAAAGCCCCCACCAAAACGCCCGCTGCAACCCCAAACAATAGGACCTGAAACATGACCATTAGCTTCTGACTTCTTTAAGTATCGCCCTCTCTCCTGAATGTGCTTAAAGTACAGATATTTCGGGAAAGGATCATACCCGATTCAGTGATGGGTACCTGAATGTGAATAGGAGTTAAGTCGGTCACCAGAGATCTTGGGCTGCATTAATAGGAGTAGAGCATGTAGAATGAGGGAGGTGATAACCATTCTACTTCAGCCGGCATTCATTAGAGCACAGCGGAAGTATTGTACGTAGGATAGGACACTACACCATGTATGTTCAATGTCCCGAGGGGGGTGATGGGATATGAGTGACTTGAAACTCTGGCAAAAGCAGCGATTAGAGGAGATGTCAGGCCCAAAGGAAAGAAAACTCAGAAGCCTGCCCACCTTCCCAGCTTCCTGAAGAACTGCTGCAACGAAGAGCAGAGTTGTTCTCTCTTGCCCCGGCGGAACCCATAGTTGTCATATTTCCACTAAACATGGGGAAGGGGTTCTAATCCTTAGGGGCTCCCTGAAAATGGAATGGGGTGCGTGCAGAAGCAGCGAGGCCCTGGTCGCTAAGGCGTGTAAGGAGAGGTAGGGAAAGGCTTAGCAGAGATGGGGCGGAGGTGACTGCAGCTTCCACTGAGGGCCAGGGGTTGTAGCTACATGATACCATACTCCCCAGAATAGTCTCGGCTTTGAGTCTGGGGCCCAGGGTGACTTACTCACCTGCTCCCCGTACTACCAGCCCCAGCCTAGGGGCCGTGACCAGGTGGGCAATCGTTGGGCCCCAGCTGACTCTCGCCTCCTCCTTCCTCCCTCTTTGTCCCAGGGTGAAGGCCAAGAAGGGCGTGACCCTTTTAGGCACCAAGTCACGGAGTGGCCAGTGGCATGTGACCTCGGAGCTGCTGACTGGGGCAAAGCACTCAACAGCCACCGTGGATGTGGCCTGGGCCCAGGGCACACCCCTGCCCCCGTGGTGAGCCGAGGTGGCGCCTCTGCCCGCCTTTCTGCGGGACAGGCCCCTGGAGGGTGGGGGAATTCTTGGTGGAGGAGGCCAGGCTTGTGGAAGGGCTGGGGCTTAGTTTATGGGGACTCCGACCAGGCGGGGCACCTCGGGCGGCTGGAGAAGGCTCCGAGGGCCCCAGGGGGCAGGCTGCCGAGAGGGGCTGGGGTTCCAGAGCCCCGGTGCCGCTCCCAGCCCTTCCTCTCCGGCTCTCCTTCCTTCCTGCCCTGGCAGGGAGGGCCAGGGGCCCCTGGAGATCCTGCAGCTGGACTTTGAGATGGAGAACTTCACCAGCCAGTCGGTCAAGCGGAGGATCATGTGGCACATCGACTACCGCGGCCACGGCGCTCTGCCTGACCTGGAACGGGCAGTCACCGAGCTGACGGTCATCCAGCGGGATGTGCAGGCCATCTTGCCCCTGGCCATGGTGAGCGGGGCAGGTGGCCGGGCCGGTGGATGCATGTGTGATGGGAATGTGCACGGCTCCGTGTGCGTATAGGTCAGTGCACATGCGCGTGTGAGCCGGTGTCTGCGTGTACGATTGTCTCCTGAACCCAGGTGTGCACATGTAAACGTGTGTGTGTGTGTGTGTGTGTGTGTGTGTGTGTACACGCACTCACAGGAGGCAGGCAGCACTCTGCCTGGTGCTGGAATAGGACAGCCGATGCTGAGGGGGACTGAGGTGGGAGAAGTCACCCATGGAGGGACCCACTCAGGGGATCGTTCCTGGAGGAGGTGGCCATGCAGTTGAACCTTGAAGGCCTTGTGGGGGAAGGGCTCATACAATCAGAGAAGATGAGGAGGGTGCTGTGGTCAGGGGATCATGCAGACCGAAGGTGCAGTGATGGGAATGTGAGTGGTTGGTCGAAGGGAGCAATGGATTTAGGAAGAGTGCATGAGGGTGATAAGCTGGAATGATGGGTGGGGACCAGCCCAGGAGCACCTCGAATGGCCAGGCAAATGTGTTAGACTTCCCTCGGTGAGTCCTGGGGATGGGGAGCATGGAAGACGCTGAGAGAAGGTGGGAGGGGACTTGGGAATGGTTGTTTTTTGGCAGCAGAGGGAGGTAGACCATGGAAGCTACTGCGGAAGACCAAGCGAGCTGAGCATCTGAGAAGGTGCGAGGCTGGGTGGATGCACCTCCCTGCACCTGTGCGCAGGTGTCCCCATGGGAGGGTGCACACCTGAGAAGTGGGGGCAGTCAGGAGCCGGGGCCTTGGCTGGCGTGTCCTGGTGGAGGAGGGATCTGCAAACATCTGGCTCAGCAGAGCTCCACCCTCCTCTCCTCCCCACAGGACACAGAGATCATCAACACGGCCATCCTGACTGGCCGGACGGTGGCCATCCCTGTCAAGGTCATTGCCATCGAAGTGACCGGCCTCGTCCTAGATGTCTCTGCCACGGTGGAATGTGAGTCTGACAATGAGGACATCATCAAGGTGAGCTTCCTGGAGGTGGGGCCCCTGGGAAGAAGGCCTTAGACCTTCACGGGGAGGGGAGCCCCACACCAGAGGGGAAGTCACATCCCAGGTAGGTTCCCTTGGCAGGCAAGGAGACTTGAAATTGGGAGCAGGAGTGGGAAAGGGCTGTGGGCATCCCTCGTTCAGCCTGAGTGGGGTGAGGGGAAGCCCTGGGTACTGCCCTGCCAGTCCTGGAGGGCTGCCTGTAGGAATGGAGAAGAGACTGTTTGGCAGACCATGGGGAGAAGGCAGTTTTGACAACTTGAACTCAATCCAATCTGGCAAGTGGTTAGGGAGCCCCTGCTGTGTGGCAGACACTGGGCAAGGCAATGAAGGGGCAGGGGGTGGGCCCCGCAGAGACATGCTCGGAACCTGGATGCTGGCTCCAAGTGGAGGAGATCCAGCACAGGGAGGAAGCTTCCAGAAGCATGTGAGTTAGGCCAGGAGTGAGGGTTGTATAAGGAAGGACCCACTCTGGGCACACACCCCAACCTCCTCCAAGTCCCAACGGCCCCTCCCTGAGCTCCGCCCCAGAGACCCCCTCTGGGCCCTGGGTCCTCCATGGCCTAGCAAAAAGGGTATTGCTCTGACTCAAGTGGCCCAGTTGCCACCTCCCCAGGAGGGCCTCCAGATTCGCCCCTTCCCCTGGCCTTGGCTGGTGGTCAGAGGCAGCAGCGGGGGCAGTAATGCAGGAGGGTGTCCAGCCACGGCACGTGAGGGGAGGTGAGCTGTTTGCTGTACCGGCCTCCAGCAGTTGCCCAACTCAAAACGATTCGACTCCAGAATCTGTTCCCTGTTCGTGTCCATCTTCCCGCTTGAAGGAGAGTGGGAGGAGAGGGATGTGGGTGTCCTCCCTCTGGCTCCCTGGGGCTAACCTGGCGTGCAGGCTCTCTCTCCAAACTCTGCCCGGGGTCCCTCCAGGTCTGGGAGCCTGGAGCTCACCTTGGCTATCCCCCTTCCAAGAAGAAGTCCTTCCAAGTGAGTTAGAGCAGATGGCTTGGTCCCCCACCCCCATCACCTCCTGGGAGCAGAAGCCTCGGCCAGGCCCGCGGGGCCCTCCGCTGCTGGCAGCTGGCGCAGGAAGACACGGGCCTGCTCCCGAGAGCCCAGCACCTTTCTCCGATGCCCAGCCCCAGAGGGACCAGAACACAGCCGTGGTGGCTGAGATACCGAAGGGAATTAGCGAAGATTCTAAAATGGAACTTGTTTCCGTCCTCAGTGAAATACACTCGGGTTCTTTATGGAGTTTGCCAACATTCCAGGTGGGACCTGCCAGCCTTCAGATGGGCTGCTCTGCCTCCCGAAGTGGGAAATGAGCATCTCTGGCAGGGCTGCAGTTCCGCGGGCCCCTCCCACCCCTCTGAGACCGTGAAGAGAGCTAGCAGGAGTTTGGGACGCCCCGGGCTCGTCTCCACAAATGAGCCCCAAGCCCAGCACCCTCCCGGCCCCCCGCCAGAGCCTTCAGGGTGTGATCAGCCCACAGGCTGCATCCCGACGTGAGGACGTGCACCCACGGGCATGCACCAGCTGGAGCACCTAAATACATTGCACACAGCGTTCAGCCAGGTGTGTGTGTGGGCACATGTAACACGTACACCATCTGCATCTGTCCTGAAGGACTGGCGGCGACACCTTTGTGAGTGGGCACAGGTATCCACCCCCCAGATGTGTTCAGAAGGCACATGCCCATCCGGGGAAGCTCTAAGAGGCAAGTTGGTATCCAGATGGGCATGCATTGGCGAAAGCTACAGCCGGTGGTGGGCCATCATCCGCCGGGCTGGGCTTGAGGTCTTCTGGTCCTGATTTTTCCTCTCTCCTCCCCTCACTCCCACCCCAGCCTAGAGCAGCCCTCTCGCCTGAAATTAACCAGAGCCCGTTTTCCTGGGACTGCTGATCCAGAGGGGCCCGGGAGGAGCCAAGTCCTGCCCTTCACCACCCCCACCCTCCCCACTTGACCTCCGCCTTGCTCAGTGGAGCACCTGTGTCCTACTCGGGACAGGCTGCTCTTTGGTACAGCGAAGGACTCTCCCTGCCAGCCACCTGCCCAGGTAGTCATGCAGGGGCGGAGAGCCAGTCCCGAGGACCCTCAGCCCGAAGGCTCCTCCGAGGCGTGATCTGGTGCCTCAGAAGCTGCCCCTTGTAAAAGCATTTGCATGTTGTCTCCTAGCTGGGAAGCGAACACCTCCCACAGTAGCCCCCTGAGAGATGGTCTCTCTGGAAACACAGGATGGAGGCGGGGACACAGAAGCTGACACCTCCCAGAGGAATTAAATTAGGAGGTGCCTTCCCCCCCCCCTCTGTCCCCCGCTTCAGCCTCATGTGACCGGTACTTTCTCTCTCCAACAGCCTCTGGCCCTGCTTTCAGACTGCAGTTCCTTGCTCTGCCCGCAGGATGACCTGTAGGGCAAGACATGCCAACCACCCTCCCTCCCCTCCCCAGGTATCCAGCAGCTGTGACTACGTGTTTGTTAGCGGAAAGGAGTCTCGCGGGTCCATGAATGCCAGGGTCACCTTCCGCTACGACGCCCTCAGTGCCCCCCTGGAAATGACAGTCTGGGTCCCCAAGCTGCCCCTGCACATCGAGCTCTCGGACGCCCGCCTCAGCCAAGTGAAGGGCTGGAGGGTACCCATCCTCCCCGACCGGAGGTACAGCCCCTCCACGCACGGCAGAGACTCGGGACACGCGCGGGTGACACAGCGCTGGCACACAGTCTGAGCTGCGTGTGTGCATCCGGGCCTCGGTGTACACAGTCTGAGGGTCGGTTATGCCATCAACCAACTTTTACTGAGCAGCTACTGTGTGCCAGGCACTGGCGGGTGCTTGGGATGCGAGATGAGTGTGGCCAGTGCCTTACTCAGCCAAGTTCTGGGTCCACCAGGGAAGCCACCATGTATAGGCCACAGAGCACGGCGGATGCCGGAAGCAGGGAATGGAGTGGCACAAAGGAGAGAACCACCTCTTCCACTGGGAAAAGTCAAGGCAGGCTTCCTGGAAGAGGTGACTCTTGAGCCAAGTCTAAAAGGATGAGTGGAAAGGGGTTGCCTGGGGAACAGGGTGAGAGACCAGTCCAACAGCTGACAAAATGGAGCAGACACAGGAACACAGGAGCATACACGGCTGTACACACATGCCCCAGCCTAGGCACGCCGAGGCACATGTGTAGACACATCAGCTGGGCACACACTAACTCACACTGGGTCCCCTCTCGGGGGGGCAGGCTCACACACCTGAGTACCCAACTGTGGGGCATGGACACCTGCCCTCAGCGCACCCCACTCACCCACCATGGCTGCTAGAGAGAAAAGCAGCAGGGACGAGAGGAGGGGCGGGGCTAGGGAGAGGAGCAGGCGGCTGAGTGAGAGTTGGGCTCAGTTCAATTCTGCAGGATTTGGGAAAGCAAGGCCACGTAGACCAGAGCCTCTCGAACGTGAATGAGCACACGGCTCACCTGCGGGTCCTGTCCATGGCACATGTGTTTTGGACCAGCTCCTGGGTGGTGCTGAGGCTGCTTTGAGTAGCAAGGACGCAGTAAACTCTGAAGCCAGACAGCCGGGGTTCGAGCACTGACCTCTGCTCTTCACCAGCTGGGCAACCGTGGGCTCTGCCCACAGCCTCTCCACGCCTCCGTCTCCTCCTCTGTGAAACAGGCACATGAACACTTACCGCACAGGGTTGTGGTGAGGACTGGATTTGTTAACAGGTAAAAGCACCTCCGTAGGGATGAATATTCTAGTGCTTGATTCTTCTAAGCACTAGCAAAGCAGTAGCCGCACGCCTCACACGGTGACTCCTGCTGTTAGTATTTTGGGTAATTCTGAGTAGGCTGAGAATTCCCCAAACCATCACGTCCTGGGTCCCTTTGCTCACCAGTTCTTCGCTCCGTTTTTCTCTCTCCTTTTTGCATTTCACTATGAGCAGCAAGAGAAACCCAAGCCGCCCCTTCAGCACTTGGCTTGTGAAGCTCAGCTACATATCCAGGTTGATCACTTACAAGTTCTGTTTGCCACGCAGCGTAGGACGAGCCAGCCCAGCGCCTGGCACTCCGTGACAGGGAGCGCCTTTGCTCCAGCTCAGAGCTGAGAGTGGGGGCCAGGCACATGCTCCGTGCTGAAAAGAGGTCGCACTCGTCAGGATTTGACGCCAGCTTTTCGCAGGCGTCGGGGAAGCCAAGCGGAGGCGGAGAGGGACCAGGGAGGGCCAAGAAGGTGCCTTTATAGGAGGGAAGAGCCTGGGACTCCCAGCTCCGCACTCGTCAGGAACAGGAGTGAGCCAGGGAAAAGGCTTGCTATGTGCACACTGCCATCCACGGCTAGCAGGGCCAGGGGCGGGAGGGACGTGTGCAGGCCACTGCCAGGGCGAGGAGCCCTGATCCTGTGCCCCCTCCCAGGTCGGCCCGGGAGAGCGAGGACGAGGACGAGGAGGACGAGGAGCGGAGGCAGAGCAGCAGCCGCGGCTGCACCCTGCAGTACCAGCACGCCACTCTGCAGGTCTTCACCCAGTTCCACACGACCTCGTCCGAGGGCACCGACCAGGTGGTCACCATGCTGGGCCCGGACTGGCTGGTGGAGGTCACCGACCTGGTCAGCGACTTCATGCGGGTGGGTGACCCCCGAGTGGCACGCCTGGTAGACAGCAGCACGCTGGCAGGCCTGGAGCCGGGCACCACCCCCTTCAAGGTAGGCACAAGGGCGGTGCCAGGAGCCCTGTTTCCCTGTGGGCAGAGGATGCAGACGTTCTTAGGAAAGGAATCCCAGCGCCTCGGCCTCCGGAAGCAACCCCAGTCGGCCCCCGAAACACACTTTCTTCCCTGCCTGCCCCTCTGCCTGATGTTCCCCATCAGAGGCCAAGGTGCTTTAGCTTCACCTGGTGACGGGTCTCCCTCCAAGCCTTACCAGTACTATCAACCTTGCATCGCCGCGCGTGGTCCCTGAGACAGGTGTGGGTGAGGCGGGAGAGCAGGTGAGGGCTCAGGCCGCTCGAGGCCAGGAGAGGGAGTTCAGGAGCTAGGAACTGAACTCTGACCTCCCTGACATTTGCCTGAGTAGAAGCCCTCCACCTGGGAGATGGTGAACAGGGACCCGTGGGCTGGGATCTGCTTGCAGGATACTTGTTTGTGAAAACGGTTGATCCGACATTTGAAAATGGGAAAGCTTCTCATTGTTTAGAAAAACCAGGTTTCTGGTTTTACAAAATATAAATCTGGCAACACGGGGCCTGCCTTCCCACCTGGCAATACGCTGCTAGCGTCCATACTGGCGCCCCCTTTCCATGAGCATGAGTTCTCCCCTTTGCCACAGTCCCCACCACTCCCTTTTGTCTCCCTCACATTGAGGTTGGAATATCAGTTGCTATTGTTATTGCTATTGTGCAGGCCTATTGTTTTCCTTTACATCTGCCCATCTCTCTCATCTGTGCTCCTGCAAGGCCCGCCCCCCCCCCGCCCCCCCAGGGGACCCCTGGACCCTGGTTCCCAGGTGCAAACCTAAGGCAGAGCCTCCGAGCCTGCCCCACCCCCTGGACCTCTCTTCCAGTGGCACCGGGACTCCCCCTGATGGGTGGTCCTGGGGGTGCTGCTTTCCTGGCCTTCACCCACCCCTGCCCCTCTCTGCCTCAGGTGGTGTCCCCACTGACAGAGTCTGTGCTCGGGGAGACGCTGCTGACAGTGACAGAGGAGAAGGTCAGCATCACACAGCTGCAGGCCCAGGTGGTGGCCAGCCTTTCCCTCTCCCTACGGCCAAGCCCCGGGAGCAGCCACACCATCCTGGCCACCGCTGCCGCCCAGCAAACCCTCAGCTTCCTCAAGCAGGTAACTGGATGCCCAGCCTGCCAGCCTGGGGCTGGGAGTGTAGAAGGAGGGCTTGCGAGCTCTGGCTTGCCCTTGTGCCGTGAGTCCCCCCAAAATTAGGGCTTTAGGCAATGGAAGATCTATCGACCCTCCATTCCCCGTGTGCCTGCTCCACCCCATCCCACTGCCGTCTGCCCAGGGAGTCTGGCCAAGGTCTCGCTTTCTGCACCTGCCCCCCTGAGGTCTTCCTGCTAAGGGTTCCCCCTCCCAGATTCTCAGAGGGCCCATCACCTCTGCCGGTACCCCCAGGAATTACGCTTACCTATTTCTGGAGCCCCAACTACAGCCTACCCCCGAAATGCCAGGACACTGGCTACAGGCAGAGGTGGAAAGGTGACAGGCAGAATCCCAGGGAATGAGAAGGTGGGTGTTGAGCACCAAGCCAGGAGTCAGGAGCCAGAAGCTGCATCCCTCAACTTGCTCCCTGACCCCAGGCCAATCCCTTCTCTCTGGGCCCTGCTCCCTCCTCGGCAGGGAGACCAGTGTAACAAACAGGGGAGACTGGGGTTGGGCGTGTATTCTCAACCTCCAAGTGTCTGATGGGGGCGATCGCAAGGTCAGGCATGGAGAAGTGGGGTGACTCCTGCAGCAAAAGGGACTTGAGTGAGACCCAAGGCAGAACTTACCTTCAGCTCATCAAGGGGAGAAAGGTGAGGTGGGCAAAGGAATTCTCAAGGCAGCAGGAGGCCATCGTGTGCCCTGGACCCTCCTCACAATCTCCCCGTCAATCATTCCTGAGCACCTGCCACCTGCCGGGCACATCCAGCCCGGGGAGTCCAGCCGGGAGCCAGACACCTTGGTCCCTGCCCTCACAAAGCTCCTCCACCAGAGAAGCCAGCCAGGACTAACCTCTGACTCCTCTCCCCTTCTCCTCCTCCTCCTCCTCCAGGAAGCCCTCCTGAGCCTCTGGCTCTCCTACAGTGACGGCACCACCGCTCCACTCTCCCTCTACAGCCCCCGGGACTATGGGCTGCTGGTGAGCAGTCTGGACGAGCGGGTGGCTACGGTGACCCAGGACCGGGCCTTCCCGCTGGTGGTGGCCGAGGCGGAGGGGGCAGGGCCGCTGCTCCGGGCGGAGCTCACCATCGCTGAGAGCTGCCAGAAGACCAAGCGCAAGAGCGTCCTGGCGACGACCCCCGTGGGCCTGCGGGTGCACTTGGGGCGGGAGGAGGAGGACCCCACCTACGACTACCCAGGCCCCAGCCAACCGGGGCCGGGTGGGGGCGAGGACGAAGCCCGGGGAGCTGGCCCTCCAGGCACCGGGATGTCCCCACCGGAGGCTCCGGGGCCGGTCACCGCCAACCCCGCGGTGCCACCCACAGAGGATTTCCCGCCGCTGCCCACGGGCTTCCAGCAGATGCCGCGGGGGCTGACGGACCTGGAGATCGGCATGTACGCGCTGCTGGGCGTCTTCTGCCTCGCCATCCTCGTCTTCCTCATTAACTGCGTGGTCTTCGTGCTGCGCTACCGGCACAAGCGCATCCCGCCCGAGGGCCAGACCAGCACGGACCACTCCCACCACTGGGTGTTCCTGGGCAACGGGCAGCCGCTGCGGGCGCAGGGCGAGCTGTCCCCACCCGCCGGCAACCCGCTGGAGACCGTGCCCGCCTGCTGCCACGGCGACCACCACAGCAGCGGCAGCTCGCAGACCAGCGTCCAGAGTCAGGTGCACGGGCGGGGCGACGGCTCCTCGGGCGGCTCGGCCCGGGACCAGGCCGAGGACCCCGCCAGCTCGCCCACGTCCAAGCGCAAGCGGGTCAAGTTCACCACCTTCACCACGCTGCCCACGGAGGAGCTGGCCTATGACTCGGTGCCCGCCGGTGAAGAGGAGGAGGACGACGAGGAGGACCTGGGGTGGGGCTGCCCGGATGTGGCGAGCACCACGCGGCCTGCTGCACCCCCCAATTACATGCGCAGAAACAAAGAGATTGCGTAGAGGCGCCGTCTCCCGTGGGGTGGGCTCTGTGTGGGGCACGGCCGGGACCCCTGCTCGCACGGTCGTGGGCTGGCGGCTGACGTGGATCTGAAAGGCCCTGCCCTGCAGCTTTGCTGTCTGCGGGTGCCGCTCCCTCGCCGGGTCCGTCCAGCTGCCTCACACGGTGCCCTCTCTGCGGCCGCAGGTGGACGGCTCCTTTGGGAGCTCGCTGGGAGGGAGCAAGCCCAGCCCTCCTACCCTTTCCAAACCTCCTCCCATCTGAGACAGCCTGCCCCAGGAGCGAGGACGGGTGGGCCCCCACTGTGAGCGCCCCTGCCTCCCACGGGGTCCCCCCTGTGCTGGGGGTTCTGTGGGGTCTTGTGTCACAAGCTGCACAAAGACTTTTTTCAAACCACTATTCAGGGATTTCTGTCCTGCAGGGCAGGGAGGCAGCAGCTGCCTGCCCCGCCGAGGATCTTGCTGTGGACAAAACTTTGGGGAGGCTGGGGGACACGTGTAGCATCTTCTGGCTTCCTGGGACCTCCCAGTCCCTCCCTAGGACCTGGGAGCAGACCCCAGAGGGGTCTGTGGTCAAGCCAGGCACCTTCCTAAGAGTCCAGGACTCCCTCCTCTGCCCCCAAGGGCTATAGACGTGGCCGGAAGGGGGAGGAGTCCTCTGCCCACCCCTGGCCAAGCCACGGCCCAGAGCACCATGGTCTGGGGGGGCCCAGGGAGGCTCGCATGCCTCCTGCCCGCCCGCCTGCCCCCCCATAGCAGGGCCAGCACTCCGCCTTAGCCCCTCCAGCTCTGCTGGCCACTCCTCCCTCCTCTGCAGGGGCGGCCACCCATCCCCCCAGGAAATGGAATCGGTGGGAATGGAGGGGGGCACCGGGGGAGCTGTGAAGGACCTGGGGAAGGGCAAGGCCCAGGGAGCCGGGCGTCTCCCTGCCCCACCTCACAGCCACTTTTCTCTCGGGTTCTACCACCACTGTGTCGGGTTTTTTCTTAAATAAATGGAGGCGACCAGATTGGAGGTGGGGGCAGCAGCTCCCAGAGAAAAGACAGTGCAGGGTGGCTGGCTCCGTGTCTCTGCTTTATGTGTACGCATGCACACTCACCCCCCACACACGTGTACACACATGCACACGTGGGCACAGTAAATGACGTGAGAGAGAAACACGGCTAAGCCCACTGCCGTCCCGCTTTTCCCCCTCCAGCATCCAGGGCTCATAGACCTCTGAGCTGTGGACATGCCCGCGTCAGAGGATGGAGGATTTACTGACCCAGAAATGTGCCCTGACAAAGGCGTGCCTCCTCTAGGAGTTGGCCAGGATCGGCTCCAGAGGGAGGGGCCGGCCTCGGGGCCTCCAGAGAAATGCCTTGGAGATGAGAAGGAACAGAGAAATCCGGAGAGAAGTGGGAGTGCGGTCGGAGCTGGCCGGTTCTTCCACAGCCTTCAGCCCCCCCCCCCCTCCACTCCTCAGAGGAGGCTCCTCCCATCCCCATCCCCATCCCCATCTCCATCCCCATCCCCACCCCCATCCCCATCTCCATCCCCATCCCCATCCCCATCCCCACCCCCATCCCCGCCTCTCAGGGAGGCCTCCCTTCTCCACGGGTTGGTGGGGAAAGCTTGGTGGTCCCCATGGCAGGAGCCAGGCAGGAGAGAGCCAAGGCTGTTGGGTATGCCCCTCCCACAGGGGCCTTGGCTGGCCCTGGAAGACCGATCTCTGGCACAGGCAGCAGCCCCTGGGGGCACAGGGGTGCCTGACCTGAGGGGGAGCCTGGCCAAGGCTGCCTGGCCCGCCTCCCGCAGCCTGGAGAGGAGGCTACAGCAACCGCCTCGGAGAGGGGAGGAGGCACAGCAGCCAGCACCTGGCAGAAGGGACCGGGGCGGGACAGGCTGCACTGGCACGCGGCCCGGCACCCGGGAAGGACGCCTGCCTTCCACAGGCCTCTGCTCCTCGGCAGGGGCAGCCCTGGGAGCCGTGAGGATTGGGTACCTAAAGCTCCCTGCACGGTGCCCAGCAGCGGCAAAGCTCCTGGCACAGACAACACCTGGAGTTTGCCACATTCAGGGCTGCTTTTCAGGTAAGGTGTGGCCCTGAAGGAAGACTAGAGATTGGCCAGCTCTGCCCAAGATGGATTGGCAACAAGGAGTGGGTATAGCTCAGTGGCACGAGGAAGCTACCGGGAAGCCATGGCCAGGGCAGAACCCAGGGCAGAAGTACTGTCCTCGAGTTCCCAGAGCACCAGACACCTGCTGCTCAGATAACCCCGACAGTGACCTCCTAAAGGGGTTCCCTTAACCCACGGTGCCTAGAATCGGCAAGTGGTCAACAAATGTTTGCTGACTGAAGTCCAAACAGAAACTGTAAACGGCTTTCTCATTATTCTGCACTTGGGGATTTTCTATACCCTGCCATCTTACCACGCGATCAGTGCGGAACGTCACAATTACAGAGAGAGATGAGGCATAGGTGTGAGTCAGGGAAGAAGGAGTATTCTAGCCAAGGTGCGTGCGCCTGGGAGGGGGTGCTGGTGCTAAAGTTGGAGCATGGTTCCATTTGTTTATTCAACACAGAAAGCTCCTACTGTGTGCTAGGCCCTGCCGGGGAGTGTGGAAGGAGCCCCAGCTCTGCGGGGAAGATGGACAAGTCAGCTGACTACGGCCAGCTGGGACGACGGGTGCTCTCCGTGGTAGCTGGGCCCTGGGTTGGAGGGGCACAGCAGAGAGAAGGAGGCATTTTCAAACCGGATTTGCTGAGGACGGGGCCAGGGACATTCCAGGAAGGGAGGAGGGTGGGCGTGCAGGCCCAGAGGCTGCAGACCTGACGCCACGTGCTTTCTCTGGCTTCCCTGTCTCTGCATGTGCTTGCCCCATGCCTGGAGCAGGGGTCCCAGGGGATAGGGGACACGAACACATCTGTGCAAAGGTATGGAGGCCAGGGGGAGTGTGTGTGTGTGTGTACGGCGGGGGGGGGGGGGGGGAGGGGATGGTTAACATAGATTTGGGAGTCAGGCTCAGACCCAAGGTTCAGATCACCCCCTCTCCCTGGGGGAAGGAAGGAAGGATGGAATGGGCGAGAGGCCCTGTTGGGAAGATGCTGAGCAGGAAGGATGAGGGCCAGCGCCGTGGGAATGGAGACCTGGTGCATGGCTGGTTTTCAGCTGCAGACTTTGCCAACTGCTAATCCCCCAGGGGAGTGGTCGGCAAACCGCGGCTCTCGAGCCACATGCGGCTCTTTGGCCCCTTGAGTGTGGCTCTTCTACAAAATACCATGGACAGGGCGAGTCTATTTTGAAGAAGTGGCGTTAGAACACTCAAGGGGCCAAAGAGCCGCATGTGGCTCGCGAGCCGCGGTTTGCCGACCACGGCCCCAGGGGGGCGACGGGCAGGAGACTTGAGCTGCTGCCTGGCACAGACCTTCCCAACGAACCTGGGAGACCAGGCCCCTCCAGAGGAGACCGTGGACGCCGTCAGAATGGTCCCTGTCCACATCCAGGCGTTCGCACACAGGGACATGAGGACCCAGACCGGTACCGTTGGCCGGAAGTCCCACAGCCAACCTGGTGACGGAGCCGGCTGCCCGGCCTGTGATTTGTGTCCCCGTCTCGTCATTCCTCACTCCCTGTCCAGATGCCGGGACTCAGAGGCAATTGCAGGGAACAGCAAGGCCTGACCCCCGTGCAGTTCAGGAGGGAGCGGGCGCGGAGGCACGCGGCGGGACATTAAGTTAACAGCCCCTCTGGAATGGCCCTGGCACGGAACTCCTCTTTAGAAATTGGTCTTCCACCCCGAAAACGAATCGAGGGACCTTGTGAAGAATAGTTATTGACCGGGAGCTGATCTGGGAGCCCGGGGAGCCAGGCCCGTGAATCAGCCTGCTGGTGAAGGGAGCCTCCTCAGACAGCCCGGGCAGCGAAGGCAGAGCCGGAGATGCAGACAAGCAGCCGCGAGCCTGCACCAGCCCCCTGCACCCGCTCCACGCGGCCAGCCTCCCCGCGCCAGCCCCGGAGGCACCCCCATGCCCGTCTCCCAGACATGGACAAGCCCCTTCGATGTGCCCCCTGGAGAGAAGGCTTCCCTGAGCCGAGTGGAGAAAATGGAAAACGCACTCAACGGGCCAGAGAAGGAAACGCACGTGCAGTGATGACATTTCCTAAGCCGGGTTGGCAGGGGCTCCCGGGATCTGACTGTGCCTTTGCTGTGTGACCTTCCGCCAGTGCATCCCCAGTTCTGGACGCTCGTTGCCCCCTTCGTGCGTCACCGCGAGGAGGCGGGGTCCCCGGACTGCCCCCGAGAGGCCCCGCCGTGTCAGCACCTGTACTGCTAACCAGTGCCCAGAGGGAGAGGAATCACTATCCGGTCTCATAGATGAGACGTCGGGGGCACAGAAAGGGCAGGTAGCGGGCCGGGGTCTCCCGCTTAGACGTGACCCGGTAGGCAGCTTCCAGCCTACCCTCTTTCTCTACGTCCTGAAGCCCCATTGGGATTGAAAGCGGATGAGGTTGGAGAGATTCGGAGATGGGAGGGCCAGGGAGGGGTCTCTAAAGACTTGATGCCCTCAGTGATGGGGAGCCCCACTTAAGATGTAGATCTTGGTCAGTGTTTGGGGGCAGATGGAATACGACAAGCCCTCAGGCCTCTCTGCCGTGGTTAGATGGACTGTACTCCCGCCCCGACTGGGAACTCCATCCCCCGCTAAGTGTCTCCAAAGCCAATCCTCCAACCCTCTCTTAGTCAGCCTTCAAGCAGAGGACCACAGGGCTTTCCTGAGCGAGGTGCTGAGCTGGGCTTGGAAGGAGAGCTGGGAGCACAAGCAGAGATGCCCAACGAAGGGGGGGGGGGGGATGAACCAGCACCTGTGCTCTCCCTTGGGGCACTGGTTGCCCCTTCAGTCGCAAGAGACACTGGGAAGCTGAGGCCGTCCCTGTGCCCACACTCCTGCCTCAGCAGCCTGCCGAGTGTTGACTAGATCCTTGCCATTAATCTGACAAAGGAAGTAGGGGTATTAAGTAACAATCACTAACCTTTTCTAAGAGCCCATTACACTCAATAATCACTTTATATCCATCATGTCATCGATTCTTCAGGGTAACCAAGGAAGGTGGGTGCTATTATTATACCCATTTTACAGATGACAAAACTGGGGCTCGGAGAAGTTATATGACGTATCTCATGCCACGCAGCACATTTCAATAGCAGAGCCGGGATTCAAACCCAGGTTACATTGGCTCCAATTTCCACATCTTCACACTGCCTTCCTTGGTGGGGATCTGAAGTTCAGAGAATTATTCTGATGCAATGGCGAGAGTACCAAGCGGGAGTCCAGGGGCTTGGTGGGAGTTCTCACCCTGTCCTTGCCTGGTCGCCTGGCCATGAGGCCGGCCCCGCCTATGTCTGGAACAAGTCAAGACCCTCCACTAGATTCCAGGGGCCAGATGGTCCCTTTAGTGCCTTCAGACTTGATGGTTCTCACAGATTGAGAACCGCTGCTGTAGAGCCTAAGACCATCGGTAAACAGATATTTACATTACGATTCATTGACAGTAGCAAAATTACAGTTATGAAGTAGCAACGGAAATAATTTTATGGTTGGGGGTCACCACAACATGAGGAACTGTATGAAAGGGTCGCGGCATTAGGAAGGTTGAGAACCGCTGTCCTAGAGAGATCGGCGCTGTGGGGTGAGAGGCGAGGGTAAGAGTCTTTAAGAGCCCTCAGCTGTCCTCCAAGCTTTGCCAGCTCTGCCATCCTCGACTTCATGCCGACCTGGGCAGCCGTTCCCAGGAGTTGGGGATTCTCCATGTTGTGGGGCGGGGGGGAGAGCACAGTGAGGGTGCGGAGAGGGGATGGGAATGATAACTCCCCGTGCGTCTCAGGGCTAAGACGGAGCTTGAAGGTTCAAGTTGTCAGCGCCCTGCCCCTGGGTGGGGGGGGGGGGTCCCCGTCTGATGGAAGAGGAACCGGCCCCACAGCAGCTCCCCGTCTGAGGGGCGAAACCACCCGCTCAGTGTGACGAGGGAGCCTGATCCCTCCCTGAAGGAACGAATCATCCGTTCAGAGACACATGCAAACAGGTGCACAGCAATCGACGCATGCCCTTAGCCCGCAGAGCAGCGGAAGTAAAGTAAACGTGGAAGCCGGGCAGTTAATCCAGAAAGGCAGCCTGGAGGAAGGTTGTGGGAGGCAGCGAGTGGAGGCATCAGGGGAGGCATCAGGGGAGGCAGCGAGGGGTCTGCAGATGGCTGGGAAGTCAGAAACAGCTACTTGAGGATTAGGAGGTGGGATGGACTTATCCTGGCTGAGGGGAGGGAGCCCTGCGGGGGCCTGGCTGAGAAGAGGGGGTGTGGGGGGAAGGGGAGGAGGTGACCCTCCCTCAGGTGACCCCAGAGAAGCCCTGGGCTGCTGGGGAGACCGCTGCTGTTGTCCAGGTTTGGGAGAGGCCCGAGAGAGGTCCCAACCCTTGTCACTTCTCGGGAATATAGAGGAGCCTGGTGCACAGGGAGGCAGCCTGGACTGGGGACAGGGGCTTGGCTTCCAGGCCCCTGGGCACTGCCCCTCACAGTGTGACCTGGCAGGAGTCCCTAGCCCTCCTCGGTGAGGCCCGGGGTCTGGAGGATTGTGGTCTTAGTGACACCCCAGACTGACCTGTGTCCTGGTCAGCATCCTAATGGTGACCTCCTGCTGGTGGGTCCAAGCATAGGCGTCATGGTGCCTGGCAACCCCTTTCCTGAGCGGGGCTGGGACGCAGAGTGGGCCTCAGCCCCCCGTGGAGCTCCCAGCCCTGTGCACCTGCAGCTGCAGGACCCCCGGGGAGCAAGCCCCGCAGCCTTGAGCCCCAGTTCTGCCGCTGCCTGCCTGTGTGAGCTCAGACAGCCCGGCCTTCCTGCAGGGGCACACCCTCCCCTGCCCTGCCTTCCTCTCCCATGAGGGAAGTTCCCAGCAGGCCTGCCCGAGACTTGCGGGCAGGGGCGCTGGGGCTGGTCCCTGTAGCTTGTCCCACGGGGAGAGCGGGCAGGGCCCTGGCAGCGGACCTCCGGGCCTCCGGTAGCAAGTTCTGCAGCCCCGCCTGGCCCTGCGCTGAAAGCAGACTCCGCCTGCAGACCCCTCCCGACCTATCGGAAGAGGAGGGCGGCTAGAGGGTTGCAGATGGTGGGAAGCGGGACGTGAAGGGTCCTTCTTGCCTCCCTTCTCTCTGCCCGGCCCTATTACTTACTCTCTACCTCCACAGACATACACCCCACCCTCCACAGACACATACACCCCACCCTCCACAGACACATACACCCCACCCTCCACAGACACATACACCCCACCCTCCACAGACACACACACCCCACCCTCCACAGACACATACACCCCACCCTCCACAGACACACACACCCCACCCTCCACAGACACATACACCCCACCCTCCACAGACACATACACCCCCCCTCCACAGACACATACACCCCACCCTCCACAGACACATACACCCCACCCTCCACAGACACATACACCCCCCCTCCACAGACACATACACCCCACCCTCCACAGACACATACACCCACCCTCCACAGACACATACACCCACCCTCCACAGACACATACACCCACCCTCCACAGACACATACACCCCACCCTCCACGAGGCAGGGAGCACAGCCCACCCTTCCCTGGTGGGCTGCGGTTCATCAGCGCCGACAGGAGCTGGGACTCCGTTCAGGGACTCCTCCCTCCCACGCTCCTGCCCACGGGGCCTCTTTCCGCAGCCTTTCCCCTCCCTCTCCAGGCTCCGTTCCAGACTCCAGATCCCCCGTGGGATGGCTCTATCCAGGGAAGGGGCAGGCCTGGGGGAGGGCTGGTCTGTGTTTACCCACTGGGCAGGGACCGCAGCCCCCAGGGAGGGGAGGGAGGAGGAGGAGGGGACGCAGAGAACGCCAGCTGTTGCAGCATTTCCAGGAAATCTCCGGCGATGCCAGAGACACAGGGTGACCTCGGCCCCAGCAAACCCTGCGCCAGGAACACACGCAACAAGGCACCCAACGCGCCCAGGGATCAACGTGCTGCCTTTGTCCGACGGGAGGGACTGGGCTCTGTGGGCGGCAGGGCAAGCACAGCGCACCCGCACACATTCCCGACACACACACAGAGCACGCCTCCTCAATGCGCACTCTCTGAGCACCCCTGCTCATTCACAGGGGCAGGCATCCACAGACGGCCCTCCTACACACATCTGCATGTGCATGCATGCACACCATGCATACACACATAGACTCCCTACAGGCACGCATGTACACACAGGAGCACACACACACACACACACACACACACACACACACACCCCGGCAGTTGGAGCCCTACTCCTCCAATGCAGTCATACCCAGAGGAAGCTATTGCCTGACCACAGCGTGGGGCAGAGCCCTCAGCCCCTCCACCCACCAGGAGGGAGGGCAGAGGTCACAGGGGTGGGGAGGCGGGTCCAGAGCTGTGAGTGAAGGACGGTGGGCCTCACGGAGAGGGGCTGGAGGAAAGGCAGGTGGCACTCTGGCTCTGGTGGACCCAGGGTCTCTGCAGAGGGCACCTGCTGCCCATCCGCGTGAGTCACCTTCAGAGTGGCTGCTGGGTGGGAGCTTGCTGGAGAGGGGGGTGGTCAGGGGCACAGGTAGTCCCTACTTCAAACAGTAAATAAATAGTCGCCCAGAAGAATACCTGCCCATTTACATGCAAGCCATGGCCAAGTTAATTACAAAGATTCCTATCTGTTCATTAAAGCTGACTGGAGGATCCTGTTTGGAAACACGCTGCAGAGAAAAGGACTAGGTCATTAGCTCTAATGAAGTGATTTATTTTGGGCCCGGCGCCTGGTGAGGCGGAACCTGGGGCCAGAAGTCCTCATCCCAGAGGTGGGCCCTGGTTCTTGGGTTGACATTCTTTTTAAAAATAATAATAATAAAACATATATTTTTATTGATTTCAGAGAGGATGGAAGAGGGAGAGAGAGATAGAAACATCAATGATGAGAGAGAATCATTGATTGGTTGCCTCCTGCACGCCCCCTACTGGGGAATAAGCCCGTAACCCAGGCATGTGCCCTGACGGGGAATGGAACCATGATCTCCCAGTTCATAGGTCAACACTCAACCACTAAGCCATGCCAGCCGGGCTTGGGCTGATAGTCTTTGCATGGAAACCAAGAAGACTTCTGGGAGGAGAGGGACAGAGAGCCTGGAGGGATTGTTAACACCTCTCTCCCGGAAGAGGAGCCGGCTGAGGCTGGTTGGAAGGAGAGGGCACCCCGGGTGACTCGGGCTCACTCTGGCCCAGCCACGGAAGGCAGCAGAACTGACTTCTCCCTAAACTCAGGTCCCTGCCTATGAAATGGGGATCAATGGCACCTCCCTCACAGGGTCCTTCTGAGGATTTAATGAGTTCTTGCCTGTGAGTAACTGAAAATGTCTGGCCCACGACGCACCCTAGTAAATGCTAGCTATGACTGTATTGTTCTCCAGGGAAGGATGAGTTTTCTAAAGTGACATGGAGAGCTGGTCTGGTTCTCCATTCGATTCTCCAAATCTTTTTCTTTTTTTTCAGCTTGGTGTTAAGATGCAGCCTTCCCTCTTAGATGGAGTCACCTCTCTGGGGTCCTTCAACAATTTTGAGGGGAGGTCGGCAGTCCCCAAATGGAAGATTTTGATGTTTTCCTAGTTTGGGGCAGGAGCGGTTCGAGTAGCTTGTGTGACAACCCCATAAAGATCTGACCTCACGCTGGTGTCACGACCCCTGCATTTAAGGCATTCTCCAAGACAGACCCTTTCCTGATATTCTTTGGAGTTTCCCTAAACTTACAAGGCCTGAACAGAATCTTTTGTGTGTGCTGGGTGAGGAGAGGCGCAGGAAATCGATATTCTTGGTTCAGGGGACTCACAGGGGATAGGCATGCTTTGAAGGCAGCCCCTGGAGCTGAGGCCAGGGACACTCAGCTCCAGTCTGCAGGCCACAGAGAACGCGGTGCCCCTCCTCCGGGCACGGAGCTCAAAGGCTTGCTGTGGGCCATCAGCATCCATCCGCATCTCTGCAGGGGGCAGGTAAAGGCCAGCT
Source organism: Cnephaeus nilssonii (assembly GCF_951640355.1). Taxonomy (NCBI): domain Eukaryota; kingdom Metazoa; phylum Chordata; class Mammalia; order Chiroptera; family Vespertilionidae; genus Cnephaeus; species Cnephaeus nilssonii. Next base: position 12,752,167 of record NC_137090.1, read on the forward strand.
CACAGCAGGGAGCCGATCTCCCACTGGCCTTTCTCTGGGCTCCTTTCTCAGGCTGGTGAGGTCAGAGCGGGCTGGCCAACTGCCCCCAGCTCCTGCTCCATCCTCCCGTCCCTCTCCTCCTCCAAGGCCTTAGTCTCAGTCCCCTGACTGGGCTGTGGTCTTGACGGTGACCCAAAGGTTCCAGGAGACGCTCAGACTTGGGGCCAGGCCACCAGAAAGCTGTCTTCTCCCGCTCCCCTCCCAGAGCCAGACAACACCATTGCCCCTGAAGTCAGTTTTGTGAAAACTCACCTTGAAGAATTGCTCCAGGACCTTCGCAGGGATCGAACTCTGCTCAGCTGTCACCTCCTCAAAGGAGCCTTCTCTGACCCCTTAACCCAAAATAGCAACCCTCAGGCTCTCCCTACCCCTCCTGTGGTTCAGAGTCCTTCCCAGGATTGCGACCACCTGGGCCCCCGCGCAGTTAGGGTCCTGTCTGTCCCCCACTGGAGGGAAGTCTCCACGAGGGACCCTGTACGCAACACTGTATCCCCCACATCTGGGCCTATGTCTCAGCCTCCTCACCTGACGGCTTTCCCAGGGGTGAGGGTCAGGGAAGGAACCCTCAGGGCTAAATCGATACAAAGGGCATTAGGAAGGTCAAAAGTTTCTTCTGGAAACAGGATAAGGAGACCTCATGCTGGCAAAGGAGGTAACCCAGATCCAGCAAAGACCCCGAGCTGAGAGAGAGGGCCTGGGGGGTTGGACGCTCCCAGCTCCATGAGCAGGCTAGGAAGGCAAGCAAGGCAGCACCAGGAGCTTGGCGTGGGCCCTGAGGCCAGAGAGCACCCGTGGAGACACCGAGGGACCCGAGATTAGGCCTTAGGGAGATGGCTGCAAGGCAGAGGGAAGAGGCAGGTCTGGGACCGGTGAGAAAGGGAGTATGCCGGGTGTCACTGAGTCCAGGAATGGGCATGTCTTCCCAAATGCCTCTCAAAGGCCCCACATCCCTCCCTTCAATCATTTACTCCTCTGTACGCGTCTCTAAGTCCAGGCCCAGAGGCTCTGTGCCCTGGGACTCAGGCCACCTAGCAACCAGAGAGGCTGCTGGAGTGACGGGGCTGGCTCGGAATCTTGGTTCTGCCAGTGACTTCCTGACTCAGTTACCCAATAGGTACAACGGGGCTGACGGCGGCCTCTTCCCAAGGTTCTTGTGAGGACAAATGTTCTTTTGTATCCGGCCTCAGGCACGTAGTAAGTGCTCAATAAATGGTGGGATGCTGGCATCGCGTCTTGAGATTCCCGGCACATCACCAACCACCAGCACTGGAAGGAATCCATTCTCATTTTGGAAGAACACTAGACCAAAGGCAGTGACGTGGTTTGTCCAAGGCCTGGCGTTTCACGGATAAAGAAGCTGGTATTCAAGTCCAGCTCTCCAGGGCGCTGTTCCACCCCCCCCCCCTTCCCCGCTGCCTCACGCCCAGGCCAACTTGGCCTCGGGGCGTTCAGTGAAATGCCTGCCCTTCGTGCCAGTTCTAAGACTGTGTAAGGTTACCAAATGCGAATCAATATATATTTTTAAAATATATTTTTAATGATTTCAGAGAGGAAGCGAGAGAGTGAGAGAAACATCAATGATGAGAGAGAATCGTTGATCAGGTGCCTCCTACAACCCCCTGCCACACACACACACACACACACACACACACACACACACACACACCAGGGATCAAGCCCGCAACTCGGGCATGTGCCCTTGACGGGAATCAAACCCTGACCTCTTGGTCGAAGCTCAACCACTGAGCCACCCCTGGGCCGACTCGAATCCAGACATTCTCTTCGCCTCTCCCCTGGTCACAGCCTCCTCTTCTCTCTTGTCTTGGAGCCTCTGCTTCACCGAGGCCCTGGCCGCGAGGCGCAGCGCGGCCACCCAGTGGAGCGGATGGATCTCGGGGGAGAGAAGGAGCCGAGGAAGCAAAAGATGCAAGATGTTCATCTTGTCTCCGCTCCCCCCGGGCGGCGCCGGGCTGAGGGATGCGCGGTGCTCTGTCAGCGGCCGGCGCGATGGATGTGGAACCTGGTAGGACGGAGTCGGCAGCACTTGGTGAGATTCATTTTCCCGCTGCTGGGGAGAAAAATGTGGCCGCCGCGCCATCCGTCTGCTCTGCGGCGACGTGGCAAACAGGCGAGCAGCCGGAGAACAGCCTGGAGCGGCGCCCGGCTCCTCAGACTCCCCGCAGGGGCTGGGGGGCAGCCTGGGATACATGGGTCCCCTGGCTGGGAGGACTCCTGGATGGGAACCCATCGGTGGGACCCTCCGTGGAAAGACACACACCGTCAAGAAGCAAACGTTAGGAAGTGAGATGGACCGTGGCTGGACTTCAGCACCATTCTCACCTCGGGATGAATCCAAGAGAATAATGGCTGGGCTCCCTCCCCCCCCCCCCCCCAACCCCTCATGCCATCCCCGCATTGAGCTGCTTCTCTCTCCTTGTCACTCTCCAGATCCCACCCATGGTCAGCACACAGGTCACCTCCTCCAGGGAGCCTTCCCAGATCCCCCCAGCTTGATCCCCCCATGCTCTTAGTAGGTATCTTATCATCGCATTCGGCTGTAGGTAGTTGAATGCGTTTTATCCCACCTCCATCCCCCTACCTACATCAGACCGTTTCTAAACCTCACTCCTCTCCACCGCCCCTCGAGTGAGTTATATGCGTTGCAGGGCAATCAAGGCCCCGGGCCCAAACACATGCAGAAAAAAACCATGTTCGCCTCTTCCCTCCCGGGTCAGAGGTCACCTCCTGGTGGGCTCTGTCACGTGCTCTTGTCAAGCACCTTGTGCTTGGAGAACAACTACACACCTTGAGTGAGGTTTGACTCTCCTCCCTCCTCCCCTCCATCCTGTCCTCCTACACAGTTTTTCCCAAGTCCTGTGGACAACCCCTACGTCTGTTCTCTACAAGCAGCAACGCTCTTTCATGCCCACGCCCCTGTCTTCTGGCCTCAGGTGCTAAGCAAGGGTGGCTACTACGGTTATGCCCCATCCATCAGAGCAGGAAAATGGGGCCAACACAGAGACACCAAGTCAAAGCAGGGACTCGGCTAGATTCATCCTGACCCTTCAGAAGCAATCTCTCTCCACATCCTTTTAAGTTCCCAGCGCCGGTGTAGGCCCTTCCTGCTCCTCGGTCACCGACAGGGACAGGGCTCACTCCAACGCTCCGTCTCTGTCCTCCCATCCCCTCGTTCTCACCAGGACACCACAGTCCCCTCCTACTTGGCCCCTCCCCCCCCCCCCCCCCCCCCCGCCCAGCTGTCCCCACTGCACCCTGTGGCCTCAGAATCACCCTTCTACTCTCTATCAGACCCCTCACCCCTCCGGAGGCTGCCCTGCGCCCCCGGCCCCATGCAGGTGTCCTTTGGGAATGGCAGCGATAAGGCTCATGCTGCCCAGGTGAGGGTCCTTGCAGGTGCTTTCATTCTGCCTCCCTGAGCACCAGAGGTCCCCCCCCCCCGACCCCAGGACCCTCTGGGGAAGCAGGTGGTCCCGCTCACCCGCACCGCTACACACACCAGACTTTGAACCCCCTTGTCTCACCCCCCAGGCCTTCCACCCCGGGGCTCACAAGGAGAAAGCGGATGTGGGGAGGGTCAGGAGACCTGGGTTCTCTCATTCTGTGCCCCTCTTAGCCAGACAGAGACCACGGGGGAGATGAGGACGGTCACCACCAGGATCCAGACGCCTGCCCCGTGACATTGGACGAGCCCCCTTCCCGCCCCATCTGTCCATCAAGAGGGCAGAATCCAGATCTTAACTTGGGGTCGGGGAAGCTGATGGAAACCATGAACTCTCCCACCACCACCTTTCTAAGAAACGTCCTCCTTGTACAACAGTTCACACTCAGTGGGGGGTGGTCCCCTGAGGACTTCCCAGGGGCTCCCCCTGAAACCTCTGAGGGCCCCTTCAGAAGGCCCTGTAACCTGGCCCCTAAGGACCTCTCCAGGGTTAGCGCTCTCAGCCACATGCACGGCTGCACGCCCAGGAGGAAGCCGCTGAGAGCAGCCCCTGCTGTCCCTGGCAGCCTGCCCTGGAAGGGGAGGGGAGGGGCCGTTTCTCCCTCATCCCTCACCTGGGGTGTTAGTGGAACCGGCATGGCCATTACTCACCGAGCCAATCTCTCACTCCAGCGCTGGCCCAACCCCACCCCTCCTCCAAAGAACAAAATTAAAAGAGATTTGTCCTCAAGCGGCGACAGCCCATCTCTCTCACACCAGCAGCGACACCTTTCCTGGGCCTGCGGCTGCGCTCCAGGCGGGGATTGCCCGGTGAACCTGGGCAGGAGGCCCCAAAGCCCAGGTCCGGGGCCTGGGTCCTCCTGCTTTCCCAGCCCCTTCCCTGCTCGGACCCTCCTTCCAGCCCCCTCCCTGCTCAGGCCCTCCCTCCAGCCCCCTCCCTGCTCGGACCCTCCCTCCAGCCCCCTCCCTGCTCGGACCCTCCCTCCAGCCCCCTCCCTGCTCGGACCCTCCTTCCAGCCCCCTCCCTGCTCAGGCCCTCCCTCCAGCCCCCTCCTGTCCCACTTTCCGCCCAGGAACATCTTAAACGGATTCCATTTAAAACTTCCGAAGCAATCCCTTCCCACAATTTTAAAATTCACAGTCCTGGGATTATACCTCCCCTGCCCTTTGTTCATGCTTGCGTTCAGCAGGTGGTTCATTTGTCACCTTTTGCTGAAGCCTTCCTATCCCTTCAAGCTGAACGATGGTGTCCCGCTCTCAGAGTCGGCGCCTCCTGGAGGCTCCTGTCCTCAGGGTAAGGGCTCGAGCTGCCAGCCCCTCCATCCCTCCTTCTGGGGAGGGGAGCTACCTGAGGGCAGGACCCTTCGGGTCCACCTCTGTAACCCCAACCTGTGCTGGCGCCGAGCACGTGCCAGAGGGCTGGCTGCTTCTACCGACTGTGGGCCCACCACGTGCCCAGCACTGTGTAGATGCCCCGGGCCCCACCAAGAGCCAGGCATCCAGCAGAGGAGGCAGGTGCAGAATCTAACAGAATGCGCCGTGACCAGTGCGCGGTAGGCGTGAGCAGGCCCCACCACAACCCTACACCCTTCACCCACTTACCCCACATCTCTGGCCGCATTGCACACCCTCTTGAGCTGAGTCAGTATCTCCCAGGTTGATGAGATGCCCAGTTGGCCAAGATCCCTTGACCATTCCCAAGACAGTGGGGCCAGGAGAGCTTAGTGCCAGCTCTGCTCCTTGAGAGGAGAGGAGAGGATTATGGGAAATTCCCTGATGGCCGCTCTTATACAGGATGGGGAGGGGCTGGCCAAATGGAGGAAGGGAGGCAGACCATTCTCTTGATCTGCCCCAACCCCTTGCTGACTTTGGCCTCACCGGTGAGAGAATATTATCCCAAATGCCATGGGAGCAGAAAACAACCGAAGCCCTCAGAATTGAACTTGGAGAACCTGCTTTGGGGGACTTTCCTAGCCCCCCTCTATCTCCTTCTTTAAGGGGCTTGCAACTGGAGCAGACGTCTAGACCAAATTGCCATTGCATATGAGGTCTCAACTCAAGGGGCCCCAAAAGCACTCAGGCTGAGGCAAGAAGGGGCCCTGCCCTTGGTCAGTGAATTTTCTTAAAGCTCCAGACAGCAAACATTTCAGGCTTGCAGGGTGCGTGGTCCGGTCTCCATTAGAACCATTCTGCTCATATAGCTCCAAAGCTGCCATAGACAATATCCGAGTAAATGCTGCCGTACAACTCTATTTACAAAACCAGGCAGCTGCCCGCTGACCTCCAATACCATGCACACGCACACATACACCCTGAGGAACACGTGGGCACCTCTTGCCACTCAGGATTATTACGCTCAGCACTGGCATGGTATAATCCTAAACATCTGCTCTCGTGATTAACACTGTTCGGGCCCCAGGGATACACGTCTCCACATCGGACGCTGTAGGTTTGCAAAATAGCAGACCGCGGAGTCAGAAGGTGGGGAAGGTTTGTGGGATCTGCTGCTGACGTCAGGCGAGACCATGGAGAGCGTTCAGGCAGCAGGAGCCCTTAGGTAAGAAAGAAGATGAATTAATTAGCTCTGCAAATCTTTGCTCTTAGATAGCAGGAATAGATTCTTGAAGAGCAAAGCGTCATTTGCAAGTAATGTCAAGTGCCCATTTTCTAGCAGTCCTGCTGTTCCAATGAACGATTCTGGAAGCACTCACCATCACCAAGTTATCAATGGGAGCGCGTGCCGCAGCCGATGCCGGCAGCCAAGGAACGTTTTACTTCATTAAAGAGTTCTTCGCAATCGTGCGGTCTATGCGGTCTATGCGTATGATGTAAAAGGCTGGGTCAGGACATGAACAAAAACATTGGGCACTTCACGCTGGAGTTGTGAACTGTTGTATTTCTTTAATGAAAATATTTAATGGTACGTAAATAGCATTTTAAACCATTGAAGTTTCAGCTTTGTTTAAATAATTCTGATTGAAATTTTTAAAAAATATATATTTTATTGATTTTTTACAGAGAGGAAGAGAGAGGGATAGAGAGTTAGAAACATCGATGAGAGAGAAACATCGATCAGCTGCCTCTTGCACACCCCCTACTGGGGATGTGCCCGCAACCAAGGTACAATGCCCTTGACCGGAATCGAACCTGGGACCCTTGAGTCCACAGGCCGACGCTCTATCCACTGAGCCAAACTGGTTTCAGCTTGATTGAAATTTTTGATAGTCATTCTCATGTGAATGATACCTTTTGATTTTAATAGGCCATTTTGAATGTTTTTTCGAAAACATACATACAAAAGGTAATTTTTAAGTGTTTTACTAGCACTTGAACGTAAATGTCATTGAAAATATACTCAAATGTTGGACTTTGAGTAAAATTGCATTTTATTTTTTTTATCTCTTGCCCGAGCTGTTAATCGAGTAGCCACTCTCTACCTATGACAGTTGCCCACTGGGAATGTGGCCAGTTTGAGTGAGATGGACTGTAAGCGTGAAATACAGTGAATTCCAGAGACCTCGTATGACAGAAGGACCACAAACGAGGCCATCAGTCATTTGTTATATTCACTAGCTGTTGACATAGCATTTTGGACATCTTGGATTCAATAAAATACATGATTAAAATGAATTTCACCTGCTTATTTTCACTTCTTACCACGTGGCTCCTAGAAAATTATAGATGTAACTCACATCCGTGGCTCCCTTTGACAGGCTGCCTTCACTCCGTCCTGGGAATACACATTTATGAAATAGAACACACCGCATGTGAAAATCCTGTTTATAATAACAAAATTGGTGATTTTTATGGAGCAAAGGTGTGACTACTTAAGTATTATACACATCTATGTCTGTGTGGTTTTTTAACACTGGTTTGTTCTGAATGCCTCATGATTCTGATGTTATCACTTTACTGTTATTGTTGTATTTGAGGGATAACGTACCTATGGTAAAATGTCCTCGTTTTAAGAATGCAGTTGGATGAGTTTGGGTCAGGAATACAGTACACCCATTCTACCAACACCCCAACCTGGACCCATGACAACCCCATCACCCAGGCAGGTCCCTCGTGTTCCTTTGTCGTTGAACCCGCCTCCCGTACACGGAAGCCTGTGTTATCCACTCTTGGCATCTGCCTTCTTTTGCAGGTCTTTATTTCCCGGCTCCAAATGGCTCCCCTTTGAGAAACCTTCCCTGGCGTCGTCCATCGGAATTTTCGGCCCCTTCCCCGGAGAGCCCAGGGCACCTTCCTCTCACTTCTGTCACTGCATGCCTCCTGTTTGGCGGGGGTCATTCGTCATTGCATCTGTTCCTCCCTCCAGGGAGAGCTCTCTGGTGGGGGCGGGGGGGGGGGGGGATGGAAGAAGTGATGCGCTGAGGCCTGCATTTGAGTCCTGGTTCCACCACGAAGCAGTTCCATGACGTTGCCCTGATGAATTATTGTCTCTGAGTCTCAGTGTTCTTGTCTGTATAATGGGAACAATGATAGACCACTTTGCATCTTTTTCTGTGAGAATTAATTATGTCTACAGTAGAAAGACACGGAGTAAACCTTAGTCTTCCCGCACACACCCATTCCACATACCTTTGTTTGGGAGGCCCGGGACCCCCAAAAGGGGAGTTGACTACTGTCACCTGACCCCTGCGTCCAGGCCCGGCAGAGCAGACAGGCAGCTAGAACGGTGAGTGAGACCGACAGCAACGGACTGCAGGCTCGGGGCTCCCAAGTTCCCCATCCCATAGGGTGACTGGGCGGATGGGCTCCCAGTAACATGACTGAGGGTATGGGAGAGATCGCTCCTCCAGGCAGCATCCAGGCTTGGGTCAGCTGCCAGGGCGGGCCCTGAGTGGTGGCAGGACAGTCCCAGAGCAGCTGGGATCCAGGCGGGCGCTGCCAGGAGCAGGCGGAGGATGCTGGCGCGCTGCCCAACGCCGCTTCCCAAATCCCATCTTCTCCCCATTCCCACAGTGTGGCTGCCGCACTGCCAACAAGCCTGGCAGCCCCTGGCACCTCCCTTTCCAGAGCAGCCTGGGAGCCTGGGCCTTTGCCAAGCTCGAGGTGCCCTGCCTGAGCCCCGAGAGTGAAACCCCTGTCCATCTCGCCTCCAAGCTCTGTGCTCCGACACTTGGATGCCGGTTGTCCTGGAACAAAGTCCCCGGCCCCCACCCAGGCCCAGGCCCAGGCCCAGGCCCAGGCCCAGGCCTCTCCCGGCGGAGAAGGCCGAGCCCGGATCTTGAACTCACTGCTCCACTGCTGGCTCAGTCTTCGGCCTGGGCTTGTCTTTTTCCTCTCCGAGCGCCCATGTTCTTATCTCTAAAATGGAAAGCGTAAGCTCTGTCTGGCCTGCCGCCCACACCCCTGTGGCCATACAGTGAGACCATGCCCGGGAGGGCACTTTCCGCCTGGGCCCGCCTGCTGTGTGACCTCCACCGAGGGCTGCCCCTCTCTGTGCTGCAGTGTGTGTGGCAGCACTAGGGCAGAAGCTGACAGAGGGCTGCCTCCCCCCGGAAAGGGGAGAGCGTCTCCTAGCTGGAGCTGCCTGGGGTGCATGTCAGGTTTCCCTCCCAGAAAGCCAAGGCTCGCTTCTCTCCTTCTCCCCCTCCCCCATATGGCCATCCATCCTCAGAGAGGTCCAGAGCGAGTTCTTGTGTCCTGGACAAAGCCCAGAGGGCTGGTGTCCTGGGAGATAAGTCCGCAACCAGGTGCCAGCTCGGCTACCGGCCGCCAGCCTTAGCGGGCCCTCTGGTCCCTCCCACGCTAATTACTGCCACCCCTGGCAGCGCCGCCTGGCAGCTCAGTACCCCACGCCTAGCCCAGCCGGTCTCTCCTTTTCCTATCAATCCTTCCATGTCCCTCCATGTCTGTCCTTCCCCTCCCCTCCCCCCAGCATCACATCCAATAGGGATTCACCCTGAGAGTGCAAAAGTCCTGGCCCTGGACTAGGCCTGGACACCCAAGTACATGAGACACAGCCCTGCTCCAGGGAGCCTGCGGCTAGACCTGAGCCCAGCGCTCAGAGGCCCGCTGCTGCCTCTGCAGGTGTCTGGTGACGGCGCTGTTGAGTGCGCCCCGGGCTCCGGGAACAGGGCCGAGGGGCTGACAAGCACTACCTCCTGCAAACCCCACAGCACTGTGAGGTGGGGGCCATGGCAGGAATGAAATGGGCCCATTTTAGAGAGATGACCACTGAGGCTCAGAAAGGCTATGTATAGAGCCAGAGGTTAGACCCAGTCCACCCCGCTCTCAGTCCCTTGCCCTTCACCTCCTCCATGGAGCACGGCCGCAGCTGAGTGCGAGGGGCCGTAGACGGATGTCTGGGAGGATCTGAGGTCTCTAAAGGGAGGCGACTTTACAACAAGGGTGGGCCTGGCAGAGGAGTACGACGATACCAGGCAGTCGAGGAAGGAAAGGGAACAGCATGGGCAAAGGTGCAGAGGCATGGAAGTGCACGACAGGTTTAGGAACACCAAGCTCTTAGGTATGACCAGACCCACAGAATTCATGGGGCCACACAGGTAACCCCCCTTCTAACCAATAAGAGGCAGAGGCCCCAGAAGGGCTCCAACCCCTCCCCCCACCCAGTCAGGCAGCCGGACCTGAGCATGGCGCTCCAGCCCCACATTTCCATGCTGGACTTCTGCTCCCATGTCAAACTACCCTTTTGTTTTGTTTATATTTCCTCCCTCTATCTCCCCCTCCCTCCCCGCAGTCCTCTCCCAGGGCCCTGCCACCACAGGGCTCCTCCTCTCTGTCCCCGCCTTCTCCAGATGCCCAGCTCCAGCGTGATCTGTACCCACTGTAGAGGCACCTTCACCTGCCAGCCGTGAGGTCATGGGAGTCATTTTGCTGTTCCGTGCAGAGCGCTTGCTCAGGCCACAGACTGCTCCCCAACAGGTAGGATGCAGGCCTCAGAGCGGCAGCGCGACTCAGCCGGCTTCCAGGCTGCGTGAGGGCGGGCGTGCAGGGGGGTGTGCAGGGGGGCGTGCACAGGTGGCCATGCACAGGCGGGCGTGCAGGGGGGTGTGCAGGGGGGCGTGCACAGGTGGGCCATGCACAGGCGGGCGTGCAGGGGGGTGCACAGGCGGGCGTGCACAGGTGGGCCGTGCACAGGTGGGCCGTGCACAGGCGGGCGTGCACAGGTGGCCATGCACAGGCGGGCGTGCAGGGGGGTGCACAGGCGGGCGTGCACAGGTGGGCCGTGCACAGGCGGGCGTGCACAGGCGTGCGTGCACAGGTGGCCGTGCACAGGTGGGCCGTGCACAGGCGGGCGTGCACAGGCGGGCCGTGCACAGGCGGGCGTGCACAGCACCAGCAGGCGGGGCCCCAGCACTGGGAGCAGCCAGCTCAGTGCGAACATGAAGAGTCGGGGCCTTCTGATCGCTTCCCTAGACCCTGGTCCTGCGGTCACTCACATCCCACCGGTAAGCATGCAGAACATCACAGCCAGAGAACGCCACTGACGGGGGTTCTGTGGGTACGGACTAGATCTGCCAATCTGGGCTTTTACTGGGTGTCCCCCCAAAAATGTATACACACCTAACCGCTGATCGCTCAATGGCTGTTTCTTTCTTTTCAGAATTAACCCACTGGAATTCATCATTATCCAAAGTCTATATACATTTTTGGGGACGCCCGATATTTGTCAATTCATGTCAGCATGCCTTATTTGACTATATCCTCTGAATGTGAATTCTCCTTTAAAAGGGTATAACATCTCATGAGGTTCCCTCACTAATTACTGAGCCAAATACAATCTTTGACTCATGTTCATTTTATTTCAGGATGAGAGTCATGCTGGGCCCTTTTCAACATACATTAACCTTTAATACTCCCGAGATGACGACCAGTTTCTCATCTGAAAACTAGGTTGGGGGTGCAGTGAAGGGTCGGGCACCCCCGGTGGCAGGAGTGTACACGCCAGATGTCAGGCTGGCCTGGCTACGTGTTCCTGCTCCTGGCTACGTGTTCCTGCTCCTGGCTACGTGTTCCCTTTCCACGGGGTGTGGCCAGGGGGTGGGGCTTCTAGTGTCACGTCCTACCTTGTTGCTAACAGAGCTGGGGAGGAGAGAGGGGTCTCCTCTCTCCACATTCTGAGCAGAGAGGGGTCTTCCCCTCCCCGGTCACACCCAGCCCATGGGTCTCCCAGCAGAGGGCTCTAGAAAGCAAGGCGCTCTGGATCTTTTGCTGATTCCTGTCCTTCAAGCAGCATTAACTGAGCACTTACTATGTGCCAAGTGCTCTGAGAGGACAGCCCACCAGGGCTCCCTCTTCTGGTCTCTCTCGCCTTCCCGAGGCCTCAGCCCTGCGGTTACTCACGTCCCAGCTGGCCCAGGCTTCAGGTGGAGCCTACGGAACCAGAGAAGCCCTGTGCTCCCACCCCTGCCCCACCCAGCAAGCTTGGCCCTAAACCCCCCAATGGGAGCAGGATTCTCCAGACCCCAGGGCAGCTGACCAGACTTATGGTCACTCCCTGTCCTGCCGCGGGGCCCCCTTCCCCAGGGAGGAAGCGGCCCCTGTCTGCACCTGAGCTCCCGAGTCTCTAGAGTCCCCCTCCTCCCCCCGCTTCTGCCCCGCCATGTAATTCAGCACTGAGAGCACAGGGCAGAGCGTCAGTCAGAGTGAAGCTGGGGCCCTGGCCCTCCCGCTAATCACGTGCTGAGTGTCCTGGTGCCGCGGCCTCGCCTGTCTGTTCGCCCACATGGACGACGGGGTCCACAGCAGCCCCACCTCCTGCGGCTGTGAGCACTGAGCAGGACCAGGCTCAGAAGTCTTCCCACCGAGCCCCACACACGCTCAGCTCCGAATAAATGCTGCTGGCATTCCCGTGGTTATTAATTATTAATCTCTCCCATGCAAGGCTAAGTGGGGTCAGGGTTGTTAATGCCATCCAATAAGCTGGCAAATTGAGGTCCAGATGATAAGGAGATTCAAAATGTAAGTTCAAGTACAAAGCCCAGAAACAAGAAGCGGGAGCCCCCAGCCCTGATTTAAATTCCCCTCCTCCGTGCCCTGGGAAGGAAGAAGGACAGGACCGTGTAGTGAGCGGACAGGACAGAAAGATGAGAATGGCCGCGAGGCCTGGCCCCCACATCCAGGAGCCTGTGCCCCGTGTGCTGGGGCCGCCCTGGTGTCGTTCGGGGGCCGTGTAGGGGGCACTCTGCTCCTGGCACTGCAGCGTGGAGCCCCAGACACCCCTCCACCTGGGGCTCCCACTCAGGATGCTCCACCCATCCCGCCCCCACCCCCTCTGGACCACACCACCCTGCAGGGGGCAGCAGACAGTCTCCTGGGAAGCAGGTGACCCTGCAGGCCCCAGGGAGGCTCACTGCAGAGCTTTTGGGGGCTCCCACTGCGAGCCCACAGATGGAGGGATGGACGAGCAGGCCAGCGGGAGAGCTCTTCCCAGGAGACCACAGCCCCACCTCCCCCACCACACACTCTCTCTCTCCTTTCAGTCATAGTGGACATGGCAGTGACTCCGGTGAAGAACTTCCGGAGGAGGGGTGTGGAGGAGGGGGTCCGTGTCCATGGGGGGTGGGGCTTAGATGGGATCACATCCTATTATGGGCCGGACATTGCACCGGTAACAATAGGTGACCCTGTCGTGGTGCATACGCCTTACCTGACAGCAGTCCAAACGCTTTGCATGCGCTATTTCGTTTAGTCCTCACAACCACGACTAAAGGGGAGTGCTGTTATTATCCCCATTGTACAGATGAGGAAACTGAGGCACAGAGCTGTTAAATAACTTGCCCGAGCTAAGCAAGACCTCATTGAATTGTTCTCACAACAACTCGATGGTAAAAAGGGATCATTTTTATCACCGTTTTACGGAGAAACTTGCATGAGACCATGCAGTGAAGGAGTAGGGGACTATGAACTAGAATGCCTGGGTTTTAGCCACGCCCTACTCCAAGTTTGGACTCTTGATCACCACGCCCCATGGCCATCAACCCTGAGATGTAGGTGCATCGTCACCGACCCCATTTTCCAGAGGAAGGAACCGGCTCCAGGGGCAAAGGGACTGGTCCAGGGCGCAGGGCTAGTAACACGTTAATCCGGACTCGGGCCCAGCCTACCAGTCTCCTGATGTCCAGGGTACCCCACACTCCTGCCCAGGTGTCACCTCCTCCCCACCCAAGCGGGCACTGCCCAGTGAGGGGCTAGACACCCCTCCACCTCCAGGCCTCCTCCACGGGGTCCCCAGCCGGAGTAGCTCTGTGTGGAGAGGACGCGTCCTCAGGCACAGGGGCTACCAGCAGACGGCCTGGCACCCCAGTGCGGATTTCCAACCCCTGAAGGCCTGCACCGGGAGGAGGCAAGGGGGGGCTGCACCTGTGGCTTCCTGGGCGGGAGGGGGCCTGTTCAGGGAGGGTCCGAGTGGGCCAGGTCTCAGAGAAACGTCCATGTTCTCTACCCAGGGCCCAAGAGGGTCCCCTGGACTCCTTGACCTTTTTGTTGTTGTTAATTCTCACCCCAGGATATTTTTTCGTTGATTTTTAGAGAGAGTGGAAGGGATGGGGAGAGACACAGAGAGAGACACATCGATGTGAGAGAGACACATCGATTGGTTGTCTCCTACATGGGCCCCAACGGGAGGCCGGGGATCGAGCCTACAACAAAGGTACGTGCCCTTGATGGAGAACTGAACCTGGGGCTCCTCAGTCCTGGGGCCGATGCTCTAACCTGAGTAAAACCGGCCAGGGCTGGACTCCTTGTTCTGTGGGAGGCCCTCCCCCAAGCCCCCCACCCCCCAGTAAGACCTGCCCTCCGTCCCTGAGAGTCTCCGCCTGAGGATAAGCAGGAGCTTGCGGCGGCCCTGGCTCCCAGTCTCTCGTGTCCCAACTCCCCGCCTCCCGCCTGGGGGGTCTGGGTGGCACGCTCTCCCACTCTGGCCCTCTTTCTGTGGGGGAAGCAGAGCGTCGCACCCTTCAGGCCCCACACACATCCAGCCATGAGAGCACCCGCCTCATTGGAGGCAGCCGGATCCAGGACCCTCAGGACCCACCCCAGGGCCCCTCACGTGGCCTTGCCCTGGACTGGAGACTGTGAAAGGCCCCTGCGGAGAGGGCGCACAGAGCACGCAGGACCAGCAGGAGAGGGGGAGGGAGAGCAGAGGAGGTAGAGAGGGTCAGAGACCCAGCGATGGGGAGAGATCACTGACCTGACAGGGGGACAGAGGACATGGAGGAGAGAGAGACAGATGGAGGCTTATGAAGATGGAAGGAGAGAAAGAGAGAGAGAGAGAGAGAGAGAGAGAGAGAGAGAGAGAGAGAGAGATTGATTGATTCACGGAGACAGAACACAGGGAGAGGCAGAGATGCACCTACAAATCCAAATATAGACCTTGAGGAAGACAAGCAGCAAGAAAACGGGGAAACAGATACAGAAAGAGAGGCGGAGGGAAGGGAAGGGGGAGGGGAGAGACCGGGAAAGCTATGGGAGATTCCAAAAGGAAAACAGAGAGGAGAGACGGAAGAGAAGGGAAAGACAGAAGCCAGAGGACCGGCTGGAAGACAGAGAAGAGAGAGCCTGCGGAGAGAAGGTGTGGCCAGCAGGGAGCAGCCGCGGTGGGCACCCCAGCCCGCCGCCCCCACCCATCACATATGGCTCTTGATTTCTGAAGGCACGAGAACAGTAACCATTAATCTCTATAAATAATTTTATCCTCCGAGCCTCCTAAATGGGTTCTCTGTGTCTGCGAAAGCTTTTAAAAACCGTTGGCTTGGTAAACAGGCAGGCGGCAAACAAAGGCCTCTTCCTCACAGCGGGCGGGGAGGCCGGCAGACCAATTAGGCCGAGGGGGTAATTAAAAGGGAGCGTGTGCTGACCAGCCCCTGCCTGCCTGCCTCCCTCCCGGGGCCTGGAGCCAGCTCACACTGCCAATCCAGCTCAACGGTGCCGGTCCCCAGCTCTTCACCCCGCTCCCTACATGTCCTCTCTTCCCGGCTCAGTGCTTGCAGCCACACCCTGGGGCTGGGAGGGACACCCTGTGGGCACTTGAGACAGTGCCCAGCCCTGAGTCGGGCACCCCCACACGGAGGGCACCTTATTCTTCACAGAAGCCAGAGGGAAGCACAGGTATTCCTAAGGGTTCGGGAAGTCCTTCTTTGTCTCTAGCCTGAGTCCCTCATGCTTTTCCGGGCCCTCCGGCCTTTAGAACCGAGGTTTTCTCCATCACAGCTGTCTGGAAACAGACTGGGTGGCCTCTCAGATAGGGAGCGTCTATCCCTGACTCTAAACCCCAACGTGTTGTGCTGGCCACAGGCCCGCCTTCCAAAGTTTTCAGGGCTTCTCCGGACCAGCCCTGGAGAGTGACGTCCCACTGTTTTGTTTTGTTTTAATCCTCACCTGAGGATATATTTTTTATTGATTTTTAGACAGAGAGGAAGGGGGAGAGAGAGAGAGAGAGAGAGAGAGAGAGAGAGAGAGAGAGAGAGAGAGGGAGAGAGAGAGGGAAACATTGATGTGAGAGAGAAACATTGACGGGTTGCTTCACATACTCGACGACTGGGAATCGAACCAGCAACCTTTTGGTATACGGATGACGCTCCAACCAACGGAGCCACCCAGCCAGGGCTTGACATCCACTTTGTCAATCTCCTTCCTGAGTCTCACACTGGGAACTGGACTTGCCCAGAAGAGAACCATCTCGCCCCCTCTTTTGGCTGCTGTTCTGGTACTAACAGAGCCCGGAGAGCATTGGCTGCTGGGATATCCAGGCCTCCCCACGGAGCCTCACTGCTGCCTGGTGTCTGCTGTCTGACCATTGGCTAAAGCCCCCAAGTTATCGTCGCTCCTGCTGGGCCCGGTCTTGGCTCGAGGGACCCCCAAAGCAGGGGTCTCCCATGTCCTTGTTAAGCTTCCAGTCAGATTCTGGTCTTCACTCCAATCAACGGAGATCCTCTGAGATGCTGATTCTATCACCCACAATCCCTTTGGCCTCTGTGCCACCTCTGGGAGCTGAGCACACTCCGCTCCCCATGTCTCCCTTCACTCTTCAGCGTTGACCCATGTGTGGGGTGGTCTGGCTCCCTGCCCGGCCCACTGCCATCCAGCCCCCGTTCATGCTGCATGTAGTCACCTCGCCATGCCAAAGAGCCCCCCTGAAGACCCTGGCTTCAGGGGACATGGCCCCCACGTGGCCGAGAGTGGGCCAATGGTGCGGAGGCACCAGCAGCCAGCCCGCCCTGACCCCCAAGAACCGCAGTTGCTATGAACTTAGAGCCCACACTGGCTCCAGATAGCAAAGAGGGGCCGCCCCCCAGCTCCAGCTGTGACTGAGCAAGGGTCTGCCCCTCCCCCATGCCCAGAGGCCTTGGCAAGAACAACTGAGGGACAGGAGGTAACGAATGACGGATCAGCTTCGTGGTGTTGGTGTTTACCAGTTCTCGGCACGAGGCCACGGGTGGTCCAGGGACGTGGTGGTTTCCCAAACGCCACCTGCATCCACGCAGAGCAGAAGAGCCGAGCAGCCAGCCATCCTTTCCCTACGCCCTGTGCCCCAGGCTGGCAGGGCCTTCTGCAGGGGCACAGGGGTTTTCCTCGTTGCTCCCCACTTCCCTTCCTCATCGGCCTCTCTTTCCCGCCCAGGACCTTTCCTTAGACCAGCGATGGGCAACCTTTTGAGCTTGGTGTGTCAAACTTCGCCAAAAAACTGAGCACACCTCGGGTAGTGTGTCACTTTGAGGAAAAAACATTATTTCGCAAATGTTTCATCCTCAGGAGCAGCAAATGTTTCATCCTCGGCATGCGGCCGCCTCAGCGGCCGCGTGTCATCAGAAATGGCTACTCGTGTCAGTGCTGACACGCATGTCATAGGTTCGCCATCACTGCCTTAGACAGTGCTCACGCCACAGGCTTCACTCAGCCAGAGTCAAAGGTCTACTGTGCAGCTCAGTGGTTGAGCGTCGACCTATGAACTAGGAAGTCAAGGTTTGATTCCCGGCCAGGGCACATGTCTGGGTTGCTAGCTGGATCCCCAGTAGGGGGTGTGGATGAGGCAGCCAATCAATAATTCTCTCTCATCATTGATGTTTCTAACACCCTCTCTCTCTCTTTCTCTCTGAAATCTCTCTCTCTCTCTCTCTCTCTCTCTCTCTCTCTCTCTCTATATATATATATATATATATATATATATATATATATATATTTATTTATTTATTTATTTTTTCTTCTTAAGGCAGGCAGGAACAGTCTGTGCAAAGGTCCTGGGGCAGGAGTATGCTTGAAGTGTTTGAGGAGCAGCAGAGAGACCAGGGTGGTGGAAGGAAGCAAGCTGCAGGCAAGGACTTTGGAGAGGCGATGGGGCCTGGTGAGCACACGGGGGTTTAATCCCAAACAAGATGGTCAAGTTACGAACAATAACTTTTCAGGAATTAATGTCACGTGAAAACACTTGGCGCAGGGTCTGACATATAACAGCGGCTCAGTAAACCGAAATCCCTTACCTCCTGGGCAGAGACCACGTCTCCTCAGTGAGCCTGAGAGCTCCCTGGGGCTGGGCTGTGTCTCCTCCTCAGACTCGGGGGTCCCCCATGGCAGAGCATCTTCAGACTGGGGGCCCCCTCCGTGCTCAGACGCTGCAGCCAGAGCCCGCTCTCCCCACACAGCCTCCAGCATCCTGGCTGCCCTGTTTGTGTTTGCTAAGCACTTCCTCGCAGCCCCCGCCGTGCTGTTAGTTTTCCTTGCTCCTTTATTAATTGGTTTTTCTGTCCTTGGGATTATTTGATTTCCACTTAATTGCTCGATGACAGCAAGTTTGAGTTTTGTTCTTTTCTTTCCCAGCAGAGGGGCAGATGCTGGAGACGGGCCAGGCTGGCTGCGCAAGGCTGTCTGGTCTCCTCTGGGGCGGGCTTTCCTCTCCTGCCTGGCCTTTGAGGGTCCCTTCCCACCTGTCACCCCACAGCGGGCTGAGGGAGGAGGTTGCCGCAGACCTAGGCCACCGGCCAGGTGTGAGGGGAGGGGCAGGCCCACGCTCTGTGTTTGCAGCGGGGCCTGGAGCTGCGGATCTAGTTCAGCCCCTGGTCTGTGCAGCGTGTCTCCTGAGTGGCTGGGCCAGGCCTTGAACACACGCGATCCCTCACACTCAGCAGCCTGTTAACATCCCAGCTGAGGCCGCAGTGGCTCCCGGGGAACTTGCCTGGGGCCACAGAGCCAGTTGAGGGCAGGACAGGGAGCTACATCTGTCAGAGGCAAAAGGCAGACCCTCCCCGCTTTCCCGTGGGTGAGCCCTGCCTCTAGGACTCTCAGACCATCTCCCCACCTTCACCCGGGTCCCCAGGACTGACGTGCAAACACACTGAATGGGGAGAAGATACAAATTCTGAAGACCCATCAGGCCCGGGCGGCCCAGGCCCCAGGACCTTTGCACATTCTGAATGGTCTTTCAGTGGGAAAGACTATTTGACCATCTTTTCGGCAGCGAAACTGACTCCCTCTCTGGGGGGAGAAAATGTCTCCTCCCAGCCCAGCCTCCAAGGTAGCCCCACCTTCAGAACAGACCTATTGGGCCATGTTTCCTGAGCATCCCCCCTTCTACCCCAGTTTCCCATTCGGGGACCTACCTCCTTCCCTTGCTAACACCTAATCTGAAACTCTTGGGGCGGAGTTTCCCCTCCCCACACCTGCAAAGCCTTTTAAATCTGAGACTTGAAATGCTCAGACGCCAGAGCTAATAACCCACCGCCCGCACCCGCATCGCCCGCAGAAGCCGCGTCTCACTTGGACTCTCCATCCGCACGCAGCCCCATTACCCTCCCCTCTCTCTTCTCTTTTAAACACGGGCTCATTTAAACCCTCTTTGCACAGACGAGAGCCTTTCAACTTTGGCACCAGAACTTCGGTTTCTGTTTTTGATCCTCAAAATAGATTTTTCCCAGCCAGAGCCTGCCCCCTCCTCTCCCCTGCCTCCCCTCCCTGCCCTGACCCTCTGGGCTGAGCTCGAGCTTTTACAATGATTGCTCAGAGGAGAGGTGACCCGCCCACGGTCACGCGGCACAGGCGGGATGGAAATCCAGGTGCCCCGAGACCCCCATTCGGACTTCTCCCTCCTCACTCTGCAGCAGACGGTCATTGTCATCATGGAAGCCCTGCACGTGAAGAGGAAAACAGGAGGTCACCAGGCCAACAAGCGTCACCCGAGAGAAGCAGAAGGCAAACCGCTCCAACGCAGACGGGCGGGCGCAGTTAGGAGGCAGGCCCTGCGCGGGGCCGTGCGGTACCTTTTGTCCTGATGTGTGTATGCACGTGTCTGTTTGTCTGTCCCACATGAGCCCGGTGCGGGCAGCGATTCTGTCCGTGCTGCTCTACCCGGCGTTCCTAGCAGTGCCTGGCACGCGTGTGCATCAGCAGTGAGTGAGGTCTTCAGCTTCCTGGAGGCAGGAGCCAGCACCACCTGGGCCACAGTCTGGTTGGTGTTTGGAAGCGGCCAGAAGGTGTCACATCCAGACACCTGTAAACCGCCCCCCCCCCCCCCCAACTGTGCACGCGTGTGTGAGCGAGGGCAGCGGAGCCCGGCCAGGCCAAGGAGGCACTTTCCACTGGGGGGTCCCAACCATTATGATAATTACAGCCACACTGTCTCCCTATCACAGCATAGGCTTCCTTCTATCAAGAGGTGCTAGACCAGTGGTCGGCAAACTCATTAGTCAACAGAGCCAAATATCAACAGTACAACGATGGAAATTTCTTTTGAGATCCAAATTTTTTAAACTAAAACTTCTTCTAACGCCACTTCTTCAAAATAGACTCGCCCAGGCCGTGGTATTTTGTGGAAGAGCCACACTCAAGGGGCCAAAGAGCCGCATGTGGCTTGCGAGCCGCAGTTTGCCAACCACTGGTCTAGACTAACACTGAGGTGGAGGGGTGAAAGTGTGTGTGTGTGTGTGCGTGTGTGTGTGTGTGTGTGCGTGTGTGTGTGTGTGTGTGTGTGTGTGAGAGAGAGAGAGAGAGAGAGAGAGAGAGAGAGAGAGAGAGAGAGAAAGATTTTAGAAAAAGATATTCAGAGTCAACAGACAGCCAGACGGACAGAAAATGAGAGGGGTGAGAGGCAGGGCCAGAGCTGCCGGGAATATCTTGCAGCCGCTTGAACACGAACCTCGTGCTGTTGGAATTTCTGATGCTCGTATCACAGCGCCTGTGGTTTGGGTGCATGTGTCTGTCTTTTCCTCCTGCTCTCTGAGGGCAGCGGCGTCCGTTCACGTTGGCCTCCCGTGTGCCGCCCTGCCGCCTGGCGTGTGGTAGGTGCCCAGTACATCTTTGGTGAACTGACTTGGGCCCGGGGAGGTGTGTTGGGAGCTCCCGGGGAGCACTGGGGAGCTCGTCCCAGCTCTGGCCCTCCCCTGCAGGGCAGCAGTGGAAACCTTTCTTGCCCGCTCTAGACCTCACTTCGGCGTTCAGGAAATGAAGGGCTGCACTAGATCACCTCTCAGAGTGCCTCCACCTCTAACATTCTGTGGATTTATAGGGTTTTATTCCCAATGCCTCTGTCTACTTCCTGAGCAGGGGCAGCTACTTCTCTTATGAAAAGGGGAAACAAACGGGGACCCCCCCCCCCCAGAAGAGACACGGTGTGCCTGGCCTTATTGCCCGCTCTCCAGGCCTCATGTGGGGTCACCGTTCGTTTGCATAGCTCCGCCCAGACCCAGGACTACCCCAGGCCTCTTCTGCAGCTCGTCCCTCCTCAATCCCATTGTCACACCACTGCCAGAGCCATCACAGAAAAGCTCAGCTCTGATTACTCCTCCTACAGCTCCCTCAATGGCTCCCCATTGCCGGCAGGATTAGGCTCAGTCTCTCACACAGCGTATTCAAGGCCCTTCACAATATGGCACCAACCTCCCTTCCCGGCTTCAGCTCTCTTTCTGTCCTCTATTCTCCAGGCCCCGTGCAGTCCTACCTCCACGCTTTGCTCATGCTAGCGCCCCACCTTTAAATGACCTCCCTGTCCCAGTAATGACTACTCATCCTCCAGTGACCCGGTCACAGACCACCTCCCCTCTCCATTGGACCTTCCCTGCCTGACTGACGGTTGGAACACTTGACCAGCCCCGCCCACTGCCCCTTGTCTGTGTTTGTTGTGGGCATCATGCAGGGGCGTGTCAGGGGCCATCGCTGACTGATCTTTGCAGCCTTCATACGCCAGCCAGTGGCCTACACACGTGAGGTGCTCTATACATTGGTAGATGGGACACCAAAAACCCAGCCTGGAGGTGCGTGCTCCCTCCAGGCACTGCTCTAGCTCTGTGGGAGTAACTGACCTCATCCCACAACAGCCCCGTGAGGCAGGGAATATTACTATCCTTATTGACAGGTGAGGATGCCGAGGCTCAGAGACCTGCCCAAGCCACACAGCTGGTAGCAAAGCTGGGCTTAGAGCCCGGATGGTCCGCAATAGACCACGCGTTCTTAGCTGCTGCATCTACTACAGCCCTTCGCACGCCCCTGGCCTGACCAAGCTCAGCTCCTGTGCCCTCCCAACCCTGTCTCTCCTCGGTCAGGAGGCACAGGGGACCCCACTCCCCACCCAAAGGTGGGCAGGACAGAGGGGGGAGTTTGGATGGTTAATCCGGGCACAAGGCTTGCACAAGGCAGATCCTCCACATGTATTTGTTAGGAAAATGAAAGGATGACTGGGTGAGAGCCAAGGCGAATGGGGGATTGAGTCCAAGTGCAAGGGGATTAAGGAGGTGCGATGGGGTGCAGTGAGAGTCAGGTACCCTCTGTCTACCCCCTCAATCAAGTGCCAGTTGCACCAGCCACGCAGCTGGCCACAGTACAAGAAGACACCTCCCCAAAGCACCCAAAGGCAACGTGCCAGCAAGAACAACTGCCTTCTCCCTTCTATTCAGTTCCTCACAGGGGCGATGGGACCCCGAGTCGATAAGAGGGGGTTCCAGGAAAGAACAATTAAAGGCCTCCAAGGCTGTGCTTACCTGACAGCCAACATCTGGATGGAAAGTGAAAACTCACCCTTGTCAGTGGTTTTGGGTTTTTTCCTCCACACAAAACTCTGGGTCTTTAGAAACATCTGGGTGAGGAACTGGCTGATTCAGCTTTTTGTCCAGAAGTTCAGCTTCACCTATGTCCAGCCTGACTATGGTGCTGGAGAGACAGGGTCAAACTGAGGAGGCCAGGAGATGGGGAGGAACCTCTGTCCCTTGGCTCGCCCTAGTCTTCACCTCCATTCACAGATCTGCCCTCTCCGTTGAGAGGGTTGGTTCTCCCCAAGCCCCTCCCACAGCCCCCGAATTGCGTGAAGCTAAGAGACATGGACGTTTACACATATTCCGCTGGGAAGCGGTCGGCCCAGCACAGAATTAGCCCGTGTCTTCCCGCTCCTGGAATATGCAGGCAGCAACTTTGATCGAATCTGGCAACCAGATTTATGAATCAGTCGATATTTATTGCAGGGAACGATCCATCTTTATGTCCGGTCTGTGCACACAGAACCCAGAGGCCTTTAGTGCTAAACGTTGGCGAGGTCTCAGCGAGCACATCTGAGGAAGGGAGCCAGGAAGAGGGGTCTGACACCCATCCAAACTGAGATGAGATAAAACGGGAAAAGGTGTAACTGGGAGGGGGTGGGGTGGAGGGGCGGTAGCGACCATATCCACCCCATGTTTGTCCCTGTCTGCCCTTCTCATGCCTGTCTCCATCTCCCATGCCCTATGCCCGTGGTCGGCAAACTGCGGCTCGCGAGCCACATGCAGCTCTTTGGCTCGAGTATGGCTCTTCCACAAAATACCACGGCCTGGGAGAGTCTATTTTGAAGACGTGGCGTTAGAAGAAGTTTAAGTTTAAAAAATTTGGGTCTCAAAAGAAATTTCAATCGTTGTCCTGTTGATATTTGGCTCTGTTGACTAATGAGTTTGCCGACCATAGGGCCTATGCCATCTGACTAGCAAAAGTCAGCTACTTGTTATATTCTTTGAAGTCAAACATGATGAAAAATTTTGCTTGACCAATCAGAGAGCCGAGGTTATAACTCTGCTGATGACTGGCCAGGGAATAGGCGACTCAGAATTCTCTAATTTGCATACCTGCACTGATTGGCTAAACCACTGCCCCCTGTGGTAGAAAGCAAATTCCCAGTTAAGGCAGGGAATCCAGGTCACCATTCATCCAATGGCAGTGGCTCCTGTTGAGGACTAGGAAGAACCGTCTGTTACTGTTCCGGGCTTCATAACCTCATTGGAAGAACAGGCGTGAAGGGCAGAATGTAAGATGGGTGGGAAGGAAGAAAGCAGAATGGTCTCCCAAACATCACCTTCTACTGCCCCCTTCTCAGCCCTAGTTCTACCTCCTGCCCCAACCGCTTCCTTATTCCTCTGGTTCTGTCCCCCAAGGTGAGCACCCTTTGGGCACTGTGCCCACCCTCACAACTCCCTCGCCCGCTTTGAGGCTTCTTCCAGGAAATACAAGGCACTATGGGGCCTTGAGGAGGAAGAAAGGAAACGTTTGAAGCTTAGTAGTGCCTCACACATTATAGAGCAGAGTCTCTGCCAGCAGAGAAATGGGAGCTACTCTGGTCCTTCCTCGTTTCTCCAGCCTTCACAACACTGAGGACCATGGAGGCTGTGCTAGCAGTGATGGAGGAGGGGAGGAGCAATCGGTGGGTTGGGGAGACGAGAGCTGGTGCCATGTCCATCCACCTGAAGGTCTGGGCTGATGCTGGGCAGGGGAACTGCTTTCTTGCCTTACAGAGACACGACTTTCAGGCCGCAAGGGTTGGAAGGAGGCGGGCAAAGGAGGCAACTCGGAAACGAACTCCTATATTCAAAGTGCCCAGCAGTGAAAGTGGTTCAGGCAGCGACCAAGCACAGTTCAAGCTCTCAAGCACGGCTTCGATGACCATCTGTTGTAGAGTTTAAACATGTCTGGACACTGTCATGCACTGGACGGCGATTTTGGCATAATCATTGACTGCCGCTAACTCTTTATGGTGCTGTGACTCATTCATTTAACAAATGTTTATCGGTTGCCGGCTAGACCCAGCTCTGTGGCTAATGGGCTGTGCGGCGACCGCTTTTCCTCTCTGAAGCCAGCTTCCCACCCCTCGAATGAGGGTGTTAGGCCCGTGGACCTCTGAGGGCTCCTCCAGCTGTGACAGGCTGCCTCGCTCTACATGGGACCAGAAGATACTACAAAGGCCCACCCTCCTCCCCCTCACCTCCCTCCTGCTTCATCCCACATGACCCATAACTTAGCAGAGTTGTGGGGACAGAATGGACTCCTCTTGGCCTGGGATGCCATGTGAAACAAATGGCCCTGTTACCATGGGAGGCTGGGACCTGGGTGGGGGAGGCAGACGCGTGCACGGGTGATTTACTCCTGCAATAGCCCAGCCCGGGGTCTGCATGAATGTTAAACAGGGTGGCTCCAGGCAATCCCTCAGCCAGGCAGATCAGAAACTACTTAAGACGAAAGACCCAGAACAGGTGTACATCTCTTCCCAGGGATGCCTGGAACGTCCTCAGCTCCCCACTCCCACGGCACAACCTCGGGCAGGTCAGCCGCCTCTCTGGCCCCTGGGATTTGACTCAATCCTCCCTCAGGCAAAGCTGGAGGAGCACCCGGTCCATCCTGAAGGAGTGGGTACAGGCATTCTAGGGGACTTGCTGGGCCCTGAGGGAGGCTGACTTCTTGGGCTCATTAGAAAAAGAGTTCTCACCCTAGCCAGTTTTGGTCAGTGGATAGAGCATCAGCCCACGGACTGAAGGGTCTTGGGTTCGATTCTGGTCAAGGGCATGTACCTAGGTTGCAGGCTTGATCCCTGGCCCAGATCTGGGTGAGTGTGAAGGCAACCAATGGAGGCAACCAATTGATGTTTCTCTCTCTGTCTCTCCCCCTCCCTTCCATTCAGGTGAGGATTAAAATAGAGATAAAAGATTTCTCTGGCAATCAGTACCTTGCCACCAGTGGACTGCCCCAGGAGGCTGGGAGCATTCAAACTGCACTGGGAAGATCCCCTGTCGGAGATTCTCGGGATGACTTCCCCATCAGCTAGAAGATTGAGCCTGGTGACTCCTAAAGGTGGCTCCTCCTACTCTGAGGCCCCGTGACAGCAGAAGCGGCAGAATGTGGTGGCTCTGAGCTCAAGCTTTGGCACCGGCCAGACCTGTGCAGGTTCCAGCCCTGCATCTCTCTTGCGGTGTGACCTTGAGCAAGTTAACCTTCCCTGAAAGTCTATTTTTTCACCTGTGAAATGTGAGGTATAATACCATGCCGTAGGATTGAGGGGGGCCAGGGGGAGAGAATTAAAGTAAAACATTATTCAAGGGCCTGCTATATTCAGGGCGCCTTTGGAAAGCCCCAGAGCCCACGGCGGCTGATTCATCACATCCATCCACATTAAGCCGCAGAACAAGGCGCATGTGATTTAGGCCCTACCCGGGGCCAAGTTCAAGTTCCCTGACTGTCAGGAGATACACATCTCCAAGAAGTAGGGTTTTATCCAGTCTAATGAGGATGAATTTGAAGCTATGGCGGCTGAAAAGTGGCCCAACGTGGATGGCTATGCAGTCAAATACATCCCTAATCGTGGCCCCCAGACAAACGATGCACAAGCACTCCTAAAGGCTTCGTCACTGTCCCGGCCTTACTCACACCCACCAAAAAGTCCTACTTCCTGCCTGGTGTCAAGTATCTATAAAGAACTACAACACAATAATGAAAACACAAACAAGCCCATGAAGAGAGGGCAGAGGATTTGAACAGACGTTTTGCAATGAGGTAGGTGTGCTGAATGTATGCCTAGCCTATGAGCCAGCGGTACCACTTCTAGGTGTTTACCCAAAAGAAAAGAAAACACATCTATAAAAAAAGACTTGTACAAGAATAGTCACAGCAGCTTTATTCACAGTTGCCCCTAGCTGGAAACAACCCCAAATAAACCGTTCATGAACAGAAGAATGGATAAACAAATTATAACCACTACTTGGTGTTACAGGGGGGAAAAAGTACTGACATATGCAACAAAATAGATGAAGCTCAAAAACAGGATGAGGATGAGTACATACTATCTGATTCCATTTATGTGAAATTCTAGAACGGCTTTTTTACAAATGAAAATGGATTGCTTCTGCAAAGATGAGCAGTGATTGACTGGGAAGGGGTCCGAACAGACTTCCTGAGTGATAGAGACGTTCCATATCTTGATAGGGATTTGGTTTACACAGGTGTAAGCATTTGTCAAATCTCCTTGAAGAATACACTTATAATGTGTGCCTTTCACCATTTCACTGACATAAATTTAACACACACAGAGAGAGAACCACAAGCAAATATTGAATTCTACTTAATGATATGTGTGCTAAAGTGTTTGGGGTGGAGTATGCTGACGGTCTGCATCTTACTTTGAAATATCCCCAAAATAAGATGTATTAAACACTTGCCTATATATATATAGGCAAGTGTTTAATGAAGGAGATACAGCAACGTGTTGACAATTGTAGAGTCGAAATGCTGAATACAAGATTCTGAGTACTCACAGTCCTTTCCAATTCTCTATATGTTCAGAATTTCATCTGGTGTCTGGTATCTGTATCTGGGCTGGTCACAAATGGAAAAAACTCAGAATAGCCTTGAGGGGAGGGCGGGAAGAAGCCATCAGGATTTTCAAGGGAGATTAAGGGGTCATTAGGGTTCTATAGCCCTTGATGTAAAGAAAGCCAGTCTGGGCCCAACTAGTGTGGCTCAGTGGTTGAGCATCAACCTATAAACCAGGACATCAGGGTTGGATTCCTGGTTGGGCCACATGCCTGGGTCACGGGCTCGATCCCCTGCAGGGGCATGCAGGGAGCAGCCAATCAATGATTCTCTCTCTCTCTCTCTCTCTCTCTCTATATATATATATATATATATATATATATATATATATATATATACATGAAATCAATAAAGATTTTAAAAAAAGGCCAGTTTGTATGTGTCCCAGATGTTCTCTTGTCATTAGTTGCCCCCAGACAGCCAGATCACCCCCATCCAATAGGACATCTGGAGGACAGGACGGTTACATTCCATTTTCCATCTCCCAGTGGAGAGTGTCTTCCCGTCAGACCAGAGGATCCCCAGAGCAGGGACGAGGTCTACCCGTCAGACTGGAGGCTTCCTTTCAGCAGCACCTGGGTCTTGCCCAGCACACCAGGATTCTCCTTCAGCTAGAAGTTATGTCTGTTCAGTCGGCGTGGACACTATCTCAGGATAGAGACCGACACCAGCGGGCCAGAGGCCTCTCGGGATGTGTCCGCCCTGACAGGCTTGTCAGAGGCTGCCAATCGTTGCTCGGCGTTTCCCCCACGACTCCCACTTGAGCTGGCAAGCTGAGCACGCGGCAGAGAGTGAGGGAGTCGTGATTGACAGTCTCCAAATAGGAACACTCTAACTTCTCATCCCAGAAGCTGACACTCAACGTATATGGGCTTCACATTTAGCCAAGGAAAAGCAACATTCATTCACTGTGGTGATGGACACTTTACACACCCTAAAGTGAAGAAATTCTAACTTGAGGTTCCCCCAGCAACTGTAGCTGGGCAACATCACCCCCAGGCATTGGCAGGAGGTCACCTTACTCAACAGCTCATTGGGCACAGCTGCCTCGCACACCTGGGCCCACGGGAACTGAGGGTGGGGTATTCCCAGAGATCCAAAGAATGAGAGATGGTGCCGAAGCCCCAGGAATAAGGAGAAGAAAGGGAAAGAGCCAAAGTGTGTTCTCTGCTTCCCTTCTTCAGAGGACCCCATCAGACAAGCAGTATGTCTCCCCCACATCACATTTTCTCTCTCTCTCCCTCCCTCCCCTTCCTTCCCTTCTTCCCTCTCATCAATATATAGATGGACAGCTTTAACTATGATTCATGTTCACAAGGGTAAGTTCCCTAGCAACTGGTGACATATTTCCAAGGTGTTGCATGATTGGACACTAGAGTAGACACCTGGCTGAGAAATGGAACAAACTTGGTTATTATATGTATTTATCTTTCATCCTTCGAGCCAATTTCCCCAGAGCCCTTCCCCTCACCTATGACCCCTATAAGTTTGACTGACTTCCATATTTTCTTTGGAATTCAGTTTCTACTGTGATAACACAGCTTCTTTTCCTTATTCTGGGTGAGATGAAGAGAGGGCCATCAAGCCATCATGAGAACTAATCTGCCATTCAGAGTTTCTTAAAGTGTCATCTTGGGTATCAGAAGGCATGATAAAAAATTGAAATTATTTACAAATCATTTGATAAGAGTTTAATATTCAGAATATATAATAATTCCTACATTCAACAACAAAAAGATGAACAACCAATTTCAAATACGGAAAAAGGACATAAGTTGACATTTGTTACAAATAAATAAATGACCAATAAGCACATAGGAAGATGGCCAACATTATTAGTTATTAGGGAAATGCATATCAAACCCTCAATGAGGTATTGCTTTATGTCTACCAGGATGGTGATGATGATGGTGATGATGATGATGATGATAATATAACAAGTGCTACTGAGGATTTGGAGAAATTGAAATCCTTGCACATTGCTGGTGGGAATGAAAAATAGTACAGACTTTGTGGAAAATAGTATGCTAGCTAAGGAACCAAAAACTAAACATAGGATTGCCATATAGTCATGTAACCAAGAAATTCTACTCTAGGTATATTATCCAAAAGAATTGAAAACAAGGATTCAAACACATACTTGTATGCCAATGTTAATTACAGTAACATTCACAATAGCCAAAATGTGAAAACAGCCCAAAATGTCCGTCAATAGATGAATAGATAAGCAAAATGTGGTGTATATGTACAATGGGATATTATTCAGCCATAAAAAGAAATGAAGTTCTGACACATGCTACAACATGTATGAACTTTGAAAACATTGTGCTAAGTGAAACAAGCCAGACACAAAAGGACAAATATTATATAATTCCACTCAAATGAAATATCCAGAAAGGCAAAATCAAAGAGATAGAACATTGATGAGAAGTGAACAAGGGTTAGAGAAAGGAGAGAATGGTGAGTTATTGCTTAATGGTTATAGAGTTTCTGTTTGGGGTAATGAAAAAATTTTGGAAACAAAATTATAAGTGTAATTTAATAAATGTAATTTGCAAATATAAATTGTAAGTTATGTTTACAATATTGTAGATGTAATTAAAGTAGTTAAAATGGCAAATTCTTTTTTTTTACTACAATCACTATATTTTGCCACATGCACGAAAAACATTGAAGGCAGGTGCTGGTACTAGTGCTTCTGTGGGTGGGAAGGTTAAACCTTGGAACAGTGGTAAGTTGGAGAAACTGAGCCAAGACGTCTCCTTTAATCTGCATTCACTAATTCTGGAACAGTGGCCGTCTTTGGTTCCGGAAAGAAGCATATGCAAGTCTTCTTAAGAGGAAAGCACCTCTCATTTAGGCCCTTGAATCCTCACAGATTATGTGCAGCCAAACATGAACTCATCATTAAAGGTTAAAAGCATACAGGGTAATAAACCATTAGGAGTGAAAGTCAGCAAAAGCAACCAACGACAAACTTATTCTCTCAGATACTGGAATTATTTACTAGAGTGTGTAAGCTCCATGAAGGCAGAGATTTTTATATGTTTTGTTTACTGCTGAATCCCCAGCTCCTATAACAGCAACTGGAACAACAACAAAGCACTAAGTAAATATTTGATAAATAATCAAATTATTACATTTTTAAAATAAATAAACATGTATAAATGTTTAAAGAAACTTAAAAATCACAAAAATGAGCAAGCAATATTAGATCATAAAATTATCAAAAAATGTTTTTTAAAAAGAATCAAGTAGAACTAGAAATGAAGTGGATACAGAAAATTAAACACTGTTAAAGAGAGAATTTAGTAGATTGAAAGATCAATCTGAGGAAATTATTTAGAGAGAAGATATTAGAAAATAATAAGAGATGAAGAGATATGGAAGACCAAATCAAAAGATCTTACATGCATTTAATCAGAGACCCAGATGGAGAGAATATAGAGAATCAAATTAAAGAAATATATGAATAACAATGACTAAAATGTTTCTATAAGTGATAAAAAATTGCATCCAAATATACAGGAAGCAAAATAGATAGCATGCTGGACTTTTTATTTACATTTACATACACCAACTTACAGGACACCAAAACCAAGTAGATCTTAAGAGAGACTGAGAGAAAAGGCAGATTATATACAGGAGAGGTAGAGTTAGACTGACAGACAGTAGACTTTTCATAAATAAAAACAGAAACCAGAACAGAGTGCTAAGAAAAATAATCATCAATCTAGAAATGTGTACCCTGCAAAACTGTCTTTCAAGAACAAGAACAAAATATTTGCAGAAAATCAAAATATGAAAGAACGTAACTACATGAACTTAACTTCTCAAAGATCTACTTCAGGAAAAAGGAAAATGTTTACAAAAGGAAAATGATTACAGATGAGCATTAACTCTGTGAGGGAGCTCATAATTAATAGTTTATTCAAATTTGTCCATTATATTATGATGAAGTCCCCTTCAAAAATCTCATAATTCCTGACCTAAGACATGACCTAGCACATGTTTAATAATAAATCTAAGTGTGTATCCTGACCCTGTATACTAACCACTTTTGCATTGGCCTTTTATTGATATATATGTGTTTTGCTTCCAAATCTTCCCTTTTGAAGATGAACAAAATTTTAACCTTTTAAAACACTTTAAAAATAATTAATAAATCTTATGTTCATTATAATTTATGATATTATATACATACTATGACCATCCACATTAGACTCACCTTGGCCACTTTTTGAATACACTGCTATATTCCTGACAAAACAGGATCTCTGGGAATGGCATCTGCCTTTTAAGCAAGCTCCTTCAATGACTCTCCCAGGCTAAATGCTAACACGCACAGCCATAGGGTGAAAAAGGAGAGGGCACCATTAAGAGTGGAGAAGAGACATTGAGAAATGACATTCGTTCTTGAGAGAAGGCTTGGCGTTCACATATGTCACCACAGGAAATATTGAAGAATTGGTGGGGAATCTCACTTCCAAGTGAGCTCAGATGTTCTTAGTGTCATTCCTTCCCATCCCATCTCAATCCCCCTCCCCAGGACACACACACACACACACACACACACACACACACACACACACACTATATTATTCTATATAATAAAAGGCTAATATTCAAATTGTCCCCTCAGGAGTTCGACCTGGGAGTTCAACTGCTTGCTATGATGTGCGCTGACCACCAGGGGGTCGGTGCGGAACAAAGGAAGGCCCTGGCCGGCAGCCAGCAGCCAGGGGAAGGAAGGCCCCAGCCGGCAGCTGGAGGTCCCGATTGGCCCTGATCGCCAGCCAGGCCTAGGGATCCTACCTGTGCACGAATTTCGTGCACTGGGTCTCTAGTTCTGTAATATTAAGAGAAGATGAGCATTAAAGGAAGGCAAATAATTACCCAAATGAATGACAAGCATAGCCACCTGGGGGGAGGTGTGCAGATTATGTAGATCCTTGGTTTTTACTCTAAGCAACATGGAAAGCATTGGAAGGTTTTAAAGAGGCAAGATATGACCTAGCTCACATTTTTAAAGAACGCTTTTGGAGATAAGGAAGTAAGTGTATAAATCAATAGTTAGGAGGCTATCGAAACCATGAGGTGAGAGGTGATGGTGGCCTGACTCAGGATGTGGCCGTGGAGGTATAAGAAGGAGGCAGATTCTGAACACATTTTGTAAATGATGTCAATAGGATTTACAGAGAAAATGGAATTAGTATGGGGAAAAAGAAGCAAAGTGAAGAATGACACCCAGGATTGTAGCCTGAGCAAAGGACTGATGGCGTTGACATTTACAGAGATGGGGAGACCCTGGGAGGGGCAGGAAGGGAGAATATCAAAAGTCTGTTTGGGGACATGGTAAGTTTTATTTGCCTATTAGATGTCTAAGAAGAGGTGCTGAGCAGGCAACCGGATCCATGAGTCTGGAGTGAGATGTGTGTCAGATGAGGAAGCGTAGACACCTGCCCACGGCCACACAGCTAAAAGGTGGCAGAACCCAGGCCTCAGCCCAGGAGTGAATGACACCAAAACCTGGGTTCTTAACCTCTAGGCTATATGGCTTCCCCAGTAACCCAAGGTGAACCGGGCTCGATTCTTTAAGGGGAAAGGACAGAATGGAACTTTTTAGGCCACTGGCCATGGCCATGGTGACTATCATTCTCCCTGTGTCTGTGATACCACTGGGTCTGCACACCCTCTCAGCGTGTGCTTGCCTTCCAAATACATCATTTCCCAGGAATTGGGCACCTCCCGTTTCTCCATGCACATGAATCGAGTGGGAGGAAGGGAGAGTTGTTGAGAGTTTTTTCTTTCTTGCTTTTCTCCTTTCTTTTTTTTGGAAACTGTCCGGGGACTGGGAACGCGGTGTTGCTGCTGGTGGTGGCAGCAACTGCTACAATCAGAGCTATTTCAAAGCAAAGAACTAATTTACTGCATGAATGACTTTAGCTCAAAAGAAGAAATAAGGACGATCAAGAGTCCTAAGGGAACAGAATAATAGGGTAATTTACACGGGGAGATGAGGGAGATAGGAGAAACATGCAGGGTAATTCTTTTGCATAATCTTTATTTTATATTTTTGTCCTTTTTCCCTTTGCCTCTCTGGAGGCAGAGCCTCAGCTCAGAAATGCTTCTTGGTCAACCCTCAAGTTGATACCTGAAAAAAAATGAAAGGGCAAGGGAGACAGGGCCACCCAGGCTGGGGAAGAGATGGTTACGAGGTGGTTTCCTACAGCCAGCTTCTATTGGGGGACAACCTGTGGGAGACCCCCAGTGAGCCTTGAGATTGATTGCAAAAGAGCTTCAGATGCCCAACGCAGTGCTATGTACTGAGTAGCACTCAGTTGGGCCAGCCCCAAACCCAGAGCTCACGATTACCTCGATTATGCACTGACTGTCTGTGACCCCCAATTCATATGTTGAAATCCTAACCCCCAATGGGATAGTATTAGAAGATGGGCCCTTTGGGAGATAATTAAGTCATGAAGGTAGACCCCTCATGACTGGGATTAGTGCCCTTATAAAATATAACCCAGAGATCTCTCTCTCTCTCTCTCTCTCTCTCTCTCTCTCTCTCTCTCTCTCTCCCTCCCTCCTTCCACCGTGTGCAGATATAAGAAGAAGGCAGTCTACAACCCAGAAGAGGGCTCTGGCCAGGATCCAACCATGCTGGGACTCTGATATCAGACTTCCAGCCCCCAGAACGGTGAGAAATGCATGTCTGTTGTTCACAAGCCACCCAGCCCATGTTTAGTTGTTGCCGTGTCCTGAACTGACGAAGACCACCAGAGGCTTCATTTCCCAGCACAGAGGAGATCTGGGCTGGTGGGACTCTTGGAGGGCATTTAGTCCAAGACCCACAAATTCAAGTCAAGGCCTGGGTTCCAGGTCTTACTCCAGTGCACACTAGCTGTGTGACCTTGGCCAGACCCTGGAACCCTGAATTATTTTATGCATAAAATAAAGACTGCCATCGTTGTCACGGACATTTGTTGTCTTCCTCACTGACATTTGTTAGGACCCAATCAGCGGGTGCCTGGGAAAGCCCTTTGTTCACTGCAAAGCATTGTCTAAATATGAATTACTATCGATCATTATTTGTCAATGAAGGAAACTGAGGCCCAGAGGGGTTCAGTGACTCATCCAAAGTCCCATCGCAAGTGAATGGGAAACAAAGGTTTGGGCCTAAATCCACAGAGTTCTTCCCAGAGGAGAGATTGTAGGGCAGCGGTTAAGAGTACGGACTTCGGAGCAGGTTGCCTGATCTGCCATTTGTCAGCTGTGGGACTTGGGGTTAGTGAGCCAGCATTCCTGTCACACAGTTTCCCCATCAGTAAAGAGAGGAGAATACTAGCACCTCCCTCCTAGCATTGTTGTGTGAACTTATAAGCTAATATATGTGAAGCATTGAGAGCAATGCATGCAAATCATGTTTAATCAATGTCAGCTATCCTTATTATTTGGGCTAAGCCCAGGAGACTTCAAACTATGCGGCTGTCCCCCTTGTGGATCCTCTTCAAGACCAAGAAAGAAGAAATGAGAGTCGTGTGCAACAGGAGGAGTTCAAGTTAGGCTGTGGTACAACCTCAAGTCCGGTAGAGCTAAAGGATCCTCCTGCCTTGGAGTCAGGAGACCTGAGTTCTGGTCCCAGCCTGCCGCCTAAGCCAGTCTCTTCGAGGCCCAAGGATCTTGTCTATCCAATGAAGCTGACCATCCTTTCCCAACTTGTCCATACAACAGGGATTATACCAAGTGCAAAGCCTCCTACGCTGTAAAGTTCTATGAACATATTCAGGTTATTCCTGGCAGTACAGATTGATAAAGTAAGTTTTGCAGGGGGAAGAGGGGCTGGGAAAAGTATGACATTTCCTACCTGGAAAGTGTTAAAAGACCAACCTGCAGCATTTTGGGGGTTGCAGTCTTTTCTAACAGAAGGATGCTCCCCTGTGGCCAGGGGCCTCCCCCGAGCAGACGTGAGGAAGGTGGAACGGGGTAAGTCAGCTGCCTACTCCAACTCCCTGCAGCATCCTTGCAGGTGAAACCAAGCTCCACGGGACATAAATCTCTCTACTTCTTTCTAGGTCCCATATTGAACACCCCCTCCTTCGGGAAGGCTGCCTGGAGTTCGCGCATCTTCCCGAGGACACTTTCAAATTCTTTGCATGAATGGTTAATTCTCAATGACCTGGAGTAACGGGACACAGGGGCGTGGAAGGAAGCCACAGAGAGCCCTCGGTCACAAATACACACAAAACTGTAGTCAACCCTCCATAACCTGTTATCAGATCTCTGTGGTTGAAGGGACATGGGACTTAGAGATGCTCACTTCCCAGAAGAGGTTTGAAAACTGGGCAGAGGTTGATAAGTTTGATTTCAGAAATAAGTTAACGTTGGGGTCACAAGACTAGGAATGTGGATGGAGAAGGGGAGGTGGGCTGTTCCGGATGAGGCATAGGGAGGGGCTTATCGGACCCTCCAACAGAATCACAGACATTCTCACGAGTCACCTCTGCTAGGCCCCTCTGGGAGAGGTAAGCACGTGCCAGTCTCAACAATAATTTAGCCACAGGTAATGCATGACTAGCCCGGTAATGGTGACAATGGT
This sequence comes from Cnephaeus nilssonii, assembly GCF_951640355.1. Taxonomy (NCBI): domain Eukaryota; kingdom Metazoa; phylum Chordata; class Mammalia; order Chiroptera; family Vespertilionidae; genus Cnephaeus; species Cnephaeus nilssonii. The sequence goes on from NC_137090.1 coordinate 12,787,818, forward strand.
TTTATTGTTACACCTCCCCCATTATATTACAATTTATTTGTTACCTTTACAACTGCCCTACCAGATTGGGAGCTCTTTGAGGGAAGGAGTTATCTTTCATTTACTTCACACCCCTTGTGGCCATAGGTGCTCAACGAAATTGTGTTGAGCGAATATTTGTTGACTTAGAGATTAGAATGGGTCCTTCATTGTTAATGACATTTCTGGATAGCTGTCAACTGTACCTCTTTGCCTTTTCCAAGAATTAGGGGGCAACCTGAGCCTCACCCCACACGTTCACCTCTGCCCTAGGGCCTGGTTGGAGATCTAGAAACCCTTAGCAGATGGGAAAGGCAGGTGGAGTCCAAACTCAATGACTGATCCAGAGCTATGTTCCAAATACTGACAGAGACCATGGCTTACTGAATCGAGATTTGGAGGGGATGGAGAAGGAAAACCCGAGGAATAATTCAAAACATCCTGCTCCCTAAATCCTAAAATAAGCATCACCCATCTGACCTAGACTCTTGGCTCAGCCTTCTCCGAGGCAGAAACATGGAAAATGGCCTTTGGCCACACTTTGCTTCCTTGGTCATGATATTCGACCTCGGCCACAGTTTTATATACCCTGACCTTCTCCACCCCAGACCTCTTTGTCCACTCACCATAATAAAGTGGCCACAAAAAACCCCATAAAGCTCCAGTTATTGCCACAAACATAAGAGCAGGAGTTATTCTCTGTTACCTGTACATAAATGTTCCTGCTTAATGTGTAAACGCACCTATTCTATGATTGAATGGGCTCTAGGTTTATGGCTGTGGCTGCTGCGTTGCTGTAGCCCGTGGTTTTATGGCCCTAATTCCATAATAAGCCTTCGTTTTAATTTTTCTCCTTCCACCCTGCAGCCAGAGTCGCCTGGAGGTGGGGGAAGGGAGAGGGTTCCTGCCCAATCGCTCGAGGCCACCTGTCACAGCAAAATCCTCACTAGAGCCAAGCCAGCCCACCTGCTCCTCCATCAAAGAAGAAGGTCACCTACCCTGTGGCTGAGCAGCCCAGATGCCCTCCGTGTCGGAGGCCTGAGCTTTGAAAGTATCAAGTTCATCCGAAAATGTGCCAGGGCAGTGCCAGCTGTTCGTGGCCCCAGGAGATGCCCAAGCGAGGGCAAAGGGAAGGCAGAGGTCAGATAAACAGGTCAGGAGAAGGAGGCCTGCCAGCTGGAGGGCCTGACCCCAGCACAGCATCATTAAAATAAAAATAAAAATAAAAAAAAGCAAAGGAAGGAGGGTGGCTAACAGGACAGGCACTGCCTCTGTCCGTGGTGCTGAGGCGTGCTTGTAACCTTTGTCCTGGTTGTTTCTCCCAACCCCAGACTCCGGTGACTCCTGTCCAACGTCCCTTTGCTTTTAATTCCCTTATTGGTGACATTTAAGCCATTTTTACACTACCGCAGAGTAAACAGACTCTGCCGCATGTCTCACAGTTGATGCAATCGGTTTCAAGTACTGTTGACGATTCTATCACATTTCCAACAAAGTGTTTCCCTTTAGACCCTTCGGGGTCTCCTCCCCCAACACCTCATTGCTACTCACATAATCGCTACACACGAGCAGAGGTGAGAAGTGGAGAGATGATGGCATCAGCAGGGGCCACTGGGTGAGTAAACCCGGTGACAGCAGGACACTGCCTCACCAGCAGATCAAACCACCCTTGTGGAGCAGAGGGAGTTGTTTGAACATTTCCTTTTTTAAAATCCTCACCCAGGGATATGTTTCCATTGATTGATTGAGAGAGAGAGAGAGAGAGAGAGAGAGAGAGAGAGAGAGAGAGGAGAGAAACATTGATCAGCTGCCTCCCATACATGCCCAGACTTGGGATTGAACCCACAACCGAGGTGTGTGCCCTAACTGGGAATTGAACCAGCAACCCTTTTGGTGTATGGGACGATACTCCAACCAACTGAGCCAGCCAGCCAGAGCTGAACATTTCCAATTTTTCAAAGCCACTAGTGTGATGAAAAAAACAAAACAAAACAAAAACCTCTCCCAAGAGGCATATTGAAGATCTGGTGGGCATGGACAAGGAGGCAGAAGCCCGAGCCCAGCTCCACTCTGCAGAGAAGGGAGAAGAATGGACTCACTCTGGGAGGAAATCTGCGACAACCAAGTCAGGGCTGCAGATGGGGAAGAAGGGCAATCTGAAAGGACTCGCTGAGATTCTTTTAGGCCAATTCTGGTCTTATCCCTGGACCTGCCGCCATTCATTTGGGAATGGAAGAATTATGGAGTCTGGACTGGAAATTATGATCTCCCACTTGCTAGCTGTTGAGTGTGGGCCAGATATTTCATCTCTCTGGGCCTCTGCTTCCACATCTGTGAAATGTCTGATAACAAAAATCCCTTTTAACAGGAATCTCATGAGGGTTCAATGAAATAATAAATGTAAAACACTCACGGTATGACGAGGACTCAATGAACGGCAGAAGGGGTGTGTGCCTCGCCCTTTTCAGATATACCATGAGACTGTGAACACGTCCTCAGAAATCCAAAAAGGCAAAGGCCCCTTGAGATTCAGGTTACTACAGCGCAAACCCTTACCTGCTCTAAAGCCAAGACTAAAGATAAAGGTGGGCTCTTTGAGGCCAACTCTCATGTTGTTAAAATTTTGGTGGGAAACCTTAAGGTCATGGATATCAGTCATTGATGAAAGGCCATAGCCACACCATGGCCACACCACCCTCATCCCATGGGAGGAGAGGAAAGGGTCATAGGAGGATATAACCTGCTCCTCTTCTTCTCCATTTCCCCAGGGTTCCTCTTCCTGGCCCCTTCTTCCATATAAACAGGGACCTTTGGGGGAAATGGGCACCCGTGCAAGTCCTAACCAATGCAACCAGGGCTGAGCATCACTCTTCAGTGAGAGGGTTGGGGTTGATGTCCCCTAAGCTCCTTCAGCCCTGACCTTGTTATGTACACACTCTGGCTTGCACACGCTGCTTGTACTCTGGCTAGGTCATTCTTAGACCTGATTATAGCATTGGCCACATGTATGTACAAAACTTGACGACAGGCAAATGGGAAAAGTATGACTAGTCAGGCCAGGTGGATGATTCCCATTGGCCCCAAGGTCTTCATTCTTTTTTTTTTTTTTTTAATCCTCACCTGAGGATTTTTTTTTTCCATTGATTTTCAGAAAAGTGGAAGGGAGGGAGGAGACGGGGATTAGAGAGAGAGAGAAACATCGATGTGAGAGAGACATATCGATTGGTTGCCTCCCACACACACCCCAACCAGGGCTGGGATTGAACCCGCAACCAAGGTGCGTGCCTTTGACCAGGAATGGAACCCGAGACCCCTGGGTCTATGGGCCGACACTCTAACCACTGAGAAAAACCAGCCAGGGAGGCCTCAAGGACCTCAGAACAATGGGCAGATCCTGCCTCCAAGGGGAAGCTGGTTGAGAAGACTCGCAAGGATAAAAATCTATAATAATAAAAGTGTAATGTGCTAATTAGACTGGATGTCCTTCCGGACGAAGCCGGGGCTGCGAGGGAAGCCAGGGCTCTGGGTGCCAGAGGGAAGCCGGTGCCAGAGGGAAGTAGGCCCCAAGGAAGGCCTACTCTTGCACGAATTTCCTGCATCGGGCCTCTAGTAAAAACATAAAAAAGAATATCAGGGGCTAGAAAAGACTTGAGAGATGTTATAAATGGTTAATTGACTGAACCATTTACAGATGGAAAAACTGAGACCCAGAGGGAGACCCCTCTGAAGTCCTACAGTGACCAGCTTTTTCTCATAACTCAACAAAGAATACACAGTCCAACAGCTTCATTTTGGTAGAGGGAGACATGCTATTTATATGTTTGTCTCCAATTTGAGCTTTTCTGTCCCCAGTGGCAAGGAACAAGACGAGATAATCCTTTTCTCAAGGTTTCCTTGTACAATCTCTGCCAAACAGATTTCGAAAGTAAGAGTTCCTGTCCTGAGCATGAGATTCTCTCTCTCTCTCTCTCTCTCTCTCTCTCTCTCTCTCACACACACACACACACACACACACACACACACACACACCCTTTATTACTGGGCTTTCTGCGAGTGACTCGCCTCTTTCCAAGAGAAAGGCCACTCGAGGGAGGTCCCACGCCTTCTTCCCCCCAGTATCCAGTTGAATCCTCTTCTGGAGTAATCTTTCTACATTTGAACTTTATATTTCCCCCTTTCGGTCCCTCGAAGGCCTTCAGACTATCTCCCCCTGCCCCCCATGAAGTCAAGGACACTATATTCCCCACCAACTGAAGAATTCCTTCCCTAAGAGAGGCAGCTGTGATGCTTGCCCAGCCAGGCAGCCATCCCCATAGGGAGCTGTGTCTCCCTCCCTGGGTTCATAGTCCCTCAGGACAAGGACGGGTCTCCCCAGAAGGCAGAGCTCTGCCTCTGCCTCTCACGGCTCAGCACTGAGGAGGCGGCGTGAGCTCAGAGGAGTGGGGTAATAGCTCAGAAAATGATTCTCAGGCCAGGAGTCCTTTCAGGAAGCCGACACCTTCCTAAAAGCGTGAAGAAAGTGCAACACCCTGGAGCCTGAAATCTCTCGCTTACATTTCTACAGGTTCGCATCCTGCCTCCCATCCCCCTCCTCCCAGCCCCAGAGGCATCTCCGTTATTCAGTGTATCCAATGCAGGCAAGCATCTGGGAACTTAGGGGCTCGGCTGCTAATCGGGGTCTGTGGCTAGGAGGGAGGGGGCGGGAAAGAGAAGGTGCTCAGGCGTCCTTGCCTGCTGCACCGGGGACTGGGCTGCCTCTTCACCCCCTTCCCCGTGGCCGTTCCACGTCTGCAGAGCTAGAACCACGGCCCAAGGACTCAGTGTCTGCGGAAGGGAAGGTCAGTGAGGTCCCCGGAGGCAAAAAGATGCCATTCTAATTCATTGATGACAAAGGTCAGCCTAGTGACCCCGATGTCCCTCCAAGCCATTCATGGTTCTCAACGCTGGGTTGGGGGAGCCCCCAAACGCTCACCTCTTAAGTACAGAAAGACAGCCCTAAAAAGGACTTCGGAAATCATGTGGTCTAATCATCTCATTTTACAGATGCCTGGAGAAATTTGCATGGCAATTTAGCATTGACATCCACGTCTCTGAAACTCACAACTCCCAACTCCGGGGCAGGGGAGAGGGAGAGAGGCGCCGTGGGAAAGTGGAGGGCCCTGGAGTCAGATGGGCCGGCGTTTGCCTCCTGACCCCGCCACGCTGGGTTCTTGGGCAATCACTTAACCTCTCTGAGCCCGTTTCCTCTGTGTTTAAAACGGGGCGATGGAGGGTACTGCGGGACTCTAATGAGACAGTGTGTGTGGAAGGGCTTCGTGCATCACAGATGATCAAAGAAGTGAGCTCGGTCTCCCAGCCTGGGCTTCCTCAGCGCCAGCAGGCCACCCCAGCTCCTCCTTGGCCCTGCCAGCAAACATGTCCCCCCACCAGCCCGCAGGGCCTCCACCATCACTTTTCCTGCACACATTTGGGGAGCTGTGTGCCCCCAACTCCCTTTCCCCAGAGTAAGGGGGGCGGAGGCGCTGGTGATGCCGGTTCGAGTCCCTTCTGAGACCTCTGCCTCGCTGCTTCCTTCGTTTCTGTCTTTCCACCCGTATCTTCCGCAGCCAGAGTCTTCCTACCTCCCAGCGAGGCAGGGAGCAGGACAAGGGTTGGGGGGGAAGCTGGCAAGGTCGGGCGAGCTGGTCTCTTTGTTCCCAGAAAATGAGTGCAATTTCCATTCCTTTCCACAGGAAGCGGGGTCCATGAGCAGCAGCGGCCAAGGTGTTGCCGTGGTGAGTAATGGCCCCAGCGATGGCTCTGCCCTCGGCTTGTACCTCGTGCCCCAACCATGAACTTGGGGCCAACGAGTTGGGGGGAGGGGTGACAGCTTCAACCCAGCCCTGGCCTCCCCTCACCAGCTCCTCCGCCCTCTGCATTCTTTCTCTTCTGGGGGGGGGGGGGGGGGCGGGGAGTCCTCCAAACCGTTCTCAGAAGCTGCCGGAGTTCACTTGGTTCACTGCCCCCGGGGGAGAGGAAGGCCCAGAGAGGGGAAGGGCCTCGCCTGCAGACACACAGCTTCTCCAACCCCGTGGCCTCTGAACCACAGAGGCTGGAGGACTGTCTGGCACTCCCCAGGGCCCTGCCACTCGCCCTCATGCTTATCTACAAAGGAAAGAATTAAAACCCAGCCAGGCCTGGATGTGAATATCAGCTTCCCGGCTGCGTGGCCTTAGGAAAATTTCCTTCCCTCCCTGTTCCCATCTGTGACAGGTGATAATGACAGTGCCTCTGGGGTCGTTCGAGGACTCAGTGGCTCAGTGTGTCATGTGGAGAGCACAGTGCCTGGGACCTGGCAGGTCCCTCTCATGCCTATTCACAGCCCCTGTGCATGGTTCTGCTCGAAGTCTCTTCCCCCAACAGTGCCGGGGAGGAGAGGGGTGAAGAGGGGGGGCAAGAACATCCAGGGGGAAGCTCACAGCCGCTGTGTCCTCCTGCCCTGTGACGAAGGGCCTCTGGACAAAATTAAAGCCCAAATTGGGGGACGTGTGTTCTCCAAGGGGCCCAGGGCTCCCTCGCCTGGGTTCCCACAACCAGGTCAGAGAAGCTCCTCCCGCGTCACGTCCCGGCCTTGAGTCTGAGCGCATTCGATCCAGACAGAGACGGGGTGGGCTGCGAAATACCGGTAAGTGCCGCTGTCCACCACCAGAGGCCCTGGGAGGGGCCCCCGAGCTCTGTGCCTGCACGAGTGGCCTGCGTGGGCCTGGCTGAGGTGGGGGTGCCTTTGCAGAGCCGGGGAAGGACTTGGTCCAGAAGAGCCGTGGAGTCCCCTGAGGGGCTGGAGGAGCCTCCTTGGGTCCCTCCCCCTGACCACATGCACAGACCGTGCGCACCTGCTGGAGGCGTGTCATCAGCTGCCTCCTGTCACGCGTGTTGACTAGCACTGCCTGCAAGTGAGCAGGCGGGGGAGCAGGCCCGCTCCTGGCTCAGGGCCAGCGCTCTCAGCGTGTGCCGCGTGTTCTCGGACGGCTGTCCCACCCAGGGAGGGGCATTCAGACTCCCAGCGCTCATCTCTGAGCCTCTTGGCCCGCAGCAAACCTACAAAAGCTCTGAGAGGTAAGGTGGCCTCCCAGCGTCCCCCGGGCTGGAGGTGGGGGTGTAGGGCTCAGAGCCGTGTCCTCCTGAGGGCAGCTCTTGGGCTCGCATGTGGCACACTGTGAACAGGTCAAGTCAGCTTGAGCCCTTTCAACACCCGTAGGAGGTAGGTCCCCATTATGCCCATTTTTTTAGGCAAGGAAACTGAGGCACAGAGGAGTTAAGCGACGAGTTCAAGGACACACAGGCCTAAATGTGAATCCTGACTAGTCTGGTTTCAGAACCCAACCTCTTAACTGCTATATACTGCTGCTTCACACACACATACACACACACACACACACATACACACACACACACACACACACACACACACACGGAGAGAGGTAGCAGGCCCGGGCCCTGGAGTGGACCCCCTTCTGGAATAAAAGCAGAAATACCTTTCCCCCATGATCCCCCTCCCCTGCCCTTCTCAGCCCCTTGCATGGAAAAAAACGCCCCCCTCCCATGCCTCTCCCTTGCCCCAACCCCATCTCCCTAAGATCGCATCGCCCTGGCCCCCGGGCCCTCGGTTGTGTTGCAAAGATGCCCTGGCAGTTGGGAGGCAAGAACAGAATGAAATATATGTAAGATCTTATTAGTAAAGGACATCTGAGCTTCTAATTAAAATTTGCCTAATGACCCAACTTCTCCATCATTTTCGCTCTCAGAGACATTAATTTAATGTGACAGGTACTTAGGCAAGGGGAAAATTAATTTTTCCCTTAAAAAATTAAAGGGGAAAAAGAGTGGCCTGCTCGCTTATTTATTGATTTATCTTTAAAATGTTTACTTTTCAACCTGCCTCCCACTCTTTCCCAATAAAACCTGAAGCTGGAGAGTAATTTGATGAAGGGAAGGGGGTTGGAAGGAAAGTGCCGTGAGAGTGGGTCCCCTGGTGGCACCCACGTGCCGGAGGGGGCTAGCTGATACTCTGGGGCAGGGCTGTTAGGGTCCTCCACCCGGGATCCCCAATTGCTCACTGAGGGCTGACTGTTGGGGCTGGGAATCCGGGAAAACGTGTCATACAGGCGGTTTGATGGCAGAGCCACTGGTGTCTGTGCCTTCACAGAGCACACGGTGGGCACCTCTCCTCCGACCCCAGGTTGCAGCCCTGCCTTCTGCCTGGGCATCTCTCCCCAAGCAGCAGGCTGCAGCCTGGGGCACTGGTGGGCGCAGGGCGCAGGTGGGAGATGCCCAGGGAGGCAGCCGTGGTCTCCTGCCTCCTGACCACCTGGGCCTCTCAGGACAGGGCAGGGCTTTGAGCCAGGAGGGGGCATCCTGGCAGGGAAACTGGGCACGGGCTGGATGGCATTCCAACCCCGGCTGTAGAGTCTGCACAAACCCATTGGGGGTTGGTCTGAAGAATGTAGAAACATCTCCCTGCCCTCTTACTCATTTATTTTTGCCCAACAGTCTCCTCTTCAGACTCTGGAATGCTCTCTGCCTCTTCCCAGGGGGCCCTACCCCCATCCTCCTTCACATGCCCATGCACCTCAGGAGCTCTGCGCCCCACTCCAGTCCCCTCGCCCTTCAGGCTTCATCCTTCAGGGAGCAGGGGAGCGGCTGGAGGAGGGGAGAGGTGAGGCAAGTGGAGGGAGGGGCCTCTTTTTTAAAGACTGGAAGTCCTGTTACTAACTTCTTCTCCCTCCTCCTCCTCCTCTTCCTCCTCCTTCCTCTCTCTCTCCACCCCTCCCCACCCCCACCTCTCTTTCTCTGACACTCTCTTTCTCCCTTTCCCCCTCCAGCAATAGGACTACTGCTGAGAATCTGGTAGGTTTGGCTTCCTGGGAAGCCGAGGAAGGCTTTTCTAGCAATTAACTGAGACCTCTGACCAGAGAGATGGTTAAACACCTGGAGAACAATAACTCGCTCCGCTGGGTCCGTAGGGGAGGAGGGAGGGGGGGAGGGAATGGAGCAGGGAGAGGAGGGCAGTGGGCAGAACTTTTCTCCATCTCCAGGCCAAGGGGCCAAGGCCAACCGCAGGAAGGGCTGCTGGGAGGAGAGGGTGGTGGATGCTGCTGGGGCTACCATACTGGCCACTTCCCCAGAGCCCCAAGCCCGGCTCAGCCCCCCCCCCCCACCCCACCCCTCAGGCTCGAGCTTCACCCCCTCCCTTCTCTGTGATCTTGAGCATGAAACAGCAGTCCTCTGAGCCTCGCTGGCCGGGTCTAATAAATGGCAATAAAGACACCCACTGCAGACGTGCGAGCTAGTGGACGGAAACTTGCTTTGGACAGTGACAGAGGACCCCCTCCCCCACATCTGCCCACCGCCCCTCTCCGCCCGCTGGCTGGAGAGAGCTGCAATTCCACTAATGCAAGCAGGGGAGAAAAAGTGCTTTTAAAGATGCCTGTTCATCTTGCTTTGCATACATTTGCATATTGAGTTCAAGAGGCTCGCCCTAATTCTGAGGATGGAAAATAAAATAAATTAACGAATGCGAGATTAACAAATGTGGCTCCTGCAGCAATTGTCTCCCTGGCTGTTCTGGGCTTGACACCAGGAGACAAAGCATGTTCTCCAGGCAATCAGCTTTTAATCATCTCTGGGCAGGAGCCGCAGCCAGAGGGACCCTGCCCCTGCCACTCGGACCCAGACGCCTCTCCTGCTGGGGGATCTGGAGGCCCGGGGCTTGGAGATTGGGGGCCGGGCCAGACCCTGGGGCACGCCGAGGGACCCCCAGTTTGCTCCATCGTGAACTTGCAGTGCAGGATGTGGCCGAGGAGAGAGTGGGCCCGGGGAACACAGCACCAGGTCTGAGTCCCAGCTCTGCCACATCCAGCTCTGTGGCCTTGGGAAAGTCACCTAGCCTCTCTGTTCTTTGGTGCCTTGGGGAGCCAACCGGGAATAATCGTAACCCCTGCCCCACGGGTTAGTGTGAGACTGAATGAGTCAGTGTGTGCTCAGTACGTACGGCTGTGCCCAGCCCAAGGCAGGTGCTTGGTAAGTGCTCACTGATGCGACTATTTTGTTGTTGCTGTTAAATATATTTTTACTAGAGGCCTGATGCACGAAATTCGTGCACTCAGGGGGGTCCCTCAGCCCAGCCTGCGCCCTCTTGCACTCGGGGAGCCCTTGGGGGACATCCGACTGCCGGGGAGACGGGGGAGGCTCCCGTCACTGCCACTGCGCTCGCCAGCCGTGAGCCCGGCTCAGGGCTTCGGGCTGAGCAGCGCTCCCTCTGTGGGAGTGCACTGACCACCAGGGGGCAGCTCCTGCATTGATCATCTGCCCCTGGTGGTCGGTGCATGTCATAGCGACTGGTTGTTCCACTTTTCATTTGATCTGCATATTAGCCTTTTATTGTATAGGATTGATTTCAGAGAGAAAGGGAGAGAGAGAGAGAGAAACATCAATGATGAGAGAGAATCATTGATCGGCTGCCTCCTGCACGCCCCCACACTGGGGATTGAGCCCACAACCTGGGCATGTGCCCTGACCTGGAATCGAACCGGTGACCTCTTGGTTCCTGGGTCGATGCTCAACTGCTGAGCCACGCCTGGCTGGGCTGATAGGACTGTTTTTAGCATTACCACCACCATCATCCCTTTTCTGTGGTAGAAATGCATACAGGCCCAGGAAGCAAAGGCCTAGGTCAGTGGTCAGCAAACTGCGGCTCGCGAGCCACACACGGCTCTTTGGCCCCTTGAGTGTGGCTCTTCCACAAAATACCACGGCCTGGGCGAGGCTATTTTGAAGAAGTGGCGTTAGAAGAAGTTTGAGTTTAAAAAATTTGGCTCTCAAAAGAAATTTCAATTGTGGCTCTGTTGACTAATGAGTTTGCCGACCACTGGCCCAGGTGTTTGTTCTCATCCTGCCCCTCACCCACTGGGTGGCTTTGGGAACATCCCCAGCCCTTCCGGCCTTTGTACCCCAAAGGTACTGGCCCAGGCTCCCTTCAAGCTGGGACACTCAGATGAGGCGGAGAAGACCCGGCAGGCGCCCAGGCTGCCTGAGACAGATGTGGGGGCAGGTAGATTGGCTTCTGCAAAGCACAAGCCTCTCCCTGGCGTTCCGGAGTTCCTACCCGTGGGAGGGCCCTGGGGCCGTCCCTGAGCAGCCCTGGGGCTGGGACCCTGCCCTGCACCTGACAGGAGCTCCATCTTTCTGCTTCACCCTTCCCACGCGGCCCCCTCCCGGCCCCCCGGCCGCCCTCTCCCCCACCCGGCCCCACCTGAGAACCCCTCACCACCGCCAGAGAAGGCACCGAGCTGCATCTTACACTTCACCAGGCTGTACCAGCATCTGCCTTCACCCAATTTATCACCTTCTCCCTCACGGCTGGGTGGGTGGTATCAGAACCCCATTTTCTAGATGGGAAGACTGAGGCCCAGAATGAGCATCTTGTAAGAAGTCCCCTTACTTGACAGGTGGACCGGGAGCCAAGGGACCCTCTGTTCCGGGATCCGCTCCCACGGGCTCCAGGACGGAGAAAGAAGTGCAGAGAACCAGGTCAGCCCCGCGTCCTGCCTGGCACCCCGAGGCAGGAGTCTCCCTGCTCAGCGAGCTGGTGCTGTCACCCGGCTGAGAATCCATGCTGCTGCCTGCCAGGGGGCTTCTGAACCCCACTGGTGAATGGTGTCCAACGGGGGTCCCCACTGAGTGCCACTACCACCACCATGAACCCTGACTCCCCGACAGAGGACTTCTCCACCTGCCCTCCCGCCAGCACCTGAACCTTGGGTTCTCAAGGCTGCTAAGCTGGGCCGGGGGTCAGAAATCAGAGGCCAAGGGTCAGGTGCTCCCAGTTCCCAGGAGGAATTCTCCCCGCAACCAAATAGGCGGGAGCCAGGTGCCGGGCTGGGGACAGGGTCAGGAGGGAACGTGGCGAAGGTTTCAACCGCCAGGCCAGCCTCCAGGCTTCTGCTGGGACCCTCCAGGCCCCGTGGCCACGGCAGCCCAGCTCCGCGGCCGCCGTCCACACCCAGGACCGCCCGCCTCCGCTGCCGTCTCCGTCTCTCCCTCGCCGAGGCCCCTGCTCCGCCAGAGGCCCATTAAGTTGATGAAGAGGCCATTCCCGAAGGCAGGAACCATATTTCAGTCCCCAGAGGCCCCTTTGCCCTCCTCCACTCCCTCCCCGTGCTCTCTGGTGGGCCTCCCTCCTCCTCCTCTGCCAAGCCCCTCCCCTGCCAGCCCTGGCCCGGTCACTCGCCCTCGGGTCCCCCAGATTCTAGGGTACAGAGAGTTGGCCTACTGGGTCAGGGCCGCAGGACGGTGGGACACATGGTTGGAGAGGGAGGAGGGAATCTTTCTGCATCAATCACGAAATTTCATCCTCTCAGGGCCCTTCCAGGGGGAGTATTCCCCCACTTTTCATAGAGGAGAAAACAAAAGCTCAGAGAGGTTCGTAACCTGCCCAAGGTCACCGGGCTAAGAGACAAGACTCAGCTGCTCTGATGGAAGCCCTGCACTTCTGCATTCTGCATGCTTCCTCCATCCCACCCCACCCCTACCCCCCCACACCCCACCACCACCCCTACCCCCACACCCCACCACCACCACCCCTACCCCTACACCCCACCACCACCCCTACCCCTACCCCCACACCCCACCACCACCCCTACCCCCCACACCCCACCACCACCACCCCTACCCACACACCCCACCACCACCACCCTACCCCCACACCCCACCACCACCACCCCTACCCCTACACCCCACCACCACCCCTACCCCCCACACCCCACCCCTACCCCCACACCCCATCCCTACCCCCCACACCCCACCCCTACCCTTACCCCCACACCCCACCCCTACCCCCACATCCCACCACCACCACCCCTACCCCCACACCCCACCACCACCCCTACCCCCACACTCCACCCCACCCCTACCCCTACCCCCCACACCCCACCCCTACCCCTACCCCCCACACCCCACCACCACCCCTACCCTCACCCCCCTCACACACAGCCCCACCACCACCCCTACCCCCACATCCCACCACCACCACCCCTACCCCCACATCCCACCACCACCCCTACCCCCCACACCCCACCACCACCCCTACCCCCTCACACACACCCCCACTACCCCTACCCCCACATCCCACCCCTACCCCTACCCCCCACACCCCACCACCACCCCTACTCCTACCCCCCCACACACCCCACCACCACCCCTACCCCTACCCCCCACACCCCACCACCACCCCTACCCCTACCCCCCCTCACACCCCACCACCACCACCCCTACCCCCCCACACCTCACCACCACCACCCCTACCCCTACCCCTCCACACACCCCACCACCACCCCTACCCCCACATCCCACCACCACCACCCCTACCCCCCTCACACCCCACCACCACCACCCCTACCCCCCCACACCCCACCACCACCAACCCTACCCCTACCCCCCTCAGACCCCACCACCACCACCCTACCCCCACATCCCACCACCACCACCCCTACCACCCTCACACCCCACCATCACCACCCATACCCCCCCACACCCCACCACCACCATCACAGAGTCTGGCTCCCCCCACCCACCTCCTTACTGACCACCCAGTCCAGCATTCCCAAATGTCAACCCACAAACTAACTGCATCAGAAACTCTGAGAAGCGGAGCCCTCTCCCAGAGATGCTAGAGACCTGCATGTAACAGCCTCCTTCAGTAGTTCAGACCTCTAATGGGTTTAGAAACCACTTTATTTACACTGATTCTTCATTTCACCGATCGGAAAACTGGGAGGGTATGTGACCAGCCCAATGTCACACAGCAAAAGGCTGAAGTGAGACCTAAGTCCCAGCTCACTCTCCACTTGAAGGGCCATTAGCAGAGAGCATCCAGGCCCCAGGCCCTGGTGCCACCCCCTGCCTCATGTCTACCCCCACTTCCCACCAAGGAGCCGAGTGAGAAGGGGGGCAGGGCACTGCTCAGGAAAGCAGTGGCCTGAGGTCCATCCCCGGCTCCTCCTGGAGCTGGTGTGGATGTGCTCATTCTTCCATGTGTGACGTGGTCTCTGAGCTGGGCCCTGTCTGCCTCGGGGAGGGGAGAAGACTCCAGGGAGAGTGAAAACCTAACAATCACACGGAGTCACTCTGGCAGGAGCCTTTGATCGCATTGGAAACCAGTCACCAGATCAGAGGATGATCCACCCCCAAAACTTGGGGTTCGTGCTAATGATCTCTGCCAGTGGGCTCTTCGGGCTGAGATCTCATGGCTACACCAGGACACTGGTCAGAGGGACCCTGGACTACAGGCAAACCGCCCCCCCCACACACACACCTTTTTTTTTTTTTTAGAGTATGTTCTTATTGATTTTTTTTTAAGAGAAAGGAAGGGAGAGAGAAACATCGATTGGCTGCCTCCTGCATGCCCCCTACTGGGGATCAAGCCCACAATGTAGGTATAGGGCCTGACTGGAAATCTAGCCAGCCATCTCTTGGTGCATGGGACGACTCTCAGCCCACTGAGCTACACCAGCTAGGGTGCAGGGAAGCCCTTGACTTTGACAAATCCTTACACCTTCCTCGTGCCTGTTACCCCCAGAGGATGGAGGAAACCAGGCAGGGCCAGAGACAACAGCAGGAAGGCCGACCTGCCCCTGGGCTTGCTGGCGCATTCTCCTTTTTAGCCCTGAAGGTCTCACATCCCAGGAAAATCCTCAGTGTCAGACAAACCAGACAACTGGGCACTCCAGACAGTAAGTGACCTGCTCAGGGCCACACCGCAGCCCCTCTGAGCCTCCTGCCTCCTCCCCCCGGCACTCGCTTCCCTTTGTAAGGTGAGGAATAGACAGTGGCATCCAGGTCTTCGAAATACTAACGACGATAAATAACAACAATAATATCCTGGTTCTTCCATTCTAAGATGCCATTAATTTTATGTTAAAGTTAACAGCTTTTCCAGGGCAAAAGTGGAGTCACATTACATTACATGTAAAATGCATCATGTTGGCAAATTAAAATGTTGGAAGGGAGGATAATGGGCATGCTCCAAGTGAGGAAATACGGTAGTGGTAATAACCCTAATAGGAGGACAGCCCAACCCATGTAGCCCTCATCCATTGACAAAGCCCCACGCAGTACGGCAGGCGTCACTGTTCTGGCTACCGCAGGAAAGGGGAAACTGAGGCGTGGGGAGGGCTTCCCCAGCGCAATCTGGAAGGTCTGCTCACGGACTCACGGGCCTCACTCCTGGAGGCTCCCAGGAGCAGACCTGTCAGCAGGTGGAGGAGGGCGGAGTCGGGGGAGGCTCCCGTACCCTTCTGGGGACTAACAGCATTAGCTCCCGCCGTATAACACCAATGACCTCGTAATTTATAGAGCAGTTTTCATGACTTCCCTTCTCCCAAGGCTTGTTCAATAAATTACCGTTTTATGAATTCCAGTGTGGAATTCAGAGCTCCGCCTGGCTCCCACGGCCTTAGGGAGCGGACAGTAGGGGCTAGGGGAAGGGGAGGGGGCGCTCCCAAGCCCCACATGCCAGCGGCTGGATAGCTTGCCCATGTGAAGTTTTGAGGAACCCCAGCCTGGGATCAAGTCCTGGTTCCTCCCAGGTCCTGGGCCTCGCTTCCATGCCTGTAAATGTGGAAGGGATCAGATCTGCTCTGTGGATTGTGTTCGAAGTGAGTGACACGGTGGGAGTGCCTGGTGCACTGTAGTTATACCGAGGGCTATTTTCCTGCCTGGCTTGTAACCACTCAGGTAGTCAGTCTCCCTCTCCTCCAGGGAGCCCCCCAGGATTGCTCTTTCTCTGCTCTTAATACCCTCCTTAGCAATATAAGATAGAGCCATACTTACTGATATGGAAAATCTCCAGCATATATTATGAAGTTAAAAGGGCAAGATGTAAGCCAATTTGTAGAGTAGGATTCCAATTTAATACAATACATTTTTACATGTATGAGTAGAGAGATATGGATATATCTGTATATACATATAAAAATCAGTAAGTAGATTCCCCAAACTGCTAACAATTTCTTACCTCTGCGTGATAGGACTTAATGTGGAGGGAACAATTTTAATTTATTTTTGTATGATTTTATGTAGTGGCACTGGGGTTGACTTTAACCTTGGAGTCGGTATTTTTTTAAAAAATATTTTATTGATTTTTTTACAGAGAAGATGGTAGAGGGAGAGAGAGTTAGAAGCATCGATGAGAGAGAAACACCGATCAGCTGCCTCCCGCACACCCCCTACTGGGGATGTGGCCACAACCAACGTACATGCCCCGACTGGAATCGAACCCGGGACCCCTCAGTCCGCAGGCCGAGGCTCTATCCACCGAGCCACCGAGCCAAACTGGTCACAGCTGGAGTCGGTATTTTTAACGTATCTTTTCGAGTTAAAAAGAAAAAGAAAAGATGACCTCTCCTCCCCCCCAAATACAAAATCTCCTTCTCAGCATCTCAGCAGGTGCGGAGGTCAGGGGGCCATTCTGAAACCAGCAATTTGGAGGGGAACTTTTCCCACTCCAGTGAACCAGGCTCTGGGCCCTGTTCCTTCCCTCCTATCCCCTCGAGTCTGCCCCCCGCCCCGCCCCCCCACATCCCACCAGAGGCCCAACCCCACCCTCCCCTTCATGTGCCCGGTGCGTTTGCCTGTCCGAGGACCTGCCTGTGCACCCCTGAGTCTCTCAAAGGGAGACTGAGGACCAGCTGGGAACTGGAGCTGCTTCCTTCACCATCTTGAAGATGCACCTGTACCCACTGCGGTCACCATAGCAACACAGCCTCACCAGGGGGCACTGCCCAGGAAACAGGTTGCCTGGAAACGGGGCTGAGGATGGGCAGGGTCTAACCAGAGGGAATCCCCCGCACCATCTTTCTGAGGAGGGGGCAAGGAGAGGGAAAGCCAGTGGGAGTGGGGAGCCGCCCTGGCCTCAGTTTCCCTATTTGTAAGGAGACA
The DNA here is from genome assembly GCF_951640355.1 of Cnephaeus nilssonii. Classification (NCBI taxonomy): domain Eukaryota; kingdom Metazoa; phylum Chordata; class Mammalia; order Chiroptera; family Vespertilionidae; genus Cnephaeus; species Cnephaeus nilssonii. Next base: position 12,804,810 of record NC_137090.1, read on the forward strand.
ACGGCAGGTGGTCATAGGGCCTCTCCAGGTGGCCCATTGCTGCCCTATCTGGAGGTTAAGAATTTGGGCTCCAGAGCAGACAGCCTCCAGGTGGTAAATACGCCCCAAGTGTTTGCGTCTCACTGTGCCTCAGTTTCCTCACCTGTATAAAAGAGGGGTAATAGATGTACCCACCTCTCCCGGTTATTGTGAGGAATGAGTATAATTCTGCTTGTAGGCTATAAACTCATAATACATGTCACTTATTGTTATTAAAATGCCTGGCACATAGTAAACACTCAATAGGCATGCTTATTATTCATTCCCCCTCATCCCAACAGGTTCCAGACAACCCCCACCACCATTGTTTGCTGAGCACTTGCCAGGCCCTCCCAGCACTGGGCGGATGGAGGAACTGGGGTGCAGAGGGGCGTGGCCAAGCCCACCAGCCCCCCAGGCAGTGACACACGCGCTCACACCTGCCACCCTCCCCTGGAGGGGCTTCTCCCAGCACAGCGCAGGGGCCCTTTGCGGGGCCTGGCCCTTGGCCAGTACTGACCGGCGGGCGTGGGGGGATGAGGGCACAACTGGATGGATGCCGCCTTGGTCCCGCGGGTCTCTATGTCCCGGGTTTGTGTGCGGTGAGATGATGCAGCGTATGGAGGGACATAGTAGGTTTGTCACCAAAATAGAGAGCTTAGCCCGTGCCGGGCATCGCACGTGTCATCTCCTGCACCCTCCGCTGATTGACAGATGGGTGTGACCCTCAATGTGACATCACCGTCACCGATGGGGGCACCGAGGCCCAGGGCGCACCGCCAGTGCGTGGCCTGGCGGGGTCCAGGTTCCAATTCCCCATCCCCATTGGACTCCCTCCCCCCGTCCCCCCCTTCCCCACCCCCCCACCCCGTCCAGGTCAGAGTCTGCGAGGACGAAGCACAACCCCCGCTCCCCCCCTCACCAAGACAGAAGCCGGGCGGGGGCGGGGTGGGATGGGATCGGTGGGAGGCGAGCTGTCAGCTCCCATCTGCGCGGGCCTGACGCCTGCTTCAAGCTTCCGCTCCCATTCCGGCGGTGATGGAAGGCACCGGAGGGGAACCGCGTCTTCCCGGAGTACGATCATTATGGGCTGGAGAGGGACTCGGTGTCTGTTCTGCAGCAGGGGTGGTGCCAGGCCCCCTCCTACACGGACCTCAGTGCAAGGCCCGCCTCCCCCAGGCCGCCCTCCCAAGTCCCAGGACACCCCTGCGGAGGCCGGGGGTGCGCTGGCCTCCGGCTCCAGCCGGACCTCTCGGCTGCCCGAGGCGGTGAGCTGCCTGTGAGCTCTCTCCGGCCACTGAGCGGTTCCTCTGTGCTGTCACTGTCTGAGCAGGACGTCCTTTCTCAGGTTCAGCCTGTGGCGGGAAGGGCTAATGCGCTAGGTTAGGAGTCAGGGGACCCCTAGGTGCAGAGCGAGTGCCCAGCTGAAGCCTGCGGGGCCCAGGGGAGTCAGAGGACCCAGGGTCCAGTCCCGGCTCAGCCTCAGCTGCTGCCACACTGTGTCCCCACCCCGGGTCACAGGGGGAGCCAGGCAGGGACTCTGGAGGCGGCCTGTCATGGTTTAAATCTGCAAACCACTCTCCCTGTGGCTCAGGCCCTGTCCTGTGTGCCATGCGCACCATAAAACCATGAAGGAGGAGAATAATCCCACCTACTCCACTCTGCTCTGGGACCCAGGTCTCCAGCGGCTCCTGCTTATGATGCCATGGTGCAGTCAAGAGCACCTCCCTCCTTCCCCATCAGAGGGGGGCCCCCCAGGCCCACAGTGGCTCCCCAGCCACACACAAGAGCCCGTTTTCCACCGGGATGCTCCTCCTCCTCCCTCCTCAGAGCCCCCAGAGCCCCTACTTAACTAGGCTCAGACCCCAGCTCCCCCCACACCCTGGAGGTCAGGCTGGCTTGGAGCCCCTCAGCTCTGCACCCCACCCTCATGGAGATGTCCCATCTAGGTACACAGAGCTGAGGAGGGGGGCACAGGGATCCCCCACACCCCGCTGAAGCTCTGAAAGTCACCCAGCAATCAGAGCCCCTGATTCAATCCCAGCGACCGCAGGCCTGCCAGGTGAGCGGGGAAACAGGCCTCGCTCCCCTCCCACGGAGCCACTAATCGCTCCAATCAGAGTGACAGCTCCCGCAGCTCGGCTCCCGCCAGCGGCCTCCCTTCCGCAGTCAGGACCAAACGGGACTTCTCCTCTGAGTCTCGGGAAGAGCACTGGAGGGGGGTGGGTTAGAGTGGGGGGAGCAGAGTCAGGGGACCTGAAAGGAGGGGGCCAGGTGTTTTCCTGTGTCTCTTGCAAACCTCCTGAAGGAGGGGCTCAGGCTCCCACACAGCAAGCCTGTGTGGGTGTCTCAGATCGGTAACAACGGCCCGGTTTCTAAAGATGCTTTCTTCACGCGTTCTGTGAGCTTAAGAAGCCATCCACTGCCCCTAAGAATAAGAACCCCACTCTAAAGGGCGGCTGGAAGGTGGGTGGGGAGAGGGCGGGGGCATCGGGGCAGCTCTGGCCCCTCCAGAGAGCCCAGGCCGGGAGGATGCAGGCCCCGCCCCTTGCTTCTTAGAAGGAGCTTGGTGAGTCGGCTTCTGAAGTCACCGGGGTTCCCCCACCCTCTTCTATTGAAGGCAGCTTTGGAAAGCATTCACGCAGTCAGTCTGGAATGGCTGTTGGCAGGCTGAGCGAATGGAGAAGGCAGGATGGAGAAGGCAGAAGGCAGGGCCCCACAGCGCCTTTGGGAGCCAGGTCTCCAGAGACGGAGGCTCCGGGGGATGTGCAAGTCTGTTTAAAGACCAGTCTCCCGGCTTCAAAGAAAAGGGGCTTAAAAAGGCTCAGGCACAACACGCAGACATCAAAGGCCTCCCGCCCACGGCCAACCAGGTGTGCTCAGTGCAGATGAAGCTGAAATGTGCAGATTCGATGTCCCCTAAAATGCACCTGTCCGCCCGGAAGAAGATTAGAGAGAAGAGGGCGCTCCCTGTCCTGCCACCCCTGCCCTCCGCCAGGCACCCTCACCCCGTGTCCCGTCCATCGACATGCCCCACCGAACACTCTGGACACCTGGATGCCTGAGCTGGAACATCAGTGCTCCCTCCGCCTGGCAACAGTGCCTGAAAGTCAGCAACAAAACCAGCGAGTAGTTACTGAGCGCCTACCCTGAGCCTGGCATGTGCAGCAGGGGGTGGGGGGTGGGAATGAAACAGCCAATAAGATGCAGTCCTGACCCTGGGGGAGCCCCGACCCAGACTCAGAGCTGTCATGCAACCGGATGCCACTGTGTTGAGTGAACCTGTAAGAGTCCGTGGAAGCAGAGAGGAGGAGGGAGTCATTCTGCCGGGAGTAGGGGTGGGGTGGGGAGGCTTCCCAGAAGGAAGAGGAGACGTTTGGCTCAGGCATCCGGCAGGGAGAGAAGTTAGAGGCTCTGGGAGGGATGTAGCGGAGGGTCTCCGGGATCAAGACAGGGGCCGCCTGGTTGTCCAGCAGTGGTTCTCCTGCATCACCGGGAGGGCTGGTTAGAACCCAAATCGCCAGCCCCCTCTCCCCGCCCCCAGAGTTTTCGATTCAGTGGGTCTAGGGTGGGGACAAGGTGATGCAGATGATACTTACTGGTCCAAGGACTATGTCTTTAAGAACCACAGTTGTAAAGGACTGTGGCAAATTGGATTGTTAGTCCCAATTCTTCCATTCCTCCTGGTAACAGAATGCCATGTCTGCTCCCTTTGCCACGTGACTTGCCTCCTCCTGTTTAAGGAAGGGGCGTGGACTTCCCTGAGCCCTTGGGCTGGGCCACGTGGCGTGTTTTGGTCAATAAAGTGTGAATGGACTTGACATGAGCAGGGACGTTCAGTTCGCTTAATGTGTGGCTCAGCTGGGTGTCCTGTGCCTCTGCCATCTGTCGTGAGAACATGCTTTGGGTAGCTGCCTGTCCCAGAGCAGGAGTCACCCGTCACACACCAGCACCCAGCCCACAGCTCGAGACAGAGCTGGCCCCGCCCACCTGGAGACCCTCGAGGGAGAGAAGTGTTTATGGTTTAAGCCCTGGGGAACCGGGGAGTGTTTGTTACGCAGCAGCATCACAGCAGAAACCTGGCTTTGAATACAAGGGCTTTGAATGACATGCTAAGACATGTCGAAGGGATACAGGTAGGAGAATAAAAGCTCAGTCGCTCTCACTGGGCAAGACTGGAGGTGGGGAGGCCAGGGGGGGAGGCTGTTGCTGTGTTCCAGATGAGATGCAGGGTGAGAGTCCCGGGGCGCAGAGGGGAGAAAGCGGGGCGCGGACTGGAGAGGTACAGGCTCGCGCTGCTTACCGTGGGGACATGTTCTGAGAAACGCGTCGTCCGGGGCTTTCGTCCCGGTGCGAACATCATGGGGTGCACTTACCCTAACCTAGAGGGTCTCGCCCACGACACAGCGAGGCTCTCTGCCCCAGCCGGCTGCCCCCGGGCCTTGCTGCTACTGCACAAAGCAGCACGAGATGAACCCAAACCCAAGAGAAAATGCCATCAGAGACCCGGTAAATGCAAGACACACGAGGCTGCTGCCGGCATAACACAACTTCCACAGCGAACTGTTTTTAGACGAGTAGGACGAGTACACTCTAAAACAATGATAAAAAAGGACAGTCTAGTAAATACATAAACCAGTAACACAGTCATTTATGGTCAGGTGCTATTCGCCGCAGCTGGTGGTACGGGCCGTGCTTTTGTGTGACAGGTAAGTGTTTTACACCAGCGTCACGCACACATGGAGTCATGTGTTGCACTGGGACGTCATGATAACAACGGCCCCTCTGGGCAATAGGAAGTTCCAGCTCCGTTATATGTCATCTCAGGGACCACCATCACGTACCGGGTGCGCGACTGATTGACACGTGACTGCACAAACGTGTTAGGGCCCGCAGGACCTGCTGACTAGCTGGCTGAGGCGGGCAGGAGACGGAAGTTCACCATAATGGCCAGTTCTGCACACTGGAGGAGAGGGCCGTGCCCAGAGACACCCCAGGTGGCCCATCACACCCCACAACCCCCACCAACCACCCTAAGCGGGGTACGCACCTGGGCAAGCCGGGGGGCGGGGGGTCAGAGCAGCAGCTGAGAGCTGCAGGGGGGGCCTGCCTGGCTGAGTTGCTGAAGCCGCTGCGATTTATGTTCTTTCTCTCCGATCCATTTGGTTCCAAGTCAGCTGTGGACGAGCTTCGCCCACAACCGCTGATCTTTTAATTTAATTGTGCGGCGCTGGGGTGTTCATTCCCCCTAGCAAATACATCAAGATTGTCACATTGTAAATAAACAGCCTCCGTCCCCCACTCAACACCCACCCGCCGCCGCCACCCCTCCCACGTGGGCCGGCACAGCTGCAGCAGCTGGAAGGGAGGGAGGCCTGCGGGGGGCCGGGATCCCCGAGGAAAGGGAAGCTCCCCTGGAGGGAAGAGAGAGACAGACAGGCCAGAGACCTGCCTTCCAGCCAAGCCCCACACAGCACGGAGCCTCGGAATGGCCGAGGGACACGCTGGGCCCACGGGGCCGCCTGGCCTCTCTCAGCCTCAGTCTGCTTACCCGCAGCATGCGTTTCGTGCTGAGGCGAAATACACTGTAGCTACAACAAGGCCCCATCCACTCTGAAGGGGCCGACCGTGTAGCAGTGCTTTCGTACGCAGTCACAGGGCGGCAGTCAGAGCTCAGGCCTCGCCTGATCCTGGCTCCATCGCTCACCTGTGGTCTTGGGCAGGCGCCGTAACCTCTCTGTGCCGAGGCTGCCTTCTCCGGGAAAGGGAAGGCACCCGACTCTTCCAAGTGGCGAGAAATCAACGCGGCACACGTAACGCATGTGGAGCGGAGCTGGTGCGTGTGGAGGGACTAATACGTGTTGGCTCTTAATGCTATATTGAGGAGGAAATTGATGCGAGAGGCACCGGCTCCCTCCAGCTCCCTCGGCCTCCGGTTCCCCGGCTGTGTGTCGTGAAGAGTAACACGCAGACTAGACGGGAGGCCCAGGAGGCCACGGCAGGAATTATTTTTTGGTTGAGTTTTCTCACTGTTGAAAACAAGACCTCACTGTGGAATATGCGCCCCCCTCCACACACACACACACACACACACACACACACACGCACGCACACACGCACGCACACACACACTCGGTGAGGAAAGTGAAGTCTTATGGCAGGTGCCCCCCTCTGCGAGGGAGTGAGTAAGGAAAGGGAGCCCCACCAGCACATTCCCACGGGGCAAGAAAGGGTGCAAGTCCCTCCTCTAGGGCTGAGGCGCCAACAGAAAGAAAGGAACAGATATTCACTCACTCCAGAAATATTCATAATTCACCCCCTCCTGCTTTAAGATTTGGAAACTGAAAAGGTCCCCCCTCCCTTGCAGTATCCCCTCCAGGGGGGTGTGGTGGGGAAACCCTGGCTCTGGAATCCCTTTGGACCTCGTCTTGTCACTTCCAAGTCTGTGACCTGGGGGAGCCATTCAACAGCCCCTCCTCAGCCCAGGCCCTCCGCCGGGAGGAGGGAGGAGAGCACCGCCCGCAGGGTGGTCCTGGGCAGGCGATGAGAGCACAAGCCTTCGACAGGTCAGTCATGTTTGTTTTTAGTGTCTGTTATTTTCGGGCTTTTTTGTTGTTGTATGTTAATATATATCTTTATTGATTTCAGAGAGGGAGAAGGAGGGAGAGATAGAAACATCAATGATGAGAGAGAATCATTGATCAGCTGCCTCCTGCACGCCCCCTACTGGAGATCGAGCCCGCAACCCAGCATGTGCCCTTGACCGGAATCGAACCCAGGACCCTTCAGTCCCCAGGCCAACGCTCTATCCACTGAGCCAAACCAGCTAGGGCAATGCTTTTAGTTTAGTTTTGTGTTTTTTTAATCTGTGTGGTGGAGGCCACTGGTTGCATCGCCTTCTTCCCTTAGCAATGGAACCGCTACGTTTTAGCTGGGCACATGGCCCTCCAGAATCAACCAGGCTGGGCCTCCCTTGCAGCTGGATTCGGCCAGCGCTGTGAGAAGTGGCGTGTGCACCGCTGGGTCTGCTCTTGAGAAGGCGCTGACTGGCCCTCCCGACCCACTGCTGCCTCTCCTCCCTCCCCCCTGGCTGGAGGGCAAACCCCTGCTAAGGAGGGAGACACCCTAAGGAGAGGGGGACAGTCAGATAGACGGGGTCCCCAACTCCAAGGAGCCCCCATATTAAGTTGGACTGCTCTGGTCAGCCTAGAACCCCGAGGGAGAAATGAACTTTGACCTTGCTTAAGAAACCATCACCTCTGGTCTGTGGGACCGCAAGGACACTGCATCCCGGTTGAAATAGTGACACCGCTTTCCCCAAGTCACCACAGCCCCCACTGCAGCTCGCTTCCGAAGAGCAAACAAGAACCTGAGGCCAGTGGTCTCGGCGCGCGATAAAGCGATGTGCACAGGGGCCGCCTGGAGGGTCCGGATGGAGCGACGGACATGGAGAAGGAAGAGACTAGGTGGGTGACGAGGGCGATGGAGACGGGCAAGTCTGTGATGATTCCGAGACCTCTTGTGTGGAAGATGAAAGGAGTGAGGACTCAGCCGCTTACTCAGCACGTCCGGGGAGATGAGACCACGGGCAGGAAAGTGACGCGCTCAGCTGGGCCATGGAGCTCAGGCGTGTGCACGACCCCCAGGCAGAGGTGCCCAAAAGGCAGGGGAGATTCAGAGGCTTGAAGGTGGGGACTTCGAGGCCACTTCTCTACGGAGCTGAAGCCCAGGCCCAGGCCCAGGGGTAAGCAGAAGATTTAGAGAGGAAATGACAAACACCCAAATCAATACGTAAGCCCACAGTGAAGTACAATGAAGGGGAAGAATAAGGCACTATTGCTGAGCGAACAGAGACGCTGTGTGAGGAGGGTCAGGGAAAACCTCCGTGAGGTCATCGCGGTTAAGACAGACCTAGACTGCGTGGACAGGGTGCAGGTGAATGGTAGGTGGGCAACGGGGCAGACAGGGAGACTGGCAGAGGAAGCAGCACGTGCAAAGGCCCTGTGGTTGTGGAGACTTTGTGTGATGGGCAGCAGGGGCGATGGAAATGTGTCATTCTTTTTGGCTGTCCAACCCCCCTCCTAGGAGTCCCCTTCCTATGTTTGAGGAGTCCCCTACTTTTTTGGCAAGACCAGCTTCCCACCACAGTCACTAAAAATGTCAATCACATTCCCAGTCTCCCTTGCAGCTAAGATGCCCTGACCGGGAATCGGACTGTGACCTCCTGGTTCATAGGTCGACGCTCAACCACTGAGCCACGCCGGCCGGGCCTGCTGTGTCGTTTCGAGCCCGACTTTATCCGGAGGTGGATCTTTATGCGGAGCTCCTCCTGGCCAGAAAGAAATCCGCTTTCTCCTCCCCCGAATGCATCATCACATCATTGTTATCCGACGCCCTGCACTTGCCACAGAGCCCTCCTCTCAGACCCAGGCGCCTGCTCTCTGACTCAGAATTCCGCTTGATTGGACAGAACTCCGCTCAGCTTCCCAGAACTGCGCTCTTGGCTTTTTAAATGTATTTACCAGATTCCAGTATTGCTCTGCAGAGACCGCCTTCATGCTCCACGGCCCTGGCTGCTTCCACAGAAACCCACCCGGCTACCCAGAATCCTGCCTTTCTCCTCAGAGCCTCGCTGGGCTGTGGCGAGCCCTCGGCGATGGTGTAGAAACCCGACTTCACAGAATCCCGCGTCGGTACCAAGAAGCCTGCTATGCCCGGCACCGCCCTGCCCATCAGGGAGAACAGGGCAGGCACCGGCTCTGGGGCCCGGGACCCTGCTGCCCGCGTGACCACACGTGCCAATCTCTTCAGTCTATTCAACCACTGTGGCTGCACAGAGCCCTCCCGGGAGGATCAGAACTGGTTTCTATAGAGATTCCCCAGAATTGGTACGTGGACATCTAGTGGGCTGCACGAAACGCCTCTCTCTTGGGTAGGAGCCCATCCTGATGCACGTTCTTCAGCGAAGCTCATGTCACACCAGTGGTCGCTCTAAGGACGTTGCACCTGTGCAAGCCCTCGTGAGGTGACTGACAGGAAGAACAGCTGGGGATCCTCCCGATGTCGCTCTTGCTTTAGGGGAGGTGGGAGGACTTGTGCTCCCCCAAATCAAGGTTGAGGCCTCCTTCGGTTCTTCCTCCCCCTGCCAGGGGGCTGGAGCTTGAACTCTGCAGAGCAAGGGACAGGCAGAGACTCGGTCAAGGCCTTGCGGGGGGGGCGGGGGGGGGAGAGAAGCACCCACCTTGCTTCTCCTTGTGCCGGCCCTGGCCGCCTGGGCACAAATCTGCTTGGACAGAAATAATCAGCCGAATTAATTTAGCTTTAAATAGCAGCAACGAGAATGTTTCCACAAAATTTTCTCCGAGGAGAGCTAAGCAGAATTAATGATGGCACAATATCAGGGAGAAATGTTATTTATTAAGGCCTAATCATTCCAGGGACGGGGAAGTCATCATCACATAATAAAGGAGAAATCAGCCGGCCAGGCCGAGGGCAGCCCTGCTCAGCCCAGGAGCCCAGGAGGGGCCCTGGGAGGCGGGGACCAGGGGAGCCCCGGGGAGACGCTCCTGCAGAGTGGGCAGCTCCGTGGGATCTCGCTGGTCCAGGGGCGGAGCCAGCTCCCGGGCCCGGCCACGCTCCTCCCGGCCCTGTCCTCACCGGCCCATTTGTTTCTTTGCTCAGCACCCCTGAAGGGGAACGGGCTTGACAGCTGTCAGGACACCGTCCAGGAAGGGAGGGCTCCCAAAGAGGATCTGGCCCAGCCGGCTGGCTCAGTGGTTGAGCTTTGATCTAAGTATGAACCAGGAAGTTACGGTTTGATTCCCGGTCAGGACACATGCCCGGGTTGCGGACTCGATCCCCAGTGGGGGCCGTGCAGGCGGCAGCTTATCAATGATTCTCTCTCATCATTGATGTTTCTATCTCTCTCTGCCTTTCCCTTCCTCTCTGAAATCAATAAGCATTATATATATATATATATATGCCCAGCAACCAGAATGGCGGAATGACCAGAACAACTGGTAGCTATGACACGCACTGACATGCAGCAGCCAACCAGCCTGCTCCGGGCCCTGATCGGCCACCCTGCCCAGCCGGCCCGGCCCTCAATCGGCCCCCCAATACTCCAATCAGAGGCAGGGCCAGCCGGTCAACTGCCAACAGCCCCTCCCGCTCACCGGCCAGGCCTGATGGGCCCCCATTGGGGCAGGCCGGCCGGACCCCACCCATGAACGAATGTGTGCACCAGGCCTCTAGTATATATATATGAAGGTTCTGTCTAGCCCCACCTACTACCTGCCGCCCCCACCTTAAAGGTTCCTACCTTCTTGTGCTCTTTCAACTAGTGTTTAAGAGCCCAGCACTGTTGTAGCTTCTGGGGATACGGTGGGAAGGTGGGCAAAGAAGTAAATGAGCCAGGTGATGCCCGGCAGTAGCAGTGCTGTGGACACAGCGACATGATAAGGAGGGACAGGAGAGGGTGGCTGGTAGAGGGGCATGGTCCGGGAAGGGCGCTGAAGGAAGGGGATCATTTGAGCTGAGACCTCAGGAACAGGAATGTTCCTGGGAAGCTCTGGGGCAGGGCAAGGACGTCAGGCGGGTGTCCCGGCCCCGGCAAAGGCCTGGGAGAGGCGGGGAGCTGGGCTTTCTGAAGGCCGAGTAGCTGGGGCCTAGCAGGCAGAGGGGGAGAGTGGCAGAGGCTGCATTTTTTTTTTAATTATTATTATTAGAGAAATAATTCTGTTACAAAGAGTACAGGAATGGGTCAAAGTCAGAGAGTTCCCAAGGGGCAGATGAGATTCAGGGGAGGAAGGGTGAGGGGCCACTTACTCGATGGCCCTGCCCACCCTGAGATCTTCCTCCCGTTACACTGTGGCCCCTGCTGTGATGGCACTGTGTGTCACCGTGAGGTGGGTTAGTTCCTACTTACAGACCTCATGGTGGTGACAGGCTACCACAGAGCAAATAGCAACAGCACAACGATTGACATTTCTTTTGAGAGCCAAATTTTTTAAACTTAAACTTCTTCTAACGCCACTTCTTCAAAATAGACTCGCCCAGGCCGTGGTATTTTGTGGAAGAGCCACACTCAAGGGGCCAAAGAGCCGCATGTGGCTTGCGAGCTGCAGTTTGCCGACCACTGGGCTACCAGACAAGGCAAGACATGAGGTGAGAGGAGGAGACTGGATTCATTGTGCCTGGAATAAGCCCTGGGGATTTCTGTGTCCGAAGTCTCCCCCAGGTCTCTTGTCCTTGCTCACATTATCTCACCTGTCCTCCACCAGTGAGGAACCTTCGGGTCATGTTGCCCATATCCAATCAGTCGCCAACGCCCATAAATCTCCTTCCTGGGTGAACGTCTGCCGTTCTTGCCTGCCCAGCACCCCTCCTCCCTCCTCTTCCGATAAGGGCGCCATGATTTCCCTGGGGCGTGACCTCTCCCCAGCTCCCAGTCCATGCAGACCAAGTGCTCGAGGTTGACCCCTGCCCCAGCTGCCTGGGGAAGCAAGCACGCGACCTAGACCCAATCAAAGAAGTCCACACTCGTGGCCAGAGTGATTGTTTGAGGATGGACATTTGGCCTCATCTAGGCCAACAGAGTCAGGTCCTGGACTTGTGTAGAACCTGCTGTGGGTTGTGCTGGGCGTCTTGGCTGTTAAAGGTAAGCTGGGTATGTGGATGGGCGACTTGCCGCCGTGAGGGGTCAGGTGGAAAGTGCCTGGAGGGTCTGCCTGAGGAGGAAGCACATGTTCTCCCCACTTTGGAGTGGTGACCCTTCACCCCAGAAGCGGGTGCACAGATCCCGTGCGCCTGCTCACTCCGCCAGCCAGACCAATAGAAACAACCGCGCATGCTGCCCGAGCCGGGCCTGTGTGCTCCGCACGGCTGCGTTCTTCGAGTGCGTTATTAGCTCCGATTATCTCTGCGGAGCCCTGGGTGTAAGCATGAAATTGGTATCAACTCCATTTTACGGATGAGAAAACCGAGCCTCGTAAAGATTAGAGAACTGGCCCGGTTAGTAAGTGGTGGGGCCAGGATCCCAACCTCTGCTGTCTGCAGCAGGGCCCGGCCGCACAGCATCTGTTTAGGTTAAAGGGAGATCCTTAAAAGCCCCCTCAAAACCCTGCATGGGGAGGCGGGGGTCAAAGGCATCAAACCTAGACCACCCTGCCTCTCCCTCAGCTCACCCCTCAGTGCCTGGTCACCAGCCTCGTGCTGGGGAGCCCCCCTCTCTCTGGCTGCAGACATGATAAATGGCTCCAATTATCCCCTCCAAGCTCCGATGTAATGTACTGTTTTATTAATGGCAACTAGCAGAGGACTGCAAAGAGCCCACTGCGCGCCAGCGGCCTGGCTCCATCCTGAAGCTTGCTGGCTCGCTGGGTGCAGGCATGAGAGGGTGACAGGGGAGAGGCACCGCCCCATCACCAATTCCCCGTCAGGGAAATGACGGGGCGTCCCTCCCCACTCAGGCCCCAGGCTGCACGAACACATCTTTGCCTGGCGAGCTCCACCCATCGCTAATGCTTTGTTGCTTCCTTGACTGACAAATTAGAGGTTTGAACAAAATGCAGGTGTGGGGGGGAAGGGGATGGCAGCTGCCCACCCTGCAATTAGGAGGGGGAGGAGGGAAAGGGGGAGTCAGGGGGGTTCAGCCAGCCCACAGACATCCCTTCATGTTGCCCAGCTCCGGCTGAGCATCTGAGAGCGGGTACAACCCTCTGTTAACTGCAGGTGGGTTTGCCACTCAGAGTCTGCCCTCTGGTCATCCCACTGGTCCAAGGCTGAAACGTCCCACCCAGCTGGCAGACCTGTCGCCTCAGACCACCTTCGACGCAGGCTGGGCATGTTTCACTGGTCCCATTGGACGGACGGAAAACTGAGGTCTGGAGAGAGGTAGGGCTTTATCCAGGTCACAGTGGGAGAGTCGGCACGCACACCCGAGGCTCCGATTGCTCTGGAATCCTCCCCCTACACGAAGCTACGCTAAGTGGCGTGACCAGCCTGCAGTGGAGAGGGAGTGGGCATCCTCTTCCCACCGCCCAGGGAGGCTCTGGGCCATCGGGCACAGGGCAGAGCCTGGCAAATTCTATGGTGTGTGTGTGTGTGTGTGTGTGTGTGTGTGTGTGTGCGCGCGCGCGCGCGCGCGCGTAATGGATGCTCACCCAATACTGTGGGATCCGCCTCTTCCCAATGTTAAGGTCAACAATACGTGCTGTGGAGAGAATGGGCGACCAGGCGCCGCTCCCAAAGTGTTTGCAGAAGTTATCAGACCATCCTGATACCCTGAGAAGATTCGGTAAGGGAGGCAGGTAACGAGGCCTGGGAGCCCCAGAGCGGTGCGGTTTGTTGGTCCCCGCCCGTGCATGGGGTTCACGGAACGTCTGAGGCGCTCGCCCCAGGAGGGATTTCTCAGCAAACCCCACAGACACTCTCCCCCCAGGGCTGACGCTATGGCTGGCCTGGCCTCCGCTGGTTCTTGTTCAGTACCCCAGCAGAAGCCATCCTGGAACTGGGACCCCACAATGTATCACTCTCCGGTCCCAGAGGGTACACCACACCCATGGGACACACAGCAAGGTTGTGGGGAGACAAACTGCAGAAGTGGGGGTCTGCCTTTACTAGGGTCCCAGTCTGGGTGTCCTGGGTTTTCCGGGTTCACTCTGCTGGCTAATTAAAAGGTAAGAGTTGGGAGTTAGGGTGCGGGAGCGGAGAAGAGGGGTCACTCGGTGGCCGGCGATCTAGGTTACCCAGGGCTTTCTGAAAGGGAGACCTTCCTGGGTGGGGGCAGCCTAGTTCCTTAGCTGGTCGTTTTGCTAGTAGACGTGTCACACAGCTGGCGACCTGTGTTCAAGATGATGTCATGGAAGTGGATCCTCCGCCATCGAAAGCTTAACGCCAGGCACTTACTCTCCAGGTACCCAAGCCGGCCCTCGGAGGACGGGCCAAAAACTTCCAGGAGGAGACGATGTCCAAGAGGGACTAAAAGAAGAGGGGGAATGAGCCGAGCACAGGGCGGGGGGCGGGGGGAGGGAGATGTAATTCCAGGCAAAGGGAACAGAGGGAACATTGGGGACAGAACCCTGGAGGGGAGGAATAGATGGGGCTCAGACCGCCAGGAGAAGGAGACGTTGGGCAGAAAGCCCCAAACGAAACTGAGTTGGAAGGAGCCAGAGCCCACAGAGCCAGGCTAGAAGCTGTGCTCCCCCCTCGCCAGGACCTACTGGCTTTCAGGAGGGACGAGAGCTAGGCACTGTGGGAAGAGCATCCTGGCTCCGGCGTGGAGAAGGGGTGGAGGCCAGCAGGACTGCAGCGGGGAGAGAAGCGAGAGGCTGTTACCACCCACGGTCCAGAGTAGGGGATGTGGGACTTGTGTGGCCTGGATTAGGGAAGAGGGCAATGGAGATTCAAAATCTATGAAGGAACTAGCCATTGACTTACAGAGGTCGGGTGCGGAAGGACACATCCTGGCTTCTTACACAGGTGATTGGTGGGTGTCCTGTGGGGTTTAAGAATGTTTTTAATGTGTAAAGTCAGATAAAGCTGCCTTCCCAGGGCCCCAAGCTGGACCGGATGGGATGGTGGTCATGGGAAGTGATGACCAAGAAGGAAACTGTTTTCCTTATGACGATAAAAACCTCCAAGGCCTGGCTGGAGAACAGGACCTCCTGGTGGAGGGGGTGAAGTGGGGGACTGGACCTGTGATATCACACCACACCCCAACACAATGTTTCCTAGAATGACTGGACCATTTGCATTCCCACAAGTCTATTTCGTCCTACCCTCGAACCTGAAGCAGCTGGCCTGCCAAGGTCCTGCTACCCTTTTAACTCTCTCCCCCACTCCCCACCCTTCCTTTAAAAAAAAAGTATTTGTTAACAAAGAATAAAATTGGCTTTTGTTTGATTACAGGTCTATGAATTTCTTTAAAGTATATTTTTATTGATTTCAGAGATGAAGGGAGAGAGAGCTAGAAATGTCCATGATGAGAGAGAATCATTGATCGGCTGCCTCCTGCACGCCCCACGCTGGGGATCAAGCCACAACCCAGGCATGTGCCCTGACCGGGAATCAAACCATTACCTCCTGGTTCGTAGGTCGATGCTCAACCACTGAGCCACACCAGCCAGGCAACAAGTCTATGGATTTTAACACGTATACATTCACGTGCCCACCGCAACAGAACAATTGCGTCACTCCAGAGAGTCCCTCCTGTGCCCCTGGGCTGTTAAACATCCCCCTCGCCTATCCCTTGGGAGGCACTAATCCCTTCTCCATCTTTATAGTTTTGCCTCTTCCAGAATCTATATATATAAAAAGGCCTGTGGTCGTGACACCATAACGGTGGAACGACCAAAGACTGGTCACCAGGAAGCTGCGTGTGCGGTGAGGCGCACGCGGGTGGGCAGGAACTTGAGGCGCACATGGGCAGGCAGGGACTTGACTCTGGATCCCGTGTCCCACCCAGCGCAGCGGGTCTGGGTCTCACGCGATATCACATGCTGGGCCTCTAGTGTTATATATGTGGAGTCACACAGTATGTGATCTGTGAGACTGGCTTTTTTTCACTCAGCATAATGCCTTTGAGACTCAGCTGGTGTTATGTGTATCAATAGTTCATTCGCTTTTATTGCTGAAAAGTATCTCATTATATGGATGTACCACAACCATCCATTGAAGGGTGGTTGGATTGTTTCCAGTTTAGGGTGATTATGAATAAAGTTGCTATAAACGTTCACCTGCAGGTTTTTGTATGAACATCAGCCTTCATTCCTCTGGGATATATGCCTATGAGTAGGATTGCTAGGTCATATGATGTGTAAGTTTAATAAGAAACCCACACAATGTTTCCTAGAATGACTGGACCATTTGCATTCCCACAAGCAAAGTATGAGTTTCATTTTCCTCACATCTTCACCAAGGCTTGTTCGTTTGTTTGTATGTTAGCCATTCTTCTAGGTGTGTAATGGCATCTCATTGGGGCTTTCGTTTGCATTTTTCTAGTATCTATGATGCTGAACATCTTTTCATGTGCTTGCTTGTCACTAATACATTCTCTTTGATGCATTTTTATTGGGTTGTTTTATTATTATTGAGTTTTGAGAGGTCTTTATAAATTGTGCATACAAGTCCTTTATCAGATATGTGGCTTGCAAATATTTTCTCCTCGTCTATATTTTGTCTTAGCAGTGCCTTTCATTTAGTAAGGGTTTTTCATTTTGATGAACTCCGATTTATCAAATTTTAATTTTTTGGATAATGCTTCTGGTGTCATATCTAAAAATTATTGGCCTAGCTCCAAATCACTACGTTTTTTTCCTATGCTTTCTTCTAAAGGTTTTATACTTTCATGTTTTACACTTAGATCTATGATCCGTTTTGATTGAATTTTTGTATCAAGTACAAGGGGGAGGATAAGGCTCACTTTTGTGAATATGGATGACCAATTGTTCCAATACCATTTATTGGAGAAAAAAATACATATTCGTTCTCCATTGAATTGCCTTTGCACCTTTGTCAAAATCAAATAATCTTATTTCTATAGGTCTGTTTCTGAAGTTCTATGCTGTTCCTTTGATCTGTGGGGTTTTTCTTTGCATATGAGTCTTTTTCCATTACTGCACTGCCTTGATTAATGTAGTATATTGTATACTGTAGTATAGTAAGTCTTAAAATTAGGTACTGTGAGTCCTCCAACTATATTCTTCTTTTCAAAATTGTTTAGACTAGTCTAGTTCCCATGCTTTTACATACACATTTTGGAATCAAGTCACCTATATCTGCAAAAAATTCCTGCTGGATTTTCATTGGAATTGTCTTAAATCTATAGACCTGTTTAGAGAAAATGGACTTCTTTATTGTGATGAATCTTCCAATTAATCCACAATGTATGTCTCTCCATTCACTTAGGCCTTCTTTGATAGCTTTCACCAGCATTCCATTGTTTTTAGCATATAGAACCTCTATGTGTTTTGTTAAAGGTATATATATTTCAATATTTTTTTAACTTATTGAGCTTCCAATCAAGATGGTGGCGTAGGTAAATGCAGTACTCACCACTTTCCACAACCACATCAAAATTTACAACTAAAATACAGAACCACCATCATTCAGAACGCCCTGAAATCTGGCTGAATGGAGGTCCTACAACTAGGGAATCAACGAAGAAGCACATTGAGACGGGTGTTGGGGGTGGAGACGCAGGGCAGAATCCCAGAACCAGCTGGCCCCACACGCAGGTGAGGTGGTTTAAAGTCAGGAGGCACATCTTGTCTGTGGAGGTTTCTCTGGGGAGTGAGGGGCCCCTGCCTCACACCAGGCCCCCAGCCCAGGGTTCCAGTGCTGGGAAAAGAAGTCCCACAACTTCTGGCTGTAAAAACCAGCGAGGTTTATGGCTGAGTGACACAGAGGCAACTGGAGTCCCAGGTGTTCCTCTTAAAAGGCCGGCGCGCGGACTTCCTGGGACTCGCCCCCTCTGAGCTCCAGCGCTGGGGCAGCAGCTGGAAAGCCACCTAGGACAGTCAGGGAGGAACTAATTTGTCTGGAATCGGGGCAAGAGCTGGAGGAGCAGCTTTCTCCGACAGAAGTGCTGGCAGAGGCCAGTGCCCCTTTGCTGAGCACTCCCTGCCACAGAGCTGACAGGCTGCACCATATCTGAAGCTCCATCAAGCCAGCTCACACTTTCCGCCCCACCCCGGTGATTCCGAGACCCCATCCCTCCCTACTTGCAGGCTTCTCCAAGCCATTTCCAGTGTCTTTTCCTTACAACTGGCCTCTCTTCCCTCATGCTTTGGACTTTCCTAAAATCTCTCAAACAAGCAGCAGCTGGCCTCAGCGTGCCCTGTACCTCTCAATAAGTGGCCCCCGGCCTGGCACTAGCAGCAGCCCACCCTGGTTCACAGCTTGGCCTCTCCTGGGCACCTCCAAGCTCAACGCAAGTAGCAGCCATCTGCAGATTGCTTTGTAGCTCACGCTGGGTGGCCCGAGCAGGGCACAGGCAGAGGCTGATTGGCACCTCCTGGGAGGCTCCAGAGCCGGTGCACAAAGTGATCAACTTCAACCACCTGGAGTACAACCCTACCACCCCCACGAGGGACACATTCAAGGGGCAGACTCAGTGAGCACCAGAGCCCTACTGAAGCAAGTCCTTCTCCATAGGGTCGGCTCCTGCACAGCAGCTCTGCAGTTGTAGTTGCAAATGATAATAATTTTTAAATTTGGTTTCCAATGTTTGTTGCTGGTATATAGAAATACGATTAATTTTTCTGTGTTGATTTTATGTCCTGTGGCCTTGCTAAACCGCCAGTTAATTGTAGGAGTTTTTATTTGTGTAGAGTCCTTAGGATTTCCTACATACAAACATCTGGTCTGTGAATAGGGACAGTTCTATTTATTACTTTTCAATCTGTATGGCTTTAATTATTTTTCTTTCCTGATTGCATTGGCTAGAAGACAGTAGAGAAAGGCTCTGGGAGGGGAATAATGGTTAATAATCTCTAATGCTCTCTACTGTGTGCTAAACCCAACGGGAAGCACTTCATAGACATCATCTCATATTACCCTCACAACATTTCTGAGGAAGACAATCTTGTCCTGATGAGGAGACTGAGGCTCAGAGAGGTTAACTAACTTCTCAGAGGTCACACAGTAAATGAGTGGCAGAGCCAGAATCACCCCAGGCAGCGTGGGGCCAAAGCCAGGAGCATAACTATTCCCCAGTGGTGCCCCTGGTTCCAAACTAACCCAGTAGAAAGCTTCATGGGCTGTGTCCGCCAAAGAGCCCAGACCTTGACCCCAGAGATGAGAAGGGTACCTCAGGTCACCCCATCAGACCAGGACCATGAGGGCTTCAGCTACAAGTTTTCCGCTGCTTTAAAGGAAGAAAGAGCCACTATGGAATCCTGAGAAAGATGCCTCAGGCTATAGGGCACCTTCTGTCACCTGGTCCCTCATCAAAAACTCTGGAGCAAGGGTCACTGGGAGCTCATGACCTTGCCCTCCAGGTCAGCATTGTGGACAACATCCTAGGTCGCTGATGGATGTGGCCCACCAGGAGCTTAAGCAGTGACCTCACAATCAGAGGCAGGGTCCCCAAACCCCAAAGTTCACCACCCCAGGCCTCCCAGGCCTCCAGGCCCCTCAGCACCCACCCCCACTCTTCCCCCTCCCCCGAGTCCTCTCAGCCTCACTCTCCATCTCTCCAGCCCAGGACCTGGCCTCCTGCGAGATCTTGTTATTCGTGTTTGGCATCTCCTCCCTTGTTCATTCCCCTTTCTCCTTCCCCCTTTTCAGCACTTCCTCCTCCTTTACGCCCCCTCTTCTCTCCCTAGTCCTTTTCCCTTGTCCATTCCAGATAGATTCATTCATTCGTTCGTTCGTTCGTTCGTTCATTTTACAGTCACCAAGAGCCAAGTGCCTGCACTGGGTTAAACACAAAAGATACCAAACTGATAAGGACACTGCCTGCCCTGGATGGGCTCACCATTCTAACAGGAGGAACACATGAGAATGCAACAGGACGTGTCCCCTAAAACACCCGGCCCCTGTGCTGGTTTGAAGAAGCTTCTCCCTCCCAACTTTCCTGACCTCAAGCAAACGGTTCCCTGTGCAAGCAGCTTCTCAGCCCCCGCGAACCCTGCCGGTGCCCTGGTGCACCGCCGCCCTCGGCTGGTCTCTGTGCCGGGCTCTGGGCAGCCCTGCCTGGGGTTCACACGGCAGCCAGTCCATCGCTCTGCTTCTCTGGACCCTCCTGGGCCTTGGGCAGAATCAGAAAGGTCTTTGCAAACTGAGCCAGGCTCTTCTGGCCCAAGTGGGAGGCTCGCGCCGTGTTCCACGGGAGCTGCCTGACATCTCTATCTCGCTGGCTGGCCAGGCCCCCTCGTGCTTCTTTGGCTGAGCTCCTTCTCCTTCTCCCTGGTTCTCCCAGGCTCAGGAAGCAAGCGTATCTCTTGCCTGTCATCTTTCTGCACAGTTGGAATCGACAGGTCCTCGGGCAGAGGGACTGGCCCGTCGTCTGACAGCAAACTAGTTCTAGATAAATGAGTATTGGTTTTGCTCTGTTTGTTTTTCATTTGTAGCCATCCTTTGATTTTTTCCTGCAAAATTGGTTAAGCAATGATAGCACGGTCTGCTTCTGCAGCTGCATTGATTGGGCAGCTGCTGGAGTCTGGGTCTTTGGCTGGGTGATCTGTTGTCTTTAGTTTTACCCCCCGAACCCCAACTCCACTGCCTCTTCCAGATGTGTGGGGGAAGTCGGGAAGGAGGAAGCTAACATATACAGAGCATCTATTAATGCCAGGCACTGTGTGGGTGATTTATGCCAATTGCCTCATTCTAGCTTCAAAAAACAAAACAAGCCCATGTGGTACACATCATTCTTCCTATTTTGCAGATGAAAAAACTGGGGCTTAGAGAGGTTCAGAAACCTGTCCAGGATTGCACAGCCGGAAGTCAGGAGAGCCAGGTGGGGGACCCACTACTTCCCTTGCCCGGCATGTGTGCTTTATCACGGGCCAGGTGGTCCTCCTTGGGCCTCAGGCTGCCCCTCTGTGGCATGGAGAGAGCCCCAAGGGCACTCTGAGGCCAGGGATAATGGTGTGAGATATTCCCGCCGAGGGGGAAGCTCTGAGCTCACAGAGAAAGGTCAAAGGCAAAGGGGAAGGGTGCCATCGAGGGGAGAGGGAACACAGGGAGGTCGGAGCAAGGCACTGTGGAGGGGGCCAGTGGACACGTGGAGTGGGGGGTTCCACGTGTGCCCGCTGGGCGGGCAGGCTCCAGGGCCAGCCACGCCTGGTCTTTGCAGCAGCGACGGGAGGTCTGATCTGTTTCCTCCTCGAAGGAGTCGTCCAGGTGCTGGGCACTGCAGAGCCCACCTTTAGGGCTGGCCTGAGAAGTCACGTCGGGGACGTTCCTGTTGCTGGAGAAGCCCTCGGTGACACCTGGGGCTGGGACTTGGCTTGCCTGCAGCTCAGTGCGTGGATGGCACAGGCGGGTCCTGTGGCTGGCAGAGCCCTCTGCGACTGGAGACTGGCTTAGCCGCACCCGGCCACTGGGTGGGAGAGGGAGAGTGGAGTGGGGCTCCTGTGGGCGCAGCAATGAGGTGAGGGGGAAGGTCACTGTTTGGAGGCAGGAGACCTGGGCTGAGCCCTCTGACTCACACACCTCTTCGCCTGGTGACCTCTGGTGAGTCACTCCACCTCTCAGAGCCTTAAAAATCACAAAGGCTGATATTCGAGGGCTGACCACCTTCCAGACACTGATCTAAGCAATTTCCATACGTTGCTAACTCGTTTAATCTTCAAGATAGCCCTAGGAAGCATATTATCCTCACTTTATGTCCAGTGAAATCAAGGGACGTGTGAACATCAAACAAGGCAGAGACAATAAAGCACTTCTTACTGTGTATGTAGGGGAGGGCTGTGTGTGTGTGTGTGTGTGTGTGTGTGTGTGTGTGTGTAGGGGGAGGACTGTGTGTGTGTAGGGGGAGGACTGTGTGTGTGT
The DNA here is from genome assembly GCF_951640355.1 of Cnephaeus nilssonii. Classification (NCBI taxonomy): domain Eukaryota; kingdom Metazoa; phylum Chordata; class Mammalia; order Chiroptera; family Vespertilionidae; genus Cnephaeus; species Cnephaeus nilssonii. Next base: position 12,826,326 of record NC_137090.1, read on the forward strand.
AGGGTGAGGACTGTTTGTATGTGTGTGTGTGTGTGTGTGTAGGGGAGGACTGTGTGTGTGTATGTGTTTGTATGTGTGTGTGTATGTATGGGGAGGAGTGTGTGTGTGTAGGGGGAGGACTGTGTGTGTGTGTGTGTGTGTGTGTGTGTGTGTGTGTAGGGGGAGGACTGTGTGTGTGTAGGGGGAGGACTGTGTGTGTGTGTGTGTGTGTGTGTAGGGGGAGGACTGTGTGTATGTGTGTGTATGTGTGTGTGTAGGGGAGGACTCTGTGTGTGTGTGTGTGTGTGTGTGTGTGTGTAGGGGAGGAGTGTGTGTGTGTGTGTAGGGGGAGGGCTATGTGTGTGTGTGTGTGTGTAGGGGAGGGCTGTGTGTGTGTGTGTGTGTGTGTGCGGTGTGAAGGGGGAGGAGTGTGTGTGTGTGTGTGTGTGTGTGTGTGTGGTGTGTAAGGAAGGACTGCGGTTGTGCGGAAGGGAGAACTATCATTGCAGACTCGGCTCTACTGGAGCCCATCAGGAGGAGCAGCCTCCTTGGCCTGACCGTCATCCTTTCACTCAGTCCACCCGTATCTGAGGGTGGATCTAGTGCTGGGACCCGGCAGAGCCAGGGTGGGCCATGCCTGCCTCTGTGGGCCTCCATGTGAGCGGTGCGAACAGACTGTGTCTAATAAATGCATCGTCTATGGTGAAAACCATGTGGGAGATAGAAGAAAGTAAAGGAGGCAGGGCCGGGGGTGCCACAGGGGGGGCCGGGAGGCCGCGGGAAGAGGTGACGCTGAGCAGGGCCTGAGGGCAGGGGGCCGAGGACCGCAGGACAAGGCTCTGCAGTGGGCACCAGCTCAGCGGGCCCACGTGGCCGCAGGACAGCGAGACAGAGGAGACCAAGCCAGCAGGCAGGCCGCGGTGCCTGAGGACCACGGAGGACCGGCCTGTTGCAGGTGCTGGGCCTTGGGGGATTCTGAGCAAGGAGGTGACATCATCCAATGCCAGCAGGAGATGACTATGTACCTGCCAGAGTGGCCTTTCCAAGACCCCCATTTAAAAACTCCTAGTCCCCACCCCGCCCTTCTCTGAACCCCTTTAGAGGCCAGCCTCTGGGTGTGGCCCTGCCCCGGGGCCTCCCGGTCATGCCTCCCCAAGGCCACCTCCAGGCTTGTGGACCCCTCCTTCCCCATTGTCCCTAAACCTGTATCCCGTAACCCGCTCACTCTGCCTGGACACGCCCTGCACCTGAGGGCAGCGTCTCCCACAGGGACCCTGTCCCGGCTCCCGGCTCCAGAGCAGGTGGCGCCCGGCACTTGGCGCCCGGCCTGTGCTGATGGCCGTAGGAGCAGCTATCACAGGACAGTCACCTGCCCCCTCACAAGTGCCCACCAGCACAGCGAGGTCCTGGGCGTGGGCCTGGGCACTGCCCATCAGTGTGTCCCTGTCCCTAGCGCTCAGCCTGAAGGGCCTGTGTGAGCCGTGCCTGGGGAACGCTGACACATTCGTCATAGTAACTGAGTTAATAATATCCAAGCAGGGCTGCCCTCTCCCCCGGTGCCTGGGACAGGGAGGGGGGCCTGAGGAGTGAACCCCCTTTCTTCCCCCGGCAGAGGCAGCACAGGCAGGCTCTGAGGGGCCGGAGCCTGCTGTGGGACCACCGTCCAGAGGCAGCCGCGCAGACTTATAAAAGGCCCAGTTACATTTACGGCCGTGTTCTTAGTGAGCGCCAGGAGCGGAGAGATGAATCACTCCCTGCTCCCTCCCACGGCCTGGGAGCTGGAGGCCACAAGCCCGCCTGACCTTAACTCTCAGGAAGCTTAAAAGTCACAAGTGCTCAGGCCAGCCCTGCACCCCCAGGGACAGCAGAGAGGAGTGCAGCGTCTCAGGGGGAGCCCCGCCTGACGTCCCACTGGGGTTCAGGCCAGGGCAAGGGAGTGAGGGGGGCACACCTCCCTGAGCCGCCCCGGAGTATGGTCCTCAGTTCTGATCTGCACTGAATGCTGTGTGACCTTGGGAAGGTCAGACGACGGCTCTGGGCCTCTGGGTGACACACTTCATCGTGGTGGACAGACTCCAGGTGTTTCTGGGAACGTTCCCCAAAAATATGATGTCTCCCCTCCCTTCACTCCTCCCGTTGTAAAGAGGGGAGAGCAGAACCCGGAGGGACCCTGCCCAGCAGACTCCAGGGTCAGAAGTGGGGGGGTTCTCAGAGCGGACATGGCCTCGATGGGGAGGCCAGCGGCAGCACTTTGAACCATGCTCTCATGGCACCTTCCTCCCAACCCCGACCCAGGCCACGGTGCCCATCACCCTCCTGGAGCCGACAGGGACCCTTCGCAAAGGTCCTGGCCCTGCATTCACGTCCCTGGGCAGCATGCGGGAGGGGCGGGGGCGGCCCCACTCACTTCACAGGGGGCACGACTGGGGCAAAGACCACCTGCCGGGACTGGAACCTGGATGGGGCCTGCCTCCCACCGAGGTCTCTTTCGCCTTCTTTTTTTGCATGTGCGATTGATTTCAGTGAGATTTATCGGGGGCTTTAAACCTTTTTATATTATGAAATATAACACAAATACCGAAAAGCGAATAATCCGTAACTGCGGAGCTTAATGAGTTCTATAAAGTGAACACCCGGGAACCACTCCGGCCCCGGGAAATAATGGTGCCAGAATCCACCCACCCCCACACCTGCTCCTCCCGCCCCCGCCCAGGGAAACCATGCCCCAGCCTCTATGGGAGGCCTTTGTTGGGACTGTCTCCCTCCTCCTTCCTCCCAGCCAGGGCCTGAGACTGGGGGCACCTCTTTCTGCTTGCCTTGGAGTTTTAGGGTTTCCCTTCCTGGGGGGCGGGTGGAGGGGGGACACTGAGGTTCTCCCAACTCATCCCACCCCCACCAGAGAGCCTTTTGTCCAGTTCTGAGCATTTCCCTTTAAAAAAGAAATAAATAACACTCCAGAAGCCAAGCAGTTTCTTCCTTCCTGCTATTCTGCCCACAGCAGACCCAGCCTCCCAGGCCTGCAGCCTGAGCCTGGGGACCGGTGCCTGTGAGAAGGGAGGGGGTGCAGCCAGCACTCCCTGCGCCCCACTGTGTGCCCGGCACGGCAGAGGCACTTGGCATTCACCATCCGGTGGCATCGGCCTCCTCACACACCTGGACGCAGTATTAACACCTCCGTTCTCCAGAGGAAGGCTGGAGGCTAAGCCGTTGGTCCAGAGTCACGCCGCTGGGAAGCGGGGAGGCAGGCTAAGAACAGGCCTGCCCCCCAGCTCTTCCTTCCCACCCCACGCCCGGGCCTGGCTTGGAGTCAGAAAGGAAGCAACCTCTTCCCAAGGGGCTGAGTGAAGGGGTGGATCCATTATCCCAGGAAGTGAGGGGTGATGGGAGGTGAGATGAATTCAAAGGAAGAAGGAGAGTGGGAGTGGGCGTGGGGAGGCGGCGAGGTTTCCCGCTGGGGAACACGGTGGATGGGGGAGCCAAACGCCAAGACAGGAAAGAGCAGGTTTGATGGGGGCGGAGCTTAATTGTGAAAACTTTTCGTTTTGTTATTCACGTCTTTATTCTTCGCAGAGAGCCTGCTGTGGAGTGTGAACTCTAAGAATGGTGACTGGGTGACTGGATGGGTGCGTGGGGGGACAGATGGACCGATGGACAGAGGGAGGGATGGGCGGCTGGGAGAAGGGCCGGGTGAACACATCTATGGCCAAGGCCTCTGTGGGTCCCCACGCACTCCGGCCGGGCTGGAGAGATAACACACGCATTCGGAGTAAGTACCCTACGAACAAGCCACATCACCCACGTGACATGCTCCCGGGAACAGCATTCCTGCTTCTCCTCCCACACCCTTCCTCATCCTCCTCCCTTTCATGCCCTCCCACTCCTGACCCTGAGTCTCATCTCCCCCTCCCTTTCCCATGGCCTGCAGGCCCCAGGAGCCATGGCTGCGAGCTCCCAACTCCTCTGCTGGTCCCAGCGACTCCAGCTGGCAGAGCTGGGGCTGGGAGAGGCCTGGGGCCCCGGATGCGGCCACCCGTAAGCCTGGTGCCTAGGTGGGACCAGCGTGCCTGGCCGCTGGCTCCTGGGGCTGGAGCTGAAAGGCTGCTGGAGAGGAGGAGCTCAGCAGGAGGGACCCCATCTCTGGAAAATGCTAAAACAAGCAGCCCCTTGGCCCCTGCTGGGCTCCTGCTGCCCAGCCTAAGTCAAGGCCGTGGTTTCTCAGCAGTAAACCGTGGTTGCTGGTTGCCTTTCCTGCTGAATAATTTTAGTTGACTAATTTTGCATGATCTCGGCACAGCATGAGCGAGTGCCAAGCTGAAATGAGGAGCTTGCACCATGGGGAAGGGTCAAATTAGAATCTAAAGAGCTCCCTACACACTGGCCTCCGCCAGGGCCTGGCATCTATTACACAGGGGCTGCTGGTCACCACAAACCACGGCAACGCCTCCTTTGTGCCTTCCTCCCAGGGGCCTCCCAGGGGCAAGGGCCCCCGGGTGGCTCCAGCCTTGTGTGGTCATGGATGGGTCCCCCACTGATCAATGTACCAGGCCCTGCACAGGCATTACCTCATTGAGTCTCCGTCACCTCTACCTTCCCCCTGCCCAAAACGCACACACGCACACACATGCACACACACACGCACGTACCCTGGCAGCAGGCCTTGCCATCCCTGATGAGGAAACAGTGGTGCAAACTTACCTGACCCAGTAAGGGCCAATGGAGCCTGCAATTGACAAACCTCGAAAGGAGTGTTCACAATGATGCTAAGAGAAGGCCTTGCATCTGGGTTGGGGGTGGAGGCTCCAAACGGGAGGAGCACCTAGGAGAGGAGCAGAGTCCAGACAGAGGAATCAAGGAGTTTCCCTGGAGCAGGAGGAGCTGGGAAAGCAGGGCCAGGAGAAGGTCTGGAAGAAACTTGGATTCACAAGGTAGAGCCAGGACCCTGAGGGGGCGTCCATCATCTTCACTGTACAGATGAATTTCACAGTAGCCCCAGAGAGGTCAAGTGACTGGTCAAGGTCACACAGCAGGGGAGCTGAGACCAGAGCCAAGTGCTCCTGACTGCCATGACCCCACCCTCGGCGGGGCCTCCCCGAAGGCCTGCCCAGCTCTAGCTCTAGCAAGGCCGGGCCTGGTTGGGGCGGAGGAAGGGGGTGGGGGAGCCCCAGGACAGGGTCAGCTAGGAGGGCCACCTCTCCTGCGGTCCCACTCCCGCTCATTACTATTCCTGGCATCGCCCCCTCACTCCCCTTCCTGTGGAAACCCAGCGATGCTGAGAGCTGGAATTTGGATGTTTTCCCAGCATTTGGACTGTTAATTAAAACTAATAAATCTGCCACTTGGAGTTGGATTGAAGAGGAGAAAGAGGGAGGGAGGGAGGGAGGAGAGGGAGAGGGACCCCGGCTTAGGATCCCACGCACACACACCCCTGCAAGGGCTTTTCCTTTGCAGCCTGCCTCCTGAATTACTTTTCTATGACCACTTGCTCATTCCATGCCTGATCCTCCAGCTGCTGGGCCCACACTCTGGACTCTTCTAAGGAGGGTGGGAGTCTTGTTTCTAAGGCAAGGACGGGCGCACCGTCCCCTGCCACGCCATGCGACTGAGCAAAAAGCGTGTGATCCAGCTGGGAGAGACCTGGGTTCAAACTCCAGCATCGCCACTTTCTAGCCACCGGCCCCCTGGGAGTCATTGCTCCGCTCCCAGCTTCCCCTTCCTGACCTCTAACATACAGACTACATTTCTACTGTAACAGGTAACTGTGAAGATGGCATGAGCAAGTATGTGCAGAATAGCCTGTTACAAACTAAGCGATCGCTTCTTGGCCTCCGTGATCTCCTGTCCTGATCTCCACATCCTCCTTCCCCACCTTCCCTGGCTCCTACAGATTCCCGCAAACATCGTATATCATAAAGTAATAACCATGATGCCACCTTATACCCGTAAAGCAGATTTTAATTCACAGAACACCTTTGCTAGGCTATGGGTGCTCTGGGCAATGATAGTGTTTTATTCATCTGAATTTTCTCAGTGCCCAGCCCAATGCTAGACACACAGGAAGTACTCAGTTAGCGTGTCTCAGATGGATGAACAAAGTACTTTCACGTCAGGAGGGGACATCCACGCCACTTTTCCGCCCACCACTCTGTCTGCTTCGTCTAGTAACAGCTTCTCCCTTCCTCAGGGAACTGTGTTTCCCCATGCACTGTGTGTTCCTTCCTCTTCCTGCTCCACAGATGGTCACATGACCAAGTTGGCCCAATCAGAGCCTTCCCCAGAATTTTTTCTCTGGGACTGGTAGGGAGCCAGTCATGAGGCCAGAGAGTGGATGAAACTGCCTGTAGACATGACTCCAATCTTTCTCACGGATGAAGATAAGATCATGTGCACAGAAAGGCAGAGATGAGAGATGAAAAGAGGGTGCCCAGGTCCCCTGCTTCTGGCCTTCCTGTGATTGGGTTATGTGAGCAAATGAAACTCCCCATTTCTTCATTAAACAACCAGCCTGGAATTCTGCCATTCACACCCACGACTCACTCAACATCTATTATCTCGTCTAATTTCAATAACATCCCAAGCAAGCCAGGTGGGGTGATTATGTCCATTTTACAGATGAGAAAGTCAAGTCCTGAGAAAGCGAATTTATTTCCCGAGGTCACACAGCTGGTGAGGGTGGAACTAGAATTGATATCAGAGACTAACAGTTACCGAGAGTGGCAGGTGCTGTGCTTAGGGACTCATATGCATTAACCCACACCATCAATAACCCAGCGACATCACTGCCATCCACGTCTGTCCTTACACAGAGGAAACCGAGGTGGCATCTGTTAAGGAAATTACCGAGGTCACCAGTTAGTTGATGGAGTTGGCTTAGGTCTGTCTGCCCAGAGCCCTTTCCAGCCTCAGAGGCTGCCTTTCGGGGAGAGAACTATCTCTGGGCAGTGGAGGACTGAGAGCAGCAGGAGATACTGAAGTGCCCACGGTGTGCGTGGCTTTGTGCAAGTGCTATCCAGGTGCAGAGATGGCCAAGCCATGTGCTTACCTCCAGAAAGTCCAAGACACGTCTATAAGGGAGGCTCTTGTCTCACTGCACTGTGCACAGTGAACACAGAAAACAGATTTGGGGGCCGGGTAATGGCACAACAGCCCGCAGGCCACAAGCTTTGCTGCTGGATACTGGGAACTTCAAGAAAACGTCAATGCCCTTGGCTTCCTAACCTCCACCCCACCCATCCATACTCACCCTACCAACACCCCAAAGATACTAAGACAGAGCACTGGGGAGACTCCAGACTCTGAGCCTCAGTTTCCTCATCTGTAAAATGGGTACAGGGAGACTCTAGCAAGGTGTTGGCTCAAGCCCCTTCCAGCTCTGCCGGCCTAAGGTCTGACCTTCAAATGAATCACATTTTTCCATGAGATTATCTGTTTCTCCGGGGACAGAGTTGCGAGAGGGTGGGAGCAGTGCTAACTCAATTCCCCCTGGGGTGGAGCACCCTCCAAAGGGAGACGAGACAGGATGTAGACAGGATGTAGGTCAACGTGGCTGCGGAAAAGAGGATAGAGGGGGGCTTTAACGTCTTCATGCTAGATTCTGGACCAGCTTGGAGCAGGAATGCCACTCTCTTGGGAAGCTCCTGTGATTATTGTCAATATGTACGTGGTGGTCACTCTCATCTCCTCTCATCTCCAGCCCATGCTGTCTGGGACACACACACACACACACACACACACACTCACACAGATGCCCCCACCCTGCAAACCCACATCTTCCACTGACTGACCAGATTGACCTCTGACCCCTGCCGAGGTCCACAGGAGAAATGTGGAGGCAGGGTTTCTGTCCTCTGTTCCAATGTCCTTCGGCGTTGATTGGGCAGGTCTTTCACAGGCAGGCTCCGTGAAGGGCAGCTCTGCGAGAAAAAAACAAGTGAAGAGAGCGTGCCTCTTTCTCCGGCCCGATGTCCTGACCAGGCTCCGGGCAAGACCCCGCGGCCACAGGGCCCCGGAGGCCGCTGCCATGCGGGGAGGTCCCCAGTGTGTTCAGACAGTAAAGACTTCGCCAAAGTCAGCTTACAAAAAGGTGGTTTGTATTACAACTTAACATTTAACGCTTTAACACAAAAATTACAATGTAATATAATTGCTGTATTAACAAGATGATTACAGGTTTATTTTTAATTAATTCGTAATGTGCTGCAGATGGTGTGGCCTGGTAATAGGACCAAGTTTAAAGTTATAGGAGGAATCGCTTACCGTGAGCCCGTGAGGGGAGCCGAGACAGGAGCAATAACCTCATTTGGAAGTGTCCAGAGAAGGTGGCACCCAGCCTGAAAGCTTCTCCTGGCCCTTCCTGCCCCCACTTCCTCCATGACAAGCTCTGCTCTCAAACACACCTTCTCCTGAGATACCCGAGAGCATGGACCCGGGAGGAAACTTCTAGATTAACAGTCCAGACTCCTCCACTGGCGGGGAAGACCAAGGCCCCGTGCAGCAGAAAGAGCACTGGATTTGGAGTCAGGAGAGCCTATTTTAAACACACCTCTTCCCCTTGTTAGTTATGTGGCCTCAGAAAACTCAGTTCATCCCTCTGGGCCTCAGTTTCCTCATCTGTGAAATGGGCACAAATGAGGCCTGCCTTCTGGAGCTGCAGTGAGGTATTAAGCAATAGACACTGGCTATGTGACTCCTGCTGGGGGCAGATGAGGGGTTAGCTAGCAACAGAACTGGATTAAAATCCTGCCACACACCCAGCACCCCCTACTCTCACCTGCCCCCCAACCCTCACAGCTGAGCAGGAAGTGGGTTTGGAGGACAGAGCAGCCCCTAATTCCGGAGCCAGTGGGCAGAGACTGTACCTCAAGGCACAAGCCATGCCCCCTCAGTGAGTTAGGCTTTCACCTCCAGCGATGAAATGGGAACAGCTTGAGGTCAGGGAGGAACCGAGCAGGGCCTGGCCTGTGGAGGCGTTATGTAATCAGAAGCGATGATGATGATGATGATGATGATGATGATGATGATAATGATGGTGATGACAATGACAATGATAGTGGAGGAAACCCACTATCATTGTCCCTGCTAAACATCCTCCAATGCACAGGGCAACCCAACAACAAGGAGTGCCAAGGCTGAGAAACGCTGGTTTGCATTGTTTTCTGTCTCTTCCACAATGAGAAACCCTGTCTTATTCTCTTATAACCACAATATCGACACCATGTAGATGCTCAGGAAATGCCTGTTGACTGGCAGTGCCTCTGTGTACCCAATAAATGGGTGGTTCAAAAGTGTTTGCTGGGTGAATGTGTGATAAGCTCGGTGATTTAAGAGCTGCATGATCTTGGTGAGTCATTTAACCTCTCTGAGCCTCAATTTGCTCACTTGTGAAATAGCATAAATATTCATTCATGCAGCTGGCTTCTAAGGAAAGCTCTTGCCTGTCCACTCTGGGACCATTTGAGGGATCACAGGAGCTCCTTGGATTCATCCTTTGGGACCCACTGACATGTCACTTCCCCTGTGAGGTCTTCCCAGATCCTTGCCCTCCTCAGCACCCCCTTCCCACTGACATGCACACACACACACACACACACACACACACACCACTAAAACTCTCTCCTCCTTCAGGTTCCCAAAGGCCTGTGTTCGCACCTGCCAGGTGGTGCTGTCAGCTTGAAATGCCCCTCAGGCTCAGCCCTATCAGATCCCCCGCTTCTATAACAAATAGTGTGTAATGGGCCCTTTACGATCCAGCAATGAGATTCACAGATAGTATTATCTACACAGACACATCATTTGAAAATAAATCAACACGATGCCCTAGCTATAATAAAAAAGCAAAATGAAGAGTATTTATAATAAAACACGTATTTCAATATGTAAATGCTGGGGTCCAATGACACTGAAAGACGCCATGGAGAAGGCAGAGCCTCGCACCCATGTGTTGGACCACGAGGGCCACGGGTCGGAAGCAGCCGACACCTCCGAGGGGGCGGGTCTGGGACTCACATACCACAGAAAGCGTTGCCGTCGGAAATGAGATTTTCCGAAATGATGAATAACTCCTGGTAATGTTTTCAGCAGAACAGAGTACAATCTCCCTTCCATTTATATGGTAGTTGTATTCCTGGAAAATTCAGGGTGTATTAAATCCGTGACACAAATACTTTATGTGTATATATAAAACAGCTACGTTCCAGGCTCAAGTAATTACAAACAGGTTTTCTCCTGCTCGGATGTCAAGCAGGGTATCTGAGAGCTGAGCTGCGGGGCCTGAGGCACCGATGCCCTGCCCACTAAATGTCCTGCCCAGCCAGCGTGGCTCAGTGGTTGAGCATCAACCTATGAACCAGGAGGTCACGGTTCGATTCCCGGTCAGGGCACATGTCTGGGTTGCAGGCTCGATCCCCAGTTGGGGGTGTGCAGGAGGCAGACGATTAATGATTCTCTCTCATCATGGATGTTTCTATCCCTCTTTTCCTCTCCCTTCCTCTCTGAAATCAATAAAAATATATATTTGGAAAGTAAAAATAAATGTCACCCCTTATAGTAATTGTGCCCATCAGAAAGGCCCCCACGTGTTCTCAAACTCTCCCTGGGAGCTGGCCCTGCCCCGCAGAGAAGGGGGTTCTGCCCTAGTTGGCGTGTCCCTCACCTGCCTCTGAGACCCAGAGCTAGTGAACTCCTGTCCATCAGCGTGCTCCCAGGACCTGGAGGGAGCTGGTACCTGATGGGCGCTCAGTAAATACTGATGGCAAAGTATCTGCGGGCCCACCCTGCCGATACCCCTGGCCAACCCAGGGTCACCTGCCACCAGACGTGCCAACAGCTCCCTAAGCTTCAGCCTGCGGGCGTCTCTGGCCTGGGAGGTGCCAGCCCATGTGAAGGGGAAGCCTCAGTGCCAGGGAGAGAAGAGCCAGAACAATCCACCACAGAGAAGCATAATTCCCCGCCTCCACCCCTCGCAGGGTCACAGTGTCTCAGCGGACCCCCCTGAGACTGAGCCCGGCTGCCCACAGAGACAGCCCTGCAGAACACACCCTGCCTCCCTCCCTCTCCTCAGGGCTCCCTGGGGCTGCCTGGCAAATACACTGCTCGCACCCAGATTCTGTGTCAGGCACTACCGCTGCCTAACAAACCGCCCCACAGGGCTGGGAAGGGCAATATCCCCGGTTCTGTGGCTTGCTGAGACCCTCCTCTGAGGTTTTGCCGCGTCTCCCTCCTGTGGCTACATTCAGCTGGAGGGTCCGCTGAGCAGGGAGCGTGAAGCGGACCTCACCCACCGTCCGGCAGGTGGTGCTGGCTCTGCTTGGGGAGACCCCCGCTCCTCCCGCAGTAGCCAGACTGGCTTCCTTGGAGGAAGCACCCCACGGATGCAAAGGAGAAAGCAGCCAGCACCTTGAGGCCTAGGCCCCAGATTGCGTGCAACACTCTTTCCGCCTTAGGTCAAGGCCAGTCGCAGCCACAGGGGGTGGAGAAACAGTCCCCTCGGGCCGTGGAGAGGTGTGCACGCAGGGGCGGGAGGGATATGTGATGTTACACAATCCTCCACTTGGGGTGTGCTTGGTGGGGCCAAGAAGGGGGGAGGGGGGATAATCCCAAATTAAGACATCGGCCGAGTCCAGCCCTGAATGAGCAGATGAGTGTCTGCCGGGTGATGGGGGGCGGGGGAGAGCGGGGGGAGATGGAGGCTGCGCGAGAGGCGCTTTGGAAGGTGCTGGGCACTCAGCTCAGGGACAAACCTGTCTTTTTCCACAAGCTGCACCTTCACCAAGCATGCAGTTACTTACGATAGGACATACACAGTGCGGCCATGGGCCCGTAGGGGTCCGTGACTCAGACATATCTCGAGAGGTAATTAAACCTCTTCCAGAAGCAAGGGGTCTTGATATAGCCCTCGGTGGTGTGCCCCTGGGCCTCCGAACCCAGCACGGTGGCCAAGGCCTCCTGGGGCAGGGTGAGGAGGTGAGGCCACCTGCAATCCTCGGAGAACTCTCTCCAGGGAGCCTCGGCCAGAGGAAATGGACATCCATGCAGCAACCGGATGGAGTTCAGGGTCAAGGGAAACCTCTCTAACACCAGGGGCCAGTTTACTAGTAGCCACAGCACGGGCTTGTCTGCTTCGCCCGGGAATGGAGGGAAAGCCTGACGTGGACAAAGGCAGGATGTGGCCCGGCTGGCGTGGCCCAGTGGTTGAGCGTCGGCCTGCGAACCAGGAGGTCACGGTTCGATTCCCGGTCAGGGCACATGCCCGGGCTGTGTGCTGATCCCCAGTAGGGGGCGTGCAGGAGGCAGCCCATCATGATTCTCTCTCATCATTGATGTTTCTCTCTCTCCCTCCCTCTCCCTTCCTCTCTGAAATCAATAAAAATATTCTATTTTTAAAAGGTGGGGTGTGACTAGTTGTGGTCTGTGTCTGAGTGCGGCTGGGGTGAGGGAGGGGGACACTTTCTAAATGGGGGGAGGAAGGGACCCGCAGCCTTGCAGACCTGCTCTGCACCAGGCACTGTGCTAGACGCTTCGTGCCCCTCCTCATTCGGGGGAGGCCATGTCACAGACCTGAACGCTGCGTCTCGGAGACAGGAAATGCTCCATCCAACAGCACAGAGCTACTTCGTGGCAGAGCAGGGACCGAGGTCTGTTGACTTCACAGCCCATGGAGGATCTGGAGGAGGGTGCTCTCCAGGAGGGAGGAAGTAGTCCTGCCTTAGGATACTTGAAAGCCAGTCACAGAGAAAGACATGCTTTACTCTGCACGTTCCCGAGGCCAGAACCAGTCCAGGGAGTGACTACGCCAGGAGATGGAGTTCTAACAGACAGAACTGTCCCGCTCTGGATAGCTGGGTGCTCACTATCGGAACATCTTTAGCCAGGTTAGACCCGGATCCCATGCAGTCTCCTGGAGCTGGAGATTCTCTGGGAGTCGCTGGAGTACCCAGCTGGGGTGGCCCGGTGTACAAGGACAAAGCTGGAGCGGGGGGACTGGGTAAGGAATGGAGGGGCTCTGGGCCCCATTTCTGTCTTCCCTGGCCCTCCCAGAGCCTCCAGGCATCCTCCTCTCATTTGCTATTCTCTGGGCAGAGCCACTGGCTGGGGCCAGAGAGGGACCAGGAGGCCCCCAGCCCCGCCTACATGAGGAATGGCAATGAGTTAACCTGCTGACTCTTAATCAAGGCCAGGAGCACAAAGGCTGGATGGATGCAGCCGTGTCTCCAGCTCCAATTACTCTGCAGGAAGTTCATCTGGTGGCAAGAGGCAGATGGAGCTGGTGCCAGAGACAGCAGAGATGGACCCGTCCTAGGGGAGGCCACAGCCATGGCCTCAGCTCAGGGCCCGGGGGGGGGGGGGGGGGGGGGGCGGGTCTTCTGTGTCTCCATCCCCCACGACCAGTGCCTTCCATTCCAGCCCAGGCTCACAGAGCTAAACTCCCTTGCAGCCCCAGGTCACACAGCTCCTACGTGGAGGAGACGGGATGGGATCTGAGCCGGGCTGTGGGCGTTCTCTGCTAGTCCACCTCCTAGTCTCTCGCTCTCTCTCTTTCTTTTCCTTTCGGCTTCTGTCACAAGGAGGAGAGATCAAGGAGACCCCGGTTCCTCCCTTCATTCCCATGGGGATTGGGGACCAACTGCCTCTCATGCTGTCCCCAAGGGCAGTGCCAACTGTCACCTGGCCACCCCCCAGCTTCAAAGCACCTCAGCCACTCAGTGCCAGGGTCACTGACACCCTCCCATCCTCCTCCACCCACCCTCCCATCTCCATGCCTCTCTCCACGCACGTGATGGAGCAGATGGAACCCTGTGCTTCCCTTCAAGCCTCCTGAGCACATCCGGGTCCCCGAGGAAGGCCCAGCCTCTCGGATGGGGTCCCGGGCCTTCCAGTCTCACAGCAACTCCCCTGCTACGTAGTGAGGCCTGCGCCCAGTGGCCTCTGGTTTGAGAGGAGGCCTCGGTGAGCCAGCCGGAGCCAGGCCCGGGTGACTGACTCTCAGTCCCCACGGAGGCCCAAGCCAGTTAACCTGTTTGGAGAGTTCACTGATTAGAGGGTAAGAAATGCCTGACCAGCCGGCAACCCCACCCAGGCCACCGTCCAGGGCCAGCCCCAGCGCCTCTCCAGAGATTCCTCATTAGCATCTTAATGTGAGCAGCATTTGCAATGAGGCATCCGAGCAAATCCCGGCATTTAAATTAATTAACAGTCGCTGGAAGTCTTCAGTGCGGAGGTGGAATTATCGCTAAACTGCTTTTAACTTACCAGCTGTGAGCTAAACGGCAGAGGAGGCCGGCTCTGGGGCTGCGGGAGGGGGCCGGAGGGTTGCTTCCATGGGGGGCCCGGGCTCAAGCCCAGGGACGGCTGTGTTTTCTAGGTTCTGTTCAACACCCTAATGATGAGTGAAAAATTCAATCAACCAGCTGGCTTGTCCACTTAGGAACAAACAGCCTTCTCGACTGATATTGATGTGGCTGTGTGGTTCAGGTTAAGTTTTGTGACCCTGTGCCTCTCTGCTCAGCAGCTGATGGATGAGGGAGGAAATGGCTCGCCTCTCCCAGGCGTGGCCTCCCTCTGCCGGGCGTCAGGCACCCCCTCCAGGAACCATTTCTGCCGCTCTCCTCACCTGGGAGCAGGGTCCACAGTGCCAGCCACGACCTCGCTGAGATCCGTCTCTGCACAGGAGATCCTCGCGGCTCCAGGATTCCTGTGTATTCCAGAGCACCTGGCACGCATGATGCGCTCCACAAAGATTCGCTGAATGAATTAATTGATCGATTAAATGCTCCTCTTTGCCGGCAGTGTCAATCACAGCGCCTGACTCATTGTAGTGTCTCAATAAATATTTGCCGAATAAATGTTGAATGACAGATATGTGGTTGCTGCAGGGAGGGGGTGGAGGTAAGAAGGTTAGGATTCGGGATTTCAATGCTTTATCCAACAAATATTCATTGGGTAACTAATCAGGATGATGGTTAATATTTATATTAGGTTTCCTATCAGCAAAGCACAAGTTAACTCATTTAATATTTATAACAACCCCGTGTGGAGAATTCCAATACTGCCCTCGTTTCTCAGATGTGGAGACTGAGGCACAGAGAACCTAAGCAGCTTGCCCAAGGCCACCCTGGAGCGGGGCTTGGAATCGAGGGGGTCTAGCTCAGGACCGTGCTGCCCAGTGGAAGTGTAATATGAGGTGTGTGTGCGATTGCAAATGTTCTAAGAACCCCACTCTGAAAAGTGAAAGCAATGGTGAGATTAATGTTAATAAGCTATTTTACTTAACCCCATATATTCAAAATATTATCATTTTAGCACATAACCAATATTTAAAAGTATTCATGAGGCATTTCACATTCTTGTTTTCATACTGATCGTTCAAACGGCAGTGTGTGTTTTACACTCATGGCGCTTCTCGACGTGGACTCAACATCGCAGCTCTCCAAGGCCACACATGGTGAGTGGCCACTGCACTGGACGGCATTGGGCACAAGTCTGGATTCTCACCTTTTGTGCATCGTGCTGGCCACTAAAGGACACAAAGACGGGCCAGCGCAGTCCCTTCGAGGAACCCACAGGTTGTTGGGAATGATACACGGGATTTGACACCACCACGTGATGAGTGTTGGTAAGATAAGATGCGATGAACCCTGGTAAGAGCACGGTGTTGTGGAATTACACAGACTAGGCCTTGAGGGTAGAGGACTTGAGGCGGTCCCAGAAATCAGCAGCCCGAAGTGTGACTCAAAGTTAACCAGGTCAAGGGGCAGGGAACGGCACATGCAAAGCCCAGCGGCGGGAAGGTGAGCCGCACATCCAGGAGACGGCAGGCAGTTCGCTCAGAACTGGGGAGTCAGAACTCCGAAGTGGGTGGCGGGTGTTGAGAGCTGAGGCTGGGGAGGTGGGCAGAGGCCAGAACACACCAGGTGCCTGGAAGCCACCCTTGAACTTGGCCTTGAGGAACAGGGGGAGACACTGCAGGACTCCAAATGAGAAAGCGATGGAATAAGATGTGCATTTCAGAAGTTTGGCTGGAGGGTCTCATACTGGAGACAGGAGGCCTGGCCAAGGTCTGGGTGAGGGTGCAGAGGCCACGGCACGGGGTAGCGAGGAGATGAGGAAATAAAGTCAACAGGAGTGGTAACTGTGTGATGGAGACTGAGCAGAAGATTGGCCCCTGGGTTTCTGCTGGGGCACCTGGGTGAAGGTGGGGCCAGTCTTCGAGGAGAAGGAGCACTGGGGGACAGAGACAGGGAGATGCCGAGTTTGGATTCTGTCGGGTTGTGATTCAGGGAATGGGCTAATGGGTCTTAGATAGCTTAGGAGAGAAGGGGGGCCGGAGGTACAGATGGGGACTCCCGGGGACAGGTGGTCACAGTGGAAGGGAGGCAGAGTCTCTGGACCTTGCACAAGTTCTCCTGTGGTTGCACGCGGTTAGGTAAAGGAAGAAAATGTCCGGAGACTGAGGGCCGAGGAGAACACGTAAACGAGGGCATGACAAGTCATCTTTGCTATCTCATGCTGAGGGGCAGAGCGGTTAAGTGATTTGTCCTAGGACACACAGCCAGTTAGTGGTCCAGCCAAAGCAAGAATTTGGGGCTCCTGACCCTACCTCCAGTGTCCTTCATCCATGCATCCCTCCATTAAGCTGTGTCTTGCTGAGCACCTACTACATGGGGGCGCACGGTTCAGCTAGAATGTGCCATGTTGAGGATT
Organism: Cnephaeus nilssonii; assembly: GCF_951640355.1. Lineage (NCBI taxonomy): Eukaryota > Metazoa > Chordata > Mammalia > Chiroptera > Vespertilionidae > Cnephaeus > Cnephaeus nilssonii. Next base: position 12,843,000 of record NC_137090.1, read on the forward strand.
TAAAGATGAGAACGAGCCTGGCGGGAGGGAGGTGGGTGGCAGCATGAACGAGACCTGGTGGTGGAAGAGCCTCCAAGGCAGGGAAGAGGGCTCGCACGAGCAGGGAGTCCAGGCCGGGAGAGGAGGGGCAGTGGCGAGAGGAAGGGTTGGAACTCTCTGCACAGCCCAGCCTCACAGACCCAGACGCCATCTTTCCACGCAACTGGCTCCCCCTGGCCCTGGTGCCAGCAGAAGGGCCTGGGCGGATGCAAAGAGGTCCTGTTTCAATAAGCAGCCCTCCATGGTCTGTCCTGCCCAGCACCTGTCTCTGCAGCTGCCCCTGCCCTCGGACAAGCAGCAGGAGGAAGGTCCTGTAACTCCAGCTTGGAGGCTGAGAGCTGGCTCAGCCTGGGCTCACCCTGTGGCCTGGCCTCCGTGTCCTCGGTGCAGAGAGGACGCTGGACTGGGTCTGCCCTCCCCTGTCCCAGCTGAGCCTTGGAGTCAGGGCACAGCTAGTCAACCACACAGGTGCCTGGGCCCCGCTCACAGGATCAGTCGTCCGGACACAGGGTCAGCCTGGCGTGGGAAGCTGTGTGACCTCCGAGGCCTCTTCAGCCCTGACCTGCTCGGGGCTTATGCAGCACACCCCGTGCGGAAGAGGAGGCTGGGAGGCTGTCGCCCGAGGCTTGGACTCCGGTCCTCCTCGCCCTCCCACCTGGTCACCAGGGTACCCGTGTACCCTGAGAAAGTGGAGGAGCGCACCTGGCCATGTGCGAGGGCAGAGCATCACCCTAGTGAGCCCTTTGCAACGGACCAGGTGGCCTTCCAGGGTTGCCAGGTTTCCGAAATAAAAACACAGGATGTCCAGTTAAATTGGAATTTCAATGACAAATACACAACAAGTTACTTTTTTTGTAGAAGTGTGTGCCTTTCCATATGAGACGGCAATTAGGTGACGGGAGCAGCCAGCCTCTGGGCTCGCAGGCCGCCTGAGAGGTGGCCAGGAGGAGGCTGTTTCAGATGGAAACACGTGGAGCTCATCAGCAAAGGAGGATCAGGGCATCCGCCTCAAGCTGTCTGCAGCCCCAACATCCAGTGACCCAATGACCTCAAACGGCTCCATCACCCCCAAACCCAGCCCCAGGTTCCACAGCCCGAGGCTGCAGAACAAGACTGGTCCTCAGAGAGGAGGGGACTGGATAGGGGGGTCAGCTGATTAGGACGAGGCTTCCAGGTTCCAGACTGGGGGGACCCGCGCTAGCTGACAGACCCAGGCCCTCAGGGCGGCCCCCACCCCCAAAATGATGGGCCTCGGGGCAGGACCTTGACCCTGTTCTGGGCCAGGCCTGGGAAAGAGTTCAAGATCATCATTCTCAGGCGATTGTGTAAATCCCTCCCATCCCATAGCCCATACACACATACACACACACATGCACACACGCACGCACTGATATTTCCAGCATGGCCGGGCAACCTGCTCTCCCCAGTCCCAAGACCGACACCACACTGTTTGGAGATTGAAGGCTGATCAGCAAGGAGGCTGCGAGCCCCTCCCCCATCACCTCCGAGCCCCCAGCTAATTCCCTGTGGGGGACCGAGGGCCCTGCACTCCCCAAAGGCGGGCACTGCCGTTCTGGGACATTAGCTTCCTATTAGGAGTCACTTTCCACTGCAAACACAGACGTAGCCGGGAGAGGAACTGGCAGAGCCGGGGCTGGCCCCGGGTGCAGGAAGAAGCAGTAGCCCTCCAGAAGCACTTTATTAATTCTCTAATTAATTTACCCCATGCACTACAGGGAGCCCCAGAGCGTGGTGCGGATGTGGGAGGAATGTTTGAGATGGAAGGAAGGGTGGTAGGCTAGAGACACTTAAATGTGGGAGGAAGGCCTGGATTTGCAGGTGGGGAAACTAGGGCTCAGCACAGCGGTGGGGGCGGGTGGGGGGGGCGGGAACAAGGGGTTCACCCCAAGTCCAGACGTGGTAGGGGTGGGGAGCTGCTCCTGGCTTAGCTCATCCCTTATCTGGTTAAAGGACTTGCCTGAGAGGAGGTGGGAGTGGAGGGGTGGGACAAGGACAGGGAGGCCAGGCGTGGGAAGGGTGGGGCCAGGTGGCCTGGGAGGGGTGGGGCCCGCAGGAGCAAGCAGGGCTGCAGGCCTCCCTTTAGCTGGAATGACTATCACATCTCAGGTGGGACTGAAAGGCTGGGAGGTGGGCTCCCCCTGAAATTGAACAAACATTTCCCTCTTGATTGAAAGACTGAAGGTGGGACAGGTGCCAGCTGCTGCCAGCCCAGCCCCCACAGGTGCAGGCAGAAGCAGGTGTTCCACGGGGCAGGGTGTGTCCTCATGGGGCCCACACTGCCATGCACAGACACACTCCTGCCACTCAGGAGCACAGTCATGCCCCCCCGCCTCACACACACACACACACACACACACACACACACACACACACACACAGCAGCGGAGGCACAGCCGGCGGGGGAGGGGAGACTTGGAGCAACAACATGGCCCCCAGCAGCCTCCAGAGCTGCCACATAGGCCCCCCTCCACCCCACCCCCTTGCCTGACCCAGCAGGGATGGGTCCAGCCAGGAATTTTCCAAGCTGGACTAGTCTTGGGTGTATCATCATCCTTTCTTATAACAAACCTTTTGGAATGCCCTTTTGAAATGAAATGAAATTCAAAGAGAATATAACCCACTTCCATGTGTAATTGTAAATGCCCTAACTGTAATATAAAGGAGAAATAGATAGGGGGGAAGATTTCAATAAATAACATGTATTTCGGTGCATGAATGCTTGAGCACAGCCACCCACACAGACACACAAATGAGTCGAATGCTTGTGTCTGGCGCATCAGGAACACGGAGACTCAGTGCTGGCGGGTCAGGCCGGGTCTTCTCGGGACTGAGCCCCCTGAGCAGCACTGCCTCCCGCAGTGTGGTTTTTCCAACTGGCAAACAATTCTTAGTAAAATGCTCATCAAACAAAGTCTAATCTTTCTTCAAGAGATGATAGATAGATAGATAGATAGATAGATAGATAGATAGATAGATAGATAGATGATAGATAGAGATAGAGATAGAGATAGAGATAGAGATAGAGATAGAGATAGAGATAGAGATAGAGATAGAGATAGAGATAGAGATAGAGATATGGATATAGAGATAGAGATAGCAGAAACACAAGTCACATGGAATTAAGTTTTAGCCTCAGACAAATATGCACAGGAGGTGTCTCACCTACGTGACACCTGGCAGACATGTCGCACCTTTAGTCCTGCCCACTAAATGCCAGGGTGCCCCAACTCATGGTGCTGACCCACAACACCCAGGAGTGGCACTGCCCTCGCTGGGGCTCGGGTTTTCCTGATAGCACAGGGCCTTGATGTTCAAGGGAGGGGTTTGGTCTTGACCTGGAAGGGACTGGGAAGCCACTGAAAGTTCTTGAGCAGGAGAGGGAGGTGCCAGATCCGCCTGCCTGCCACGCCCTGCACTAGCCCCCAGCCTTTTCTCCAGTCCCTGCAACAAGGCTCAGCTCAGCGCCTGCTTGTGAGACGGCCCCTTCTGGGCCGGGTGCTGTGGAGGAGTTCCTCCCAGCCTCCTGAGCACTTTCAAATCGTAATTAATTGTACAGTAACAGGATCTAATTGCCTTCCCCCGCCAGCACCCCCAGAGATGATGAGCTGTACCTGGAAGAAGGTGTATTCAGAAAAAAACAAATTAATTAACACCCTGCACAAAGAGGCTGCTAATTGCATTGTTCCCATGACTTGGAAAGACACTTTTTTAGGAATGGGAGTTTCGGTCTTGGGCTTGCTGTACAAAAAACCAGGGATCTCGGGGGAAAGAGGCCCTGTCCCTGCTCCTCCCCAACAAAAGAACTGCAGTAACAGCCATCCTGGCTGCAGAATGAAGTCTACATTTTCACCCCGGCCAGTGTGGCTCGTGGATAGAGCAGCAGCCCTGGGACTGAAGGGTCCCAAGTTCAATTCTAATCCAGGGCACGTTCCTTGGTTGCAGGCTACATCTCTGGCCCTGGATGGGGTGCATGTGGGAGGCAACAGTCAATGTGTCTCTCTAACATCAATGTTTCTCTCTGTGTCTCTCCCCCCTCCCTTCCACTCTCTCTAATATCCTTGGGTGAGTTTTACCAAACAAATAAACAAAACAAACAACAAGTCTACATTTTTCTCTGGGAGAGCCAAGAACCCAGGATCTTCTTGTCCCCGTGCTACAGATGGACAAACTGAAACCAAAAAGGACACAATGACTTAGAGGTTTGCCAGCTTAGGCCCCTTCCATGAATCTGAAAAGGAGGGGAAGGACAGGGCTGGACAAGGGCAGATTCTTGCCCGAAGTTCTCTCCACTCATGAAGAAGGACGTGTGTGCAGATCGGTGGGGAAGGCCCCAGCTCCGGTGTCCTCGCCTGGGCTGCCACCCATCCCCTGGGGTCTGCCCATCTCCCTAGGGAGCCAGCCACCCGGGGCAGGGGCTGTCTGCACAGGACTGCCAGTCCCAGCCTGGCCCTCCTGGGACCCGGGGCCTTCACAGCCAGTCTGCAGGAAGACCCTGAATAAAAAGGACGCTCTGGTTGCTTCCAGACATCCAGTATGGACACCAAAGAGCCAGCAGTAAGTACTTTGCATTTGACGGGCCGTGCAGTTTTGGCAACAGCTGCTCACCTCTGCCACTGCCGAGGGAACATGGCCACGGACCGTGCAGAAGCAGACAGGCGTGGCTGCGTTCCAATAAAACTTTATGCACACAAACAGGGGGCAGGCCAGAATCGTCCACAGACCACACACCACAGCTCTGCCACCCTGGTCTGGGAACCTCCCTGAGGGCACAGGGCCGCTGCCTCCTCTCGCTCCTCCTGCCCCGGGCACAGGTGGGCACTCAGGTGAGGCTTGTTCCTTGAGAGAAGCAGGAGGCAAATACTGGTAAAAGCGGGCGCTCCAGTGACCACGCGGGAAGGATGAGACTCTCAGCACAATTCCTGATTTGGAAAATCTTCCTCCTCTTTGGGCATTAGAACAGCACAGGAGGGGCTGCCGGTGCTGTGGGCAACTTGGCACAGAGTCCTCCGTGGTCCCCAGATCCAGAGGCCCCCCTGCTCCTTCCCACTCACCTCCCCAACACTCTTCAAGGTTCACTGTCCACATGAGGCTGCCACCTTGCAGATCGGCTGTCCTGGAAGCTTCTTCACCTGGGGCCTGGCTCAGTCTCCCAGTGGGTGGGCTTCCCCTCGGAGGCTCTCCCACCAGCTTCCTGCCCTCCCCCTGCCCCAGACAACCCCATGGCAGGTCGGGGAGGGAGAGAGGCAAGCATCCTGGGAGAACCCGAAGACGATGAATGGAGGGGAAAGCCCAGCAGCTGGGCCCACCAGAGTTTGGCTGCGAGCCAGCAGCCCAGGCAGAAGGGACGGCAAGTCGTAAACAGAGGGGCCTGGCTCCAAGGATGGGCTCAGGGCTCACCAAGAAACTGGAGAGAGTTCCAAGGGATCCCAGTTCTGAACGCTAGGGGTTTGGGAAAGGCTCCAGGACAAGGAGGAGGTATGGATGGTCACAGATCACAGAGTTGGAGTTGGAACCAGAGTTGGAGGCAGGCTGCCCTTGTGCTGGCTGGGCCCCATCGGTCTCTGCCGGGGAACCCAGAGCCTCTGGGAGCATCTCTGAGCACAGAGGAAAGGGAGGTGGGCAGGAGGGCGAACATGGTCATCCCAGCTAAAGCCCGCGATGAACAGAATCCAGAAAAGGCCAGGGTTGGGTTCCCCACCTCCCATGGAAGACAAGGCCCCTCCCAGGTATCTTGCAGGACCCTGCCCGGTGTATCCTCCTCAGAGAAGAGGCGCAGCCAGAACCTGGGCTGTGGACATCTCACTTGAAAAGCATCACTGGGGATGGCACAAGGTCCCTGAAAAATGTTACCAATATGAGGTGCTCCAGGGGCCAGGCGCTGTCACAGTATTTTACATGTATTATCTCATTCAACTCTCTGGTAGGTATTTTTATTCCCATCTATATTATAAAACCCAGTGGCCCTAACGCCGTAACGACCAAAGACCGGTCACCAGGAGGCTGCGTGCGGGGCGAGGTGCGCGCGGGTGGGCAGGTCTGGGTCTTGCGTGATTTCACGCGCAGGGTCACTAGTTTTATAGATAAGGAAACTGAGGTTCCAAGATATTAAATCATCTACTCAAATCCCACAAAGCCAATGAGGATCAAGGTTGGAGTCAAACCCAGTTCTGTCAGACTCCCAAACATTTCCCATATGCCCACGGATGAAATTCAAAACTCACCACCCAGCATGGCATGCACGGCTGCCAAGTATAAAGAGCTAGTACAGCTGAACGGTAGGCACCAGGCAACCACAGCCTGCGATGCCCATGCTGCATCTCCCGGGACCCAGCACCCAGCACAACCCCGCACCCACACACAATCCATCCAAAATGCAAACAGCAGATCACCTGGCATTGTCCTCACTGCTGAGGGAAGGAATTCAAATCCCAACGAGTCTGAGACCCCAGTATCCACCAACCAAGCCAGCCTGCAGGCGTCCCCCATCATAGATCCTCTTGCCTGACTCATTCATTTTACAGATAAGAAAACCTAGGTCCAGAGATGGAGACCGAGTTGCCCAAGGTCACACAGCAAGTTGGGAGCAGAACCCAGTCCTAAGAAATAGAAGTCCTATTCCTGCTCTGTGGTTCCCCATGTCCTCAGGAAAAGCCATCTGTAATGTGGGCTACGAGCTACAAAACTGCTCATGCCCTTTGACCTGGTAATTCTCCTTGAATCAACCCTTGGGACATGATGCAAAGGGGGGAAAAGTAGTTTGACAAAGATGTTCACTGCCACACTGCTTGCGAGATTGAAAATTTGGCTGCCGCCCAAATGCCGAACAATAGCAGTAAGCAAACTGTAGTCGTATTAATGTTCTGTGGTTATTAAAAATGACAGCTCTGTAGACTAAGTGGATACAATAGAAACATTCATGTAAAATACTGTTAAGTGGAAAAAGCAGAAAATGTCTTCACACGTTGGTTACAACCAAGCAAAACAAGTGGATGGATTAACAAAGGCTGGGGGAGAAGAGGAGAGATGAAAATGGATTCTTGTTCAATTGAGGTGGGGGGGGTCCCCCGCCCCCACCCCGAGAGCTGTTTAGTGTCATAAAAAATTTTAAGGACTTTTAAGTTATCTACTTGTTCTGCTTGGTTGTAACCAGTGACTTAATGATCGGAGAACAATACTGCATTCAAACCCACCAGGCAGAGTCCTGAACCCCACCCAGCCCCCTCCCACACCCCCAGCTCCCCTGCACATGTGTGCTGATCTGCAGGTCTCCCTCGAACCATCTTGTCAGAAGGATGCTTTGGTGGCATCTGATGTCAGGACATTCCTCCCTGTGTCTGCCCATCTCCTTGAGGCTTCAGCAGCTGGAAGAATGGGCCCTGTGGGGGCATCTTGCCATAAATCCTAACAGCAGTGGAGGGAACCAAAGGTGAGAGAGAAGCAGAGAGAAACACACAGCAGCGAGAGACAGTGAGACGGAGAAAGTGGAAGGCGCCGGTGAATTTAAGCTTTATGGGAGTGCACTTGGGGAAAGATTAGAAGTGCAGTTGGTTCCAGGCCCAGGAGGAATTATGAAAATCCTGTGTGCAGAGGGAGCTGGTGTAGGCAGGCATAGGCAGCCTGCAGAACCATTGCATTTACAGCAGAATTGGAGGAGTGGGAGTTTGACTTGGGTGAGCTGAGGAACATAAATAAAAGGGGGGGAAGACAGGATTGGGGGTAGCTCTGAGGGAGAGATAGTCCATCCCCATCCAACCCCGTAACTCCTTCCTCCCAACTTCCTTAGCCCCAAATTCCTGGCTGTGAGTCTGGTGGGATCATGTCATCAAAGGCTTTGGGTCACAGCACCTCCATGTCCAACTGATGAGGACCATGCCGGGCCTTAAGCCGAGGAGGGAACGATAATCCAAAGAGCAGCACTGGGAGCCAGGCACTCGGGAGCAACCTGCGATGTCAGCACTGTGACCCCATTTGACAGATGGAGACACTGAGTCTCGAGAAGGCGATTTGACTTGTGCAAGGTCACACTGGCAAAGGACGGAGCCACTCCTTGAGCCCAAAGTGTGTTTTACACCACACCACACTCCAGGAGTCAACAGCCCCTCCAGGGAACTGACATGTCCCGCTTCTCCGGCCTTTGTGCCAGTTGAGTCAAGGCTAACCATTCATAACACAGAATAACAACCCAGAGTGTCAGCATCAGGGCCCGCAGGAATTAGACAAGTTGTGGGAAGAAAGAAGCTTTGGGGGTGGAGCTCATCAAGTGGCCAGGTGAACTCACCTCGGGCATGGTACCACTTGGGTCCTGGTCTATCTCAGAAAGAGCGCACGCACTCACCACCGTGCCTGTGGGCCTGGAGCCCAAGGCCCAGTATTGTGGACAAGCCGGTGAAGTCCTCTGTGCTGAGGCATAGGCCACCTGACCAGGGCACAGCTGACTGGACCAGCATGGACTCCTCAGAAAGCCCTCCTCTTGAAAGACTCGCCTGAGCTAGTCAGTGTCTCTTAGCAGAATGTGACTTGGAAAATACACTTAATTGGTAAGGCTACAAGGCTGCCAGGGCGTGGGAGTGACTTAAAGTTACAGGGAAGTAGAAACTACAGGGCATTCAGATGTGGAAAAAGGGAGGAGGAAGCTGTTGGTGGCAGGAGAAGCAGATAGACCCGGAGAGAAGCCACCATGTGGGAACCAGCGGAGCCATACTCACTATGTCTCACTAGAGGGACACCCAGCAATGCTCACTGGTACCAAGGAGATAAGAAAACTAGATCCAGTAGTCACCTTGGACCCCAATTTTTTTCCCAGGTCTAATGACTGTGATGCCTGAATCCTGTACTACCCGTAGGATTTCTGTCGACTCTGTTATTCTAGCCTGACAATGAGTTCTCTATGTTGAAGAAACTCAAGTGAATATGTCTGTTCCTTGTAGTTCAAAGGTCTGGGTTAAATACCTTCTAAATTTTCCCACAGCACCTGCACTTCCCGTCATAGTCTCTCCCTCTAGACTCTAAACACCATGAGATGCTGACCTCGTCACCCCTGTACATTCTGTATCCCCAGAATTTAACAGAATTGAGCACAAGTGAAAAGGAGGAGTGAGGGAAAGGAGAGGGGAAAGAAGGAGTGACATGGGTAAGAGTGTTGCTAGACAACTAGTCCAGCACATGGTCCTGTGGACCAAGGGTGGAAGGTGACCTCCATCCTCTTCAAACCAACTGCACCCAGAGACAGAGCTAGCCATCCAAGCTGAGTTTCCCATACAGGCACTACTGGCATATTGGGGGAAATGGTTTTTTGTTGATTGGGGTGTCCTGCCCATTTCAAGATGATATTGAGCATCTCTGGCCCCTGCCTACTAAATGCCAATAGTGGCTCTCAGTCATTGTGAAAACCCAAAACACCCCACACATTTCCATTTCTGGGTGTCCTTCTTGTCACTCTATCCCCAGTGTCTCTGATCATGTCTCCCTCCCTTGGCAAATCTTGCAATGGTGCCACAGGTGATTATTACAGAATCTATATATATAAAAGGCTAATATGAAAAATGTCACCTGAGGAGTTCGGCCAGGAGACCGGGAGTTTGACTGCTCACTATGACGTGTGCTGACCACCAGGGGGTGGCATGGAAAGAAGGAAAGCTTCTGCCGGCCAAGCCTAGGGACCCTACCCGTGCACAAATTTCATGCACCGGGCCTCTAGTAATTATAATAACAGTGGCCAACATCCAAAAAGCACCTTCTCTGTGGCAGGCACTGTTCTAGGCACTTTATAGAAATTAATTCATTACAGCAGCTCTTATTGTACAATGGGTAATGCTGTGGTCCCCATTTTACAGATAAGAAACGTGAGACTCAGAGAAGTTAAGCAGCATGCCCCAGAGCACAGTCCCTAAGTGGCAGAGCTGGGATTCAGGCCTCTATCGATGTGACTCCAAGCCTACACCTGTCACCACCACCCCAGCCTGCAGCTCCAAACTGGCTGCTGCCTACTTCTCCAAGCCTCACTCTTTTGAGTATGTGCATGCGCGCGCGCGCGCGCGCGCGCGCACGCGCGCGCACACACACACACACACACACACACCCCTATGATGGACCACTCGCTGCTGCCAGAACCTGCCAGCATTTGCTCTGCTGAAGCTCCTCCTGAAACATGCTTCCCTCACCCACCACCAGTTAGGTCCTTCCCAGCCATATAAGTTCCTCCTCAAACAGCACTTCCTCCACGAGGCTTCCAAGCCTCTCCCAGGCAGAATAAACTATTGCATTCCCTCAGCCTCCGGGGCCCTATAGTCCTGTCCCCGTTAAGCACGCAATGCAGGCTGCCTTGGAGCCCAGCTACTTGTGGGTGTTTCAGGAATGGCTGGGCGAACTCTGAGCACCTGCAGTCTGCTCCCAGCACGAGCTGGCAGCCCAGCCTTCTTCTCCAGCTCTCACCAGAACCCCTGCTGGATCACTCCTCTGCTCCAGCTGACCGGGCCCTCCCTATGCAATCTCCCAATTTGCCATTTTTAGAAATAGCTTTGACCACCACTTCCCTCAGTCCCCAACCCTGGTGCCCAGGATCCTAGAGCCACAGCCGAGGAAATGTCATTTAGCCTCAAGCCTCCCTACCATCCAAGCTGGTGAGGGGCAGACCGGACGCAGGAGTTGCCATGCCCTCACTCTGCCCTCCCCATGGACCTCTGACCCTGGCCCCAGCACACATTCCCTCAACTCAAGGCTAATGACCCTACTCCCCCACACGCCCATCGAGGGCCACTCCCAGCCATTAATAATAGCAGCACCGAGTGGTTCGCTACTTAGCAATTTGCAATCATTAATTAGTGGAAATTGCAGATTGGGGCCATGAAGGAGGGTGGCATGATTAAGCTCATTTGGAAATTAAGTTAAGCGAGTGATGGAGAGGGCCAGGGCTGCCTGGCTCAGAGCAAGCGCCCCTCCTGTACCTGCCCAGCCAGATGCTGGGCTTGGACCAGGGCTCAGATATCCCGGGGGAAAAGCAGGAGGGAGATGCCCAGGGACCTCCTGTTCTGGGTGAAACAGGAGGATCTACAGAGACACTGGGATAGGCATGAAAGACTAAAATGAACACCATGGCCACTCCCTGCATGGATACTTGGTCCTGAGTTGCTGACCGGCCCCTCGAGCCCCTTGGTTCCTCCACCTGCTCTCTGGCCTCCAAGAATTCTCCGCCACCTGCCGCTTTGAGCGATCCCAAATCCTTAGGCGTTACTTTCCTTTGGGGATTGATCTGCAGAGGGCACTTCAGAGGAAAGAGTTAAACAGTCCTCCTACCCACCCCCCTGGGGAAGGATGCTGAGTAGACAGCTCTTCTCCCAAAGATGAAAGAAAGAGGCTGCCGCTGCGCCCATATTTCTTCCCAAGGAGACACAATTATCTCCCCCACTTCCCTCTCCAGCGAGCACCAAGACGACAGAGCCCTTGATATACGGGCCACTGGCAGGCGCCCTGTGCTGGGTAAGGATACATCGGAGAGCTACCCCCCTGAGTCATCTCCCCTCCCCCCGTCTCTGGGAGGAATCTCAATGAGAAAGGTAATGAGGGGGAGACTGGCAGGTCCGGGAAGGCTCCCAGCCTCTCCCACCCGCCCCAGCCTAGGACCAGGGCTCAAAGGTCCCTCCCAGGGGATGGGATAAGGACTTAGAGGGCTTTAGCCTCCACCTTCACCCACCCCCTTCCTCCCTCACCTCCCATTCCATCCACAGGGAGCAGCTCACTGCGCTGTCCCTCCTCCAAGCTCTGGCCCAGGCTGTGTGCTCTGCCTGGAATACCACTTAGGAACTTAGTCATCTGTTCCTTCAACATGTATTCAGTCTCTACTGTTAGCACTACTAATGAAACACTGGATATGATGAGATTAACAAGCCCCTGCCTGATATAACAGGGAACGACCTTCTCACCAAGAGGCAATTAAAATATAGTGTGGTGGGTGCCGTGGTGGAGAGAGAGATGAAAAGGGTGCCTGCCGCGCAGGGTTGGTCCTGAAGGGTAAAGAGAAGTCTAGCAGGCGGATAAGAACCCTGGGAAGGGTGTTTTAAGCAAAGGGATGTGCAGCGGCTCAGCCATAAAGAACACAGACATTTGGGGAGCTGGAGCGGTTTGTGATGGCCGGATTGTGAAGAGTAGCTGAGGAGTGGTGAGACACAGAACCTCAGGTCTCACAGGGCCAAAGAGCGTGCAATGGGCCACCTCTGGCAGCTGAGCGAAGGGTGGCCAGAGCGGGTGTAAGAGACAGTGTGGTGAGCAAGTTAAGGGGCCACAGGCCTAGTACAGGTAAGAGGGGCTGAGGCTGGAACCAGGGTGGAGCAGTGAGCATGAGAAGGGGTGAATTTCAGAGACATCCAAGTCAACACATCTCCTGGAATCCTACCCAGGCTTCAAAGCCCAATTCAAAGGCCCTCCTCCTCCAGGCAGCCTCCCTGATTTCCTCCACATCCATAACAATAAAGGTTGCCTTCCTCTGTGGTCCCAGACCGCTAACCTCTCTATCAAATTCATAATCACATTCTCCCCTAACGTCCTCCTGTCATCCCATGAATACTCCCTGAAAGCAGGGACAATGTCTTATCTTTTTTTTTTTTTTTTGAAGAGACACTTGCAAATCTTACGTCTACTGTATTTTATTCTTTATTAAAAATTTCTAATGTTGACATAATTGCAGGTGTCTCCCTTTTCCCTGCCCTTTGCCCTCCTCTACCTGCCTCACCTCCCCTAACCTTGGCTTAAAAAAAATTCCTGCAGAAGGGTGCTGAGAGTCCATTTTATAGATGAGGAAGCTGAGGCTTAAAGAAGTAAAGAGCCAAAGAATGGAGTCATCACCCCCAGGACTCTGGTGGGGAGACAGAACACACACTCTTAGAGAAATCGCAATCTGTTGAAGGAGGAATATGCCCCGTCTTAGGGAGCCCCAAGGGAGATAGAGCTTTATCCTGGGAGTATCCAATATGATGAGGGGTATAAGCTCTGCCCAGTGGGAGTCTCCAGGATTGGGGAGACATGGCCCTTGCCTTGGGAGCCCCATTCTACTGGTAAAGGCACAGCCCTTCCCTGCCAGAGCTGCCAATTGGCTTCGGGACCCAGAGAGAGGAAAGGACCTGTGCCTGGGCCACTTGTTCCACACAGAGCTTCACTGCCTAGACTGGAGGAAAGATGCAGGGGACAGAGCAGGTCCATGGGGTGGGCAGGCTGTCTAACACCGTGAACACCACACTTTACGGCGGCCTTTAGGCCCATGGCTGCGACCCGTCCATCCTCACCTGGCCCTGCGACACCAAGCACTGATGGTGCAATTAGGCGGCGGAGAGTGAGCTATAAATTACAGGTGAGGCCGGGCCTCTGCCAGGCCCAGCCAAGGAGCCCCCTCCTGCATGCCCGCTTCCCAGGCTCCAGCGAGTGGTCGTGATCCCTGACCTCAGGACCTCCTGCCCACACAGAGACCCTCCTAGGCTGGGCCCCTGAGCCGCAGACAGCCCTTTGCCCGTCAGGAAACTGTAAAGCCCTTTGAATAGCTCCACCCCACTGGAATGTTTGTGCCAGAAAGGTCTGGGGTGCCTCTTCTGTGCTTTCTTAGTGCCAACTTCTAAGAGCTACCACACGGGGTGCTAGAGGGATGGGCCTGCTCCCCACCAGACGGTGAGCTCCCCCAGGCCTGGAATCGTGTCTCTGAACACATCTGCTGTGTCTGCTGAGCCTGGCACGTGGTACACACTCCACGTTAGAGGGTGTACCTCTAGTCCATGATGAGGTGGCTCTGACACCTTGGCCAACCTACATCCTCTCGCTAGACCCAGGTGCCCGCCTACCACATGAGGGGAGCAGACCACAGCAGAGGTTGCAAACTGGAGGCCCACTGGCCCCACACATGTGTATTGCATGCCTCATAAGACTAGGGGTTTGTGTTACTCCATTATTTGGTGATTTTATACAACTGGAAATTTCATCTAAAAATACAAATTTCTAGCATCTCTTTGAAAATCAGAGGATGGGACAACCCTGGGCCCACATCCCTCATGGCAACAATTGTGTGGTGCTGCGTGACCACTGCTCCTTTAGGCAGGACATGCACTCTCCAGTTTTCCCCAGACCTCACCTCTCCCCAGTGTGTTCCTCTGATTCCTAGCACCTGACCCACTTCACTCATTTCTGTTACCTTCCACTGGGCCTTTTATATTTCTCTTTCATAACCTAGACAGAGCCCCACTGTGTCCTGTGACTCTGGAGTCTGCAAAAAACGAGTAAATAGATGGAAGGAGCCTGGCTGGCGTGGCTCAGTGGTTGGGCATCGACTCATGAACCAGGAGGTCATGGTTCAATTACCGGTCAGGGCACATGCCCAGGTTGCAGGCTCGATCCCCGGCTGGGGGGACAGGGAGGCATGCAAGAGGCAGCCAATCAATAATTGTCTCTCATCGTTGTTGTTTCTATCTCTCTCTCCTTCTCCCTTCCTCTCTCTGAAATCAATTTTTTAAAAAACCATATCTTTAAAAGATAATAATAACAAACTAAACAAATAAATAGAGGAAAGGAGATGGTAAGTTAATGTGCTCCAAGCCCCTCACTTTCTCTATGAGAAAAATCACTAGGTTATTCACTTTTCTGCCTTTTAACAGTGGAAACACCTTTCCTACCCCCAGCTACTTCAGATGATGAGGAAGGGAAGTAAGTATATAAAATATTCAGAATAGACAAGTGTCAGGGACACTGACCTATCACATTACACAAAGGTCAGGGGAAGTGTGACTTGGGAGGTTAGTAGGGAGAGGGGACCACTGCCCACCTGCCTGAAGCCACAACCGTCCAAAGCTTCCCTGTCACCATCCCACGGTCTCTCCTGAGCCTTATCCCGGTCAGCACCTCGGACAGCTCCACCGGCGCCCTCTGATCCTCGCTGCCCTCAGGCAGGTGCGGCCACTCCTGTGCCACCTGCCTCCCAGCCTCCTTCTCAGCGGTGGCCCCTCCTTCCTTGTGCTGTAGCCATGACGGGCCCTGTGCACATTCCTCACACTAGACAAGCCCTTCCCCATCCCAGGGCTTCTGGTTCCTTCCCCCGGAAGCTTTATCTCTGCCTCAGCATCCCCGTCTCAGAGAGAACTGCTCAGAACGTATAGTCCACATGATGCCATCTCACGCACCTCCCCTCTTTCCTCACAGCGCTGACCTGGTTGTAATGATACAATAATGTGTGAGTATTAATGTCTCCTTCCCCACCACCATAGGGGCTCTGGGAGGCAGGGCTCAGACTAGTTTGTTCTCTACTGTAGGTCCAGCCCGTAGCATAAGGCTGAGATATAGCTGTTGAGTGAATACATCACTGAGTCCCTTCTGTCTGCAGGAGCTATGCTAAACATACAGTCCCTTTCCTAGAGCAGCTATGACTTTGTTGGTAGTTAAAGACTAGTTTACCTGGAGTTAAAAGCAATCCAATCCACCCGTCCCATTAAAAAAAAAAAAGTTGAATTAAGATTCTAAAGCATGAAGTCCTTCCACGAGTGGGTGGCAGAGCCAGCCCCTCCCCGCCCCACCCCACCCCCGCCCCACTTCCTGGTCCAGCCTCCTCTTCCCTCTGTGGCTCCATCATTGCATCTGCCTGTTAATGACCACACACATAACCCCCTCCATCATCCCATCAGCCCTGCAAGGGCATCTCCATTGGTGCATTTAACCCCCGGGGTTTCTGTTTGCTCAGGCTCCAACCCATCGCTGCTTTCCCAGGGATGGCTGTCTGGCCTCCGCCAGCTCTGAGTGTGGACAAGCTGGAAGATTTAATGTTGCTGCTTTGGTCTTTGTCTCTGCAAAGCAAACCCTTCCCCGCTGGGAAACTCATCATCACCAAGCATCGAGCTCAAGCTGCGCTCCACTTAGCTGTTTGCAAATGGTGTGGGGGGTGGGTGTGTGAGTGGCTCGAAGCCCAGGGAGGGGCCTGGAGGCTTGTGAGAAGACACAACCGTAGGGGGCTGCTGGGGAGGCAGGCGAGGTATGTGTAGGCTTATGAGGAAGGCTGGCTGACTGTGAGCAACACACCAAGGAGACAGGTCTGCCCTGCCCACAGTCACACCCCTAAATTGACTGTCTTCTCATCACAAGCATAGACTTTGGGCAGCACGGGCTTCGGCACAATTCCTGTGGTATATGCGGGCAGCTCTCAGGTTTCTGTAGTTGGATTGATTATGTCACCAGGTATGAGCCCCGGGAAATGCACCCAACCTCTGTGAGCCTCAGTTTACTCACCTTGAAAATGGTCACCTTGTAAAGTTGCTGTTGGGATATAATGTGATCACTCATATCCACACTTCATAGGACACATGGCAAATATGCTCTCCTCCCCATAACAAGTACCCAGCCTTGCTTGCTCCTTACTTTGACTTAACAACAGTGTGGCTCACCCATCATCACCACCAGGGAGGCCATCAAGGAGGCAAAAATGGGATGGGTGGGTCATAGCCATGCTAGCACTCCATGTCCCCATCCATTTCTGCACCTCCTCCAGCCCCACACCTCCCCTTCTCATTCATTTCAGATGTCAGGATTCCCTGGATTGCAGACAGTTATTTATTCTATTCTGAGCATCTTCTGTTCCCCCCACAAGCCCTCCCCCACTGCCATTTTGGCCTTCATCCTCTTCCCTCCACCCTGTGAACATGAAGACAAAATACCTATAGAAGAAATGAAAAGAATGGAAAGAAAAAAAAGCAAAGAACAGAAGAAAGGGGACTACATCCTGCCACTGTCTTAACCACCCTCATTGAATGACTCTCCTACCTGACTCTCCTTGTCGGCTCCCATGTTCCTTCATTCCCTCTGACGACCCTTAAAATTGTCTCCCCATCTCATCAAATCCCTCCCCTCTCCTCCCCGTTTGTTCTGTAAGCTGCAGATTACTTTTTATAAAATTCCATTTCTAGCCATTCTCATTACTTACTCTCTTAATGTGGCTGGCCCAGGGGAGGGGAGGAGAGGAGGAGGAGGAGGGAGGGGGGAGGCGTGTTCTGTGCTGCACTTAGCCAGCCCAAGCACCCAGGCCCCTCGCTGAGGTGCATTACAGTCTGATATGAGTAGATAATGGACTTCTGTCCCACACAGGGAGCTGGCACTGGCGGACTCGGGGATTGCAGCCTCGTGTCCGAGGGTGGCAAGACTCGCAATTGTCTTCAGTAACTCTTCTCCTGCTGGGAAGACTCCACTGGAAGAGCCATTTTTTCAACAAATATTTACTGAGAGCCTGTAATAGACTAGGCACTCTATTAGGTGCTGGGAGTGTGGCCATGATAAGAAGGGCCCCTCACCTGGACTTGTTGCTCAGGGAAAGAATTCAGGAGGAAGTGACATGGGGGGATATGCATATGAATTATACAAGCTCAAAGGAGGAAATGAGTGGTTATGTTCTATTAAAACAGCGCCTGGAACAAGGTCCTGGGGCAGGTGATTTACTCCCGAGATGATCTCAGAGAACCAGCGCGAGGAAAGAGTGGGAGTGAGACCGGGAAAGGAGAGTCAATCATCAGCAGATTGTTGACTGGTTACTGCTAAGAAAACTCAGGGTCCTCTGAATGACCATGCAGCATGGACCTCAGAATTCTCTGTTAGAAGAGCGGAGGCGGGGGCAGTGGCCTCGGACTCCAGTCCCCTTGTGCGCGGGTGGACCCCAGAGGGATTCATTTTCCTGCACTTCCGCGCTGCACATGTGCAGACTGAGCAGGCTGCTCTGGCATCAGAGAAAGCCCTGAGTCAGAAGAACAGGGAGACGCCACTTTGCACGCTTGAGATAAGATGCTGGCGGCATGCCCAGAGCTGTCCACTCAGTTGCACTGAAATCAGGTCAGCTGAGGGAATGAAT
The DNA here is from genome assembly GCF_951640355.1 of Cnephaeus nilssonii. NCBI lineage: Eukaryota > Metazoa > Chordata > Mammalia > Chiroptera > Vespertilionidae > Cnephaeus > Cnephaeus nilssonii. The sequence goes on from NC_137090.1 coordinate 12,860,911, forward strand.
GCTGCATGGGGCTCGGAGAGTGTCCGCCACAGTCTACCCCTCGTGGTTCTCGGATCTGCTCGGGGCCCAAAATAAGTGCCCTTTGCCACTGAATTTGTAAGAGGTCGCTGGCCTTCATCTCTAAAATAAAAATTCTGCAGGCAGGAAGGTGAGCGGGGCAAGGTACAGCACCAACTGCTACAGCTGATCTTCATAATCTACATCCTGGACCTGAGGCTATAGGTCCTGAGGCTATAGCTGATCTTTATAATCTACATCCTGGACCTGAGGCTATAGGTCCTGAGGCTATAGCTGATCTTCATAATCTACATCCTGGACCACGTGCACTGTATCGCCTTCACCCTCGGTCAGGACTTCAGCGGGCCTGGGTTGCTTGCTCCCTGGCGGGTATAAGCCCTTGGTTACCTGGCCCTTCTCAGGCTATGGTTGCTGCAATTGCCCAGTTCTACTTCCATCAGGCATGGAAACATCAGGAGATGTCCCAGTAAATCCCTGAGCTCCATAAAAAGGCTTCTTTGCCCTCACTGGGTAGCAGCAACCCCGGAAATTTATGAAAATCATGGTCAATCACGCCCACCTTTTCTTTTCCTGCTATTCCACTGACACGAAGAACCCAAGGTGACCAGGCAAGCCCACAGGAGGAGCCTACAGTGTCTGCTGGTAGAAATGTTCCCCACAGGAACCAGAACTTTCACGGCACCAGAGCCTAGAGTTGTGGCAACAGAAAACACACATTCTCCATGAAGATTATTAGAAATGGTGATGAGTAGACCCAACTCTACTTCCATCCCATGTTTCCAGATGCTTGGGAACACAACACCATACAGTAACCATTGATTCAATGCCTATGCCATAGCCTGGAGGGCAGTATCACAGCCCCACAAAGTGTTTTTCATAAACTGGCACCTTCTCTAAGCCTTTAAGAGGCAATTCCAGTGTGAAATCAGACCAGCTGCTTCCAGACAGTGTGTTATATAGTAGAACCAGTGAATTACACGGCTCATGACCATGCTGACCGCCTTCCCCATGAAATGAGTCTCTTGGTCTGAGATGATGTTCATGTGGGATCCCATGCTGATAACTCAGGCATGCTTCAATCCCTCAGATAGCAATACTAGGAAAGGCACTGCAAACAAGAACAACAAATCAAATACAACGGGGATGAAGGCCAGACAGGTGACTTGAAAGGGAGATCATGGAGGCCGCCAGCCTGCACCTTTTAGATATTTGAGGGCAGCACTAATCTCTGCAGTTCCACCTGGATAGCTTTTGAGTCTCTTTCTTGTCTAAAAGGCAGGGTGGGGTGAGGGTGGGGGGTTCAACAGGTTACACTGGGCTCTTCTTGCCATAAAAAACCCTTACTATGCAGGTACAGGCACTGATGTGAGGGTTCTGTCAATGTCTCAGTATATCCATCCCAGTGATGCACACAAAGGCAGAGAAATGACTGCAAGACGAGTCTTTGGACCTATTACATGCACTGTAAAGGGGACATTGGCAGGACTGGATGTGTCACCTGGCCTTCACGTACCCCCAGTCTCACTGGGGAACTTTGATCGTATTACCGGTCCCCTAGCATCAGTGAAAGTCCAGACCTTGGATCCATTAGCCCTCAACAGGTCTGGGCGGTCCTCTTTCTTTGGTGAATGGCCACGGGTGCCTTTGGGGAAAGGATTGAGGGAATACGTATTGTATATACTCATAGTGGCATTGCAGGTCCTCAAGAAGACCCAGTCTCCCCATCAGTTGATGGGCTCTGGGCCTGAGAACTAGCCCAGATTTGGATGCCATCAGCCATCACGTAACCAGGTTTTTCTTTTTTCCTGGTTGTACAAGTCCTGGTCGGCCGCCTATCTATCAAATCCCCAGGAACACGGTAGTGTGTTATCCATCACCACAGCTCCCTGTGTGTCGAGGCAGACCTCTGCTAGTCCAAGCTTTCTCATCCCTGTTGACACAAGGCAACTCAGTCCCATGGCTACATCTCTTCCTGTCAGCTCTGGCCGGCAAAGGACAGCCACCACTCAGCTGCTCAGTGATGCCAGAGCCTCCCTCCCAGCCCATTCCTTACCAGTTTAATGGGGAGTGTCCTCTTGGCACTTCCAGGGTAGATACTAATCTCTGGGTTTCCTGGTTTTATGTAATAAATCCCTTCTAATACACCCACTCCTCTGAGCCTCCTCGGCGCTTTCCTATGGCCACTCTGACACCTTCGAGGAGCCGTCCCATTCTGACATCTTTGAGGAGCCTGTTAGAACTGGCTCCGGGAGTCCTTGCCAGGCATTAAATCCTAAGTCATGGGAGATGGTCCTCATGTTACTAAATCTCCTGTTTCCAGCTAACAGTCCACCCCTCTCCAAGTCTAACCCCTCAAGTTCCACTCCCATACAGATTCCCCAGGTCCTACTGTCATATGTTAACCAGATCCTCCTGCAACCGAGGTGGCCATTAAAAACGGCAGAGCATTCGCATAACAGAGGACTTCAGGGCTGGCAGTGCCATGGAGCGAGCCACCGTGCTAGCTATTCCTGAACGGCTCGCCTGCAGACTTTTCCGTTTTGGGGTCTCCGTTACACTCTAACCTAATTTGAATTGATACAGGACTCTAGAGTGGATGCAAACACATCAATTAGAGAGTCATTGCAAGAATCCAGGCAAAGGATAATAGTAGCTTGGACTGGGGAGGGGGGAGGGAGTAGTGGCAGTGGTAATAGAGAGAAGTGGATGAATCAGAGGAATATTTTGGAGGTTAAATCTACGGTTTGGTGTGTCGGGGGAGTGTGTGTGGAGTGAGAGAGAAACAATTTGAATGGTAATCAGGTTCTAGGCATGAGCAAAGGTGTAGTGATGGGACTCGGTTGGTCATGAAGATTAGGTGAGCAGATACTCTGTTCCACTTTTCTAAGCAGGGGCCAAGGCTCTGAAGCCAGGTCCCCAAAGGCACCTGCTTCCATGAAGGAGGCCTTGAACCAACTTCCAAAATGAGCTCAATACTCACCTTCTTAGTAAACCTTCTTGAATTATTCCTGGATCCCCACCCCCAATACCATCCAACTTGTGACTTGCTCTTAACATGCCCAACATCCATTTTCAGTGTTTCCTAGGCAGCTCCGAACATTTCATGCTCGGGGAGCGACGGGAAGCTAGCTTGGTTGGGAGCAGAGTTAACACTGGGGCAGACACTAAGGATAGAAGTGAAAATGAAGTTGTCTCCACTCTCAGGGAGCTCACAGCAACGAAGGTAGTTTAGCAAACGAACACTGTCCTTTCCAGGGGAATCCACCCAATTACTGTGTGTTCGGGGTACATCAGTTCCCCCAGAGAAAGTGGCTGTCCCTACTTGAAGGGTTAGAGAAATCATCCCAGATGAGGGGCATTTAGACCAGGTTTGGAAGCTAAGATGAGGACAGGCGTTCCTGGCAAGGGTGCTTGCTTATGCAAAGACATCTGAGGGTGAATCAGTGTCCTAATTTCAGAGAGCTGTTCGCAGTTGAGTATCATTGGAGTGTAAAATGTTCATGATTTTTTGGAGGAAGGAGGAATTGGAAACTCAAAATGCAGTCAGAGCCCATGTCCGAGGGGACATTGTGAGCCACACTAAGTGGTCTGTACTGTAGGTATGGGCAACAAAGAGGGTAGAGATGAAGAATTTTAGGCAGGAGAGCGCTGAAATATATAGCAAAGCAGTCGCCATAATTACAATAATTGCTAAGACTTATTGAACACTTCCTATGTGCCAAGACTGGTGCCAAGCATTTTGCCATGCCCTCCCCACCCAGGAAGATGAGTATTATTAGCTTCCCCATTTGTACAGACGAGAAAACTGACCTCCAGGCAGGTTGTGGAACTAGCCCAAGGTGATACAGCTAATAAGTGGTGGAGCCAGGATTCTAACCAGGGAGGCCTGCCTCCAGAGCCCATGCCCTTACCCAAGATGCTAATGTTAACATCCCCTCTCGCTGCTTCTGTAATGAGATGTGTAATGAGATACATTACTTTCCAATTATACTTTAAGTCATTAATGTATGGAGGTGGGGAGGAGGAAGAGGTGAGATGTTTTATACCAAACAAGTTTTCAATAAATATCTCTGACCAAGGGAGAAACGGAGGCACGAACATGGAATCCTAGATGGCTGAAACAAAAATGCGCTTTAGGGAAAACCTGATCCAATTCTCTCACGTTCCCAGGGATGAAATTAAGGCTCAGAGAAGGGGTGACACAGATGGTGGGTGACAGGACCTGACTGGCATTTCTCTCTTCTCTCAGGGAGAATGAGCAGGAACTCTATAGTCTATTCCTTACCACTCTACGCAACACTAGCTTTCTGCGGATGCTGGAAAATTATACTCACTCCCTGGAAGGAAAAGAACAGCTTTGTTCTTTTCCTTTTAAACAGCAGAGGTCCCAGAAACAAAGCCAGAATTGGCCCCAAGAAACTTGATGTGCACACTGCCAAGTCCGAGCCAGCGGGGGGTCAGTGCAGGGAAAAGCAACACTTTCCCCAAAGCCATCATTACGAGGAGGATTTTGACCGCAAAGGAGAAGAGACTAACAGGTCAAATAAAGAGCTCCGGCCCAAGTCCCCACATCCCGGAGTAGGAGCAAGTGAGCCTGCCCTGTGCAGAACCACCTACGCCAAGGTCAAGGGCAAAGCCAAGTGGCTAGGGCACAGGTTCCATGGGGGAAAGGAAGTGGAGTTTGGGGTCCTTGCCCTGGAGGAGCTCACTGTCTATAATCCACTCCTGCCTGAAGGATTCAAAGGCAACTTATGTGAGTAACAGCGCAGACTTTCTGAGGGGCTCCAAAGTAAGGAAATATAGTCGTGGGATTCATTAGGGGGAGATTCTCAGATAGAGTTGGGCTCTGGCTTGGATTTGGTGGAAGGAAGCTGGGAGAGTGTTCTTGGTAAGGGGAGCAGCCAGAGCAAAGGCAGGGAGCAATAGATGTTTGCTGGCGGGGGGCGGGGAGGGGGTTAACAGACTGACGCATCGTATTTAATAACTTAGAACACAAAAGACCCTTTCCTGTTTTTCAGGGCAGCAAAGTCCTCAGAAAGGGTAAATAAGAAGCCTGAGGACACACAGCAAGTGCTAAGAGGACCAAACCTAGTCTCAATGGGTCAAGGAAGGAGAAAGAATCTCCAGACTTGGGTGCTCATTCTGGGTATTGCCATCATTCTAAGTGCCTTGAATCTTGGAAATGCTTGCCTTTGGAGATACTAGAAAGGTTCTGGGCACCCTGGGGGGTGAGAAGGAGTGTGTGTGTGTGTGTGTGTGTGTGTGTGTGTGTGTGTGTGTGTCGAAACTTAATAAATGTCTGGATCATGCCACTCTAGCCCTCAACCATCTTCAGTTGGCTGAGTTCAGGTTCCACATTGTTTATGGACAATGTCATTCATTTACTCAGCAAATCATTGCACACCTACTATGTACTGGGCATTGTACCACATCCTGGAGAGATACAACAATGAACCAGACACAGCTCCTGACTTCAAGGACTACTCAGTCTGACACCCAAGGTCCTTCATAATTATCTAACCACAATGCTGTACACTGAAACTGATGTAAAATACTATTGAATGTCAACTATAATTGAAAACTAAATTCTAAAAATTAAATTAAAATATAAGGAATAAAGGTTACAGCATAAAACCTATTTATTGCCACAAAATAACAACAACAATAATAATAATAGGGCCTGTCTCACCCTTAGTGTTCACTCACCCAACCCTCCTCCAGCAGGATGGTCCATTCCCTTACCTTCTCCCTCTCCCTGGTTTTACTCATGTTCAACACTTGCTGGGAATTCCTTTCCACTCCTCACAGTTTTATAACTCCTAGAGAATGAAGAAGAGAAAGAAAAAAAGAAAGAGGAAGCTGAAGAGGAGAGAGAATTACCAGAAAACATAAATCTAGCCTAACCATCAAGGGCGAAAAAACTCTGCCAACATCCACCCTGTTGGTTGGGATCAAGAAACCTGCTGCCCAGTGGGCAGGCCAGTACTGGGGTCCCCTAATTAAAGGCAAAGTTCAGGCCACCTTTCATTCATCCCAGAGATGCCCCCCTGCCAGGTACCCCTCACCCTCCTTCCAGATGCATCCATCGGCCCCGCAGGCTGCTAACTCTCACCCTGTGCCTCTTGCATGGCTGGTGTGATGCGGCTGAACCAGAATGCCCAGATGAAGGGCTACAAGGACTGGTGAGTAACAGACACTCAAACCTGCCATCCTTAGTATTTTTCCCTAATTGGATTAAGAACAAAATCCAATTTCCCTTCTTTTCCTGCTCGTGCACACTGCAGATCAATGCTCCTAATGGCTACACCCAGCACCTGCCCTCAGGAGCACAGGGATGCAGCAGGCAGTGTCTGGGGGACCGGCACCTCTCTTCGGCCCAGCATCCCTGCCTGGCCCCTGCGCCCGCCCCCTCCCCGGCTCTGCATCCAGGAGGTGTTCTCATGAGGAGGAAGAAGAAGGGCTGAGTCTTCAGGGGACAGAGAAAGGCACTGAGCATCAGGAACACTTGCTTCCTCTGACCTGCCCCCATATCCCTGGGTTCCTGGAGGGGACATACTGTGCTGGACACACAGACTTCAGTGGCTCTGGCTATTAGGGTGGAGGATACCACCAGCATCCCCTACAAGTTAACAACTTCCTCTCCCCTGATTCTCGGCCATCTTCCCCATGGCCACCAATACACAGTGGTGAGGGAGCTGGACCTAAATCCTCCCCCATCACACTGGGGGCTCCTCATAGGGAGGACTGTGGCTCCCACATAACTGTGAGCTCCCCTAGGACAGAGCCCGAGACTCCTCTTGTCTTCAGACTGGGCTTCTGTGAGTGGAGACCTTTATCCCTTTCCAGATCGGACACCCTCACGGCAGGGCTCTACCTCCCCCACCCGATTGGGGGCTGTGTCAGGGAAAGGTCTATTCCCCCTCACAGACAAGGGGCTTCCCCAAGACAGGGTGAGCAAATAGTTGGGAAGGCTATCAAAGCTACTGGAGCCTCAGCTAGCAGCTTGACATCAGCTTTATTTTTTTAAATACGTTTGAATTGATTTCAGAGAGGAAGGGAGAGGGGAAAAGAGATAAAAACATCAATGATGAGAGAGAATTATTGATCAGCTCCCTCTTGCACGCCCCCTACTGGGGATTGAGCCCACCACCACAACCAAGCCATGTGCCCTGACCCGGAATGGAACCGTGACCTCAACACAACCACTGAGTCACACCAGCAGGCAAGCTTCCTATTTTGATCCTTATTCAAGATTGTATATTCTGTGATCTTAGCTCTACCTCCTCCTCCAGTCCAGGGTCTCCCCGAGGCCAGGCTTGACTCTCCCAGGAGACAGAAAACCCTTGGGATGGGAATCCTAATTCCCCTCAGACTCCATCCTAGCTCCTCTAGGCCCCAGCACCCAGCAGAGACCCCATGGTCAAATGTGAGGACGAGACTCAGGGTTTGGGGAAGACCCAGTGACTGGTGGTTAGCGGGGAAAGAGCCCCTCAATCCATTGCTAAGTGGGAGAGGAATGAATAAACACGTCTGAGGACAAGGTCGGAGCAGGAGACAGATCTGAAAAGCAATTTGGGCTGGAGCAGAGGCTGGCTGCTCCACAGTGTCGGCAAAGGCAGTGGCTGCATTTCCTGAGCTCCGTCCCAGGAGGGAGGCTCAGCAGCGACCAGCAGCCTGCTCTCCTGAGAGACACCCTGGCTCGGCTCTCCAGAGGCTTTTGGACAAGACAGTCTGGACTGTGTTCTCCATCAGCAGACACACATGCGTGCACACGCACACAAGCACACGCACACGCTGCCACTTCTGCTCAGGCCTCCAGAGAGAGGCCGCTCTCTGCAAATATTTCCCAGGGCCAAGCTCCCAGAAGCGCCTGGGATTTCTGGGCCATCAGGGGGCTGGGCCTGAGGACGTGCCAGAGACACAGAGAAAAAGGCTTTGGGGCGTTTTCCTGAGACAGCCATGAAGACGTATTAAACCCCGAGTCTCCTCATACTGCTCACAGGCCTCACCTCCGCCTGGGCTTCCCATCACCACCTGCACCGCATTAGGGCCAAATTGAATTAGAATAATTAACTTTTGGTCACACTTTTAATTTGGTGCCGGAAATGAGAGCGCTAATGGAGATTAAACAAGGCTCTGGCTCCAGAGACCAGCCTGGAGGCTAAACTGGGAGGCCCGGCTCTGGCGGGGAGGGGCGAGCAGCAGAGGAAAGAGGCAGGGATACATGTGTACAGTCTGTGAGCCATGTGCTTGTCCATGTGTGTTTACGCATGTATTTGTACTTGAGTGCCTGTATACACTGATTGCATAAGGAAACATGCCTGTGTCGTGTAGGGAAACGTGTACTCATGTGTGCATGGACAGGTAGGTCAGAAGGTTTGCATACATCTCTTTGTGTGTGTGAGCACGTGTGTGCATGGGTGTGAGCTCGTTGCTTTGTATACTAGGCAGGCAAAGCCGCTGGACTTTTATGGAATCCTGTCAGCTCTGGCTGGAATGGGATCGCATCAATGTCTCTAAATCCACCTGCTGCTTGAGGCGCTTCTTCCACCACAATTTCCCCAAGAGAGTACACGTCAGCTTACACTCCCCGGAGGCGGCCTGTGCAGTGCTGATTGCTAGAAAGCACTTTTTTCCTTCCGCATCCACCCACAGTCCCAGGTCTGCCTCTGAGGTCACACACCAGACCAAGCCCTCTCCTCCATGGCATCTCCTGAAGTGACGGCTTCCTTCCGAGGGCCCTTTGCTCTGGGTTAGACCTCCCTAGGCCCGCCTACAGGGCTCCACGTGGCGTACCCTGTGCACCAAAGCAGGCGGGAGCGGGCTGGGACAGCACTGACGCCAGAGGGCCCTGCAGGCCATCTGCTCCAGCCCTGACCAGACTCCACAGGCACCAGAATCAGCTGGGGGAGCTTATCAAAACACAGAGTTCCGGCCCTGGCCAGGGAGCTCGATGGTTAGATACGCCAAGGTTGTGGGTTCAATCCCCGGTCAGGGCACATGCAGGAATCAACCAATGCATGCATAAATAGGTGGAACAACAAATCTCTCTATCTGCCTATCTCTCTCCCTTCCTCTGTCTCTACAACCAATCAACAAATAAATAATTTAAAATGCAGAGTCCCAGGCTCTTACCTGGAAGCTTTGATGCTGAAGGTCTACAGGGGCACTATGCTCTAGATGTTTAACAAGCTCTGACGCAGGCGCCCAGGAGCTATCATTTGAGATTATTGGCATCATCTAATCCTTCATCGCACAGACAGGGAGACTGGGGCCCAGAGAGAGGGGAGATGCTCAGAGTTAGTTAGATCTCAGCCAGGACTGGCTGTCTTCCAGCCCTGGTCCTCCTTCCTCCCATCGACCCCGAGGTGAGTAAACACAGACAGTGTCCCTTCAGCCCGTTTCCCCCAAGGCCGCCCACCCCCACCTCCACCACTAGCAGAGGTATCCAGTCTGGGGAGAAGCATCCTTCTTCAAAGCTGATGTTCCCACATTTCTCCCTGGCCAGGGGTCAGTAAGAAAGAGATGGGGCTCGGCCAGCTTCACGTCTGCTAAAGGAAGTGCTCCTGGCCCGGAGAAGCGGAGATTCACGGCGGCCACCTGCATTGGGCGCCCATGGAGGGGAGTGGGGTGCAGAGGCCAATGGGGAACAGGGACAGCCCAGGCCCCTTGCCACTGCAGTGGAGAGCCTGCGAGGACAGACTGTGCTGGGCCCTACGCATGCGAAAGGGTTGTGGCTGTGATGGGAGGTGAGTGCTAGTGTTTCTGTCCAGGTTCATGCCCCACCACGAGCTTGGGCACAAACATCTCACTGTCTCAGGGCCCCACTTCCCTTGGTTTCTCCCCTACCCTCTGGTGAATGCCGGGGAAGAAACGCGAAAGGGACAGGAGGTATCAAGGACATCTTACGGTCTTGCAGTCGGGGGACTGGTCCACGCACCGCCACAGCTCGCTGCACATGTGACCCTGGCCAGGTCCACTTGTCCTTGGACCAAGTCCTCCCACAGCCGAAGTAGCGGCCCGTTCCTGACCTGCCGTGCCCTCGATGCCTCACGTCCTACTTCTCCCTCCATGGGCATCTCTCCCTCCCTCTCCCCTTCCCCGCTTTGCCCCCGATGAACATTAGGAAAAATTCCCGGCTGCTAATAAGGCACGTGACTGGGAGGAAGACCTCATCCAGGGAGCAGGGCTGGAACTGGGTATCTGAGACCTGAAAGGTGAGCAGGGTTTGCCAGGGAAGATGCTTGGAGAGTAGCGTCCCCGGTGGAGGAACCAGCTGGTGCAAGGCTCCTGCAAAGGGAAAGCTTGACTCACTCCCTCGAGCACTAAAGAGAGGCTCCTCAAAAGGGCTTCTTGCCCGCAGATGTGGGCTGAGGGAGGGGTGTCCACGAGGCATCGGGCCCAGGGCGGCCGTGGGCTTTCCAGGCAGGCCGGCTGTTTGCATCCCACAGCCCCCTCCTCCCTGCGTGAGCTCAGTCAAGCTCCTTAACTACTGTGAGCCTCAGGGGCTTGTCTAGAAAAAGGGAAAAATACCTCATAAGCTGGTGTGATGATTTAAATTAAATTGTATCGGTATGAACAGTGCTCAGCACCTAATATATACTTAACAAAATTGCTTTTCTCGCCCTCCCTCCGCGTCAGAAGCCTGCGTCGCAAGCTCAGCCCTTTCTTCCCTCTGGGGTGCAGAGCGTGGAGGCGAAAGTCGCCCGAACCCGTGACCCTCGCTCCGTCTATGAAGTGCCACTTGCTTTGAGAGCAGGAGCCTGCCTTTGCATCCTGTACCCTCACGGAACCTTACTCATGCTGAAAAGCTGTCTCCCTGCTTCGACCCTTGCCCTCGTCACGCAAGGTTCAACCTGGCCATCGGAGTGATCCTGTTAAACTGAAGTTGGGCCAGGGCGCTACTCTGCTCAAAACCCTCCGGTGACTCTCTCACTCGGCGCAAAAGCCAAAGTCCGAACAATGGCCTACGAGGCCCCACCTGCTCTGGTCCTCATGGTCTCTCTCCCCTTATCACCTAGCGCTCTCACCTACGTCCTTTCCGCTCAAGCCCACTGGTCTCGCTATTCCTCACCCTTGCCAGGCCTGCCCCTGCCCCAGGGCCTTTGCACATGCACAGACATTCACATGCCCCTCCCTCTGCCAGACTTTACCAGACGCCATCTGCTAGGTAAGGCCTTCCCAGCTGTCATCGATGAATTGTACCACCAACACCCCAATCCCCCTCCATGCTTTACTTTTTCCTCCACAGCACACATCATCGTTACTAATGCTGGTGGAGTTTTTTTATTTTTGGTGTTTGGTTTGCTTGTGTCACACGTTCTAAAATGTAAATCCTTGAGGGCAGGGAGTTGTTTTTTCTTTTTGGGGGGCAGAGGGGAGTACTGGTTTTGTTCATTGCTGTATTCCTGGGGACCTACAATAGTTACCTCTCTCTGTATCCCCATCTGCCCCACCCACCATGGCCTCTGTCCCTGTGAGGATTTCTGTACCACACCGACAGAGGGACAGCAGCCAATTAGAAAGGCTGCTCGTTGCCCTAACCGGTTTGGCTCAGTGGATAGAGCATCGGCCTGCGGACTGAAGGGTCCCAGGTTCGATTCCGGTCAAGGGCATGTACCTTGGTTGCGGGCACATCCCCAGTAGGAGGTGTGCAGGAGGCAGTTGATCGATGTTTCCCTTTCTTGCTGTAAAAAAATAAATAAATAAAATAAAATAAAATATATTAGAAAGGCTGCTCGCAGATGTGAGACCTGAACGCCACCCCAGCCTTCAGGACAGTGCGGTGCAATCCTCCTGAGGGCTCCTTTGTTCGGGAAGCCTGGGCCTTCCCCTTCTCTTCCTGAACAAGAGAAGCGATGCTGCAGACAGAGCCCTCGCGCCCCCGGTGCATCCAGGCATCTCTGCCTCTCCTGGCTCCCAGCAGGAAGTCACAACCAGCGCCCCTTCTAACTAACACAGTGGGGGCCATCCTGGACCCAGAGTCAGGATACCTGGGCCTCACCGCACCTTGGCGGAAGCCTTGGGCACATTGTGGCCCCACTCTGAGCCTGTCTTCCTGTCTGGAAAGTACTCTGAGTCTGAGAAACATGGGGCATCCTGCGGTAGAGAATCGAGTGGCTCTAGATCATGCCACATCCTGATGACAGGCAGGGCTGTGGTTACAGCTTTAAACCGGGAGGCACTGGCCCTGGCTGGTGTGGCTCAGTTGGTTGGAGCATCGTTCATACACCAAAAGGTGGGGGGTTCAATTCCCGATCAGGGCATATATCCAGGTTGCAGGTTCCTTCCTCTCTATAAAATTAAATTTGTTTTTAAAAAAAGAAAAAGGAGGCATTGGGGCCAAGGCAAGAGAGTGACTAAATGACTAGGGGGTGGCCCCAGCCAGTTTTCTCAGTGGTTAGAGAGTTGACCCTCAGACTGAAAAGCCATGGATTCGATTCTGGTCAAGGGCACATACCTCGGTTGCATCGATCCCCGGCCCCGGTGAGGGTATGTACGGAAGGCAATGGGTCATTGCGTCTCTCACATCTCTCTCTCTCACACACACATGTCTCTCTCTCACCTCTCTCTCTCTCTCTCTCTCTCTCTCTCTCTCTCTCTCTCTCTCTCTCTCTCTCTCTTCCTCCTCCCTCCCTCCCACTCTCTCCCAAAATCAATGGGGAAAATATCCTCGGGTGAGAATTAACAAAAACCAGAGGGTGGAAAGTGGGCTCCTTGCACAGAGGCAACAGGGAAAGCCTTCTCCCTTCACACCCCTCCCTCCCTATGGCTGCAGCCTGGGATCCCACCGTGATGCTTAATTTTTCTATGCACTTGACCCATGCCATTTCCACACCCAGCTGGTCAGGTCTGGCGTGGGCCATGAGCTCACCTGATCCTTTCGGCAGCAGCAGAAGCTGAGGGCAAGAGAGAAATGAGGAGAGAGATGGGGGGGTATAAGGCATGCACACCTGATTCCCAGAGTTGGTGGGGAGAGGATAGAGGGAGGCAGGGGAAGAAATAAACACTCACTGAGCATCTGCTCTGTGACTTGCTCAGTGCAAAGTGCCAAAACTGAGCCTTGCTCAGAGAGGTTAATAACTTGGCTGAAGTTGCCCAGCTCCTAAGTGACCACGCGGGAGTTGAAATGCACATCTGCCAGACTCCCAAGGCCTGTGTCTTTTCTGCAGACATAGGCGCTTTTAAAGGAGGACAGAAGAACCTCAAAAAAAGGAGAGGAAACTTGCAGACACATTTTTCCTACCATACAGTTCCCCAGCGATCATCGTTATCTGTGAAAAAAAAAAAGTTAGGGGAGGTAGGTTTGCTTGGTCTGCAGAAGAGAATCTGGGGAGTATCTTGAGAGAGAAGCTCAATTTCTATTTTCAGCTACTTGAAGGGCTTACATCAGGGAGGCAAAAAGATTTGTCTCTATTTCCACAAAACAGAGACAATGGACCCAGACTGCAACAAGAGGGACATGGAGCAGACTAGAGGAAGAACTTCCTACTCACAGGGTTCACCTTGTAAGTTATGTCGGTGAAGGAAGGGCTCCCTCCCTGACGTGCCCTAGACAAGGAAAATCCTCTGTGCCGCATGACTTATGGGTAGACCCACCAGTCTTAGAGTCATGGGTGTCAGTAAACACACCACCATGCATTCACACACACTTCCTGGAGGCTTGCACATGCGTGTTTCTCCCCGATGAGGCTCTGCAGCCCACCCACAGCTAAACTCCCCAGCCCCTCCCTCAGCTCCCTCTGTGTGGCATCAGGACTGCAAGGGAGGGCCCTCGGGTGGGCGGATGGCAGTAGTGCTCCCGCAGGCAGACAGGCAGGGAGCCAGAGCAGACACCGCTATCTTCTCATCGCTCCAGGCAGCCACCTCCGAGCCCCCTGCCTTTCAGAAAGCCAAGTCAGGAAATTAACAGGGAGCTGAGACGCTTCCAGACACCTGCCTGGAAATTCAAACCTAAGCTGGTGGAGGCTGGCTCAGGACAGCAGAGGGTGTGCTGGGAGGGGCTCCCTGCAGAGGACCGTGGACGCATGCAGGAGGCAAGCACCAGCCCTTGGTAAGGAGGTGAGGGGCGTGTCACAGATGGCCAACCGGGCCTGCGTAGGAATGAGACCCGGAGGGTCACAGCCAGCTTGTTCTGGGGGAGCCTGCTCTACCCCACAGCAGGAGGCCTCAGGGCAGGGGAGCCCTGGCGACAACTTGGTGATTTGTTTTGCAGCTGCCTCCACCTAAAACCCCCCAGGGGGTGGAGGCAGAGGGAACAGAAATGAGGAGGAGGCTTCTCCACAGGACCAGGAGCTGAGAAGGACCTGCAAGGATACTGAGGCAGGCACGGGTTTTATAGACTGGGTTCAAGCCCACACTTCATCACTTACAAGCTCTGTGGCCTTGTGTCTCTGTTGCCTCATTAATGAAATCGTCTTAACAACCACAACCTGCATTAATCAAAATAGGCCAACTGTTCTAACAAATAATCCCCCAAATCGCAGTGGTTCAAACACACATTTCCTGTCTCCAGTCGAATGCCTTGGTGGCCAGGAGAGCTGTGCTCCACACAGTCACTCAAGGACCCAGGCTCTCCTTTAGACTACCCAGGGCTGTGGAGCCCTCTAGGCCAGGGTTTCTCAATCGAAGCACTAGTGACATTGGGGCTGGGTGGCTATTTGTTGTGCAAGCTGTGCTAGGCACTGTGAAATGCTTAGCAACCTCCCTGGCCTTTACCCGTAGACACCAGCGGCATTCCCCAAGGTTTGACAACCCAAAATGTCTCTAGGTATTGCCAAATGTGCCCAGGGGGAGGAGGAACAAAACTGCCCTTGTTGAGAACCACGGTTTCACCCTTCCGCAGCTAACCATCAGAGGAAGGAAGAACACAGGGAACCTCAAGAGGAGGTTTGAGGAGCCAGCCCGGAGGAAGCAAGGTGCATTACATCTCCCACATTCCATTGGCCAGATTGAGGTCACATGGTCCCACTGCAAGGCAGTCTGGGAAGTGTAGTCCACTGAGTGTCCAGGCACAAAAGGATGCAGGGTCTGCCTCTGCCACACCACCTATTAAGGTGTTGGGATGATTTGATGAGCTAAGGGTTTTATGTAAATCAAAAACATGGTATATGGTATATGCTGTCAACAAATATCAATGACTAATATTTTTGGAGGGTTTGAATGAGCGCCACACCATGTTCTGCACTTAGTGCTTTATCTCATCAGATCCCCATTCGCTGATGCAAAAACTAAGGTGCAGGGAGGGTAACTCCTGCAAAGGTCACAGAGTTGGTGGCTCTGGGATGCTGGTTCCAGCCCCCACATCTTTACACTAAGCTGTGCTCTCTGCCCCAAATTCCCTGTGATGCCATCACATGCAACATGGTCACAGCAAATCATAGAATCAAGAAAGACGTCCTTCACACAGAGGAGGGCCCTGGGGCCCTGAGAAGTAATTGCCCAGCATTACTACAAAGTGGCAGAGCCAGAGCCAGAACCCGGGTCCCCCGGCTGCAGACACAGCACTCTCTCTGGGGAGGAAGCCGCTTCTGTCCCACCATGGTTTAGAAACACAGGCAGAATGCTCTGCTCTTTGCCTTACCACCTCTGCCTGGATCTGCCACTAATTTGCTGGGTAGCCCTCAGCAATCTCTTCGGTAATGATTGTTTGTGTCACCTTGACTGGGCCGCTGGGTGCCCAGGTATGTGACTCCACATTATTCTGGTGGATCTGGGAAGGTGTTTCTGGATGAGGTTGAGATCTGCACCGTTAGACTGAGTAAAGCGGGTGGCCCTCCTGGTGTGGGTGCGCCTCATGCAATCTGCTGGAGGCTTGAACAGAACAAAACGGCCGAGTAAGGGAGCTTTCCTCTCTGCCTGACTTCTTGAGCCGTAATGCCGGTCCCCTCCTGTGCTTGGACTGGAACTTACTCCACCAGCTCTCCTGGGTCTCCAGTTTACCAACTGCAGATCTTGAACTTCACAGCCTCCAGATGATTCCAGCCCCAGCCATTCACGTCTCCCCGTGACATTTAAGTTTTCCAGTTGAGGCCTGAGCTTTGTGGAGCAAGGATAGGCCATCCCCCTGGGCCCCGTCTGAATTTCTAACCGCAGAACCTGTCAAGACATAATAAATAGGTTGCTGTTTCAGGCCACTGAGTTTGTGACACAGCAGTTATAGTCACAACTCTATTATGGTCCACCCCATTTTACAGGTGAGAAAACGGAGGCAATGAGAGGTTACCTCACTTGCACAGGGTCCTAAAGATAGGAGGGAGGGAGCTGGGCCAAGATTTCAACTCAGACAATTAAGTTTAAGGAAGGCGATCAAAGCCCTCTTATCCACTTTTCTCACAGCCAACATCACACTGGGCTGTAACTGACTACCTAGGTATGTCTCCGCCTTCAGACCGAGCTTCTTGGGGGCAGGGAGGGGCTCTCTGTCCCTATTCTCAGCACCAGCTCAGTTCCTGGCCCAGAGGATGGGTTTGCTGAGCTGACACCACGGGGAAGCCCTGCAGTGGAGTGGGCGGGGCTTGGCCCGGGAGCTGAGCCTCTCTGCCTGGTCTCCCCACAGAGCTGCTCCAGCGCTGCCCAGCTGACCACGGGGCTTTCATCCCACCCAAGCCTCTGAGTCATTATCTGTCCAAAGTGATGATTTTCTGCCCTGTCTGCTCCCTGTTCCCGGGGGGCCCGGCTGACAGCTTCATTAAAAACGGTTGTGTCGGCGCCTCCTAGTCCAGCGGAGCCCATGGCATGTGTCATCACTGACCTCACACCCCTGCCACCAACTCATGGGACGGCCCAGCTTAGAGTCAAGAGTGACTCACCGCTAGTTATGACCATGGACCCCTCCGTCCTGGGTCTGGGAGCACGGGCAGCCTCTGCAGATGAGTTCCCCAACCTGATGGGCCCATCCCTCCATGGATTCCCCGAAGGGAAGACGGCAACCAGGACCGGGGGTCAGTGGGAAGCTGAGTGCAGACCCTGGGTCCATCCGGGACAACGCTGGCCTTGGGGAAGTCACCCCTCTTCTGGATCTCCTCCCAGCTCCACGAGCAGAACCCCAGAATGATTCCTGAGTGGATCTTTTGGGGGACTGCACTTGCCTCCCGGGTGGTGGTGGGGGGTCTGCTTTTACAGGAAGGGACTTCTCACACAGCCCCATGCTCTCCCCTCGTGACGTCGGGCAAACCACTCAACTTCACCTTCCTCGGAGGCTCAAGCCAGTGTCTGGACACCCTTCGACTGAGAGATAAGACAGGCACACAGCCAGCCCTGGCTCCGCTGATGAAATAATGACGACATAGCTAATGTCTCTTAACATTTTTCTAGATCCCAGACACTCTCCCATGGACTTCACCTACATAAATGTATTTATTCAACCCAACAGCACCAGTAGGACGTCACTGTTGTTGTTCCCATTTTGCAGATGAGCAAGCTGAGGCACAGAGGGATCAGATAACTTGGCCAAGGTCTCCAACACAGGTAGCAAGTGGAGGAGGCAGGAGCCAAATCCTGGCAGACCAGATCCAGAGTCCTGACCACGTAACCCCCTCACACCAGTGTGAAGTGCTTGGCACAGCTGTGGCCCCCACAGTAGAGGGGAGAGGGGCTGGGACACATGGAGCCCGGGGGCCACAGGAGGGCCCTCCGCCCCTCCTCCATAGCGGTGGGGGCAGACCCTCCCCACCTGCTTGTGGTTCCGCTGGGCCCCACCTCTGAGGGTGAGGAGGGTGACAAGGCCATGTCCAGCCTGCCTTGTCCTTTTGTCCTTCCACTTGCATGGGGAAGGGATCCAAGAGTTATTTACTGCGGAGATTTCAGCGAGATGTCCTCACCCTTTACTGTACATCCTTTAAGGTGAAATAAAAATATCTAAAGGGGGGGAAAGCTTTTTATTAGACATCATAAAAGCCATTGGCAGACGTTCCCCCTGAAAGGGAAAAACGGCATAAAATTCCGCAGTGACATTGCTCTGCCTCGCTGCCAGCCTGAGTCTAGAGGGTGGAATTAGCGGTGGGACTGCTACCAGGGGCCTGGCTTTGGGCCCCACCAGGGGGAAGCTGGGGACACTGCTGCACCCCCAGAGCCTACAACGGAGTAGCACAGAGAGTGAGTTTGTTAAAGGCAAGAGTGAACGAAAGGATGAGCACAGAGATGGACCCTCCCCACATCTTGCCTGACTGCCCCAGCGAGCGCGCAGGCGTAGACAGGAGTGTCCTGGTGCCCAGCACTGAACCTCTGCCCCCGAGACTGACTTCCTGGCTGATCACCTGACAGGGGGCATTCTCTCCCCGTCCACATCCTTGCACTTGTGTTCTTCCACCTGCCTGCCTCCATTCGCTTGTCCAATAGCAACTCCTCGTGCTTCCCACTTCTGGCCTCGACCTCCAGGGGCCTCCTCCCCCTCTCCCTGGGTCAGTGCTCCCTCTGTGCTCCTCCAGGCTCTCCGCACAGGGTATCAGAGGTGCCTGTGTTTTATTTCCCCCAAGAGCCAGTGTTTTCCTCAGCGCAGGCTCCTGCTAGGCAATGCTCACTAAGTGTGTCTCAGAAGAATGAACAAATGAGCAAATAAATGAGTGAATGACATTTGCGTAATCCTTGACACTTTACAAAGCGTGTTCCCATACATGGCTCCAAGACCTCTGGCTGCCTCCCCGATGTGGTAGCAGCTTTAACATCATAGGCCTCACTTTACAGGTAAGAAAACAGAGACTCAGAGAAAGCAAGAAAGGTACCGAAGATAATATGAAAATGAGTGTCTTTGAATCCAGGTCTATATCTGTTGCTTTTCTACTATAGAAAGTTGAAATTCACAAACTGTCACTCTTACCCAACACATAAACACACACACAAAAAAATGCATGCACTCACACAAATGCAGATGGATACTCACATACACATACATGTGTACTCACATGTATGTGAGCATGCACATACACATATGCATGCAAATACATGTACATATGAACACACACATGTACGTGCACACATATGCATCCCAGCAAATACAAACACAGACCTGGCAAGAAAAACAGGAGTTGAGAAGAGAAGGAAGATGTCTCAAAGGCCCCCTCAATGCCTCCCAACACCATAAGGCTCTGCCTTTGATTTTCACTTTTAATTTTCACATCATCAGTTACCACATCAAAGCAATTTGACTGCAGGTGCCCTGGACCCAGACTGTTTGTAGCCGCTCTGATTCCAAATCCCACTTCCCACTGGGCCCGGCGTTGCCGATGGCATTTCGCTTCTCATTAAACTCCACTTGGGGAGCAAGGGGAAGCAGGGGTGTTGGTATGAACCCACCTCTCACCTGTTTCCAACTCTTGCTCACTCCTGTTCAAAGGCTGCTTACGGAGTTCTGTTCAGAGTTCCAGTGAAACGTGGCCGAGAAAACCCCCTCCCCTGCCCATCCCCGGGGCCCTCGTGGAGATAAGATGGGAGGATGGATGTGGATGGGCTGTGGAAACTCGACAGTGCTGTGCTCACATGAGGAAGTCGCTCTACCTCGCTTCCTCCCAACACCGCAGGAAAATGGCTGCAGGATTTTGTGAAGACATAAGCAAGGCGGAGAGAAAAGGAGCGGCGACAACACAACAGCATTCTCACTGCTCAGAAGCAGATGGGTGAATAATTACTGACTCAGGAGTGAGGAGGAGGCGGGAGCCTCAGTCAGCAGTGGGGGAGCCCAGGCCTGGCTGGTTGCTGGCGCAGAAGCCCTAGGTCCTGGGGATGCCAGCTGCTCCTGAAGTGGGGCTCACATCAGGCTAAATTCAAAAGCATTCACTGCAAGTCTGTGGATGACGGCGTCAGACCCTCGGCACCACCCCTCCTCCCTGGCACAGGACAGGAGCAATGGAGCTGGACAGCTTTCAATTCCAGAACGGCCCTAGCTAGTTTGGCTCAATGGATAGGCCTGTGGACTGAAGGGTCCCAGGTTCGATTCCGGTCAAGGGCAAATGCCCGGGTTGCAGGCTCGATCCCCAGTGGGGGGCGTGCAGGAGGCAACTGATCAATGATTCTCATCACTGATGTTTCTATCTCTCTCTCCTGCTCCCTTCCTCTCTGGAATCAATAACAATATATTTTATAAATTCCAGAACACAAGGTACTGACGGAAGCAGAGGTAGTAAGTAAACATCTGCACGTGTCCTTCTCCCATTCAATCTCTTAAACATCAGCAGCCCAGCTTCCACCACCCGGCGGAGCTTGGAGGAGTCCTTCCTGATGGAACAGTCTAGCCCAAGAGCAGACCGGGACAGTGGCCCTGAATGTCCGCCACCTTGAGCACCCTCCACCCCTTGCCATCACCAGGCCCAGGCACACGGAGCCTCCAGGCAGCCAGGGCATCCAGTACAGAAGACAGAGACCAAAACATAAAACCTGGGGGAAGGGGCTCGGATCAAACAGAAGCAATGCAGGAAGGTGAAGGGCATCTCAAAACCTTCCAGCCATCCTCAGAGAAGTAAGAGAAGAGGGGGCCTTTGAGGCTTCCTCCCTGTCTTCTCAGCTCCAGCTTTTCTTGTCAGGTCTGCGTTTCTGAATATAGAAGAGGCTCCTATTAACACACACACACACACACACACACACACACACACACACACACATTCAGGCCCTAGCCTGTTGGCTCAGTAGGTACAGCATCGGCCCGTGGACTGAAGAGTTAAGGGTTTTATTCCAGTCAAGGGCACGTACCTCAGTTACAGGCTTCATCCCTGGCAGTGGTTGGGGTGTGTGCGGGAGGCAACCAATTGATGTGTCTCTCTCACATCGATGCTTCTCTCTATCTCTCTTTCTCTCTTTCACTCTCCCTAAAAATCAATGGGAAAAAATACCCTTGGTTGAGGATTAACAACAACAAAACCAACACATTCAGGAGATAAAAATAACTCCTGGAATGAGAGAGAGAGAGAGAGAGAGAGAGAGAGAGAGAGAGAGAGAGAGAATTCCACTGAAGGGTTGGTAGATAACACTGAGGAAATCTATAGAAAGAACAAAAAGAAAAACAGGAGGAAAATGATTTTAAAAATTCAGAAAATCAGTCCAGGAGATATACCATCTAACAGGTGATTCAGAAAGAGAGAGAAATTGGAGGTAAAACAATTATCACAGAAGTAATGTAAGTAAATGTCTGCGCACTGAAGGATGTGAGTTTCCAAATTAATAGGCCCCCTGATACCAAGGCACTTCGTCGGGAAATTTCAGAACCCCGAGGAAGAAGGAAAGATATGACAGCCACCGGGAGAAAAGAAAAAATCTGGTCACATACGAAAGCTCGGGAAGCTGTATGGCATTAAACCTCTCATGAGCAGTCTCAGAAATTTTATCTCCTGGGCCCACCAAAATAAACCCATAAACCAAGAAAAACATGCAGGTGTGGGATCCGGAAAACATGATTTCGACAAAAGAGAAGCAAAAGGGATTTCCACCGTGGTGGCGAAGAAAGCACAGGACTGCTGTTATGCCGGTACATGTGAGAGAAGGAAGCAGGGCTCCACAAGGAATGTCCCTAAGGAAGAATGAAACCAAGAGACCCCTCAATGCCTCTGATCACCCCGAGAGCAGGTGTCCATGTATAACACAGTGTTTGGGGTCTCCAGGCTCAGAGGAAGGATGCTTCTTCCAAAGTGCTTTCTTCAGACCCTGAGATGCGGGTTTTCCTCACCTACTACCCCTTAGGAAAGCAGTTTGTAGCTCATCCTAAATCACAGCTGGTTGCTATGGAAATGATTGTATGCCTAAGCTGAGCAAACACCTGGGGCACGCATCTCTCTCCAGAACTGGGCAGGGGGAGCTACCAGGTATTGCTTACTTAGGTAGGATGTGGGAGACATTATATTAGGGTTCAGAGAAGGTGTTTACTTATTTATTCAGAATCATCAACATCGGAGTGAGGTTACCTGGTGGAGATGGAGAATGCTGTGTAAGAAGTTTAGGTGGGGCCTGGCTGGTGTAGCTCAGTGGTTGAGGGTCGATCTATGAACCAGGAGGTCAGGGTTTGATTCCCGGTCAGGGCACATGCCCGGGTTGTGGGCTTCTGCAGGTGGCAGCCAAGCAATGATTCTCTCTCATCACTGATGTTTCTATCTCTCTCTCCCTCTCTCTGAAATCAATAAAAAAATATATTTTTAAGAAGTTTAGGTGAGGACTTCACACAATAGCCTGTAATTGATGTTATAATGTTGGCTACCTTTGGGGGATTTATTTATTTATTTGTTTTTGGAAGAGAGAGAGAATTTCAACCGTGAAAATTCAAAAAGTCCTAGACATTGAGGACAGGTGGGAAATGAGAGGTTACAGAGTGCAAGGTTTTCACAGTACAAAGAACAGCCCCAGGTTACACAGCAGGCTGGGGGAGAGCCACGACCAGAACCCAAGTCTCTTCACATTCCTTACCACATGCTTCCAGAACCTTCTCCAGGGTCACCCGTATCTCATTCAAGCATCCTACAAAAAATAGACTCAAGCACCTCTTCTGTGCCAGGCACGGAGGGTACTTAAATGAAAAGATGCAATCTAGTGACAAAGAAAGCGTGTCAGATGATGGGATGTGTGATAC
Organism: Cnephaeus nilssonii; assembly: GCF_951640355.1. Taxonomy (NCBI): domain Eukaryota; kingdom Metazoa; phylum Chordata; class Mammalia; order Chiroptera; family Vespertilionidae; genus Cnephaeus; species Cnephaeus nilssonii. The sequence continues at coordinate 12,883,475 of NC_137090.1, forward strand.
AGGCTCCTACGTGGAAAAGGAGTGCAGGTCAGCCTCTGGGGGCAGGGAAGGCTTCCCTGGACGGGCCTCAAAGGGTGGGTTTTCCAGGGGGCGATGGGGGAGGGCTGGCATTCCAAATGAGAGACACAAACAGAGCAGCTGGTTGCAGCATAAGGTCAGAGCTGGGAGTTGAGGAGGGAGAAGTGGGCTGGGCCGGGTCTCAGGCTTCTATTCCCACCGCAGAGGTGCTGCTGGGGAAGGACAGGCTAATGGAGCTATTTGGAGGGCCCGTGAGTCCCTGAGTGAGAGCAGGCCGGCTGTGACCTGAGGAGGAAATGGGAAGGGAAGGAAGGGAATTTGTCTCTCAGGCCTTGGACCAAACAGGAGAGCGGGACAGGAGGAATGCTATGTTCACCCTGTCTCCCACCCTCTCTCTTAATTCCCCAACCTCCCCACCCCCACCCCGACCCCAACCACCAGTCCCAGCCTGCAAGGTAATTATAAGGAAGTTAAACTGAATTACACACGCAGGGTTTATTTTGTGTTTTTCTGCTGCTGCCGCTGCCAATTATGGTGCAATTAGACTGCCTTCATTAGCAAATGAGATTAGAATTAACATTGTTAATTACTCGTTCTGTTAAATGGGAAGCGGTATGGTGGGGAGGGCGCTGGGTGGGTGGTGGAGGGAGAGAGTGCAGGGGGAGGTGTGCAGCCCTCCAAGGGCTTCCTGGCCCACGAGAAGTGAGTGGGGAAGGAAACCAAGATTTACCAATTGTCAGAGCACAGTGGAGTGAGCCAAGATGGAACCTGCCGGGTGAGAAGGCTTTACTGCTCAAAAACACTCACTACCATTCCTGGCGCATGTCGCTGGGCTGCACTTCACATGCATTATTCACTTAAGCCTTGTGTGAAGCAGGTGTGAGCATACCCACTTTGAGTGGATAAAAGTGACACTCAGAGAATCTAGGTGACTTACCCAAGGTCACACAGCTATTGTGGGTGGCAGAGTCAAGCACTTCTCCATCACTGAGCACCAAGACCTTTGGCTTGCATAGGAAAGGGGACCCACATATACATGAGACTTTATGTAGTGATAGCTTGGCGTTAACTCATTTAATGCTCCAATTTGCCCCAGGAGGAAAACAGAAATCATTCGCCTCATTTTTCTCATGAGGAAGCTGAGACTCTGAGAGTTGATTTACCATGGCCTGCAAGCCCAATCTGGCCTGCCGCCTGTTTTTTTAAATAAAGTTTTATTGGAACACAGCCATTATGCCCATGTATTGGTGTGTTATCAGTGTCTTGCTTTCCAACGAGAACAGCAGAGTTGAACAGCTGTTACAATGACCGTATGGACCACCACACCTAAGACATGTACTACCTGCCCTTCAGAGAAGACGCACACCCATCACTGTTTAAATAACTGACCGAAAGTCATACAGTTCCTGCCTCAAGGTGTGGGTTTGAACCCAGAGCTTCTGGTTAATTTATTGGAGGTTCTTCAGCGACGTTTGCCCAGAGGGAAGGGGGCAGTGCCAGCTGAGCTGGGTTTCCAGTGAGCTCAGAGACCCCCCTCAGTGCCCCCAGGGAGAGAATCACAGCAGACAATAAGCATTTCCTCCTGATTTCAGAAATTGGATTGGGTTGGCTGCTTTCAGCAGTGATCAATCATGAGTGGCTTTTAAAATAAGCAATTTATTCTTTCTTATAAAAAGAAGTCCAAGGTAAGGCAATTCCAAGTTTGGTTAATTCAGCTGGGCCCTGGAATACCATCCAGGACCCAGGGGTTTCTCCCCTTCTCTTCCCACCTCGCACCTTACCTACCTCCCTCAAGGTCCTAATGTGGCTGCCAGGGCTCAGGCATCACATCCTCACCCATCAGCTTCCAAAGGTGGCGAGCAGGGGTGCTCAGTTTTCCAGACCTCAGAAAGCCTTCTCCACCAACGCTCTTCCCCTCCGTGGTCCGTGGCCAGAATCGCATGGCACGCCAGGCACGAATGATCACCAGCAAAGGAAGGAGGATTATCACCTTTGGCTTAAATTAACCGGGATTCACTCCTGGGCAGGGAGGGTCCCAGCCTCTCCTAAGCAACATGACTTCGAGCACCTGAGTTCTGACAGAGAGACAGAAGTAGGGGAGTGGGTGGCTGTTGGGAAGGCAACTGACAGAAGCTTTAGGATTCCCGTTCCATTGGTCACATGAAGAGTCCTAGCCACTGAGGCCTAGGAAATAGACACAGTCCACCTTTCTCATCTCTCTTTTCAACTCCCTGTTGCCTCTTCTCCCTGCAGGGGGCAGGAAGACCAGGCTCAGTGTTCATCTCCCTGGTGGCCTGGCCTCTAACCCATAGCACAGGCACAGATCTCTCTGGAGACCCTTTGGTCTTCGGTCTTCTCTTCTCCCTTCTCCTCACCCACATCCCAGCCCACAACTGCACGGGTTTCCTGGGCATCCCCCTGCAGTGCTGCCTCCTTAGTTCTGGTTCTCTCGCCCTTGTGTTCAATGACCTCATGAGCCGTAAGTCATGAGCCAGGGAGTGGCTGGACCAACAGGCACCCTAGCCGAGAGGTGCTCAGAACTGTGCCTACCTGTGCCAAATGCCAGCTCTGAAGTGGCAGTGCAGGTGGCTGAGCCAGCCTGGGCAGGGCTTGTCCTGGTGCATGGAGCCCCTCCCTCTCCTCCATCCTTGCCCAGACACCCAATTCATACCCTCAGCTTCCAGATCCCCAGCAGACAGATTCTCTCTCTCTCTCTCCCTCCCCCCCTCTCTCTCATACACACATTCTCATTCTCTCTCTCTCTCTCTCTCTCTCTCTCTCTCTCTCTCTCTCTCTCTCCATTCCTTTTAGACCCTGAGCATGTGGGTCCAGTCCTTTGCCAGGACTTCCTTCCTGCCATCTGGCAGGATCTGTAAGGAAGAGAGGTTACCCAGGCATTTTAAAAAGGTTGAGAGAAGCGGTCAGGTAAGGTAGGTCCCATCTGGGTACTACCTGCATGCAAAGGCTCAGGGGTGAATTCCGCAAGGCCACGTGGCCTTTGTTAAGGAAGAAGAGCTATGGCAGGGCTGAGGGAACCGTGCCTGGAGTCAGCGAGGGAGGGCCTGCTTCTCTTTCCTCCCATCATCCCCACTGACAGCGCGCTGGAGCCGGGCCAGCGCTGATGGCCAGCACAGGTTTGCATTTCAGGCGATGTTGCTGACAGGCTGAGTCTTGGAGAAATCTCCACTGTGCAAGAGAGGAGAGACATGCTCCCTTCGACCTTGGGTCAATCAGGCAATTTATTCTGCAGTGGAAGGCCCTGCATTAACTACAACACACACACACACACACACACACACACACACACACACACACACACACACAGCCTGCTGGCCCTTTGACTTGACTCGGCTGCCTGGAAGGAAACAAACATTTCCAACATTTTGGCCTCTGGCCCTTCCTCTGGTCGGGTGGTTCTGACCTGCAGAGGCCCCGTTTCCCTTCCCAGCGCTGTCACATCCCCAGCACAGCTGGATTCTCTTCAAAAAGCCTCGGGGTGTTTCCTACATGTTAAGCCTCTCCAGCTGTCTGTCGGAGAGTGTGGGCTCTTCTCAAGGCCCCCAAAACTGGCATTGAGATGACTGATGAGGGTCCCAAGATCCGTGCCCTCTCCCTCCTGCCAATCCCAGCCATGCAAGACTCACCCTTTCCAACAAAGTCCACTCCCCAAGCCCCCTGTCAGATGCCAAGGGATTTACCCCCAACCTGGGGGCCTGGCAGGTGGTGACCCCAAAGGGAAAACCTGAAAAGGGGGGTGGAAAATGGACACCTCTTGAGTTGGACACAGACATGACAGGTGCCAAAGAACAGAGAAAGAGGTTTAAATTATCTCTTTCTCATCCCAGTCCAGTGGTAGAAAGGCCAGTGTCCCTGGAGAAGGGACTTACATCCCTGAACCTCCGGGGGCAGGCACAGGCTGTGATGCAGAAATAGGACCATCGGAAAGTGACCTGAGACCTCTTCTTCCCATGAGGGGCTGCACTCAGGCTCAGCTTCCTACAGACCACCTCTGGCCTGCAACTTCCCACGGGCCCCCAGGACCCGAATGCTGGGCCGCTGATTCACAGCCAGCCCCTCCCAATAGCTGGTGCCCACGTCCAGACTGCCTGGAGCCAAGATGTCTAGGTTTTCTCCCCTATAAGCAGGTAGCTGAGTCTCAGTCGGGGCTCAATGTCTCCCTAAGGCGTGCAAACCCCCTCCAGTGTGCAGCACGGAGCTGGGCTCCGATATCATGGGAAGACCAGCGGCCCAGGCCTTCCTTCTCCTGCTCATCCCAGCTTTATACATCCCCCTTTCCCACACAGAGCCTCTTCCTAAATGCCATGTGGCTGTTAGAATCCTCAAGTCCCAAGCCCCCAGGACAGGCATCAACCTTGAAGCTTTCCTACCTGGCCCAGCAGGGAAGTTAAAGAAAAGGGAGACAAGTGGGAAACGGGTATTGTTTGATCACCCAAAACATGCCAGGTGCTCCAGGTAAGGAAGACTGAGTGGCCAGGGGGTCTGACAGCCTGAGGATCAGCTTCCAACCTCAAGATGAAAGGAATAGCAGGGGTGTTTGGAAGGCTGAGATGATGGGATTTGGGGGTTATAGCCAAAGTCAAGAGGAATTGGAAAGGCCCAATTTTGAGAGGAGCTAGCCCTAGGTACACATGGAGAGGAATGGGGAGACATAGGAAAGTGAATTGAGGTCAAATACCAGAAGGCTTTGAATGCCAAGTCGGGGACGCTGGACTTATCTGACAGGCAATAGGGAGCTATCAAAGGTTTCTGAGCAAGGCAGCGACCGTCAGAGCCATGGCCCTCACACAGACATTAGGGTAGCTCCTAAGGAAAATTTGGAAATGTCCAAAAAAATAGAAATAAAAACCCACAGAAATAGTTTGTTGTCTGTCATCTTGGTGAAGAGAATATTCCATTCTCAGGCCAAAGAACTTAAATGACTACAAACAGTTAAAGGGGCAACCAGGAGCTGGGGCGCTGACGCCAGATAGTATGGTACCTCTGACCACTGAAAAATCCACCGCCCATAGGTGCCCCCCCCAAAATAAATTCAGCTCCTGGCCAGATCCCATCCACATGACATCTCTGTTAATAACAAAGCCTAATTAGCATGGCTTTTAAGCATCCATTACATTCATTTAACACGAAAATCTAATGGAGCTCTATTGGAATGTTTTTTAGCAAAATTAACCCTGCAGGTTTCTTACACATGTTTTCATTAGGGGCTGTGAGCAGTGGAGACCATGAGAGAATTAGAATTAGCCCTTGTGGTTTTCACTCTGATCAAGTTCCTCTGTCCCCAAGCCCCCAGGCATATAGATCTTTATTTAGCAAAGCTCCTGCCCCCACGCCAAGTGGTTCCCATAAAGGACGATTATGATGGTGGGAGAGTCAAGCCCAGGACTGGAACGGGTGCCTGTCTGATTCAAACACATTCCATCCTATCCCAAGGGCTGCGATTCTGGGACCCTGTGGAGAATCTCAGGACAGGATCCCTAGACAGAGAGGCAGTCCCTACAAGATGGTTTGACCCAAGGCCGTTCCCCGCGCGCCTCCCACTGGCTATCTTCCAGCGAGGGGTGGCCATGTCACCCAGTTACGGCCTAAACAAATAGGCAGAAACCTCGGGAAGGGCATTCTTTCTTGAATACAAAGACAAAACTAACTGGAAAAACATGCCCTCTACCCATTCAACACTCACCCTTTCCTCTTCTTCCCACCTGGAATATGCATGTGAAGTATGGAGCAGCTGCAGCCGTATTCTGCCATGAAGATAACAGCCCAGGCTTTTTTCCCCAGTCGGGGCGGGGGGGGGGGGGGGGGGAGGGGATGACAAAGTGGAGAATGGGAAGATCTTGGGCCACTGATGCATCACAGGGCTGAACATAGAGCCAATCCTCAGCAGTCTATGCCTGAGCTCCTCATTGCTTGAAACAAACTCTATTGATAGAAGTCTCTGCTAGTCAGCGTTGCTGCTACTTGCAGCCAAAAACAATCCTAACTGCTAGAGCTGAATTCTGGTCCCAGATTCTGTGTGACTTTGGGCAGGACTCTGTCCCTCTGAGTACCCATGTCATCACTGATAAAATAGAAGGGTAAAACAAAATATGCTTAAAATTTTTTTTAATCAAAAGAGACCTAACAATTCCACCCCACCCCTGTGAAACTGTGTTCCATGAGAAGTTCATAATCCAAGGGGAGGTGTTCCAGAGAGCATGGGTGCCTGCTGGGTGTTGCCCCACCCCACCCCAGAGAAGCCACAGACAAAGAACACGGGTCATAAAACCATCCACTCTCAAGACATCTGAGGGCTTTGTGGGCGCGGATACCATGTGGCTCTGTCTCCAGAAAGTGTCAAGTGGCCCTGGATCCTAGAAGCCAATGTGACAGGCAGGTTCTATCTAGAGCAGGGCTTCTTCTGTGTAGTGTGCACACAGTCTCCTGGGGGTCCTGATCAAACGCACGTCCCGATTCAGTGGGATTTCTAACAAGCTCCCAGTGATGCCCATGCTTCTGGTTCATGGACCACACTTTGTCTTCATCCCCATCGTCATCATCCCCAGCCAGGCCCTTGCTTTGTCCTGTTGCTCATCTCCAAACAGGTGAACAGCCTGGAGCAGTGAGGAGAGCATGGTCTCAAAGATAGGCTAACTCTGCCACTTGACTACGGAATTCGGGGCAAGTTTCTCAGCCTCTCTGAGCTGAATCTCAGGGTCACAGTGCACAGCTTGGATGCTACCAGGCTAAGTCACAGTAAAGGCAAGCAGGGGCCACAGCTGAGGCATAGCCATCAGAGCCTGCTCAGTTGTCTTTCTGAAATAACCCACCCAGGCAAGACAGGGTCAGGGCTGACATGGCGGGGGGAGGGGGGAAGGAGGGGGGTAGAAAGCATGTGCTGAGAGGAAGTGGGAGAGGGAGGAAGAAATTGGGGTGGGTGTGTCAGAGCATTTTGACCTTAAAAGAAAGTGCAAATTATATGCAAATGACCTCTCCCTCTAACAATAATGTGATTGAATAAAGATGCTGCTCCCCTGACCTTAACTTCCCACTACCCTCCCAAATGCCTGTCATCCAGATAGGAAGGAAATCATCACAGAAACTCAGCAACCTTCTGCTCCAACCTCTCCCGCCACTTTGCAGGTAGAGGAATAGAGACCCAGAGAGGTTAAGCAACTTACTCAAGATCACACAGCCGGTCAGTGGCTAGCTGGGCAGTCCCCCGGATCTCCTGGCTGTGACTCTGCATGAAATGGCGATAGGGAGTGGGGGGAGCACGAGCAGCTGTGAGGAGGAGCCAGGCTGAATGAGGCAAGAAGAGCATGACAAGGTGCTGTCGCTGCGCCAACCAAGACAAAGCCCTCTGTTAGGCCACGCCGCTGAGACAGGAAGTAAAGATGACATGCGGGGCTCCTGCTCCCCAATTAATGTCAGTGCTTCTCTTTAACCCAGCCCCCCACAGGTGGCAAATCTGGCTGCCTTGCCCCCCTCCCCAACTCCTCATCAGCTCCTTGAGGATCCTGGCAAGGCCAACAACTGCAGAGCTTGGGGGGAGGGGCTGGGACCTACCTGCCTGTGTAGTGTAAGAAAAGCACCCAAGCGCAGCTTTCAAACCCTCCTCTGCCAGACGCCGGTTGTGTGACCTTAGGCAAGTGCCTCCCCTCTCTGGTCTGCAGGCTCCTTGGCTATAAAATGGAGACAGAAACCGGGAACATTGAACCACACTCAAAGGTATGATGTGCCTGGCACAGGCAGGCCCTAGACACATGTGACTTCCTGCCCTCCGGTGACACAGACGCAGCCCTGCCCTGAACTGAGTAACTCAGAAACCATTTTACTCTTGGGCGCCTGGGATGAAATTTTCTTAGCAGAAAACTGGCAGACTTTTTAAAATCGGAATTAAGGTTTACTCAAGCCAAGATCAAAATGAGTTTGCCTTTCTGAGCTCATAACCCAAGACAATTTAGGGGAGAGGCATGACCAAAAATGAAGACTTGGAAATTGCTAAGTCAGACTGGCCAGTCGTGGGCTCGTGTCATGCACCCCACAGCGCAGTGTGGGGAATAAGAGACTCGGTGAGGCCACCCTGCAGGGCCTCAGAGACCCACAAGGAAGCACTGGCCAGAGGCCGCAGGACTGGTTGATGGCCCAGGCCAGAGGGAAGCATCGCCTTCCATTAGAATGTGAGCACGAGGCGCCTCCCGAGCCAGGTGGGAGAAGCAGCTGGTGGCTCTGCGTAGTTCCACGCCTCCTTGCCTCTGCCTGGCATGGCCCATTGCTGCCCCTCTCCCCTTCACATAAGCCTCTCGGACTTCAGCCAATCCTGAGGCCCTCTCAGCCCCTCTCAGGCTAGGTCGTGCTGCACTAGCTTCCTGATCATTCCCTGCTCGGTTGCTTCTCCACAGAGCATGAGTCTTCAAAGGTTTGGTCCACTTCCCACTCCTCTCCATGGTGCCCAGTAAGTGTGGGTCTGGCTGGTCCACACCGACAGCACTCTCGCTCCGTACCACCCTGGCCCTGCCCTGCCTCTCTCAGAGAGATGGGGGTGCCAGAGCCATGGGGGCCCACGGCCCATCTAGAATAATGACAGTCAAAGCACCTCCTGGGCGCACCCAACCGTGAGACCAGAAAGAGCTCTGCATCTGACTCTTGGCCCAGTGTTGCTGCCAACTTGCTGTGTGACCTTGGGCTCTCACAGGCCCTCTCTGAGTTTATCTACAAAATGCAGTGGTTGCATGAGATGTCCCCAAGATCCCTTCGGCTTCTGACATCCTGATCCCCGCACCACCAAGCCCTCACCCTTCACTTCTAACCACAAAGGGGAGCCAATAAGGAGAGGAGAGGAGAGGAGAGGAGAGGAGAGGAGAGGAGAGGAGAGGAGAGGAGAGGAGAGGAGAGGAGAGGAGAGGAGAGGAGAGGAGAGGAGAGCTGGCCTGAGCCCTGGGCTTGGCCACACGGGGCTGGGGGTGATGTAAGGGAGTGAGCAGAGCTAACACAGGGCCCTGCCTCTGCTCCAAGCCATCCAGGGAGCCCCACACTGGTTTAATTGTGCAGAAGCCAGTTGGAGATTTAGAGCTGAGAGCTAGTTTAAAGGAAGGAATGGGGCCTATTTGAGTGGTTATGCAAATTGATTGCTGCAAAGACTTCTGGAAAAACTGATTATCTGACTGTGAAGAAACAGGTCTAAGAATGAGAAGAGGAGAGACTCCACCTTCTGCAATTCCCATCATCCCTCAGAAACTGACTCCGTGCTTTCCCCGGCCTGCAAAGCGGACGGGCTCTTCCCCGTCACAGAGACGGCAGGCAGAGGCCCGGGGAGCTTGGACAACTGCTCAGGGTCACACAGCCAGTTGGAGGCACAGCCGACTGAGACCCGCCTAATCCTAATGACCTAGGAAGTCCGTGCCCTTGTTCTCCAGGGGGCCACCTCAGCTCACCAGCCTGGCTCTCTTAGTCCCACCACAGGAGCTGCCGTGGGCTCTTCCCTGGTGGAGGGTGTGGTGTGCAGCCTGCAAGATGACCCCCAGTGAGCCTCACCTCCTGGATCATGCCCGCCTGTGGTCCCCTCCCATACTGTGTAACTAAGGGGAGAAGGTAACGTTGCCATTTCCACCTTGTTCTCCCTTACTTGCTCTGGGACAGCCTGCCACCATGTTGTGAGGACACTCAAGCAGCTCTGAAGAGGTCCATGTGGTGAGGAACTGAGGCCTCTTGACCATGCCGGAACGTACCAGGCACGTGAATGAGCCATCCTGGAATGGGGCATCTCCGGCGGACTCTCCAGCCCCAGTCCAGCCCTCAGATGACTGCAGCCCTGGGCCACATCTTGACTATAACTTCATGAGAACCCTGGAACCTGGAACCAGAGGCTTCCAGCTAGGCTGCTCCCAGACGTCTAACCCGGAGAAACTGTGTGAGAGGATGAATGTTTTGTGTTGTTTTAAGCCAGTGAGTTTTGGGGTAACTTGTTATGCACCACTAGTAACTGATACAAGAAGGAACAGGGTCAAGCAGCAGGGTCTCTCGGCCCCATGGCTTGGATTTCTCCTGTGGGCCCTCATGACTGAAGGAGCTCCGGGGCCTGGGGTGGGAGGCTGGGTTCTTGGGATTAGCTTCCAGCAAAAGGACAGCAGTTCTTGTGGCCATGGGGCAATCTATGTCCCTCCAGCACCTCCTCAGCCACTCCTGGGGGCCTGTGGCCTAAAAATCCGGTCCACGTGTCCTAGCAAGGCATGCGGGCCCTGGCTCTGTGGTCTCTTCCCTCTCCCACCAGCTACTCCAGCCACAGCTCCCACACCTGACCCAGTCCACAGTCCTCTCACACTGGGCCTCTCACTAGTCCCTGGACAAGGACAGCCCCCCCGGGACGGCACGCCTTTGCTTATGCTGTTCCCTCAGCCTGGATCATGCTCCTTGAGTTAGTCGCCTGGCAAACTCCTGCTTGAAGCCTCAGCCCCTCGGGGAAGCACCCAACGGCCACAGGCAAACAGGCTGGGTGGCTCTGCCCTGGCACCGCAGAACGTAGTGATGTGTGGCTCCACCTCTCCATCACTCCCTCCATCTACAGGCCTTTCTCTCCTGGCACTGGGCCCACATGCAGCCTTTTCTCAATAAACTATTTTGTTGAATTAACGAATGAATAAAGGAACAAATGCAGCCCTGAGAAATTTGCTCTTGTTCTCTGGGGCTCAGTGATTCAGCTCTAACATAGGCATCATGCCCAGCCAGCGTGGCTCAGTGGTTGAGCGTCGACCTAGGAACCAGGAAGTCATGGTTCGATTCTGGTCAGGGCACGTGCCCAGGTTGTGGGCTCAATCCCCAGTGTGGAGTGTGCAAGAGGCAGCCAATCAATGATTCTCTCTCATTGATGTTTCTCTCTCTCTCTCTCTCTCTCTCTCTCTCTCTCTCAAGTCAATAAAAATATATTTAAAATAGAAATCATCACAGTCATCATCATCATCCCTTCCCTGCTTACTTCACAGCCCGTCATGGGGATGTGAAGGGACAAGGATGTAAACTGAAGGGCGGTGCACCCATGAGGAGGGCTCTCCTTAACTCTGCCAGGATCTACCCACCTCCGCTCTGCATGGCTGCTCTGTCCCCGAGTCCAGGTTTCAGGGAACTTCGTGGGTCCTTCTGGGAGGAAGGCAGGATATGGTCCCCTTCCTGTTCCCTGCCTCCTCCCCGCTCCCTGGTGCAAGTTTGCTCCCTGTTGCTACCCCCAACTTCCCCGGTAGCATGAAGAGGCTCCTCCAGCCATGATCCTCCGGAGCCTCCTTTCTTTTCCCCTCTCTTTTCCACAGGCAAACTTGAGAAATGGTAACCGTTCTTCCCATTATTCAAATGGCATGAAAATTACCTACTTGGCATTCCTCTTTGACATGGAGCCTTTAATTAGCCACTGGCTCCCATTCCCCAGGTATTTCTCCCTGCCCTGCCGCTGCCTCACTTCCTCACCCCTCCTCCCACCTCCATTAGCATCCTAATCAGGGATGCCCAGGCTTGTAGGGGAGAGAGAGAGAAGGGCTGGTGGTTTCCGGAAAGAGCCATCCGTGGCTGAAGTGGAAGAGCCTGGGTTCTGGTCTCTGCAGCTGTCACCAACTCTCCAGTGACTTTAAGTTTCTGTGGGGTCACACACAAGTTGAGGGCAGAGTGGGACTCAAATCAGGGCTTTGGCCCCAGTCCAGATCTCTATGCTCAGCTCCACACAGCATCGTCCCTCGGTTCATAGCACCTCTCCCTGGCCCACCTCACTTGGCTCCTGCTCTACTCAGCCTCCCCATTGCTGGCGAGGAGCCCCACGGCTCCCTTCCCTGGTGCTTGGGACTCTTACACGCTGGGGCCTCCAGGGATGCGAGGGGTTGTGGCTCCGAATCTATGGGGTCAGTGCCCAGCCTGGTCCCTGTAGGTCATCGCTGTGGGTGGATGAGAGGTGGCTGGTGTGTTAGGTGTCATGAGCTGCTGTACTGGCTCTCAAGGGACTGGCCAACTAATTGAGAAAATTAGGCTGTTACACAGGATGCCACCCAGAATCAGGAAGGAGGCATAGATGCTGGACAAGCCACACTCCCTCTGGAGTGTATCCATTAAGATAACACCGACTGCTACAACAGGTAAGCCCGGAGTGCTCAGGGAAGGGTTTATCTTGCTCACGGAAAGGCTAAAGCGCCTGGGATGGGGAGAGGGGAGAGGACACCGTGCTCCCGACCGTCATTTACTGACCAGGCTGAGAAAGGCTCTGCCATGCTCAACATGCAGCTCCCAAGGTCACCCTGGGCGTGGACGTTTGGCTGGCAGACGAGGGAGAGAGGATGGAAAAGACACGTCCAGGCCTTACCCACCTCGGCCCAGCACACATCCCTCCAACTCACATTTTATTGGTGAGAAACAGACTGGGACATGCAGTCCTGCTGGGCAGCTGCTTCGCCACAGTCACTCCACACTGTGGAGCATAGCGAGTTGTCTCTGCCACATTAAGCCTTGGTTTTATTACCTGTGAAATGGGGGCAGGGAGGGCTGGATTGACTATCAGAGCTGGAAAGACTCTCATTTTACAAGTGAGTCAACTGAGGTCAGAAAGTTAAATGATTTGCCCATGATCACAATGGCACACCAAAAAGTCCAGGTTATGGACCCTCAAAGCAATGATAAACATGATAGCTGCCACTCACCGAGCACCTCCTCACACAAACCCTTCACGTACACTGTCTCTCATTCTCACAGCATCTTCGCAGTAGGCAGCACTGTCCCCATTTTACAGATGAGGACACTGAGGTCCAGGGAGAGCAACTTGCCCAAGGCCACATGACCTCTTGGGCTCACCAGCACCCACATCTCCTTCCCTTTAGCACCCAGCCTTCCTGTTCAGAAACCCCCAGCTGTGTGTACTGGGGCCGAGGCGGAGGGTCACCTCTGGTGGAGCAGCCTGACCAGCTCTGTGTCCTCTGCCCACTCCATGGTAGCCCCTGGGTTTCTGCTGCCCCAAGACTAGCCTCCCCCTCACTCGGATCAAGCACGCCCCCATGAACCTTTAACTGCATTCCTTGTTATTAAGTTACCCAGAGTTGGTTTCCATAGCAAACAGATACCCTGACTGATGCTCGAGCCATGCCCATACCCTGACATATAAGCCTTGTTCTTTTTAAAAAAAAAAAAAATATATATATATATATATATACTCCTACACTCCCCCTTCTGGAGATTGAGCCTGCAACCCCCACCCACCCCCCGCTGACCGGGAATGGAACTGTGTCCTCCTAGTTCATAGGTTGACTCTCAACCATGGAGCCACGCCGGGTGGGCTAAGCCCGGTTGTTTAAGCGAGCACACTTGCCCTGATGCCCATCCTTGGGTTTTTCTGTCCTACCCCTTTTCGTTATCAATTACAGATGTCTCTTCCCTCTTTCCCTCTTTTTTAAGGAAGGAAGAGGTAGTAGATCCCGGATAAACAAAGCTATTGAGAAAGTATAACCTTAAAGGGAGCTCCCCTCCAAAAAAGGAATCATAACCAACCGAACTATACTCCTTTGAATTAGACCGTGTTCACTTCACAGCCTTTTGCTGGCTCCTGCTGGGAGCAGGCGCTGTGCTGGGAGCCAGGTGCTGTGCTGGGAGCAGGCGCTGTGCTGGGAGCCAGGCGCTGTGCTAGGCACCGGGACGTGCGTGAATAAATCCTCACCTTTCCCGGAGCAGCTCACAGCTCAGCCTCCCTCAACAGATGAAATCCCAGAGACTCGGCAGGATGGTGTCCTCATGTTTTATGAGATTTTGCATTATGTGAATTTGACACTGTGATATAAAGGTATTAATAAAGTCTCACTTTATACGCAAAATTTGAAATAATGTGGGTCCCAACATTCTTTCTAAGCATGAAGAATGTTGAAGCTGGCAGGCCCGGTGAGTTGTAAAGTGTTTGCATGCTCGCCACACGGCGATGCCACTTTAGTTGATAAACAGAAACACCTACCAACCTTTGTCAGGATTCCTATTAAATTATGCAAGTCTGAATTAGCCAGGCCTTCTGCAGCGTGTATCTCACACACAATGCGGTGGTCTGGTGTCCGGAGTTCTGGCTGTGGAGTCAGAGTGTGGGGGTTTTGGACGAGGCACTGAGCCTCTCTGTGCCTCAGTTTCCTCGTCTGTACAATCAAGATAGCAGTGCCTACCTCTGGGAGCTAATGAGGAGTAAATGCGTCTTCCATGCAATGGACTCAGAGCAGGGCCTGCAGCCACACCTCGCGGGGCTGTGGGTCAGCAGGACGGGGTCACTGACACACCGTGAGGAACATGAACTGCCTCTGGAGCAGAAGCAGCGCAGCCACGCTCTGCACAACCCTGGCCCCTGCGGTCCCCACACACAGCCCCTGGAGTCCTTCCCAAAGGCCGGGTTCTCTGTTGACACCACTGACACCTTTCTAGTGCCGTCACTGCCCCTTCATACTTGAGGGCACCATCCAGACACTTGACCCTGACAGACTCTGTACTCTAGGTTCTGATAAAAGCCATCCCAGCACTAATAGGACCACATCCTTATCCAAAGGAGGGAGCAGAGTGGATGGATGCCCAGGTACCCCAGAACCAAGCTCTGGCCAGGGCCTCCATGTTCCAAAACCGGCCTCTCCCAAGTGCTCTACCATGGTTAACTTGTTCTTAAGCCAGCCCACGGTGACCAATTCCACCCTGGAACTTACCCTGGGGAAGAACGAGGAGGCCCAGGGAACACAGTGGGAGGACCAGGGAGGCCTCCCCAGAGGGAGGAGGAGGCACTGCACATCAGCTGTCTGAAGCAAACCCATGGAGCCAGGGGACGGGGTGGGGACGGGGTGCAGCCAATCAGGCAGGGGGGAACAGCTTGCACGAAGGTGTGGAACAGAGAGAGCACGCGGCACACTCGAGGAATTGCCAGTAGCTCGTATAAAGTAGGAAGATCCTGGACCACAGTCTCACTCACAGCCAGGTAAAGTGGCTTCAGGGGAAGGGCCTGAGGCTCCGAGAGACCCTCTCCAGGGGTTCGTGACCTCTCACGTGCTGTGGCTGCCTTTGGCAGTCTGGAGAAGCCTGCCAGATCCTGCCTCACAAGCATAAAATGAAGGAGAGCCAATCCCTGACCTATGATAGTTCAACTTATGATTTTTTACTTTACTGTGGAAGTAATACGCATTCTGTAGAAACCATACAGCGAATTTTGAATTTTTATTTTTTCCTGGGCTAGGGCTATACAATACAATATTTTCCTGCGATGCTGGGTGGGGGCAGCAGGGAGCTGCACCTCCCACTCAGCCAGGTCATCTCCAGAGGAAACAATGGATACTCAACAGTGTGTTCATCGGTTAGATGATTGCGCCCAACTGGGCTAATGTAAGTGTTCTGAGCGCGTATAAGGCAGGCGAGCCTAAGCTGGGATGCTCAGTAGGTCGGGACTTCTGATATTTTCAACGCACAATGGGTTTATCGGGACGTAACCCCATCGTAGGTCAAGGAGCATCTGTATGTAGAATGGCAAAGGAAACCAGTTATAGCAAAGCAGTTATTACCAAAGGATTTTTTAAAATAAATGTGTGTATAGTAATGCACCTCTTTATCAAAGCATTAAATGACAAGATCTAGTGGCAGGTAGGAGTGCTGAAAAAACTGTTTTTCAAGATATTAGAACACTGATTTCTATTGGTGACAAATCCTAAGGCCTGTCCTGCTGATTCCACTGGTTTGTTGCTCATGTTCGCAATAAGGGAAATACTCAATTGCAGTTAAAGGTGAGTGAAAATAAAGATGTAACTTCTTCACACCCAAGTTCACAGACGCCACCCCCCTGAGTTCTCTCCGCATTCCCCTCGAATCTGCAGTACACCGGGAGCCCCAAAACTGGCTCTGCTACTGTGCAGGGCCTTGGCAAGAAACCCCAGCATCCAAGGCCTTGTAGCTGTGAGAACTGAATGAGTTGATACAAAACAAAACAAAACAAAACAAAACAAAACAAAACAAAACAAAAAATAGATCAGTGCCTGGCACAAAGTAGGTGGTCAAGAAAAGAGTTAGCTGTTGGCATTCTTGTTGTCAGCCCCCAAAGACAATGGGGAGCGAACCTCTCCGCGGGGGGCATTATTTACTAACTGAAGTCCTGTTAAAAAGCACACGAAGCACAATTAGCAGAGTTATTTCAGTTCTGAGGTTTGCTTGACTATAAAAGCCTCACATTTGTCCTTCCCTGATTTCTCTGCTAATTGCAACTGCTGCCGTCCATCGCAGCTGCCACACACGCCCATGTTGGCTGCATCTAAAGTAGCTGTTACGGCGGCGTAATGGCGTGTGCTGACTAATTGGCCATCGTGCCCGGGATGAATGGAGTCGGTCGGCGGAGGGAGGCCAGGACCTGGCCCTAGGACCCCGAGCTGCACAGCCCCTGGGAGCTCCCAGGCTCCCCCCTGCCCGCCCAGGTGTCCCATTAGGATTCGGCCATGAAAGAGTGAAGGAATAGACGTGCTGAGCTAGGGGGCCCTGGGAGCCATGGCGGGCCAGTCCTGTCTATATCTTACTGTGTGACCACGACTTAGCCCCGGACAGTCTCTGATATCAAAGTCTTTGATAAAGAGGCACATTACTATACACACATTTATTTCTGCCTCCTGCACGCCCCCTACTGGCGATTAAGCCTGAAACCTGGGCATGTGCCCCACCCAGGAATCAAACTGTGACCTCTTGGTTCATAGATCAACCGGGCTGGGCTGCACTTTTATTATGTGTAAAATGAGGGGAGGAGGAGGAAGGTCTAGATGCTTCCAGCTCCTGCCTGCCCCATTATACTTCCATTGTTCTATGGCACGGTCTCCTTTGAGGGCCCAGGCAGTTCTGCCCCAGTCCCCCGGAGGCGGCACAGGCTGCCTGAGGGTACAGAAGTGGTGCCCAGCAAACATTCCACCTGGAACCCCACACTTCCCAATTCCCATGCAGTTACATGAGGCCTCATGACTAATTCTGGCCCACAGGCTGCGGGCAGAAGTGATATGTGTGACTTCCAGGGCGGAGCACAGAAGAGCTACAGCGTGTGACCTCTGCCGTCTCCTCCTGTGTTGTGACCAAGATGGCCTTATGGGGAGACGATGGAACTGACCTGAGACCAGCAGCCCAGATGGCCACACTGCCGCCTGGAGGTCACCCCAGCGGCCCTCACAGAGGTAAGAGGTAACCTTTAGTTGAGTTAGCCCAGTGGTCGGCAAACTCATTAGTCAACAGAGCCAAATATCAACAGTACAACGATTGAAATTTCTTTTGAGAGCCAAATTTTTAAAACTTAAACTTCTTCTAACGCCACTTCTTCAAAATAGACTCGCCCAGGCCGTGGTATTTTGTGGAAGAGCCACACTCAAGGGGCCAAAGAGCCGCATGTGGCTTGTGAGCCGCAGTTTGCCGACCACGGAGTTAGGCCATTAAGATTTCCAGGCTATTATTACCACAGCATAACCTAGCCTCCCTTGCCTCATATCGTTATTTTCCCAAAAGTATTCAAGTGACGGGTGTTTTGAATAAAGGATTGAGGAGAAAACTCCTTCCTGGGACTAAATAAGAAAGGAGGTAAAGAGGTGTGCGAGAGCAAAAGGGGGCGGGCTTCTAACAATGAGGGGGTTCAATGAGATAGGTGTTCTCCCACCCCCCACACTGGGCTCTCATGACCCTTCATGTGGGAGCTTAAACCACGGAGCAGCCCCCCTGGCAGGAACCCGGTGGAGAGTGATAGACAGACACTCTCACTCGGTAGGTCTAGTGGTGGAGACACCATGCAGCGAGGTTCAGAAATGAGAGAGAGTGCGCGGGGTGGGTTTTACTCTCACCCCCTGTCAAGAGGACATAAAGAAGCATAAGAACAATTGGGTTTTCCTCCTTCCCGGCAGCAGATTTTCACCTCGGGAAGTTTCCCTTTCCCTCCTCCCGGAGGAGACTCCAGACGGAGAAAGGTGTTGCACCAACACATGGCACGATCCTTTCTCTCAGCAGGGTGAAAGGACCCTGCAGAGCTCATGATTTGTTTACAACACACACAGGCCCGGCCGGAGTGGCGCAGTTGGTTGAGCATCAATCCGTGCACCAAAAGGTTGCAGGTTCCATTCCGAGTCAGGGCACATGCCTGGGTTGCAAGTACAGTCCCCAGTCAGGCACATACGGAAGGCAACCAATCAATGTTTCTCTCTCTCTCTCTCTCTCTCTCTCTCTCTCTCTCTCTCTCTCTCTCTCTCTCTTTCTCTCTCTCTCTCTCTCTCTCTCCATGTCCTTGGGATAGGATTAAACACACACTCACAAACTCCTTGAGTTAAGAAATAATTCTGGATTGTTCCCATTCTATGTCAAAGACCCTAGCATTGATCATGAGTCTATAGAGCACAGAATTCCAGAGTCATGGGAATCTTAAAGCTACAAAACAGTCCTGGGAAGAAGAGAGAGAAAGGGGAGCCATTGGCAGTTACTCTTGGGGATGCCCAGGTGAGCAGGCCCCAGCCTCCCCTCTCCGGGTGCCTGTGCTTCATGCCCCCTCAGCAGAGTTTGCAAGCCAGCAATGCCCATGCTGCAAATAAATAAATAAAGAGAATGACTCTGTGTTTGAAGGACAAATGCCAAGTCTCCTCTCCGGGGCCCTCTCCCACACCTCCGTACATCACCTCCACATGGCCAGGCTGTCAGGCCTGCCGCCCTGAGCTCCGCCTGGCTGTGATATACACCAGACAACCCGTTTCCTGCACCCTCAGGCCCTGCAGTCGGGGAGAGGCGAGTGGGAAATCCATCCCAGCCACCCCAGGATTTATGCTCAACGTTGCTTTCCTTCGTCAGGGGAGAAGAGGAGCAGATGTTCCTAAAGGTGAACTGTGCTTCACGCCCTGGCGGCACCCCAGCTGGACGTGGGTTTGCACCGACACCGGGCGTGCACACCGACAGGCACCCATCCGACCACCTCCTTCCCCTTACCTCGCTTCGAATCTGCCCCAACCCTTTCTCCAGGAAGTCTTCCCAGGCTATGCTCATGCTTTCCCAGCCCTTCAGCTCAAGCTCCGGGCCTTTCTCAGCCACCAAGGAGTGTAGGTCATTCCATAATTGTTTACTTCTCTTCACTCCACGGACACGGGCCCAGGAACTCCTAGAGTGCTGAGTGCCTCCCCCATCAGACCAGGAGCTTCCCGTCCGACACATCCCCCCATCAACCCAGGCACTCCTAAGGACAGAGCGCATGCCCCCAGCTCTTTAGCAGGTCGATTCACGCTGCTTCAGAAAGCAGGGGAAGCCACGTGGCTACACCCTCTCAGGCCAGGGTTCTAAACCAGGGGAGACGTCACAAAATGGGAGAAAGTACATGCAAAAGGTTTATGTGTGCTTGCAAGGAGAGTCCATAGCTTTCAAGGGATCCTCAAATGGATCTGTTTAGCGCCTAAGACCTTGAAAGCGCCAAGCACTGAAAAGATGACGGCATCACCCTCCCCACACCCATCCTGTGTGATTCGAAATAAAAACAGCACTGAACTCTGAAATGCACAGCTTCCGTGGTGCACGCGTGCATCAGAGCTAAGCGTCTTCGTGGTGCTTGCTGCGTCTCCTCATGAGGCGACCCTGCACCAAGCCTGCTGTGTGGGAAAGGTCCCCTGCACCAAGCCTGCTGTGTGGGAAAGGTCCGTGCTGGCGGCCGCAGGGTGGAGCTGGAGAAATGGAACACACGGCTCCCAGCCCCTGAAGCAAGGAGGCGGATGGGGGATTAGGCTAAGCCTGTGCCCTGGGACTCTGCTCTCCAACCTGAGAGGAACAAAGGAGGTGGCCCTTGGTCATGGTTTCTGACTGGAACGAGACACTGTAATATCAGCTGGACTCCGCTGGACTCGGGGACCACTGAGCACCCTCCTCCCAGCACTCCCTTCCCCTTACCTGCGCTGCCTCCCCTACCCTTACTGAACCCAGAAAGTGACTGAAGTGCTCCAGTTAAGGAAGGACTAGGACCCCCAAGAAATCCTCTATCACCTTTGAAAAGCCATCAGTCCTGACTCTGGTGGCCCTCTTAGACCCCAGACCCACTCAGTCCACAGCCCCCTAACCAGACCCTAAGCACAGCCCTGGACACCAAAATTCCCTAAACCAAGGGGTGGTGGTTAAGGCTAAGAGCCCACTTCCCAGCCCTGGGAGCCAACAGGAGACACACGCACAGGATGCTGGGAGATGGGAAAACTAGTCCCAGGTCCCAGCTCAGCCACCTCTGCACCTGTTGGCCCTGGGCAGGCCACTGCCCTCTCTGGCCGCCACTCTCTCCAGCTGTAAAGGGAGGCGCTTGGCCACCTGGACGCTGATCACATGTATGTCTTGGTGTATGTTGGCTCCCACCTCGGATATGAGGCTGTTCTGCCCAAAGGCCCCAGGTGGGAGCCAACACGCTCCCCAGACTGCGCACTGGCCTCAGGGAGGAGTCTTTAATTCTGTGGGAGAAAGAGCAAGAAGACAGCAGTCTGGCTCCGGGGGGAGTGCAGGCAGAGAGCGGGGTACAGGGTGGACTCTCGAACCCTAGTCTGGCTCAGGAGAGGGTGTCTGGGAAACCTTGCAGGGGCCTGAGCACCTGGCAGTCATTTCCTTGGGGGCCTTCTGTTGAGAAGGAAGAGAAGTCCCAAAAAGTTGAAATGATGCGGAAGGAAACTATGGTTTGTTGAGATGTTGCGAGGCACACAAATACCTGCATTTAATCCCCGTAGCCCTAGGAAGCAAGTACTATTTTATCCCCATTTTATAGATGAGAAATCTGAGGTTCAGAGAGGTCAGATGACCTGCCCAAGATCACACAGCAAGAAAATGGCAGGGCCAAAGGCCAAGGCTCTATTCCAGAGCACATGTTCTTCATGGGACTATTCCACTGTGGGGGGCTCTGGCATCAGGCTCAGACACCTCAGGAAATAGCCTGGCTGGGGTTCCCCTCCAAGGAATTAGAGCAGTCACTGCCCAGGATGTGCTGAGACAGGACCCTGAGCCCTCCGTCACACACCACCACCCTGCTCCCCAGAGGCTCTCAGCCCAGCCCCCCTTCTTCCCCTCAGCTCTGAACCAGGCACCTGGAGGCCAGCAGTCAGACCCTCACACCTCCTTCCTAAGTTCAGCAGTCTCTCCCTGCTGCCCAGCTCTGCCATGCCATGCTGTGCCCGTACCTGCTGGGCTCCCGGCCCCCCAGCTGCCTGCCTCATGACCACCCAGTGTAATGAAGTGTGCAGTCTAATTGCATCCCCTAATGATAGCCCTTAGCCGCCAGGAGACAGGTGCAGAGGCGGAGGGGCGTGCCAGGGCGCTGGAGCGGGAGGAAGGGGCAGGGGCTCCATCCCACTCCCATACCTGCAGAGGAGAGGGAGAGGAGGACTAGAGGGTCAAGGGTCAGGGGGATGGGGGATGCTGGGGTGGGGAGGGGCTCCTGGCCTCCTGGGACCACAGAGTCAGCACTTGGCAGGAGCTCTCCGGCCACCAGATCCTTCAGACAGAATATTCTTAAATAGCTCTACACAGCTAACCACTGTGGGAAGGAGACAGGATCTGTGAGGGCAGAGGCCAGCCAGGTGGAGAAAATTTGATGGAAAGGGCAGTGGCCCGAAAGGCTGGACTCCTGGCCCCACACCAACTTGCTCTATGGCCCTGGTAAGCCATGGCCCCTCCTTGGACCTCAATATCCTTGTCAGGAAATCTGGACTTGGACTTGGAATTATTTAAGCAACAAACGACACATGCTAACCAGGAGCCAGGCCCTGCATTAGGTCCTGAGAACGGAGAACACAGGTGAGACCGGAAGATACTAAGAAAGACACAGGCACTGCTCTCAGGGAGTCTGCAGTCTAGTAGAGAAGTCAAGACTTGTAACAAGCCCAGTGACATGGCTCCGTGGTTGAGCGTCGACCTATGAACCAGGTGGTCATGGTTCAATTCCCGGTCAGGGCACCTGGGCTCGATCCCTAGTGTGGGGGTGTGCAGGAGGCAGCCAATCAATGACTCTCTCTCTCTCTCTCTCTCTCTCTCTCTCTCTCTCTCTCTCTCTCTCTCGTCATTGATCTCTCCCGCTCCCTTCCTCTCTGAAATCAATAAAAATAAAAAGAGGTGTAATAATACTAACAAGTAAGTTATAAAGCACCTACTTTTGACCAGGCAAAACCCTCTGAGATAGATACTAGTATTATCGCCCTTTTACAGATGGGGACAGAGACTTAGAGAGATTCAGTAATTGGCCCAAGGTCACACAGCCAGTATGTAACTGAACCAGGATAAGAGTAAAGACAGCTGGTATGGCTCAGTGGATAGAGTGTCAGCCTGTGAACTGAAGGGTCCCAGGTTCGATTCCAGTCAAGGGCACATGCCTAAGTTGTGGGCTCAATCCCCAGTTAGGGGGCGTGCAGGGGGCAGCCCATCAATGATTCTCTCTCATCATTGATGTTTCTATCTCTTTCTCCCTCTTTTCTTCCTCTCTGAAATCAATAAAAATAAAAATAAAATAAAAAGAGTAAAGACAAAATACTATGAGTTTTCAGGGGTGGGGAATCCTGCTGGAGGAGGTGCTTTCTGACCTGAGCCTTTGAAAAACAGGGCAATTTGACTTGTAAACTTTTACATTTACTTATATTTTCTAATTCTTCTACAAAAAAAAAAAAAAGTCATCATCTGTATAATGTTTAAGGTTATTTTTTAATAAGGTAAATACATCAAGGACTTTGGCAGAGGGGTGTGGACAGGAGAAGAAATGTGCCAGCCACCTGGGTGCAGCGTGCGGAGAGGATGGAGGGTGAGAGAGCTCAGCCAGGATGAGGGAGAGGGGGGGCTCAGCCAGGATGGGGGAGAGGAGGGGGAGCTCAGCCAGGATGGGGGGAGAGGAGGGGGAGCTCAGCCAGGATGGGGGAAAGGAGGGGGAGCTCAGCCAGGATCGGGGAGAGGAGGGGGAGTTCAGCCAGGATGGGGGAGAGGAGGAGGAGCTCAGCCAGGATGGGGGGAGAGGAGGGGGAGCTCAGCCAGGATGGGGGAGAGGAGGGGGAGCTCAGCCAGGATGCGGGGAGAGGAGGGGGAGCTCAGCCAGGATGGGGGAGAGGGGGGGAGCTCAGCCAGGATGGGGGGAGAGGAGGGGGAGTTCAGCCAGGGTGGGGGGAGAGACCGAGCAGAGGTATGGTGAATAGAGCCTGGATTACTCTCTGCCCTGTTTCCCCTCCAGCGTCTGCAGTAAACAGCCCTCCTGGCCTACTCTCAAGGGTTATGGCCCAGAGAGAATCAGACCTCTGAGGTCCCTCCCTCCCTGAGATCCTCTGAGTCAGTGACAGTAGGGTTTCCAGGGCAGTGGCTGGGAAGAAGGCACCCAGCTAAAGAAGACCTTGGTGAAGGCCTTGCCAATGTCTCACAGACCAGTGTCTGAGGCCCTCTGTCTGCAGGTGCCCAGCAGGGATTCCAGCCTCTGCCAGTGGAAGGGGCACCTGCGGGTCTGAGGTCTGCGTGCGGACGGCCTGGGCAGGCTGAGGGCCCAGGCTGAGGGCCCAGGAGGAAATGGGCACAGGGAAGCAGAAGCGCACAGGATCACAGGGAGCTCTGCAAACTGAAATGTCGAACCCATTCTATTAGCCTCTCAGCGAGTGCATCAAGGTGACAGCACAGATGTTCGGTGAACATTTAGCGGCGACGGAATTAGTGGAAACATCATTGCTCACAGACACAGGAGCATCCACAAAGGTAAAGATTAAAAGCTATAAAAACATGAGTGGGTCATGCAAAGCAAACAACTGACACTAATGTAGTCACACTGACTGTTAACCATGTACCTTTGACATACAACCTAATAACTATTGTATGTGTTGGTAAGTGGGGAGGATTTATAGAGAAGCAAACAGGCTTGCTCAGAGGAAGAATTTCCCAGTAATTGAGGCTGCCCGACAGTGGGAATATTCCAGCAGAGGCAGCCATGAGAGAGGGCTGGCTCTTAGATCCACTCTCCATCCTCACCCTGCTCTGGCCCCAGGAGGATGGCCAGCATGGAGCCCGGCCCAGGCCCCAATTCCCTCTGCCTCCTGTGGGGTCTGGCCAATGAGAGCCTTAGCAGGGCATAGGAGAGAGAAAGTATTCTTTCCCAGGCTCCCTCCCTGCAGGGCCGCCTTGGGCCTCAGGACCTCTGCACAGAAGGTCACGGCCTCCCAGGAGCAGCCCACACCACACAGCCCAGCCACCTCCGGCTTCTGGTTTCCGCTCCTTCTCTCACCCTCGCAGCCCAAGGAGGGGCGTAGCTGGGGAATAGCGGTCTTACCCCTGAGTTCCCACACTACCCCTGTGGGTACCCTGCACCCTGCCCGCACCTTTGTAAATTGTTCCTTTAGTAAAAGCCTCCTAATGTGAGTGTGCCATCTGTTTCCTGCTGGGATCTGGCTGATACATGGGGGTTCCTAATCAGACAAGAAAATTAAACTGCATGGCCTCTCTCGGTCGTATCGTTAATTCAGCAGTTCCGTGAAATGTGAGTCAGACTCGTTGTCTCCTGCTCTATTTCATTGCAGTACTAACCTTTCTGTTCTCCGCCATATTAGAGGCGGCTGTGGCTCACAGCTTCCAAAACCATTGCTGCCCGTGCCCACATGCCTACACACAGGGAAACTGAGGCCTCCCAGAGCCTTGCCCAAGGTCCCAGCCAAACACAGGAAGCCAGGGACCCCAGGACCCCACCCCAAGGTGCCTTCCCTGAGCAGAACCATCCAAATGGCCCCTCCCACACCGGAGGCAGCTGCCCCTTCCCTCCCCAACCCCCTTCCCTCCCCTGTCCCTGGTGGGACAGGCCTTTGGGGAAAATGATGAGGTTTTTATAGCATTTTGTAGTAAGCACTTAATAACTCTCCAGGCTACAGATCTAGCTGTGCATGGGCCGGGGATAATTCACAGTAAAATATGACTTTTCATTTATCACACTGACATGTAATAAATACTTCCCAGTGAAGCTTGGGCACAAAAGGGGGGTGAGCAACCATGAGATGAGGCTCCATGTCTGAGTGTTGGGGTTCAGGTCCCTGGCAGTTGGATTCGGGACCTGGGCAAACCTGAGTCTTGGGGGTCCAAAACCCTGGGACCAGGGATGCTCACAATGAAATGGGGAACTCCTGGGGGATTACCAGCCAGTGTGGCACCTCCACTCCCCACCAGCCTTACCAGCATTTCTGGGACATTGAGAACCTCCCTCCTGGAGCCAAACACCCCAAAAGCCAGTGGCGCCTGAACCCAAATGTCCAGGCAGATGTCCTCTGCCTCCACCCTCACACCTGGCTCTCTCGGACTCGTCTCAAAGAGCCTCCCACCCCTCCCCTCCCTTTGCAGCACCTCCTTCCCATCCCCACTGACATTGAGCTCCTAACTGGACATTTGAGTTGTTTTCCAATTTTTCACAATTAGATCATAGTCGTAGCTCCCAATTATTCTGCATCTACCATGGGTCAGAAGCACTGGCTCACTTAATTCTCAAAACCCCCACGGCAGCCCTAGCTGGTTTGGCTCAGTGGATAGAGCATCGGTCTGTGGACTGAAGGGTCACCGGTTCAATTCTGGTCAAGGGCACATGCCCAGGTTGTGGGCTGCATCCCCAGTAGGGGGTGTGCAGGAAGCAGCCAATCAATGAGTCTCTCTCATCATTGATGTTTCTATCTCTCTATCCCTCTCCTTTCCTCTCTGAAATCAATTTTAAAAATTTTTTAATAAAGATAAATAAATGAAAATCTTAAAACAAAACATGGCATTATCACCACCCCCAGCTCACAGGAGAGGGCTGACATGCAGAGGGCTGAGCGATTTGCCCAAGGTCACATTGTGATCACGTGGTGGCATCAGACCTCAACCCAGATCTGGCTGACATAACCGCCAGTGCCTTCAGGGCTGTGTGTCTTAGATGGGGCTCCCCCAGAAGCAGATCCTGAGACAAGGGTCAGAGTGCACGATATTTATGTAGGAGGTGATCCCAGGAGGTATCAGTAGGAGAACAGGGAAGGAATGAAGCCAGTACAGAATGTGTTGTGACCAGGCCACCACGGAGGACAACCACAGGACTGCGGACAGTATGGAACACACCCCCGCCCCCAGGTAACCCTGCCTGTGAGTGAGGGAGCTGGCTTTATAGCCACCAGTTCCTGTCGGTCCCAGGGGAGTTGTTCCTCCTCCCTACTGAGATGGCTGAGCAGGTTCCAGTAGCCAGAGAAAGCTTTGGGGCAAAGAGCCTCAGGTTGCCAGCGGCAGTTGGCAGCCATCGGAAATGATGAGTGCCAAGGGGGCACGGGCAGGGCACCAGCCGAGTCTGCCTTCCTGCCCAGGCCCCTGTCATCACTTGCTGACAAATACAGGAGTCAGCCACCTGTCTTGGTCTTGCCTCATCTGACATATCCACCAGCTCCAGTGGCCACATGTGACCAGAACTCGCTGGCCTGGGGAGGAAAAGCTACGGGAGAGGTTTCCGTGGTGGTGAGAGGCTGCATGGTGCACGTGCACCCCCTCTTAGAGCTCTAGGGGTGCTTTCCCTCCTCTCAGAGATCTGACTCCACACCTATGACCCTACCCAGGGCCAACTATAGACCAGGGACCAGAACAAGAATGGCCAGGACCACCAGCCAACTCCAACAGAGCCACATCCATGCACAGCCAGGGCTCTGGGATGCCCTTCAAGCTGTTTCCCACCTGGAAAGTGGACTTTCCTGCTGGTGCCTGACATGTGATGGGAAAGGGGCCTGCGGAGCACACGGACCTCAGTTCAAACCCTTGCTCTTCGACTTGACACTATGTGACCCAGTGCAAGTGACATGTTTGCTAAGCCTCGGGGTATTTTTTATTCGTAAAATGGACAACATATTCCGTACCACACACAGTTGCAGAAAGAGAACAGATCAACTTGGGCAAAGGCCACAGCCCAGAGATCGGCATGTATTAAGCACCTATTTTTTAAAAAATATCTTTTGTTTGATCTCAGAGAGGAAGGAAGAGGGGTAGAGAGATAGAAATGTCAATGATGAGAGAGAATCATTGATCAGCTGCCTCCTGCATGCCCCACACTGAGGATCAAGCCCGCAACCCCAGCGTGTGCCCTGACGAAGAATCAAACCGTGACCTCCTGGTTCATAGGTCAACCACTGAGCCACGCCGGCCAGGCATAAGCACCTGTTTTTCTCCTCACTTTCTGTCTGGCCTGGAGAGTCGATGGCGAATTCCTTCCATCTTGACCCAAAGACCCCTAAGAGTCCCGGCAAGGAGAAGCCTTGGAAATCCTGGGAGAGGTGGCTGAGCGTCCTGCTTCCCTGGAAACCGTCCTGCTGGTCTCCACACTCCCCTCCCTGCCTGGTCCCCAGGTCAGAAGAAGGCCCAGATGAACCCCATCATCAACACTGTTTCACTCCATGGACTCAGGAATTCTCTCAGGTCCTCAGTGATCCTCGCGGCCGCACTGTTCTCACGGATCAGGGTGTCTGCGAACCCATTTTTCAGATGAGGAAGCTGAGGCTTGTGGGGATGATAGTCCTCCCCAAACCACTCAGCGGGTTTATGAGAGAATGGGTCAAGTCTGCTTCCCCTGCCCTTGACCCCAGGGCTCCCCTGCCCCTAACACAGCACTAGGTGCCAAAGATGCCCAACCCGCCAAAGCCGGTTTGGCTCAGTGGATAGAGCGTCGGCCTGCGGACTCAAGGGTCCCAGGTTCGATTCCGGTCAAGGGCATGTGCCTTGGTTGCGGGCACATCCCCAGTGGGGGGTGTGCAAGAGGCAGCTGATCGATGTTTCTCTCTCATCGATGTTTCTAACTCTCTATCCCTCTCTCTTCTTCTCTGTAAAAAATCAATAAAAAATAAAAAAAAAAAGATGCCCAACCCTGCTTCCCACTCCAAATTTGAAGCATAGAGCAATAAACAATTTGTGGCATTTCTCGCCTACCGAAGTGGATTTCTTGCTTACACAGGATATGTGGGTTTCTGAATAATTAAGTACAACACTCAGCTTCCAGGGCCCAAGACTCCAAAAGGCACAGCAAAGTGGAGGCAGAAATTTTCCATCAGCAACTGAGCCAGAGGGAGTTCAAGAAGTTGTTCCTCGTGTCTGAGGACCAGGCAGACCTGGGCTCCCCCGGGACAAGAAGCCCAGGACAGTAGGGCCATCGGGGATGATCTGGGCCCAGCACCTCATTTCCAGGCAAGAGAACTGGGGGCCAGGGAGGGGGACTCACCCAGGGTCACCTGGAGCCTGAGCCTGAAGCCCTGGGAAATGGCAAAGGTCCTAGATAGGAGTCCAAACCTCAGGATTTGAATTCAGCTCTACTTTTTAGCTGTGTGACCCTGGGCAAGTCACTTTCTCTCTCTGAATCTTAGTTTTACTCTTTACACATGTTGATAACCCCTTTCTACAGATGGGAAAAGGGAGGTGAAGAAAGTAAAAACTGTTGGTGGATTATACACAAAGATGGATGGGCTTTAGAAGCCTGGCCTCCTCCCTCTGGGTCCCAGCATGTACTCTCCTCTCCCGCCCCTCCTCCACCTCCCGCCTCTGCGGCCTCTAAGAAAATACTGAGGACACATTCAGGAAGAAGCAACAGGTCGAGTTAGAGCCAGAGTACCGCCTTCAGAGGAACGACAGAACTCGACAGAGGCAGCTGGGAACATGAAGAAGCAGAGTTCAAGGTCAGCAAACTGAAGGCTGGTCACATCTCGGACCGTGAACCATCATCATCACTAGCATTCAGTGACTGCCTACAGTGCCAGCACTATGCTAATCCCCTTACATACTCTGCCACACCCAGTACTTGCAACATCTCTGAGATAAGGTCCTCATTTCACAGAATGTGAAACTGAGGCTCAGAGAGGTTAAGTAGCTTGCCTGAGGTCACACAGCTAGGAAGTGGCAGAGCCAGGATTTAAACACAGTGGTTGGCCTCCAAGCTTGCACTCTTAAGCCCTCTGAGTTTCTGCCCCCTTAGAGCGGGTAGGTGTCCGCTGAACCCCCAGGGACTATGCAGCTCAGACAGCGGAGAGCCTCCACAACTATAATTGATGGGAGATGGTAAAAAAAAAAAAAAAAAAAAAAAAAAAAAACTCCTCTCCTCCTCTCACCCCTGTCCCTGCCTAGACATGGAAAAGGGGACATTTTGTGGAAGGAAAGAGAGAAATCTGCCCACCACCCCAAACAGATTAGGATCACAGATCCAGTCCAACTCTCCCATTTTACAGATGGAGAGACTGAGACGTTGGTGGTAGCAGGGACTCCTCCAGGCTGTACAGCTGCCCAGGCCAGCCTGTTTCCACCTCTCTTGGGCAGACTCGATACCCACCCTTCCCCCACGGAAGCTCAGGCTGCATCCTCATAAAGCAGCGACGTCTCTGAATGATGGTTAATTATTTTGCAGTAGAATCACTTTAATGGGCCGCATGAAACAAAGAATTTTAATAAAACTTTGTGCGCTCTGGGGACTCCAAGCCCCTCCCCACGCTCCCCTTTGTTACTCCTCCTGATCTCATGAAGATATAACATTTGTCACTGTTTCATTAGGAGCCACGGTGCCCCATGCTATTTATGAGCTTGCTATTTATCAAAAATTATATTTTTGAGGGAAAAGAAGGGGAGGGATGAAGTTCATTACAGAGAAGACTGGGCAAGAATTTGTGACATTTCAAAGTCCTCAAATCCCTTTTCCTCTACAGACTGAATGGGTCAGTCCCCAGATGGGCTGATCCAGGCTGCGGCTGGCCCAGGACTCTTCAAAGCTTTAACTATCCTCCTTGATCTGACCTGTGTCTGTCTTCCCCCAAAACCTCGTTTCGAAACAATATAAGCACAAGGTGTTGAGCTAACTGCTTCCGACTCCCAGCTCCGTTCTCCCTAGGCAGCCGTGTCTAACTTTTTAAAACGCCTCTTCTTATATTTACCTCCATTTTTCTAAATAATATGTTTCTGCTGATACTTCTTGCTTCATCAGTTTCAGACACAATCTATTGGCTTACTACTGTGATAGATGAGGATTTATCTCCCTCACACCACCTGCACCTCGCCTTGCCATATCTCTATTTTCAGTTCTTCCATTGGTTGTTACCTCTGTGATATTCCACCCTCTGAAGTTGCACTTCGTAAAGAGAGAATCTGAAGACCCTGGCCAGGTAGCTCAGTTGGTTAGAGCGTTGTCCCAATACACCAAGGTTGCAGGAGGTTGCAGGTTCATTCCCCGGGAGGTCACAGTTCGATTCCTGGTCAGGGCAAATGCCAAGGTTGTGAGCTCGATCCCAGGTGGGAGTTGTACAGGAGGCAGCAATCAATGATTCTTTCTCATCATTGATATTTCTATCTCTTTCTCCCTCTCTCTTTCTCTAAAAATCAACAAGAACATATTTTTTAATGTTGTGTTTTTTTTTAAAAAAGAGAGCCTGCACTTTGGAAAAAGAGGAGATTAATACTCCTATCTTTCCCTTCACCTCACTTCTCCCACTTTCACCTCCTAACTTTGCACATTTAGATCTATAGTTCATCCTGAGTTAATTTTTCTGTATGGTATGTGATCAGGGTTGAGGCTCACTAATACAATTGCCTAGTATTAACAGGCCCTTTCCTTGGGTAGATTTATGTCTTCCAGCTTGAAGAAATTATCTTGCACTGTTTCTGGATCATCTTCACCCTCTATTTCCCTGCTTTGGGATTCCCACCACTCAGATGCTAGACCTCCTGGAATGTTTCTCTGGGTCTCTTCTTCTTCTCTCTCGTTCTTCTTGTCCTTTTCCTCTTTTGTTTCCCTTTCTGAGAACTTTCCTTAACTTTACCTTTCCATCCTTGTATTGAATTTTATTTCAACAACAATATCTTTTATTTCCAAGTCTTCTATCTTGTTTTCCCATGATTCTCACTCCACAGCTCTGCCCTTCTCGTTGTTAAGGGATAGTTGCCCTTTTATGTACATCATTCTCACTCCCTACAGAGCCTTCTGCACTGAAATGGAGGGGGAGGGGGTGGTGAACCTGAATCATCTACCCTTGGTTGCAGTTCCAGACACAGAACCATATCTTCAAAGAGTACATTTTTTTTCCTCCATTATTCCTGCTTTTCACATCTTCTCTCTTCTCATTCTCTTTCTCGTTGTCTACGGTCAGACTCTCTAGAGAGAGGAACTCTGAAACAGCTATTTACACTCAGGAAATTTATGGGAGGTTCCCAAGGATCAGCTCTGAGGAGAAGGTGCAGGAAGGAGAAATGGACAGAGGCAGGAGATGAATTGTAATACAACTGCAACAAAGACTTCACTGATCCCAGAGACAGCTGTGGGGACGGAACGGCCCTCCAGTCATTCGCTGTGAGCAGGTGTCCTGCTCTGAGACAGGCCTGAGCCCTGTACACCTCCGGCCCCACAGTGAGAGGCACTGGCTGCAAACCACCTCTGGGAGGGGGTGAGGCAGCTCTTGTGTAGCTAAAGCAATCCCAGAACAACTCGCTGAGAGCCATCAGCTGGGGTACAAAGGACTTAGCACAGAAGGGGCATCTGGGCAGCACAGTATACAACAGCATCCACTGCCTCTCTCTCTCTCTCTCTCTCTCTCTCTCTCTCTCTCTCTCTCTCTCTCTCTCATGCACACATGTCCCATGTGAAACAAGGACCCTGAAACTCCCTCTTGTACTAGATGTCTCTATGGGGGAATAAAGGCATCCACAGAGTGCTATTCCCCCTGAGCTCCTGCACACCCACACCTACCATTTGGAACTGAAGGATGGGATAGAGGGAGGAGAAGCTGGAGGAGAAGGGGGGTGAATGACAGCACCCTGTCTGTCCTGGACCAGAGGTGGCGAGTAGCACTAAAACTGCTGAAACTAGCATCTTTGCACCAAAGCCTCCCGCCACAACCCCCAGCTCAGCTCTGTCTCCCCACCCCTCCTGGGAGCAAAATAATGTAAAAATATCCCTCCCAATAGCTCATCTGCACTACAAAGAAAAGTTGGGGGCAGAGATTTTGACTACAGGAAAGAATTCAAATTGAAAATGCTCGCGGGGGGGGGGGGCGCATTAATAAAAACAATAATTCCTCTCCCTTACTGAGCACTCCCAGGACACAGAGAGGGAGGGGACAAGGGGAGTGAAACAGCGACGGCTTGAAAGACTAGCTGGAACAACAAATGCCCCTTTGAGTTTCTCCAGAGAAATGTACAGGTCTGTCGGGTAGGGGGATGGGATTGTGGGGTTTTTTTAAATAGTTTTATTGATGTCAGAGAGGAAGAGAGAGGGAGAGAGAGATAGAAACATCATTAATGAGAGAGAATCATTGATCTGCTGCCTCCTGCACACCCCACACTGGGGTTCGAGCCCGAAATCCAGGCATGTGCCCTGACTGGGGATCGAACCGTGACCTCCTTGTTCATAGGTCAATGCTCAACCTCTGAGCCATGCCAGCCAGGGCTAGATATACCACATTTTATGTATCCATTCATCAGTTGATGGCATTTAGTTTGTTTCCACCTTTTATGAATGTGCTGCCATGAACATTCATATACAAGTTTCTGTATGGACATATGTTTTCATTTCTCTTGGGTAGATACGTAGGAGTGGAATTACAGAATCACAGGGTAACTCACGTGTAACTTTTTTGAGGAAGTGCCAGACTGTTTTCCAAAGTGGCTGCACCATTTTACTAGTACATTCTCACCATCAGTGTATGAGGGTTTCAATTTCTCCACATCCTCACCAACACTTGTCATGACTTATCTTCTTTTAAATTCTGGCCATCCTGCTGTTGTGAAGTGGTATCTTACTGGGGTTTTAATTTGCATTTCCCCAATAGCTAATTTATAGCTAATGACATTGAGCACCTCTCTCACGTGCTTACTAGCTATTGGTACATCTTCTTAGGAGAAATGTTTATTCAGATCCTATGCCCATTTTAATTGGGTTATTTGTCTTTTTATTATTGAGTTGTAAGAGTTCTTTATATATTCTCAATGCAAGTCCTTTATATATTCTCAATGCAAGTCCTTTCGCAGTTACATAATTTGAAAATATTTTCTCCCATTCCATAGGTTGGCTTTTTAAAAAATATTTTATTGATTTTTTACAGAGAGGAAGGGAGAGGGATAGAGAGCCAGAAACATCAATGAGAGAGAAACATCGACCAGCTGCCTCCTGCACACCTCTCACCGGGGATGTGCCCGCAACCAATGTACATGCCCTTGACCGGAATCGAACCTGGGACCTTTCAGTACACAGACCGACGCTCTATCTACTGAGCCAAACCCGTTTCGGCAATAGGTTGGCTTTTGATTTTCTTGATAATGTCCTCTGAAGCACAAAGGTTTTTTATTTTGGTGAAAATAATTTATTTTGTGTTGTTGCTGCTGCTTGTAATAACCCCACCTTCAATATTTAAAAAATGAGGCAGGTTTTTAACAACTTGCCTGAGAACACATAATAGTAACTGACAGAGCCCACGCTGCCTCTGAGGGCCGGGCCTGCTGAACGGGTGCAGGTTCCCTACCCCTGCTGTGGGAGTCGGGGATGGCCACAGCATCCGGCCCTGGCAATAACATGCTGCTCCCCCTCACAGATGCAGATCCCTGAGCCACCGCTTAGCACGTCTGCCCCAAGGGCCATGGGCACAGAAGAGAATTCCCCTCCAGGAAAGTTCTCTACGGTGCGGCCTGTGTAGAAAGAACCTCTCGATGTAGGTCCCACCGACTCCAGAGACGGGAGCTCGCCCGACAGTATTTAAGAGATTCTTACAAAGTCCTTCATGCTCCACTTTAACATTTCCCATTCATCACCTCATTTTTCTCTAATAAATAGTCATTCCTTCAACAAATATGTATCAGGCACCTATGCAATGAAAAGCACTGAGCTGAGAAACTGGAAGACAGAGTGTCTTTTCTCTTTAGATCGTCCTGGGGAAGGGGAGAAACTACTGTCTCTGGTCTAAAGATGAGGAAATGGAGGCGCCACTTTATGACCTGACCAAGGTGACAAAATCAGACAGTGGTGACCTGACAGGGCCCAGGTCCTTGGACCCTGTGTCCAGGATCTGTCTATATCATAATGAACATCAGTGGGGTCAAACTCAAGGTTATCCTTGAGTTTTCCATTTAAGAATGGCACTCAGCTAGGCCAGTGTGGCTCAGTGGTTGAGTAACCACCCATGAACCGGGACACATGCCCAGGTCGCTGGCTTCATCCCCAGTAGGGGGCGTGCAGGAGGCAGCCAATCGATGATTCTCTCTCATCATTGATGTTTCTCTCTCTCTCCCTCTCCCTTCCTCTCTGAAATCAATAAAAACATATTTTAAAAGATTGGGACTCACCCATTAGAGAACGATTACCCAAGCCCAAGAACACAAAGGCGGCCACAGATGGGTCTCACAGAAACCACTCCTCCTGCCACAGCCTCAGAAAGGATCTACTGTCCGGTGCTGACTTGGCAATCCAGCTTCCGGCCGAGGAAGAATGGGTCCAAACCCATCTTTTGATTATTATTATTTTATGACTAATTTTCCAGTCAAGTCCTTTATTTGTACAAAAGCCCATCCAGCCTTGAGCACATTTTCTTGTCTTTGAATTTTATCTTTTTAATTAAAAACTAAAAACAAAAACTCACATAAGGCAGCACAAGTTAAGTCACCATCAAAGACTTCCCTTCCCAAAGAGCAGTCCACAGACATGAATGCTAGCACTGCCGCTGGCACAAGGGGTGACTTTGCCCAATGCACTTCACCTCCATGAGCTCAAGTTTTTCCTCTCAAACTAGTGGTCTGGGCTCCTTCTCCTGAAAGCCCCACCACTTTCAGGGTGGGAACAGAATGCCAGGCAAGAGCGAATGGGGTGCTGGAGGAACCCACGGGAAGTCCCACTGGGACAGGCTGCCCTGGCATCCAGAGCACAAAAATGCCTCCTGCCAACTGCCAATGAGACAGGTTCCTTCCCACAGGCCCAGGGCATAGGCTGTGCAACCTCCATGGAGGATCCCAGCCAGCGGGCCCCAGAGCAGCCACTGCTATCTGGTTCCTTGGAGTGAACCTGGACGAAAGGACTCTGGAGTATCTCACTTTGATGGAAAAGGACCCAGGATTCCCCATCCCTGGCTGGGTTCTCTCTGAGCTCAGCCTGGGTCTCAGCTCAGGGAAGACCCAATATCCCCCTGAACTCCCCTCCTCTGGCCTCTCCTAGGGCTTGGCCCTGATCTGATAGCCACCTTATCTTTCCCAAGTTTCTTTTCATTCTTTCCAATGCCCGCCCCCTCCCCTAGCTCCTGGGAGTCTCAAGAAATTCTCCAAACATACTCACCCTCTCCTAGGTAATCCCATTGTCCAACCCCACCCTCTCCCTCCCAGTCCTGCCTTTTGCCACTATACCAGGCTTCTCAGATGTCCAACAAATGTCACAAAAGGGAGGGCGGGAGGAGAGAAGATAAAGGAGAGTGGAGAGAAAAAGATCAAGTGTCCAATTCACGATGGGGCCCGCTGGCTGGGATCCTCTATGGAGGTTGCAAGGCGTATATTTATCTGATTTAACCTCTCAGGCCTCTGAAGCATCATTTAGGGGCTTCTCCACTGCTCCTACCTTCCAGGCAGATCCCTCACCTCCATCCTACACCTGGAAACACTGAGGCTCAGGAAGAAAGGAGAGTGCTTTCCCGAGTGCATTTAGAGGCAAGAGATTCGGATCTTGGGCATCCTAATTGCCTGGCTGAGCTGAGACCTGGGGTGTGAAATACTAATGGGCAGCTTCCGCCCACGCAGTGATGAGAGAGCAGGTGAACAGATGCTCACAGACAGACCAGAGGCATCCGCAGGAGTGGGAGCCACGCCCGCCTTCTTTACCACCCCCATCCCCACGCCCACGCCTGGCTTTAGGTAAGGGGCGCTGGGCCCCAGGAGCTGCACAGTTTCTGGGGGTTTGGGAGGCCACAGCCTTGGTGCCCTCATGCTGTGCCACTCTACATCCCTCCTCCCCAACCCAACTCTGACTCCAGAGCTGAAGAACTGAGGCCAAGCAAGAGCTCTGCCTCCTACCTGCTAGGAGCCTTGGCCAAGACCCTTGCCTTCTCTGGCCTCAGTTTCCCTGTTTGTAAAATGTGAGAGCTAGGCATAATGACTTTTGAGGGACTTTCCAGCATGTAGACCTCGGGGCTCTAAGGCCCACCAGGTAAGAGACACAGGTGGACGACCCCACATTGAGCCTCCCACTCTCTCTCCCAGGTCCCCTTACCAGGTTAAACACTAGCCTCTTCTGACCAGCCAGTTTAAGGGAGACCACGCCATCCGCCCTGGCCTTCCTGGGGCTCTCTGCATCTCACCACCTGGCTCTGGGTCCAGGCTTAGGCCCCCTCACAGCTGGAAAGAAGGAGAAGAGAGACCCGCACTTGCTGAGCACCTCTTCTGTGCCAGCCACAGGTTGGGGGCTTTTACACGCACGTCCAGGGTGGGATCCTTAAAGTAGGGTCTGATCTTCACCTGAGACGTCTCAGGCTCAGAGAAAATAAGCAACTTGCTCAGCACCCACAGATCTCGTTGGGAAAGGCCAGAATCCAGCCGGGAACGGCGTCTGTCGCCTTTGCATCATCAGTGAAGTCACTTGCAGAGCGTCCCCTTCCACCCTCCCCGGCCGGTCAGAGAACAGCCCCATCCTTGTCAGAAGAGGAAGACGGCATGTGGCTCTGAGAAGCCAGGTCCAGGGCTCCTGGGAGAAGTGGCCAGAGATCGTGGAAGAAACCCAGACTCGAGAGGCCCGACCCCGACCCTGACTCTGCCACTTGCCACTGGGGTAAACATCAGCAAGTCATAACCTCCATTTTCTTATCTGGAATGAAAGACATCAACACCTACCTCCCGAGCTTTTACAAGAACTGAACCTGACCGTGGATATGAAAATACCTGGCGCAGAATATGTGTTGCATTAAAACAACCCTCCTTCCCTTTCCCCCCAGCCCTGCTTCTCGAGGGCTCAAGTTCTGGATTCTTTTAGATTTTAAAGCCTGAGTAATGAATGGGCATGGATACATTCGCCTTAGCAGAATGTCTCCGGCATAAAGACATGCTCAAGAAAGTGGTTTTCTTCCCGCCCCCCTGCCCCGCGGAGGAGGCACAGCACAGAAACAGAAAGCGGCCAGGGCAACCTCGACAGCCAGGACGGCCACAGAGGCTGTGCCTTCTTCTCCCTCCCCCTCCCCCACCCCCACCCACCCCCCACCCCCCGGGAACCAGCCATCTTCATGCATTCCCTTCAACCTGCAAGTTGGCACACAGGTGCCACAAGCCAGATGTTTGAGTTTTGTTAAGAGTGGCTTAAATAAAGCCTTTAAAACAATAATTCTCAGCCATGAAAGAGACATTTCTCTTCTGGCTTCATCTCTCTGACACATAAGAGATTTTTTTTTTTTTTAAGGAGAAAGCGGGGGAGAAAATCAAGCCCTCTACAAAGCAGGAACATGTGTAAAAGCGCACGGATTTTGCCGTCATGCTCAGGCCTTGCTGATGTTGCCGAGAAAAGAGAAAAGAAACTTTGGGGAAGAGCCAGTTTTCTCCAGCCCCTGGCACACAGCTGCAGCTGCACAAGGTGTCTAGGGGAACCTGAGCAGGTGGTGGCCATCTGACAACCTCCCCGAGGCAGATTTTAAAGAGATATACGCTTGGATGGCATTGGCGAGTTGGGGAATCAGCCTCCTTCTCCTGACCCCTCTTCTCCTCCCAAGTGGAGACTTTGTTAACATTGTGCTCGAGACAAGGACGAGAGAAGGACGAAGACGGCCCTCCCACCTCCCCGCATGATGCATTAAAAGGGCGGCCTGGATCCGCCCTCTGCAGTCCAGAGGCAGTCCTTCCCAAGGAAGGTGGCCTTGAAGGGGGCACGCACGGAGGCAAAGCCACCCAGAAGACTGTCATAGACACAGTTTCACACCCCCAAGAGCCAGTTACAACACGTCATTGTCTTAGTACAAATGCCTACTATTACAACTTGAAGACCAGGCTCCTAGAGACTGCTAGGCCTGATATAGCTTTAAGAACAGACACTGCCACCCTAGCCGGTTTAGCACAGTGGATAGAGCGTCGGTCTGTGAACTAAAGGGCCCCGGGTTTGATTCTGGTCAAGGGCACGAGCCCGGGTTGTGGGCTCGATCCCCAGTAGGGGGCGTGCAGGAGGCAGCTGATCAATGATTCTCTCCCATCATTGATGTTTCTATCTCTCTCTCCCTCTCCCTTCCTCTCTGAAATCAATAAAAATACATCTTTTAAAATATTTCCAGGCTATTGTTACCACAGAATAACCTAGCCTTTCTCACAGGTTTCAGCTGCTGGCTCTGCCGTCTCCCCACCTTGTCCCAGCCTGTCTCTTCTTAGGAGGGTTTCCCCCTCCCTGCTCACCCCTACCTCCTGTCCAAGAGTGGACACACCGCGCTTCCCGAAGGACAAGGAGCTATCCACACCCGCCCTGTGAGACGGATCAGGAACATTACCTTAGAGATGAGGAAGATGAGGAAGATGAGGAAGGTGCGGCTTAGAGACATTGAGGGACACAGTGTGGGACAAGCCAGATCTCCTCCCTCTAGAACCTGTAACTTGCGCCACCCCCCAGAGGCCCAGAGATAGGCCCCATGACCTGCCAGAGGACCCTCATTCCCACTGTCCACTGGGTCTGGGGGGACATTGGGGTTGCTGAGAGGCACTCTCCCGAAGCACAGCCGAGCAGGGACAGTACAGGCTCCAGAACCAGACTGCCTGGCTGCACACCCAGCTCCTTCCTTTCTAGCGACGCTGCCGCTCCCGGGGCAGCTCCCTTCACCTCTCCCAGCCTCGCTGCTCATCAGTAAAATTAGGTAAACAACTTCCCCTACATGATAAGGTTGCTCTCTAAACACTGGGCACATTGCCCAGCACCTAGTAAAGCATTAACAAAAACATAAATAAGATTAGTATTATTCAGGTTCAGGCATGAGATGGGGCTTTTTAATTTGTCTTAAAAATGAATGCATGCCCTCTGACCCCCATATTCACAGTTTTTATATAAACCGAACGCTCCCCTTCCTCCCCACCCTCTGTGCACTGACCATCGCCCCCGTGGGAAGAAATCCCTGGCTTCACCCTCTGGAAGCGGCCGCACAAGGGTCTCTGTTGATTAACATGCTCTTAAAGCACCAAACTCATTATCTGATGCTCCTGGGCCCTGCTGGCTGCGCTGCTTCTACTTTTCCGTTGTAAGCGAGCAGCCATATAGCGGCGTCCTAAGTCATGAACAGCCTTGTGTGTTGTAATCAAATAAACTTACAGCAAAGCTAATCAGCCCCACGTGGGTGCTACGGGTTATGATTATTCTGCTACTTAGAGATAAACTCTTAATGGTAAGCAACAGCTCAGATAGGACACATTTCTGTGTTTCTCCTTTGTCAGTTCTGAGTCTTTAAATAGTGGCGGCATTCGATTGAATCCGCACCACAGACACATACACTGAAGTTCCTTCTCGGGGAATTCCAAAGGCCCTGGATCCATCGGCCAGGGCTCCTCAATGCCCGCCCACCCACCCACCCAAGTGCCCAGGCTGAGGCTCCAGGGGCCTGCAAGTGTCTCCTCCATCCCTCCCTTCATAAGGGTGTGTAGAATGTTATCAGCTCATCCATCGGTCTCAGGGCAGTAGTAGAAAGAACATAGATTCTCAATTAGAATGTTTTGGATTCAAATTTGGGCTCTGCTATTCTCTAGCTCCATGTCCTGGAATGAGTTACTTATAGTCTCAAGACCTTAGTTTCCCCATCTGTGCCTGGGATCATTGTAAGGATAAATGTACTCACGATGTTTTAACAGAGTGGCACCTTGTGCAGATTCAGGCATCGGGCTGCTTGTATTCAAATCCCAGCTTGGCTACTTGTAAGCTGTGTGGCTGTGGGTAAGTCGTTTGACCTCTCTGAGCTTCAGTCTCCTCATCTGTGAAATGAGAATAGAAACAGGTGGGTTGCTGTGGGGTTCGATGGGGACATTCCACATGAAGTTCTAAGAGTGCCTGATGCGTAGAGCGTACATGACAGATGTTTGCTGCAGTGGTTCTGAGCACCATTCCTTGTCCAGTGCTTACTACATCGTAGGCACTCCTGCTGATGCTTGGCTCCCTCTGGGATGAGGTGAGGCAGGACATCTGAACAGGGAGAAGTCAGGGAGGAAATCAGACAGGTGGGAAGACCAGAGCTTAGGCAGGGCTGGCTCCAGATCTCAGGGCTCTGACTTGATGAGCTGGTGGACCCAACATTGTGGGCCTTCGCCCTTGGCAACTCTGAGACAAGATGCCCTGCAGCCCTGACTTTGAAATGTGCTCCATTCAACCATGAATGAATAATTTACAGCTTTGATCTTACTATATTGCTGAGGAGGAGCGGAGAAGACCATGAAGGCGCTGGGTAGCAGGACACAAGAAAGGATGGAAATAACCTTGCCCTGGCCTTTCTGGACCGTCGCGTCTCCCTCAGAGACAATCCCCACAGTCTGGATGCTAGAAGGCCGGCTGGTCCTTCCTCCCTGGGGGACCATGCCCCCAGAGCCCCAGGTTTGAGCCAGGGCATCAATAAGCCTCGCAGGAGAGAGAAAGGAAAAGGTAATGAACATGTGAGTCATACAGGTGTCATGCTTTTACCAGCGTTGCCAAATGACTCCAATGTCACCCACTTAGATCCCAGCTCTCCTGTTGACAAACCACTCTTCTCCTTCATTCAGAAAACATTGAAATAGCCCTTTATTCACCAGCCTGTGGGTGTGAATGGCACTAACAACACCCAAAATACCGTTAGCTCCAAGCACCTATCTGCCAACTCAGGCATTTCAATCCTTTGCAAACTCCCTCCCATGCCGGGGAGCCAGTCCCAAGGGGTCACTCACTCAGGAATAGGTCTGGGTTTCCACTCTCAATTGCTCTGCAAATTTGCTATGCCAAACCCTTCACTAGGCTTTTAAAAAATCTTGCTATTACTTTTACCAAGTATTTTTGAGCACCAACTTTATAGCAGGCACTGTGCTAGGAATTCAGCATTCTCTTGCAAGGTGGGAAGTCAGTTCCCTAAATCCGACTTATGTCGAGGTGCCAGCAAAGGGTCCCACCACACACGGTGTTGCTTGGGCCCCAAAGGGTTAGAGAGTAAATGAAATGATTCAGTTAACACACTCAGCTTTTTCTTTCTGAGGACAGTCAGTCTACCAACGTCACTGGGTTCAGATGGGTTTGATGACCAGCCACACGCCTGTTCCCAGAACGACTTCTTCTCCCGCCCTCAGGCACACTGCAGCAGCCAGACCTCCCACCATGAATTCTCTCTCAGGGATCCTACTGATCCCCAGCGTCTTGGCTTCCACTGGTCCGCAGACCCAGCTCTGAATATATCACCCCAATAGTGGACTGAGCTAAGGGTTTGGGTTCCCCACCAACTAAGTCTTACTCTCCCATGAATCACTGAATGCAAACAGATGCTTGGGATCAGAAGGGTCATCACCGCACAGGCCGGCTGGATCAGAGCCTCAGCTGACCTGGAGGCTGCTGTCTCTCTCCCCAGCCGTGACCCGCAGCCGCAGGGGCCTCTCCCAGCACCGCCCCTTCTGTGAGAAAGGGAGCATGCTCCAGGGTGACATCACCGCTCCCCCCGGGGCTGGGCCTGCTCCTCTCTGAGCCTGGCCACCTGGGAGCCCAGTGTGGAGGTACCTAGAGCGCAGGTGTCGCTGGCATGGGCATCTTCAACTGGCCCTTCCGGCTAGAACCCAAGGTGAGCGGGAAATGTGTTGGGAGAACTCTGAAGGGGTGGGAGGGTGTTACGACGACCAGCCTGGTACACACAACCCAGACTTGATAATCCATCAGGCCTCTGCACCACGTAGGGGTTCCAACCTTCACCTGGACCTGGGTTCCAATTTATGGTTTCTGTGGCCTCCAGCCTCCTTCTTGAGGCCAAGTCCCATTCTAGGCCCCCGTTCTGATATCTATGACCATATCCTTGGGCTTGAGAGCTTGCCTCAATAGCTAACCAACAGAAAAAAATCAGTAATAATAGCTAATATTTGTTAAGCAATATAAGACAGACAGTTACACGTAATTCATTTAACCTTCATACAACTTGTGAGGTAAGTACTATCATGAGCCCCACTTTGCATATTTTAAAACTGAGGCATGTACCCCAAAGGCTGATGACCTTACGGTAACTAGTAACCCATCCATCTGCTAACACATGTCCAAGGCCAACCCCTCATCTGACATTTCTCATCGACATCATCCTTAGAATGGCTCTGAATGGTAAACATTATGGTCCCATTTTGCAGATTCCAAAACTGAGGCTCAGAGACTTGAAGGACATACTCAGGTCTACCCAGCTGGTAAGTGGCCAAACCAGAAAGTGTTTGACAGCCTGTCCTCATGCTTCCTGCCACCCAGCGTCCCCTCTACACAAACATCCAGCATCCTCAGTGGCAGGCAGGCATCCCCCTACACACACACACCTCTTCCCCTCCCCACAGCTCTGATCCTAGGGAGACAAGAGGAACAAGCAGGGCCCAGGCAAATGAGGATTTGGGGCAATTCTCTGAATGGCTAAACCCATCTCCCCTCCACCCTCTCCCTTCCCCCAGAATCTTGGTGAGGAGAGACACGTGGAAATGGAAGCCTCTTGTGAAACTAATTGAAAGGCCCTCCAAGCTCGACGAGTGGGTCCTTCATTCCCCTGAACACCAGGCTTTCAGGCCTGGGTTGGCAAGTGCCCCTCTGCCACATGGGGTGAGTGTCCCTTCAGCATCTTGCCCACCCTCAGCCCCAGGGCTGGGTGTGCCCCTTAACCCTCTGACCCCAGCAGAGCAGGAGAGAGAGAGAGCCAGACCAGTCTTGCTTTCCCCCTCTACCCTCACCTCCTGTCTCTGTTTTCTTTAAATAAACCTTCCAGCAGACAGAAGAGTCAAGTCGCCTTCCAAGCTTCCCAGTCCTGTCACCAGTCTTGTCTGACCTGGCCTCCCGCTGCATCTTGAAAGAAAAGGGGTATCCCCTGGACAGCCCACCCAGCTCTGCATCCAGCCTGGGATGTGTCCCTTCGCCGCAGTTGGAAGAGTGGGGGAGCTGCTGACACTCCCCCTCCGCCTTTGCAAACGCTGTTTCCCCAGGAAACCACTCCACCCACCTGCCCCCCATCTTTCTGATGCTTCCGTGCCCAGTGCAGACGTGGATGGCTTCACCCACATCGCCCCAGGGTTCACCTTTCCCCGCTCAGTGCCCACTTCGACACACCTTCTTTGTGTTATAACCGTGGCTCCAGGAGACTGGGCTCCTTGACGGCCGGCCGGGCAGGATCTTAGTGTGGCTCGCACACCGGCAGCAGATAGAAGGCTCTCACTAGAGGTTGCGTGGAGAAGCGGTGTGCCCTTTCCCTGGGGTGGGCGCCCCCAGGGAGGGTGGTGGTTCTCCAGCCTTGGTAGGCCTAGCACTGCAGTGGGCCAAGGGCCAACTCCACCGGGAGCCAGGCACCACGGGGGTGCTCAGAGTGGGTCCTTCATTCCCCTGAACCCTGAGTAAAGCCAGCACTTAATTGGGCACTTACAAGAGTGCTGGGTGTGCACCGAGCACTTCACACCCATTATCCTATCTACTCCTCACAATATCCATGTCACATGGAAACCATTAGCCTCGTCTTCAGACGGGGAAACCAAAGATCCGAGGGGTTAACTGAGCTGAGCAGGTGACACAGCTGCTAGGTGGCAGAGCTGGTACTCAAATGACTCTGGAATGCCCCTTGGGCATTCACACCCCTCCTCCACCCCACAGCACCCCCTTGTTGTCTGGGTTTGAGTCTCCATGTGAGTCCACGACTGAAAGGACCACAGGCTTGGCTGAGACTGATCGAACCCTCCTACCTCCCCCTCCCCCTGTCCCCCACTGCTAGGATTCAAAACTGCCAGGGGACACCATCAAAGGTAAGACATCCTGGTCAATTACAGAGTCAATTCTCCGGCTCCAGGAGATAAGCCTCACCTGTCAGATGGAAACCTGGGCGCCCAGCCACCTGCAATGATAATTAAAGGGAAGGCCTGAGTCTCCAAGCAGCCGAAACTCCCACCTCGGCCTGCCGGCAGGTACACCTCACCCTGACCTCCCACCCCATCCCAGCCTTGTCTTCCTGAGCCCAAAGCCCCTGCCACCCTCTGCATTTCTGGACACCCAGGGGGATAGGCAGTGAGGTGACCAGAGGCTGGACATAGTCA
The DNA here is from genome assembly GCF_951640355.1 of Cnephaeus nilssonii. Classification (NCBI taxonomy): domain Eukaryota; kingdom Metazoa; phylum Chordata; class Mammalia; order Chiroptera; family Vespertilionidae; genus Cnephaeus; species Cnephaeus nilssonii. The sequence continues at coordinate 12,927,668 of NC_137090.1, forward strand.
CGCCCTGCCTTACACTGCCTGCCTCAGGGTTTCCACCTCTCCCTGCCCAGGTAGCCAGCTGCTTAGCTCCCGCCTTCTCTCCCCATTGCTATATCTAAACTGCCTATCCTGGGCACCCATCAGGGGCCTGCAAAGGGGGGCTAGTGCGGCCATAGCCCGGCACTGAGAGCTCTGGAGTGTGGGTGAGGGCTTTTCCCTGGACCAGCCTGAGGTGGCCCTCAGAACACCCAGATGCCCCACCCACACACCCAGCTGTACCCCTGCCTACCCTCAACCCACCATCTTCCCTCCTGTCCCTTCCCACAGGCCCAGGGGATGGGAGGAGGGGACCCAGCTCTTGTGCCTCTTCCTACCAGAGCCCCCCCTCCCCAACCATTAGAGCAACAGGGCTCTGCAGAGGGTGCGTGGGGTAAGGCTGCCCCCAACAGGCAGTCAGGGGAGGAGGTCCCTTTGCTCAGAAAGCCTGAAATCTTTGTAAGCACAGAGCGGGTGGGGCTATTTGGGGGAGTCCGAGTCTCTTTGCTGGATTGTCTCTGGGATCCTGAACCTCACCCCACACTCTGAGGCTGGGAGAAATCTGTTTGAAGGATACCAGGAGCAGGCGCAGAATGGGGGTGTGGCGGAGGAGTTCCAAGTCCAGCATGTGGATGCGGACCCAGGGGGCAGAGATGAGTCAGAACCCTGCCCAAGCTTAGGGTCAAAGGGCAGGTACCCCCACCCACACCCCCAACACCTGGGCCCTTTTCATTGTCCCTACTACTGACTGTGGGCAGCTTTAAGCACCGTCCCACAGCTCCCAATTGTCTGGAAGTGCTTCCTGGGATCCAACCAGAACGCCTCTTGCTGCCACTGAAGCCCAGCTCCAAAGGCCCGGTCCTGGTGGGCCCAGGGTGGGGAGGTGAGTGAGTGGGCACAGCATCATGTTCTCGGGGCTGACTGGAGTGGAGAAGTGGGCACAGCGAGTACCGGAAGGGACCCGGGGGTGGGGGTAGCCCCCAGGGAAATCTTCAGGCCACGAGCAGCAGAGCGGAGGACAGCGTCTCTGAAGACAAATGCCTCCGCTGCCTTCAGCCCCAGCCCATTTCCATAAAGACATTATCCTCACGGCTCTTTCACCTAATGGAACATGTCTGTAGCCAGGGAGCACGTGCCCACGCCAACAGGAGCACGGCTAACCAGCACTTCTAAGCAGCATGAGCAGGGGCTGGCGTGGCCCACCCCGCTGACCAGGCCAGGGCCTGGATGAGGCAGTTTCTTCTTAGCGTGGCCTGGGTTGGGATCCCAGCTCTACTACTTCCTCCCTGAGCCACAGTGTCTTCGTCTGTTAAGGAGGAAAAATAATCCTTGCCTTGTTTAGTATTTGAAAGGATTTAAATGGGATATCGCCTCAGAAGGTTTTAACACAAAGCTAGGCATATATTCAGTGCTCCACACCCATTCAAAAGGAAGTCCTTTTTCAAACCATCTCGGCCTAATTATCAATGATTCTTGGGAAAATTACCATTTTTGTGCCTCAGTCATTGTCTGTAGAGGAGGGATTAACAATACCCACCACAGGACTTTGATTACATCTAATAAGGCAGGATGTGTAAAAGTTCCTGACACATAGTGGGTCTGTGCTGAGTTGGAATTACTGGTCACCAGATGCCATCAGCCAATCATTGGCCAGAGCTGGAACCCCGACATTTCAGAGGGAATTCTGAAGCCAGCTGAGGGGTTTCCAGATGCCCCCTCCAATTTTGAGTTTCCCCATCCAAACAGTCTTACCCATCATGTCTCAGGGCCCTGGATTCCAGGCTCAGAGCCCCTGAACCCTCATCAGAAGAAGAAGCAAGGTGTGCCCACGGATTGGTGATGTCACCAATGGTTCCCCAGTGTCTTGTGGACAAGTCAGCTCCCCAGCTGCATCTCAGCCCCCTCTATTCCCCTGCTCCAGCTCCAAGTCCCGTGCATCAACCACACTCTGCATTCAGGGCTCTGTCTGGGAATCCTCCAGAGCTGCCTGACCTTGGCTAAGACAGAGCATCTGGGCGCCCTGTCTAATCAGGCCATGGCTGGGAACCCGGATCCCTTCCTAAGAGAGAGCCATGGGGTATCACTTCAACAGGACCACTCACAGGTTAGGACAGCGAGGTCCAGGGAAGGTGACAGTCAAAGAGTGAATCATCAGTGACAAATGTGAGAACAGACCTCGGGTCTGCTGAGTCCTACGCCAGGCACCTCCCCTGCACCTGCCCTTCTCCTGAGGCTGGGAATGGCTTCACTGAGCTAGGGAACACTGTCTCTACAGAACATTACTTGGTGCTCAAGTGCACAGGCAGATCTGAGTTCAAATCCTGATTCTCCCACTTCTTAGTTGGGGCCCATCAGACAAACCCACTTAAGCTCTCTGAACCTGTGTTTTATCCGTAAAACAGCTGCATACTTGCTTACTTCACAGGGTGGCTGGAAGGATTCAGGGAGATGATGGAAGCTGGGTAAAGGAACATAGCAAGTGCCTGGCACATGATAAGCATGCACATGGGGAAGCAGTTGCCATGCAGCCCCTCTGCGAACTGTCTTCTTATATATTTTTCTAAATATATTTTTATTGATTTCAGAGAGGAAGGGAGAGGAAGAGAGAGATAAAAACATCAATGATGAGAGAGAACCATTGATTAGCTGCCTCCTGCATGCCCCCTATTAGGGATAGAGCCTACAACCTGAGCATGTGCCCTGACCGAGAACCGAACTGTGACCTCCTAGTTCATAGGTTGATGCTCAACCACTGAGCCACACCAGCTGGGCAAGTATCTTTTTATATTCATACACACGTGTATGAACACCCCACATGCACATACACACCCACTCAAACATACACACACAAGACATACTGCACATATTAATAAAGGGGAAGAAAATAAAAACCTCAAGCCAACAGCCTGGAACTTTGTCCTACCTCTGCACACACTCACTTTTGATGGCACTGGATCAGGGGAGCAGAGAAGGAGGAGAAGAGGAAGCCGAAGGACAGGACCCTAGAGGGAGCAGGAATTCACTGAAAAGCTAACTATAAAAATGACCCTGGTTTTCCATGGTCCTGCTCACCTCTCCTGACTGGCCCCTGCTGGTCACCTAGCAACAAGTATCTATCTCTCCAGAATTCTTCCTAAATTGCCAATGGCCTTCTCCTCGGCAGTGCCTCCATAACTCCCATCACCTTCTTCCAGGCAAGAGCTGCCCTTACCCATAAACCCACAGCCCACTCCTCTGCACCCATGTCCAGGCCAGGAGAATGTGGGAAGCATTGCTGGGACCTTAATTACAGGTGTTCCATGTGGAAGGGAGGGACAACAGCCTACACTGGGCAGGATCAGGGCCGAGGCGGGGCCACAGCCCTGCCAAGAAGGGGAAGGGACAGAGGCTACTCTGAACCATTTGGGTCGCTTTTCAGGGGCACAGCTGTAAAAACCCACAAGTCCCGTGAACTAGGATTTCGATCCTCATTTGCTTGCAACAAAGCAGCCTGGCCCAGAGGCCCAGGGTCAGAGAGCAGGTGTGTGGCTGGAAACTTAGATCTGCCTGACCCCAGGGCACTGGGATCTCAGGGCTGATGCCAGTGGTGTGAGACACAGCCTGCCCAGGGAGGCCTCTGCAGAGTGCCCAGCACCCGCAGTGCCGCTGCCACATGAAAACACCCGCCTGACCCGAGGCATAAACCAGCCAGTGAGAGCTGTCCCTCCTTTCCCCTCCAGGGGCTGTGGCCCCTACTTCCCAGTCACCCTGGACTCTGGGCTGCCACAGTGGGTCATCAGACCCCTCCCAAGTTTCCTCCAAGATCCAGGTCTCTGACAAGTAATGTCCATCCACCCCTGATGCCTCCATGCCCTCCTTGCAGCCCTGAGCTGCCTCTGAGAGCCAAGGGCCCTTTATTACTGACCCACCACCACTTCTAGCAGTAGGCTCTGCACACAGCTGGCAGCGTGGCTGACAGCTCCACGGACAAGCCGTAATGGAAACAGAAGTATTAGCTGAATTCCTGTCCAGCTAGCACTCGCAGCTGCAGGCCCTGGGAGGGGCTGGCAGCATGGAGAGTCCCTGTCCAGGACAGCCAGGGCCTGGGCCATCAGATGTGTGCCCGCTGACCCGCTGACAGCTCTTCCTACATCATTCATCCAGAACCCACTGCTTCCCAGCGCTGCCATCTGGCTTAGCCCCCTGAACACACCACCCTCCCACCTTCAAGCCTTCCTTGTCTCACCCTGTTATCCCCTTCTCCATCAGCTTCTTCCTGTAATTCAGCGGTGCTCATTGCTGGCTGCACATTAGAATAACCAAGGGAGATTCTGATCCAATGAGTCTGGGCAGGACCCAGGCATCAGCTCCCCAGGGGACTCTGCAGTGCCAACTTGAGAACCTCTGGCTGCTTCTCGTCCTACCTCCGCTCAGAAGTCAGCTCTTCTAGGCTGCCTTCCCTAACTGTCCCACTGGTGCCCATCCTCTGAACTCAAGGTACCCTCTAACTATCAAAACCCTTATCACAAAATACTGTAATTGACTTTATTACAAATCTGTTGTGCAAAGCCTACAACCATCTCCAAGGCCAGGTCTGGGTCTTGTTCATTTCTATATCCCCACCACCCAGCATAGAATCTGCCATGAAGAAGAGGCTTCAGAAATGTTTGGTGAATGAATGAATGAAGAAACCCAGGTGCTAATGCTCTGCCACTGATGTCTCTTCCCCTTCTTCCTCAGACAAGCCTCCCAGATTGCTAAACTGTCCAAAGCCCCCTTTGCCTAATTGTCCCACGCTAGCCCAACCTCTGTCTATGCAGGGTCATATGCCTGGAGTACCCACCACACCAACCTGGGAAAACCTCTCAGATCTTCCTAACTGCTCCAGAAATATCTACTGCTCCAGGAAGCCCCCACAATTAACCAGGTGCACCCCAACAATTCGCCTTGATTTAGAACACCCTGTTTACTTTCCCATCACTTTCCCCAACACCTGGTCTTGGAGGGTCAGCACTGGACTAACCTCATAAATGCCCCTTGGGAGCAAATTCAAGACTAATAGTCAAGAGATATGAGTTCCTGCTGCCAACTTCCTGTGTGACCCTGGGCCAGTCACTTAACCTCTCTGTCTCTCATGTTTCCCTTCTATAAGATGAGGAAAATAACAGTACCCTCCTAATAGAGTTGCTGTGAGGATTAAATGGGTTAATAGACCTAAGGCCTTGAAGTAGCACGAGACACAGAGTAAGTGCTATCATCGAACTGTTTCTTAGCTACTCTGATCTACCAAATGAGGGAAGGTTAGCCACTGGGCTTGAGGACTTAAAGCCTGATGCATCACTTTACTACCTCATTTGGCCTAAGCTGCCACCAGCCAGGGACCAGGACAGGCCCACACTTCCACCAGCTGGTCCTAGCCTGGTGACGGTTCTGTAAATACAGCAGTGGTGTGCCCAGTCCCCCACCCAGCCACAACCAGGGCAGGAGGATGGCCCACGCAAGGTGTCAGCCCCAGAGTGCAGACCACCCTGCCAGTATTAGAAGGGGAGCCTTTTTCAAAACATTTCGGCCACCACAGCATCCTACTTGTTTTTCCTGCTCTCTTCTCAGCCTTCATTCCCACTCACAGAGGCCCAGTTCGATTCCCTCCAAGCCCTTTCCTCTCTCCTAAAACAGACGGGAGCATCAAAGCGCGAAAAACACTGAAATTGCCAACCGCAATTTCTCTCCAGAGATGACAAATTTGCTGCAATTTGTATTTCCAAACAGGAGCTGCAGCTCCCAGACAGGTTCCCCACCCCCACCATCTCATCTGCACAGCACCCCCTCCCTCCCTCCACCACTGCAGGGGAGGGGGCACTCCCCATCTTCACTCTGGGGACAGGGGTCAGAGCAAGGGCAGGAGACAGAGAAGAGACCCGGTTAGCCAGTCCCTGGAGGTTCACTCCGCCACACCTCTTCCGACAAGGGCAGACAAAGCACCCAACTATGAGTCCCGAGACAGGCTGAAGGACAGGCTCTACTTCCAAGGAACAATAACAACGGGAACTGAGCCCACAGTGCATGGGAAGCTGGGCCATTTTGTTTACAAAATCTCATCTAGTCCTCCCTCCCCCAACTCTGAGAGTGGGTGATCTTTTCCCCATTTTACAGGAGAAGACACACCTGAAGTGGGCCATAGTTAGTAAGACATGACATGGAGCCTGTCACCTCCCTGACTCCAAAGCTGGCATGCTCCCCAAACACCTGGAGACCTTGGGCACCTCGTTAAGCCTTTGTTTTTTCATTGTCAAATTGGTTTGGACCAATGTTTCTTAATATATACTTTTAAATATATGCCCCTGTTTAAGCAACATTAAAATTTTATACCCTTTCTGTGCTCTGCATTATAAAAAGCATAGAGGTTTTTTTTTTTCAGAGAGGAAAGGAGAGAGATAGAAACATCAAAGAGAGAGAGTCATTGATCAACTGCCTCCTGCACACCTCACCCTGGGGATCGAGCCCGAAACCCAGGCATGTGCCCTGACCAGGAATCAATGCTCAACCAAACTGAGCCACGCTAGCTGGGCAGCATAGAGGATTTTTTGTTTGTTTTCCAAAACAGACTTCTGCTTTCCAAAGAGAAGACTCATTTCCAAAGATTCTAGCACCCAGTCTGCTTTTTCATGTGCTAACTCCTCCCCGCTCCCAGGAGACTCGTGTGCACACCGGGAGGACAGGCCTCCACCACTCACCCCACGGCGCTGGTCGGGGAAGCTCCGGGCTCAGTCTCTTGGGTGCTAGCATTGCTCACACCCTAGCAGAGGTAGCAGAGCCTACGTTAGGGGCAGCCCTCTGCAGTTAGAGCCTGGGCAAGTCACTTCTCTCCAAACCTCAGCCAGGAACATGGGAATAATAGTTCCTAGTGGTGTTGTGAGGATTAAGTGGGTAAATATCTGCGATACATTTAAAACACTGCCTGGACTGTGGTAAGATCTCAGTAAGTGTTCACTATCATTAGATTCCATTAGATCACTGATTCATCCCTCATCTTCCCCCAGGGAAATTCCTGTAGCAAGTGCCCATCCCTCGAACGGTCCTGAGGCATGATTTTGTGGCCAGTTCTTTTACTAAAGCCTCTGGATGCTCAGGATGACCCGGATTATCGAGGGTCCTAGATCTGTGAGAGCCCAAACAAAGCACAGCCTCTGATTAGTTTGGGTTTGATTTCAAACACAAAGGACTTCCATTTTCTATATCTGAGAAATAGCCATCTGGAAAAATTTTTAAGTTAGATGTTTACCTAGGTCCACACACCAAAATAAATACCAGTTGGATCTCAGACTTAAACATAAACAATAAAACCATACATGAACTAAAAAACAAACAAACAAAAAACACTAATCTGGTGTGCAAAATACCTTTCTAAGTAGGACACAAAACCCAGAAACCATAAAAGAAAAGATGGATAGTCCGGTCATGGTGGCTCAGTGGTTGAGCGTCTACCTATGAACCAGGAAGTCAGGGTTCGATTCCCGGTCAGGGTCCATGCTGGGGGTTCAGGCTCGATCCCCAAGGGGAACAGGGAGAGTGCAGAAGGCAGCCAATCAATGATTCTCTCTCATCATTGATGTTTCTATCTCTCTCTCCCTCTCCCTTCCTCTCTGGAATCAATAAAAAAAATATATATATATATATATATATATATATATATATATATATATATATATATATTTTAAAGATGGATAAACTCAACTACATAAAATTGTTTATATTACGTGATAAAAAATTATAAACAAATTAAAAGGCCAATGATAAGGTCAAGGAAAATATACTTTAACACATATTTCAGAAAAAGGCCTGGTTTCTTAAAGAACTGGAAATAAATAAGCAAGTATCAAAGACCCAGTTTTAAAAAATGGGTAAATGACATGATCAAGGCATATGATAAGATCCTGAGCAGAATATCTATGGTTTTTCATCTATCACTAAAAAAAAATGATCAATTATATATCTTCATAAAGCTAGTTTTTAAAATGTTTAATTTTAAAGCTTGATAATGCTCTTTTGGAAAAACAGGAAGTCTCACACTTTGCTGGTGGGAATGTGAACTGACAAAATGTATATAGAGGGCAACTGGCAAAATTTGACTCAGCATTTCCACTTCTAGGTACTTACCTTACAGATATCTTTCCACGTGTGCCAAATGACTTATTGCCAATGATACCATTGTTAGGCAATAAATCTCATACCTGTGGGGATAATTAACCAAATGTGGAGCCTTGGGCAAAGTTACTTAACCTCTCTGGGCCTCAGTTTCCTCATATGTAAAATGGGGATAATAACGAAACCTGCCTCAGAGGTTGTTGTGTCATGATCTCTGAATGCATAATAATCTGGCCATTCAGTGTGTGTGTGTGTGTGTGTGTGTGTGTGTGTGTGTGTGTATCTATATCTATATCTATATCTATATCTATATCTATATCTATATATAATTTTTATTGATTTTTTAGAGAGAGGAAGGGAGAGGGATAGAGAGAAACACAGATGACAGAGAAACATCAATCAGCTGCCTCCTGCACGCCCCCTACTGGGGATCAAGCCTGCAACCAAGGTACATGCCCTTGATCAGAATCAAACCCGGGACCCTCAGTCCAAGGGCCAATGCTCTAACCACTGAACAATTGGTTAGGACAAGTGTTACTGTTCATAGCGTTATTATAGTAAATGTCATCACAGTGGGACCCAACCTAGAGACTGACTCTGATCATGTGAGTGAGGAGTTTGGGAATAGCCAAGTCACCCATCATCTTCCTTTAAGGAGGAATCTCAGGGAGGCAAGGCACGATCACAGCTGTAATTGAGTAGAAACCCCATCACTGTATTATGTCTAATGCCTACAGATGTTTGATCAGCAGTAGAAAAAAAAAGTCTCTCCCAGAAGCAAGTCTTGACAGTGCCCATCCCAGCTCTCACTCTGGGAGAGAACTTTGTGGCTAACCTTTCTTAGAAAATCTACGTAAGTGATGGATGAAAGCCCTGCTTAATTAAAGCCAACCAATAATAACAATAACAGCTAATCTTTGTGAAGTGTCTTCTAAATGCCAAACTGAGCTAACATTTAACATACAATAGTTCATTATTCCTCACACAACTCCAGCAGGGAGGAATTATTATTCTTCCCATTTTACAGAAGAGGAAACCGAGCTCCAAGGTGGAGAAATTCACACAGCAAGTAAGGAGCAGAGCCCACACCTGGGCCTGGGTCTCTGTTGCATCAGCCTTGCTAAGGTGGGCATTCATCTACCTGGCAGTTGTGTTTCTCTGTATGAGCCAATCAGCCCCAAAGGCAGAACCTCTCTGAGCACAAGGACAAAATTGGAATTTGGAGCCTGGGAGGTTATGGGCTAGGTCATGGAACCCATCCAGCCCATATGAATCACATATTTATGTCCTTAACCTTCTTTTCAGAGAGGGAATAGGCTTAAGGTGGCACACCCAGAAATGGCAGAATCAGGTCACCCTGTCTCCTTCCTACTGCATCTCTCCATGGCCCCTCAATGACTAAGAAACCCAGGCGAAGGCTATGATGGCTGGGGAGGTTAAGGGAAGCCCCCTTGCATGTGTCTGCAATGAAAAGAGGTCCCCGAGCAGAACCAGGGGATTCCATTCAAGGCCATGGAGCCCCATCCCCTCATTCATGCACAAGGGCAGGCACATGTGGGCTGCCAGCTGTCCCAGCTAATTATCCTCCCCCACCACCACCACCACCAATAAAGGAGGGGCCAGCACTGGGGAGGGGTGCTAAGTAAGAGCATGGCTTCCCGGAATCCTTGTAGTCCCTTTAGCACAAGATAAATTGTTGCCTCTGATTCAATTTCTTCCTCCCTCGCCCCCGCCCTGCTCAGCTTCCTAAAACAATAAGAAAACACATTTCTCATCACTGCATTTAATCCTTCAGGCATGGAACAGGAGCTCCACATCGAGTTCCATGCGTGAAATGAGGAGGGAGGGAGAAGGCCAGGGAGGGGCGGTGGGAGGGTGAGTGGAGTCCAGGGAGAGATTCAGAGGGGAAGACGGCTGGAAAGGAAATTCTTGGGGGGATAGGGCGCAGCTTGCTCTACTGTGCCCTTAGGAGTTAATCATCCTGTCACTTAACTAGTATCTGTTGAGGCAGGCCCTTCTGAATGTCAGACAGAAAAGAGAAAGACACAGTGAGGATTCAGCATGTAGTGGGGGCACTAACAGTGTTCCACAAACTCTGATAGGGAAAGTTCTGGGCTCTGAGGAAGCAAGGACAAGGGAAGACCACCCTGGCTGTGGGAGGTTTTGCAGTGGATGGGTATTTGACCTGCCCACCTCCCCCCCCCCCCCCCCTCAGAAATTCACCAGGCAGGTGACAGGAGGAGGAAAAGTCGTTTTAATAATGGCATTCTACTACAATGGTCCTTACAGTAAACATGTATAGGGCTTTCCAGTTGGCAAAGTGCTATTGCACCATCATTTTATTAAATCCCATGCCATCCTGGAGAAGCAGAGATCAGCTTAGCATCCCCATTCTGCAGATGAGGAAATAGAGGCCCAGTGGGGGTGAAACGGCTTGCCTAAGTCTCTGTAGCCAGTCGATGGCAGAGCTGGAATTCAAGCTCAGGTTTGTCTGACTCTGAAATCTATGTTCTTTTTACGACCCTAGGGATGCCAGTTTCTTCCCAGAGAAGTTGGACTGAGCCCAAGGTGGGGTTAAGGAAGGCTGTGGACAAATGGCCACAGCTCCCTAAAACCTGACAGCTGCAACCCCAGGAGACCCAGGCTTTGCTACTCAGTGTGTGTTCTAAGAACTAGCTGCATGGGCAGCACCTGGGAGCTTGTTACACAGACAGGGTCTCAGGCTCCACCCCAGCCTTTCTAAACCAGACCCTGCTTTCACAGAATGCCCAGGTAGGTGCTGTGGCTGTCCACCAGAGTTGGAGAAGCCATGCTCTGCAGCAGGGGTGGGGAACATCCGGCCCGAGGGCCATGTAAGGCCCAAGAAATCATTTGGTCTGGCCCTACCAAGGCATTAAGGGTGAATAATTAAATGTTTGGCCAAATACAGCAGGCTACTCTTTAAGTTGATGATTTTGTATGACCCGCAAATGATGTTATAAACATCCAAAGGACCCCTGGCAGAAAAAAGTGTTACTTTGGATCAGACTCACTCCACCTGGCAAACAAGTTGCGTTGCTGCTCCATTGTCCCTCTCCAGCCTCCTGGGGGCAAGGAGAGTGTTGATAAGAGAGGTGCAAAGCCACCTGGCCCAGCCCTTGGTGAGTGTGAGGCTCTTCCAGGGTTTGAAGTTCTTCTACCACCAGCTTCTGAGAAAAGTAAATTTTGTTGAACTGCCCAAGGCCACGCTAATCTGTAATTATGCCGTTAATGTCTGTCTTCCCCCAGGTAGCCATTATGCAGGCAGTTGCTGTGGTGCCCTGGCTTTAAACAGCTTGCAGATTTCCTGGCAGTATTAATGGAAGTTTTGCAAATTGATTTGGGGAGATTAGGTGGAGAGAGGCTGGCGTGACTTGACTTGAAGTCCATTCCAAGTGGCTCAGATCCTCCTGTCCTTGATCCCTACCCAGGGCAAGAGGGAAGAGTAGGAGTCAGGAGACCTGGGTTCCGGGCCTGGCTCTCCTACAGCGGGCTTGTGACCGCAGGCCTGTCACTTCCTGTTTGGACCTCCTCTTTAAAAGAAGCAGGTTGGGCCCTAGCCGGTTTGGCTCAGTGGATAGAGCGTCGGCTTGCGAACTGAAAGGTCCCAGGTTCGATTCTGGTCAAGGGCACATGCCTGGGTTGTGGGCTTGATCCCTAGTGGGGGACTTGCAGGAGGCAGCCGATCCATGATTCTCCCTCATCGTGGATGATTCTATCTCTCTCTCCCTCTTCCTTCCTCTCTGAAATCAACAAAAATATATTAAAAATAAATAAAAGGAGCAGGTTGGGCCCTAGCCGGTTTGGCTCAGTGGATAGAGGGTTGGCCTGCGGACCAAAGGGTCCCGGGTTCGGTTCCAGTCAAGGGCACGTACCTCGGTTGTGGGCTCCTCTCCAGGCCGGGCCCTGGTCAGGGTGCATGCAGGAAGTAACCAATCCATGTGTTTCTCTCACATCAATGTTTCTCTCTGTCTTTCCCTTTCTCTCTCACTCTCCCTAAAATTCAATGGAAAAATATTCTTGTGAGAATTAACCAAAAAAAAAAAAAAGGAGCAGGTTGGGCTGGTGGAGTCACTGGATGGTTTCCCCTGGCTTCAATCACTCTGATTGCTGAGTCTCAGAGGCTGGCAGAATGGCTTCCCTTAAAGGGGACAAGCTTCCCTCCTTCCTTCTTTCCCTCATCCATTTATTCACTCACCTCTTTACTTAATACACATAATTGAGGGCCTATAGGCTCTGCAGTAGGCAGGGGAACAGATCTGAATTAGCTGCTTCTCGCTGGCCTACAGTCACCCTCGGGAAATCAAAAGCAAGCAGTGCTCACCACGGGCTGGGTCAGCTGGGCATCAGGTGCACAGTACACTGGCCCTGCCTCCGTCATCCCTCTGCTCCAAGACCCAGAGGAGGGGAGACCCGGAAGAAGCAGTGAGGTGGAGCAGAAAGAGAACTGGCCTTGATGCCAGAGGCCTTGGTTCTGGGCTGTGGCTCTAATTGTTGTATGACCATGGGCACATCACTTTCTATTCTAGCCTTCCCTTTCCTCCTCTGGAAACTGGAGAAATGGGGATGCTTCTTGCTGTTCTGTACTTCTGAGGGAGCAGTCGGAAAGAATGTCATTAGTGAACATCAGTTGCCCTGCCCATCTCTAAGAAATCCAGCCACGGGGAAGGGCACCCAGGGTGCCAGGCCTTGACTGAAATCTCCACCACCTCCTGTTCCCATCTCATAAGTGACAGCAACCACAAAACTTCGAAATTATTCCCAGGGATATGCGCAGGGCAGGGACAGTGGGGGGAAAACACCCAGGGTCGAACCAGGATGAAGGCCAAGGGTCTGCCCCCCTCCCTGTATGGGGTCCCTTAGAAGTGGGTATGGATCCTCAAGTATATCCCATTTCTAAACCATCCATCCCATCCATTGCAGAAAGCAAGGACCCATCCTGACTCCAGTATTCCAGGGAGGAGAAGTAACTGACTTAGGGGAGTAGCCCTAGCCCAGTGGTCAGCAAACTGCGGCTCACGAGCCGCGGTTTGCCGCTCTGTTGACTAATGAGTTTGCCGACCACTGTCATATACTACCCTTTACCTCTTTGCACACAATATGCCACAATTGCCTAATCCTCACAGCTTCCAATTACACGGTAACATTTAGTCTAGCAGTGGTCGGCAAACTCATTAGTCAACAGAGCGGCAAACGGCGGCTCGCAAGCCGCATGTGGCTCACAAGCCGCAGTTTGCCGACCACTGCCCTAGCCCATACCCAGTAGGCACAGAGTTAGGAGACAACTTGGGCCTCCTGGCTCCTCCCAGGCCTAAGGCATATTCCTCTATGCCGGGCCACCCCTGCATCTCTGCCCTCGTCCCTCTAGCCGCCAGCTTCTCTACTTGCTCCTCTCTCCCCCTATCACTGTAGCCTCTGACAAGCTGGCTAAAGCAATCCTCCATTCTGCCCAATAGCTCTATCCCTGACTCCAGAGCCTCGGTCACCATGGGCTCACTAGGCCCACTCTCCACACCCTCACTGCCACCAGCAGCAAGAAAGGTTTATGGGCCTGGGTTTTATTCTAAAAGTATGTTTTCAATTAAAGTTGAGAAGTATGAAAGGATGCTACCTCAGGCCAGGTAAGCAGGCCCTCTCAAGCTTCCCCTCAAACAGATGGTTTATAGCATTTTTAATTAATGAGAGATGTGCTCATGGGGGCCCTTATAGCCTGCAGCAAAACGAAGAGGCTGGGGAGGGAAATGCTGCCCGAGCTGGAGAAGGGAGCCCTTCTGCCCTGTCCCCTCCATGGCGAGCCTGACAGGCCGCACCTGGACCAGCCCTGAGAATGATAGCTTGTACCCTGGATCCTGAGCCCTGTATCACCATGTGGGAAAGGAAGAAATGCAAAAGGGCAAGCCACTCTGTACAAATCAGATGGGGCTTAAGGGCCTCTGCAGACCTTGCTATAGGATATTTTAAGCCTCTCTCATACAAATGCCTCCTTTCCTCACATCTCCACCTTGAGCAAGTCTTTCAATGTCCCTGGGCCTTAGTATTCTCATGGGGAAGATAAGGATTGAAGAATCATAAACCTGTAAACTTGATAGGATCATGAAGTCCAACTAATTCAATTACTCGGGCTTGAACACCGACCAAAACTCTGCCGCCAAGATGTGGCCTGGTCTCCAAGGCCAGAGGCCTGCCTACCTCCCTGAGTCACAAAGCGGCCAGTTTCACCTGCAGTCAGCTCTGTTAGAGTTAGAATAAAGGGACTCTGCCTCCCTGGATTAAGTATGATCACTGAAGATTTAAGGACACAATGTGTAAAGCTGCTTTGTAAACTGACTGTAACTACCTTTAATCACTTGAGAAGACGGGGCCAGGAGAGGAGAAAGTAGGGATCAGCCAAGAGAGGGTGGCAGAACAGCACCCGAAGCTTTGCTGCTGAAGCCCAACAGGTGACAACCAGCCCCCAACCCTACCCCACCCCCAGAGTTCACCCCACCTGTTGGGCTCAACAAGGGAAAAATGGTCAGAGAGTGTCCCAAGATCAGCATTCACTCAATCAACGAAGGCTCCTGGAGGCCCTACTATGTGCCAAGGACTATTTTAGACACTGAGATTCAGCTAGGGACAGAAAGCATCATCCACTTTAGTTCAGGGGAGATGAGCAATTAATAAATCAGAATTTTATTTAAATCTCAGGTGGTGATGAGTGGTCTGAAGAAAAATGAAGCGGAGGATACAGACATGGCAGGGTAATTTTTGTTGTTGTTAATCCTCACCTGAAGATATTTTTTCCATTGATTTTCAGAGAGTGGAAGGAGGGAGAGAGCGAGGGAGAGAAACATCGATGTGAGAGACACATTGACTGGTTACCACTGGTTGCTTCCCGCAGATGCCCTGATGGTAACGCAGGTATGTGCCCTCCACCAGGAATTGAACCCAAGACCCTGTAGTGTACAGGCCGATGCTCTAGCTACTGAGCACACCGGCCGTGGCGGCAGGGTAATTTTTATAAAAGAAAATGTAAAAATTAAATGAGCAAGTAAGCCATGCAGAGATCTGGGGAATGAGTGTTCTAGGCTGAGAGAAAAGCAAAGTCCCCAAGACAGAAACTAGCCTGATAGCAGGAACAGCAGGGAGGCCAGTGTGGCTGGAGAGAGGGCGTGAGGGGTGTATTGGAGGCCTCTAGGCCACTGAGGTGGGTGAGGGCCGGAAATATAGGAGACCCTCCGACAGGAGCTTTCCTCCCATTCCCACCACAGCAACGCCCGCACCCCCAGGCCCATGGACATCACCAAAGAGAAGGGGGATGGGAGGGAAGGCTGACTGGGTGGCTGCAGGGACTGAGGAGGAGGTGCTTCATTGTTCCTGAGGGACAAGAGGATGTGAGTTTCCATGGGGAAGGAGGAAAGAACATAATATGTAAACACAGTAGGCAGAGAGGAGAATGCCAAATCACAATAGCAGCTAACACCATGTGCCAGACACTGTTCTTAAAACTTTACATAAGTCTCTTCATCTTCCCAACAACTCTATGGGGTGGGTACTATTATGATCCCCATTTTATAAATGAGGAAACTGAGGCACAGAGTAGTTAAGTGACAGAGCATAGACAACCCAGGCAGGCTGCTTCAGAGTCCCTGCCCATAGCTACATGGGACGCTTGGACAGGAACCTGGCTTGAAGAGAAGCAGACTGCGCCAGGGGGAAGGAAGCTCAGGGAACAAATGTAGCCTCCCATACTATTTCTCTCTCCATACAATTCAATGGTGATGGTATCCATTCAGAACTTGGGAAGTTTACAAAGTGCTTTCCTATTTGATCCTTTCGATGACTATAAAGAGGGTACTATCATTGCCCCCAATTTATTAACCAGTGAGATTCAAGGGGTTAAGTAGCCTTACTAGGAAGCGGCAAAGACAAGATTCAAATACAAGATTTGCCTGACTCCAAATCCCATGCTTTTTTATTCACCCTAAAAGCACTTATGGGCACCTATGAAGTGGCAGGCACTGATCCGAGTATCCAAACATGGAAAAGACACTACTAGCCTTGGAAGGATCCCTTGGTTAGCACCCCCATCACCTACAGCAAGCATGTCAAACTCACGGCACAGCCAATATAATGGTATGTAAGAAACATTTTAATAAAAAGTTCGTAACTTAATTTTTACAATATCCTGTTATACATAATAATTAATAATGAACTATAACATTCGATAATGACTGATTACTATAATCATGTTGCATTCATTTTCCTTATGCGCCTTACGCGAAGGCGCACCATTTCTCTCCACTAATACTAGCAACGAATATTTTAGCAGCCAATTGCCACGTCATTAGTCCTGGACTGACTTGTTTGGTGCGCGCAACAGGAAATATTTCACTTTTGGAGAACAAGAAAAATAGGTTTATTTGCGTTACGCTTATTAATTTATGCAGTTATTCAGTGTCTGGTAAGTTAATGTTCAAGAAAAAAATATTCATTTTTATTAAAATGTTCTATTTTTTTAACGATTACTCATTTATTTCAGCCCTTTGTATTCGGCATGTCTCTATCCAAATAAACCTACATTTCTATGAAAATTGGAGCTTTTGTTTTTTTGCGGCCCACATAAACTTAAACCTTGTTTATTTGGCCCGTGTTAGCCTTTGAGTTTGACATGCTTTACTTACACCCTTATACTCAGCCCCATAAGAAGCATTCCTCTTACTCCTGATTAAAGAATGTGAGAGAGCCCTGGCAGGGGGGCTCAGTTGGTTGGAGCTTCATCCCCTACACCAAAAAGATTGCAGGTTTGATTTTTGGTCAGGGCATATTCCTAGATAACCAGTTCAATCCTCAGTCTGAGCACATACAGGAGGCAACCAATCGATGTTCCTCTCCTACATCAATGTTTCTCCCTCCCTCTCACACTCTTCCCACCCCCCTCTCCTCTCCAGCCCCCCCCCCCCGTCCCTCCTCCCTCCCACTCTAAAAAGCAATGGAAAAAATACCCTCAGGTGAGGATTAACAACAACAAAATGAGAGACTAGGTGGGAGGGGGGCAGGAGGAGACCCCTGAGCTTCTGCTCTGCTTGGCATTTCATGCATAGCATCACTGAGCCCTTCCATCAGCTCAGCAGAGTAATGCTTTGCCTGTCCTGATTCCTTACACCTACAGCATGAAAATCCTGATTTTTATCTCGAATGCCAATGTGTCTAACTAAAGACTACATTTTTTAAGAAGTTGTCTTTTTATTATTATTGATTTCATAGAGGAAGGGAGAGGGAGAGATAGAAACATCAATGATGAGAATCACTGAATGTCTGCCTCCTGCATGCCCCCCACTGGGGATGGAGCCCGTAACCCAGGCATATGCCCTTGACCGGAATCAAACCCGGAACCCTTCAGTCTGCAGGCTGACACTCTATCCACTGGGCCAAACTGGCTAGGGCAAGACTACATTTTAAAGCCTCTCCTGCAATTAGGCATGGTCAGAAGACTAAGCTGGGCTAACAACATGTAGAGGAAATAATTACATGGGACTTCTAGAAAAGCTGCATAAAAGGAAGAGACTCCTGAGGTGGGCCCTTTGAGCCTGTTCTCCTGCTTGGAACTCAGATATAATAGCTGAAGTTCCAACAGACATCATGGATCATAAAGGCGAGTCTGAGAATGAAAATCATGTGTTCAGAATAGAACAAAAAAAATTAGGGTCCAGGGCCCCAGATGATACTGAGAAATCCCTAATCTCCCTGCCCCTGAACATGAGCAAAAAATAAACTTCTATACTGTTTAACTTATTATTATTCCTTATCTCAGTTGCTAGCAGTCAAATCCATATCTTAACAGATACAGTAGTTATAACCATCAACTCCATTTGGACACTGAAGCAAACAAGTTGCCCAAAACCCCACAGCTAAGTAAGGGAAAGCAGCAGGATTCAAACTTGAATCTAATTCCAAAGTCCCCGCTCCTCCCATCCCTTTGGCAAGAGCCGTGTTTACTCTCAGTAAATCATGAGAAGGCACAGGCCTTTCAGGAGAGTTTAAAACAGCCGACAACATCTACATCCCGTTCTTATCTTAGGGACACACATCAGAGCAAACTGTCTCTAGTAGATAAATTAACCACATACCAGGCAGCAGACAGGTTTTTAATTTCCCATTGAACATCTCTTCTGTCCAAGTCCCAAGGTGCCAGGCTCTTGCAGGGCTTCCAGAAGAAAGTCCCCAAAACTCATTCTCATGCAGACTTCACAATGTACTCTTCTCTAGGGGAAACTTGTGTTTATTAATTCCTTAGAATTTTCTAGATGTCAGATAATGGTGTTTGTAAATAAAGACAGTTTTACTTCTTCCTTTCCAATATGAAGTCCTTTTATTCCCTTTTCTCATCTGACAGCGCTAGCTAAAACCTCTAGTACTCTGATGAAACAGAGGTGAAAGTAAACATCCTTGCTTTGTTTCTGATCTAGCATGGAAGGCATCCAGGCTTTCACCATTAAGTCTGATGTTTCCTGTGGGGTTTTTGTAGATGCCTTTTATCAGGTTAAGGAAGCTGCCTTCTACTCTAAGTTTACTGAACTATATCGTGAATTTATAAATGATTTTTGTGTATATACTGAGATGATTGTGTCGACTTCATCCTTTATTATACTAATACGGTGTATTCCATTCATTGATTTTTGGATGTTAAGACAACCTTTCATTCCTGAAATAAATACTACTACTTGGTCATAGTGTATGATCTTTTTTTCTATGATGTTGGATTCAGCTTGCTAATATTTTATTGAGGATTTTTGCTTATTGTTCTGTAGTTTTCTTGTGATGTCAAATATGTTATTGTTGCCTGGATGGCATGGCTCAGTGGTTGAGCATTGACCTATGAACCAGGAGGTCACGGTTCGATTCCTGGTCAGGGCACATGCCCAGGTTGCGGGCTCGATCCCTGGTGTGGGATGTGCAGGAGGCAGTCAATCAATGATTCTCTCTCATCATTGATGTTTCTATCTTTCTATCCCTCTCCCTTCCTTTCTGAAATCAATAAAAAATATTTTTTTAAAAAGAATATCATTGTATTGGAGGTCCCCAAGAAGGTTACATGGGATTAAGTCCAGAGAAAACCGAGTGCAAGTTTTCAAGGGCCCTCTCTCAGTAGAGTCAGATAGGATGTTCTTCATTTCCCCAGCAATAAACTGTGACAACATGTGTGAAATGTTGCCATTAATGAAGCTCATTAGAGACTCAGTGCCCAGAAAATTTTTTGAGAGACAGGTCATGTAGGCACCCTATGCTGACATGTACCCAAATTCCAGATTCCCAAAAGGAAAGCAAATATTTAGCATAAACAATAGTGTTGACATCTTAGCTTAGGCACAGGGAGCCACTCTTATTAGTTAGGTAGTGGGAACATTCCTGAACTCCAAGTTACCAGATGCCACCAAGGACTGACCTTGTAAGCAGGCCTTTCAAAGGATAGGAGTCAGGCCTTCTATGTTAACTCTTTTCTGCACACCTGCATGTAAAACAAAATCCCAGAAAGTAAATAATGATCAATACAAAAAAGTAAATGCTAATATTGGCATTTTAGCCATAGGAGAGGGGAAGGGAGGTTTGAGTGTCCGGACATTCTCGGTGCCCTGGAACCACACTCCTTTAGCCTACCCATGTGCACATGTACAGCCAAGCCTGCATCTCCAGAGAGTTTACTTTGGAGTGACAGGAAAAGCCCTCAGTTCATGTCAGGCAGTGCTTAAGCAGAAATATTTTCCCTGCACTGTAAGGAAAATGGCTTTTCAGCAACACTACCCCTCCGCCCCCCATCAAAACTGCACAGGTTTCATCAGTCACAGTCTGGAGTAAAGACTGAGAGTCTGTCAAAGGGGGGACAGGAAAGCACACACTCAGTTGGCACACTCTCAAGCATCCAGCCTGCCTCCAGGCAGCGCAAGCCTGATCCCACAGTCAAAGCAATGTTGAGACTTCTTTAGTTTCCTGGCTATTGTCACTAGTTGATTTCACTCAACTTATGTCACAGACTGTACCCCTAACCTCTGATGCATACCATTGATGGTAATAAAAAATAATAACAGCTAAATGCTTGTTAAGCACAAAGTATGGACCAAGCACTGTGTGCAGCAATTTCACATACTATCCTCTCAACAATCCTGTAAGATAGGCTGGCCCCAGGTCACCACTAATAGGTGGCAGAGATGGACTATGACCCCAAGTACTGTGGCGCCAGAGCCAGCATATTTAACTGCCAGCACGACCCCACTCGACAAAGACAACTCCACAACAGAAGAGGTTTCCCTTCCCATAGGAGAGCCCTCACACTCTCTGACCTGGGTTGGGGGTGAGGTAGAATAGAATACTTCCTGAGGCTAAAGTTTAGTGACAACAATGAACCAAGTAACACAAACAAGTGGGGAGATTCCTGAACAAGGTTTCCTTTCAGTGGTCCCATCTTCCAGAGGACATCTCGAAATGCAGCTGTCAAAAGGAACAGGGGTGCCAGGAAAGCAAAATATCCTACAATGGATAGAACAGTCTATGCTATGTCAACAGCACCCCCCCCCCCCCCACAAACGCTACGTAACAAAATGGCCCTTGTATACAGCTCCAGGGCTACAGAAGCAAGAGGCAATAGAAAAGATCATTTTCAGCTCACTGCTTTCGAAGCCTTACCTTATGAATCTTGAGCTTTTGTGAAGCACCTGCCAGGCAACCATATGGCCCAAGCCTGTTCCTCAACCTCAACATCTAGATTAATAATCTCCAAGGCATGGACAGGAGCCAGGTTCAGGCCCACAGGCTATTTGTCCAACAAGACACTGGGCTGCATCCTGGCACAGGCAATGAGCAGACATAGGGCTATGCCGGCTGATTCTTGGACTAAGCACTTGAGAAATGTTAAGCAAGTCTCAGAACGAAGGAGACTGTGGTCATTGCTCATTGTAGCTGTCATCAGCTCAGTTCTGTAGTGTCGAGCCCTCTGCTGAACATGAAGAAGATGGTAAGTCAGGTCGTGGGAAAACCATTCTTAGAGTTTGTGGGCTCTGGAGATATATCTGTATTCTGGTACTTCCCCTCTCTCTCTGTCCTCAAACATATGCCCCTCAGTAAAGGCTCCAACTCAGGTCCCCAGGCCTCCTTTCTAAAAAAAAGGCTAATATTTATGAAATAAGTAAAGAACGGTGTAGTCAAAAACCAACAATCAAGTCTATATTGCAAGGCAACCTTTATATTATAGCTTAGCAGCATATGTGTTTTTCACTAACGCAATAAACCACTGATCTTCTAAACACTAAAACACTGATCTTCCAGTTTCCCATCTCTGTCCCTTTCCTATAGAGCCTAAACATCTGGCCAGGAAACGTATGATTGAAGATTAAATCTAATTCATGAGGCACTTGATTTACTCGTTGATAAGCTTAAAGACTTCAATCTAGAACAGGATAAGGAAAGCAAGACTATTTATAGAGTCAGTGGTGATCTCCTTAATGATCGTATCCTTGTTCCCCTAGATCTCTTTGACAATTATATAGGAAGCTGTAAAGGAAGAGTGAATGGATTGTTACAAGGCCTTAATACTTAGAGATATTAAACTGAATTATGTTCAAGAGCCAAAACACTGAGATGGTGTGGTGTTTGTGGGAGGCTGGAAGGGTAGTAATGTATGACTATTAGACAGGATCAAAACATAAAACAGCCGAAACCGGTTTGGCTCAATGGATAGAGCGTCGGCCTGCGGACTGAAAGGTCCCAGGTTCGATTCCGGTCAAGGGCATGTACACTGGTTGCGGGCACATCCCCGGTAGGGGGTGTGCAGGAGGCAGCTGGTCAATGTTTCTCTCTCATCGATGTTTCTAGCTCTCTATCCCTCTCCCTTCCTCTCTGTAAAAAATCAATAAAAAAATATTTAAAAAAAAAACATAAAACAATAGTGATGACACCAATAAAGTGATCTTAAAGAAATAGTTATTGTTATGGAAAGGAGTATTAAAAAAAGGCAAGTAAGAAACAAACTGTTAGGAGAATGGCGGACAGGGGGATAACGATTCCTGGCTCATGATACTTTAACTGAAACTGAGAGATTTATGAAACAAACTTAGGATAAAGTCTTTTTTTATTTTTAAAGGTCATCAAGTTTTTACATACTTAAAAGTTGGCTACTCTCCAAAAGAGAAAAAATTAAACAATTTACATTAAAAAAAGATAGGTCTGGTCCTAGCCGGTTTGGCTGTGGATAGAGCATTGGCCTGCAGACCAAAGGGTCCTGGGTACAATTCCAGTCAAGGGCACCAACCTCAGTTGCAGGCTCCTCCCTGGCCCAGGCCTTGGTCCAGGCACGTGCAGGAGGCAACCAATCAATGTGTTTCTCTCACATCAATATTTCTGTCTTTCCCTCTCTCTTCCACTCTCTCTAAAAATCTATGGAAAAATAACCACGGGTGAGGAATAAAAAAAAATAAATAGATAGGTCTGGCCCTGGCCAGGTGGTTCAGTTGATTGGAGCATCGTCGCATACACCAAAAGGTTGCAGGTTCAATCCCCGGACAGGGCACACATGGCAGGCAACCAATCAATGTTTTTTTATCTTTTCTTCCTCTCTTCTCTCTCCCCGCTTCCTCTCTCTCTAAAAAAAATCAATAAACATATCCTCAGGTAAAAATTAAAAAATAAATAGACAGACAGATATGTCTGGCAGTTATAGTAGCACAAGACAGATTTAGCTAATGTGGACAACCCTCTACCTCATCTTCAATTCACAAACACTGAAAAATGCCAGATAAAATGCAGCATATTTAAAACTGCTTAGCTCATTATGAGATATTACTTCACATTCATTTGGACAGCTATTATCAAAACAACAGAAAATAAGTGTTGGTAAGGATGCAGAGAAATTAGAACCCTTTTGCATTGCTAGTAGATATATAAAATGTATGATGATTTCTTTAAAATTAAACACAGACTAGCATATGATCCCACAATTCCAACTCTGGGTATAAACCAAAAAAAGTGAAATCAGGGACACAAATGGATATTTATATACACATGTTCATAGCAGCATTAATCACAATCAAACACTTTCCACACCATGGATGAACCTTGAAGTCATTGTGCTAAGTAAAATAAGCTAGTCACAAAAGGACAAATACTATATGATTTGACTCAGTATTCAAACTCAGGAGGGTTATCTGGGTTGTGGAGGTCACCTCTGAGGAGCCAGGGGATCCAGGCCCACATCAGACACCCCAGCTTAGGGTTCCAGTGCCAGGAAGAGAAGTCCCCATAACTTCTGGCTGTAAAAGCCAGTGGGGTTTGTGGCTGAGAGGGACAGAGGACTGCTGGAGACTCAGGTGTTCCTCTTAAACGACCCACACACAGACTTATTTGGACTCCCTCTGAACTGCAATTCTGGGGCAGCAGCTCAAAAGGCACCTGGGACATCCAGGAAGGCACTGAACTGTCTGGCATCAGGGTCAGCCTGGGGCACTATATATGAGTTTCCATCAACCTAGCTATGGCTGTTAACTGTTAGCCCTCCATGGTGATTCCCTAAAACCCAACTTGCTGGGCCAACCCAAGCTGTTTCCAGTGGCTTTTCCATGCAAATGGTCTTCAGACTGTTCTAAAATCTCTCAAACAAGCAGCATCTGGCCTGAGCATGCCCTGTACCTACCGTTAAGTGGCCCTAGGCCTGGCACTCACAGAAGCCAGCCTTGGTTCACAACGTGGCTTCTTCTGGGCACCTCCAAGCCCAGCACAAGTAGCAGCCAACTGCAGATTGCTTTGTAGCTTGTGCAGGTTGGCCTTGGGCAGGGCACAGATGGTGGCTGACCTTGACCTAAACCTCCTGGAATGTCCCAGAGCCATGGAAGACAGCTTCAGATCACGTCGAAGCACCACCCAACCACCTCCATAAGCAACACACTCAAGGGGCAGACTCAGCGGGCACCAGAGCCCTGCTGAACTAAGTTCTGCTCTATGGAATGGACCCCAGAACAGCTGATCCTCCACGGTGGTCACAGCCAGTCCTCACAGCCAATCAACCTGAGGGTAAATCCCTCCCATTGAGGTGCCAACAGCAATCAAAGCTCAACTACAAAAGGAGGGTATACACAGCCCACACAGGAGTGCGCAACTGGAGTGCCCAGCTCAGGGGAATGGAGAGGCTATGACACTGGATGCTACAGGACACCTACTACATAAGATTAGAACTCTTAGGGGAAAATATTTTCATTATTACTCCTTGATTGTAAAAATCTTCCTTGTGTTCTTTATACCTGGATGAAATAATTTTTGAGACTGCTAAAACCAACAAATATAAGCTGCATTTATTGTGTAAAATTAAGAATGATTCAGGCTATATAAAGGTAGTTGGATGTAAAATGGGCTAAATCTCAGCTTCTAGAAGAGTTGATTTTGAACTCAATCACCCTTTGAGAGAAGACATACCAGCTCGCATAATTTCATCAACCAGGAGAATGTTCGCAGCAATCACTGTGCTGAAGAAAAAGATGACAGGGTGAGTAAAACCTACCAACTCCTCTTATCTTTTCTCCATAGCAATCTGCGGCTACTAAAGGTACTTTGTTTTTCAGTGATGCTGGTATGAGATTTTCTGAGACACAGCTATTATAAATACAAACATTACCCTTGTATTATAATTTCAATTCTTTTGCTAATAAAGTGGAAGCCTGATTGTATTTTCCAGCAAAACTGACCTCATTTTTAGCACATTATATGATTTTCCCACTATGCATGGGTACTATTTCAGTAAAGTCATTTCTTTCCCTTTCCTCTCAAATAAACAGAAAGATTAACATTTCCTATAACTTACATTGCTAGAACAAAAATGTTAACAGGGACTATAAAATGGCAGAAGCTAGTCTTAATAACTGAATATCATGCCTTTTCATACACTTAGCCATTTTCCCAATGTAGGATGGCAAAAACAATAGAAAAAATTTAATGTTATCAATTATGTCCCAAAAAGTCTTCCTTTTTTATTAATACAAGCTTACCAAGAGTGAAGAAGTTGTTTTTTCACGCAATAATTATCCCAAACTCCTGCATCTGCTGCTACCATTGGCTCTCCTGCAAAGTAAAAACAAACTATTTTAATACTATAATCTATAATAATAAAAGGGTAATATGCTAATTAGACTGGACGTCCTTCCCGACAACCTTCCAGACGAAGCCACAGCGGGGGCCAAGACCCTTGCACGAATTCTGTGCATCGGGCCTCTAAGTGTTAATATATTAACATTTGTTGTATATTCTAACAATATTTAATATACTACCAAAACTAGTATTGTCACAGTAACCAATGACCTCCATGCTGTCAAATCCAATGGTCGATTCTCAGGCCTCATCTATCAACAGCACTTAACACATGTGATCATACCCTCCTGACTGTTCTTCCTTCACTTGTCTTCTAGGACAGCAAACTTGCCTGTTTTTTTTTCTTTTGCACTAATGGCTCCTTTTCTGTCTGCTTTGCTGCTTCTTCCTCTTCTTCCCTGAGCTCTTATTGTTGGAGTACCTAAAAGCTCAGTCCTGGATTCTTCTCTTCTCTCTACACTAACTCTAGATGATCTCATCCAGTCTCCTCTACTTAAACTATATACACTCTGATGACTCTCAAGCTTTTATCTCCAACCCAGACCTCCTTCTTAAGCTCCATTACCCTTGTATTATAATTTCAATTATATCACATCCAACTGTCTATTTTACTTGAAAGTCTATAGATACTTCACACTTAACTCTGCAAAACTTAATACTGGTCACCACCACCCCACTACAACCTGCTCTACCCACAGTCTTCTCCAATGGCAATCCCGACCTTCTAGTTGTTGTTAACTCCTCTGCATAGAGTAGCCAGTGATCCTTTTAAACATAATTAGGCCATGTCACACCTCTGCTCTAAATTGCTCCCTATTCCACTACAGTAAAAATCCGAGTCTTTAGACTGGCCTATATGCCCCTACATGACTTTCTATTACTTCCCCAATCTCCTTCTTCCTCCTCTATATTGTCTAAAATATCAGACAGTGATTTTTTCCACTGGCCATTCCCTCAGCCTAGGATACTCTTTCCTCAGTGCCCCACATGGCTACATTCCTCACTTCTTTTTATTTTCAACAGACATATTCTCATTGATGACTATCCTCTTTAAATTAAAACCCCCTCCCAACCCTCCTGTGCTAACATTCACAATCATTCTTATACTGTTATTTTATTTTTTTCATAGAATTTATTACTCTTAAAAAATGCTAAAAATAACATATGTATTAAGTTTATTTTTTACTGTCTATCCTTATGTTGCCCACTACAACATAAGCTCACAAGAATAAGGACTTTTGTCTGTTTTGCTCTGTGTGAATCCCAAGAGTCAAATAACAAGCACTCAATGACTATTTCTTTAATGAATAAATAATTTTAAAAAGTTCAAAAGTAAAATAAAGCACCCAAAATTTAAATATTAAAATCATCCAAACCTCCACCCCCTTACTGTAAGTTCTGGGTCACTACAGTATAAGCTCTTTCTTTATTAAGCAGCTAATTTTTCTTCACTTTCTTACCTGTATTCAAATCGATACCAACAGGTTGTTCTGATTCTAAATGCTCAGTCTGGACTTTTACTAGTGTTTCCTGAGGGTCATAACCAGAATTCTGAGCAAGAACCTTGAGAAATAAAAATAACAATAAATATATGTGTGGAATACCTTCATATATATATATATATATGTGGATATCATATATTTTTTTAAAAAGGCACTGCTCTCTAGCCTTGGGAAAATATATTCACAATATAATAATCATCTCCCTTTGAGGAATTTAATTCTTAATCTAAATCAAATGACTATTTTATATATCTGGCATTTTTTATATTTACTTAAACATTTTCTCTATGTACAGCACACTAAATTCTGAGTAGGGCATTAGAGTTCCCCCATCCCCACCCCACTAAATTAATTTTCCTCCTTGCAAAAGATTTTAAAAACAAAAAACATGAAAGGAAGTAGAATGGTATTCTTGTTTCCTGTAGTTCCTCCAGCCACATGTCTTCCAGTCTTTCCTGGGCACTTACAAAAGGAAGCCTGCATATTTGCAGCATCTTTGTGCTCCTCATCAACAAAAGGAGAGTCACGAAGTGTGGCAACAGGGATGGAAATACCTGCACTCCAATCCAGGTTTATTTGCAAGTGGTCCCAACCAACAGTTGATGAATAAAAAGGTATGACCAATGTATACTAGGTTTACCAATTTGCATCAACTAAAGGATCATTATTTACTGACTTTGCTGCTTTGGGGAAAGAAAACCATAGATTTCTGATTCACAAAGATTCCACAAGTTATGAATAATTTTAAAGCAATTATCAAAGATAATTTAACAATGCTAGCATTGTTAGTAATGTTATAATTCATGGTAACAGCATATTTGAAAGTTTTTCTGTGCTTCTAAATGGTTCATAACCAGGTTAAGACAAAAGCAAAGGAATGGTAGTTCTCTGTCCTACTGATACATGAAGAAATATTTGGTTTCTCTCCTTTTATAAAGAATTATAATGAAAATGGAATGCAAGGTCGTATTTGGGAGTGCTAAACATCCTGAAGTTCTCACTTTGCACAATTTAAAGTGATAATACTTTGGATACCACCAACAAAATAAAGGTCTGCT
This sequence comes from Cnephaeus nilssonii, assembly GCF_951640355.1. Classification (NCBI taxonomy): domain Eukaryota; kingdom Metazoa; phylum Chordata; class Mammalia; order Chiroptera; family Vespertilionidae; genus Cnephaeus; species Cnephaeus nilssonii. The sequence continues at coordinate 12,955,488 of NC_137090.1, forward strand.
CTAAAATCTAATTAAATCTTAAATTGTAAACTTTTTCATTACGATTAGTTAATCAAGAAGAATTTTTGAAGGAAATTTTTGGAATTACTTCAACTTTTGGAACTCAGAGAATAAAGCAAGGGGGTAATTTGGCTATTTCATTAAACTCCTATAAGGATTCTGAGCTGTTATTCCAAAAGTTTCCCTGCTTTCGCTATAAAAATATCTTAGACAAACTGTGTGAATAAATGCAAATAAATATGTCTTCTGTTAGATAATATATGCAAATTATAATGAAACACCTTATGTCTAACCAGTTGTTCTTTGGCCATTAGGATAGTTGTACCTTAGGAATAATGAGTAAGGCATCAGCAAAAGCTTGGACTCCAAGGCGAGCTCTTCCTTTTATACTATGCTTGTACTTAATAAGAGCTTCAGCTATTGCCACTTCAACTGCACCAGCTCCTGGAACCACACAACCTATTGGAGAGGAAAAAATGATTGACAAGACATGCCATACAGAAAAAGAGAACAGAAAAAGGCAACTAGCTATTCAAGTGTGCTTTATTATCTAAAATATCCTACCTAATAAAATAGTAATATGCAAATTGACTGTACCTTTGCTATGCCCAAGCCACGCCCACCAGCCAAAGCCACACCCACCAACCAATCAGGGCAAGTATGCAAATTACCCAACAAAGATGGCAGTTAATTTCCATACACTGAGAGAGGGAGGAGTGAAGACTGAAGACAACTTAGAAGGAAGAGGGAGGAAAAGCGGAAAGCAAGGTGGCTGCCAGAGGGAAAGCCCGGGCGGGGCGGAACGGGGTGGAACGAGGTGGAGCGGGGCGGGCGGCAGTGGCGCACGGGTGCAGGCACGGTGGCCGCAAAGGTGGCGGCAGCGGCAGCGCACGCGGCCGCAACAGCCGCTTGCAGGATTTTCCTGCAAATGGGCTACTAGTATATAAATATATACAGAAGTAAAATAAGTTGCACAGCTCAGTGATTACTCAGATGTCTTTTTACCATTATTTCATATCTATTTTTTGTCTATCAGATAAATCTGGCCTATTATTTATAAAATTTACTAGAGACCCAGTGCACGAAAGAGGGGGGTTGTCCCTCAGCCCAGCCTGTACCCTCTCCAATATGGGACCCCTCAAGGGATGTCCGACTGCCCGTTTAGGCCTGACCCACCGGGATCGGGCCTAAACGGGCAGTCGGACATCCCTCTCACAATCCAGGACTGCTGGCTCCCAACTGCTTGCCTGCCTGCCTTCCTGATTGCCCCTAACCACTTCTGCCTGCCAGCCTGATCACCCCCTAACCACTCTGCTGCCAGCCTGTTTGCCCTCAACTTCCCTCCTCTGCCTGCCTGGTCACCCCTAACTGCCCTCTCCTGCAGGGTTGATCACCTCCAACTGCCCTCCCTTGCAGGCCTGGTCCCTCTCAACTGCCTTTCCTTGCAGGCCTGGTCCCTCTCAACTGCCCTCCCTTGCAGGCCAGGTGCCTCCCAACTGCCCTCTCCTGCTGGCCATCTTGTGGTGGCCATCCTGTGTCCACATGGGGGCAGGATCTTTGACCACATGGGGGCAGCTATATTGTGTGTTGCAGTGATGATCAATCTGCATATTACTCTTTTGTTAGATAGGATAGAGGCCTGGTGCAGGAGTGGGAGCCAGCTGGTTTGCCCTGAAGGGTGTCCTGGATCAGGGTGGGGTTCCCTTGGGGCGTGGGGCGGCCTGAGTGAGGGGCCTGTGGTGGTTTGCAGGCTGGCCACACCCCATGGCAATGCAAGCGGAGGCCCTGGTATCTGGAATTTATTTTCCTTCTACAATTGAAACTTTGTAGCCTGGAGTGGAGCCAAGCCTGGGGCTCCCTCCGAGGCTGGCAGCCATTTGTGTTGGGGTTATAATTGAAACTCTGTTGCCTTAAGCGGGTGGGCCCGGCCAGAGTGTGCGGAAAGCTTTGCTTCCCCTGTTGCCGGCGGCAACCCTGGCCTGCTCTCTGAAGCTCCATTCTGCTGCCATTTGTGTGAATTTGTTTACCTTCTATAATTGAAACTTTGTAGCTTGAGTGGAGGCTTAGGCCTGGCAAGGGCAGGCGGAAAGCTTGGCTTCCTCTGTTACCTAGGAAACCTTGCTCTCTGTGGCTATAGCCATCTTGGTTTGGGTTAATTTGCATGACCGCTCTGATTGGATGGTGGGCGTGGCTTGTGGGCGTGGCATGTGGGTGTGTCAGAGGTATGGTCAATTTGCATATTTGTCTGTTATTAGGTAGGATTACTCTATTTTTGAGATATAATTCACATACCATAAAATGCAGCCTTTTAAAGTTATACTTTTCAGTAGTTTTTAGTATATTCACATGAATGTGCAACCATCACCCCTATCTTATTCCAGAACATTTAAAAACAACAACAACAACCCTGTATCCATTAGCAATCAGTCTCTATTTCCACTTTGCCCAGCCCCTGGCCACCACTAATCTACTCTTTGTCTGTATGTCTTTGCCCTTCCTGGATATTTCGTATAAATTGAATCACATAATACATAGCCTTTTGTGTCTAGACTCTTTTACTTAGCATAATGTTTTCAAGGTCATCGTGTTGTTCTATATATCAGTATTTATTCCTTTTTGTGGTTAAATAACACTCCATTGTATGGGTATACCACATTTTTGTTTATCCATTCATCAACTAATGGATATTTGAATTGATTCCATTATTTGGTTATTATGAAAATGCTGCTGTGAACATTCAGTTACAAGTTTTTTGGGTGGACATATGTTTTCAACTCTCTTGTGTATATACCTAAGAGTTGATTTGCTGGTTCACACAGTAACTCTATGTTTAACTTTTTGAGGAACTGCCTAACTGTTCCCATGAGCAACTGTATATATGAGGGTTCCAACATTTATTATTGTCCAGCTCTTTGACTATAGCCATCCTAACATGAAATGGTATCTCTTTTTATTTTTATTTCCTTAATGACTAATGATGTTGAGCATCTTTTCATGTGCTTATTATTCTATTTTAAACATGTGTGTTTTTATTGAATTATTTATCCTAACTCCTTTCAGAAGGTAACTGGTCATAAATTATCATCTATATCTAGATATATACATATATATCTATAGATAGATAGATAGATAGATAGATAGATAGATAGATATAGACATAGAGATATAGATATAGATATAGATATATCTAGATATATATATTAAAGCCTAAGTGACCAAACAATTGAACGACTGCTCTACCAGTAGCTATGATGTGCACTGGCCACCAGGGGGCAGACACTCAATGCAGGAGCTACCCCCGGTGGTCAATGCACTCCCACAGCAGGAGCACCACTCAGCTGACCTACGTGCACCAGACGCCAGGCTCACGGTTGGCAAGCACAGCTGTGGCAGCGCGAGCCTCTCCCGCCTCCATGGCAGCGCTACCAAAAAGTGGTGGCAGTGGTGGCAGGCAAAGCAGGGCCGGGATGAGCAGGAGCATCGCAGTGCACAGCCCAGGATCGGGCTCCTCCCTGGCCGCCTGTCACTTTGCACACTACTACATCCCCCAAGGGGTCCCGGATTGCAAGAGGGTGCAGGCCAGGCTGAGGGATGCCACCAATGCACGAATCCGTGCACCAGGCCTCTAGTTAAATAATAATAGCTAATATTCTTCCCTCATCTTTCTTTTTTATTTATTTTTTTCACTTACAGTTTAGATTCAATGTTATTTTGTATTAGTGTCAGGTGTCCAGCATAGTGGTTAGCACGTTAAGCACCCAGCCTGTTTTGTCTTCCAGATGGAAAGTATAGTGTCAGACACCAGTGACTGACTAGGCACTTAACGTGTTAGACAATGATAAACTTTACACTGCACCTGAGGTAACGAAATGCGTTCTAAGCAGTAAAGGCTTCTTATGGTTTAAAAAATTAAAAAATGATACAGCATTAGATTAAGTCCTTTTTCATTTCATAAACAGAAGATAATTAAAATGACAACATACTATTAACAATATTCCAAAGGGAAAAACCGTCACAACCCAAACTATAAATTGCCCAAAGTAAAATGAAAGAATAGTTATCGTTAATATATTTTAAGATAGTATACATACCAGATAGATTTATTACCACTTTAAAAATATGAGTTTCATATCCATCACACACAAAAAAAACTTACCATCTTCTATGGCATTTCTGATGGCACGAAGTCCATCCCTTACAGCATCCTTGATTTGTGTGAGAGTATGCTTATTTGGTCCCTTAACCAACAAGGTGACAGAGCGAGGGTTAACACAGTCCTCAACAAAAGTGAACTTTTCTTCACCCTAAAGGATAATACAAGAAGATATAACTTTAATACGTAACGTCATTATGTCAATCTTCTTATGAATTTTTCTTGTCAAACATAACTAAATATATGTTAAAAGCAGATAAGTTATATTTGAACTCTTAATATTTAGGTAAATAAATTATATTATAAAATCTATCCTGTGTATTTTTCAGACTTCAAAATGTAAAACCTGAATTAAAAGTTTCAATATTTAAAAAAGGATGTAGTTTACTGTTTACTTTCTAACCACTGCCCCCAGAGATACTCACTACTGCATATTCGTGTACAAGACCAGCATGTCCCAAGCAATCTACACTGAGGTCTTCAAGAGAATTCACAGCTATTCCACCACAAGCAAGAGCGAGTCTGAAATTACATATATGTCAACATGGCTTTGGTTATGGAAAACATAGACTAATTTCTTAAAGGTGAAAATATATCTAACATGGAAGACTTCATTGTCACTGTATTATATTGCTTCTAAATCTGTTTTAACAAAATAAATAAATAAATCCTATATAATAAAGAGGGAGTATGCTAATAGACTGCCATGCCCTCAAAGATGGCAGCACCCACAGCCACAAGATGGCGGCGCCCCGTCCCCTCAGCCCCACTGGGGCAGCAGGCATGCGGCATGGCTAGGCTCGCCCCCCAGGTGGGTCTGGCCACTCTACGCGCCTGCCTCCAGAGTCCCCCAGTCCCCTCAGCCCCCCAGCCACCCAGGGCCGGCCCAAGGTGCAGGCAAGCCTTGGATGGCAGCTGCCCAGCCGCCCCTGGCAGCGTGAGGCTCAGGTAACCAGGCCGGCCGAGGCTTGCGCTGCCGGCAGTGGCAGCAGCAGAAGTGTGATGGGGGAGTCGCCTTCCCCTGATCACCGGGTCACCTCCCACCCCTGAGGGCTCCCGGACTGTGAGAGGGGGCAGGCCGGACTGAGAGACCCCCTTCCAATGCATGAATTTTCATGCACTGGGCCTCTAGTAAATAAATAAAATCTGTTTTAAGAAGATGAAAACTGCCCAGCCAGTCTGGGTTGAGTGTCGACCTATGAGCCAGGAAGTCACGTTTTGATTCCTGGTCAAGGCAGCCCATCAATGATTCTCTCATCTTCATTGATGTTTCTATCTTTCTCCTTCCCCCTTCCTCTCTGAAATCAATAAAAATATATATTTTTTAAAAAGAAGATGAAAACCTTTCTTGTATTTCAACAAAGTTTTGAGGTAGGTTAATCTTGATTTTTGACAGTTACATTATTTACTGAAATCAAAAACAAAATTTGGAATTTGTACACTACTATTTTGCTCAACAATGTTTGCGTATAAACTAAAAGGAAGATATAGGATAATTTCAATTTAATCTGTCAATAAACTTAGGACACATAATTATCTGCAAGCTTACCTTTCCATATTTCTTCTTTTTGCTCTGCGAAGAGCTACTATATCATGTTTTGCAAGTGCATCTAAGGACAATGGATCAATTCCCTATAATCAAATTAGCACAAAAGTTACAAGCATGTTTTAAGCTAGTGGTCCTAAAACTTTTTGATCTCAGCACTGCTTCATGCTCTTAAAAATTATTAACCCCTTAACAAAATAATCTGATGAACAGTAACAGATCCAGAGACATAGAAACATGGAACAGCCTGTCGAACCTCAGAGGGAAGGTAGGGAAGAGTGGGTGGGTGGGTGAGAAGTGATCAACCAATGAACTTGTTTGCATATATGCATAACACATGGACACAGACAATAGGGTGGTGAAGTCCTGGGGTGGAGGGTAGGGGCAGGCTAGAAGAGGTCAATGGGGGGGAAAAAGGGACATATGTAATATTTTCAACAATAAAGATTTAAAAAATAAAGTTTATGAAAGGGTAAAAAAAAATGTTAAGCCCCAACAGTATGGCTCAGTGGTTAACTGTCAACCTATGAACCAGGAGATAACGGTTCAATTCCATCAGGGCACATGCCTGGGTTTTGGGTTTTGATTAATGATTCTCTCATCATTGATATTTCTGTATCTCTCTCCCTTCCTTCCTCTCTGAAATCAATAAAAATATATATTTTTTAATTATTAAGAGCCCAAAGCACTTTTGTTTATGTAATCTGTATCTATAATATTTATTACATCATTAAAATTGAGGAATTTTTAAATGTTTATTAATCTATTTAACATAATATGAAACCATTTATGTTAACATAAATAATACTTTTTAATAAAAATTTACTCTAGTTTACTAAACAAAAAATACAGTGAGGGTGAGACACTGTTTTAGATTTTTATAAATCTTTTTAATGTCTGTTATATATGTTTTTGTTTTTTCTATTGATTTTTTTCTTTAAGAAAGAGAGGGAGGGAGAGGGAGAGGGAGGAAAGGGAGAGAGAAAGAGACAGAGAGAGAGAGAAGCATGGATGTGAGAGAGACATCAATCAGTTGCCTACTGTACACACCCCTACCAGGGATTGAGCCTGTAGCCTAGGCATGTGTCCTGACCAGGAATTGAACCAGCAAACTTCCTTGAAGGGAATGATGCTCAACCAACTGAGCCATACTGGCCAGGGCTTTAATGTCTGTCTTAATAGAAGACAGCTGGATTCTCCTATCTACTTCTGCATTCAAGTTGGTGCAATATGTTGTTTTGTCTAAAGTATAAGAAGAAAACCTGGCCTCACAGAGACATGTATTGGAAAAGAGAGGAATATTTTAATAGTCTTTTCAGATAAATGTGGACATTCTTCTTTGATACTATACCAAAACTCAATAAGTGGTTAGTTTCAATGTGGAATATGGAACCATATCAATGAACTCTCCATACTCTCCAACATTAAAATCCATTTGTATCTTGCACTTTGAATTGATTATTAGGCATTTAGAAAATATTGGTTCACTAAGTTAGGCAGAGCTTCCAAATGCTGACACATTCATGGTAATACAATATCAAATACATCACCTTTGCTAATATCATCACAAATGTTATCAGAAAAGCCTTTTAAATATCAGAAAGCTGTCAAGTTCACAGTGGCAGATACAGGTTTTCCAGAATTCTAATTTTTGTTTGAAGGCTCAAATGTTATCATTGGCAACAAATACCGTCTGTTTTCCTTCAAGTGGCAGGATTGCTGCATTCATTTTTTAGAAGAAACTACCAAGCACCCATGTCTAAATAAAGATAGTTTGTCTGTCAGTCATTCTTTAAAGTAAAAACGGCATTGCATGATTCTCTATTACACAAGAGCTTTCCTTCAACACAACCATATTTTGATATGCCATAAAAGTGTTTTGTGCATACTTCATATTTTGTCACACAGATTTAAGGATCAACATTTAATAAAATTAATGCTTTACTACTTCTTAAATACATTCCTAAGTGAACTCCCTTTTTTAAAAAAACTACCAGTGTGGCCCTAACTGGTTTGGCTCAGTAGATAGAGCATCGGCCTGCGGACTGAAAGGTCCCAGGTTCGATTCCAGTCAAGGGCATGTACCTTGGTTGCGGGCACATCCCCAGTGGGGGGTGTGCAGGAGGCAGCTGATTGATGTTTCTCTCTCATCAATGTTTCTAACTCTCTATCCTTTTCCCTTCCTCTCTGTAAAAAAAACAATAAAATATATTTAAAAAAACTAAACAAAAAACAAAAAACTACCAGTGTGTAGTAGTGTGGCAATGAAGGGTATGATGACTACTAGTATGGTTTGGTGCTACTGCTTTGATTTGTGCTAAGGCATCAGCAGTTTTGCATCATCACTGCAAATGTCAACACAATATAAAAGCATTATTACTAATATTATGAAAATAGTTTTGTCCTCACCAACTCCCTGAAATGGTCTTAGGGACTCCTTCAGGTCCACAGACCACACTTTGAGAAACACTAAAGAACGTTTACAAATAGTTAAAATCTAAACATTTTTTCTCACCTTTTGATTAATAACAACAAATCCTTTGTTGGAATGAGCACAGACTTTGTCTTTCAGGTCTATTATTTTTTGTACTCTATCATCAATAAATTTTCTTTCAGCTTTTACCAATTTCTCTTTTTCTTGAGCAGTCTTATAAAAGAAACCAGAGCTCACCTCACTAAAAAATTAATAAAAACAAGCTAGTAAAAGCAGTGGGGAGAAGAGGAAAAGGTAGACGTTTACACTAAACAGTGGGAGGAAAGATTAAAAAACACTTTTAGAAAAAACAGTTTCAAATGCTATAAAGAGTAAATGACATACATACGTTTTTTCATATTCTAGTGATACATTGCAAATAAGGATATATGCATCTTCTACTCGCTTCTTCATTTCTGGGTGACGGGCACCATGATCCAAAACTAATCCTCTGATTAACCTATTAGAAATATGTAAAGTTTCTTTCTTTCTTTGAATATACACTCTAAAATTTGATATAAAATTAAAATTATATATTTTTTAAGATATTTTTATTTATTTCTGAGAGGGAAAAACATCAATGATGAGAGAGAATCATTGATCAGCTGCCTCCTGCAAGCCCCCAACCGGGAACCAAGCCCACAACCTGGGCATATACTCTTGGCTGGAATCGAACCTGGGACCCTTCAGTCTGCAGGCTGACACTCTAACCACTGAGCCAAACCAGCTAGGACTAGAATTATGCTCTTAAAGGTGTAACAGAACTGCGAGGGCATACATTGTTTCCTTATACCAACTTTAATCCTAACACATAATTAGTAAAATTGGAGAAGATAATCTACTTTACACACTGTGACTGTTAAGTCACAATGAAATCAACCCAGAATTATCCTCTAAATTATGTGGCGCAAACATATGACACAGCTGATCAAGTAATGAAAGGTAGGCACACAATGAGTTTCTAAGGAACATTTATTTGTTCAAGATAATTATATGGAACAACTGAAAATTGTTAATCTAAATGTCCAACAAAAGAGTACTATTCAGCAAATAATGGCCCAAATATTTCAGTCATGAAAACTATGTAATAACACGGAAAAATATTTACAGGGATGGCTGATAAGCACAGAATGACAAATTGCATAAAAACACATGATCATAACTGTTCTTTTAAAAAAAATAAGCACTTTGGCATTGAAAAGAAAAAAATGAAAGGAAATTAAAGAGTAGGGTTATGCTTGAGTGGTTAGGAATACAGATCATGTTGAGGGGTCTTTTTTCCTGTTTTCCAAATGTTCCTTCAAGAGTAAATATCTTTATAACTCTTTAAAATTCATTTATGCCCAATTAGGGAATGGCATTTCTATGTATAAATCTTTTATAACCAATATTTGTTATACATTAAAGATATAATTTTTTGAATAGTTAAATATAAGGAAGTTTTCAGTTTTAATATAACTAGATTACTCTAACGCCTAACTTAACGTGAAGATGTTTTAATTAAGAAGAAACAAACTACATGTTCAATATTCTTCAACTCTTCAAACATCCTTTACTGTTCTCCCCACCTCACTCTCAGCAAATGTCCTTGCTTCTTCAAGAAAAAAGAAACAGTCCCATCACTATCTCTTACCAATCCACCAGCACTTGAACCTGAACCTCCTATGATTATGAATGATCTGTTCAAGCTCTTCTCTAAAGTTAACTCCTCCACTTGTGTACTGTATTCCATTTCCCCTCCCTGCTCCTGTATTGTCCCCTATTCCCCTAAGTCTTTCTGCCTAAAGGAGCATTCTCAGCAGGATACAAATTTGTCGTAAAAATTCCCATCTTTAAAACAAAGGATTCTTTGGGCCCAGCTGGCGTGGCTCAGTGGTTGAGCATCAACCTATGAACCAGGAGGTCACAGTTCAATTTCTGGTCAGGGCACATGCCCAGGTTGCAGGTTGCGGGCTCGGTCCCCAGTACGGGGTGTGCAGGAGGCAGCCAATCAATGATTCTCTCTCATCACTGATGTTTCTCTCTCTCCCTCTCCCTTCCTCTCTGAAATCAATAAAAATATATTTTTTTAAAGATATCTTTGGGTTGAAGCCCCATTCCCATGTTCTCTTCTAGCTACTGCCTCATTTCTCTGCTCCCTTTTATAAACTCCTCTGAGTTGTCTACATTTGCATCCTCACTTCTTCCCAAACCATTCTCTCTTGAGCCCGCCTTCAATCTGACTTTCATGGCCACCCCTTTACTGAATGAACTTTCATTAAAGTTACAAAAAAATAAATTTTTCCCAAATCTAATAGTCGATTCTCAGTTTATAACAATTTGCTCAAAATTTCAGCAGCATATGACATAGCTGATTATTCTCTCCTTCTTGAAATACTTTCTTCTCTTAGTTTCTGGGACACTACCCTCTGTTGGTTTTCCTCCTATCACACTGACCACCCTTCTCAGTTTCCTTTGCTGAATGCTCCTTATCTTCTCAATTCTAAACATTGGAGTGTGCCAAAGTTCCCAATCCTTAAATTTCTGCTTTTCTTTATCTATATTTACTTCCCGGATGATCTCATCAACTCTTATAGCTGTAAGTCATCCATACACTGATGACTTCCAAATATGTATTTCCAGTCCAGACCACTATGTGCACTCCAGAACATCTCTCCTACTCTCTATTCAACCACTAATAGGCATCTAAAAATAACATTCCCCAAACTGAACTCCTGATTTATTTCCCCAAACCCGCTCCTTCCCGTCTTCTTCATGACACCTCCATTTTTCCAGCTGTTCATGCAAAAACCTAAGAGACATCCTGACTCCTCTGTTCCTGCCACATTCTATGTCAAATCACCGAGAAATCCTCTTGCTCCTTCTAAGGATACTCTGATCTAAACCATTTTCATTTCTCACTATTATCACAACAGATTCCTAACTGGTCTCCTACTTCTGCCCTTACACCTCCCACCCTACTCCACAGTGTTTTCTCCACATCACAACCACAGAGATCCCTCTGAAATATAAATCAAAAACGTGTTGCCCTCAACAATAGTAAGCTAATTTGGACCAACACTAATACCAAAAGCAATGTTGGGTTAAAAACAAAAAAACCTGCCCTAACCGGTTTGGCTCAGTGGATAGCGCGTCGGCCTGCGGACTCAAGGGTCCCAGGTTCGATTCCGGTCAAGGGCATGTACCTTGGTTGCGGGCACATACCCAGTAGGGAGTGTGCAGGAGGCAGCTGATCAATATTTCTCTCTCATCGATGTTTCTAGCTCTCTATCCCTCTCCCTTCCTCTCTGTAAAAAATCAATAAAATATATTTTTTTAAAAAACCTTTTAAATGCTAGAAAGCTATAAGATAGTAAAGAGCCACACAATAATTTTCTTTTCAAAACTGAAAAGAAAACCAGAACTCTAAGAGGTAAATAGAGAACTGTGGGATCCCCTACTGCCGTGGTCGGCAAACTGTGGCTCGCAAGCCACATGCGGCTCTTTGGCCCCTTGAGTGTGGCTCTTCCACAAAATACCACGGCCTGGGCGAGTCTATTTTGAAGAAGTGGCATTAGAAGAAGTTTAAGTTTAAAAAATTTGGCTCTCAAAAGAAATTTCAATCGTTGTACTGTTGATATTTGTCTCTGTTGACTAATGAGTTTGCCGACCACTGCGCCTACTGCAAAGTCATTTGACAATTCAGGCAAATCTGAACTTTGGTTTCAATGACCTCACAATGAGAGGGGGCAGAATTAAAAGTTCAGAGTTCATCCAAGGTACAGGGTCTAATAGAAGCCCCTCTTCACATTAAATGGGAACCCCAATAGGCTATATACTCAGGGTATAAACCAAAAGGATGAACTAGAAGCAAGCAGCCCTTACATGAACTTGCAGTTAGAATTCATAACAACTGGATATTCCCAAAAAGCCTCAGATGTGGATGTAATTTAGTATCTGGGCTCCTTACAGCAGCAAATTCAAATTCTCTGCAGAAACCCTAGGTTGCAAATTATTTCTACAAATACTTTTTTCAAACATAATGAATAGCACATATAGAAATAAAGTATGATGAGTGAGAAATAGCAAAATACAATAAACACCATAAATAGACAAGCCAGACTTTAAATATTGTAATTATCAGACATGGACTATACAGTGTGGAGCAAAAGTAGGTTTAAAGTTGTGAGTATGCAAAACAGTTTATTCTTGCATATTATTTATTAATATTGTATTATTTACTTGTTTTACAACTGTAAACCTACTTTTGTCCACCCCTGTATGTTTAAAGAAATAAAATGTAAGTTTGGGAAGATATATAAGAAATAGGAAACCATAAATAGTGACATGGCAAATTTAATAAGCAACCAAATAGAACTTCTATAAATAAGTAAAGATATATATACATATTTTAAAAATAAAGTATTTACTGATGAATTATGATATCTGGACTGGCTTCAGAATAATCCAAGTTTAGGGCAGGGGAAAAAGAAAAAGAGTCTATAAGGGTTTTTTTTAGCCATAATATGAAAACAGATAAAGATGAGTGACAGATATGTCACTATTCTATTCTACTTTTACATATGTTTAGAATGTTCCATGATAGAACATTTAAAATTAGTTAAGTCCCAAATCAACAAGATGCCATATACTCTGAGTATATACATATTCAGGCAATGTTAATTGCATGGCCCCTCTTACCTCATCATCTCCTACATTTTCCTCTGATTCTGCTGTACGCACAAAGGAACACACAGGCACATTTCTGCCTCAGGGCCTTTTCAACTATTATTCCCTCTGCCTAGAACACTCTTCTTCTAGATATTCAGAGACCTCCTTAGTTCTCTAGTTTAGTTTCATGTTGCTCTAAAATCACACTTATTCTCACACACACTGTTACTCTAGCTCTTCAGAGCATTTATTATCACTTATTTGTTTACTATCTCCAACTAGAAATGTAAACTTCTTGAAGAAAGAAACTGGCTCTGTTAAGTATCCAATTAACATATGTTGAATGAATAACCAATGAAATTAATGAAAGAATAGAATATCTAAGATAACCAAATATTCTAGAATCTATGTATTGCCAAAGTTTATGTAATTTACTTTGTATCTGTTTCTGATTTGTGCTTCATCTCCATGATTTCTACCATGAAGAGATCAATAGGATAACCCGGTCTTGAAATAGTCAACACAGAATCCACCACGGCCTGAAAGAGAAGTGAGAGAGAACAGTCAATTATTTGGACTACTAACGAACACCACTGGCCCAGGTAATCTATCACCAGATTAAGAAAGCAAAGAGCTTCAGGCTCCAAAACACAGGGCAAGGCCAAAAAGTGCCACTTTGTCATGGACCCCAATAATTACAGCCTAAAGGGATCTCAAAGATCATCAAGTCCAAACCCTTTATTTTACAAATAAGGAAACTAAGACAAGACTTCAAGAAGTTATGATCTTGCCCAGCTGGCATGGCTCAGTGGTTGAGCATCAAACCCCCTGCTGGGGATGTGCTCACAACCAAGGTACATGCCCTTGACCAGAATCGAACCTGGGACCCTTGAGTCCACAGGCCGACACTCTAGTTAGGGCAATACATTCCACCTTTAGAAGTTATCAAAACAAATTATGCAGTTCCCAGAAGTATTAGCAAATCAATCATGCTTCATTAAAGTTGCAACTTTAACTACAAAGCACTGCCAAAACCTCACGTAGTTAATATGGACCTCTAGGTATGAGACCAGTACTTCACCCCAATGGCTTCCACAGGGGATGAGCCAGAGGCAGCCAAGGACCTCCCAACTTTCAAACTAACTTAAAAGAAGGCTTAATGTGATCCTGTTGAAAAAAAATTATACATGCTGTTCTGACCAATCAAATCTAGTAAGCAAGTCTATAATGTTTGTCTTCCATAATTTATTTTACATTAAAAAAAACACATGCAATAGTTGAATATCTTATAGGAAAAAGAAAAATATCATCATGTGTCAGGCTATACTCTTTCTGAATGTAAAAAATTAATCACATACCTCTATTAACACATCAGCCAGTTCAGCATGAACTTTAGTTTGTAGAGATGTTCTAGCCACTTCTAAGAGGATGTCTCTTTTCATCTCTTTTTTAATTGTAATTTCGTCCAAAACTTCAAGTGCTTTTTTCTTTGCAGCTTCAAATCCTTCAGCTATTATTCTAGGGTGTAAGCCCTATTAAAACAACATAAAACTATAAGTTATAAAGTAACTCATCCAAAGTAAAAGTAACCATCCTTTCCTATTAATAGGTATGTCTGCAAAAAGTAATAGTACATCAATGCCACTAAAAGTGTACATAGATAATTTATAAAAGTAATTTTTCAGTGCTTCACATTTAAAACAATCTCAAACTTACAGAAAAATTCTAAGTCCAGTACAAAAAAACTACGAAAGTCCTTTTTATTTCTGAAAATTATGACACATTGATATCATATGGTCTTTCTGAATGGGCACAAAAGAAGTCCTTTTAATGCAGAGAAAAAGAATCAGCACTGGCTTAGAGAGAAGTGGCAGACAGACACCACCCTCATTAAATGTTCACAGTTAACACCCACAGTCATGGGACAAATAGACATCATGTGCCTCATGATATGACGCATTAAGAACACTACAGCCCTTCTATGGCATTCCTGCCAAAAGTTTATAACCTGAGTCTAATCTGAGGAAACAGTCAAATCCAAATTGAGGGACTTTCTACAAAATAAATGGCCTGTACTCTAAAAATAATACTATCATGAAACACAAATAACGGCTCAGGAACTCTTCCAGCTTAAAGGAGACTAAAGAGACATAACAGCTGAATGTAATGCATTGAACCTAGATTTTCTTCTGCTATAAAGGACATTATTGGGATAAGTGATGAAATTTGAACAAAATCTGTATCATTGTGTCAGTGTTAATATTAATTTCCTGGTTTTGATCACTATACTGGATTATATAAGAGAATTCCCTTGTTTCAAGAAACACTTAGATGGTCTTATCTGCAACTTATTCTTATACTATTCAAAAAAATATATGTACCTTATTACATATATAAACACACATATATACATTTATTTTTTTATCTGAGAAAGACAAGTGTCACTCTTTGAAATATTCTTGCAACTTTTCTACAGAGCTGACATTGTATCAAAGTATTTTTTTTAAACAGTATTTTTTTTTTGAAAAGTAATACACAAACTTACTGACGCTGGAACTGGATCTAATTTATCCCCTTCCTCCATTCCTTTATATCAGTCCCATAACAATTTCTAAAAGTTGCCATTTATTGAGCATTTGAGCCCAAAACTATTCTAAAGAGCTTTACATATATTATTTAATTTAGTCCTCTGGACACTATGAAGTGGGAGTTGTTATTATTCCTGTTTCACAGATGAGGAAATTGAGGCTTAAAGAAATACTGTAATTTGCCTTAGCAGGCCTGACTCCAGAAGCTGTTAATAACCATTCTTAAAACATCTTTCCTGTCTAGGACCTCACATTCATTGCTGGTGAGAATGTAAACTGCTATGGCCACTATGGAAAGCAATATGAAGATCTACCATATGACCCAGCAATCCCTCTTCTGGGTATCTACCAAAAAAAATTTTGAAAACATTTATTCATAAAGATATATGTACCCCTATGTTCATTGCAGCATTATTCACAGTAGCCAAGACATGAAGATAGCCTAAGTGTCCTTCAATAGATAACTGGATAAAGATGTGGTATAAAAAAAATTTAAAAAATAAATAAATAAATATGTGGTATATATACATATAAAACGGAATACTACTTAGCAATAAGAAAGTATACTGCCATTTGCAACAACATGGATGGATCTTGAGAGTATCACGCTACACAAAATAAGTCAGACAGAAAAGGACAAGAACCATCTGATTTCACTCATGTGTGATATAAAACAGAAATCAACAAACAAAACAAAACAAACTTATAAACACAGACAACAAACAGTAAGGTGGTTACCAGAGGAGAAAGGGTGGGGAGAGGATAAAGAGGGTATAGGGGTGCCAAATACATGGTCACAGAAGGAGACTAAACTTTGGGTGGTGAGTACACAATGCAATACACAGATGATATATTATAAAATTGTATACTTGACACATATAATGTATTAACCAATGTCACCTCAATAAATTTAATTTTAAAAATAAGTTTTCTCCAGTTATTTTTTTAAAGCACAATTTGGTTTCAACTTTATCAGTGATGTGTTTTTTTCTTAGGCATTAGTCATGGGTACATGGCTAATTTTGTACCTTTTTAAATCTCTTAAATTTTCCATTTTAAAAAGAGGTATATAATTCCAATAAAAGACATTGTTTTGGGGAAAAAAATCATTATTCTTTTTATTTATAATTGTCCAAAAATATCTTCATAAACATTAACTTTTGCCCTCTAAAATTTGCCCAGCTATTGTGGCTTACTGGTTGAGCATCAACCCATGAATCAGGAGCTCATGGTTGCTCAGGGCACATGCCCGGGTTGTGGGCTCGATCCCCACTAGGGGGCGTGCAGGAGGCAACCAACAATGATTCTCATCATTGATGTTTCCATTGCTCTCTGAAATTAATTTTAAAAATTAAATAAAATTAAACCAGTTTACTAGTGTAAAAATAAACCCAAGTTTCCATTAAAAATAAAGTACCACATGATTGTGAATTCTATGAAATTATAATACCTCAGAAATGTAACGATCAGCTTGTTTTAGTAACTCCCCAATAATTAGAACATTTGAAGTAGTACCATCTCCTGTAATGTCATCCTGGGCTGTTGCTACTTTCGCTATCAAGGAAGCTGTTGGGTGTTGAATTTGCTGGAAAAAGCAAGCAACAGATTTAAAGAGAGAGAGAGAATAAAGAAATAAGTAGTCTACCAAAAACAAGATAACCTAAGGGTCAATAGTAAAATCAAGAAATGAAATAAGGGGGAAGGCTTGGGGTTAGTAGGAAGGGGGGGTGGTCAATGGGGGAAGAAAGGGAGACATCTGTAATACTTTAAGCAATATTTAAATAAGCATCATTCTACAAGTCCACAAGTTTTATATTATCAATTATTAATAAATGTCAAGACCGAGAGTTAAAAGTTGAGAACTAATGAGATTTGAACATTTTATAAGAGTCTTTGCTTCAGAATGCAATGACATTTCCAAAATTAGATTAAATCCTTCAATTTCGAAGATGAATATATTTACTAAAATTGCAAAGGACTTTTTACTTTTCCATGATTACAAAGAACATAATGTGATGCCTTTAAAAGATTCAACTAATTTGGAAGCATTCCTAAGCTATTACTAGACTATACTAAGATTTGAAAACAGCCAAAAAACATTTTTTATTGAGGTTTAATCCAACAAGTATATCTCATGATTGCAATATTTAGCTGACAGCCTTGGTTTAAAGATATACAAATTGTACTATGCTCTCAGTTAAGGCTTATTAAGGTTTACTAAAGTCAGCAGCATCAGCTCACCATCTCATGAAGCAGCACATTGCCATCTTTGGTGAGTTTGATATCACCTGCACCAGAAACAAGCCTGTTCAGAAAACAGTGATGTTATTAACTTCGTATGGCAAGAGTCAAGCAAGACATAGCGCTTGCCACTCCACTATCATTAATATAGGGAACTGGGCTTGGAAAACTTCCATCACCCGGAGAGATACCACAGTAAGTACCCCATTCGCAGCCCACAGAATCACTTTTCCCCAGATGGACTGCTATGGCGATTGCACTCCAAATGGACAATTTACAAGTTTAAGGATTAAGTGCAGTTGGTGAGTTATGACAGTGGTTTGGTCCAGAAGAGTACTTGGAAGTCTACCAGCCACACATTTGTGAATTTCCCGCAGGTTTATTTTGGTGAAATGTTACCATTCATTCACTCAGTTTAGTTTTTTCCCTCATCCCTCACATTTATTACAGCATCAAATTCTGTCATTCCACAATGTAAAAGCCTCTTCAAAGTACTCCCGCCTCTCCATTTCCAGTCATCATCATCGGCAGTGTGGACTATTTAGTATCCACATATATCTGAATTTGAACCTACCCTCCATTTATCTTTCTATAAGGCAGGATGACTCAGTTTACTGATCAAAAATCCTTCAACCCAGCTGGTGTGGCTCAGTGGTTGAGCGTGGTCCTATGAACCAGCAGGTCATGGTTCAATTCCCAGTCAGGACACATGCCCAGGTTGTGGGCTCTATCCCCAGTGTGGGGCGTGCAGGAGACAGCCAATCAATGATTCTCTCTCATCATTGATGTTTCTCTCTCTTTCCCTCTCCCTTTTCTCTGAAATCAATAGAAATATATTTTTTAAATCCTTCAATGATGTTCATGTTCTCCATCATTTTCAAGGTAAAATCCATACTATTCAGCAATGACATAGCTGACCCTTCCCAATCTGGTTGTATCTATTTTAAAATGTTTCATCTACAAAATGAAATCTTGCGGGCAAATCTTATGGTTCCCTAAATACACCACGTTTGTTTTTGTTTCTCTTGGATTTACGCCAACTGATTTTCTTGTTCCTGAAGTTGCTCTATCACTCACTTCTCCAGCTGGTGAATTCTAACTCATCTTTCAAGACTCTGATAAAAAATAATCCGTTATCTGGGTCTTTTCCTTCCCCATTATTCCATCAATAATCAGTCCCTTTCCTCAGTATTATCATATATTATATGATTAAAAATACAATGCATGGCACGTATTTTTAAATGTATACATAATACTATATAGAATATACATCACATTCGTTTCTAACAAATCCCCTTAAAAACTAAAACTTTATCTTGGTCATCTCTGTGTTCCCGGCATCCCATTTAGTACATAATAAGCACCCTCTTTTGCTGTTAATTTATTTTGCTCATTCCTGAGTCTGAAAGCTCTCCTTACATCTTTTTGCCCTCCCTAGTCTCTTTCCTTCACTGTCCTAAATAATGGTGCTAAATAAATACATGCTTAATGGATTAACAGATAATGAAGAACCCTAGGCACAGAGCATCCAAGTAACTGGCCAAAGGACTCACAGATAGAAGGGACACTTGGAACTGAGCCCATTATCTGTCAGGCTCCAAAGCCCGTGCCCTCCCCACAACCCCCTGCCAACCACCACCAAAACCAAGGGCATGCAGGCATCCAGTCTTAAGGAGCAGGGGCGTCAGGTGGCTCACGTTTCCTATGAAAAACTGAACTTTCAAACTGCCTATGAACCTTAACGAAAAGTTGGTGGGGCGGGAAGGGGCGGGAGAGGGAATCACAGCTTCACTCGTGGGGCCTTTTCCTTGAGGAGGCTTTTTTCCTCCTCCCCCCACGGGACTAGAGGTGACCTCAGGGCAGGAATGAGAATGAGGGAAGCCAGGCCCACAAGTGTGTCCACAGGGCGCCCATCGTTTAGCGGAACGTCGGCCTACGGCGCGCCCCGACACCAACAAACCGCCGGCGCCCTAACCGCCGCTCCAACCGCCGCCTCACATTTTCATGGTGCCCTTAGGACCCAAGTTGGTCCTCAGCACGTCCTGCAGCCCTCGGGCAGCGCATATATTGACCGCCAAGGCCGCCTGGGCCCGCGCCACCTCGGCCTTGGCGTTTAACGTCTTTATGGCAGCCATAGCCGGGCGGTTGTGGGACCACCCGATCGGCAAAGCAGCCAGAGCCGCGATTCTGAGGTAAAACCCAGCGCCTAGGTCCACGCTCAGCAGCTTCAGCCAATCCTCGCCCTGGACGGAAGTGACGTCATCGCGCGTCGCCGAGGCGGAAGCCAGACTCGCCTTGGGTCAGGTCGCAAAGATGGCGTCCTCCGCTTCGGCTCGGCCTTCGGCCGGAAAGCGAGTGGTGAGTCAGGATGAACTGCGGCGGTTGATGAAGGAGAAACAGCGTCAGAGCAGCAACAGGAAACGCATAGAGTCTCCCTTTGCGAAGTACAACCGTCTGGGGCAGCTGAGCTGTGTCCTGTGTAACACCCCGGTGAAGAGCGAGCTCCTGTGGCAGACTCACGTCCTGGGAAAGCAGCACCGGGAGAGAGTGGCCGAGCTGAAAGGCGCCAAGGAGGCCACCCAGGGGCCGTCCGCCAGCGCAGCGCCTCCGTCTGCCAAGAGGAAGGCGCCGGACTCGGACAGCCACGATGCCAAAAGGCCGAAGGCCTCCCCGGTGCCTCAGGTACAGCCCTCCACGTCCGCTTTGCGCACCAACGTGGACAAAGCAGGAAAGGAGTCCACTAGAGCGACGCCCGGTAAGGCTTCGGCACTCGGTTTACTCCCTGATTATGAAGAGGAGGAGGAAGAGGAGGAGAAGGGAGGAGAAAGACCAGAGGGGGACGCCAGCACGCAGCCGCCCGACACACAGGCCAAGGAACACTCGCTTTCCTCCTCGCTGGAGGCAACAGGTAGTGGGCTGCCAAGAGACTTCTCGACTACAAATCCTCCCAAGGCCCCTTTAATTCCTCATTCAGGGTCCATTGAGAAAGCAGAAATACACGAGAAAATAGTGGAAAGGAGAGAGAACACTGCGGAAGCATTACCGGAAGGTTTTTTTGACGACCCTGAGATAGATGCGAGGGTGCGAAAGGTTGATGCCCCAAAGGATCAGATGGACAAAGAGTGGGACGAATTTCAAAAAGCCATGAGGCAGGTCAACACCATTTCCGAAGCCATAGTTGCTGAAGAGGATGAGGAGGGACGGTTGGACCGGCAGATTGGGGAGATCGATGAGCAGATAGAGTGTTACCGTCGGGTGGAAAAACTGCGGAATCGCCAGGATGAAATAAAACATAAGCTTAAAGAGGTCCTGACCATAAAAGAGCTGCAGAAAAAGGAAGAGGAGAATGTTGGCAGCGACGATGAGGGAGAACTGCAGGATTTGTTGTCTCAGGATTGGAGGGTGAAAGGGGCTTTGCTATAGGATTTCAAGGACCCAATATTTCTAATACCTATAAAAAGTGCTGTCTCTCCATATACCGGTTACTCCATCCTGGAGGTTGTTGCAGTACAATATGAGCCTGTGAAAATAGCACTTTGGAAAATTGGTGTAAAATATTTTTGAGGTAAAGTTTTGACAGTTTTTCAGTGTTACATGTTAAAATGCCAACTTTTTCACATGTTTACGGATTTAAATGTATAATTTGGGGTTGGAAAATCTGTAAGCTGTAAATATTGTACATAGTTAAATATATTTACTTAATTCTGTTTTTGAAATTTACAAATTAATAGAAGTAGGACCAACAGACAAGCTTTTTGATGAACACCAAATGTATTGGGACCCCCCTAGTTCAAACTAAAGAGGGTGGGAGAGCTTTCGTTGTTTTTAAGAACACTACACATAGATTCATAAGTCATTCACAGCTAATCAATTCTCTGTATTCTGTTTCAAACACATGCTGTAGGAGAACATGGTGAAAAAATATATGCCAAACATGACCAGCCTCCTTAACCCAAAGTTTCTCTCGAGTAAACCAATGATTCTTGGATGTAGGTGCACATCAAGATCACCTAAGAAGCTTTTATTTCAGAGAGGAAGGGAGAGAGAAACATCAATGATGAAAATCATTGATTGACTGACTCCTGCACACCCCCCACTGATGATCCAGCCTGCAACCCAGGCATGTGCCCTTGACTGGAATTGAACCCCATCAAAAATGAGTAGTAATAATAATAACCAAGGTTTATATAGTTCTTACAATATAGGTGAGGCAGGATTCTAAGTGCTTTACATAAACTCAGTCTAGTTTCCCTAAAGCCCAGGTATTATGGAGGAGAGGAACAGAGATAAGGTTTGAAAAAGCTTTGAATACTTGATGGAAGAATTCTTCCTGTAGGCAATGTGGGAAAAGTGGAAGTGTTTGAGCAAAAAATTATATCTGCTAAAAACTTATGGAAGATGACTCTAGTTGCATTATATACACTATAATATCGTATATAATAGGGAATATATATTCTGTGTAGAATGGAATGAGCATAGATGGGGGAAAGAAAGCTGGTAAACTACTTCAAAACTAGATTTTTAAAGTATAGTAGACTTTGATTAAGTATGGATTGAGAGAAAAGGAATAGATTTGAAAGAATTTCACAGGGAGAGCTAACATTTCAGTGACTAGAAATGGGGGGGGGAGGGGAATGAGAGATCAAGATAGAATTGAAAGGTTAGGGGGAGTTTTTTAGTGTATATGCCTAAAAGAAGTTATCTAACACTTATTGAGAATTTCATTATCTTATTGTTTTTGGTAGAAAGTCTGCTTTCTTGAGCTGTCAGCTGATTGGTGATAGCAACTTCAGTTTGATAACATAGCATGGGCATGCCTGCCTCAACTGTATGAAAGAAACCACTTACTCAGAGTTTTCTATCATTCATTGTTTATTATTTCAAAAGATGAGAAGGTACAAAGATGGGCTTGAATGGTTGGTCCAGTTCTATGTTGGCTTAAGAGGCGAGGCTAATGATCTAGAGCACTGTCCATTTAAAAATATAATGCAAGCCACATATATTTTTTTAACTTTTCTAGTAATTGCATGAAAAAAAAGAAATGCAAAATTATTTTAAATAAATTTAACCCAAGTATATCCATAATACTAATGTTTCAACATGTAATCAATATTTAAATGCTAGTGAAATATTTTACAACTTGGGGGTTCTACATTTATGAAATTTGGATGTGTCTATCACATCTCAGTTTGGACTGGCCACATTTCAAGTACACACTAGCCCTATGTAACTAATGGCTACCATAAAGGACAGTGGAGATTTAAAGAGAAAGGTATACAGATGGAGCACTGGCTAGTGGCTTAGTGGTTAGAGCATTGGCCCATGCACAGGAGGGTTTCAGTTCAATTCCCAGTCAAAGGCATGTACCTGGGTTGCAGGTTTGATCCCTGACCCCAGTCGGAGCACATGCAGGAGGCAACCAATCAATGTGTGTCTCTCACATCAACGTTTCTCTTTCTCTTCCCCCTCCCACTCTAAAAATCAATAGAAAGATATCCTCGGGTGAGGGTTAACAAAAAAAAACAGGTATATAGGTGGGAAAATTAAATATGCTCAGAGATAGTGGGCAGAACAATTTACAGTAGTGTTCATTCCTGACAATGGGAGTTATTGAAAAGGTAGATTATGAACCATTGTGGAGGCCCTCAACTGCCATGCTGTAAAGAGTTGGAACTTTCTCTAAGTTAACTGAGTTGGTTTTTTTTAAACAATCGCTATATATATATATATATATATATATACACACACATATATATATATATATAGTTGTTTTTTGTGTTTTTTTTTCCCCAGAGAGGGAGAGAAACATCAATGATAAGAATCATTGATCAGCTGCCTCCTGCACGCCCCCTACTAGGGATCGAGTTCACAATTACGGGCATGTGCCCTTGACTGGAATCGAACCCAGGAACCTTCAGTCAGCAGGCTGACGTTCTATCCACTGAGCCAAACCAGCTAGGGCAACAATTGAGTATTCTTGAGGTTGTTGAGTTCTCAATTATAACACAGTTAAAGAAGAGCTTAAGCACTGCCAGGTATGTTACCACACACATAAACCCCATTGAGTTTTTAGGAAGTCCAAAAAAGCTCTCAAAATCTGCTCCCGGTGCATGAGTGATGGGGCCCTGACCAAAATCAAGTGAATCCTTGTTAGATCTGAGAGCCATATAAACAGCTACACACATTGGAGAGCTCCTTTATACCTCTTTGAACTGTGTCAAATAGGTTTTGGCATTAGACTGAATACCACCAATGTTCCCAAATTGTGAGAATTAATCCCAAGATTTCTTCCAGTCCCTTGTTCTCTTTTTAGAGAACCCCATAATTTAGCCAACAATACATTAGAATTATTATAAATGCTAAAAGGTAATCCTCTCACCCACTTACCCGTTTAATACAGTTCCCCTACTTGAAGAAGAAAAATGCTGATTTCCTAACTAGCCTTCAAATGTACATTTGCCCAGTGCCTTGCAATCTACAAAATGCTTTCATTTAATGATGGAAGTAATGACTACTTGTTACATGCCAGGGAACAAAATAAGAGGCTGTGGAATTAAAATTGCATGAAAAAGAATATAATTTAGACCTAAAACCTTTAATAGTAACAATTCCTAGATTAGTATGGAGTAACAGGAAGAACAAGAAAATTGGCAAGAGAAAATAAGACACAAGTTCAGGTTCCCATTCTAGCTTTTAATGGCTAGTGATCTTGGGAAAGTCACCTCTCTGAACCTTAGTTTGCTTCACTGTAAAATGATGATACCTCACAGGGTGTGGTGAGAATCAAATGACATGTGAAAGAATGGTAAAAAAAAAAAAAAAGTGGTAAAAAGACCAACCTGACTCTTGAGAGTCAGAACCAGAAAGAGGTTTAAAAAATTAAATGTATTTTTATTGCTTTCAGAGAGGAAGGGAAGGAAGAGAGGGGGATAGAGAGAAACTTCAATGATGAGAATCAGTGATTAGCCGCCTCCTGCATGCCCCCCAACCCAGAATGGAAGTGCTACCTCCTGGTTCATAGGTCAAGACTCAACCACTGAGCCATGCTGGCCAGGAATTAGAGCAGATGGTTTTGTTGATATTTAACTCTTAAATCCTTAATCATGCCATGAGTCAAGTGGCATCTCACCTTTTAAAAATTTTTAAAGTTGCCTGTCTAAAGACAGAGATGGCCTAAGTGCTGTTACTTTTGCTTGCAAGGTTTGCCCAGGAAAGTGACAGCTTTCTTAGTGTAATTATGAATAGTGTCACCTTTCACTCTCAATAGTATTCCTTTTTGGAGAGGAGAAGGCCAGAGACAGACTCACCTAAAAGTTAGATATCAGAAAACAACAACACTGGAAAGCCTTAATGGATGTAGTATGCTTCCTGTTTATGATGCACCAATGGGCTAGATACTTGGCTGGGTGTTGTATGGGGGGATTTGAGTAAATAGATGGGTAGGAGTGGTGGCTGGAAAGATGACTTTAGATTTCTTTTTAATACTAAGATCTAGTAGCCTGTACGATACCAGGAATTTAGAAACTTTACATTTGAATAGGGAGAAAGAAAAATCCCAAACTACATCCTATTTTCGATCTACCTTTCCTCCCTCAATGATCTCCATCCATACCCATGGGTTTAAATATCACCTATATATTGACGACTCACAATTTATAGCCCAAGCCTTGACCTTATTCCTGGGCGTCATCCTTCATTCCCTTTTCTTAGTCCCCAAATCTACTGCATTAGTTAAGTCCTGGCTGCTATGCCTCTAAATATGTCCGGAACCTGTCCACTCCTTTCTGTCTCCACTGGTCCTAGCCATCCCACCAACATCTGTTGCATCAATTGTTGTCTATTTCCCCCTCTCTAGCCACAGTCTGTTACCAACAAAGTAGAGTGATCTTTTTAAAATTGAGGTAAGTCAGTCTGTCAAACCATTATATTTTTCCATCACACCTAGGGGGCGGGAATCCTGGTCCTTAAGCCTACTTGGTGCTCAGCAATCACTAATTCAAATGTCTACTACTTATGAACTAATGACCACACTCCCATTAAAGGAGGGTAGGAGGGGAAAGGCGAGCATAACTGATCTATGTTGAAACTAATTATCATTCAGGAATAGTGGCCTGGATGATCAAGTTGGTTTTTTGGTGTGTTCTGTGTTTGTTTTCTTATTTTTCAAGAACAATTGCAAGTCAAGATTGCTTTTGTTTTTAGTGAAATCTCAAACACGAGATGGGCTGAGTGTGGTCCATGGGTCCCCACTTTGTACCTATCTTCTAACTTCATCTGCTACACTCTTCCCCTTGATTCTCACTAGCTAACTTTCTTCTCCTCAGACATGCCATTTCAGGACCTGGGCCTGTGGTTCCCTCTGCTTGGAACCTGATTTCAAATAGCATGGCAGTCTTCTCAACGTTCACTTCTCAGCCCTAACGGCCCTTTCTCAGATGACATAAACGCCATCTTCAGACCTCACATTATCCTATGAATTCATTAACACTATCTTAAATTAGCTTATTCATCTGTACATAAATTACATTCCTCCCCCACCAGAATGTAAACTCCACAGGGCAGGTAGCTCACATGTCTTGTTCACAACTTAAAATAATGCCAGGCACATAAAAAATAGAGCTCAATAAATATCTGTGGAATGAATAATACCCACAGAGCAGAAAGTTGCTTGGAAAAGTGGTAAAAAGACCAACCTGACTCTTGGAAGTCGGAACCAGAATAAAAGTCCATTGAACAGCCTAAAGGACTTAGAAAGCTTTTCCTGGCACAGGAAGCCCTGACCTATTCTGAGGAAAGCAGCAGAGAGCATACACAACAAGCCCTGGGGTGTCATGGGCCACCTCTGCATCTAGCAGCTAGTAAGAATTCCTCATGGCACCAAACAAGCAAAGAGGGATGTCCATATGTCAGCGGGAGCTAGAGGGCAGTTCTGATTGCCTAGAGGCCTCTTAAGTGGAGAAGAGGAGGAATAAAGAGAATCAATGGCAGAGTGAGATCAGAGTCAGCAAGTACACATTGCCTCCCAGCTGCTCTCAGTCCTCAGTCCCCTTCCCTGCCATCACCATTTTGTTTGGCTCATTTTGCCTGTCACTTGGCAGTCAAAGCTACTTCAGAGCCAGTCGCTGCACTCAGCCATCCTTCAATGAAAGCACTGCCAGTCTGTAGGAGGAAAGGGGTTCCATCTGGCTGCACGTCCACTTTACTAACAGCATTTGGCAGGCTACAAGCGCACTGGGGAGCCAGCGGTCACCTTTAGGGGAGTTCAGAGGACCACACTGATTGGGTAGTAGATGATAGTGGCTATTGTTTTCGTTGTGTGTGTGTGCATGCGCGCACGCATGTTTTGTTAACTCTGCCAAGAGTGATTATAAGAGAATATCAACCAAGGTTGTCAGATTATTAATAATAGTTACCACTTACTGGATTCCTACATGTGTCTGGCAGTATGCTAGGGCTTGCCATACACCCTCTCTGGTCCTCACAACCAACTTGTATATAATATCTTCATTTTACAGATGAGGAAACATGCTCAGAAGTGAAGGAACTTGCTCAAGGCAACAATTCCAAAGTCCCTACTATTACCCTCATCATTATTTAACATGACTTTTATTTTCAAATCTCAACACCTCCAGAGTAAGTAAAATAATCATCACCTCTTACATTGCAGAAGGAGGAACACATAAGCCCAAAAGTGGTAAAGAATTATAAATTTATTAGGTCATCTGGAGAGCAGATGGGCTGAGCCCAAAAATGGTGCCAGCACCTGGGGCGGGGAGTCAGAGATTTTATTTTTTTTATTTATTTATTTTTTAAAATATATTTTATTGACTTTTTTACAGAGAGGAAGGGAGAGGGATAGAGAGCCAGAAACATCAATGAGAGAGAAACATCGATCAGCTACCTCCTACTGGGGATGTGCCCACAACCAAGGTACATGCCCTTGACCAGAATCGAACCTGGGACCTTTCAGTCCGCAGGCCGACGCTCTATCCACTGAGCCAAACAAGCTAGGGCAAGTCAGAGATTTTAAAGGACTCTGGGTGGGCTTTTTCTGGGCAGAGAATTCTCTGGGCTGGTCCAGATCCGGGGGGGGGGGGGGGGTGCAGGGGGGATAATGGTCTTAGGTCAAGTGGAATGTGGTCTATGGTAAGTGAAAAGGAATGCTGGTTGTGATGTAGTCAAAAGGTCAGTTCCCAGGGGAAGAGGGTATCGATCCAATTACTTGATCAGAGCTAACAGCCTCCATTTTAGACATCTTTTCGAAGGTCACTCAGCAAATTCATTGCCAAAGTAGGACAAAGATGTAACTTGATTCCCAGTCCAATAGTCTCTCTACTATTTAATAATAAAATGTGGAAAATGAGAGCAGATCCCCCAAAATAGCAAGAATTAAAATTAAGCCCTAACCAGTTTGGCTCAGTGGATAGAGCGTCAGCCTTCGGACTCAAGGGTCCCAGGTTCGATTCCGGTCAAGGGCATACCTTGGTTGCGGCCACATACCCAGTGGGGAGTGTGCAGGAGGCGGCTGATCGATGTTTCTCTCTCATCGATGTTTCTGGCTCTTTATCCCTCTCCCTTCCTCTCTGTAAAAAAAATCAATAAAATATATTTTTTTTAAAAATTAAGTTGATGCCAAGTTTAAGGGTGCTGTTCAGAGACTTTAGCTGAGTTGGAACTCTCTGCCCTGCCTTCCCCTGTTTCACTAGCAATAAATTTTACTCCCAGTAGTCTCCGATGGGAGCAAGAATAATGACTTCATTTCCCAGACATTCCAACTGGGAAACAACAGTTACACCGTGCCCTGTGCTCCACCACTTTTTAACTACATGCCTTTGGGTAAGTTACTTCACCCTTCATTTCCTCAAGTACAAAACAGGGAGAGGAATAGTTTCTACCTTCTGGGACTACTGAGAGGATTAAATGAGTTAAATGCATGTAAGTGCTTTTATTTTTTTAAATATATTTTTATTGATTTCAGAGAGGAAGGGAGAGGGAGAGAGATAGAAACATCAATGATGAGAGAGAATCATTGATCGACTGCCTTCTGCTCGCCCCCTACTGGGGATGGAGCCCACAACCTCTGGCACGGGCCCTGACCTGGAATCAAACCTTGACCTCCTGGTTCATAGGTCAACGCTCAACCACTGAGTCACACCCACCAGGCATTATAGCTTTTTTTAAACAAACCAGTAATCTAGCAAGTAAACGGTTTTCCTGAGTTCTGTGAGCTTCTCTAGCAAATGAATCAAACCCATGAAGGGGGTTGGGGGAAGCTCTGGCCTATAGCTGGTCCGTCAGGAGCACAAGCAACATCCTGGACTTGATGATCATCTGAAGTGGTGGGAATGGGTTACTCTTGTGTAACTGAGCCCTTAACCTGTGGAGTCTGACACTAACTCCAGGCAGACAGTGTCAGAATTGAATTAAACAGGAGGACACTCAGCTTGTGTCACAGAATTGCCTGGTGTAGGGAACCCATGCCTGGTGTCAGAAGTTAAGTAGTATTCAGAGAGTGTTGTAGGTAATGGAAATGGAAATGAGTTTCTTCCTTTACAATCACCAAGACCAAGACTGGAACAGGAGGCAGGAGAGGGAGGGCACACTGGGCTGCACAGCTGGAAGGCTTCAGTAGGAGGGCTTGGGTGGAAGCTCCCCGAGTAGGAGAGCAGAAGGGTAGGGGCTCTCCTGGTATAAAGGAAACGGTGTGAGGAAACGAGAGGAAGGAGTGTGCAACCTGATCTCCAACCTCTGCCACCACATCAGAGCTAGAAAACCAACTGTCACCAGTGATACCTAGCAACCAGCCCAGGGTCCAGTGGAAGAGGCAGAACTGAAGTTTGCTTCCCAAATAGGGAAATGATGTGTAAAATACATCTGCCCTTTGAAAGTTATTAACCTGCTTCCTAAAAAATGTAACCACCAGGCCTTCACACCAGAAAACCCAACCTAGAAATTCAGGGGAGATGGTAGCAACTTTGCCTCTTTCACTCCATTTCTGTGACCTCAACCCTGCACTGGAAACCCCTGTCCCTGTGCAATAGCAGCTATTCCCACAGGCATGCTGGACTTGACTCCTCTTTGCTCTGTCCTACCTCCACTGGCAGCTGCGGCACAAAGACAGTCACAGGAGAGACCAAGAAACCGCTCTGGTTAAGAACCAGCCTTGGTAGCCTTTATTTAAAAAGCTATGGGCTGCCCGGCCAGTGTGGCTCAGTGGTTGAGTGTTGACCTATGCACCGGTAGGTCATTGGTTTGATACCTGGTTGGGGCATGTGCCTGGGTTGTGGGCTCGATCCCCAGGAGGGGGCGTGCAGGAGGCAGCCGATCAATGATTCTCTCTCATCATTGATGTTTCTATCTCTCCCTCTCCCTTCCTCTCTCTCTAAAAATTAATAAAAACATATTTTTTTTAAAAAGCCATGGGCTGATTTGAATTATACATCTTTCTACAGCTGTTCCCTTTTAAATGTTTATCCTGGCAAACACCACCACCGTTTTTTACAACGTATTTTAATTGTGTGTCTATTAAGCAAACCAAACCATAAAATCAGTTCTCGGTGTTGAGATTTACATGATTCATAGACCAGAGCTTATTAAAAAGGGGATTCACTGAGAGCAAACTAGCCTCACGAGTGTCTCCAATCGTCTCTCCAAAGGTCTGAAGCCTTTTCCCTATTCCTGCCTATGGCTGCCGAGCTTCCAGAATAGCATAAAAAATGAACAGAATCTACCCATTTTCCAGTGGTTTTTTTTTTTTAACAATTCTGATGAATCTAAACTGGCAGTCATGTCATGCTATATTCCTAAAAGAGGGGGCCGAAACTCTGAGAGGCTCACAAACAGGATCAGTGCCCTGGAGGATTTGGGATCTAGGTCTGAGGGAAGGACTTAACCACCTTGGGATTTTGAGTAGGAATTGACAGGCGGCATCCTGCTTATTTGCCATCAAGGTTGTTCTTGATTTGCCTCATGAGTTTTCATCTAATAAAACTCTCCCTTCAAAAATGCACTCACACACAGATATATAAACTTTCAAGAGGTTTAAGGATACCCCAAAGCCTATCCACAGATCCCCTAGGGGTCCATGAGCCTCACGTTTCTTACTACTTTGTTAGCACCCAAATGTCCCTTATTTCTCCCCTACAGTAGCCACTTAACTCATGCCCAATTTCTCTACACAGCAGCCAGAGTGATAGCGATTCTGTTAAAACCTAAGTCAGTCCTGGCCAGTGTGGCTCAGTGGATTGAGCATCATCCTGTGCACCAAAGGGTTACTGTAAGATTCCCAGTCAGGGCACATGCCCAGGTTTCGGGTTCGTCCCCAGTCGGGGTGAGTGCAGGAGGCGGCTGATCGATGTTTGTCTCACATTGATATTTCTCCCTCTCTAAAATCAATAAAAACATTTTTTTTAAAAAATCTAAGTCATATCATGCTACTTCTCTCTTCAGTAAAATCCACTAGCTTCCTATTTCACCTGCAATAAAAGCCAACATCTTTACAGTAGTTTATAAGACCCTACAGAATCTATCTTGGGATACCCTGCTGACCTGCTCTCCAACTCTTCTCAACCTTGACTCCTGCTGCTCCAGCCACACCCACCTCCTTGCTAGCTCCCAACATGAGACACATCCTGGCCTTTACTTGCTGCCCCCTCTACCCTAGAGCTCCACGTGGCTCTCTCCTTCATTCTTTCCAGTTTTTACTCAATTGTCACTGCATTGGGAAAAAAGGTAAAAATAAAATTGAAATTAATTCTAATAATAGATTTTTACTTAACCCAATATATCCGAAATAATCACTTCAACATATAGTCAACATAAATATGTTATTAGATATTCTGCAGTCTTTTTTTGTTTGGTAACACATCTTTGAAATCGGTGTGTACTTGACACTTACAGCACATCTCAATTCAGACTAGCCACATTTCAGGAGCTCCAGAGCCACATGTGCTAGTGATGATAGCATTTGACAGCACAGAGCTAGGGAGAAAGATAGTTATGGGGATCTTCAAAACAACACTTAAATGCAGTAATAAGAGTATGTACAGGATCACTCAACTGCCAGAATTAGGACTTAAACCTCCAGTGACCTTCTAATCCCTTGTTCTTTCTGGGACACAATAGAGACTACCTCACTTCAAACAATGAGATCGTGGTTGGCCTCAACCAACCAAACTTAATATCTCCAAAACAAAACTCATCCTCTCACCTTGAATGCCTCCTCCTCCCTTCTCATCTCATTTCAGTTGATGGCACCATTTATCTACCTGCTCACTCAAGTCATCCTCTTTCATCTTTAGGTTAATGAGCACTTTGTCTAGAAGGTAATTTAAAATCTAAATGTTTATCAAAAAATGCTCCTTTCTCTCCACCCCAACTGAGCTTGTTCAGGCCACCTTCATCTGTCACAAGAACCTCCGCCCCCCACCCCCGGTTTGCTTGTCAACCTTGGACAGGAGCCACGCTTATGTATTATTCCAATTTTAGTATATGTGCAGCCAAAGCCAGCACCAAGAACTTTCTAATTAGTTCCCTTACTCAGTCTCTCCCCACACCCAGCTTCAACAGTAGTTACTACTTCATAAGGCCCTAACAGGGCTCTCCATCCCCTACATATAATAAAGGCCAAGTTCTTTTCACATGGCACATAACTCCCTCCAGGATCTCATCTTGGCTTACCTCTCTAACAATGCCCAATAGTTTGCCGTTTCTGGAACCTGAGCAAGTTTTACTTAACCTCCTCTGAGCCTGCTATTCTTCTGTAAAAATAGCCATCCTAATCTCTCAAAAAGCTGACCTGAGGTTTAAAAGAGATCATATAATACATTTTAAACAATACACAATCGGGATTACTCTCCCCATCACCTCTTTGCATTTTATATCTGCTTTGTCTACCGATTGCCTCTTTTCAATTCAATAATATTTGTAGAATACTTACTATGCGCTAGGCACTGTGTGGAAAGAAGACAGAGGGTATACAGAAAAGTAGGCTGAATGACAAACTCGTTGCCTTCCTCAAGCTCATTACAATACAGTTTCGCAACCAGTATCTTTAAAGACTAGACAAACTCTAACATTATCAGCAAATCAGGGAGTCCTCAGAAGTCCAGGCCGGGCTGCGCCCCCGGGGGCCACCAGGTCCCGGAACCTCTGCTTTCCCGGGCCCCGATCGGAGACCAGGAACCCTGCAACGCGGAGCCCGGCGCCTCCCTCTCCCAACCTCACAATCCCCCACGTGGCAGGCGCTGGGCGGGGCCGTGTGGCGCAGTCAGGGCCGGGACCTTCGCGCCTGCGCGCTGCGGCCGGCTCTAGGACCCGGATTTAAAGAGACAGGCGATTCCACCGCGGTGGCAGAGCGCGGCCTGTGGGCGCCGGGTCCGAGGCCTTCGCTGTGTGCCGGAGCCGGGCAGGCAGGTGAGCAGCGGCGCGGCGGGTCCAGGCAGTGGGGAGGGAGGCGGCCCGGCGCGAGGTTCGGCGCGGCCCGGGAGGCACCCCCCTCCGCTCCTCCCCCGCCCGCCCGCGGAGTGCGGGGCACACCCTCAGTGACGTGGCGGCCCCCGGGAGCCCATGGGGGCTGGCGCGTGGCTCCCCGGACCCCCACGGGTCCACGACAAGGAGGATGCCCCCGCGGGGGCCGCCCTGAACCCGGCCGCGTCCCTTTCCCCAGCCCCGCCTCGGCCCGAGGGGCTCGCTTCCCCGCGTCCCCGGGCCACCCGGTCGCCGCGTCCCCGGGCCGGCCGGGAGCCCCGAAAGCACCGCGGCAGGTCCTCCAGGAAAGGCGGTGTAGGCTTTCACTTCCCCGCCGGTGCAGCCCACTGAGCCCGGCGGCCCGGCTGCGCCCAGGCCTCAGGTTCCGTTCGGCCGCCTTTGCTGCTGCTGAGCCGGGCCCTGGGCTGGGACCCACCGGTTTCCTCCAGGCGGCGATGGCTTCCTCGTGGCCCTCGCCTCCTGGGCCTCCACACCCCGAGCGCAGGGCGCGCGCGGCGAGGGGCGCCTTCCCTAATGGGTGTGGGCTGCTTCGCAGACAGTTCTGAGGAATGTTCTCAGCTCCTTTTGGGAGCCTGCCATGCATACTTTCCTGTACTTCACCTCCGTGGCTCTTCACTTTTTTAAAACATGTTTGTTGATTTTAGGGAGAGGGAGGGAGAGAGAGAAACAATGATGAGAATCAGATTGGCTCCCTCTTGCACGCCCCCTACTGGGCATCCAGTCTGCAACCGGGGCATGTGCCCTGACCGGGAATAGAACTGTGACCCCAGGTTCATGGTCCATGTGCTCAACCACTGAGCCACACCAGCCAGGCTCTTTGGGTCCTAAACTTTTGGAGGTTAGAGAGATTTTTTTGTGAATTTCGTGAAAATCATAGAGTGCTCCAAAAAAAAAAAAGGTGCATTTATGAATATGCACATTTTGTATACATTTTTAAGGCGTTCACAGTCCACCCCACACAAACCACACACCAGCCCATCCATGGACTCATTCTAACTTCCCCAATCATTCGGTGAGGTAGGTATTATTTTCCCTGTTTTAGAAATAAGAAAACTGAGACTCAGCCCTAGCCGGTTTGGCTCGTAGGCCCTGGGACTGAAGCATCCAGGTTCCATTCCAGTCAAGGGCTCCTACCTAGGTTGCAGGCTCCTGTCCCCAGCCGGGTGGGGGGAGTGTGCAGGAGGCAACCAATTGATGTCTCTCTCACATCGATGTTTCTCTCTCTCCCCACTCCCTTCCACTCTCTCTAAAAATCAATGGGGGAATAGCCTTGGGTGAGGGTTAACAACAAAACAGACAAACAAGAAAACTGAGACTCAGGCATTTTTCAAAGATAACATTGCCCCTAAACTGTAAGGTCACATTTGCACTCTCATCCCCGTTTCCCGTCCCCCTGCTTTCCCCTGCATCACATTGCACTACATTAAGTGAAGTCTGATTTTCATTATATGTAACCCAATAGCAATTTCACACAAAGCAGTGTACAGGTTGGAGTAATTTCCAGTATATTTAAAATCAGACCTATGAAGATACTTCAGAAAATAGGAATCTAAGAAAATGAGGGGATACCATGCACGTATTAGTCCTGTTTCCATTGGGATTGATTTATCCGTTCCTTTGATTCTGGCCGCCCAGATACTTCAGCATTCCCTGGTTCGAGTTTCTGAAATATAAAAGGCTGATTTGCACATAGGGAGCCTCTCTGTGCCCAGCTCTGTTCTAAAGGCTTTACTCTTAGAGTGACAAATCCTTGAGCTTGGCACAATTATTACCCACACTTTACAGTTGAGGAAATTGAAGAAAGGAGAGGTTAAGTAACCTACCAAGGTCACACAGCTAATGAGCTAGGACTTGAACACAAGCAGTCGGATTCTAGGCTTCCTTTAATTGCTTCTCGAAATAGGGCTTCTGATTAAATTACAGATCTACATAGATGTGGCTTAGTTTCCAAGGGTGGCATATATCTATACTTCACATTAAAAACATGGAGCCGGGCCTGCGTGGCTCAGTGGTTGAGCATTGACCTATATGAATCAGGAGGTCACAGTTCAGTTCCCAGTCAGAGCGCATGCCCAGGTTTCGGGTTCGACCCCCAGTAGGGGGTGTGCAGGAGGCAGCCAATCAATGATTCTCTCTTATCATTGATGTTTCTATCTCTCCCTCTCCCTTCCTCTCTGAAATCAATAAAAATATATTTTTTAAAAGAACAAAACTTCATGGGCATGTAATTTTTCTTGATGATTAAAAATGAAAAGCTTCAGGTCTTATAATACTTAAGGGTCATCATTCATTTTGAGTATCGGGTGTTGCTGATGGTCTGAGAAAAGCTTTTATGTTATTTGGATTCTCTTGATTGTGATTTACTAATTATATATGTGTACATTAGATAATTGAATACCCTTTGCAGACTGAATTTTACTGTATTAGAACTCTTCATCCTCATGGGCATTAAATCTTTTATACATTGGAAAGTGATGAATCAGCATAGACTGTTTAGGACCTTGGCCCTGGAGAATTTGAAAGCCTAGCTCCTCATTTACATCTCACCTTTTCTGCCTCTCACCCTTTTTGTGCAGCTGTATGACTTTGGCTTTCAAGATCCTCTTCCCACCAACCCTCGGTGTGCTCAGCCGAAGAGAAGTACGCCTATTCCGAGAACATCTCTGGCCAGACATAAAACAGTTCAGCCAGTGGTCACAAACAGATTGGCTTCATGGGCGCTGCCTCCTCCAGAAAAGAAAGCCCATTCTGTCATTTCAAAAAGGCCATCTAAGACCACGTGCCACCTGCCTTGCCTTCTTGCCAGGGTCGCATGTGGGGCTCTGCAGTGGGCCCTGTGAGATGGCCGAGCAACGGTTCTGTGTGGACTATGCCAAGCGCAGCACAGCTGGCTGCAAAAAATGCAAGGAAAAGATTGTGAAGGGCGTATGCCGAATCGGCAAAGTGGTGCCCAATCCCTTCTCAGAGTCGGGGGGTGATATGAAAGAGTGGTACCACATAAAATGCATGTTTGAGAAACTGGAGCGGGCCCGGGCCACCACAAAAAAAATTGAGGACCTCACAGAGCTGGAAGGCTGGGAAGAGCTGGAAGATAATGAGAAGGAACAGATCAGCCAGCACATTGCAGGTGGGGTGAAGACTGCTTTCTCATCTTACTGGTGCTGAGAAAAAAATGACAAGGAGGGTAGAGTCCAATGTTTATCTATCTTCTGTTAACTTTATTTGAAAATGATTTCAAATTCACAGAAGAGTTGCAAGAATAAAAATAGTACAAAGAACACTTATATTTCCTTTACCCAGATTTAGCTTTTGTTGACATTTAACTGTCTTTGGTTTATTGTCTGTGTTTATGTATGCTCTCTCTGTTACTCTCTCCTTACACACACACAGTTTAAGAATAGGAGCATTCTCTTGCATGACCATCCCACATACAGCTAGCAACTTTAGTAAATGTATTCTTTAGTAAATTTATAATACTGTAATCTACCAGCTGTATTCCAGTTTTGTCCAGTTGTTAATATCTTTTATAGCATTTCCCCCCTCCAGGATGGAATCCCTATTTTATGATGAGGTATTTCACTTAGTAGTATCTCTTTGGCCTCCTTTAATCTGGAACATTCCATAGTCTTTCTTTTATTATATTGACATTTTTTAACAGAATATTTATTGGTAGATCAGTTTTGTCTATCAATTTATTTTCAGTTTGGACTCATAGATAACTTCTTTTTCCTGGTGGCTTATAATTTTAGTGTACTTTATTAATTTGGTACTTTAATGTCCCATACTTGGCCAGTTGGGAGATGCTTTGAGCTGGTTTCTATGTCCTGGGTGCCTTTATCTTGTTGTTGTTTTTTTAATGTTTTCAAGTACTCCCTTACTCTCTGGCATAACAGGATGCTCTTAGGTTTACCTTCTGTGTATCCTCTGCCTGCCCTGGGATCCGCCATTTCTCTGAGGAGTCCTGGTTCCTGTTAGTGAGGAGTGGCATTAGAGACCAAAATCTGAATGCTACGTGTCCTTGTTGCCACGAGGTATCTTTGGTAGAACTAGAAAATGTATATGTATAGACATAAAACGCACATACACAAACACAGATATAAATAGTAAAGGCTCTCCTACATGCATATTTACATTAATGCCTATTTTAGAAATCATATACTGATACTTCCAAATCCAATTAGTCCTTTATGACCATCAGTGAAGTAATATTTAAAGTAATAGTCATACCTTCAATTAAGTATAGTTTTTGTCACTGTAGGAGGACTCTGTGGCTCTAAAAATGGACATCTATCCTTATTTGGTTTTGTTTTTATCCTCGTTTTTTGAGAGGGGAAAAGACATCCAGGAGAGAAAACTTCTCATATATACCTTTCTCAAGCTCTCTGTCCCCCTGTGCCCTGCCTTAGCCATTGGCCTCAGCCTGTTACTCCTTGGCCCATCTCATTCCGAGGAAGGAAAATACACTGTCACAGCTCAAATAACTCAGCAGCCAGAAGCTTTCCTTCTCTGCCCTTTTCACTTACTTTCTTGTGTATCTATAAATTGGGGCTAATTCCATGGAGCTGAGGTTCCCAAGTATTATCTATTGAGAATGATTTCTGATTTCCCCCAAATAATCTGGAGATTATTATATGTGGAATAAGAGGTAGAGAGTGTTGATGAAAAGGTAAGCTATTAATAAATAAAGGGTACCTGGGTCTTTTGTCCCCAGAACACCCTTTCCCAATACCATATTACCAGGTACCTCCACCTAGGCAGCAATCAGCCTTGGGGTAATGCCATGGTTACCAAGCACGGCTGTAAGAGCAGTTGATAGGTCGTTTGGAAGCTTTCTCAGGGATTTTCCACTGAAGGCTATTTTCCTTTCTTTTGGGGTCCTACAGACCTGTCTTCTAAGGCAGCAAGCACACCAAAGAAGAAAGCCGTTGTCCAGGCTAAGCTGACAGCCACTGGCCAGGTGACATCTCCAGTGAAAGGTGCTTCATTTGTTACCAATACCAATCCCCGGAAGTTTTCTGGCTTCTCAGGTAAGATAGGCTAGGTCTACGTTAGCTGTTATGATCCTCCTTTTAATTCGTTACCTATTTGGGACTGTGGCTAAGAGTGAAATTCTGTCTCATT
This sequence comes from Cnephaeus nilssonii, assembly GCF_951640355.1. Classification (NCBI taxonomy): domain Eukaryota; kingdom Metazoa; phylum Chordata; class Mammalia; order Chiroptera; family Vespertilionidae; genus Cnephaeus; species Cnephaeus nilssonii. The sequence continues at coordinate 12,993,749 of NC_137090.1, forward strand.
AATAATTTGCTTCCATCTGAGCAGAGACAGATAATGCTAATTTGCAACACTCCACCTATATTGCATTTCTTTGTATACTTTAATCTATTGTAACAAAGATTTGCTTTGTGACAATATTTCCCTTCGAAGTAGTTACTTGGGTCAGACAGCTTATTATAACCTGCCCTTTACTTCCTTGTTTTTCTGATAATGAAAGAATTTTGAAAAATTGCTTCCCTAAACTTGCCCAAACTAGAGATGAAAGGGAGAAGGCAGGTATCATACATGCCTTATATAACAGATAGCATTGGGCAAGGTAGGGGCTTTTACATATGCAGTTTTTATTCAGTTAACCTTAGGAAGTAGTTTGATTAGGTCTATTTTGTAATGAAAAAGTTGATATTCAGGTTTATTATGGAATTAGTATTTAGTCTGAAGTCTGTTTAACTCCAACACGTGTGCTCTTTTCCCTACATCCTCTTGTGCCTTATTTGGGAACATTGTCTGACTAACTCAGGTATGGAAAATGAAGCCAAAACACAGGGACACAGGAGTTGTTTGGGATGGTAGCTTTATGTGAGTAAAATAAGCTTAGACTTGAGGTCAGAAGACCTGGGTCCTGGTTCCAGCACTGTGACCCAACAGCTTGCTCAGGGGATCAAGTCACTTCGCCTCTGAGCCTCTGTGGCCTCATCTGTGAAGTGGGAATGGCAGCACCTGCCTCCTGTATCCCACAGTGTGCTCACGAGACTACAAGAGACAAGGTTGTAAAAGGGTGCCTGAGTCTAGGGTGCCTGGGATTTTTATTAGTTTAAAATTCTGAGGTGCTTTTTCTGTTGTTAATGGTAGGCCAACGGTAGAGAACAGTTCAGGTGACCATAAGGACAGCATGCTTCTGGAAAGGCCCTGGTCCTGGGGAGGGAATCTGGGAGAAGTTGAGGGAAACAAGGTGTCTGGTTCTTGCAACCTGCTGAACATGGATGCTTTGAAGATCTGTCCACTAGCATCCTATTTAGACTCCAGGTCAGAGATGAGGATGCATTTATAATTTACAAAGCCAGACAAGCAGCAGTTTACATCAGCAGGCTGCTTGCTAATGACTCTGCTGCAAGCTTGCAAAGTGAAATTTGTTTTGTAAATTGTCACAGAGACGTAGAGGGGATCACTGAAGAGGTGTACAGTTATTTTGGGGTGTCTGGAAGAAAAGCCCCGCTCGTTGGCAACCTTTAAGAAAGAAAGGAAAGTGGTAATGGGGGTGGCAAAGGGCTGGGAATGTCTCTCTTCTCAGGCCTAGGTCTTCTCATCAGGAAGAAGAGCTTGAACTAGATAATATTATGGCTTCTTCCAGCTCTGACAGTCTGCGGTAGCAATGATTTCACATTGACTAACATATCCTTGGATTTCTTCCCCTTTCCTCGTCCCAACTTTTCCGGGGTCAGCTTTACATACAATTGCTCTGAGACCTCCTGGCCACTTTTGGCATGAAGGTGGCCTTTGTTCTCTGAAGCGCTCATATAAAGAGATGCTCCTCACCTGGTCCTCTGCTTGGGTGAAGCCACTGTTTCTTTGTCATTAATAGCTGTGAGATTTGAGGAAATTACTTGACCTTCATTTCTTTACCTATAAAATGTGATATATGTACCCCAAAGGGCTATTTTGGGGGACTAAGTGAAGCTACATATAGGGCACCAGCAGAGTGCCTGTTACTTTCCCTTCCTTCCTTCTCAGTAAAGAAAAATTAATCATCTCTGATGTTTCCTCTCCAACAGCCAAGCCCAACAACTCTGGGGAAGCCTGCTCAAGCCCCACCCCTAAGACAAGTCTGTCCTCAAGCAAATGTGACCCCAAACACAAAGATTGTCTGCTACGTGAGTTTCGGAAGTTGTGCGCCATGGTGGCTGAAAATCCTAGCTACAATTCAAAGACCCAGATCATCCAGGACTTTCTTCGGAAAGGCTCGGCTGGAGGTGAGGCCTGGAGCATTCTGGGTGGGCTTTTCCTCCAGAGAGTTCAGAGCCATAGCCAGATTCATGGGCATGTGAACTGTACAGTTGCACAGGTTGAATGCTCTGCTATTGCTGGCTTGAAATTCTTTTTTTCTTTTTTTAATATATATACTAGAGGCCTGATGCACGAAATTTGTGCAAGGGGCTCAGCCCCCGCCACCATGGCAGTTGCCTCTTGCCTCCCAGGAGCCACTGCTGCCTCTGCTTTGGCTCCCCGCCATTGCGTCTTCGTCCGGAAGGTCGTCCGCTCTAATTAGCACGTTACGCTTTTATTATTATAGATTTATTGATTTCAAAGAGGAGGGGAGAGAGAGATAGAAACATCAATGAAGACAGAGAACCATTGATCAGCTGCCTCCTGCATGCCCCACACTGGGGATGGAACCCGAAACCGGGGCATGTGCCCTGACCGGGAATGGAACCATGACCTCCTGGTTCATAGGTCAATGTTCAACCACTGGGCCAAGCCGGTAGGGCTAATTCTTAATAATTTTGAACAAAGAGCCCCACATCTCCATTTTTGTACTGGGCCTCGCCAAGTATGTAGCCAGTTCTGCTTTGAGCACATTGGCATCTTTCTTCCCTTGCCCTTATTCCACCCCCAGGAGGCCAGAAGAATCCATCCCATTTGAGCAAGAGGAAGATTCACTGTCCTGCATGTTTGATTAGGTGTTTGTGAATCACTGCACAGCTTGGAATATAAACTTCCAACTCTGCTTCTTTCATTCATCTAACAAGTCATCATTGAGCATCTACAATGTGCTCATCACTGGGGACACTAAAGTGAAAGTCACGGCTCTACTCTGTGGGAGTTCATCCAGGGGCTACGTTCGGGGAGGCAGACACATAAACCCCCAAACACTGACCTCTACTGCTGTCGTGAAGTGCACAGGGTGCTGTAGCAGCACAGGCAGCAATGTAAACATCTCTCAGTTCCTTGAGTTTATGTATTTACTTGTTTAAGCTCCTTTCGTCTGTCTCCAGATGGTTTCCACGGTGACGTATACCTAACAGTGAAGCTGCTGCTGCCGGGTGTTATTAAGAGCGTTTACAACTTGAATGATAAACAGATTGTGAAGCTTTTCAGCCGCATTTTTAACTGCAGCCAAGATGATATGGCACGAGACCTAGAGCAGGTCAGAGGAAAGGGAGGTGGGCGGCATTCCAGGTGGGGTTCTGCCAAGCCAGGCACCTGCGATCTCTCTTTTTCTGGTTGGGGCACAGGCTGTTTTAGGAACTGAAACCCATTTGACAAGCTTCCGTTATGAGAGAGCCGAAGGGGAGGCTGCAGCTGTTAGTTTCGTAAGGTTTTGAGGATTGAAGTCATATTACTGCTGAGCCACGAAAGCCAGCGCTCGAGGTTCGGGGATTAAGACTTCCTGCGATCTCTCCTGGGGCTCTTCTTGGACCCTATTTTTTCTTGCTTCTTCCCCCATAACTTGGGCTGACCATTCAGCTTTGGTGTGTCCATGGCTCTAGCCCTGGCACCATGGAAAGTTTCTATCTGAGCACCCCCCGTTATCTGATGACCATATTTGTCTCTTAGTTCAAATTCTAATGGGAATCAGATTGGCTCAGCCCTGAATTAGTCCTTGTGTCACTTTTCAGCCAAGGCAGCTGGCCAGATCCTTTGGTGACTGGAGGTACCCTTTCCAGAAACGGTGGGTGGGATAGATTCTCTAAGAAGTGAGGTCAATGTGTGGGAGCTGGGGATAGGAGCAATGATTGAAATCTCTTCAGGTCCTAGGGATTGGGGATACCCTTGGCCACTTTGGGGTTGCAGCAGTGGCATTTTGGTTTTTGGAGACAGGGTGACGTGTCAGAGACAATCAGAGTCTTCTTTGAGCAGAGCAAGTCTTTCCCCCCAGCTGCCAAGAGCCTTCTCACCATCCAGGAGGTGGACGAATTCCTCCTGCGGCTCTCCAAGCTCACCAAGGAGGATGAGCAGCAACAGGCCCTGCAGGACATCGCCTCCAGGTTGGGGAGCTGCCCAGTGGGGGAGGCGAAGGGGAGATGGAATCACTAGGGAAGGAAGGTTTGGGGATTCAGAGCTCTTCAAAGACCAAGTTAAATGTGCCTCATCCCCTAGGTGTACAGCCAATGACCTTAAGTGCATCATCAGGTTGATCAAACATGATCTGAAGATGAACTCAGGTGCAAAACACGTGTAAGTACTAGCTCCTGACAGCCTAAGCGGCCAGCTTCCTTTGTTGCCAGCTGGTGTCAGGACTTTGGAGTCCCGATCTGGATTTTAATCCTGATTCTACCTTCTTCTTTTCTGGGGGACCTGTCACTTGGCCTAGCTTAGCCTCCGTTTCCCCATATGTAAATGGAAATAACAGTACCCTTCTCACAGAAAGCATAATACGAGTCAGTTGCCCACTCCAGCCCCCTCTTGGCTAGAGAGCATCCACAGAGGCACAGTGTCTCAGAAGAGCTCGCTGCCCAAGAGCTCTTTTCTCCTGTGAGAGTCTTTAGACAACAGGACATAGCCCTGTCCCCTCTCTCCTCTGCGAGGACAGCCGCTATCCAAAGCAATAAGGTCAAAGGCAGGGGGTTTGTATCTGTGCTCCTGTCCACATTGGCAGGTTAGATGCCCTCGACCCCAATGCCTATGAAGCCTTCAAAGCCTCGCGCAACCTGCAGGACGTGGTGGAGCGGGTCCTCCGCAATGAGCAGGAGGTGGAGAAAGAGCCAGGCCGGAGACGAGCTCTGAGCGTTCAGGCCTCTCTGATGACCCCGGTGCAGCCCATGCTGGTAAGGATGCTGCTCGGGCCCTGCCTTCTGCCCCTCTCTGGGTATCCTCTCCTTCCTTGGGAGATGTAGGAGGGTGTGAATGCTGATGGCCCTTACAAGGTGATTGCAGAGTTTGGGGAAGGAAGAGTGGAGATGTAGAAGGGTGTTTCTCAATGGGGAAGTACAGGCCAAGGAGAAGACACCATGATCTCGTGGGAATACCTGAACTCTAGGCCCAGCTCTGCCACCAGCAAGTTAGTTTTCTTGTCTGAATGATGTATGAAACCCTCTGAAGCATCTGCCTAGGATGGTTTTTCCATCGTCTTTCCTGAAGGCAGGTGGCTTTGTAAGTAACTCCTGAGGTTCTGTGACCTGCCTCAGAATAGCTCCGAGAGGGTGGCAGAGCCCGGCTTCCCATGGCAGGGTGACGTGGGCCTCCTTTTCTTCTGGAGAGAGGAAGCTTAGAGAATGAAGACCAGCTCTGACAGATCACCTTGGGCCTCCGCTCATTTCTAAGAAATAGGGTTTCCTTTCTGGCATTGGTTTTCCCTATATGTGTGCTGCATGCCTACTATGAGATCCTTTGGGTTGTTCTCTTGTGCAGTGCTTTTTATGAAACTGTCTTGTGTATTATACTGAAGCCTAGGTTTAGGATTCTGTGTGGGGTAGGGAAGTATTCTCTCCCTCCTAGGAATGTGGGAGGGACAGCCAGCACCAAAATAGCGAGATCTCCATCCCAGGGACGTACCCCGGTCATCTGCAGTAGTGGCTTTCTGACTTTTATTAGAATGCTTTCTGGAGTCTGTTCTGCAGACTGTCATTTGAAGAGTGCCATGGGTTATATAGCTTAGTGGTTAACCACACACCTTTGGAGCTGAGCCTAAATTCACACCTAATTCCTGCCATTTACTAGCTATGTAATCTTAAGTGAGCACTTAACTTCTTTGAACTTCAATTTTCTGATCCATAAAATGAAAACAGTATTATCTATCACATAAGATACTACATCGAAGATGAAATGTTTATGCGATCTGACACATAAATATCCCCCAAATGGTAGCCGTTATTGTTTGCATCAGGATGGCACAGGTATCTGATAAGCACTCCTGTGTCCTGTCCTGTCCTGTCCTAGGGACCCCTGGTCACTGCCTCCCTGCCAGCATTTCTGTCACCTGCACTCTAATCTTATCTCTACATACCTCCTGTGCCGAGATAACCAGTATGTTTAACAAGCCAGAGCCCTGCAAGGTCCTAAATTATTGGGAGCGGGGGGAGTGAAATGCTGTTTCAGTGGAATTCTGTTAGCTCTACAGTGGATTGCATTCATAGTCCCCAAAGTGCAAGCTCCTGCATCAACTCCAGATATGACACCACCCAGCCTTTCCATCCCATCACCTCCAGTGGCTGCCCTGAGGGTGTGCTCAGTAGGCATCCCAGGGCCCTTGGGCTGTCCCTGCTGAGCACCCCTCATTGGAAGAGCACCCCTCATTGGAAGAGCACCTCTCATTGGAAGAGCACCTGTAAATCTCCAGGCTTTTCTCCCCCACCCCCACCCCCAAGGCCGAGGCCTGCAAGTCCATTGAGTATGCGATGAAGAAGTGTCCTAACGGCATGTACTCTGAGATCAAGTATGACGGGGAGCGAGTCCAGGTGCATAAGGACGGAGACCACTTCAGCTACTTCAGCCGCAGTCTCAAGCCCGTCCTACCTCACAAGGTAAGGTGCCTGCCTTCCTACCAGGACTGTTTTTCCCTTCTGCCTCTTAAGACTCAGGGCCAGAGTGCCATAGCCATTCCAGCTCTGCTATGCAGTAGGTTTGTTTTGTATTTGTTGAGTAAATGAATGAATTCACTCATTCATTTTTGGACTCTTCTAATGATGAGGGGTTGCTCAGTAGGCCAGCCAGAGCCCAGACCTGGGTCAGTCAGCACAGAGCCCCAGCGGACATTGATGCTTCCCCTGCCCACAGTGAAGGTGGGACAGAGAGCCTATCTGGAGAGTGACTTGTGATGGTTTTTTTGCGTTTCCATTTCCTGTGTGCTCCCCACTGAGGTAAATTATGGTTCAGGTACAAAGGGGCTATTGGGTTGTCAATCGTGAATTTGTTGAACAAATATTTATCAAGTGCTTAGTCTGTGCTAGGCACTGTTCTAGGGGTGGACATAGAGCAAAAAAAATAAAAAATAATAGAACCAAAGCCCCGGTCCTCCGGAAGTTACATTCTGCTATAAACAAAGCCCCATGGGGGACATCTGGGAGCCCTTAATCGGGGCATTGAGAACCTCGTTCCTCAGCCCTTCTCAGCTCTCAGGGTCTCTGTGAGGGCTACCTTCAAGGAAAAGCAGCTGGAACATCTGGCCCAGTAGCTAGTGAGTATATGGACCTCCTATCCATGCTACCCCTTTCCTAGCTCAGAGCCCCCAGGGTGGAGAGGCCGTGGTGTGTGGCTCACATCCTTCCCTCAGCTGGGCCTTCCTGCGGGCACACGGAGCAGTCAGGTGTTCCTGAGGACAGCGGGCAGCCGCTTCCCTCCCCAGGGAGCCTGAGTGCGGGCTCACGTGCGCCGGGCGCACAGGGAAAGTGCTGAGGGACTGCTCCTGGCAGAGTGGCTCCGTGGGCACCTCCTGTTACCCGGGGAGGAGTCGGAGCCCAGTCCCCAGCATGCGAGCCCTTTCCCTGCTCTCCTTTATAAAGTTTCACTCACCCCTTATTTCTCCTGTGGCTTTGGCTCATAAGGGGATTGAAACAGTGGAACGGGGTGCAGGCCTGTCCTGTCCCCACTCTAAGAATTACATGTGGTTGTGATCTGTGTCCCCCGCCAGGGAGGAGTTGGACCACAGTCACAGACCTCACTGCGGGCATCACTGAGTAGGGCTGCCATGGACAGCAGTGGGCTTCTCCCTGTCGGGAACTGTCAGAAACTGGGGCTCTGCCTTCATCAGAAAAGTCCAATTCCAAGCACCCTTTCTTCCTCGCTTTGAAGATGGCTCTGGGTTCAGAGCTCCCCTCAGAGAAGTCTCTCTCGGGTTTCCTTGCTGCTCCTAAGGGGGTTCATCTCTTCCTTTCCACCTTTTCCCCCACAGATCTCGGCCTGCCACCTTTCCTGCCTCCCTTCCTGTCGGCCTGCCCCCACGTATTCTGTTCCTTCCTTTCCCGCCAGACTCCTCTGTAGCCCATAGAAAAGGACTCAGCACGGGCCGCTCCTCCTGGGTCTGGACAGGCTTCTGAAACATACCCCTTTCCTCTTGTCCAGGGGGCTGACAAGGCCCAGGCCTGTGTCGTCCATTAGCTGGGCTTCCATGTGCTGGTGTTCTGTGTTCCTGCTGGGGCCTGGGCTTTGCTTTCTGTGGCTTGGCTTCAGGTCCCTGCTGCCTGCTTCTCCCTCACTTAAGTGAGTCTTCTGCCTCGCCTCCAGGTGGCCCACTTTAAGGACTACATCCCCCAGGCTTTCCCTGGGGGCCACAGCATGATCTTGGACTCTGAGGTGCTCCTGATCGACACTAAGACAGACAAACCATTGCCCTTTGGGACGCTGGGTGTACACAAGGTACTGGCTCAGGGCAAAGGTGCAAAAATGAGTGTGCGTGTGTGTGTGTGTGTGTGTGTGTGCGCGCGTGTGTGCGCGCTATCGGTCTGAAAGTGGAGGAATCGATCACTCACTTGGGGTTGGGCTTATTCATTTCTGAACTGTTTCTGAATTAACCCAGAGTTTAAGTCTTTTTTTTTTTTTTTTTTTTTTGCATAAAAAGGATCTAGTATTGGGAACTATTATTGGGTTGGTTTCTATTCAGGACCATCTGCTAAGTGCCCTTATGGACCAGGGACCCCAAAGCACAAATAGGAGTTTTCTGTTAGGTGCTTCAGAGGGTCTCCAGAAGTAACTGGTATTACCCATTTTATACTCTCTCTTATTTTTTCCTCTGTACCTACTACCCTCCTCTGCCCTTACAGAAAGCTGCCTTCCAGGATGCTAATGTCTGCCTGTTTGTTTTTGATTGTATCTACTTCAATGATGTCAGCTTGATGGACAGGTGAGGAACCTATTTTCAGTTCCTGGGCAGGTAGGTGGGGAGTTCAGATTGGAAAGGAGGGTAAAGAAGGGGCTGGGTCGCATACCTCTGTGCCCAGGAGCTGGGCAGGGCCAGGGGCAGTGACAGGAGAAGACTGAGAGGTAGCACACTTGCGACACAGTCAACTCCCCATTTAGTGCTAGGAAGAGAAGATATGACTAGGCCTCATTTCTGAGACCCTAAGTCACAATCCCGCCCCCAAACTTTCTCCGCTACAGCAGAATGGACCGTTGACAAAAATAGACTGTGAGCACAGTAGGGTTTCAGTTTCTTTCTCCAACAGCACCCATGGGACATAAGACAGAAGGTTTTCAGCTCAGAGGTTTTGCCTTCCGAAGAGGCTCACAGCAGGAAGCTCATGATTAGGGGACAGGGGTGGCGGGGATTGTGGGCAAGACCATTTGAGGGAGAACTAGCAATCTTGACTCTGCTGCCTCCAAATCCTTAGGCCCAAGAAGCCAGTACTGGCCTCTTCCACGCTTAGAAAGTGTGCCCGTGCCACCGCCCCCACACTGGCTCACATCCTGGAGCGTGGAGGGGAAGGGCCGTGGAAGGGAGAAACAAGTGTTGGGGTAGGAGTTGGGTTTGGGCTTCAGGTCCTGAGGCCTATGGTCTGCTGACCCAAGAAACAGCCAGCCTTGGGCCTGGGATGAGGCAGGTGCCAGGGATAAAAAACAAAGAGTCGGTGTCCTTTTTTGGGTGGGACCAGAATTCATACAATCTGTTTGGGCTAGAGGCCAGTTCTCCCATGATTCAATAAAGTAGAAACAGGAACTATAGGATGAGGTGGCTCTATGCCACAGCTCACATTGTCTGGAGGGAGCCCCTGTAGCCCTTGACGGGCAGAACTGTTAGACACAAGGGCTGGAAGCCGTGGCACAGTGTCATGAAGCAGTATGTCATTGTGTCCCTGCCCTCTTTAGAACTAATGGGGGTGGGAGGATCCTGGCCTGAACTTGGCTCTCATGCCCCTTTAGGCCTCTGTGTGAGCGGCGGAAGTTTCTTCGTGATAACATGGTTGAAATTCCCAACCGGATCATGTTCTCAGAAATGAAGCAAGTTACGGTGAGAGAAGACGCCACCTAGGCAGCGCCTAATGGTTTGAAAGCAGGGCAGAGAACCCCTTGGGCCCGATGTGACTGAGAGACTGAGTTATATTATGGCGGCTGCTGATGTGCATATGTTGTGTCCTAGTCTCCACCTAGGCGGGCAGGGCATGAAACCTACTAGGTGGGCTCCCTGTGTCTCAAAGCCACAGCATCTTGGCAGGGTCCCTGCTTTGCAAACCCTTTGTTCTGTGTATTCAAGTCAAGGTGTTTCCACACAGCACCCTCTCCATTCTCAACATCTCTCCTCTTATCCCTCAGAAAGCATCCGACTTGGTCGACATGATAAACCGGGTGATCCGAGAGGGCCTGGAAGGGCTGGTGCTGAAGGACGCAAAGGTAAGATGGTCACAGGCTTTGCCTTCTCCTGTACACGGAGCCCTCCCTGCTGAGCCTTTCCAGCCCTGGCCAGGAGATGGCAGTGGTGGCCTGCGGTGGTGGGGAGGGTGCTGAGGGGCATCTTTCCAGGGTTTGGACAGCTCTGTTCTGGATCTAGAGAATGGGTTGCTGTGTCTCCTGTAGTGCTGGCGCCCAAGGGCTCTTCCCTCGAGTGGGATGGGCAGGGGAAGGTCTGACATGTTGTGTGAAGAGTTAAATCCCGCCCTCATGGCGTTTCCATTCTAGTTTGTGGTCTCTCTCTTGCTTCCCCTCAGGGTACCTATGAGCCTGGAAAGCGGCATTGGCTGAAAGTGAAGAAAGACTATCTGAATGAGGGGGCCATGGCTGACACAGCTGACCTGGTGGTCCTTGGGGCCTTCTATGGGCAAGGGAGCAAAGGTCAGGATGGGCTCTGGCCGTGGGCAGATACTTCTTTGAAAGGCACCACTCGGGGTACGGGCTGGCCTTTTTACCGGCTTGATTTGCCAGCAAGGCCAGTCATGACTTGCAAAGTTCTGGATCAGCGGTCCCCAACTCAGCCCATGTCACCTCAGCAGACAGCGACATGTGAGAGCTAAGGACGTGGGCAGGAAGAGGTCAGACAAGAATAGCCTGTGCTAGCCCAGCACAAAGAAACTTACCACCAACTACTCGGGGCCTGGCAGCCTTCTCCTCAGAGAAAATCTCAATTTCCTGACTGGCGGGAAAGCTGGGGTCTGAAGAACGAGTACTTTTAGGACCTACAGTGTGTCAGGAACTGTTCATTTCCTTTTAGTCCTCACCAGAGCCCAACAAATTGTGTGATTATCCCTAATTTACTGAAGAGGAAATTGGGGCTCATAAAGGTTAAACTCACACAGCGAGTAAGAGGTAGATCCAAGAGGTGAGCTCGCACTCTGATGCCAAGGCCCAGGCCCACTGCTCTCCAGCAGGCTGACTCATGGGCGGGTGGGGCGGGCAGAGAGGGCTCCCTCCACCCACACCTCGGCCCTCCCTCCTCCCAGGTGGCATGATGTCCATCTTCCTCATGGGCTGCTATGACCCAAGCAGCCAGAAGTGGTGCACAGTCACCAAGTGTTCAGGAGGCCATGACGACGCGACGCTCGCCCGCCTGCAGAAGGAGCTGGACATGGTGAAGATCAGCAAGGTAGGGAGACCTGCTGGCCCTGGCCTCTGGGCTGGCCCTGGTCTCTGAGACAGGACGCACTTTTGGGACCGCAAAAATTTATCTGTGTTCATGGGAGCAGTGTTAGGCCTTCAGCGTCTCTGAGTGCCTGCCTACCTTGTGGAAACGGCTGCAGGCCCTCAAGGTCACACCCTCTCTGGGCAGGGAGGACCCCATGAGCTGAGGGTCAGCCTTCTGTGCTGAGTCACCTCTTCTCATAGTCCCATGACTGGGAGAGGGTGAAGTCTGGTTTGGGCTTGGGAATACAACATCTTTTTTCCTCCAGGATCCCAGCAAGATACCCAGCTGGCTGAAAATCAACAAGATCTACTATCCCGACTTCATCGTCCCAGACCCGAAGGTATCAACCCAGTGGCCTGCGGTCCTTCAGCCCATAGAGTAGGCTTGCACATTCTCTAGGGCCACAGAGATGCCTTCTCAACCTCACTGGCAGTCCACCCAGGGGCAGGGGTCTGGGCTGCACAGCCAACACCGAGGAATCCTCACTGGAGAGGGAAAGAGACTACCTGTCCCCAATCACAGAGGTCTGCTCTAGAAGTGACCTGGCCCAGTCCCTGCTCTCAGTAAGAGAAATTGAGGCCCAAAGAAGACAGTACTTCCTAAGGTCACAGCAGCAGCAGCAGCAGCGAGACATGACCCATCCCCCCGCCAGCCAGGGCTCGAGTTCTGTCTGCCCTGCTTCCAGCTGGGTGGGAGATGTTGCCTCTTACCCGTGAGTGACCCAGCTTCCTACTGACAGAAAGCTGCCGTGTGGGAGATCACAGGGGCCGAATTCTCCAAATCCGAGGCTCACACTGCCGACGGGATCTCCATCCGGTTCCCTCGCTGCACCCGGATCCGGGATGATAAGGACTGGAGATCTGCCACCAACCTCCCCCAACTCAAGGTGCCAGCTGCATGTGTGTCCTCCACCCCATGACCCCAGCCTTGAAACCGTGGGCATTTGGTCTGTCTTCCCCTTCTTCCCATTCCACTGAGACGGGCAAGGACAGGTAGAAAGGGAGACCAAACTGCGGCAGGGCCAGGAGCAGCAGCGCTGGGCACCCAGCTGGGTGCTGGGTCCTAGAGCGAGAGCTCCTCGCACAGCATCCTGCTGAGGGCTTGGCCCTAGGCTAGTCTCTGTTGTTAACAAAAACAGGGAATAGTACAGTGATTTGTACAGATTACTCAAGGAAACAGCCAAAGTTTAGAAAGGCGCCCAGGAAGCCAGCTTCTTTTCCCTAGGGATTTGTCTCTTCCCTGTCTGTTCCCCAGCCACATGTGCCTGAAACAGACTACACCGACCACCGCTGAGGCCGTCCTCCCTCCCGCCTCCGCAGGAACTGTACCAGCTGTCCAAGGAGAGGGCGGACTTCACTGTGGTCGCTGGAGACGAAGGGAGCTCCACTGCAGGGGGTAACGACGGAGAGGATGAGGGCACCTCGGGGCCTGCTGGGCCTCAGAAGGCCAGAACCTCCCCCAATCAGTCCTCCCCCAGTGCCAAGAAGGCAGGAGGGAAGCTGCGCCACCCCAACAGCAAAAATGGTAAGAAGGGCAGGGCAGTGTGCGGTGGACATCAAAGGCCAGGACCCAGTCTCCCATTGCAGCTCTCGGATCATGTGATTCTTTGTCCAAGCCGCTGACATTAACTGCACTCCTGTTGTGTGTCCAGCCATGGGCCAGAGTCCATTCTGCTGGGCCCCCTCCATTGCTCAGTAAACCTGTGACAGGACCCTGGGAGAGCCCATCTCCGGGGATTAGCTACCTCTGAGCTCTCCCTTCTCACCCTGCTCATAGCAGAGCAGGCCTGGCCCTGTCAGCTCCCCTGACCCTCTCCTTAGCTCTTACCCCGCGCGCTCTCCTGCAGGCCACAAGCCGACTGCAAAGCCTTCCCCTGTGAAAGTGGGGGAGAAGCTGGTCACGAAGTCTGCTGTGAAAGTGGGGGAGAAGCGGAAGGCCTCTGATGAGACCCCGTGCCACGCAAAGGTGAGGGTGAGGAGTGCACCAGGGGCTGGTTTGGTCCAGGGCCTCACGTTCCCAATACCCTGCACTTGAACTTTGAGAGATGAGCAAAGGTGTTTTGGGGACTAATGGCCTAACCCCTCCCCTCCCTCAGCTGCTCTACCTGTGCCCTCTCGTTGCCTTGCAGAGGCGGCTGGCCAGGGAGCCGAGAGGAAGGAGAGCTGTGTCTGCAGGCAGGAGGTAGACAGCCCAGCCCAGCCGAGAGGCTGCAGGGACCCACCCGGCAGCTGATCTCAGTCACAGTTGACATTAAAGGGGAGAAAGCCCGGTCTGGGTGTGGGAGTGCAGCAGTGTGAGTTTGTGCTCAGGGCGGGTGCAGGGCCAGCCAGCAAGGAGCGGAGAGGGCACGCATTGGCTTAGTGCCTGTCCTCGCACCTAGAAGCCTTTTCCCTTTAGTGCTCCCTCAGTGTTTGACTACACTCAACCACTTATTGAGGCCAGTAACTAGGCTCAACCCTGGGGATGCTGGTGGCCCAAAGGGCAGATAGAGAAGCAAGCCTTTGGTCACTGGAGTGTGATCATACCACCCACACCCTGCCAGAAGCCGGCAGGTCAGGCCCTGAACCTAGGCCCCAGCAGACCTGGAGAACCTTTGCCATCTTTTCCCTACCTGGAGCCCTTGAATCCATCCACAGCAGTGAGCTGGGCCCCCATTCTAGCTATTTGTGCAGTGGACTGCTTGAACGAGCACATCACTGCCCACCAGCCACTGGATGGTCCTTAGAGACATGTACTTTTCCCTTCAGGCTCCAGTGCTGGGCCCTGTCTCCTCCCTTTCCTCTACAGCAAGCATGGAGGAGTGACATGGCCTCAGCCACACGTGCTGGGTAGCGGGCATAAGAACCCAGCAGGTCTCCATCCCTGTGTACTCTGAAATGGCTGGAGGATGGGGGTGTTGGTGTCTGTGTCTTTTCCCCAGTAAACCTTTTCCAGTCACGTCCTGACCACTGGCGAGGCTCCCTACGTCTCGCTCCTATTCTAACCCTCCTCTGGCCTATGCTCATCTGCGTGAAGACCCACCTGCCCCAGCACAGATTGGCCCCACTTCCGACCCCTCCCTGATCCTGTGCATTTGCAGGTGCTGCTGGACATCTTCACTGGGGTGCGGCTCTACCTGCCGCCCTCCACACCAGACTTCAGCCGTCTCAGACGCTACTTTGTGGCATTTGATGGGGACCTGGTACAGGAATTTGACATGGCCTCAGCCACACATGTGCTGGGTAGCAGGGACAAGAACCCTGAGGCCCAGCAGGTCTCCCCAGAGTGGATTTGGGCATGTATCCGGAAACGAAGACTGGTGGCTCCCTGCTAGGACTGCTGCCTTTCCTCTCCCTTCGGCCTACCCTTCCTGGCTGGGGCAGAACCCAGCCGGACAAGGATGGACTTCCTTCTCCAAGCAGTGCGTCTTCCAAAACCCACCAACCGTGCATGGTCTCTCCAACCAGGAGTCAGGTGCTCCGGGTGCCACGAGGGCAGTCACTCTCCTCTGGCTTGTATTGATCTTCCAGGTCTAGGTGCTGGTTATTGTCTTTTAGTGTTCTGTAAAAAGGAGCCTTTCTTCCTTTTTAAAATAAAATATCTTGCAGTTATCTCTGCCCTTCCCCCACTCCCACCCCCTGTAAATTCCCTAGTGATTAAGGAGTGAAGGCTGGGCTTCCGAAGGTCTTCTCTCCTTCCTTGCCTGCCCCTTTCACTTCCACGCTCCTTTTAAAGTTGTGTTTCTTGGACTGCCCTCCCTCAGAAATGCTGCTTATATTTGGCAAAACATGCATTCAGTCTGGCCCTTTTTGCCAGGAATGAAGCCTCATCTGAAAGGAAACAAAATTAATTTTATGACTTTGTTGTCTGGTTCTCCTGTTACAGGGTGTGGGTCTGCTTTGAACCAGGATCAGGAAGGAAAGTGGGGCCTTTATGAAGAAAAGGGAGGTTTGGGCTACTCCTCGGGGGGATACAGGCTCCAGGAGGATCAGCCTCCCCAACATCCGGAAATAAGACTGCTCTTGGGGATAACCCCGGGGACAAATCTACACAGCCTGCTTACAGGAACTCCTGCGCCACCCAAGACTGATTTTTTTTAATAAAAGGGAAACAATTTAGTGTAGACGAGTGCTGTTCAATAGAACTTTTTGCAGCAACGCAAGTGTGCCATAGATCTTAACACGAGTTAGCCGCATCAGCTGTTGAGCATTTGAAATGTGGCCAACACAACTGAGGAGCTGAAGTTTTCGTGCTAACCCAACTTGAAGTGATCACATGTGGCTAGTGACTACCACACTGGATAGTGCAAGGAGACCTGGTTTGAATCCAAGTCCTGATATTTAATAGCTATAACTTTACACACGTTATTCAACATCTAAGCCTCCAAAGGAATGGGGTTAGGAATTGCACCTAAATCGTGGAGTTGCTGTAAAGAGTGAATGAACTCAAGGTCAATTCTGAAAGCACTTAGCACAGCCTCGCCGAGTTGGGAAAATCAACAATGGCATGCATGTTCTGACCCTGCCCAGGAGAGGCCTGGCCTCTGAGCACTCCCACAGCCTCCTGTGTGACAGCTCACACTGGACTGCATGCAGCTCATCAGGTGGCCACCTGGTTCTACACTCGCTCCTGTGTTCTCAGGCTTGCTGCCTTCTGAGGGTCAGTTCCCTTTTTCCATATGAAGCTAGCAGGCTTGTGTGTCCTCCCCTGTGAGGGGAATAGGACTCAACCTCGAACTTTGGTCTGGGCCTGTAGGTTGAGAACCACCATCCAGCCCTCTGGTTTGCGCAATGAAGGCAATATACTCTGCTGGGAGACTGTTTGCCAGTCAGCTTGGAGGCCAACTTTAACCTAATTGACCTGGGTCTCCACCTGCTGGTTAAAATGTGCTGGGAAGCAGAAGCAGGAGAGGGAGGTTGCTGCCTTGTCTCTGGCTCAGGACATCGGGTGGTTTTGAATAGGCACCATTCAGTCTGGCTTCAGTATTGGGAATAAGACACCCTTTTTATTCCATCCTCAGTGGAGACAAAAGCTGATCCTCTGAGCACTGACCTACATAAATTTCCACCCCCTTCTCCAGCCTCCAGGCCAAACTGGACAGGGCAGCAGAACAAGGCACTCCTCCCCTGGAGAATCTGCCAAAGGACACTGCTGCCGCCCTTTGGCCCGACTGACCAGCCCCAGCCCCACCTGTCCTTACTGGGTGCTTACACTCAGGGTGCAGCCTCACAGCTGAGGGGTGTGCTTGCTGGGTGTTCTCTTCCATTCACTGTTTAAAGTGCTTTCCTTCCAGTCTTTCTGACATGAGATTTGAGATATCATATATACAATTTTGTATCCTTTCATGTATTTCCATAGACCTTGAGCCTTTGTAAGCTGTTGCTTGGCAGCAGATAGAGGTCATCACGGTGCTCAACGGGTCAGCAGCCCCGAACAATGAGGACAAAAGGCTGTGGCTCAGCCTCAAGCCTTTACACACTGGACAAGTCTCAGTCACAGGGCAGAGCTGCACACAACCTCGCTCTCCCAAAGGCTGCATTCTCAGGAGTCCCCTCCCCTAGGCACTTGATCAAGGAGGTGTTTGCAGGCCTGTGCGCGCACAGCAGTCTGCCCACAAGGCTGGGCCAACCTCTGAGCCACTCCAGCTACCATAGCTGTATCCAAAAGCCACCATCCATCTTTCAGGGTCACATGAAGACTCGACACACTGGCTGTCCTCAGACTCTGTTCTACACACATCACCTTTTTAAAGTTTATTTTTATTGATTTCAGAGAGGAAGGGGGAGATAGAAACATCAATGATGAGAGAATCGATTGGCTGCCTCCTGCATGCACTCTACCTACACGCACTGTACTGGGGGGATTGAGCCCCCAACGAGGGCATGTGCCCTGACAGGGAATCCAACCATGACCTCCTGGTTCATAGATCGGCACTCAACCACTAGGCCATATCGGCCAGGTTATATAATATATATCATCTTTAGGGCCCATCTCTCACCAAATCAGTGGCAATGTTTGAACTCACTGCGTCTTCATATTTGGTCTTATAATTGGTCCTTTTTCTACCCAGCTCCCATCCTCATCTAGGCTGTTCCAGGCCTCTCCCTCATAGTAGTGAGCTCTTAAGTCACAACAACACTTAAGCTTCCGTTTCCTTCCTTGTCTGTGGAACAGGGCTGTCTTGACCAAAGCCACAGGACATGACCCAAGCATCTCCAACAATAATGCAGTCTCAAGTGCATACCTGTGTGCACACGCCTGGGATTAGCCTGTGGTTGATCAACTCTTGTCAATCTAAACTATCAGATCTCTGGCAGCCTCACACCAGATCGGACAGGCATCTATAATGAAACTTTATTACAAAATTAAAAAGCAGAGATCTGTAACAAAAAATACACATTTGGGTTTGTATTACACCCAAGTCTGAGAAATCTTAATATAAGCCACTTGAAGTAACACATTCGCATCCAAAAAATTTCAACAAATTTATACAATATTATTGAGCACTAATTCCTGTACAGCTTATTCTTACTAGTTTGGATCCAAGTATTCAAACATTATGAACCAGTCAGCTCTCTTGTTTTAAAAGTCTCAACTGAAGTTCCTCAATCACAGCAAAAGCCAAGAAATTCCATGATAAAATTAAGACCAAAGATCCATGAGGGGCCGGAAGGAGTATTCAAGGATAAACAAGTTTTCTACCTAGGTTAGATAGTAACTAAAATGGGATCTTGGAATTCCCAACTTTTATTTGGTGTAATAAAGATACAAAAAAAAAAAAAAATCAGGGTTGCTTGACACTATTTTTCTTAAGTGAAAACCGTCACCAAAAGAGGTTAGAAGACTTAAAGTCAAGTTCTTTCTCCAAAATGAGTAAATGACATCAGTTCTAATTCTTACTGAGGTTACAAACCGACCATTACCACATTATCTTTAACTCATGTTAGGAGGGAATTTGGGAGGCAGGGAGAGGTAAGGCCTGAGCAAGTTTTAAGTAGGAAGAGAACCAGCTTCTACCCTGAAGTTATTGCTAGAGGTTAACTGAGTTGCATACACATAGACCTGCTTCACAATGGAACCGAGTAGCTGAATCCTTTGCTAAACTGGTAGGCATTGTAAACTATAGTATTGACTGTCCAGCAAAAAAATGTCTTCACAGGGAAATCTCCATTCCCCCGGTTCCTACAAAGGCTCTGGCCCAGAATTCAATCATCCAGGGCTTGGTATAATGTTGAGGTAAGTGGCCCAGTGATTAGCTGACAACTACTTGATGAAATTTGGTTTTCCCACAGGGGATTAGTGGTTGATGATGGAGGGAAAGCCAAGTATGTCTGTACCAATAAACAGGTCCTCTTGGAGGTTCCCACTGCTTTCCAGAGTTACGATTGGTTCTTATCTTGGCTGCATCGGGGGGAGGGTGTCTGCCAAGGCCCTCGGTGTTTAGGGTTTGCATAGATCATCCATTGGTAACGGCAGCGCACACAGCTCCTCTGAGAGCATGTATGTTTGTGCTTGGCTAAGCTGGTCCAGCAAACGTTTCTTCAGCCCTTTGGTTCTTCCAGTGCTGAAAAGACCCTAAGAGGGCTCGAGAACACGACCTACTCATTGCGCGATCCTTCCTAGAGAGCCCAGAGAATGCTTCTTCCTCATCCACCCCCAAATCAGTAGACTGAGAAAGGAAATAGGAGGGAGTCCCCACCAAGCTGGGGAACTAAGGCTTCCAGCTGTCTGCTCAGGGCTGAAACCAGCCTCATTCGGTGCCTCTGATACCTGGAGGGGCTCTGTGTCTCACAGATTTGGTCCCAGGAACTTATGAGAAGACTGGCTAGAGAAGAGCCAGGCTCTTTGCCTAAGTCTCGATGGCTTGAGTGAAACCATGTTTAAATCTTGTGGGAAAGAGAGACTTCTTTCACAGGAGCGAGGGGTTTAGAACTCCTCTCTGTTGGAGAAGTGAAAATTAAGCAAAAAGCCTTTGATTCCACCCAACACTCTCCCTTTTCTCCAACTAAAAGGAAGGACGGTGCTAAGTCGGACCCCAAGAGAAGCAGAGATGATCCAGGCACCATCTCACAGACGCTGGAACTTCCCAGCAGTTTGGGAACCAGATGCTTCGTTGGCTCCCAGGTCAGGTTGGGAGACTGACAGCTAATCCCAGCACTGAAGGAAGCAGCTCCTAATGACTTGGAAGTTTTTCAATAGCATTTGTGTTTCATTTTTCACCAGAGAGAAGTTGACTGGTCCAAATTCTGTCCTAGGGAGAATCATTATTGGTCTAGCAAGCTAACATCTTTTTGGTCTGAGGAAACAAATGGATTTTAGGCAATGTAGCAAGAAACTTTAGCAAAGGTAGGTTAAAGCAGAGAAAGCCAGTGAAACCAGAAATAAATCCAAATGTGCTGGGGAGGAAGAACCATTTCTACCAGGACTTCTGATTGGTGAAACACAGCCAGCAGCTCAGGGGGTGGGATATAGGAGGAAGGGGGGAAGATACGGTCCAAGTTCTGGAAAGTCCTCTCTCCATCAGTTTCCATCACCCAAGATCACTGAAACAGGGACTTGCCCAAGCGATCTACACGTTCTCACTGCCGCAGGCTCTGCCAGCCAAGAGGTGCCCCTCCGTGGCAAGACAGGCATGCTCAGAGGTGACAGCATCTTTGCTTGCCCTGGTCTTGGGAACACTGCAGGTTTTCTCGTCAGCCTGCCCCCCCGCAGCTGCCAACCCTGAGCCCAGAAACCTCGCACTGTGTCCCTGTAAGGCACTGAAGAAGCCGGTACCAAGCCCTCAGGACCGGAAGACGTGCACGGCTCGGATCACATACTGCCGACAGATGGGACACTCGTTCATACGCTTGCCACACTTGGTACAGGTTACCATGTGGCCACACTCCAGCAGAACACAGTCAATGGGCGAGTCCATGCAGATCCTGCACAGGTTCTCTTCCAGGCTGGGTGGCACTGCTCCCCCTGTACAAACACGGCAGGAGAGGGGCAGAGTGAGTGTATGGAGGTGGGAGAGCACAGGCACACTATGAACAAACCCCTAAAGCCACACACCTCCCCTCATCTAGGACCCCAAGGAAACTCCTCCAGTAACCAATTCCATTGCTCTAAGCCGCACCTCCACAGACCAGGTTTTAGATTTGAAGAACAAAGTATCTGTAGATCAAATGCCCCCCAGAACATGAGAACTAAATAAGCCAAGTCCTCAAAGCTCAAAAGAAGTCATTTTCAGACAATTGCTGCTGTAATACAGAGAGTGAATGGCACTTAGGGACTCATTATCCCCTGAGGCAGAACATGCTGAAGAGATAAAAAGTGGTTCAGAAAAGTTTAGGTATAAATGCAACTGTAATGAGTGATTAAGGATCTCAAGGCTTACCTGTAAACATACCCCCAATTTAATAAAGCCAAGGACCAGGGGGCCCCCTGTGCTATCTCACAAACTCCCCCTGCCTCCCAGGCGTCCTCAGAAACTTCCTTGTACAAGAGCCCAACAGATTATGCAGGTCCCTCTTCTGTGCTGCACCCACAGGACTGCATGCGTACCTCCATGAATGCTCAGCACACTGGGTTAGAATGTTTGAATTTGCCTATTTATCTCTCCCACTATACTATGAGTTCCTTAATCCAACAAATTCATTCCATTTCTACAATTGCATACTTAGCATTTGCTATGTGTTCTGAGGTCAGATATTCATCTTTGAATCCCTAAAAAGCCAGTCATGTGGTAGGTGTTCTCAAAATGTCTAATAAATTAACATCTCCCCAGGGAATAACAGCTCACACTTACGGAATGCGTGCAGGGACCAGACAATGAAGGTCCTGAGAGCTTTGCATATTTTAACTCATTGAATCCTCACAAAACTACGCTTCTCTTACTACTCATGTTATATGAAGCAACTGAGGCCAAAGAGTTACGTGGCCTGCCCAAGGCACACATCTGCTAAATAGAGAAGCCAGAATTCAGATCCCAGGGGGCCTTCTGGGCAGTGGCCTAAGGGCAGGGACTACCAAGATGGTATTAAATGCTCAGTGCATAGAGTTCCTAACAGCTCACCCTCTTATCTGAGTGGTGAGATACAGTGGGCCAGTATCCTAGTTTAGCTGCACAAACAGAAAAACCTTCATGTCCAAAACCCCAGACACCCCAGCCAGGTAGCCTGGACGAGGTAGCCATAAATAGGGAACTGGACTGTACCAGTCACCTCTACCATTCCCAAAGGAACCCCTTCCCCTACCCCCACCACCACCCCCACCCCCTGGGTTCTGTTGCTTCTGCACTTTCTTTTCCTGTTTCCAGGACTATTCAAAAAGTCAGGAAACACTGCAGTGGGCTGGCTGTGAAAGGTCTTGAGACCTGTTTACCCCTTCGAGGAGCCATTAGCCCTAACCAGGAAGGTTTGGAAAGGGCTGAACTACACAAAGACCTAAAGTGAGCAGGAATAATTGACAGAATGTCATCACTTCTCTCAGGAATAACAATAAACTCATCAACTCAGTTGCCAGCATCCTCCCAGGAAATTAGAAAAAGAAAGGAAGACACCACGTAGATTAGCATGATCTTGGCACCAAGGCGAGGGAGTAGATCTAGAACCCCAAACGGTTTGGGGGAACTGAAAAGAGCTCAACTCTTGATAAATTATCAGCCAGAAGACTCTGTTCCATTTTCAGCAAAAGGCCATTTTACTAAGTAATAATTCGGAGTCTTCTGAAAGTTTTAAAATGCTTTGCAGTCTCTTACACCACTCTGAGAATGTTCTCTCTTGGGGAGGAGCTCACAACCATACAGCCTTGAGGCTTTCACAAAGGTATACCAGAGAGTTTTAGAATGATGCCAAATCCAGTCAGATTCCGGCAGTGCATTCTGGGAGTACCCAAAGGCTCGGGTGGTCTTTAACACACAGGTGGATGTGTGGCAGCTGAGGTGGGATATGCATCTTGTGCCTACAGAGCACCCTGTGAGACGCCTGCCTGATCTGTCCCCAGGGCAGCTCGAGCCACTGCCCAGCCCTGGACAAACAAGGCTCTCTCAGATCATCACCTTTCCTCTTGGTTGGTATGGAAACTGGTAAACAACCCAAGTGATTTCCCTGAAGACGAGAACTGAGTGTAGGGGAAGGTGCGCCTTAGTACTAGGAGAATGAAAAATGAACCGAATGTGGCACATGCCACCGCTCGCTTTGGTAAGTATTTCACAAATGCTGGCTTCTGAGCTCTGGTAACCCAGAGATGTGCCAATCAGTCTGCCCCCATTATGCTGCCCTGGGAATTTCGAAAGATGCCGAGAAGCCCTGGCTCTCAGTGAATTTCCTCACACCCTCTGTCCAGATGTTGACATGCTCAGACTTCTACTGGGGCTGAAGGAGGGGAAGGAGAGAAGAGCTAAGAGCATGAGCCATTCCCAGACAGACACAAATACATACCATTTTGGTCTTCGGCACCACACACTGAAAAGGAAAGAGAAAGAAGACGTCTGAATATGTGATGATCCCGGGAAAGCCTCCAACCTCCCTGACTTCATTCCTGATCTCTGCTCTTTCCCTGCTGGGAACCAGGGTGGCGAGAGCCCAGAGAAACACCCGCCCTCCCCACTCACTGCACACGCTGAACACTCAGAAAGCGCCTGCTGGTGTGTCTGATCTAGTCTCAGAACAGGGGGGCTCTACCGGTTTGCATGAACAAAACTGCCAAGCAGGAAGTACACTGCATAAGCACAATACCTGTTCCTATTGCCTTTGTTTAAATATATTTTTTATTGATTTCAGAGAGGAAGGGAGAGGGAAAGAGAGATAGAAACACCAATGATGAGAGAGAATCATTGATCGGCTGCCTCCAGCACACCCCCTACTGTGGATCAAGCCCGCAACCGGAACCCTTGACTGGAATCGAACCCGGGACCCTTCAGTCCACAGGCTGACCTCTATCCATTGAGCCAAACCGGCTAGGGCCCATTTCTATTGCTTCTAAAGCTAGCATGAAGTCAGGAAAGAAGGTACAGTCTGTTCCAGTCAGCCAGGGCATCCTGATGAAGTTCCCGTCGGGAGTTCCCATCTCCTGTTCTCTATGTCCTCACAACGCTAGGGCGATTCTGGGGACAGTCCCAAAGGGAAGAGTGAGCCTGATCAGGTGAATGGCCAGACGTCCCCTAACTCTGATGAATTTGAGCTACTGGGAGAGGAGAGCCTGAAATCTGACTTCAATCACTGTTAGCATGCAAGGAATGGAAATGTTGATGGGCAGGAACTAAATCAGTTGGGGAGGAGAGGGAAGGGAGGGGAAGGGGAGAGGGTTCTAAGTGAGATCATGTCAGAAAATGCAGAGTTCAAAACAGCTAAATACGTTTCTCTTCTGCAGGACTTTCTGCCTTTACTAGTAAAGTATCTACCACGAATCAGTAACAGAGCGGGGCGGGGGGCGGGGGGGGAAGGGGGGCGGTGTCATAGCAGAAAGTATTTTTTCTGAACTCATGTGATCACAGACCTAGATACTTTACTGGAAGTCACCTGAAAATGATACCATGTAGAATGATTTGGGAAATGAATAAAAGGAGAAGCCCAGGTACTAGTATAACAGTTCTTCACACAGTGTGCGCAAGGATTTGCTTCCTAATCTCCCTACTGTTTAAGTATTGTTGGAGGTAGTCGTGAGTGTGGTGGGGGTGACATACAGTGAACTTAGACCAGGAAATTCTCAATTCCAATCTGGCTCTAAAATAGAAAGGGGATGAATAATGCCTATGCCATAGGCTGCTCTGGGGATTAAATAAATGTATACAGCGCCTAGCCCGGTCCTGGCACTCAACTCCAAATGACAGCTTTACTGGAGGGGGCAAACGTGTGAGGGGACTCCTTCCTTGGAAGATGCTGTTATGCTGTGGAGTGACAGCTGCCACTCAGCCCCTCACCCAGGTGCTGGAGGCCTTTCTGATCCTTGTACAGCCGCGTCACCCTCTCCATCAGCTCCCACTTCTCACAGCAGCCCTTGTAGTTGACGAAGTTACGAGCCAGGATCTCTTTCAGCTGCCGCACATTGAGACCTTCAATGTCTTCCAGGTCGGTCAAGTCAGACAGAGAAGCCCTCCGGCCCGGGACGAAGCTGTCCTCTGAGTCGACGGACTACACAGGCAGAGATGAGACTGGTGAGCTAAGCTCTAAACTCCCCTGGCTCCCTCTCTGAGGACCCCAAAGCACTCTCACACCATCGTCTGGTGGCTGACCTCAGAAGCAGGAACAGAGGCAGGGAGAGTACCTGGCACAGTGCTTTGCACTGAAATAGACCCGTCCTTGCCCGACCCACACTGTGCTCAGGCCCAACAGCCACAAACCCAGCAGTGCATGTAAGAGGAGGAGCACCGATTTGAGTCTGATGACCCTAACTTTGATCTAACTCCTCCCCTGATTAATGCTAAGTAATACGTGGCGAACTGCTCCTCTCAGCCTGCCTGCCCCCGCACGCAGGAGAGAGCAGTGCTAGCACCCTGGGTTCCTGTGAAGATTCAATGTGGCAGCACAAGAAGCCTCCTCGCATGGTGCTGGCCTTTCTCTCCCCGCTGCAGAGATTTCTGCTTCCCCACGGAAGAGGCAGACTTCCCTGGCGAGCAATCCTCTGTAGGCAGCCTTGACCGTAACTCCGTGGCCCTAACGGCTGAGCCCTCTGGACTGGCCCCGCCATAGCTGAGGCCTGCCTCCCTCTCAGCTTTCCTCCTGATTATCTGACCTCCTTCCCCTGACAATGGCTACTGTGTGCTCGAAGCAGAAGAACAATGAGATTTGCACAGCAGCACCAGGAGCCTGCCCTCTGGCAGCTCTCAGAAAGTCAAGAGACTGGAAACTAATGGGCCATGCGGCTCCCCAGTCTCCGCTGTGACCTCACAACTCCGCACTGACATTCCGATAGTTTCGGAGGAACGTTAGCACTAAACCCCACCCCTGGAACAGAATTTCAGGACTATCATCACAGACTGATTCTTCTCTCCACCTCAGAGTCTGTTGAGAGGTTCCTAATAAAGCCCAAGAACATGAGGGAAAGGGCAAAGCCAAGACCCAGACCCAGACCAAGCAGAGGCCCACCTGGGTCTCATCCTCAGCAGGTGCCCTGGCTGTGCTCTCCGGGTGGATGGGTTCTTCTTGGTCCTGAGACACGTGGCCATTGGCCTGTGGGAAGAGAAAGGTGCCATCATATCCGCAGAGATGGCCCAGGGATTAGCAGAGCACTGACCTGTCCTGAGCTCACACCATGTCCCATGACTCCCACCTGCTCCCGAAATCTGTAGTCTCACACAACAGCGTGACAAAAGCTTGCTCTCTAATACTGACCTTGTTAGGCAGAGAACCAGAGTGCATGAATTCTGCCCACCGCCAGGATGGCATTAGCCCACTCATCGCTAATGTTCCTTCAACACTCCGGTGGATGGAAGGTCCTGTGTCCACTGCAGGAGGCTGCTCGCTAACTGCCACTGAATTGTTTCTTGCCACTGACCCCAAACTGCCCTTTCTATAACATCCACCCTCCATCCTTGGTTTGCCCCTCAGACCAATGTCTACTGCTTTCTTCAAACTGTTCATAGCATGTCTTTCCTTCCTCAATACTAAATCCTCAACTGGCCCAGCTGAAACAGTTTCCGGACCCTCACCACCTTACTCCCTTTCTTCTGGCCCATCACCGCTCTCACATTCTGGAAATGGGGTCCAACCAGCCCAGCAGGGCACATTGTTACTAAGAGCTGCCTTGAAACCTGGTCAAACGTTTATTTTAAAGCATCTAAGAGCCTGCTAGCCTAAGACTACATAAGACAAATGCCTATGCTTAAAAAGTTTCACACTGCTTAGAATTCTAACCTCTCAAACAGTTCTTCCTAGGTACTTCTTCAGGATTTGCCAAAGAGTACTCAGAACTATGAGTCTCTTAATCCCATCACCATTTAAGCCACAAGTCCCTTAACTAGATCCTTTTCACCCAGTACTCCCTCCAGGCAAAGCCTCCTGTGAGCCCACAGCAATGAGGTGTCTGAGCCCTCAGGCCTTTTCCAGTAGTGAGGCACCAGCAAAGGGACAACCTAGGAAACCAGTCACCTGCTGGCCCCAGCCACTCATTCCCGATTAGGATCTGTATATGGAGCTAATTAAGAAGAGGCAAGCAACTACAGCAAGAATGAAAAGTAGAAATCGCCACCACCACCAAAAATGCCAAGAGAGAATAAGATCACGTGTGTAGCAGAACAGGTGCTGGGAGGCACCCCAAACCATGTCTTTATCAACACCTCTCGTTTTCTCTCAGCTTCATGTAGATGTGGTACGGACTGGCCTCCTGGTGTCACCTGGGAGTTACAAAACAATCTTTCAGAGCCTAACCTGTTCCTAAATAGGCAGTTTTTGTAGGTCCATTTTTTTCTTGGAAAGAGAAACTGGATCTCATACTGCAAAGCATATTGCCTCTGCCCACTGGCTAAATCAAAATCTACAACCAGCATCTGTCCGGTTTTGCTTACTCCACACACTTCCCTAGCAACGACTGCCAGGGCACTAAAGGTAAAGGAAAGAACCCTGGTGGAGCAAGCACTGCGAGATTTGCACGCTAGGTGCAGCTCACTGTGGAATGGTCAGGTGGCCTTGCACAAGTTACTTGACTTCCCCCGTGTGTGTTTTCTGGCCTGCAAAATGTAGCTCTCACCAGAACAGGGGACGTGAGCTGACGTGAAGGCCCTCTGAAAACATCGGAGATCAGAGAAGTGCCCAATTAGATCTGGCACATTTTGTAAGCTGGAGGTGCATCTGAAAATTTCCAGTTAATGACAGGAAGCTTAAAACCTATTCCTTCCCTTGAAAAACCCACCTGAAGGCTCTTTGGGGGAAACAATTTGCTCAAGGTGCTCTCCTAGCTCCCCCTAAACAGAGAGGAGTGCTCAGCCAAGCACAGGGAGGAAGTCGCAGCAGGGGGTAAAACCTGCCCAGCAGAGAGAGAGCCAGAGCTTAGCGAAGAGTTAAACGCCAGCTGGGTGGGAAGCATGCTCAGCCAACAAGGGAGTGAATGAGTTTACTGCAGGTAAGTATGCTATCACGCTGGCCTTTAGGCCTCAGTGCCCCTCAGAGCTGAAACAGGGGGCCCGATCCCGGCAAAAGAGGAGCTCATCAACGGGCAGCAGCCATCCACTCCCCGGATGGGAACAGACAACGTGAGTCCTATGCCAGCTCTAAGTAGCTCAAAGCTCTTTGGACGTGACATCACACTAGTCAATCCTCCCACCATCTGGCAAGAACGAAAGTGGCCTGGGATTAACCTCATCTCACTGTTAAAGGCTCCAAGTTCACCCGGGGTGACCACAGAGTCAGTGACAAATTGGGTGTGGAAACTGGATGGATCTTCTAATCCCCCCACTACGGCACTTAAGTTCACCTACAGGACACCATCACTCCTTACACAGTGGTCAAGTCCACCCGCCTCACTCTTATCCCAGTGAGGTCTGCCGCCTACCTTCCCTCTTAGAGAGGCTTTCTGAGGGCAGAGACCACGCATTAGTCATTCCTGTACTCCCGTGCCTGTTCAGAACTCAGTCTAGGTGCTGCTCTTAGCTCACCGTTCCCCTCTTGTTCATCCTCTGCCAACCACCCCTGCCCAGTGACTGGCCAGAGAAGCAGCGCCCGTGTCTTGGTCTCTGTGTTTCCCTGCTCTCCCTTCCCTCTCATGTTCCTTTCTTTCCTATGCGCCTTGGGATGGTTACTAAGGACCCAGTTCCCTACCCAGCTAAGAAAGCCCACAATAAAGGTGAGTCCGTGGGAGGGCAATTAGAACAGAACTAAATTTGGAGAGTTAACTGAAGTTTTCTCAAGTATTTCTGGAACAATGAATTTTTTTAATGTCTAACTGGGATATATATGTATTAAAAAACACCAAAAACCTGGGACTGCGCGTTATCACCTCTGAAAAAAGCCAAAACCTGAGTGTGGTGTCAAGGAAATACCACTCATGCATCAGTAGGCAGCAAGCTTTCACATCAAGACACTTAAGCTCCCACCCCACTCCCACAGCAGGCAGGAGGGGAAGTGAGCCCCGAACTGGCAGAGACTGCAAACGAGCCGTACCTGCTGATTTTCCTGAGCCTGGGCGGGGGGAACAGAAGTGGCTTGTGAGGGTGAAGGAGGGAAGCTGGGTGAGGTAGGAGGTATTGTGCTGGCATGAGGCTGGGTCAGGAAGGCCTGCTGCTCAGGGAAGTCCGGGGAAAAGGTGGGGGCACGAGTCCTGCCCTCCTGGGAGATTACAGGCTGCTGGCCAAGCACCAAGAGCACCAGCTCCTCTTTTTCCCGGCACATTTCGGTAGAGATGTCATGGAGGTTGAGATAGTCCCGCAGGTCCTTCACCTTCATCTTCATGAGCTCCTCCCGCTGAAAGGCTGTTGCTCGGAATCGTTGGCAGAGAAGGCAGAGGCGGGGCCCATTTCCCACTTGGCTGGAACAGGTCGTGCAGAAATTTTTCTTACAGTCCAGGCAGGTCTGCTGCTTAGAGCAAGAGGCAGAGGAAACCACATCAGATTCTGAGAACAAGACAGAGTGGGCTGGGAGCTTAGGGCTGCCAAGACTAGCGAGACCGCCAATCACACTCTAACTAAGCTATCTCCTATATCTAAGGATGCAAGCTAACTTGAAGATTTCAGGTTAAAAGCACTCAGAGAGCAGACCCGCTGTATGCATCTGTGTATCCATGTACAGGACACTACGTTTATTATCCCATGTGGGGCTTTATTTATTTTATTGAGAGAGAAATAAAGGCTATTAAGACTACCAGGTTTAGAATAAAAAATCCCTACATTTTGCCCAGGCTGGTGTGGCTCAGTAGGTTGGGTGTCATCCCATGCACCGAGAGATTGGGGTTCAATTTCTAGTTAGGGCACATGCCAGGGTTGTGGGCTCGATCCCCAGTAGGGGGTGTGCAGGAGGCAGCTAATTGATGTTACTCTCACATTGATGTTTCTTCTCCCTTCCTCTCGCTCTAAAAAAATCAATAAACTATTCTTTAAAAATAAAAATCCCTACATTTTTATTGTCTCCCTCCTCCATTTCTTGTGGTGTCACCTTGGGTGTGTAACTTAGCTTCTCTGGCCCTCAGTTTCCTCATCTGCAAAATGGGGGTGGTAATAGTATCTACCTCATAGGATTGTTGTCAAGTTAAGAGATAATGCATGTAGCATAGGGGTCCACAATAAGCGTAACTGTTTTAATTATTACTATTGCTAGGAAATATAAGCTAATGATGAGAGGAAGGATTCAAATCCTGAACTATGATTGTATTTATTGCTGAGATATGAAAGCAAATGTATAAAGGCTGTGGTAGTGGTTATTATTACTATCATTAATTAAATTTACTGAGGGCCACTATATGCTAGAGCTATACCCAGCTTGTCATTTAAATCTCAAAGCAACCCTGCAAAGTAGGTATTCATGTACCTCTGTGTTTCACAGACAAAGCAACTGAGGCCTAGAGTTATAAGTATCATATTCACGGGCAGGCAGCAAGCAGCAGAGCCAGGATTTATGCTCAAGGTCTCTCTGAGCTTGATGCCCACAGTCATGCTCTTCCCACCAGGCCATGTTGCCTAACTCAGTCCCATTCAAGCTGACAGTGGTACTGGGTCAAGAGCCTGGCTCTCCATCTCCAAACTCCCAACCCAGTGCCCCACCCAGAGGCCGGTGCCCAGGCTCCCCCAGCCCAGGAAGGCCCACTCAGAGCGCTGGGAATTCAGTGGGGCAGGAGAGCACATCCAAGACAAATATTTAGACAGCTAGAGGAGGCCCTCTGGACATGATGTAGGGAGCTCTTGTCTGTGAAAGTACAGAGTGTCTCAGAGGGCAACAAGCAGGCCTGGCAGGCAAGCTGGTACCGCCTGGCAGCAGCAACTCCCGCAATCACAGACAACACAATACATGATGGCTTGCTCAACTCACAGGAAGCAAATCCTCAGCCTCTTGCCCCACAGGCTGAGCGAGCACAGTGACATCTGACTGAGCTGTTGCAGCCAGGAGCAGGTCCCACTCCCATAGGAGAGGTAACTCCTGGGCACACTGGGATGATCCTAAAGGGCACACTCACTCATCGTTCATAGAAATAAAAACCTTTTCATCCTGTGGTGACTTAAGTATTAACCTCAACATTTCTGCTCCCTCTTTTCTATTCAAGCCAACAAGAATGCCCAAGAGACTTAGATTCTCGCAGGCAAAATCACAGACACTTGTGTGGGGCTGAAGCACAAGTCTGCATAGTGAGACAGCTATATTTAGTCTTGCCTAAGGGTCATTCATGTAGTGAGGGGAGGCGGGCATGTTTACCACCCAGTTTGACTATAAATACTTAGAAGGCATTGCGAAAGGGTACATATCAAGTTCCCTATTCTCCACACAGTTATAACCGGACAGTAAAATGTTCAAAACTGACTTCAAAGGACGCATGGCTGCACTCGCTTCCTAATGGTCTGGGACCAATAGCAACTCAGGTGGAAAACCGATATCTCGGGGTTTGGGGATTCATTCATAACAGAAGCTTTGCTATTGGGGAAAAAAAATGTGTTTAGGATGACTGATAGTGAAATGAAGAGGCTTCAATGTCACAACGCTATAGGTCCTGACATGGACCATTACTTGTCAATGCAGTTTGACAAGACCTAGCTTGACACAATTAAAAAGCCCTGAGTTGCTCAATCAGCCCAGCTCTAAACAACGCTCTCCTCTTTCTTTAAAAGTGTGTGGTTTAGCCCAGCCAGCGTGGTTCAGTGGCTGAGCATCAACCCATGAACCAGGAGGTCGAGGTTCGATTCCCAGTCAGGGTATATGCCCGGGTTGCGGGCTCAATCCCCAGTGTGGGGTGTGCAGGAGACAGATCAATGATTCTCTCTCATCATTGATGTTTCTCTCCCTCCCTCCCTCTTCCTTCCTTCCTTCCTCTGTGGAAAAAAAAAAAAAAAAAAATATATATATATATATATATATATATATATATATATATATATATATTTTTATTTTATTTTATTTTTTTTTTTAAGCGTGTGTGGTTTATTGGGTGCAAGATCAGCAACCCAGCTTCTATGCCCACCACCCTCCAACAGGGACTGTGAAGTCAGCCTGCATCCAAAATACACCCTAAAGGAGAAAGAAAGCTCGAGGCTAAAATCCCAGTTTGCAGAGGCAGGAGAGAACAAAGGGAAGGGAAACACAGCTGGCCATCAACAAATGTGGGCAGAATGAGCCAAAGAATCATGCTCGTATGAATTCTAGCAAATGGTGCAAACCAACTGAGTAACAAGGTAGCATGAAAGATGAGTTGGTGGAGCCAACGTGCCTGCATAAATGCCAAGAGAACACACACATCCAGCATTTAAAAAGCCGGCAGTGGAACCTCAGCCAGACACTGCCCTTCATGGATGCCAGGGGAGATGCTCTCCTTTGCTAATCCGCCCCTCACTATTCCTCCTCCTCCCCACCACCCATATTCCCTGGCACTTTCTCACCCTCCCAGCCCCTCCTCCTCATGGCCCTTCCTATAGGCAGGCATTCATTGCTGCATCCCCCTGAGAGGGAAAAGGGCAGCCAGGAGTGACACACTCAGGATAGGTCCTGGCTGTCCACTTTCTAGCTAAGGGAACTTGTGCAAAACAGATAACCTCCCAGAGCATCAGTTCCCTCACCTGAGAAGTCAGGTGGTCTGTCGGCCTCAGGACTACTGGAGGTATCACATGAGATCATGTATATTAAACCTTAGCATAAGGTGATATGGTCCTCACAAACAGGTTCCTTTTTGCCTCATCTCTGAGCTTTTGCAATACCTAGGAATCCAGCCCCTCTTTCCACTCAGAGATTTGAATACCTCATCCACATGTTTCCAAACACAAACTCATCTTCCTCCTCAAACTGATCCAACTAAAGAGGCTGAATGCCAATCTCGCTACAGAATTGTCAGGACTGCTAATACTGGTAGGTATTAGCGATACAGACGGGATATTTGGCTTGTGGCAAAAACAGCCTGCCATTTCTCTACAAGACTGGAAACTGGGAAGGCAGGAGATACGTCTTTCTTAGGTTCTCTCTGTGAAATCCTTAATGTTATCTGTGCTTTGTACCGAATGAGCATTCAGAAAATACTGACCACATGAAGAAAAGAAAGGTAGTAGGATCCATGTAATCATTTCAATTCAACCGCTTCAGACAAGACATTTAAAAAGCCCATGGCTGTTAAATGCCAAACCCTTTTGATAAGAATGTTGATCCACTTAAGCATGAAATTACAAATGAAAATTTCTAATTGGAGAAAACATCCTTAATATTCACAAAATTCACTGTCAATCACACAAAATTATTTCTTACTTTTGTAACAAGAAAATATCCAAATTGGAACTTGCCTCCCCCCCAATCCCCCCCAAAAGTATTCCTGCTTCTGCTTTCTGTCTTCTGTGTATGGCTATGTATCTGCCCCCACCTTCCGTCAGACTGCAAGCTCTCTGTTAGGCAGGCATGACTTACTTCATCTCTGCCTGTCTAGCCCAGGCAATGCCTGAGACACAGTAGATATTCCATCATTTATTTTTCCAATAAATAGGGGGGAAAGTTCCTTATTTTGATCATTTGCGATGCTCCTAGGCACACTGGCCAATATCCTGTCATCTTCAAATTTACCTTCTTCCCCTACATTTCACCTGTCTTCATATGCAAATAACTTAGTGTCTGAGTCTCCTACTTATCATCTGTAAAATGGGTTAACAAGTACTACTTCACAGAGAATGGCATGAAGAGGTGCTCACTAAATGAGCTATAAGATCAGTCTCAGCCACCACCCTAGACCAGCCTCGGATCACTTCTCACCAGGTGTCAAGTAGGCAAAAGCTCCCTAAGTGCTACACCTGTTACTAGTGAAGCCATGTCTACGACCTGAAACAGGACTGATCAGGTCTTCCTTTGTGTACGTCCTTC
Organism: Cnephaeus nilssonii; assembly: GCF_951640355.1. NCBI lineage: Eukaryota > Metazoa > Chordata > Mammalia > Chiroptera > Vespertilionidae > Cnephaeus > Cnephaeus nilssonii. The sequence goes on from NC_137090.1 coordinate 13,027,136, forward strand.
TGATGGCTCCAAGCTCCTTACTAAGGCAGTCATGGCCCTTCACCTGATCCCACCTTGGTTCTACCCTAACTTCCCAAGTATCCTTCCTGCACGCCAGCCCAACAGGCCACTCACAATTCCCAAATACACCTTGCACTTGCTCCACATCTGGTACCTTCACTTCAGCCACTGCTCTGCAAATCAATAAACCTTCCTAGAATTATCAGCTAGAATGACCAGTTTACCAGCAATGCCTGATTCCCAGTACTTACCTTACTCAGCTGACTGCTAGCAGTTCTTTGCAAATATGGGCCTCCTTAATCAGAGAGGAAGCGCCTGAGGGAAAGGCCTAGGTCTTTCTCTCCTCTCACCTCTATCTCCACAAAGCTAGACCTCTAGCAGCTAGCAGGCTGCCGGTACAGGATTGGCCCTGGATGAAAATCTTCAGCATGGAATTGTCAGCCACAAAGCAATGAAAGTAGAAACTCTCTGGTCTACTTTCTCTTTTTCAAATTGTTCTCACCTCAATTGTCCATTATTTATTTAAATTTTTTATTGCCTAACCACTATGTGGCGGTCACTGTTCTAAGCACTGGGGATAAAAGGCTGTGAACAAAATGGGTAAGATCTCTGTTCCTATGTACCATCCAAGACAGGCAACCCACAAACATATTTAGGTCAGGCGGTGATAACCACTATAAAGAAAAATAAAGTGTCTTCCCTTCCTCACCCAACCATCGTTCTCCTGTCTCTGGGGGAGCTTTCCTCGCTCATTCTCGTTCTCCCTCTGGCTGAGAAATGTCAAGAACTCGTCAGATCCCCTGGTTCTCCCAAGGTTTAAACATGCTTGCCATGCTGAACCCCCAAGCCTGGATCACCATCACTGTCCTGTGCTCTTTCTCTCTCCATTTCCACTCCATAAAGTATAACTATGTTTTAAGAAGGTGGTCACAATCTCCCACAAGATACTGAGAAACTAGTTAAATTCTGGGGGAGTCAAAAGCTAAACATGTATCTATGGAGGGAGGGGGGTTGTCAGCACTCCTAACCCCACATTGTTCAAAGGCCCACTAAGTGTGTGTGTATGTATGTATGTATGTATGTATATATATAGATATAGATAGCTATATATAGATATCTATACTAATAATAGGGTAATATGAAAATTGGTCAGGACGCCGTCACAGTAACGACCAATCAGCAGGCTGCGTGCTCAGCAGGCGCAGGTGGGCGGGGACTTGCAGTGTCGGGGACGGGCTGGGGCCGCAGCAGAGAGGCCTCTCCGCCGCGGCCCCGGCTGGGGGTCTGCAGGCGTGTGGAGGTCCGCAGGCCTCCACCGCGGACTACCCCTGGCTCCGGCCTACCTCTTTGGGGCAATCCATCGAGGAGCCCCGGATGGGTGGGCGGGGCCTACCTCTTTGGGGCAATGGATCAAGGGGCTCCCGCACTGTGACAGGGCACAGGCCAGGCAGGGAGACCCCTCCCCCCGCCCCGAGTGCATCAATTTTGTGCACCGGGCCACAGGTAGATATATAACAGTGATGTGGAGGTAACTACCAAAAGAACCAGCCCAAAGAACTGAAAGTAGCTGCCTCTGAGAAGAGCGAAATGAGAAGAGGGGGGTTCTATTGTTTGTAACAAACTTTTTGAACAATTTGACTCTAAGTTATATACTTCTGTAACTGTAATAATTTTTTAAATTGTTGAATAACAATAAAAGGTTATACACTACCAGGTTAAAAAAAAAAAAAAGGTTCAAATAAGCCTACTGCAAATTCATGCTGCTCATTTGCACAAGGGTTTTTCCTATTCCTTGTTGCCAATTACTTTGCCACTTCTATCAGCAGTTGTTCCTAACACTCCTCACAGTGTAACTGTGAGAACAGCGGCTCTGGCTACCCAACAGTCTCTTGATGTACCTGAGGAGTCCTGGGAACTACTGCCTTAGATAAAGAGAACAATTTCTTCATCTGTAAAATGGGAATAAATAATAGTACAGATTTCATAGGCTTTTGTAAGGAACCAATGAAGATAAGGCATTTGAAATGCCAAACTCAGCACCAGGCATGTGACGAATACCCAACAGCCCTGCTTCCATCTCATCTCAGATCCTAACTCCACCCACCGTCTCCATCACTGAGAAGACTGCGGCCACGTGGCACCGAGTTCCTTCTATTCTCCACTTCGGGCTCAATCTATTGACTCAACCTCTCGTCTAAGTATAAAAGGAGGGCACCTCTGCCCACGGAGCCACGGCTCCCTGACCGCCTGCAGCAGCCCCTCTGGCTGAGTTCTTGGGTAGCTGAGCAAATCACAATAAAGCTCTGCCATGTGCCCGCCTTTGCTGCACTACAGTGAAGTGCAGGCAAATACAGCCTACCAGGTAAAATGCCAATCCTCCACCATTTACAGACAAAAAGGGCAGGTGGGTCAACACTTCAAGCTACATTCCAAGCTGCAGAAGTTCTGACATGTTGAATGTCTTCTGGGAGACAGCCTGAGGGTCAAAGACCTGGTTTGAATCCTGACTCTGCCATTAATAACTATGTGGCCTTGGGGTTCTACCTAAGGAGGGAAGAGAAGCAGTGTTTTAATGTCTCTTATGCTATTTGTCCGGAACTTCACACAGTTTCCTTTTAACTGTTAAACTCTAAGCCTTAGTTTCTCATAAAATGGGAGTTTAGGAACCCTAAAGCCTACATCATAGAGTTATTGTGAGGATTAAATGAAACAAATCTAAATTGCTTAAAACAGTCCTGGTATACAGCAGATGGTTTAAAAAGGGTTTCTTCCTCTCAATTTTCCTATCATCACCATTTTAACATCCCATTCTGGGTTGCAAACCTCTCCTTCTACGGAAGAATTTTCTCCAGGTCAAGGTTCACGGTCAGCTCTAATGGCGCTTGACCAGAGAGCACACTGCCTCTGGGAGTTGACAAAGGGAGGGCCCACACCCACACACCATTACCCAGCCAGTAAGTTTCCTTCCTGCTCACTAATCTGGAAAACATGCCATGGCGCATTTCAAATCGCCACAGTAAATAAGCTCCAGTCTGTGTTGTTAAGGTCTTGATGTACCGGAGACGTCCGTGGCATTGCTTTCGCTAAAATGAACACGTTAATCTGCAGTCAGGCTCTTTATGAGGGCAGCTAATGAAGGAAATAGCATGGAGAGCCTGCTACATTCCAGGCATTGAATGTGCTGGCCTTTGTAGCTTGTCTCATTTTATTCTCACAACACTGTGAGATGGGTACAGCTACTACATCCCCATTTTATAAACGAGGAAAAGGATCTCAAGAAAGGTTAAGTCATAAGTTAGTAAATGACAAAGCTGATATCTAAATTCAGGTCTAGCGGGCTCCAAATCTATGCTGAGATGCTTTGATTTTGCTTGGTTAGTTTTTCCTTTATTACTTTTGCGAAACGAATGGGTCTGGGTTACTGGCATTGCATAAGCAGAGGCAAGGCAAGAGGCAGGATAGAAAGGCCAGGGAGCTGGCCCAAGGGCCTGAGGTGGTCAGCACTCACCTTCCTGGCCATGTTTGCGAAGTGGGCCCCACAGGCCTTGCAGCTTGGTTCCGAGCCTGTTGGGGAAGGAAAGGAGCTGTACCCAGGATTGGAATAGGCCTGCGCCCTGGCTCCCTGGGGTGGTGCGGCCTCCTCAGGCTGTCCATCCACGCAGAACCAGTTGCAACAGGTTGCCCACATGATAAAATCTGGTGAACGGGAGGAAAAGGAAAAAGGTCAGAATTAAGACACACCTCTAGTGCATTCCCATTCCTGAGGGCACAGGTGAGCTGGGACACTCAAACCACTCCTGCCGCCAGAGTCAAGGCAGAAGATGTTGGGCCACTGGTTTCCTGCCACCTCCTGCACCACCACGTCACCTTTGCCCATAAGAAGCGACTACAGACACCTGATCTGCCAGGATAGCATGGGCGGCCAAGTTGGCACACTACCTTTGAAAGGTTGCTGATCCATGTTTGGGTTTAATCTGAGATCTAACTTCAAATAAAATCTCTTGCCGTAGCGATTACAAGGGGCCTAACACGCACTTTATTCAGGAACATGACCTTCCCCTAGAGCTCACAAACACAACTGCATCATGCACACACACTGCGTAATTCCATGCTCACACTGACTATGTGAAAAGGTATTATTTCCTGTATACAGGTGAGAAGTCAAGGTCACGCACTAATATATAGAAAATCAAGATTCCGAAAACCCAGGTCCTTCTGACTCTAAACCTCAAGTTCTGCTCCCTGCACCATGCTGCTGCCCCTTGGTTTCCCCTCCCACCAGCCCACAGAACTAACTACTCTGACATTTGTACCTGCAATCCCACGTAAGCTTCCATCACAGCACCTAGAGCAGCTGGTTGCAGATACGCTCACCCTTTGCTTTCTAACATTAAACCACATGTTCCTGGAGAGAAGTAACCACTTCTTATTCACTCCTGTACCTTCCCCTAGCAGTGTCGTGCACAGAGTAGATGCTCAATAAATAAAATTCAGCTTCATTGCTCAATCAGTGCCTCTGTGAGTTTATTAAAAAGAGTTGGATTATTATTCCCATTTGACATCCCAAATACAGGTACTAGGGACAAAGGGATTGGTGATTTTTTTTTTTTTAAATAATCCTGCAAGTCTCCCACTGGGGATCGAGCCCACAACCCAGGCATGTGCCCTTGACCGGAATGGAACCTGCGACCTTTCAGTTCGAAGGCCAATGCTCTATCCAAACCGGCCAGGGCGGGATTGGTGATTTTTTAAGATCACAAAACAAAGAGGAGTTAATCTCCCAAATGTCAGAATAACCTAAAGATGGCAAGACAGTCCACTAAAATGCCAAGTAATGCCGTGATAAAGTAAGAGTGTGCTTTTCTCAGTAGACCAAGGCAGTCAACATGGACATTTTGAGCCTGACCTCTATGTTTACCGAGATAATAAGTGGAACATTTAATGTTATTACTCAATAATCAGTTCACATAAAAGAATGGTACTTTCTGCGCTGCCTCCTGACTTCTTGAAAGTGCCTTTGTGAAATCATAGTTCAAAGATATGATAAGCTGGAAGGAACTAAGAAGCCAGCAGGTTCAACCTTGGCCCTTTTATAGAGGAAAAGCAAAAGGCCCAGCAGAGGGAGTAACTTCCTGGTTCACACAGCTATAACGTCAGGCCTCTGACTACTCTAGGGCCTTTTTAGCTTCCCAACACTTGCCTCCAATACACCTGTGATATAATTCATTCACTTTTGTAGGCGGATCCAATTTACATCTGCCCCACCCGACCCCAAACACTTACCTGTGACCCCATGAGAACAGGAACCATTAGTCATACAGTATTCAGCAGATAGGTGGCTCAACAAGTACTACTGAGTGAATGAATCACACACAATATTTAAATCTTAACTAAGCACACATTTGCTCCATTTCCTACACATCCCTCTCTGACTCACTATTACTTGCATAAAGACTCTAAGACTCCTACTTTCCACAGACGGGGAGGGGGGGTGCGTAATCTGCCTTACTGGTCATTAACAGTTCACATGGAATAATGAAGTAAAGAGCAGTTAATTAAACGAGTTCCTTGTTGTCATGAGAATGGAGACAACAGTGGTGCAGCAGCCCTCTGAAGGAGGGATTCTGTAATTCTTTAAATCATCGATTGATGGAAACACCTGTGACAGTGTAATAATACAAAGAACATATAGGATCTGGGTAAAACAGAGGTCCCAAGCCCCGTTTATGGGCTATGTTACCCAAGTCATCATAACCTGTCTGTACTTCATTTTTCTCATCTGGACATTCTCTGGCTGTGAAGCACTAAATAAACATTAGTTGTTGCTACTATCATCATAACAATATTTTAACTACAAGTTCTCTGAGAATGCATAGGCAAGAAGCAAACCTAGAGATTTCACGATTACGATTTGGCTTTCTGGGCTTGTCCCAGGTCTTTGCCAGAATTAGCAGTCTGTGTCAATGAATTGAAAAGGCAGGGGAAGGGAGAAAGGAAACAGTCTTGGATGAATCCCAGGGACTCTGACTTGCACAACAGGACAGACAGTGGAATCACTAACTGGGATAAAGCCCTCAGGAGGAGGCATGTACCTGTGTGGAGGGGGCAGGCTAAGATGATGAGTTGAGTTCTGTACTGTGGGACATGCTGCTGTATGCACAGCACACAGGGGTTTGGTCTCAGTTGAAGATGAAGGTTTGGGAATCCTCAGCCTTCTACAAGTATGTAAATAAACCCAGAGTGGGGCAGAAGACGATGGATGGTCGAGGGCAGAAAAGAGGCGGGTCTGTGAGAACCCTTGGGAAGACCCGATGTACAGGGTAAGCAGAGGAAAACCAACCAACAGGACAGAGAAAGGAAGAATGCTCAGAGGTGGGAAAACCGAAAGAGTGTTATGAGTTTCAAAAGAAATTATCTACGCTAATGACCCAGAGGGTAGAACAAAATAAAAAATGCAAAACGGACTAGTTTTAGGAAAATGTGGGTATGCTCTTTGCCTGAGCAGTTTAGGAAGATAACCACAGGTTGGGAAGTGAATGAGAAGGGAGGATTTGCCAGACTCTAAGCATAAATTATTCTTTCAAGAAACTTTTGACTGTGACTAGGAGAGAGAAGGCAGTAGCTGAAGACCCAGGTCACTAAAACAGAGAGAAGTGTAGACACATTGGAAGACTGTAGAGGAAACCCCCGAAGATGAAGAGGTTAGAGAGGAAGGAAGCCAGTGCTAAATCATGGGAGGAAGGGCCAGAGTAGCAGGAAACGCGGCACCTAGTGACCAATCAGATCCTGCGTAGACACTTCTGGGCAGGAGAAAAGTCACCTCTCACTAGAGAGTGGAACAGAAGTAAAGACAGATATAACCAAAGATAAGCATACAGCATTAGCAGAGAAAAATGAAATAAAAAGGAAAAGGAGGGGAAATGATAGATTTAACCATAAGAAAACACATTTTCCTCCACACTAGGAATACACATGTTGCAACTGTTTCCTAAGAGATAAGAACTTTGCCACAACGGGTAAATGCACGTGGTAAAGCACCATCAGTAGGAACCAGTATGTTCCCAAGGAAAGCTGGCCCACTGTGTATTGTTTCAACTCATGCTTTATTTCACAAGCACCAGCTATGTGCTGGGCTCTGGGGTTTACCAAAAGTGATTCTGACAAGGTCCTTGCACCCAGGGGACTTCAGCCCAGTAAGGCACTACAGCTCGCCCTGACCCAAAAGCTAAGGAAGCTCTCCCTCCGTTGGGAGTCAGGAGAATGAATCATCCCTAGCACTACTTTCATTCTCTTCACTTTGCATCTAATCTTAGCTGCCCCCTCTAGGGAGCCTTGAAGGAAAAGCCCTTGGCTGTGGAAGGATTTGGCTTTTACAAGGTCTTGGCTCTGTGAGGAGACTTGAAATCTGTCCTGTTATTTCATAAGCCCCTGTTGGAGTGAAGAACAGTCTTATCCTGCGGATATGTATCTGTGGAAGAAGGGGTTACTATGGAAAGGGCTAGGCGGAAAGACTCCCCAGGGCTAACATACCTCACACCTGCTCACTCAAACAGAACAAGCTCACCAGTCAACAGACTAGGCTTTTACTCTTTTTGACATATATTTACACACCAAAAAGACACATTTCCTAAGGTGGTCAGTTAAAAGTACTCTCTTGCCCCCCCGACCAGTGTGTTCAATGGTTAGAGCGCTGGCCTGTGCACCAAAGGGTCAGGGTTTAATACCTGGTCAGGGGCAAGTACCTGGGTTTGCTGGTTCCATCCCTGCCCCGGTGGGAGCATTTGCGGGGCAACCAATGGATGTGTCCTTCTCACATAGATGTTTCTCTCTCTCTCTCCCTCCCTCTCTTCCACTCTCTCTAAAAAAAATTTATATATATATATATATATATATATATATATATATATCCATTCATCCTTGGGTATAACCAAAGAGTACTCTCTTGCCAAACTGGAAAACCCTAAGTCTAAATAACAACTATCTTCAGGGTTATTTTGGGGAGTGAAAGAGTTTGTAATTTTAACATTGCCATACAAACTACTTATTTTTCTCTTGGGAATATTTTTTTCATCCCTCAGCCCTAAACAGATTCAAATACATGGCATCTGCTTATGGAACTTAAAGGACTGAAAGTGGAACCAATTGTGAGGTGTATAAAGAAGTCTCCCTATGTTAACAACTGAAAAATTTCCTTCTCAGATCTGCAAACCTCCTTCTGATCTTGAAAGAAAATTATCAAATCTTCACTGAGGGCTTGAAAATCCCTTCTCCAAATCCCCTCACCCTCTTCAGAAGAGAGGGACTGGGAGACTTAATCCTCAAACACGGTCTCTGACTGCTCTCCCACTGAGTGTGTTTGAAAACTGCCGAGCTCTCCTCCTCCTCTTTGCCTGCAGGGGAGGAGGAGGAAAGATGTAGGGCTGGGGTGAACAAGAAAACTGACATTCCCTGGGGAAGAGTCCTGTGGTGTGAGGCAAGAACGGCTAGCTAGCACACGAGATTCTGTCAGCTTGATAAGTATGCTGGTATTTCTTGAGAGACTGATCCCTGCTGAACAGGAAAATTACAGTGGTAACCCAGGGTAAGATAGATGACTTATCCCAGGTCGGGTGAGTACAGTCAGAGACAGGAGGGGAGGTAATGTGACCTTTTCCTACACAACCACTTCACTTGTTCACCTGATCAAGTCAAATAATTTTAAGTGGATCAGTGGTTGTCATGGGCTTTACCATGGAGCAGAGAAGGGTCAGAATGGTCCCATGGCCTGGCCCGCGTGGCTCAGTGGTTGAACGTCAACCTATGAACCAGAGGGCCATGGTTGGATTCCCTGTTGGGGCACATGCCCAGGTTGTGGGCTCGATCCTCAGAGTGGGGCGTGCAGGAGACAGCCAATCAATGATTCTCTTTCATCACTGATGTTTCTATCTCTCCCTTCCACTCTGAAATCAATAAAAATATATTTTTTAAAAAGAATGGCCACATGGCATAGAGGGGGTCAGAATGTCAGTGTCCTAGTAAAATTAGCGCTAGTGTGCAGTGCAACTCCAAAACCATCTTGCTAACCACCACATTCTACAGCAGTAAAGTCAAGTCCCTAAGGTTCTCATCCAGTCTGTTGTCATTTTAATTGACTGGTCTGTGTGTCAAAGTACCCCTGCAACAACAGGCTTCACAGGATGCAGAGACAGCAACGTTTTGGAATTAACATATGTATGGTGAACACACTGTATAAGACTTTATAAAAATCTTTTAAAGACGCCTAATTAAAATGCCCCCAAATCCTCAAATAAGCACCTTTCTGATGTGGCAAATCAGAAAATGTCTAGATGGCAAGCCTTACAGAATCATCTCGCTTATTGAGAGTGCTTTGCCTACTGCATACCATATTCCCGGAATTATTAAAAGCATCTATGCTCTTGGTGCATAAAGAAAAGTATCCCACGTCATGGATCATTACTACAGAATGGGCTTTGCTTCATCTTGCATATTGTCCATAAAAAGCAATTAAAGTATAATTGCAATGGCTTTGAACAGCTATGAAAAGCCTAGCAATATGGCTGAGCTATGCCTCTTTGAAGTAATTGATAAATAATTACATATTTTAACAAGTAAAGAAGAAAGTAGCCATTCATTGGAAGACTGCTCTTATCTGCCCGGCACTGAGCTGGGTACTACCCAGTGTTATTTCATGTGATCCTCACAACAGTTCTGGCAAGGCAGATTCGTTCTTCCCATCTTCAGGTGAGACAACCAGGGTTTAGAGAAGTTAACTGACTTGTGAAAGGTCATAGCTAACGGGTAGTAAGCCAGGATTTGAACAGACGTCGCTTAGACCCCGAAGCCTATTAATTCATCAAACCCTAACTTACAATTTATGGACTTCTCTAGTTATATTTCAATTAAACGTTTATTTAAGAGAGGTTTTTAAAGCATCTAGGATAATATTTGTAATTTGTAAAAAAACAATAACAAAGAAAACCATTTTGAGTCCATGTCCCCACTCCTTAGTAAAGGCCCTTTCCTCTGCTCTCCTCTACATCAAGATTTCTCTCAGTATTTGACTCCACTTGCTCAACCTATAATTCGCTCTTCAGCCTTCTCCAATCTAGCTTGGCCTAACCACTGCACCTAATCTCTGCAAGATCACCAAGGAATTCCAAGCGACACTTCTCGATCTCTTGCAGGACCCAGTGGCCCTCCTTCCCTCCTCCCGGACACACTCGCCCGCTAACCGTTTCTGAGCCTCCAGAACTCCGCACTCTTGATTTCCGTCTTACCTTAAAGCTTCTTTGCTGGTTTTTTCCCCTCCCCCTTTTCTTAAATGTTGGGAGTGCCTAGGCTGTCTTTGGTGCCCACTCTCTCTCCCAAGGAGACCCCCAATCAGTGGCTTTAAATACCATGTTTAAGCTGAAGACTCATAAATTCCCATCTCCCCTGCCCCTGACAAGGGCCTAAATCACCATCTCTCATCTATTACATTTCCCTCCTTAGGCCCTTTGAACTTGCTATTTGTTCCTTCTCTTCTCTCCAGACCTTCACATATTTGGCTCCTTCTTGTCCATCACCCCTTAGTCTAAATATCACTTTCTAATCTCATACATGACACTTAGCACCAGCTAATATTATTTGCTTACTTGTTAACTGCATCACCTAACTGAAATAAAAAGTCCAAGAGGGCCGGGACTTTGTGCTCCACTGTATTTCCAGTCTAGAACAGCCTCCTAACTAGATTCCCTAGTTCCTGCCCCTCTCCGATTCTTTCTCTACAGGCATCATCCACTTCCCTCCCCCCCCCCAAAACACACACACTTAAAGCTCTTTAATGGATCCCCACTGCATTTTAGGAGTAGAAGACCCTTGCGTATGCCATCAGCCCCTGCCTACCTCTCCAATTCACAACATGCTCCTTTCCTCACCGCTCACTAAGCTTCAAGCCATGGTATCCTTTCCGTTCTTCAAGCATATAAGCTCCTTCCTGCAAACTTAAAAAGCTTGTTCTCCTGGCTCCTTGGCATCCTTCAGGTCTCAACTTGAATATTGCCTATTTAGAGGATCCTCCTCAGTCACATACACTCTCATTGACCTTTTCGTTTCCTGCGTGATAACTATCATCATCTGTAATTATATTTATTTTGTCTTCACTTTTTTACTGGCATCATCTAAGCACAATGCCACTTCATAGCAGATACTCAAATACTTTGTGGAATGAACAAACTGAGACCAAAAGAACACTGAGTATTTTATCAATATGAGCTGGTGAAGCAAGTACTAGTTATCTCTCCTTAGAGCCCAAAGCATTTTATCAATATTTATATGACATAAAGTGACTATGAAAAAAATCCCTTATCAAAAGCAAAGGGTAGGTAACCTTGGGCACGTTACGTAAGCTTTTTAAGTCTGTTTCCTTCATCACCTACATAAGGGAGATAATACCTCCCCTGTTGGAAGGTAATTGTAGGGATGAGAGATAACATACATAAAGTGCCTAACCTATAGTAAGTGCTCCATAAATAGCTCATTAAAATAAACATAGGCTGGAAAGCACTATGTCCCTCTCTCTCTCTCTGTTTACCTAAAGTCTGAGTTTCCTACCACCCAAGGGACCTGGGTAGGAGCTCTAGCACAGCTGGTCACATCACCCATACAATAAAAAATCAATCATTATTCTGAGCACTCACCTGAAATTTAAAATCATCTCTCCACGTAGAAGGCTGCTTACTTTAAAAAATAAGTTTGTCTGAAAAGAAACTTGAACGCCCTTTGAAACTGTTCAATTCAATACAGAATCTCAGAATCGCAGTTGGAATTTTCCAGTAAACCTGCCTGAGGTGTCCACCTCGGAAGGGGAAGATTTACAATGCTGGTGGCAACACGAGCATCAAATAGGGCAACTGTTGCTTTTGTAAGTAAGCAACCCACGGAGTAAACCATACTGCAGACTGGTCTCACTTGCTGGGTGTGGGACAATGAAGCATGTTCTCTGTGATACTGAGATTATTTCTGAGCTATTTATTTGAGAATAAAGAATTCAGAACACCTAAGTCACAGAGGCGACAAGTGTACTGTGGAACTTTAGAACCCAAGGCCTAAATGAGATCCACAGCCCGGCTCAAGTGGTCTGTGGGCAGGACACAAACAGGGTATTTCACAGGGCTGGGGCACAGCAGAGGAAAACAGTCCCCCGGGCTCTAAAACCTAACAGACAATTTGCATAGTTCCTAGATAAGAATTTCATTTTAGGGCTAAATTTTTAGAAAACAAACGAGTAAAAAAAAAAAGTTCCCAAATAAACGTTTTACTTTGGTTTTAAACTGACAGTCACACCTGACCTTAAATCCTGGCTCTAACACAGTAACTGAATGAGCTTAAGAAAGTTGCCTCTCTGAGCTTCAGTATAACATGAATGGATGTACCTATTTGTCACAGCTGGAGACAGAATAGGTGATCGGTATAAAGAGCATATCTTTGTTGGTCAAGGCATGAGGTAAGTTACCAGGCTTTCAACTTACAGAAAGAGCAGAAGGCAGTACTTCAGTAAATGGCAGGCATTATCGTAAGGCATGGGGCTAATCTATATATATAAAAGCCTAAGTGACCGTTAGGACCGAATGACCGGAACAACCAGTCAACCAGTCGCTATGACACGCACTGACTACGACCATCCCTCCCGCTGTCCTGCAGGCCCTGGCCGGCCAAGCCCCAATAGGGACTGGGTGAGACAGCCCTGATAGGCCCTGATCACCGGCCAAGCCTAGGGACCCCACCTGTGCACAAGTTTTGTGCACTGGGCCTCTAGTGTTAAATATTTGCCTCTCTCCCAAACAGCTTCCAGAGCCTCTATACAAACTGACATGGTAAAGATTTCAAAGACACTAGGGCTCGGGCTCAGGCTCAGCCTCCTCTATCCACTTCCCCAGTAATACTTGAATAAAAATCACCAAAGCTTTAGAAGCTTTAGGTGAGAGAGAGTGTCTGCTGTGCTGTTTCTTCCAGCAGCAGACACGAGGAAAATTGAGGGAGTTATTTAGACTCAGGGGCTCCCTTTCTCAAATGATCATAGAAAATTTCATTTTTTAAGAAAATAGTAAAAACACTACAGAACACCTAACATGTGCCAAGTGGGTTATGTTTGCATCTATTCTCTCATTTAATACAATAATCCTGCAAAAATCAGAATTTAAATGCTCATTTTGTAAATAAAGAAGATTGGGTAACTGGACCAGGGTCACACAGCTAGAAAGTGACAGAACATAAGTCCAGTGTTTTAATTAATTTGTAGTCCTACAGAAAGAGGGGGTCTTCTTTCACCATCCATACTCCCTACCCTTAGCACTAGGAATTCAAGGGCCTGTGCGCTGGGAGAGCAGGTTAATGAACTGCCTGTGAGAGAGGGCAACAGAAACCACATAAAGTGGCTAGCAGGGAGGAATTATCTAATACTAACTTCTACTCCCTTCTAGGGACACCAAAAAGGGATACCTACCCACCAAGCCAACCTTTCAAGACTCGGAGTGGACAGAAAAACCATCCCTAGGAACCCCCAGCATTTTAATTTTTACATCCAGGAAGTCATCTGCATTTCCTACTTTCAACTTCAGGGTACAGGAGCTATAGATAGACCCCAGTTTTCTAAAGATAAAGCCCTTAATCGACATTGAGGATGTGTTTCAGTTTCCATTCTGGCCATCTTTGTTCCAGCTGAGTAGGGGTTTTTGACCTAATTGTGTCAACTGCAACTAATGCTCTATTAACCTCCTTTCAATAAATTTTTCACTGGTAACCATTAAATAAAACTGAAAGTAAATCCTCAGAGCTCAGGGCCTCCTTCTCCCTGCTCTTAGCTCTAGCTCCCCTACCTTTCCATTCTTTCAGTCCCTCAAATGCCAAGCTTATTTTGGCTTCAGGAACCTCCCTCGAGTTATTTTCTCAGCCTCCCACCTACCTCCCGCGGTGGCATTTATTTCCTCAGGAAAACCTCTGACCCTGTCTGCTCTCGTGGCATCTTGTACACCTCCCGATAACTTTAATTCATTCATCTGATTATTTAGCAATACTGTCTGCCAAACCTTCTTCTGGTTGCTGAGCATTCCAAGAATAAAAACTGGCAAGGTCTCTGCATTGCATGGTGATTGCATTCGGAGGGGATGAGCATTTAAGGCGCACTGTATTTAACAACTGCCTAACAATTTGTATAATTCTTTTTTTGTTGTTAATCCTCACCCCAGGATATTTTTTCCATTGATTTCTAGAGAGAGTAATGGAGGGAGGAGGGGGAGGAACACTGACATGAGAGAGGCACATCCATTGATTGGTTACCTCCTACACTCGCCCTTACCTGCAACCAATGTACATGCCCTTGACCAGGAATCGAACCTGAGACCCTTTTGGTCCACAGGCCAACTCTCTAACCACTGAGCAAACCTGGCCAGGGCTCCATTGATTTTTAGAGAGAACAGAAGGGAGGAGAGAGATGCATCGATTGGTTGTCTCCTGCATGTGCCCAACCAGGGCTGGGGATAGAGCCTGCTACCGAGGTAATGAGGTACATGCCCTTGACCAGAATCGAACCTGTGACCCTTCAGTCCTTGGGCTGATGCTCAAAGTATAATTCTTTTTAAAGTGTTCATCTCCCATGGTTAGGTGTGGAAAGTGAAACAGGAAACAAGAGTGAGTCTACTTTATAGCATTAGTCCCATCCTTAGTGCCAGATAAATGTGATCACCAGGTATTTATTGAAGTACTAGTGGCTTGGTGCACAAAATTAATGCATGGAGGGGGGAGTGTCCCTCAGCCCAGTCTGCACCCTCTCCAATCTGGGACCCCTAGGGGGATGTCTGACTGCCGGTTTAGGCCCGATCCCACGGCAGTCAGACATCCCTCTCACATTCTGGGACCGCTGGCTCCTAAATGCTCACCTGCCTGCCTGCCTGATCGCCCCTAACCACACTGTCTGCCAGCCTGCTTGGCCCCAATTGCGCGCCCCCCTTCCGGCCTGCTTGCCCCCACATGTCTCCCACATGGCCTTCTCACCTCCAACTGCCCTCCCCTCCTGTCCTGATCATCCCTAACCGCCTCTGCCTTGGCCCCACCACCATGGTTTTGTCCAGAAGGACATCCAGAAGGTCTCCCGGTCTAAATAGCATATCACCCTTTTATTAGTATAGATTACTAATGCTAACAGCATTAGAGCTTTAAGGGGGATGAGGCAGAAATTCATGCTTGAAAACTCCACAATCATGATTCTAGGGTAATCAGCAAATTAAGGGGTTTAAACACATATAACCACATAAATACCTGTAAGGAAAAGCCTACCTCACACATGCTAAAGATAATTTTTTAAGTGTCTGCTTAAAATAAGAAAAGAATGGTAACAGACTACTTTCTGAAAGTAACAGAAAAATATTAAAACTGACGATTAATACAGCATTAGAAAACCAGAAAGAGCCTCAAAGATAAACAACAGACCATCACTTCAGGCTTCAATGCCCCCCAGGGGCTTGGGTTTGGAATGGTGCTGTGATGAGAATTGCAAATGACACAAATAGAAATGCACAAAAAGCAAATGGAGAAGTAAAGTAACAGAAAAGAAATCCTAGAAATCAAAGAGACAGACCTCCACCAGATACATCCAGGTCTAAGCAGAGCTTTGCCTGTTGCTATTGACACGCACAGCACAAGCAAGGTGGAAAGAGAAACATGACAAAAGGATGTATGAACTGGAACAGCGGGTATTGGAGCATAAAGTGTTAAGGTGACACTATGAATAAGGGGAAGAAAATGAGAGAGATTTCACTCGCCACTGGTAATAAATGAGCTCTTTTCCTGAAGTGGTAACTGTTGTAAACAACAGAAAAACATACATAATAATCACAAGTTATAAATGTTCTTGGAAACTCCCTGGTTTCAACTAGTTTATGACAAATATCTGCAGAGGGGCCTCAGCATCTGCTATGAAGTTCAGGGAAAAGTAATTCTAACCAATGGAGTTGTGCCAAAATATCACCCTCGGGGTCTGACCAATTAAATGGCTGCTTCTTAGTGTGAAGTTTAGGAGATGACAGATTGAACACTGCAGCAGAGAAACTACACATTTAATTTCAGCCCAGGCATTTTGCCCCAAAGGGTGAGTCAATCAGGAAAAGAAAGCAGTTCAGAGAAAAATCTCCTAACAATGCTGAAAACAGAATAAACGGATCTGCAGTTTAATTACTACAGGATCCTCTTCCATCAAAACTGATGATAAAGCTCATCACGAATAAAGAGACTAATCCCCCGAATACTCTCTTGTGCAGGAAAAAGGACTTACAAGATAAGCTTTTATGGACCTTCTGAGGGAAGAAGCTGCTTTCACGAGATATTATCACAGTGACTGACCAATGGGTAACCAGGATAAAAAATGCTCATGGAGAGGATTTCTGGCACTCCTGTGCCCAAGAAAAGGCAGCCCTTCAAGATAGGCATTCTGTCTAGTATCAAAATTAGGCATTTTACCTTTCCAAAGTGGACTGCACGAGTTACTATTGCCAAATGAGCTGTAGTATACAGAATGAACAAAGACTCTAGATCCTAGTGGTATTTAAAGCCTAGCACATAATAGATACTCAATAAAAGTTGGCTATAAGTAATTTCATGAATAACTTTTTTAAGGTTCTTTAAAGTAACAAAGTTAATCTGCTATATCCCCCATCTATCTTTTTGTTAGACATGCTGATACCTTTAGTCAGACTCAATCTAGTTTTCCAATGATGTTCTAAGAACTAAATGGCTCCCGGTCCCTCCCACCAGCTCTTAATTTTCTAATCCCCAAAGAACTCCTCTCAGAGGCCGTCACTAGTTTATCCTGGATGCCGCCCTAGGCTGTTACATTTCTTCCCAATTCTACCCCAGTGCTGAGGAGTTGGTCACTTTTCCCACAGTCCAGCCTGTTTAAACTTTCTCCCTTAGCTCCTCAGTCCCTTCTATCCACCAAATTCAAAGAATTGAACACGTACACCTCTGCCCTCCACCTGGTGCTCCATAACTGCTTGCACTGCACTAAAGTCAGATGGGATTTTGTGATAAATCCAGGGTGAATTCAGACTCCCCACCCCCTTCCTTCCACAGTCCTTTGGCTTGGTTTGATGTTTGATCTCAATCTGAAAATTATGCTGACTTTCCAAAATGTTTTCTGCTCCTGCCAGGATGTGTGATGCCTAGTACCTATCCCAAGAAGCAGGAATGGAGATTTCTAGTTTGTCTAATATCACAAAGAAAACCTCTGTATTCTCACCATATTATCTCCTGATGACACATGCTTAACCTGGTCTCCAGGTTTTACTCTTTGCCTATATGTCCCACAACAAAGTGCAAACTGGCTCATCTTTTCTACTCCTTTTTTCCTAAGAAAAAAAGACACCTGTAAAGAAAAATAAAAAAGACACCTGTGCTGATATCAGGAAGTAATGCTATTCTCATCAATGCTGAAATGTGCTACTACTTTGCCCACTTGGTCCTGGAATTACAAAAGTGAAAGGCTAGTCTTCTTTGCAATGTGGCAAGGATACAGAATGCACAAAAAGCAGGACCAGACCTTTTCCTGCCTCATATTCATTAGTTTATGGTTTGAGACCATCAGAACGGACCTGTTCTGAAATAACTCGAACAGTTATAATAACCCACAAAGATCCCAAAATTAGTTATTTTATAGCCAATCCAGCCCCCTGATGCACATAATGAAGCAGATTTCACAGTGGGAAACAATGAGGAGTGGGAGGGGGGTTCAGAAAATAGGGGTTCCTAAGACTGTTTATCAGCTGAATGACCCACAAACAGATTACTTATTTAATCTCTTCTCCAGAAACTTGCCTAGGGGTAAAACAATTCAGCAGTTAGCAATAGATCCAGCCTTCAATCCTCAAAGAAAAATTTTCAACTCAAAGACTAATTTGTTAAGCTACCTAGCTTAGGAACTGGAGAAACACTCAAAAGATGTGCTAGAAATCCTGGAATCCAACAAAAGGAACCTATAATTTGAAAGGCTGGTGAACTCTAGGCTAAGATCTTGTATTGTTATTTAAAAAATAATAGCTAAGCACAGCTTGAATCCCATAGCTACCAGACAATCAGTCAATTCAGTGGTTTTGTTTTATAAAACACTAGAGGCCCGGTGCATGGATTCATGCACGAGTGGGTTCCTCAGCCTGGCCTGCACCCTCTCGCAATCCAGGATCCCTGGGGGGGAGGGGGGGACATGTAGCAGTGCCGAAGCGGCAGGCAGCCGGGGAGGAGCCCAAGCTGGGATGGGCACAGCTCCACTGCTGCTCATCCTGGCCCTGCTGCACCTGCCACTTCTCAGTAGTGCTGCTGCAGCAGCGGGCTGCACTCGCCAACCGTGAGCCCAGCTTCTAGCTGAGCAGCGCTCCTGCTATGGGAGCACACTGACCACCAGGGGGCAGCTCTGGCATTGAGCGTCTGCCTCCTGGTGGTCAGTGCGCATCATAGTGACCAGTTGACTGGTCATTCCGGTCGTTCAGTCCTAATGGTCACTTAGGTTTTATAGATAGATGATAGATAGATAGATAGATAGATAGATAGATAGATAGATATGTAATAATGGTGTAAGCTAGGAAACTCACAATGCCTCAGCATCAGAAAGAAAGACCTGATCCCTAGAAGAAATTCCTGTATATAGGCAAGGGCAGTAATGATCTAGGTACCTTACCTCCTTTTCAAACCAGATGCAGACATTTCTTCAGCCACACTCAAATACTCAAAGTCTTTTTAACCACAGTAAGTTTCAAAACACAGGCACACAACTTACAGTAAAGACAAGCACATCCTGTTTGCACTTGACTTCCTGTTCTGAGCTGTCTCTATACACGGCTGCTCCCTAGCCACAAACAGGTAGGTAAACTTTCTTATCTACCAACAACTGGTTCACGGGACAGTATTTCAATGACAATAAAACATATTATCCTGTGAGTCAGGTAAGTCACCTGAAAAGCACCAACCAACAAGTATGGGCCTCTCAGGCAGTTTCTGGATTTCCCATGCTTCTACTAACATCTGACCTGGAGCAAACAATAAAAACACAAAAAGTGCTGAGCTAAGAAAGTTAAGCCTGAAACAAAACTTAGAATATGGGGGCTGGGGAAAATAACAAGAAATAATGAGTGTGTTTTTATTATTAAATGTTGGCCTCTTTTTAAATAGAGAAGGAACAATTTTCTGTCAGCCAGTTCCCACTGAGCAGATTCCCAGAAGCAAAACTCCGAGAGTGATCCAACCTGCTACCAACCTGAGTCTGCTTTCCAGCACTGCAAACACCTTCAGTTTTAGAGACCAAAGCCTCCACTTCAAGCAAAACTTCCACTGCTTTCAAAGAGGTAGTGGTTCCCCAAGTCACATTCAGCACTGGGAGTAAACACAAGGCAACGAATAGCCCTGTTTTACGGACTTGTCATTTAGCCTCTTTGGGTCTATTTTCTCATCTGGAAAGGGTTGGATTACACCAATCTCTTAATGTTTCTTCCAGCTGTAGAAAAAAATCCAGGGATTCAATGCTAACAGTTAGCAGAAGCTTCTGTGGCTTCCTGCATTATTTCTATGGTCAAACAGGATGCCTCTAACATCCCAGTCCCACAGTGTGAATATATGCATTCATCCACCTTCCAAGTACCCAAGGATTTTTTCCCTCTCCCTAGAAATGTCGATCAGAAGGTTTCCCACTTGAAAGCAACAGGCTAGCAAATCTTAAGGACTGTTCTTGACACACGGTCTTTTTGTTAAGATCTTAATGCAACCACGCTGGTCATATGCTTCCTGGAGAGAACAGAGCCAGCCACAAAAGGATGGAGAAAATCTGACCAGCAGCACGTGGCACTCTCACACAGTGACTGCTAATGGGGAAAGAATGAGGCAAAATCTGGGTAAGAAAAGGGAGTGGGGAAGACAATTTCTGAGAGTCAGTGCAAGAGAAAGCACAGCAAGTTTGAAAGAAAAGGAAATGGAAAAGGAGTAAGGAAAGCAAAGGAAGAAGAAATCTAAACCAACAAGTAGACACTTAAATCTGAAATTCTGTTGTTCATTCACTCATCCAACAGATACCAAATGCGCGCTGTGTGAAGAGAACTGAACTAGACACAAGGGGAGACACAAAGGTCGACCAGATAGACCTGCACAATGGGGCTCTGGTCTAGTAAGAGATAAAGGCATGTACACAAACAACTGAAATGTATGTACTGTGCCATAAAGGAGACAAAAAAGAATTCTCCTATGAGACCCTGAGGAGAAAGTGATTACTGCCAATGAGGGATCAGACAAGGAGGCTTCATAGAAAGAATGACATTCGAAGCAGAAAACACAGCAGAACCAAGGACACCCAAGTAGGAAAATCAAGGACATATAGGTTCAGTGAATAACTAGATTTGACTTGAGAAATAAGTGGGCACAAAGGGAGGGATGGTAATAATAATAACTAGTGATCCAGAGAGCCATGGCTAAACTGAATAGCTGGATTGGAGTCAGACTGAGTACTTCAAAATCAAACTCGGAATTTGAGTTTAAATCCAGTGGAAAAGGAGGCGGGGAACAAGGGGAGATTGACAAGTTAGGAGCTGGAGAAATCTCATAACTTAACCCATAAAATTAAGATAATAAAATCAACACAAAAGCAATATGTACAGATATGTAAAGTCCCTCTAAGGAGATACAATGTCTTCCAAACCAAAAATAAGAAGAGAGGAGGACAATGGTATTAATATATTTAAATAAAAAATGTGGCCACATCAAAGTGTGGTCAAAGAAACTTAGAAAAATCTCCAAAAAAAAAAAAAATAGAGGAGGCCATTTCAACTCCAGAATCACCCAAGGCAGAGAAATACTGAAGGTAGGTGACACTCCATCTTCTCTGCAGCGGGATAAGATGCTTCCCTGAAGCTTAAATGGAAACAGCATACAGCAGCAGCCAGGGATATGGACTGAGTCAGAGGGACTTATTACCCATCTCAGTTCAGCCTCTTAGCATCTTGGAGACAGCCCTGGCTTCCTCATTTGTAAATTGAGGATAATTGTGCCTACTTTGCAGGAGGACCACTGGGAGAATTAAATGTCCTACTGTATGCAAAGCACTTAGTACAATACCTGGCATATAGTAAGCAATCAATAATCTTAGCTTTTTGTAACTGTATCCTTCCCCACAAACTATTTTATCATATTATGCCATGTTCACCAAGGAAGCTTGATATCATTAAATTTCATTTCTCAGATCTCTTGATATTGAAAAGCAATATCCTAGCAAAATCCAGAATCCTGTTACAGGAAAGGAATCCTTCACTCTAAAATAATAAATTGGCATTCCTTTCTCAGCACAGTCACTCAATTCTAAATAGAACCCTGTCACCAAAAGACCTATCATTTTCAGGTGCAAAACAAAATACATTTTGTGCCCTGAGAACCAGACCTAAAGCATAGTAACCAAAGCCCTCAGGGGTCTTCCTGAGAAGCTAGATGGCACCCACCAGGCCAGCCCTACATAATGCCACCCTCAACCTACAACAAGCCAATATGAATACTACTTCTCCACCTTCCACCTCTCTCAGACCCTTCAATCATGGGCTATGGTGAAGCACTGTATCCCCCCTCTCTTACCATTCTAGCGGTCAAAGATTCCATCTTATCCATCTTTGCATTCTTTCCTCCATATCCCAATATACCTTGCATCAAACAGAACCACAATAAGTTTATTGTAAGGAATGAATTAAAGCCCGGCCAGTGTGATTCCGTGGTTGAGCATCTACCCCATGCAACAAGAGGTTGCTGATTTAATTCCCAGTCAGGGGGCACATTGACTGGGTTGCAGGCTTGAACCCTGGTGTGGGGTGTGGGAGGCAGCCAATTAATATTTTTCACATCGATGTTTCTATAGCTCTCTCCCTCTAAAAATCAATAATAATTTTTAAAAAACAAACTCAAAACAAAAAGAATGAATATAAAACACACATTGCAATCTGCCATTCTTGTACAGTGGAGCCTTTTTCTGATTTATTGAACTGTTTTTCTGTTTTTCTTCCCCTTCCTTCCCCAATCTTTCCAACACCTGAGCTACCAAGTATTACAGAAAAGTCAGAAGACTTTATTTATGGGGTTCCCAACAAATTCATACACTGGGAAAGCAATCGCTGGGCTTGAAAATCTTTTATTCACCTCTAGTTGATGTTTCCACATCAACTTTCCAAAGAGCATTGTTGTTGTGAGGGTTTAGGACATGGGGCCTGAAGTCAAAACTCCTGAGTGACCTTATTCATGGTGCTTAACTTACCTAAACTTCATTACCTACAGAATACCTGGAGGTCATTAATGCAAAGCCTTACAACACAAAGTGCTCCACAAATGGGAACTATTACTTTCTCCTACTTTATCTAAAGTAATCTTCAAACCCTTATCTCCTCTTCCACTTCTTTGTCAGATAAATAGAAACCTCCTCACCTACTTTACCAAAACAACCAATTCCATCCATTTATTCTGAGGCAACAGTGGTACAGTGGAAAGAACACTGGAATCAGGGGTTCAGTGGTTGTCACATACTAGATATGTAGCCTTGCACTAATTGTTTCAGCAAAATGGATATTTTAATATATTTCTTATAGAATCACTATGATAATTAGTTGGAAAAATATGAAAAAGTATTAGGCAAATAAAGAGGGAAAAGACTTAGTGAGGTAATAAGGTTTTTAAAGGTAACTAGATTTCAAATCCCAGTTCTACCACTAACTCTTTGTATGGCCTTGGACAAGTTAAATTCTCCAGTCCTCAGTTTCTTGTTTGTAAAATGGGGGAAATAACTTCACAGGGTTCTTAACAGGTTTAAAACAACATGCAGACTACTTTGCGTGTTGATTTCCCATCCTTCTCTCTGCCTTTTTTTTCTCTCTCCATCTCAAAAACTCCCCTTTGTTCACTAGACCAGTAGAATCCACCATTTTTGACCATCAGTTTAGTTGTTTTTTTAAATAGCACATCTCCAATATATCTATGTATAACAGCAAAGTAGACAAGTACTACTATACAAACATACTGTGTTCTATCCAAAATATAACACTAAAAAGAAATTTCAAAGGGTTAAGATAAAAATACAGAACTTAGTTTTACTATTTCCTTCCCATACTCCAAAGGAAGGTCTTACCTTTCCCTATAATTTGGAAATCCATTTTGGAGGTCCCTACACAATCAGACAAACTGTTCAAAGACAAAGATAAATAGAATAGGCATGGTATAGGTCCTAGCACAGAGTAGATGCTCAGTAAATATTGGTCAATTACAGTTTTGAAAACCCTGACTTCCTTCGCACATACTTCTCTGTGCAGCTTTGCACAAAGTGAACTCTGCTCTGCCTCCCCTTCTCTTTAATTCCTAACTTCCCCAACAGAGTAGCTGGTACTCTGCTTCACTTTCACATCATACACTTGTTCTTTCACTCCATTCCACTCTACTGAGAGACCTTCTCCAAGGACACCTATGATATTCTGACAGCTAAATGCCTGGCTTTTTCCTAAGTCCTTAACCTTCATGACCTCCCCCATACACCAATGACCTATGTTCTTTCAGTCTTTCTCACGGGCTCCTTCTTCCCCTTCAGTTCCCACTTAGAGTGCAGTAGCTTGACTCTCCTTTGACTTCAAAGACCAATCTTCCTCCCTCTTCTTCCCTGGTTCCTTCTTTTGTCCTCTAAATATCCCCTGAGGCTCCGTGCTAACCATTCTTCCTTCCCTTCACTAGTGAATTATATTGGTCCCACATTTTAAATATCCTGCAAATGTGTATCCCATTCTCACTATGTCCACTGCCATACCCTGCCTTATATGCCACTTTCTTTCTCAAGAACTACAGCAAACACCTCCGTAGTGGCCCCCTCTTTGCTGCTCTATTTGCTACACAGTAGTCAGGGTAACCTTTTGTTTAAAAAATGTATACTCTGCTTTTTACTCTCCTGCTTTAAAGCCTTCAGTGGCTTCTCAATATGCTTTTTTGTAAAGCCTAGCCTCCCTATATGGCCCACAAAGGCCCCATGTGTTATGGGCCCTGCCTACCTTTCTCACTTTACCTCACGATGATCTCCCTCTCTACCTGCACCTCACTCTAAGCCCTTGGTGGTCTCCTTTCAGTTCCTCAAAAATAATAAATTATTTACTGCCCCCAAGCCTACACACGTGTGGTTCCTTTCCTTCCTGGAACATTGTCCGCAGCTCTTTTCATGAAGCTGGTCCCTTTATCAGTCAGACTTCAGCTCACCTTCCCTACAACACAGTTGTCTGACACACAATGGAAGCTCAAATAAGTATTCACTGAGTGATTAGGTTGCATAGTCTTCATTCAGATAACTCCAAATATAAGTATCTGGAATGAATATCACCCTTCAATTTCAGTACCTCATTTCTAAATGCCTGCTAGATATCCTGACCCCAAATTTAGCATACGAAGTACACTCAAAACCAAACCCTCATCTCTTCTGAAACCAGTTCCTCCAAAATTCTGAAACTATATGAGCAATATAATCCACACATTCTGCTTCAGAACTATGATTTTCCATTCATTTGCTTCACCTGTCCAAAATTCTAATCACCCTTTAAAACGAAATTAAACTATCCATTCATTCATGCATTCAATCAACCACTTATTCTTTCAACAAATACTTACTGAGTACCTATTATGAGGCAGGCACTATGTTAGATACCGGAAAGCAAAGCAGACCTATTTTGTCTATCACACATCAGTCAAATAATCATACAAATATGTAATTATAAACTAAAAAATGCTATGAAGGAAAAAAGTGCTAGAAACTATGAGGAAAAAAAGTGAAGAAAGAAAGAAAGAAAAGAAACACTCCTTTGATGATGTGCTAACTGAATGACATGTAACTTATACTAGGCTGACTGGAAGGTAGAGCATGCCAGGTGGAGGGTTCAGCCAAGCCCTGGAAGCAGGAGACCAGCGGGCCTATCTTAAAGCACCTACTGTTCTACCTTAAATATTATATCTATCCGTCTTGTTCCCTTTCCCCAACCCCATTGTCATTTTACTGAGAGTTACCTGAAGGAAAAGACACAGTGTCTCTTCTGTGCCAACCCCCTCAGGAGATACCTGGGTCACATGCATGGTACCTAAGGAGTCCATGCTTGTAAAAAGCTTTCAGATGACTCTGATATGCAGCCAATCATATGCCCAAACTACCTATTCAATAAACGTGTGTTGATTTATTCTCTCATTAAAAATCTCTAAGGTCGGTGTGGTAAATTGTTTCCAAAATTGGTGACAATAATCCCAACCACACTCCATGCCCTTGTGCAGTATGACTTTGACCCTCTACCCTTGTCCGTGTTCCCTCCCCTTGGATGTGGGCTACACTTGTGACTTACTTAAACCAAATGCATGGGGCAAAAGTGATGATGTATGACTCCCAGGCCAGGCCTTTAAGAGGCCCTGCAGCTTCCATTATGGCCCCTTGGAAGCCAACCATCATGTAAAAGGAGCCTGATCTAAATTCATGAATGATGAGGCCAAGAGAGAAATGGACCTCATGGAGGAGAACCAAGATGTCCCAGCCAACAGCCAAGCACTGAGTCCCCAGATATTTGAGTGAAGCCATGATAAATCCTCCAGTCTAATCAATATCTCATAGAGCAAAAGTAATATGTCCCTCTTCCCTGAACTACTAAACCCACAGAATTATGAGCAATAAAATGGTTGTCATCTGAAGCCACTAAAAGTTTTAGGGTGATTTGTTACTCAGTAATAGATAACTGAAACAGTCAGAAATTCGACACTCTGTTTTAGCAGTCATTCAAACAGTTTCTCAACTTTGAAGCTCAAGAAACCCTTCTTCATATTCATTAAAATTACTCCTCCTTCAATTTAAGCCCATTTCCTTTTAAGTCTTTGAAGTACATAAGAACAATTACTCAAAATCCCCCTGGCAGAAACTATTCTTGTACTTGGAGATGATAATCAAGCCATGCCTTAACTTTTCCTTCTCTAGGCTAAAATCTTTGCTTTTTAAAAAACTTCTAATGATGACTTTTTTTTAATCATCTTTATCCTCTCTTAAGGATGCAGGGACCAGAATTAGATGTCATATACCAGTATCTAACAGCTTATTTCCTAGCCCTTACGGTTCATCTTTCTATAATCAAATTCCACATAGTCCCAAATACAGCATATTGGCACCCCCACAGTTGTAAATTACCCTACAAACTTAATCACTTACTAGAATTACTGTGAAACCTTTTCTGTTCTTAACACTCAGCTTACTCCAGCTGGCCAGGCAGCTCATTTGGTTAGAGTCATCCCATACACCAAGGTTGTGGGTCCCTAGTCAGGGCACATGTAAGAAGCAAACAATGAATGCATAAATAAGTGAAACAACAAAATGATGTTTCTCTCACTTTCTCTCTCAAAAATGAATAAATAACTATTTTTTAAAAACACTCGGCTTACTCCATTTTTGATGACTCCCTTCACTCATCAACTTCGTTTGACAGTCCATTTTTGCAGTAGGTTTTAACAAATTCTAGACATTTGAAGCACAAAAGCAAAGCTTAAGAGGTTGGAGTGGGCACACCATTAATTTCCATGAAGGTCTCTTCACATTGTCAGGGCCTTTCCATAGGTGAGGCAGGGTCTGGGTACCTCCCCCTTCTGCCTCAAAAATAAAGGGGGCTTGGAAAAGGAACGAGTTTTAGCATCCGCATACCGAGCAAAGGTGCCTTTGCTGTAGAACCCAACACTTAACTAACAAGTTGCTTAAGGTAATGTAAAAACACATTTTCTCTCTGAGTCTTACCTGAATATATGCCTAGATGCCAGGAGTAGCTTTATAATCACCAGTAAAGTAGAAATAATAAAGCCTACCCAACACAGGGTATTATAGGTATCAAATAAAATGATAGAGGGGAATAATTTTGTAAAGTACTATAAAAATGTTAGGTGAGCCTTAGCTGGTGTGGCTCAGTGGATAGAGCATTGGCCTGCAGACTGAAGGGTCCCAGGTTCGATTCCAGCCAAGGGCACATGCCTGGGTTGCGGGCTCGATTCCCAGTAGGGAGCATGCAGGAGGCAGCCAATCCATGATTCTCTCTCATCATTGATGTTTCCAGCTCTCTATCCTTCTCCCTTCCTCTCTGAAATAAAT
The DNA here is from genome assembly GCF_951640355.1 of Cnephaeus nilssonii. Lineage (NCBI taxonomy): Eukaryota > Metazoa > Chordata > Mammalia > Chiroptera > Vespertilionidae > Cnephaeus > Cnephaeus nilssonii. The sequence continues at coordinate 13,054,299 of NC_137090.1, forward strand.
TAATTAAATAAATAAAAAAGAAAAAGAGATGTTTTAAAAAAAATGTTAGGTGAGATTATGGAACTCAGTTTTAGCAAGCCCTATAAATCTTCAAACTAACTTTGAATGGTTAGCTGATGGTTTCAGGTGACATATACAGAACAAGGCACTATGGGCTCAAGTTCATCAAACAGAACTCACAAACATGCCATCTTGTAAGAGAACTTATAAATTTTCTTATACTGCCAAGAGTAACAAAGACATTTGGACTAGTGGTTTGACCCTTGAAGACCCACTTCAGCCACTGATGGAACTAGGTCAGGGGCCAGGAACTCAACAGACTAGTGGAAGAGACCCATAGTGCTGCAGAAATCTAAATAAGAAAGAATAACTCTATATGAGAAAGTCAGAAAAGGTGTAACATCTGAATTAAGTCTCCAGGTGTGTATGGGGGGGGAGGGGGGGAGAAAGGTGAGCACTTTGCCAGTTATAGAAAAGGAGGCCACTAGGAAAAAGCGCAGAGTCCTAAAAGGACACTGTAAAACCAGGAACTAGAAAGATGCAAAGTTCAGGAGAGAAATGGCTGGGGAAAGGAGGAAATAAGACGGGTAATAGTAACAGGTAGGGCAGGGTCAAATTGTGAAGGACTTTACACCTATCAGAGCTAAGCAGGAAATAAGGAACCAATGCCACTCTGAAAACCCGAAACTGATTATTAGATTTGGCCTTTAGGAAAATAACTTTGGCAAGAATATGAAGATGGAGTAGAGAAAGACCTATGGAGTGGCAAAGTCAGGTCAAGATTTGCTAAGGTCTGAACCAGAAGTTAGAAACTCAAATGCCTAGAGGCAGAGTGGGTAAAATCGTTAGAGTACAAGATCTGGGAGAATGGTGGTATTTGTAACCTTTGAAGAGTGCAGGCCCTGCCTAAAAGCATTTGCACACAAAATTGTAAGCCATTGGGTTCGTTAAACAAAACATCTAGTTTTCAAACTCTGGTAAATATAGGCACTACAGTGGGAATAAAGAAAAGACACACATCAAGCAGTACTTCAATACAGTAGTAAACAAAAGGGTTTAGTAACTGTGGGTTTAGCATACTTACAGAACGTGAGGCATAGAGAGAGTACTAGTAAACAGGAAGATTTTCTGGATATAATTAACAGAGTTTAAACATACAGCAATATAAGCAGATAACATACTGGGTAGGGGAGATAATGGTGTGCATGTGCTGAATTGGTGCCTTTTGAACAAACTAGTAGGTTTGTCGAATTAGAAAAAAATTGTCAAGATCTGTGAAGTTGGAAGTAAGGATCTGAAGTTTGGGAGAAATAGCTGAGCTGGTAAGAAATACTGAGCATAGCTGAATTTTGGGGTATAATAGAGATCCTTAGAGGAAGGGGGTGGGAGAAGAATGAAAACATACTCAAGGCAAGGCCAATGAAGAGGGTTGCTGGGAAAAAAGAATGGTTTAACAGTGCCAAGTGCTTTGCAGAGATTAAGTAAAATGAAGGCTAAAACCAGAACATTGGGTTTGGGAATTAGGGATCTTCAGGGAAACATCACTAGGATAATGGGGTGGGAGCCAAAATAAAGGGTTGCTAAGAGGATCAGAGTTGTGGAAGTAGGTTCCACCTTTAGTGAGAACCTACTATTTGCCAAGCAGCCCGGATATAATTTTAACAAGAGAAGCTGATTCTCAATATATCGTATGACTGGAGTAAACACAGGGCTTCCTGGGTACCCATCCAGTCTTGGTGAGTAAGAAGAGACCTCATAGAGGAAGGACTTCCAGGCTGAAGCCAGTTCACTAGGGCTAAGTTGGGGCAGGGTGTTTAGAGAAGGCTTATTTGTGCAAAGGCCTGAGGCAAAAGAGAGCATGGACACTTGAGACAATTGTAAGGAGCAGAAGCAAACTTCAAAAGGGGCAATTAACTAGTGTTTGAAGATTTTAAAAGTTTAAAGGTGAAGAGGGGGAGATATGGTAATAGCCTCAACAGAATTAGGGATGATGGGAGGTTCTTCCTGTTGTACCAAACCTGGGTTCAGCAACCTCGATATTTGGGTTCTGGCTAGGAAAGAGTTCAGAGTCCAGACCCAAACTGTAAGAGAACATTTACTTGGTAAATCATAGAGGTAGAAAAAGCAATTCCTAAAAGAAATGGGCTTAGGAAACAAGTTACAGAGGTAAAGGAAGGGCCTTGGAGCTTGGGAGTGAGGAAGCTAATGGCAACAATGTTGGAGGAGGGGAAGTGAAGGTGGGGGGAGAGGGGGCCCTCAGGCTTGCTGCCAGGAGGGAGAGCGCAAAGGGTCCTGGCCTAAGGGTTTTAAGGGTGAAGATTTTAGGGGAGGTCCCTGGGGAAGATAACAATTGCATATTCAGCAGTTTCTCAGGAGTGAACTTTCAGGGTTGTGGTCTCCACTGATTGACTAGCCTGCAGCAGTGCAAGGCGTTATTATTCAATGCAGCTGGTTCTGACATGGCTGGTTTTATTGCTTCTCTGGGCCTGGAGCTGAAATACAGCTGAGGTCTAAATGTTATCTCTAGGGAGGAAAGGTCAGGGGTCCAAATCTCCTGACCAGCAATATGATAGGGGAGGAAAAGTCACCCTGAGGGTGTGGTCCCACTCTACAATTGTCCTTTGCTAGCACCTGGGGCTTTCCACCCTGGTGACCTTCTGTACCTGACCCATTGTCCTTACTTTGCTCTAACTGCCTACAGCATTCTGTCTAACTGCCTACAGCATTCCTAATACCTCAGAAAAGAATATGGAAACTCACTGGTAGAATGAATTCTCTACAATTCAATATTCATGATCACTAGGTAGATAAGCAAATATATGTTTGCCTTCTCCCTTTCTTTAACAATAGTTTCGTTTGACTAAACTATTTCTCACAAGACACAAAAAGAACAGAAACTAAGAGCAAAGATGTATAAAGCAGTAAATCTATTTGACTTCTCTAAGGTTGATCTAATACATGGTCTAATTAGGTCTAAAACCACATCCAGATGCCAAATGAAATGAAAACTTTCCCCTGTAAGTCCCAAAGAGTTGAAGGATTAACTTTAAGATACCCAAAGATAAGGCAGTAACTCACTTTTGAAGAATAAGGATTTTCCACTGCAGCTCAGTCTAGCTAATGAAACTAAGAGAAACCGTCTGGGTTACCTGATTTTGCCTGTTTCAAAACATTGCCTCTGCAGAAAGCAAGCTGCCTCCAGTTCCTGCCGCTGAGTCCTTGGAGCCATATTCAGATGAGATCATCTCAGGAGCCAACAGCAGTCGCTTTCAGGCAAAGTGAATGGTGCCGCCTGGGGACATATCTTTGGTAAGCAAGACTGCAACAGAGCAGGCAGTTTACCCAGGGCAGTGCTGACTCATGCCAGGCAAAACTCACATTTCCCAAACAACTCCGCCTGAGCCAACCACAATCAACTGCAACCGAGAAAAGAAAAGGTGCCCCACTGATTTTTTTTTTTTAATTGAGTGCTGATTACTGGGGACAGGTAAACCTCATTCTTCTAACGCTGGTCACTCGGTGGACTCTGGAGCCTTTACTCAGAAAACTCCGGTGGTCACCTTCTGAAATTTCATCTGAGAACAGCTGGGGCTCAGGACAGCAAGATTACTTCAGGTTCACTGCTCTGAGGATTTCCCCCAAGAGGCTGATAAAGTCACTTTGCATTTACAAATTAGAATGCCTAGGTCAGAGGACTAGGGGAGCTCGCTCAGTCATCACAGGCTGTTTAAACACGGTGAGTTTTTCTTAGCTCTAACCAGGCTCGCTGTTTTTCCCCCCACTAGGCCTTCTCTGACCTCTCTATTTCTTTAGACAACTCAAGTTCTCTAATTAAGATAAATACTGGAGGATTTTTTTTTTCATCAGCTGTCACATTCTCTTATACTAAAGCTAAATTACCCACCATCAGACCTACTAGATGCTTAAGGAATATAGGAGTCTGTGAAAACTGCATTAATACTTGCTTTTAAAAGGAAAATCCCTAAATTTTTGTTGATTCTCATTTATTGGCTGGCTTATTTTTAAAAATCAATTCTAGAATGACTGGCTCATCAACAGCAATTATTATTTAATTTGCCCTGACAGGCTAGAATTGGTGTTGGTGCTATACAATACAAAGAAAACCAAAGATTAAGTCCTTGCTTTCTTTGTGTTTTCATTTAAGAAAAAAAGAAATGTTTTAAGAAAAAAAGAAGTTAAAGTTCACATCAGATCCTTCGGTTCCTTGCTCACAATTTCCCATGGTCATTAGCTATTTCTTAGCCCAGTCACTCGAGGCACCACATCTAGCCTCAAACAGGACGCAGCTGCCAACCCAATGGTCATTCAATATACGTTATTAGGTCAATTAAAATATACATGTAGGCCATCATAATTTGGGTTTTAAAAAATATGCTATTTAATCCTATTCCTTCTCAAAGAGCTACTTTAAAAAATGTTTATCCAACTCACTTAATTCCCCTTAATTATATTATTCCAATAGGTTAGCCATACTGAGCTTGTATAAGGTTTTATGTTCCCTCTTTTCTTTGCTCCCCCCTTCAGTGTTTCCCTTTTCAGAAAATGGCTGTGTTTAAAGTTTTCCTACAGTGTATGTTAATTAGTCCTTTTCAAATGATAAAAGCATCCTTATAGCAGTTAACAACCATTATCTCATGGACCACACTTTAAAAAACATTGCTGTAGTAGACGATAAGTCACAAACATTCTAACATGGATGGAGCAACTCTCAAGGCACATACAGTATATACAGATATGGAACCTCCACAAGGAAGAAACAGTATATTGTCAGAAGCTCCTGACTCCTTCTGTATTAGTAAATAAGGAAGAGAAAATCCGGATGGTATTGTGCCCAGGAAATAAATGTAAATTATATGAACAGCAACATGAGGACCAAAAACATCAGAACTTTGTAGCTATACTAAGATAAACACCATTTAGTAGGTGAGGTAAGCTAGCGCACATTATCATTTCCCTGTTTGGGATTCTGTACAGTTCCAATCCGTTTCCCCCAAATATAACCTTACTCCATCCTAGTTCCTTCTTTAAACTGGAAAGGCTGAAAATTACACATTTAGAGCTTTAAAAAGATGCTAAATTTGAATTAATGCTTTCAGCCACTTGATGTTTTATGAGGATAAATGAAAATCATGAGAATATAAAAGTATATGAGAAATTTTAAAAATTGTGGCTTTGTGCTTAAGTTCTTTCAATGCATTATCTGAAAATTCATACAAATAATTCACCACCCAAAGCTATATAAGTATACTTTTAATGGGTGGCCACAACAGATATGCTAGCAGGGTGTGTGTGTGTTTGTTTTGTGTATATAGGTATATACACCATACCCATTGTTTTACTTGAACAGGAATATGTAATGCTATTGATAACCCACATGTTTGTTTTTTTCTGCATTACATATTAACATTATAAACAGTAACCAGCTGTCAAAATAGAAATAAAAATATTCATTTCTCAGAATTCTATAGTCTTCCAAATCCATAGAAAATTACCAAATACATACAAAAGATATGGGAGGATACACATGCCAGGGAGGGAATTGCAATGTGAGCAGATCAAGGAGGTATTTTTGGCTTTATCAATATTTGAAATTTTCTTATTTTTATTGATTTCAGAGAGGGAGAGAGAGAGAGAGAGAAACATCAATGATGAGAGAGAATCATTAATCGGCTGCCTCCTACATGCCCCCTACTGGGGATTAAGCCCACAACCCAGGCATGTGTCCTTGACCAGAATCGAAATCTGGGACCCTTCAATCCACAGGCCGACGCTCTATCCACTGAACCAAACCAGCTAGGGCTGAAATTTTTTAAACAACAAGCATATGTTCAAATATTACTTGGTAATTTAAAATTCAGTTAAAGTTTAAAATTATTTTACCATTTATAAACTACTGTAATCTTGTCCCCTTCTCACTTTCTCAATACTTACCTACTTTCTTGTTCCTAACATCCTAAATGATACTGCACATTTCTTCTTTATAACAAAATTAATCTTAACTGTGTCCACATACTTTTTCTGACTCACAGATAGTGAAATGATAAACCAAAAAGCCAGTGGCTGTCTCACCATGTTGAGAATTAGAAACATTGCCAAATTCTAATCTTTGGTGTTCTGGGATCTTATAACCGTTTTTGTTGTTGTTGTTGTTGTTGTTGTTTTTACATTAGTGTGCCTCCCTCTTCAAAAAGGACATTATGGCCCTGGCCAGTGTGGCTCAGTTGGTTGAGCATTGTCCCGTGCACCAAAAAGTTGAGGGTTCAATTCCCCATCAGGACCCATACCTAGGTTGCAGGTTTGATCCCCAGTCAGGGCGCATACAGGAGGCAACCGATTGATGTTTCTCTCTCACATCAATGTCTCTCTCTCTCCCTTCCTCTCTCTAAAACATATCCTGGGGTGAGGATTTTTTTAAAAAAAGAAAAAGGATAATATGCATGTCAACCAAACACAGAAATTAAACATGAAATATGAATTAAATTTTAGGACACTCGAGAATCAACTCTAAGAATACTTAAGAATCAACAGGGGTGCTTATTGAAAATTATCTTTGCCCATCCCAGTCCCAGACACTGAATTCACAAAAGTGGACGGAGGCCCCAGAGTTGGAATTTTTAATAAGTATCCTCCTCTCCCAAGTGATTCTGATGCAGACGGGCCTTGGATCATGAGTTGAGAGACAGGTCATAGGTATGTCCCCTAAGCACAGTTCCCAGTAAAACGAAGGTTTTATTGAAACACCACTGAACTATAGTCTCACTGAGCATGTCTTAGACATTAGTCCCCTCACCCACAAGAACCGCCATGAACAATTGAACTGAATTTATTTTGCCCGTTGGACCATTATTTTCTTCAAGCCTCCAGAGACAATTATCCTAACTACTTTTAAGGATTTTAGCTGTCACCCACAGTGATGTGATACTGAGACATTTCCACACCTGGGATGCAGTACAAGGGGCTTAATGGAATTTTTATGCCTGTGAAAATTAAAATTCACTTGACTCAACAGAATAGTAAAATAAAACAAAGGAGAAAACCTCCCCAAAGACAGGGTTTGAAAGTAGAGGCTTTTGACTTCCTGATGAGGCAGTTTTGCCCAGAAATTCAAACCATGGGATGCTATATAGCTCATATGTCTTGAGAGTACCCAAATGCCAACTTATCACCACAGCATCAGCCAATGCAGGCTTACTGTAACATTTGGAAGCACAAACCCGCTGTATAAAATGGCCTCTCCTGGGAGACAGAGCCTGTCGCCATGGTGGAAATCATTCCATCTTGGGGCCAGGAGGACCAGGCAGTCCCTTTAATCTTTAACGAGCCACTTTCATGTTCAGATACAGAACTGGCACTGTGTGAGGTCCAACCCGCTTCGCAGCACTTTGCTGCAAAACAACCCCGGAGCTGCGTGAGGGCACACAGGCTGAGCCTGTCCGCGCTGGTGCCGTTCCCAGAACCGGTTCTGTAATGTAATTGTAGGCACTTTACTATCCACTGTGGTATAATACTTCAGAGTTCAGAAAGGTATCCAATATCAAGGGGACAGCAACTGCCTACCTCAGGTGAATGAAATACTAGGCTCCTAATGTCGGGAACTACAAGCACAGCAAGCTTGCAGGAAAAGGAAAAACCCAGCGCTGTCAGGACAGTCTGAGGACCTGACGACAACACTGGAGAAAGGAAGTCAGCAATGTGGCCAAACTGCTATCGGGGCCAGCGCACTTTCGACACCTGGCAACAGAAATCTCGGCACCACTGGATGGGTGTAATTTCTACACAGAGCTGCTAATACAGAAAAGGGCAGGGAAAAGGCCCTTGTCATCAAACTCCTTCACCTAAACAACTCCAACAGCTTCATAATGAAATGACTAGTAAGCTCCCGACCTATTCCCAGTAACCACCCTCTCAGAACAAAGATTCTATAATTCCACTTCAAAGACTCCCAGAATTCTTTACTGTATACCTCTGGATTCTTCTCCTCCCCAAACACATACACACATTCTCTCTCTCTCTCTCTCTCTCTCTCTCTCTCTCTCTCTCTCTCTCTCTCTCTCTCTCTCTTCCTCCCTCTCTCTCTCCTCTCATTCTCTCCTCCTCTCTCTCCCTCTCCAATCCCTCACTCCATACTCATGCCCTGCCTCCAATCAGTCAAATTTCCTAAATTATCATCCACACGATTAAGTTACCTTCATTCAGGTCCTCAAGTCTAGGAGGCCTTTGTTGACATGTGTTTCATCTTGACAGGTGATGCCTCGCCAAGCAGATAAGATTACCTGTTCACCTACAGTTAATCTTCGAACTGACTTCTGTAGGCTATGGAAATAAAAGGATAAGACTGCGCAGCTTGAATGTCCCATCAAGGTAATCAAAGTAATGGAAGAGGGAGAGAAGACAGATTTCAAAATAAAGACTGAACTGTACTTCAGCAGCACTTAAGAAAACACTATCTGACTAAGCTACCGAGGAACAGACAAATACCCAAAGGACTGCACATTCTCTAAAGATTACTGTGCTCACAGTTCTTGCTTCCCTCAAGGTTCTGCAAGAGATCACATCATAAAATCATATGCGTTATCTTAAAAATGGATAGATATATACTAACATCCAGAATCCTACTGATTTTCTTGCAAATAAAACTACAACCTTATTTCAACTCAAACCCCTGAAAAGGAATAAAATCTGTTTTGTTTAGACTTTCAAAGGTTTCTCTCATCCCTTTTATAAGGAAGAAAAAAAAAAAGGTTAGAGAAAGGAACTCAAAGCTCTGTCTCGGCATTAAGTGCTTTAAAAAAAAAGCACGGGGAAAAATGTCTATTATACATTATCCATTGGAGTATTAAAAAAAAAAAAGGCACTATAGAACAGCAGCTGGGGAATACACACACACACACAAATATATACACAGTATATACATACATACCAGAATGGACAAAAGTAGGTTTCCAGTTGTGAGTGCATGAAAACAGAGTTTATTCTTGTATTATTATCTATTAATTATTTTGTTATTTTCCACGTGAACAACTGTAAACCTACTTTTGCCCGCCCCACATATACAGAGAGAGAAAGACACAGAACACATATAGTTAAAATGTCTAAAATCATTTAATAGTAGTCATTTCCAGTAGGGATGGGGGTTTGCCTTCCACTTTATATATATAATTCTGTGCTATTTTAGTTTGTTTTGTGTGTGTGTTTTTTAAAAAATATATTTTGGTTGATTTCAGAGAGGGAGAGAGAGATAGAAACATCAACGATGAGAGAGAATCATCGATCGGCTGCCTCCTGCACGCCCCCTACTGGGGATCGAGCCAGCAACCCGGGCATGTGCCCTTGACCGAAATCAAACCCAGGACACTTCAGTCCGCAGGCTGACGCTTATCCATTGAGCCAAACCAGCTAGGGCTATTTTAGTATTTTAAAATGAGTAGTGCAAGCTAATTAGTATTACCAGAAAGGAAGAACCTACGATCACTTCACAAATAATAAGAAACAACAATTTTAACAAGTTCTGAGGGCCATTCTGAGCCATATTTTAGTATACTTAAGGCTACATTCATTGAGGCACATTTGTAAAGAATTAAGCAAAAATTCATAGTTTGGGGATAGCATTGTTTGTTCACCATCACTGGGAGCACTGTGCTAGAAGCAGGGCTGTGCTAGGTACTGCCAGATAAAGGAAGAGAGTCTCATGCTCACAGTTCTTGCTTTTCTCTAAGTCTAGTCTTGCTTAGTCTTCCCTTTCTCAAGGAAACCATAGCAAGGAAATTAAAAAGCAAGGCAACAGACCACTGAGCACTGTACAGAGGCAGAGCCACATGGAGGGATAACAACACTCAACTCAAAAATCTTTGCTTTTGGGGGTATAGCTCAGTGGTAGAGCATTTGACTGCAAAAATCTTTGCTTTTTGTCAGATCAGTTTTACTAAGTAACCTGATTAACTTTAAAACCAGATATGCTGCCTATTAGAAAAGCTAAAATAAAAAATGGTGACAATATCAAATGCTGGCAAAGCTGCAAAGAAACTGGATCTCGTACATTGCTGGTGGGACTGTAAAATGGTATAGCCACTCTAGAAAATAGTTTGGCAGTTTCTTAAAAATCCTAATCTATTAGATGCAGCAATTGCATTGCTGGGCACTTAACCCAGAGAAATTAAAACTTGTATCCACACAAAGTTCATAACCGCTTTATCTGTAATAGCCAAAAACTGGAAACACCCAGAATGCCCTTCAATAGATGAATGGTTAAACTGTGGTACATCTATACCATGGAATGATAAGCAAATAAAGAGGAATGGATTATTGCTACACTCAACTACTTGATGGAAGTGCTAAGTGAGAAAATGCCCATTTCAGAAAGTCACATACTATTATGATTCCATTCCCATAACATTTCAGAAATGACAAAATTATAGACAGAGAACAGATTACTGGTGGCCAAGGATTAGGGGTGATGGGGGAAGGGGGTGACTGTAAAATGCAATTATTATTATTCATTCAACTGCCCAACCACTGAAGAACTAAGGAAGTGTGAAAACTTTGTAAAGCAAAGCACATTTCATATTATTTGGCAGTGCCTCCTATGGAAAAAAAAAAAAAAAAAAAAAAAAAGAGTCTTTAAACATAGATCAGGTAGTGGCCCAACCACCTGAAATACATTTCAGGCATTATTTGTGCCCTATCCCTCCAGGTATTTTTTTTTTAATCGAACAGAAGCTAGAGTAAAATTTAAAATATGTAGTGGAATTTTTAGTATTAGAGCAAAACCTCCATTTAGAAAACTTGAACTCTTACCAAAATAAAATATAAAAGTATTTTTAAAAAATATTCACCATTGCCCTAACCGGTTTGGCTCAGTGGATAGAGCGTCGGCCTGCCAACTGAAGGGTCCCAGGTTCGATTCCGGTCAAGGGCATGTACCTTGGTTGTGGGCACATCCCCAGTAGGGGGTGTGCAGGAGGCAGCTGATCGATGTTTCTCTCTCATCGATGTTTCTAACTCTCTATCCCTCTCCCTTCCTCTCTGTAAAAAATCAATAAAATATATAAAAAATATTCACCATAATAGCTCCTCAATTTTGTGCATGAACATTTAATGTGTGATAAATGTAGTAAAATATCAATTATTCAGACTCTGATAGAAGGCCAGATTAAGTAACTGCTATTTCTTCAAGAAAAAGTCATATTCTTTTAAGTATATACAGTAACTTAAACTAATCTGACAAATTGGTTCATTGTTGGATTTTAGCATAAACTCTATAATTGACACTTTAATGAACAGAAAACAATAAATCTGAAATAATCAAACCAGTTATTCATATGTTACTGGTTTCTTTGCAATATTTTAAGTACTTCATTTGTGGAGAATGTTTTTTCTATATAATCTATCATTTTGTAGCAAGTTAAGCTAGTGAACAAATTTTAAGCCAAAATAAAGGAATCTAATTTTCTTAAATTTTAAACAATAATCATTTTTAATATTGCCTTAGAACAGTGGTCAGCAAACTCATTAGTCAACAGAGCCAAATATCAAAAGTACAACGGCTGAAATTTCTTTTGAGAGCCAAATTTTTCAACTTAAACTTCTTCTAACGCCACTTCTTCAAAATAGACTTGCCCAGGCCGTGGTATTTTGTGGAAGAGCCACACTCAAGGGGCCAAAGAGCCGCATGTGGCTTGCGAGCCGTAGTTTGCCGACCACGGCCTTAGAACATAGATGCCAATATGTTCTACAGAAATAATAGCACCTGGTATATCTTAATATTTTTATATTAATTATAGCATCCTTCCAGGTATTTTTATCTGAGCCGCCCTAGAGCCATGAACAACGAAATCAGAAGGCAGGAAAAGTAACCCATGCTGAATGAACTCACTGCAATTTGAGCTCAGCATTCAGCCAAAAAGTATCTGCTTGAAATCAAAAGCATCTAAAAACTGCACCAATTAGACAAATAAATTGTGAAAGCTGTGGTTACCAGGTAGGGCACCTCACTTGACAGGCTTCTTACTGCAAACAGTTTTTCTTCTTACTCCAAAGTCTCAGTAGCTGTCTTCAAAATGTGAGGGAGAGGTCAGTGGAAAAAATTTAAATGATACTTCCTCTGTGATTCTCTAACCCAGTCCTCACAGGGCCTCACACATACTGAAAGCAGGATACGTGTTCAAGTCCAAATAACAAAGTTTTACTTTCTATACTTACTGATCAGGGCTTCTTACTAAAAGTAGTCTATCACCATTTATTTCATAATCACTCACAACAGGAGGCATCATGGGGTGCCAATATCTTTATATCTTATGTAGAAGTCAATTTATTGAGAAGGCCTACTGACAAACAGGAAAGGAAGGGAAGGAGGGAGGGAGGAAACAAAAACTAACAATAAATTCTCCTCTAACCCAATGCTGTTTATCCAAATGTGCTTTTAAGGTGACTAGTTTATACAACAAATACAATTGTAATTTTAGAATTAGAAATAAACTATAAAACAATCCTTCAGTACAAATAGAACTAAAACTAGTAAAACAAGTAACAAGTATTGCTAATATCATCTTTAAATCACATTCCATGTACAAAAGGATAATTTTAAGCCCATATTATATTAAATGGAACCTATTTCTTTTCTTTTTAAAAAAATATATATTTGTATTGACTTTAGAGAGAGAGGAAGGGAGAGGGGGAAAAGCGGAGAGGGAGAGAGGGAGAGAGGGAGAAAGGCAGAGGGAGGGAAGGAGAGAGAGAAAGAGAGAGAGAGAGAGAGAGAGAGAGAGAGAGAGAGAGAGAGAGAAACATCGACTGGCTGCCTCCTGCAAACCCCCTACTGGGGCTGGAGCCTGCAACCTAACCATGTGTCCTGACCAGGAACCGAATCTTTCAGATCATGGATGACACTCAACCAACTGAGCCACTCCAGCCAATCCAAAATGGAACCGATTTCTAAAGACCTAACAGATGAGCTGATGGAGAGTGAGGCAGCTGTAGCCTGGTGGTTGAGAGCTGGGCCTTTACAGCCAGACTACTTGGATTCAAACACTGTGTGGCCTTAGGTCCACTGTTTAACTTTTCTGTGCAGCATTTTCACATCTTTAAGAACACAGATAATACACCTATACCTAGTAGGATTGTTGGGAGGATGAAATGTGTTCACATAGTCCCTGGTACATGGTAAGCACACATTAACTGCTGGTAATTTTTGTGCAAGTGAAATATAACACAAAGAGAACTATCACACAAGAAAATACATGTCAGTCTTTTGATCAATCCTACACTAAATTCTCTCATACTTTTAGACACAAATAAGCCTTCCACTTCTAACTCCCACTAAAGAATGCATATAACCCTAGCCGGGTTGTTCAGTGGTTAGAGCATCGGCCTGAGGACTAAAGAGTCTCGGATTCAATTCAGGTCAGAGACACATACCTTGGTTGTAGGCTCAATCCCCAGCCTCAGTCAGGGCACACATAGGAGGCAACCAATTGATGTGTCTCTCCCCCCTTCCTTCCACTCTAAAAATTAATGGAAAAATACCCTCAGGTGAGGATTAACAACAACAACAACAAAAAATGCATACAATTTCATTCAGAAAAAAGTATCATTTTACACAATGCAATGAATAAAGTAAACCCTGTTGAGCATGCTTAACACTCCCAGCTCTGCTTGGCAACGTATCAATAGGAAAGGGGACTGTTGTGTAAAGGTGGTTTTATAACATCCTTCACCAAATGTAATGTTCAAAGTGAAAATTCAAGACTTCACATAGCAGGCATGGAGATTTTCAAAAACACCTGTACCCTCACTCATGTTTCCCATCCTATCTAATAAAGAGGGGATATGCTAATTGACCCTCACACCATCACAAAGATAGCAGCACCCACAGCCAATAAGTAGGGAATATGCAAATTGATGCCCCACCCTCAAGGATGGCGGTGCCCACAGCCACAAGATGGCGGCGCCCAGTCCCTCCGGAGTCCCCCAGTCCCCTCAGCCCCCTAGCCACCCAGGGCAGGCCCGAGGTGCAGGTAACCAGGGCCAGCCGAGGCTTGCGCTGCCAGCAGTGGCAGCAGCAGAGGTGTGATGGGGTGTCACCTTCCCCTGATCGCCGGGTCGCCTCCTGCCCGAGTGCTCCCGGACTGTATAAGAGGGCAAGCCAGACTGAGGGACCCCCCTCCAGTGCATGAATTTTCATGCACCGGGCCTCTAGTATAATAATAAAAGTGTAATATGCAAATTGACCGAATACTGAACGACCAGCAGAACCAGTTGCTATGACGTGCACTGACCACCAGGGGGCAGACACTCAATACAGGAGCTTCCCCCAGCCCACAGGCCCCAGGTCCCAGGCCCCCCGCGCGATCGCCCTGCTGGTCGCCCCGCAAAGGGAGGTGACTGGTGGTGGTGGGGGAGCAGGGCCGGTGAGCGGGCAGCGCCAGGCCAGCCAAGGCAGGTGCCAGCAGCCCCCCCCTACGATCACCCCACCGGTCACCCCGCAGATTGGCCCTGATCACCCACCAGGCCTAGGGACCTTACCCGTGCACGAATTTCATGCACCAGGCCTCTAGTCAAAGTTATAAGAACCAAAGTGCTTTAGGCTAGCACACAGCCTGCCAACATGCTATCCTACTGAATAGTCAGTAATGGAAAAAAAGGCTCTGATGGTTAACAGTCCCATAACAGCCCCCATGACCATCCACCCTGCCTCAATTAGAAAGATAATTTGTTCTAGAGATGCTTAAAGAAAAAAGACCTGACTTGAATAACCTAGACACAAACAATACCTTTCTCCATTTCTAGGTTTTCTAACTATTCAGGGAACAACACAGACATTTTGGAATAGGAAACATAAATTGTTTCCAAAAGTATTAAACAACTAGATACCTGGTGCACAAAATTCATGCATGGGTAGAGTCCCTAGCCCTGGCCGGCAATCAGGGCTGATCGGGACCTTCCGGCTGCCGGCTGGGGCCTTCCTTCATTCTGCGCTGCCCCCTGGTGATCCATGCATGTCATAGTGAGCAGTTGAACTCCCGGTTGGTCAAACTCTCTGAGGACAATTTGCATATTAGCCTTTTATTATACAGGATGCTTGTCCAAAGGCCCCAATATAGTTAGCTAGTAATTTAGACAGCTGTGCTACGAGCCACAGCGCTGCATTTTCTAACTAGCAATTTTCAATTGCTTCTGAACAATTGAAACTTTCTCCAGCACAAAGTTCAGACACAGGGAGCAGTGTCCTTGCAAACATTCAAACAGTTTCATTATTGTTTAACCACCAAAATAATAGCTCCAATAATCTATCAAGTTTGACATTTCATCCAACTAAGCAATTAAACCAGAACATAAAACATGCATGAAGATATTTTCTCCCCTGTTGCAAATCAACACTCATTTTGACATAGTAGCCACACAAATAATGCTTATTCATAATCTATATATATAAAAGCCTAAGTGACCAAACGACCGGTCACTATGACGCACTGACCACCAGGGGCAGACGCTCAATGCAGGAGCTGCCCCTTGGTGGTCAGTGCGCTCCCACAGCAGGAGCACCACTCAGCTGACCAACGGGCCCCAGACACAGGGCTCATAGCTGGCGAGCACCATTGCGGCAGCACGAGCCTCTCCCAATTGAGACTGACTGGGTGCGAGCCTGCAGCAGGTGTGTTAGGGGGACT
This sequence comes from Cnephaeus nilssonii, assembly GCF_951640355.1. Taxonomy (NCBI): domain Eukaryota; kingdom Metazoa; phylum Chordata; class Mammalia; order Chiroptera; family Vespertilionidae; genus Cnephaeus; species Cnephaeus nilssonii. The sequence goes on from NC_137090.1 coordinate 13,069,985, forward strand.
CATTCCAGCTCGACGTTTTTTTTTTATCCTTATAATAGAACCTTTACTACTACTGCTCTGGGAAACACAGAACTAGATCAATGGGCGCTGGCATGATGATTCAGCGTCACCTGAAGCGCTGGGTCCAACCATATGGTGAAGGAAGGTGGAGTGCCTGTTTGACAAGTTCTCTGGAAATATCATGGCACGCCCCTCCCCACCAGCTCTGTAGCAAACACTGGCTAAAGTAAACTTCAGCTTTGACACAGAATGATTATGCAAACTCTTCCATCAATATATGGTAAAATTGTTAGGGGCAGGAGGGAAAAATAGGAGAGTGGAGAATAGCTACAGTTATAAAAAATATTAATCATGCTCCGTTAACCGTGATTGTTTTATTCTGATGAAAGAAAGCACATTCTAACCTGGCTGAGAGTTGTATGCCCCCAGACCTGGATGCGGCCCATTCTCCTCATCTGAGAGGAGAGATGAACAACCTTGTTGTGGACACCAGAGGCCCCAGCCCTTTGCAACCCCCCAGCCCACAATGCCTGTAATCTGTAACCATTATACCCCTTCTTATTCCTCTGCCTACTTCTCCATGTAATATTTGTCCTCCGATCCCATCTAAGCAGCTGGTTTATGGAGGGGCGCAGAGCAGATTTTCGTGGATGACCTGATGCTTTCCCATCCTACCCGCATTACTGGAATAAATGCTCATACATGATTCAACCCTTTCTCTGCTTAATAGGCTCAAGTAGTGACAGGCAGCCCGGACCCATTTGTTGTCCGGTTTCAAAATGACCACAAATGGTACCTGAATCTAGTCATGCTCAAAAGGTAGAATTTTCCACTGTGGACTGGTCAAGTCCTAGTCCCTTGGTTATTCCTTCCCACCCTGTGCCCCTTGCATAAAATCTTAGCCCCTGTTCCTCTCCATCTTCATAAAATCCAAATTACCCAAACAATGATTGCTAATCTGCAAAAACAATTCCTCCCTCTTCCAGAACCATCCTTTTCTAAGGATTTCTCAAACTAGCTGAACTTCAGTAGACCCACTCCTGCTAAAGCCCTAGAAAACATTCTGCCCTCGTTCTTCAAATTAGAATGCTCCTTTTGTCCAGCATTTTCAAATAAAGGCTTATGCTCTAGTGAATCTTCTTCCATGCCATGTAAAATAATAACTTAGCCTGGTCATGAAGGGTATAATTAATTGGCTATCGGCCCATTCACTCAAGACCTGGGAAAAGGTTGGGAGTCAACAGAGGAGGCTTGGTTATTTCTCAAGCAGACATCTTAATCATTATGAAAATAATTTTAAAAATTTTAAAAAAGGTTAGATTTGAAGAAAATGCTGGAGGGACCACACAATTTCCTCTATAATTTAGGATAAAAAAATATTGATTCCATGTGCCATAAGTCTGTGGGATCAGGACTAAGACTGGAAAGATTTTCCAAAGCAAATGAAGAGTGAAACAAGCAGGAAGATGGTTGGGTGAGGGCAGTCCATTTACTTAAGGAAAGCCTTTTTTTCCTTTTCTTTTTTTTCCAGTTAACATAATCCAGCAGTTACAAATAAACAATGGTGCTGATTACTAACGAATTACATTTAACTACTCAGAGGCTAGCAGAGCCTCCACTTGGCCAAACTTCCTATAAATTTCAGGATGACTAGGCAGCATTTCTTTGAAGAGGATCAAGGCAGTTAAAGGGTTTCAGCAAATCATTCTGGCTCCAAACAGTTCCAATGGGGATGGGCTGCCCCTACTCTTAGGACTGGCCTGGTGGAAACAAAGAGTTGTCCCAGGGCGCCCTGACCACTCCACAGGCAAGCGATAATGAAACCACATTTTTATATGCAATTCTAGAAAAGGCACGTGCATCTTAAACTAGGAGATGTAGGCGAACCCGTAGCACTGGAAAGGAGCAAATTTTAAAAGTCAATTAACTCTTGCTGAATGAAAAATTAAGTTCAAATTCAGCACACGAGTTGTAGCCACTGAGAGAGCAAGGTTTCACTGTTTCTTTTTGTAGGACAAGGAGAAATTACCAGACCAAGGTCACTTTCCATTAACAGGGGGAAAAAGGTTAGCAGCCTCAACAGATAAAAACCTGTGTAGGTCCTAACTCCACGAAATCAACAGCCTGGTGAGAATCTCTCCAAAATCCTGTAGGGAATTAAGTGTGGATTAGAGTTATTAAATGTAAAGTCTCCTTGAGAACAACTTCTGTTCCTGAAGACTAGAGCCTATGATTCTGTGAAATGTATCAGAGAAAAATTGTGAAGTGGATTTGCCAGGCATCACAGCCTTCCCACTTTCCTATCAGGTCTGCAAACACTATGATCTAAAAAGAAGAGAGCAGTGATTTGGGGAGGGAATTAAATAATACACCTTATCTGAGAAAACCACTCCATTCTCTAGTCTTTGCAAAAGTTCACATGCTCAAGTAACTGTAATATACTTAGGGGTTCCCAAAAATTACATACATTTCCTCAAGAGCTGTAGAAAATATAATCACAGGGTAAAAGCCAAATACTGTCTCTTTTGAATGCTTAAATAGCCAATTATGTGTCTTAATACATTAATTCTATATAGAGAAAGAGACTATTACAGTAAAGTTGAATAAAACATCTTTAAAAATGTACCCTGGGGCCTACATACATTCGACAGTAAAATCACCCTCAAAAAAAGCAGTTTTATGCAACGTCTAGTATTTTAATTTCCCAGCTGCCAACAAAAATATATAAGGAGCAGAAATTAAACTAATTATGTCAGCAGCGCAGTGAACAAAACTTTAATTGTATTACACACTCGTTAGACATTTATGGAATACAACAAAGGCCCTTAAGGGCAGAACTTCTTTAGAATATAAATGATTCCCAGTCAATACGACAGAAATTAGTCTGTTTGGGCAATAAAATTCATGGTTGGGATGTAAAAATTCAACCAATATCATAATTCAATATAAAAAATGTATAGTGTAAGAAACAAGTCTTTGAATGGGCTTTAAGTCACTCTGTGATTTACATATGCCGTATCCTTAATAGGTCCTTTAAACCAGTATTGTACTAATCAGCTTTTTTAACATTCTGCCCACAAAAGAGCCTATTCATTTAGCTGGGAGACAGGTGTTAGCAACCAGCAACCTCTTAGCCTGGAGTTCCAGGGGCCTGCCTTCAATAATGGAAGGCCAATTTGAAAGAGGGAAAGAAGGAGAGAGGGAAAAAGAAGCAAAAGAGACCAAAAGGGAAAAAAGGGGAGATGAAGAAAGAAATGGATGTCAGGTGCTACCTAATGGGGACACCCTCAAAGCCTCCTGGCCTAAACTGAGCTCCTGGGCTACCACCCAGACACCATAAGGCAGAATGTGGATAGTGTTAAGTTATTCCTGCAGACAATAACTCTGGATATAAGCCTACATTCCACACCTAAAAAAATTCTTACCCATAATCTCTAGTTCTTAATGTTAGGTCTGATCAAATAATTGAATCGATACCCCTCCCCTGGGATCTGACCTTTAGGCCACTTCACAATGGACATTCCACTTGCTTAGATCACATTCCACCTGCTAAGACCATTATCTCTCCCCTCTGGAGTTCCCCAGAATCCGGCAGAATCCGGCCCTGCACAGAGAATTCTCCACCCAGAAAAAGCCCGCCTAGTCCTTTAAAAACATCTGACTCTCAGTCTTTGGGAGCTGGCCCCATTTTGGGGCTCAGCCCATCTGGGTTTCCAGATGACCTAATAAATTCGTCATCCCTCACCCCTCTAGCCTCGTGTGTTCCTCCTTCAGCGACCCTAACATTTAACTTTATTCCTCATTCTTTCATACATCTTCTAAAAAAGCCAAATGAAAGACAAATACCACTAATACCATATGATTTCACTTGTATGTTGGATCTAAAGAACAAAATACACAAAACTGAAACAGGCTCAGATATGGAGAACAGACAGATGGTTGTCAGAGGGGAGGGGGGTTGAAGGACTGGGTGAAAAAGGTGAAGCCCAGGCCGGTGTGGCTCAGTTGGTTGGAGATCATCCTGTACACTGTGAAAGGTCTCAGGTTTGATCCCAGCCTCCCACCTGTTGGGAGGCAACCAATCAATGTCTCTCTCTCTCTCTCTCAAACATCTCTCTCTCTCTCTCTCTCTCTCTCTCTCTCTCTCTCTCTCTCTCTCTCTCTCCCCTTCTCTCCAAAAATCAATGGACATGTCTTTGGTGAGTATATAAAACAAAAAGGTGAAGGGATTCAGAAGTACAAATTGGTAGTTACAAAATAGTCATGGGGTATCAAGCACAGCATAGGGGATACAGTTAATAATCTATATCTATATACATAAAAGCCTAAGGGACTACACGACTGAACAACCTATGACAAGCACTGACCACCAGGGGGCAGACACTCAACGCAGGAGCTGCCCCCTGGTGGTCAGTGCACTCCCACATCCAGAGCACCACTCAGCTGACCGACCCATCCCGGCAGCCCACCAGCCCAGCGGCAGCCACTCACTCCTTCAGTAGTCCTGCAGGTCCAATCTCCGGAGAATGGGCCAGGCACCGTCGGACCAGCACCACTGACATGATCCCAACAGCGCCACTTCCCCTCCCTAGACGCTCCGTAAGAAAGAAACAATATAAAAGTGGCCACCAGGTGGCTCCCGACAACCAGCACGAATGTCAGTGGGATGGATCCGGAATCCAGGAGGACAAGGGCATCCCACCACCTGCCCAGAGGGCCAATTGCATCCTGGTCCCCCCACCCACCTATGCACAAATTTGTGCACCAGGCCTCCACCAGTATTGTAATAACTACGTATGGAGCCAGGTGGGTACTGGAAATATCGGGGGAGAGGGGGGAACGCTCTGTAAAGTATATGACTGTCTAAACACTATGGAGTACGCCTGAAACTAATACAAAATAATATTGAATGTAAACTGTAATTGAAAAAGTTTTTTAAATTAAAAACAAAAAAGCTGACTGAGTAGATATTTCTAGAGATATACAGAAGGCTAGATTTAGCAAGACATCTTAAGCCTACAGAATAAAAATCTTATGAGAAAGTAGGAGAAAAGAACATTCACTGACTTGCCTACAAGGTACACAGAAAATATTTATCTCTTTTAATCCACATAACAATCCTATCAGGCATTTTTTTTTCACCTTACAGGTGAAGAGAAAATGAAGCTTACCGAGGTTAAATAACATGTCTAAAGGAGCTTAGCCAGGAGATGGAGGAGCTGGGATTCAAAACCACAATTGTCTATTTCCTACATTGTTTAGCTTTTCCCAAGTTTAATTCCCTAACATATTTAGTTCCCCAATTCTGTTTTAACTCAGATGGTTCTGTATTTCAATAATTTTTCTTCTTTCCATGAACTCAGCAAAGTACTTGTGACTACATTTTACTGACTATTACGCATCTTATTATTTTCAATAAGCACTTCAGCTATGTAGAAGTGAAACATCTGGCAAGTTGGCTTTATTTAAAAACCCTACATACAGAGAATTCCCAGGCATCTCTCCTATCCAACACTGACCATAACCAGATTGACTAGTTTTCAGACTTCCAGCTGTTTCCACATTATCATTCATTTGTCAACTCAGGAAATAAAGGAAGCCACTTTCACCAACCCTCTCTCATGACTCCCACTACATAATACAGCAGAGAGGGCCTCTCAGTAAAGCAATTTACATAAAAGTTATAAAAGCTCCTTTTTATCTGTCAGGACTAGGAAATGGGCTATTCTAGCAAATCAAACATCCTGAAAAACATGATGCTTTTAAAGGGACTACCAATTTATAAAGAATTTCAAACAATACAACAGTGGCTCCCAAACCTGCTACAAATCAGAATCACCTGCAGAGCTTTTGGGGAAGATGCCAGAGAGGTTTTTATAATGTAGATCACTTACTTACTCAATCAAAATTTCCAGGAGGTGGGACTAGAAAACCTGTATTTTTAAGGAACCCCTCAGTGACTCAGCTGCAAAGGGCTAGGTACCACCGAATCTTTCAAAGAGCACTGGCTTTTGAAAATTCCTTGCAATAAAACATAACTAAAAACGCTGAAGCTGCACTGAATACAATGTGACCTTTTTTGATGATTCAGGAGACGGCAGGCTCTCCCAGTGCCTCCAGTTCATCACCATACTGGCAAAACCAGAAAGAAAGGAGAAGATTTTCTATTGGTGGAAAGCTGGAAAAGACAACTTTTGTTTTTCCATGAGATTCAAAGAGCTGGTTTTCCCTGGAGGAAATGTAGATTTTGTGCTTGCTTTGAAAAAGGAAAATGTTTAAAAACGTACAGAACTCTCTTAACCAACTGCTTAGCTCCAATTTAGAATGTTAACGGGCCCAACAGCATCAAAAATGTGGAATGTTCAACCGGAATAAGAGAAAGCAGAGAAACAATCTAGACAGTCTTAACTAAGAGAAAAGAAGACAATGCGTTTAAGCTAAGAATGGCATTAGAGGATTATATAAAGCCACTGTCCTGACCATGGCAACTGATAAAACCTGGAACCTGGAGAACTGATGTCTTTGAACACATGAGGCTGAGGATTCCTACCTACTTGGGATGGCTTTCATGTGAGCTATAATAGGATTTCCTATTAAGAGCCCAACTGGTTTTAGGATTTTAAAACTCCATGAATAACAAAGTCAAAACATGAAAGTGACCAGACCATGTTCCTATTGAAGAAATGGGAATCTGTGCATTTGGATATAAAACTACTGTCCTTACAATTGCCAAACTCTTTCTTACATCAACACAAGTAACTACTACCAATACGCAGTAACCAAACAAAAATAATCATCAGTAACCACAACCAAATAATAATGATGATGATGATGAAGCAGCTCACCCCTTGAGACTACAACAGCCATTTAAAGTATATATTTTCATTAAATTCTAAATTGTATCTTCGCTCTGTATTGCAGGGGTTTTGAAATTCCAAGGTGCAGAGTTTAAATCTTTCCTCCCAAAACAAGCACTATGGCTAGCACAAGTTTGATGTCTCTAATCTACCAGCAAAATATTAGCAGTAGCCCGGCCAGCATGACTCAATGATTGAGCATCGACCTATGAACCAAGAGGTCACCATTCAATTCCGGTCAGGGCACATGGATTGTGGGCTTGATCCCCAGTAGGGAATGTGCAGGAGGCAGCCGATTAATGATTCTCATCATTGATGTTTATATCTTTCTCTCACCTCTCCCTTCCTCTCTAAAATCAATAAAAATATATATTTTTTTAAAAAAATAGCAGTAGTAGTAAAGGTTCTATTATAAGGATAAAAAAAAAAAAGTCGAGTTGGAATGAGTCCCCCTAACACACCTCAGGTTTATGTAAGTGCTTTCAAAAAGTCCTAGGCACCACTCTCTCATAGATGGGTGTGGCTGTATTAAACTCCACAATAAACATGTAATTAGGGGGGAAATTGTCCTTTTTTGTTATTGTTGCTGTTTTGTCTTCTTAAATGCTGGTAACTGAAAAATGCCTTTTCCACTGCTATTTTAAAGCTCTTAAAATGATATTCCTATTAGATGGTGTGCTAAGCAGAGTTATGTTAATGGGCTTGGGCTGGGAAAAAGTTTGAAAACTAATTCCTAAGCATTCTGAGAAGGGCTCTCTCTTTTTGTGTGTATTATTTTAGCAACTGGTTAAATTGAGTCAACTTAAGAGAGTTTGCAACCCTTGATCCCAGTGTAAACAGTCAGTGTAAACTGTCTACCTGATCAATATGAAAGTTTTTAGTGAACTGGTCTTCATAATTAGATATAGACATTAAAAAGGGGGTGTCCTAGATTACACGGGAATTTTCTTCAAACACAGTCAAGTTACTAGGAAGCTCTGCCACGTCAATTTGCAATTGTTACATACAATTTTCAAACATTTTCAAACTTAACGCCGCTAAATAAACTGTAATTTTTTGAATTGTATTCTGAAGCCTGGAATTATTAGAAAATTTGACAAAGTTTCAGAAACGCACGCCATTATCTATTTCCTTGAATGTGAAAGAGAATGCAATCAGGAAAAAAGGATGTTACGTTGTCCAACCTGAAATCCCCTGAACAGAAGTATTCCTGCCAGCTCCCACCCTAGAACTCTGTATACAAACTCAGCCCCGCACCACGTCCCCCGTCTCCTATTCCTAGAAAAATGGGTTCAATAAAATGAACAGCCTTGACCACATTTCAGTAACGTGAACTGTCACTGGGAAAACCACAAGCTCCTCCAAAGGGCTGTAGCAACAGGGGTGACCGGAAGTCTCCTCCGTCCTCCCAACCACTTGCAAAAGGGATGGAATTCGGTCCTTACTGTCTTCTTAGAAGGTCATATGCACCTGGGATGTTTGTTCATCACGTCACTGGCCTTCTGCCAGGGTGCAAAGTGCCAGTGCTGGGTAAAACCCTATTTCCAAGCCAACAATACTCCTGCCCCGGGTGGACGGGGAGAGCGTGGAACACTCTTCCTTGATTACACAAGCAGGGTTTTTTTGTGTGTGTGTGTGTTTTTTTTCCCCCTAGAACGAATGACAGGCCAACAAAAAGGAGAAAATGTGCTGTTCTTATCTCCTGCCGGCCTGAAACCAAGCTCTGAGTAGACAGACAGATGCCTGCCCGGCTCGGGCTCCCGGGTCTACCCTACCTCCCCATCCCTGGTCAAATGTCTCCCGGGCAGCGAGCCGCAGGCAGGCCCCGCGCCCCTCTCCGCCTGAGCCACGGGCGACCTCACTCACATCATCCCCAACGAGCACAGGACAACTCCCCAGCCAGGAGCCGTGGCCATTCCCAAACTTCTCCACCGAGCCTTCCAACTCCGGCCGCCCTCCCCTTCCGAGAAGCCCGCAGGCCTCCTCCACGGAGAAGCGGGGACAGGCTAACCTCTCTGGAGCGGGGAGCAGGCCGCCCCGTCCTGACTCAGTTTACTCGGCCGTAAAGCAGTCTCTGCCCCCCGCCACCCGCTCACCCGACCTGCCGGTCTGCACGGCGTTCGGAGAGAGCTGAGGTTCCCCGGCCCCCGTCGGTGCCCCCACAGGGGAAATGCGTTCTTGGGGGGACCTGTCAGAGGACAGGTGCGGGCTGCCCGGCACGGGACCCCAGCGCTGCAGGAGCTCCCCCATCCCGTGCGGGGCGGGGAGAGCCCCAGGCCGCGTCCGGCACGGAGAAGGCGCCCCAGACCACACAGCCAGGCGACCCCCACGGCCGAGCAGCGCACCCCGCTCCAGCCTCCCCCTTGGACCCCATCCCGGGCCGGGCGCCCCGCGGGTCAGCGCCGCCGCCACCTCCTCCTCACCTGCCGCGGCCGCCGGCTCGGCCCGCACCTGGGAGGGGAGGCGCGGGGCCCGGATTCGGGCGGCGGACGCCTCAGGCTGGGGGGCTCCAGGCTCCGCCGCGGCCGCGTCTCCGGGGCTGAGGGGTAGCGGGGGGCAGTCGCGACATCCTCACCGGCTGCCCCAGGAAGTTGGCCCCCCCACCAGCCATCCCCAGCCGGCCGGCCGGGCTGGTCCCGCCCCCCCGCGTGGCCCCGCCCCCGGCGGGACAGGCCCCCTCTCGGGAGCGCGCCTCCGCTCCGCCGCGCCCGAGCACCATAGAGAGGGGCGCGCGCCGCCGGTACAGCGCGGCCTCCGCGCGCGCGCGCGCCCCCTGGCGGAGCCCAGCTGCCGGAGCCCGAGCCGGGCAAGGCGTGGGTCCCCGGGTGTCAGGGCGTCTGCTCTCCACCGGAGGAGATGAGGGTCCAGGTCAGAGTCTCAGCTGGGCCATTGTCCAGCTTGGTGACCTGACCGTGGGCGAGTCCCTTAACCTCTTCGAACTCGTTGCATAATAAAAGTTGGAAAGTTGCCGCACCTTCCTATCTCCTTGTTCCTCGCGATGCTATAAGCAGGTGATGGCTCCCAAGTTACATTGGAGGAAACTCAGGCCCATCGGGGCTCACTAGCCTATTCAAGGCCCCACAGCTGGAAGGTATTATTAGCCAGACCTGTAGGGCATTGTTAAATAAAAAAACTTAACTTCCATGGCTGAAAACCTTTTTATTTTTTTAATATGTTTTATTGATCTTAGAGAGAGAAACATTAATGAGAGAGAATCATTGATTGGCTGCCTCCTGCACGCCCCGGACTGGGGATGGAGTCCGCAACCCAGGCATGTGCCCTTGGCCGGAATCGGACCTGTGACCCTTCAGTCCGCAGGCCGATGCTCTATCCACTGAGCCAAACCAGCCAGGGCTGAAAGCCTTTTCAAAAGAAAGGGTTTGCTGGGCCATAAAGGACCAGGTCCTGGGGCATGAAGTCTAAACCAGCAGCAGCAGCCCAGGTGGGAAAGGCAACATGCCCCGCGGTCCCGGCGTTGACAGGCCTCTTTCTTATATCTCATGGAGGGGAGGATGAGAGGGAATGTAAGGTGTCTGGAAAGAATTTACATTGGCTACAGATAAGGATGGTGCGATAAGGTGAAGTGAGGGAGCAGTTCTATGACAGCAGCCTCTGTAAGAAAGAAATATTTACTACTTTTGACTGGTTACAGGCAATAGTCCTGAAAGTTTATGCACATACAAGATCGGGTGGCCCAACTAGTAGTGGGCTAGTAGCCGTCTGGATGTTGATTCAAAGCTCCAATATATATTCAGGAATGTGAGCCGTCTGTCACCTGGCCCCCAGCTATGAACAGGCTAACTGTTCTGTCCTTCTCCTATTCTCCAGCCCGCTGTAATTTAATTTAAAACATTTCAGAATGTTTGTTCTTATCAATATCAAAACCCTCGTTTGTTCCACTTGCTCTATAGCACCTCTCTCAACTAGCATTTCCCTGTCTAAGCCCCCAGAACGAGCTAGTTTCACCTTAGGAAGGTGAGGAAACTGTCCCGAGGAAGGCGGTGGAGCAGTGAAAATGGCTGGTGCTGAAAGCCCATCCTGGCTCTTCAGCAGCTGTACCTTTGCTGTGGGGTACTTAGTCTTTCTGAACTATTTCCTCATCCCTGAAATGCAGATTGGTAGGAAGATTTAAAAAAATAATAATAATTCTTTACTGTTGAAAGTAATACATATGTCTCCCTTTTTCCCCCATTGACCCCCTCCAGACCACCCCCACCCCCTCCCCCAGGCCTTTAGCACCCTATTGTCTGTGTCCAAGGGTTATGCATATATGCATGCATACAAGGTCTTTGGTTGATTATCTCCCCCACACACACCGGCCCTCCCCCTCCTTCCCTCTGAGATTCCGCACTCTGTTCCATGCTTGGTAGGAAGATTTAAATGAGCTAATGCACAGAAGGTTTAGTAAACTATAAAGCACTAGGGTTGCATGGGGAATCATTAGCCAGCATGGGTTAATATATATATATATATACCTATCATGAAAATAATATAAATTTGAATCCTCTGATTAGAGGATTTGAATCTATTGACACTTAATTTTCTTATGCTTTAGGTTCCTGTGGAAACCTCCCAGAGTTCTTCTGAGCAATTTTTTTTGAGTGTGTTTTTTGGTTGTTTTTGTTTTGTTTTGTTTTGTTTTGTTTTTGGGATTTTTTTGCATTTTAAATAAGGAATATCACAAGGAAAAGTGAAGTAAAAACATTTCACGTGCAGACTGTCACTTTACAAATATCATTTACAGTCTTCCCCAAAACCCAGCCAACTGAGTAGTAGTATACCCATGTCATTAATGAAGATCTGCAGACTAAGTATTGACCCAAAGCCACACAGGAAAAGGCAGAGCTGGATTTTGAAACTGGGTCTTTCCACCACCAGAAGCTGATGGAATGACTGGCCTCCTAGATGCCTCCCGCACCTGAAATAAATGTGCCCGCCCATCTTTTTCCTACCTGGCTCCTTTGGTAACTTTCCTTGATGCATTTCCCTGCCCTCTCTGCTTCTCTCCAGGGTTTTATTTTCCCACAAGAAGGCATTTGTCTCCTCTTTCTCCCTCTCTGGTTCCTTGTCTCTTGAGATGCCACGGCCTTGTGCAGCCTCTCTTATTGCTGAAATGGATTTGTGATCTGTGACAAAGACACAGCATTCTCTACCTGATCTCTTGGCTCTCTCCTTCTCTCCATGCTAATTACTGTATAGTCAGAAAGTTAATAGGTCTGTGGACGAAAGGGGCCACATGCTGACCTGACAAGCTCAGGGGAGGCCTGCATGGCAGTCTTCAAACTCAGAGACCTAAAGTAACCACAAAGGATGGTATGAAATTAAACTTTAACTAAAAGCAGTTATGGTAGGTAGTTACATCCTAGGCCGGTATCTACACTGACAAGGTCAACCTTTATCTTAACTGAGCCTGTCTTTTTGCATCTATAATAACATACCCTTGAAATGTCTGGGTAACTTGTAACTTCCCTTTTTCTGGACCCCTGGGGCACAACCTAATGTGCTTGGGTGCCAGGACAGACAACACAAATTATCATGTTAATTGTTCCTGCACCCACCTAAGTATGTGTCTATCATTTTACTTTTTATCCAATCCCAGGGGTCCCCCCTCTCCCTCCCCCCCCACCGGCTTTGCTTTCTCCCGCCTCTCTAGTCTATCACCAATGGATTTCAAGTAACCCACCTACATCCCTTCCTTTGATTACAATGTATAAATACAGATGTAACCCGCCATTCTCCGGAGCATTATCTCAATTCGTTGAGGTTCTGCTTCCCAGCAATTGTCGACAGTTTGGCTCAAGTAAACTCACAAAAATTCTTACAGGTTTCAATGTTGTTGTTTTTTTTAAAAAACATATTTTATTGATTTTTTACAGAGAGGAAGGGAGAGGGATAGAAAGCTAGAAACATCGATCAGCTGCCTCCTGCACACCCCCTACTGGGAATGTGCCCACAACCAAGGTACATGCCCTTGACCGGAATCGAACCTGGGACCCTTGAGTCCGCAGGCCGATGCTCTATCCACTGAGCCAAACCGGTCAGGGCAGGTTTCAATGTTTTTATGCTAACAGGTCTCAGTCAAGGATGGGTGGGACCAAGAGATGTCTTTTTGTAAACAAGTTTACAAGCTGAGCGCTCGGTTCCTAGGGAGCGTGCTTCATCCACTGTTGAACCAAATCATTGATGTCTGGATTCGAGACATCCTGTGGAAGTCAGCTTTCCTGTGTCCCCGGGTCCATATTACAGCTAAAACTTTGGAACGCTGCTAAATAATGTGCCTATCACTGAAGCGGGGAGGTCTCGGAGGGAGCTGGTTTACCCACACTCCTCCTTTCTCCACCTTTAGCATTAGCGCCATCACTATTTTTCATCTTTATCGTACGCTTCCAGAGAGGCACTCAATAATGTACCCATTGTTTAAGTAATCTGAAATCCTTTTCAGTGAGCAATCGTATTTAGTAGTAATAAAACACTAATTTGTCTACCAAGTGACATATTTATAGGAGCTATTTACTTTGCCATATTTTTATTATTTCTACTCATTTGCTAAGTACTTTCCAATACATATTTATGAAGCCCAGGCCTTTCCCCAAACAGTAGTGAAATAATAAATCATATTATTTATTTTATTAGCAGCAGCATAGCTTATAAGTCCTAGTGCCCTAATTTTTGTTTGTTCTGGCAAGAGCCGGAAGAATTCATGGTGACTAGACACCTACTATGTGCCTGTGAAAGGCACTTCACATCGATTATCTGTTTAATTTGCCTGAGATATAGATTTTACCACTAAGACAGAGACATTACCTTTTTTAAGTAACTCAGCCATAAAGGGCCCAGCAGGGTTTTGAACCTAGATCTTGATTCCAAAAGCCTAAATATAATAATGTCTGTACAATACAAAATATTCCTTTCCGAGAGAGTCTGCATAGGTTTCCCCCAGAATGGAACAGTTAGAAGTAAAGAGACACAGGATGCTAACCCGTTTTTCTATGAGAGGTTACTCTCTGGGGGAAGTCATTCCCTAAGAAATCAGTGGAGGGGCTAGCCGGTTTGGCTCAGTGGATAGAGCGTTGGCCTGCCGATCAAAGGGTCCCAGGTTCAATTCCTGTCAAGGGCACATACCTTGGTTGCAGACTCCTTCCAGGCCCAGGCCCTGGTCGGGGCTCGTGCAGGAGGCAACCAATTGATGTGTTTCTCTCACATTGATATTTCTCTCCATCTTTCCCTTTCTCTTCCACTCTTTCTTAAAAAAAAAAAAAAAAAAAAAATCAATGGAAAAATATCCTCAGGTGAGGATTAACAACAACAACAAAAAATCGGTGCTGGGGGTATTTCCCAAAGAGAAGAACAAGTACAAGAGTTCTATTCATTCTTGGAGACGGGCCTGGCCACATACTTTGTGGGGCACAGTACAAAATGTTGGACCCTTCTTCAAAAAGAATTAAGAATTTCGGGATGGCAATGGCAGAGCATTAATCTAAGCACAGGACTGTGCAACTGCATGGGTCACACTACCACGAAGCTGGTCTTGCCTGGACGGAAGGTAGCTGTCACTAGTATCTCCCAGGCATCATAAGTCTCACAATGGTATGAAACTGAGTGCTGATTTTATGCTGGAAAAACATTCCGTACTTTACCTAAGCTATATGACCCTAAAGCAATTCTATGTAGCAACTTTTATTTTCTCCATTTCACAGAGGATGAAACTAGGGCTTAACGAGGCCCTAGCCAGGTAGTTCAGTTGTTTAGAGCATCGTCCAGATATATACCAAGGTTGCAGGTTCAATTCCTGGTCAGGGCACATATAAGAATCAACCAATGAATGCACAAATAGTGAAACAACAAATCAATCTTCTCTCTCTCTCTCTCTCTCCCCCCTTCCTCCCCCCATCTTCCTCTCTCTATTAAAAAAAAAACAAAAAAACAAAAACAAAACTGAAGGCTTAAAGAGGCTGAATCATCCAATGAGTTACAGCAAGTGAGTTTCAGAGCTAAGACCAAGTTATTTGAGATGTAAAAAAATCGTGTTCCTTGACTTTATAGCTTTTCAGTACAGACCTATTGTCTTCTGGCAAAACCTAAGTTTAAATTGAGGCTATCACACCCAGAAACTACAGAGTCAGGGGAGAGGTAGGACTCAAAGGCTACTCAAGGAATCAAACTTGTGCAGCAGCTGAAGTGCAGCTGCACAGCTTCAGGACACATGGACCTTCCATTGGCTGGGAGAGAGAACTCTATACATGACAAATATAATGGCCAGAACCTGACCTCCCTTCTTCAGGACAAACAGGAAATGCAATGAGGTCTTTACCTTGATTAAATGAGGAACCTACAACATCTTACTTAATGATAAAATACTGGAAACAGCCCCCTAATGTCAGGAACAAGGACAATGGCTATCGTTGCTTCTATTCAACTTAGTACCGGAAGTTAGTCTAGCCAATGCAATAGGACAAGAAAAAAAATCACGTAAAGCACTTTTTTGAGAGTGGTGTTTGATGAATACTATACCTAGCTCTATTTTAAGTTCCATGCATCACACAGCCTTCTCTAATATTCATTCCCAACACACAGATTTGGACAGTTGTAACTCTATCCAGTACAACTCCGTGACAAAACACAGCAAAACCTAGTGGATATGTATCTAAATCCCTTATCTCCTCCTGGCTCATAACTCAGGGACATTAGACCCTATTGCTTTTATTCAATTATATTTTCCCCTAAGGCTCCAGTTGACCAGTTGACTTTAATACCAATGATATTTCCCTTCTCTGAGTGTTTGTCATTCTTTCACAACTTCCATTATAGAAAATCGGGAAGAGCTGATAAAGTAGATCTCTGGTCCAGCTTTTTATGGTGAGCTAAGCTGAAAAGAGGTTGGGATAAGTAGTCTATACTACTATCGGGGCAGAATGAAAAAGACTCTTTCTATATATATGTATATAATTGATTTCAGAGAGGAATGGAGGGGAGAGATAGAAACATCAATGATAAGAGAGAATCATTGATCAGCTGCCTCCTGCACTTCCCACACTGTCCAGGCATGTGCCCTGACCAGGAATCGAACTGTGACCTCCTGATTCATAGGTTGACACTCAACCACTGAGCCACACCAGCTGGGCAAGCAAAAGAAAATTTGACATGGGAACCCTTAAAGTGGATCTTGAGCTCATGGACAGATAAATGAACAGAAAGTATGAGAGAATGGCACAGGGGGGGTTATGAGAAATGTCTATCTGGACCACCATGGAGGCATAAGAAAGGGAAGATGTCAGTGTGGATGCACCAGCCACAGTGCGGGGTGGGGGTGGGCAGAGGCAGCACATAAGCAGGGGAAAGTCACTTGGGTAGAAGAGCCAGCCTGGCCTGAGGCCTGCTTGGGAACTGTCCAATGTGCCCGGAGCAGAGTGTGCAGTGGCAGCACGCGGGGCAAGGAAGCCCTGGTCTAAGAGCAAGGCCCAAGGAGGAAGCAAGTACGAGGGGCCAGGTCCTGCAGGAATGTCACACGGTGGTCTGGCACAGCAGTGAATGGGGCGCCTTCCCATGGCCAGAGATGCCACCTGGGCTTGAGGGCTGTGGCACCTTCAGCTGGAGTAAGTGCCCCAGTGGGAATAGAACGGTGCGGATTGGAAATTAAAGGCAATGTGGGGACAGGCAGAGTCCTGGCCTAGGAATCAGGAGTTCTGGGTTCCAGCCCTGCTCTACTACCACTGGGACTGTCCTACTCTTCTTTGGGGCTCAGTTTCCTTCTCTGTTAAGTCACAGGATGGGACAGATGATCTTTCCAGGCCTCTCAAACCACGTTAGTCTAGGGTCCTCAGTCAGGGGCTAAGCACCTGGAAACATGGCAGATCTCCCCAGGGCAGAGATGGCAACCAGGTTCCACGCTGAATGCCAAGTCCAGCGGATGGGCTGAGGTTACCTGGAGTGCCCTGTGGAGAAAAACTGCAAAACACTGTGCGCTCCGCAAAAAAGAATGCTTGATTGGTTGGTGATGTCTGCATGGGCTCAGGATGCCCAAATGGTAAGAGTGGCAGGGATTTGTCATTCCTAGCTTCAAGTACTGTTTCCTACCACGGCTGCAGAAATGTGCCAACCGCTCACAGGATAAGGATACCGAAAAGCCCTAGCTGATTTGGCTCAGTGGATAGAGCATCGGCCTTCAGACTGAAGGGTCCCGGGTTCGATTCCGGTCAAAGGTACATACCTGAGTTGCGGGCTTGATCCCCAGTAGGGGGCATGCAGGAGGCAGCCAATCAATGCTTCTCTCTCATCATTAATGTTTCTATCTTTCCCTATCCCTTCCCTTTGAAATCAGTAAAAATATATATTCTTTAAAAAGGATATTGAAGATTAATTCCTCCCGTGGTGTTCTGTGAGAGCAGCCGCACCAGGGTTCCCTCAGGCTCACCAACCCTGTCCTCACCCAGGCAGATACCCTCGAGCCAGTGTCCCATGCATTCCCAACGCGCCATGCTCCTTGCTGCTATCCCTGCTGCGTTTATCATCTCTAAATGTCAGATCATCGGTCTATGATTCTGACACCCCTTTTCCTGCAGCCAAGACACAACTAATTAATTACACAACAGGCTCTCTGAGAAAGGCAGCCTTCCTGCTAAAAAATGTGTTCAGTAAACAACCTGATCATTTCTCTGCTTTGCCTTTTGTTTTCCCGTCCCCAGTGTCCTCCTCTCCTCCCAGCCAGGGTGACAGCTCTCAGCTCTCAGACGGAGGGCTACCGGCTACCATGCTGGTAACAGACAGGGGGGGTGTGTGCGAGGGGAGGGGGGGATTTCAAACGCTAGGGCACTACGCCCTGGTACAGCTGGCTGGAAGAGAAGGGTAATTATATTGCATCTCGGAGCCACCGGCAATGAATTTCTGCATGAAGACTAGATTTGCCATGTATTATTTATGCCAGCATCAATTTTCCCAGCTGGCTCTATTTACTGAGCAAATTCTCCTCTGTCTGCTTATGGGCAAGGCCATGCATGGTTCAGCACCTCTGGGTACTTTGTACTATGGAGGGGCCCCACAGGGCATCGTGCATATTATACAAGTGTCTGGATTCACTAGGAGCAGGTCACATCCTCCCTTCATTAGATAATAGCCCTGGGACTGCAGCGAGCTCCCTGTCTCACCTGGGCCTGGTGATGCACGCAGGTGTGTGACACCAAATCAGCAAGAGCCAGAGGAATAACCGTTCTTTGGGTCCTCACTGGTGGAAACTGGGGGGGGAAAAACAACATTCTGGGGGGAAATTAGGTGGATCTGGGGCTCAGGAAATTTCCTTTTTATATCTTTAAGAGCAGGACATAGATGAAGAAGAGTTTTGTATTTACTTCAACTCAGTAACTCAAAAACAGAGCTAAGGGGAAGAGAGCCTCATTTACAGATAGAAAAACAGAGGCCAAAAAACAAACCAAAAAAGAGAAGCAAAGGCAAGTTTTGTGGTCCAGTCACTGTATTAGGATGGAGTGCAGGCACGATGGTGATGCATGGGAGGGTTATCCATCCAGTCACTAGCGTGCCTCTTCAGAGATGCCCCAAGCCAGGGTGAGTGAACTTGGCTCCAGGAGACACATGCATGGTAGAAACAAGGGAAGAAAACTTGGCTCCAGCATGAATTTCTGGGTCCTCCACTACAGCATCCTCTCTTGCCAGTAGTTCTAAATGTTTCCACAGAGAGAGCAACTGGAGAATCTGAGATTCCCTTCTGCCCGGCCCGAGAGTGTCTCCCGCATCCCAAGAGCTGGCTGGCAGTGAGCGGCAGGCGTTCCTGTACAGGAGAGTCGGGGGCCTTGAGGCCTCTCCCTTCCCAATCAACAGCACAGTCATGCCTGCTCTCCCTGTAACAATGGGCTCTGCTCCAGAGCCCCCCAGGTCCCAATGTCTACCGTCTCCTGGGAACCTGTTGGCTGGAAGAAGACAGAAGGGAAGGGTAAGTTTTTGAGTTAAGCAACCCAAGTTTTTGGTTGCAACTTCTCAGCATCCAAGAATTCCTCTATAAGACATCTATGGGCATAGACACTACCCTCAAGGGCCCAGATGATTTGTTTGTGTTTTATTGTTATTAGTTTCATTTTTATTTATTGTTATTATTAGTTTTATTTGCCCCTGGGACTGACTTACCAGACGGGGAGATTTAGTCAGACACGCCGTGCGCTCACTGCCCGGTGCTCCTGCTCCTTCGCCGATGGCCAGGACAATCCGGGTGCTGGGCACAAAGCTCCAGGAGCGGCCCAAGGCAGGTTTAAGCTTCCCGCTGTCCCTGTCTCGGGTCATGTGGTTGGTCACCTGCGGCGGAAAGAATCAAAGACGTACAGATCCATAGTGCTAGCAGAGAGGACATCTGTTCTGACTCCTTCGTTTTACAGATGGGAACGCTGAGGCCTAGCATGGAGAAACTCCTTCCCCAAGACTCCATAACTTATCCACATAGGTCCTGAACCAGACCCCGGGCTCCTGACTTGGGCACAGCTCTTTCCACTAAACCACAATGCCTCAAGCTTGACTCCAACAAAGGTGATGGGGCATGTGTCCAGGAACAAGCAGTGCGGTCTGCACTTTCCTGAAGGGAGGCCAGTGGTGGTCTTGAGCCCACTACCCCCACCCCCAACCCCAACCCAGCAGACAGGCATCCTGAGATCATGTCTAATCAGCCCTTTGGGTCTCGACCCACAGGTTGAGAACCGCTAGCAGGGTCACCTAAGACCATTGGAAAACACAGATATTTACATTACAATTCATAACAGTAGCAAAATTACAGTTATGAAGTAGCAACGAAAATAATTTTATGGTTGGGGGGTCACCACAACATGAGGAACTGTATTAAAGGGCCACGGCATTAGAAAAGTTGAGAACCACTTATAAAGGCTCCAAATCAAGAAATAGATTGTTATGGTACATCAGCCGTCAGCAAACTATTGCTCACAGGCCACATCTGGCCCAAAAATTGTTTTATAAAATCAGGTTTTCTTGGAATACAGCCCTGCCCATTTGTTTGGGTATTCTCTACACCTGCTCTCATGCTATATAGGCAGAGTTGAGTAGTTGAGACATAGACCATCCTCTATAATAAAAGGGTAATATGCAAATTGACCCTAACAGCAGAGCGACTGCTCCACCAGTCACTATGAGGTGCACTGACCACCTCTTAGTCCCTTTCCCTGGCCAGCAGGCTCCCATCACTTGATGGCAAACAGAGAACCAGGGGTGGGTGGCCGGTCACCCCACACACAGAGGGCGACCTACGGTGAGGGCGGGGCCGGTGAGTGGGCAGGAACAGCCAACCTCTCGGTCCCTCCCCGACCAGCAGGCTCCAAACACCCGATAGTGAACGGGGAACCAGGGGGTGGGTGGCGGCGGGGGCGGGGCCGGCTGCGGGCAGCCAGGGAAGATGGCCCTGATCACAGGCCAGGCCTAGGGACCATACCCATGCACGAATTTCATGCGCCGGGCCTCTAGTCTATATATAAAAGCATAATATGCGGTCGGGAGTTTGACCAACCAGGAGTTCGACCGCTCACTATGATGTGCGCTGACCACAAGGGGGCGGTACGGAATGAAGGAAGGCCCTGGCCAGAAGCTGGCAGCTGGGGAAGAGAGGCCCCGGCTAGCAGCTGGAAGGGAGGCCCCGGCCGGTAACCGGAAGGCCCCAATTGGCCCTGATCGTCCGCCAGGCCTGGGGTCCCTATTTGTGCATGAATTTCGTGCACCAGGCCTCTAGTATAGTCATAAAGCCTCAAATATTTACTACCTGGCCCTTAATAGAAAAGGTTTGCTGACCTCTGTAACATAGGTATTAAACAAGATAATATGTAACTGCTAAAAATGGCATTCTTGCCCTGCCGGTGTGGCTCAGTGGTTGAGTATTGAACTATAAACCAGGAGGTCAGGGTTCGATTTCCAGTCAGGGCACATGCCCAGAGCACCTTTCTGAGGTGACAGAAATGGATATTTTGTCTTTTGATTGCAGTCTAGACAGGAAACAAGGCTGTTAGTCAAACTTGAAACAAGAAGAAAGTTACTCTACGTGAATTTACTTAACTTCAAGAAAGAAAAAAGAAAAACAAGACTACCTCTGATCCCTTAGCTATTTATAGGTAGATCCCCTCAGGGTCCAGTGCTCTAGGTGACTCATGGAGGTTGGGCTGTGACCCTTTCCATTTTGGGGGTCCAGAAGCTGCCATATAAGGGCAATAAAGAAACTGCCATTTACGGGAAATACATTTTTAGCTACAGCTAGAAATCAGGTTCATCTTCCCTCTTGGTGAAGCCCAGGGATCAGAGGTAGGACAAGCACGCGGGCCAAGCGCCCTTCCTCACCACCACGGCCACGCCGAGGTCCCGGGCCAGGGTCTTCAGCTCCAAGGCCAGCTGCATCGTCAAGGCCAAGCCTGGAGGAGAAGCAGAGTGGGAGGGAGCAGGGCATTAGGGACTGGGCTGGCTGGAGACTGGACTCCAGAGCTGGGAGCCAAGGTCATATCTCTGACCCTGGGCTCTGCCACACACATCACTCACCTTCCCTCTGCTGACCTCCCAGAAGTGGGGAGACCACGGCGGTGACAGAGTCCACAATGACCACCTTCACAGTTCCTGAAGAATCGCTCACCTAAGGGGTTGGCAGGAAGCAGGTGTCATGAACCACTTGGCCTCTAGGGGGCACCCATTACAACCCAAGCTTGATTCTAATATAAACTGGGAAGAGCCCAACCGGTGTGGCTCAGTAATTGAGCAACCACCCCATGAACCAGGAGGTCACGGTCGATCCTGTCAGGGCACATGCCCAGGTTACGGGCTCAATCCCCAGTAGGGGCATGCAGGAGGCAGCTGATCAATGATTCTCATTATTGATGTTTCTATCCCTCTCTCCTTCTCCCTTACCCTCTTAAAATCAATAAAAACATTTTTTTTAAAGGAACTGGTGAGAACCTTCCCTGACCAAATACAGCTGTGCAGGTATCACCCAATTTCATCAATGTCTTTTTCCCTCAACCCCATTTGTACGAATAAAAGATTTTACTGAAGATTTGGGCGGATAGAGAAGGTTTAAATCAGGACATCCCAGATACCCTAAAATAATGAGATTTGAGAAATCCTTGTTCAGTGTTGTGGCCCCTGGTCAGGAATTTTCTTAGTGGCCACCTTTCTCCTCATGGCCCGCCCTCGACCAGCCTGTCAGGCCCCTCTTTCCCGCTTCTGCTCACTTTTCAGAGTCCTAACTTCCTTCAAGTTTACTTCCTCTCCACTTCACTGGCGCCTTCCAGATCATGCCTCTAGGGCCTCATTTTCTGTATCTAAAATGGTTCCAAATAGGGGCTATACAGACAGCCATCTGTGAAAATCATAATTTTTTGTCTCTACACAAGCATTAGCATCTTCCTGGGTGTTTTTTTCCTTTTTTTTCCTTTTTTTTTTTTTAACCTATCTTAATGCTTCTCTTCTCCCTTACTCCTTATATCCAAGCCATTTGCTGACTGTTTTCTCAACTTTTTTTTCACTTCACGTTGAGCTGAGTCTTACTAGTAGATATTCAGCATTATCTGCTCTGTCTCTGGCACGTCTTCCACTTACTGACTCTTGGCCAGTCATCAGCTTACCTGAGAGAGGATGGCAGAAAAGAGAGAAGCTAAAACTGAAACTGGCTTAGCCCTTCCTTACTCTCTGGGAGAGCAGGTTGAAATCTCTGGTTAAAATGGGACAGCAAGCCTTGCCCTGTTCGTCACTTCCAGGTCATCTGTGGCAGACAGAGCTTTAAGTGGCCCCCACGACCCCCACCTTTAGGTTCTCACTCCCTTGTATAATCCCCTCCCCTTGACCATGGATGTGTCCTGTGACTTACTTCTGACTAAAATGGCAAAGGTGTTGGAGTGTCACTCTCTTAATTAGGCTATGCTACATGGCGAAGGTAATGAGACATCACTCCCAAGATTGCTATCTATAATAATAAAAGCATAATATGCTAATTAGACCAGACATCCTTCTGGAGGAAGCCGAGGCTGCGAGGGAAGCCCGGCTCCTGGGTGCCTGCCAGTGGCCAGAGGGAAGCCCCGGTCCCGGTGCCAGAGGGAAGCCGGTGCTGGCAGCTGGGGGAAGGAAGCCCTACTGTTGCAAGAATTTCGTGCACTGGGCCTCTAGTGTTATATAAGATAAGACTGCATGTTGCCCCCTCCTCCCCGCCAGTGGACAGCTTCAGACCACGCTGGAGCACCACCCAATCGCCTCCACCAGTGCCATACTCCAGGGGTGGGCTCACCGGGCACCAGAGCCCCACTGAAGTGAGTCCTCTTCTGTGGGGTCAGCCCCTGGCAAGTAGTTGTTCAACTATTGTATGTTCTAAGGTTTGTAAAAATGATATACAACCCTGGGTATGCCCATAGGAACATGTCATGCTTCTGGGTGAAGGAAAACATTTCAGATGAATTAAACTATTCTAAGGTGTCTTCCAAATCTAATAAGTCTATAAATCAGTGCACCAAATCCTGTCTAAACACTTAGCAGGTTTGCAGGGAACCAACCCAAATGCCATTCCGAACCCCTCTTGCTTGTTAACAGAACTGCAGATGTGGCCGGGTACCGGACACAGATCTTCTGACATCAGGGAAGGTGGGCCCAACCCCTGGTCTCAGATACACGTATAACTCGGTTTTGGCCAATCAGATGTAAGGGGAAATGGGCAGTCTGCTAGCGGGTTTTGGAGAAAGATTTTCTTCCCTGATAAAAGGGGAACAAGTACAAAAAAAGAGGCATCTACTTTCACTGCCCTGAAGGTGGATGTGATGTTGAAAAATATGAGGCTTAGCCGGCCAGCGTGGCTCAGTAGTTGAGCGTTGACCTATGAACCAGGATATCACGGTTTGAGTCCCAGCCAGGGCACATGCCCAGGGTTTTGGGCACGATCCCCAGTGTGGGGTGTGCAGGAGGTAACCAATCAATGATTCTCTCTCATCATTGATATTTCTATCGCTCTCTCCCTCTCCCTTCCTCTCTGAAATCAATTAAAAAAATATTTTTTTAAATAAAAATATGAGGCTTAGATCAATAGCAGCCACTTTTCAATCACAGGGGGAAAGCGCAAGAGAATCACACACACACCAGCCTAAAGCCCTAATAATGTGGCCCTGCCAACCTCCAGACTCCTGTGAGATAATTAAATGTCCTCAAAGTTTAAGTGTCTGTCAGTCATACTCTATTACGTGCAGCTGAAAACTGATCCATCGGGGGAATGCAGAGATGAGTATGACATGATCCTTGCACTCAAGGGGCTTACTGTTTAGTGGGGAAGATGAGTGTGTACACAACGAGGCACTCAGGAATGAATTAAGCACTCAGAACCCCATCCTGGGAGTGGCAAGCCCAGCTGGAGTCACCAGATTGCACATCTGCATTTCCAGAGAGTCTGTAGTAGGACACCTGCCCACAAATAGATGGCACCCGGCAAGCTGGGTGAAGCTGGGAGGAGCGGGACAGCGAACTCACCTGCTGGGCCACAGCGCCTCGGAGGTCCTGCAGCACATCCAGCATCTGGAAGATGTCAAAGGCACGCACCACCTGGATCCTCTGGAGAGCTCCTGCCTGAAGGGGTGGGAAAGAGAAGGGGGGCTTTGGATAAGAGGGAGCAGGGTCCAGCAAGAGGAAGGGGGATTTTAAGGCTGAGCAGGGAGAGGCATCTGGATACAAGGACTCAGGTCCAGGATGGTAAGGACGCTTTGTCTAACGGGCCAGTTCTCACGGTGGTGGCTGCCTGGGTGCTGAGCTGCAAAGCTAAGTCGGAGCACAGTGGGGAAGAGTGATAGGACTGATTGGTGGTGTCTGCCCTGGGCAAGAAATAGGATAGGAACACTGACGCCGGGTATTTGCCAGCCCTGAATTAAGGTATGCAAGGAGCTGGGGGGATCGTGTGTGAACGGCATCCAAGTTGGGATGATGTTATAACAGGGAGACTGGAAGAATACAGGAAGTATTCAGAGAACAGCAAGTTTCAAAGCCAGCAGGGCTACTCATCCAAATGGCTAAAATCCTTATAATGTAAGGGATCGTGGGGTCTTTGTGTCACAGCTTTAAAGGAATCCAGCACCCCTACCCCTTACCTGCTCTTCCTCATCCGGGGTTCTGGCCTGAAGTAGCTGGAGGATGCGGGAGGCTGTCAGCCCTCCATTGGAATCCACGTATAGGACGTTCTGCTGCAGGCCATGGGCCACATTTGCAGCCACACAAAGACATACCTGAGTAGAGACCGGGCATTGGGTGAACTTGAGCCCTCAAAGATTGCCCAGGATGGGAGCGTCCCACCAAATCTATTCAGATCCCAGTGACATGAATGGGTCAAGTTCAAGACCCACTCCTCACCACCCATCGTCTCTCTTCCAAGCTCTGAATCACCATCTACTGGCAGAAGCTTCCCTGGGGATCCAGGATCATATACACCTACCTCTCCCAATCCTCTGGCTTCTGGCTGTATGTGTTACCTGGGTTTTGCCGCTACCTGGGACTCCTACAATTTCAGTCACTTCTCCAGTATAGAGACCAGCATCGAGCAGTTTGTCTAGGCTGATGGCAGAGGAGGAAGGAAGAGGATCAACCCAGGGTACCGGAGAGTAGGGAGGGAAGTAGTAGCCAAGAAGAAAAGCAAGACATTGGTTCTGACCGGAGATGCTCTCAATGTCTCTGGCCAGGAGGTTTCTAGGAAGAGTTTCCTTCAGGGAAAGGGCGTGGCTAAATGTTCCTCCATGAGCCCTCCTCATCCTTTCGCTTGAAGCTTAAAAATCATCTCTCCAGCCAGGCCGGTTGAGCATCGACCTATGAACCAGGAGGTCACAGTTTGCTCTGACAAATGAGCAAGACCAGCCAGAGCTCACCATTTTTACTTTAATCATTCTGGTAAGTGTGTAGTAGTATCTCAGTGTGTCTTAATTTACATTTCCCTAATGAACAATGATGTCGAACATCCTTTTATGTGATTATTTGCCACCTGTATGTCCTCTTTGGTGAAGTGTCTGTTCATGTCTTTTGCCCATTTTCCTTTTTTTTGCTATTTTTTAAAAAATGTATTTCTTTATTGATTTCAGAGAGGAAGGGAGAAGGAGAGAGAGATAGAAACATCAATGATGAGAGAGAATCATTGATCAGCTGCCTCCTGCAAGCCCCCCACTGGGGATCGAGCCTGAAACCCAGGCATGTGCCCTTGGCCGGAGTTGAACCTGGGACCCTTCAGTCCACAAGCTGACGCTCTATCCACTGGGCCAAGCCGGCTAAAGCCCCATTTTTTAATTGGACTGTTTGTGTTACTGTTGAGGTTTAAGAATTCTTTATGTATTCTAGATGCAAGTCCCTTGTAGAGTATGTGGCTTTAAAATATTTTCCCCACTTTATAGATTACCTTTTCATCCTCTTTTGCAGAGGAAGTTTTAAATTTTGAACAGTTTTTCATTTTGACTGTTTTAAAAAATGTATTATCAATTTTTTTATTGCTCATACTTTCATGTCAAGTCTAAGAATTCTATGCCTAGTCCTAGTTACCAAAGATTTTCTCCTGTTTTGTTCTAAAAGATAGATAGTTTTAAGTTTCACATTTAAGTCCATGATCCATTTTCAATTTTAGGTTTATTTATTTATTACCCGTGATGTTCAATAGCTCCAACACCATTTGTTCAAAAGGCTATATTCCTCCTCACTGAAGTGTTTTTGCATCTTTGTCAAAAATCAGTTGGATACATCTGGGTCTATTTCTGGGTTCTCTATTCCGCTCCGTTGATCTGTATGCCTATCTCTCTGCCAATATCACATTTGTCTTGATTACTGCAGCTATACAGCAAGCTTTAACATTTGCTAGAATGGTTCCTCCAACTTTATTCTTCTTTTTCAAAATTGTTTTAGCTGTTCTAGGCCATTGGCTCTTCCATAAAATTATTAGAATAAGCCTATTTCTACCAACAACCTTGCTGGGATTTTTGGTAGGAACTGCATTAAATCTATAGATCATTTTGGGAAGAATTGATATCTTTGCTATGTTCGGTCTCCCAATCCATAAATACAATATGTCCCTCTATTTATTTGGGTCCTCTTTGATTTCTTTTATCAGCAATTTAAAACAAAAAAATACAACTGATTGATATTTAGAGAGAGGGAAGGAGGGAGAGGGAGGGGAGGAAGGAAGACAGAGAAACATTAATTTGTTGTGCCACTTATTTATGTATTCACTGGCTGATTCCAGTATGTGCCCTGACTGAGGATCGAACCCACAACCTTGGTGCATTGGGACGATGTTCTAACCAACTAAACCACCTGGCCAGGGCTCATCAGCAATTTTTAATTTTCAGCATACAGATCTTATATCTGTTTTGTTAGATTTAGACCTAAGTATTTCATTTTCTTGGAAGCAATTTTAAACGGTATTGTGTTTTTAATTTCCATTTCCACATGTTCATTTTGAGTATACAAAAATGCAATTGATTTTTATGTGTTACTCTTATGTCCTGCAACCTTGCTGAATTCACGTATTAGTTCTAGGGGTTTGAATTATTTTCTATTTATTTGTTTTTGTCTGTCTTCCCCATGTGGTCCAGAGCACCCTGGGGCAGGAACTGGCCCTTGTTCAGTGTTATATCCAGGCACTGTGCAACACTGGCACAGTGCCTGAAACACAAGAGGCCCACAATAAATATTCCCAGGGAAATAAGCTATAGGACATGCCATTTAGTCCTATTATTATTGGCACTCCGGCTGTGGAAGCCTTGTGATAAAACTCAAGACACGGCCAATTCCTAATTTGAGTTCTGTCCTTGAACCACCATGAAACAAATAACTAACCACCCTCCATGTCCTGCCCAACCTACTGGTTGGATTCTCCTACACCAGAGCCCATACCAATGCCTCCGTGTCCACAAGCATCCCTTAGCTCACCCTACCATCACTTCACCGGTGCCAGCCCTCAGAAATAGTTCCTGAGACCTCCCATGACCCCTCTGTCTATGCCAAGTAGCACCTTAGTAAGCACCCCTTCTGTTTCAATCCCAGGGACCCCATGATTATAACCACAGATCCCCTGCCAGTCAAAACACTGCAGCCCTGTAGCATCTTAGGACAGCTGTCCCTGACTCTGTTTAAAAAGGCATTCGGGCTCTGCAATTCCTGGATCCCATTCCTCCCACTGAGATCAGAGAACCCCAGTTGCATCACAGCAGTGCTTCTCCAGGTGTGGCCCCCAACTGAGCCACACCTGCCAGGGCACCAAAGGAGTTTTAAAAAGAGGCAGGTTGCTCTAATCGGTTTGGCTCAGTGGATAGAGCATCAGCCTGGGGATTGAAAGGTCCCAGGTTCGATTCTGGTCAAGGGCATGTACCTTGGTTGCGGGCACATCCCCAGCAGGAGGTGTGCAGGAGGCAGCTGATTGATGTTTCTCTCTCATCAATGTTTCTGACTCTCTATCCTTCTCCCTTCCTCTCTGTAAAAAAATCAATAAAATATAAAAAATTAAAAAAAAAAGAGGCAGGTATTGCCCGGCTGGTGTGGCTTAGTTGCTTGAGCGTTATCCCACACACCAGGAGTCACTGGTTCAATTCCCGGTCTGGGCAGATGTCCTGATTTTGGGCTTGATCCCACATGGGGGGCATGCAGAAGGCAGCTGATCCATTCTTCTTTCTCTCTCTCTCTCCCTCTCCCTTCCTCTCTAAAATCAATAAAAAAATATTTTTTTTAAAAAAAGAATGAATGAATGAATTACAGGAGAAAAGTTGGAAATTTCCAAATTGGTGACTGGTTGAATAATTATGGGTAAATTGTGGTTTATACATATTATATATGGCCATTAAAATGTTTTGAAGACCTTTTAAAGACATTGAACGTTAAGCAAAAAGGGATGATAACAGGGTATAAAAGGCTAAAATTATTGACTGAGGTGACTTTTACTTTTTCTTTGTGTTTCTGTTTATTGGAAATTGTATATTATGAGTATGCATTACTTTTATAATCAGAAAAACAGTAAATGTTATTTAGGGTTTTTTTTGTTTTTTTAAAAAATATATTTTATTGTAATTTTACAGAGAGGAAGGGAGAGGGATAGAGAGTTAGAAACATCAATGAGAGAAACATCGATCAGCTGCCTCTTGTACACTCCCTACTGGGAATGTGCCCGCAACCAAGGTACATGCCCTTGACCGGAACCGAACCGGGGACCCTTCGGTCCTCAGGCCGATGCTCTATCCACTGAGCCAAACCGGTTAGGGCTGTTATTTAGTTTTTAATCATCACCGGAGGACATGCTTAGAGAGAGGAAGGGGGAGAAAAGGGGATGAAGAGAGAGAGAGAGAGAGACATCGAAGCGCTCACTGGTGAAGAACAAATGAAATACACTGTGAAGGGCAAGCGCGGTGCCTGGCTCTTGGTAAGCACCCAGAGAAAGCCCACCGGTCCTCAATGCCCAAGGCCTGCCTCCTTCCTAGAGCTTTCCTGAGCCACTCTGATCTCCCCTGCAGGGACCCACTGCAGCTGCAGTCCTGCCAGGGTACCACTTGACTGCTCCCGAAATGCTTCCTCGGAGTACGTTGGTTTTATAAGCTCCCTAAGCCCAAAGGCCCAGTGTGCTTCCTGTTAATCACTCCCTCCTTACACTGCCTCACACATTTCTATACCTCTGTACTGGGTTCACCTGCTCGTCTTCCTACCCACGGGATCCCATACTCCTTTACGTGCAGAAGCCTTGCCTCACGCGTACAACTATCGACTGCACGTATCTGGCAACCAGGAGGCCCTGATGGATAACAGATTCAGACCAACCAGGAGGCGCAAGCACTATGCTGTGTGAACCTTGCCAAGAGAATGTGTTATGGAAGCAGCAAGGGCCAAACCAGTCCAAAGACTTTTGTGATGGCGGAGTTCATCACATTTCACACAAACAGGCCAGGAAAGAGGTCGGACTCCCTCAGTCAGAGAGCGGCTGCTGTTTGGGGCATGAACCAAGTTCTCGGTCAAGTACCCCAGGGCTTGGGCCCCACTCCACCCACCCCTTGCTCCTCTTCGGCTAAACTCAACTGGGTTAATAATCACGAATTCACAGTTTCCCTGAAGAGATTACACAACCTATATACAATGGCTGGCATATAGTAGGCACTCAGTAAGTGTTAGTCCTGTATGTTCTTTCTTGTCCTATTCTTAAGTGAAATATGACGTAGGGCCGAAGAAGAGTTGCTCTGATCTGCTGAATAATGATGAAATACTGACATCTTGTGTTATATGACAGCAGTTATCAATCAGATGCAATTCTGTTCCTCGGGTGTCATTTCGCAATGTCTGGAGACATTTTTAAAAATTGATTTCATAGAGAGGAAGGCAGAAAGAGAAAAAGAGAGAGAGAGAGAAACATAGATGTTATAGAAACATCGATCAGTGGCCTCCCGCACTCCCTGACCGGGGATGGAACCTGCAACCTGGTTATGTGCCCTGACAGGGAATAGAACCCACCAACCCAGGAGGTGTACAGGAGGACACTCCAACCAACCGAGCTACACCTGCCAGGGCTCTGTAGACATTTTTGATTGCACAATTTGGAGAGGAAGGAGCTGCTACTAGCACCTAGTGGACAGAGGTGAGGAGTTCGGCCAAGCATCCTCCAGCTCACGAGATGTCCCCCCACCCCTAAAAAATGATGCACCAAACCAATGTCAGGAGTGTGAGGTTGAGAAACCCTATTAGAAGGTAAGAGAACTCAGGAGCCCTGACCCATCAGTCCCTGCTGCCCTCACCCCTGCTTGAAAAACCAAGCTCTCTAGACCAAGCATGTCAAACTCAAAGGCTAACGCGGGCCAAATCAACCAAGTGTGCGGCCCATGGGCCGCGAGTTTGACATGCTTGCTCTAGACTTGGGCGTCAAAAGCCAAGCCGGAAGCATCCATATGCTCCGGCGTCTCACCTCCTTCCCCACGGGCACATACACACCTTCCAATGCCAGTGGACAGGATGGCGGTGGAGGTCTTCAGTTCCTCGTAGAGGTCGGCGCCATTGCAGGGGAAGGCTGAGAACTGAGCCAGCAGCACCCGCCTCAGGGCAACCAAGGCCTGCCGAAGGGGCGGGGCAACTCAGGGTGGGCGGGGCAAGTCAGGGTGGGCGGGGCAACTCAGGGTGGGCGGGGCAAGTCAGGATGGGCGGGCACTTCCACCCCTAGCGGACCAGAGTACTCAGCCAGGAGCAAGGAGCAGGCGAGGGAGGGGGCACCCCCGAGTTCCGTCTGCCCCCCTCCCCTCCTGATGAAACTACGAGCACCCTTTGCTCCTGTGGCTCAGGGACAGACATTTAGAGACACCCAGGTTTGGAAGGAGCAGACCATCAGCTCACCTTATAAGACAAGCCGCACTTCCGGGCGACCTCCTCCAGGTCTGCGGAAACCAGGTCCACCACTGAAAGCAAACCACGTGCGGTTGATGGGCACGAAGGGCGCGGCTGCCCCTGCGTGGCTTTCACCCATCTGCAAAGTGGGGTGACAATTCCGCCTCGAGGCAGGCTATCTTAGGAAGCCTAGGGAACTCACAGAGCCGCAGGACCGGGCAGGGGGCCGGGCACACAGAGGGGTTCCGCCCCGTTAGAGGGAGGCCTGGCTCCCCAAAGGGTGGGGAGCAGAGGAGGGAGGGCCGGCCCCGCCCAGGTCTGCAGGGCGCCGGGCGGCCCCCGCGGTGTGCCCAGCTGGGTGGCACGCACACGCGGTCACCTGTCTTGATTCCGTGGCTCCTCAGGAGCTGGACCATGTCCTGGGTGAGGCCTGGGCAGAGCCCGGCCCTGAGCACGCCCATGTTCCCTGGGGCCCGGCGCCCGCCGCTCGTCCCGTGGGCATCGGCAGGGCCCCCTCCAGACGCCCCGCGGCACCCTTTTCCGGAGCGGGGACGGGCGGCGCAGAGGGGCCGGGTCTCCCGCGCCGAGGGCCCGCCAGCCCGGGCCGCACCGCCTCTTCCGGCTTCCAGGCTCCGGAGCCGGCGGGCAGCGCCACCTGCTGGCCGTGCGGGACGGATGCGCGCCCTCCCGCGGCCCGCCGGCGGGGGCGAAACAAGCCCAGCCCCATGCGCTCGTCTGAGCCGCCCCAGAGCCCAGCGGATCCGCACAGGCTCCTGCACCCGCAAGCCCTGTGCACACTTGGGCATCCACATTCGCCTCTACCCCTTTCCCAAACACGCACGCAGACCTACCTATGTACCTCTGTTCTAAACGCTAGGCCAGAAAGTTCCACCAGGCCCTGTGCTCAGGGGACCTACCTGTTAGTGAGGGCAAGGCAGCGAGGAGGAATGAAATCAACCAGGTAGGATATTACTGAGTCTATGATGAGCGCTAAGAAACATCAGAGGACACAGACGACACCGGAGTCTCTGTACTTACTTTATTTTTAGAGAAAAGGGGAGGGAGAGAGAGAGAAACATCAATGTGAGAGAGAAACACTGGTTGCCTTCCGGGACACTCCCTGACCAGGGATCAAACTGCAACCCAGGTATGTGTCCTGACCAGGAATGGAACCCGCAACCTTTCGGTGCACTGGGACAGCGCCCATGCAACTGAGCCACACCGGCCAGGACTGCTTCTCTGTATTTAACATTGTTTTATAAATAACAAAAACCCTGAGTATATAAAACACAAAACATAGAATTTGTTATTTTGAATGTCCTTTGCTTTTGCCTCATCCTCTGGGAGCAACAAAACAATCTTATAGGGTTATCTCCTCATAACCCAGTGAGATAGGCGCTATTTTTATCCCTAGTTCTCAGATGAGGAAACTGAGGCTGGGGGAGGTGAAGTCAGGGGTCAAAAGTAAAGAGCCTGGCCGAAACCGGTTTGGCTCAGTGGATTGAGCGTCGGTCTGCGGACTGAAAGGTCCCAGGTTCCATTCCGGTCAAGGGCATGTACATTGGTTGCGGGCACATCCCCCGTAGGGGGTGTGCAGGAGGCAGCTGATCGATGTTTCTCTCTCATCGATGTTTCTAGCTCTCTATCCCTTTCCCTTCCTCTCTGTAAAAAATCAATAAAATATATTTAAAAAAAAAAAAAAAGTAAAGAGCCTATAAGGGCAGAACTGGACTTAGAGCGACAAATTCACATCTAAGTGCAAAGCCTGTGCTGCTTTAACCCAGAAGTTGTGTGTATGTTTTCCTACGGTAGAGTGGTTTCCCTGAGAACAGAAATAACTTCTGGTCCATCTTTGTATCCCTCTGCAGCATCCTCCACTGTCAATCAACCCAGGAAGACCCATGTGACACGTTTAGAATTCTAGCAGTAAAACCCGCGCAGGTAAATGTGAGCCATGAGTCCCATGGGCCAGCTCTGCTTTCCCTCTGCCTCCAGACTGGACACAGTGAGGGTTTGCTGCCTAGAATTTCTGGACATGGTGCCTCAGCATTCCACAGTCCCCCAGTCCCGAAGACCCGTTCCAGCGTCTCCTCTCTCCATGCCAGGGTGCCTTTCTCCTACCACCGTTCTCCTCCTCCCCAGGGCAGCTCCAAAGGGCATCCTAGGTGGTGAGCCTCTGAGATCTTTGCAGAAGGGCAGGGCAGCTGAACCCACCGGGCGTTCGAGCTGGAAGGGGGCTGCAGTCTGTTCCTGGGCTCCACCTCGCTCCAGACCTTGGCCCTGGCCCTGGGTAGCAGCAGCCTCAGGTCAAGGGGGAGGCCGTCCCCTAATTGTTACACTCTGCGATGATTATGAAGTCAGCTCATTGCACCCCCATCCCAGCCAAACTAAGGGTGGGTCCCCTGCCCCCAGTTTCTCTCTACTTCCTGTCAGCTTGGTTGTCGGCCGTGGCCCCAAACTAACTCGATGGCATCAGAGGTGTTCTGTAAGGTGGGAGATGGGGAGGAGAACATGATGAAAAAGGAAACTCTCATTCTGAATCAAATGTCAAAGCCCTTTCTCAACCCCAAGTCTATGAACAGGATGGTTGCCACCAAAGGACTCCCTCTTTCCTCAAGGGGCAGTTTGATTAACTTCATGGAGGAAGATACCATCGACCTTCCCAATCTACCGTAAGATACAAGTCGGGTTCTGTCCTCCTCGCTAAGGCTGGAGCTGCGGGTGGGGAGAGGCTTGAAGAAGGGGTACTTCCTGGACCTGTCACAACCTGGGCCCCGGAATCCCAGGGGAGAGCATGTGTGCAGGTTGCACCATGGATTCCTGGGCCCACGTCCGTTCTTAGACACATGTCGGCCTCCTACTCCAGGAGGCCTTCTGGGATTAGTCAGAGATTTGTTGACAGTGCTCTTCATCCCCTTAGTCTAGTTAGGGTCCTCCCCTTCTCCCCCAGACACCCCTGCCCCTCTCTCAATCCTCCCTTTTGGTGCCTTCTCCCCCCTTCCTGATTATGTCCCCCCCAATAACCTGTCTGTCTTCAGACCAAGGTTAACTGCTTCTCCTTGGTGGTTCTGGGTTCCCTTTACTTCATTCCACAAAACTCTTTGAGCTCCTGTAAGGTGTCTGGCCCAGGATTTAAGAAGCTCCCAGCCTGGGGTGTGTGTGTGTGTGTGTGTGTGTGTGTGTGTGTGTGTGTGTACGCGCACATATGTAAAAAGTCAAGAATAATACAGCATGGTCTGTGCTATGACCGGACACCTTGAGAAAATGAAGGAGGCTTAGTATAGCTTGGGAGAGGGTGCAGTTAAGGCAGGCTTCTTGGAGGAAGTGATATGTGAGCTGAATGTCTAGGAAGGGAAGGAGAGCCGGGAAGAGTGGCAGTGGTGTTGATATGGTAGTAGTGAAGGGGGTGGATACGGCCTGAGGAAGTTATCTGCAGGACAGTTTCATGGTGTGTGACCTTTATAGTCACACACAGCCCCACATTTAGAAGGGCCCTGTGCTGAGTTGAATGTCCTGCTGTCATTCTCTTGATATTCTTAATAATTTTTGAAGAAAGGGACCCACAAGCTATGTAGCTGGTCCTGATTATATGAAAGGGATATGGTGTCCATTTCCTAAGGGACCTGTAGGTAGCAGGTATGGCTCAAGTGATGGATGCTTATAGGGAACTTCATGCTCTAGTGGGAAGACCTAGGGCTATGAGTCCAAGTTCAAATCCAAGTTCTACTACTTAGTATATGGCTGCAGATAAGATTAGTCCCTCATCTGGAAATTGGGGCTATCCAGCAGGGCTACTGTAAATATCAGAAGAGAGCATGTGCAGCATACAGCCCAGTGCTAGCTGCCTTCCATGCCCACATCAGCACTGGTCTTTTGAAAAAGCAAGTCTAAAACAGAGATCCATTAGGACAACCTGAAGTATAAATGGCATCAATACTCAGACTCTTCTGCCTACAATGACCTTGGTGGTCATCTATTCTAAATGCCCACCACGGATGGGCTAGCACAGGTTTGGGCTGATCAGGGTCTCTTAGGAGGTCAATGGGTCTGGAGCTCAGGGAGGAAATATTTAGCCCATCAATCAACCATGAAGCCAGCAGCAGCCCTGGCGTAAGGGATCCAGGGGAGCGTGTTGGCTGCTGACTTGGCCAGAGCAGCTGATGGAGATAGGGTAGGAAGCAGAGGAGATGAGCCAGAAAGTGCCAGGGGCAGATGGGAACTGCATAGCATGGGGTGGGGCAGGCCTGGGGCCTAGGAGATCTAGTTCCTAGTTCCAAGTCTGCCATCAACTCGCCGTGTGACCCTGACTGCTCTTTCTAGACAAGTGCTCTTCAAACTGTGGGTTGTGACCCATTAATTGGTCAGGAACTCATTCTAGTTGGTGGAGACCAGTATCACAAAAATGAAATTAAACAGAATAAAAAGTTCCAGGGCACATCACACATAGAGGAAGAACTGGTTTGTGCAGTGTGTATGTATGTTTTATGTGTATGTATGTGTATACTAGGTTGCCATGTAATATATATATTTCTTACTTTGGGTAAAGGTAGGTAAAAAAAAAAAGATACGAAAGCCAGTTTTGGGGGGTTCTGCACTTCATTGGTAAAAAAATATTTAAATAGTGGAAACCTGTACAAGGTTTTCCTTTCTAATAGCAAATAATTAGTAACAACACAGATATCCCTATAATGAAAAACCAAACAACAGTTAAAATGATTAAACCAGAGCTATTGTATAATACAGATGAATAGAAAAAAACACACAATGTTGAGTGAAAAAGCAAGCTGCCAATGGATATGTACTGAATGATACCATTTATTTATGTAAAGTTTAAAAATATGTCCTGGAAGGTGTTGCTCAGTGGTTGAGCACTGACTATGAACCAGGAGATCATGGTTCAAGTCCCAGTTAGGGCATATGCCCCGGTTGTGGGTTCGATCCCCAGTATGAGGCATGCAGGAGGCAGCCAATTGATGATTTTCTCTCATCACTGATGTTTCTCTCCCTCTCTCTTTAATCAATAAAAAACATATTTTAAAATATGCAAAATATATCTTGCTTAGGGATAACATACATATGTAACAACACACAAGGAATAATAAACACAAAAATTTTAAAATTACTGTACTGCTTATCTGAGTAAGGTGGGGAGAGAAGTATCCAGTGGCCTTCAGCTATCCTGATGAGGCTTTAGTTCTGAAGCTGGATGATGGCTAAATAAAAGCTTAATATATTATTCTTTTTTAAAATTAAATTTATTGGGGTGACATTGGTTGACATGATCACATAGGTTTAATATATTATTGTATTAATATATTATTTTTCTTAATATTTTTTATTGCTTTTAGAGAGGAAGGGAGAGGGAAACATCAATGATGAGTGAATCATTGATCAGCTGCCTCCTGCAAGCCCCCACTGGGAATCGAGCCCACAACTCAGGCATGTGCCCTGACCAGGAATCAAACAGTGACCTCCTGGTTCATAGGTTGATGCTCAACTACTGAGCCACACTTGCCAGGCTAATATATTATTCTTTTGTTAAAAATATATATATTTTATTGATTTTTTACAGAGAGGAAGGGAGAGGGATAGAGAGTTAGAAACATCAATCAGCTGCCTCCTGCACACCCCCTACTGGGGATGTGCCCACAACCAAGGTACATGCCCTTGACTGGAATCGAACCTGGGACCTTTCAGTCCGCAGGCCGATGCTCTATCCACTGAGCCAAACCGGTCAGGGCTAATATATTATCCTTGATGTCTTTGGCTATATCTAAAATAGGTCATGATTTTTAAAAATTAGAATGGAAGGAAAAAGTTTTTCAGCATTCATCCCAATATATGTGTATTTGTTAATTTTACATGCTATATATTAATGTTAAATGTTATAAATTCTAAGTAAATGTTGGTAACTACTTTAAATATTAAATAGTGAATATATATTAGTAAAGCCTGATTTATTTTTCTTTTAGATACTTTTCCATACCTCTGTAGATCATGGTGGTCCTTCCCTGGGACTTTGCCCCCTACTGTGGAGGGAAGCCTTAAAGTTTTAGCAGTTTCTCAAATGGTGGTTCTCAGAACACCTGCCTCAGAATCGTCTGAGGATCCTATTAACTTTAGCAGCTTCCCCAGTTCCATCCCAACCAGGGACAGGAATCTGCACTTCCCCCCTGTGCCCGGTGCGCAGATGCACTGATGCACCGCAGGAAGGATGTTCTGAGCTGTTCAGAAGCAGCTGGGACCCTTGCAAATCAGGCCCAAGGCCTGGCCTCCGGGAGCCTCCAGGCTGCATGGGCTGGCTGGGCGCTCACCTGTCTCCCCTCGCACTCCAGGAAGGCGATGCCAGGGGAGGAATCCGAATGCAGCTCCGACGACACCAGCATCTCCCCCATCTCGTCCGCCTTGTTGAACCCCATCAAACTGGCCGTGACCCAGCCCAACAGCAGCTTCTTTGCAGGGCTGCTGGAAGGCGAGCTGAACAAGCTCAGCATCACCTCGGTGGCCAAGAATACAGAAAAGGAGGACCTGGCCCTCTGCCCCCACCAGTCTACATCCCAAATAGCCCCTGCGGGCCTGCTGGACCTTGACAACCCTGAGCTGGACACAGACACCTCCTCGACCTCCTCCAAGTCCTCCGTGGTCACAGACGTGCCAGAGGCGCCCTTTATCTGTGAACACACGGTCAGCGATTACACGGCCGTGGTGCGTTTTCTTCCTCATGCGTCTGGCAAAGGCTTACTGTCTACCCGCAATGTGCCAGGCACTGAGCTGAGCTCTGTGGGGAGTGTGAAGATGCCTAACACCTGCACCCTGACCTCGAGTTCATAGGTTAGGAGAGAGGGCATGTTTGTAAGGAACTCCAGTGCGAGCTAGAAAGGGCTCATGGCTGTAGGAAGAGTTTAGATCAAGCCCACCAGGAAGTCAGAGGGAAAGACACATTACTTCCAGGTGCAGGAAGTAGCTGTAACACTGGAGCTGGGGTAGAGGTAGGATTTAAACATCTAGAGATGGGGGAAAGGCATTGCCTGGAGGGCTGACACTAGCAAAGGCTCATGGGTGGGAAGGTGGGGGAGGAAACACCCAGGCCCCAATGCACACGTGCCTGTGCCTGCAGATCTGATCATCTTGTTAAAAACAAGACTCCCGGTCCTCATCTGGTTGGTTCAGTAGGCCTGGGGGTGGGGGCTGAGAATCTGTGCTGCTAACCAATTCCCAGGTGATGCTGACGGCCCCGGACCCCGGGTTGAGAAGCGCTGTCCTAGCGGAATAGATGGGGAAAGTTAGCGGGGGGTCATTTTCCGGAAGTCCTCCGAAGTGAGGCTCCTTTAAAGATTTTTCTGTAAGCAACAGAGAACAGCTTTTTGCGGAGCTTGATTTCTGGTGAAGGAAGCAATCGGAGCTGTGTGTTAGGAAGATAAATCTGGAAGCTCCATTGCTGGAAGGCCTAGAGCAGCAATTCTCAAAAGTGTGGTTCCCAGACCACCCCCAGGGTCAGCATCACCTGGCAGCTGGTTACAAATTTAAATCTCGCTCCCCCTGCCACCCGACTGCCTCACAGACTGTCAGGGCAGGGGCCAGCAATCTGTTTGAACAAGTCCTCCGGGGTATTCTCGTGCACATCAGTTTGGGAACTACTTGGCCTAGACAGGGGAGGGACTGTAAATGGAGACCAGGCAGGAGACAGCAGGCCAGGGATCCGCAGTGTTACTAACACTCCCTGGGGTCCTTAGCCAGGCTGGCTTGGCAACCACTGCTGTAGTACAAAGCACCTGGGCTCTGGAGCTACTGGTTCGATCCCTGTCACTGAATTGCTATGTGACCGTGGGCCAGCCACTTACCCTCTGAACCCAAATGCAATGAGTGAGGTGGACAAGACCATCTCTTAAGGTCCCTCTCAACTGACGTAGTCTAGAACAGCGATTCTCAACCCTGATGTGCTGCAAGAATTTTCAAAACATGCATGTGCCGCGGTACCGGTTGACTGTTTAGTGTCAGGTATGGCATGTTTTAGCAATTCTTGGGGCACACTGGTTGAAAAGCGCTGGTCTAGAAGAAATGGAAGGAAGGCACATTCCAAGGTAAGTGGGGCTGTGCAGGGAGAGCCGCATATGCTTCGTGCTGGTGGTTCCACATCATTAGGGCACCTTGCACCTCCCATCAGACTTGCCTCAGCTCCAGCAGGGACAGGGGATGGAAGAGGGGCATTCCCACCCATGTGGGGGTGGGTGGTGTGAGTCGGAGTGATGGGAGGACAGCCCGGGCCAGGTCTGAGGAAGCTTTGGGGGTTCTCTTGCCCACTAGATTTCCTGGACCTATGCCATGAGCAGGCAGCCGGTCAGTTTCTACCAGGTCCTGTTGCAGGAGATGGCCAAGAAAAATGACAATGAGGCTCCCAAGACAAAGAATTGCCCGTGGATCTTCCACAAGATCTTGGGTACCACTGTCAAGCTGATGGAGCTGAAGCCTAACACAAGCTACTGCCTCATCGTCCGTGCCATCAACACAGCTGGGGCGGGGAAGTGGTGCAAGCCCTACAAAGTGAGCCCTGAAAGATGGGGGCCCACGGGGTCAGGGAGAGCTCTACACCAGGGGCTTTGGAGGTTGGGGACACCCTATACCCCCACGACATCTCCCTGCTTGCTTTCCTTCTACCTGCGCAAATACACTTCAACTCCGAGTTGCTCTCTTCTGGGAGGCTTAAGGATTAAGCCACTCTGGTGCCCACTGGGAATGCAAACTAATGTACTTATCAGCACCACTCTAACGTTCATCTTTCAACTTGGTACCAAGGATTGTGAATGGGTCAGGAAGTCCAGGGCATTGACGGGTACAGGACAGAGGCTGGGCTGAAGGGGGACACAGAAGGGAGCAGCCTGGGGGTGGGTAGGGGCATGGGGTCAGGGAGAGGCCCAAGTCCACCTGTGGTTGGAAATATCACAGGTTTGAATCATGCCTCCTTGTACCTGTTTCTGGTGTTGCTAGGTAGGCTGGTAATGCTACTAAGATCCCATTTAACAAACAAACACTGGGGGTGGCCAAGGCAGAGAGGTCAGGCCTGGGAAGGAAGTCTGAGGGGTTCTCTCGTATGATTTCAGTTTGCAACCTTGGCCAACGACCTGACCAGCTTCCCTGAGAACAACCCCATCCAGATCACCGTGCGGCGCAAGGAATCGCAGCGGAAAACTGTGGCCATGAGGCAGGCCGAGATGCGGAGGATGGAAGACCTGGAAAACGTATTTCCCTACTAAGGGAGAGGGTTCCAGGGCACTGCAGGCCAGGTCAGCCACTGCCCACAGCTGTAGGCACCCCTCCCCAGATCCAGGCTAAGTCCAGGTCCCTCATTAAAGAACTGCAGGTCACTCAGCACCTCTCCATTCGGCTTCATGCTGTGCCCAGCCACCACCGCCTCCGCCTGGCTCTGCCAGCACCACCCTCTTTCTTCCCATGGGAGGAAGAGACTGGCACCCAGACTAAAACACACGCCAGGAAAAACAGCAACGTTGGGCAGAGGAGGCGGCAGTCCGCACACCATCAGCATCAGACGGGCTCTGGAGGGACATGGTGCAAACTACACAATCTCTGGGGCAGTGCCAGATTTACTTCTGGCTCTTGTTGGATGTGAGGGCATGGGCAAACCATTTAAGCTTCCTGGGCTGTTTCCCTATAAAAAATATGGGGACGTGCCCTGGCCCCAGTTTTTCCCCGTGGTTAGAGCGTCGGCCTGCGGACCGAAGGGACTTGGCTTCAACTCCCGGTCAAGGGCACACACCTCATTTGCAGGCTTGATCCCCAGCCCTGGTTGGGGCACGTGTGGGAAGCAACCAATAGCTGTTTCTCTCTCCTGCGCCCCCCTCCCCGCCCTCCCCCCCAGCCTCTGGGGGGAAAAAAATCAATGGAGAAAATATCCTCGGGTGAGGATTAAAAAATATATACATATATATATACACACACACACACACAATATCCTCGGGTGAGGATTAAAATATATATATATATATATATATATATATATATATATATATGTATATATATAGTCATGAGACCAGCTGCAGGGCTACTATGAGGGATGTATAAAAGCACAGAAGAGGGTGGGGGCGGGTGAGGAAACACGAGACTAGAAATGCTGTGACCTTGAGCAGTACATGTAAGGATGGTTTAGAAGTTCACCTCAGCAATCTGCCTTAGCGCTGGAGCAGGAGAAATGGAGGGCAAGATCTTGGTCAAGGGTCTGTGACGTCCCTTCATACCTGAAGTCCTCAGGGGACAGAGAACCATCTTCCCATAACACACTTCGCCCACCTCTGCCGGAGCTCTCACCCCTGCACGCCCCATTAGAGAATCCTCCGGGACAGTCGTCACCTGTCTGTATCCCGAGAACCGGGCACAGTGCTCAAGGATGGCAAGGCCTCAAGAAGTGTGCTGGTGAGGGCCGAGGAAGGCGCCCCACAGAGCAGCACGGGCCAGCAGAACTCCGTGATGACGACAGTGCTGTCTAACACAGTCAGCAGCCTGGAGCTGGAGCGACTGAGAACAGCATCTCTAACTGCAGGGAATGCTAGTTAATGGAAAGAGTCACATGTGGCTAGTGCATACACATCAGACAGCTCAGCCTGCCTCTGACCACGATCACAGGCTTCAGCCAGCCTCCCCAGCCTCAACCGGTCTCTCCCTTACAGACACGAGGGGGTGGGGAGAGAGAAAAGGTGACTTCCTGGCCCAGTGCAGAGAAGGCTAAACAAACGGACTTAGCACAGACCTTGGTTGAGCTCGGGGATTCTAGGCAAGGGATTATAACCCAAACACACAAAATATAAGTTATTTATTTGGTCACAGAATCTGGGGTCTGACTCTGAATAGAGCTGGCAGCTGGGAAAGGAGGCAGGGGCAGCAGCAGGGGTCTAGTCATTGCCTGGCCTCCTGTCACCCCTGATGGTACCAGGAAGGTACAGAGTGACGGCCAAGGGCTGAGCTCTGTGGTGACCTCCCGTGACCTCCGATCTCCTGCTCGAGGGTCTGTGCAAGGACAGCAGGCCACACTTGTTCTCCGGGTCACCACCCGGGCCTTTGGTCTCTGTCAGGGCAGGCAGCTGGCACAGGCCAAGTCCAGGTGGGGGTCATCTCCTCCATCTGTGGAGAGGGGAGGGAACAGCTGGGGAGTGACCCGCAGGAAAGGGAGCCCGCCACAGGGAGAACCTGTGGTTTCCCCTCAGTCATCCAGAGCGTGGCTACCGTCTCAGCCTCACCCAGGCTGGGCACCCGCCGCCGGCCTCACCCGGGCCTCAGACCAGGCCTGGCCCCTGGGGTGCCCAGCAAGTTGTCCAATGACATGACAGTCCTTTACAAGCTCACAGTGCTTCTGGTTCCAAGATGTGTTCACCGCCTACCTTTGCTCTTCCTGTCTGCTAAAGTCTGATAACCCCCAAGACACAGGTTAGCCAAGGCCTCCAAGACTGCACATTGAAGGGAGAACCAGGGTTTGAACTAGGTCTTAAGACTCCCAAGTCCAGTGCTCACAAAGAACTATTGCCTCGGGCTGGAGCGACCCTGGACCCCCCTCCACAGAGCAGCCTCAGAACTGTCAGGGTCTCCCATAATCCCTACAATGCCCCGTCCTGGGAACCTGGCAAACCCTCCGAATTCTACGCCAGAAGGGGAAGTCACAAAGAGTGACAGCAAAGCCCAGCACACCGATCACCACCTCCCCCAACTCACATGCGGAGGCATTTGTCCTTCCCTCCACTTGCCACTCTCTGGCCATCTGGACTCCAGTCGACAGCATACACCTAAACCACGGAGGAGGAAGGAAAGCGGGCCAGTGAGGAGGTGAAGGAGAAGGGCCAGGCTTCAATCCCATACCCACAGGGCCGGCTGTACCTCATCCGCATGGCCTGGCAAGTCTGTGGCCAGCTTCTGGGCCTTCACGTCCCACACCTTCAATGTGCTGTCATTGCTGCCACTGACCAGGAGCCGGCTGTCGGCGGACCACGCGATCTGGTACACGGCAGCCACGTGGCCACGCAGGGAAGCCAGGTACCTGGGCCAAGGGAAGAAGATGATGATGGAGATTAGATCATCAAGCACGTCTGAAGGGTCCTCTATGCCCATAGCT
This sequence comes from Cnephaeus nilssonii, assembly GCF_951640355.1. NCBI lineage: Eukaryota > Metazoa > Chordata > Mammalia > Chiroptera > Vespertilionidae > Cnephaeus > Cnephaeus nilssonii. The sequence goes on from NC_137090.1 coordinate 13,113,275, forward strand.
GTAGTTTTCAACCTTGGCTGCATGTTAGAATTACCTGGGAACTTTTACAAAATCCCACTGCCTGGCCCCACCCCAGGCCAATTGAATCATTACTGCCCATTATGTGTTCTTAAAACTTCTCCAAATGAGCTGCTTCTAGGGTGCCTCTTGCCAGGCCTCCATACCCACTCAGCTTTGCATGCCTTCGAATCCAATGCAGCCATCTGCTTAGCCCATCTGCCCGACATCCCCCAATATGACAGTTGCTTGCTGACAGGTGGCATGGAGTAAAACTGGGCCAGGCCCACCTGGAACTTCCAGATCAATACAGACTAACTGTGTCTACTGGGACAAGTTATTAGGCATCTCTGAAACTCAGCATTCCTACCTTAAAAAGGAACTGAATGGCCTATTTCAAAGGGCTGCTGTGTAAAAACACACAACTGACACATAGGTGCCAAGGGTTTCTCTGCTCCTTCCTGCCCATGCCTCTCCTCCAAACTAATTAACCCCAAGGGCACCGTGCCTCATTACCCGGGGCTTCTCAGACTTAGCGACAAGCAGAATCACTAGGTGACCTTATTAAAATGCAGATGCTGTGGCGATCATCAATAAGTCAACCAACAAGTGTGGTGGGGATGTGGAGAAAAGGGACCTCTCAGGCACTGTTGGTGGGAATGTAAATTGGTTCAGCCGCTACAGAAAACAGTATGAAGGTTCTTCAAACAACTACAAATAAAACTGTCATATGACCCAGTATTTCCACTTCTGGGTTTTTATCCAAAGAAATCCAAAACACTAATTCTAAAAGATAGATGCATCTCCGTGCTCACTGCAGCATTATTTACAATAGCCAAGACGTGGAAACAACTTAAACATCCATTGACAGAAAACAGGTAAAGAAAATGGGGTGCACATATACAATGGAATATTACTCAGCCATAAAAAAGAATGAAATCTTGAAATGTGTGACATGATGGACCTAGAGGGTATTATGCTAAGTGAAATAAGTCAGAGAGAGACAAATAACATATGATTTCACTTATATGTGGAATCGAAAAAACAAAATAAATGAACAAATAAAACAAACTCATATAGGGAACAAAGTGATTTACAAAACAGTCGTGGGGATGTAAAGTACAGCAACGGGAATATAGTCAATAATACTGTAATAACCACGTATGGTGTCAGGTGGGTACTAGACTTCCTGGGTGGTTACTTCATAAGGCAGTGATGGCGAACCTATGACACGCGTGTCAGCACTGACACGCGTAGCCATTTCTGATGACACGCGGCCGCTGAGGCGGCCCCATGCTGAGGATGAAACATTTGCTGCTCCTGAGGATGAAACATTTGCAAAATGTTTTTTTCCTCAAAGTGACACACTACCCGAGTTATGCTCAGTTTTTTGGCGAAGTTTGACACACCAAGCTCAAAAGGTTGCCCATCACTGTCATAAGGTATCTAAATGTCTAATCACTATGCTGTACACCTGAAACTAATAGAATATTGTCTGCCAAATATAATTGGAAAATTAATCTAAAATTCTGATGGATGAGATCCCGAGATTCTGAATTTCTATCAAATTCCCAGATGTTACTGCTGCCACTTGTCTCTGGACCACACTTTGAGGAAGGCCAGTGCGAAGATCATTTCTCTCCTCAGATGTGAAATGAACTAGCGTTTTCAGTGCCTACTTAAGGCTGCTGCCAAATACACCATCTCATTCAACCCTCGTAACAAGGCTGACGGGTCAGGTGTCTTCTTAGAAAGAAGAGGGAACAGAGGCCCATGAAACCCAGACACGTGCCACACCGGTCCGTGGCAGAACCAGGTCCTCCCGGAGCAACAGTGGCCTTCTTCTCCTCCCCACCTCCACTCACTTGCCCGTCCTGCCGTCCCACAGCTTGATGGACTTGTCGAAGGAGGCGCTGGCGACCACGCGGGAGTCAGGGGAGAAGAGCACCTGGTTGATGAGGGCCTGGTGTCCCGTCATCCGTGCGAGGGGCTTCTTGTCCTCTGCTGGGGACCACAGGAATAAGGTGAAGTCGTCTGAGCCAGACACCAGCCTCTCTGGGCCCTGGCCCTAGTGGGGGGCAGAAAGACAGTGTTAAACACGGTCTCAGACGGGAGACTCCGACCTTGGCAACAAACACGCTACTGATTACTCAACACCAGCACGGCGGCCAGGACCCAGAGCAGTGAGGCTTGGGCCAGCTACCAACTCATAGGAGTTCCTTCCCCCAAACCCTGGAAAGAAACTTGACGAACACAGGACAATTTCTAAGATATGTAATTCCATGAAAAAGCCAGGTACGGAGTGGTGTGTTAAAAAAGGGGAAGGATTAAGCGTTTGTGCTGTTTAATGATGGGGACACGTTCTGAGAAAGGTGTCGTTAGGCAATTTTGCCATGGCTTTAACTTCACAGAGTGCACGCACACAGACCAAGATAGTATAGCCTACCACACACCCAGGCTAGATGGCACAGCCTACTGCTGCCGGGCGGAGCCTGAACAGCAAGCATGTCAAACTCGAGGCCCGCCCACAACGAATATTTCTGTGGCCCAGCCAATATAATGGTATGTAAGTAACGTTTTAATAAAAATTTTGTAACTAAATTTTTTACAATATCCTGTTATACCTAATTATTAGCAAACTACAATGTTCACTAATGACTGATTACTATAATTGTGTTGCGTGCCTTACGCGCAGGCGCACCATTTCTCTCCACTAATACTAGCAGCGAATATTTTAGCAGTCGATTGCCAGGTCATTAGTCTTGTACTGACCTGTCTGGTGTGCGCAACAGGAAATATTTTGCTTTCAGAGAACAAGAAAAATAGGGTTATTTGTGTTACGCTTATTAACTTGTGCAGTTATTCAGTGTCTGGTAAGTTAATGTTCAAGAAAAAATATTAATTTTTATTAAAATGTTCTATTATTTTATGTTAACGATTATTTTTATTTCAGCCCTTTGTATTCAGCGTGTATCGAAATAAACCTACATTTCTATGAAAATTGAAGCTTTTTTTTTGTGGCCCACATAAACGTAAACCTTGTTTATCTGGCCCATGTTAGCCTTTGAGTTTGACATACTTGCTCTATAGCATGTCACTGTACAAAGCATGAGATTTTAACTCAAGCACAAGAGAAAATTATGCAATCAAGAGACAAGGTAGAAACTCACTACAGACTGATTCATTTCCTGTCACCATAACCATTATTGCTTGTCTCATTTGTGCTTCTTATAAGTGTATTTCTAATAGCACATGATCTCACTCATCTAATGGAAATAATGAACAACATAGACTGATGATCAAGAACAGACCCAGAAACAAGGAGGCACGGATCAGACTGTCGGGCCTCCGAGGGAGGGTAGGGGAGGGTGGGGGTAAAGGGGAGAGATCAACCAAAGGACTTGTGTGCAAGCATATGCGCCTAACCAGCGGTTGGGGACAACAGGGGGGTGGGAGCATGTGTGGGGAGGGGTGTGGGATGGGAATGGGGGCATGAGGACAAATATGTGATACCTTAATCAATAAAGAAATTAAAAAAAAAAAAAGAGACAAGGTAAACATGAGACATATGAATGAGGATGCTGCTGGAACATGGCATACTGTTTACAACAAACTTTTCTTATAAGTATAAAGAGTACACGCTAATAACAGTAACACAGTAAATACGCAAACCAGTAACAGCTGCTTATTATCACTATCAAGTACTACGTACTGTACGTAACTGTACATGCTGTACTTCTATACGACTGGCAATGCAATAGGTCTGCTTATACCAGCATCACCACAAACATGAGCAATGTCCTGTGAGAGGACGTGGGGACAGTGACATCACTAGGCGACAGGAGTTTTTCAGCTTCACTATAATGTTATGGGACCACCATCGCCCATGTGGTCTGTTGTTGACTGAAACGTCCTTATGCAGCACGTATTGTATGCAGTGTACGTATATACATGCATGTGCGGATGATGAAGTCTCTGGAAGGAGAAACAAGATTCTGGTGGCACTAGATGCTTCTAAAAGGAACGGATGAGGGATTTTTCACTATCTGTCTTTTTGTGTTCTTTGAACTTCTGGCCGTGTGAATGTGTTACCTAAACCCGTGGTCGGCAAACTGCGGCTCGCGAGCCACATGCGGCTCTTTGGCCCCTTGAGTGTGGCTCTTCCACAAAATACCACGGCCTGGGCAAGTCTATTTTGAAGAAGTGGTGTTAGAAGAAGTTTAAGTTTAAAAAATTTGGCTCTCAAAAGAAATTTCAATCGTTGTACTGTTGATATTTGGCTCTGTTGACTAATGAGTTTGCCAACCACTGACCTAAACTAAACAAAATAAAAAAGAGAGGCATCTTGGGAATGCAATGAATAGAGAAACAAACAGAACAAAATAAAATAAAGTGACCCCCAGCACATGAAGACCTTAGAAGTATAAACTAGGATTGCGGCTGGCACATACTCACCCGCACAGCGTTGTACCGGCTCAGAGCCCGCTCCTTTAACTCCTGCACTGTGTCCACGCACCGGAGGGGAGAGAAGGTGAGGCAGGAGGCTGATTAGAAAATCCAACACAAACAGCAAACACCCCCAGCCTAGGTTCAACTCTCACACATTAAGCTAGAGAACTGGCTCTTTACCAAGCAGCTCTCTCCCCTCCTTCTCCCGCTCACTCACAGGACCCCTGGAGGTCTTGGGGGTTAACCGAGGCCTCAGCTGGCTCAAAGGCCCCTGTGCGCAGGGCATAGTCAGTGCTGAGGGCCATGGTATTCACCCAGTGGCCGTGGCCTTGCAGAGTCCGGCAGAGCACACCCTAGGGGAGAAGGAGATAGGTCAGATAGGTCAGATGCACATACCACTCTCTACCCTAGGGAAACTGCACCTCCAGATTAGTCCCAGGAGACTCACAGTCAGGACCCTCATTCATTGTGATCTTAATCAAACCACCCTTATGGCCTCGAGTCTCTCCTCAATTGTAAAAAGAGAACACTAGCCCAGAGCAATGTTTCTGAAAACATGTCTCATGGACGGAAGCTAAGTATGTCAGAATGAAAAGGCTCCCGTCAAGTAAGGTTGGAATAAGGCAGGTTCAATGCAGTGAAATAGGCTTCCTACCGCAGGAATTTCCAGAGCCCGCCTATGCCAACAGACACGGCAACCTCCCTTACAGCGCAGCACCAACCACAGGACCCCGTGTCCCCAAAGTGTCTCCTGGACCTGGCTCTCAGAACATGCTCAGGAGACACTGGTCAATGTTCCCCCAGCGCTGGCATCCCGGGGCCCGAGATTTGCCCACACTGGCTTCTGAACCCGCCCAGCTCTTACGTCGTGAGCCCTCCAGACTTTGATGGTGCGGTCCTGCGAGGCAGAGTAGAGAAGCCCGTCTCCTCCCCACCGAAGGCAGGTGACTGACTGGGTGTGCCCGGTGAGGATGCGCTCACAGCGGCCCGAGGTTGTGTCCCAGACCCGCACGCTGCCATCCTTGGAGCTGCTGGCCACGTAGCGGCACTCGGGGTTCCTGGGAGGGGAAGGGAGATGTGACCTCACTTCTGACCCGGCAACGCCTGTCTTCCCATGGAGCCTCCCCATTCCCAATTCAAGGGTCAGGACAATGTCTGCACAGCTTCTCGACCCCAAGATTCAGCGGCACCTGCAGGCGGCTCTCAGGCCCTGTGATGAACAGGCCTGTCTGAGTCAAGTGCGCAGGGGGAGAGCTCTGAACCCCTTGTTCCTCGTTACCCCAGCCCTGTCAGTATTCTTACACATGAAGGGGCTCCCAGCTCAGGCCCGTGATCCACTTGCTATGGCCGGCGAGGGTCCTGCCCACCTGCTTCCCTGTGTTTGGGTCCCACAGGAGAATCTGAAAGACAGAAGCTCACTAACGTTCCCCTGCCCCACCCACCCACCTCCCTAAAGACCCAGAACCCGACTGTGACCCAGCTCCAGGAAGGCAGCCCAGGGTCCCTGCCTAGTTACCCTGACCACCATCTACCTGGCCATTCTTGCAGCCTGAGGCCAGCTTCTTGCCGTCGGGGGACCAGGATATGCTGAGGACCCAGTGTCTGTGTCCTGAGAAAGAAGGGAAGGGAGAAAGGAGGGACACCTGTTCTTATCCCCAGTTCCTAGCAACGCCTGGCACCTAGCAGGAGCTCCTAAGCTAGTTGCTGAGTAAGTGAACGATCGAATGAAAGGAGAGACAAGGTTTCCTAGGCAGCAGGAGAATACACCCCAAGTGCCAGAACCATGCGTCTTGCTGTACAGATAACACAGCCACTTTCCACTAATTCCTCACGTGACACGTGATATAAAGTGTTTTCATGTGTGTCATCCCTTGAAATTCTCACACTAGCACTAAGGTCTGAGGCAAAGCAAGAATGATCACCCCCTTTTCCAGAAGAGAAAACAGAAGCTTAAAGGGCGAACGCTCTTCACACATACCAGGTCCTTGCCCAGCCAGTGTGTGGTCCCCAGACTAGCATCATCAGCACCACTTGGAGGCGATTCCGACGAGCGTTTGAGAACCACTGTGGCAGAGGCTGGATTTAAGCCAGGTCCTCCTTGCTACTAGCCAGTCAGCCCCTGCCCACACCCCCTCACTTACTCTTTGGTCTAGTCTGCTTGTTCTTAAGAGGCTGGCTAGGCTCAAGGGTGCAGTCTCTACTCAGGGACAGGTAAATCACTAAATGGACATGAAGGAGTTGGAGTCTGCCTCCTCAGGAATTAAAGAGCTTGAGCGGGTCACCCGGCCCCCGCTCCCCCCGGTCAGACCCCCTAAACGGCTAACTGCACACTGACCCTGGCACGTGAAATGCGGGGTCTCGGTGCTGAGGTCCCAGAAGCGCACGGTGGTGTCTCCAGAGCCGCTGGCCAGGTACCTGGAGAAGAGAGAGGCGGCTTGACCTCTGCAGGGGGGCCCAGGGGTAGGGCCCACCCCGAAACACTGCCCATTTCTGCTGCCTGTGCAACTGTCTTCTGGGACTAGAGTCCGGGACTGGACTTTTCTCTCCCGTGAAAAGGAGAAACGCAACCCTGCTGCCAGCTGGGAGAAGACCCAAGAGGCCATTCGCTTCTCTTCCTTCCTAAAGGGAATGGCCACAGCTGTAACCAGATTTAACCTTTTGCACTCGGATGTCGAGTGTGACTCGACACGGTTAGCATCAGTAGCAGGAATCGAGAAAAAAGCAAGCGAGTGCAAAGGGTTAAAGCTTCTCACTATCCTCGCAGGACCGTGAGGAGCAACGAAACCCAGTTCCGCAGATGATGAGGAATGAACTCAGAAAGGTCACGTGACCTACCCAGGTCACACAGCTGTAAGGGGCAGAGCTGAGCGTGCAGCTCCGTCTCCGGAGATAAGTCCAGGAAGGCCTCTTCCAAGGCAGGTGTCCTTGGTCTTTGTGGGGCAAACCTCCCTTGGGAAATCCTACTTCGAACCTGAGCCCAGAGCTTGGGTCTAGGATAGGCCGCCTGAGGCCACACTGATCATCCCTTGGGGGTTCCCTCCTCACCCCACCCAGAGGCTGCACCCCTACGCTCCCCTCTGTAATTCAGCAGCTGTCCTTACTTTCCTGTGGGGCTGAAGGCCACAGAAATGACAGCCTCGCTGTGACCCTCCAAGGAGCTGGTGCAGCGGGTCACAGCGCGGACCTTGAAGATGGCCTGTGGCTGGTAAATGATGTCGAGGACCTTCTCCGTCTCCACCGCCTGGGACTCCAGCGTCCTCCCCAGTGAGGAGACGATCTCAGCATCGTGGACATAGAAGGCCAGTGGCAGGGGATCCTCCTGGAGGGCAACGGCAGAGGGCAACTCTCCCATCAAATGGTGGGCAGGGGCCCCCTGCACCAGGGAGCCTCCCCACGGAGCGGTGGGAGGTAGCACTTCCTGCTTTTCCGCCACCCTGCTAGAGTTACGCCCCCTCATTCCCCACTGAGTTAGACCTTCTGAATCCTTGAAGAACAACTGTGGGAGGCTGGCACAGCACCTTAAAACCCTTTATCTGCATCCCACAACAACTCGGGGAGGTAGGCATTCATATTCCCACTTGAAAGACGGAAAAAAAAACGGAGGCTCCGAGCAACTAAGAAATTAGCCCAACATCCTATTGCTAATGACTAATTCAGATTCGTTAGTGTTCTTTAAGGAGAACACTCAAGTCCAGGATTAGTATACCCAGTGGTCGGCAAACTGCGGCTCGCGAGCCACATGCGGCTCTTTGCCCCTTGAGTGTGGCTCTTCCACAAAATACCACGGCCTGGGTGAGTCTATGTTGAAGAAGTGGCGTTAGAAGAAGTTTAAATTTAAAAAATTTGGCTCTCAAAAGAAATTTCAATCGTTGTACTGTTGATATTTGGCTCTGTTGACTAATGAGTTTGCCGACCACTGGATACACCATCATGCAGTGTTTTCCAAACCACCACACCTCGCTGTATAATGTGTAAGAAGCATCCAAAAAGCTGCTCGAAAATGCAGGCTCTGCTTCACCCCCCAGTCTGATGTAGTAAGTCTGGGGTGGAGTCCAAATTCTGCATTTTGAAGCACCTCCCACCCCAACAGAGGGCAACACTTTGAAAACACTGGCTTGGAAGTTTATAAAAGAGCATGGGCTTTGAGTTTGACACATTTGGATTCCAATTCCAAACTACCATCTACCACATAGCATCGTGGGAATAACAATGCCTCCGGGCTACCCTGTAAAATGGGGCGAATTAAGGAGGGGCCGTGGCGAGGACTCATTTGACAAGGCATCCCATGCCTTCCAAACGCAGTCTCTCTCCGCAAGTGGACCGCGATGGTCTGTCTGGTCGGCATGTAAATCGCTCTCACACCGATGTCCCCCGGGGGGGTGGGTGGCACCCCATGGGCTGGCGCAGGGGTCTGTCACCCACTGTGGGCGAGTGGTGGGGGCCCTTGGGCCCCCGATCTTAGGTCTTTTGATCCCCAGCGGGCGCTCACCTGGGCCAGCAGCGCGTTGCATATGAGCTGCAGTTTGTCCGGGGTGATGTCCACGGGCACGTCGAACGGGGAGCCCAGCAGCTGCCCGCCCTCATCCTGGAACTGCACCAGCAGCCGCTGCACGTCGCGCGCCGCCGCCTCGTCCTGCGCCAACAAGCGCAGCGGGCGTCAGCCACGCGCCTGGGAGGGAAGGGTCCCCACTCCCGCCTGCCTCCCTCCCTCCCTCATCGCGGACCTCGGGCACCAGCGCCCCGTCGCGCGCCCCCGCCCCCATCCACGCACACCCACCGCCACTGCCGCCGCCATCCCGCGTCCCCACGTGGAGGAGAAAGACGCTGGAGAGACGGAGCGCCGCCCTGTGGTCGGGTGGTGCCGCAGCTCGCGACACCGCCCTCTGGTGTTTCGGAGGGGAAGTGTCACGCCGCGCCAGGCCTGGCACCCCTGACCTCCCTTGGACAGCTCGCTGCCGCCCCACTCAGTCCCTCCCAGTGCCTTGCAGAATACAGACTTGTCTCTTCAGAACAGGGACATTTGCCCCACTTTATAGATGGGGAAATCGAGGCTCTGAGCGGTTTATTTTCCCAAACGTCACAGAGATAGAAATGACAGAAGATTGAATAGACTCCAGGCAGCAAGCAGCCCTGTAGGGGATGACTTACAAAGCCAGAGGCTATTGGGTTGAGGGCAGAAATTATTGTTCTTTTCTTTTTTATTTGAAAATGTGACTTTTATTGTATTTTTATTATACATGTTTATTTACAAAAATTAGAATATATGGATAAGGAAAAGAATAAAATAAAAATCACTATAACTTTACACACTCAGAAATAAATCACTCTTTAAAACCATTTAAATTTATTGGGATGACATTGGTTAATAAGATTACATAAGTTTCAAAGGCACAGATTATAATACATCACCTGTATATTGCATCGTGTGCTCATCACCCAAAGTTTACTCTCCTTCTGTCACCATATATTTGACCTCCTTTACCCTCTTCAACCTCCCCTTACTCCCTTCCTCTTATTATTATTTTTAAATTGATCAAATCAATTAATAATTTAAAAAAGCAGAAAATGTCTACAGTTCTCATTACTGTAAAGCAATAACAATAATAATGACAATGATAGCAATTGTTCTAAGTGCTTTTACACATATAACTCTTAATCCCCACAACAACCTTTTTCTGCCCATATTATAGACTAGAGGCCCGGGACACAAAATTCGTTCACTGCGGGGGGGGCGGGGGGGAGGTCCCTCAGCCCGGCCTGTACCCTCTCGCAGTCCGGGAGCCCTTGGGGGATGTCCAACTGATGGGGATATCCAAGGGGAGCGGGCCTAAGCTGTCAGTCGGACATCCTTAGTGCTGCCACGGAGGCGGGAGAAGCTCCCGCCACTGCCGCTGTGCTCGCCAGCTGTGAGCCAGGCTCAGGGCTTCTGGCTGAGCAGCGCTCCCTTTGTGGGAGCGCACTGACCACCAGGGGGCAGCTCCTGCATTGAGTGTCTGCACCCTGGTGGTCAGTGCGTGTCATAGCGACTGGTTGTTCTGCCGTTCGGTCGATTTGCATATTAGCCTTTTATTATATAGGAGGATTGGGATGACATTGGTTAATACAATGATACAGGTTTCAGGTATGCAATTCTACACTACGTCATCTGTATATATTGTATTGTGTGTTTACCACCCCAAGTCAAGTCTCCTCCCATCACCATTTATCTCCTCTTTACCTTCTTCTACCTCCCCCACCTCCCCTTCCCTCCGAACCCACTTACGTTCAACAGAGTGAACAGGTCTGCTGGTCTTTCTGTAAAGCAAGGGCATTTTCAACAAGTGAATGCCAGAGGGTAGGACAGTTGTGGACAAGCGGAACAGGGGAAGGAACTTTCCTCCCTTTCCTTCCCTCCTCCCTCCAGAGGGCATTTCTGGAAGCCTCCAGTTCCTCCGGGACCTGGGCAGCTGCCCTGTGCTTCCACGTCTGTCAGCCCCTCAGCTGTCACTCTGCTCCCAAAATAGCTGTGGTCGGGGGGAGGGAGGAGAGGTTGTTTATTTGGGATGGATGTGGATTAGGGGCATCAGAGCTGTGCCTAGAGAAGCAGATCTGCTGGGGGGTTCCCGTACCTTCTGGATTTTTCTCTCACTCTTTGGGGTATGAGTGCCTGAGCCCCTAGGACAGCCCCTGAGCAAGGTGCTGGGGCAGACGTTAGTCAGCACCCACCTCCACGTGGTACTGACTGTCCAGTCTGGGGCGGGGGAGGGCCCTGAGTATCAATGACAGGCTCCAGGGGCACCTGCCCCTGTGTCCAAATATGGTCTGGAGCCTCTGGCAGGGGCGATAAAGTCTCCTGGGAGGGGAGGACCGAGGCTGACTGGCTGGGGTTCACCGCAGAACTCAGAGGAGCAGTGTCGCAGGAGAACAGACCCAGAGCATCGTCCTTGTGAGAAAGTGAGCCAGTCGGACTGTTCCCGGGACAGGGAGGGAGAGGGGGGCTGGCAGGGACCTTTAGGGTCTGCAGTGAGAGTTCAGGCCTTTGTCGTGGTGGCTTCACCTGCCCAGCTGGGAGGGAGGCACAGGGATGCGGAGACCCCTCTCCTCGCGGTCCATGCTCCAAGCAGAAGCTGTCATGTTCTTCTGGGCCATGGCCTCAGGGGTGCTGGGCCTAGGACTCTTCCAGGCAGAATCCTCACCTTCCGTCCGGGTGGGAGGGGACCCCGGAGCTCCAGACCTCAAGCCCGGAGCCCAGCCCTGGGTCACACAGAGCTGCCCTTTCCCGACAGATGGCGGAGGCAGAAGCTGTGCAGCTGAAGGAGGAAGGGAACCGGCACTTCCAGCGCCAGGACTACAAGGCCGCGACCAAGAGCTACAGCCAGGCCCTGAAGCTGACCAAGGACAAGGCGCTGCTGGCCACGCTCTATCGGAACCGGGCGGCCTGCGGCCTGAAAACGGTGTGGAGCCGGGCGGGGGGGGGGGGGGGGGGGGGGCGGGGGCTGGGATGCAGGCATTGTCCATCCTCCATCCCCCCAGCCCTCTCACCTGGGCCCTTCAGGTTGGAGAGGGGCGCCTCTCACTGCTTTCCTAGACCTACCGCCCACCCACTCCTCTGGGAGACAGCAGTTCCCCCAGATCCAAACGGGCCAGGGGCTCCCCGTATGTTATTTTGTGGCATCTTAACCACAGCCGGGCGAGGCAGCTGCCCGCACTGTAGGTAAGAATCTCAAGGCTCAGAGGGTTCAGTAACTTGCCAAAGGTTTCCCAGGGAGTTAGTAGCAGAGCCCCAATGCAAACCCCAGTTTGCCTGATGCCAAAGCTCACCCACTTTTCCACAACCAGCGAGGGGCCCTCCCCGAGGCCTCTGACAGCCGGAAGCTCCCAGCCACTGCCCCCGCCCCCCAGACCCTCTCAAACCCTCTGCATTGGGCCCACATTAACCAAGTCTCCTCCTTCTCTTTCTCAGGAGAGCTATGCTCAGGCAGCTTCAGATGCCTCCAGAGGTGAGCCACCCCCCTTGGCCCTTGCCCCCCCCCCCCCTCTGTTTTGTCTGAGAGGCTCTTGACACTCCAAGGAATTACAAATTGTGTGAACTTCATCGTAGGCCCTGTAGGCGGGGCTTCACATGTGCCACGGATGTCTAAGTCACATTTTTGCAAATGGAGTTGCATGTTAAATATGGTGCAGTGGTTTCTTTGCTGAAGAGATGCTTTTGGAAATCTTTTTCATGGTGTGGCACACACCCCCCGTTTGTTGGAAACTAGGGTATTGCCATGGGGGATCCCCAGAACCGGGTCCATCAGCCCAGTCCTCTGCCGTGGGAGCCGGGCTTCCTCTGGGGAAGAGGGAGGCCCTAGCCTGTGCCAGAACCACTGGGAGAAATAAACATAAAAAAATAAACACAAGTCAACATTGGCTTACGTGCATGATCAAAATGGGAAGGCTTCTCTCGGCTGCAGGTCTGTGTTGGGTTTTGACCCGGTTACCATTCTTTGAGGGGAAACAGATAGCCCGGAGTGAGTTCAGAAGGTCGGGGACCAGCTGGAGAGGGGACTGGGAACATCCTGTGAACAGCAGTCAAGGGGAGGGGCAATATTTAGCTCAGAGAAGGCAACTCCCAGGTGGGACGGAGCGCTGCCTTCAAACCCCCAAAAAGCAAATGCTGTCATGAGGAAGAGCGATTGGGTTTCATCTCGGGGTTTCCAGGGCTGCCTGTAGGACAAAAGGGCCAAGTTACAGACAGAGAGGTTTCAGGGAGGAAAAGGGAAGGGCTTGATGGCGGGGCTGCCGGGCTGCCTGCAGAAGGAGAAAGCTCCCCCCTGCTTGAGGGATGTGAGCACCAGTCGGATGAGGGATGCTTGGCAGGGATCATCATGTAGCAGGTTCCGGAGCATCAGGGGTTGGGCAAGATGACCCTCAAACTTCCTCCCAGCCTTCAGACTATGATTTTTACTCTCTCCTTAACAAAGGGGAGCGTTGGGTCAATTGTCTACACGGGCAGGTAATCTCAAAGGAAGAGATTGGGGGCCATGGCAGGGGAGAAAAAAAGGCGGTCTGTAGCCCGGCCCCCTAAGGTCCTGCCTGTCACCCTCGCTAGCCATTGACATCAACTCCTCGGACATCAAGGCCCTGTACCGGCGATGCCAGGCCCTGGAGCGCCTGGGCAAGTTGGACCAGGCCTTCAAGGACGTGCAGCGCTGTGCCACGCTTGAGCCCCGGAACCAGAACTTCCAGGAGACCCTGAGGAGGCTCAATACTAGCATTCAGGAGAAGGTGAGCCCGGCCTCCGCCCACAAGCCTTGGCTACCTCCCCCCATTCCTGGCAGGGGCATGTTAGAGAAGCAGGACGTCAGGGCAAGGCTAGTCCTTGTGAACACGTGGCACAAGCGGGTACCTCAGAACAGCTGAACAGCTGCCCCATGTGTGAGTGACCAGAGATGCTGGGATGCTTGTTTAAGGGTTCGAGCCCGCACAACTAGAACATGGGTCTTTTACATTCCAGATGGAGGTTTTGGTGGTGGTGGTGGTTGTTGTTTTTAAATTGCATCAGTATAACTGCAACTCTTCCTCTATTTCTAGGAGGATAAAGGCAGCATGAGATACCTGGGAATGGGGGAGGGGTAATTGGTGGCAGATAGAGTAGAGTCAGGAGCCAATAGGAATAGGACATCTTTTCTAGGAAGATGGAGTGCAGTGAGGAGAACTTGCACCAGAGATGAGAGCTCCTGCACCCTAGTCCTGCCTTAGCTACCAATTTTCTTTCTTTTTTTAAAAAATATATATATTTTATTGATTTTTTACAGAGAGGAAGGGAAAGGGATAGAGAGTTAGAAACATTGATGAGAGAGACACCGATTCAGCTGCCTCCTGCAAACCTCCTACTGGGGTTGTGCCTGCAACCAAGGTACATGCCCTTGACCGGAATCAAACCTGGAACCTTTCAGTCCGCAGGCTGACGCTCTATCCACTGAGCCAAACCGGTTAGGGCCTTAGCTACCAATTTTCTGAGGGACCTCTTGGGGTGTCAGTTTCTCCTCTGTAGGACCAGGAGGGTAACGAATCACTCAGCTCCCGGCTCCCGGACTCAGTAACTCCTATGTGCCTGGGGCAACCCCATGGTGGGACCCCATGGTGGGTCTACTATCCAGAGTGTAGACTCAGAGCTGAGGGAATACGAAGATCAAAGAAAGGGCCGTGCGTGGGAGACCCTCCCCGCCCTGAAGGCCAGGATGGAAATAGAAGGGAGTGTGGACCAGCACAACCACGTAGTGGGAGGTACAGAAGGAGCTGGTGAGATGGGGAAGATGATCAGTTTGGGCATTTTATGAAAGCCGCAGAGCACTGGGGTTCGGGTTGGGATTGTGAGGGATGAGGCATCTAAACATAATGGTTTCCATTGCTTGAGGAGCCACTCCAAAACTGCTTCAGGTTTCTGATCCTGAAGGCATATTTCTGAAATGTCTAATAGCTCACCGTTTACTAGACTCCAAAATTGAGGTGATGATCCCTTGCCTTCCAAGATGCGTGATAACCAAATGGGATAGTGGACGTAACTGGATTGTGAGCTTTGTGGGGCAAAGACTTGCTTTTGTTCACCATTCTATCCCTAGCATCTGAGCACCTGCAACAGCGTCTGGCACGTAGTAGTTGTTCAGTAAACGTTGGCTGAATGAATGAATAAATGAATGAATGACAGTGTGGGGGCCCCAGAGTAGATACCCTAATAGTCACTGAGAGGAACTTCACATGGAGCGGACTGAAATATGGACCTCTGCCTGTATCCTTCCTCAGCTGCACGTGCAGTTCTCCACAGACTCGAGGGTACAGAATATGTTTGATATCCTCCTGGACGAAAAGAGTGAAGCCGATAGGCTGGAGAAGGTGAGCGCTGGCCTTGTTTAATTAATTTAACACTTCTCTTCCTTTTTAAAGTCCTTACCCATAAGCAGAAATGTTTTATTATTATTTACTTATTTACTAGAGGCCCCGTGCACAAAATTCTTGCACGGGTAGGGTCTCTAGGCCTGGCCAGCAACCAGGGCTGATTGATCAGGGCCTTCCTTTCCCCGGCTGCTGGCTGCCAGCTGCTGGCAGGGGCCTTCCTGCATTCCATGCCCACCCCCTGGTGGTCAGTGCACGTCATAGCAAGCTGTCGAACACCCGATTGGTCGAACTCCTGAGGGGGCAATTTGCATATTAGCCTTTTATTACATGGGATTTATTTATTTATTTATTTATTTATTTATTTATTTATTTATTTTTGTTAATCCTCACCTGAGGATATTTTTCCATTGATTTTTAGAGTTGAAGGGAGAGGGAGAGACACACGCAGAGAAACATGGATGTGAGAGAGACACATTGATTGGTTGCCTCCCATATGCGTCCTGACCACGGCTGGGGATCGAACCTGTAACCGAGGCATGTGCCCTTGACTGGAATTGAACCCAGGACTCACGGGCTGACACTCTATCCACTGAGCCAAACTGGCTAGGGCTACACAGTTTTATTTTACCATTAGTGCAATCAGAGTTGAATCTATGATTCTGATTCTGCTAAGCACTGTTTTTTTTTACAAGTTGCTTGGTAGTCTTTTTATTTATGTCTTTCATAATTGTAATATATTTTATCAACTTGGTCTTTATACACGTTACTGTGTCTTTCTTTTGAATTATATTCGTGGGCTATGTTTCCAGGAGTAAGATTATAGGGAGGAAGAATAGAAAGATGTTTTAAAGACCCAGTTCTTGAGCCAGACCCTGCATTTGGCCCAGGGCCAAGGCCTCTGCAGCCACACCTTCCTCCTGACCGTCACTTCCTCCTGACCGTCACTTCCTCGTCCCTCTTTCAGGCTGCCAACAACCTCATCGTACTGGGCCGTGAAGAGGCAGGGGCTGAAAGGATCTTCCAGAACAACGGCGTGGCCCTGCTCCTGCAGCTCATGGACACGAAGAGGCCTGAGCTGGTGCTGGCTGCCGTGCGGACCCTGTCGGGCATGTGCAGTGGCCACCGAGCGAGGGTGAGGGCCTGGGCGTGGGCCCCGGTCTGGGTGTTTGGCATGAATGGCTGCCCGGCCAAGGACCTGGAAGGGTGACATGTGGGCAGGGTGTGGCTGGCATAAATGGACCCTGATATGAAATGTGAAGTGTCCCCTCCAACTTTGGTTGTATGGTCCCGGATTCAACAGAGACCGCTCCTCTGTTTTTCCTCAGAGCTGGAAATGGGTCTATGTGAACATAAGGCTATTGAAAGTCATCTGTTGAGGAAGAGCTGAATGCAAAGGCTATGATAGTTTACACTTTTTCATGCTACATCTTCAAAATCCAGTGTATAATTTACACTCACAGCACCTCTCTCTCAATGTGAATGGCCCCAGTACTTGTGCTCAATGACTGCAGGTGGCCAGTGGCTCTGAACCTCTGGAAAGGGCCATGGATTGTGTCAAGGGCATTCCCAGACCATGGGCCAGGAGGCATGGGCTTATTTCCCTACTGCATGGGGTGGTTACCTCCCATTCCCTAACCTGCACCGCAGCTGGAAGGGAGGGACCCACGACTGACTGTGGTTTGCTGGGGTCTAGGCCACGGTGCTTCTCCACGCAGTCCGGATAGACCGAATCTGCAGCCTCATGGCGGTGGAGAATGAGGAGATGTCTCTGGCCGTCTGCAACCTGCTCCAGGCCATCATCGACTCTCTGTCTGGGCAGGACAAGCGGGAGCATCAAGGGAAGGAGGAGGCCCTGGTTCTAGGTAGGAGACAGGCTTCAGTTTTGGTTCTGGAGGTTGGGGGCAAGGGAGAGTCTGTTACCACCTCAGACTGGGAATTTCCTGTGTGTGGAGGTTGTCTGGTGTTATTGTCATACTTATTTTCCGATGATAAAAGTAACCGATGCAGAGCAGCATTATGGTCAATAATTAACCTTTTGCACTCGGATGTCGAGTGTGACTCGACACGGTTAGCATCGGTAGCAGCTCGTATGTCAAATTGTATTGTATCAATAATTTGAAATATAAAAAAATCCAAATAAATAAGTTTGTATGAAAAGAAACTCCAGTTTTTTATTCTACTGCCGCGCTTTGTAAAATCTGGGGTATTTAAAAAATTAAATCCCGAGTAGAATAAAGGAATCGAGAAAAAAGCAAGCGAGTGCAAAGGGTTAAAGGTAGAAGCAAATAGAGTGTCATCAACAGGTGAGTGGATAAACAACAACAAAATATATATATAAGTGTGTGTGTATATATATATATATGTCTATATATATGTCTATATAGACATATATATATACACACACAATGGAATATTTACTCAGCTTTAAAAAGGAAGGAAATTGTGACACATGATACAACATGGATGAACCTTGTGGACATTATGCTAAGTAACATAAGCCAGTCTCAAAAAGACAAATTTGGTATGATTGCATATAGATGCAGCTTCTGAAATTGTCATACTCTTAGAAACAGAAAGTAGAATGGCGTGGCCAGGGATGGGGTAGGGGGAAATGAGCAGTTATTTAATGGGTACAGAGTTTCAGTTTTGCAAGATGAAAAAGTTTTGGGGATGGATGGTGGTGATGGTTACACATCAATGTGAATGTACTTAATGCCACGGAACTCAGTGCTTAAAAACGATTAAAATGATGTTTATTTTATATATACTTTACCACAATTTTAAAAAGTAACAGAGACTCATTGGAGAAATTTGGAAAAATTTAGAAATATGTAAACATGAAAAAAAAAAAACACACACAACCTCACCTGTAATTACCCCTCCTGATAACCTTTTTTTCTATCCATCCATATAAATATCTATTTGACAAAATTGGAATTTGGCTATGGATGGTTTTGTGTTTTTTCTTCACTGAACATTATGTTAGTATGGCATACCATTTAATATTCTTTAAAAGGGTTCCACTTGACTTTAATCATTTCATCATATTAATTTTACATTTGTTTCATCCCTACATACATGCACATATAGACCCATGCTTCTTCCTGCACATCCAGGTCCTAGGCATCATTTTAGAAGCCCCTGCCCTGCCTGGGAGGGTTACAGAAGCAGGTTCACTCAAAGGGAACATGATTTTTAGATAATTTCATTACATTTAATTGTTTGGATGCATCATGATTCGTCAGGCGGCTTTATATTATTGGAGATTTCAATGGTTTCTGATTGCATGCTTGTGAAACACGTCAGCAGCCATTCTTTACATAAATATATATTTGCACTTGTAATTATTTTCTTGGAACAGGTTCTGAGAAATGGGAGTACTAGGTCAAAGGTTATGAACATAACGGATGTTCTTTCTCCATCTTACTTTCAAGTTCCCTCTGAGAGGGTACATCCACTTGTACTCTTACCAAGTGACGATAAGCGTTCTAACCTCAAATCATTCTCACCAGATTTGAATGCGATCATTCTTAAGTAGATTCCCCTTTTCAGCAGGCAAAAGTGATCTAGTGTGGTTAATCATTTTCTTTATCTTTATTAGCCATTTGGATGCCTTTGTCTTTGAGTGGTTGGTTCACACTGTTACTTATTTTTTTCTACTGGAATGTCAGTGCTTTCTTATTGATTCCTAAGAGCTCTTTGTAGATTAGTACTATTGACTTTCGGAGTCCTGGATTGTTGATATGGCTCGGACTTACTATTGTGATGGTCAGCAAGTCAGGTTCCTTTTTGCACTAGAATCACTGGAAGGTCCAAATGGGCCGCACTCGTATGGGTGGTGGTTCCCTGGAGATGCCGGCCGGGCACCGTGGTTTTACTCCTTGTGGCCTCGCTAGTGGGCAGCTTGGATTTTTTAAAAAAAATATACTAGTATTTTTATTGACTTCAGAGAGGAAGGAAGAGGGAGGGAGAGACAGAAACACCCATGATGAGAGAGAATCATGGTGGATTGGCTGCCTCCTGCAAGTCCCCCACTGGGAATTGAGCCCACAACCCGGGCATGTGCCCTCGACTGGAACAGAACCCAGGACCCTTCAGTTCGCAGGCCGACGCTCTGTCCACTGAGCTAAACCGGCTAGGGCACTTGGATTTTTTTAAAAAAATGTATTTTTATTTGATTTCAGGGAGAAGGGAGAGGGAGCGAGAGATAGAAACATCAATGATGAGAGAATCATCGATTGGCTGCCTCTAGCACGCCCCCTACTGGGGAATCCAGCCTGAAACCCGGGCATGTACCCTGACTGGAATCGAACAGTGACCTCCTGGTTCATAGGTCGAGACTCAACCACTGAGCCATGCCAGCCGGGCCAGCTTGGATTTTTATGTAACATGGCAGCTGGATCCTAAGTGGACAAGCCTCAGTGTGCAAGTGCTTTTTAAGCCGCTGGGTGTGCTGTCAGTCACATGATCAGCCCAGGCCCAGTGTGGGAGGGGACTCCCCAAGAGCATGAATAATGACAGGTGCAGTTTATTTGGGGACACAACTTCCTTGCGAGGCAGTGAGCTATTAGCTATCTGCTAAAATATTTTATATATTTTTATATATTTTATATATTGATTTACACCCACCTCAGGCCCCAATTTTGCTCTCCGCGGCCTTACAGAGTAAGTCTGTTATCTCACCCTCGTGACAAACCTCTCTCTGAAAGCGGGCTATCATGTCCACTTACATCTTTCCTTCTCTAGCCAGATAGCCTCATTCCTTCATCATTTATTTACGTGACACGGTTTGGAAAGCCTTCCTCCCTGCCTGCCCGCCTGCCCGTCTGCCTGCCTTTGGGCTCCAACCTAGAATGAGAACAAAAGTCTCCAAGTCTCAGAGAGGTCAGACAGGGCAAAGCAGGAAAAGGCATTTGCCTTTTGAGATTCCTAGTGGGCAGGGAGGACCGGGCACCCCAGACAGAGGCTTGCATTCGGGCGCCCGGCCTGCCCGAATCTGTGCGGAGTAAGATGTCTGTAAGGAGTACAAATTTCCTTCCTGGAAACACGTTTTATTAAGTCAGTTCATTAAAAACCACACAAAACATCCCTGGATCCCTGCCAGTCATGACCTGGAAGGAAGAGCTAGCTGTTCAAGGGTGGAATGGGCTGTAACAGAAGTCAATGCTCAGAATGGCTGGAGGACCCCAAGTGTTGTCTGGGGATTTCCCTCCTTTTGCGGGGTTGAGATGGACTATACTATACTCTCCTGGGAAATTCCAATATCCAGGAAGCAGTAGATTTGATATTTCCAGAGTCCTTCTAGAAGCCTCTTTCATTCCTGGTCCTAAATACCTGAGGCTCCCTGGTCCTCTCTCTTTATCCCTGTTCTCTCCTCCTCAGACACCAAGAAGGACCTGAAGCAGATCACCAGTCACCTGCTCGACATGCTGGTCAGTAAGAAGGTGTCCGGACAGGGCAGGGACCAGGCCCTGAACCTGCTTAATAAGAACGTCCCCCGGAAAGACCTCTCTGTTCACGACAACTCACGCACCATCTACGTGGTGGACAATGGTGAGGAGGTGGGCGGGTCTGGGCTCACTCCAGCATTCCCCGTGGGCACCGGGGTCCCTTGCCCTGGGCAGAAAGTGGAAGAAGTCTTCAATCCCAATGGAAAAGCCAGGAAAAATCATCAGCATGCTAGGATCCACTAGCGGGCTGGTGAAGGTAGAGGTCAAGTCTCTGAATTACGGGCCTGGCCACCATACCCAGGAAATGTCTAAATGCACCCAAAAACATCTTATCTGGGTGAAGTTTCCCAACAAACGGGGGTAAGTGTTCAAGGACAAACAGGATTCCACCAACCACAGGGTCACGCTCCCGAAGTCTCGTGGTTGGCAAGGCCTTCTAGAAGGGAGAGAGGACATCACCTGCACGTTATATCAAGCCCAGGAAGAATGTTCTAGAACAGTGGTTCTCAACCTTTCTAATGCCGCGACCCTTTAATACAGTTCCTCATGTTGTGGTGACCCCCAACCATAAAATTATTTTCGTTGTTACTTCATAACTGTAATTTTGCTACTGTTATGAATCATAATGTAAATATCTGTGTTTTCCGATGGTCTTAGGCAACCCTGCTAGCGGTTCTCAACCTGTGAGAACCTGTCGCGACCCACAGGTTGAGAACCGCTGCTGTAGAGCCTAAGACCATCGGAAAACAGAGATATTTACATTACGATTCATTAACAGTAGCAAAATTAAAGGTTCAAGTCAGCTTTACCAGCTTGAAATTCGTTCTACTTTGATATTGCTGTTCCCTTGCTTGGTTTTCACAGATCTCCGCAAAGTGCACCTTAATGAATTACTCCAGTGCTTAAGCCTCGCCCCCAACACTTCGGCCCCAGTTCTGGTCTTCTCTGTATATATTACAAAGGCTGAGCACCAACAGCAGACCTCTTCCCTCTGCACGAGGATCTAGGCCCAACCACACGGTTTACAGTGTAGGATGGGTGGGGAACCATAGTATTGTTCTAGGCATCAAAATGAATAGCACTTGTGTAAAAATGACGTGGACTTAAATTCCTGGCGCGCTAATGAAAAGCTGCAATGCTGAGGTTGTATGTCTTGCAAACTGGGCTGGACAGAGCCAGGAGGGGTCTTACACTTGCCGCTGCCATCCATCCTGCAGGCCTCAGGAAGATCCTGAAGGTGGTGGGGCAGGTTCCAGATCTGCCGTCCTGCCTGCCCCTGACCGACAACACCCGCATGCTGGCCTCTATCCTCATCAACAAGCTCTATGACGACCTGCGCTGCGATCCTGAACGCGATCACTTCCGCAAGATCTGTGAGGAGTACATCACGTGAGTTTCCTGGAGGCCTCATAGGTCGGCCTCTGTATTAGCAATCAATAGCCGTGTAACAAATTACCCCTAAACTTAGCAGCTTAAAACAATAATAATCAACCATTTCTTATAAAAAGACAGCAATCTGGGAATGGCTCGCTGGGTGGTTCTGGCTTTGGGTTCTCTTGGCCTGGGCTGCAGTCATCTGAAGGCTTGACTGAGGCTGGAAGATCTGTTTCCAAGATGGTGCACTCACACGGCTGGCACATTGGTGCTGGCTGTTGATGATGGGAGGTCTCTATTCTTCCCTGGGTGAACATCTTCCTACATGTCAATCCTTGTCTCAGAGTGTGCTTCTTGGGGAACACAACCCCTGACACATCTGTTATGTCATCTATCCTCATCATAAGTCTGTGAAGTAGTAGTACTATCCTTAGTTTCCAGCTCAAGAAGCTGAGACTCAGAGAGGTTCAGTGAATTGCCCAAGGTCACACAGCATATGCGTGGTGAATCCAGGATGCAAATCCAACTCTGTCTGCCCCCAAATCTCACACTTCCTACCACCCTCGCCTTCTCTTTTAGGGGCAAGTTTGACCCCCAGAACATGGACAAGAACCTGATTGCCATCCAGACAGTGTCGGGAGTCCTGCAAGGCCCCTTTGACCTGGGCAATCAGCTGCTGGGGCTGAAAGGTGTGATGGAGATGATGGTAGCGCTGTGTGGCTCGGATCGTGAGGTAGACCAGCTGGTGGCCGTGGAGGCCCTCATCCATGCCTCTACCAAGCTCAGCCGCGCCACGTTCATCATCACCAACGGCGTGTCACTGCTCAAGCAGATCTACAAGACCACCAAAAACGAGAAGATCAAGATCCGCACACTGGTGGTAAGTGGGCTCGGTACCCGACACCATGCCGGGCACCAGGGACGTCAGGATGAATGAGGCTGAGCCCCTGTCCTGGAGGAGGTCACCCTCTGAGGGCATCACGGGGCCCTGCAGAGCAGTGTGATATGGAGGAGGCTGTGAGAACATAGATTCAGAACGGCGGACCTACATTTACCCTCCAACACCTCCGTGCTTTCTTTTTCCCTTTTACCTTTCCCTACCTCCCCACACCCTCCTTTCTCTCTAGTAATCACTATACTGTTGTTTGTCTAAGAGTTGTGGATTTTATTATTATTTTTGGCTTTAGAATTATGGGGGATTTATTTTCTTTCTTTATTCTTTCTGTAGAGTTCAAGTTTTAATAAAATGTGCATATGGCTTTTATCATCAGGAAAAATAATTTGAAATGACTTGTGAAACTCCCATAAGTCACACTGTGATTTTCCTGAAGTCACCCACAGGACCACAGAGTGTTACCTGCAAACACACAAGGCGATGTGACCAAATGAACAAATGATTTTTTTTCTTAATCCCTTCATCTTTTTCACCTCCTCCATGCTTCTGAAAGGCACGAACACTGATGAGTTTTATCCAGCAAATATTTTTAGAGCAAACTCCAGAAAGTCAGTTTATTTGATTAATCAGTTTCTATACGGCACAGTCAAATCTGCTTTATTTTTTCCATCTTCGTTTTACAGAAATTATTTTCATTGACCTTCTCCTCGTGAACAAGTATAGTGAGGATTTGAGTCATTTATCTTCTTTTGTTTGTATCAATTTAGAAAAAATGAATTTTAGCTTCCGGCACTGTGAGTTTTCTCTTAGAGAAGACTTTTTTTTTTTCTAAAATAAATCCAAATTTCCTGAGCAAAATGCTGCACATCTGAACTTGTTACCCATAAGATAGGATTTCTCTGCCGGTTTCTGTGCTCTGACAAGTCTCACCACTGCAATCTCAGACAGGAGTAGTATTATCTTGTGCTGATTTTTCAAAATGGCATTCAAAATATCTGTGGGGTCAAATGGTGGAGGAAAAGCGTTAGGGCCGTGGTCGGCAAACTGCGGCTCGAGAGCCACATGCGGCTCTTTGGCCCCTTGAGTGTGGCTCTTCCACAAAATACCACGGCCTGGGCGAGTTATTTTGAAGAAGTGGCGTTAGAAGAAGTTTAAGTTTAAAACATTTGGCTCTCAAAAGAAATTTCAATCGTTGTACTGTTGATATTTGGCTCTGATGACTAATGAGTGTGCCGGCCACTGGGTTAGGGTAAAAACCTCCAGCTTGCCTGGCTGGTGTAGCTCGGTGGTTGAGCATCGACCCATGAACCAAGAGGTCAGCGTTCGATTCCGGGTCAGGGCACATGCCCGGGTTGTGGGCTTGATCCCCGGTTAGGGTTAGGGTTAGGGTTCCCTGATTCCCTGCACACAATGGTATACTTTGCTTGTATACCATTGAGGCAGCCAACCAATGATTTTCTCTTATCATTGATGTTTCTCTCCCCCTCCCTTCCTCTCTCTAAAAATCAATCAATCAATTGTATATATATATATATATATACACCTCCAGCTTTTTCAGCACCTTCCTTCACCTGGAGGCCTCAGGGAAGGCATCCCAGAAGAGGTGACACCTGAGCTGAGTTTTGTAGTATGAATAGAGGTTTATCCAGGCAAAGAAAAAGGGGCAAAGTGTTCCAGCCACAGGGACCTGTTTGAGCAGGGCATTGTCCCCAGCTTTGTTGCCTCTGGTCCTCCAGATGTCCGCTGTCTCCCCTCCCCCGCAGGGACTCTGTAAGCTCGGCTCTGCAGGTGGCACAGACTACGGTCTCAGGCAGTTTGCCGAAGGGTCCACGGAGAAGCTGGCCAAACAGTGTCGCAAGTAAGGGGGTCCCATTTTCCCCAGGCCTGCCCTCTCCTCCCCGGGGGGTGCCCTAGTGTCCACCAGATTGGGAAAGGCCCCCACCTGCTACCCACTGCCCTGAAGTGGCTTCACCGCCCTTACCTGAGCCCTGGCGCCCTTCCCCAGCGTCTCTCCCTCCCTGGTTCCAGGTGGCTGTGCAATGCGTCCATAGACACCCGGACCCGGCGCTGGGCAGTGGAGGGAATGGCCTACCTGACGCTGGACGCTGATGTGAAGGATGACTTTGTCCAGGACATCCCTGCGCTGCAGGCCATGTTTGAGATGGCCAAGGCAAGTAGAGCCCTGGCCTCTGGCCTCAGGAGAGATCTATTAGATTCCGGCTCACAGGGCCTTCCGCTGAGCCTGGGAAAGGACCCCTGTGTCCTCAGCCCGGCTGTCCCCTCTACTCCCTGGGTAACCTGGATCAGTTATTTGCCTCTTTCTCACCCTCCTTTTACCTGACTATAAAATGGGCTCACCGCTCTCTCCATGCCTTCCCGGCAGTGGGAGGATGAACAAGAGGATGGTATTTGTCCCCTGGGATCCTCAGGAAGTGAGGTCTGAAGGACCAGGAGGCAGTACCTAGCCTCTTCTGGGCCCTCTCTCTCCTTCCGAGCTCCTCACAGACTCCGTTCCTCCTCCTTTTCACCATTAAAGGGGGAGATGTGGGAGAGTTTCCCCAGGGCCAGACCAGAGGGTATACACCGTCCATCCCATCCCCACCCAGCCCAGGGGAGGTAGTCACACTATGTGAAAGTGTGTTTTGGCCTGGACTTTTCAAGGAGGCACAAAGCAAGGGGTGTACTCAGAGGACTTCCTCCCATGCATTCGGGGTGCTGTTGAGGGTGCCCCCTGAGCCAGCAGAGCCAGCTCCTTTCCCTCTGTGCCGCTGGCACTTCTCCGAGCTGAACTGCACCAGCCACACACTCCGTCCGCCCAAACCAACCTGTGGACCATGCGAGGGAGCCTTCTTGGAAGCAGAAGGTTGTCCTGAAGTTTTCTTTCTGCCTTTTCCCGCCTCCCCCCTCCCCGGTGCCTCCAGACCTCTGACAAGACCATCCTGTACTCGGTGGCCACCATCCTGGTGAACTGCACCAACAGCTACGATGTCAAGGAGGTCATCCCTGAGCTCGTACAGCTCGCCAAGTTCTCCAAGCAGCACGTGCCCGAGGAGCACCCCAAGGTGGGGATGGGGACAGTCCAGGAGGGGTCTGGTGTGTTTGGGAGAATTTGCCATAAGGTAAACCGAAGAGGATCATGGTACATTTCTCCCACTAGGTGGCGCTCGTGTTTTTCTTAGTTTTAATGTTCTATCTTGGTGAGGGTGGAGCGGTTTGGGGGAGGTTAGGAACACAATCTGTAGTCAGAAAACTAACAGCCACGATTAAAGTTTTGCAATTTATGTTGTTGATTTGATGGACATCAGACAGTTGCATTTTATGTTCCCAACACACAAAAATTTTATTTTCTGGGATATCTGGATTTAGGGATATGGGTGCTAAGTAGGAAAAATGAGAGGAGAGACATGGATCAGCAGTAGCCAAGATGTCACAAATTCCCTTGAGGCCCTCTTCCCCACCTCCCTGCTCCCCCTCCCCCACCCCATGATTCCCTGCACACAATGGTATACTTTGCTTGTGGTTTGCATATGAATATATATGCATTCTATTTCCCACCAGAAAAAAAAAGTAGACTTTTTAAATGATCAAAGTAATATAACCGTGTTGCAACACAAATAAATAAAAGGTGGAGGAGAGCAGACAAAAGAAATTAAGAACTCACAATGACATCATCCCCCTCAACCCTTGGCATTTGGGTATGTTACTTTACCTACCAGAGGCTTTGTTTTTTTCTATGCACCTTTTTTCTTTCCTTTTCACGGTTATAATCATAATGTAGTTATAATGTTGTACTCACTTTGTGCTTTCCCATGGCTGTGTCATTCTCTGAATCATTTTTCAAAGCTGCATAGTATTTCACGCAGGCAAGACTGCAGCGCATATACTGCTGCTGTGAAGCTCAAAGGTGGCGTCTAGCGATTGACTGTCAGTCTCTCGCCAGCTACTCTGAGGATTATCTGTAAAGACTTTTCAACCCTGGGGCTGACTGTGGGTTTCCAGCAAAACCCAATCCGTTGCTATGTCCCTTTTGTCTGACATATCCCCTCACTCCTGCCTACGTCCCCCATTGTAGGCGGCAGAAAGGCACCCTGTGCCAGACTGGAGGTGGTGGTGGGGGCGGCAGGCGGACCAAACCTGGGTTCAGCAACCTCAATATTTGGGTTCTGGCTAGGAAAGAATTCAGAGCCAAGACCCAAACTGTACGAGAACATTTATTGGGTAAATTACAGAGGTAGAAAAAGTAATTCCTAGAAGAAATGGGCTTAGGAAACAAGTTATGGAGGTAAAAGAAGGGCTTTGGAGCTTGGGAGTGAGGGAGCTAATGGCAACATGCCTGGGAGGGGGCTCGTGAGAGGGAAGGGAAAGGAGAAGGCAAGAGCGTGCTCCCAGGGTGGGGAGAGCGCACTGGGTCCTCTGTCCTAAGGGTTTTAAGGGTGGAGATTTTAGGGGATGTTCCAGAGGAAGATCTCAGTAGAATATTTAGTAGTCTTCCAGGTGTGTCCATTCAGGATTGATTGGCCAGCACCAGGGCAGGGGGTCATTATTCACTGCAGCTGGTCCTGATGTCAGCCATGGCTGGTTTTGATGTTTATCTGGGCCTGGAGCTGAAACACACCTGAGGCCTAGATGTTATCTCTAGGGAGGAAAGGTCATGGGTCCAAGCCTCAGGACCAGCGATATGCTAGGGGAGGAAAAGTCACCCTGGGGACAAGGTCTCACCCTACAGTTGATTGTGCAGTGCTGGGCACCTGGGGCTTTGCACCCTGGTGACCTTCTGTACCGGGCCCATCGTCCTTGCTCTGCTCTTGTCTGTCTAACTGCCTACATCCCCCTACCCTCCCACCTGCCACATTCCCTAATAGCAAGTCAACCGTTTGCAAGACAACTAACACATGGGTCATGCAGTGTTTTGGATCATCATTCTTTCATTCCACTCCTCTGTGAATGAAGCGTCTTTGGGATTGATTTCCTCGCCCTATCAGCTACCCAGGCTCTGTGTTGGGAGGGGGAGGGCAAAGGACGAGGAGGGGTTGTTCTGACGTTCACATTGGCAGGACATGCGGTAACCCCCTCGGCTGTTTGGACAAAGGGAATCTGGAGGAGGGTATTCGTTTCCATTACTGTTATAACCAATGGCCACAAACACCATTGCCCCAAATAACACACATTTATTACCTTCCCGTTCTGGAGGTCTGACTTCTAAAATCGATTTCACTGGGTCAAAGTCAAGGAATCAGTAGGGTGGGTTCTGGAGGCTCTAGGACACAATCTGTTTTCTTGTCCTCTTCACCTTCTGAAAGCCACCTTCCTTGGCTTGTGTCCTTGAATTACGTCAGCCTTTTGCTTCTGCGGTCACTACTACCTTTGCCCCTCTGCCTCCCTTTTTAAAGTCCCTGATGATGATACTGGGCCTGCCCAGATAATCTAGGACTATCTCCCCAGCTCAAGATCCGTAACTTAATCATATCTGCAAAGTCCCTTGTGCCATGTAAGGTAACATATTCACGGGTTCTGGGGATTAGGACATGGACACCTGTAGGGCCCATTATTAAAAGTACCCCAAGAAGTCAGAAATGTGCCATCTGCCGAAACCGGTTTGGCTCAGTGGATAGAGTGTTGGCCTGCGGACTGAAAGGTCCCAGGTTCGATTCCGGTCAAGGGCACGTACCTCGGTTGCGGGCACATCCCCGGTGGGGGGGTGTGCAGGAGGCAGCTGGTCGATGTTTCTCTCTCATCGATGTTTCTGGCTCTCTATCCCTCTCCCTTCCTCTCTGTAAAAAATCAATAAAATATATATATAAAAAAAG
The DNA here is from genome assembly GCF_951640355.1 of Cnephaeus nilssonii. Classification (NCBI taxonomy): domain Eukaryota; kingdom Metazoa; phylum Chordata; class Mammalia; order Chiroptera; family Vespertilionidae; genus Cnephaeus; species Cnephaeus nilssonii. Next base: position 13,142,107 of record NC_137090.1, read on the forward strand.
AAATGTGCCATCTTAGTACCAATACAGACTGGCCTGGTGCCCAGGCCCCTTGCCCATCGCCACCCTTTTGTCTCCCTCCCCAGGACAAGAAGGACTTCATAGAGATGCGGGTGAAGCGGCTCCTGAAGGCGGGCGTCATCTCGGCGCTGGCCTGCATGGTGAAAGCGGACAGTGCCATCCTCACCGACCAGACCAAAGAGCTGCTGGCCAGGTGTGGCTGCAGGGGGCCGGGGCTGGGCTCTGGCTGGGCAGGGGGATAGAAATGGCCGGGAGTAAATAAGGGAATGAGCCATGGGGGGCGGGGGGTGCTGGAGAGGAGCCTAAAGGGGATTGGCATTGAAAGTGACATGGCGGGTAGGTCCTCACAAGTGCAAGTTTGCATCAGGAGGAAAGAGGTCACTGTCTGGATGCCCGGTTCCCCGGTTTTGTGTGGGACCTGCTATTCCAGAGATGAAAGGCACAGTATCTGAGCAACCTGGTGGGCAGGCAGCCAGGCTCACAGGACAATCCAATGTGACGGGTGCCATGAGGGGAGAAAGACAGAGTGTTGGTTGGAGTACAGCAGTGGCACCCCACCAGCCAGCCTGGAAAGGTGGGCAGCCAGGAAGGCTTCCTGGAGGATGTGACAACTCAAGGGAGCCCCAAAGGAACAAAGGAGCCACTCCACTGCAGGGGAGGGAAGGGTTCCAGGTGGGTGGAACAGCATATACGAAGACACCAAGGACGGAGGGAGAATGAGTGCATTTAGGGTTTTCCTGCAATATGTCTGGAGCACGGAGTGCATAGGAGCGAGTAGTGCTAGGTAAGACCAGAGAGGGAGGGAGACCAGGGCCAGGTCACAGGTCCCGGGGTGTTTCTCCTGGTGAGGAGGCAGCAAGGAGCCATTGGTTATCGCCCTAAATAAGGATGAGGGGGCTCTTTGCAGCCTCACTTCCTCCCCAGCCTCTTATGTTCTTTTTAAAAATATATATATTTTATTGATTTTTTACAGAGAGGAAGGGAGAGGAATAGAGAGTTAGAAACACCGATGAGAGAGAAACATCGATCAGCTGCCTCCTGCACACCCCCTACTGGGGATGTGCCCGCAACCAAGGTACATGCCTTTGACTGGAATCGAACCTGGGACCCTTCAGTCTGCAGGCCGACACTCTACCCACTGAGCCAAACCGGTTAGGGCGCCACTTATGTTCTTGGCAGTACTTCCCAAGGGGCACGCGCACACCAGCAGCACTTTCCAGGGCTTCCCTGGCTCTGACCGGCTGGCCTGCTGATGCCCAGGAGGGGCGTGCTGGCACATTACATGCCCTTTATCCTTACTCCACAGGGTATTCCTGGCACTGTGTGACAACTCGAAGGACCGAGGCACTATTGTGGCTCAAGGTGGTGGCAAGGTAATTGGGTGGGGATAAGGTTCTTGGCATCCTGAAAGGTACTCTACTGGGGAGGAGCGTGTGTGTGTGTGTGTGTGTGTGTGTGTGTGTGTGTACGCACATGCATGCATACTCTATGCCTGACTCAAGAACAATGTACCCTCTGTCCCCACCCGACCTCCTGGAATATGGTCATTCCGGTAACTGTGCTGTCTGTTCTCACGGCCCCAACCCCATTTCTGCCTGATTCTGTGATGGGTCATGGGACTTCCTGTGGAATCCCATCTATCTTCCTGGCGCCTGGAAGGAAGCATGGTGCAGATACCAAGACCGTGCCCTCTGCTACAGAAGACTCATTACGGAGTCCCTGTCCGTCCCCATGTCAGCTGCATAACCTTGGGCAAATTACTTAATCTCCCTCAGCCACAGTTTCCTCGTCTGTGAAATGGGGGGAAAGCACACACTTTGCAGAATGTCACAGGATGTCTGTGCCCCAGGAGTGACCATGCCCTTTCTTGCAGGCCCTGATTCCCCTGGCCTTGGAGGGCACGGACGTGGGCAAGGTGAAGGCAGCCCATGCCCTAGCAAAGATCGCTGCTGTCTCCAACCCGGACATCGCCTTCCCCGGGGAGCGGGTGGGTGTTTGGGTGGGTGGGATGGGGCCGTGGGAGGGGTCTCCTCTGCTCCTGGGGGCCTTCCTTCTTGTCACCCTGCTCCTGGCTTGGGAGGGCCATGGTGTTGTCACAGAGAGGGCAATGAATTGGAGGCGCCTGGCGTCCAGGCCTAGCTCTGCCTGCCTCACGGGGCTGTCCTCTGGGGGACGCCTCTCATCTGCAAAGTAAAGGGAACGGTCCTGCTTTTCAGAATCAACATTAAGGTCCAACCAGACCCATGGGTGGGCAAGTGCTTTGGAAATTCTAAAGCTGGACACCTGTAAATGTCAGGGACTGGGGATCATAGCCTCCACCTGTCCCCCGCTTCCTCCCTGCCCCACAGGTGTATGAGGTGGTGCGGCCCCTTGTGAGACTCCTGGACACACAGAGGGACGGGCTGCAGAACTACGAGGCCCTCCTCGGCCTCACCAACCTGTCTGGGCGGAGCGACAAACTGCGGTGAGTGGGGTGTGGAGGGAGCAGGCGTGAAGACAGGTGTCCCATGGAGTGTTTGGTTGAGTTGCACATGTACCACGTGCAAGAACTGCGCTCCTCCAAGGGCTGGGTCAAAGGCAGCGGGAAGAAATACAATGGGAGGGGCTTGAATTAACTTGGAAAAACCACATGGTGAACGTACAAGCCAGAGGAGACGGAAAAGACTGGTTTCTTAAGTGGTAAAAAGATGCCCACGAGGATGGGTAGGGAGAAGTATGTTCCTTCTCAGAAGCAGGGGATGGGGCAGTGTACCGTATTGGGTTGAGATTCTTTTGGTACCAACTGGTCTGAGCATAAAGGGTATTTACTGGCTCATGTAAATACAGTCTGGGGACTCCGGATTCAGGTGCGCTTGATGCAGGGGTTACAAAACTGTCCTGGGGCCTGGTTCTCTGTACCTCTCCTGTCTGTGTGTTTGTTTTTTTAATACGTTTTTATTGACTTCAGAGAGGGGCAGGGAGAGGGAGCGAGAGATAGAAACATCAATGATGAGAGAGAATCATTGATCGGCTGCCTCCTGCAAACCCCCCACTGGGGATCGAGCCCGCAACCCGGCATGTGCTCTGATCGGGAATCGAACCGTGACCTCCGGGTTCACAGGTCAGCGCTCAACCACTGAGCCATGCCGGCCGGGCTCCTGTCTGTGGTTTAACTCTCAGTGGGCTTTCCCCTCTCCATCAGTCATAAGGCTTCATCTTCAGAAAGAGAGACAAAGAGAATTTCACTTCTTCAGCAATAATACAAAGGAGCCTCTAGCGCCGGCCGGGTGGCTCCGCTGGTTGGAGTGTCATCCTGTACACCAAAAGGTTGCGGTTCTATCCCCAGTCAGGGCACATGTTGCAGTGACGTTTTCACCCTGGAACCCATCAACTGTGGCCGGGATGCTGAGCTACATCACTTAGTTTATGCCCACTGGTGCCCCTCCTGGAGCTGGGGCAGGATCTATGCCACAGGAGCCCTGCCGGCCGAGGATGTGGGAGGCATACCACTAGGATGGGGAAAGGGCACCCAGGAGGCCCAGAATCCCACATGTTCACGACGGAGAACTCAGTGGCCTCTCTCGCTCCACTCCTCCCGCCCTAGGCAGAAGATCTTCAAGGAGAAGGCCTTGCCAGACATCGAGAACTACATGTTTGAGAATCACGACCAGCTGCGGCAGGCGGCCACCGAGTGCATGTGCAACATGGTGTTGAACAAGGAGGTGAGGGGGCTCGGCATGGGGACGGGGAGTGATCGAGGCATGGAGAGTCAGGCCATAGACCAGGCCGGGCGTGATTGGGGTTGTTACAATGGTACTGAGGTAGCATTGAGTATATATGGAAGAAATGTGAAAATAGTTACAATTTTAGAATATTTTAAATGTTAACATGAATGAAATATTGCTGTTTCCATAGAAACTACATTTCACTATATCTGTGCTCGTCACAGAATAATCACAGGATTTAAAATAATAAAATGAATCCAGAACACATCAATGACCTTATGGTCCAATAATGGGATAAATTGTACCCATAAGATGAATACATGTCTTATTCTTTCCATCCTGCAAGAATATTTTTAAAAAAATATATTTTATTGGTTTTTTTACAGAGAGGAAGGGAGAGGGATAGAGAGTTAGAAACGTCGATGAGAGAGAAACATCGACCAGCTGCCTCCTGCACATCCCCCACTGGGGACGTGCCCGCAACCAATGTACATGCCCTTGACCGGAATTGAACCTGGAACCTTTCAGTCTGCAGACCGACGCTCTATCCACTGAGCCAAACCGGTTTCGGCCTGCAAGAATATTTTTAAAAATATATATTTTTTATTGATTTCAGAGAGGAAAGGAGAGAGATATAGAAACATCAATGATGAGAGAGAATCATTGACCGGCTGCCTCCTGCACACCTCCTACTGGGGATCAAGCCCGCAACCCGGGCATGTGCCCTTGACTGACATCGAACCCGGGACCCTTCAGTCCACAGGCTGGCGCTCTAGCCACTGAGCCAAACTAGCTAAGGCGTCCTGCTAGAGGATTTTGCTGTGCCTGTAGGTATAACCTCATCAGAGGTAACAACAGGGTGTAAACCTGAGGTTCCCTGTGAACGGAGGAGGGTGGGACGGCGGGGGGGCAGACACAGGCCAAGTGACCCACCTGGGCCCTCACAGAGGGCCTAGTGTGTGAGACACCCTCTGTTTCTCCTCAACTTACGTCTTAGATCTTCTCACTGTTGTAGCAGAAAAACTTGACCCATAAAAGCCTGTTAAAGTCAAAAGATACAAAGCTACCAGGGTCGGCCAGGGAGCTGGCCTTAGGCTGGGCTGGGGACCTGGCAGCCATGAGGGGGAAGAGAGTGTGTCCAAGGACAGGGGAGGGGAGGAACAGTGGGAGGGGCAGCAACCTTCCCTGGGGGAGCACCAGCTGCAGCAACAACCAAACTAAAATATACAGTGGTCCTCACAGGACAGTTCACCTCTCACTCATGTAAGTTCTCGCTCACATCCCTATCAGGTGGTTCCCTTCCAAGCAGTGACTCAGGGATCCAGGCTTCTCTGATCATCAAGCACTGTCTACCCCTCTGCCACCTTGGGAGTGGTCTCTCTTCCGAAGGTGAATGGGGAGGGAGACCATGGGAGAGGCACCCGTAGGACTTTACCACGGTGGCCTGGAAGGGACACACATCATCTCCACGCACGCCCCATTGCTGAGAACTAGTTACGACTGCATCTCGGTGCAAGGGGTGGTGGAACATACTCCTTCTGGGGCAGTTGCTTCCCATTCACAACTGTGTCCCAGGAGAGGGGTCCGCACTGACCATCTCTCCACACTCTCACTTCTGAGGACCACTGACCCAGCTTCAGGGAGAGTCATAACCTGGGCAGCGGTGACCTTTGACTCCTTTGGAGCTCCACTTCTAGGAAACCTGACCCACCAAAATGACCTTAAACTTGACCAACCAGATATTACTGTAGAGCTGAGGAGTAAGGAGGGGGGTGCTCATTGGGATCTGTCAGGGTCCTGGGCCCCAGGAGGCTCCTCTCCTGCTTTTGATTCCTTGTAAAGCCTCAGCTCTCCCCTGGTGGAGACAGTACAGCTGTTCCTTAAAACCAAGTAAACCACCCAACCATCCCCTGCTCTTGCCAAGCCCCTGTGCCTTTAGGGAGTGCGAAGTCATTTTAGGGCAGACCGTGAAGGCCCAACTGTTGTGAGAGAAACATTCCAGGCTTCCCCCAAAGGGAAGTGAGACACAGCTCTTCAGGCAACACCTACCCTTGAGGAGTCTGCCTGCCTCTTTCCCTGGGTGGATAGCTGAATGCAAACAGAGGCTGTGGAGCACGCTATCCGGGGAATCCTTTATTTTCTCTAACCTTTTAGCTGGAGGAGATTGTAGCCCCTTCATCCAGCTAATCAGGGAAGACTTCCAAGAGGAGGCGGCATGGGTGAGCTGCTCAGAGGAAAGCTCCCAGAGATCCTGGGTCAGGGGATGTGGCTTCAGGTGCACCTTTCCCTCCCCAGGCTGGGCAGGGGAGGGCATTTTTTTCTGAGCCATGTACCTTCCTCCCATAGGTACAGGAGAGGTTCCTGGCGGATGGGAATGACCGGCTGAAGCTGGTGGTCCTGCTCTGTGGGGAGGATGATGACAAGTTGCAGAATGCAGCCGCAGGGGCCCTGGCCATGCTGACAGCAGCGCACAAGAAACTGTGCCTCAAGATGACCCAAGTGGTGAGAGCGGGCCCTGGAGGCCAGTCAGGGGATGGGCTCTGGGGAATCTCTCCTCCTCCCGACCCTTTTGCCCTGGGTGGTCCTCTGGGGAAAAGCCTGTCTCCGTGGTAACCACTCCCAGCCCCCCTGTTCCTACCACTTAAGGGGCTTCAGCATATGTTCCTTCAGGCAAGCTTCTCAACACTGTAGGGTGTGCAAGAGTCAGCTGGAGGGCTGGTTAAAGTCCTTTCCCCAGATATTCTGATTCGGTACCGGGGGTCGGGTGCTTCCAGCCTGGGGACCACATTGAAACTGCGGCCCCAAGCAGCCGCTGCTGAAGTAACTGGCCACACAACTCCTACTGACACTCCTCTGCAGGGCGCTCCGTGACTCTGCCACTTACGGGGCCCAGGCATTGCTCTAAGTGTTTATATCTATCAAGTCACCCCATCCTCCCCCAAACCCTGTGCAGTGGGCGTGATGATGATGATCCCTATTTTACCGATGAGGAGACTGAGTGCAGAAAAGTAGCTCAAGGCCACACAGCTAGTCAGTTGGGAAGGAAGTGGAATCCCATAGGCTTGCTGACCCACTCCTGGCCACGTCTCCCTTCTTCCTGAGGGGCTCAGAAATGTTGGCTGCATTCCTGTCCCCCCAATGGCGTCCTGATGACTCCTTGAAGCTGGCCAGACCCACCTTTTGTACAACCCTGGGGCCATGTTGGATGCTGGGCCTCTCTAAGTCTCACACCTGCTGGGATATGCCCTGAGAAGCCAGGCAATAGATTTTTCTGCTGGAATCCTATCCCAACAGGATCATCACCCTTCCTTTCACCCCCAGCGGCTCATTCCAGGGACTGATGGACACTGGGCCCATTATCAGTCAGTCCACCAGCACTGAGCCTTTCCCTGAACCCTACCACAGCTAGCTGAACTTTCACTTCCTTTCTTTGTTGTAGGAGACTCAGTGTAGAGTTTGCAGAAGTCTACCTAGAAACTGGGAAGTCAAGGATTTGCCTTTTCTTCCCCCTTGTCCTCTCCCCATCTGAGAGCAGTGCATGTAGAAAGGTTTTCCTGCTTACTAATGGAGGGTGTGGTAACAGGAAGCACAGAGGAAATCTTTGGGTTAGTGTCTACAATCATCATTCCTGTCCACTTTTATTTGCTGAGCTCTCACTATGCTCCAGCTCCCATGCTAAGCTCTTTCCACGGATCATCTCCTGAGGCTTGCAGAGGATAAATAACTTAGCCCAGGTCATACCATTGTTAAATGGCTGAGCTGGGACCTGAACACTGGTCTTTTTTACTCCAATACCCATGCTGATAACTATTCTACTCTGCTTCCCACGTATGTCTGTTGAATGATTAAGAGCCAAGCCTCCTGGTTTTATTCTCAGCTCCATCTCTGTCTCCTGGGGTGATCAGAGGGATCTAGAGTCCTGTCTTCCCGTACACAATGGTTGGGATGCTTCACACCTGAGAATGGAAGAGAGACACAGAGAGAAGAGAGAGAGAGAGAGAGAGAGAGAGAGAGAGAGAGAGAGAGAGAGAGAGATGGAGGAGATGATACACTCCAACTCCAGTGTTGATCCAGTTGAAGTCAAGGCTGGTGGAGTGCACACCTAGAGCTCATGTCTCCAGGGGCACCTGGGTTAGCAGAAACAGGCCTTGACCATGTGCCCGGTGTTAGAATCCTCCTCTTTGAGACCCTCCATCCTCGTTCTGCTCAGGCATGCAGTGAGCCTGTCCCTCTGCTTGTTAAGATGCTTAAAAAATAAATGGATGTGTGGATATGTATTTTCTACTATTTCCCGATGTGTGACCATAGATGGCTAAGTTACTTTCTCTCCCTGGACCTCAGTCCCTCCACTTATAAAATGAAAGGGATTGGATTATTTCAAATTCCTATTAGTTCTCCAATTCCTGCTCGGGTTCTGGTAAGATGGGTATCACGCAGTTGGTCCCAAGGGGCCCAAGTAGGCATATTCTGAGTCCCATACACACATAACCAGAGTCCCCCGGCTCACTTGCCCTTTCAGAGCCCAGAATCTGGGCCTGGCCAATGCCTTCTATTTATCTTGTCCAAAATCTCCTCTCTCTGTCCACCCACTGATTCCTCCAATCCTTCCTTATCCATCTTCCCCCCTCCAGACAACCCAGTGGTTGGAGATCCTACAACGGCTTTGCCTGCATGACCAGCTGTCTGTCCAACACCGGGGCCTGGTCATTGCCTACAACCTGCTGCAGGCTGATGCTGAGCTAGCCAAGAAGCTGGTGGAGAGTGAGCTGCTAGAGATCCTGACTGTGGTGGGCAAACAGGAACCGGACGAGAAGAGGGCAGCGGTGATTCAGACAGCCCGGGAATGTCTCATCAAGTGTATGGATTATGGCTTCATTAAACCAGTGTCTTAGACAGGAGCCCACCAGGGATGCTGGGGCTGATCCTATATTGTGCAGAGTCCTGAGCAGGGAACTCTTGGAATGTCAGTTCATCTAGGGATTGTGGTAGTGACAATGAAGTCTTCATGTAAAAAAATACTTGATTGTTCCCTGAGTTGTAAATCTCCTCCTTCTCCCAAAGTGTGTCTGTTCCATTGGCTCTCCTGCTCCCTGTCTCCCTATATCTGTCATGTTACAGAAATTCCTAGAATAATTTTTATCTGTAATTTGGAAGACAGGTTGGATAATTCTTTCTGTACCCATTCCAAAGGCCAGGATAATGGGCTGAAGTTCTTTATATTTTGAAAAAGGAATTGTGTGGTGAGGTAGGGCCTTATAGGTGTGTGAATATAAAGGTTAGTGCTATGGTATCTGGATGTTGATCTGTGCTGGTTTTCATCCTCTCTCTCCCATACTGTTTGAATAAAGCTGCCTAGAACTGTGTGTTTTAACTGCACTGCCCTGTCCCAGCCCCATGTCACATCCCATCGCTCAACTATGATGGAAATAGGGTTCACATTCAACAGGGTGACATAATTTTTGCAATTTGTTTGGGTAAATCTTCCAAGCAAGATGAACATGATGAATTTAAAAGAGATCAACTCAAAGTACATTAAGAAAAACAATTTCACTGGTTCATACAGCTTGTCCATCCAGGGAAAGGTCTGGTATTATTAGATCCAGGATTCAAATATTGTCACCAACATTATTTTCTAGGTGGGTGTCTTAATCTCTCTTTCATCCTCCCTCCCTATATCTTGGCTTTGATTTCCTCTGGGTTGACCTTATTTTCTGGTAGCCTCTCTCCATGTGGTAGAGAAGATAGTCCAGAGGAGCTCCAGGCTTATATAGTTACCAGAGGCCTGGTGCACGATCTGTGGGGCAACTGGCAGGGCAATGGGGGAGGGGGGCCTGCTTGCACCCACCTTGGCCTGGCTCCGCCCGCTCACCTGCTCCACCATCCCGCTGTGGTCTTGCTCTCATCAGGGCCCATAGGGGCTGGCAGCGCCTCCACTGCTGCCAGCGCCTTGTGGTGGACACTTGCCATGTTCCGCACCGCCCCCTGGTGGTCAGCACACATCTAACTCCCCACCAGTCAAACTCCCACCCCATGGGGACAATTTGCATATTAGCCTTTTATTATATAGGATTATTGAGAGGGAAAAAAGAAAACCTACATAAATGAGAAATAGTACCATGTTCATGGATTGGATGACTCAACATTATAGAGATGTATGTAAATTATTTCTAAATTGACATATAGACTCTAGGAAATACCAACCAAACTCTGAGCCTTTGGTGGAGGGTAGGTGGTGGTGGTGGGGGTGGGGGAGAGACGGGACAGAGACTGCTAAGTTGTTTCTGAAATATATGTGAAAATAAAAGTCAAAAATAGTGATGATTGTCTTTTTTTAAAACATATTTTTATTGATTTCAGAAAGAAAGGGAGAGGGAGAGATAGAAACATCAATAACGAGAGAGAATTATGGATCAGCTGCCTCCTGCATGCCCCTACGAGGGATAGAGCCCATAATTCGGGCATGTACCCTGACCAGGAATCAAACCCACAACCTTTCAGTACACAAGATGACGCCCAACCAACTGAGCTACACTGGCCAGAGCTTATGGTTATTCTTATTTTGCTCTTCCTAGTGGAATCAAATAGTTCTAGTTCTTTTTTTTTTTTTTTTTAACTCTCAAATCTTCCTCTCTGTCTACCCCTATGCACATCCTGCCAATATGGTTAGATCATTTTGGGTTTGGACAATATTCAATGTTTATCTTGTTATGACTCTCTAGTCACAGCTGTGTTAGATCATACACTGTGAGTACATCTCATTTCCTGTACACTTTTCTGCTTGACTCAGGATTTATAATCATCTGACTTTATGCTTGTTTAGTTTTCTATGTATCTAACAGTAATTAACTTCCAAATTCTCTGCCTCAGACAAGAAAACTTGTTGTTGTTAATTATACACATTACCATCAGCAACAATTTTGTATCATCAGGATATATTCCCCTTAGCCCTCTTCCTTTGGATCCTGACTGGTAGGGTCTGTAGGCCCACTCCTCAGCTGTCCTACTGGGCTCCCCCTTCCCATGTATACAGGGTTTAACTTTTAAAAAGTTATTTATTGATGGATTTTGAGTGAGAGAAAGGAAACCATCCATTTATTGTTCCACTTATTCATGCATTCATTGGTTGATTATTTTATATATATTTTATTGATTTCAGAGAGGAAGGGAGAGGAAGAGAGAGATAAAAACATTAATGAAGAGAGAGAATCATTGATCAGCTGCCTCCTGCAGGCCCCACACTGGGGATCGAGCCACAACCCAGCCATGTGCCCTGACTGGGAATCGAACCGTGACCTCCTGGTTCATAGGTCGATGCTCAAACACTGAGCCACACCAGCTGGGCCATTGGTTGATTCTTGTATGTGCCCTGACTGGGGATCAAACCCACAACCTTGGCATATCAGATAACACTTTGACCAACTGACCTACCTAGTCAGGCCTTATATCCAGTTCCCCCCTACCCCTCCCTCCTTCTCGGGGTTAATCGTTGTCTCCTGGATCAAGTTGTTTGCAGGAGAATAGTTTGGCAATAGGACCTGGGCAATGCTTGGGGCACAAAAGTTTCCCTGATTCACAGTAAAGATAACATGGAGTTTTATAACGAACTGTTATGAGAGTTGGTGTAGTTTTCCTCTTTTAAGAGGCTAAATGCTGGCAGTGGTAGAGCTGTTTGTCTCTCTCACAGATGCTTTTCAGCCCTGACGAGTGATTTCAAAGATATCATGCCTCCTTTGCCAATTCTGCTATCAACCCAGGGATAAGAAAATTCCAACAGCCCTTCAGTCTGGTTGTTCCTAACAAGTAGCCATTGATTTTCCTTCTCGGGGTCTGTAAGCCACTCAACACAGAGACGCCCCCATTCTGCTGGCTGTGCCCAGGACCTGCAGATGCAGGGTTTCTCTCTTGGTGTTCTCACCTCTACTGCACTTGGGAGCCCTGAGCCCTTCCTCACAGACAATGAGTCCGCATTATTGTGGTTTTGTTTCTCACTCTCACGCTTGGGCAATGTGTGAAAAGAAACCAGAGGTCTCTTTGCTGTGATATTTTACAGTTTCCTCTTCTATAGCCAGTAACAATAAATATTTTTTAAACGCACTATTATTTAATGCCTGATCTGAAAAAAAAAAATTTTTAAAGAAATAAAGGCCAGATGGATTACATCACAATGTTAACAGCCTTTAGGTGGTAAATCTATGTTTCACTCCCTTTAAAAATTTTTTCCAGTATTTCCAAAAATTGAAATATTAACAGTATAGGTTTACCAATAAAAGAAAATACAAGAAAAGAAAAGAAAATGTAGGTAAAACATTTTTATTTTGAACTAATTTAGACAGAGAAAAGTTGTTAAAACAGTACAAAGCTCTTCTTATCCCTCACTCTGATTCCCTTAATATGAACATCTTCTAAAACTACTAGAGGCCTGGTGCACAAAAATTCGTGCACTGGGGGAAGAGGGGGTGTTCTTCAGCCCAGTCTGCGCCCTCTGGCAGACCAGGAGCCCTTGAGGGATGTCCGAGTAACTGCTCTCTGCGGGAGGCGACCAGCAGGGCGATCTGGGGACAGCGTTGGCCAGTGAGTAGCTGGCACCACCACCCCTAATCGCCCTTCTGCCGCCACGGGTTGCCCACCGACCCCTCCTTCCCTGTCCCCTCCCTCTGCCCGCTGGCACCTGCCCTGGCTGGCCTGGCACCGCCCGCTCACTGGTCCTTCCACAGTTTAGGTCAATTTGCATATTGGGCTTCAATTATGTAGGATAGGATAGTACAATGATTAAGATTAGGGCATTAACATCGGTATACTATTATCAATTAAATGACATACCTTATTGGAATTTCACCATTTTTCCCACTAATATCCTGTTGTTGTTTTTTTCTTTTATTAGAAAAGAAAAAAGTAAGACCATGTGGGGAGTAGCTTGCTTTTTGTTTAAAAAGATTTTTCCCCCCAATCTGGGACTCACATGATCTGAATTATCCTTCTGTGTCTACTCTTTATGTCCCTTAACCTTCTTTTATATCTGATATATTTTTAATCCTTTCCTGCTTTATTTTTTCTGTAAGAGGTTCTCAATCTAATGATCTAATTCGGGAATTAATATTTTACCTTTTTGTATTCTATGATTTACCTCATCTCTTGGGTTCTTTATTTCATCTATTGTATTTCACATACCTAATGGTTCTACTTGGTTCTTTTTAAAAAAATGATTTTTAAATTGATCTTTTTAGAAGGAGGAAGGGAGAGGGAGAGAGAAACAATAATGTGAGTGATACACCATCCATCATGCCCCCTACTGGGGATTGAACTCGAAACCTAGTCATATGCCCTGACTGGAATCGAACCAGCAAACTTTTGGTGCACTGGACAATGCCCAACCAACTGAACCACACCAGCCAGGGCAGTTCTTAATATTTTCGTTCCCATTTTATATTTATAATATCTTCTCTTTTTGTATATTTATTACATTTTTAAAAAATTCTTGGTCCACCTATTCTAATAACTCTGGTTCCAATCCATTTTGTCTATTTCCTTGTTAAGGGTGTCCCGTTATTTGGGGGGGGGGGGGTGGGTGAGCTGATGTCTCCCAGGAAGGACCTGATACTCTGGTGGGGCAGTGCCAAAAACTAGGTCCTAGTTGATGTCAGCCGGGTGGACTCCAAGGGAATGGAGGAAACGAGTGTTAGTGTGGACAGCCCAGACACCAGGAAATCATGTTTAAATACTTCAGGTTAGTTCCCGCCCCCAAGCAAAGCAACTCTGCAGGTCAGGGCTTTACCTTCAGCAGCCCAGAGAGAATCAATTTAGGGAGGCACTGCTATACAGTAAATCATTGGCTGCGAGTGTTTGGAGGAAGGAGGGTAGGGTAATAATGACTAAGGCCAGACAATCCCTAATTCCACATCCTAGCTGCCTTGATTTTATCTCTGTGGACTACTGTATTATTGCCATTGGCAGTTATGTATCTGGGATGGGGTAGAGGAGGCAAAGTATAGCTATCTAAATATCTATCTATCTAACTATCTATCATCTTTTCCCCTTATGTTCTATAATTATTCACACACACACACACACACACACACACACACACACACATTCATAGGTTCAAAATAGCCCTTTTCCAGCGTTGCTTGCAGACTTTCCCTGTTTGTTCTAGGATCCATGATGTTTCTCTCTTTAGTTCCCTCTAGGGTTGATCTTGATGGAAGGAGCCACGAGTTGGTGCTAAATTACCATCTTTGCAGTAACTCTAGGAATTGTATAATATTTTGAGGGGTTGGAAACGTTCTTTTCTAATGCCAAAAGGGACAATGCTGCTAAAAGTACTTTGGTATGTTTTTTAATTTTTTTTCCTTCTGCATTGGTTCATTTGATTTCTCAATTTTAATTTTGGTTTTGTACATGCTTTGAAAGTCTCTCACCTCCATTTAGGTTGCCAAACGTTTTGTTTTATACTTTGATGGAACAAATATCTAACTATAAAGGTGTCCCCCCCAAAAGTATACGCACTTTATAGCTCCATTTTGAAAATGAAATGTATTTTATTTTAAAAACTATATTTTATTGATGTTTTTACAGAGAGGAAGGGAGAGAGAGTTAGAAACATCGATGAGAGAGAAACATCAATCAGCTGCCTCCTGCACACCTCCCACTGGGGATGTGCCCACAACCAAGGTACATGCCTTTGACCGGAATCGGAATCGAACCTGGGACCCTTGAGTCCGCAGGCAGACTCTCTATCCACTGAGCCAAACCGGTCAGGGCTGAAAATGAAATGTATTTTAATAAACTCTGCCTTTATAATTAATTATTCAGTGTCGGGCACCAGGAGCCCTGCAGGAAGCCAGCTCTAGCGCCCAGAGCACACTTGGTAATAAAATTAGGATGAACAAACTGAGAACGGTAGTCTTGGACAAGGCTGGGGTGTGAGCAAGTCTGCAGTGGGCAGGTGAATCCAAAGGATTTTCCCCCTTTTCTTTCACCAAAACACCATCGCCTGATCCCGAGGGTGTTCTAGCAAGCGGTGACACTCCCCGCTGCCAACTCCTCACTCCCCGGGGAGAGTCGGGGCGACTGATCCCGCAATTCCAGCCCCAAACCAGGCGGGAGGCGTTGGGGAGAGAGCCCTGTGGCCCGCGGGCAGCTGGGGCGTCCTGGCAGGGCGAGAGGAGGTGGGGTTTGCACCGGAAAATCCCTCCCTGGATGGGGCGAGTACTGCCCCCACTAATGCAGAAACCATAAACAACACCCCACACGTCAACCACCAAAGATAACCAAGGAGGCTGAACTTGCAGAAGTGGGGTTCCGGGACCTACAGAAGCGAACCTAGTGGGCTGTTCCTCCGTCTCCTGTGCCCCGCCCCGTGAAGTGTCACCGATTTCAGGTGATTTAAGGACCTGACCCTGCAGGGTCAAGGCCAAGGCTCTGGATTTGGGAAGCTCCATCGCTTTCTCCGGGAGGGAGGCGCGCTGCAGAGGAGAAACCTTGACCGGTAGTGAGTCCCCGCGCCCCTTTGCACAGGTCCTCCAAAAACTCGGTTCCCCCTCTCCAGGATCGCGCAGGTCCGGACCCTGCGGTGAAGGCGGGGTGCAGCGACCACTGCCTTTCCCTCTCCCTTTCTCCCGCGCGGGAGCTCCCTCTCCCCTTCTCCCGCGCAGGAGCTCCTCTCCCCTTCTCCCGCGAGATCCTCTCCCGCGCGGGAGCGAGCTCCTCTCCCCTTCTCCCGCGCGGGAGCTCCCTCTCCCCTTCTCCCGCGAGATCCTCTCCCGCGCAGGAGCTCCTCTCCCCTTCTCCCGCGAGATCCTCTCCCGCGCGGGAGCGAGCTCCTCTCCCCTTCTCCCGCGCGGGAGCTCCCTCTCCCCTTCTCCCGCGAGATCCTCTCCCGCGCAGGAGGTCCTCTCCCCTTCTCCCGCGAGATCCTCTCACGCGCGGGAGCTCCCTCTGCCCTTCTCCCGCGAGATCCTTGCGCGGGAGCGAGCTCCTCTCCTCTTCTCCCGCGCGGGAGCGAGCTCCTCTCCCCTTCTCCCGCGAGATCCTCTCCCGCGCAGGAGCTCCTCTCCCCTCCTCCCGCGAGATCCTCTCCCGCGCGGGAGCTCTTCTCCCCTTCTCCCGCGAGATCCTCGCGCGGGAGCGAGCTCCTCTCCCCTTCTCCCGCGCGGGAGCTCCCTCTCCCCTTCTCCTGCGCGGCCGGGAGCCTCTGGGTTTGTGGACTCTCACTCAATAGCAACGTCCAACAGGTGGGCGGGGAAGGGTCGGGGAGCCGGTAATACGGCGAGCTGGGAAGGAAGGAGAGGCGCCCAGCGTCACAGCCCAGATCTTCCCAAACCCAGCCTGCGGGTCTCCCCACGATCAGGGGCTCAGAGAACTTTAAAGGAAAGCGCTAGCCCTGGTCGGTTTGGCTCAGTGGATAGAGCGTCGGCCTGCAGACTCAAGGGTCCCAGGTTCGATTCCAGTCAAGGGCAGGTACCTTGGTTGTGGGCATATCCCCATTAGGGGGTGTGCAGGAGGCAGCTGATCGATGTTTCTAACTCTCTATCCCTCTCTCTTCCTCTCTGTAAAAAATCAATAAAATATATTTTAAAAAAATAAAGGAAACCGCTACACAGGGTGCAGAGCTCCCGAAGGTGAAGCCACTGAGCTTGTGGCCTGGGGACCAATAAGAGCGGGTCCAGCTCATTAAAATAGGCAAACTGTCGGGCCTCAGAGGGAGGGTAGGGGAGGGTGGGGGTAAAGGGGAGAGATCAACCAAAGGACTTGTGTGCAAGCATATGAGCCTAACCAGCAGTTAAGGACAACAGGGGGGTGGGGGCATGTGTGGGGAGGGGTGTGGGATGGGAATGGGGGGATGAGGACAAATATGTGACACTTTAATCAATAAAGAAATAAATAAATAAAAAAAAAGGCTGCGCTCTGCGGATTGCCCGTGAACCCCAGGCTTGAAAGTCAGTCCTCACACAGTGACAGTTCCCACCCGGTGGGCGGGCTCCCAGTCCTCACACAGTGACAGTTCCCACCCGGTGGGCGGGCTCCCAGTCTAGCCCCCAAGCCCTGGTTCCATTTAGTGGCTCACTAGGGCTCTGTTCTCTGAGGCTGAGCTGCCCGGGAGTGATTCTGGTCCACTTTGTCTAAAAAAAAAAATCTTTTGTAAAAATTGATTTGAGAGAGAGAGAAAGGGGGAGAGACAGAAAGAGAGACATTGATTTGTTGTTCTACTCAGTTCTGCTTTCACTGTTTGATTCTCCTCCCACCACTCATCCTCACTGGTGGGTTCTTGTGTGTGCCCTGATGGGTGATGGAACCTAAACCTTGGGGTAAAAAGAAGCTCTAACCAACTGAGCTATGGGCCAGGGCTTTGGTCCACTTTTGCACATGACTGTCTAGGAGCCAGAAAGGAATCCTTAGAACTGGTGTGTAGGGAGGGGATGCTGGACGGCGGGACCTCTGCTTGGCTCCTGCGGGTTCATCTGCACCCATCCTGATCTCAGAGCGGAGTCTCTAGGAGGAAATGGGTGCCGTGGCTAAGGGGGAAAGAGGCGAGGCTTTGCCTGCCCTGGTGGGGAAAGAGAAACTACGCAATTCAGCTGAAGTCTGCTGGGAAAGAGAAACTGATTCCGGCTGAGGTGAGATTCCTGTGGCCGGAAGAGGAAGGAAGATGAGCAGCTAAAAACAGCTGTCAGAAGTGTTCTTTTTAAAAATTTATTTTTGATTTATTTCTACAACTTTTCTTGGATTTCTACCTAGATATTATGTCTGAAAATAATGATAATTTGGTTTAAGTCTTATAAATTTTCTTTCTTTTCTTATCCTATTGTATTGTTAGGGCCTTCAATATAGTTTGTTTGTTTTTTTCTTATCTTTATTGTTGCGGGTATTACAGATGTCCTCCTCCTTTAGTGCCCTGGTCCAGTAGCTCAGTTGGTGAGAGCGTGGTCCCAATATGCCAAGGTTGTGGGTTCAATATCCCATCAAAGCACATACAACCAATGAATGCATAAGTAAGTGATAAAACAAATCAATGTTTTCCCCTCTCTCTCTCTTACTCTCTCTCAAATCAGTCAATATTTTTTTTTTTTAAATGAGCAATCACAAATTTTAGTACTTTCTTGCCAGGGGAAGAAGACTGAAATGTGATGATCTGCTCCTGGCCCGATTGTGAAAATTCAGAGGTGTTTGTGCCTATCAGAAAACAGAAATAAATTTCAATAGTATTGTCATGGCAAGAGGACATTAAGTAAAGAACCCTTCAAAGTTATAGTACTTGTCAAGGCTATTAGACATTTCACAGGCCAGAGCAACAGTTTCTGAAGACCAAGGGTCTTGGGGATTCCTCTGCTAGAAAAACAAAATCTACAAAGGCAACTTTATGAAATGGAATACTTTCTGCTTTTATGCACCTGAAGGAAGAGAGAGCATTTTCTCTTCAGTTGCTGATGTAATTTTTCACTGGCAGTTAGGATGGCCTGCTGTTTTTCACACTAAGCCCTAGATGTCCATGGAGATGGGACTTTGCAGGGCTGAGAAGTGTAAATTTCCAATATGTAAGGGAAAGGGCAGGATGGGGTGGTGGTTATTATCAAATGAACATGGGGGCACACCAGTCTCCATCTGGACTACGCAGAATTGGGGTCTCTATAACACTAATCCTATCACAGATACACTCCTTGCAGAGCACACGGAAGCATGGAACAGAATTCGGAATCTCGGAGGGAAGGCAGGGGAGAGTGGGTGGGTGGGAGGCAATGAACCAAGGACTTTGTATGCATATATGCATGGCCCATGGACACAGACAGTGGGCTGCGAGGGGACGCAGGAGCGGGCCGGAGGGGGTCAATGGGGGGAAATAGGGAAAAAATTCTTCAACAATAAAGAATTATTTTAAAACACACACACAAAAGGCAACAACAAAAAAACAGAGCATTCCTGAGCCTTTCGTTTTTTTAACTATAAAGCTTTCCCATTCCTCTGCCACCACAAGTGATGGTGGCTCTTTTCCTAAATACAGTGAAATGAATTAATACACTCTGCACGCTCTCCTTTGGGCAGTCTTCATTTATTGCCACAGGGTTTTAGGTTTTACATTTTGGTCTAAGACATCTTTGAGTACTTTTGTAAATGGTGTAAAATATGAATTGAAGTTCATTTCTTTTGTAGATGGATTGTTCTAGTCCTACTTGTTGAAAACATTATATTTTCTCCACTTTGCACCTTCGTTGTTTATATACATGATGCCATATTTTATTTCATGGACAAATTTTTTCATCTTTATACCAATTCTATACTATCTTGGTTACTGTAATTGTATAAAAAGGCTTGAAATCAGTTAATGTCAGTACTCTAATTTTAAGAGAGATTTAAGTTTAAAAAGTATATATTTATAAATGAGGCATGCAGCCTGCCGGCCTGCGAGTTTGACATGCTTATTCTACATCCTCACCAACACTTGTTTTTGGTTTTTTTTTACTACTATTATTATTATTACTACTATCCAAGTAGATGTGGAGTGATGTCTCATTATCCTTTTTAAAAAATATCTTTTTATTGATTTGAGAGAGAGAGGAAGGAAGAAGGAGAGAGAGATAGGAACATTGATGATGAGAGAGAAACATCAACATCGATCAGCTGCCTGCACACTCCCTACTGGGGATCAAGCTCACAACCCGGGGATGTGCCCTGACTGGGAATCGAACTGGTGACCAAGTACCAAGAATAACAATAAATATCGAAGATATATTTTGACCATGAAATCTTTTCAGCAGCATTGCA
This sequence comes from Cnephaeus nilssonii, assembly GCF_951640355.1. Classification (NCBI taxonomy): domain Eukaryota; kingdom Metazoa; phylum Chordata; class Mammalia; order Chiroptera; family Vespertilionidae; genus Cnephaeus; species Cnephaeus nilssonii. Next base: position 13,161,585 of record NC_137090.1, read on the forward strand.
GTTCTTATCTATGTGTATTTATTTTTGCAATGCTTCCTGCTTTCTGCAGGTGTCTTGAGAGATGTCATTTACAGAACTTGGCAGAAACAGTTACTAAAATCATAGCATAAAAATAGCTGCTTCATCATTTCTGTGGTGGCCACGGGCTTCCAGCAGACTTAGTTCCTCAACCTGTTGTATACCCTTCATGTATGGGTCTGGCCTCAAGCTCAGTGGAAATAAATTACATAATCCTCTTTAGAAGAGTGCCCTTAAACTGACAATTTCCTACTGCCCCTATTTGTATCCTATTCTAATGGTTCTATCTTCCTGTTTTTTAGGAGAACATTTCAGGGTAAGAATAGAGAAGATGAGTCTCAAGACTGATTTGGAAACGAACTTTGCTGAGTGTGTTTTAAATGCAGGAAAAGTCATCCTTGGGGAGAAGCAAAGGAGTGAAATGGACCCTGACCTGCAGAAAGAACAGAATCAAAGCATCTTGCATGCAATATGTGCTCTGCTGAATTCTGGGGGAGGAGTGATCAAGATTGAGATTGCGAACGAAGACTACGAATATAGAATCCATGGAGTGGGATTGAAATTGCTTCCAATGTTCAATGGCTATTTAGATGAGATCCAACAGGAAGACCAAAACCTCTTTTTTATTTTTGTGAAATCATGGAATGCAAAGGCCTCTGGGGTACGGCTTGCTACTTTGTCCTCCAATTTGTACCAGAGACATAAAACATCTACTAATAAGATGACATCCGAGGAAGCACTGGCGTTTCTCAAAGGGAAGACTCGGCCATTTAGGGATACTTTCAGTTTAAGTCCACAGAATATTCAGGACTGTGTACAAAGCGAAGAAGACATAAAGGCCTTAGCTGCTGCTTTATTTGATAGAGATTACCTCCAGTACTTGGAAACGCTCAGTTTTACTCAGTCCACTCACGTTGAATTTAAAATGTTCTCAGAAGAGGAATTGCAACATTTTGAGAAGGATCTTTCCAGATGTGTGTCTGCATTTGCAAACACCGAAGGAGGGTACATATTTTGGGGGGTGCATACAGGGACGCGTCAAGTTATTGGATGTGAAGAAGAGAAAATAGATCCCACCACCATGAGGGACTCCATTGGTAGCTGGATTAGGAAGTTACCTGTCCATCATTTCTGTACCCAGAGGTGTGAGATAAAATATGCCATCAAATTCCTTGAAGTAAAAAATCAGGGGGCCCTCCATGGATATGTCTGTGCAGTCAAAGTGGAGCAATTCTGCTGTGCAGTGTTTGCCGAAGAGCCTAGTGCCTGGCAGGTGAAGGACAACCGGGTGACACGGCTGGCCACAAAGGAATGGGCAACTTGGATGATAGAAGCCGACCCAGGTCAGGGAGCAGAATCCACACTAAGTGTAATGTTGGGTGAGGGGTTGGACGGAGGAAAGGGAGGTATTGCTTTTTCTGATCATAAACTCACATTTGATTATTCAGGAAACTCCTTTTCACATGTCCTCTTTAATTTATTGCCACTTCCTCCCCATTATGGGTGGTTCCCTGGATTAGATGTTCTCCCTTTCTTATTGCCCCGCTTCTATTTTTGAGCTAAAAGATGACCAAACTTCCCTGACCCCTGTGGTTCAGTTAGTTGGAACATCGTCCTGTACACTGAAAGTTTGCAAGTTCGATTCCCCATCAGGGCACATACCCAGGTTGGGGGTTTGATTCCCTTGTGGGAGGCAACGATCAATGTTTCACTCTCATATCAATGTTTCTCTCTCTCCTTCTGCCTCTCTCCCTCTCCCTTCCTCTCTCTCTCTCTCTCTCTCTCTCTCTCTCTCTCTCCTCACTCTCTCACCAATAAAAAGCATGTCCTTGGGTGAGGATTAAAGAAAATTAAAAGATGACCAAACCATGGCTGTCCTTCTCCTTTTCTACTTTTCCTTTTTGAGAGCCAACATGTGATATTCACTAGTCCCCTCGCCACCCCAAAGTATCAGTAGGTTTTTCTGAGCTGACTTGGGATGTAAATCAAATATCTGTGGGCCAAGACTTTGAGTTCTAAGACTAAGTGAAAGGCTGTGCAACACAGCGCAACTCTAAGTTGGGGTTCAGCCTTTTTGCATATTAAACCCTTGGTTCTTGTTTCCTAAGATCTTTCCAGAATTTCTGACATGGTCCTTCAAATGAGTGTGTCATCCACCACACCCAAAAGCAGGAGTGTGTGTACTCATAAGAATTTGGAATGTCTGGAAGAACAGCAAAAACGCTACTTTCCAGGTAATTCATTATCGGTGGTTGCTTTGGAACAGGTTGGTTGTGCATCCATATGGAAAAAAATAGAATTGGACTCTCGTTTTACGTTATAGAAAAAAATCAAGTCCAGAAGGTTTGGGGAAATAAATGTCAGAAACAAACCTTTCAAACTCTTATTAGAAAATGTACGTGAATAATTTAGTGTTGTTCAGATAAGAAAGAATTTCTTAAACCAGACACAAAAGAATTAAACTTAAACAAAAAGACTGATAAATTTTGTTATATTAAAATTAAGAACTTATGCTCCTCAAAAGAGTGAAAAGATTTAACTACAATCTTGAAAGACATTTATAATCCATGTAGCTGACAAAGAATTGGTATCAAGAATATATAAAGAATTTACATAATTTGCCAAAACCGGTTTGGCTCAGTGGATAGAGCATCAGCCTGAGGACTGAGGGGTCCTGGGTTCGATTCTGGTCAAGGGCATGTGCTTTGGTTGCGGGCACATCCCCAGTGGGGGGTGTGCAGGAGGCAGCTGATCGATGTTTCTTTCTCATCGATGTTTCTGGCTCTCTATCCCTCTCCCTTCCTTTCTGTAAAAAAATCAATAAAATGTATTTTAAAAAAAGAATTTACATAATTTTTCAAAAGAACAAATAGAAACATGGGAAATAGTTATAAAGATGAATTTCTCAGAAAAGAAGACACATATGACCAATACAGTTATGAAGAGACTAGAGGCCCGTTGCAGGAAGATTCCTGCAAGAGGGCTTCCTGCTGTGGTCTCCGCTGCCCTGCCTGCTTCCCTCCCTTCTACCCCACCCCGCTTGCTTGCTTCTCCACAGCTTCGCTCTCTTCTGCAGCGCTTGGCTTCTTTCTACACTGTCTTCAGTCTTTGCTCTGCACCTGGATATGCAAATTAACCGCCATCTTGGCTGGGTTAATTTGCATACTTGCCCTGATTGACTGGTGGGCGTGGCATGTGGACATAGTGAAGGTACGTCAATTTGCATGTTTCTCTTTTATTAGATAGGATGCTCAACACATAACAGGTATTGGAGAAGTTGTAGCTAATCAGGATCTTTTTTTACATTGCTGCTGGGAATTTAAATTGTCCAAATCCCTTTGGAAAACAAATTTGATATTACCTTGTATAATTGGTTATTTGCATACTCTAGCAATTCTTTCTAGTTTCTAAAGAAAAATGTGTGCATACACATCAGTAAATATATATAATTGGAGATTTACCAATATCTCATAGTGTTCATAAGTTCACTGTTTGCAATTGCACCAACTAGGAAACAACCAAATTATCTATTATCACATTAATGCATAAATATACTGTAATATATTCACATAATGAAATATTATTATTCAGTAGTAAAATGAATACACTACAGCTGTATGCAAGCACAGGGCTAAATCTGAGTAATGTATATGGTCATCTTGTCATGAGTTAACTCACAGATTTACCCAATTCTTTTATTGATTATACTAGAGGCCCAGTGCACAAAAATTTGTGCATTCGGGGGGATCCCTCAGCCTGGCCTGTGCCCTCTCGCAGTCCGGGACCCCTCAGGGGATGTCCACCTGCCGGCTTAGGCCCATTCCCTGGGGGATTGGGCCTAAGTTGACAGTCAGACATCTCTCTGGCAGCCCGGCAGCCCTCGGGGGATGTCCGACTAACTTCCCCCCATTTTTAGCACTGCCTTGGAGGCGGGAGGGGATCCCACCACTGGTCAGCCATGAGCCGGCTTTTGGATGAGCAGAGCTCCCCCTGTGGAAGCGCACTGACCACCACCAAGGGCAGATCCTGCACTGAGCATCTGCCCCCTGGTGGTCAGAGCGCATCATAGTGACCGGTTGTTCCCGGTCATTCCACAGTTAGGGTCAATTTGCATATTACCCTTTTATTATATAAGAAAATATCTTAGAGTATTCCTCAACACTGATGTTATTAAGCTTTAGCTGTTTTATTGTGAAATATACTATATATACAGAAAATATATAGAACAGCCTTATTACTTAATAAATAATTATACAGTGAAACCTATGTAACCACCACCAAGGTAAAAAAATAGAACTTTGCAAACACTCCTGCTATCACTTCTTTAAACTTACAAGCTTAGGTGAACATTGCCAAGTTGTAATTCAATACATACGAGAATACACTTTCCCCAGATGATATTATCATGGCATTTCTCTTCTAGAAGAAGCTTACCATCATTTTGTTCCACTAAAAAGAAAAGGATAAAATGATATTATTTTAATGGCAATTACATAAAATTGATAAATTAATTTAGGAAGAACTATCATTTTTACAACAGTACATTTTCTTATAGTTGAACATGGAATGTTTGGGCATTTATTCAAGCTTTCTTTGACCATATTTAATCAAATTTAAGAAAATAATATTGCAATAATATTTTATTTATCACTAAAAATAAAGTCTTATCCATTAAACTATAAGATATATCTTAATTTAAGAAATATTAAGCCCTGTCCAGGTAGCTCTGTTGGTTAGAGCATTGACCTGATATGCCAAGGTTGTGGATTCAATCCCTGGTCGAAGCACATACAAGAATCAACCAATGAATGCATAAATAAGTGGAACAGCAAGTCTCTCTCTCTCTCTCTCTCTCTCTCTCTCTCTCTCTCTCTCTCATCAATAAAAAATTCTCTTTGAGAATAAAAGATATTAAAGTACATTTATAATTAGTGAAATATGGCATGTCTCTTAATAGTTTCAAAGTTTTATCCATATTATTACCATATATATTAAATTTTATTCCTAGAATGAGATCTTTATATGAAAATAATTTCTGATTGTGAATTGCTGGCATGTAGGAAAGCTCATAGTTTTAAATTATGCCATTTTCAAACATTTTACATAATACTTTTATTAATGCAAAAGCAAAAGTAATTTTGAACTAACTTTTTTTATATTTATGTACACTATTTCTTTTACTTATTTCAGTTCATTGGCCAATAATCCTATCTAATAAAAGAGTAATATGCAGATTGACCATCACCCCAACACACAAGATGGCTGCCCCCATGTGGTCAAAGATCCTGCCCCCATGTGGACACAAGATGGCCACCACAAGATGGCCAGCAGGGGAGGGCAGTTGGGAGGGACCAGGCCTGGAAGGGAGGGCAGTTGAGGGTGATCAAGCCTGCAGGGGAGGGCAGTTAGGGGTGACCAGGCCGGCAGAGGAGGGAAGTTGGGGGCAAACAGGCTGGCAGGGGAGCAGTTAGACATCAATCAGGCTGGCAGGGGAGTGGTTAGGGGGTGATCAGGCTGGCAGGCAGAAGTGGTTATGGGCAATCAGGAAGGCAGACAGGTGAGCAGTTGGGAGCCAGCAGTCCTGGATTGTGAGAGGGATGTCCGACTGCCCACCGGAATTGGGCCTAAACGGGCAGTCGGACATCCCTCGAGTGGTCCCAGATTGGAGAGGGTGCAGGCTGGGCTGAGGGACACTCCCCACCCCCCCTGTGCACGAATTTCGTGCACTGGGCCTCTAGTTCCAGAATAATGTTAAATGGAAGTAGTAGTAGGAAGTGCCTTTCACTTTTATAGAAAACTAGAGTCCCGGTGGATGAAATTAGTGCACTCCGGGGGGTCCCTCAGCCAGGTCTGTGCCCTCTCGCAGTCCAGGAGCCCTTGGGGGATGTATGACTGACGTGGGGAGCAGGCCTAAGCTGGCAGTCAGACATCCTTAGTACTGCCGTGGAAGTGGAAGAGGCTCCTGCCACTGCTGCTGTGCTTGCCAGTTGTGAGCCCAGCTCAGGGCTTCTTGCTGAGCGGTGAAGTTAATATAGTATATAACATTTGCCAGGTCCCCCCCTTCCCCAGCTTTGTGGAGTTATAACAGATAACACGATGTATAAGGTGTGTAGCATAATGATTTTATACACCTATATATTGTGAAATGACCACCACAATATGATTAATTAACCATTTGTGTGTGTGTGTGTGTGTGTGTGTGTGTGTGTGTGTGTGTGTGTGTTGAAAATATCTAAGATCTGTCTTAGCAACGTTCAAGTATATAATAATACAGTATTGTTAACTATAGTCAGCACGGCCAGGTATTAAAATGGCACTCACTATAATGCCTTCCTCCCCATCTCCACTTTTTTGCTTTTCACTCTAGACATCAGCAACATGATCTGCTTGGAGTTGCCTGAATGGGCCTTGCTGTTTCTTGCCTCCATGCTTTACTCATGTACCCCTTTTGCCCATCTCTCTATTTTCCCTTCCTTCAACTGGCTAACTGTTAATCATCCAGTAAGAAGCAGCTCAGGTGTCACCTTCTTCAGAAAGACTTCCATCTTTTCTTCTCTTCTAAGCTGCACCCCTCCTTGGTGTTCACATAATGCTTTCCCATTAATTTACTACTTTGTGTGACTATTATTGTTTGTTTCTGTTTATGCCCATTGTTTGTCAGTTCCCTTGGACTGGAATGGTTTGATCTTGTGTTACTAATGCAAACCTAGTACTAACACATGGTAGACCCAAGTGTGGATTGACTCTGTTACATAGAATGATGAAGACTAGCTTGTCTGCAAATTCCCTAATTTATTCCAATTCTTTCCCTGTCTAGTATCATCAGACAACATGCTGTATGTTCCACAAAAACTCTACATGGAACTCTTCTTAGAAAATGGAGGACTCAGACGCTTAATAAATAAGGAAATACGCGGTGTCTCTCAAGGAATATTGATTTTTTCTCGAAGCTGGGCTGTGGATGTGGGTTTGCAAGAGAAGCAGGAAGTCATCTGTGATGTTCTTCTGCTTTCCCAGAAAAAAATCCCAGTCCTCTACACCATCTTCAGAAAGGACGATTGCTGTTGGAAGGACTATACTCTGAGAGTTGCCCGTACCTTAAAGCAGAAGTTGTTGAACACAGGTGGCTACACTGGAAAATTGGGCATCATTCCCAAGGCCTTCCTGCTGAATCCTGATACAACAGCAAAAGCCCTTAATGGTTCAAAATTGCCAAGTTACCCTGTGTCCTATTGCCGGATGACCAAGGAGGACATGGAAGTTCTGTTGCAGTCCCTAGTGATAGTATTGTGTGGGTTCAGATCTTTATTAAGTGAAGAGCTGGGCTGTGAGGTTTTGAACCTACTCACGGATAAACAATATGAGTTGCTTTCAATGAACCTTCGCAAGACCAGATTGCTATTTGTGCATGGCTTACCTGGATCAGGGAAGACCATCTTGGCTTTTAGGATCATGGAAAAGATCAGGAATGTGTTTCACTGTCAACCAGGTGACATTCTTTACATCTGTGAGAACAAGCCCCTGCAAGAAATCGTGAGGTATGTAGCCTGACTACATTCATTTTCTTAAGTAAGTTCAGCTGGTGTGGCTTTGAGTTTACATGCTAATATTCATATTGAATTTACTATGTCAAGATGAGTTTAAGAGTAAAATTGACTTCCTTTTATTGATTGGGGAAACTTGACTGTGTTTTCTTACATTTCAGCCACAAAAACATCTGCAAGGCAGTGACCCGAAAAGCCTTCATGAAAACAAACTCAAACTTTGAAAACATTCAACACATCGTCATCGATGAAGCTCAGAATTTCCGCACTGAAGATGGGGACTGGTATGAGAAGGCAAAAACCATCACTCAGAGAGGAAAGGATGGCCCTGGAATTCTCTGGGTCTTTCTGGACTACTTTCAGACCAGTCACACGGACTGCTCTGGCCTCCCCGACCTCCAATACCAGTACCCAAGAGAAAATCTCATCAGAGTGGTCCGCAATGCAGAGCCAATAGCCAAGCACCTACAAAAAATAATGCATGAAGTCAGACAAAATCCACCACCTAACATCCCCTCCGAGTACCTGAATATATTCAGTGAAGCTGAATGGTCTCAAGGTGTTCCAGGCAACTTAGAGATTAGTGAGCACAAGGATATGGAGCAGATGGTGGATTATATAGCAGAAAAATGCCATTCACTTTTGAAGGCTGGATATTCCTGCAGGGATATTGCTGTGATTTGCAGCATAGCAAATGATGTACACAAATATATAGGTAAGCTTCGAAGAGCAATTAGGAAGAGAAGAACATCTCAGTCCAGTGAGGAATCTGATCTGTTAGTAGTAGAAAGTGCATCAGCTATCATGGGCAATCACATTGTATTGGACAGTGTCCGTCGATTTTCAGGCCTGGAAAGGAACATCGTGTTTGGGATCAATCCAAGGGCAGCTCAGCCAGCTGTTTTCCACAATCTTATGCTCTCTTTGGCTTCTAGGGCAAGGAAACAGCTGTATATTCTGAAGTTTTCCAACTGACTGGAAAATCCTAATCTAAGTAGCCCTCATCTCTGGTTAAGTGTGAAACTATGTGATTTAAACATTAATCATCAAATATTTAATGAAGACTCACTGTGAGCCAAGTGCTGGGGATTGGGGATAGGTTAGCAAACAAGACAGGTAAGATTCACAGAGAGTAAACCAATTCAAGTACAAGAAATTTCAATAGTAGTAAAGGACACCAGAGTAGTAATTGGAGGGACCTGAGATGCAGACATTGTGTGTGTGTGTTTGTGTGTGTGTGTGTGTGTGTGTGTGTGTAGGCAGGTAGATAGAAAGAGGGGTTGGTTATTTAGGGTGGTCTGAGAAGTGTTCAGTGAGAGAAGTCATGAGGAAATCTCTGAGCTGTATGTGCCAGGCAGACTCAGATATTTTCATCGTTATTTTTATATATATATATATTTTAAAATATATTTTATTGAGTTTTTACAGAGCAGAAGGGTGAGAGATAGAGAGCTAGAAACATCGATGAGCCCAACCAAGGTACGTGCTCCTGACCGGAATCGAACCTGGGACCCCTCAGTCCGCAGGCTGACGCTCTATCCACTGAGCTAACGGTTTCGGCCATTATTTTTTAAAAAAAAATATTTTATTGATTTTTTACAGAGAGGAAGGGAGAGGGATAGAGAGTCAGAAACATCGATGAGAAAGAAACATCTATCAGCTGCCTCCTGCACACCTCCTACTGGAGATGTGCCCGCAACCAAGGTACATGCCCTTGACCGGAATTGAACCTGGGACCCTTCAGTCAGAAGGCCTGCGCTCTATTCACTAAGCCAAACCGGTTAGGGCTATTTTCATTGATTTTTAACACAGCCCTGGTGCAGAAATGCTTGACTATGACATGCTGGGAGGGTATGAGGAATGGAAACAGGTAGTGTCTGGGCTCTTATTGGCCAGGAATGATTGTGGCATGTTTTCAAAATGTCTGACCAGAAGGTACAAATTACATTTGGTGTTGTTGTTGTTAATCCTTACCCAAGGATATTCTTTCCATTGATTTTTAGAGAGAGTGGAAGGAAGGAAGGGGGAGAGAAAGAGAGAAACATCGATGTGAGAGACACATCATTGGTTGCCTCCAGCACGAGCCCCAACCCAGGAGCCTGGGGTTGAAGCTGCAAACCAGGTGTGTGTCCTTGACCAGGATTTGAACCCGAGACCCTTTGGTGTGTGGGCCAATGCTCTAACCACTGAGCAAGCCAGCCAAGGCACAAATTATAATTTTTGAAATACCACATACATTATTATATTCCTTTTAAGGATGTTAGTATTTTTTAACACAATTTTAAAAAATTATGTGTGCTTTTCACTTGAAATCTCAGGGTGTTGTGTGTGTTTTAAATGTATTTTTAAAGACAGGAAGGGAGAGGGATAGAGAGTTAGAAACACCGATCAGCTGCCTCTTGCACACCTCCTACTGGGGATGGGCCTGCAACCAAGGTACATGCCCTTGACCGGAATCGAACTTGGGACCCTTCAGTCCACAGACGGACGCTCTATCCACTGAGCCAAACCAGTCAGGGCAAACCTCAGTTCTTTAGCTCTCCTTTTTAATATTGTTCCTGTGAAGAATCTTAGATTACTATTCAAAGGTAAGATTGCCACAGTTGCTCAGGGAGACATATTGTATGTGTGTGTTTTAATGTTTTAATTAACTTTGTAGGGAGAAAGAAAGAAAAACATTGATGTGAGAGCAGAATATCAATAGGCTACTTCCTGCATGCTCCCCACTGGGGATTGAGCCCAAAACCCGGGCATGTGCCCTGCTTGGGAATTGAACTAGCAACCTTCGGTGCACATCCAACCAACTGAGCCACACGGGCCAGCGCCATTTCTTTTTTCTTTCTTTTTTTAAAAAATATATTTTATTGATTTTTTACAGAGAGGAAAGGAGAGGAATAGAGAGCTAGAAACATCGATGAGAGAGAAACATCCATCAGCTGCCTCCTGCACACCCCCTACTGGGTATGTGCCCGCAACCAAGGTACATGCCCTTGACCGGAATCGAACCTGGGACCCGTCAGTCCGCAGACTGACGCTCCAGCCACTGAGGCAAACCGGCGAGGGCCCAGCGTCATTTCTTTGTGGGCTTTTGTATGTTTTTTTCTTTTTTTAAATGAAAGAGTCCCTAAGAGGATGAATGTACTGAACTCAAGGTTACACTGTATTTTTCATTTAATTTAATAACCAATGAAATTGAAATAGCAATGTAAGAAGTATGAACTTGAAGCTAGCATTGGTTACTTCTGGCAGCTGGTTATAATACTAAAATTTTGAGACACGCCCATGGGGAAGCATGGAATTAATTTATTGTGAAATGATTTGCAGCTAACGTGGAATAAATTACACATCCCTTAGGATAGTATAGAAAGATACTTTTAAAATAAAATAAACATAAAAATTGACAATTCTTAATACAGAGCTAGATCAGTCAAGTTCATAGACTCTCTCTTTACCAATGTCTAAAAGGAATTAAAAAGAAATTAGTAAAACTATAGCCAAAAGTTTACCATCAAGAGAGAAGCAAAGAATGGAGCTCAACCTCATGACATAAACAGTCAATAAATGTGTAGTGCCAAGGGGTGGTATATCTTTCACCCCTTCCTAGGCCATTTAATTTTCATGTGATTATTGCTATATTTAGGTTTTCATCTACCCTGCTATGTTTGCTATTTTTCCATTTTTTCCTTTGTTCCTTTTTTCCGTTTTTTTTTTCCTGCATCCTTTGACTTAATTGTGCATTTTTAAGTAATTACATTTTATGTTCTTTATTGGCATATTTGTTATAATGTTTTGGTTTGTTATTTTAGTCGTAGCCCTAGGGTTCATAGTATATATCTTTTAAAAAACATTTTTTAGTTACTTTTTTTAGAGAGAGAGAGAGAGAGAGAGAAATATCTATGTGAGATTGAAACATTGATAGGCTGCCTCCTGCACTCCCTTCACCGGGGATTGAGCCACAACGGAGGCATGTGCCCTGACCATGAATCAAACGGGCAACCTTTTGGTGCATGGCACAACACCTAACCAACAGAGTCACACTGGCCAAGGCCACAGTATATATCTTTAAACTTATCACAGTCTACCTTCAAGTGGTATTATTCCACAACAGTACTAGTATACTTCCATTTTTTTCTTTCCAAGCCTTTGTGCTATTGTTGAGATATATTTTACTTCTATATATGTTATAAATACCATAATATGTTGATATTATTTTTGCTTTAAGCAGCCACTTATCTTTTAAAGAGATTTAAATACTATGAAAAAAAATTCTTTGTACTTACCTATGCAGTACCATTTCTGGTGATTTTTATTCCTTTGTGTAAATCTAGATTTCCATTTTGCATGATTTTCCTTCTGCTCAAAGGATTTACTTTAACATTTCTAATACTGTAGGTCTGCTGCTGCTGAATTCATTCCGATTTTGCATGTATGAAACAAAGTCTTTATTTCACCTTTGTTTTTGAAAGATAACTGCTGGGTGGAGGGCTAGGTTGATAGTTTTGTCTTTCAGTAAATTAAATATGTTGCTCCATTGTCTTTTATCTTGTTTCTTTTCCAGTGATAAATCTGCTGTCCTCCTTATCTTTGTACCTCTGCACATAATGTGTCATTTTTCCCTGATTACTTTGAAGATTTTCTCTTTTTTATTATTGACTTAAGAAAAATAATTATGATGATCTTTGGTAATTAAGAAAATTTCCTATGGTTGAGGTTTTTAAGAGCTTCTTGCATCTGTGGGTAAATAGTTTCACCAAATTTGGAAAAATTTCAGCCATTATTCCATCCAATATGTTTTGTGCACCCTTCTCCTCTTCAGGTTTGGAGACTTGGGACCTAGTCTCTTCTCCCCAGTCAAACTATCATTCAAGGTTGAGGGCAAAATAATTAAATTTTCAGACTTGTAACAACTTGGGATTTTCTCTTAATCATTCATAGCCCATCCCTGAAATAATTAGTGAATAATGTACTTCAGTAAGAAAAAAATGAACTGGGAAGAAAGTAGTGGTTTCAAGGAAGAAGGTTGAACAAATAAACCAGTAAAATATAAGGTAAACCTACATGTTTTATTTGTCAATTGGCAAATAATCTAATCGCCTTCCTATATGCAAACTACATCTAGTTGGAAGATATCCTGAAAGAAAAAAAGCCCAGTAGTAATTCCAACAAAAAAGATAAACTAATTAAGAATAACTGTAATAAGAAATGCATACGTTCTTTATGAATAAAACCATGAAGTGAAACTGAAGAACACAAAAGGGAACTTGAACAGATAAAAAGCACAGTATGTTTTTGGATAAGAAGACTCAGAATCATAAATATATCGATTTTTACTAAGTTAATCTATAAATTCAATATCATCCAATAAAAATACCTACAGGTCTTTCCCCAAAGCATCAAAATAATTTTAAAATTTATTGAAAAATAAAAAGCATGAGCACCCAGGAAAAATCTAAAAAGGGGAAAACCTGAGAGCAATTAGCATTACCAAATGTTAGAACATAAAGCTACAATAATTACAACAATGTGGTTTTGTTAGGTGGCAGGAATGGAGCAGATTAGAATGTCCAAAAATAAATTAAAATATATGTGGGAATGTAGTATTTGTTAAAGGTGGCTTTCAATTTTGTTAGGCAAAGATGGATTATTTCACAAATTATTTTGAATGACTTGGGTAACTATTTGCAAAAAATTAGGCATGTCTCTTGACACCGAAATAAATTCCAGGTGTATTCAATACTTAAATGTAAAAATGTAAAAATATGGAGTGATGGAAGTACATGAGGCAAAATAGGACATAATCTCAGCATAGGGAAGGCCTAACTATAGTCCCCAATTAGAAACCATGAAAGAAAATATTGACTATTTTAAACAAAATTATCTTTGTAGTAAAAACACCATGAAACTAGGCCAAGAAACAAACAACACAACTGGACAAATATTAGCAACAAAAGTTATAGACAAATAATTTACTCCTTATTTTTAAACAAGTTTCTAAAAATCAAAGAAAAAAATTCTAAGATCCCCCCCCACTTTTTTTGCAATGGATGTGAGCAAGCAGAAGAACCCAGAAAAGGAATTTAAAAGAGTTTCTAAACATATGGAATCTTTAGTCATAAACATAGACGTAGCAACTAAAAACTATTGATACAACAATATATCACTCCTTTCCACTTATTAGATTGACAAAATCATTACATCCCAACTTAATGATTTTACTGTTTGGCAGCGGAAAAAGCACTTTTAGACATTGCTATAAAGTAGTACAACTTCTATCAAGAACAATCTACCAACATTTTAAATGCACATTTCCCTTTAGCCAGCCATTCTTCTACATATATGTTCCAAGATGTGCAATGACTTCTGTACAGTTCATTGAACTTCACTTTATTTTTAATAGCAAAAGACTGCAAAATAGTAAATATCCCCCTCAATAGGTTGAATTGATTAACTTATGGCATACCAACACACTGTAATACTATGAGGTATTGATGTGGGACCATCTTTAAGATATATCGTAGGGTGAACAAAGCAATGTTTTAAAAATGTCCATCTTTGACTTATAGAACTGATATGAAGATGTCTTTGTAAATACATTAAATATTTTTGGAAGTGTACTAAAAACTGGTAACAGTGTTTGGCTCTAGGGAAAGGCAAATGAATGTGAGGGAACACAGATGAGAAAAAGACAGCTTTCGCTTTTTATGACTTTTGGATTTGGAACAGTGTAGATATTTTGGGTACTGATATGATTTTGCCATGTGTGTGTTTGTACTTGTTGATGTAATGGTTTTATGAATTACTTTCTTAGTTTTCTATTAACCTATACCATGGGAAAAGCCCTTCAAGATCATAATGAATAAGGATGTGTAGTGAGTGAGGAGGGGTAAAATTTAAACAATACAAAAAGTTTTAAAAATTATGTATAATACATCTTTGCTATATAGGATTCATATGTGCTAATATTTTTTCATATTTGCTTCAACCTTTAAAAAAATAAAAGAAATAAAATAGCTTATGGAAATTTGAATTCATTGTTTTCTCTTTCCTCTCTAATTTCTCTCCCCTTTCCCCAGCAGCAGAAACCACCGGGGCTTTGATGGGGATAGTTGCAAGCTACCTGATAATAGTTTTACACACACACACACACACACACACACACACACACACACACGGTGGCATCATTATTATCAGGAGTAGCATAGGATGAAGTGCAGGTGGAGGACAAGGCACTGGGAAATCACATGACTGTGGCATTTAGTTTCCTTTTTTTTTTTAATGTTATTGTTGAAAGTATTACTTATGTTCCCCTTTAACCCCTATTGACCCCTTCTAGTCTGAGGCATTTAGTTTCTATGGAGTAAACTCTGTCTGATGGCTCTAGAAAGAATAAACAGTAAAAAAAAAAAATTTAAAAAAATTGAGATTGTGGACAAAACTATTCAACTGAGAAGATCCATGGAAAACCCAAAGGCCTTGACAGTTTGGGAGGAGTCCCTCGTCCCCTGTAGTTGCAGGACAGACATGGCTGAGCACCATGCCAAAGGCCTGATGGTTAGGGTTGCTGAGATCAGTGTGAAAACCTACAACCACACCAGGTCTCTTGCACTAAGGGAAGGGCATGGGTGTGGAAGGAGTGAGACCCCGAGACACGAAATAAGGATGTTTGGGTAGGTGCTGAGAACTTTGGACCCCCAAGTACCTTTAGAGGGACAGGCACACCGTGCCCAAGGGAAGCTGCCTTCCTGGGCAAAGAAGCATTTTGATAGGTGAATGGTTGCACTTGGGCCAGCTGCCTCACAACCTGATGCTGATGTTCCTCAAGACTCAAACCCACCCCATAGTAAGAGTTAGATCCCTACATGGCCCAGAGGGGAAGACCTGTTCCCCAAGGAGATAGCTTGTAGTCAAAAGAATTTCAGCACCTCACCAATGTAAATTGGAAGACCCTGGGAGCAGCTTTGGAAAAATATACTAAAAATGTTCAATGAAGGAGGATGAAATAAAAGGCTTGATCTGCTTAAAATAGTAGACTCTCAGCTGCGATTGAATGTGTTGACATTGGAGGGTGTTAATACTATGCTGGATTTGGTTAATTGGCTTTGGCTGATTGGTGCCTGGATTCAACAGCGGTCAAGAGTAAGTTTGATGGATCTCAGAGGGAAAGTGGGGGGGTGGGGAGAAGAGAGATTAACCAAATAATTTATAAGCATATAAGCATAACCAATACAAAATGCTCTTTACAGGGCACAGTGTGCATCATAATTAACGCTCACACTGCTGCTTCTCATCGTAGCCCATGTCAGACACTTCATTTTACCTGGGGTAAATGCTGCAGCAGAAAACCAGACAAGAGAAAAGGAGAGTCTACACGACTCCAACCAACACCCAACCAACCTGTTATAGTTGTCAGTGGTACTTGGCCGGGGGCTTTAACTGGACTGGGGAAAATCTCCTATCAAAGGTTAATTGTAACCCTTTGCACCCCTAGGTTTGGAGGAAATGAAACCTAGCACCATTCCCTTTCTGGGAGAAATGCACAAATATCCAAACACGCAATCTTCAAAATGGAGACAATGAAGCAGGAGGAGAGAGCGTAGGTGGGGCTGCTATGGCGCACTGAGAAGTCAGAGAAGAGAGGGCCTTGTGTACGAGTTCAGGGGATTCACCTGGGACGAGCTGCTGCTGCCCATTGCTCTCCTGGTTCCAAGTCTCATAGGGACCCTTAGAGTTTAGGAGATTCATGCCTGAGAGGGGGAAAAAGGTGTGGGATTGCTCCTCGGAGGGAGAGCATGCCTAGAATACTTTATATGTGGAATATTTCCCAATCCATTGTGAGAGAAAAATAGATTAGTAATAGATTTTTAAAAAGTCTTATATTTTGACACCATAAGCAAATGATTATACTTTCAAATGACTGTTCCATGTTTCTCATAATGCTGACTCTTTATAAGTCCCCAATTCTTTTTTTAACACTTTGTGTGGTGTGTTTTTTTTATATATTTTTATTAATTTCAGAGAGGAAGGGAGAGGGGGAAAGAGCTAGAAACATCACTGATGAGAGAGAATCATTGAGAGGCTGCCTCCTGCATGCTCCAACTGGAGATCGAGCCTGCAACCCAAGCATGTGCCCTTGCCTGGAATCGAAACTGGGACCCTTCAGTCCCCAGGCTGATGCTCTTATCCACTGAGCCAAACCAGCCAGGGCTGTAAATCCCAATTCTTAATATTCTTAATTGGTGCCTTTGATATCAGGGAACCTCTATTGTGGACCAGTTTTTTTATATATATATATATATATATATATATATATATATATATATATATATATATATGTATATATATATATATATATGTATATATATGTATATATATGTATATATATGTATATATACATATATATATATATTTGTTTGTTAATCCTCACCTAAGGATATTTTTTCCATTGATTTTTAGAGAATGGAAGGGCAGTGGGGAAGATGGGCAGATAGAGAGACATCAATATGAGATAGACACATTGTTCGGTTGCCTCCTGCAGTGATGGCAACTCAAGATATTCCTCAAGATATCCCTCAACACATACTTCCTCCCAGTGTCAGTCCAATGCGTTCTAAAACCTTACTTTCCATATACCCTTTTCCCCATTTCCTGCTATTTCTGTGTTGACTCAAAGCCCACACCTCACTTTCTGGTCACACAACCTCTACTTCCTTTTGATTAGGGCTCTTTTCCTGTCTTACCGAGCAATATTCCAAGGTAATTTTGTAGCCATGTGACATGCTGATTGATGCTCTGGAACTTCTAACTTTTCTGGGCAGTGCCTCCTCTTCTTCTGCCAGCTGAAGAATCCCCATCAGCAGATTTTTGAACCAGAGCTACAGCTAATGCTTTCCAAAACCTGTGTCCCATGTCTACTACAGGTCAGTTACGTCTTTGGCCACGGGCTCCTCTGTAATCTCTTGTCTTCCCTGAAACTGGTGCATTTTCCAGGCCTAGAGTGAAAAGTGTCCCTTGGAGAGGAACACAGTACATAGTGGAGAAGACAGTGGGTCTGCTGTCTCTGTCACTTAACAGTTCTACAACCTTGGACTTTTTGATGTCATCTCTTTGTGACTTGAGTTGGCTTCCTTGTCTATAAAACGGAGGTAATAGTACCTACATTATAGAGCTGTGAAAAGGATTGAGGGAGTGTATAGAAGTAAAGTGGCCAGAAGAGTTCCTGGCAGATAGTAGTTGCTCAATAAATCTGGCTATTATTAGTTATTGTGTAACTTCAGTAACAATGAACAAATATTTTTTTCTTCCCCATTTTCCTGTTAGTGGGGATTGAATCTGATTTCAAAATTTGCTCCTCTAGTCTTTCAAGGACGTATAATGAGGTTTATATATTTTACTTTAAAAATTTTTTTTGTTTATTGATTTTGAGAGAAGGAGGGGGGTGGGGAGAAAGGTTGTTCCACTTATTTACGCATTCATTGGTTGATTTGTGTATGTGCCCTGACCAGGGATCGAACCTGAAATCTTGGCGTATCAGGATGACACTAACCAACGGAGCTATCGGGTCAGGGCTAGGTTTGTATATTTTAAACCTTCTTCTTAAGGTTGTTTTGTTTTACATTACCATGTGTAGAGCTAATGCAACTTGCTATATCCAATAGTAATAAAAGCAATAGCTAACATTTATTTATTTTTATTGAGATTAATTGTCATAACACTGTATAAGTTTAAGGTAAACAACATAGTGGTTGGACATATTTATACATTGTAGTGTGATTACCATCATACAGTAGTGTTAGCTAACACCTCTATCAAGTCACATAATTATAATTTTTTTGTGTGTGTGGTAAGAACAATTAAGATCTAGTCTCTGAGAAGCTTGATGTTTATAATACAGAATTATTGATGATATACACTATGTTGTCCTCTTGATCTCCAGAACTTTTTTATCTACTAGATGCAGGTTTATAACCTTAAACAACATCTCCCCAACCCCCTGGTCCCCAGCTGCTGTACCCATTTTTCTTCTCTCCACTTCAGTTTTTTTAGGTTCCACATATAAGTGACATTACACAGTATTTGTCTTTCTCATCTGACTTATCTCACTTAGCATGATGCCCTCAAAATTCATCCATGTTGTCACAAATGGCAGTTATTTCCTTCTTTCTCATGGCTGAATAACATTTCATTGTGCATATATCCCACATCTTTATCCATTCATCATTTGATAGATACTTAGGTTGTTTCTATATCTTGGCAGTTGTGAATAATGCTGCAATAGACATGGGTGTGCAGATATCTCTTTGATAAGTTATTCTATCAGTGTTTGCTATTTAACATATCCACCCAAAATTTAATGTTAGAAAACAATAACCATTTATATAGCTAAATATTCTATTATAAGTTGGATTGGTTTTCTGCTCTGGGACAGCCTGAGTGATCTCTGCTGGGTTTACTCAAGCAAGGCATCCAAACTGGAAAGGAGGAAGTAAGACTGTCAGTATTTGCAGATGATATGATATTGTACATAGAAAACCCTAAAGACCCTACCAAATAACCCCTACTATATCTAATAAATGAATTTGGCAAAGTAGTGGTATACAGAATTAGTATTCATAAATTTATGGCATTTTTATACACCAATAATGAACCATAAGAAAGAGAAATTAAGGGGAAAATCCCATTTACTATTGCAACAACAACAAAAATAAGGTACCTAGAAATAAATTTAACCAAGGAGGTAAAAGACCTGTAATCAGAAAATTATAAGATACTGAAGAAAGAAATTGAGGGAGATACAAATAAGTGGAAGCATATACTGTGCTCATGGATAGGAAAAATTAAGACCATCATTAAAATGATGCAGAGTTAGTCATTTCTTCAGAGAAATCAAAATATATAGCTGTTTCCTTGCCCTAGAAGCCAAAGAGAGCAGAAGATTGTAGAAAACATCTGGCTCAGCTGCCCTTGGATTGATCCCAAACACGATGTTTCTTTCCAGGCCTGAAAATCGACGGACACTGTCCAATACAATGTGATTGTCCATGATAGCTGATGCATTTTCTATTATTAACAGATCAGATTCCTCATTGGACTGAGATTCCTCACTGGACCGAGACCTTTTTCTCTTCCTTATTGCACTTTCAAGCTTAGATTTATGTTCCTGTACATCATTTGCTGTGTTGCAAATCACAGCAATATCCTTGCAGGAATATCCATCCTGCAAAAGTAAATGGCATTTTTTTGCTATATAATCCACCAACTGCTCCATATTCTTGTGCTTTTTAATCTTAAAGTTGCCTGGAACATCTCGAGACAATTCAGCTTCACTGAATATATTCAAGGACTTGGAAGTGATGTTAGGTGGTGGATTTTCTATGACTTCGTGCATTATTTCTTGTAGGTAGTTGGCTATTGGCTCTGCATTTCGGACCACTCTGATGAGATTTTCTCTTGGGTACTGGTATTGGAGGTCGGGGAGGCCACTCCTGTAGATGTGAGTGGTCTGAAAGTAGTCCAGAAAGATCCAGAGAATTCCAGGGTCATCCTTTCCTCTCTGAGTGATGGTTTTTGCCTTCTCATACCAGTCCCCATCTTCAATGCGGAAATTCTGAGCTTCGTCGATGACGATGTGTTGAATGTTTTCCAAGTTTGAGTTTGTTTTCATGAAGGCTTTTCGGGTCATTGCCTGGCAGATACCTTTATTACTGTAAAAATTAAAAAGACACAATCAGGTTTTCTCCAAGTATATAAAGGAGGAAAATTACTATGTCATACTCCTATAAACACAGGACTATTGTTACTGATCAATTTACCACCCTATTGTCAAGGAACAAAGTGATACCCTAGCCAGTTTTGCTCAGTGGATAGAGCATCGGCCTGCAGACCAAAAGGTCTGGGTTTAATTCCGATCAAGGGCACGTACCTCAATTGCAGCCTCCTGTCCAGCCTGAACCCTCCCCAACCAATCAATGTGTCATTGATATTTATCTCTGTATTTCCCTCTCTCTTCCACTCTTTCTAAAAATCAATGGAAAAATATCCTCAGATGAGGATTTTTAAAAAAAGGAACAAAGTGATTTGAGTAGAGGGAGACATGGAATGATTTCAACCTGAACCTCATTTGGTGTCAACGAGATCCAGCTGCTTACCCAATAAAGTCCCTCAGAGGTTTGTTCTCACAGACATAGAGAATTTCCTTTTCCTCACAACCCATTGTATTCTTGATCTTCTCCATGATCTTCATGGCCACGATCGTCTTCCCTGAGCCAGGTAAACCATGGATAAACAATTCTGGGGTCTTGTGGAGGTTTTTTGAGATGATCTTATACTGTTGGAACGTGAGCAGATTTAAAATCTCACAGCCAAGCTGGTCACTCAGGAAAGACCTGAAGCTGAGCAAGACAATCACAAGGGACTGCAGCAAGGCTTCCATTTGCTTGGTGTCTGCAAGGTAATAGGACTCAGGATACTCAATCAGAGAGTCTGAACCTTCAAAGGACTCTGCATTGCTCTCAGGACTCAGATGGAGGACTTTGGGCATGACACACAGCTTCCCGGTGTAGCCCCCCATGTTCACCAGCTTCTGCTTCAAGGTAAAGGCGGTACGGGTGCAGTACAACTGCCCATCTGCATCCTGTTCCCCGAGAATGGTATAGAGAATGGGAGGGCTGTTCTGTGCTACCAGCAGAGCATCGCAAATGACTCCCTGTTTCTTTTGCAAGTTCAGGTCCACAGCCCAGCTTCTAGAAAGGATCAAAATTCCTCGGGAGAAAGGATGCATTTGCTTCTTTATTAATTCCTTCAGGCCTTCATGCTCTGAGTACAGATTTTTGAAGATAGATTTAGGAGTCAATTTCCATTTTTTTGATGATACTAGATATGGAAAGAGTTATAAATGTAAGGTCAATATCATATTTATTTGCATGATTAATTATAATTAATAAAAAGTAATTAGCCTCTCAATTGTGCAAGGGAGATATACTCATTTATTCTCCTTTTTATGAGAAAACTGGAACTCAGACAGGTCAAGTGAGTTGCCCATGGCCACACCCATAGGAAATGGCAGAGCCAGTATCCAAACCCAAGCCTCAGGCACTATTGTGGTTTCCACTGTACTGCACTGCCCTGCAAGTCACAAAGACTATCCCTCCTGATAAATGGAGAAAAGCACTAAAGAACTTCATAGCAAGTGTGTTTTATCTCATCATTGAATAGGTCTTACTTTAACTATATAATAGGACATGCTTCCTAAGGAAATTATGTCAAGGCAAGGAGTATCCCTTTTGCCCTAGCCAGTTTGGCTCAGTGGTTGGAATATTGGCCTGGGAACTGAAGGGACGTGGGTTCGATTCCAGTCAATAGCATGTACCTCAGCTGCAGGTTCAATCCCTGGCCCCGGTTGGGGTGAGAGCAGGAGGTAACCAATCGATGTGTCTCTCTCACATTGATGTTTTTCTCTCTCCCTCTCACTCTCTTTCCCCCTTCCCCATCCCTTTCATTCTTTCTAAAAATCAATGGAAAAATATCCTCACTCCTCAGGTGAGAATTAAAAACTATTCTTTAGATTTATATGTTTATTGATTTCAGAGAGGAAGGGAGAGGGAAAAGAAAAATAGAAACATCAATGATGAGAGA
The DNA here is from genome assembly GCF_951640355.1 of Cnephaeus nilssonii. Lineage (NCBI taxonomy): Eukaryota > Metazoa > Chordata > Mammalia > Chiroptera > Vespertilionidae > Cnephaeus > Cnephaeus nilssonii. Next base: position 13,183,778 of record NC_137090.1, read on the forward strand.
GAATCATTGATAGGATGCCTCCTGCACAGCCCCTACTAGGGATCAAGCCCACAACCTGGGCATGTGCCCTTGACCAGAATCAAACCTGGGACCCTTCAGCCCACAGGCCGATGCTCTAGCGCCAGGCGTCCTCAAACTACAGCCCGCGGGCCACATACGGGAGTTTTTGCCGTTTTGTTTTTTTACTTCAAAATAAGATATGTGCAGTGTGTATAGGAATTTGTTCATAGTTTTTTTTAAACTACAGTCCGGCCCTCCAACGGTCTGAGGGACAGTGAACTGGCCCCCTGTTTAAAAAGTTTGAGGACCCCTGCTAGCCACTGAGACAAAGTGGCTAGGGCAAAAATTTGATTTTTATATAAGAAAAATAGATTGTTGCTCTTATGAACATACAATCTGTTATTTTGTTTTAGTTATAATTTATTCCGTGGTAATAAGCTCTACTAAAATGGAGCTTATTGAGTTTTGAAAATAGTTATCAATGTTTATGCTTACTCTTGTATCTAATACAATTTATTGTGGACAATTTTTAAAATATAAATTTGATATGCAAATTAATGGAAAAGCCTCTTGTGTTGCTGCTGGGAATCGAACCTGGGACCTTTCAGTCCAAAGGCCGATGCTCTATCCACTAAGCCAAAACAGCTAGGGCTTGTGTTACATCTTGATATAATTTTTTTATATATATTCATAGCAGCTACTCCTCTGGAAAATATGGCAGAGGTGGGCAATTTTTTTTTCTGTTGGTGCAGTGTATGCCTCTAGTTCAACTAGATAAAAAGAATTCCAGCCGAAACTGGTTTGGCTCAGTGGATAGAGTGTTGGCCTGCGGACTCAAGGGTCCCAGGTTCGATTCCGGTCAAGGGCATGTACCTTGGTTGCGGGCACATCCCCAGTAGGGGGTGTGCAAGAGGTAGCTGATCGATGTTTCTCTCTCATCGATGTTTCTAACTCTCTATCCCTCTCTCTTCCTCTCTAAAAAAATTAATAAAATATATTTTTAAAAAAAGATTCTCTCTTTGTCTTTAACCTTTAAAAAAAAAAAGAATTCCAGTCTAGATGGATGAATATCAAAATCATGTGAGTAACCTTGATAAAAATGCACATTATGACATACTATCCCAGTTAGTCTAAGTTAATTGAGTCTGGAGTGAGGAACCAGGTATCTGTACTTTTAAAAGTAACCAGAAATACTGATGATCAGTGTAATTTGAGAACTTTAAGACCAAATAGTCTTTAAAGGCAATAATAATCCTGGATCCTATATGTGGTACTGCCTCAGCTAGTGGGATCAGTGAAGATTCATTTCTAAATTACTTATCACCAATATACTGGTAGCATCATCATCTTGTACAACCTAGGTTTGGAGAGTATATTTTTAGGATTTTAAAAAACAAGCATAACCATTTACCCCACCTGCCAACCCCCCTTATCCTAGCATAGAAACTGGCTGGTGTCAAGTAGGCAAACCACAGTTGCTACCTGAAAATAAAAGTTGCTGGAGATGTTTCTTGTGTTCCAGGCCTTTCTTGGAGTACACTGGGCTGCTAAGAGGAAGCCTGCTAGACAGACTCAGCTGAGATTCAAAGTCTTTGGACAATTTGCGAAGCTCTTAAGAAAGAAAAAATCTCACGTTATTCTGACATGTTAGTCCATCTTTTCACCACTGCAAGAGGCCTTACAAGTAGGTATATTCTATGACTGTCTAGGTCCGTGGTCGGCAAACTGTGGCTTGCGAGCCACATGCGGCTCTTTGGCCCCTTGAGTGTGGCTCTTCCACAAAATACCATGGCCTGGGCAAGTCTATTTTGAAGAAGTGGCATTAGAAGAAGTTTAAGTTAAAAAAATTTGGCTCTCAAAAGAAATTTCAATTGTTGTACTGTTGATATTTGGCTCTGTTGACTAATGAGTTTGCCGACCACTACTCCAGATGGTGTGACTTAAGAGATAATGGCAAGATAATGCTCTATTCACCCTGTGTAGACACATGTCTTTATTGCATATGGAGGTTGCCAAAATTCAACAATGAAGAGGCATTATTTGGAAGTTTGAATGTGTTTCCCATTCAATATAATTCTTCACTCTCTATGTCTAGATAGCATTTCATTTGTATTTCTTTTATGGTATGTAGCACAATGTTTTAGTAAATATCTATGTACATGTAGCTTATTTCTGTGGTGTAATATTCTCACCACGAGCAGTTTCAAGCTACCAATGTGATATCATTAAGTGTAGAGTTGATAAGAAACACACAATAGCACAGCCGTTTACAGTATTCCTACCATCCTATCTAATAAAGAGGGAATATGCTAATTGACCATCACTCCCCCACAAGAAGACGGCACCCACAGCCAATAAGGAGAGAATATGCTAATTGACTGTCACACCCTCAAAGATAGCAGTGCCCACAGCCACAAGATGGTGGCACCTAGTCCCCTCAGCCCCGCCAGAGCGGCAGGCACGTGGCATGGCTGGGCCCACCCCTAGGTGGGTCTAGCCACTCTGTGCACCTGCCTCCAGAGTACTGCAGTCCCCTCAGCCCCCCCAGCCACCCAGGGACAGCCCGAGGCGCAGGCAAACCTCAGATGGCAGCTGCCCAGCCACCTAGGGCTGTTCGAGGCTCAGGTAACTAGGGCTGGCCAAGGCTTGCACTGCCGGCAGTGGCAGCAGCAGAGGTGTGATGAGGGCATTGCCTTCCCCTGATCTCTGGGTCACCTCCTGCCCCTGAGGACTCCTGGACTGTGAGAGGGGGCAGGCTGGGCTGAGGAACTCCCTCGTCAGTGCATAAATTTTCATGCACTGGGCCTCTAGTACAGATACAATAGATGTAAATAACCTCACAAGCAAAGATACTATTAAAATGTAGTAAATAATTCAGAAGTGGTAAGTTTGCATTTGTTACATTTGTTTTTAAAATAATTTAATTATATGTTTATATAACTTAATTTTTAATAATGACTGTGTTTAACAACTGGCTCACAAAAATTCTTGAAATATTAATAAATGACCCTAGAGCAGTGGTTCTCAACTTTCCTAATGCCATGACCCTTTAATACAGTTCCTCATGTTGTGGTGACCCCCAAACATAAAATTATTTTTGTTGCTACTTCATAACTGTAATTTTGCTACTGTTATGAATGGTTATGTAAATATCTGTGTTTTCCGATGGTCTTAGGCGACCTCTGTGAAAGGGTCATTCAACCCCCAAAAGGGTTGCGACCCACAGGTTGAGAACTGCTGCCCTAGAGCCAGTAAGAGCTACTACAAGGCAACATTTCCCTCAAATTTTCTTTTCATCTTCAGATGTGAAAACATTGCCTATTATAAGACACTTGATTTGGGCTTCTAATTACCTGGCAAAATTTTATCATGTATGGAAAGCAGGATACTGGGAGATTCAAATAACACAGAGTCTAGTGGGTGTGAGAAGTTCAAAGCCATAGGAAACAAAGGAAAGCCTGTTTAGTATGAGGGTGCTAGAGCAAGAAAAGGGCAGGGAGGGAGGTATTTTCCCCTCTTACCTGGGTCTGTGTCTGTCATCATGTCTACCCATTCCTCAGTTGTCAGGCAGCAGACTTCCCCGTCTTTCACCATCCATGACCTGGGAGCTTCTGAGAACACTGCACCACAGAATGGCTCCACTCTGATCGCACAAACATAACCTTTCAACTCCTCCTTGGCTAACACTTTCAAGAATCTGACTGTGAAAGTTATCTGGCATTGGGATTGGCAAAAATGGACACAAGGTAATTTGTTTATTGCATCTTCTATTTCCTTTTTCAAATCCTCACGCTTGATGTTTTCTTCAGCACATCCCAGAACTTTCCTACTCTTATCCTCCACTCCAATAAAAAGATAGCCTCCCCCAGTGTTTGCAAATGCAGAAATATACTTTGGAATCATGTCTTTTACACGGTCTGGGGTGTGTTTCGTAGAGAACTGTTTAAATTCTACGTATTGAGACTCAGGAAAAGGCAGGATTTCACCATGCTCAAGCCGGTCTCTTTGGAAAATTAGGTGAGCAGGATTCGAGTTATGGAAGTTTTGCTTTGCATCCCTTCGAATTTTATTAGAAGGTTCTTCCCCGCAAAATTTTGCATTTCTTTTCTTGGTTTTCAGAAAACTAAATGCCTCTCTTGAACCCATGGGAAGCACAGAGGTGGCAGATCTACAGTGTAATGAAGAATCCAGGCTGCAAATGCGGGGCTTGGAAAGATCTTCAGGGAAAAAGTCAGTGTTCCAAGATTTGACAAAAATGTAAAAACACCTCCCGTGTTGATTAGTCTCAAAGAAAGCCTGAAAATCTAAAGATTGAATAAGTGCTCTCAAAGACTCTTCTAAATCCAACCCCATCTCCACAGGATGCTCATCGCTGTTAGCCATTTCCATCCGAATCACTCCTCCTCCTGAGTTTAGTAAAGCACAGGCAGCCCGCGCCACTTTCTCCTTCTCTTGATCTCTCTGAGTTTTCTGCAGCTTCTTTCTGTTTCCTTCCCCAAGAGTTACTTCTCCTACATTGATGACCAAGTCTGGGTAAGAAGATTCTACCACCAAAGATGGATTATGTTTCTTCATGTTCGTTCTGCAACAGAAACCATTAAAACATATCTCATGTTGATGCAGAAGTAAATTACATAGAACATAAAAATGCATTCATTAATTTATCTGAAAATATATTTTTTAAAATATATTTTATTGATTTATTACAGAGAGGAAGGGAGAGGGAGAGTTAGAAACATCAATCAGCTGCCTCCTGCACACCCACTACTGGGTATGTGCCCACAACCAAGGTACATGCCCTTGACCGGAATCGAACCTGGGACCCTTGAGTCCGAAGGCTGACGCTCTATCCAATGAGCCAAATATTTATTGAGTTCCTGCTAAGTGCTGGGGGCTGGATATTAAGTGGTAGATAAAAAAATGAGTCCTAGCCAGTTTGGCTCAGTGGATAGAGCATCAGTCTGCGGACTGAAGGGTCCTGGGTTCAATTCCGGTCAAGGGCACATGACCAGGTTGGCGGCTTGATCCCCAATGGGGGGCATGCAGGAGGCAGCCTAGCAATGATTCTTTCTCATCATTGATGTTCCTATCTCTCTTTCCCTCTCCCTTCCTCTCTGAAATCAATAAAAATATACTTTAAAAAAAAAAAAAAAGAATGAGCATAGTCTTTCCTCTCAGAGCTTATTGCCTGAAGGAAACATGGTTGAATGAAGCAATTGCTGGAAGGATTTTGCAGTAACCACGTGAGAGACGATGGAGCACTGGGCCATAGTAGTGGCAGTAGGATGCAGGAAATTTGAGCATATATGAGAGATATTTAGGGAATAAAATTAACATTATATGCATGGACCAGATAGAAATCAGAAGGATTAAAGTTTAATAACTGGGTTTTTGGCACAGGCAACTGGTGGTTAGTGATACCATTTATTGGCATAGTAAGAAGTGTTTTTTCTAAAAAATGTTTTCATTGATTTTAGAGAGACAGGAAGTGGGGGGGAGAAAGAGAGAGAAACATCAATGAGAGGGAGAAAAATCAATCGGATGCCTCCTGCTTCCTGCATGCTCCCCACTGGGGATCAAGGCTGCAACCTGGCCATGTTCCCTAACCAGGAATAGAACCGGTGACCTTTCAGTGCGTTGGACAACGCTCAACCAACTGAGCCACACCAGCCACGGCATAAGAAGTCTTTTTAATTGTATCTTCTATTAAATTTGGGTGGTGGACTTATTTGTGCTCATTATTTTGTTCTCTGTATTTTTTGTAAGTTTACCTCCAAAAATTTAAAAGGAGAGTAAGGGGGGGCATGGATGGAGGGATCAATGGGGGGGGGAGGGACATACGTAAGATTTTCAACAATAAGGAATTATTTAAAAATAAATAAATAAAAGGAGAGTAGGGGATATAAATTTAGATCAGTAGCAAGAAAGTGGTTAAACTTTTGGACTTTACACATTCTTAGGACAGGGTGGGAAATGAAGATGGTCAGGGCAGGGGTGGACCTGATTAATGGGAAAAAGAAGGATCAATGGATTCTAAGTCGTTATGATCTCAAAGAACTTGCATTTGGGAGTGGTTGAGCAAATCAATAAAACTCAACAGTACCATGGTGAGGAGGGGGCGCTTGAGATGCTTAGGATTGTATTGTCACCTGCACAGTCATTTTTCTCTTTTCCTTTGAAAGGGCAGAGCAGGCCAGCACAAAATGTACTGTACCCTCCATCCTGTGTAACTATGTATATGACTCCTTTTTCTTAGAAAACCGCGAGAATGTAACAGTTGCATAAACCTGCCAATAGGAGTGTAGAGAAGTAGACTCAGTCCAAATTAAGCAATCTCTGTAACCCACGTCACTTCCCTAAGCCCACCCAAATGACCAACCCTTTATAAACTACCCCTCCCCCGGGGTTCTCTCTCTTGCCCCACTGCTGCGTCAGGAGGAGGCTGGGAGCCAAACCCGGGTTTGAATAAAGACTCTTTGCTTTTGCATCGGAGAAAAGGCTCCCTGGTGGTTGATTATTGGGGACCCTGAACTCTGGGCATAACACCTTGAGTATAGACTTAAAAATGTGATCAAAACATTTCACTCTTTTATTTATTAATACAGGGAATGTTCAATGAGTGTTCATTGTAGGCACACAAAGAATCTGCCTGTTGGAGATTTATGGTTTAGGTCTCCACATCAAATAGCTTATACAGTATGTGCAGAAAAAATCGTAGCACTAAATGCCTATATTTGTAAGAGAGAAAAATAAAAAAAGTGATTTCCTTCAAAATTTAAAGAACTTAAGAAAAAACTACTGATGTCAGCCGCCTGCACACAAGCCTTGCCTACCTGCTCTCCGAGTGAGCCACGCTTTGGTCCACCGTCTTCCCAGGCACACACCTCCAGATGTTCTGGAAGACACCACAGGGAGAGTTGAGAGGAGGGACCCCTTCGTGTCTGGAGGTTCCCAGCAGGGAGTCTGCTCCTGCTTCCTGGCCTTTCAGTAAATATTAAATAGTCCAAACACTTTAAAGACTCACGATTGGAATTTCTTACTGGGGGAAGCTCTTGTTTCCTTAAAACCCTCCTCCAGCTCTAGCTGGTTCTGCTCAACGGATAGAGCCCTCCGCCTGTGGACTGAAGGGTCCTGGGTTCTATTCAGGTCAAGGGCACATACTCGAGTTGCAGGCTCAATCCCCAGTATGGGGGCGTGCAGGAGGCAGCCCATCGGTATTTCTCTCTCTTTCTCTCTCCCTTCCTCTTGGAAATAAATAAAAATTATTAAAACAAACAAACAAACTAACAAAAAACCCCTTCTCCTTCTCCACCTTCTCTTTTTGTGCCTCCTACAGCTGACAACTAGAACTCGTGTGGGATGGTTCAGGCTTCTGGGTTATTCAAATTTCCTTTTCTCTCCTCCCTGTTATAATATTAATCCGTACACGGAGGTCTTTCTGGCAGCACAAGCACCATCCTCTATCTAGAGACCTGTGCATCTCCCACACATGTGACAGGCTTGGCCTTATAGGGACTTCTGCTCCCTCCTACTATATGGCCCCAGCTGACTAGACCAAGGGAGAGCCCAGCCTCAAGCCAGCAAAACTCTGACTTGGCTGATATGATAAAGAAAATAGAGGAGCTGGGTCAACCAGTGTGTTTTGCAAGAGAATTTAATTTAGGAATCACAGGCCTGGCTCAGTGGCTCAGTTGATTGGAGTGCCATCCTATACACCAAGAGGTTTCAGGTATGATTCCCAGTCCAAACCCACAGAATGTACAGCACCAAGAATGAACCATAATGTAAACAGTGGACTTTGGATGATGATAATGTATAACACCAAGAATAAACCATAATGTAAATGGTGGACTTTGGATGAAATGGCAAAGAAAAAAAAAAAAAAGAAGAAATAGGCAAAGAAAATAATAATAATAATTTTTACTTAAACCTCATACCTGCCACCTTACCAAAAAATAATAATAATAATAACTCACAATGGATCATAGAGTTAAATATGTAAAATGATTAAATTTTTATGAGATAACACAGGAGAAACTCTTGATGACCTAGGGCCTAGTAAAGAATTCTTCAATAACACAGAAACAATCTGTCAAATAAAAAAATCAATAATATGAACTTCTTAAAAAATTTAAAACTTTCCTCTGTAAAAGATCTTTTTAAATGAAAAGACAAAACTATATAAACGGAAAATATATTTACAAATCATGTATCTGACAAATGAACCAAATTTAGAATATATAAAGAACTCTAAAATTTAACAGTCAAAAAACAATTTCTCAGTTAAGGGAAACTTCCTCAACTTGATAAAGAATATTTATAGGCACCCTAGCTGGTTTGGCTCAATGGACAGAGAGTTGGCCTGTGGACTGAAGGGTGCCAGGTTCGATTCCAGTCAAGGGCACATGCCTGGGTTGCGGGCTCGATCCCCAATAGGGGGCATGCAGGAAGCAGCCAATCAATGATTCTCTCTCATCATTGTATCTATCTCTCTCTTCTCCCTTCCTCTCTCTGAAATCAATAAAAAAATATTTTAAAAAAAGAATATTTATAGGTGTTTTGCTGTACCAACAGTCTCACTAGCCCTCACTTATTCGCATACACAGTCATTTCCCACCCTCAAGCCCCTTTTTGTCACTTTTTTTTATCTTGACAACTGCAGAAGTCAGTTCTCTCCATGCTGTATTCTGGCGACACAGGTCTATCTAGCCTGCTTGTTGCTTAAGGGAAGCAAAGAGGCTGCACCTAGAAGAAAGCGTTGCCACCTGAGAGGAATGCACCCCCTACCCACCCATTCACCTGTCCCTCTGCCCCATCCACGATGCAGCCTGCTTCTGCAAGTGATAGAATCAAAGGAACTATGTCATTGAATTTTGTGTTGAAGACAGTCAAGATGTAAATTTTGAAATATTCAAACATATTCATTTGTCTTGGAGAAAGTGATTATTTTAAACATTTAAATGAATTTTTCTTTTTCACTGCACTGAGACAAATGATTCCAAGAATAAAAGAAGAAACAGAGGATTCCAAGATGGCAGCGGATTAAGTGGAAGCTACACTGACACTCTCCCAGGACCAAACTGGAATTACAACTAAAATACAGAAAAACTTCCTGAAAAATCAATTGAAGACTAGTTGGAGAGAACCCTGATAACCAAGGACATAAGTGGAGACCACATAGAGACAGCATTGACAGGGGCTGGGTTCCCTCCCGGAGCTGCGGGCTCACCGGGCGCCTCGCCATCTTGCAAGGAAAGGAGGATTTTATTGGAAACCTGACTTTCCGCGACAACTGCAAACACTGAACAGCTGCGAGCACCAGAACACAGGTCCCCTATCGGCGCAAACATTCGGATTCAAAGGAACCCTTCACTGAACCACGGAAAGGTCAGATTTCGCCTGAAATAAGGTGTGGTTTCTAATCCCCGCGGTGGGAGGGAAGCGCGCGAGCCGTGGGACCAGCGGGAACCGGGAGGTCTGTTCCTAGAAAAATCGGCGGCAGTTGGAGCTGCCGTGATCCCTGAATGTGGAAGGGGGTCCTCAGAGCTGCTAACTGAAGTGACCTCTTAAAATCAACTCATTTTAATCTGACGAGGAGGATCAGACTAAGAATTTTCAAAGGAGTGCGGGCTCCTTAGTCTGGTGCACAGACCCACTGTCCGCACACTTGGGCTCTTTCCGACTCTGCTTACTAAGCCCAACGCATAGGAAAACCCAGGTGGAAAAACCCTGAAAGACTGCAGGGGAAGTTGTTTTTTCGGAACCTGGGAACAGAGCTAGGTGTGACCATCGGAGAGGCAGCTGTGAGGCACACACCTCCACAAACCGGTAGTGAGTGCCATAGAGGGGGAAAAAAAAAAAAAAAAGCTAGAGAGGCCCGGAAGTCAATTCAGAAACACTGCCACCCAGGGGCTGAAACGTTAATTGTCTCTGGTGTAATCAAAAATAAATACGAGAAATTAAGACACGGCCGGCTTAAAAAGCAGGATTGGCTTACAACACGGAGGAGCAGAGGAACGAAGCTGAACTGAAATACCGCCCAGACTGGGAAACAGGCATACCAAACAGAATAAAAGAGGAAGTGAATGACAGCCGCTACTGCACATTTTAGTCTTCCTATTTTTTAATTTTTAATTTTTTTTCAATTTTTTTTCAATTTTTTTATTCTAATTTTTTTATTTTCATTTTTTGCATCTTTTACTTAAGAAACAAAATTTTTTTCTTTTTCCTCGATTTTCACCTTTTTAATTATTACATTTTTATTTTCAATCAGCATTATTATTGCTATTATTTTACTTTTTTTTTTTTTTAAATGTCATTAGATTTTCTCTTTCTTTTATTTTGGGATTAGTGTCCTACATTCTATTTGCATCTTTCCCTTACCCTATCTCAACGCTAACATTTTGCCATCACTCTCCTCCTAACCTTTCCCCTTAAAAAAATTATTTTTCTCTCTGGCCTTTGGTTGTTGTTTGCTTGAATGTTGATTAGATTGAATTTTTATGCTTTTTTTATGAGATTGTTTTGATTATACTTTTTGTTTGTTTGGTTGGTTCTATTGTTTGCTTTGTTTTTGTTTTTTTTATTACTTTTGTTTTCCCTTGCCTCACTTGATATTAGTTGGTGTTGCAGTTTGTATTAAGCTCCAGGCTCGTGTTGCTGGAATTTGCTGGGATTAGTGGTTGTTCTAGTGGAGTCTACTCCCCATATATATAGTTTGTTCCCCTTTTCTCTCTTAGTATTGTTCTTGCCTCTCGTACTTATTTTTCTTTTCTTTTTTCTTTCTGCTCTTCTCCCAAGTTCAGATTCACACTCTTTTTTTTTTTTCTTTCTTTTTACTCTCCTTCTTCCACTCCTATTCCCTAATTTGTCTTTCTCTGGTGGTTACCTTTATTGGAGGTTATTAATATCGTGATTACAATTCTGTTTAGTGCCTTGTGTGTTGTGCCTGGTTGTGTTGTATTTTGTACCTTTAAATCAACGCCGGAGAGAGAGAACTATATAACCAGACATCCGGAGAAGAGAGACCATGGGGAAACAAAGAATTAGCCCCTCCAGGAAAGAGAAGCAGGCATCACCAGAAAAGGAAGTAAACGAACTAGAGGCAAACAACCTATCAGAGAAAGAATTCAGAGAAATGGTCATAAGGTGGCTGAAAAGGATGGAAGACAAATTCGACAATATGAGTAAGAACCAAGAGGAAATGAAGAAGAACCAAGAAGAAATGAAAAATGACATCGCTGCTGTAAAGAACTCAATAGAAAGCATCAAGAGTAGACTAGAAGAAGCAGAGGACCGCATAAGTGAGCTAGAAGACAAGATGGAAAAAAATACCCAATTACAACAGCTTCTAGAAACAAAAATTAGAAAGCATGAGGAGAGCCTAAGGGAACTTCGGGACAACACAAAACAAAACAACATCAGGATAATAGGGGTACCAGAAGGAAAGGAAACGGAGCAAGGAATAGAAAACCTGTTAGAAGAAATAATAACAGAAAACTTCCCTGATATAGGGAAGAAAAAACCCACACAAATCCAAGAAGCTCACAGAGTTCCAAGCAAAATGAACCCCAAAAGACCGACGCCAAGGCACATTATATTTAAGTTGGCAAACACCAACGACAAAGTAAGAATCTTAAAAGCGGCCAGAGAGAGACAGACAGTTACATACAAAGGAACCCCCATCAGACTAACAACTGATTTCTCAACAGAAACTCATCAAGCCAGAAGGGAATGGAATGAAATATACAAAGTCATGCAAAGGAAGGGTCTCAATCCAAGAATACTGTACCCAGCAAGGCTATCAATCAAAATTGAAGGTGAAATCAGGAGCTTCACAGACAAAAAAGGGCTAAGGGAGTTTATCACCACCAAACCAGCAATGAAAGAAATGCTAAAGGGTCTGCTGTAAAAAAAAAAAAAAAAAAAAAAAAGAAAAGAAAAAGAAAGAAAGAAATAGGAAGCAAAGAAGGAACACAGGGGTATAGAATAAAAATGGTGACAAATAAGTGCCTATCAATAATAACTTTAAATGTAAATGGATTGAATGCCCCAATCAAAAGACACAGGGTAACAGATTGGATAAGAAAACAAAACCCATATATCTGCTGTCTACAGGAAACCCACCTCAAAAAAAAGGACGCATACAGACTGAGAGTAAAGGGATGGAAAAAGGTTTTCCAGGCGAATGGAAATGAAAAAAAAGCTGGGGTAGCAATACTTATATCTGACAAATTAGATGTCAAAGTGAAGGACATAACAAGAGATAATGAAGGCCACTTCATAATACTAAAAGGAGAAATCCAACAAGAAGAAATAACTCTGGTAAACATATATGCACCCAACACAGGAGCACCAAGATACATTAAAAAACTCCTGGAAGATATCAAAGGAGAGATTGACAGCAATACAATTATAGTAGGAGACTTCAATACCCCACTATCACCATTGGACAAATCCTCTAAACAAAAAATCAGCAAAGAAACATCAATCCTAAATGACTCACTAGACCAGATGGAATTAATCGACATCTTCAGAACATTTCACCCCAAAGCCACAGAATATACATTCTTCTCAAGTGCACATGGGACATTTTCAAAGATAGACCATATGTTAGGACATAGGCAAAGTCTCTCCAAATTCAAGAAGATAGAAATCATATCAAGCTTCTTCTCAGATCACAGTGGCATAAAACTGGAAATCAACTACAATAAAAACAACCCAAAGAAATCAAACACATGGAGACTAAACAGCATGCTATTAAACCATGACTGGGTTACCAAAGACATCAAGGAAGAAATAAAAAACATCATGGCAACAAATGACAATGGAAACACAACAATCCAAAATCTATGGGGCACAGCGAAAGCAGTCCTGAGAGGGAAGTTCATAGCTCTACAAGCCTACTGCAAAAAACAAGAAACAATGGTAATAAATTACCTAACCAAACAACTCAAAGAGTTAGAGAGAGCGCAACAAGAAAAGCCCAGTGTAAGCAGAAGGAAAGAAATAATAAAGATCAGAGCGGAGATAAACGACATAGAGACCAAAGAAACAATACAAAAGATCAACAAAACCAAGAGCTGGTTCTTTGAAAAGATAAACAAGATTGATGGACCTCTAGCCAGGCTCACCAAGAAGCAAAGAGAGAGGACCCAAATAAACAAAATCAGAAATGAAAGAGGTGAAATAACAACAGACCCTGACGAAATACAAAGGATTGTTACAAAATACTACGAACAACTCTATTCCAACAAACTGGACAACCTGGAGGAAATGGACATATTCCTAGACAAATACAACCTTCCAAAACTCAATCAGGAAGAATCTAAACAGCTCAACAGCCCAGTAACTATGGAAGAAATTGAAGCAGTCATCAAAAAGCTTCCAGCAAACAAAAGCCCGGGGCCAGACGGCTTCACAGGAGAGTTTTACCAAACTTTCAAGGAAGAACTAAAACCTATCCTCCTCAGACTATTCCAAAAAATTCAAGAGGAAGGAACACTTCCAGGCTCCTTCTATGAAGCTAGCATCACCCTAATACCAAAACCAGATAAAGACAACACAATGAAAGAGAATTACAGACCAATATCCCTCATGAACATAGATGCCAAAATTCTCAACAAAATCCTAGCAAATCGGCTCCAGCAATACATCAGAAAGATCATACATCATGACCAAGTAGGATTTATCCCAGGAATGCAAGGATGGTACAATATCCGCAAATCAATAAATGTGATACATCACATAAACAAATTGAGAGATAAAAACCACATAGTCATATCAATAGATGCAGAAAAAGCATTTGACAAAATCCAACACCCTTTCTTGATAAAAACTCTCAACAAGGTGGGAATAGAAGGATCATACCTCAACATAATAAAAGCTATATATGATAAACCCACAGCAAACATCATACTCAATGGGCAAAAACTAAAACCATTTCCCCTAAGAACAGGAACAAGACAGGGATGCCCACTCTCACCACTCCTGTTTGACATAGTACTGGAAGTATTAGCTACCGCAATTAGGCAAGAAGAAGAAATAAGAGGCATCCAAATTGGAAAAGAAGAAGTGAAGCTGTCCTTATTTGCAGATGACATGATATTGTACGTAAAAAACCCAAAAGATTCCATCAAAAAACTAATAGACTTAATAAATGAATTCGGCAATGTAGCGGGATACAAAATTAATGCCAAGAAATCTATGGCATTTCTATACACCAATAGTGAACTTAAAGAAAGAGAGACTAAAAAAGAAATCCCATTTACCATCGCACCAAAAAAATTAAGATACCTAGGAATAAACTTAACTAAGGAGGTAAAAGACCTATACGTGGAAAACTACAGGACACTGAAAAAAGAGATAGAGGAAGACGTAAACAGATGGAAGAACATACCATGTTCATGGATTGGTAGAATCAACATCATTAAAATGTCCATACTACCCAAAGCAATCTACAGATTCAATGCACTCCCCATCAAAATACCAACAGCATATTTCACAGACCTAGAAAGAACTCTCCAAAAATTCATCTGGAATAAAAAAAAAAACCCGAATAGCCGCAGCAATCCTTAGAAAGAAGAATAAAGTAGGAGGGATCTCCATACCAGATTTCAAGCTGTATTACAAAGCCACTGTTCTCAAAACTGCCTGGTACTGGCACAAGAACAGACATATAGATCAATGGAACAGAATAGAGAATCCAGATATCGACCCAAACCACTATGCTCAATTAATATTTGACAAAGGAGGCATGAACATACAATGGAATCAAGACAGTCTCTTCAATAAATGGTGTTGGGAAAATTGGACACACACATGCAAAAAAATGAAACTAGATCACCAACTTACACCATACACAAAAATAAACTCAAAATGAATACAGGACTTAAACATAAGACGGGAAACCATAAAAATACTAGAGGAATCCACAGGCAACAAAATCTCAGACATATGCCAAAAGAACTTTTTCACTGACACTGCCCCTAGGGCAATGGAAGCTAAAGAGAAAATTAACAAATGGGACTACATCAAAATAAAAAGCTTTTTTACAGCAAAAGAAACCATCAACAAAACAACAAGAAAGCCCACTGCATGGGAGAACATATTTGCAAATGCTAGCACTGATAAAGGTTTAATCTCCAACATCTACAGGCAGCTTATGCAACTTAATAAAAGGAAGATAAATGATCCAATAAAAAAAATGGGCAACGGACCTAAACAGAATATTTTCAAAAGAAGACAGAAGGAAGGCCAAGAGACACATGAAAACATGCTCAAAGTCACTTATTATCCGAGAGATGCAAATCAAAACAACAATGAGGTACCATCTCACACCTGTCAGAATGGCTATCATCAACAAATCAACAAACGACAAGTGTTGGCGAGGATGCGGAGAAAAAGGAACCCTCGTGCACTGCTGGTGGGAATGCAGACTGGTGCAGCCACTGTGGAGAACAGTATGGAGTTTCCTCAAAAAACTGAAAATGGAACTCCCATTTGACCCAGTAATCCCACTCCTGGGAATATATCCGAAGAAACTAGAAACACCAATCAGAAAGGATATATGCACCCCCATGTTCATAGCAGCACAATTTACAATAGCTAAGATTTGGAAACAGCCTAGGTGCCCGTCAGCAGATGACTGGATCAGAAAACTGTGGTACATCTACACAATGGAATACTATGCTGCCATAAAAAAGAAGGAATTCTCATCATTTGCAGCAACCTGGATGGAATTGGAGAATATTATACTAAGTGAAATAAGCCAGTCAATGAAAGAAAAATACCACATGATCTCACTCATTTATGGATAATAAAGAACATTATAAACTGATGAACAAAAAGATAGTTACAGAGACATTAAAGCAACAAACAGACTTTCAAATTACAGGGGGAAAGTTAGGGAGGGGGGGGTAGATAAGAAATCAAACGAAGGACTTGTATGCATGCATATAAGCATAAACAATGGACGCAAAACTCTGGGGGGTGAGGGCATGTGTGGGTGTGGGGTGGGGGGGTAATGGTAAGATATGTACACATATAATACCTCAATAAAAAAAAAAGAAATGAAAAAAAAAAAAAGAAGAAACAGATCAATTTTATATTGTTTACAAAAAGGAGAATCTGGCCAGTCATGGCCAAGATTAACAAAAGAAAGTGCAAAACTTAATTGGCTTAGCATGGACTGGGAAGATGATTCAAATGAAGATATGGCCAATTTTGATTGTTTCTCTGAGATGATGAACAGCATAAGTGGTGATGAAGATGTAGATTTAGCAGAAGTAGATGGAGCAGATGATGACCCATAAGACAGTGATTATTAAAAAAATGCCAGATCTGAAGTAAGCAATGCTGTCATTTCCGGATTTTGAGGGGGGGTGGGGAGAGAAAGAACACTTCTCTGCAATATTTCATAATTGAGAGAATTCCTGAGTTGAGAGCTCTAAGAGCAGATCCCTCCACTAATCCAATTTTCTACCTGTTTGTTTTCTTAAAGGCTTCACTCAGGGTTGATATGTACCATTGTATGGGGCAATTTTAAGTCAGCTAAGGCAATAACTTTACACATGAACATTTCCCAGTCTTCCATGACGTTGCTGAGGTCTTCGGCAATTGATACAGCAGTTTTGATAAATAAAAACATTTCACCTAAGTCTCCTTTACTTCATAACATAGATATTGACACGAAGCTCTTGGATTACAGATGATAAACTAAGTTTTAGATTTTAGAGCATTGATTCAAGCTGCCTGAAACAAATTGGCTGATACATTAAACTGGTGTGGACGGGAGGAGGTGGGGCGGGGGGAAGGCCACATGCTAACCTGACAAGCTCAGGGCCTGCATGGCAGTCTTGTAAACTTAGAGACCTAAAGTAACCACAAAGGATGGTCTGAAATTAAACTTTTAACTAAAAGCAGTTATGGTGGGTAATCATGACCTGCCCCATATTTTCCCTGACGAGGTCAATTTTCACCTTAACTGAGCCTATTGTCTTTTTGCATCTATGACAACATATCCTTGAAATTTCTGGGTAACTTGTAACTTCCCTTTTTCCGGACCCCTTGGGGCACAACCTAATGTGCCTGGGCGCAGGGACAGATACCACCAATTTCTTCACTGTTATTGTTACCATGTTAATTGTTGACTGTTAACTATCCTGCACCCACCTAAGTGTGTCTATCATTTCATTTTTTAATCCAACCCCAGAGGTTTCCTGGCTTTGCTTTCTCCCTCCCCTTTAATCTATCACCAGTGGTTGCATGTAACCCATCTACATCCCCTTCTTTGATTGCAATGCATAAAAATAGGTGAAAAACTGCCATCCTCTGGAACATTATCTCAATCCGTTGAGATACTGCTTCCTGGCAATTGTCGACAGTTTGGCTTAAATAAACTAACAAAAATTCTTTACAGGTTTAAATGTTTTTATGTTAATACTGGTAACCTGTTGTTCCTCTAGCATATTCTTCAGGATTGTTCCACTGCAGTTTTATTTTTCAAAAAAATTTACTTCATATTATTGCACATAAGTGATCACTTGTCAGTGTTACACATATTTCTTAGTTAAAACTAGTGAATATCCCTAGATGGTTTTGAAGCATGTACATTTGGTATTGTTTGATCCTTAAACTTTTACATCCCGCAGTATGGCAATGGAGAAAAACTGTACATTGTGGTTTGAGTCTACATTTAGACCAAATTTGTATTTGCATTGTCAGTATAGCAAATGAATGAAAAAATGTTAGTACACTATTGGATTTTTTTATTTCTTTTTTGATTCAGCTTATACCAGCACTGAAAACCTCAATTAATGTTTATGATGGGGGGATTTTTTAAATATCTACATTCTTTCTATTAAACTATTGGAAAATTTCTTGGCTGTCTTTTTAAGTGTCTGGCTTACTATAAATCATGTATTATCATTTACTGGAATGGATTTATTTTTACTTGAGGAAAAATCTGGGAATATTTCTCCATTTGAAGAAAAGAAAAAGAGGCTAGCTATATTGTCACAGGAAACCTTTAAAAAGTAGATCTATATTCATAGCAGCACAATTTACAATAGCTAAGATTTGGAAACAGCCTAAATGCCCATCAGCAGATGAATGGATTAAAAAACTGTGGTACATCTACACAATAGAATACTACGCTGCTGTAAAAAAGAAGGAATTCTTAACATTTGCAACAGCATGGATGGATCTGGAGAACATTATGCTAAGTGAAGTAAGCCAGTCGGTGAAAGATAAATACCACATGATCTCACTCATTTATGGATAATAAAGAACATTACAAACTGTTGAACAAAAATAGACAGAGGCAAAGAAGCATCAAACAGATTGTCAAACTACAGTGGGAAGGTAGGGGAGGGTTTGGGGGTAGGAGATCAACCGAAGGACTTGTATGCATGCATATAAGCACAACCAACAGACGAAAGACACTGGGGGCGGGGGGATGAGGGCAGATGCTGGGGGCGGGGGGGGGGGAGAAAGGAGACATATGTACTATTTATAATACCTTAAAACAATAAAATAAAAATTAAAAGAAGTAGATCTGTAATAGCAAATTGTAGATTCACTTTGCTGCAGTTAGAAAATAAAGTGTTGTGATTTTACTTAAAACTAAATGTGTTGTCTTCCTCTATAAAAAACACGTATAAAAAAACTATAGCTAACATTGTGAGAATAAACAAGTAATCTTTTCTGTCAAAGAACAGTTGAGGCAGCCACCATTTTGGCCCGCATGACTTGCAGCTCCCCTGGGGGTCGCCATCTTAGGCTTTGTCTTACCCCTCCCCTTCCTCTGAATTAGCCAATCATGTAATAATGGGAATCTGAGCTCTGAACCCTGACCAATCAAGTCAGAGTTCAGAGTGAGGGCAGGGAGGACCCGTGTTAGGAAATAAAACCCAAGCAGACTTCCTTGCCCATGAATTTCCAGATGACAACAGCACCCTCTGCACAAGAGTAAATTTGCCTTGCCGATCCAGTTTCAAGTGTTTGTCTCATTCCTGTGACATCGTTGAGAGCATTTCTAACAACATCATACTCAATGGTGAGAAACTAGATGCTTTCCCACTAAGATCAGGAACAAAGCAAGGATATCCCCTTTCACCACTCTTATTCAACAGTAGAGGCCGGTGCATGAAAATTCTTGCACTGGTGGGGGTGTCCCTCAGCCCAGCCTGCCCCTCTCACAGTCCAGGAGCCCTCAGGGGATGTCCTCTTCGGGAGGTGACCAGGCCAATCAGGAGAAGGTGCTGTTCCCATCACCCCACTGCTGCTGCCACTGCCGGCCGCCACAGCTGCAGGTCCTTGGCCCTCGATTCTTAGTGTTAGCCCCACGGCGATCTGGGGCCAGGCCAGCTGGGGGAAGGGCTGGGGGAGGTTGAGGCACAGCAGGTCGCACCTCATCCAACCTCTGTGCAGGCATGGCGCTGGGACCTTGGGTTTGCTAATGACATTTCAGATACAACACCAAAAGCATGATCCATGAAAAAGTTGATGTTGGACTTCATTAAAATCAATAACTTCCGCAAAAGACTGTTATGAGAATGAAGAGAAAATTTTTGTAAAGTACATATCTGATAAAGTATTGGTATCTAAAATATACAAAGAACTCTTAAAACTTAACAATAAAACAACCCAATTTTTAAAATGGGCAAATCATCTGGACAGACATCTTACCAAAAAAGATATAGAGATGGCAAATAGGTATATGAAAAGATTCACCACAGCATATATCATCAGGAATTTGCTAATTAACACAACAATGAAACACAACACACCTATTAAAATGGTTTAAAAAACCCCACAAAAACCCAACAACATGAAAAATGGTACAGCCACTTTAAAAGACAATCTAGTTTCTTACAAAATTAAACATATTATTACCATATTCATGGTTTTGAGGTAATGGGGTAACAAAAATTAAGGGAACAAAAGAAGTGTTTGTTATATTTGTACTTAAGTTTCTTATTATTGCTGTTATTAAACACACAGAGACACACACTGCACCAACTCAAATTGGATTTATCACAGAATAAATGGTTTTACATACAAGAAAAATCATGAACGAATATAAAATATGACATGGGCAATTAATAGAAAGTCAAAATTACCTCAATACATTAAAAATGTGTTTGATACTATTTACAAGTTATTCTAGAGAAGCATTATTTAAAAAGAGTAACAGGAATGGGGGACATCTGTAATAGCGTAAAAAAAAAAAAAAAGAAATAGTAACATGAACATGTTTTAACTTCAGAAAGCCTTGCTGCAAGGTGAGTACACACACACTCCCTCCTTCCCGCCTCCCGCCTTCCCGCCTCCCGCCTTCCCGCCTTCCCCTTCCCGCCTCCTTCCCGCCTCCCGCCTCCTTCCCGCCTCCTTCCCGCCTCCCGCCTCCTTCCCGCCTCCCGCCTCCTTCCCGCCTCCCGCCTCCTTCCCGCCTCCCGCCTCCTTCCCGCCTCCCGCCTCCTTCCCGCCTCCCGCCTCCTTCCCGCCTCCCGCCTCCTTCCCGCCTCCCGCCTCCTTCCCGCCTCCCGCCTCCCGCCTTCCCGCCTCCTTCCTCCTTCCTCCTTCCCGCCTCCCGCCTCCCCCTTCCCGCCTCCCGCCTTCCCCTTCCCGCCTCCCGCCTTCCCGCCTCCTTCCTCCTTCCTCCTTCCCGCCTCCCGCCTCCCTCCTCGCACGCTTCCGCCTTTCACTCCTCCCTCGCGCGCTCCTGACCTGCGCCTGCGCCCTGCGCCTCCTCCGCCCGGTGCTGCAGCTTCGCTGTGGCTCCCCCACCGCCAACCGAGTGGCTTCCCGCG
The DNA here is from genome assembly GCF_951640355.1 of Cnephaeus nilssonii. Classification (NCBI taxonomy): domain Eukaryota; kingdom Metazoa; phylum Chordata; class Mammalia; order Chiroptera; family Vespertilionidae; genus Cnephaeus; species Cnephaeus nilssonii. Next base: position 13,204,591 of record NC_137090.1, read on the forward strand.
GTGTCCAACGTCAGCGACGCTCCCGCGAGCCCTGGCCAGCGGGGCCCCTGCAGGGCAGCGTGGGGACCGCAGCTTGGGGTCCCGGGGCCAGAGCTGGTATGTGTCTGAGTGTGTGCTACTTTGGAAATGCGGCCTAAGGAGTGGTTTGGGGAGCCTCTGCCCGTGGCCCCACCGGGAAGAACGGAATAAGGAAGTAGGTTAGGATCCCCCGGGACTCAGAAGATGACGACCCTCAGTCAACAGACGCATCCTAGATCCTGGCTCCAAGCATACGCTGTGTGTATTTCACACAGATGAAGAGAAGTGTTGGCCTGCTCAGAGTTAAAACCAGGATTTAAGTGAGCTCCTCGGGTTTATTTCTTTCCCGCACCTCAATGCCTAATTATTGTCTCCAGTAGTTTGTTCACACACAAACGGAAATAGTTTATTTAATTTGGGTCTAAATAACCATCTTACATTTATGGCTGAAGTAATGAAAACATTTATGTTGTAATAGTGGCCGTGCCAATTGATGTCTAGAGAATATATGGAGGTGTTGCCTGTGTCTAGTAAAATAAACATCTGTTGTTACAGATTATTGTTTTCCTATTCTAGAATGCCAACTATTTCTCAACTATCCACCTGCTGAAGTATTCATAGTTATACTGTATATTCATTCGTACCCATCACCAAAAAGATTTGAAGAAGCAACTTGTTTAAAAGCACTTTCTAATGCTTTTGATTAATGTTGGTGAACAAAATAACCACATGTACTTTTGACACTTGCAAAAACAACCTGGAAAATCCAAATGGGTCAGAGCTTCCCAATCAATATAGCTTAAGTTTCTCCTGAAAATGGAAGTGTATATACTATGAAAACAAAAGCAAAAAAAAAAAAAAACCACAGAAATAATTTGAACAGTCATCCCTTCCCGCCAAAGCTCTAGCTCCTCCCTGTTCCATTTGAAAGTTTTTCCCCCCAGATCTTTGATTGGCTTGCCCTATATAACCCCCTTACACCACTCACTGTCTGTCTCAGAACTCTGCCAGGTTTTCTGGACTGGAGTCCTGCATTGCTGGCCTGAACAAGAAGGTGAGTCCCATCTACAGATCAGTTCTGTCTATTTCATTCATTTAAGAAATGTGTGGCTGTTTGTATCCACCTCAGCCTCTCTTGCCTAAATATACAGGCAAGATATATTGGGAAGGGTCACAGGGTGGATTTTCATCTTAGAGGGTTTTTTTGTTGTTAATCCTAACCTGGTGCTATTTTTTCCGTTGATTTTTTTAGAGGGAGAGTGGAAGGGAGGGAGGGAAGGAGGGAGAGAAACATTGATGTGAGAGAGACACATCCACTGGTTGCCCCCAAAGCGGGCCAGGGGATCAAACCTGCAACCCAGGTACGTGCCCTTGACCAGGAATCAAACCCTAGATCCTTCGGTGCAGGGGTGGGGTGGGTGACTCTCTAATCACAGAGCACACTGGCCAGGGCAGAGTTGTGTTTTTTTAAATCTCTATTTGAGACCATCTTTCTGTTCAACTGGCGAGGCGTGGGTCTTTCCAGACAGTCGGCACTGACCTTGGGAATTAGAAGATTCCTCCGGGTTGGGATGTTATAGAGAAAACTCCTGGAGTCCTGATCTGTTCCGGTCAGGACTGAGGGCTATGGTAACCCTCAGAAGGAAGAGCTGGCTCTGAAATCTGAGCCCCCGTGGAGAAAAGTGACTTGTGTAGGCTGTGGAGGGAAGTTACAAATCAATGTGGTAAACGGAAGAAACTTAGAACAATAGCAACAGCATTAGCCGCCAAATCAATAATAGGAAGTCCAGCAGAAAGCTCTTTTTGGTTTCTTTCATGTGTCCATCCATACAGATTTCAAGGATTATTACAATACTAGAGACCCGGTGCATGAAATTTGTGCATGGAGTGGGGGAGGGGTCCCTCAGCCTGGCCTGCACCCTCTCCAATCCAGGACCCCTCCGGGGATGTCTGACTGCCAGGTTAGGCCCCATTCCGAAGTCGGACATCCCTCTCGCAATCAGGACCACTGGCTCCTAACCGCTTGCCTGCCTGCCTGCCTGCCTGCCTGCCTGCCTGATTGCCCCTAACAACTCTACCTGCCTGCCTGATTGTCCCTAACTGCCTCTGCTTGCTGGCTTGATCGCCCCCTAACTGGTCCCCTGCCAGCCTGATCGCCCCTAACCGACTCGCCACTCTCCAGCTCTCTCCCTCCCCCCGCTCCCCCCCCCCCCCACTCCCATGGCTTTGTCCGGAAGGAAGTCAGACATCTGGAAGATGTCCAGTCAACCAGGTCTAATTAGTATATTACCCTTTTATTAGTACAGATGGCTTTAGCAATCATTTTTAACTATGAGGAAAGGTGTTGTATCCTAGAGGGAATTTAGTTTGAGATGTCACGAACCAGTGTTTTATGCCAGTCTCATAAGACCCCCTTCAGCAATAATCATCAGGTAACTGAAAAACATAAAGGTTTTTTACTTACAGGACCTGTTAGTCACACAGCACACTTCGAATTACACAGCAAGGTTGCTGGTAGAGAAAGAGAGAGAAGGCATTGGCCTTCTGCTTTTTATTGACGAAGGTGGAGCATAAGGTTTCGCGGGCTCATTCCTGATTGGTGGGAAGTTAAAGCAGGAGAAAATTTAAAGAAACAGCAGCCCAAATGATCAGTTATGAAATCAACCAAGATCTCTAAAACAAAGGAGTCTTAGAAGGAGAAGGTGGCCTGGCTCTTTACCTTGTCACTTGGTTAGTAATGTGTTTATTCAAGACTGTCGTCTTTGAAGTAGATCCTCTTTGAAATGGATGCCTGGCAATCAAAGCTCAACTGAGTCATTTGCAGTGCAAAAAGAAAAAATACATTACAACCAAGTTCCCAATCTTTCAGCACACTTTAAAAAAAATGCAGATTCTAGGGCTCCTCCCTAGACATACAGAATCTAACAGTGGATCTATTTTTAAGATCCCAGGTAATTCTATAATCATCCAGGAACTACTGTATTCCCATTTACCACCTCCCATTATTACAATCTCCAGGCTCAGTTCATGGTGGATTGTCACAGAAATTACTAGTATCACAATCTGCCACAGAAATCCAATTTGCACCAAATCTGTTTCCAATATGGCCCTCTTTATCATTTCATGATGTTGCCTATGTGTGTCAGAGTAATTCTGAGTGCAGAAAAGTATTACAATCTATAAATTACCCCCTGAAGACACAGCCCCCCCCCCTTTTTTTTAAATCAAACTTGAGTCCTGGCTGGTGTGGCTCACTTGGTTGGGGCACATTCCCGGGTTGTGGGTTTGATCCCTGGTTAGGGTACATGTGGGAGACAACCAATCACTGTTTCTCTCTCTCCCTCTCCCTTCCTCTCTCTCTCAAAATCAATTTTATAAAAACACATAAAAAATCATGCTTTAAAAATGTCCAGTGAGAAAAACTCAGCGGGGTCCAGAGGATGTCTTAACCATGTTTGCAGAGGATTTAGTGTTGTGCTAAATCCTATACGTTGGTTATCTCTAGGAAGAAACTGTGCTTCAGAAAGGTTAGGTAACAATGCTGATAAAGTAACACCTCCCAATCACTGAGTCTTTGACCATATATAAGCCAGGCGCTGAGAACTTAGTTTAATAGCTACTGGATGTAGACACTTTGGTTTGTCCCAATCACATGAAATAAAGCACTTAATCTTCACAACAATCATCTGAGATATATTATTATTTCCGTTTTACAAAAGGAGGATCAGCCTTAGCTGGTTTTGCTCAGTGGACAGAGCGCAGGCCTATGAACCAGGTTCTATTTTGGTCAAGGGTACAGGCCCTGATTGTGGGCTCGATCCCCAGTGGGATCAGGAGGCAGCCAATCAATGATACTCTCTCATCATTGATGTTTCTCTCCCACTCCCTTCCTCTCTGAAATCAATAAAATACATACATAGGTATAGATTTTTTTTTTTTTTAAGAAAGAAAGGTCAGTTAATTTACCCAAATCACATTTGGGTGTTTGAGTCCATATTTGAACATTGTCACATCTGACTTGAAACCCACACAAGTACATGGGTACCCCAAAGCCTAGTCGAATGGAAGCTGGTCATTCCTGGGTAGGATTCTAAGTAGTGAGTGTATGTTTTTCTACCCATTTCAACATTCAATACAATATTTCCCACAGGATCTCCAAATTAGTCTCAGGCACCTGTCCTAGAGCTGAGAGGGGCCCAGGGACCTGGAATTTTAACAATCACTCCAGGTGGTTTTTATTGGGCAAAGCTGGAAAACTCTGTTTAGGTTGCTTTGTGCAAGTGAAGGTTTGTCCTACAGACCTCCTGAGTTGTGCTCCTGGCAGCTGCCATTTTGCAGGGATGGCACAACCACCAAAGCCAGGCAAGAAGAATGCTTCTGTCCTAATTGTGGAGCTCTGTTGCTGAGTTCCCTAAAACATCTTCATTCCACCCCACCCCCATATCTCATGGAGCTTGGTGATGGGCTTTGGATCCTTTACTGGCCCGTCACCGTCTTCCTCTTTGTCGGTGTAAACTCCAGTGGACTGGGCCAAGAAATCAAATGGAATGTGGGAGGCTCCTCTGCACCCAGAGTTGCCCCATCCTAGGCTGCAGTGTGGAAAATGCCTCACATAATGATGAATAGGGATGGCTTCCAGAAAAATCAACCCAAACAGGATAAAAAATGGAATGTACACAATGATTACAACTCTGCTGAAATATATCTGTCAATGGACCCACACTGGAAATGAATAAGCAAAAATGACAAACTGTGTGGAATGGTGGTAATACTGGGAATGAATTGTTGTTTTTTTGTTGTTTATTTTTTGTCCTCTATTTTCTAAGCTTTCTGTGATGTCCTCATCCAGGGTGGGGCAAAAGCAGGTTTACAGTTGTGAGTATGAGAAGCACAGAATTTATTCTTGTATTATTATTTATTAATTATTGCATTATTTTCCATCAGAACAACTGTAAGCCTATACAGACTTAGAAATGAAAGGTATATTTTCTTATTGTTGAATATGCTTTTCTCTAAACATTTTTGTTATGTAAGTCATTTTAGTTATATAGATTTTGTAGAAAAATTTTAGAAACTAACAATAACCATGTTGCTTAATATCACAAATATTATAAATATATTCAATCCTGGTCTCAACATCAGATCACAGATCATGGAGACTCGTGTCTGTGTACAGAAAGGCAGAAAAGCATAGAGGCTAAAATGGATTTTGGAGTCAGGCAGACATGGGTTCAGAGCTTTATAGTTCTGTGATCTTAGGCAAGGTACTTACCTTTAAGCCACAGCTTCCTCAACTATAAATTAAAGCTAATCAGGGCCAAATGTATTGAAAGCTTTCTACATGTCAGGCTTTATTTAAATGGATTATTTATTTCAACCCTCATCTTTATCTTAAGGCATGGGTATGAATTTTATCTCTGCTTTACAGATGAGAAACCTGAGTCAAATTTTTTTTTTTGAGAGAGAGAGGAAGGGGAAGGGAGGCAGAAAGAGAGAAGTAGAGCGCGCGCGCGCGCGAGAGAGAGAGAGAGAGAGAGAGAGAGAGAGAGAGAGAGAGAGGAGAGACTTCAATTTGTTATTCCACTTATTTATGCATTCATTGGTTGATTCTTGTATGTGCCTGACCAGGGATCAAACTCACATCCTTGGTGTATCCGGACAATGCTCTAAAGTTTAGAGTCTAAACAACTGAACTACCTGGCCAGGGTCGAGAAACTCAAAATTTAAAGGGGAAAATTAACTTGCCTAAAGTCATCCAGCTAATTAAGAATTGAGTTTGAATTCAAAGCCAGGGTTGGTTTGACCCTAGGACTTGGTGCTCTTAACACCACATTATCTTACTTTACATGGAGTTGCTAAACATAATTCAAAGGTTGCTGGTAGGATAAAAGTTATAATGTAATTAAAACATTTTGCACAGTGTCTGACATATAGTAAGCATTTACTATCTGTTAGCTATAATTTTATACTATACTAGAGGCCCAGTGCCCAAAATTCCTGCACGGATGGATGTGGGGGTGGGGGGTGTCCCTCAGCCCAGCCTGCCCTTCAAGGGATGTCCAACTGCCCATTTAGTGGGATCAGGCCTAAACGGGCAGTCAGACATCCCTCTCACAATCCAGGACTGCTGGCTCCCAACCGCTCGCCTGCCTGCCTGCCTGCCTGATTGCCCCTAACCACTTCTGCCTGTCAACCTGATCACCCCCTAAACCCTCCCCTGTCAGCCTGATTGCCCCTAACTGCCCTCCCCTGCCGACCTGGTCCCCCCCAACTGTCCTCCCCTGTAGGCCTGGTCCCCCCCAACTGTCCTCCCCTGCAGGCCTGGTCGCCCCTAACTGTTCTCCCCTGCTGACCTGATTGCCCACAACTGCCCTCCCTTGCAGGCCTGGTCCCTCCCAACTGCCCTCCCCTGCTGGCCTGATCACCCACAACTGCTCTCCCCTGCTGGCCATCTTGTGGCGGCCATCTTGTGTCCACCTGGGGGTGGCCATCTTGTGTGTTGAAGTGATGGTCAATTTGCATATTACCTCTTTATTATATAGGATATCAGAGGATATAGGAATGGAGCTATAGAGGTATTTTGATGGATTAGCCATTGACTAATGGGTTTATTTGTCATACCTGGGATCCCTTGCTTGCCTCCCTGCCCCCCTCTAACTCATATCTCTTCCAGTCTGTATAATTCGGCAAAGAAGAGAGCCTTCCCTGATTAAAGCAGGGGTGAGGGTGGATTTTAAATGCAAATGACCTGAGGCAGTAAACAATACGAAGACAAAGTACGCAATAGCCATGTCCTAATTCCTTATTTTTCACTTCCACTTTAGGCTGAGAATGAAAGAAGAAACAAAACTGATCTCATTTATTTCAAAATCATGTTGCCTCTGTCAACTGAAGATACTGAATCAAGATGCAGCAGCCTTAGAGTGGGTCTGGCAGTTCAAGTCAGAGTGCCTGACCTTGGACGAGTCAGGAATATGAACTGAGTCTGTTTCTGAGCTTTACAGAAGAAGAAATTCAGGTTTTTTTGGAATAATCAGGTGACTCAGGGAGAAACCTCAACTGTTAAGTATAGGAAACAGTTTAGTCAGCTGTTTTCACTTACAATGAAGGTCAATGCTTTCTAGAGATGAGAACTTGACAGAGGGTCCTGAAAGCAAACATGAGTATTCTCGGCTCTGGGGAGTGTTTTCAGAGTGTTTCCACATTCTCAAGGTGGAGATGACCCCATCAAGGATTCTATTTAGTTGTTCTATTTACTCATCTTGGACACTTACTAGACATGTGCCTTTGAGAAAGTTAAATTCTCTGTGCCTCATTTTTATAATGTATAAGATGGAGATAAAATGTATATACTTCATGTAGTTGTGAGAATATATACAAAGCATTAGCAAATAGTAGCTGGTTGTAGTAATCCTATCTAATAATAAAGTAACATGTAAATTACCATCACTCCCCTACGCCCACGATTGGGCGGCGGGAGGCTGGGGGGCGGGACTCAGGGTGGCCTATCCGGCCATTGAGAGGCACGGATCCGCTGCCACTGAGGGGGGCTACCCTGCTGTTGAGAGGCGCAGGGGGCGGGACTTCTGCCCCCTGTGCCTCCCAACGGCCAGATCCGCAGCTGCTGAGGGGGCCTGCCTGGGACACCCAGCTGCGATGCGCCTCTCAATGGCAGGGTAGCCAGGTGTCCGCGGCAGCCCCCCTCAGCGGCCCCGGATCTGGCCGTTGAAAGGCACAGGGGGTGGGAGTCCCGCCCCCTGCGCCTCTCAACAGCAGGGTAGCCCCCCTCAGCGGCTGCGGACCATCAAAAGTGGGGGAGCTGGGTGCCTGTCTGCTCCGGCACCAGCCGACAGGCACCCAGCTCCACCGCGAAAAGCGAAAGCGTGTAGGGGACCCTACACGTGCATGATTCAATCATGCACTGGGCCTCTAGTATCTCAATAAATAGTAACATACAGTTACTATAAATGTGCTTATTTCCCAAGTTGAAGCTTCTTAAAAATAATTTTATGTTTGGCCTCCCCAAAACCTTAAGGAAACAGGAAGCTCAGCTTCACAGAAAATCTAGTTTATCTCTATGCTTCCTCTTCCTTTCTTAAATGGGTTTCTCCATGCCACAGTTTCTCTTTAAAAAAATAATTTTAAAAAGTCGCCCTAGTTGGTTTTGCTGATTGGATAGAGAGTCGGCCTGTGGACTGAAGGGCCCTGGGTTCCATTCCGGTCAAGGGCATGTACTAGTACCTTGGTTGCAGGCTCTGGCCCTGGTCAAAGCAGGAGGCAATCAATTGATGTGTCTCTCTCACATTGATGTTTCTCTTTCTCTCTCCCCATCCCTTCCATTCTCTCTAAAAATCAATGGAAAAAATATCCTGGGGTGAGGACTAACAACAACAAAAGAAGTGCTGTTGAGGCATACTGTATTTCTTTCTGAGATAGTGCCATACATCAGTTTCAGGTGACCAGAGTTTCTTTCCTACATAATGTTTGGGTTACATAATTCATATTTCCATCTGTAATTCTCTTCTTCTAGGGCTCTGGGCTAGGGTGATGAGCCTTGGTTTCACTCTCCAGAGAAGCACGTTCTAAGCCGCCTGTTTCTGAGATACCGATGTCCTTTTTTTTGCCTTAAGAACCTGATGTCTGCATTTTGTTCTCTTACTTAAGGCAACAAATCTGTATGTTGTCAGGTACAGTGATTGGGGGTTTTCTATGCACTTCCCATCAGAACCAATATAAATAAGGTGAATCTTTTATCTAGGCCACCCTTTTGTTCCAATAATATCATCTCTGGGGATTTATAAATATACCAAAGGAAGAAAAGTTTGTTTTGTATGCCTGAGTATGGGCCTGGTTTAATTTTAATAGTGTAAAATTGCTAGTGACCCAAATTAATAGAGAGATGATTGTTGAAATTTTGTGTAATCTAGCTGGGATATTGTGCAGCTATGTAAAATGATAATTTTTAAGGTAATGCTACAACATGAGGAAATGCCTGCATCAGTCAGCTACTGCTGCAAAAGAAAACTTGAAATCTCAGTCATCTAATCTAATAATAGACAAATATGCAAATTGACCGCACCTTCGCTATGCCCAAGCCACGCCCACCAGCCAATCAGGACGAATATGCAAATTATCCCAACAAAGATGGCGGCTAATTTGCATATCGTGACAGCGTAGAAAGAAGCCAAGAGCTGCAGAAGGGAGCAAAGCTGCAGAGAAGCAAGCAAGCCGGGGGGGAGGAGAAGGGAGGAGCGGAGGCGGGGCCGGGGTAGAAGGAAGTTGAGCAGGCGGGGCCGGGGGAGAAGGGGCGGGGCCGGGGGAGAAGGGAGGAGCAGAGGCCAGGCCAGGGGAGAAGGGAGGAGCGGAGGCGGGGCTGGGGGAGAAGGGAGGAGCGGAGGCGGGGCCAGGGAAGAAGGGAGGAGCAGAGGCGGGGCCAGGGGAGAAGGAAGGAGCGGAGGCGGGGCCGGGGGAGAAGGGAGGAGAGCCTGCTGGCGGAGAAGTTAGAAAAGCAGGGGGGCTGGTGGAGAACGCAGGGTGGGGGACAAGGGAGGAGAGCAGGCAGGGTGGGGTAGAGTGCAGCAGGAAACCCTATTGCAGGATTTTTCCTGCAATGGGAACGCTAGTACAATAATAAGCACTTATTTATCTCTTGCACATTGCAAATCAGTTGGGTTTTGGCTATCTAGTTGGGATCAGTCCAACTTGGCTCCATGTCACGAGCTGAGTTCAAGACTGCTTGCTTCACATCTCTCATTCCTTGGTGACTGATGGGCTGCCCAAGGCATAGTCTTCATAGTAGCAGAAGCCCAAGAGAACAAATGTAATACTGAAATGCGTAAAGCCTCTGCACTAACATGTCATTGGCCAAATAAAGTGACATGGCCAAGCCCACATCAAGGGGGTGGGAAAATATACTCCAGCTCTAATGTTAGGAACTATAAAGAGTATAGGTATAGGGAGAGGGAGAAGTATTGGGAACAATAGTACAGACTATAACAAAAAGGCTATGTGGAAAAACATATGCAGAGGATATAAAGTTGATTGTACAACTTGATCATAACTATGTAAAAATATTTTTGCATATCAACAAAGAATAGAAATAAGTAAGCAAAAATGAAAAAAAAACAAACAACTGGGCCTGGGTAACAAGATGATAAGAACTTTTTATTTTGCCTTTCTCCATTTCTCAAATTTAACACAATAGAAATGTATTACTCTTCTTTTTACTTTTTATTTATTTATATTATAACTGATGTTAGAGAGAGGAAGGGAGGGAAAGAGAAAGGGAGAAACATCTATTTGTTGTTCCACTTATTTATGCATTCACTGATTACATCTTGTATGTGCCCTGACCAAGGATTGAACATGCAACCTTGGTTTATTGTGATGACACTGTGACCAACTGAGCTACCAGGCCAGGGATACCCTTCTTTTTAAAAGTAAGTTTTCGAAGTTTCTTATAGCAGACAAATTAGTTCATCAAACTAACTGCTTTATCCATTAGATTAAGGGCCTATAGAAAAAATTTAGAATTCTGAGTACAAGCAAGATAGTCAATTATTCTCAGTCCCCACCAATTGCTAATCTCAAACTCAAACCTAGTGAACTTCCATCAACATGGATCTTTAACTTTGCCTGTTGCCTAAAAAACAGCTTAAATTCCATTATCCTCTTATTCTTCATTATTGCAATGCTGATTATTCTCCACATTGACCTCTTTGAAGTCTCCAAAATTAGGTGTTTGTTTCATTAAATATAAACATTATCCCTAGTAGATTCTGATTCTCTGAAAGTAGCAAATCCATTCAACAAATAATTATGAGCACCTTCCATGTTTGAGGCACTACACTAGTTGCTTTTGGGGAAATAAAGATGTGTAAATGACCATCCTTACCCTCAAGGATCTCATAATTTAATGGGAAGAGAAGTGTGTACACATCTATTTGAGGGTAGAAAGAACAGACTAGGACAGTGGTCAGCAAACTCATTAGTCAACAGAGCGGCAAACCGCGGCTCACGAGCCGCCGTTTGCTGACCACTGGACTAGGAGATGGGTCCCATGTTCTAAACCCTGGTGGCAAATTAGAATCATCTGGACAACTTTTAATAAACACCAATGTCCAAGCCCATGCCCAAGGATTTTGAATTAATTGGTCTGGTGTCTGGTTGGATAACAGGTATTTTTAAAGTTCCTCAGACCATCATAATGAGCATCCAGGGTTGAGAATCACTGGGTTAGGCCTTCTACTTTAAACCTGTCTGAGCTGTTTTAGTAGACTGAGAACTGACAAGCACTCTCAAATTAAAACAATTATTTTAAAACAACTACTTTAAAAATAAATTATTTTATCAGAAATTACATAATGCATGCATATAGTTTAAAAAGTTAAATGGTCCTGAGGTTTATGATTAATATACTGTATAGCAGTTCCCTGTTCTCTTCACTCCCACAATCCCCCTCCACTTTTTATTTTTAATATATTTTATTGATTTTTTACAGAGAGGAAGAGAGAGGGATAGAGAGTTAGAAACATCGATGATAGAGGAACATCGATCAGCTGCCTCTTGCACAACCCCTACTGGGGATGTGCCCGCAACCAAGGTACATGCCCTTGACCGGAATCGAACCTGGGACCTTTCAGTCCTCAGGCCGACGCTCTATCCACTGAGCCAAACCGGTTTCGGCCCCCCTCCACTTTTGATCCTTTAAATTATTTTTAGAGAATTCACACTTCTCCCATTATCCAAATGTTAGAACACTGGTATCTTTTGCATCATCAAAAACGAATTAGTTGCTGAACTTCATTTATCCCACCTAAAAGTACCCTGAGACCCCCTAGGAAAGATATAAAGGAATAACATCAAGTAATTGGTGCAACAAGGAGGTAAGAGAAAGGTTCTCTGGAGAGGACAATTCACACTGGCCTGTCTGATGGTCTGAGCAGTTCAGAAAGGCAGCTAAGAGCACTTTGCAAGCCTTGCCTGCCCTCCTACCTCTTGGAAAGGGATGGGCTTTATCTGTAATTATGGCCAAAAGAATATTTCCACACTTTCTCCTGCATCGAGGCCTCCCCAGCATTAATAAAGTTGTCCTAACCTTTCTAGAAGTTAAAAATAGTCCAGAAAGAGGAATAATTCCAAAGCAATTTAAAAAACCTTACAGACAGAAAAACAAAATTGCATTGAAGAGCACAGGATTGGTTTAGTTATTTTGGGAGCTGACTAGACAAGGGGACCTTTGATTTTATTTCTAATATATTGCATATACATTGGCAAGAAGACGTGATAGGAAGGTATTACATAGACTGCTGTGCCAACGACTACTTCTTTGGTATAGTTTAGAATGAGTTGGGTGTTATCCTTTAAACACATTTTTTAAGCCATAGAAAGGCTGTGAAAGAAAAGACTAAGTTTAACTTAGGGAAATGATGGAAGTTTAATTGAACAAAGACTTGAATAAGGACTTGATTGGCAAGTAAGAATTTCAACAGGTAGAGGGAGCAGAAAAGAGTTTGAAGGCTGAGAAAATGGCACAGGCACAGCCAGGAGCCAAGAATGTGTATAGGCACCATAGGCATCCAGGCTCCCATGTACTCTTAGAGTTGAATTATAAAATTAACACCAAATCATAATGGGAGAGTTTAGGGATGTGCAAAAACCCATGACAGACAGACTGCTTCCCAGGCCAGTAGCAGGGTAGAAGCAGTTTCTCGTCTAGATGAAAGTATTAACAGGTAGAAAATGAATGTGAGTAAAGTATTGTAATGTGTTGAGAGGAGTGAGGGGAAGGTTGGTGGTTTGCTTTAGAAGCTCAGAAAGAAAGAAAAAATCATTTAAGGCAAAGAATATGGAACAACTAGTCACTCTTAGCATTCTAAATTTGCTTTTTTGGGGGCAAATCTGACCTTATGGTGGAAATATCCATATTTTAGAGGTGTTTGCAATAGTCTATCATAGCTTTAAGCCTTACATTTGGATCATATTACCAGCTTCCCTTGCTGTAAAGCTATGCTTATGTAATTTGGCCTCGTATGTTACTACTGCATGTGCTAATTAGCAAGAGTATCTGGCCCACTTATTACTATAATACTCACTGGAAATTGACAGAGTGGCATTGTCAGTTATGCCTTAGTCTTTTGTGAGCTTGATTAACATAAAGCCATCCTCAAGAAACTGATCCAAACTTGGTGCAAAGAGGAAATCAAGTTCTGAGCCTATGAAGCTTGAGACCCACAGCCAGTATGAGGTGCCAACCAAGGTACTACCCTGAGAGACCCAGTCAAAGTAAGTAGCCTGAAGGGCACCCTACCTCCCACCCCCAAAATAGGTGAGCAAGGCTGGGTGCATTAGAAACACTGGAAAGGCATAATAAATACTGTGTTAAGAGAGTAAGTCAGGGTATATCATGGAAAGCATTGAAAAATGGCTTGGTTTAAACACTGCAGGGACTCCCTGAAGACACATTAGCAGGGAATGTCATAAAATCAGTTCTCTGTTTGAAAAGAACATCTCTGGTTGACAGGATGAAAGCTGGATTGGACAAGGAAAAACCAGAGGCAGGGGACCAATTATAAGTCTGTTGTAATTGTACATCGAGGAGGTGAAGTGGAGTGGGAAAAAGACAGTGACACTGCAAATGCAGTGGCAGGATCAGTCCCAAGAGACATTTCTGTGGCTCTCTGCCATACTGATTGTGCCTTGACCTTCCCATTTGTAATATGTGAAAGGGAGTACCTGCCACCTGCCTGGGAGAAGGGACTCTGCTCCTTATGGCTTCCTGTACTGTTTGAAATAATTTTCAGAAAGCTGTTCTCTTTTCATAAAGCAGGTAGAGGTGTTTAGTGGCTCTTGAGGCAAAGGAGAGCTTATGAGTTTCCTCTGAAGGAGTGCATTCTGGACTCAGCCCAAACACAATATTCCTCTCGAGGCCTGAAAACTGCTCAATGCTGTCTAAAATCATGTGACTGCCCGAAACACCAGAGGCCTGGCTGAACACAACTTCTGCTGCTCTGTGGGTCTCAATTAATTCCATTGCTTTTAGCAGTGCAAGCTCATAGCGTCCTCTGTCCTCCCCTCTCCTGCACAGAATTGCTATATCTTTGGGCAGATAGCCACATTGGAACAGGTTCTGACATCTTTCTGCCACGTACTTCGCAATTTGTTCTATTGTCAGGTTGGTCTCTGTTTCACACACCCCAGGGAGAGCCTGGGCACGCATTGCTTCCTCGTAGGCAGCTTCCCTGAACAGTGCCACTGTGTCCAGAAACATGTTGGAGGGAGGATTTTCTTTGATCTTCTTCATTTCTTGTTTCATGACCATTGCTATTTCCAGAGAACAGTGGATCCCTTTGGTGATTGTTTTCCGAGGAAACTGAGCAGATGGAGGGGGGAGGCCGTTGACATCAGCATGATGGACTTGGAAGGGGTCCAGAAAGAGCCAGAGAACCCCATGTTGAAGGTTTTTCCTTCCAGCTCCCCTCACCTCTGGATGGGTGATACCCTTAGCCTTCTTGTACCAATCGCCATACACACTGCAGAAATTCTCAGTCTCATCCATCACTATGTGTTTAATCTTTAGGAACTCCCCTTGCATGAAGGTTTTCCGGGTCACAGCCTGGCAGGTGGTTTGTTGGCTGTAAGGATGAAAGAGAGAATCGGGTTTCAGGGAACACCATGCACACATTACTCTCGGGATTGACATTAGAGACTAGTTCTCACCTGGAGGATGATTCATTGATTCAGTTGTGTACTGAATATACAAAACTGCTCTACTTACAAGTTACCTGATAGAGAGAATACTTCATTGTAAACCCTACTCTTCAGGTTTATCTAGTTAAATATGCATGTGAAACTTTTGAAATAAACCCAGGTAGGAACGTTATTGTTTCTATTAGTAACAATTCTGCTGCTTGACAATCCCTGAAGACAAGCTCTTTACTTTCTGTCCTTCTTAGAGCTAGAGAACAGTTATCTAGAGGCATATCATACTTTTTTATGTGGAAAAGAGGTTTGGGTAAATACGAATTCCTCTAAAGCAAATCCCATCACCCCATTTACATGTAGTACAAAACCAGAAGCCTCTTTAGGTAAGGAAAACATGAAGAGGCTGCTGAGTTCCAGGCCAGGTCAAGTAGGGTAATAAATCTTCAGGGCTATAGCCCTGTTTAGCGTGTTCAGTTTCCCTTTACAGTATGTTTTAGCATTTTAGAGGAGGAGGAACACCTTAGAGGAGGCAAGAAACAATCAAGTTTGATTGTTGCCTCCTCTAATTTGGATCCAGGTAATATCACCCGTGCCTATGGATTTCCTGATGTTACATACGCAGTCCCTGGGGCTTTACTCCCTGTGCCCTGAATCACAAGTGTTCATGTTCTGCTCTTACAGTTTGGACTGTGTAGACATCTTGAAGAAAAGCACTGATTCCCAGCCATTCTCTGTACCCTCTTCACATTAAGGTTCAATAGATACTTGTTGAATTGAGTTTGCCTTTGACCGGAGCATTTTTAACTTATCTATAAAGCATAATAAAGAACTTAACCCATAGCACAATTTACAAATCTTTCATAATATGGCATCTGCCTCCTTTTCCAATTTCATCACCAACTACATAACCATACCCCACCCTCACTGCTCTAGTCAGACTTACCCTTCTGATTCTCTAAGCATATCCATGCCTTTGCACACGCTGTGCCCTTTGCCTAAAAAGCCCTTATTTTATTTCCCTACTGACTTCTTAAGAGTGTATCCTTCTTAGGGATCTCCTTCACTGGGGAGTATTTGCTGACCAACCTTCAGCTCAAGTTAAGATAAGCATATCTTTACCATACTAATTATACAATATTCACATTGCTTATTTTATTTTTTGTCCCCCTTTTTGGGCTTTATGGCCAGGTCTTCAATATCTTTATTCCCACTAGCACTCAATGTACACAGTACCGAGCATATACATGGTACTCAAAAAGATTTGTCGAATAAGTAAGTAAACCAGACAAAAATGAAAATGAGTTTGCCCTCATTTGCTGAATTACAAAGCAACCAACATCTTTTACTAAATTAAAAGCTAAATATTTAAATCAGAAGCAGATTTGTATGTCTTCTAAAATTATTGATTCAGAACAAGCCAAACAAATGAAAATATTTTATAAACAAAATCAAATGGTATTTAAATTCAAGTTTCTAGTAGGTAGAATGTCTCATCAACTGAAATATACTGTGGCTTTAAAATATTAAGCAGCAAGAAAGATGTTTCCTTAAAGCAAGATAGGTTCATTTCTACTTTTCTTTACATGTAAAACCACAGATTGTGAGAAACTGTTCCTAGTTACATAAACTTAAATGTATGCAGACTTGGCTGATTTATGACGAAATATTGAAGGCTGGAAATAGCAAAGTACCCATTTATAGCTCAACTACCTGGTCACTTGCAAAGGTTTGGGCTCTTGCACTTACTTAGTTAAGGCATTGCAAAATCTTAAGTAACACAAATTACTTTGGTGATACTGTTGAAAAGACTGACTCAACACATTTACTGTGCTGAGTCAGTGAAACACTCACGCCACGTAATCCTTTAAGGCGTCATGTTCGCAAACGTAGAGGATCTCTCTTGGTTTGCAGTGGAATAGGTCCTTGATTTTCTCCATGATCTTTATGGCTAGGGCTGTCTTCCTGCTTCCTGGGAAGCAGTGGATGAACAATTCTCGCGTCTCCTGAAGGCTCTCTGAAAGCAACTCACACTGCTCCTCGATGAGCAAGTTGAAAAATTCACAGCCCAGCCGGTCACTCAGAAGGGATCGAGAGCACAGCAAGACCACCACGATAAGGGCCTGCAACAAGTCTTCCATTTCCTCCTCGTTAGCAAGCTGGTAGGATTGAGGGTAGTGGACAGGGATCCCACAGGGTCTAGACTGTGTGCCCGGCAGGTGCAGCAGTCTCGGAATGACACACACTCTCCCTGTGTAACCGCCAACAGTTCCCAGTTTCTGCTTTAACTGACGAGCAGTGTTTCGGGCATACTCAGGCCCTTCGGTCCCACTGGGGTGTATCAAGATTGTATAGAGTACCAGGGGGCTGTTCACCGCTATTAGGAGAGCGTCACACAAGACGTTCTGCTCTTTCCTTAAGCCAATATCACTAGCCCAGCTTCGAGAAAATATCACAATCCCCTGCGAGATAGGACGTATCTGCGTCTTCATGAATTCCTCCAGTTCTTTATGATCTGAGAACAGTGTCTTACAGAGGGATTCTGGTTTAAATTGTATCTCTTCCTGTGTCACTGAAAATTCAAGGGATAGAAGTTACTAAAATGTACAAAAGCATATTATAAGTATTCCTGCAACATCATAGGAAGAAATGAGTCTAGCTCTGGAACTATAGGATCCCTGTCTGCAAAGAAAGCACCTCCTCTTCACAGGCCAGGGCTAAGAAGTTCCTGCTGTTGGCAACTCTCATACAGGGGAGGGCAGTCAAGGAGAGGTCTTCACAGACCATCCTCCTCGCACTGTCTCCTCAGCCCCAAATGGTCCACTATTGCTAGGAAGTCCTCCTTCCTGTTGAGGGTGTGTGTGTGTGTGTGTGTGTGTGTGTGTGTGTGTGTGAACCTGATGCTTTTGGGAGAACTAAGAACATTCCTTTAAAACAATGATTCTAACGTGGCAATTTTGACACACACACACACACCCTGGGGTATTTAGTAATATCTGGACATTTTTTAAAAGCATCGTTTATTGAATTTTTAGAGAGAAACATCCATAGATCGACTGCCTCCTGCACATCCCCCACCTGGGATCCAGCCCACAACCCAGGGCATGTACCCCCACTGGGAATGGAACCAGCAACCTCTCTCTCAGTACACGGGTCAACGCCCAACCAAGTGAACCACACTGGCCAGGGCTGGAAATTTTTAAAAATATATTTGTATTGATTTTTTTTTTTATAGAAAGGAAGGGCTAGAGATAGAGAGTTAGAAACATCGATGAGAGAGAAACATCGATCAGCTGCCTCCTGCACACCCCCACTGGGGATCCAGCCCGCAACCAAGGTACATGCCATTGACTGGAATCAAACCCGGGACCCCCCCAGTCCGCAGGCCAATGCTCTATCCACTCAGCCAAACAGGTAAGGGCTGGAAATTTTTTGATTGTCACAGCTGGAGGGCTGCTACTGGAATTTAGTGGGTAGAGGCCACAAATGGTGCTAAACATCCTACAGTGCACAGGGCAGCCCCCTCAACAAACAATTAGCTGACCCACATGTCAATAGTACCAAAGCCGAGAAACTCTGCCATAGAACCCTATGGCTCACCTTCTTCTGTATTGGAAAGCCAGGGGCAATTCTCTTGTGATATAGACATGAGGGATTTAGGATGATTCCCAAATTCTCTCAAATTTAGGAAACAAAAGCCATACGTGACTGGAAGCCCCAAAGCACAGAGAAATACTGTGTGAATTTGATGACTGGGAAACAAGAGTTAGCCATATATATTATTTTGGGGCCATTATGTTTGCTAAGTCCTACACTTGACCTTCTCTCTAAGGAGAAAAATTTGGATTAATTGCTATCAATTCCTTCCAACATAATTTTAGAAAAGAAATAAGAAGGAAATACCTGGAAACAAACGTTGTTGTAGAACCTCCTTAAATTCCAGGACTTTCACAGGATATGATGAGCTTCTTAGTGCAGATGAAGTAGGTGAAATCGGGAGAAGGCTGTAGTCTGTGGCCAAACTGGAGGGAGCTAAACAAATGAATACATGGAGAGTTGTTTCAGACGAAAAAGGAAAAGCACTTTTTAATTGTCCTCCTACTGTTGGCATGCGACTTACATGGTGCTGAGCTGCCCTCACACTTTCTAGGCCTCAAACCGTTCACATGTGTAAGCAGCAAGCAAAATGCTTGGAGACTCCTGCAGGACAAGTCATTTCACCCCCCTCATGTCAGGGTGAGGTGATCCCTAAGATTCATTCCCACTCTGATATTCTGATTCCAGGTCATTTCTAAGAGGAAAAGGCTTCTAGAGAGAGTGAGATCAGAAAAAGTTAAGCACGCTATATATTTTTTATATTGTTATAGTTGTTTAAGTCCCCATCCAAGGTTTGGATGGAATAGGAAGTGGCAGGACCTCTAGTTAGATGTGTGTGTGTGTGTGTGTGTGTGTGTGTGTGTGTGTGTGTGTGTGTTTAAACTCAAACAAAATTAGGACAAGAGAAAGAATAATCACGTAAGGCTTGATCCAAGCTTCTTTTATCAAATTTGGAACACATTAACCACGAAGGCAAATTGATAAGCTGCGTTCAGGCTATAAATCCTCTACGGGTTGCTTAGAAATCACCAGGGCTGATTCTGAGCAAAACTATAAGGGAAGTGAAAACACTAGGAGTCTCCCCCGCCTCCTCCCCATCCCCTGCCCCAGCATCTCCTTTTGCATCAGCCTTTCTCCACTTGATGGTGCCCCAAGCCCAGTGATTGGAGGTATTAGTTCCTAATGTTACTGAAACAATTCAGAATTGTCAACAAGTTTTCCTTGAAATAATTAGTGAAATGTCATCTTTAGAGTGAGATTACTGATGAATGTTTTTTTTTTTAATATATTTTTTTTATAGATTTCAGGGAGGAAGGGAAAGAGAGCGAGAGGTATAGAAACATTAATGATGAGAGAATCATTGATTGGTTGCCTCCTGCATGCCTCCCCCTGGGAATCAAGCCTGCAACCTGGGGCATGTGCCCTGACTGGGAATCCAACCAAATCCTTCAGTGCATGGCCTGGCATTCTAACTACTGAGAACACTGGCCAGGGCAATAGGAGAATATTTTTAAGTAAAAGTGCTTTCTCTTCTTTAAGTAAAATATCTGGCTAGCCCAGCCAGCATGGCTCAGTGGTTGAGCATTGACCTATGAACCAGGAGGTCATGGTTCAATTCCTGGTCAGGGCACATGCCCCAGTTATGGACTAGATCCCCAGAGTGGGGTGTGCAGGAGGCAGCTGATCAATGATTCTCTCTCATCATTGATGTTTCTATCTCTCTCTCCCTTTCCCTTCCTCTCTAAAATCAATAAAAGACATATTTAAAAAAAATATCTGACCAACTACCCACAGAAGGCAGAGAAGGGGGTTACTCCCTGCTGACTGAATAATGGCTTCTATTCTGCTTTACCTGGTGGAATATCCAGCATCATAGCCACCCAGTCCTCTGCCGTCAGCCTTGAGACCAAATTGTCCCTCATGATCCACGAATCTGGGGCCTCTGTGAATACCACACAGCAGAAGGGCTCCACTTGAACAACACAGACATAACCATACAGGACATCCTTTTGGTATACATCCAAGATTTTGGTAGTGAAATTCACCTTTGGCTTTTCGTGGCAGAAGTGGAATGTAGGCAGTTTTTCTATGCAGTTTTCTATTTCCTTTTTTAATAAGTCAGGGTTCACTTTTTCTCTCTTACATCCAAACACTTCTTTGCTCTTATCATCTACCCCGATAATTAGGTATCCCCCATGGGTGTTGGCAAATGCAGAAATGTAATGAGGCAACATTTCTTTAATCCTAGGGACAATCTTTTTGGTGGTGAACCTTTTTAACTCAACATGTGTTGACTCAGTAAAGTTGAGTTTCTCTTTATATATGAGTTTGTCCTTTTTAAGAAATTCTGAAGCAGACAGCCTCATATCTTCCTCTTCCTGAATGTGTATATCACGAACCTTCTGAGGATGCAGCTCCTTCACCCTGGGTCTTCTTCTTTGGGCTCTAGACTGCTTCTGTCTGAGAAGTTCTAGGGCACTGCTAGCACTCAGGTTTATAGCGGAAGTCACATCTCTCTGATATAAATTGGAACGCAAGCTACAGATCCTTAGGGGGAGGCTGAAAACATCTGGACTCCATGACTTCACAAAAATCAGGAGATTGTGCCCCTGTTGCAGGTAGTCAAGGTATTTCTGTGAACCTGAAGGAAGGAGCTTTTGAAAAGAAGTCTCCAGATCCTGTCCCAGCCCGTGGCATCGGTAGCTGTAGGTTTTATCATCAATCTTCGCTTTGATCACACCCCCTCCAGAATTTAACAGTGCACAGGCGGCTTGGATGATTTTAGAATTCTCATTTCTTTTCAGCTGGTTATTGGTCATCTTCTTCCTGTTCTCTTCTCCAAAAGTCACTGTGCCCACGTCCACAATTATCTCAGGATAGAGCATTTCTGTATTGGTCTGGAGACTTTCCATCTCAGCAGCCCCTGTGTGCTCAAAACAATAACAGAAAGGGGTCCCAATAAATAAGCAGGACAGAAATGTTGTTTCTACATTAACAAGAATTCCAGAGATTACAATATTTTCTTCAAAGCTATAAATTACTGGACATACATTTTAACACAGAAATAATATTTTTTAATATATTTGTATTGGTTTTAGAGAGAGGGAGAGAGAGATAGAAACATCAATGATGAGAGAGAATTATTGATCAGCTGCTTCCTGCATGGCTCCTACTGGGGATCGAGTCTGCAACCTGGGCATGTGCCCTGACCGGGAATTGAACTGTGACCTCTTGGTTTATAGGTTGACACTCAACCACTGGGCAACAATGGCCAGGTGAAAATAATACTTGATATCACTGTTTTCTAACAACTTTATCAAAATCCTTAGCCTTCCCAGCATGAATGGGCATAGTTAAAGGTAAATGCTTAATATTTTGCTATCATGGAGAACTTACAGTGCTAAAATTTTTAGCCATTTTTAAATTTAAAATCAGGAAATGCCATCAGTGAGCCCAGGTATTATAAAAGGCATGGGTTAAAAAAAAGGTATGGATTGGCACAGGAACCAATGTTAAGTTATTAGAGAATATGCAGACTTAGAAGTTGAAATCAGAAGATGCTCCTATTTCTAATTCAAAGCAAAAGAAAGGGGGCGATAGAGAACTAAGGGAGTGTAGTTTAATAATATATGTGATGTAGATATCTTGCTATATAAATAAGCGTAAAACTTGGTATTCTTTATGTGCTATTTTGTACATTTTTAAAGTTTTATTCTATCTCTGAAAGACTGTCAATTGATACCAAATGCAGAATTCTTTTTATCTTTTTTGTTAAGTCTTCTCTTTTTTTAAAAAAAAAATATATTTTTTATTGATTTCATAGAAGGGAGAAGGAGAGAGAGAAACATCAATGATGAGAGAGAATCATTGATTGGCTGCCTCCTGCATGCCCCACAACCTGGGCATGTGCCCTGACCTGGGCATGTGCCCTGACCTGGGCATGTGCCCTGCCTGGGAATCAAACCATGACCTCTTGGTTCATAGCTCCATGCTCAACCACTGAGCCACGCAGGCTGGGCTCTTTTTATCTTTTCAAACATTCTTCTAAAAGTGCATTTCTTCATAATTAGTGTGATACAGGCATTTTCCTGCCTTCCTAATAGTTCTGCCCTGTGCTGTGGGAACCTTTAAGACTTGGAAAAGACATGAGCCTTTGGGACAGAGTTGATAAACTGTGATCAACCTCCTTTTGCTTCTCAGATCAGAGAATAGCCATCTAAATAGAAATCAGGGCTCTGAAGCAAATATTTCAGACATGGCTCCCTTAGCTTTTGTTAACTGCAAAATAAGATGTTTACTATCCCAAACCAAAATTCTTCCTGTAACCTTTGCAAAGTAGAGGCCATGTGGGTGTTGTTTATGCCCATGAAGAGGGGGAAAAAGCAGGCATTCAACAGGACATATATCCTCTTCTGCCATAGTTCGCTTATGGTTGCCTTCTCACTTCTGCCAGGTATGCCAGAATCAACATGGTGATTTTTTTTTTTCATATGTGAGCAGGTAAAATGTAAATGCCTGGCTTTTCAGAGAAACTTCTGATTAACATTCTATTCATGACATAGAGTCACAGAAGTGTTGAAAGGACTTTAAATATCTTCAGGTCCAATCATCCATCTGATTCTTAAATCCTCTGTATAATATTCCCAACTCCCAACAAATTGCTTTCCAGCAACTGCTTGAACACCTCCAGTGAGGAGTAACTTATTATATATCAAATTAGTCCCTTCTATTTTCTGACAGCTCCTCATTTTCAACTGTAATTTGTCTCCCTATAATTCCCACCTGCTGGATTCACAGGACAAATCTACTTGCTTTTGAACTAGCAGAACTGTACTACCATGACTCCCAAGTCTCACTGATGTTACTAATGCTGTTAACAACTGATAAACACAATGCTTTCTGAGATTCAAGCTCCATATGAATATCCTTTCCGCTTTTCCCAAAACTTCTCACTCATCGTCCTGTAGATATTATTTTACTAAGCCCTTCATACCCTCAGACATAAACTGCACTTAAGATGAGATGGATGATGTTTTTAAAATGAAAAAAAAATTTTTTTACCTGATATTCTTGCTTCTCTTCTTGTTGTTTCAGTCCCACATCTGGCTTTGGTCTGAATGTTTGCTTTCTGTCCCAGTCCTGTGGCTCTTTGATATCAGCCTGGGAGGAGCAGGAGCCCTGCCAGACTCTCCCAGTCTTCATAACATTGACCCACTGAGGAAGGCTGATAAGGACTCAAGAAAAGCCTATGACAGGGCAGATTCGCAGGCTGCAGTTTGACTTCTGGGAGTGAATTAGGTAGTAATGGGAAGATTTAGGGGTTTTCAAGTGAGAGCCAAAGTTAAACTGCCCACTTCTAAGGGACTGGGTGTCATTTCCATACATCATACAAGTTGTCCTGGTCAATTTCATTTCAAAGCTCTACATTTATTTTATTTTATTTTAAAACTAGAGGCCAGGTGCATGAAATTTGTGCACAGGGTGGGGGGAAGGGGCACGGGGGGGGGGGGGCAGTCCCTCAGCCCAGCCTGCACCCTCTCCCAATTTGGACATCCCTCTCACAATCTGGGACTGCTGGCTCCTAACCACTGGCCCACCTGCCTGCCTGATCTCCCCTAACCACTCTGCCTGCCTGCCTGATCACCCCTAACTGTTCGCCTGCCTGATCGCCCCAACCACTTGCCTCCTGCCTGATTGCCCCTAAGCACTTGCCTGCCTGCCAAATGCTCATCAGCCTCCTGCGTTGAGTGTCTGCCCCCTCGTGGTCAGTGCATGTCATAGTGACTGGTTGACAGGTCGTTCTGGTCATTCCATTGTTCGGTCACTGGGCTTTTATTATATAGGATTATTATTTTTTTAAATATATATATATTTTTTAATATATTTTATTGACTTTTTACAGAGAGGAAAGGGGAGGGACAGAGAGCTAGAAACATCGATGAGAGAGAAACATCGACCAGCTGCCTCTTGCACACCCCCTACCGGGGATGTGCCCGCAACCAAGGTACATGCCCTTGACCGGAATCGAACCTGGGACCTTTCAGTCCGCAGACCTACGCTCTATCCACTGAGCCAAACTGGTTTCGGCAAATATATATTTTTTTATTTCAGAGAGGAAGGGAGAGGGAGAGATTGAAAGAGAATCATTGATCAGTTGCCTCCTGCATGGCCCCCACTGGGGATCAAGCCTGCAACCTGGGCATCTGCCCTTGACTGAAATTGAACCTGGGACTCTTCATTCTGCAGGCCAATGCTCTATCCACTGAGCCAAACCAGTTAGGGTGAATGAGTTGTTTTATAGTTAAAAAAAAAAAAAGATAATAGCTATCTCACTTGGAAGTGATGGTTAAACTGGATAAAGCTTCTTGAACTAGGCTATACTGTATAATAGCCACCAATTCTTGTTGTCATTATTGTTGTTATTATAAACCTGCAAATGTTACCTTATGAGAAAACACGGTCTTTGTAGATGTGACTAAGTAAAAATTTTGGGATGGGGCAATTATCCTGGATTATCTGGGTGGGCCCTAAATCCAATTACAATTGTTCTTATAAGTGAGGCAAAGAGAGATTTGATACACACAAAAGAGGAGGCAGTGTCTGACCCAGAGTCAGAGATTGCTGTGGCCACAAGAAATGGGGCAGCCACTGAAAGCTGGAAGAGGCAGAAATCAATGATTCCCTACAGCTCCCCACCTCTGTTCTAGGGAGCACAGCCCTGCCAACATCTTGATTTCTGACCAATAAAACTGGTGTCACATTCATAGCTGTGAGAAAATAAATTTCTGCTTTTTAAGCAACCAAGTTTGTGGTAATTTGTTATAGCAGCCACACAAAACTAATATACGCGTCTCCTTCTAAATTGAAGTATCAAACAATTCTGTGTTTCCACTTCAATTTATGATGAAATGACATTCTTAAATAGGTTTCTGGACATCCCTAGGTTGTTGTGTTTTTTTTTATTGTTATTAACTGAGGTTACATTCCTATAAAGTTCTGCTTTGCTGGCATTACCTTTTATACATGTTGGCTGAATAGAGTTTCAGGATAGGAGGCAGAATGGATGCTATAATCAGCACAGTAGCACCATAAACTCTAAAAGCCTGCCCTCAGCCTCAATTTTAACTGATTTTCATTAACTTCACTTCCAAATTCAGTAACCAACCTTAATTCCCAGCCTCACACTCACATTGCAATCTCCCTTTACTTTTAGAAAGATAAAAATGACCATTCATTATTGGACATGTGCATTTTGGTACAAGGGGCCAAGGTGGGAGCTTTTAACACTATGAAGAAACTGAGATTACATGGCCAGTAAGTGGAAGAGATGGAGTTCAAAGGCAGGTTTGTCTAATACAAATGTTCCTGCTCCTTCCACTGCCTCTCACCTTTGGGATTCTGCCTTCAAGTTTTGGAGTCTTCAAAATCAGAACTCTACCTAAGTATCTCCCCCTTTTCTTTCCGGTCCACAGGAAGGACATTATTTGGACAGGGGAACCAGGAGCCAGATTGTGGTTTCCTTATTCTTCTTCAATGCACTATAAGGGACCAAATCAGGAGGAGGGGAAAATGTGAAAGATGAGCAAAGATAGTTTCTCTTCCTTCTTCAAAGTTCCCTAGTCAAGCCCCCTGGCTATAAATAGTTATCACACCAGGGAGGATCTCACATCAAATGTCCATGCTACAAAGTAATCTGAAATTAGCTCGGACAGTGCTTTTTCCTAGGTCTTGGGAAAGTGAGCTGGCCATTCTGTTCACAATTGGCTAAGAACTAGAGTCCCAATTTATTTCAGATGTATTTATTCACTTAGAATTTCAATTTATCAGCAGACATAGTTATGGAACAGCCATAACTAGTACAAATACCAACCTCCCTCCTAAATTCATTCACAGAGATAATTCAAAGACTGTAGAGAACAGTGACCCAGAACAAAAATGCTAGTTCCACCAAGCCACACTATCTAACTCTGGGTCTCTGAACTTTCACTCATTCTTTCATTTACGTACCTAGGGTGTTGAAATCTTAGGTCTGGCACTGAGTGTGATGTTTACAAATATAGTCCATATGCATCACCACTACACTATAGTGCCACTCTGGAGAGCTAGAAATGTACGAACAGTGTTTTCTCTGGGTGTTCTGAGGAGTGACAATAACTATGCTTGTGAGAATAAGACTTCATAAATCAGATGGTATATCAACTGGAACCTGCAAATAAGAATGCACCAGGCTGAGGAAGGGAGATGGAGATGCAGAGAAAACAGCACATGCAAAGGCACAGTTTCTCTCTCTTTTTAAAAAAGATTACTAGATGTTGGGTTCTAAGCATTTTTATTTTTTTAATGGATTTTAGAGAGGGAGGGAGCAAGAGAGGGGGAGAAGAAGAGATGGAGGAAGAGAAAGATATCGCTCAATTGCCTTCTGTAGGTGCTCAGGGATCAGGATCGAACCCACAACCTAGATACGTGCCCCAACTGGGAATCAAACCTACAGCCTTTTGGTGTATGGAACCATGCTTCAATCAATTGAGCCACCCGGCCAGGGCAAGGCACAGTCTCTTCACTGTCTAACCTCCTATCTTTAAAGTACACTGGAGTTCCTTGGTAGGTCTGGTACAAAAGACTCTTCGTTTTTCTCCCTTCTTCCTTTTTATTTTTTCATGTCCCTTCTACCCACCCCTGTCCAACACTCATCACAATCCTCATGCTGCTTATCACATGCTACCTCTCCATTTCCACTACCACAGGCCTAATTTAGGCTCTTACTAGTTTTCACCTGAACCACTGCAATCCCTTTCAATAGCTTCCTTCGATTAATTGAAAAACACAGTCACATGTTGAATTTTCTAAAGTACAGCTCTGATCACCTGTCTTCTTGGGACCTCAATCTTTAAATCATTCTCCAGAGTAGTCTAATCTACACAGCCAGCAAGCACCATCCTTAACCAAGTTTAAACCTGTTTTTCAACTTTCCTACCATCCTCCTTCTTTAACACTATCATTGGTTTTCAAAGTTTGATGTGCCTCAGGATCACCCATGGGGCTCTTATTAAAAATATGTATGCTTGGGCTCCACCCCAGAAATCTGATTCAGTTAAGTCTGGGTTTATCCCAGGCGTTTTTATGTTTATTGTGATATGTTTTTGTTGGAGGACATTTATATTGTTGTTTCCTCCTGGTGTTGCTAACTCACCAATTTTTGAGAAACACTACACGTTTCAACTTTAAATTTGGTCAGCTTCCCCCATGCATTCTTATTTAATTCGGTAATTATTCCTTCTCCCAGAATCTCCTAATTCTCAAACCGCCCCCCCCCCGCCCCCCATCTTTCAAGACCCAAATCTAGTGCCATCTCTTTCGGGAAGTCTTCCCTGCTCTCCTTCACACTTTTTTGATATTTAGCTGCACTTTTCTTGCGGCACCTCTTGTTTACTTAGGAAGCATCCAAGAGCCCGACGAGCCAGTAAGTTCCCTCCGGACAGAGAGGGCCACATTCATCTAAGTCCACCCCAACCCCTGGCCCTCACGCGGCCGTGCGGACAAGTGCGATAAACAATGTTGGATCAGTCAATCGTTCTTCCCGGAAACGGAAACCCGGGGCACAACAGCCTCCGAAGCCCTTTCCCAGGTGCGAAACAAGGCACCGACGAAACCACCCGGGATAACAACAGCCGTCCTGAGGTCCGAGGGCGGGCGAGAACTGCTCTGAATTTGTTGTAAAGCGCCTGCCCCAACTCTGAGGATGGAGCCCGCCTGGAAACCAAGTGACGGAAAAGGGGGTTCCGCCCGCCGGCCCGCTCCACCCCTGACGTCCGCCTCGCCCTCCGATTGGTTGCTCCTTGCACGTGACCCGCTGGCCGCCGCGGGATTGGTTGTCTGGCAAAGGCCGCACTGGGTGGTGGGATGCCGGCGGGCCATAGAGGCGGAGGCCGGTGGGGAGAGGGGAGCTGTTACCGTAGAGGGAGGGCTGGAAGGCCGGCTGTCGGCTCCGGGAGCCTTCGCTGGCTGGGCAGGCCTCCTGAGAGGGCGTAGGGGTTTTAGGGTTTTCCAAATAGGGCTTAGGACTCCTGCCTGGGTCTTTGGTGTGAGCCCTGGCTCCGGCCTTACTCGTGTTTCCCCGCTAGGACGGCTTTTCTGTCTTCCTTGAAGTTGGTGAGGTTTGGACCATATTGTTTATGTTTGACGGTCCCCTAGGTGTCAGCACTGGTTGTCCTGCGCTGGACGCCGTGCAGAGCGCCTTGAGGTAGAAGCGGGGGTGTGTGTGTGTGTGGGGGGGGGGGTGTTGGAGATGCTTGAGATGTGGTCCTGACCTACGTGAAACGTTGGAGGTAAGTCGGCTTTGTAAATTGTGCTGATGCCTTTACAATCTAGGAGTTTAGAATTTAGTCGGGAGGGTCGTGCATTGACTTGAGTTAAACGCTCCTTTATTGAGCCTCCTCCTCCTATGCGCCATTCTGAGTGTAATGGATGCAAAAGCCAGTGAGACACAGTCCTGGCTCTTTAGGAACTCTGGGATGGGGGAGGCGGGGGTCGTGAGTAAATGGCGTTTGATGCGTGTTGTGGGGAAAAGGGCTGTGGGACTCAGAGGAGGGGATGACTGAGGAGTTAGGGACCACTTAACGGAGAGAGAAGGTGACAGGTGAGTAAGGTTTTAAAACTAATTAGACGTTCTCCAGATTGAAAGGGGTGGGGAAGCATTCCAGATGGCGCCGTGTACTCAGGAAGAAAATTAGGAAAGTATATTTGTGTAGCGGATGATGAGATAAAGGCTCAAGCTTAACCCCTGTAAAATAGACACTTTGTTAGTGTCCCTCTCTTTATGGAGTTTAATTGCTAAATGGCAAACACAGACCCATTGTCAGTTTTATGGAAAATCTACCTATTGATACTTATAGATAGAAGCATGTGGTGTCTCCAGAATTGTTAGATACTGTCGATACCATGCTGAAAGGCTGGGAAGGGTGACATGTGATCCTAGTACTTTTCCATGTCAATGATGGTATATCACCAGGTGCCATTTAGAATAAATGAAATGCAATCAGCTTTTTCATTCAGAAATTAATTATTCAGGTCCGTGAATTATCCACGCTTTACCTTGTTTCCTTTATCTTGCTCATGCCCAGGAGGAAAATGAAATTAAACCTTATATTTAGCTGATAGTGGAAAAATATAAATCTGGTAATCAGACTTCAGTTGTCTTTCCAGCTGATGTTAATTTTCTATGGACCTTAGGCAAATCATAGCCTCTCTGGTTCTTGGACTCTTAAGATAGGAGATTCTGGTATAACAAATGTGTGACTAGTTTTTATCTATGTGCAGCATGATTGTAAATCAAAATATATTAAATGAACTGGAGTTGACTTTATAATAGAATTTAATTATAATTAATTTTTATAATTTAATTATAATTTTATAATTAATTTTAATTAAATCAATTTTATAAATTTTATAATTAAATTAAATTTTAATTATAAAATCTTTTCTAAAGCTTTTGCTTAAGAACTTGTCTCTAAATCCCTTCGCAGGCATCTGAAATTTTATCTTGCATTGTGTTTGGGTTCATTAAAAAAAAAAAAAGGTGTTTTTTTTTTTTTTTAACTGTAAATGCTTACCCACTCACCTGTATTTCAAAAACAAAAAAGCTTCCCCAAACAAAACTTGTTCAAATTTGCATTTTTGTACAGTAGAGTTGCTTAAACTAAAGCATAGTGGAAGGTAAAATATTTATTGGAAGCCCATGGTTGCAATTTAAATTTATCTAAAAAGAAGCCTTTCTTTTTTTCATGGGTAAACCTAAGTTTTTTTAGAAGTGAAAACAGCGAGTGAAAATACTCTTAGGTAATACAAGGAGGTGAATTGCAATGATGCGATGATGAGTGAAGTATAGTCTGACCTGGTATTGCCATTGCTTCCGTGTTGGCTCTGACCAGGGTATGATCACTTAATCTTCTCTCTGAGCTGAGTCTGGTTATGGTTTTCCCACATTGGTATGTTCTAGCCTATTTGGATACTGGTTTTATTATGTATATGACTGTTTCTTTGGTATTTGAATTTTACTGATACTTTCATGTTTTCCTTCTTAGGTTGAGGTGAAAAATCTGGCTTTGATACCTTCATGGAGTACTACATTATTTCAATCCTGAATCTGGTTCAGTTCTCTTATTGACTTATTACATTAAAAATTGTATTAAAAATGTTTATATTTGCTTTGGTAAACCTTGCTATTTAATAAGAATTCTTGCAACTATCCCATATACTCTTATCTATAATAATAAAAGCATAATATGCTAATTAAACCAGACGTCCTTCCAGATGGCTTTGGCTGGGGCTGCGAGGGCCTAGGCAGCCACCTCAACTCCGAGGGCTGAGCCCCTTGCACGAATTTCGTGCATCGGGCCTCTAGTGATACATACCAGGTGTACTGGTTAATAATGCAGATGTTGTAATCAAAGAAAACACAAAGATAATTTCAAGAGAAACATCAAAAGTGCTTTATTCAAAGTAATGTCCATCGCTAGCTACATATTTCCCCCATCTTTCAGGTAATTTGTGGATACCGTTCCAATAGAACTTTTCATGTTTTGAGGCAAACCATTCAGAAACCCAATTTTCCACTTCTTCGTACATTTTCAAGTGCTGCTTAGAAAGTGCGTGTGCCATCGATCGGAATGAGTGGTAATCTGAAGGAGCAAGGTCTGGTGAATACGGCGTGTGTATTAGTACTTCCCAGACAAGATCTTTTAACATGTCTTTAACTGGTTTTGAAGTGGGTGATGGTGTGTTATCATGAAGCAAAATTACTTTGCTGTGTCTTCTGGACCATTCTGGTTGTTTTATGATCAAAGCGTGGTTCAAATTGACCTGGATGTTCTTTGTTTTTCACATAGAAATCATCACTTTTAAAGCGTTTAAACCATCGTTCACAAGTATCTTGAGATGGAGCATGTTCACCATAAGCTTGCCGAAGTATTCAGCAGCACTTTTCTTCAAAATAAAGTAATGAATTAGAACTTCCTGCACATGCTCTTTTTTGGCATGAAATTCGACGTTTTTAAGCGTAAAAATATCTATGATGTTAACATCTTCAGAAAATTTGACATATAAAGTTTTGAAGCTTGTTGTCAATACAACAAAACAGCATACATATCAAATCGCATATATATCAACATATGTGTAACTCCATCTATTGAAAAAATCCGCATTATTAATTGGTACACCTGGTAAAAGTGTTAATATTTTAAAATCTATAGGATGTTCCATTTCAGAATTTAGTTTTATCACTGTGGTGCCATTAGAGAATGTTTGTCCTTTGAATTGCTAAAATGAGTTAAAATATTGGAAAACACCTATCTCAGCAGAGGCACCTACAAATTACTTTCATCCTTCCTCATCTAGTCATGATGATTTTTTTAACCTATATTTTCCATCAGTTTGCCAATCCAGGCATGAATTTTTCTGCATAGGCAACTTAGGTGTTTTTGTAGTCTTTCTAATACAAGATATTTCTAACAAGGCTGAATGCTGAATTCTTGGCTGTTTGAGTAGAGGACTTTCCCCCCCCCAACTATTGGATTAGCAAAAAAACATGTTAATACAAAAATACCCCAAAAAGTCAAAGGTTGTCTGAATGAAAAATTTACTTTAAACACCTCAAGTAATCTTTCAGTTTCTATACAATCATGACAACATGGAACAGTTCTTTGCCAAAAACATTTATTCTTGCAATGTATTTAAGCGTTTCATAGAAACTTTAGTAATAGCCAGAATAATTCATGCCAGTTTAGCAAACTCTTAATAGCAAGGAGAAAGAGCTTATTAAAGGAGCCTTTCCTCACACATAGATGAGTATTTTACTTCATCTTTTTAAAATATTTATTGATTTTAGAGAGAGAGGAAGGTAGAGGGAGAGAGATAGAAATATTGATAAGAGAGATTGGCTGCCTGCTGCATGCCCCTCACTGGGGACTGAGCCTACAACCCAGGCACGTACCCTGACTGGAAATTGAACCGGCGACCTCTTGGTGCATGTGTTAATGCTCAACCACTGAGCCACACCATCTAGGCTTACTTCATCTCTTCATTGCTTATTAGCTTTGCTTTCTCACCAAAATCTATATATACACTTGACCTTAATTTTTCTTTAACCAGTTTCCCAAGAAAGACTCATAAAGAAATCTTTAAAAGTTGATAAATTACAGCAGATATTACATAACCAATGGGTCACAGTATATAGAAGGAGCTATTGTTTTTCAAGAGTCAGCCCACTTTTCACACCGCAAACTGATGAAACCTCTTCCTCATAGGCAGATGAAAACTTTTCTAAATAAAAGGTCTGCTTCCCCTACATCACCCACTATGAGGTCTAACATGGGTTTTTCCTGAGAGCTTCTATACCTTGTTCTTTAAGGAACAGCTTCTGTACTGACTACCCTCTTTTATCCACGTCTACACTAACCCTCAATTCTCTTCCTCTAATCAGCTTGGTTAACTTTAAGTTGGGGCCAGGAGAGCAGGTTAGAAGGGCAAACCCATGGGTATAGCCTTTTAAAGAAATCCATATATTTTTTTAAAATTCATATAATTATGAATTGACGTTAAGAAGTACGAAATAAGGCTGTGTACCATGCTGAAAACCAGCCCTGTGGCCTTTTAGGCAATAATTTTGCTGCAAGATAAGATGCTAATCCCTTTCAGTTGTCAGGGGAGTACAGTTTAATTAGGTGTTGTACTTCTGTTGGATAACCTGTGATGGGACAAGCCTGGTGAGTCCTCACATAACTAAACACACAGCGATAGCAAAACACATAGCCAGAGGTGGCAAGAACAGTATCATTCACCCGGGTTTTACGACACAGTGGGCACACAGTCTTCATTTTGGGTAACAGGGGAGAATCAGAATTGTAGTCTAGGTGTATAGGTGGTGGTGGAGTAGGCAGGGCAGTCAGTGATTTGATGGTTTCTTGATTTTCAGATGAGTACCACCACTCAAGGAATTGCAGGAAGAATACACCGACAGACAGGCCAGTAGAGAGGGATAAGGCAACACCCCCCAGAGCTTTTTTCAGAGTTGACTTGATCTTCTCACTAATACTGTTAGAAAATAGAACAAGAAGGCAAAAGGAGAAACTTTGTTTAGGTACAATTGCAGAGTGATTAATATAATTGTATTTCTCACACTTCTCATCAGAATCACCAATTCAGTTTGGGGAATGAACAGTTGCCAGACTGGTATTGTCTCCTTAAGGCTGTACTCTAAATGATTCCCTTTCTGACTAACAGTATTTTAGGAGCACAGGAGCAAAGCTTTGTTTTTAAAGACTAGGTTTTTGTGTGTGGAGAAGAAATTAGTGAGACATTGATTATATAGACCTTTTTGTGTATGCGTGGAAGATAGTATATCCAGAAAAAGAAACAACTCACTTAACAAAAATTAACTTAGCAGCATTGAGGAATATATATATATTTAAACTTGTAGGAGAACATGAACACTAACTAGAAGCAGTATAGCATCGTGGTTAAGAGTAGTCGAGAATTGTGTTGATCTGCCTTGAATCTCAGCTCTGCCACCTTCTAGCTGTGTGGCCTTGACAAGGTACTTAGCTGCTAGGGCTTAGTTTCCTCAGCTTAAATTGGGCTAATGGATGAGCTGTGATGGGGATTGGGATAATGTATATAAAACCAACACCTAGCTCAGGGCCTGGCCATAGCAAGTGTAGTAGTTATGATGAGGTTGCTTACCAGGATGGCAATCCTTGATTTATGAACACAGAATTTTTCTATGATTTTATAAAATACCTCAATGTGGACTGAAGGAGGTGATTTCACAAAATTAAAGTAAGATTTTTGAATCTGTTAATCAAAGACTTGGGGTAATGTTAAGGCCTTACCTCCTGGCTGGTTGCTGCATCATGCTGGCTTCAGCTGCTTTGTGCTCCAGAGCTTGTATATCCTGAACTGTAAGTCGGCCTAGCCGAACTCCAGCCAGACTAAGCAGTGGTGAGTGATGCTGAGCTTTTCCTAGGATGTATCGAAGTTGTTGTACAAGAAACCAGCCTTCCCAGGCCATGTTAACAAATGGGTAGGCTGCCAGGAAGGCTCTGTAGAATTGTTTCCAGCGGGAAGAAGGGGGATGGATAGAATATTCATCCTCTTCTCTAAGGCTAGAAACCAGCTTCTCCAGCTTCACTTTCAGATAGGGAAGAAGAACCAGGAACATAATTGACTTCCAAAGCTGCTTCTTTGGGAGACCCGCACTAGCCAGTCTCTGAAGCTTGTGTGTGTCCCCCGTTACAATCCGCTTTAAGCCGTAAAAGTTTTCAGAAAACGAGGCACTGGTTTTAGACAGATAATGCTGCTGGAGCAGAAGATCCAGCAGCGTAAAGATTTCATCAAACCATCTCCAAAAGAAGCCATAGTGGGCAGGATTTGATTCTGCAAGAACCTAAAGCACAGTAGATATTAATAAATGAAATTCACTCCATTTCACAGGTACTATGCCTTATATTTGCATTCCCCTCACCCTCACACTCTCTAAATTCTACACTTTGAGATTAAACAGGTCACTACTTTTGGGGCCTACCCTATCCTTCGTGTGGTGCTGGGCATTCATTTCTGGGCTCTACACATAACAGCGGTTCAATAACCGTTAAATTATGTGAATTATGTGCTAATTGGTCATTTCAAACCTAGGCTACAAGATAAACTCAAATTACTGGTTTGGTTTTTACCCAGTCGTCCCTAAAACCATTTAAAGAATTAATACCTTACCTTGACCACATGCTGAAGAGCAGGTCTCACTGCTGTCATTAAACTGTCCTGTGCTACCACCTCAAAGATGGATGGCTGGTCATCCACAGAAGCAGCTGTGATGTGAGCCCCGTGCTCAGCCATAGCTTTCTGCGTGCACTGGGTTTCACTTTGCCTCTAGTAAGCATGAACTTGTTCGGGGTGTCCAATGGGTGATCAGTCTTAAAAGTAATATTTCTGCTGGATACCCGAGACTCCTAGTTCTCACTTTTTACAGGAACTGAGGGGGGGGGGGGAGATCACATCTGGAGGCAGAGGGGACGGGTCTCAAGGAAGAACGAAGTTAACGCAGACTAACTTCGAAGTTAACGCAGACTAACTTGGGTGGAAGTGCTGTGTGGAGAAGGGGTGACTTGCAAATGCTGCACCTCACAGGGCAGAGCGTGACCATGGGGGATAGGTATGGGCCAGGAGGTCTGTCCTCTCGAGCTGCAATCGAGGAAGCTGCCAATCAGGGGCTTCCAATCGCGAGGGCTCAAAAGTCCACCTGTTCTGAGAAATTAGAGGTGCAGGTGCGGGCCGGTACCCGAGGTCTGGCTCCAGCCGCCGGCTGCTAAGCACCCCGCCCGCGCCCGTCCTTGCGCGCTGACCCCAGGCGAGGCGCGACGGACCCGCGACGCCACATTTGAAGGGAGGTCTCCGCTTTAGGACAGAAGCCGCACCGGGAAATGGAAGCCGCGGGTGGTGGGGAACAGCCGCGGACAAGAGGCGCTCTAGCCCTAAACGTGGCCCCAAACCGGAACTAGAAAACTCTATGACCCACTAGCACTTCCGCTTCCGCCCCCGCGGAAATAAAAGGGCGCTGGGCGCTTCCCAGAGAAATACTTGGTCGCTTTAGTTAGTTGGGTTTGCATGCTATCTGGGTAGGAAACCACCGCTCTGAGTCTCTGCAGAGGTGTTTTTGACAAGATGTTTGGGGCGCCCTCCTCTGGCGCCGGAACTTGGTCCCGCGGGCGGTGGAGCTAGGAGCGGAGGGATAAAGGGAATGTGCAGGTGGAAGGCTCTCAGTGTGGGTGCAGCAGGTGTGATGGGGCATTTATATTATTCGCCTTTTGGGAAAGATTTGATAAAGAAAGATGATTAGGATGAGAAAGGTTCCTGTGAGACCTCAAACTTTGTGAGTTTTGTTATTACATTTCGTCCAAGCTGGTAGTTTACCATAGTGTTCTACGTTTGGTTGTATTCTAGCACAAACTCTTAGTTACTTGCTACCCTAGATAAAAATGATTCCTATCTTTGTACACGGGAGGGTGTGTCCTATTAGCTATACGAATAGGGTGCTAAGACGAAGGAATCCCGATAAGTTCCACCAGCAGAAACTGGGGAAGCTTGACAGAAAAGATACTTTTCATTGTATACCAAAGTTGGTGTAATTTAAACAAGGAGGCATCGATCGGACTATCGGGCTTCAGAGGGAGGATAGGGGAGGGTGGGGGGAGGGGGGAGAGATCAACCAAAGGTCTTGTGTGCATGCATATGAGCCTAACCAATGCTTAAGTTCAACAGAGGGTTGGGGCATCCATGGGGAGGGGTGTGGGATGGGAATGGGGGGATGAGGACAAATATGTGACACCTTAATCAATAAATTTAAAAAAAAAACAAAAAAAAACAACAAAGTTGGTGTAATTTACCTTACGGTTTGCAAAGTGCTGTTATGCAACTTTGCCTCATTTGCATTGCTAATACAGGTTTATTGAATTTGGACAAAAGTTCAAGTTCAAGCTGTCTTCTCTCTCCAGAACTCCTCCTTCACCTCTGGGCTAAATAGGTAGTATATAGAAGGTATTATTCACTGCCCAGAGGACCTTAGGGTAAGTAGATAGATAATTGCTTTGCATAATGAGAACCCTCAGAAACAAGATTTGGCTTTGGTTATTTGAATAGAAAGAAATGATATATTACAAGTTAACCTTAATTATACTTCTAAAAGGTGTTCTTTACCAAAATGCCTGCTAAAAAGTCACATTGATAAAGATTTTTACCTTACAGAGCTTAAAGACTAGACATAATGTATTTATAAAGTACCTGGTACTTGTTAGGTGCTTGATCAATGGTAGCTGTTATATACAAGCTTTCCTCAAGCGAACAACATGCAGGAGGCAACCAACCGATGTGTTTCTCTCACATCGATATTTCTCTTTCCCTTCCCCTCCACTCTCTTTAAAAAAAAAAATCAACGGAAAAATATCCACAGGTGAGGATTAAACAACAACAACAAAACATACAAAGTATCTACACTATAATGGAATTTACAGTCTAGTTGGGGAGGAAAATAACAAACTAATATGTAATTTCTAAATTGAATAAGACGGATGGGATAGGAGGGGACACTGGGTAACCAGGGAGTGCCTTTCTGAGGAGATTGCACTTAAACTGAGACCAAATTATGAACCAGTCATGTGAGGAGTTGGGGAAAAAGAATATTAGGCAGGAGGAGGAGTATTTGTGGAGGCCCTAAGGTGGGAAAGAACTTGGCATATTTGAGTGTTACAATAGCCAGCAAAAGGGGAATATGTGGAATGAGGAGTGACTGAGAGGCATAAAATGATATTAGAGAGGTAGGCAGGGGCCAAACCATGCAGGCACTAAGGGCCATGGGAAGGAGACTGTAGCAATTGATGTTATTGACTACTCATTCATTCATTCATTCATTCATCCAACAAATTTTGGGGAGGGGGGCTAGGCCTCAGAAATGGAAGTGTGAACAGATTGATATACTTCTTTCCTGAAATTATAAAAGCATCCTGAAACATAACTGCTGGCTTTTCCTTCTGCCTCTCTGATCACTTTTTCTTGATCCCTTTCCAAATTTGGTTTCCTCAGCTTCTGCCCCAGCCTCTCTCTCTCTCTCCACATTTTAAAAAAGGTCTTATTTTAGAGCAGTTGTTTTAGGTTCACAGCAAAATTGAGGGTAAGATACAGAGATGTCTAATTTGTGGCTAACAAAAAGAACTTCACTTTTGTGTAAGCAAACCTATTACATGCTAGGTGCATAATGTACTCTATCCCAGTTATGCTTCACAAAACCAAGAGAGAGTGTAAATCATTTGAGACTTTATTTCGCAGATAAGAAAACGAAGATTGAGGAGAACTGAGGCAACTTTCCTAGTGACATACATTCAGGGCAGCGATTTCAACTCCCATCCGCTGCCATCTCAGCCTTTTCCTTTGCACCCCTCTCCTCTAGTGCTAGCTAGGCCCGTGCACAGCCCTGGGCTGGGTCACCACTGTCCGCGCTCCTGAGCTGGCCCGGGACGTTAGCTGAGTTGGTTTTTCTTTAAGAAAGGAACAGAGTATTTCAGTGTTTTTTTTAGAGAACCGTGCGAGGAAACAAATCCGGAGAATGTCAGCTTGCTTAATGCATCCCTTCGGCTAGACACTGAACATCATTTGAGACGCCGGTGGCAGGTCGCTTCCCGACCAAGAAAATAGAAAAAATAAAATAAAAAAATCTTTGCACCGCCCAGGCGACGGGATCGCTGCCTCCGCTCTCCCGCGCGCCGGGATGACGTCGCGCGGCGAGACTCTCTGACGTCGCGCGGCGTTTCCTGCCCACCATCTTTGTCCCTGGCAAAGCGGGTTTGGCGCAGTGGCTTAGACCTGGAAAAGGAGTCGTGACGTGCAGGAAACCATTCCAACACCGCTGGGGCCGCGCTCTCCGGCCGCCGCCGCCGCCGCCACCCCCGCCCTTGCCTCCGGTGAGTTCAGGGCGGCTAACTTTGGGGTGTGTCCCCCGTGGAGGCGCGGGAGGAGGGTGGCCCGAGGTCGGGTTGGAGACGGGCGGAGGAGAGGAAATCCTAGGAGCGTGACCGTTGAGGATGGAGTGAGCCGTCGGGTGTGACCGTTGTGAGGAAGAGGGTTGGAGAAAAGGGACTCCCCGGCCGTGGCGGGGTGAGGGGACCCTGGGGGGCTGGCGGCCGGGAGCTGGGGCGCGCAGGCCGGCAGGGAGGTGCCGACGCCGGCGGGTCAGGGAGGCCACAGGCCAGGGGTGTGGTCGGCAGAGGCCGGAGGCCGAGGGGCGTCGCTCCCGGAGAGCCTGGGACGTGCCCCGCCAGCTAAAGGGAAAAGGGCGTCCCCCCAATGGTGGGCAAACCTCGTTCGCCTCCGAGCCGCTTCTCCCCCGCCCCGTAATGGAGGGACAAACCTCCAGAATCCTGACCACCTGGGTAACGAACAGGAATTCCTGACCCTTAAGAGACGGGGGGAGCCCAGCTGGCGTGGCCCAGTGCTTGGGCGTCGGCCTGTGAACCCGGAGGCCACGGTTCGATTCCCCGGCGGGGCACACGCCCCGGTTGCGGGCTCGATCCCCTGTGGGGGGCGTGCAGGAGACAGCCGATCAGTGATTCTCACCATTGATGTTTCTCTCCCTCCCCCTCCCTCCGTCTCTGAAATCATTAAAAATATATTAAAGAAAGAGAGAGATGGGGAGGAAAAACCTTCAGAACTGGCCCGAGGTGAACGAGGGGGCGGGGAGCTAGTGGGGATAAATCTTAGCCCGGAATTTTTCCATTTTGGATTTAGCAGGAATGGTCTGGTTTGAGCAAGGCCGTAGATTAAGCCGGAGGCAAAGAAATTAGTACTTCCTGGTACTTCCTAATTCTTTGAATCCAAAGAATTTATTCCTGCTGATTGTTTTCAGAGTAGTATTTAGGGCTTTTACTGAACACACTTACTTGGCTGCTTCCTGATGAAGCAACGTGAATCAAGTATGAATGCTTCATTAAACTTTGACTTTTAGAAAGAAGTGTTTTTTAAATGTCAGACACTTATAATCAATGTAATTTTTTAAAATAAAGAAAACGCGGTAAGTTTAGGAAAGGCAGAATGAGAGAGAAGGTGGTCTCAATGAGGAACAATTTAAATTGTTAATAGCCTTCGTGGTATACTTCTCTTGCTTGGCCTCAGGGTACACTTACAAAGTAATAATAGCAGCGGATGAAGGAGATGCAGCTGTAATGTGAAAAGTGTAACACATTCCAGTGATGACTAAGCTAGTGGTAAGGTGAGAACTGTTTGCAGGTATCTTAACAGTTGAAACTCCCAAGGAAGCCAAAGGATAGTGTGTTCTGCAAACGGCCTCCCTGAAAGCTGGGTGGTAAAATTAATAAAAGCTAACTTTCTGTGAATTAAGAGACTCAAGAAAGTCCAGTACATTTTAGGCTCAGGTTTGAACCAAACTGAACAAGGAATGAATAAGATAGAATATGCTCTCCCTTTTTCCTTCTTTGCTTCCTTCTAGGTTTAAGTTTTCCAGAGTTTATTGGTATTTCAGTTAAAAATTAGATGTAAAACTTTGAGCTTCTTTCTTACTGTATAATATTAACAAATTACCTTGTAGTCTGTCATATTTTAGTGAAATTACAGGTGTGTCTGTTGTAATTAGGTGTCTTTTGTAATTTCTTATGAGCTGAATGAGACCTGAAGATGCTGTTGTCTTTGCATTATTATTGAAATATCTGATTAGCACTTCTTACCCTTGTAATAAAAGATTGCTGGAATACTGTGGTTAACTCTTTGGCCAGTTTTTTAGTATAAACACCAAACTGTGTAAAGCTCAAATTTCAGTGAAAAGGGATTTAGTGACCTTGTGAACTCTTAATTTAGCTGCCATTTCCCAGAGAGCCATTCGAAATTAAGACTCTATTAATATTTTTCTGGCCTTATTTTCTTTAGGGCGACTGGAAGGAGGGAGAAGTAGGAGAGGAAGGACTTTCACAATCTATATTTAGTAGAAACTAGGTTATGTTAAATCTACATGTATAATCCTGTACCGGGAGGCCTTCTCTCAAGTGCAGTGACATGACACCCTGGGCTAGGCCAAGTGAAAGTTACTGTGTGCTCTGTGTTTTTTAACAATGCCCCTAGGCCATGTTGCAAGCCCTCAGAACAGCCAGGACTTGTCGGTCTGGTTGAAGGGTAGGGTGAGTTCAAACTCTGGGATGGTTTTGCTCTTTCCTGAGGCTCTCCTGAAGGAACAATGTGTTTTTCCCTCCAGGAGCTTGATTTTTGAGAAAATGATACTTAATTTTTTTTTCTTGAGTTCTATCTTGGCTGCTTTTTTTTTTTTTTTTTTTTTTTTGGCTTCTAATGCAGACAATAGTTTTCCTCATCCTATATTTTGGAGAATCTGGTTATGCCCATTTCTGGCATGTGATTAAGTGCATCTCATTTTAAAAAATTTATACAAATGTAATTTTTTGAAGTGAAATTCACATAACAAAATTAACCATTTAAAAGTGAGCAGTTCAGTGGCACTTCATACATTCATGATGTTGTGCACCCACCACCTCATATTTGTTTTTGTATAGACTATTTTCATTTTTCTTGGAATTTAAGGCAGGGACTGACTTGATACAACTATTTCCCAGCCAATGTGAGTGAGGGATACTCCATTACTGGTGTTTACAACAGTGTGAGCTAAGAGAGTGATGGTTTTCCCCTTCTAAGCCCAGAGATCCATCCTTCCTTCCTTCCTTCCTTCCTTCCTTCCTTCCTTCCTTCCTTCCTTCCTTCCTTCCTTCCTTCCTTCCTTCCTTCCTTTTTTGTTTTGTAAATCATCTCCTGAGGATATTTTTTTCATTGCTTTTCAGAGAGTGGAAGGGAGGGAGGGAGGTGGAGACAGAGACTGAGAAAGAGAGAGAAACACCCACTGGTTGCCTCCTGCACTCGCCTCACATCCCCTGCGGGGAGGGGAGCGGGGAGTGAACCCGAAATCTAGGTACTTGCCCTTGACTAGGAATGGAATCCAAGACCCTTGGTCTGGGGGCTGATGCTCTAACCACTGATCCACAGGCCAGGGAAGAGTAGGGATTCTTAATTTAGAATCTAAGATTACTTTCGATTTTCTCCCCTGAGATTTTGTGGGTTGGTATATTAATCTCTTGTTAAGAACACTTAATGCTCACAATGAATAGGACAGAAATATATTCCTTGACAGTGAAATTTGTTAGGGGAAGTAAGGAAATGTGTGGGTCATTAATAAAGGTAGGATTTAAGATTAGGTTAATTTAATGTTTAACAGGTTGTATTGAAAACTGTTAAGAATTTAACATGTGTGTGTCTGAGAGCATTAAGCAAACAACGATTTTTGTACCACTTTTCAAAGAAACTGGGTGAAAAATTCCAAGCAGATTTTGTTTTTAAATCTTAAGCAAGTTTTAAGTTTGATCCTATAGGACTTAGAATGGCATAATAATAGACAGACCACAACAGCCTCGAGCTACGGCCCTTCTGTTAGGCTCCAGTAACCATTTCTGTAGATTGGTTTTTCTCTTTGTGTTCCTAAGTCCTTAGATGATAACTTCAGATTAATTCCAAGTCTTTTATGTGAAGGACTCCTTTCTTCAATATGCCACTCCACATTTAGTTTACATTGTGAATGGATTAAATGATTATACATTCTTTGAATTTTTGCTAGAAAGGCATTATGAAAATATTGTGTAAGGCAAGCCTCTGCTACAGACTAATTAATTATAACATATTCGATCAAAAGAAATTTCTGTATTCTATAATAATATTTGTTGTGAGTTCTAGCTCACTTCTTTTAACAAGGTAATTCAGTGAAATTCTGATAAAGTCTATTGTATGAGGACTAAATAGTAAGGTTGCTGTTTGGAAAGATAGTAAATAAGTCTAATTTCTCTTAGGTTGTCCAAGCAGCACATTTTAGAGATGATTTGAGCTTAGCTTTTTTCAATATTTTATGTTTTCTGGCTCTTTCTCCTTTTCCTTGATTACATTGATTTGTTTAGTGAGTAGGTCTTTTCTCTCATCCATATTTACTGTTGTTAGCCCAATGTGTTAATCATTCAGGTTTGCCAAATACATTATCACCTGTGTTGTTTTGATCTGACAGTAATGAACAGGTACCAGGGCATCTTTCCTAAATTTGGTAATCAGTATTGTTAATTATGGTGGTAAAGAAGAAGATACTCAGTTTTGAGTGCAGAAGGAATATTATTAAAAGAAAATTTTAATGTATTCAAAGACGTCAGGTATGTTAGATAAAAGTCTTACTATGAGTTTCTGAAATCAAAACATTTTCTCATGTGGGAAGAAATGTGACTAGTACTCTTCGTTTTATTGGTAGAGCCATGTGTCAGCTAGATTATTTCTGGAAATTGAAACAGAAGAGTTAAAGTTGAGGGTGGAATTTGTGTTCTTTTAAATTTTAATGCCAGTTCTGGTTCTCTTTTGTATTCAATGTGACTAAACAAATACCTCAAGTTTTTTGCCTTGTTTTTAACAGTAAATTGTTATTTATTCTTTGGTAATACTGTTGTGCTAAGTGTATATTGTTGGAAAATCATAGTTTAAAAAAATCCATGGGTAAAGCGTGTTTTCCTCTCTAGATGTCTGTTGTCAGAGTAATCTAATAATTTAGGCTTTTAAATAAATAAATAAATAAATAAATATATTCCTTTTA
This sequence comes from Cnephaeus nilssonii, assembly GCF_951640355.1. Classification (NCBI taxonomy): domain Eukaryota; kingdom Metazoa; phylum Chordata; class Mammalia; order Chiroptera; family Vespertilionidae; genus Cnephaeus; species Cnephaeus nilssonii. Next base: position 13,248,134 of record NC_137090.1, read on the forward strand.
TTGAAAGTTGCATGCAGTGGTAAATAGATTGGCAGAATTGTTTTCTTCTTTGACCTTACACTGATTCAGAATATATGTTTGTTTTTTAAGTTATTTTATTGCTTTTTAGAGAGTGAGAAAGGGAGAAGGAGAGAGAGAAACATCGATGTGAGAGTGATACATCTTTAGGCTGCCTCCTGACACATCCCCTACCAGGGATCGAGCCCACAACCTGGGCATGTGCCCTGAATGAGAATTGAACTGGCAACCTTTTGATGCATAGGATGACACCCAACCCACTGACCCACACTGACCAGGCCCAGAATACAGGTTTTGAAGTGACTTCATCTTGAGGCAGGGAAGTAAATCACATTTTCCTGAATGGAAAGTAATGGGGGGAATCTCTCAAAACAAACTTTGCCTTATCTTAAATATTTGAGTGACTAACTGAAGATGTATTTATAAAAAGGTCTAGTTGTAGGTCTTGGAGGCTTTCCGAAGATAATTGTGAATAAAATCACAAAGCCATGATAGGTTCAGATTATTAATCCATTTCATTTGGCTTTTGTCCCAGGCAAGAGTTACATTCTTAATTATCTTTGCATCCCTTGAATCACCAATGATAGTGGTAAGGAAGAAGACACTCATTTTTGAATACAGAAATTCTAATATGTAAATGTTCTTTATCCAAGGTATTTATGTCCAGCAAGGCATACATTAATTTTAAGAAAGAAATTCTTTTCTCTTGCTGTAGGTGCACATTAAAGAGCCAACACCATGACTGACTCCAAGTACTTCACAACCAATAAAAAAGGTAAGTATGAGAACCTGATCAAAGCTTTGAGATCCTTCAAAAGTTATGGTGTAAGATTATGGTGTTCCTGACCTCTTCAGACATGCATGTTATGGACAGTCTCATTGGAGGTCTACTACTCCTACAGACAAGTGTATTGAGGAAATTAAAGTATAGGTATTTATTTATTTATTTATTTATTTATTTATTTATTTAAATCCTATCGAGGAAGAGGGGCAGGGAGAGAAAGACATCGATCTGAAAGAGAAATATTGATCAGTTGCCTTCCATACCTGCCCCAACTGGGAATGGAACCCGCAATCCAGGTATGTTCCCTCACTGGGAATCAAAGCAGCAACCTTTCAGTGCACAGGATGACACTCAACCAACTGAGCTACTCCAGCTGGGCTAAAGTATAGGGTTTTAATTTGATTTGAAGGTTTTGTCTTAGTAAAAGGAAGGGATCCAACATTTTCCATTGAAGATTGATAGATCCTGAGCATTTTTATTCTCTTTCAGTTTTTTACTTAGAAATATACATTTTTATAATAAGGAATACTATTAAATATAGGTATATAAAAAGTAAAAATGAAAGTTCTCTCCTTTCTTATTCCTGTTATTGAGGGGAACTTGGTATGTATTCTCAATCTTTTTCTATGCATATACATGCATATATTAATACATATGATTTTTAAAAATGTTTTTATTGATTTCAGAGTGGAAGAGAGAGGGAGAGAGAGAAACATCAATGATGAGAGAGAATCATTGATGCATGCCCCCTACTGGGATTGAGCCTGCAATCTGGGCATGTGCCCTTGACTAGAATTAAACCCAGGACCCTTCAGTCTGCAGGCCAATGCTGTATCCACTGAGCCAAACTGGCTAGTTCTATATATGATTTTTTATAGCTTTTATCTTTGAAGAAAAGGGGGTCATATAAAACAAAGCAAGAAACTTGGTATTTCACATCCCATATAGATCTATCTCATACTTTGTGGCTAGCCTTTGTCTAGATACATTCTATTAACTTAAAACAGGGAACCTCTAAAGTCAGTATTATGATTTTTTGGTCATAGATTGCTTGAGTAGCTTTGAATTTATTAGCCTCATCATCTTTGTTATTAGAAATATAATACTGGTTTTATACATGTGAGTGTTAGCCTAGAAACTAAGGAATCTTGGGAAAATTCAACCTCCTTATCTTTCGTTAAATTGTTCCTAAATAAAATAGCTCTTTTCTAGTGCTATAGATGGCTCTCCCATCCAAGGCAGACTGGTTTAGGTCTTTTAAGCCTGTTGTGCCCCTCGGGATCAGCATGCTGTGCTTTTGTATTCAGCAGTCCTTATATTTACTGAAGTGTTCTGGGCATGACACCAACTACCATCCCTCTTATTCTCTAACAACTTGCCTTCTCAAATGTACCTCTTCTCCAGTGGCTAAAATAAGACAGCTTCTCTGCTTGGAATTTCTCTTTCTGGTTTCTCTTGTGATGTTTACTGGCCTTAGCCTCCTGACTGTCTCCAGATTTAATTAAGTTTGGTCTTGAAAAACATGCTGCAGTGTCCCTCTACTTTGATTTGTTCATTTATGTAGTAAATATTTATTGGGTGCCTACTATGTATGAGTCCCATTCTCTACTCTAACTGGTGGAGTTTTTTGTTGTTTTTTTTTTTAAATTAAGTATCCTAATTTCCTCTCTCAGTCAGAGTAGATGCAAAAGGACATTTAATATTCAGTTTCTAAATATAGTTTCTCACTAAAAGGAATCGGGACTCCTTGGAGAAATGACTGATTCCAAGGCTGGATCAAGGTAAAGTACAGGATGAACATGAACATCTTATGCCAGAAAGCAAAAGGAAGGGAGTACCCAAAAAATGATGGCACATGTCAAGGAGCAGTATACTTTGAAGGGGCTTCCACTGGCTAACTTTGAGATAATTTGAGAATTTAAAAAAGTGATCAAAGAAGTGAATTGTAAACCATTGAATATGTATGTACACATAAATTGTAGTTGTAGTTGATTCAGGCAAGAGTAATCGGTGAATCCTGAAATAACTGGCAGGTGAAAGTTTGATGAGGAATAGGGTATTTAAATAGTCTCCAAAGTATCCTTTACAGTGTCAGGACCTGGCAGTTGCCACTTTAACCAAGTATTCGGTGTTAACATCACCAATAATGGAACAAATTAACATCATTTTCCTCTTGATGTGATGCACTGAGTAGAACATACAATCATTTATGAATTATGCCTGCCAAAATGCCTAACGTCAATGTAATCATGAAGGAACACCAAGGAGAAACCCAAGCTGAGAACATGCTATAAAATAACTGGCTTTAAAACAAAAGTCATTATCACGAAAGACAAAGGCTGAAGAACCGTTTCAGGTTAAAGGAGACTAAATAGACATGACAAATGTAAAGCATGATCTGAATTGGATCTTGGCCTAAGGGGAATGGGTATAAAATTGCTATAAAAGGACATTATCAAGATCTGTGAGTAAGGTCTATGTGATGATAATGTATCAGTGTTAAATTTCCTGATTTTGATAATTGTATTATGGTTATGTAAAATAATTCTTTGTTCTTAGAGATTATACACTGACATTTAGAGCTAAAGAGATGATGTCTGCAGCTTCCTTATTAAAACGATTCAGAAAAAAAAACTTGTAAGTTTATAGAAAGCATGATAAAACAACTATGGCATAATGTTAACAATTGGGGAATCTTGTAATGTAAGATTGCAATGATCCAGAAAAGAAGAAAAAAAAAAAGTAGGAGGGCACATTAAGCGGCCTATAGTGAGCAAGGAACACCAGGATATTTTCTAGAAAGCACAAGCATATCTGTCCTGTTCTGTCATTTGGAGTTATGTAAGGATAAACAAGCTCTTCTATCATAATACAGGAAGCTCTATAGTTAGTTGCTTAATTATATCAACTACCTACTAGTCAGTGGCTTTCAACCTTACCTACACATTGGAGTTACCTCATGAATTAAAAACAATATTGATGTCCAGGTTTCATACCCAGATAACCTGATTTCATTGGTCTGGGATATGGCCGGGGGGGAGGAGGGGATTTTAAAAATCTCCCCAGATTTTTCTAATGTGTAGCCAAGATTGAGAACTATGGTTAGCTGCTAGCAGTGCTTGGTAGATTTAAGGGGAGGAGAAGGGGAAAAAAGGTAAGAATTTAATAGAGTTGTATGTATGAGATAACCTTGCTTCACTTAGAGCCCCTCCTTGGCTCCTCACAGCTTCTTCCTTTCTGTCTTTATTGCTTACACCTCACAAAAGCCTCTAGCCTCCTTGCCATTCATTTTTCAACTTTATCTGATTTTCTTATTCTGAAATGTATGTGTTTCTTCCGTTAACATTTCATGGGTTTTGAGGACCAATATATTGTCTTTAATGACATAAAAAATTATAATTTAAAAACTCACCTACCTCTTCAATCATTCTCTTGTAATCTGTCCTAGTAACTTTTTATTTAGGGACTTGTAAAACATTGAGATTTATAGATGAATCATGGCTGGGTAAATACCATATTTTAAAAATGAATAGACTATGTTCCTTTTACTTCCTGCAACACCCACCAGAATTGCCAGTGGAACATATTCTTTAAGTATATGCTGTTGGAGTTGGAATAATTTCAGTTACATCCTGTTTTGATTCTTCAACTCCTACAGCTATTCACAATTCAGACTTTCTGAAGTCCTGCTGCTTGTCTTTTACTGTTCCCAGAAGTAAATGATGGGAAGGACCCCTAAGAGCTGGATTTGGCAGCAGAGGACTTGAAGAGGAGAATGACTCTTCAAAGAGTCCAGCTTTTCTGGCTGTACTATTTTTGCAGCTGTTGATCAAATAAAACAGCAGTTTTTGTAACATGAATTTGTTTGCATTGTTGGCAGTGGATATTGATGTAACACACTTTTTTTTTTATTGTTCAATGGCTATGTTTCTTTGTTTCATCCATCACATTTAGAGGCTTCAACAGATCACATAGTTGCTATCCCTACTATTTCTACTATTTCTATACTGACCAGTGCAGTCTGGTTAAATGAACATCAAGAACCAGCATGAAGGTGGAAAAAAATGAGGCAATATTTTAGAAGGGTTTAAGATGGAAGATTGAAGTGGTGGTATATTTTCTTTTAATACCAGTTGAGGGTTGTTACCTTTGCTTATTTCAGCTCCAGCTTTCTGAAGATAGGTGAGCCTGGCCTTACAGTAGTGGTGACAGCCCTGCCAGTTCACAGAGCAGTCAGTTATTTGAGATTATTCCTTTAGAAATGACTCTGGTACATTTCTGTTGTTAGAGTGATTGAATAAAAGACCATTAATTTTTTTTATTCCCCCATTAGCTTCTCTTATTTTACTTTTCCATCACCATTTATCCCCCCTTTACCTTCTTCCACCTCCACCCACCCCCCTCCCACCTACAATCACCACACTTGTCTGTGTTCATGAGCTTTTTCTCTTTTTTGCTCAATCCTCCTCTGTTCCCATTAACTTCTTTTTTTAATATATTTTTATTGCTTTCAGAGAGGGAGAGAGAGAAATGTCAATGATGAGAGAGAATCATTGATTGGCTGCTTCCTGCATGCCCCCCACTGAGGATCTAGCCCGCAACCCGAGCATGTGCACTTGATCGGAATCGAACCCGGGACCCTTCAGTCCGCAGGCTGACACGCTATCCATTGAGCAAACCAGCCAGGGCCCCCATTAACTTTGTAAAGTACTAATTAGAGGAGAGCAGTGATTTTCAACCCTGTTTGTGCATTAGAATTACTTGGGGGAACTTTGAAAATATGAATGTAAGAATTCTACTCCTTGACATTCTGATTTATTTGGTCCAAAGTAGAGCCTGAGCATTATTATTTTTAAACTAGAGGCCCAGTGCATGATTGAATCATGCACGTGTAGGGTCCCCTACACGCTTTTGCTTTCGATTGCAGGGGACCTGGGTGCCTGTCCGCTGGTGCCGGAGCAGATAGGCACCCAGCTCTCCCGCTTTTGATGGTCCGCGGCGGGACACGTGAGCTCGCTGCCCCAGAGGCCCCTCCTGTTCCGCAGCACAGCCATGGCACAGACGCTGGCCCAATAGGCTACCCCGGCCACCCCGAGTCCCACCCCCTGCGCCTCCCGCTGGCCCAATCGTGGGCGTAGCGGAGTGATGGTAATTTACATATTACCATTTTATTAGGTAGGATACTTCCCAGATAATAGTGTGTAGCTAAGGTTGAGAATCTCTGGATTCAGGAGATACTCTGTCACTCACTCTGAGATTTTTGATCCTCAGTTCTTTACCTGTGAAGTTAAGAGTAGGTGAATGAGATGTTATCTGGAGTCTTTTGGGTTCTGAAAACACTGATTTGTGAACCTTTTTCCTGCCTACATTTATTTTTCCTCCAGAACGTTGAAATTCTGATGGAAGAACATTCCTCAGATTCCATTTTCACCCCATTGTAGTAAGATATCATGAGATTTACTTTTTCCCCACTCTTTTGCCTCCTAAGATCTAGATTGCATCTTCCTTTCTGGCCATAACCTGAAAGATGGTGTCCTTATGAATAGGTTAGTTAATATTCTAAGGATTTGAATTGTACCTGTCCTATAATTTTTAAACCTCTGGGCAACTTTCATGGTGTTACTTATTACATAACACAGTATTCTGCTTTAGATCTTTGGTCCTGGGAATTCATCCATTTTGCTCTCTTCTTTTCTAGGAGAAATCTTTGAATTAAAGGCTGAACTCAACAATGAAAAGAAAGAAAAGCGGAAGGAGGCTGTGAAGAAAGTGATTGCTGCTATGACTGTGGGGAAGGATGTCAGGTAAGGGAAGGCACTCCTACCGCTGGCCTACTTTAGACCCAGACCCTATTTTATGGCTTTCACTGCTTTTCATTTAAAATTAGTATAACCATAGAACTTATACGAATGGGTTTGTCCCTGAAAACATCATCAGAAAATATAGTTGCTTTTATATTAATTCTGTGATTTAAGTTAGTTTGCTTTATTTTGCTCTGTGTTTTTGGAAGAGGGAAATCAGTTTGATTTTTGTTGCATGCCGATCTAGCATAAACCCTCCTGAGAGCTGGCACAGTTACAAATCTGTTGCTGAGGTAGCTTTAGAAGATGATAAAAATATACTGAGAAGCAGAAGCGCATATGCTCTTTAACTGGCTCAAGCCAGTGCCCTCAACTTTACAACTTTACATTCAGTTCCTGGATTCAAGATAAAAATCAGTATTAACAAAATCAGTTTAAAAATTTGTTTGTTTTACTTTCTGTAATTTAATAATACCATTCGGAAATAAGTAAGGATTGTCTGCAGGCTCCTGAGGATTCCCAAGAGCCTATCAGGGGGTACATGAGGTCAAAGGTATTCTTACAATAATACTTAGGTGTTATTAGTCTTTTTCATTGTGTTGATATTTGCACTGCTGGTGTGGAAGCATGAATCAAGGCAGTGGTGCCAAACTGTAACAGTAGTCATTGTATTCTTCACCACCATGTACTTGCAGGGAATAAATGCAGTTACACTTAGGATTTTTTGTGAAGCATTCAAATTTTATTTTATTAAACCTTTAAACCTTTTTAATATTCTATATGATGAAATAGGAATTATGCATAAAGCACTTCCGCTGTATAGCAGAGTGATAGTTGAATTTTTTAAAAAAAATCCCATGTATGAGTATTTGAATTGAAAACACCCATATTCATTCCTTCCCTCCTCCCCTCCCTCCTTTCCTTCCTCTCTCTCTTATATTTATTTATTTTATTTTAAAACTTATTGATTTTTTACAGAGAGGAAGGGAGAGGGATAGAGAGTTAGAAACATGGATCAGCTGCCTCCTGCATACCCCCTACTGGGGATGTGCCCGCAACCAAGGTACATGCTCTTGACTAGAATCAAACCTGGGACCTTTCATTTCGCAGTCCGACGCCCTGAGCCAAATCCGTTAGGGCTATTTATTTTTTAAAATATATTTTTATTGATTTCAGAGAGGAAGGGAGAGGGGGAGAGAGATAGAAACATCAATCGGTGATGAGAGAGGATCATTGATAGGATGCCTTCTGCATGCCCCCTACTGGGGATCGAGCCTGCAACCCAGGCATGTGCCCTTGACCAGAATGGAACCAGGGACCCTTCAGTCTGCAGGCCGATGCTCTATCCAACTGAGCTAAACCAGCTAGGGTAAGAGCACCCATTTTCATGTGAAAGGATGATTGACAGGCAAATTATAGTTAATCAGACTTCAGTATTTGGGAGCCATTTTATCAAAAATGAATAAACTGAACATGTCACTTCAAGGGGAAAAAATGACTTTGGATAAATTTAAACTTTAAAGTAAAAATTAGAGTGTTAGAAAACTTGCATCTTAGCTTCCCAATACTTTCATGATGAGATTGGTGTTGAAATTAATGAATGTGCTTATTTGCTGTTATATAATGAAACTAGAGGCCCGATGCACAAAGATTCATGCAAGAATAGGCCTTCCTTCCCCTGGCTGTAGGCACCAGCTTCCCTCCAGCACCCAGGACCTGGGTTGCTTCGCTCCGGCTGCCACCGCCACCCACCAGGACCTGGGTTGCTTTGCTCCTGCCACTGCCAGGCATCTGGGACTGGGGCTGCTTCTCTCTGGCCACTGCCGCCACCCACCGGGGGCGTGCTCCAAGCCGCACCACAGCTGCTCGGAGCATGCCCCACCCTTAGTGTGTGTCTGCTGGGGCTGGGGGCGGCATGCAGTCCCCTCCTGCCAATGTATCTGTGCGCGCATCTCCTCCTGAGCGGTCATGATGCAGCCTCCTCCTGAGCCGGTAGTGATGCCCAGCTAATTTGCATATTACCGCTTTATGTATATAGATGTGCCAACATTGGGAAAATCTGTATAACTCATTGAACCAATATTTTCCATGACCAGTGCATATATCAAAAATTACCATGGATAAAAGATACATCAAAATAAATGATAAATGACTAGATTTTAATGCAACCAAGTATTAAAAGTTTATGGTTTCAGATTGCCTTGTAACTAACTTTTTAAAAAATTTTCTTTATTGATTAAGGTATTACATATGTGTCCTTATCCCCCCATTGTCTCCCCACCACCCCATTCTGTAAGTAACTTTTAAGAAACTACTATTTGTGGACTGAAAAAGATGTGAAACAACCGTTTGTCTAGCTTTAATGTATTTTTTTTTTAAATAATATTTATTGATTTTAGAGAGGAAGGGAGAGGGTAAGAGAGATGGAAACATTAATTATAAGAGAAAAATCATTGATTGGCTGCCTCTTGCACATCCCCTACTGGGGACCAAGCCCACAACCCAGGCATGTGCCCTTGACTGGAATCGAACCTGGGACCCTTCAGTCCATAGGCTGACGCTCTACCCTTTGAGCCAAACCAGCGAGGGCTAGCTTTAATGTATTAAAGAAGGATAAGTTATGTGAAAAAGCTATTAAAATACTCCTCCCTTTTCTGTTTTATATATGTGTATGAAGCTGGACACTTCAACCAAAACAATATTCTGCAGCAGGTTGAATGCCAGAGCAGAATTTCTCAGTTTTAATTCCTGATATGGTAAAACATTAATACTTATATAACCCACATGAACAAAAACTCTCTGGGGATCTCAGTAATTTTTATTTATTTATTTAAAAAAATACTTTTTTATTAATTTCAGAGAGGAAGGGAGAGGGAGAAAGAGAAACATCAATGATGAGAGAGAATCATTGATTGGCTGCCTCCTGCACGCCCTCTGTTGGGAGAATTGAGCCTGCAAAATGTGACCATCGAACCATCACCTCCTAGTTCACAGATTGATGCTTAACCACTGAACCACACCAGCCGGGCAGTAATTTTTAAAAAGTGTTTTAAAGGGGTCATGAGACCCAAAAAGCGAGAGCAGCTTCTCTAACCAGATCTGGAGCTCAGGTGGAAACAGTGGCAATAGGAAGTGACTCAGTTACCTTCTTGTGCCCTAGGTGCTGCTGTTCTGAGGCAGGTTTTTGTTGTTGGAGTTTTGTTTATTAGTACATAAGCACATTTGGTTCTTAACTTGCTTTTAGGTAACCATATATTTTAGAGGTCAGCAGACTTCTATAAAGGGCAAGATAGTTTTTTTCATTTTTTATTTTTATTTTTGTAAAGGGCAAGATAGTAAAGACTTTAGATTTAGCAGGCCAAGGGGCAAAAAATTGAGGATATTAAGTATATAATGAGAGAAAAATATTTTCCACAAAGATTTTGTTGACAAAATTGAACATATAGTAAGTACAGTTTGTTTTTTTTTTTGTACTACACATTTACTAAAGAAGAAGTTGGCATTCTTTTTTTGGGAGTGTAATTTTGTTTAATTGGGATTCAAACCTAGTATTCTTTCTATCATCAAATCTACTGTAAATGTTCATATGTAAAAACCATTTTTAGCTCACTACTCATACAAAAGTAGGTGGTGGGCTGAATTTGGCCCACAGGCTGTAGTTTGCTTACCCATGATCAGTCACTGAAGGAATAAATAAATCTAGGTTGGGAGAACTGGTAAAAGTTAGCGTACCTCATTGGTGGGGCTTTTGTGTTCTTACCAAGTTTATTTCTATATCCTACAGAAAAGTTAAAATTTTTTTTGAGCTTACTTTTGTATGCTTAGTAAGTCCTATTTGTTAATCTGTTAATTGCTGATTGTTTATTTTGTGCCTAGAACTATACCACATATAATTCAGACAAAAGGGTAGTGTCGCTTAGCCTTAATAATAAGATACAGTTAGATAATTAAGTACTAGAATGTATATATTAAAGGCAAGAAGAGTTTTCTACAAAAGAGATATCCATTTAAACAGGAATAGTTGAAGAACTCTTCTTGGAGGAGATGGGATTTATGCTGTGCCCAGAAAGATAGCTCAAAGAAACAATAGAGGTTAGCTGTTCTTGGGTTATATTTCAGTCTCCACTGCAAGTAACCTCAAGTTCAGCGCTATCCAATCAAAATACAATGTGAGCTACATATGCAATTTTAAATTTCTGGTAGCTGCATTAAAATTAAAGTTAAAAATGGATGAAATTAATTTTAATATATTTTATATAATCCAGTTTACCCAGAATATTATTATTTCAGCATAAAATCAGTATAAAAAATTTTAATGAGATATTTTACATTATATTTTTAATTCAGTGTATTTTATATATAGGGTGTCCCAAAAAAATGAATACACACTTTGAATAATTATTAATTCCAATGTTTCTTTTCAGATTTAACCATTGGAATTAATAATTATTCAAAGTGTGTCTACATTTTTTTGAGACATCTCAGTTTGGACTGGCCACATTGCAAACCACATATGCCTAGTGGCTACCATATTGGAAAATTCAGGTTTATAGCTTTATACTTTGGTACTTAATAATCTTTATGTAGAACTTAGACTATTCTCTCTTTTTTAAAAAAAATATTGATTTCAGAGAGGAAGGGAGAGGGGAGAGAGAGAGAGAAACATCATTGATGAGAGAGAATCAATGATCAGCTGCCTCTTGCATGCCCCCCACTGGGGATTGAGCCTGCAGCCCAGGCATGTGCCCTGACTGGGAATCGAGCATTGACTTCCTGGTTCATAGGTTGACACTCAACCACCAAGCCTCACTGGCTGGGCCTTAGACTATTCTTTTTTTTTATTATTATTTATTTTTATTTTTTTTTAATTGATTTTTTACAGAGAGGAAGGGAGAGAGATAGAGAGTTAGAAACATCGATGAGAGAGAAACACCGATCAGCTGCCTCTTGCACACCCCCCACTAGGGACGTGCCCGCAACCAACGTACATGCCCTTGACTGGAATCGAACCTGGGACCCTTCAGTCCGCAGGCTGACGCTCTATCCACTGAGCCAAACCGGTTTCGGCACCTTAGACTATTCTTGATCAAGATCTTCCTGATCTTATACAGATTATTGAATTCAATTATTTAAGATCTTCAGTTTCCTATTGGTTAATGTATCACATTTATTTACTTGTTTTCCATTTGTTTTGCACATGATCTATTCCCCTGAGAAAAGGAAAGAACATTCATTATTAGAGAATGTTTTTAGTGTTTGTTAATTATCTACATGCACACGAAATGACATAAGATACACACATGCAAATTAAATCGTTTGCTTTCCAGGGCAGAAACCATTGCTTCATTGGAGATATAGTGGATTCTTTGACTTTGCAGTATATCTTCCTTTTTGTAAATAAGGACCTTTTTGTATATGGCTTTTTTATGTGTATGGGAACTATACTATGTTACCAACTATTTCTCATACTTTTCTCATGTATTAGTAGTAAGATATTTAGAAGTATTTAATTTATAAGGTATTTTGATAGCTTTAGGGGAGAGGTTAATTACTAACTTCCCATAACATTGTAGCTAACTTATGTTTTTTAAAATGCAGATTACACTTTAAAATCTGACGAACTCAACCCTTTAAAGCTAATGGTGATACTTGTGAATGGAAACATAAATTTCTTATAGGAGAATGGTAAATCATTAAATGACTTGAACTTAGGAAGAATATAAACTCCTTTTATATTTGCGTACACTGAAATTTTCATTTGTCTGAATGTGTATGTTAAAAATAATTCCACGAAAAGGGATTCATGATATCTTAGAGAAATGGATTCCAGTTATAGAATTAGAAATTACAAGATGAGCCTGAATGGAGCATCTTGTTCTGCCAGAAAGCAAGGAAGCTATTGAAAATAAAGGGTCATATCACAAGGACTCAGGAGCTAACTGGATAAGTTCCTACTGGTCAAAGATGGACAAATATGACCATTAAAAATGTATAACAGCTGTAGTGCTTTGAAATTGCAATTAAGTGATACGAAGAATTACTGTTAATTTTTGTGTGTGATAAAAATAGTGGTTTTTCAAAAATTCCAAAAATATGCACTAGACTATTATGCATGAAATGCTATAATGTCTAGGATTTGTTTTAAAAAAAATCCAGAGCAACTAAATGGGCTAGGGACTAAGTAAGGGAGAGAATCTGAAACAACATTGGGCATGTATCAGTATTTATTTGCAGCTGGGTGATAGATACATTGGGTTCTTTATATTGCTTTCTCTACTTTTGTTTGAAATTTTTTCATAATATAAAGTTTTTTAATTATTTTTATTTAAAAAATTTTAGGGAAATAGATACATCAGTTTGTTGTTCCACTTATTAATGTATTCATTGATTGATTCTTATATGTGCCCTGACCAGGATCGAACCTGAAACCTTGGTGTTTTAGGATGATGCTCTTAACCAACTGACTTACTCGGCCAGGGTTTATAAAAAATCTATTTTTTAGAGACCTCTTAGAGACCAGTACTATAATTTCTTTAATAATTCATTTCTGTAATAATAATTATCACTGTGGGAATATTTGTCCTTGCATCAAATTACTTGTAAAATAAGACTAATTTTTTTCATGTTTTATTCAACAGATTGGCACTGTCTGTTCACCTTTCCTTTCTCTGTTCTCCTCTCTTTTCAGCTCTCTCTTTCCAGATGTAGTGAACTGTATGCAGACTGACAACCTGGAACTAAAGAAGCTGGTGTATCTCTACTTGATGAACTATGCCAAGAGTCAGCCAGACATGGCCATTATGGCTGTCAACAGCTTTGTGAAGGTAACTTAAAGGACTCAAGAGCAGTCTCTTCTACGTTAAGTAACCTTTTCAGAAGTGTCTCTTGATATTTAGTGTCTGCAGATAGATAGCGTCTGCATTGCAAATAAGCAACTTCTGTTCCAAAAGAGAGCCTCTAGAGAAGTACTGGCAGTGACTAGGAATGTTCATGTTTTAGGCATTCTATATGCCAACATTTGTCATCCAGTTCAGACCATATGGCGAGCCTTCTGTTAGCTGGGCTTGGTGCATCCTTGTCAGATGGGAGAAGAAAACCAGGTGAAACCTCAGTGTTTTGTGAACTGACAAAGGCTTTCAAGGCTGACATAGGGTGGGTATATTATTGTAGTATCAGTAACCTGTTTTATCTTTGTAGAAATTACACTTACAGGTCATAAGTAGTGGAAACTACAGGAGGTACTACTTCTATTTTGTTTATTTATTTATCTTTTTTAAAATATATTTTTTATTGATTTCAGAGAGGAAGGGAGAGGGGGAAAGAGATAGAAACATTAGTGATGAGAGAGACTCATTGATCGGCTGCCTCCTGCACACCCCCTACTAGGGATCAAGCTTGCAAGCTGGGCATGTGCCCTTGATCGGAATCGAACCTGGGACCCTTCAGTCTGCAGGCCAACGCTCTATCCACTGAGCCAAACCAGCTAGGGTACTACTTCTATTTTGTATTACTTAATAGGTCTTACAACATTTGATTACTTTTTTTTATTATGGAAAATTTCAAACTTATTCAAGTAGAGGGAATATTAAAAGTACCCATCTTGTACTTTCAGTGGTTATCAACTCATGCTCAGTATTATTTAATTTATATTCCCTATACATTTCTGATCTTCATTCCCTTTCCGAGTGGATAATTTTAAAGCAAATCCCAAACATCATAAGGATGAAAAATCATTTCATCCTTATATTTTGTCAGAATAAAATCTCTTTTTAAAAGATAACCACAGCCAAAACCGGTTTGGCTCAGTGGATAGAGCGTCGGCCTGTGAACTCAAGGGTCCTGGGTTCGATTCCGGTCAAGGGCATGTACCTTGGTTGCGGGCACATCCCCGGTAGGGGGTGTGCAGGAGGCAGCTGATCGATGTTTCTCTCTCATCGATGTTTCTAACTCTCTATCCCTCTCTCTTCCTCTCTGTAAAAAATCAATAAAATATATATATTTAAAAAAAAAGATAACCACAATACCATTGTCACATCTTTAAAAATTGACTATTAAAAAAATTCCTTAACATTTATTGAATATTCAGTCAAATTTTTGTTCATTAAATTTAATGGACATAATAATGAGATTCTTCCTACTAATATATTCTTTTCTATCTGGAATTTAATCTGCATAAAAAAAAGAGAGAGAGTGCCCTAGCCAGTTTGGCTCAGTGGATAGAACTTCGGCCTGCAGATTGAAGGGTCCTAGGTTCGATTCCAGTCAAGGGTACATTCCGGGTTGCGGGCTTGATCCCCAGTGTGGGGCGTGCAGAAGGCACCAATCAATGATTCCTTCTCATCATTGATGTTTCTATATCTCTCTCCCTCTCCCTTCCTCTCTGAAATCAATATATATGTATACATATATACATGTGTGTGTGTATATATATATATATATATATATATATATATATATATATATATAAAGTATATATATATGGCATTTTTTTGAGGATTTAGTTAGTATTACTTTATTTTTTTCCCATCACCATTTGTCCCCTTATAACCTTCTTCCACCCCCCTTTCACACACACACCCATAAGGATAGCATTTCTTATATATAT
Organism: Cnephaeus nilssonii; assembly: GCF_951640355.1. Taxonomy (NCBI): domain Eukaryota; kingdom Metazoa; phylum Chordata; class Mammalia; order Chiroptera; family Vespertilionidae; genus Cnephaeus; species Cnephaeus nilssonii. The sequence continues at coordinate 13,263,342 of NC_137090.1, forward strand.
TTTTATTGATTTCAGAGAGGAAGGGAGAGGGAGAGAGAGCTAGAAACATCAATGATGAGAGGGAATCATTGATTGGCTGCCTCCTGTATGCCCCACACTGGGGATTGAGCCTGCAACCCAGCATGTGCCCTTGGTTGTAATTGAATCCGGGACCCTTTAGTCCACAGGCCAACACTCTATCCAGTGAGTGAAACCAGCTAGGGCTAGTTTACATTTTTGAAGTTAGCACACATATAAGTTTATAATGTTTGAAGAAATTTTTTAAAGTAGGGCAATTTAAGGAATATTCCTTCTTACTGAGTGTCTTGTTTCTACTGTATTTGGAAGAGCAATAAAGGAGAATGTATGTTAATTATGTCAGAAGGCCTTCTGCAGCTTAACCCAGGAACTTACTTTAGTATGCCTTCGCCAGCTTCTCCACTCTGCTTTCTTGGCTGCAGGCCAAGCTCCTTTTTCTCCCTACTTGCTATTTGCAAACCGACTGTGGAATGGGACTCATTTTCTCCCCCCTCCCCCCCCCCCCCCCCGGCCCCACCAGAATACAAGCCAAAAGGCCTCTTTTGTTTTAGGGCTGGTCCACAATTGGCCATGGGGGTGGTAACTCCAGCTCACTAGGCTTTTGCTTAGCCCTGCAACTACTCCTGGCATTTCTTTATTGTGTATATAAAACAGTTAAATGAATTCCTAACCTAGATTCTTATAGGCAACTAAGGTTTGTACTTAGGAAAGGAAAGGAATAGCATGGGAGATTTGGATTCTGATGTAGAGTAACTGGAAGCTTGCATTAATGAATATTCTTTTAATGGCTTATACAAACTAGACTGTTTACTTTCAGTCACCATGTATACCTATAGTTGTTAAGGATTGTCTTTTATAGGACTGTGAAGATCCCAATCCTCTGATTCGGGCCTTGGCAGTTAGAACCATGGGATGCATCCGAGTGGACAAGATCACAGAATATCTCTGTGAGCCTCTCCGAAAGTGCTTGAAGGATGAAGATCCCTATGTTCGGAAAACAGCAGCAGTCTGCGTGGCAAAACTCCATGATATCAATGCCCAAATGGTGGAAGATCAGGGATTTCTGGATTCTCTGCGGGATCTCATAGCAGATTCAAATCCAATGGTAATAAACTTCTGCTTTTATAAAAGAGCAATATTTTAAATGGGTTACTTTAAAAAGTATGTTTAAAGCAAATCTTACCTTTGGGACATTGAACCACAGGTTAGCTGTGGGGAGCATGATTCTGTGTGTCCCACAGATTTGTCTGTCTCACACCCTTGGTGTTTCTGAAGTGAAACCAAGTACTAAAATACAAGGGTCTTAAAGCAAAACTTTGTATCATACTTACCCCTGTATATGTTTAGAACAGTGATTTACAACTGGTATGCCACAATAATTTTTACAACATGCAGTCCCTTTAGATTGTCCAAAAAAAAATGATAATAGCTCGCACAACAGTAGCTGTCCAGTGTGTATATACCTTTAAAAATTTTTTTTATCAGATTGGCAAAAATTATATTTTTTGGTGTGCCCCAGAATTTTAGTGATTAGTTTGTGTGTTATAATATGGAAAGGGTTGAAAATTGTTGGCCTGGAAACAAACCAGTCCTTTCATCATTTTCTTGAGGTTTCACATTAAATTTATATCAAATATTTAAAGATTATTTCTTCAGAAAGATGTTTGTGGTATTTTCTGGTGATGTGGGAATAGAAACTGAATCAAAGTTATCTTTATTGCCTAATTATTTAATGCATTCTTCTATAGGAGAATTGCAGGATAAGATTCTTTTAAATATGTTTTGTTTTGTTTTGTTTTATTGAATTGAATGGAGGAAGGGAGAGGAAGAGATAGGAACATCAATGATGAGAGAGAATCATTGATCAGCTGCCTCCTGCACGCCACACTGGAGATCAAGCCCACAACCCAGGCATGTGTCCTGACTGAGAATCGAACCGTGACCTCTTGGTTCATAGGTTGGCGCTGAACCCCTGAGCCATGCTGGCTGGGCAACAAGATTCTTTTTAGCCAACTTGATTATATTCTTTTTTAAAAAAATTTTATTGTTGAAAGTATTACATATGTCCTCCTTTTGCACCCCCCATCGAGTCCTTCTAGTCCACCCCCTGCCCCAGGCCTTCACCACCCTATTGCCTGTGCATATATAATCCATGATTATGTTTTAAATGTTTGGTAGCCAGAATGTAACAACACCTTAAAGTTTATGGATCTTTTATTTCTCTTATTGACATTTTAAACTTTGCCTATATAATGGGGAGCCAATTCTCAAATAGTATGTTGACTCTGCTAGTGACTGAAGCTCATTTGTATTGAGTTCTAAGTATCAGTACAAGATAATGAAAGAATATAGCCATTTTTCTTCCCTTTTGCCTAATGCAGTATTTACTAGGAGGTGAATAACATTATGAGTTAATCAATAAATAACCTCTGAATATTTTTTTTTAACTTTTTGAAATAGAGAGTTGGAATTTGCCTTGAAGTAAACATTGTCTCTCATTTGCAAATTACCTGCTCACATTTCTGCTTTGACATTTCATATGGTTTATCTTAGTCTTTGAGTAGTCTTGACTTCTGCTCATTATCCATTAAATTTAGTATCGAGGTCAAAGGGTGAAGCAATCACATTTTTTTTAAGTACTGTGGTACTGCAATCAGGAATCTTTCAACCACCGCCTAGGCATAGACTTCTGCTAGGGTATCACCACCAGTATTAGAATTCTGATTCAACCCTGCCTTTTTTTCCCTCAAGCAATACCATGTGCTACTTTTTAAAAAATTCCACAAAGAAATAAATTTATAAGGCAATCATATCTGTTTTATAAAATATTTAGCTGGTACCACATTGTGGTTTTGACACTGCTTTTGATTCACCCTGTTACTCTGAGCAACCATTTTTGAAATTTTCTACCTGAGGACAAATGAGAAGATTTGGGCCACTAGATGAGCATGATATCATGTACCTGTGGAAACTTGTTAAATATCCAATGGGGCTGAGAATGTGGATCAGGCCTTGGCTGGTGTTTCTCATTGGTTAGAGCACTGGCCTGTGCACCAAAAGGTCTCCGGTCAATTCCTGGTCAAGGGCACATACCTGGGTTGCAGGTTTGATCCCAGGCCCTGGTGGGTTGGGGCGCTTGAAAGAGGCAACCAGTCGATGTGACTCTCACATTGATGTTTCTCTCTGTCTCTCTTCCCCTACCTACCTTCCACTGTCCCTAAAAATCAATGGAAAAATATCCTTAGGTGAGGATTAATTTTTTAAAAAGGTAATTTTGTTCCACTTTCGTTTTTTTCAGAAGTTGCTCCACATGGGGGCAGCACTGTACCAGCAAATATTAGAATCTCCTACAAAAGAAATGAATGCTTCTAGGGTGTTCTGCCTTAGTAGTTTTCTTGTAGCTCACTTCAGAAGGGCATCCTAGATGTCATAGCATTAGAACATCTGCAGAAATAACTTTGAAACCTTAAGAGTAAAATGTTGATCAAGATGTGACCACTCTTGGGTTTATGTCGATCGCCAGGCTGGTTCCTAAGGGTGTAGTGTACCTTGTTATAAGTAATAGAATTTTATTATTTTTTCATTCTCTGTTTTGGGGATCACACATACCTCATTTTCCTGCAGCTGTTTTATCACTTATACTTTAGTTAAAGCTGATTTTTAGTGAGATGCTATTTGAAAGAGAAAAGACAGACTTTGAAGTAAAAATTTTCACTCTGTTAAGTCCTGGCTTAACTTCACTAAGCCTAATATATTTTTTTTAATTGATTTTTTACAGAGAGATAGAGAGTTAGAAACATCGATCAGCTGCCTCCTGCACCCCCCACCCCCCCCACTGGGTATGTGCCCGCAACCAAGGCACATGCCCCTGACCGGAATCGAACCCGGGACCCCCCAGCCCACAGGCTGACGCTCTATCCACTGAGCCAAACCGGTTTCGGCTAAGCCTAATTTTCTTTCTGTACAGTTGAGGGCTACCATCTTAGATAGTTTTGGAACGTATTAATTGAGCTGTGGCATAAAAAGCACCTACTAAAGGGGCTGGCTTATGAGAGCACATGAGAGGAGCACTGTTGCTACTGTTACCTAATGGCAAAGTTAAAATTATTGCTACAGTATTAATTTAAAAGGTTCTGATTCCTTTGATATTTGTATACATTCACATAGTAAAATCTTTTCTGGGGAAATTAGACCTAAACTATTTTGAGTCTTGGCTGGGTGGCTCAGTTGGTTAAAAGGTTGTCCAGAGTACCAAAAGATTGTGGGTTCGATTTTTGATTAGGGCACATACCTCGGTTACGAGTTCAGTATGTGGTCGGGGTGTGTTTGGGGTGCGTACAGGAGATAACCGAGATTGAAGTTTCTCTTTCACGTCGATATTTCTCTCTTTCTCCCTTCCTCTCTCTCTCTCAAATCAGTAAAAACATAGACTTGGGTGAGGATTTTTAAAAAACACACATTATTTTCAGGTGCAGATTTTATTAGTTCATTATTTTGAAAGTAAGCCTAGAATGAAGAAACACTTTGGAGCTGCAGGAAAATAGCTCCCATGATGTCAGAATTTAAAGTATTTCTCTCACTAAGTTTATATTTACAAGAAAAATGTACTCTTGAGAGTGATGGTGATATTCTCTAGTTGTTTGCCCATACATTAGGGTTTTCTCTCTTCACTATGGTTTCTCATTTCTCTCCGAGAGGCATTTTGAAGTATTCCAACTTTACGTATTTATGCTAGACTCTGCCAGTCCCAAGGCTTGACAGCTCCACCACATGTGCTTTGCTTTTTGTTTGTGAGTTCAGTTCTCCTGAGTCCCTATGGCTTCGGGACTTCTTTTTTTGTCTTCTAAACCTCAGTTCTGCTTCCATCTCTCTGAGAGCTGCCCACAAACTGAATTAGTAAAAAGTATATATTTTCACTTGTTGAACAAGTAACATTTCGCTCTGTTCTTTAACATGTCACTTGAGACAATTCCCTCTCACAATCCAGTACCATTGGCTTCTAACCACTCACCTGCCTGCCTGCCTAATGCCCGTAACTGCTCCCCTGCCTGCCTGATTGCCCCTAACCGCCTCTGCCTGCCTGCCTGGTCACATCCCTAATGGCCCTCCCCTGCCGGCCTGGTCGCCCCCAATGTGCATACGGCTGGGGTCCCTCAGCCCAGCCTGTGCCCTCTCGCAGTCCGGGAGCCCTGAGGGGATGTCCTCAGGGGAGCAGGCCTAAGCCAGCAGTCAGACATCCTTAGCTCTGCAGGAGCTGCTAGCATCATACAGATTTATACAAGGAGGAAATTTGCGCCTGTGTATGCAAATTAACCCGTCATCTTTGTTGAGTTAATTTGCATATTCACTCCTGATTGGCTGGTAGGCATCGTGAAGATACGATCAATTTGCATCTTTCTCCTTTATTAGTGTAGATAGTAAATCTTGCTTCTGAGTGCCATCAGGATTTGATTATTTCTGAAATACATGAAGTAGAAGAATAAATTTTCCTCCTCGTATAAATACGTTGCCTCTGCCTGGAAATAATGTTTTGAGTATAGAATCCTCTCCCACCTCTGATTTTTCTTTTCCTTTCCCTCAGTTTAAGTGCACAGCTCTCAGAACTTCTTAAATGCTGAATGCAGAAGGATTAGTACTCAGACACTGGAATCAGATACTGAACTTGAGTTCTTATTCAAGCACTATCCTTTTCTGGCTGTGTAGACTAAGCAAATCACTGAATTTTTCTAATCGTATATTTATAAATTCATTTAAAAAGCCCGTTTTCTTATCTGTAATAGGTTGATTTTGATAGCAACTACCTCAGAGTTGCTGTGAGGATTAATGGGACATAGTAAGTGTTCAATAAATTTTGCCTATTACTATCTTTTATATTTGTCTAACTCTAGTAAGTATAGTATCGAGTAATTAAAAACACAAATTGCTTACCTTAAAAAGTTTCAGATTCCAAGGGTCTATAAGGAACTAACAAATTAAATGGAATTGTCAAATTCTCTTAGTTAAGGCAGGGAAAGACATGTTTTTAACATCTGAATCTATAAAGTAGACATATTATAGTAGGTCTAGGTGGAGTGGGATATAATGGGGATGGGGAATGTTTAGTTGAAGTCCCCAAAGAACAGAACTTACCATAATTGACAAGCAAGATGAATTTTAAAAATACATATTTTGACCCTATGTGGATGTGTTCTTTTGTAGCCTAGATGTCATCTTTTTTTCTTCTTCTTGATTTCAGAGAGGAAGGGACAGGGAGAGAGAGATAGAAACATCAACGATGAGAGAAAATCATTGATCGGCTGCCTCCTGCATGTCCCACACCGGGGATCAAGCCTGCAACCTGGGCATGTGCCCTGACAGAAAATTGAACTGTGACCTGGTTTATAGGTTGACGCTCAACCATTGAGCCACGCTCGTCGGGCTAACCTTTGTTTTAATACACCAGTAAATCAGGGAAATTACTGAAAGGGTCAAATTCATTCTTTTGTGATATTAGATTATTGTTTGGAGAGGCTCTCTGGGAAGAAAAAATAAATCTTAAGTTTTAAGGTTTATTTTTTAAAATAGACAATATATGTACCTTGTACATAGTATGGAATAAAAAAGAAACAGTATATATATTGACAAGTGAGTTATCCTATATACACCAGCCAACCAGTACCTGTCTTGAAGTCAGCCTTTTTTTTTTTTTTGCCTACTTTAGAGTCAGTATGTTTAGCCTATTTTAAGTTTCCACTAAAGAAATATGGCTGCCCTGGCCAGCTTGGCTCAGTGGATAGAGCGTCGGCCTGCGGACTGAAAGGTCCCGGGTTCGATTCCAGCCACGGGCACATGCCTGGGTTGCGGGCTCGATCCCCAGTCGGGGGCGTGCAGGAGGCAGCCGATCCATGATTCTCTCTCATCATGGATATTTCTCTCTCTCTCTCTCTCTCTCTCCTTCTTCCTTCCTCTCTGAAATCAATAAAGAATTATATTTAAAAAAAAAAAAAAGAAATATGGCTTACTGACTGGGAGAACTCTAAGCAGTCCCTTTAGGCCCACTGCACTGTTTCTGAAAACAACAATTTGAATGTGACGATTAGGAGATGAAAATGGAAAGGTAGAATAGAAGGAACTTCGAGGAATTTTAGAGTAACAGTACAGTTTGCTGTTGGGGGATGCATCTCCTCTGGTTGGTCATTGGCTTCGTGACTGCAGTGATCTCTTTTCTCATGCAAGCTTTTCTAAACATAATCTCCCCAGAGGCCTGGTGCACGAAATTCGTACACGGGGTGGGGGGGTGTCCCTCAGCCCGGCCTACGCCCGCTCGCAATCCAGGACCCCTCGGGTAGGGTCCCTGGGCTTGGCCGGCAATCAGGGCCTATTGGGGCTTTCCTTCCTCGGCTGCCAGCAGCTGGCCCCGCCCCCGCCGCTGCCACTACTTGCCATCTGTGCGGTGCTGCTCCCCTCTCCCCCGCCACCAGTCACCACCCTCTGTGGGCGACAGGCATGGGGTGCGATCTCTTGGCTGGCCTGGGCCTCCCTCTGTGGGGCGATGGCAGGGCTGCCCCCCCCCACCCCCCCGCCCCCCGCCAACCTATCGTATTGCACCCACCTTGGCTGGCCTGGCACCAGCACCTGTCATAGCGTTGTCATCCGATGGTCGGTCGTTACTCTGTTTGGTCTTTCTGCTGTTTGTTCGTTTGGTCGATTTGCATATTATACTTTTATTATTATAGATAATCTGATCTTGCTGGATCTTTTAATTAGAGTGACTTTTTCCTATTTCCTTCTTTTGTTTTAAGGTAATAATAATTGAAAATTGCCTATTTAACCACCAGAATATATACTTCATTAGCTGCAGTGTACACTTGGTTTAATTTATAATAGCCTGTGACAATAACAAAGGAATTCTAATTGTTCATTCTGTTTAGCATCCTTCTGTTCTCTTTCCTCCCCAATGTTTTTTTTAAGTGTGTGTGTGTGTGTGTGTGTGTGTGTGTGTGTGTGTTTGTGTGTGTGTGTGTGTTTGAGATAAAGAGAGTGAGTGTGTGTGTGTTTTTGAGAGAGAGACAGAGACAGAGAGAGAGAGAGAGAGAGAGAGAGAGAGAGAGAGAGAGAGAGGAAAAAGAACATCGAAACATCTATCGCTGTCTCCCACATGTGCCCCATCCCGGGATTGAACCTGCAACCCAGGCATGTGCCCTGTTGGGGGATCAAACCTGCCATCTTTTGATGTACAGGACAATGCTCCAGCCAGCTGAGCCATATGGCCAAGGGCTCTCCCCAATGTTTTTAATTCTCCCAATTCTCACCCTTCTACATTTCCAATTAACAGACTTTATATTTAACTTTTTTGTTTTTAACATTAAAAGGATTTGACTAGCAGAAATAGTAAGTTGTAGTAGGATGTTTATTTTGGACAACTGGAAACTAAGACTAGACATTTGTTGGCAGCAGTAGACAAAAACAGGCATTTGGTCTTCCGGTGACCTTTTTACTGTAATCAGGTCTATCAAGTGTATTGTACATGGGAAATAAAATATCTTTTCCCTGTATATAAAGCACTGAAATGATGGAGGGGATTATTATTTCACTCTTTATGCCTTTTATTTTTCACTAAATCCCCTGTTTGATGGTGGAGGTAGCAAACAAAAATTAAGTCAGAAAAGAGCCTTATACATGCTACTGTGCAGCAGTAGGTGGACTATATAATTCTTCCTGATTTGTTTTACTACCAGTAAAATATTATATCCTTAATCATACTTATCAAATGAGCATTTGATTTTTCATCTTTGAATTTTATTCTGATCACTAAATTATAGATGAAGATTATTCCCTTTGTGGCGTCATTATCCTTAACATAATAATGGATATTATCACCAGGGTATTATTACTTGCTTAAAAAATACTCTCTAGATTTTATCTTCTAAGTAAAATCATATACTGGAATAATCTACAGACTATCCAGATAATGTGGATATTAAAAGCAGTAGCTAAATCATGCATGCCTGTTAGGTTTCTTGTCTTGCTAGTAAAAGGATAATGTACAACTCTTAGTTTCTCAAATTTTTAGCAAGGGACTTTAGTAAGAATTAACAATGAGTTGACATTTTAGAGAATCTTTTCAATATATATAATTACTGAAGCTGCTATCTCCTATAACATCTCACATATACTTACAGAATATATGGAGCCTTACCTTACTCATTTTTTATCACAACTGGGAGCCTTACTGTAAAATGTGGTTTTAAATTTACTTGCATGGGGCCATAGTATAGTCTTTGATTTGGGTGGGTATATTTGCAAGTTTTAAATTACATTCATTGGTTGTAGATTTGTTAGTTATTTTTTATATTTGAAATATCTATAAGTTTGGTAGAATCTTTTACCTTTTTTGTTTCAACTAATATGAAATCCCATATCTGTAATCAGGATACAAGTGTACTTTCTTTTACTCAGTAGCAATTTTTTATTTATCATACTGCCTGAAAGAAGGATAAATTTGAGATACCATATCTCATTGATTCTAAGATGCTTTATTATTTTCTGCATTACCAAGGAGGAAAAATATATTAATTTGATGTACCATTGATTATAAAATATATCCCAATTTCAGAGATGTATATGTGAAAAACTCTGCAACTGATGAATTATGGTCATTTTACCACCTTTATTTTGCATAAGGCTTTGTAGAAAGAATTTATGTGTATGTCATCTGATTTTATCCTCAAACTAAAGCTAAGCTGGGATGTAGGTTAAATTTTCCCTAGTTTTCAGATGGGGAAACTAATATCATATAACTAGAGGTCTGGTGCATGAAATTCATGCACGGGTAGGGTCCCTATGCCTGGCCAGGGATCAGGGCCAATCGGGGCCTTCTGGCTGCCGGCCGGGGCTTCCCTTCCCTGGCTGCTGGCTGGGGCCTTCCTTCGTTCCACGCCGCTCCCTGGTGATCAGTGCAAATCATAGCGAGTGATAGAACTCCCGGTCTCCTGGTCGAACTCCCATGGGGACACTTTGCATATTAGCCTTTTATATATGTAGACTAGTAGCCCGTTTGCACGAAGATTCATGCAATAGACCTTCATTCACCTGGCTGCCTGCACCAGTTTTCTGCCGGCACCGGGGACCCAGGCCTTGGCTGTGGCCACTGCCTTCTGGCTTTTTCAGGGTCGGGGCTTGGCCCCGGGCAGTGGCCTTGGGCTCGGCCGCACCCAGCGTCCCTGCTACCGATCACAGGAGCCGACCCCCAGTGGTTTCCTGCGATCCTTGCAGGCTCCCCGCGGGTGCCCAAGGCCGGAAAGCCTCGGGCGGCTTTCCCGGCCTTGGGCTCAGCCGCACCCAGCGTCCCTGCTACGGATCGTAGGAGCCGACCCCCTGGTCGTTGCCTGCGATCCATGCAGGCTCCCTGCTGGTGCCCAAGGCCGGGAAAGCCGAGGCTTTCCCGGCCTTGGGCTCCGCCACACCCCAATGTCCCTGCAACGGTTTCCTGGTGGGCGTGGTTGGTGGGCGTGGTTGGTTGGTGGGTGTGGCTTGGGTGTAGCGAAGGTGCGGTCAATTTGCATATTTGTCTATTATAAGGTAAGATAGGGGTCTATGGTTTCAAGTTCAAACTTTCTTGCTCTAAGACTTGTGATATGATTGATGGTGTCATCTCCCTCACCACTTTCCCCTCCCCCCCATACATGCATACCCGTTCATCTATAAAATTATTTGGCCTAGATTTTTCTCTTCATTGCCTAATGTATGTGTTTTATATTGAAACTTCACTGCTTTTTTTTAGCTGTTCATGTCTTGATTCTATTGATAGTTTTGAGTACTACTAATACTGTTAATGTTTTAATAGTAAATTATGTGACTTTCTGCTAATATATGAATTGTTTTAATTCTGGGTTGACTGACCACTAGGAAGCTGTATATGCCATCATTGGAGGTTTAATACATGTTTTAAAAGTAGTTTATCTATTTCTAATAGACTAGGTAAAACATTCAGGAATGACTTGAGGACTGTGATTGAGAGAAGATTATAGTTGTCTATAGTTGTACTGTTCTTGGTAAATAAAGGTCATATCTTCTTCTTTCCCAGGTGGTGGCTAATGCTGTAGCAGCATTATCTGAAATCAGTGAATCTCACCCAAATAGCAACTTACTCGATCTGAACCCACAGAACATTAATAAGCTGCTGACAGCCCTGAATGAGTGCACTGAATGGGGCCAGATTTTCATCCTGGACTGCCTGTCCAATTACAACCCTAAAGATGACCGGGAAGCTCAGAGGTCAGTCTGGTGTTCTGGATAGTATCTGGGAGTCTTGACTGATTTAATAAGTTCTAGTGTTTGTATTAGAATAAAAGACTATTATGTTGAAGACTAGTTGCTTATGGGATAGATACTGCTATCCCCATGGTATTTTCTTACCAGATTTTTAGGAACATTTTAGGTAGTGGAGTAAACCATGCAAAATAGTTCTTTCTAAGAGATGTGTGTTTTTCATTTCTTGTTTGAACAGTATGCTATATCACTGTGCTATATCATCATCACCTTACATCTCCCATACAACAGTTCTAAGGCCATATGACAAATAAAGGTTTGTGAGTGTCTCTCACTGTAGTGACAAATTTTTTATTCGATCAGATATATAGTAATTGGCTTTATACTAGTTATTGAGTTGAGCTGTACCTATAATTCAGTACTAGAAAAAGTGTGTTGGAGCCAGCAAAATATATGATGTCTTCCATTACTATAGATAGAAGTCATGTCAGTCTGAATTTGGAAATTTTGGGAGGCACACCTGGATTATTCTGCTCAGCCCTTGGCCACTGTAGTGTTTCAAATTTTCTTTGACTATCAGAAATTGTACGTTGATTTTAGAGATAGGGGAGGGGGAGGGAGGCAGAGGAGAAAGAGAGAGAGAGAGATTAATTGCTTGCCTCCGATACACACCCCGACTGGGAATTGAACCCTCAACCCATGTATGTGCCCTGACTGGGAATTGAACTCGCAATCTTTTTTATTTTATTTTAATGTATATATATTTTTATTAATTTCAGAGAGGAAGGGAGAGGGAGAGAGAGATAGAAACATCAATGATGAGAGAGAACCACCAATCGGCTGCCTCCTGCGCACCCCCCATTGGGATCAAGCCCACAACTCGGGCACATGCCCTTGACGGGAATCAAACCTGGTTCCCTTCATTCTGCAGGCCGATGCTCTATCCACTGAGCCAAACCAGCCAGGGCTGAACTTGCAATCTTTTGAGGAAATGTTGGCTCTTTTGAAGAAATGTTGGCTCTTCATTAAGCTGCCATATTTTAATATGGTAGATAAGAACCTTTGCCTGGCTGAAGCTCAAGTTTCTATAACATAAGTGCTCTTTGCTTGTCTGGGAAGTTGTTCCCTCTGAATTTAGTAGCAAAAGTTCACCCTGGTAGTTTTTTTCAATCATTGGAAGAACAGATATCTTCTGGAAAGAACTTTACATAGAATTTATTTTCTGTTGGTCATTGACATCTCACACTTATTCATTCATTCACTCAGGAAATATAGCCCAAGTTATGTACTAGGCACTGTTACAGGCCCTAAGGATACAACAGTGGACAGATAAATCATAGCCCTCATAGAACACTCATTCTGAGGGATGGCGCAGAAATAAAGATATATATCATATGTCAGATGATAAGTGTTCATAAGAGAGATAAAGTAGGGAAGAGATCTAAGATATGCTGGGCATTGGGATGAGCCATATTTTATAAAAGGGTGGTCAGGGAAGGCCTAACTGAGAAGGTGGCATTTGTATAAAGACCTGAAGGAGGTCAGAGAGTTAGCCAAGCAGATTCAGGAGGGAGGGAAAAGAAACACTGTATATTTATCTTGTATCTTTAACTGGATATACCATTAATCATTAGCCATTTACATTGCCCAAAAGCTATTAAAATTAGGTTAATTTCTGAAGACCCCTCCGCAGATAATTAAATATTCAAGATTTCATGAGGCATTGAAGTGGGTGGCAGGGGCTAGAAGAAAGGGAATATATTGGGAGAATATTGCAATGGTGTACTATTGTTAAAAAACAAACAAAAACCTTTCAGAGATTCCCTTATTCTGAAGGCAAAGGGTTGGGTAGTTTTCCTTGTTAACCCATCCCCTACTGCATTTTAACAGTGAAATCTTCAACCACAGTTGGTTGATATGTGTCAGTATGAAATCACTCTCAGAATGCTTAATTTGACTTCCTGTAGGTTGAGGAGAAATGGGCTGTGAGGCAGGGAGCCCTTGCATAATATGGGGAGACAGAGAGGACTATAAAACTAGAAGGTAAATGGTGTGAACTTCAAGTGTTTGGAGTATTGGCTAGTTTCCTTCCAGTTTGAAAACCCCTTATTGCTAGTTTCTTAAAGTCTTCTGATGTCCCTGCTCTGCCTGTAGTTTGCTGGGAATGAGGCTTCTGCAATGTTGGATTACAATTTTACCTACGCATGGAGCTTTGACTTTTCTAACTGATTCTCTAATTCCTTGATACTTGGCCTATGGGATTCTGACATGTTGCCTTATAGACTGTATTGAGCAAAGAAATTACAACTTAAGGTGATAATTTTCCTTTTTTATCCCTCAGCATCTGTGAGCGGGTAACTCCCCGGCTATCTCATGCCAACTCAGCAGTGGTGCTTTCAGCAGTAAAAGTCCTAATGAAATTTCTAGAGTTGTTACCCAAGGACTCTGACTACTACAATATGCTGCTGAAGAAGTTGGCCCCTCCGCTTGTCACTTTGCTGTCTGGGGAGCCAGAGGTGCAGTATGTCGCCCTGAGGAACATCAACCTAATTGTTCAGAAAAGGTTGGGAAAAAGTGAATTGGTGATTAAAGTGTTTGTAATTTTGAATTAAGTTTAATAATACCAATATTAAAGAGGCCAGTGTTAATCTCTTTTTAATGCATAGAAATGAGAATGTTGTATGCTGGCTAAATAGCTTGCCCTGGATCAGGAGGCTAACAAACAATTGATTTTGGAGTATTCCTATAATAAATGCCTGTTGTTTCTCTACAATGCAGTTTGTTTTTTGAGGGGTCTCTTAATAGCTTACTAGCTAGTGCCTGCTTAATATGGTTTAGGTCAGTGGTTGGCAAACTCATTAGTCAACAGAGCCAAATATCAACAGTACAACGATGGAAATTTCTTTTGAGAGCCGAAAACCGACTTCTGCACATGGGCCACGAAGTTTCAATTGCACTGTAAGTGCACGCCCGCACGTGGTATTTGTGAAAGAGCCACACTCAAGGGGCCAAAGACCCGCATGTGGCTCGCGAGCTGCAGTTTGCCGACCACTGGTTTAGGTCATTGTGTAGAACCAGATTGCTGTTCTTCTAGCAGTTTTTCACTGCATGTACCCTGACTCTTTAAAGGATAAAATTAGTCTGCTAAATGGAACTGATTAGATGGGTGTAAGGGAAGTTTGTGAGTTCTTTTCCTGAGGGGGGTAGGGTGGGAGGAGAGCAGGGAGGCATAGATGAGATATTAATACGGATTCAGGAAATATCTATAAATGCTTCACCTTCCTTATCTTGTGTTTCTATGTATCACAGGCCTGAAATCTTAAAGCAGGAAATCAAAGTCTTCTTTGTGAAGTATAATGATCCCATCTATGTTAAACTAGAGAAGTTGGACATCATGATTCGTTTGGCATCTCAAGCCAATATTGCTCAGGTCAGACTTTTTGTAGACTCAAGTTTATAATGACTTAGATCAGGCGTCCTCAAACTACGGCCCGCAGGCCACATGCGGGTGTTTTTGCTGTTTTGTTTTTTTACTTCAAAATATGATATGTGCAGTGTGCATAGGAATTTGTTCATAGTTCTTTTTAAACTATAGTCTGGCCCTCCAACGGTCTGAGGGACAGTGAACTGGCCCCCTGTTTAAAAAGTTTGTGGATCCCTGACTTAGATCTTAAGGTCTGGCCTTCAGAAAAAGCTAGGCTGTTAAATTGCTGTTTGAGAATCCTTGATGCTTGTTCACTTCCTGGATTTTTAACAGGTTCTGGCAGAGCTAAAGGAATATGCCACGGAGGTGGATGTTGACTTTGTTCGAAAAGCTGTGCGGGCCATTGGAAGGTGTGCCATCAAGGTGGAGGCAAGTGTCTGATGGTAGTTATGATCATGTTATGGGATTCTGAGTGTTCTCTTTACTCCTTTCTTTAAAATGCATTTTTAAAGTTTATCAAAATAATAAAGCTCATAGTTAAAATATTTTAAAAATTTTAATGAAAAGCAGCTATCCCTGGTTCCTCTCATCTAGAGAGGGAATCATTTTAATCATGTTTCTGGTTTTACTTTCTGGGACTGGAACCGTGACCTCTGGTTCATGGGTTGATACTCAACCATTGAACCACACCAGTTTTTGATTTTTAGAATTTCTCATCTGGAGCCCATCTCCTTTTAAAAACTATGACTTACATTTTCAGTGTATTAATTTTGTCATGTGTATTCTTTTATACTCCCTTCATCAATGAAAGATTACTATATTAAATTCTATTTTATAGATGAATTAAAAACTGAGAAATTGCAGTTTATCTAAGACCATAGATTTTTAGGTATATAACCCAAAAGATGGCAAGTTTTTCTTAAGAGTTCTTTGAATCACTGATAACTTTGAAACTACAATGAAAGCTGTGGACTCTCTCCCTGGAAAATATGCTTGTATGCATATATAAAATTTGGCAATTACATTTCAAGAGTTTAAAGTTGCCTTTCTGGTCTCCATTTACCCATGACCTCCAGATAAAGACCTTCTACCTTGCCTTATTCTTCCCATTTTATTCTCCTGGATATATAAGATGATTCTTTTCATTTGAATGGATTCACCTGTCAGTATATGTCTGTATATATCTATAACTCTATATATCTCCATCAGATAGCCCAGCCTGTAGGATTGCTTGGTCAATTTAAGTGCCTGATCTTTTAGTCTAGTTTAGTTGATGTGCCTGTATGCTTCAGAATTTTTTTATATTGAGGTTGTATTATTGGATAGATCATCTTAACTTCTCATTTATTATGTTCCTCTTCACAGCAATCTGCAGAACGTTGTGTGAGCACGTTGCTTGATCTCATCCAAACCAAAGTAAATTATGTGGTCCAAGAGGCGATAGTTGTCATCAGGGACATCTTCCGCAAGTATCCCAACAAGTACGTCCAAATACTTCCACCCCTCTTCCTCAAATCATTTAGGAAATGTTTAAGTAAGGCACTTTGAAATTGGCTAGGTAAGAATTATTTTTTGTAATGTAACTGGTCATAATGGGATACTTTATTGAAAATCAGAAACATATAAGGTAGTTAGCACAGGGATTAAAACCTAATTTTTTACCCTCTTTATTACTTTTAGAAGAATTGAAGCTCTAAATATGCACTGTTGATTGGCATATATTGAAGTTGACCAGATTCTTTGGTGGCGAAGTTACTATTAAATAGGATACCCATATATTTCATATTGTCCATGTATAATCCCAGTTTACACCTGTTACCTGGCATAATTAATGATTGTGCCCCTTTTCACTCTCAGAAATGTCTCAGTTTAGATGATTAAATTGTCTGATCACCATACTATAAAAACCAGGAAGGTGACAGCTGGGCTTTGCATGTAACGTAGTACTTTGTGGAAAATTATAGAACAGATAACAGTAAATTACCAGGGTCTCAGGTCTTTTCTGAAGTATTGTAGTTGCTCCCATGTATATAGCTACAAAATCTACATTTTTACCCCACATATTTTTCACATTGAGGCCTTAGTTTATGAAGCAAAAATACATTTTTTAGAATTGATTTTGAAAGCAAGCAATTAAGGAATCTGAAAGAGTGAAATAAGACCAGGTCTTGTAAGCATCCTAAATCTCATTTTGCTTTAAAGTTATAGAGATACCTTGTGCTGAAACTTCTGGTTGGTTATTAAACATAGTGTTAAATGAAGCAACTAGTAGTAAGTTAGCTTGCTGGTGGACTCAAAATTAGAAGAAATATTTTAGCAAAGTAGTGGTTTATTAATCATCCTATATAATAAAAGGGTAATATGCAAATCGGCTGAACGGCAGAACGACCAGTCGCAATGACGCGCACTGACCACCAGGGGGCAGATGGTCAATGCAGGAGCTGCTCCCTGGTGGTCATTGTGCTCCCACAGGGGGAGCACAGCTCAGCCAGAAGCTGGGCTCACAGGTGGCAAGCACAGCAGATTGGTGGGAGCCTCTCCCACCTCCGTGGCAGTTGGACATCCCCCGAGGGTTCCTAGACTGAGAGTGCAGGCCAGGCTGAGGGACCCCCGCTGAGTGCACAAATTTTGTGCACCAGGCCTCTGGTTTTGTGTATATTTTTTAAATTTTGGAAATGGTATTTTGGAAAAATAACCATATACTTTTGCCACTCTCCAGAAAAGAGTAATGTTGGGTTTCTAAACTTCTTGATTAAGGATGATGTATAATCACAATATGATTGGTAGAGAAATGTGTCCATTTCTGATTTATATTAGTAAGGGGCTATGACAATTTAATTTTAAAAAAGAATTATCAAAAACCTGGTTTATTCAGTGGAAGTAGAGCAAATAATGAAGTGTATTATTTGTCTACATCTAATATATTATACTAGAGGCCCGGTGCACGAAATTCATGCATTGGGGGGGTTGTCCCTCAGCCCAGCCTGCACCCTCTCCAGTCTGGGACATCCCTCTCACAATCCAGGACTGCTGGCTCCCAACTGCTCGCCTGCCTGCCTTCCTGATTGCCCCTAACCGTTTCTGCCTGCCAGCCTGATCACCCCTTAACCACTCCCCTGCCAGCCTGATTGATGTCTAAATGCTCCCCTGCCAGCCTGTTTGCCCCCAACTTCCCTCCTCTGCCGGCCTGGTCACCCCTAACTGGCCTCCCCTGCAGGCTTGATTGCCCCCAACTGCCCTCCCTTGCAGGCCTGGTGCCTCCCAACTGTCCTCCCTGCTGGCCTGATCGCCCACAACTGCCCTCCCTTGCAGGCCTGGTCCCTCCCAACTGCCCTCCCCTGCTGGCCATCTTGTGGTGGCCATCTTGTGTCCACATGAGGGCAGGATCTTTGACCACATGGGGCCAGCCATCTTGTGTGTTGGAGTGATGGTCAATCTGCATATTACTCTTTTATTAGATAGGATAGAGGCCTGGTGCACGGGTGGGGGCCAGCTGGTTTACCCTGAAGGGTGTCCCGGTTCCCTTGGGGTGTGGGGTGGCCTGGGCGAGGGGCTTGTGGTGGTTTGCAGGCCGGCCATGCCCCCCGGCGACCCAAGCGGAGGCCCTGGTATCTGGGATTAGTTTATCTTCTACAATTGAGACTTTGTAGCCTGGAGTGGAGCCAAGCCTTCTGCTCGCTCCCTGGCAGCAGCCATTTCTGTTTGGATTTATTAACCCTTTGCACTCGCTTGCTTTTTTCTCGATTCCTTTATTCTACTCTGGATTTAATTTTTTTTAAATACCCCAGATTTTACAAAGCGCGGCAGTAGAATAAAAAACTGGCGTTTCTATTCATACAAACTTATTTATTTGGATTTTTTTATATTTCAAATTATTGATAATTTTAATCTCGATGCTAACCGTGTCGAGTCACACTCGACATCGAGTGCAAAAGGTTAATCTTCTATAATTGAAACTTTGTAGCCTTAAGCGGAGGCCTGGGCCGGCCAGGGTGTGCAAAAAGCTTGGCTTCCTCCATCACCGGGGAAACCCAAGGCTCCCTCCTGCTCTCTCCGTGGCCGCAGCCATCTTGGTTGGGTTAATTTGCATACTCGCTCCTGATTGGCTGGTGGGCACAGCTTGTTGGTGTAGTGGAGTGATGGTTAATTTGCATATTACTCTTTTATTAGATAGGATAATGTCATTTTGGTGTTTAAGACTATATTAGCCGAGGAGATGGATTCAACATGGTAAAAGTGAGTGAGCTGTATACCTATAAAATTAAAAATAAATATTTGAATTACTTGTTTTTTAGAGAAAAACATTAGTGCAGGTACTTTGGAAGAAAAGACCATAAAGATCTCTATAAAAAGAGATGTGGGTTGCCTGGCCAGTGTTGCTCAGTGGTTGAGCATCGACCCATGAAACAAAAAGTCAGGGCACATACCTGGGTTGCAGGCTTGATCCCCAGTAAGGGGCAGCAGATCCATGTTTCTATCTTTATATTCCTCTCCTTCCTCTCTCTCTAAAAATCAATAAAAACATTTTTTTAAAAAAGAGAGATGTGGATTAAGGGACAAAATTACTGTTTTTAGTCTGGATATTGTTATCTAACTCCATTTTCCTAAAAGTGGAGTGGGATTTGTTCATCTACCATGAAGGCAAAATGGAATAATAGATAGGAAAATTCTCTGATCATGTAAGAAAGATTTTTAGAAATATCGGTAGTGGTATTACCTTATACCACAGGTTAATTTTTCCTTGTGAAAGGAATATTTGATGAGCTTTTATAAGCATTTAAGGTCTATTTGTTAAACATAATTGAAGGAAATTTTAATACATTTATAATCCTGTACTGAAAAGCCTCTATATTTTGGTGGCTAGGTTTAGAGTACCTTGTCTGTCCTTGTCTGTGGTTTTACCTGTAACCTTTATTATTTAGTGCAGTTCTCAGTTTTGCCCTCATTATTGTATCAGGTATGAAAGTATCATTGCCACTCTGTGTGAGAACTTAGACTCGCTGGATGAACCAGACGCTCGAGCAGCTATGATTTGGATTGTGGGAGAATATGCTGAACGAATTGACAATGCAGATGAGTTACTAGAGAGCTTCCTGGAGGGTTTTCATGATGAGAGCACCCAGGTAAGTTTTCATCTATATCCTATGTCATAGATCTTTTGGGGAAGATTTTAGGGAAAGTAAATGTTCAGTAGTTTCATGTGAGAGAGGTTTATATATATTTTTTTTTCTCTCCAAGGGTCGAGTTATTTTAGTTACGCTGATTTCTGGTGGAACCAAATCGACTTAACTTAGACCAATGGTCCTCAAACTTTATTGAGCCTCAGAAATACCTGGAAAACTTGTTAAAGCACAGGTTGATGGGCCTCTGTCCCTAGAGTTTCTGACTTAGTTGGTCTGAGATGGGCCTAATAAGCATTTTCCTTTCTTACAAGGCTCAGGGTGGTGATGGTGGTGCTGCTGCTGCTCTAGAACCACACTTGGACAACTACTGGCTCAGAGCAGTAGTTATCACTTTTTCATTTTCTGCCACCCAAAGATGATTACCCATTCCTGTTAGTAATAGTTAGCAGCTTATTATAGTGGGTGTTTTCACCTGCATCTTCGGTAAGGGCTGGCATGTGCAGTATGAAAAGATTCTCTGTGCATGATTAGATTCCTTTCCATTTTATCTCTCCTGTACCAAAAGTGAGAGACCTGACCTTAGGGCCGAAGCCCAGAGAAGCAGATAAATTATTAAATCCTTACCCCCTAGCATTTGTACTGACTGCAATTTAAAGTTTATGTAAGTAATCCACCAGTATTTCTAATTTTATTTATTTATTTATTTATTTTAGAGAGAGAGAGAGAGAGAGAGAGAGAGAGAGAGAGAGAGAGAGAGGCGGGGAGGGAGAGGGAAGAGAGAGAGAAACATTAATGTGAGAGAGACACATCAATTGGTTACCTCCTGCACATGCCCCAACATGGGCTGGGGTTCAAGCCTGTAACCGAGGTACGTGCGCTTGACTGGTAATTGAATGTGTGACCCTTTGGTGTGCAGGCCGACACTCTAATCACTGAGCAGAACTGGCCAGGGCCACCAGTATTTTTAATCGGCCTATATGAGGGACACATATAAGCCAGTAGCTTTGTGGTTCAGCACCCCACTCCTACTTGGCTGTGATCTGGCATAATTCTGTCTCTGCTCTTGTCCCAGTATGACAGATGATTCCCTAGTTCTCCCAAAGTTGTAGCTGCTTCTTTCTCCCCCAGTTTTTATTTTATTTATTTATTATTTTTTTTAATCATTATTGTTGAAAGTATTACATATGTTCCCCTTCCCCCCCCATCTGACCCCTCCCTATAGCCTGCCCCAGCCCCCTGCCCCTTCACCACCCTATTGTCTGTGTCCATGGGTTATGCATATATGCATCAATGTTGTAGCTTTTGGTGTAAGTAAATAATAAAGGACTTGGTCAGGAACCAATTTTATTATCATCACAATGTTAGCATGTACTTTCAGAAATATAGGTAATTATCTGGGTCAGAAACAGATAAGCAATTTTGATGCCAAAAATGCAATTTGGAAATAGTAGTATATTGTGTTTTCAGTTGATGGATACCTTTGACTGCTATTGTTGATATTGGCTCAGTTTTAATCTTTGTCTCTTAATCAAAATCAGAAAGACCCCATAGTAATTTATTTTGGAAATATTATTTTGGAAATGATGCTATGAATAATGCTAATGTCTTTCACTTTAACTATTAAATTATGTCTGCTTAGGTGCAGCTCACTCTGCTTACTGCCATAGTGAAGCTGTTTCTCAAGAAACCATCAGAAACACAGGAGCTGGTACAGCAGGTCTTGAGTTTGGCAACACAGGTAAGAAATCTGGAAAAAGCATGGGGTTGATTTAAATTATAGGAAATTATGAAACTCCCCATTTGTGGAGGTTTTAATTGGAAGGTTTCACCAGTCTTTAGATCTGTAAAATATAAAAACAGTGGCTTATGTACAGGGTTAGGCAAAAATAGGTTTACGGTTATACTAGTACAGTTGTTCACATGGAAAAGACATCAGGTTATGATTATTATAATAGCTTTATTAACTCTGTGTTTCACATACCCACAACTATAAATCTACTGTTGCCCACCCCATACTGATACCATCATCCTGTAGTAAGTGTTGTCATGGAAGCTATCCTGTTTGGACCTGTTGTTATCAAAATCATTGTTCATTTCATTGTTTTCTTCTTTATGAGGCTCCATCAAACAAATTCCTAACCAGTTTTAGATTTTCCTATGCATTGGTGTGTACTTACCTGACCCTCTGAATTGCTTACCTGACTAGATTTCTTTTTTATATCAGTTGTTCAAAACCTTAGAATCAAATGTAAGGATCTCCTGTAGAAAATGT
Organism: Cnephaeus nilssonii; assembly: GCF_951640355.1. Lineage (NCBI taxonomy): Eukaryota > Metazoa > Chordata > Mammalia > Chiroptera > Vespertilionidae > Cnephaeus > Cnephaeus nilssonii. The sequence goes on from NC_137090.1 coordinate 13,285,429, forward strand.
GTAGGTCATTGTGGCATGCATTTATCTTCCTGATTCTAATTTATGTTCTCTAGCCTTAAATGCATTTTTGTAAACTTGGTTAAATTTCTTTCTAGAACAGGGCAGGGTATAAATAAACCATAACAACAATCATTTGTATAGTGATTACTACTATGTACCAGGCATTCTAGTAAGCACTTTACATGTTAGCTCAATCTCAGTACTGCTACTATTCTATTTTATAGATGAGGAAACTGAGACAGATAGGCCCAGTTAGTATGGGGTAGAGCTAGGACTCAAATCAAGGTAGCCTAGTTCCAGAGTCTTTGACCTTATCCACTGTGTTATGCTGCTTTTCTAGTCTGAAAGTTAAGAATGACTTTGAGAATACCCATTCCTGCTTTCCCGGCCAAAAGCACTATTGTGTATAAGCCAGCATGTATAAGTGACCTTAGTAATTTTAAGATCATTGTGGATATTATTTCATATTTGGCTATAAATAATCATTAAGCAGTTTCTCTGAGCTTGCCTTTTCTGTACAATTAATGGTATCTGAGTAGTTAGCATAAAAGGACAACCACATTTATATAACTCTTTTTCACTGGAAGTTGGGATATTTTTTTTTTTAAATATATTTTATTGATTTTTCACAGAGAGGAAGGGAGACGGATAGAGAGCTAGAAACATCGATGAGAGAGAGACATCGACCAGCTGCCTCCTGCACACCCCCCACCGGGGGATGTGCCCGCAACCAATGTACATGCCCTTGACCGGAATTGAACCTGGGACCCTCCAGTCCGCAGACCGACGCTCTATCCACTGAGCCAAACGGGTTTCGGCATGAACCTGTTCATCTTATAAACTCATGTGGAAGCCCTCAAACTGGCCTAGTATAAAGAAACTATTTTTGTATATGAGTTTTAAATACAAAAATTGAAACAAGGACTTATTGTTGCTTTTAATAACATACCACTGGAACAACTTGTGCATAAATAAATGCCACCATATAGACTTAACTCTCAGAGGTACATACCAGGATATTTATTGCCACTTTTTAATGATCACAAAGATAGATAGATAGATAGATAGATAGATAGATAGATAGATAGATAGATAGATAGATAGGCAATAATCTAAATGTCCATCAGTAGGGCACCAGTAAATAATGAGTGCTACATATACAGTGGCAGACTACAGCTGTATGTGCCAATGTGGAAAGCAACTTGCAGAGCAGTATATATAGTATGAAACTGGTTTTGTATAAAATAAATACGCGAATGTGTGGGAGCTGTCTGGAAAGATAAGTAACACACTTAACATGGCTATTTTGGGGATGGGGAGTTAAAGGTGGGGAAGGGCCAGATGATTGGGAGAGACTTATTTTTATATTACACACTTCTAAATCATGATGTGGCATTGATAAAACATTTTTTTTAGTGATGAGCATGTAGAAATTGTTTTAAAACTACCACAGAAAAACAAATCCATTAAGTTTCAAGTGTCACCATGTGCTCTCTTTTAACAGAAAATAGTCACATCTCATACTAAATTGTAATAATTAGTACTCTGTGAGCTCATTAAAGTCAGACACTGTTGTTTGTTATCTCTATTTCCAGGGTCTAGACACTGTCTCCATAGGAGATACTTAAATATTTGAGTGAAGAAAGAAGGTATGGGTGAAATATATAAGATGTATTTCATGAATAATTCTGCTAATATTATAGCAGTTAAAAAACATTTTTATCTCCCAAAGTCATTTCACCAATTAATTTTTACTAGATTAAACTTTATTTTGCTTTTCCCAACTTGGCTTTGAATTTTAAGAGTAACCTATCTCAATTTATGTTTAGATTCGTTGAAACATAGAGTTAATAGAATTAGGACTATTAAAACTGTATTGAGTCTAAGTTGAGCCTTAAGAGCCACGGTGTGTAAGTCACTACAGCATTGCCTTGATAATAAATCTGGCAGTTTGAGTTTCTGAACAGCTTCATTTAAACCTTCTTGCCTTTCTCTTTTCATTAGGATTCTGATAATCCTGACCTTCGAGATAGGGGCTATATTTATTGGCGGCTTCTCTCAACCGACCCTGTCACAGCCAAAGAAGTAGTCTTGTCTGAGAAGCCACTGATCTCTGAGGAGACAGATCTTATTGAGCCAACTCTGCTGGATGAGCTAATCTGCCACATTGGTTCTTTGGCCTCTGTGTACCACAAGCCTCCCAATGCTTTTGTGGAAGGAAGTCACGGAATCCATCGCAAACACTTGCCAATACATCATGGGAGGTAAGCAGGTGAAATGGATTTGAGTGAGAAATGTCTCTTTGCTTAGACAGAGTTGGTCTTCCTCAGGCTTTTATACCTAGTTAAGTTTGCAAAATGGAAGCAGACCTCTACTATACTGCCCTGGGGGCTCTGTCTGAATAGCAGTGACCACACATGCACACAATGGGTGAAAGACACAGAATGGATGAAAGATCCCTTGCTTCTAATCTGGGAGTTGATAAGAGTATGGTTTAGAAAATTATGAAGATCTTCTAAACTGATAAAGTTTGAAAGTTGCTTACCTCTCAGTAAGATGAGACTAGAAATCTTCCCAGAGTTGAAAACTTGGGGAAAAAAGCCTACGTGCACACTTAGCTATCTTTCTTTTTTTTTTCTTTTTTTCTTTTTTTATACTTTTTTAATTGATTTCAGAGAGGAAGGGAGAGGGAGAGATAAAAACATCAATGATTAGAGAGAATCATTGATCAGGTGCCTCCTGCACGACCCACACTGGGGATCAAACCCGCAAACTGGGCATATGCCCCGACTGGGAATCGAACTTTGACCTCCTGGTTCACTGGTCAACACTCAACCACTGAGCCACACCAGCCAGGCATATATGTGTTTTTATTATACTATTTTCATTATCTAAGAAAAGTTTTAAAAAATTATCTGACAATTAAGGGAACATATATATAAACTTCAGCACATACAGGTACTTAAGGTTATTTCATATAATCATTCATTCTATTGTCTGGCATAGAGAAGGTGGTCAAATTTTGATAAAACAAAAATTAAAAACAAAACAAAATTAAAAAATACTCACTCTGAAGCCCCTCTTACTGGTCCAGGTACTATTTTCAACCCAGGTTCTTGCCTAGTAATCCAGCTCTTTTATACATACACAGTCTTACATTTTTCCAACAAGTATTTATTATTAAGCCATGATTCAGGATTCTAGGGTGGGATATACCCAGGCCCCCCTTCACCTCCCTGGGAGAAGGATGGAGGATGCCCAGTTCAGATCTTCCCAGGAAACGTGCCTTCTGCCCGGTGGTCATTCCAGGCCGAAACCCAGGATATGGGGCATAGGCACTTGTACACACGCCGATGCCACTCATACACGGAGACATCGCCCCCTTTAGCAGTCATTGCCTTCTCACAGTGGTGGAAGTCCAGGTAGTTCTGCCAACAGTTCCTGGTCTGGTTCTGGTTGGGGAAGCGGCTGTCAAAGGGAGCAGTCCGGTACTTCTTGAATTTGGTCTTGATGTCTTCTGCCATGTTGCTGACTCCTAAAGATGCCCCTGAAGCCGCTTGCAGCTCAATGTGATCTCAGCAAAGAGCCACACTTAGCTATCTTTATCCTGTACTGTAACTTTGGTTGAAGCTTATGGATAATGGTAGCAAATACCGCTTCTCTTGTGCTGTAAAGCTGTTATGAAATAACATTTGCAGGATTACTTTATAAAAGCAACCTGGATTCTGTATAGACACAGTTTTTTAGTTACCTGTTCCTTTTTTAACAAATTAAATTGTCTCAGTAGGAAATTTTATTGTGAACAAGCTCTCAGGTAGCATGGAACTCTTGCTTTTTTGCTATCTTACAATTTTAATTTGGGAGGAGCAGCACTTTAATAAACTCTTATAATGGGTGTGTTATAATTGTTTCAGAATATCCTTCCTTCATTAATCATAATAAACCTTAAATCTAAGTAGAATCTGATCCCAGAGTGTTTGGAGTAATTGTCCTTCCGTACTGTTGTCTGATATATATTGCTGTTTAAGTCCTTGAGTAGCCAGAAAGTAGGATTCATTGCTTTACAAATTAGTATAGAAAACATTTTGGGCTCCATTTAAACAAAATGGGTACAGATAAACAAGAAAAGGGCAATGCCCAAGAAAATAATTATTAATCTTTCATTAGCTTTTCATTGAGTTCAATCTTCGGTTTAGAAGGTGCTGTGATTTTCACCCATAGGAAACTCTGGCTTTATAAGGATTAAGCCTTGTAATATTTAACCTTTTGCACTCGGATGTCAAGTGTTACTCGACACGGTTAGCATTAGAATAAAGGAATCGAGAAAAAAGCGAATGCAAAGGGTTAACATTCTCTAGATATGACCATTGGACATCTAAGTACATCTCCCAGTCTGTGCTTCAAGTTTTGATAATAGAAAAGGATTTTCTGTTGTAACTTGCCTCTGTAACAATATTTATATGCCAATTAAATTACCTTTCTTTTGATAACTTTTGACCCTCAGATGGAAGGAGAAAAGTGAAAGGAGTCAAGAAACAAAAACAGCCCTTTCTAGAATACAAAGAAAGAACCAATATTTAAACTATGCAAAAAGAAACAGTCTCTTAAAGTCTTTTCTGATTAATAGCCTTTAATTTGTTACCTTCACAATTCCTTCTGTGAATCCTTTTTGGATAACTTCTTTTTGGCCATTTGTGCTTGTTTTGTGTGTGTTTTTATTTTTGTTTATCTTTTGTTGTTCTTTTGTGTTTTCAAAGGAAACACAGATGCAGGAATAACTTTTCCTTTGAAATAAATAGGGATGATATATAGCTGCAAATGGCATGTCTGTGATAGTGCTGACATTACCTAGCTGTCTTCTGCAGCATAAGGATAAGTAATATGCCTTTGATAGGCACTACAGTAACTCTATAAAACCTTATTCTTTTTTTAAACTTCTAGAAGAGACAGAATAATGTGTTGTCTTTTACTTTGTAGGAATTCTTTATATAATGACAGTGATTTGTAGGGATTCATTGTATAATTTGGTTATAAGTAATTTGTCAGATAAATGTATTGACAAACATTTTCTCCTAGTCTATGGAAATACCTCTCTCACTCTCTTAATGGTGTCATTTGAAGAAGAGATAGTCTTAATTTTAATGAAGTCCAGTCCATCAAATTTTTTCTTTGATGGTTAGTACTTTTATGAAACTTTTGTCTACTCCAAGGTCATCAAGACACTCTCCTAGCTCTTCCCATTCACATTTGTCTGATTTATCTCTTTAATTTTTATTTATGTTGTGAGCTGTCAGAGTCAAGGCTCATTTTTCCCCACACATCTATCCAGTTGACTCAGCACCATTTTATTGAAAAGGTCATTTCCCTCTGTCCAGTCCTTTTAATTACCTATCGGAACTCACCACTTCCTTTTTATTTTTACAGTGTAGTGACAGTAGCAGTTTAGATTACTCTTAACTGATCTGCATGTCCATTCTCCAAACTTCAGTTCATTATACACACAGCTGCTAGAATAATGTTCCTCTAATGTTATTTTTAGTTTTTTGTTCAACAAATAAAAAGGATTCTGCATTGTCTAACATATAAAAAATTAATTCTCCAGACTAATTTTAAAGTTACATTTTCCTCATCTTCTCTTCCCCCAAATCTTACTAATCCCAATCTCTGCTCCTGCCAATATAATTTTTCACCATTCTAAAGTCCAATTGTTCATTTCTGTGCCTTTGCACAGATCATCCCTTCCTTTTTGGAAGATCTCTCCCTGGTAGTTTTTCAAACTATGCTGTTCTTCAAAATCTAGCCATGAAACCATTCTCAGAAGCCTTTAGAGTCAGCTCCACCTAGTTTTGTTTCTCATCTATGTCCTGTCGCATGCAGCCCCTCAAACAGTGCTCATTTCTGCTGTTACACAGTGAGTGTGCTTTTCCGTCATTTTATGAATGCTGCTTTTTTGTTGTTAGAGTGTGTTATTTGAGAGCAGAAAAAAATACTTTTTTTTCTCCCCGGAGTTTTCATTATGGTGCTTCCTCATAGAGTAGGTACTCAATTAAATTTGACCGACTAATCACATTATATAGTATACATTTCTTTTCATATTAGTAACTGTATTTTGATGAAAATAAGAGTTGCTGTTATCTCTTCATCTACATCACCCCCCCCCCTCAGTGTTTTACATACCTGACATTCACTTGTTGCCATGTTATTACGTCCCAGGTGAAACTGATTTTTCTCTCTTCCCTTCTTTGTATGTGTGTCTACAGCACTGATGCAGGTGACAGCCCTGTTGGCACCACCACTGCCACCAACCTGGAACAGACTCAGGTTATTCCCTCTCAAGGTGACCTTCTAGGGGACCTTTTAAACCTTGATCTCGGTCCACCAGTCAATGTGCCACAGGTATCCTCCATGCAGGTGGGAGCAGTGGATCTCTTGGGAGGAGGACTAGATAGTCTGGTAAGCATCTTTCTTCCTTCTTCCTCGTGGTTGTTTTTCATTCTTGATATGCTGAAGAACTTTAAATTATTTGGCTTTTTAGAACTAGATCTTTCCTTGATAAGCAGAGCATTGCCCTCTGATAAAGGACAGAATTATTTATCTTTAGCAAATTAATGATACTGTCCATCAGTGGTATGTCTACAAGCGTACAGGATTATTTTGTTTTCCTGCCTCTAAATAGAACTTTTGATGTTTAACCAGCCTGTTCAGCAATATTAATGTTTAGTGTTCTTTTCCAGAGCTCATTATTGCTTCTGCTGTTTAACTCTGGATAGCCTCTGTAATTCCCCTTTTCACCTGAATAGCATTTAAGTGACCTCATGGAGATCATTCTTTTTTGAGGCTTTCAAACCGTTGACTTTTTAATATTTTATGGGTTATGGCTTATCTAACTCTAAAAGATTTTGAGGCAGCCATTCGTATTAAAAACATACCTTTAGCCCTGACCGGTTTGGCTCAGTGGATAGAGCGTCGGCCTGGGGACCGAGGGGTCCCGGGTTTGGTTCCGGTCAAGGGCATGTACCTTGGTTGCGGGCACATCCCCAGTGGGGGGTGTGCAGGAGGCAGCTGATCGATGTTTCTCTCTCATCGATGTTTCTAACTCTCTATCCCTCTCCCTTCCTCTCTGCAAAAAAATCAATAAAATATATATTTTTAAAAACATACCTTTATTACAGTTGCGAAGTACTGCTTAATAGGTTCTTCCCCTCCCCCTGTCCCCACCCTATCATACCTCCAATTTAATTAGCTTCCAGGATTCTAATACTAAAAGGCTCCAAAGTCTAGGGTATCTGAATATGTGCCACCAATGGGAACCAAAATTAGTTTTTGTTGCTGTAGAAGGTAGATGAGAAATATTAAAGATGACCTTTCATTTGTGCAGAAGGCCAGAAAAATAACAGGTCTCATCACATGACTCCCTGCAAAATAGGTACTTAACTGTGATGGGATTAGATGGGCTCTTTTAGCTAGACAGTTGCAAATAAGATGTTTGTCAACCTAATGACTAGAAAGGTGCCCAACAAACTGATTTATTTAACATCAGAAATTAGAAGGCAGATGCCATGATAGGAAAATGTATGTTCTCAGAGATTATATTAAAAAAAAAACAACCTTATTTTTCACTACATATACCAGCATTTTCTCTTCTACTTTATGAGCAGTATTCTATCTTACATTCATCTCTACCACTACAGGTACATTTACTTTTTGGCAGGCAGAGAATCTAAGGAAATAGGATTATAGTCATATCTCTGTGGGTTGTGCATTTTACTAATGGGAAGTCCTGCTTTCAGAGTCTACACTGACCAAACTCTGGACTCCAGCTTATAGTGACATAAACGAGCACTCCTGTAGTGTTTCTGGGGGATATAAGTGTTTGCTTTTCATATTCATATCTTTAGTGGCTATAGTTGACTGATGATATAAGAACAGCAGTTTCCTCAGATGATTATTCTGCAATGCTGTATAGCCTCCTTAGAGACTCAGGAGACTGACAAATGAATATTAAAGTATACATGGCAACTTTCACAGATCCCTTATAAACATTGAAATAGCTTTTCCTATTCTGTTGATGCATCAACCACAAGTTAAATGCTACATCCTTTTCAAGTTAATGTGTTAACAACCATAATTATTAATTTCCCTGGTTGCTTATTGTACCTAAGAATAACAAATTAAGTTTGAAAGATGGAGGGGAGAAAGAAGCCTTATGTTTTGATGTTGCCTGGCCCAGGATTCTATGCTCTTATTTCTTTTTTTTTTTTAACCAGTAATGTTGTCATTTATTATCATTATAAAGTAGTATGTACTGAACATAATTGTATATGCTATACTTTTATATACAACTGGTAGTGCAGCAGGTTTGTTTACACCAGCATCATCAGACATCACCACAAATACGTGAGTAATGCATTGTACTATGACATTAAGACAGTTATAATGTCACTAGGTGACAGGAATTTTTCAGGATCATTATAACCATAGGGACCACATCCCATATAATAAAAGGCTAATATGCAAATCGACCGAATGGCAGAACGACCACCAGGGGCAGATGCTCAACACAGGAGCTGCCCCCTGGTGGTCAGCGTGCTCCCACAGGGGGAGCGCTGCTCAGCCTGAAGCTGGGCTTACAGCTGTTGTATGCTCTTATTTCTTGACCCATTTTAGCATGGAAGGAAAGAGACATGTTATATCTTTTTTTTTTTAGTATGTTTTTATTGATTTTTTAGAGAGAGAAACATCGATTGGCTGCCTCCTGCATGCTCCTTACTGGGGATCGAGCTTGCAATCCGGGCATATGCCCTGACTGGGAATCAAACCACTGACCTCTTGGTGGGTGGGATGCTCAATCCACTGATCCACACGGGACAGGCTAGATGTGTTATATCTTCTGGCTTTGTATTAGCTCTTATGAGCCCCTAAAACCAATGAGGTTTCTCCTTCTTTTTACATAGCTATTCAGTCATCTGTTAGAATTCTCACAAGTATCCTATCTAATAAAAGAGTAATATGCAAATTGACCATCACTCCAACAACAAGATGACTGCCCCATGTGGTCAAAGATGGCTGCCCCCTTGTGGACACAAGATGGTCAGCAAGGGAGGGCAGTTGGGAGGGACCAGGCCTGCAAGGGAGGGCAGTTGGGGGCGATCAAGCCTGCAGGGAAGGGCAGTTGGGGGGGACCCAGGCATGCAGGGGAGAGCAGTAGTGGGGGTGACCAGGCCGGCAGGAGAGGGCAGTTAGGGGTGACCAGGCCTGCAGGGGAGGGCAGTTAGGCATCAATCAGGCTGACAGGGGAATAGTTCGGAGGTGATCAGGCTGGCAGGCAGAAGTGGTTAGGGGCAATCAGGAAGGCAGGCAGCTGGGAGCCAGCAGTCCTGGATTGTGCAAGGGATGTCCGACTGCCCGATCGGCCCTAAATGGGCAGTCGGACATCCCTCGAGGGGTCCCAGATTGGAGAGGGTGCAGGCTGGGCTGAGGGACACCCCCGTCCCCCCCCCCCCCGTGCACGAATTTCGTGCACCAGGCCTCTAGTTACTTTAGATAGAAAAACTGTTAGAACTTTCTTAGATTATAGTAGCCAGCATCACACATAGGCCTTTTTTCTTTTTCTTTTTTTGTAAAGGATATTTTTTTAGAGGGTGAGGAGTAAATTGGATTTCTAAATATTATACAGCCTTTACTGTGTAGGCCCTGTAATGTCCCTATATATATCTAAATTTTAGTTTTTCTGACTTTAAAGTTATATACTTGGTGTTACAGTGCCAGAAAGTACTTACATGCAGTTTTCTTTAACTTATTCTGGTATATAAATATATCCCAGAAATCAAAATGAAAAGGAATAAAAGTAACACCTCCTTTTTTTTACCCCCTTTGGATCTGTACGTGGTTAAATGTATATTCACTCAGAGAACCAAGATTCTTTTTTTAAGAGAACATCACAAGGAACTCTGGCTGTATGGAAGATGAGTTTCCAAGGTAGTGGTAGACTGTGCCACTTTTTTTTTTTTTTTAATATATTTTTATTGATTTCAGAGAGCAAAAGAGAAGGAGAGAGAGAGAAACATCAGTTATGAGAGAGAAACATTGATCAGCTGCCTCCTGCAGTCCCCACACTGGGGATCGAGCCCACGACTGAGGCATGTGCCCTGATCTGGAATCAAAACATGACCATAGGTCGACACTCAACCACTGAGCCACACTGGTCAGGTAGACTGTGTCACTGTTAAAATGTTTTCATTGTTCTTGTGCAAAATACCTAATTTAAGGAGAAAAATAATCGTTAAAATTTTTCACTTAATCTATGTACATAGTGCCATTTCTTGAGTGAATTGTTGCCTCATAGCAGTGTTTCTCACACTATAATGTGCATATAAGTATCTTGGAGATCTCCAAGACAAATTCTAATTTAGTTGGGTGAGGCCTACGAGTCTGCGTTTCTAACTAGCTCCCAGGCTTGTGGACCACATGTTGGGTAGTAAAGACATAGAATATCTGTAACTACTATGAACCACTTCATTTTGCTGTTTGAACTATACCTGTTGGTAAACCCAGATGCCTTTTTCTCTTAACTTCAGTAGTAAACACATTTCTGGCTCTTGTAATGCCCCAAATTAATTGAGGGAGGACAAGAAACTCTTGCAATTATTTTTTTAAGGGTCTGTCTTTTATTCTCTAGGAAGAATAGTGTTGCTAGGAGTGATAAAATTTGACCCAGACCCCACTTAACCCTTTGCACTCGCTTGCTTTTTTCTCGATTCCTTTATTCTAATACTAACCGTGTCGAGTCACACTCGACATCCGAGTGCAAAAGGTTAAATATGGCCAGGATTAGAGTTATGTGGTTGCCTAGCACTGGGTTATAATAAGCTCAGTGTTCATTTCAGAAAGGCTATCAACAAGGCCTCTAGACTAGTGGTCGCCAATCTTTGGACTTCACAGACCACCAGTGTGGTCCACGGACCACTGATTGGCGACCGCTGCTCTAGACTGTGGCTGCTGTTTTTATCATTAGTTCTAACAGAACCTTACCCATAGAGGTCAGTGGTGTGTTGCTAATGAAGTATGGCAGCTACTAACCTTTGATTTCAAGCACGTGGTTCTCAATTTTAGCTACATAATTAGTACCATATTTTAAAAAATATTGTTAGTGTTTGGCCCAACCCTAGAGCAAATTAAACTGAAGTTCTGGGAGGACCTAAACATTTATGTTTTTAAAAGATACCCAGGTTATTTAAACTTTGCCACCTAGGTTGAGAAAATTGAGCCATATGAAATTTCAAATGGAGTTAGGTAAAAATATTAAAAGTTGATCTCTTAGCAAAGACAGTCATTTCCACAGAAGAATTATATTCTGGTAAGCCTCTTTGGCACGTCCTATAAAAAATAAACCTCTCTGACTTTACCTTTGTTCTTTCTCCCAGGACATTTTTCCATTGTGATTTGCTTTTAGGTGCTACAACCTATCAGAAGTTGAGCAGAAGTTGAATTTGACCAATTTAGGTTTAGTTGCTCAGTCCTAAGGTCTTTCTATACCCTTGTTTACTTTCCATAATTAGAAACTGAAAATAATTGGGGTTTTGTATGGTGTGGTTTTTTTTTTGGGGGGGGGGGGTGATTGGCTACCCATTTTCTTGTTTTAAAGCTTGATATTCACTAGAAGATAATGTTATTCTTCTCTTTTCCTATCCTAGGGATCCTTCCATTAGATCTTGTTCACCCTCTTTCATTATTGCACTTGTGAAATTTTGAGATTTAGTGAGTTTGACTTCCTGAAATCATTATTCTGGAAATGCATTAGTCCCCCTTATCAACGATTTTTTATTTTCTATGGTTGCGGTTACATGTGGTCAACTGTAGTGCAAATATATTAAATAGAAAATTTCATAAATAAACAATTTCTAAGCTTTAAATTGTGCACTATGATGAATAACTAGAGGCCCAGTGCACGAATTCGTGCACGGGTGGGGTCTGGCTGGCCCAGCCCCAATCAGGGCCCAGTCAAGGCCTGGGCGCGGGGGGGGGGGGGGGGGGGGACTGCAGGCAATTGGCTGGCGGACCCCACCCCTGATTGGTGTGGGGTGGCCAATTGGGGGTGGGGCCAGCCAGGGAGAGGGGCTGTGGGTGGTGGCCAACCAGCCCCACCCATGATTGGTGCAGGGGGGATCAGGGGCGGGGCCAGCTGTGGGGAGGGGCCGGGGGGCAGTAGCTGCTGGCCTTGCCCCTGATTGGAGGAGGTGTGGCAATCGGGGGTGGGGGATGATCGGGGGTGGGGCCAGTCGGGGAGGGGCTGTGGGTGGTTGGCTGCCGGCCCCACCCCTAATTGGTGGGGGAGCCAATCTGGGGTGGGGCCAGGCAGGGGTGGGCTGCAGGAGGTTGGCTGGCCAGCCCTGCCCCCTATTGGGAGGGGTTGGCCAGCTGCCCCTCCCTTGATAGGGTGGGAAAGGCTGTTTGGGAGCAGGGCCAACCTGGGGGAGAGGCTGAGGGAGATTGGCTGGCCAGCCCAACCCCAGATTGGTCCGGTTTGCTGGCCGCAGTGGGCGTCATAGCAACCGGTCATTCTGGTCGTTACAGCGTTCTGGTCGCTGCCTTTATTTATAGATAGATAGATAGATAGATAGATAGATAGATAGATAGATAGATAGATAGATAGATAGATAGATAGATAGATGTGATGAAATCTCATGCTGTCCCACTCAGATATGAATTGTTCCTTTGTCCAGTGTAGCACACTACCTACCTGTTAGTCTCTTAGTAGCCACCTCAATGATCAGGTTGGTTATCGGAGAGAGATAGACTATATTCACAGTATATTGTTATAATTATTACAGTATATTGTTATAATTATTCTATTTTTTATTATTGTGAATGTCTTACTGTGCCTAATTTATAAATTAAACTTTATCATAGAATGTATTATAGGAAAATATATTGCATATATAGTGTTTGGTACTATCTACTGTTTCAGGCATCCACTGGGGATCTTGGAATGGATTCCCCTGCAGATAATGGGGGGACTACAGTATTCTCTTTTGCTTGAAGTCTACAGATAAATTTCCTCCTTCTTTTAGTATAAACTTAACTGTTGCCTTGATGTAGAATGAATTCAGGTAATGGAACTTACTCTGTTCTGTATGTAGAGCATGGTGGTGTACTATTCAGATGTAGGCTTACAAAAGTAGTTACTTGGGTTTTTTTGTTCTTTGATTTAAAAACTGTGTATGTATCTTTGAGGCCTCTGATACTGGATCTAAGAAACTGCTCATCTGAGGTTATTTTTTCACAGGGCAAATCTTTCTGGTTTGTAGTGTGGAAGATGACCCGATGCCCATGTATATAGTTCTTGCATACATGTAATAAAGATAACCATCTGGAATAAGTCTGATATCTCTGAGGATCACTAAAGTAGTCATTTCATCTCAATTATTTGCTGCCTTTACTTTCAGGCATCAGCAGAGGCCTTGGCTAAATTATAACCTTTTTTTATCCAAGGTGCTGTGTATTATTCTACTTAGGAAAATGGTGCTATTGTACATCAAAAATGGAAAGGAAGCATTATCCAGAGAGCCCTTCATGCTGACGAAGGGTTTCCTGCCTGGGGAATGTGCTCTCAGTGTGCCTAGCTGGAATGGACTGGAATAGAGAAGAAACTGCCTTTTCCTGACTCCACTGCATGCTTTTAAAAACCTCCTCCTCTGTTTCTTTTTCTTTTTTTGTTAATCCTCACATGAAGATATTTTTCCCATTGGTTTTTAGAGAGGATGGAAGAGAGGGGGAGAGAGAAAAATATCCATGTGACAAAGACATAGATTGGTTGCCTCTCGCATGCGCCCACAACCAGTGGGGCGGGTATCGGACCTGCAACCCAGGAATTGAACCTCTGACCCTCTGGTGTGCAGGACGGTCCTCTAACCACTAAGCATACCAGCCAGGCCTAGTTTTGCATTTTTATATTTCTTCCTCTGGAATAGATTTGTAGTGATTTCAGAGCTTATTTTAGAGTTGGTAGTGTTGTGGAGAGATCTTTGTAAATTGTGGCCCACTTTTGCCTGGTATGTTCTTCAGTGTGACTTCTATAACCACTAATTTTTATTTTTTTAATCAGTTCGTGGATTTAATCAAGGTTGGTCTCTGGTACTCAAGGGAATAATTACCAATTATTGAGTGTCTATGTCTGTGCCAGTCCCTGTGTTAGAACTTTTATCATTTCTAATCCTCAAAATAACCCTGCAAAGTAATTAATATTGAGCTTCATTATATAGAAAACTGGAGGTCACATAGCAAATAAGTCTTTTATTTTTCTTTCTTTTTAATAATTCTTTATTGTTGAACGTATTACATATGTCCCCTTTTCTCCCCATTGAACCCCTCCAGCCCACACCCCCACCCCGGGCCCTCACCGACCCATTGTTTGTGTCCGTGTGCTATGCATATATGTATGCAAGGTCCTTGGTTGATCCCCCCTCCCCTGCCTTCTCTCCAAGATTCTGCACTCTGTTCCATGCTTCCATGTCTCTGGATCCATTCTGTTCATCAGTTTATTTTGTTACTTAGATTCCACATGTGAGTTCAATTGTGTGATACTTGTCTTTCTCTGACTGACTTATCTCACTTAGCATGATATTCCCCAGGTCCCCCCCCCCCCCCAAAAGGGTAAGAGATCCTTCTTTGTTACTGCTGCATAGTATTCAATGGTATAAATGTACCGCAGCTTTTGTATCCACTCATCTACTGCTGGGCACTTGTGCTGTTTCCAGATCTTAGCTATTGTAAACTGTGCTGCTATGAACATAGGGGTGCATACATTCTTTCTGATTAGTATTTCAGGTGTCTTAGGCCTGCAGTCGCCAACCTTTCAGACCACTGGACCACCGGATTTTTTTAATCCAACTGCTGTCTTAGGCTATATTACTAGAAGTGGGATTACTGGGTCAAATGGCAGTTTCATATTTAACCTTTTGCACTCGGATGTCAAGTGTGACTCGACACGGTTAGCATTAGAAAAAGGAATCGAGAAAAAAGCAAGCGAGTGCAAAGGGTTAATTTTTTGAGGAGACTCCATACTATTTTCCATGCAAATAAGTCTTAACTCATTGCAGACAGATTACGAGAATTCTCTCTTAATATTACACAGTGTTTTACAAAGTATCATACTTTAAAAAGATATTAACTGGTAAGAACATGTAATAAATAACTTCAAATGCTTTAATTTTAAAGCATGCCTTTAACATTTACATAAAACATTTTTTGTACTCGTTCAATAGAAACTTATCTGGCCACTGGGTAAAGCTACTGGTCCGCAACTTGTTAAGTGTTGGGATTTGAACCCAGAACTTTTTCAAAACATCAGAGTTTATATCTTTTCCACTATCCTGTGGTTGTGCCAGTTTATTTGTTATTGTCATCTTCTGGAATAGAATCTAGTCTTACCTTTGGTCCTTCTCAAACTGGGGTACACAATCTCTGGAGCACACAGAGTAGTGTAGGGTGCATCTGAAGCTGCAGAATAAACTTGGCTCCTTGTCTTGCAATGTCAGTCTTACTTGATCGTAAGTAATGTAAACATAGACTAAATACTGATGTGTTAAGGCAGTGTGAATGTTTAAGATAAAACACAAGGTTTGTTTGCCCTAGGCCTCTCTGTGCCCTGGGTGTATGAGTTTGGATTAGTATGCCACTAGGAGGCACATGAAAGTTTAAGAAGGACTGTAAAAGTATATTTATACATAGAAAGGGGGACTGGATAAGTTTATATATCTGTGTTGCAGCAAAAGGAACAAGATTGTTCATCTTACCCTCTTTTAAGGAGAGCCACAAAATCACATCAATGAGTTGTGATATAAAGCACTAGTGGGGATAAGCCCTGTTTATCTGTTCAAGACATTCTTCTGCTGAAAACTGGCTGTCAAAACTACTCAGACAATACGTTTCCTCTCTTGAAAGGGCTTTGGCCTTGTGTAGGGGCATCCTTCCCTCCCCCACACCCAATTGGTTCTGTTCATGTGTGTTGGCAAGATTGATGCATATATGATGCTTTAGACCAGTTGATGAAACAATTGTGTTAGCCTTCTGTTGATTTTGTGATAATTTTCTCCAGCAAAATTATTCATTTCAAAATTTTTTCCCTAAGAAATAATATTGCCAATAGTCCTGTTTACATGGTTAGTAGGATACTCACTCAATAAATATTCTATGACAGGCTCTATTCTATGTACTGTAAATATAGTTGTGGTGAGTCCTTACAAGCTTATATTCTAGTGGGAAGCAGACAGATGACAAATATACAGGGTGAGGCAAAAGTAGATTTACAGTTGTTCATATGGTAAATAATACGATAACTAATAAAAAAACATAAGAATAAACTGTATTTCACGTACTTGTGCCTCACCCTGTATGGGCAGGTAGTAAGTACTACAAAGGGAAATGAGATGTAGAGCTTCTCTTGTGGATTTTTACCAGATTCAACATGAAATTGTCTGACTTAAGAAACTGGTAGTGGCCATTCTGAGGACTTTTTGTCACATTCTGTTCTCTGTTTCATCTCAAAGTAATCTGTTACATCCTCCTACTTTTCTGCTTATATAAGCCTTTTTTTCTTTAAAGTTGAGTATCCTGATAGTTTTGTATGATATAAATTCATTTATGCCATTTCACGTTAAGGCTGTTCTCAGCCATTAGTTGAATAGCTTTTGCATGGTTACAGATTCTTTCACCAATTTGATTATAGTTTATGATGCTTTTTTGAACAGCCTTTTGAAGATCAAATTAAAATTTGCAGCCCAACAGCTAAAAATCATACTTTCACCTAGGAGATGAATTGTGCCTTCTAAAATCTAAAACCCTAATAGGAAAAAATACAGATTGATATTTTTGACACCAATAGGGTTTTGGTATAAGTTTTATTGTTTGTGATGGACTCTTTGTATACTGTTTGTACATCATTCTGTTCTGAGTCAGAATAACAGAGCTGTCAGTAAGCTGTCTAACCTGAAGCATTCCTTAGACTCCCTTCAATTAAATCAGTTCTGGAAAGTAGCAAATAATTATAGATGGGAGCAAAGAAATATCTGAACTTAAGATCTACACCTCTACTTAAGAGAATGTCTTTAGATACTTGGACAACTCCACAGTTTTAGAAGCAGGAAGGTACTTTGGACTGATCAGATGTATCTCAAATACATCTAATCCAGATTGTTATGATATTTTGAAAAAATTTGGAATTTTTGTGTGTGTGTGTGTGTGTGTGTGTGTGTGTGTGCGCGCGCGCGCATGCTCAGCAGCCATCTCTGTTGATAAACTTTTTTTTTTAATCCTCAGCTGAGAATATGCTGTGTTTTGTTTTTTCATTGAATTTTAGAGGAATGAAAAGAGAGAGAGAGAAAGAAACATCAATGAGAGAAATTTGAGAGAGAAACATAGACCGGTTGCTTCCAGTCTGGGCCTTTACCGGGGATCGAACCCCCCACCTTTTGGTGTATGGACGATGCTCCAACCAACTAAGTCACACCAGCCAAGGTTCAGTTGATAAACTTTTATAAAATTTTTTTTTTCTCTTTTCTTGGAGTCAGGCAAACCTGTTTCCTTATAGAACTTCTATGTAGTTCTGCTATTGTAACATATTGCCATTGGATTGAGGGTTTTTTCTTTTGATCTAGATGAGCTAGAGCTATATGCAAACTCAGCTCTAACTTTTGGCTCATCCTGGCTGTGCTGCAGAGCTCATGTAATCATACTGAAGTCCCTTTAGCTCATAAGTTATAATAGGTCACCATGAAATCACAGTTTTCCATCCAGTTACTGAACTAACATTGCAAGGACACATTGTTGTATAGTTCAGCAAGAACTGAGCCCTGTTCAGCACTACTCCTGGCATAATAAAGTGGCCAAATATTAGTACTATTCTAAGTACCATTTAATGACTGCAACTACTATGATTTAAATTGGGGATTGGAGTTCTACTATACCTCTAGTAGAACATTTTGACTTGGTTATCAGCTACAGAACTTTAGGAAAATTTCTCAATTTTTAGCATTTGAAATACTCTTTATTTTTTTTAAATAAGTATCTTTTTTTGTTTTTATTGGTTTTCAAGAGAGACAGAGAGAAACATCAATCGGCTGCCTCCTGCACGAATCAAACCTGTAACCTGGGCCTGTGCCCTGACCAAGAATCCAACCAGTGGCCTTTTGGTGCTCGGGATAATGCTCAACCAACTAAGCCACACCAGCCAGGGCTGAGATATTCTTTTCCTGAAGTTGGCATCTCGCCATCCTTCATCTTCTTGCATTCTGGTTTATTTGGCCTATAGGTGACATTATTTCCTTTGTAGAGAAAATAGTCTGAGTAAGGCAATACGGGGGACTATGGAAAGTGGACAGCTTCAGAGAGACACTTAAACACAGAATCTGTACACCTCAGGTTGAGATTATATCTTACATACCTACCACGTTTCATTCCTGGCTTTCAACAGCTCACTGGATAACAGATATCACTGAATTTTTACAAATCCTAGTTTTACTGATTTTGTACCCTACCTGATAAGTATTGCCAAACATAAATCTCATCTGACTCCAGATAATACCAGCAACTCACTGAAATAGTTAATAGCTAGTTCAGGCTACATGACGACAACTTTCCTGGGTTTTGTTCAGCTTTCTAGTTTTCATTTTCTTTCTTGATTAATATCTGCATCATTCAGCTTGTCACAGTAGATAAGAGAAGCCACTCACTGGGTAATTGGCTCCCATCTTGCTGACATCTCCTTATTAGTCACTCATGCCATCACTGTGCTATTACCGTTGTCATATTTTCAGAGAGGAGGATAATAACGTTCCTTAGAATCTTTTTCAGTCAAGAATAACAGTGCTGAAAAAGCTTTAGTTTTGCTAGTTAGAAAACATACTGAAATTTTCCTTTCCCTTTGCTCTCTGGACATACAGCATAGTTAGGTGAGCCTTTATATTTCTGAACTCATGTCTCTAATAGTCCTTGATCCTCTCTTGTAAGATCAGAGTTCTTGATTCTAGCTGAATTGTATCTGCTATACTGAACATAAAGAAATTAATATCGGGATTTCTTTTTAGTTTCTTCCTTGGTTTTAAATTAAATTGACGAGCGGCCTGAGGAGGGGGAGAGTACATTCAGATCTTTCCAGCTAAGATAATGTTCATATACTCAGAGATAATAAGATTGATAGCTAAGAAAATAAGGGCTATAATTGGGCTTTATTTCTTTTGACCTAAACACTGTCGGTGAGGGTCTTTTTTTCAAGGGCTTTTCTTGAATTCAGCATATTTTATAAAACTGCTCTTTCTCTTTCAGTGTGGTGTGTGTTTTTTTTGCCAATGAGTGCCAACCAAGTCCTTCTAAAGAATTCCATTTGCCCTAGCCGGTTTGGCTCGGTGGGTAGAGTATCAGCCTATGGACTGAAGGGTCCCAGGTTCGATTCCGGTCAAGGGCATGTACCTTGGTTGCAGGCACATCCCCAGTAGGAGGTGTGCAGGAGGCAGCTGATTGATATTTCTCTCTCATCGATGTTTCTAACTCTATTCCTCTCTGTAAAAAAATCAATAAAATACATTAAAAAGAATTCCACTTCTTTCAAGCTCGGATGGTAAACCTGACCAGAAGGGAGGACAATGGTGGGAGGGAGAAGGAATCACAAAACCAGATCAAAGTATCAGGACAAATGAGACATTTTGCATTCTCCCTGTCCATAGGAAGGGTTTTTCTTTCTACTCAAGTTCTAACTTCCTTTTTATTTAAGAGTTAGCTTCAAAGTCATCTCTGAACAGATGAATCGAGTTCAAATAATAGTTAATTCTCTAAGGCAGTGGTCGGCAAACTCATTAGTCAACAGAGTCAAATATCAACAGTACAACGATTGAAATTTCTTTTGAGAGCCAAATTTTTTAAACTTAAACTTCTTCCAAATAGACTTGCCCAGGCTGTGGTATTTTGTGGAAGAGCCATACTCAAGGGGACAAAGAGCCGCATGTGGCTCGCGAGCCGCAGTTTGCCGACCACTGCTCTAAGGCAATGTTTTTCAACCTTGTCTGTGCATAAGAATCACTAGGGAAGCTTTTCAAAATTCTGATGCCCAGGCTGTACCCAGAACAATTAAACCATCTCTGGGGTGAGACTCAGGCATGACATCACTATTTTTTAAATTTCTGTCCCCCCCACACACACACACACACACAAAACACGCACGTTCCATTGTGTATCTAAAGCTAAAAACCATAGTTAATGAAACACAATTGAAGTAATTATTAGTACTCAGAACACTTGAATTTTAGTCTAAGAAATTCCAGGTTTTTATGAATAAAAACTAAAAACATCTTGTAATCAGCCTACCTTTGCAGACTTATTTTCTACAACTTTCCTTCCCCCGCTACTTCCCCCCATAGCTATCCTGTGCTCCGGTTTAATTGAACCATACTCCTCCTTGATCTTGCTTTTATTCGTGTATGTGTTTTTCAGACTTTGTTCATTCCATTCAGGAAATAACCCCCCATTTTTGCTTTTTATAATCCCACACTACCACCTCTTTGAAGCTTCTTTTTATTATCTTCAGCTAGAAGGAGGCTCTCTCTTCAGAACTTCTCTTTTTCACTCTTAATATTCTGTTTTTGATTTATTTCTCCTGCCAGTGGGCAAAGTCTGGGTTTTCTTCATCTGTGTATTCCCTTCATTGCCTGATATCTTTACATTTCCAGTAGTGCCTGTATCCCAGTAAACATTACATCAGTATTTGCTTAAATAAAAGGAATTTCATGCTTTTTTGATGTCATGCTGCAGATGTGTGAGAAAGTAGATGTATCTTTTTTTTCCTTTCATACTTTTATAGTTATTCAAATTGTTATTTATGATGACCTTTTTACTTACTTATGCATGTGATTTTTGTTCCATGTCTAACCAGATTCTGGAGAGGTTTGGAGTACTCTGTAGCTTAGAGCAGAAATTTCTTATTAATGCCGGTTAGAAGCACCTGCCGGGGTTATTTTCTGTCATGGTAGAAACAAGACTTTGTCAGAAGTCTTACTATTTTTCAGTAGAGATTATATTTTAGAGTTTGGTCACCCTGTTTGTCTGTTCATTGAGAAGATAAATCTTTCCCAAATCCTGAAGACCAATGAAAAAAATTTTTTTTTAAATTTTCATTCCAGGATATTTTTTCTATTGATTTTTAGAGAGAGTGAAAGGGAGGGAGGAGAGGGAAGGAGAGAGAGATCAACAGACAGACATCAACTGGTTTCCTTCTGCAAGAGCCCCAGCGAGGGTCAGGGATCTAACCTGCAACCAAGGTACATGCCCTTGACCGGGAACCTGCAACCCTTGAGTCCATGGGCTGATGCTCTAACCACTGAGCAAAACTGACCAGGGCTGCAGTTTTGTTTATTAGCACAATCCAGTACCAAGATTTCTAAGTTTCTACACTGAATTACAGACAATAAAGGGAACATTGTTTTGTAAAGCAGACACAAGCCTTTGGTGGTTCAAAGAGGAATTTTAGATGCACAGTGAGAACTAAGGAGGAAGCAAATGTGGAACTATAGCAAAAAAGGGTGTTGTGTTGTTTTTTTTTACTTTTTAAACAGCATCATTAATTGTGTATATATGTGTGTTCTATTTTTCTTCATGCCAGCTATACTCAGCTTCAGTTCTTCTTCAATGCTTTTGTTGTGGAAGACTGACTTCAGGGTGAATTATATAAGAACCCTGCAGGGGCAGGAAGGGCCGAGACTGAGACCATGCGGAATTATTTTCCTGCCACCTAGCTAATTAAATTAGGCTAATTCTCCAATAGTCAGCATCATTTTACGTGATCTCCAAATAAATCACAGTATTTCTCAGTAGTATTGACTGTGAGAGAGATTTGCATTCCCACTTCCTCACCAACTAGGATATCTTCCTATCCCAGCTGTTTTCTTTCTTAGGAAAGTTCTAAACTCTAAAAACCACTCTTGTTCCCCCTGTAATTTTTGCAGCTTAAAATTGCAACTCAATACTGGTTTGGTTCTCCCTTCTACGAGGGGCAGCAAAGAAAAAATAAAATATTTTCAAAATATTGCTGCTTGGCCCTGGCTGCTTTGGCAGATAGAGTGTCATCCTGTGGACTAAAGGGTCCCAGGTTCAATTCCAATCAAGGACAAATGCCCGGGTTTCGTGCTTGATCCCCAGTAGGGGGCTTGCAGGAGGCAGCCGATCAATGATAATCTCTCATCATTGATGTTTCTGTCTCTCTCTCCCTCTCCCTTCCTCTCTGAAATCAATTAAAATATATTTTTAAAAAATATTACTGCTTGAAGGTAGAGCTTTTTTAAATATGCAGATTTTTAAATTTCAGTTTGCGTTTGTGCCTATGTACCCCTTTGGAAAGATTGGGTCTGAAACATCCCTAAGATGTCCCAGCTCCATCTTCTTTCCAAATTTTCTCAAAACTCCTACACACCATCACTGTCATTACTTGGTTCCCCTAGGACATATTTCTCTGCAGTCTAGAAATTCTTTCAGCTTTGGGACACAACTGAAGAGCATGTATTCCAGAAACTTGGTAGAGCAATTTACAGATTCTGTATGGGCATCTAGTACTTAGTTAAATGAACTCTACCTCTCTCTTCTCTCTCTCCTTTCTCTCTTTCAGCTTGGCAGTGACCTTGGCGGGGGCATTGGAGGAAGTCCGGCAGTAAGTGCCATCCATTTTTTTTTTTACCATGGGATGCGCTGCCCCGTTTGATGCCTTTCCTATGCACACATTCTCAGACCAGCCACCACTATCTAGCACTATACACCAAAACTTTTATAGCAATATATGAAGAATAGAGAGTAGCATAGGGATACTTGGAAACTTTGGGGTCATACATCACATGTGGTATAGGGGCATCTTTAGGGATTGGTGCTCTGGTGTTTACACAGATCTTTGTTTTCCTGACATTAGAGAGCTAAATGGACCCTCCCATCTCGACTGGCTAATACCTTTATTCTCTGGTGTCATCTTAAAATACTTGACAGAGTCAGTTGGGCTCAGAGTGAGACTCTCCTTGTAAGTTAGTTTGGGGGATGGCAATATCCTCCCACAGGAGAGTTTCCTACTAGATATTTATGCCTAAAAGGGGAAATAAGATTTGCCTGGACCCAGGTGGGAATGGATCTGCTGTCTAAGTTGGATGCTTCTCCTTCTTTCTGTAGAAACAAACTTTTCTTCTATAGGGTACTTATAGGCCTTTTGCACAGAATCATGGAAGCTAAAATTGGAAACAAATAAAATATCTTGATCACTGTGTTTCTAATCGTACTGATTACTTTCTCTTGATAGAACCTCTAAAGAGTGTTTATCTTATCAATGATGATTAAAAGGACAAAGAATATACTGACTCAACTCCTAATAATATTGTGATTATGGTGTGTTCTTATTGATTTATCAGTATTGCTAAAATATGCAGAAACATTGTAAGGGCTATTAATCTGTTCTTCCTGATCCACTCCTCTCCCCTTTTTTTCTCTGCAGGTGGGACAGTCCTTCATTCCATCATCAGTGCCTGCAACCTTTGCTCCTTCACCTACTCCTGCTGTGGTCAGCAGTGGTCTGAATGATCTATTTGAACTCTCTACAGGGATAGGCATGGTACATGGTGGATATGTGGCTCCTAAGGCTGTAAGTAAAGCAACACTTTCATCAACACTAATCTACACTAATAAAAGAGAAAGATGCAAATTGACCATACCTTCAAGACACCCACCAGCCATTCAGGAGTGAATATGCAAATTAACCCAACAAAGATGGTGGGTTAATTTGCATACACAGGCACCCAGTGGCAGGGGGGGATGCTTGCATCGTCACCATGGCGACGACACAGGCGTCCGCACAGCCCCAGCTGCTCCAGGCCTCTGGGCAGCATGGGAAGGCGGAAAGGTGGCTCCAGGCAGGAGTGGAAAGGTGGCTCCGGCCAGAGCGAAGGCAGTGCCAGCAGCCAGGGGAAGGAAGGCCCATTCTTGCACAAATCTTCATGCATTGGGCCATACACACACACACATACACACACACACACACACACACACACACACACACACACACACATACATATACATATACATATACATATACATATATATATATATATATTTGATTTCAGAGAAGAAGGGAGAGGGAAAGATAGAAACATCAATGATGAGAGAATCATTGATCGGCTGCCTCCTGCACACCCTCTACTGGGGAATAAGCCCACAAACCAGGCATGTGCCCTGACTGGGAATCGAACTGTGACCTCCTACTGGTTCATAGGTTGGTGCTCAACTACTGAGCCACACCGGCAAGGCAAAGCAACCCTTTCTTAATGGACATGACCTGAATTACTTAGTTTCTATCATTTGTGTTACTTCCACTGATAATAAATTCAAGGTTTGGGCCCTTGTTTTGCACGGTTTAAGAAAAAGATGAAAGATGTCCTTAAACTTAGCAATAGGAAGTACTGTAACCATTTTTATAATTAGAGTTAAAATTGGCATTACTAAGTATTTGAGTTTTGTTCTCATGCTTAGAAATATTGTCTAGTGTGTTGACACTGAAGTCAATCTAGTATAAATTTGATATATAATACCACAGGGGGAAAATATAGAGAAGTAATATTTTTATTTCTCATTCCTTACATTCCCCCTTTCCATTGATACTACATATCGATTCTAGAGTGCCTGTTCAAATTTGGTATACCTTTATAGAGTTCTGATTTAGGTTTTTGTCATTGATGTTCTTTTAGTCTCAGCTTTACTGATGTCCTGCTCACATAGAAATTCAAAAAGGGAAACTACCTTTACTGTAGTTTGGGGGCCAGGGGTGGGTAATGAATGAATTCTATAAAGAAAATAGGTATTCAAATTATTTAAGCAACATTTGAGTTCTTAGTATTTACTGGAAACTATAGCAAGAATTAACCTTTTGCACTCGGATGTCGAGTGTGACTCGACAGTTAGCATCGGTAGCAGGAATCGAGAAAAAAGCGAGTGCAAAGGGTTAAAAGTATACATTAGACATAGTCCTTGCCCTTAAGGAGATTATTGATAATGATAAAAAAGCCTTCAAAGATTATAAACAAGCATTTTCAATAGTAGATTCAATGTCTTCCCTTTTAAGCCTTTCACCAAAGCTACTAACAAAATCACCATAATTCTCTAAGGAAGTGAAATTTCATCTTTATTTTTTAAAAATAGCATCGAGATAAATCTTACCTAGTTTCATTGAGCTCTGTACTGTGTTTCAGGTCTGGCTGCCTGCAGTAAAGGCCAAAGGCTTGGAGATTTCTGGAACGTTTACTCATCGTCAGGGGCACATCTATATGGAAATGAATTTCACCAACAAAGCTCTGCAGCATATGACAGACTTTGCAATCCAGTTTAACAAGAATAGGTAAGAAATAAGTGTCCTCAGCTAGATTCATGTATACCTTGTGCCAATGAGAGAATGCTCCATTAACGATGGGGGAAAATTCTCATGTTGAAAAATGCTAGATGTAGAGGGAATGCTGGCCGTTGCGCATCTATTCGGTTGTCAGCTTCAACTCGGAAGGCCCTAAGGAATTTTGCTGGAAAACTCATCCCTGTAGGAAGAGGAAACCAGACCTTCATGCCTTCTTAAAGGATTCTAGGACTAGAATGTTTTTACTAAAACAGTCTATTTAAAAAAATATTTTTAATTGAAGTCCATTTACTCATTCAACAAATAATTGTTTAGCATCTGTGTGCCAGACATTTCGAGGTACTAAAACTAGAGTAGTGAACCAAATGTGTGTCCAAAGCTCACATTTCGGTGGGGATAAATGGACTTGGGTTGATGTAAAAAATATAGAAGACAGTCAGTGTACCTGGTTAGTTGAGTAATTAAATATAGGCTGACAGTCTGCTTTTAGCATGAATTCTCTGCTTTAATAGGAGAACATGAAGACATAAAATGTTGATTTCCTACAGTTCTGAGACATCACTGATTTTTATTCATTGTGATTCAGAAAACTGGCTGTTAGACTTTGATGGCAGATCTGTTTATTCATAAATACAAGATATTCAAACTGGACCCCTAAAATAAATTTAATAAAATTTGTCAGTAACAACTTACATTAGTTACTATCTTATCATTTGGCACTAACTGGATTTGAAAGTTTGGCACATTAGAAATCACTTAAGTATCTAGAAAATCTGTGTGTGTTTTCTGTCAAGACCAGTTATATTTCCAGTCACTTTTAAGGGAGCTGGCCATGTTCAAGGCCAAAACTGTTGGGAAAATATATTGTAATAAAGGCAATCTGCATTGTCTACCTTCACACTTTTAGTCCTATTTGTCTTTGCTTTTGCTTTTTTAAGTAGTATGATGCTTAGAAAAGTTTTTATTTTGGGTTCTGATAGTTATACTTTTTCCTTCATAAAATACTCGTAGTCCCTGCTTTCTATAGATAGTCTATTAATTTCCTACTGTAACCTATATCTTCTCCCCCATTACTTAATGTCATTAGTACTGTCTTTGAATTTACTTTTATACTCTTAAGTATGCTTAAATTTCTATACTTGATTTGTTATCTTTGACCTTCAGTTATGACAGATGAGGCCAACTTGCTCTCTTTCCATTCCCTTGCTCCCTCTTTCACTCATTATGTAAATTGTATCATTTCTAAATTTTATCCTTTCACCTTTGATTTTTGTCTTGAATTTGTGCTTATTTCCAGACAAAGAAAAGCCAATTACACTATATCTCTTGTGACCTTTTTTTTTTTTTTTTATGAGGCAAGTTATATTCCTAATTTCTACTATTACTGTTTCTTGTAGAGTGATTTAGAAGCAGTATATGGTACAGAGAAAAGAGCTATTTGGTTTTGGTCTAGTTGTTTTTATTTTTTTACTGATTTTAGAGAGAGGAAGGGAGAGTAGAACAGAGAGAGAAGCATCCATCCACCTGTTGGCTGCCTCCTGCATGCCCCCCCCCCCCCCCCAACTGGAGATCAAGTCCGCAACCCAGGCATGCGCCCTGACCGGGAAACGAACCAGTGACCATAATTTTGGTTCATAGGTTGATACTCAACCACTGAGCCACAATAGCTGGGCTAAAATTTTTTACATATTCTGGATACAAAGTCTTTTGCCAGATACATGTCTTAAATTTTTAAAAATGTTATGGCTTACGCTGTTTGTGTTCTAGCTAGAAATTTTTGTTAGACCCATAATTACCAATCTCTTTTAATAGACATTTATATAGATTTAACTCCTATATTTACTTTTATAATTAATTTAGAGGTAATTTTTATATATAGTATAAAGTAAGTCAAAGTAAATTTTTTCCCCATAATACGTCTTGAAATCAGATAGTATAAACCAGTGGTCGGCAAACTACGGCTCGCGAGCCACACGCGGCTCTTTGGCCCCTTGAGTTTTTAGCAAAGGCCAGCTTAGGAGGACCCTAATTAAGTTAGTAACAATGTACCTACCTATATAGTTTAAGTTTAAAAAATTTGGCTCTCAAAAGAAATTTCAATCGTTGTATTGTTGATATTTGGCTCTGTTGACTAATGAGTTTGCCGACCACTGGTATAAACTATTCAACCTTATTCTTTTTTGAAAATGGTTTTGGCTATTTTAGGTCCTTTGCTGGGATTTTGATTCAGTACAGTGACTGTGTAGATAAATTTGGAGGAGAATTGATATCAGACAATATTGAGTGTTCTAACCCATCAACATGTTATATATCTCCGTTTATCTAGGTTGTCTTTAATTTCTCTCTGCATTGTTTCATAATTTCACATACAGATCTTATTGCTAGTATATAGAAATATAATTGATTTTTCTATATTGAGCTTGTATTTTGCAACTATGTTAAATACACTTATTAGTTCTAGTAGCCCTTTTGTGGATTCCTTAAGATCTTCTACATAGCCTTGGCTGGTTTGGCTCAGTGGATAGAGCATCAGCCTGTGGACTGAAGGGTCCCAGGTTCAGTTCCAGTCAAGGGCACATGACCGGGTTGTGGACTTGATCCGGATCAATTAATGATTCTCCCTCATCATTGATGTTTCTCTCTCTCTCTCCCTCTCTGAAATCAATAAAAATATATTAAAAAAAAAAGATTTTCTACATAGATAAGTCATGTTATCTGTGAATAGAGACAGCTTTATTTTTTTCCTTTTCCATCTTATGCCTTTTCTTTTTTTCTTCTCTTCTTTTTTTCCTGACTATACTATCTGGGATCGCCAGTAAATGTTGAGTTGGTATGGGTAAGAAGGGACACTTTGTCATGTTCTAATTCTATGGGGAAAGCATTCAGTCTTTCACCAGTAAGCACATTGTTAGCTGTAGGTTTTGCATGGAGGTTGAGGGAGTTCCCTTCTCTTCCAAGTTTGCTTACTTTTATTGAGTATTGAATTTTGTCAGGTGCTTCTTCATTTAGTGAGATAATCATGTGAAGTTTTTTTAGTCTATTATATGACGGATTACATTGATTTTTCAAATGTTATACCAATCTTGTATTCCTGGGATAAATCCTATTTTGCTGGGATATGTTATCTTTTTTATGAATTGCTGGATTTGATTTGCTAAAATTTTGTTGAGTATTTTTTGTATCTGTGTTCATGATGTAGTTTAGTTCATTTCTAACATGATTTATTCTTTTTCCTGAATTTTATTGGTTCTCCTTCACCTTCTATTGTCTGGCCGTCTCTTTCCCAGGTGCTTCCTTTGCTGTTGTGTGTTCTTAGGTAGCTTCAGTTGCTTCATTAAGTGTTCTTTTCCCCTTAACTTCATGTATAATTGTCTCATAATTCCACTTATTTCTGTGGCAAATTATTTTCAAGTATGTTTTGCTTGTCAGTAAGGAAGTTGTACTGCTGTTTTTCCAGTTTTTAAGGATAGTGTCTTTGAATAGGTGCTGTGTTTATACCATTTTGATACTCATATTTGAATGAGTTGGAATTTGCAGGACTAGCTATTAGCCAGCGTTGTGGTAGAAAAGGAATATAAGCCCAGGGTAGTGTTTTAGGGTTTGCTGCCCAAGAACTCTCCTCCCTTTACTGTGGCGTAGCCACAACTCCTTTGCCTCTCAGAACCTGACTTGATTCAAGAAGACTTTTTATTTCTGTCCTAAGCTTTGTAGATTCTTTTACTGGTCTCTGCCTCCAAGGAACATAGCACTGTCTTCAGAGTATTTGTTTCCCCTTTGAAAGGTGGTGCTATATATATATTGATTATTAATTACAGAGAGGAAGGGAGAGGGAGAGGGAGAGAGAGAGAAAAAACATCAGTGATGAGAGAGAATCATCAATTGGCTGACTCCTGCAAGTTCCCTATTGGGGATCTAGCCCACAACCCTGGCATGCGCCCTTGACCTGAATCCAACCTCACATCCTTCAGTCCACAAGCTGACGCTCTAGCCACTGAGCCAAACAGGCTAGAACGAAAGGTGGTGCTTTTTTAGCTCTGTCATCACCACCACCACCCCAAGTCTCCCTGGGGACTTTCTACTTTCTTTCTTCACTTCATCTCTGTGTTGTTCCCTGTTTAAACTTAGTCCTACTCACAGCACTTCACACTAGGAATGGGGTTCTTTTCTGAGAATGGATATTTACAGTCAGTCTCTGAGGCCCCAGGACTCCCTGGGCCTCCCTGCTGCACCTCCAGAGCTTCTCTCACCAGTTATGCTGATCTCATGTGCTGAGGCCACACTTAAATATAGTTTGGAGTTTGCAGAAGGGGAAGTTGTAGATTTGTAGGGAATTTCCCTCTCCTTTGTTTCCTTTGTATCATTTCCAAAAGGAGCAATTGGAAGATTTAGAACTAAGCTGCTGCCGTGTTTCTATGCCAATATTGACTACTGATAGAGTTTGTTGATCACAAGAGCAAGATCAAAAAAGCAAAATGTTTCTCATCGATGTTTCTATCTCTCTATCCCTCTCCCTTTCTCTCTCTAAAATCGATAACAAAGAAAGAAAGAAAGAAATTTTACTATTTCATAGTAAGACAATAAAAAAAGGGAGGAAAGATTTGAGCAGATACCTCCCCAAAGAAGATATAAGAATGAACAAGCTTATGTAAAAATATTCATATAATTAGTCATTCTGGGAAATGCAAATTAAAACATAATATTGCTATACCGTATATCTATAAACATGGCTAAAATTGGTAAGGATCTGGAACAGCTGGAATTCTCCCACTTACCATGTGACCCAGCAATACTGATGGGTACTGTACTCATTGTCTGCCTTAGTCTTAGAAAGTGTCAGATTTGGAACTACAACTTATCCTAGTCATTTGGAATGTTTAAGCCAATCAAATTTTTTGCTATATGTAGACTGTCTCTTTTCTAATGATTTTGTCCTAAGTGAACAAAAAAGAAAGAAAATGAGAATTACCAGTAAATTCTCTGGACTGATCAGTTAGGTTATCAAGCTAGTGAAATAATATAAACTTATTGTACTTTATAGGGGGTTATTTTTCAGTCTTTTCTCTCTCAAGGATTATCTAAGGAAAGATGTATTTTAAAAAAGATATTAACAATCTGTCTCTCATGATGTGATAAACATAAGAAACTTTCAGAATCAGAGCACTAGCAAACCAATTCTGTCCGTATGACTGTTTATCCTTACTCAAATTCATTTAATAGAAAACAGGAGTTATATTGTAACCAGTGTTATAGTAAATTAGACTTGATCATCTTGCATCTTACTATTCCTTCATTGAATATTATAAAAAAAATATGTTCCTTCAGTAGGAGTAAAAAGCCATTGAAACCCAATGATGCAGCTAAATCCTGCCTCCTGATTAACTTCTAGAATTTCTTCATCCTCTCTCCTAGCTTTGGCGTCATCCCTAGCACTCCTCTGGCCATCCATACACCATTGATGCCAAATCAGAGCATTGATGTCTCCCTGCCTCTCAACACCTTGGGTCCAGTCATGAAGATGGAACCTCTGAATAACCTACAGGTTCGAGTTTTACTTCACTCAGGGTACAAGTTGATACCTTGCCAATTTTATTTTAGTGTGTGTGTGTGTGTGTGTGTGTGTGTGTGTGTGTGTGTATAATTTATATTAGATTTGGTCATGGTATCAGATTTGTAATAACTCTGTGAGGAACTGTTTTATTTTTTAAAAGTCATGCATTGACATGGAAAGTTACTCTTTTACTCAAACATTTAGAAACTTTTAAAGATGGTTTTTACAAACCTTTTGTTCTTAAAACTTACATAGCAAATTTGAGTGTCATTTATATAAAAACTAGAGGCCTGGTGCACGAAATTCCTGCATGAATGGTGTTCCTAGGCCTGGCTGGCAATCAGGGCTGATTGGGGCCATCTCGCCCAGTTGGGGGAAGTTGGCTGGCCACAGGGAGGAACCAGAGGAGGTTGGCTGGCTGTGGGAGGTTGACTGTGGGAGTGCACTGACCACTAGTGGGCAGCTCCTGCGTTGAACGTCTGCACCCTGTGGTCAGTGCGGATCATAGCCACCAGTCAGTTGTTCCATTCGGTCAGTTGTTCCGTTCGTTCAGTTGTAAAGGTCGCTTAGGCTTTTAGATAGATGATTGATTGATAGATGATAGATAGATAGATAGATAGATAGATAGATAGATAGATAGATAGATAGATTGATTGATTTTGCCCTAGCTAGTTTGGCTCAGTGGATAGAGCGCCAGCCTGTGGACTCAAAGGTCCTGGGTTTGATACCTATCAAGGGCACATGCCCGGGTTTCAGGCTCGATCCCCAGTAGGAGGCATGCCAGAGGCAGCCAATCAATGATTCTCTTGCATCATTGATATTGCTCTCTCTCTCCCTCTCCCTTCCTCTCTAAAGTCAATAAAAATATATTGTAAAAAAAGATTTCAATAGAGAATCGTGTGGAGGTTATTGTTGAATACACAACCATGTATAGTTAGCTATCTGGATTTAGATATCCGTTGTTAACACATATCTATGGTAAGTGTAGCAGAATCTTAGAGGAGTTCAGAACTTGATCAGGTCTACAAGAGCCTCTTAATCTTGAAAACATTGTAGTTTTTAGAATGTTTAAGTCCTTGTTTAGAGTTTTATTCCATTTTCATCTATTTTGTATTTCTCTTTGAAATATAAGCTTTCTGGGGTTCAAACAATGTGAAGGCAGAGTAGTAAGCTTATGAGCTGAAACTGTAGCAGCCCTGAATGGGTATTAATACAGATAAAAGCCCTGGAAGTTGGGGTTGTTTTCTGTTGTTATTGTTGTTATGTTGTTACAGCACAACTTATTTCAAATGGACAAAACATTACTATCATTTACAGTATCTTAAGATAAATTGCCTTTGAATGGGAGCTTCCTTTCCAGTACTTTGAGATGTACAAGATGTATCTAGAAAATTTACTCCTATGGAAACGGAAGACTGTTTAAATTGAATGGGTGGAGGGAATGACATCTGGTATTTCTTTTTGATTAATTGCTTTCCTTCAGGTGGCTGAGGGACTATCATATTTTCTTTAGACATCATTAGACACCAAAGCTACTGCAGGGCAACTTTTATGCTATATGAACTCTGCCATTTTGCTAGCATTCAAATGGCTCTTGGGTCCACCACCCACTAGAACTGTTAACTCCATTCATATTAATTTTTGTTATCTTATAAAGGGAGGTGGTGCTTCTTGATATTTAGGTCCATATTCTATTTTAAGGCTGTATGTTTTGTTTTTATAAATTATATGAGCTGCCCTAGCCAGTTTTGCTCAGTGGATAGAGTGTCAGCCCATAAACTGAAGAGTTGCAGGCTCAATTCCAGCTCCAGTTGGGGTGTGTGTGTGAGGCAACTAATCGATATGTTCCTCTCACATCAGTGTTTCTCTCTGTCTCTCCCTTTAAGTCTCTCTGAAAAAAATCAATGAAAAATGTCCTCAGGTGAGGATTAACAAACAAAAAAATTTGTCTCAGCCCATGGTGGCTGCCATCTTGCATTACTAACATTCAGAGGCCAGCCCAAAAAGATGCCTTGTGAAGGATAATCTGAAGACACAGCAAAGAGGATTGGTATTCCCATCCTACCAAGAACTTGAAATGATAGAATAGTCTGAGTTAGACTATAAAATTGGTTTAAAATGATTAAAGAAAAATACCAACCTTCCACTTTCCAGTCAAGATAGGTGGGATTCGCCGAAACCGGTTTGGCTCAGTGGATAGAGCGTCGGCCTGCGGACTCAAGGGTCCCGGGTTCGATTCCGGTCAAGGGCATGTACCTTGGTTGCGGGCACATCCCCAGTGGGGGGTGTGCAGGAGGCAGCTGATCGATGTTTCTCTCTCATCGATGTTTCTAACTCTCTATCCCTCTCCCTTCCTCTCTGTAAAAAATCAATAAAATATATTAAAAAAAAAAAAAAAAGATAGGTGGGATTCCATTGCTTACTCTTCTGGAAATACCAGTGTGAAATACTAGTACTGGTGGTGAGGCATCAACAGTAAAATTACTTGAAGTTAAAACTAATGTTTCTCAGTAGTTTAAATAGCAACAAAACAAGCTTGTTTGCCCGTTCATTAACTACCTTGTTGCTGCAGTCGTTGACTGCCTCTTCTTCAGCAAAGGGTATAATGATTTAGAATGAAGGTGGGTGAGTCACATTATAACTTGGCTCAGACTAGAAGAATAGAACAAGGATTACTGTGCAGATGGAATTGGCTATTACTATGATGAAAGTAAAGTGTTTAAGGGGCTTTTCCAGCACAGAATCCCCGAAGTAAGTAACTAACCCAAATCTACATCTGCTTTCTTTTTATTGAGATCTAACCTTCTGTTGGCCCAGAGAGCCTCTAGCCTAATATTGAGGACAGTCAGCATGACTGCAAAATGCTTTACTTTAGAAATAAGAAATGGAATCTGGGTCACAGAAACGAGGGCAAATTTTCTGCTCTTAAAAAAGAATAAATGAATGTCAGTTTACTTTCCTATTTGCATTTTCATTTCAGATTCAATGAAATGAACTTCCCAAGTAGAAAACTTCATAATAGACTTTGAATCTTAGTCCAAACCCCTACCTCAAAAGTTTTCATTTTTACAAACCTGCCTTTATAAAAAGCTAACTTAAACATGTTCGATCTAAGTGGAATGTAATAAAGCATCTCACCTTCTCTAGGAAATATAATTCCATCTGTAGTCAACTGCTGATCATGTTTTTCTCGTGGATCCTCCTCTTTCAGGGAATGTCATAATTATGGCTATTTTCTCCTTAATTGGGATTTCCCAGTGGAGAAAATAAGCAAAAAACTTGAAAAGAGAGAAACTTTTTCCCACTATAAGCAGCTCTATTTAATGTCTGCTGATGGAAGTTGCAACTAATGGTTAGCTTAAGGTAGGTGGGTAACTTTAGATTTCACTTCCATTCTCCCCTTGTCCCAGTATGAACAAAAAGAATCAAATCTTAGACCCAGATAAAGCCAAATCAAGATTGATTGGCATTTAAACATTATATTTCCATAATGTTTAAATTTAAGAGCTCATGTAGGAAAAGTTATGGTAGTACTTTTTTAGTACTCCAGACTATAAAATCGTGGTGGGGGAGAGGGAATATCTGGGGGTTGAGGAAACAATATTTTGAATGCAGTGTGTGTTTTAGCTATTTTGGCTAATTTAATATCTGTATATAGGACAAGTAACTCAAACCCAGCTTCCAGAACTTTAATGTGACATTTAGTAAAAAAACACTTTTCTTTAAAATGCTCATCAGACTACTTGTTGGCTTATAATCTGTTTGAAACACTATTGAAAAGTTAAAAAGACACTGTTTCCTCTTAAAATATAAAATAGATTATACTTTAGAGACACAGATTTAAATACCTAATAGAGATTGGAACCTATCAGCTTTTTTCTACTTTACTGATGTTGGTTGTTTAAAAAAAAATAAAAAAGCCTTGTGAATCCAAGTTACAGGGAGAGAACTGGTGGTTGTCAGAGGGGAGACGGGGTTGGGACACGGGGTGAAAGAGGTGAAGGGACTAACAAGCACAAATTTGTAGCTATAAAATAGTCACGAGGAAATAAGTAAAGAATGGAGAATACAATTAGTTGTGATAACTATGTATAGGTGTCAGTTGAGGTACTGGAAATATGGAGGGGGACACTATGTAAAGTAGATGATTGCCTAAAACCAGTATATTTAAAAAAAAAAGTATTGGTCCTTTTCTGTATATAGTTTTTGTTATCTTTCTGTCTGTCTACCTATCATCTTTAAACCCCACATAAGTGTTGTATAATAAGGGGATAAATATTAGGGAAAAGAAATAATGTCTCGGCTTTTTTCTTTGAATATCTCTTCTAAAACAGAGCAGTATTTAATCAGTTCTATTTATTTAACCTTTGAATGGCTAGGGCAGAAAGTGCTAAAGATGCTAGCTACAAAGGACACAATCTTACAGTTCTATTTATTTATATCCTTAAGATCTTTGTCAGCCAAAAGGTGTTGGGTTTTGTGTGTGTCTGTGTGTGTGTTCTATTTTTTTTTTTTTTTTTTTGGCCAGTGTATGGTCCTGAGAAAATTCTGTCCCTTGCTACTCCTACATTGCAGTCCCAACCTGTGAGAAAATGAGTTGCAGATGGTGCCTGTTCCTGATATTTCATGTCTTACATATGTCCATTCACACTCAGAAAGCCCACAGCTCTAGCTATTGTACCAGAAAAACTGGTAAATGCTTCCAAATGGAAAACTTTTTCAGGAGCTTCCATATAATGAAGCAAACCAGCTTGGTATCTGGTGACTTTTCTTGACTGTTGTGCAGGCCAAACAAGTTCAGTATTAAAGCCTCTTTTGGTCTTTCAAGATTCACAATTGAGGACTGTGCACTCAGATTGCTTTTATGGAAACACATGCCACTTAGAGTTTGAGTCCTTGACGTGGTGGATCTTATGGGAACTATAAGAGATTCCCCAGGTCAGACAGGTAGATCCAGTGCTGAAAATAACCCCTAAAGACAGAACAGAACCTGAAATATTCCATTAGCAAATGTAGGCAATGGAGTTTTGGTTATAAAAGATGAAAACATTTTATTACCCAAGAAAGCAAAAGAGAAAATTACCTTCTGTGATTTCTACTTCAAATTTTATCTGGTTTGTGTGTGTCATTTAAACATATCCTTTAAATCTCACCTGAGAAACAGGGTATCTGATATACGAATATTTCATTTCTTACTTGGTTGTTGTTTTTGAGAACACTCCTTATCCTTGTCAAGATATCAAGATTCTACCCTAACCGGTTTGGCTCAGTGGATAGAGCGTCGACCTGTGGACTCAAAGGTCCCAGATTCGATTCCGGCCAAGGGCATGTGCCTTGATTGCGGGCGCATACCCGGTGGGGAGTGTGCAGGAGACAGCTGATCGATGTTTCTCTCTCATCGATGTTTCTGACTCTCTATCCCTCTCCCTTCCTCTCTGTAGAAAGTCAATAAAATATATTTTTAAAAAAAGATATCAAGATTCTACTAGACAGTACCCTTTATCTTAATATAACCAGCACTCAACTTGCTTCTGAAACTCTTTATGAATGTGTCTGTTAATAGCAATACAAGTTATTTGTGGGTTTTCATCTATAAAAATCCCAGCCAACTTTATATTATGATAGTAAGTTGAGAGTTGATGATGAAAAATTGGATCAGTTTTGTGTTTCTGATTGGATAAATAATTGGAAAATAGACTCAACCATATGATCTTTATGTAGTAGGGGACTTCCCAAAGTCTTAATGTACATTATAGGTCGGAATTAAAGGCAATTCACTGGGATTTTCCAGAGCTGGATTGAAGCCCACTTGAGAGCCATGCCCTTCCCTCATACATACCAATATGTATACACTTATATTTTGCTGTAGCATTATATTCAGTGAGATAGGGAAAAATTTGCTTTATTCAAAATTTTTATGTAGGGATTATGCATATATGCTTTATGTTATTGAGGCTCATACATCTTGAAAGTAAAACTTGATAAAACCTTTGAGCCTTTATGCAAACATAAAGAATATTAAGCCCAAGCCGGTTTGGCTCCATGGATAGAACGTTGGCCTGCGGACTGAAGGGTCCCAGGTTCGATTTTCGTCAAGAGCACATGCCTGGGTTGTGGGCTCGGTCCCCAGTGTGGGGCGTGCAGGAGGCAGCCAATCAATGATTCTCTCTCATTATTGATGTTTCTATCTCTCTCTCCCTCTCCCTTCCACTCTGAAGTCAATAAAAATATTTTTTTAGAGAAGACAGCACAAAATATTTTTTTTTAAAAGTTAAATCTCATGGTTGGAAGATAACTTTTTGTTGTTAATTCTCACCTGAGGGACACATCAACTGGTTGCCTTCTGCACACACCCTGACTGGGGAGGGAGGAAGCAAACCAGCAACTGAAGTACGTGCCCTTGACCAGGAATGGAACCTGAGGCCCTTCGGTGCGCAAGGCGCCGCTCTAACCACTGTGATGCACTGGTTTAATGTCTGTTTCAAACCCTGTTTCTGATAGAATTTATCCTATATGAGCAGTGATTTAAGTCTCAACATCTATAAGAACACTAATGATTTATTACCCTAATATGGCCCGTTTAATATTCCTAAAACTGTTAGGAATTCATTTATATTGAACTGGAATATATCTTTAAATTCTATCTGTAGATCCTCATTTTACAGTTGGAGTTTTATAGACAAGTTTCTGTCTGAGTCAAAGTTCATGGGGCCTGAAAATCACTCAGGTGGGCCTATAAAGAAAATATACTCAATCTGAGTTGTTTTTTGTTTTGTTTTTTTCGTTTTTATTCCACTTCAGGAAAGCCTAAATTTGTGGAAGGACATTTATTTGTATGTACTGCAAGTGTCCATTTATTGTTCTAATTTTAATAAAAACCAATTATAAGTAAAACTGGTAAATGTATTTAGTATCGTTACAGTTTGGAAACTAAGGAACATATTATTTAATTTTTTTTTTTTTAAGTGTGAAAATGAATGGTGCTCCTTGGTTTCGTGGCAACATTTCTTTTCAGGCACCATTGAGG
This sequence comes from Cnephaeus nilssonii, assembly GCF_951640355.1. Classification (NCBI taxonomy): domain Eukaryota; kingdom Metazoa; phylum Chordata; class Mammalia; order Chiroptera; family Vespertilionidae; genus Cnephaeus; species Cnephaeus nilssonii. Next base: position 13,323,415 of record NC_137090.1, read on the forward strand.
GAGTTTGGAAGTCAGGTACTCCAAATATGAAAGCACAGAACTTCTCAGTTCCATAGCTCGCGCTATGTTCCTAACAGTAATTTCTGTCGCATCTCTGCACAGTGTCCTGCCCATGTACCTAATCATCTTGGTTGCCACATGCCCTTCTTCTGTCCAGTAGGCACACCTGTGAACCTATTTGATTTCTGACTTGCTGTTAAGTAATCTGAGACTGTATCCTTATTATCTAGAACCTAGATTAGGTTCTAAATCAGTTTTACGCTAGGATTTTAAAATTAATAATGTTTGTTCATTCTTATTACAGAGGTCTTTTTTTTCTATTGAGTTTCCTTGAGTCTTTTGTCCCAAGACATACCAGTTTGGGGTGTGAATAGCTAATCACTTCAACTGGTAGTTTACTAGTTCTGTTTACACCATTTTATGGTTCAGTACAGTATATATTAAGTGCATTTTTAAGTTTACCAATAAGCCCTACACAGCAAACAGTTCATATTGTTAATGTAAATAGTATTCTAAGGTGCAAAAACTGCAGCTAAGGGCACATCAGCCAGTCCTATTAAGGTACACAAAGATGTCATTAAAGGGGGGAAAATAGAGGTTGATGCCTTAAGGTTTAGAGCCCATTCAGGTCTGGCAAACCTGTTTAAGGTAAGACCTTACGTTTTGGGGAACTTGTCAGGCAAACTGAAAGGCCTGTGAAAATATTGCTGTTTATTTCTAGCAACTGAAACTATAGAGTAATTTTGTTGTATACTTCTGGAGGAAGAGATAATTTGGGGCTTATAACCAGACTAGCGTTCCCGTTGCAGGAAAAATCCTGCAATAGGGTTTCCTGCTGCACTCTACCCCACCCTGCCTGCTCTCCTCCCTTGTCCCCCGCCCCGTGATCTCCGCCAGCCCCCCTGCTTTTGTAACTTCTCTGCCAGCCTGCTCTCCTTCCTTCTTCCCTGGCCCCGCCTCCGCTCCTCCCTTCTCCCCCGGCCCACCTTCTCTGCCAGCCCGCCTGCTTTTCCCTTCTCCCCCGCCCGCCTCCGCTCCTCCCTTCTCCCCTGGCCCCGCCTCCGCTCTTCCCTTCTCCCCCGGCCCCGCCTCCGCTCCTCCCTTCTCCCCCGGCCCGCCTTCTCTGCCAGCCCGCCTGTTTTTCCCTTCTCCCCTGGCCCCGCCTCCGCTTTTCCCTTCTCCCCCGGCCCGCCTTCTCTGCCAGCCCGCCTGATTTTCCCTTCTCCCCTGGCCCCGCCTCCGCTTTTCCCTTCTCCCCCGGCCCCGCCTTCTCCGCCAGCCCGCCTCCGCTTTTCCCTTCTCCCCCGGCCCGCCTTCTCTGCCAGCCCGCCTGATTTTCCCTTCTCCCCTGGCCCCGCCTCCGCTTTTCCCTTCTCCCCCGGCCCCGCCTCCGCTCCTCCCTTCTCCCCCGGCCCGCCTTCTCTGCCAGCCCGCCTGTTTTTCCCTTCTCCCCTGGCCCCGCCTCCGCTTTTCCCTTCTCCCCCTGCCCGCCTTCTCCGCCAACCCGCCTCCGCTCTTCCCTTCTCCCCTGGCCCCACCTCCGCTCCTCCCTTCTCCCCCGGCCCCGCCCCTTCTCCCCTGGCCCCGCCTCCACTCCTCCCTTCTCCCCTGGCCCCACCTCTGCTCCTCCCTTCTCCCCCGGCCCCGCCCCTTCTCCCCCGGCCCCGCCTGCTCAACTTCCTTCTCCCCCGGCCCCGCCTCCGCTCCTCCCTTCTCCTCCCTCCACCACCACCACCACCCCCCCCCCCCCCCCCCCCCCGCTTGCTTGCTTCTCTGCAGCTTTGCTCCCTTCTGCAGCTCTTGGCTTCTTTCCACGCTGTCGCGATATGCAAATTAGCCACCATCTTTGTTTTGATGATTTGCATATTCGTCCTGATTGGTTGGTGGGCGTGGCTTGGCTGGTGGGCGTGGCTTGGGCGTAGCGAAGGTGCGGTCAATTTGCATATTTGTCTATTATTAGATTAGATTGGTCAGTATAGTATGGCAAGTGGGTTCTGTACAGGCAGAAAGAGATTACATGCACATTTGCTGCAACTTTCTGATATATTTTGCCTAATATAGAAAACTTTTAAAAAACGAGGAAACTACCTGGAGCAGGAACAGATGCAATATATCTTAGCATTCTTTTCCCTTGGCCTGGGCTCCTTGTGAGGCACGCAGCTCCCAGTGACCCTCTCCACATAGGTATGTCCCATCAGTTTGTGACAGCTGCGTACTTCTAGGCCATACCACCGCTGTGTAATACTGAGGTTTACATTGCCAGTCTGGAAGAGCTTGTGTGGATATTTTTCTAAGCAGAAGAAACAAAATCCTAACAATGGTCCACAGAGCCCTATGAGATCTAGCCATGCCTTACCTCATTGACTTCACCTGCTCCTCCCCCGCTTCCTCCACTCTGGCCACACTGGCTTTCTCACTGGTCTTCAGATGGGTTTGAAATGGGAGACCATATTTAACCTAAAGGTGGTAGGTCTTTTTGGCATTAACTAGAAACATAGAACAGGTAGATTTAACTCCAGCAGCTAGCAGAAAGAGCCACGTCTGCTTGAGTCTCAAATGACATTTATCACACAGTTGGAGTAGGTGTCATTAAAAACCTGTCCCTCAGAGCCATTCCCCTAGGATCTATTGACTAGTTGGCGTGGAGCTGGAAACCCATCTGAACCATCATTTCTCAGAGAAATGGAGATGGGCAGCATCACTGCCTGGTCTTAGGTTGGACCAGCCTGTAAATAATCCTTCCAAAAGCTAAGTAGAGAGCAGGAATAAAAGAAAAAATATTCTTCAGAGACTTGGAAAGGTCACAAGTGACATCATGGAAGAGTAGATGATATACTCTCAAAGGTGAGCTGTGTGCCACTTGCCTTGGTTTTTCTTGTGGCTGTGCCTCCTGTGGTTATCTGTGGTGAGAGGCTGCATTTGCCAGAGTTCAGACTGAGTTCTTCTAGTACCTTTTTATAGTACTTTTGAGTACACTGGAACAAGGTTAGAATATTAATTTAGCCTGTTCGTCTCCAGCTGTGCCACCATAAAGAGGCTGCAGCTACTGCAGCAGGCTTCCATGCTATGGAAAGAAACTAATTGCTGGTTACAGGCTGGAGCTGACAGGCTGCTCTTTCCCCAGCAGCCACTAAAAGTAACTTTTAAAAATCATTATTATTCTTAAGCATTTATAGCTTCCTTTTGTGTTTTCAAAGTACCTCAGAATCATTTCTATTTGCTCTTCCTATTGATGTCCATGTGAGGCAAATTAATATTGTTATGGCCACATGTTGCATGTGACAGACCAGAGGAACAGAGTATTAGGCAATCTGCTCTTCGGTACCGTCTGTGTGATCTCCTTTAGACATCCTCAAAGCAGAAGCTTAGGTGTACATTCTGTCCCTTAGCTCATTGAACCCATTTCTTCACTACTTGCTTTTAATTTGGTGTATGAGTATTAAAGGATTTTATACTTATTGACTACAACTTAACAGTAAAATATATATTTTACATATTATATACACACACACAATACATAAAATTGAAACACTTTCAGGAAACATTACTTACTCTTCATGAAATACACTATGATATTTTCTATTCTATTTTTGATGCCAGTTCCAGACCACTAAATTAATTTTAAGAACCACCATTTGGTTGTGACCCACAGTTGTTATTGATTTTTAATCCTCACCCAAGGATATGGTTATTGCTTTTATTTTTTAATATTTTTTATTCATTTCAGAGAGGAAGGGAGAGGCAGAGAGCAATAGAAACATCAATGATGAGAGAGAATAATTCATCGGCTGCCTCCTGCAACACCCCACACGGGATCAAGCCTGCAACCCCAGCATGTGCCCTGACCAGGAATCAAACCGTGACCTCCTGTTCCTAGGTCAATGCTCAATTGCTTTTAGAACGAAAGGAACGGGGAGAAAGAGAGAGAGAGAAACATCAATTGGTTGCCTCCCATATGCACCCTGACCAGGGATCAAACCTACAACCTACGTATATGCCCCAACTTGGGATCGAACCTGCAACTTTTTGGAGTACGGGAGGATGCTCCAACCCAAGCTGAGGAATGACCCACAGTTTTTAAAAACGCACTGCTAAGGAGGTACCTGAAGCTGAAGAATACACATGACAGATTTTTCTGGAGCATCCGTTTTACTCAAAGGTAAAGGAGAAATACATTTTTATATTAACATATATAGATGCATTATGGAATAGCATGTAACTTCAAAGAAATTTTGTTTTTATGATGGGCTACTTAGTATTATACTCCTAATCCTGACCCTTCTTCCCACCTTCACCCCAGTATGTATGTCCATACTTCCCTCTTCTGTTAAGGGATAGAGACTAGAAAAAACTTGAGAGTGCTGTTCTTTTGAAAACTTTAGAACAAGTTTATATCTTGACTAAACCTAAATGTTTGTTCAGAACTTTGAATAGTATATTTTACAATCATTATTTATATTGAGTACTTCTACTCAGTATGAGTGCCAGTTCCTGATCTAGAAACTGAGAATACAGAGTGAACAAGAGGCAAAAATCTCTTCCTTATAGAACTCATATTCTACTGGAGGTAGGGCACGTGGCATGGGGGACAGGCAATAAACCAACAAATTAGTAAAATAGTATGTCAGATGAGGGCAATGGAGAAAAATAAAGCAGAGATTGAAGTGGGGAGTCCTAGAATTGGAGATTGAGTGGTGTAATTTTATAAATATGTTTGTCATGTAAGAGCTACCTGAAAAGATAATCCTCCTATATATTAAAAGCCTAATATGCTAAGTGTCCAGTCATCTGGTCGGCTCTTCAACCAATCAAAGCGTAATATGCTAATGATATGCTAAGGCCGCTCAACCACTCACTATGACGTGCACTGACCACCAGGGGGCAGATGCTCCTACCAGTAGGTTAGCTTGCTGCTGGGGTTTGGCCGTGGAGCCCTCCTGCGGTCCCTCTGGTGCTGGCCAACTTCTTGCATCCCTCCCTGGCCCCAGTCATGCATCGGTGGGGTCCCTCAGCCTGGCCTGCGCCCTCTCGCAATCTGGGACCCCTCAGGGGATGTCTGAGAGCCGGTTTTGGCCCAATCCCGCAGGCCAGGCCGAGGGACCCCACTAGTGCACGAATTCATGCACTGGGCCTCTAGTATTCGATAAAAGTAAAAACCTAAAGGAGGCTAGGAATGAGCCGTGCATATTACTGAAGGAAGAGACTGCCAGACAAAGGAACAGCAAATGCAAAAAGCCACGAGAGAGGAGTGTGGCTGGCATGTGCAAGGAGCTCAACAACAGGCTCCTGTGGCTGACATGGAGCGAGCATGAGAAGAGTCGTAGCACATACCATCAGAGGCAATAGGGATCAGATTACAGGCAATTGTAACTTTAATTTTTATTCTGAGTGAGATGGGAAGTCATTGAAGGGTTGAGCAGAGAAGTATTTGTGAGCTGACCTACATTTTAAGTTCACTCTGGCTGTCAAGAATAGACTGAGGAAGGTAGGTGTACGGAGTGGCGAAGACAAGTACAGAAGCTGGAAGACCATTAAAAGGCTTTGCAGTATTCCATTTACTGAGTTTGGAAGGACAACAGGTTATTTTAAGGATGAGGAGGAGAGAGCAGGAATTTGTTTTTGGAAATGTTCACTTGAGATACTATCTAAACATACCAAGTAGGCAGTTGGATATATATGTGATAATTGATATCTTACAGGCAAGGTGGGTATTGATGTTAAAGCTCTTGGAAAATAGTTTCCCAACTTGTCTGGGTTATGTCTTTCTATTCTGTACCTGTTAGGATAGTTAATTTTTTTAAAAAACACCTCCCTCCTACTTCCAAAGCAATCAATATCATACTCTTTAAGGTTGACTTAGTTCTCTTTAAAAGTAACTGCCATCTGGATTGAATCGAACTGGCTTCATACTGTGTTCCCTTGATTCTTTTATGCCTTAATTCCTAAGGAGTGATTGGCATATCCTTGGAGAATCTAGTATTCTTTGTGATACATATGTTATTCTTTCTTAGCATATAGATGTTATTTTAGCTGAGTGATTTGAAACTAAAAGAGCCCACATATCACCCCATCTCTGCTTCATTCAGTATCAATTTATGTAATGAGAGAGATGTTGGGATTTTGTTATGCAGATAAATGATGTAGAGGTAGAAAAAAAGGATGAGAAATGAATATTTAATTCCATTTGCTCAACATATTCACCTTAATTTCATGCAACAGATATTCATTGAGCCACTAGTATGCTAGTGAAAAATGAGAGCCCCTGCACTTGAGGAGCTCATTGTGTTCAGGGTGAGGCAGGTGTGAAGTTAGTACTAAACCAATTGTATGCTGCAGTGGAAGTGTATGCACTGGGTGCTATATGGGGAAGGAAAAGCGCTATCCGGAGAAATCTCAAGCTTGAACTGAATTTAAGATTACATAGAGCCCTGGCCAGGTAGCTCAGTTGTTTAAAGCATCATCCCAGGTTATGGGTTCAATCCCTGGTCAGGGCATATACAATAATCAACCAATGAATGCATAAATAAGTGATACAACAAATCTCTCTCTCTCTCTCTTTCTCAAATCAATAAATAAAATTTTTCTTAAAAGATTACATATTTTCCAGACAGCTAAAATTTCAGAAGACTTTATTAAGTAGAAAAAACAACAGGTAAAGAGGCACAGAGCTGTGAGTTTCAGTATTTGGGGAACAGGAAGTAATTTTGATGTGATTAAAGTTAAGGAAATGGGCTAGAGAGGTAGGCAGTGACCAGATCCAAGAGAACCATATATATTCTTGAAATGCAGTTCTAGCCAAGAGTAAAGGTTTGAGAGCTGCAAACTGCAGATTTTGAAAAGCTTATGGAAAAGAGCTGAAACACTTCCTCCCAAAGAGTGATCTGTGTGCAGTTGATCTTGTCAAAAGATGATATTTTACCAAGGGCACAGTAGCAAGAAGAGGCATTAAGCTAACGGTTTGCTAATAAGCCTTTTTATCTCTTCCCATCTCTTAGCATAGTAGTAGTGCTACATTTGAGCATGTGTAAGATGTCCAGTAAGTCTAATACGATTATCCTTAATTATGAAAAATTCCAAGTAAAAACGGTAAAACAGAAGACTGGGAATTTTTCCTTAACAAACACTTGTTATAGTACTTATTTTAAGGCACCATTCTAAGCGCTTTGCAAATATTAACTCATTATTTTATAACTAGCGTTCCCGTTGCAGGAAAAATCCTGCAATAGGGTTTCCTGCTGCACTCTACCCCGCCCCGCCTCCACTCCTCCCTTGTCCCCCAGCCCACCTTCTCCACCAGCCCGCCCACCAGCCTGCCCCGCTCTCCTTCCTTCTCCCCCGGCCCCGACTCTGCTCCTCCCTTGTCCCCCGGCCCGCCTTCTCCGCCAGCCCGCCCCGCTCGCCTTCCTTCTCCCCCGGCCCCGCCTCCATTCCTCCCTTCTCCTCCCCCCGGCTTGCTTGCTTCTCTGTAGCTTTGCTCCCTTCAGCATCTCTTGGCTTCTTTCTACACTGTCTTGATATGCAAATTAGCCGCCATCTTTGTTGGGGTAATTTGCATGCTCATCCTGATTGGTTGGTGGGCGTGGCTTTGGTGTAGCGAAGGTGTGGTCAATTTGCATATTGGTCTATTATAAGGTAGGATAACCCATGCATTCAGTACTGTTATCTCCATTCTACAGGCAGGAAACTGAGCTGGGTACTACTTGCCCAAAATCACACAACCAGTGACAAGAGTCAGAATTTGAAATCACGTCTGATCTGGTTCCCAAGTTCATGTTCTGAACTACTGTGTCCATTGTTTCTGCTTTTCCCAGCTTCTCAGAATTATTCTAGAACAGAAGTCCAGGAACCTGAAACTGTATGTCAAATGTTGCACGCACGTTTTTCAGAAAGAGGGTCCACGGCCTTCATCTTTGTATTAAAAGTGTCCTCAAGCATAATAGTTTAGCACTGCTAACCCAACCTAAGAGGGGCTTTTCATGTCCATTTCGTTGCTAAAGAACTCCAATTGGAATATGGATTCCCTCACAACAAGATATATAACTTTTTGGTTAAGTACCACCAATATTATTCCTTGGAGGAGAAGGATTATCTTTTCTGTATTCTTTATATATCAAATGGTTAGGACATAGTAAACATAAATAAATGTTTGAATGAATGGCACTTTGTGGAAAATGACTGCTTTATATCCAAAGATATTAGTAGATAATCACTCACATTTCACATAAGACCTTCATGTAACCACATTACCCCAACTACACCACCCCAGTTTTCACCTCTAAATGCCCTTTATAGAGCCTGGCACTCCTCTATCCTCTTGGTACCCTTATTTGAAATGAGTCCTCCTTCTCTCAATGCTAACTAAGTATTAATTAGAAAATGCCTCTTTCCCAGAAACCCATGTTGGTATAAATTTTTTGAAGTGGTACTGTAGCACCTCTAAAATGTCAAAAGTCCCTCTTTTCCTAAGGTTAGTTTCTCCACTTATATTCACCATTCTCAAACTTTTTGAGAATCCTGCTGTTCCAGCATTTTGGGCATCAGATTATGTGATAGAGGTCACTCCTAGGAGGTTGGTAATTGAAAGGTTAAAAACACAAGTTACTCCTGTTATTTGCAGATTTTTAATATTTCCTACAACTTTTGTGATATACTATGTTAGTACAGTTTTGGTAATACTATTATACTTAAAATCCTGCCGAAACCCGTTTGGCTCAGTGGATAGAGCGTCGGCCTGCGGACTGAAAGGTCCCGGGTTCGATTCTGGTCGAGGGCATGTACTTTGGTTTTGGGCACATCCCCAGTAGGGGGTGTGCAGGAGGCAGCTGATCAATGTTTCTCTCTCATCGATGTTTCTGGCTCTCTATCCCTCTCTCTTCCTCTCTGTAAAAAATCAATAAAATATATATATTTTAAAATCCTTTTATTCCTGAAATATTAATGTTTATTGCATGTAATATTATTATATGTAAGATCATTTTTCTTGAATAATTGGTATTTATTGCATGTAACATTATCACATTTAAAAATCATTTTTCTTGGGAAAAAAACACATACAAGTTACAAGGAAAGTAATTGATGGATTTTTCTGGGAGAGAGAACAGAAAGACTGTCAAGTAGACATAACCAAACTATGGAGGAGGAAATAAATAAAAGTACTATTTAAGGTTGGGAAGATAACAAATGTAAAAGAACTAGAAGTCTTTGGAAAGAGGATATTGGGAGCTCATAGCCAAAGTTTGATGAATAGTAGATATGCCATTGAGGTGTGGGCATTTGTCCCCCCCAAAGAACAGTGTTGGGGGTGGGGATATAATGGTGCTAGATAGGCACTCCCCCCATTCTTTGTTTTCTTAGAGCAAAGTGAAAGAGAAATAGGCATGGTTACTGATTATAGAACTTGCCCAGAGAAATGTTTTCCTGCAGTGCCAAGAGCATGAATAGGAAAGTCACTAATGACAGAAACCAGTGGGAAGTGGTGGTTTAAAGCGATTCTCCTCCTCCTCCTCTCCCTTCTTACAGTATATGGTTCTTATAATCTGCCTCACTGGAAGCTGCCTGTTCCTGAATGTATATGCCAACCAGTGTTGCCCCTGAATAAAAATACTAACTTTTTGAAAAATATAAACAGCATGCTCTGAATTGAATGGGCCATGGAAGCTTGTATTGTGAGAAGAAAACTCATTTCTTTGCTTGCTCAAAGGCTTTTCCTTTTTTTTCTTAATCCTCACCCATGGATATGTTTATTAATTTGAAAGGGGAGGGAGGGAGGGAGGGAGGGAGGGAGGGAGGGAGGGAGGGAGGGAGGGAGGGAGGGAGGGATAAAACATCAACCAGTTGCCTCCCATATGTGCCCCGACCAGGAATGGGATCTGCAGCCTTTTGGTGTATAGGACGATGCTCCAGTCAACTGAGCCACTTGGCCAGGGCCAAAGGCTTTTCCTTCTTATAGTCATCTGATTTACCAGTATTTGACCCACAAGCTTTTCCAACCATAAGACTTAGGAAATAAAATTTTATAAAAGAAACAACTTTAAAACCAACATCTAAAAAAAAGATAAGGGGCAGTAAGACCACTTACTTGTGTGGGGGGGAGGGGCAGGGGGGTGATCAGGTTTTAGGGTCATACAAATTGCATTTGAGCCTGGTTCTTCTGTGTACTAGCAGTGTGACCCTGGATCTCTCTGAACCTCAGTTCTTCATCTGTAAAATAAAAAGGGAGTGACACCTACTTTGGGATGGTAATAATGAGTATTAGAAATTATATCATTAATAGGTAGGTGGTAGCAGCAACTACTGTTAATAACCATATAAACAGGAATAATTGAATAGAATATTCTGGGTATGGGACTTGTGCCTTGAATTCATTCCCCCCTGGAGCTCCTCCTAAGAGAGAGGCCGTGTTGCAGGTTGTCACAATACTCACTCTAACAGTGCAATGAGTAAGGATATGCTTTGCAATGTATGGGCTGGTGTGTCTTGATTTGAGGAGTCCTGCTCTGTCTAAAGGAGAAAGGAAATAGGGTGATATATTTCAAGACACATAAGTGTTCTTTTCTGCGTTCTGGCTTCCTATGATGTTCTCATTTTCCCTTGTTCTTTCCTGGCAGGTAGCTGTGAAAAACAATATTGATGTCTTCTACTTCAGCTGCCTCATCCCACTCAATGTGCTTTTTGTAGAAGATGGCAAAATGGGTGAGTATGTCCTCCTGTCCTGGCAAATGTACCTTTGCCCTTCCTCTGAATGTTAGGCAGAGCATAGCCCAAAAGTACAAGTTATTTTGAGGTTTGAAAAAAATGGGATGGGTAAGGCTATTCTAAAGCTCTAATAATTGCTGATTATGTATTCGCCTGACTCACAGTGGTCTTGTTTTGCTGTTGGTCTCTAAATTACAATGCCAATTTTCTGAATAACCCCGTCACCCCAGTATACAGAGTACAGGCATACCTCATTTTACTACACTTCACAGATACTGCATTTTTTTACAAATGGAAGTTTGTGGCAATCCTGCATTGAGCAAGTCTGTTGGCGCCATTTTTCCAACATTTGCTCACTGGTTTCTCTGTCACATTTTTTAATTCTCTCACTATTTCACACTTTTTCATTGTAATTATAGTAATCCTATATAATAAAAGCCTAATATGCAAATCAATCAAACAGCAGAACCACTGGTCACTATGATGTGCACTGACCACCAGGGGGCAGACTCTCAACACAGGAGCTGCCCCCAGCCTGCAGGCCCCAACTGGCGGCAGCTGCGGGGGGGCAGGGACGGCAAGTGGGCAGCACCAGGCCAGCCAAGGCAGGTGCCAGCGGGTCCAACCCCACCACCACCACCACCACCAGTCGCCCCGCAGATAGGCCCTGATCGCCAGCCAGGCCTAGGGACCCTATCTGTGCATGAATTTCATGCACCGGGCCTCTAGTTTGTAATAAACCACTAGTATTACTCATGTGGTTGTTGACATTTCTCTTCCCTTACTATAAAACCACTATCTAATAAAACTAGCATATATTGGTACATATTAAATTGTTTTGGCACTTAACCTTTTGCACTCGGATGTCAAGTGTGACTCGACACGGTTAGCATTGGTAGCAGGAATCGAGAAAAAAGCAAGTGAGTGCAAAGGGTTAATTGACTTGGTTTTTACAGTCCTCTTTGGGTAAGCAAGACAGACATATGGTGAAATTAAGGATCAGAAAGGTTACAAACTTACCCAAAGTTACCAAATAGGAAAACAGTGGAGCCAAAACTAAACCCTAGATGTAAACTCTTCCAATGTATCTTAGTGCTACTGATGAGGAATTAATTGACTTGGAGTATAGCATCTCTGCATGGCCAAAAATGGGCTCCAGGCCCAGGCTAACCCTGGCTGTATTGCTATTGCAAGAGCCAGCACTCCAAAGAAGAAATAGTGCAAGTCATCAGAAATCAGAATATTGACAGATTGTGCACATCCTTCCTTCCCTCTGCTTCCCCATGCAGAGCGCCAGGTCTTTCTTGCAACATGGAAGGATATTCCCAATGAAAATGAACTTCAGTTCCAGATTAAGGAATGTCATTTAAATGCTGGTGAGTAATGACTACATTTAATTTTTTGTCTTTATATACCTCTTCTTTTTATACTTATCTTGTTTCTAGTGGTTATATGGTAGATATATTACTTTGCAAACTTCTCTTTAAAAACTTGGGATGTTTTGATGTAGATACTAGATTACTATAAGCCAACATATTTAAGAAACAAGCTAGAATGGTTCCATCTTTGCAGTTCAGTAGTTGAACATATGTTAGTCATATTATTAAACATCCTGTAAGCTGTTAAATAATGGAAATGGCATATAAGGATGTACACTCTCCCTAGAATTAAAAGGACTATTTTTCCTTTATTGTCTACCTTCAGTATGGGAGGAAAAGTGATTCTGATGTCCTTATTTAGAATCTTGTGTTTGTTATTAAATAAGAATACATCATAGTTGATTAAAGACTAGTTGGTAACCTTTTTCTTTCTTGCCTTGTATCAGCATTTATCATGATACTAACCTCTTTAATCACCATTAAAAAGCCCCAGACCCTTTTGTAGTTATTTTTATAACCATGTTACCATAATAGAGGTAACACAAGAGGAGAAACAATAGCAGCTATCAGTCCCTAGGGCTTTGTTTCACCGAAGTGTTCCTCAAGAGTGGAAGGAGCACAAAGCTCTTCAGAGTCCTGCCTTTGTCCAGTCTCTTTTTAGGTCAATACAAGGTTAAGTTTAAATAAAAGTTAGCCTTGGTGTTTGGTCCATACCTCCTTTTTCTTCGTTTACCCCTCATTTCATCCCCCATATGTTGCCGGTTCTCATAAGTGTTTTTCTTATGCTGCCATCCCCTTCTAGCTAGAGCATAATACTGAGAGAAGGAGGCAATATGGCAGGTACAGAGAGAGGGAAAAAACTGTCTTCTCACTCCAAATTTTTCTTTTTAATTTTAGTTTTTTGGGCTCTATGATGTATTCATTCTCTGTTCAGACAAATATTCTTTTCTGAGAAGGTTTCTCTGGAGCCCTTGGAGAGGTGTTTGAGGAGATAAGTCTTCTATAATTTTTATTGTAATAACTAGTTAATTTATTTTCTTCAAGAATACCATATATCTGCCTTCTTTCTAACATATTCTTGGTCTAGGTTTCTCACCATGACTGGTTATGTCTTTATGCAACAAAACCAGAGTTTTTGCTGTTTACACACACATGCGTGCACACACACAACCATACTCAAATTGAACGGCTTTTTGTGCCGTGTTGTAGGTAGATGACAGTGTTCCCTGTCACTCTCTGTGAGGTTCACCACAAAACCCATTTGATGAGTGTGGAGGTCGGGCAGCTTTCCACAGCACAACAAGCCGTTCTTCAGGAGGACGCCAGTGCTTCAGGAAGCTTGTCCGGTCCACAGTGGCTGCTCATGCTAAGGACCCGCGTGGGTCCTGTCAGAGAAGCAGCCTCTGTGCCAGCTTGGAAAAGACCAGGCCCTTATTATAGTTACCCTTGTGGTAGTTGGTCCTTTGGCAACATTTCTTATATTATGCTCCTGAAAACATTGGTTCTTTTAAAAAAAAAGTGGGGGGCGGGGGAGGGCGGTGATCCTGTGGTCAATTAAAGTTGAAAAATGTAGTGCACGATGTGCCTGTCTTAGCAGTTGCTATTGCACATTAGCACACTAAAAGCTGACGAGTCCCACACTGAGAACACTTGTTTAGATCATTGTTGACTGGCATTTAAAGTTACAGAATGTTAACATTTTTTGGAACACAAGAGTTCCTTCAACATGATCTGGGAAACATTGGCCTGTAGACACACAGAAAAAGGCCAGACTAATTGGGAAGATTTGGTTTCTGACATCCAGTATGAAAGGAACATGCTTTAAAAGGGAGGGGAGGAAGTTTGGATAACTTCGTCTGGCCTACCAAAACAATAGAAAAGATCTCCCTGCTTCCAGATTGGAATCGTGAACACTATTATACCTTGATGTACATTCGTGATCTTGCCAAAGAAGTATCTGGCCTTTCTCCCAGTGGGGCTGTGTCCTCTGATGTAGCCTGGACCAGTTACTCAGAGCAAGTCCATTCTGATCAGTTCTGCCATGGCTTCGTGCCAGTTTCTCCTTGCCTTGGGTGCTCCAAATGCCAGCGAACGGGTTTTCCAGTGTTACACAGCTCTATGGTGGCACAGCACATGGAGCAGAAGGAAGAACAGCCTCTCTCTTCTCCAGGAGCCCAAGCCACAGTTTCCCACACTAAACCACTGCTAGTCTTTCAAGAAGCTAATCCTTTCTCGCTTTTCATCTGCCTCCACCCCCAGGTCTGGAGTGCCCTGGCCTTTGCACTTCCTCCCATTCTTGAAGCTCTATTAACATGAATGTTTCCAGGTTTAGTGCCTTCTGATTCAACACCCTGGGTCTAGCTGAGAGCTAAAAATACCATCCTTTCCAGCTGATCTGCCCTAATCACAATAGCACCAACACTTTAAATAGCTTTTCTGTGCCAGAGTAGACTTTTGACAGATGGCAGTAACAGTCTGAGGGCTATGGGAAGTTACAAGCTTAAAGGACTTACCAACCTAGCATTGAGCTTTTACTTTTGCTTCTCCATTTCTTTCTAAAGAAGAAATTCTCTTCCCAAGCCTTAATAATTAATCAGATCTTAATAGAAAGGCATATGTGATAGGGGTGCTTGTGGTGCCACTAGTTGTATAAATACTAGAAAATACTAGATCAGAAATGCACTAACTTATGAGTCTCCCTGCTTTCTAGTACTAGTCATCTCTACTGGTGTCAAGAGATCTGTATGAATCTGTTTTGTAGCTTACCATTATAGCTGCATTTAGGGTTGATATATGTCTGAGACCACTGTCTTAAGTAAATAAGAAGTAATTGGATCTCTAGCCATATCGAGAAAGGAATCTTTCTGGCAAGCAGTCTGCAAACTTTTTTTTTATATATTTATTATGCTCTGTATAAACAGGAGTAGGCAAAAGTAGTTTTACAATTGTTCATATGAAAAGTAATATAATAATTAATTAATAAACTGTGTTTCATGTACTCACAACTGTAAACCCATTTTGTCACTAGTTAGGCACTGTCGTGAGGGACATATTTTTTTGGCAGGAGGGCTAGGCAAGGGTGAGCTCTGTTTCTTTATTTTGGTGTGGTTCTCCCCGTTCTCTGTAACATCTCATAAATGGAAATGTTTTGCCAGCCAGTACTTAAATGTAGTTTGGTTGCTCAAATGGTAAAAAGTGTTATTTTCAGCAGTCATAGTGGTTTTGAACTTGCTAATGAATACCACAGGTGGATGCCAATGCAAAGTCCCCTCTTCCCACTCTCTAAGCACTGTCTTTTCATTCTTGCTGCTAGAAGAGGTGGTTTAGCTAAAGTAGGAAGATGAAGGAAGGGAGACCACATCTATACCTTCTAAGATTTTAGGCCCCAGACCTAAAGAGCCAAATTTCAGGAAGACAAATGAACCAGAAGAAATCACATCTTGAAGCAAGTACAATTGACCCTTGAACAGCGCAGGAGTTAGGGATGCTGACCACCATGCAGTCAAAAGTTTGCGGATAACTTAAATCAGCCCTCCACGTGCAGGATTTCCAACTGACCCTGGAACACTCGGGTTTGAACTGCTTGAGTCAGTTGAGAAACCCACTTATAAGTGGACCCAGACATTTCAAGCCTGTGTTGTTCTCCAGCAGTATAATTATATTTGACCATCTTTTTTTTTACTCCTTGGGGCACAACTCAGTGTCTTAATATTACCTTCTTATTCTCAAAGTTTCAGAACTGTAAGATTCCATCTTGTTTCCCAGGAGTTCAGGTGTGTGAAAAATACCTGATACCTTGTCAGGAAGTCTGTCCCAGTCTGGCTGGGAAGCCTTATCATACCTGGCTTTCACTGCAGAGTCTGATTATCCTGCCATCTGTACAGCCTCAAGCTCAAACCTAGTATCTACTAGTAAGATTCATAAAAATTGACTCACACACATTCTTAAGTTATTGGACATGCCCTCCATTCAATATTTCAATAGAAATCATGCCACAGCCATCAGAAGGAGCAGAGCCAGGTTCCTGGCCAGAATGCTTCCAAATGTATTATAGTTACATCCATTCAACTTGCTTACTCTGCTTGGCTGATGGCCATGTTTTCTAATTCTAGAAGGGGTGAGTGTGTGTGTGTGTGTTTGTATGCTTCCACTTCTTAGCCTATCATCTCTTACAGAGGTGGTAAATCAGGAGATGTGTTTAGGAATCTGGAACTTGTTGTAAACATTGTCTAGAACATATTTGTGCCTTTGCAACAAGGTGGCTCTTTAATAAAGGCTCCCACGGTGTGTGTTTTCCACTTCCTTGGAAATGGGCAAGAGCCTTGAAAGTTAGGAATGGCTTTACAACTTAAAGCAAGCCCCCATGTTTTAAAGACAGCCCTGTCAAAAGGTATTAGCCACACTCCAGCTGGTGACATTGCCTAGTAACCCAGTCTAGGCTGCAGGAATCCTTCAATGTGAGAACCAAGGTGATAATCAGAACTACCTGGTCCCTCAGAGATGAGTAAAAAAGCATATTGAGGCCTCCAACAGTATTGCGTTTAACTAATAACTAACCTAAGATACACATTTTGGCTCCTCAAAGAGAGCCAGTTCTTAACTACTGTGCTTGGTGCTAGTGAAAACCTTTGAAATTAAAAGGGGAAAAGTTAAGTAATAACTGGGTGTAGTGCAAATGTTTAATGAATGGACTTTAGTGCCTCCTTCCCTGAGCTTCCACTGGTTTGACCGTGGGAGAACGATGTCAGGGCAAGATGGTTTTTTAATGACTATGATGCTATATACATATCGGCATCACCAACACCTGAGGCAGAGGCCTGTTCACAGGTATTGATGGCAGGTATCCATTGTGGGAAGCACAGTGATGAAAAACTTCAGGATCCCTGTGCTCAGAGAGCTTCCTGTCTAGGAGAGCATAAAGACTGTCCGTCGTGGCAACCTTTTCCTAGAGAGCACATTAGAATATGACAGATTTTTAGATGGAAAGAAGTTAGTTCCTGAAGTTGGCATGAGTAAATTAAATTCTATCAGAAATGAACATAATAAACTGTCAACCAAGAAGCAGTGTTTATAATCTCTATTAAAGTTTCTCTTTGATGCTGCAACATCTTCCTATTAGCAGTAAGAAAACAAGAAGAGAGAAATGACCTTTAATTCTAAAATATCACGTCTCTTTGATGCTGTAGTCACAAGGAAAGCCCCATTCCGTTGTTACCTGGATTGGTGACTACAGGCCTCCAATCTGTAACCAGCAACAGCAACTGAGGTTACAGGGCCTTGTAATAATCATCTTTGTACAATTTCAGTCTTTCTCGAAGTCATTTATTGAGGCAGTTTGTTTCATTATTACTTTGAAGTCATGGTATTCCCTACAAGCTTTAGGAATCATTTGTCTGCTTTTAAGAAAAAAAACAACAAAAACTTAAACGTCCACGTTAACAAATTTACTTGCAGGATTTCTGCAACTCTGTTGTTTTCTCATCCTGGCCATTGAGGCCAGAGGGGCTCACAGTGAAGTAGTAGTGACTAGGAAGTAGTGTTGTGGATTTGATCGTCAGTCTGCGTCTCCCTGTGGCTCTGAGACCAGTGTTCCAAACATGAATCCCAACACGGGAGCCACCCTGGCCCACTCATGCACCCATTTCTGTCTTTGTCCTCTTCACACCATTTTTACCTATCTAGCACCAGTTAATACCAACCTCTTTGACCTACCGTATCTCCTCAGGTATTTCTTACACTAATACTTAAGTTGCCCCGTGTCCTGTTTTCTGTCCTGGAATGTGATAGACACTTTGCTATTATGGGCGAAGGGCTTTCTGAAATGTGCGCATGGAACGGTGCTTGTTGGGATTTCAGCACGTGTGGCCATTAGGATGTCAGAAGAGAGTTAGTAAGCATTTGCTTGATATTTTGAATCTGTGTTTCTAGACACTGTTTCCAGCAAGTTGCAAAACAACAATGTTTATACTATTGCCAAGAGGAATGTGGAAGGGCAGGACATGCTGTACCAATCTCTGAAGCTCACTAATGGCATTTGGATCTTGGCTGAGCTACGTATCCAGCCTGGAAACCCCAACTATACGGTAAGGCCTTTCTCGGAATGGGTGAGATGGGTTCAAGGAGGGAGGTAAGAGCCCTTTCATTTTTTCTTAGCACCCTGGAAAGGCCTGGAAGAGACGCTTCAGACCCCATATGTCAAAACAAGTAGTCAATAAAGAAGTCCTCAGTGGCCTCTTTGGAAGATCTCTTTTCAGTGTCTGCCCTATCAGCACAGGCATGGTGCCTCTGCAGCAAGTGCCTCAAACTTTCCCTAGAATATATAGAGTTGCTCACAAAACAGGGCAACTTTTTCAGTCTCAATTAATACATACCTAGCCTGTCTGCAGGTGGCCCCATAACAAGTTGCCAGGAGAATTGTTAACATAGCTCCGTGGTCGGCAAACTGCGGCTCGCGAGCCACATGCGGCTCTTTGGCCCCTTGAGTGTGGCTCTTCCACAAAATACCACAGCCTGGGCGAGTCTATTTTGAAGAAGTGGCGTTAGAAGAAGTTTAAGTTTAAAAAATTTGGCTCTCAAAAGAAATTTCAATCGTTGTACTGTTGATATTTGGCTCTGTCGACTAATGAGTTTGCCGACCACTGACATAGCTCATTTCAAGGAGGTCTTCTTTCCTGCTTTTGGAGTTTATGACCTAATGATATCGGAGTTGTGAACACCTGAGACTTTTTTTAGCATTATTCGTCCTGAAATACTTTTATGAAAGGTAAGGCAAAATGGAACACATTTTTGGCAGCCTATAAGGGAACGTTAGTTTAAAAAACTTCCTTCAGCTGAGACCGGTTTGGCTCAGTGGATAGAGCGTCGGCCTGCGGACTCAAGGGTCCCAGGTTCGATTCCGGTCAGGGGCATGTACCTTGGCTGCGGGCACATCCCCGGTGGGGGGTGTGCAGGAGGCAGCTGATCGATGATTCTCTCTCATCGATGTTTCTAGCTCTCTATCCCTCTCTCTTCCTCTCTGTAAAAAAAATAAAATAAAATAAGCATAATAAAAAACTTCCTTCAGTGCTACAATGGATTAAAATTTAAATTCTGACAATACTTTTAGGACAGGAGCAAATTCCCTTGTTAAGCAGCAAAGGTTTATACTCTACATACTGGGCATTTGTTTGCTACTGTCAAATGTGATCTCCCAATAGGATGTTGTTTGTCATCTGCATTTTGCAAAGTAAAGGTAAAAAAACAACTTGGGATGGGAAATATATCTTATTCTTTTGTTATGTTTGAGGTTTCTGTAGGCTGTCTTAAAGGAGGGGACAGGAAAGTGACAGAAGAGAATAAGATTCAATAATGAATAAATCTGAAGAAGGTAATTAGTAGATTAAGGGAGCCTTTTAGCCATTTAGCTGATAAAAGTCTATGATCGCATTCCTTAGTTTTAATAGCCAAGTCTGTTTTCACTAGCATGCATCAGGTCATAGTACCGCCCAGAACTGAAAATTCTTGGTGTTTTTCCCACTAGTTCCCTCCCTTGATGAGCATGTGTGTGAGCTGCTGAGTCCTATCAAGCCATATTATTGCCCCAGCATCTGTGAGCTGGGAAACTTTGGGCTTCCCCCATAAAGTATACTCTCCTCCCACCCACCTTCCCCACCACCAGTCCATGTATTTTTGTCCCTCCTTGTATTTTTCATCTTAGCTGGGTCAAAGAAGCATGGTTATCTCAGGAAACCAAAGTTTAGAGTGATTAGTGAGGCCCTAGCTGGTTTAGCTCAGTGGATAGAGCGTCAGCCTGCAGATTGAAGGGTCCCAGGTTCGATTCCAGTCAAGGGCATATGCCTGGGTTGTGGGCTCAATTCCCAGTAGGAGGTGTGCAGGAGGCAGCTGATCGATGATTCTCTCTCCTCATTGATGTTTCTATCTCTCCCTCTTCCTTCCTCTCTGAAATCAATAAAAATATTTTTAAAAAATAAATGATTAGTGAGTTGTTCAGGATCATATAATTTGTTGGTGGGTTGATTGTGCTTAGAATTCAGGTATCTCTTGACACTTCTACCGTGTTCTTTCTGCTCATTATAAGGGTAATGAGAATTTTGAGAGGAACTTGGTATCACTGTCCTAAACATAGTTTGTTAAATTTTTTTTTTAAAGTTTAACTTCTTGCCCTAGCTGGTTTGGCTCAGTGGATAGAGTGTCGACTTGCGGACTGAAGGGTCCCGGGTTCGATTCCAGTCAAGGGCACATGCCCAGGTTTCAGGCTCAATCCCCAGTGGGTGGCGGGAGGGGGGGGGCATACAGGAAACAGCCTACCGATGATTCTCTCTCATCATTGATGTTTCTTTCTTTTTTAATACATGTTGTTGATGTGTTTTTTTTACAGAGAGGAAGGGAGAGGGATAGAAAGTTAGAAACTTCGATGAGAGAGAAACATCGATCAGTTGCCTCCTGCTCACCCCCTACTGGGGATGTGCCCGCAAACAAGGTACATGCCCTTGACCAGAATCAAACCTGGGACCCTTCAGTCCACAGGCCGGCATGCTATCCACTGAGCCAAACCGGTCAGGGCATCATTGATGTTTCTCTCTCTCTCTCCCTCTCCCTTTCTCTCTGAAGTCAATAAAAACATTTTTTTAAAATTTTTTTTTAAGTTTAACTTCTTCATTTGATATAATTTGACTTGTAAAAAGTTTTTTTAAATGGTACATAGACGTCCCATGTGTCTTTCACCCAGTTTCCCCATTGATAACACCCATTGATAATATCTTACATATCCATTGTGCATTTTCAAATGAAAATGATATTGATAAAATAATGCTAACAAGACCACAGATGAGTCTATTACTCTGTTGTGTAGTGTACAATACTATGAAATCTTATCACATGTATAGATTTATAACAGTCAGAACCCAGAACTGTCCCATCATAACAAAAACTCCCTCTCGCTATCTCATTATATTTAGACTCTCACGCCTGCCCTAACCCCTGGAAACCATTGATATGTAGTCCTCCATTAAATTTATATAACACTAGAGGCCCAGTGCATGATTAAATCATGCACATGTAGGGTCCCCTAGGCCTAACCTGCCATCCAGGCCATATCCACTGCCCCGCAAAGCCTAGCATGCTCCGCGGACACTGCTAGCAGCCTGCTCCCCAATTTTGGTGGCAGGGGGTCCGCTGGTACTGGAGCGGACACACAGCTCCCCACTTTCAATCGCGGGGGAGCTGGGTGCCTGTCCGCTGGTGCACCAGGCCTTTCAGAAGCCTCTGGCGTGGCGGAGGCTTCTGAAAGGCCTGGTGCTGGAGCAGACAGGCACCCAGCTCCTCCGCTGTTAATGGTCCGCAGCGGGACGTGGGCTCGCTGACCCAGAGGCCCCTTCTGTGCCACAGCACAGCCATGGCTCAGCGTCCCGATGGCCCAATCGGCCACCCCAGCCACCCCGAGTCCCGCCCCTCCACGCCTCCTGGCCAATCGTGGGCATAGCGAAGGTACGGTCAATTTGCATATTTGTCTATTATTAGGTAGGATGTAACATTTGAGACTTTTTTTTCCACTTAGCACAATACCCATGATATCCACCTAAATTGTTGCATGTATCAATAGTTTGTTCTTTTTTAGACGAAGTAGTAATCCACCATACGGATATACAACAGTTTATCTGTTCACCTGTTGAAGGACATTTCCTACCCTATATATTTTTTAAAATTTTATTTTGAGATCATTGTAGATTAACATGCAGTTGTAAGAAATAGTCCCATGAGATCCTATCCTCAAGGTGTGCCCGTTTATACCCACTACCACCTCTCTGCCTCCCCTGTATTTGTATATAATAAGTTAGTTAATATTTCCTTGTCCCCTTTTCCTATTTTCTATCCATCTGGTGACTAGGTTCCTACTGCCCACAAAACCATCTAAATTTTTATTACATTCTGACACAGGCCTAATCCATTCCCCTAAATGTGTTCCAGACTTCAAAATCTTTCGGATCCATTTCCTTCCCCTCATCACTCTAAACACCCATTGTACTATTGATCTGATCTCAGCTACCAATTAAGGAGGAAAAAAATCTGTCTGGTTGAGCCCAGTACCAGTGCATGAGGACTGATGGTCCCTTACTCTTCTGAGAGAATGATAAATTACTTCCCCACCCCAATCCTTATAAAGGATTTCATTACAAAGGTTGTTGTTTTTTATGTCCTGGCCAGGTGGTTCATTCCATAAACCAAAAGTTTGTGGGTTCAATTCTTGGTCAGGACACATACCTAGGTTGCAGATTCGATCCCCAGTTGGAGTATATATGGGAGGCAGCCTTTTGATGTTTCTATTTCATATTCATGTTTCTCTCGTTCTCTCCCGCCCCCTTTGCCCTTGTCTCTCTTCCCCTCTCCCATCCTCTCTGAAATCAATAATATCTATAATAATAAAAGTGTAATATGCAAATCAACCGAACGACTGAACAGCGGAATGACCTTCCAGACAATCTTCTGGACAAAGCCGGGGCTGCATGGGGCTGTGAAGGCCTACTCTTGCACAAACTTCATGCATCGGGCCTCTAGTGTTTTTAATAAAGAGGCAAAATGGCCCTAACCAGTTTGGCTCAGTGGATAGAGCATTGGCCTGCGGACCAAAGGGTCCTGGGTTCAATTCTGGTCAAGGGCACGTACCTTGGTTGCAGGTTCTCTGACCCTGTTCGGGGTGCATGCAAGAGGCAACCAGTCAATGTGTTTCCTCGCATCAATGTTTCTGTCTTTCCCTCTCTCTTCCATTCTCTAAAAATCAATGGAAAAATAGCCTCAGGTGAAGATTAACAAACAAACAAAAAGAGGCAAAATGACATATCATTAAAGACATAATAAGAGCAATGGTATTAGCAGTTCAAAAAGCAAATATGAAATTTTCTGGTTCTAAATGCAATTTGCATGCCTCCACTGTTGTAGTGCTAATATGTTGCCTAATCTAATATAATTGAGTCTGAGTCTGGATTTGAATTTTGGACTGGCTTGACCAATGAAGCGAAAATTTCAGTGTTCAACATTGAAATCCTTTAATATTTTTATTTTTATTTGGTAATTGTTAGGCTAGAAGAGGTGGTGCTAGAGAAAGAGTAGTATCAGAAGTGTCTGATTTGCCTTCTAAAAAAGGCAGAAAATAAGATTAAGTTGTTGGCATGAATTGCTGTCTGGTTATTGAGTAAATGTCTTTTTTGTGATAATTAATTTTCCCTCCATGACAGTGTGTGCTCTCCTCAATATAATACAGAAAGCACTAGTACCTTGGACTTGGCTAGCTTATACTTTTATTTTACTTGATTGTACATCCTCCTGTACTGAGATAAGCATCCCTGTCAGACTGAGAAACAGAGGCAGGCTGCTGAAATGACCACCAGCAAGATAAGGCTTTAGCCCTTTCCTTTTCGTTTGGGAATAATCTCTATGGTGCTTAGCAAAGCATTGGAGCAGCTGTGCCCCTATAGTCAGGGACTTGGATGTTTTCAGTACGGAATATTTCCTAACCTCATGGACCCATGTAAAATGTAGGTGGAAACAGCATAACCTGACATTGATTAAATTAAAATTCTAAAACCCGTAGGACAGTACCTCAGACAGGATCTCTTTGCCTACTCAGTGATGGGTTTCCTCTCCCACTGTATCAGAGTTTTCCTTAACCTGACTACTTGGCTACCTTTCGAGTTCATGCCGATCTCCATGCTAATCTTTCTTCTCCTTTCCCTCCCAACAGCTGTCGCTGAAGTGCAGAGCTCCTGAAGTCTCTCAGTACATCTATCAGGTCTACGACAGCATTTTGAAAAACTAATAGACTGCTCTGGTGCCCTCCGGCCACCCTGTGATCGGTGCAAGCCAAGAACTCTTAACTAGAAGAAATTGTTTTGCCGAGTAGAAGCTGAACCTAAATACACTGAGGCCACCCACCAAGGTAGTGACTAGTCTAACCTGTGCTAAATTAGGCCGCAACCTGTTGGATAGTGTTAGCTTTCTGTGAACTTTGTAACCACTGCTTCAGTCACTTCCCACCTTTGCCTCCTGCTGCTGCTGTCTGTCCTTACCTGTGGGCTTCTCCATACTGGGCCAATGGCTGGCATATTTTAGCGTAGTTTGATATTTTGTAATTGAGAGTTCATTTCAAAAGCAGAAAAAGACAAAAAATATTAAAGCAAGGAAAAGTGTCACTGAAACGTAAGCTGCACTTTATTGTTTTATATTTTTGTACATAAGAGAAATTGAGGGAGCAGTGTAATCATTGCTAGAAAGTAAAGACAGCCGGCCGTCACTCCCGCACAGCCCTGGAGGAAGAACAGCTACTTGCCCACCCTGGGAGGCGTTTTCTCATCTATGGCAACCTTGCCCGTCGTTTGGATTTTCACTTGTTTTCCTTTCCAAGCTCCTTTTCTTTGCGATTCCCCCTGCTCTGTATTATCCTCTCATTCAATTGCCCTGCAGTTGGGAATGGTGGTCTACCATGAGTGCTGTTTTAGGTGCAGGAATAGGGCCTGTCGGTACCAAGGCTGAGAGAAATCAGAACTTACTACATTCCTTTCCCCTGCTCTGACCCATTAATGACACTACTAAGGAATTTGGGTAGAGATATGGGAAACAGGAACCAAAATGCCTTTCCCCCACCCCCTGCCCTGTATTTGGTTTAATTCTCAGGTCCATTTCAGAACCAAAAGTCATACTTTTAGAGTTGAAACAGACTTTAATTAATAACTTAGCCAATGCTGTTTTTCTAAAAAAGGAAACAGTAAAAGGCAATGGGGGTATTACTGCCTGAGGCCTGAGTCAGTAGCAGAGCTGGGGGTCTGGGTCTCCTAAATCCCCATCAGTATTGTTTTCACTGCAGTAGTGTCTCGGTTTGTTTTGTTTTGTTTTCTCCTCAATGCCTTTTTCTTGCTTCTCTGTGCATGCTTCTTTATGGCTTTCTTTTCTCATACTCCACACTGATTTCGGCACTTCATTCATTGGTATCAGGTGGCAGCAGAGTATCTTTTCAGTCACTTGAATGTAAATCCAGATGCCAGAATGAAGGAGTCGCTAATGTTTCCCATATGCTCCTGGAGCCGAAATTCTTGAGGCCACCAGGGTGGGTACAGAGATGGGGTACGCTTAAAGATGTCACAGAGTCCCTTTGTCCCTGCAGCTCTCTGATGTGCCCTTGACTCGAGTTCTTTAAACTCCCAGGCAATGGAGATCATCTCAGAAGGTTAAGCAGTTCTTGTAATCTCTCAAAAGATAGGGAGATGTGAAATCCCCTTGCTTATTAACACACTGGTGTGATTTGTCAATGAATGCCTTGGTTGCAGGTTCTCTGACCCTGGTTGGGGTGCATGCAAGAGGCAACCCAAAACACCAGCCTGTTTAGCAGTGTTCACACAGTTTCATCTGTGGGCACTTGAGTTGCCTGGCACTCAGTATTCAGAGTCCACGACCAAGACTGTTTCTTAGCTGCCCCTACTTAAATCAGAGGCATTTGAGGGTCCAAAGGCCTGAAATTGGACTCACACCTACGAGTGAGTCCCAGTGGAAGAAACATAGAGAAAACAAGAGCAAAGCCCAGCCTGCATGGCTCAGTGGTTGAGCATTGACCTATGAACCAGGAGGTCACGGCTCGATTCCCGGTCAGGGTTGTGGCGGGATCCCCAGTAGAGGGGCGTGCAGGAGGCAGCCAATCAATGATTCTCTATCATCATTGATGTTTCTATCTCTCCCTTCCTCTCTGAAATCAATAAAAATATATTAAAATAACAAAAAAAGAAGAGCAGAAACTGGCCCCCAGCCCCCATCCTGCCATGTCTGAAATGACCCCGATTTAGACCATTTGCAAAGCTTGGGGGAGTAGGTCTCCCAAAGCAGTTTCTTAAACCTTGAGAATCTCCAAGAGAAAATTTGCTGGGGTGGGGGAAAGGAACTATTTCCTGCGCTCACCGCCCCTCGGGCACACAGAGAAGTAACACAGTGTTGTTTGTGGGAGGTGGATGGGTTGGTGGTGTGTGGGTGGGAAAAACAGGTTGATCAAGTTCCCTGGTTGGGAAATCATTCATGGAGTTTGTTGGATACAAGCAGTAAAAGTTCACACTATAAATACGGTGTTCTCTTCTCAAAGCAAATAGTAGTTCCAAAAGGAGGAGTGTGTCAGGGTAAGCAGACAAAACAATTTTGTATCAGGCTATGTTCCTCCGCCCCTGAAACTAGGCTTCTCTCAGCCGCCCCAGCAGTGACCGTGACAACTGCTATTCTCAGCTGACCGCACTGAGCCATTCCGAACTCAGCTCCTTGGGGAGGCTGCCTCCGAGCTCCCCCAGCACTTAGGGAGGGTTCTGCTCCACAGAAAGGGACTCTCTCCCCAGAGACAGAACCTATTGCCTCCAGCGCAGCTTCCCTTTGGCCTTTTTCAAGCTCGGCCCAATTAGGGAAATGGAATGGAGATTGCCCTGCGTTCCCCTCTCCTCTGCCTCAATATGTCTTTGTCACGTCAGCTGGTGTCATACAAAGGGCAAGGGAAGCACACACACAGCCAGAACTCTTGCTGGTCAGAGATTCCCTGAGTGTCTGTCCTGCCCGAGCCTGTTCAGTGTGTCTGTGTTGTGAAGCTTCGGACTCTGGAGAGAAATGGGGAGGGGGGCGGGGTAAGTGTCACCCTAAGAATGCTTATCATTCTCTTGTTGTTGGGATCTGTTCTCGGGGAGGGTGGGGGTTGGGGGAAGCTTGACCTTGTGTCTTCCTCAATAAACTCTTCATTTACATAAAATGAAGTATTTGGTGTATGTACTTTGCTCTCAGAACTGACACTCTAGGACAAAACACAGCTGGCCAGGGGAGGGATGGGCGTTGATAACCACACTATTAGAACTTTTCTTTGGCTGCCTCCCGGGGATTTAGCTGGATGAAATCAAGATTGGCCTGTGGAAAAATCCCAGAGGCTCCTGTGAACCAAGCCCATACCACTATCACCACCACAGGCATCTCGCCTCAAGCAGGGAGTGATCAGAAGGAGCCAATCTGTCTTCCCTGGCAGCTCTCTTGCTGGGCCGCAGGCAGATGGTCCCATGGGCAGAAGGAGCACAGCACAGCTCATCAGTTTCCTATTACTCGGGACATTTCACTAATCCCTCCATTTATAAAGGCTTTCAGACCTGGATCGGACTTCGTGTTCCCAAGGGAATATAATTAATGCTGCTGGAAAGCAAACTTCCCAAGGAGTTCAGGTCACCTGCATGTGTTACTGGGGGCATGTGACCCAGGTGGTACCCAGATGGAGGCCCCACCCCAGGTTCTGATGAGCAAGAGCCTCAAATCTCCCACAGCCTGGAGTGGAGGAAAGAGGCAGAGGATCCAGCACTGAGATGCCCTTGGACTAGTCCCTCCGCACCAGTCCAGTTCATGTAGGTGAGCACAGTCAGTGCTCCGCACTTAGGTGCTCAGAATAAACTGCTTTCATTACTTGGATCCAGACACCATGAGCCAACTTCCTCTGGCAGCTGGGAGCTTGTTTGACTGTCTCTGTATTGCTGGGTGGCAGTTAGCCCCGACTGTAATAAGAATAACATTTAGGGGGGCCCTAGCTGGTTTGGCTCAGTGGATAGAGCATCGGCCTGTGGACTGAAGGGTCCCCGGTTCGATTTCATTCAAGGGCACATGCCCTGGTTGCGGGCTCGATCCCCATTGCCGGGTGTGCAGGAGGCACATTAATACATCACCTGAGAGCTTCCATAAATCTGCTCTGCCCGGCTGGGGTGGGGACCGGGGCAAACTGCACTTTACGAAGTCCCCAAGTGTTTCTAAGGTGCTCTTGGGGCCAGAGACTCACACTGTTGGTCTGCTTCCTCTTCTACAGCGATGTCAGTTTTTGTGGCAGTTGGAAAACGGTAAAAGCACTTTTATGCTCATGATACCTGACCATCCCCTGAATTGAGCATTATGTTCATTTTTCATGAGATGCAGTAGAGTCATGTCTTCCAACTCCGTGTCCTTACCACTGCACTACAGCGTTCCCAAATAGGCTCCCTCCTCCCTCTGCAATGAGCCACCAGGCCAACGGCCACCTTGCTCAGCCCCCAAGATAATGATACGTTATGATCCTTCTCTGCCCACAAAGTGGCAACTATAAAATACTGAGCTCAGGGACGCTATTTCTGAAGCCAGAGAACAGCTGAGGACTCCCAGGTTTGAGCCTTCCTACTCCCACCTCATGCATTGATGCTTTTTCTGATTTTGTTGGGACCCAGATTTCTATTCCCTGCCACCCTCGGCTCCAGGAGCAAGAGCCTGTTTATTTTAATACCTGGTATGGCACTTGGGGAAGATCACACCTCCCCCGTTGTTACCCATTTCTACCTTCTGAACACTAATCCTAGAAACCCAACCAGCCCCCAGATATGTTATTAGTAACCAGGATGTTTCTTGAAGTTTCCAAGTTCACTCCAAACTTGCCATCTCAGTTTCTCATTTAGCTTTTGCCCCACCATCCTAAAGGCTGCCAGTAAGGGCAAAGCTGATTCAGAGGCTCACGAGACCCAGGCAGACTTTTGTCCCAACGCTCTAGGACTGAGACAACTCCACTCACCCTCACCCCCGCTACGTAGGTGATGGGGGATGACATTCAGATCTAGCCTCTGGCTTTCCCTCCCTTGCTTCAGTCACTCTCCACTTATGGTCAGAGGTTCCAGGATATATGGCTGAACAGCCTCGGGAAGCTAGTGTAGGGTCCTCGGCTATGATGGAACAAGGCCAGAGTAGGCAGGTTTGGGTCTTTGCCTTTTCTGTCCCACTCCATGCCTGGGCCTCAGATGCTGTGGGTGGACACACACCTGCTCCCATAGAGCCTGAGCTTGCACCTCAGCTGTCTGGTGTCCTCAGCTGAACCAGAGCCACATGAGGCTTAAAGTCAGACAGAACCGAGGACAGTGCCTCTCAAGCTCTCACCAAGCCTAGCAGATGTGGCTCAATAGTTGAGTGTCGACCCTTGAACCAAGAGGTCACTAGATCGATTCCTGATTCCCTCTCAGGGCACATGCCTGGGTTGTGGGCTCGATCCCCAGTAGGGGGTGTGCAGGAGGCAACCAATCAATGTTTCTATCTCCCTATCCTTCCTTTCTCTCTCTAAAATCAATAAAATAAAATCATTTTAAAGAAAAACTCTCACCACGGTAATCCTACCGATAGACAGTGAACAGGCCCCTGGATGTACATTCTTAGCCGCAGAAAGTGACTCTCAGCAAACCAAAATGACAACTGAATCTTACGTTCAGGCAAATTGTGCATTTTATGTTAATACTGTGTGTGTGTGTGTGTGTGTGTGTGTGTGTGTGTGTGTGTGTGTAAAATGTTTTAAATGACCTACCACTGGAGGCCAGTATGAGGCTCCATAATTAACCTGTAGCTCTGTGTTCTCCTAATATAACTAAGTTGAGAAGCTTTGGAGAAAACGCCTCAAGGTATGAGTGTGAGCATTGCACAGTTTCTTATTTCTAGTCCACTTGCTCTGAGGTAGAACCAGAATGGAGTGTTATGGCCCCGGGGAGTAGGCATAAAGCTTAGGCCCCTCAGGAGAGTAAGAATGAAAGATTTTCAGATGGGGGGGGGGGGCGGGATAGATAGTGCCCTGGATGGTTTAATCAAGTTAGGAGACACTAGGTGACCATTGTGATCTCAGGGGCCCAGTAAATCTGCTTCCCGACGCCCCCGCCCCCCCCGCAAGCGGCTCTCCAGGAGGAAGCACCATCCTTCTGGGCCTTGTATTTGCTGCTGCCATGACCTTCCTCCCCATACCCCCACCCTAACCCCTTGGGAGCCCACCCAGAATAAATAGGAACTTTCCCCAGGTGGGGCTCGAGTTCCTCTGTGTGTGGCTGTGTGTCTCTAGAAGAGAAAAGGAAAAGGCCCCGTGAAACCTGTGCATGCGAGGTGCTGCATTAAGGACTTGACACAACGCAGCCCATGTTTTGCCATGGGATCACATCTCCCATTTGACAAAGAAGGCACTTGGAGCTCTGAGAGTTCCACTTGCTTGCCTTCAGTCCCACAGTAAGTGGTAAGGCCAGGATCTAAATCCAGGTCCGTCTGATTCTGAACTCTGGCTCATAACGGCTGTGCTTTCTGTCTGGACAGGAGAGGGAACAATTGGGAAGGTGCCCAAAATGTAGAGCCCAGTGAGGAGGAGAGCCAGGTTCTGTGAGGAAACCATGGCCACAAGTAGTAGAAAGTGCTGGTGGGCGATGCTGGGTCCCAGAGGCAAAGACAGATATTTCAGAGCCCCGCCTCCCAGCCCTCCGGGCATTTAAAATACAACTGTGACCAGGTTGCTACCCTGCTTCAAAACCCTTTAATGGCCCTAGCCGGTTGCTCAGTGGTTAGAGCGTCAGCCCATGGACTGAAGGGTCCCAGGTTGGATTCCAGTCAAGGACATGTACCTCAGTTACAGGCTTGATCCCCAATCCTGGTCAGGACGCCTTCGGGAGGCAACCAATCAATGTGTCTTTCTCACATCAATGTTTCTCTCAGTGTGTCTCTCCCCTCCCTTTCACTCTCTAAAAAAAAAATCAATGGAAAAAAATATACTTGGGTGAGAATTAACAAAACCAAAAACAAAAACCTTCAATGCCTTCCCATCCAGCACAGGGCTATGTCCAAACCCCTGCCGGCAATCAAGGCCTTTGTTACCTCACCTCAACCAACTTGGCTCCCTGTCACTCACCAGGATTCCTGCCCCCTGCGTGCAGGTCTGGTCCTGGGCTCACTCTCAGGCCTCCTCTCCCACAACGTCCCCACCCCAAGTCCATTTCCGTCAAGGCTCCTTCCCTGAAGGTTGCCTCCACGGCCTCTAGCTAGCTGGCCCACTCCCTCTGCCTTCCCTCCGAACCCTGACTTGGCACACCGCATAGCCCAGCGTGGCTGCTTCTGGTCCCCGGTCCGAGCTCATCAGCGGCCGCCCAGCTAGGGACTCCCAACCTTTATATTCCACTTTTTGCCTTTCGGTAAGACAACTTAGCCTCTCTCAGCCTTAGCTAGCTCCTCTGTAAAACAGGATAAACACTCTACTTCACAGAATTGTGAGGGTGACATTTGAGAATACCGCCAAAGCTCGGAGCATGCTGTCTGGCACATAGTAGGTGCGCATACATGTTAGTGACTGATCATGACGCTGATAACGACTGTTCCAGAATAAGTACGTGGGTGATTCTGCCCTCAACCCCCGGTATCTCCCGGTCTGGAGAGGAGAAGGAGCCGCCTAGGGTTGCAGAGGTCATTCAGTGGAAGCAGAGCAGCTTTGCTCTGAGCAAGCCCAGCCTGGAGTGAAGCCAGTGGCATGAGGGCCTCCCTGGTCCCTTCTTCCCACCCCTCCAGGTTAGAGCTAAAAATATCGCCAGCAGAGTCCGAGTGGGTGAAGGTCGGGTCTGAGGAGGAAAAAACTCGACCTGGGTCGTCCAAGTGAATGTGTCAGGCTCAGGGACCCAGCGGAATGCCAGCCACTCACCGTCCCCCCGCCCGCCCCGCCCCGCCCCGCCCCGCGTCCCTCCTCCCTCCTTCCAGCGCTAGCGGGCGGCGCGCTCGGAGGGAGCAGGGGCTGGAGGTGCCTACCCTTTGGCGCCCGCACCTGCCCCCCGCGCCCGCCTCTGAGCCCGCCCCGACAGGGCAGCCGGGGCCCCCCTCCTCTCTCCCCCCGGGCCAGGGAGCCGGGGGCAGCGCCGGAGCCCGGGGGGAGCGCGGCCCCAGGGCTGGGGGCAGCTAAGACGGCCCCGGGTAAGCGGCGGGAGGCGGGGGACGCGGGCGGGTCAGGGGCCGGCTGGGTCGGGCGGGGAAGGGGGGGCGCGGGGTCGGGGGGTAGGTGAAGGGGGTACGGCTGGGGCGACTGGTGCCTGGGCGAGGAGGGAGGAGGGGGCCGGCGGGCTGGCGGGGAAGCGGCGCGGGGCTGCCACGTGAGAGCTGGAGCTGGGGGTGCGGGGTGCCTGCAAGGTGCTGGAGGCGGAGATCAGGCTGGGCTCTAGCATTCCCCCCCCCCCCCAAACTCCTACCAATCAGGTCATGGGTAGCCCAGCATCCCTCAAAGCCCCCACCCACCCACTCGCACAGGAACGTGGTGGGGACAACAGCAGGCAGACGGTGACTCGGCCCACGGGACCCAAAAAGCCCGGTCCTCAGTCTGGGGCAGAGACTCCGGCATGCAGGCCCAGGGGAGAGGACAAGAGGCGGGCTTTGGCCCCTGTGTGAGTCCCCAGGCTCTTCCCGAGCGAGCGCTGTCTGCAGACTCACTGCAGAGCGCAGGCCTTGGGGAGGGAGCGCCCAGGGGCTGGGCCCTGCCGCTCTGGACAGCCCCCCCTCACCCCCACCTGCTGGGGGTGTTGGATTAGTAGACACTTAGACCCAGGACCCCTGCCTGGGAAGAAGGAGGGGGCACTGGTCATCCCTGAGCCAGGGACAGGGCCGCCCTTGGGCCTGGTGAGTTCCAGGAGGCTGCCCCAGCCTGGGGGCCTCTCTTGCACCGCTTCCTGGCGCTGGCACTGTGACCCGCTTTTATTTCCCCGTTCTTCCCCCAAAGGACTGGTTTCTGGGCAGGAAGTGTGGTGTCCAGGAGGCTATGCAGGTAGGGGACATCCTAGATGCCTCTGAGTTGCCACCCCGAGAGAGGCAGAGGGCTCTTCTTGGATTCCTTGTCCTCTCTACCTGCCCTCGGATGTCCCCCTCCCCACCTGCCTGTCTGGTTATGTAATTAACCCAGCTGAGGTTCTCTGCCAAGCTGGCAGTGTCCGGGGATGCCGGAGGGGCCGAGGGCCTGCAGGGGTTTGTGGGGAGGAGGGACTGGTACTTACCCCACTTGGGAGCCATAAGCACCTGTTGAGGAGAAGACACTACACGGGGCAGGAAGGCGATCAGGGTCCTCCTCTTAGTTGACGGCTCAGCTGGCTCTGTGGTCACGTCCCTAAGTCTCGGGGGGTTGTTTTTGGTTCTTGTTTTTACCGTCAATCAAATGGGGGAAAGAATCACAAACACACATACACACACAAAGCATGTTTGTCCACAACAGTGGATGGTGACCCATCCCAGGATTGCTAAGCGCTCCTAGCAACCTTAGGTGGAGGTGCATAGCAATGGCCACTCTTCCCTGAACACCTGCTCTGTGCCAGGCACCTGGCTTTACCTGTACAACCACACCACACCCTGTGACGTTTCATGCCCAAGGTCACACTTGAGGTGAGTGGCAAAGCTGGGAATCCAACCCTGGTGTGTCTCACTCCAAATCCTGCCCTTTGTGTACTACGCTGTCAGTACAAGGACCTAGTGGATCAGGTCCTCTGGACGAGGAAAGACTGCAGTCCATTCAGCTGTGAGCTGTGCATGTGTGGAGAGAGCATGCATCCACACAGAAAACATACATGCAGACTGAAAAGCACGGCTCTATCAAAATCCAGCAAACCCATCTCCCCTGGACCCCCTTTGCAGGCTCTGGTCTCATCCTTCCTGGAAATAGTCCCCAAACAGGATGTCTCAGGCAGGTAGCAGCTCCCTGGTCATCCTCCTCCCCCCGAACCCCTAAAAAAGGGAAGGCACCTAGCTAGGAGATTTACATAGATCCGTGGTCGGCAAACTGTGGCTCGCGAGCCACATGCGGCTCTTTGGCCCCTTGAGTGTGGCTCTTCCACAAAATAACCACAGCCTGGGCGAGTCTATTTTGAAGAAGTGGCGTTAGAAGAAGTTTAAGTTTAAAAAATTTGGCTCTCAAAAGAAATTTCAATCGTCGTACTGTTGATATTTGGCTCTGTTGACTAATGAGTTTGCCGACCACTGACATAGATGTTCTTAGAAGTAGGGGCTATGGACCCATTTAATATATGTGCAGAGCGTGGCTCCGATTGGGCAGGTGATTTGCCCACGGACCCACAGCTAGAAAACATAGCTGTGGTCTATACCCAAGCTCTCAAGTCCCTGAAACTGAGCAAGCAAGGAGCTAATGAATCTGTGACAAGGTCCAACCTTGTAGCAGCCCAGTCCTGGCTGCTGGCACACCTGCTGTGTGCCAGGCCCTCTGAGCTCAGGGGGTTGCCAGAGAATCAGACACAACCCTTGGCCTGTAGGCATTTACCAGCTGGAATCCCTAAACTTGGAGGAAGTACTGCGACAGTGTAGCGAGGAGTAGCTGGCATTCTCTGGGCGCATTTCTTACTCCCTCCGTGCCTTCTCTAACGTGGGGACCCCGACCCTTAGGGATGTCGTATTCACTGAGGGTGTCCTGTGGGCACGCACGCTAACAGAGCAAGAGCTCAACAAGTGTTGCCCTCCAGAGCCAAGAGGCCATCTAATCCAGGGGTCTCAATGGGGACATTTGGAAATGGGGGGCATTTTGGGTCGTCATGGTGACTGGAGGCTGCTGCAGCTGGCAGCTGGGGATGTGAAAGGACCTGCAGTGTGCCAGTCCTCCTGCCCAATGAAGAATTCTCCCTCTAAGAAATGCCAGGAGCGCCTCCACTGAGACACACTGGCCTGGGCTCACCCCTGCGGAGGAGACCCAGACCCGCCCCGGGCTCTGTGGGGCAGCTGGGCTCCGCTGCTCTGCAGCCCGCCTCGCTGGCCAGAAGTCAGGTCATTCCCTGTGGTGGGAGGACAGGAAAACATGAAGCAAGGATGGAGAGGATTTCAGTAAATAAGATAGGGGTTCTGGGCAAGGGAAGGCATTCTGAGTAGCTGAAACCGCTTCAGCAAAGACCCTAAAGCCAGCCCA
Source organism: Cnephaeus nilssonii (assembly GCF_951640355.1). Classification (NCBI taxonomy): domain Eukaryota; kingdom Metazoa; phylum Chordata; class Mammalia; order Chiroptera; family Vespertilionidae; genus Cnephaeus; species Cnephaeus nilssonii. The sequence goes on from NC_137090.1 coordinate 13,358,215, forward strand.
CCTCTTGTCCCCACAGTCCAGGTGGAGGCCGCAGAAGGGCCCAGGGCGGGCAGGGGCAGCAATGACTGGTCCTGACGGTGGCTGAGCCCCCAGCCCCTGGAATATGCAGCCCGGGGGAGCCCCAGGCAGCGGCGAGGACGCGGTGGCGGCGTGGGGCGAGAGGCATGGTCTCCACCTACCGGGTGGCCGTGCTGGGGGCGCGAGGCGTGGGCAAGAGTGCCATCGTGCGCCAGTTCCTGTACAACGAGTTCAGCGAGGTCTGCGTGCCCACCACCACCCGCCGCCTCTACCTGCCTGCTGTCGTCATGAACGGCCACGTGCACGACCTCCAGATCCTCGACTTCCCGCCCATCAGCGCCTTCCCTGTCAACACGCTGCAGGTAGGAGGGCCCACGAGGGTAGGGGGGGCAGTGGAATCCAACCCTCTCCAGCTCCACGCTGCACCATGGGCCACCAGGAATGCTTAGAGCCGTACCAGGAATCCATTGTGTGCTGGTTTATTCTACAGATATTTGATGAGCTTTATTTATGATGTGTGTCAGGCTCTGTAGTGGGCAGTGGGGTAGAAAGGCCAGTAGACGGACAGCAGAAGAAAAGGCCAAGACCTGGAGAAGGTGTGTTCTCAGAGACAGGTCTCTTGCCCAGGGGGCTTTACTCTTAAGGGATGCTCTGCCCTGCTCTCAAGACTGGCCTGCTGGCCACCTTCCTGCAGGGGTTGGATTCAGGTGCCCGCAGTGCTGCGGCTTATAGAGCTCCTTCCCCAAGCCTGCAGGGACCAAGTCCTCCTTCTCTCTGCTTCTGGCTTCAGAGGGGGTGGGTGCCTGGGAGCTCTAAGACACTTTGCTCACGGAAGGCAGCCCCTCGGCAGAGGTTTTGCTCAGAAAGGATAGGCACAGTGGTGGAGACAGGAAGGCAGGGGCCATGGCTTGGCCAGTTGTAATTGTGCAAATACAGCTGGGGAGGGACTCAGGCTCAGCACTGTCTCAGCAACCCCGGGCAGGAGGCCTGGGCCCAACCTCATGGACCCTTGTTTCTGCCATCCCAGGTCGGGGGATCAGCACCAAAGACAACAGCCTGGTTCAGGCATCCCGCGCTTGGGAGCAGCGAGGTCAGGGCAGTGGGTCAGGGTCTAGCTCTCCAAAGGAGACTTGAACCGTAGCCTGAGTCTCAGATCTCACTCCAGGCCGGCACATCAAGCAAGCTTTGTGTGTTTTTCACGTTTCGTTGTGTCCTTCATTTTAATTTAATTTCAAGTTTGGCCTAGGTAAGACGCGGTTTAAAAGTTCAAACTTGGTGAAAAGGTACACCCCGAGAAATCTCAGTCCCACCTCTGCCCACTTCACCCTGATTCTTGCCCCGCTCTCTAAAGCCACTCTCCTTGTTTTGGGGATTTTTTATTCAGACTTCTAGTGTTTCTTGACACAAATAAGAAAATGTGTTCTTATTCCACTTCCTTTCTTAACATTTGAAAAACAACACTGTTCTGGACCTTGTGTTTTTGAATGAATGGTATAAGCTGGAGATCTTTCCATGTCAGTGTCTAGGGGTCATCTCCTTCTTTTTTTATGACCACGCTGTAGTCCATTGGAGAGATGTACTAGGCAGTTCCCCACTTGTTGGACAAGTGGGTTGTTTCCAACCTTTTGCTAGTTCAGAGAGTGCTGCGATGAGCAGCCTTGTACATAGCTATTTAGCACATAGGAGACATACCCGTGGGTGGATTTCTGGAGCTGCATTGCTTAGATCAAGGGTGAACGCACCTGGAGTTTGGAAGGTGTCAGACTCCCCTTCCCATCTGTAAACTTACATGAGCGCTGTTTCCCCCCAAGCCTTTTTTTGTTATTGATTTGGGAGAGAGAGAGATCAATTTATTGTTCCACTCACTGACGCATTCATTTGTTGCTTCTTGTATGTGCCCTGACCAGGGATCGAACCCGCAACCTTGGCGTATCAAGACGATGCTCTAACCCAGCCAGGGCTCCCCAAAGCCTTGCCATCAGAGTGTATTGTCTGACAATCGGATAGATGAGATTTGATAGTCTCTGTGTAGTTTTTATTTGCATCTCTGATTATGAGTGAAGTTGAGCATCTTTTCATACGTTTAAGGGCCTTTATATTTATTTTTCTGACAACTGTTAATGCCCTTTGCCCATCTTTCTATTGGGTTGTTGGTCTTTTTCTTTCTGGTTGACCCTGAGTTTTGGACTCTTTAGGATGTCCAAGACTTCACTCCTGGAGCACAAGTAACAAATATAAAACCCAAGTATCCTGCCCTGGCTGGTTTGGCTCAGTGGATAGAGCATCGGCCTGCGGACTGAGGGGTCCCGGGTTTGATTCCAGCCAGGGGCACATGCCTGGGTTGCAGGCTCAATCCCCAGTGGGGGACGTGCAGGAGGCAGCCAGTCAATGATTCTCTCTCATCATTGATGTTTCTGACTCTCTCTCCCTCTCCCTTCCTCTCTGAAATCAATAAAGAAATACATTAAAAACAAACAAAAAAACAAAAAAAACAAGTATTCTGATGGCACCACCTGAAAATAGAACAAAAACACATTCCTTCCCAATTCCCAGGAGAGTGGTGTTTCCTGGGTCTGAGCCTCAGTTGTCCCTCCCCCGGCCTCCCGCTCCTCCCTCCTATCAGAGAAGGAAGCTGAGGTTAGAGGGCTCAAGCAGCGAATGCACAGGTGAGGCCCAGGTGTTGGACCTCCCTCCCTCATCTCCCAGGTCCTTGGAACTGGACTCAGTTTCCGTCGCTCCTTCTTGTGTTTTGACAGGGCCCCAAGATGGTCTTTGACCACCTGGAAGCCTTCACAGAACGAGCTGGAAGGGAAGTTGAGCTTTCTTGTTCCCTCCCTTCAACCAGGGGCGAAGGGACAAGCCAGCCAGTCAGGAGCCTTCCTCCTCCCCCTTTTAGGAGCCTCCGGAGAGAAGTGGGTGGGAGGCAGCCTGGAGGCCCCCTTGAGGAGTCAGCATGTTGGGGGAGAGGTGGAAGAGGTGGGGCTGTCACCCTGGAAGGCTGGCAGCTGTTCCCTCTCCCCAGCCGAGAGCTGGGAGAGGGAGGGCACCTCTGTGCCCGTGTCCCCATTCCTCCCACTTGCCACTAATCACTCCCCTGTGGGTTGGGGGAGGAACCATGTACAATGTGGGTCCTAAGCTCCTGGAGCTCACTGTGTCCGGCGGAATGCTGTTTTCCCTGGCCCCGGAAGCCAGTTAATGGCTTCCTACAGTGTTAGCTTTGTCCTCCGTGTCTTCCCCCTGCACCCAAGTTAAAACTCAGCACAAAGAAAAGATGCCACATCATCTCCCTGGGGAAATCCACTGCCGCGGCCTCTAAGCTTTTGAGTTGGGAAAGGACCTTTCAGGAGTCAGACACAACTCTCCACCACCACCACCAAAGTCCTTTCCTTTTATTCCTTCTCTGAGGTGGAGAACCTGCCGTAGTCCTCCTTGATGCCTGGTCTTTGCCCCAGTTCAACTCACAAGCTGGCACAGGAGACGTGCTGCACCTCCTTCTCATCTCTTCCTGGCCCCTCAAAGGAGAAGACCCTGGTTCCCCTTGGCCCGGAGACCTCTACCTCCCCCGCTTCAGAGTCCATGCTCTTTCCACACACTGGCTGCCTTCAACTGCTCTTGCAATTGCCATCTGCTGGCAAGTTAATTAGCTAATTAATTCTTAAGGAACTTTCTCTTTAGTGCACTCAGACTTTCCATGGGTCTGTTCCTCTTGAGCTGCAGCCCCACCCTGAGAATTTGCCACAAACATTCAGGAAGTTCCGGCTCCCTGGGGCCCTGCTGTCCACCATGTATCCAGTCTCAGTCTTCTCAGACCTTCTCCTTCTGTCCACGGGCAGAGTGGAACCTACAGAAGGGGAACATCAGATAGCAATCTAAGGGCAGCCTGACAGACAGGAGTTGCGCTGATCCTAGTGTGGACTAAGTGGGGTTCAGGACCATGGAGAGCTCACCAGGTTAGGCAGTGCGCCCTTAAGGAGCCTGCTAGGAGCCAACACAGTGTGCAAGGTACTGAGTGGGGAGGAGGAGGAGTTACAGAAAAATGAGGATGGCTTGGTTCTGGTTCTCTCAGGAGCCCACAGAAGTGGGGGTCTGGCGATGAAACAGTTGTAACCAAGTTATATACACACAGGAGATTAAGGGAGTAGCCCCTTGCTTGCAAGAAGGCTTCTTGGAGGAGGAGGCATTTGAGCTAAGCCTTAGAAGTTAGAGACTATTTTGCTCAGCTGGCATGGCTCTGTGGCTGAGCCTCCACTTATGAACCAGGAGGTCATGGTTCGATTCCCCAGTCAGGGCACATGCTCGGGTTTGTGGGCTTGATCCTTAGTGGGGGGCCATGCAGGAGGCGACCAATCAGTGATTCTCATCATTGATGTTTCTATCTCTCCTTCTCCCGTTCTCTCTGAAATTAATTTTTTTAAAAAGATAGAGACTTTCTTTTTTATAGAGAGGAAGGGAGAGGATAGAGAGTTAGAAACATCAATGGGAGAGAAACATCCATCAGCTGCCTCCTGCACACCTCCCACTGGGGATGTGCCCGCAACCAAGGTACATGCCCTTGACCAGAATCGAACCTGGGACCTTTCAGTCTGCAGGCCGTCGCTCTATCCACTGAGCCAAACCAGTTAGGGCAGAGAGAGACTATTTCAACAGCTCCCGATACGCACAGGGCCGTGTAGTGGTCCTCGAGGTCAGACAGTGTGACTGCCCTATCCCAGCTTGGGGAGCACTGAGCTCCATTCGGCCCTGGCCCTGGCTTCCTGGGGAGAGGTGGGTGTGAAAGGCTTAGGGTGCAGTGGCAGGTGAGAGTGCTGTCCGTCTATGGCTGGAGGTGGCTGGGGACAAGGGGAGTCCTCATGGCTGCTCTAACCTTGGTCCTAACTGGGGTGTTGCAGGAGTGGGCAGACGCCTGCTGCAGGGGACTCCGGAGTGTCCACGCCTACATCCTGGTCTACGACATCTGCTGCTTTGACAGTTTTGAGTACGTCAAGACCATCCGCCAGCAGATCCTAGAGACGAGGTGAGGGCTCAGGATACAGTCCATTGCCACCTCAGTGGTGCCCTAGTGCAGCCAGTCCCAGGGAAAGGGCGCAGTGGAGGGAAGCAGATGAAGTCCCCCCAGGTCCCACACATCCAGTCAGACACACACACACTCATGACATTTCGCTGTCCCCCACTTCTGTTAACTCATTCTGGGACCCTCACCATGGGGTGGCTAGTCTAATACGGTGGTTAGATCAGGGGCTCCGGGAACAAGACTGCCAGGGCCCCTCAGCTGCATGACCAGGTCAGTGAATGTGTAAGCCTCAGGTTCCTCATCTGTGAAATGGGGCTAACCCTGGTACCCACCTTTTGGATCAAGTGTGCAGATGAGAGAATGTAATGTAACTCCAGAGCTAAGCCCTGCGCCTGGGACAGACGTATGGTAGCACTATTATTGGCCAGGCACAGCCTGCCTTCATTGAAGTCCAGTGGCTGCGACCCTGGTGGAGTTCTGAGAGTCCCACCTCGCCCCCCAGGGTGATTGGCACCTCAGAGACGCCCATCATCATCGTGGGCAATAAGCGGGACCTGCAGCGCGGACGCGTGATCCCGCGCTGGAACGTGTCACACTTGGTGCGCAAGACCTGGAAGTGTGGCTACGTGGAGTGCTCCGCCAAGTACAACTGGCACATCCTGCTGCTCTTCAGCGAGCTGCTCAAGAGCGTCGGCTGCGCCCGCTGCAAACACGTGCACGCCGCCCTGCGCTTCCAGGGCGCGCTGCGCCGCAACCGCTGCGCCATCATGTGACCCGCGCCCGCCCACCCCGCCGGCCCCTGGGGCGCCCGAGGCTGCTGCCGGGGCCGCCGGGGCGGCTGCCGCCTGGGACTGCCCGGCCTGAGCAGCGAGTGGCAGGAAAAGAACGCTGACGGCCCGGGCCTGAACCGCCCCCGCAGCCACGCACCGCCCGGTGAGAGGCGGAGGGCGAGAGGGAGCCTCCCCAAAACGGCCCAGTCCTCCTGTCTCTCCAATCTGTCTTCCCGGGGCGGCTCCTTTAGGGCTGTAGTTAGCGCAGTACCCAGCCTGGCCCCCAGGGGCGCCGCAGCCTTTTGGGATTGGGGTGCGCGCAGGAAAAGGAGGGTGGGGGTGGGGAGGTGTTGCCTTAGGCGGTCCCCCACCAGTCCTCTCCAGAGAGTGTGTCTGTCATTGCCCCGCGCCTTCCTCCCGTGCCCATCGGTCTGCCCAAGTGTCTCTCGGTCTCACCCACTCTCTGGCCCCCCAACCCGCCCCCCGCTCAGCTCACAGGGCTCTCATTTCTTCCAGCCCCTTGTTGCAGATCCTGGTGCCGCCTCTGGCCGCCAGCACCACCGGCGCAGGACAGAGAGATGCGGGTGGTCCTGGGACCACGTTCGGTCCGGGTCCGAGGGTTGAGGTCCCAGATTAGTCAAGGGGAGAAAGCTGAGCTCTGTCTGCCCTCTCCAGGGGGACCTCCCCACCCAGCAGCCCCGAGCGAGACACAACAACCTACCTTCCAGCCTTAACTCGATGGTCCGTCCCTGCCGGGTGCCCCTCACCCCCTTACTGACCCCAAAGCCACATCACCCCCTGGGTTACAACTTTTTCCCCTGACAGAGTGTGGAGAGGGAATCCCCCAAAGGAGAGGTTTACTTCCAGGATGCCAGGTTCCAGCCCCCTGTTCCTTCCTGCGTTGGGTGGTGGTAGATTGGGGGATGTTGGGTTTGGGGAGCTGTGGGGGGCAGGCTGGTTCCCAGGGTGGGGGTGGGGGCCCAGGTTGTGCCAGCGAAGGCTCTGCTTTTCCATCCACCCCAACCAGATGCCCCTGCTTGAATCTCAGGTTACCCTGATTAATCTGGGGAGGGGTAGAGGCAGAAAAAGAATTATGGGGACCCCTTGCTTGAGGGAGATATGCCCGCTTCCTCCCCGCCCCCCACTCCTGGATGGAGGCCCTCAGGATCTACACTTCCTGTGCCAACACCAGTTGGCCCCACTCCACCCCGTTTTCTCCGGCTGCCTGGCCGGGTTTCTACCTCTCCTCACCAGAGCTGATCACTGTCAGTTTTGTATCGACTTAGAAATAACAAAAATAATGAAGGTCCCAGGAGCGGCCTGAGGGATTCCTGGGGGACTTGGAGGCCACAAAATGGTGCGTGTTGCCTGCCCCCCAGGCCAAGTTCTCCTTGAGGCTGAGCCCTCAGCCCTGGGCTGATGGGAGGACAGCAAGGTTCCCTGTTAGAAGAGGGGCAGATAGAACATCTCAGCCTTGACCTGGCCCAGCTTTGTTGGGTAGACCAGGAAATCAGGTAGCCCGGAGCGGTGATGGAGAGGAGTCTGGGGGAGGGGTTGTGGGTGGGGAGTTTATCATCCAGATCTAGTGTGAGGGGGAATCTATGAATTTCCCAGCTGATTCCCCCTCCACCCACCTGGGTAGCACAGCCCTACAATGACCGCCCTGACCTGGGCAGTCCGGTGTCCCTGGTTCTAGTCCCTGTTGTGCGACATGACTTGGGGCAAGTGACCTGCCCTCTGAGCCTCCCTCTGAAGCAGAGGAGGTGGCTCCCCTTCCCCACACCCTGAGTGGCTGGGAGGGTACGGAAGAGGGCCTGCCCCCTTCATCCCCTGCATCCTGCTCCCTGGTTCACCGGGGCGACAGGGTCAGGGATGGCAGCATCTCATCACCACCGTCGCCCCCAGCTCTGAGGCACCTGAAGTGGGGGTGGGGGACCCAGGCCCCTGGCTGCCCCTGTGGGAGCCATTGGAATGTATTGCCTGCCCGTCCCACCTCACCCCCTCCGCTCACCCAGGTCTTTGATTTCTATTTCCTCCACCCCCATTCTGAGTCTCTGTCCTTCTCCCTGCCTCCCCCCACCCACCCAGGGTTTCCCACCACAGGGTCTGGAAGTGTGTGTGACGCCCATTGCGCTGTGAACGGAAGTCAGATTAAAAATCAGGGAGTGTTTTCCCTCGTTTCTGTACCACGGTGTTGGCTCAGTTTCTGAGGGTGGAAAGGAAGGGGCTCCCTACAGAGCTCTGCTGGGTAAGGGTGATGGGGTGGCCTGAGTTTTGGGGCTCAGGACAACCAGAAGAACCACGGGGAAGAGGATGGGACTCATCTCCTCTCCACCTACCCCTGAGCCTTCCCACTGATCAAAACCCTCCAGAGGGGAAGCACGCCATCTCCCTCTGCCACGCTCAGGACAACTTGCATAACTGGACTCAATCCCAGTTTCTGCCTCTGTGTCTGTCTCACTTCCGCTGAGCCTCTGTGATCCCTTTGTCATAACCTCACGGGTGTGGATATGTTAACCATCCCTCTTGACTCTAGGGCTCTCAGTCCCCGAGCCCCAGAGCCGAGCTTTGAAGTCTCCCAGGAGCCTGTGTTGGTGGCTGTTGCCCCTGTCCATGGTGCTGACGCACCAGCCACCTCCAGGAGATGGGCTATCTTGGGGGCAAGGTTGGCTAAACCTCAGGAGAGAAAGACCGCCTCTCTCACCCCAGCTCCCTCCCTGATCCTCTTCCCTCCAGTGGGAGAATGTTTGAGGCTACACTTTCCTGCATCACTACAGCCCTAGAGAGAGTGACTCAAGCTGGAGACTCAAGGACAGACCCACCCGTGTTTAATAACTTACAAGAATTGTGCAAACAGCGGGCATGGCCTAAGGACAGGATTTTGGGGAGCTGTTCTGGGGGAGGGTGATAATATATAGGGTGGCCCCTCTGCCCCTATCCCAATTCTGGAGTTGGAATGGAGATGATGGGTTGTCCCATTTGCTAGTCTGAGCTGATTGATGCTCTATTTGTCTTCTGACCCCTCCTGGCCAAGGCCCTATATCGAGGTGAGGGACCCTTCCTTCCGTTCCTGCAGCTGGGATTCCAGTGGCTACCTGGGCGTTCTTTTCACTGGCTCCGGGGAGAGAAGCCCCTCCTCAGACCCAGGACTCCTCCTCAGGTGGGAGTGGATCCTGCTGAGGCCCCAGGCTCTCTGAACGTTGGGGTCTGCTCTCCAGTGGAATGGCTGGTCCTTTCTCCTCCTTTCCTTCCTCTTTCTCCCCTGCCCAGGCTCCATCCACCAGGGCTGCCTCCCCTCCCTTCCTACCCAGCGCTGACACTCTTTCCAGCCTGCCGCTTGGGGGCGCCCTGGCTGGACCCAAGCGGAGGTAGGCCAGGGGTTTAGGGATTCGCGAAGGCCGCTTCTCAGGCCTGTGGTCTCTGCGGGGCCGGATTCTGAGCCTCAGCTTCAGCTTGTAGATGGATGGTACTCTTTGGGGCTTCCGCAGTGCTCTCTTGCCCTTGCCTGGACATGCCTTGGCTTTGTCAGAATTTGGGTCCAAGGGCGAAGGTGTGGGGGCTCCCAGGCTGGCAAACACGGGAGGGGCTGAGCAGTCCTGCCCTCCTGGAGCTGGGACCTTCCTCATCCTGGTGTCCTTGGCACTCAGGGCTGCCTTTGTCCTTGGCCCACTCTCTCTGGCTCCCAGTTTCCCTTTTGGGCTTCCTGGGCCTGTGGTAACCGCCAGCTTAGGGGAGCCTGGGGGGGCAGCCTTCCAGGCTCCCAGGTCCACTTTACTGAGGGGTGGGGGGCCCCGAGCCAGTTCTTGGATGACTTTGTCATAAGGGCCCCCAGGCTCAGGCCACCGCCCACCCAGGCTGGGGACGTAGACTCCACTGCGAGGGATGAGCCCAGGACCTGGACCCCGGGGGTGGGCAGTCCCCACCTCTAGCAGCTTCATGTTGGCCAAAAGCTCCTCCTCAAGGCCATGGCAGATGGCTGGCTTCTTGATCCCGCCCGGGGTCAGGGGCGTGTCCAGGCCCCGGGACTCTCCAGCTTCTGCTGTCACCCAGGTGTCCAGCTTCCGGACCCCTTTCCTTCCTTCCACAGAGCAGTCCCCGTGACTGGACCCAGCCAGGACTCCAGGGGTGGCCCCTGGTGGTACGGAGCTTCTTTCCAGTTCTGTTGTGAGACGTCCACTTGCAGTACCCGGAAAGCTTCCCCCGGGAGTGGGAGGTCGGGCAGGGGCCAGCTGGACAGCGATCTCGGTGGGTCCTTTAACAGGGGATGGAGAACAGACAGACCCTGGCTCCCTGAGCTGGGAGGAAGCATCACCCCGAGGCGGCTTCCTGGGGCCCATGGGCTTGGCTGACGAACTGGAGTAACGAGGCAGGGGAGATGGTCCTCTTGCTGGTGTCCCTTGCGCAGTAGCCTCAGGGGCTCGGAGTCTCTGGGGGGTGGAGGTCCTGGAATGGGTTCCCCAGCTGTCTGTCTCCTCTTGAACCCAAGATGTAGGAGTCCTTCCCCTGGGGAGTTCAGGGGGGTGTCTGTCCTCCCTCTTCCCTGAGGAGGTGCACTGTGGGCCCCTGGGGGTGGGTGAGGATTGGGGGCTGGGTGAGCTGTCCCCAGCTGGCAGCTGCCTCTGAGGTGGGGTGGGCGGCTTCTCCTGGCACCTGAAAGGGAGAAGCATAAGGCTGGCAGGGTCACCTAATCCAGCCCCCTGGCTCTGGGAAGGGATGGCCTTTCCCCAACCAGAACTCCAAGGGGACCAGACTTCATGTGGAAGGAAACAGATGTTCCCTCTCCCTCTGTGTCTGTCCAAGGGTATTCCTTATGGCAGTGGTCGGCAAACTGCGGCTCGCGAGCCACATGCGGCTCTTTGGCCCCTTGAGTGTGGCTCTTCCACAAAATGCCACGGCCTGGGCTAGTCTATTTTGAAGAAGTGGCGTTAGAAGAAGTTTAAGTTTAAAAAATTTGGCTCTCCAAAGAAATTTCAATGGTTGTACTGTTGATTTTGGCTCTGTGGACTAATGAGTTTGCCGGCCACGGCCTTCATGGCAAATACTGTTTAACTTTACTCTCCATCATTCCCTTGTAGCCGGTAGAAAGCCGCCTGGTCTGCACCCTGGGTTACTTCAAACCCAGCAACTACAGGTCAGCAGCCTTGGGTGGCAGGAGAGTCGTAGTGACTGCTCTACCATGAAATGGCAGAAAGGCCTTGCATAAGCCCGTTCCTTTTATGGGCCTCAGCTTCCTCATCTGTGAAATGGGAGCGCATGAAGTAACTAGATAATCCCAAAGGTATTGGGTGCTTTTTTTGGTTCTGAACACCAGAGTTCTTGTTGGGGTACGGGTACTGCCAGGAGACTCATTCCCTTTATCTTGGGGTGGGGTGGCCTCTGAGAATGTGGGCTCCCAAGAAGAAAGAGGCCCTGCCGTCCCTCCCCTGTACCTTAGGAGTGGTATTGTCTCTCGGAGGACCCCTGCCCCTGCTCCCCATTCACTGCGAGGTGTGGGGGAGGAGGCGGGGGGCCTCAGCTTCCGGCCTGAAGCGGTATATGTCCTCCAGTCCACCGGGGGCAGGGGGCTCTGAGAGCGGCTGATGGTCATCGTGGGCTGTGGCTGCCAGGGCTCATCCAGCACCCTCACTTCGTGCTGCACCGGCGGGACGGGGGGCTTCAGGAAGCTGCCTGGCTTGTGTGCTACCAACACAGCCCCCCAGAGAGGAGAGGAGGAAAGGATGAAATTCCTGCTGCTGGCTCTCGCCACAGCTGTTCCACACTCCTCGCCCCACATTAGAGACAGTGGGACCTACAGGGGCAGGGACAGCGCCAGTGCCAGAATGTTCTTACAGGGGCTTGGGGGATGAAATCTGGTGCGAGGGCTCAGCAGGGGACTTACTTAAAGCTGCGTTTGTATTGCAGGTTCACATATTTTACTTGGAATGAATGCTTATTAGGGGGCTTGAGGTGCTGGTGGAGATTACTGGAGGGCTGAAGACCCCTCCGGGTCATGCTTGGTGCCACCGCTGTGGACATCACAGGCGGACCTAAGCCCTGCCAAGATGCCCCCTGACCAAATGCTGATTCTCTGTGTTTGGCGTCATCTTGTGGCTAGAATTGGTATTGCACCCTGCCTGCTCCGCTTTCTTTCTAGGGCCGAGGGGGCACCACACCTGTCCCTTCTATAGCATCGTCTTTTCTCCAAATCCCCCACCTCCACCCCACACACCTCTCGCCCCTGGAGTTCATACCTACCGCCCACTTCCAGCCTCCCAACCCAGAGCGCAGGGAGGGGACTCCCAGGGACTCACAGAGGGATGTACACCGGCAGGGGTCGTGTTTGTCCAGATAATGGCCCAGTGTGTCCCAGCCGCCCCCGACACGCACCATCACGTGGTTCCGGAGGACCTGCAAAGGGGGGGGGGGGGCAAGTATAAGGTAGAGGGCAAAACGGAGAGTGTGCCCTCTTTCTGGACCAGCCTGCAGGCTCCCAGCACACGCCCCACCCATGTACACATGCAAATATTCCCTTGTAGTTGGGCGTGTGCACATTTTGCCACCGGAGTCTCCTCTGTGATGGGCATCGGATAACACATGTTGTCAAGGATGGAGGCGGGTCAAACAAAGTTGTCCCACAATGCAACCAGGCTTCGCACAAGCATTGTGCCGTCTGGCCGCAGAGCCCTCTCCTCTCCCTTCATGGTAAGGGGGTCCCCCTGCGCATGCTTGTGTTAGAAACGGGGTCCTGGCTCTGCAGTGTGTGTGTCAAAGAATCCGGGGGACTCTCTGCCCCACTCCACTCGGTCACAGTCTCTCTAGGCCTCCATTTCCTCAGTTGAAAAGTGGGGCCACAATCCCTTGCCCCACCCACCTTCACAGGGCTATTGGCTCCGGTCTGGGTGAGGGCTTAGGGAGCTGGCTCTGTCCCCAGCTGTGGCCTGTGCCCTGAAGGGCTTGGCCATGTCCCTGAGCTGCAGGCCACTCCCCTGGGTACAGACTGTTTCTGCAGAGGAACAGCCAGGTATGGAGCGTGGGGGAGGTGGCGGGAGGCACATTTCAGCTTGTACTACGGCTCAGAGTGCAGGATGTACCAAGCCAGGCATCTGAGGGGTGAGCTATGAGGTCCCTGTGGCTGGGCCTTGCACTGGACACAAACTTGGGGTTCTCAAGCCCCTGGCTCTGACCAAGCCTCTGGATGGAGTGGAGGTGATAGAAGTTGGACCCTTCACACCTCACTTCTGCCTGGGGACCCCTCAGAATCAGGCTAAGTTGGAGGCAGATGGTGGGGGTGGTCCTGGGTGCCCTAAGGGAAGCAGGGGATAGGCTTGCCAACTTTGTGAGGAGTCTTCTGGAATTTTTCCAGCGAGAGAAAGCGAGCCTCAAGACCTGATACGTTGGGATGAATGGTGACTTCTTATTCTAGCCCTCAGGCCTGGGCAGGGTCCCAGGGAAGGAAATCCTAGTCTGCTGACCCTGGGGCCCTCCCACCTCAGTCCCAACACTTACCCGGATGAAGATGAGGGTGTTGGAGTCCCCCACACGGTACTTCCCCTCGGACACCTTGACCATGGAGAACTGAACTGGGCATGTGCAGTGGCTCACGAGGCTCTGAACCTGCGGGCAGTGGGCATGGGCTCAGCTCTCCTTCTGCACATGTGCCCAAGCTCCCCACCGCCCATGCCAAGCCCAATGGGGGGCCTTCCCCTCCCCAGAGCCAGCCCAAGGCTTCTGCTGAGTTCAGGGCTGGGGGCTGAGAAGTGAGTAGGGAAGACTTTTAATGACTCAGCAAGAACAAGACGGTCACCTACGGCCCAGCGCCCACGGGGTCAGCTGATGGGGGCGGTAGAGTGGAAGGGTGAAGAAGGTGGGTCTTGGAATCTGACAGGCTCTGGCAGGGTCAGAGTCCTGCCTCCACTGTGTCATGGGCTCTGGCCAGTTAAGGAACCTCCCCGACCCCAATTCCTCGGTGGTAGAACGGGGTTAATCACAGTAAGAGCTAACTCCTATGGCAGGCGCCCTCTCCAGACACTGTCCTGAACCCGTCATATGCACTTTTGTCTCTAATACTCATGTCAGTCATAGAAGCCAGGTACCGTTACTACCCCACAGTACAGGAAGGGAACGCAGGCACAGAGAGGTTCAATACTGTGCCCAAAGTCACACAGCTGCAAAGCATTGGATCTCAGGCTTGATCCCAGGTGTCAGAGATGGTGCCAGGGACTGTGTTCTTAAAAACTATCTCACGGGGGTGAAATGAGCGAGGTGCAGAATACTGGATTTATAATAAAACCGTAAGTGAGGCTTAGCTACTACTATCTGTGATTAGGATTGAGACTTAAAACCACTCTGTGGATTAGTGTGGGGTGGGAACAGAAGTTCAAAAAGGGGGTGGCCCAGAGGGGACAGGAGGGGGAGGGGAGGGCGGGGCAAAGGAAGGCGGGGCCTCGAGGGCGAGTCCAGACCCCTCACCATCCGGTCCAGGTTGCGGAAGTGGCAGGGCCTGCGCCTGGGCGGCGCGGGCGGCGGGGGGTCGGGCGGGGGCAGGGCCAGCTCCAGCTGCAGCTCCTCGTCGATCTCCTCCTCCAGCTGCACCAGGGTGGGCGCCGCCACCCCGAAGCGCCAGGCCCGGCGGCCCAGCTCCAGCAAACACAGCACCACGTTCTTCACGTTCTTGCGCAGCACCAAGTCCTCCGTCTCGAACATCAGCACCTCTGACAAGGGGGAGAGGCCGGGGGGCGGGCGGGACAGGGGAGTTAGGCAGTCTGAGCCCCTGCTGGCCTTTCCGGAGCCAAGCGGTGGGGAGTCTGGGTCCGAGGATCCCAAATGAAACCAGCCCCTGCGAAGGGTCTGGGCAGGATGGCTCGGGCCCTGAGTGCAGACAAGGTGGCTCATCTCACAGGAGAGGGCAGGTTGGGGGTGGGAAGAAGTGACACAGCCAAGCAAAGGAACCTGGGGCCTGGCTGTGAGACGGTGAGTCCAGAGGCAACAAGCGGTTTGTTCTGCTTCCTCCTCTCACCTCCAGTAGCCTCCAGGCCTCTCCTCCTCTCACCTCCAGGCCTCTCCTCCTCCACCTCCAGCCCAGGTATCAGGAGGCAGGGCTGAGTATGGGGGCTGGGCGCCTGACTGCCAGGGATCCTTGACACTCCCACCCACCAGCTGTGTGACCTTGGGCTAGTCGCTGAGCCCTCAGTCTTCTCTAATGTAAAATGGGGATATCGTCTATTTCATGGGATTGCTGTGTTTGCAGACAAAGTCCAGCACATAGTAAGTGCTCAGTAAAACACTAGCCTTGATCACCCCTCCAACCCTGCCCCTCACTGCCTTACCACCAGCCAGTAGCCTAACCTAACCCTCCCCTCTGCCTCACACCCACCGCCTTTGGCCTGGAGGTTGGCACAACATCCAGCTCCCTCTTGCTGCTGGGTCCCAGGCCCAGGAGGTTAGGGACCCTGACACTCACTCCCCCGAGTCTCACAAGCCCCAGCACGACCGGCCCCTCCCTAACGTCCAGTGCGTCCTCCACTGTTTTCTCAGCACCTCACCCAGCCCCTTGCCCTCACCCACAGCGGCTTCTCCCAGTCACCAAACAGTGCTGCCCCTGCTGGTCCCCTGCTTAGAATTCCCTGTCCCCCAGACTTCATGCCTCAAGACTCAGCTCAGGTTTCCTTCTTCGATGCGGCCTCTCTCTGCCCCCACCTTCCACCTCATCAGGTAGCTGTTTCCTCCCAGGCTCTCACACACCTCTCCTGAGCCTTTATCACAATGGGCTGTCATTCATGCATCTGCTCCCTCATCCGTCTCCATTCCTAGACCCTGAACTCCTTGGAACAGGGGATCAGAGCTCTTAGTCCTCGGTGCTTCACCCAGAGGAGATAGGTATTCAACTTGTGTTGGTTGAATGAATGAATCATTCAGTGAACACCTTTCTTTATTGAGGATTTACTGTGAGGTGGGGAAACGGAAGGATGAAAAGGAATGAGCTGGCCCAAGGCAAATCTGGAAGGAGGACCCTGGCTTTTGACCCTCAGTGCAGCCTGGGCCTCAGAGAGGAGGTGGACGCCCAGCCAGGTAAGGGTCTGGGGAAGGGGAGGGCCAGGGTGGGTACCTTGGATGCCCATCTCCTTGCGACACCACTGGATGAAGTTGGAGACGTTGTCCCGGGCCTGGAAGGTGCCTGGCTGGGCAGCCCCATTGCAGGGCACCCCGGCCCGAGGCACGGGAATCCTTGGGGCTCGGGCAGGTGCCGCAGCCAGGAAGGCCAGGGCAGCCTCGGTGATGGCGTTGGCGTGCCGGCACAGCACCAGGCCCGTCTCCAGCACCTGCAGGAAGTTGGCAGCACTGATGTCCAGCCCGTAGAGATCCCGGAGCCACTCGGCCAGGTCCTCCTTCATGGCTTCCAGGTACTGCTCGCTGGACTTAAAGGGCCGGACGCTGCGCACCGGAGGCCCCGGGGTCCCAGGCCTCCTCCTGCGTCCCCCCGGACGGGACATGGCTTGACCCTCAGCGGAGGAGGAGGTGGGCACCTCTTCTCTCCTGCTGCTTTGTCGTCACTCCTGCCCCCTGCTGTGTCGTGGCTGGTTCTCCCTGACTCCGGCTTCCCCTTCTGCCCTCTGAGAGCCTCGGATTTCAGGTTCTGCCACTTGCCACTGGCTTCAGCCGCCTCCACCAGGCTGGCCAGGTCCCGCCCCCTCCCCACATTCCTCAGTCCCTGCCAGAACGGTCCCTGCTTGGTGGCCCTGCAGCAACCTCACTCTTTGGCTGCCCAGTGGACCCAGAGTTTGCCACCTGCCAGGACAGATGGAAGTGAGGACACTCCTGTCTCCCCTCCAGGGCTGGGCAGGTCCCGCTGGCTGCCTCCCACCCCCCACCGCCAGCCGGACCTCAGTGGAGCCTGGCGTGGCCTCTCCACTCTCCTCTCCTCCCCTCTCCTCTCCTTGGAGACAGCGGCTGCTACAAACACTCCTTGTTAACTCTTCCTGGCAGGCAAGGACTGCCCTGCAGAGCCCGCCCTGGAGCTGGAACAGGGAGGAAACGTGGGGTTGAACACGGTGGAGGCTTCCGGGGCAGGGGGGGCAGGGAAGCAGGGCAGGGGGTGCTGTGGTGGTTAGTGAGCACTGGAGGATCGGGATGAATAAACAGTGACAGAGTCTAAAGGCATGAGTCTGCCCTGGACCCTCTGCTAAAGCCCTCTGTGACCTTCATATGCTACCTCGCCTCTCTGTGCCTTCGTTTGCCCAAGTGTAACATGGGAATGCTGCTGTCTACCTCTCTGGGGTGTTGCGAGGGTGAGGAGTAAAGGTATAATGTGTGTGGAAAGTATCAGACTGTGAGAACACACACGCTCGGGACAGGGTGGGTCCCAGCTCTCGGTGATTCTCCCAGCATCCTTGTCTACACACCATGACCCTCCCCCCACTTCTTTTGAGAATCTGCACGTCCCTAACTCTACCCACACGATTCCTCCACAGTGGGCCATCGCTCATAGTTCCTCACCCAGGGCCACAGCAATGCATTCATTCAGCAAGTATGTCTTGAGTACCTACTGTGTGCCAGGCACTATTAGAGGCCTAACTGTAGAATAATCAATGAGGCCCCTGACTCGATGGAGGCTGCTTGCATGTTAATGGGTGCTGGTTGACAAATAGCAAACAAACAAATCTGTAGGGAGTCAGAGGGTGCTGAACACCAGGGAGAAAACTAAAGGACTAAAGAGATGGGTGTGTGTGGAATGTTATATAAGGTGGTCGGGCAAGGCCTCACTGATGTGATGATATTGAACGGAGACCTGAGAGAATTAAGGGAGCAGGACCTGCAGGTCTCTGGGGGCAGGGTACTCGGCAGAGGGAACAGCCAGTGTAAAAGCTCTGGCAGCCTGGCCTGCCTGGCTCAGTAGCTGAGCATCGACCTATGAACCAGAAGGTCACGGTTCGATTCCCAGTCAGGGCACATGCCCAGGTTACTGGCTTGATCCCCAGTAGGGGACCTGCAGGAGGCAGCCAATCAGTGCTTCACTCTCATCATTGATGTTTCTTTCTCTCTCTCCCTGTCCCTTCCTCTCTGAAGTCAATAAAAATATGTTTTTTAAAAAAGACTTATTATTCTCAATAAAGGTAATGTCAAACTGGATGGCCATTTAAGCATGAAAGTGATAAAGAATTTTTTAAAAAATAAAAAATAAAGAAAGACATCAAGGCATGATGGTTGTACCCAAGAAAACTGGAGCAGCAGGAGGCCCTAGTTCCTCGCTTATATGATCCTCTCAGCGGGGTTGGTTGTCCCCATGCCAGGCCGCTGGGTTTCCCTGAGCTGAGGCAGTGAGCTGGCAGTGGGTGGAGTGGGGTGCGGGGCTGAGGAAGGCTAGGGATAGAACAGAGGGGAGGGGAGAAAATAGTGATACAGATAAGCAATGCTCTAAGTGGTTTCTGTGGGCCAGGGAAAGTGGTACTGTACCACAACCTCTGGTTTACAGAGGAAGAGGCTGAGGGTCAGAGAGAGAACATGCTGAAGACCAGACACCTTTTTAAAAAAATATTTTTATTGATTTCAGAGAGGAGAGAGAGATAGAAACATCAATGATAAGACAGAATCATTGATGGGCTGCCTCCTGTACGCCCCCTACTGGGGATCAAGCCCACAACCCTGGCATGTGCCCTTGACCAGAATCGAACTGGGACCCTTCAGTCCGCAGGCCTGTCCACTGAGCCAAACCGGCTAGGGCCAGACACCTTTTATATTTATGTGCTAGAGCCCTAGCCCCGTGGTCGGCAAACTGCAGCTCGCGAGCCACATGCGGCTCTTTGGCCCCTTGAGTTTGGCTCTTCCACAAAATACCACGGCCTGGGCGAGTCTATTTTGAAGAAGTGGCGTTAGAAGTTTAAGTTTAAAAAATTTGGCTCTGAAAAGAAATTTCAATCGTTGTACTGTTGATATTTGGCTCTGTTGACTACTAATGAGTTTGCCGACCACTGCCCTAGCCTGTTTGGCTCAGTGGATAGAGCGTCGGCCTGTGGACCAAAGGGTCCCAGGTTCAATCCGGTCAAGGGCATGCACCTTGGTTGCAGGCTCCTTGGGCCCTGGCCCTGGTCGGAGGCAACCAATCGATGTGTTTCTCTCACATCGATGTTTCTCTCTGTCTTTCCCTCTCCTCCACTCTCCCTAAAAATCAATGGGAAAATACCCTCAGGTGAGAATTAACAAAAAATCAAATAAATACACGTATGTGCAAGAGCTAGGTTTGAACCCACCCTCTACTGTCTTCTAATAATGCCCTTTCGGGAGGAAGGGAGGGGGTATCTGGGTTTGAGTGCTTTTGGAGGCCGGGAAAAGGCAGATTCCTGAGTGGAACCCTCTGGGCAGGTGAGGTTCTAGCCCCGCCCAGGTGACCCAACTGAAGCCCTAGAGACCAGACCAAGTTCTGTGGGGTCTGCTACTTCCTCTTATCCTGGGCGCTGATCAGGAGAAGGAGGCAGCATAGCCTTGGGAAGGATGGATAAGGACGGTAAGTGGGGCTGGAGGCCGGGAGGGCCCAGAGGACAGGGTGGACCAACCAGCTCATCGCCATGGTAACCCCAGCGTCGAAGTCCAGCCTTTTTAAGATTATCCCCATCCACGTACGAGCCCTCTCCTTTCTGTTTCTTGAATATCCTTGTTATCTGCTCCCTCTTCTTTACCTCCTGCGATTCGGACTTTTGTCTTCTCTGGCCCGGACCACAGTGGGTCTTCCTGTCAGGGGAAACATCCTACAACACAGCTCTGCGCGTGTCCCTGCATCAGAACACTCAGTGGCTCCCACTGCGGCCTTTGGTGTTTAGCGAGCACTGTGGGGTGGGGATGAAACGGACACAGTGAGGGAGTCCAAACACGTGAATTTAGCTCTGGACCCTTTGCTAAATGCCTCTGTGAACTTCATAGGCTACCAAAGTCCAAACTCCATGGCCCGGCACCCAAAGTCCCAACCTTTCTCTCCAACTCCCCCTCCTCCTGCGAAGTCCCCCGCGCCCCTCTCCGGCTGTGCAGTGGGTCTGGCCTCTCACAACCACAAAGCTCCAAGCACTGGCAGAATCTTTGAAGCAACTTTTCTTGGAAGGTTTCCAAAAACCTTCGATGAAATTCGCAGGCCCCTCCGTGACCTACCTCATCCATCACCTCGCTGAGGGCGTTGTGAAGATGAAGGGACACGATGTATGAAGAGAGTCTAGGGTGGTGATTGCATGTAATTGGTGCTTAAGACGTGTGAGCTAGAATGCTAATTTTATTACGATTTCCCTTTGTCTCCAAACTCTTTAGGTTAGGCAGGGATCAATGGCACGTTTTCTTCACCTTTCCAGGGCAACCCCCGACGTTGTGCCTTCTCTGTCACCCTCCCCCTTCTTTCCATTTCACGGCTGACAGCAGGGCACAGGAGGGTGCTGGGCTGCTGTTTGCTGCTGAGGCTGGACACCTCCCAGTCACACAGGTGGTTACTTTCCACGTTAGCCCCGGAACTTCCTGCCTGCAGGGGCTTAGAGCCGTGGGATTTATGCCCTGAACAAAGACATCAGCAAGAGGGGTCAGTGGCAGCTGAATCTGGCTGGCAATTGGGGTCGTGCCTGGAAGGAGAGAGAGACCCTTTTTCCTAATTGGGCTGCCCATTGGAGGCACCTTTTTCTAATCAACGAGGTAGCTTGGTGCTCACTGCCCACCCAACCCTCCACAGGTGATGCTGGGCTTCCTTAAGGCAAGGCCCCCTTTGAAGAAGGAGGTCCCATCTAGAAAACAAAACAAACCACCACGTGTTAGGATTCTGGCCAGTACACAATGTTTATTTTTATTATTTTTTTAAGGTGGGGCGAGCATAGGTGTTTACCTACATCCCCATCTTGACACAATGTTTATTGACCGCCGCAGACCAGGACCCACCCTAGAGCCAGTTAGAAAGAAGGGGATGAGCCCTCATTGGTTCCAGGTTGGAAACTCTCATTGCTGCCTCCTGTGCATTGCTTCCCGCTGGCCAAGCTCAGCGATCTCATACCTGCCTCTCAACAACCCCTGAAATAGGCATTACTTTCCCCATCTCACAGGCGAGCAAAGGGAACTAGACAGAAGCAGCGTGACTTGTCTCAATCCCAGGAAGTGCAGAAACCTGGGAAATCAGGGTGGGGTGGGGGGTGCAGCCAGGCAGGCCCGGGAAATCCTGGACCTATAACTTTCTCTTGGAGGCCTGTTGGCTCCCACGTACGCACCATCCTTGAGGAGCTTTTGGGGGGGTGGGGGGGGTAGAGGGGTGGGGAAGAGTCGGGTTGTGGGCACAGTCAGGGTACGACCTTCTCTCCGCCCGCCCGCAGGCGTGAAGACCCCCTTGTGGAAGAAGGAGCCGGAGGAGCCGGGGGTCCGGGATGAGGAGGCAGAGGAGGAGGGGTCGGAGGAGGAAGACGAGGGGAGGCAGCCGCCGGAGAGTGCGGCCGAGGGCGAGGCGGAGTGCCGGGAGGCGGAGGACGCCGAGGGCCGCGAGCGGGGAACCGTGTCCTACAGCCCGCTGCGCCAGGAGCCCAGCGCCCAGCAGGTGGCGCTGCTGCGGCGCGCGGACAGCGGCTTCTGGAGCTGGTTCCTGCCCTTGGCCTTGCTCCGCGGCCCCGCCGCCCTGGCGGACAGGTGAGGGAGGGCGCGCCCCGGGACCCGGGCGGGAGGGGCCGGCGCGGTGCGCTGAGCGTCCGGGTGCCCGTCCGCAGGAGGCGGAACCTCCCGGAGGAGCCGTGCGTGCTGCAGACCCAGCGGCCGCCACCGAGCGGCGGGGGTTGTGAGCTCTGCGAGATCCTTTTTTGCAAGAAATGCAGGGACCTGCACAGCAACCCGGCCTACGTAGCGCACTGCATTCTGGAGCACCCGGATCTGGGTGAGGCGCGGGCTTCGGGCGGGGCGGGGGTCGCCGGGGGCCCCCGGAGCGCCCCCACTGAAAGCCTCTGTGCCCCCCATTCTCTCCTGGCCCCCGACTCCCCGCAACGTTCTCCTGTCCCTGACGCTGAGCGCTCTCAGCACACCCCAGAGCTGCCCCTTCTCAGAGCCGGTCCCAGAGCGCCCCCCTCAGGCAAGCAGGCCCCGTCGATGTGGCGGTGCCGCCAGTCATCTGTCGCCCACCCAATGCAGAGCCGAAGGTCACCTGGAGCTCCATTCCTCCCATAGTGCCCCTGGGGGCCCCCATCCCCTGGCATCACCCAGTGCCTACTGGCCACCTGACTCGCGGTCCCTGGCAGAGCCTCACATTCATCTCTTGGGTATTTCAGGTCCTTCTGGCATCGCCCCCTAGAGAACATGACCTCTGGGTTCCCTCACCCCTCCGAGAAACCTGCTCTTTCCCTCAAATCACTCAATAAAGCTGCAAGCAGAGTGTCAGTGCCTTGAGGCGGGGGCGAGGCGGCCCCGGTGAGGAGGATGAGGTTGACCCGCCTTCCCTCCTGTAGAGGGTCAAGCCCCAGGGAAAAGGGCAGGCCTGGAGCCTCCTCCCTCCGCCTCCCCAAGGGCTGGGCGGAGCAAACACAGGCATCCAAGGGCAGTCAAAGGTCATTTTCCCCACTGCGCAGAGGGAAACATGAAGGCACGGGGCCAGGAATGCCCGTGGGAAGCGGAGGGCTGAACTTTGCCAAACCATTCTCCCGGTCCCCTGAAGCCCGGTCTGGCTGAGGTCAATGTGCTGAGGTCAAGGTGGGTGCAAATGAGGCACCGGCAGGGGGGAGGGGGGAGGGTCTGAGAGCCAGAGGCTGGAGCCCTGAGACTGGCGGAGGCAGAAGGCAGAGTGCTGGGGGAGCTGGTTCCTTCGGTAGGAATCCCAGCTATTCTTGCCGGCCAGGAGGAGCCCCTGGAATGCTGTGTGTGTGGCCTGGAGAACAGAGCCGCTGTGAACACGAGCCTCCCCCAGCCCGCAGAGCCCCCAGCGCCCACCCGCAGCAGTGAGGCCCCCAGAGAGCCCCTGTCCGGCCCCTGCCACTCGGGGTTCTCCGTCTGGCCTGAGTGGTGAGGGGAGGGGGCGAGGACATTTAGCTTTTTGAGGAGAGGTAGACTCCCTCTTCCCATCACACACACACACACTCACTCTCTCTCTCTCTCTCTCTCTCTCTCTCTCTCTCACACACACACACACACACACACACACTCACACTCACAGCCTGCTGGCCCTGGCTCGGTCAGAAATAAGAACAGGCTCCACCTCACCAGCATCCACGCCCACCTGCCCTCACTGGAAGCTGTTCCAAAGTAGGCTGATTGGTGCCTCCAGGCCCACCAGCTGGGGACACCTCTTTATTCCAGCCTCCCACAGAAAGCTGGACTGCAGCTGTCTCCCTCCTGCTCTGGGTCCTGACCCGACTCAGGGCCTCGAGGTTGGAGACCCTCGTACCCAACCCACCCAGGCTTTCTGGGGGCAGGGCCTCTGTTAAATATGACACCGTTCTCCAAGAATTGAGCCAGAAGGTCCTCCGGGGAAGGCAACAGTCTTGCAAAGTGGTCCCAACCTCTCTGCTGAGATTTGTGTCCTGCCTGGTTGCCCAATGCTGCTGCCTCATAGACAGGAACTGGGCCTTTAGCAGAAAAAAAAACAAAACCCCCAAGCCCGAGGGAAGAAAGAGTCCTTGCGAAAAAGGCTGTGGAGTCTGGGACCCTTTTGGGCTTCTCCTCGGATTGATCCCAGCCCCACTTCCATGTCCTGGGGAACAGCGCCAAGACAATGAATGCCACGTTCTCTCTGCAGGGGGGCCCAGAGGCTTCCAAGTCAGGCTCTGCCCCTGGGGCAGGGGACACACGTTGGCCATGAGAGCACCCAAAGTTCACTATGAGGTGGGGGTGCCTTCAGAACAGGGCACCCCCCGAATTCACGTGCCAGCAGCCCATCCAGGGCAGCTCTGCCGCCCAGCGGCCCGAGGCAATCACCCGCAGTTTGGTCTGGTCCAGGTGCCAGTAGCGGTCATCCCTGAAGAATATGACGGAGCCGTCTGGCTGGGGCAGGGCGCCGCTGACCTCCTCAGGGACACCACCCCAGTCCTGCAGGCCTCGGGGGTAGTAGGGCTCCACCTGCAGTCTCCCTGGGGCCAGCACGTAGTAGCGGGCACCCTTGAAGAGGACGAGGCGGCTCAGAGGAGGGAAGAAGAGGGCTGCATCCGGGTGGCGAGGCAGGCCTCCTGCCCGGCACAGCTGTGGAGAACCCCACACTGGCTTGGGGCCCCGAAACCTCCAGCATCGACTCCCTGCGGGGCATTGGGAGAGCCAGGGTGAGCTGGCAGCTCTCACCCTTTGGGCCTCCACCCCAACTCTGTCCCCCTGTGCCTCTCTTCCTTCTCGTGTTGGAGCCCAAGGTGGTCAGTATTTGTGATAAAATGGATCATACTCATATTTGGTGATGAACACTAGGGGCGGGACTGTTGTGGCCTGGGCTTCCAGCAGGTGTCAGCAGAGGGCAGATCGCGCTAAAGGAACATGTCTAGCCCCTCCCTGGGCAGCAGGGGGCACTCTCCCTGGGTGAGGACTGGGCTCCAGGGAAGGCCAGGGGCTTTCTTCACTGCCATTACTCCTACCAGTTCTAGGAGGGCAGGGACTTTTGTTCACTACGTATCCCAACACCTCCAACCGAGCCCAGGCCATCGAAGGCACTCCATACTTGTTGGATGAATGAATGAACACTATTTACTGAAGTAATAATACACTGCACACTGCTCAGACAGTATGTTCTTTTCATCCTTCTTCCCCAACAAACCCGAGGGATTGTGTTCCCCATTCAAAAAATTCAAGCTCCAAGAATTAACCTTTTGCACTCGGATGTCGAGTGTGACTCGACACGGTTAGCATTGGTAGCAGTTAGCATTGGTAGCAGCTCGTATGTCGAATTGTATTGAATGTATCAATAATTTGAAATATAAAAAAATCCAAATAAATAAGTTTGTATGAAAAGAAACTCCAGTTTTTTATTCTACTGCTGCGCTTTGTAAAATCTGGGGTATTTAAAAAATTAAATCCCAAGTAGAATAAAGGAATCGAGAAAAAAGCAAGCGAGTGCAAAGGGTTAAGTGACATGTCCAACCTCCTACAGCCAGGATTCCGAAGAAGGCAGGACTTTCTGCAGAATCACAGAGCTCCGGCATATGGTTCTCTCTGCCCTCTAGAGCACGCATGTCAAACTTGCCGGCCGCGGAGTTTGACATGCTTGCTCTAGAGTCTTCTCTGGAATTCTCCCACCCTCTCCCTCTAGAACAACCTGGACACCGCCTCCCCAATCCACCACTAAAGGAATCTCCTGGTAGGGTTCCCCAGGCCACAGGTTGGGGTTGGAATTGAGGTGCCTCCCCACTTTTGACCTTGGGCGGGACCTCTTTCCTCGGTAGGTCTCAACGTTCTCATCTGCCCCCGGGTGGGTACCTTTGAAGAAGTAGAAGTCTCCGTTCTCCAGTGACACTGCGGCAGCCTCGATGTTGGGGGGCAGCCCGGACCACCTTTCCTGCAGCGGGTGGGGCCCTGAGACATTGCCCTCAGCTCCCACCTCCCAGAAGTGGCTCCCTTGAAAAACGTACAGTCGCTGCTGCCTGTCTGCGCAGAGAGACCAGAGAGAGAGTTAAGCAGGGACCACCCGCCTCCTGCCTTCCGTCCAGGGAAGGTGCCTTCCTAGAGCCCAGCCTCCCCAGCTGACCAGAGAGGATGCAGCGGGCACAGTTGGGGCGGAAGGAGAAAGGAGTGTTTTGCTTGGCATGGGCTTGCTACCTTGCAGAATCCTTGTGGCTTGGAATTCCTGGATTTTATCCTTTACACTCCCCCTTGAACTCCAGCTCTGGAGACCCCTGAAATGTGGGGAGGAGGGAAGAGGAAGCAATGCATGGGTGGCACCGTCTTACCTACAGTGATGGCATCAAAGGAAGAGTGGCAATATTTAGGACCCTGGGTTTCGGAGCGCCTTCCCTGGGATCTGTGGGGGTCCCAGGCCTCAAAGTCAGTGAACAGCTTTCCTGGGAGCTGGGGAGTCACAGAGCCGCCCTGGGGCTTCCCTGCATGGGGGAGGGGAGAGGGAAAGAGCACACAGTGGTTAGGAGGGTGTTGCGGGCTCAAGACCTCCCCCTGGGTCCCTTTCATCACTGTCAGATAGGAGGGGCCGGGAAGGGGAGCAGGGGTAGGGATAAGCATTGTCTTTGGTTGTGGGTGTTAACCGTAGCGCCAAACTCAGAAGCCCTCGCTCCTATCTCACGGTCTGGAAAGAGGCACCGACAGAGACAAAATTGAAGGGCGGACTAAACAAGGGTTTGGAACTAAGGAGTGCAGCGCGTACTCTCCTCTGAGTCCTGGACAAAGCAGGCAGAGTTCAGGGGCCCAAGCTGTGTTAATTACAGCTCTGAAGATAATTACATCATTATACTTCACAGGAGAGGGAGGCAGAGTCCAATCAACTTAGAATTTGGCACCAGCTCCTGAATCCTGGTCTGCAACTTCCTCGCTGTGTGACCGGGGACAAGTTACCTAACCTCTCTTACCCGGGTTCTCCTCATCTGTGCACAAACAGATACTTACCTCATGTATGTTTTGTATGTTAAGTGCCTGGTCCACGGTGGACCCTCAGGAAATAGCAGCTGTTATGATTACATTTGTGTAGGTTTCTTAGGCTACAAAGCATGCTCATACTCACTAGTACAGCAACCTTGTGAGGTGAGCAGGTCCTCAGTTATTACCCATTTTCTCAGAAGGTAAAACTGAAGGCTCTCAGAGGGGAAATGCTTTGCCCAAGAGCAACTGCGAGTCAGGCATGGAACAGAGACTTGAGCCCAGGGCTCTTGGCCTTGCCCACCGCACCGCGCACTCGGAGGGAGGCAGCCCAGGCGTCGAGGAGGGCCTGAGGTCCAGGCAGGTCCCTGGGCAGCAGCGCCGGTCAGTTCATTATGGGGGAGATCTTTCTAACCAAGCTTGGTGGGAAGTGGGCATCAGCGTCATGGAGGGGGAAGGTTAGGGGATAGAGCAGTGGTTCCCAACGTGGGGCACACACCCCTCAGGGGGTGATTTGATTTTTAAGGGGGGCAATTCAAGAATGAGTTATTAACCGTGATTTTTTTTGCATTTTTTATGGTTCTAGAGGCCTTATATACAGTACATAAATATATATTGTGACATATTTATGCATTTCAGTTCTCTAGTATATGTTTTGAAACTATTTGCTATTCATGTCACTTCATATTTTTTTTAACAATTTCTTAGTGTTTTCTTCCTCAGTACTTCAACTGTCCTTTCATTCTTTTATTTTTCTCTTTCATGGATGCCATATTCTTTGGAAGCTTGTTTAGACCAAGTTAATGGCCTTTTAGGCTTCCTCCACGTGAATAGGAGTTCACTTTTTGAATAATAAGAATTCTATGTCACGGGGTGGGGGGCATCAGGATTTTAAAGATGCTCAGGTGGCGCATGGCCAAAAAAAAGGTTGGAACCACTGCGACAGAGAGAAAGCACAGCTGGGAGCAGGGATGAGGGCTCTGGCGTATGGGGTGGGGGAAGAGGTGAGTCTGAGGATTGGGTCTGGGTGATGGGGCAGGGATGTGAGAGCAACGGTGGAGGAGGTGGGGGGTTGGGCGAGACTGTGCCCAGAAATTCAATTCGTTGGGGTTGATCAAGGGCAAGCATGGGTGAGGTGGGGTGTAGTCGTTTGAGGTTTTGCAGATTTCAGGAGCCTAAGGATTTGGAAGGACCCGTGATGGGGGAGGCCAGATGCCTGCGCTTAGGATGGGAGATCCAATTTGAGGAGCCCACGCGCTGCAGGCAGGGGCGGGACAGAGGCCGGGGCCGGGGCCGGGGGGGCCAGGGCCGGGGGCTCACCATACAGGCTCTGCACGGCCAGCACGTCGTCCCAGCTGAGCAGCGCGTCGCGGCCCAGCCGCTTGTAGTAGGGCGCCATGAGCGCGCGCGGCGCGGGCGAGTGGGTCAGGCCGAGCGTGTGGCCGATCTCGTGCGCCAGCACCACGAACAGGTTGCGCCCGCGGCGGCGGCTCAGGGACCAGCGCTCGTCCCGGTCGAAGTGCGCTTCGCCTCGGCGGGGCAGGAAGGCGTGCGCCAGGGCGCCCCCTGCAGGCGGCGCGGAGGGTCAGGGGGAGCCGCCGCCCGCGACGGCCCCGCGTCCCCACCGCCCAGCGCGCACGCCAGGGGAGCGTGTGGCTGTTTTCTGCTGCTAATTTCCCTCCCGGTCCAGTCTGGCCGAAGCTGGTGTGGGGCAGTGACCACAGGGCTGGCTGTGGAGTACGGACGCTAGGAGGCAGAGCGGTGCACATCCTGCTTGGGGTCAGACTGCCTGGGTTTCCCATTTACTAGCGGAGTGGCCCTGGGCAAGTCTCTTAAACCCCTCGGTGCCTTATCTTCCCGATCTGAAAACAGGGGTGATGATAATGAAGTTCTTCCTCACAGGGTTTTTCTGAGGATTGAAAAGAGATGTGTGTATCTGTGTGTGTGACATATACCGAGTGCCTAGCATATAATAAATGCTATATAGGAGTTCCCTTTTAGAAGATCTTGGAGTAGGTACAAGGGTTACCCCAGAATGGAGCACGATGGGACCGTGTGGGGTGCTGGTAATGTTTTTTGATCTGGGCACTGGGTGTGTTTATGTGTATGCAAAGTTGAATAAAAAGTATATGTATTCTTGCCCGGCTGGTGTGGCTCAGTGGTTGAGCATCGACCCATGAACCAGGAGATCATGGTTCGATTCCCAGTCAGGGCATATGCATGGGTTATAGGCTTGGTTCCGAGTAGGGGGCGTGCAGGAGGCAGCCAATCAGCGATTCTCTCTTATCTTGGATGTTTCTGTCTCTGTCTCCGTCTCCCTTCCTCTCTTTCAAAAAAAAAAAAAAAAAGTGTATGTATTCTTGTGTCCTTGCCTTCCCTCTGCCAGGGCCCCTCTGTGGGTCTCTACCTCCCTGCTATGATACGACTGAGCAGAAGGAATTGGGCTGGACCAGTGAGGCTCAAGCGTAGGGTGCCCCAGATATAGCTTATCAGCCATGCAGTTCCCCGGGCCCCACCCTCACAAGTCACTTTCTGCAGGGGCAGGGGCAGGGGCAGGGGCAGGGGCAGCAAACTGCACGGCGGTAACGTTGGCCTAGAAGCCTGTTGAGGGCCCTGCCAGTGCTGCTGTCTTGGAGCCCAGCCCAACTGGGACTGACGAAGGTCCGGAGGCTAATGTTAAGGAGAGCCTCGTGGGGCATGGAGAGGTGGCCATGCGTGGGAAGAACACACGCCTCCCTGTTTTGAATGTGCTCTGAACGGTTTTGAGCAATGTTCGCCTTTCCAGTCAACTCTTACAGGGATCTTGGGAGACAGCTGGGAGGTTTGTGACTAAACTCAACAAGATGAAGCACCTGTCCCACATCAGAGAGCTGACTCCCCCCGTCTAGTGCTGTCTTCGCTACCAGACTCCACCTGGGGACGGATGGAAACACCTCATGTAGATATCATGGATGAAATGAATTATAGGCAAGCGTGTGTGTGTCCTACAGGTGGGTTCTCAAAAAGCCTGGATTCCTGCCAGCCCTGCCCTGGTCCAGGCAGCAGGGCCTGGAAGTGGCTTTGCTCTGAGTGGGATTGTTGGAAAGCAGGAGAGTGCAAGGGAGTAGGGGCCCGAGTTCTGAGGCCACACAGGGCTTAAGGCCCCAGCTGAAGCGGTTTGATCAGGTTTCCTGACTCCTTAGCGCGGGGGGATTGGGAGGATGCAGAGACAGCCTGCACTCAGGCTCTGCAGGCCAGTGCTGGGCAGAATGGGGGGACAGCAGTGTAAATCACAGCCGGAAGCCTTCAGGCTGGGGGCAAACAGGAGACCCGTCTGGGCTGTGGGCCTATGAAGTGCTTCTGTGGCAGGAGGCAGGTAGAATGCCTCTTGCTCTGAGGCAGTGACTGTGGCAGAGGCTTGGGGGAGGGCGGGAGTCAGGCAGTGGTGGCCTCGGCCACCCTGGTCAGGAGAACAAGAGAGACACAGGCTTATCCAGAGGCAGGGGATGGATGATGGGGCTTCAGGAGGTTCTCCCAGGAAAGACAATGCTCTGTAGAGTTTGCAAGGCACTTTCCCTGCAGAACCTCATCTGACCATCCCAACAGCCACATGGCACAAAATCGGGCATGTACTGTTCCCATTTGACAGATGAGGAGACTGAGGGCTCTTTGGAGGGTGATGCAGCTTGGGCAAGGCCACAGGGAGCGCGCATGCTCCCTTGCCCTCCACCGACGGCCCCTCCTAGCGGGGTCCCCCTCCTGCCATGTGGAAGAGAGGCTGTCAGCACCTGGGCCGTCGAAGGCGTTGCTCAGCCCGTCGTTGTGGTCCCCTTGGAAGAAGGTGAGGCGGATGTCAGCAGGGCCTGTGGCTGGGGCCTCCCAGAACTCCAGCGCCGAGACGTTGCTCCACAGCTGGAAGGCGGCACGCACGGCCCCCCGGACTGCAGGCTCGGGCAGGTGCTGGGGCCAGTTCACCAGGCGGTAGGAGAGGTGTTGCTTGTACCACTTGTTGCCTGCCACCCAGAGAGGCCACGTCAGAGCTGGGGGCTGGACCCCAGGGCAACACGTATGATAGGGAGATAGGCCTTCCCCAAGGAGCCCATGGTCTGGAGGGGAAGACATAGCCCTGGCCTCGCGAAGGCCCTCATTTGGCTGGGGAGACCCTGCTCTCAGACAGATCGGCCTACCCTTGTCCTGGAGAGTCCCAGTCTACTGGGTTGGCCTCAGGAGGTCCCTTAGGACCTTGGCCAAGCTGCATCACCCTCCAAAATAGAATGGGGGAGATGCAGCCGCTGCCCAGGAAAACCCCCACCCTGGAGGACCCTCTGGTCTGGGGTCTCCTCCCGCACAGCCTGGGCTGAGCCTGAAAATCCACTCTGCGCCTCCTGCTGGCAGCAAACCCCTGCCCCTGACAACTGTGCCGGGTGGAGGAGAGGTAGAGCCACGGGGTCACAGCCTCCCTGCCCTTCCTGACCCGTCCCCCTCTCCAGCCCTCACGCCCTCCTGCCGCCTCCCGTTCTAGTGCCTGGGGCCTGTCCCTGAGTAGCCATCACAAGACCCATTGATTTGAGGTCCCTCCCTGACCCCTGGCCCTCCCGCTCACTTCCTCAGGGGCTCTGCAGAGCTCTGAGGTGAAAACAAATAAGAACAAAGGGTGTGTTTTGTCCCTGACCGAGAGCAATTTTTCCATCTCCACTCAGTTAAGCGCTTCTATTCCTTTGCCCAGAACCGCAGCAGTTCCTCCCTGAGGGCTGAGACCCGGGCCTCTGGCCAAGCCCCAGGTCAGCTAGTCTGGGTCCAGCGCCAGCCCACCACACGCCCAGGACCAGGGTGCTTCGAAGGCCCACGCTCTGAGTTTTCCTGAGCTGTTTCTGAGCCCTGCATGCTCAGGGACTGAGACTGTGACCGGGAGCGGAAGACTCACTGCTTGGCGGCAGGACTCTGGGCTCAGGAGCTCACAAGAGTCATGTCTTTTGGGCCTCAGTTTCCCAAATGGGCCAAATCCTGGGGCCTGGTGACAGTGGACAGGACAGATTTGACCACGCTGGGACACCAGGTGAGTGGGCACAGCCCCCTCTCCCCTTGAGGGCGGGGCAGTTGAAGGTTCAGGCCTCCTGCCCCTTTGTCCCAAGGAAGTCCTGGCAAGTGGAGTGAAGTGGTGGGGGTTGAGCCATCTCCCCAGTCAACCTCTCCTCTATTTGGGGGCTCTGAGACCGGGGGGAAGAACTGCCCCCAGGGTCACACACTGAGTAGGAGCCCAGGCCCTGACACCTGATTCGGTGCATTTTTCATTCCGCGCGGATAAGCAGACACATTTGCTAAGACACGAGGCTTATAAATGGGCCTGCACGTCGCTCCTCTGGGTCAGAGCAGGGGCTCTGCGAGAGCTAACATTCTCTGGATGGAAGGGAGGGTCAGAGAGGGCAGAGGAGTTGAGCACCCTTTCCCTCTCCCCATCCCCCGTGGAAGCGGGGGAGGGGAATGTCCTTTCTCCCACCCCTGAGCCAAGCTCCATTCAAGGCAATGCTGCCTCCTGGGCCTGTTTGGCCTGGCAGCCACCCAACCCCTCCCAGCCAGTGACCAACCCTCAGGGAGGGAAGAGGGAAGGATTCGAAGGGAGGGGAGGCCTGGCGTCCAGAAGCAAGCGCAGCCACTAACACTTCTAGTGCGTTGTAAGCCGGCACCGGGCACTGGGGGGCGGGGGGGGGGGCGCTGGCATTGGGCTCTTTCACACCCTGCAATGGGTAACCAACCCCAGACTCCCTCTCCCCACCCCCAACCTTCAGGCTTCTAGAAAACTGTGAAGCAGCTCCTTCAGCCTTTGCAGCTAGGGTGGCCCTCACTCCAAAGACAGGGAACAGGGAGAGGGGCAATTCTCTCACTCCAGGTGGTGAGTGAAGGTGACAGCTCGAAGGATAAAAGGATAAAAATCCTCTGTGCAGCTGAAGGGTGGGCAGGGAATAGGGAGACACCTAGGAACAGGAATTGAGAGAAAAT
Source organism: Cnephaeus nilssonii (assembly GCF_951640355.1). Taxonomy (NCBI): domain Eukaryota; kingdom Metazoa; phylum Chordata; class Mammalia; order Chiroptera; family Vespertilionidae; genus Cnephaeus; species Cnephaeus nilssonii. The sequence goes on from NC_137090.1 coordinate 13,390,453, forward strand.
GACCAATTTTCCTTGCCGGGGAGCAGGGTGGTAGGTTGTTGGAGTGCCTGCTGGGAAGGAAGGAACTGTGGGGCCAGCGGCCTGAGCCCTGTCCCCTGTCTTCTTCCAGATTTGTGTCTTTGGAGCAGGCTGGCCACTGCAGGCCCCACCCCAAATGCCTGGTTTGTTTCCATGGTAACCCCCAGGCCACCCTAGCACCTGGCACTGCACCCTACACCCTTGATCTAAATTCCAAAAGGGGCCCTGATTGGTGTGGATCGGTTGGTTGGAGCATCATCCCGGACAGCAAAAGGGATTCCTGGTCAGGGCACATACCCAGGTTTCAGGTTTGATCCCTGGCTGGGGTGGGTGTGGGAGGCAATTGATCGATGTTTCTCTCTCACATCGAAGTTTTGTGTTTTTTTTTCTCTCTCTCCCCCTCTCCCTTCCTCTCTCTCTAAAGTCAATAAAAACATATCCTCGGTGAGGATTTAAAAAAATAAATTTTAAAAATAATACCCAAAAGGGAAGAGAAGAGGAAAAAGAGATGGGGAGGGAAGAGAGCTAGATTCCTTGCTTGGGCAGGACCCGAGCGAGAGTCCTGACTCCCGATAGCAAACTGCTGCTGTGGAGAGAACAAGGGTTGGAATCTCAGTACCTTTTCTCACAAATGATAGAATCTCTCCAAGCCTCAGTTTCCTTATTTGCAAAGTAGAAATGAAATAGCAACCTGAAGCTGCCTGGCACGTGCTGGGTGCTCAGTGATTATCATCCATTCCCTTCTTCCTTTTCCACCCCTGTGCTCCCCACCCCACCTGCTCTGTGAGGGGGCGGGGGCATTGAAAATCAGCCCTGCAGGTGCAGAGGGGAGCAGGCACTTGGAATAAGGTTGCCAGATTTAGCGAATGAGAATACAGAATGCCTGGTTAAACCTGAACTTCAGGTCAACAAGTAATTATGTTAGTATAAGGATGTAAAAACAAAACAATTATGTGGTGTTCATCTGAAATTGAAATTCAACTTGGGAATCCTGCATTTTATCTGGCAATCCTACCCTGGAGCCCAGCTCCCTCAGCACAGCGTTCGCCCACATAATGAAAAGTCACTGGCTTCGGAATCCATAAAATTTTTAAAGCACCTACCCATATTCTGGGGTTTTCCACTCATTTTTAAAGCACCTACCATAGTCTGGGTTTTTCCACTCATTTTTAAAGGACCTACCCATATTCTGGGGTTTTCCACATCTGGAATCTCACTTAATCCTCCAATGACAAGAAGGCTTGGCTACCCTCTGGCTATTTGGCCCAGGGAAAGTTGCCTAAGCTCTTTGTCCATCAGCTTGCCCACCTGTAAGTGAGGATAATAGTGGTACCTGTCTCATCGGGTTGTTCCGGGAGAAAATGAGTTAATCTGTTCACAACTGTGCTTGGCACATCATAAATGCTCAATAGGTGTCAGCTGTGACTATTACATTTTCTTTCCTAAGGCTTAGGAAGTGCTCAGAGCCTGCCAAACCTACAACTTCCTTCTAGGCCCTAGAATCTAGGGAATATCTTCCCACCCAGGGGGGAAAGGAAGTGAAGTCATGTTGTGACCGAGAGGGAAATTCTCTGTCTAACCCGGCCACTGCCGTCTGGACCAGGGGTCAGACAAGGAAATGGGGCTAGGCTGGTGGGGTGCAGCCGCCCGCCTGAGAGGTGCCTTAGCCCAAATCTCTGTCTAAAAGGGGTGCTCCAAATTGGACAGTGACCCACAGACACTCCATCAGATTCTCCCTTGGGGCATGAGAAGGTGAAGTGCTGCTGGAAGGAAGCATCCTGGGTGCTCAGGTCAGGCCCTGAACGTCCAGGAGGCATCGTCCCAAGTCTCCATGAATCTAGCCTGGAAGTGTTGCTGCTGAGTCTGTGTCTTTTCCGCTGTATTCTCACAATCCCTGCCCGCCCCCCCCCCCCCCCCCTTAAAATTGATTTTAAAGAGAGAAGAAGGGAGAGGGAGAGAGAAACATCAATGTAGGAGTGGAACATTGATCAGCTGCCTCCTGCAGGCCCCCTACTGGGATTCCAGCCTGAAACACGGGCATGTGCCCTGACAGGGAATCCAACCTGCCCCCTTTCAATATATGGGATGACGCGCCAACCAACTGAGCCACACTGGCCAGGGCGAGCTCCCGCCCCTTGGTTATCAGAACTCATCTCTCCTTTGCAACCTAAAAGGGCCAGTGTCTCAGATGAGGAAACAGCAAAGTGACTCAGCTCAGGTGACACAGCTGAACCCAGAGCCCGAGCCCCAGGAACGTCGCTCTTCCTGCTCTACCAGGGCCTCCTGTGCTCATGCCTGGTCCTTCTCCTCTGCTGCCCAGGACACAGTGTCAGCACCGGAGACCCGGAGCAGCTGGGAGTGTAGACACAGCTGAACTGGATTGGCGAATACCTGGAAATGGCCATCCTCCAACAGCTGAGGGGAAATGCCCTCAATTTCCTTTTGGGTTAGCTAAGGAATAAAAACAAACTATGTGCCTTCTGCCCTGGATCCTAATGGATATTGTCGGTAAAAGTAGTTACTGCAAATTCCAAGAGACAATTGCCCGAAGGGCTCACAGTAAAATTCATTAGAGGTAAAAAGCTGACTAAACAACCCCATTTTGTTAGGAATCTTGAAAATCGCAGAAGTTGATCAGAGAACATTAGACTTCGTAAAAAACAATCACGACGTTAAAATCACACACTGCGAAACTTGTTACTGATGAAGAATTGGCAGGAGAATAAAATCTTTATAAATCTTAGATGAGTAACCTTTGACCCTGGGAAGACTAGATTTGGCCAAAGAAGGAGGAAGAAGAAGTGAAGGGAAGGAAAAAAAAAACCCCACAATTAAATCATAACAGGAGGAAGTGTAATGCCTAAAATGTGTTATGATGAAATGTTCAGAATAGGCAAATCCATAGAGACAGAAAGTAGATTAATGGTTGCTAGGAGCTGGGGGAGGGGGAATGGGAAGGGCCTGCTCATGGGCACGGGGTTTCTGTTTGAGGTGATGAAAATGTTCTGCAATTACATTGTGATGATAGTTGCACAATTCTGCAAATATGCTAAAAGCCACTGGATTGTATGCTTTCAATGGGTGAATTGTACGGTATGTGAGTTATAGTTCAATCACGCTGCTGAAAATGTACTGTGGACAAAATCAAACTGATCGATGAATCCCATCTTTGTTGGATAATTCTTATGAAAAAGAACCGATTCTGATGAAAATAACTCCAGTAAAATAGAAAGAAGAGTGTTGGCAACAGTTTAACTGCCCTGCATAGCAAATGGACCAAGAAATCAAGTGGGCTCGATGGGGTTCGCTCTGGACAATATTTGCACGATGAAAATTCGTCAGCATAGGTATCTTTCTGATGTAAATGTCTTTGTTCACAAACAGGGTCCTCAAGTCCCACAGATCCTATTTGTCCACTGTGCTCCCCTCCCCCACCCTAGGGACGAGGTTATTGACACAGCCCAGGCCGAGGTGGAGCCCTTTTTCTGGCCGTGGGGCTTCAGGATGGTGGGGAATCCCATCCTAGCTGGATTGCCACAGTGCTCACCTTGCTTTGCAAAGCGTTTCTTTCGCCTCATTTTGGCCCGGCGTCCAGCAAACAGGGCGCTGACCCGCTCAGTCCGGGCTGCCTGGCTGTCAGTATCTGCCACCCCACAGCGGGGCAGTGTCATCTGGTGGAGGGTGGCGGGGTCCAGCACGCCACTGATGGGCAGCTGGGACACCCACTGGAACTCCCTGTCAGGAGGAATTGAGATAAAGGACCACAAAGGGAGGGTGGGTGGTGAGAGTGGGGAGCTTCCCTGGATACAGCAGGAGGCTGGGGCAGGTGGGAGTGGGGGGTTGCGGGGAGGAACAATGGAGCATGGCCCCCTGGACACACATGGGGGCAGCCTTCCCCCAGGAGGGAGGAGATGACCTAAGCTTATACCCAGCACTCCCAAACCCTCATACCCCTCCATCCTACCTGATGGCATTGCTGAGCCGCGTGGAGGAGGGAGCTCCAGGGGCCTGTTCACTGAGGTATCCATACCGCTCCAGGAATGCCTGGGGGGGAGAGGAGCATCCGCTTTCCCCACTGTGTGGCATCCTTTCCCCTCCCTTGATCTCCAAGTGTCCATGGCACATACATCGTGCCAGGTCTCACCCCTCGTCCCAACAGGGTCTATGAGCTACAGCAGAAAGAGTCCTGGCATCAAAGTCAGGACCTGGACTTCGTCCCAGGCCACCAACGACTAGCAGAGGGTCTTGAGCAAGTCACTCATTATGCTTGAACCTTAGCTTCTTTATTTCTAACACTGGCCAGGCAGTCCCTGCCCTGAGTATCTCATGGCATTGTCAGAGGACACTAGAGTTTTGGGCTCTGGAGTCAGGCCTGCCTGGGTTTGAACCCCAGTTAGCAGGCTACTTCCCTAAATCACTGGTTTCTCAGTTGTAACGTGGATTTAGAAATAGTACCTACTTTACAGGGTGTGTGTGTATATGTGTGAATGAATCACAACAGTAAATATAAAGTACTTACCACGGTACCTATCACCTAGCACGGGCTCCATGCAGGGCAGCTATTATAACTTTATGTAAATATACATGATCTATATGCCTCAACTCTTCTCCTGACACATGTCATCTCTTTAGGAACATTTCTGGATTGATCAGGCGTTGAGCTGATCCCCTGCAGGCTCTGCCAGGCATGGATTGGGAATTAATTACCTAATGCTGGCTACTCCCTAAACAATTACCCTCCTCCCAAACGCAGATATATTTAAGAACAATGCCCTTACCTTCAACCCTATGGTTTATATGAAACCTTAACTCTCTAGAGAAGCACTTTTTGAATTCGAAACCTGCAACTTCCTTTCATTCATTTGTTTGATTATTCACACAATGTACTAGGTACTTTGCCAGGTGCAAGAGTCAACAAGACACTCTTAAAGGAACCTATATGTACACTTGTGGATGGGGACAGACAATAAAAGCACAGAGCAAATAAAGGAGAACGTTTGATGCTATAAAGAAAAGAAACCGGATGATGTGATTGAGAATAACTTAGAAACTTGACATGAGGAGGTCAGGGAAGGCCCCTCTGAAGAGCTGATATTTGATGTGAGAGTCCTAAAGAATGAGACCTGCCCGGCTGGTGTGGCTCAGCAGTTGAGGGTTGACCCAGGAACCAAGAGGTCACAAGTTCGATTCCCTGTCAGGGCACATGCCCAGGGTACAGGCTGGATCCCCAATAGGGGGCGTGCAGGAGGCAGGCTTGGGATGATGTTCCTCTCTCATTGATGTTTCTATCCTTCTCCCTTCCTTTCTCTCTAAAAACCAATGAAAACATTTGGAGAGAATGAGAAGTAACTAGCCATGCACCGAGGTGGGAAAGGGGGTTCAGGCAGAGGGAGCAGCAGATGCAAAGGCTGAGCTAGGAAGGACGTTGCGTGTTTATGGCAGAGAAGGAGGGCTGGGGCAGTGGGTGTGAAGCTGCAGGAAACGTGATGACATCAGAGGCAGGCCGACTGTGAGTCGGGGTAAGAAATGTGAATTTTATTTTCATGTTCCTGATGGGTTAATTGTGGGGAATGAAAGAAAGGGAGGAATCCAGGATGGCTCCTACATGTTTGCCTTGGAAGATGATGCCATTTACTGTATGAGGAAAGCCTGAAGGAGGAACGGTGTGTGTGTGTGTGTGTGTGTGTGTGTGTGTGTGTGTGTGTGTGATTAAGATCAATTCTGATGATGTCAGTTGGCGCTGGCTGTGTGATCCTGGAGCTCAGAGGAGAAGCTGGAATCTCAGCAGGTGGAGGATGGGAAGCTGTGGGTCTGGAGGAGAACACCCCATCCCCCACATGCCTTTTACTCACGGCCGCCCTCACAGACCTGGAAGCCGCTCTCCCAGCGACCAAGTTCTTGACAGCCACTGGAGAGAAGTGGGTGACTCATTGACCTTACCGGTCACCAGTCCTACCCTGACGGGGATCACTGTACGTGGCTCCCTGCGTGTCCTTCTCACTGATGAAGCCCCAGGAAGGGGTTCTTTAAATTGTCACCTGGCTGCTTACTTCTCATGCAGACACACACTGTCTCTTAAGTTTTACCCCTCCTTGCTATGTTACTTATACAGAAATCATTTTCTGTCTTCCCTGGTCTTTTACTCACTTTTGTTTGCTGCATTAAAAAAAAAAAAAATCCTCACCCAAGGACGTTTATTGATTTTTTTAAAAATTTTAATCTTTTATTGATTTCAGAGAGGGAAAAGGGAGAGATAGAAACATCAATGATGAGAGAATCATTGATTGGCTGCCTCCTGCATGCCCCCCACTGGGGATCAAGCCCGAAACCCAGGCATGTGCCCTGACCGGGAATGGAACCGTGACCTCCTTGTTCATAGGTCAATGTTCAACTACTGAGACACAGCCGGGCTGTTTATTTTGAGAAAGAGAGGGAGAGAGAGCGAGAAAGAGATGTGAGAGAGAAACATCAATCGGTGCCTTCCGTACATGCCCTGACTGGGATCAAACCTGCACCCCAGTAATGTGCCCTGACCCGGAATCAAACCCGCAACCTCTTGGTGCACGGGACGACGGCCAGGGCTTTTGCTGCATTTCTGAACTCAGATCAACTCCAATCATAGCTGCTGCTCGAGAAAAAGGCACCTAATGGGAGTGAAACTAGACACTGAGCAGGACCCCAAGCCCCTAAGCCTTTGCAAGTATCCAGCCTCCTCATTGTGGATTTCATTACATCCATCCTTAGCAACCTCCATGTCCTCTTCTCATTAAAGCCACTTCCCATAAGGAGCCCTTATTCTAGACAACAGAACACTACCCAAGCCTGTTTTATTGTTTTTCTGCACTAATTTATTAGAATTTCAGCCCTATTTTCTATTTTCCCTTTTCACAAGTATGCTATTTTGGGATGCATCATGGATTAAAGGAGTTTTTGTGGCTTAATCTGGAAGACTATTTACAGCTCAAAACAGTGTGGCATCATGGAATAACCACTGGGCTTGGAATCCAGAATCTATTCCCAGCCCTGACCCTGCTGGGTGGCCAGGGACAAATGACGTCACCTCTCTGGGCCACAATGTGAGAACAAGAGTAACCCCCACAGGATTCTCAGAAGGATTAAATAAAGCAGTGCGCGTCCAGCATCGTGCCTACTATAGTTCATGCTCAATAAACAGTTTATCTAGCCGATTTAACTTACAGGGAAAATTAGCCACAGGCTTTCGGAATGCAACCCATCTGTGAGAATGGGAACTGCTTTGAATAAGGCAGTTAGTTACACCTCCGTTCTCAGTTCAGGTGCTCCACCCCAGAAGCGCCTCACCCAGCCAGGTGCCTGCCTCTCTTCCTTGCCTCTTCCCTTTCCCCTGGTGAGGATGGAGAGAGAGCGGCTTTTTAGGAGAAGCCGGGGAATGAAGGTCTCCGTAGAAGCAGCTTTGCTGAGTGAGTGATTTGGAAGAGACTGGGTCACAGGCCAACAGGCTGGCACTCCCTGTGCCTCTTCCCCCAAACCCACCCAGCCCTTATCAGGGAGCTGGCTCCAGGTCTGGAACTGGGAAACCTTGGACAGAGGGGGAGAAGGGAGGGGAAATTGACTAGCGGCGTCTCCTGTTTCCTGGCTGGGCCCGTGCCTGGTACTTTGGCAGCCAAGGTGGGGTGGAGGGCAGGATGGGGGTGGAGGTATTTTTCAAGGGTCCAAAGGAGGGGAAGTCCTGAGAAGTCCTTTCTCCTGACTGTCTCTGGGACCCTGTGGGCTGCCAGGCATAGCTGAATTCCCGGGAAGCAGTGAGCATGGGTTCACACCAGCCAAAAGACACCAAAAGAATGAGAGAAAGAAATCTTAAGAATTTGACATTTTATATTTCCATAAAAGCCCTGAAGTATTATTATGGAGATTAGCAGGACTTAAAAAACTCCCTTATAGCCCCAGACAGTTTGGCTCAGTGGATAGAGCATGGACCTGCAGACCAAAGGGTTGCAGGTTCGATTCCGGTCAAGGGTACTGTACCTCTGATGCGGTCTCAATCCTGGCCCCGGTTGGGGCACGTGCAGGAGGCAACCAATTGATGTGTCTCTTTCACATCAATGTTTCTCTCTGTCTCTGTTGTCCCCTTTTACTTGCTCTTAAAAAAAAAATCAATGGGAAAATATCCTTGGGTGAGGATTAACAACAACAACAACAAAGAGCTCTCTTATATTTATTTCATGTTTAATATATCTCTAATTAAAATGTTTTTCATTACAGGAAAGGGTCTCCTGAATACTGCCAGAGCCGAGTGCTCTGTAGTTCTGTCGAGGGGGGCAGACCTATGTCCCTGGTGAGGAGGAGGCAGGGTTGAGGCACCTCTGCTCCTGCAGCTGTCTCTAACCCATTTGCTGTGCCTCAGTTTCCCCCTGCAAAGGTGCGAGAAACATCCCTGTCTGCATCAGAGCAGGGTGTGGGGCAGAGGACACCGTGGCACAGGGATCCTGGGAAAGGGGGCAGGACTGAGAGGTGGAGCTCTCGTTTTCATCTCAGCTCCACACTAACCACCTTGGAGGAGTCATTTCCCTTCCAGGCTGCAGTGTTCTTGAGGCCTGTGTCCTCCCAGGGACGCTCTGAGCCCCCCCCCCCCATGGTCTCCTGCCCCCCTTCATGGAGGTAGCACCTGGCCCGCTCCTCTCCACCTGGCAATTCAAACACCAGGTTTTCTCTCTTCCCTGTTCTCCACCCATCCTGTGCTGAGGAGCCCAATGCTGGAGCTGAGTGGAGAGGAAGCCGTAGGGCTGTGCCCTTTGTGATTCACCTGCTTGGGTTTAAAAGCTGGTGCCAACCTGCCTCACCCTCTTGGTGGTGGCTGGGGCCACTTTCCTGGGAGTCACCTCTGGAAAGCCCTGGGAGTGGCTGGGATGTTTGGGTAAACATCCCCCTGGAACCCAGAAAGCGCAGTAGAATCAGAGCTCTGGGGGTTCTAGTTCTGCATCCGTCCTGACTTGTCATGACAGGGTGTGTGGATCCCAGCCCATTGGATGCCTGAGGGAAGGGGCTATTCTGGCCAGGGCAGGACTAGCAATAAGGTTTAGCAAAATGAATCCAGGGCTGAGTCAGGAACTCTGAGTCACTGGCCTGGCAGGACAACAGTCCTGGGCTGAGTCTCATTAAAAACAAATAAATAAAATTAAAAAAAATAAAATAAATATATATATACACACACATATGTATATACATTATATATATACATATGTATATATACATATAATTTGTATTGATTTAAGAGAGGAAGAGGGAGATAGAAACATCAATGATGAGAGAGAATCATTGATCAACTGCCTCCTGCACACCCCACTCTGGGGATCTAGTCCACAACCCAGGCTTGTGCCCTGACCAGGAATTGAACCATGACCTCCTGGTTCATAGGTCGGGGCTCAACCACTGAGCTATGTTGGTTGGGCTGAGTGTCTTGGGTTTTATTCCTGCAACTGCTGCTAGATATGTGTCCTTGGGTGAGCCCTGCACCTTTCTGGGCCTTAGTTTCCTCTTTTGTAAAATGAGAGAGTTGGATTAGAGCTAAGATATACTCCAGGTCTGTCTATTATTGTAGCTTTGCTTCTGTGTGATCTATGACACGATTACTTAACCTCTCTGTGCCCCAACATCTAAAATGGGGGTAAGAATACTGCTTATGTTTCTCATAGGAACATCATGAAAATCCAGTAAGAAGATGCTTTGGGAAAGCTTTGGGATAATTGTCCCATTGAAAACATTATTTTCCCCGCCCTAGCCGGTTTGGCTCAGTGGATAGACCATCAACTTGTGGACTTACGGTTCTTGGGTTCGATTCTGGTCAAGGGCACATGCCCAGTATGGGGCATGCAGGAGGCAGCCAATCAGTGATTCTCATCATTGATGTTTCTCTCTCTCTCCCTCTCCTTTCCTTTATGAAATCAATAAAAATATATATTAATAACAAAACATTATTTTCCCTCTATAGTCACAGAGCTTTATTGCTGGAAGTCTAGGAGGGGCCAGCTCCCAGTCTCAAGTCCACAGAGTGGCTGTGACACCCTCCATATCAAAGAATTCCAGCAGCAAAAATGAACCCAGAAATTTCAAAATTGCAAAATGGCAAGTTCATACAGAAACCATGTTGCTTTGCCTATGATTTATTCCAGCTCATTATGATTTTAGGCTTTTCAAAGTGACGCTACGTGACTGTGTTTTATCATTTAATACATCTTTTGCATGATTAGCCAAGTCAAGATTCGAGGGATGATTGTTGGTGTTCTGCCTTGCACGTCCTATAAATAAAGCTGTTTTCTGGTAATCAAGAGCACAGTGAGTGCCTGACTATTTCAGAGCTTTTAAGGGGATTACACCTTTGAGCTTCACAAACACCTTGTAAGAACCGAGGCCAGGGGTGGTTATTCCCGTTTTATTTTATATTTATTTATTTCATTGACTTTCTTGATTTCAGAGAGAAAGGGAGAGGGAGAGAGAGATAAACATCAATGATGAGAGAGAACCATCAATTGGCTGCCTCTGGCAAGCCCTCTTCTGGGGATGGAGCCCACAATCAATGCATGTGCCTTGACCGGGAATCAAACCATGACCTCCTGGTTCCTGGGTCGATGCTCAACCGCTGAGCCACACCTGCCGGGCTTATTCTTATATTATTTTATTTTAGTTAATCCTCACCCAAGGATTTTTAAAATTTCCATTGCTTTTAGAGAGAGTGGAAGAGAGGTGGAAGGGGGTGAGAGAAAGAGAGGGAGACATCAGTGTGAGAGAGACACATCAATTGGTTGCCTCCCACACACATCATGACTGGGGCCAAAACCTGCACCCTTTGGTGCACCGGCCAATGCTCTAACCACTGAGCAACCGGCCAGGGCTGTTATTCCCATTTTAAAGATGAAGAAAGTAAGTCTCAGAGAGTGCAGTACATTGGTAAAAGGTCTTAGTGAGGGACAGAACCAGTATGTGAGTCTGACACCTACCCAGGGTGTTTTATTGCACATTTTAACAAGTGACTCAGAGGCTTTAAAAGTGAAGGAGCAAGAGCCAAGCTGCCCTCCCCACTGGGGAGACAGCCCTCAAAGAGGAAAAAGGCAAAACCGGGCTCTTTCTAACTGGCTCCCTTCTGTCTCCTCTGCAAGCAGGTCCAGCGGCAGAGCAGAGGGAAGAAGCTGCTCAGGCTGTGGACGTGGCTATCAATAGAGGCTGGGGTCACATCTTCCATCGCACCCCAAACCAGTCCTCTGAGCAGCCAGAGGTATTTAACAGGACCAAGGCATGTTCCTTCACAAAGACAAACATTTGACTCCAGGAGGCATGCGCCCTGACCAGGGCCTGGGATGGGGAGCAGCCTGCAACTTAGGTACGTGCCCTTGACCAGAATCGAACCTGGGACCCTTCGGTTCGCAGGTTGACGCTCTATCCACTGAGCCAAACCGGCTAGGGCCACCATGCAGTTTTTACTAGATTTCTTGGTTTTCAAGCTGGCTTGACAACTGCTTTCCCACCAACGCCTGCTTCTTTGGGACCCTTCAGAGTGTCTACTGCACTTCTATCCACCCTGTACCCATGAGTCACTGAGCTGAGCCCTTGGGAATGGCTCCCACACCCGGGCTTCTGAGTTTCTGACTCACACGAAGTCAAATAAATGGCTCTAGGCTATGAGAAGCAGACACTGCATCTGGGGGTGGATACTTCACAGAAGCTCCAATGTTTCCCTGGAGAAACAAACTCCCCAGATCCTGAAGCCACCCTGGGTGTGGCTGTGCAGATCTGCGTAGACCACCGCGTGGAAGGCAGGTCCTGCACATACTTGCCTTGTGGTTCTAAGGAAGGTCTGAGCAAAACACGGTAGATAGATCCCTTGGGATAGTGGGTGTCACCCAAGAACAGCGTAGGGCCCGGCTGAGAATGAGAGTGGGGCCAGGATGATGATGTCATTCATTAACCCTCAGTCTTGCCATTGGGCAGTGGAGGCCCTTCCTACTCACCAGTGTTGGAGCAGCCCTAGTTTTGCTAAGTGGGCGACAATGACCTTGTTCATAATGCAGCTTTGTAAGCAGTCAGTCTCCTCCCAGGCAAAGCCCACAACAGAAAGCCCTCAATGTTATTACTTTGTGTGCACACAGGAGACACATACAGCCATGCACACAGGGTACAGGGATGCACACAGAGACATGGGAACACAGGCATGGACACACAGGCAGATGAAATGTACACCCATGCGCATGTGCACGCGCGCGCGCGCACACACACACACACACCAAAGTCAATGTTAGCACTAGAGAGAATCTTAAAAGTCATTTAAGCTATTTAAATGAAATTAACTCCCTTATTTTCCAGTGGAGGAAACTGCAGCCTGGAGAAATGAAGGAAATAACACATTGTGGACCAGTAGTTTTATTGCTGGCTTTACCCAGTGGCCAGATAAGTTTCTCTTGAACGAGTACAAAAAACGTTTTACATAAATGTTAAAGGCACGCTTTAAAATTAAATACCCATTGCATTTTGAAGTTATTTATTACATGTTCTTACAAGCTAATATCTTTTTATAAAGTATGATACTTTGTAAAACACTGTGTAATATGAAGTGAGAATTCTCATGATCCGTCCGCAATGTGTTAAGATCACGCAGTCTGTTTTTACTATTTCTTTCCGTCTATGTTCTGCAATCTGACCTCTGTCCATGAGCTCAGTAGGACTGCTATGCTCTACTGGGGTCTAGCTCCCTGCCCTGCGGTCAGGGGGTTGTACTTGAGCAGAGAGCTGGAGTGATCATGGGGCTTACTTTGTGCGTTCCCTTCTGCAATGGTTGTATTTCCCTAAATGACCATGACATTTCCATGCTCTTCTTACAATGTGACTTCAGCACTCCTCCCACCGATTGTGGGGACCATGTTCCCTCCCCTTGACCTGGGGAGTTTGTGACTGATCCAGCAGATGTGATGATACCTAACTTCCCAGTCTAGGCCATACGAAGGGCACAGCTTCTTTTGCTTGTCTGTCTGTCTGCCTCTCTCTCTTTCTCTCTCTCCCTTTCTACTTCTCAGAACACTTATCTTGGAGACCCAGCCACCATGTTTTGAGGCAGCCCAAACTAGCCCGCATGGAGAGACACTGTGGATAGGCCCGAATGGGGAAGAACTGAGGCCCCCCGCTGACAGCCAGCATCAACTACCAGGTAGGTGAGTAAGCAGCCTTCAGATGATTCCACCTCCAGATGCTGTACAGCAGAGACAAGCTACCCTGATGTGCTGTTTGAAATTCTGAACCACGGTATCAATAGACATAATAAATGGTTGTTTTACTTTACTAAGTTTTGGGGTAATGTGTAATGTAGCCATAGTAAAAGCAACACCATCTGAGAATTACAGCTCTGTGCTGTCTGTTGTCCAATGCTGAAAATAGTTTCCTTGTATATCTTGTCATTGTTTTAGGAGAGCTAATCACCAAGCCAGGACTTTAATCTGAAGCTCTGTTCTCTAAAATAATGATAAAGATACTAACAACATTGAGAGCAACTTCCTTTTATAAACTACTTTCTAGGAACTAGGGATCTCAATAAAACCACACAATAATCTTGTGAAATAGGCATTATTAACCCCATTGCACAGAGAAGAAAACTGAGGTTCATAGAGGTTAAACCTATGGTTTGCACACAGGTCTGTCTGACACCAAAGACCATGCAATTGACCATACACAGAAACACATATGGACATACTGACATCACACATGCACATACACATCCCAATTTACATGTGTACACATACGTATGTACATGCATAGGCATATGGAGACACTATGCACCCATTACACATTTCCAGAGTTTTTATGCTTTTAAAATATTTCTTGTGTTCAGAGTTAAAAATCCCCTTTACCCCAATTATGCTAAATAGACTGAAAGAGACTCAATCTGTTAGATATTACATTTCCTAAGCACACCCCAAGATGAAATTCTCTCCATCTGAGGCCACCACAGGCATGAGCGGCAGAGTTATTGTCTCTATTCTCCTGCCAAGGATCGCCTGGGACCTGGATGGGGGTGGGGGGGAGTTGGGGGGGGACTCTTAACAGGACTTGGCTTGGTAGGCAGAAGCTTTCTCCTGGGGCCACAATGACTTTGCACTTGATGTTGTAAGATTCTAAATTCAGAGAACAAAACGATTCTTAAATGTCCATAAGCAGAGAGCACAGAGCAAGAGACCAGTGCTTGGGAGGGCACAGGGGGAGGGAGTCTGAGAAAGGACCTTCTTGTAGAAGCACGGTCATTCCCAGATATTCCCGAGCAGCGATAGAAGCTGGCTGTGGGCCCTCCTCCAGTTTCCCGAATTCAGCCTGCCTCTTCCGGGAAAGGGGGTGAGGGTACTGGGAGGCTCTAAACTGGCAGGAAAGATGCTCTTAGGTGAGTTTTAGAGCAGGAAAGATGCTCTTAGGTGAGCAAGTCTCGGGGCAGGGTGCTGGGCTCGGTAATTTAGAAGTTATTTGCATCTCTTTGCCTTAAAATAGTGGAGACCCCAGACCTATTTCTGTGAAGAGCTAAGAACACAGATAGAGTCCTGGTGGGGGTTTCTCAGTAGTTAGAGTGTTGGCCCACGGACCAAAGGGTACGTGCAGGAGGCAACCAATAGATGTGTGTCTCTTTCACATCGATTTTTTTTCTCTCTCTCTGCCTCCCCTTTCCCTTTGATTCTGATAATCAATGGGAAAAATATCCTTGGGTGATGATTAAAAAAAAAAAAAAGAATACAGAAGTGCTTCTTTGGGAAAGAAAGAAAAGACACTGGTGTATTACTAAAATCACTGTAATCTAGAAAATAGATGTCCCAAGTCCACCCCCACTCTCACCTCACAAAAAGTTCTCGCTTATGCAACCTACAGCAAGCAGCTGAGTCCAAAGGAGGAAACTGAAATGGGAAATGTTTAGGGTTCATCGGCACCTTCCTGCCCCCTCTTCTTAAGTTCAGTCCAGTAGCACTGCTTAAAGCTCCTCAGAAGCAACTCTTTTTTTTTCCTCATTTTTTTTATTAAGGTATTATATGTGTACATATCTTACTTACCATTGCCCCCCCCACCCCCATATATGCCCTCACCCCCCAGAGTTTTGCGTCCATTGGTTATGCTTATATGCATGCATACAAGTCCTTTGGTTGATCTCTTCCCCACCTCTCCCTAACCTTCCTGCTGTAAGAAGCAACTCTTGATAGTAGTACAATACTCTCACCCAGTTTACCAGCTGCTTAGTGGCAGCACCCGCCCGGGAAAGCCGGTTCTGTCACTCGTGTCCCAGCCCAGTGAGCGGGATCCTCTCCACCGCACCGATCTGGGGGCCTCCACCGTGTTTGACACTCGGGAGGGCTTGGGGCTTCGGATGAATGAACTGCCCTGTCTCCCTGGCGTAGGTGGTGCGGGGCGGGGGCTGCCTCTCTCTGAGCCCTTGCCTGTCTGTCCCATCTGGTCTCTCCCTCCTTCCCCCGTCCCGGGAACAGCCGGGCAGATCCGCGTGCCTTTGCGGTCCCAGCCCCAACGCGGGGAGAAGGCTGCCCCTGGGTTCTTTGTGTGCCAGGGTGGAGGGTGCGGAGGGCAGGGAGAGGATAAAGCAGATGGTCAGCTCAGCGGGGACAGCTGGGTGGCCTGAATGCGAAGTTCTGGCGGCCCTCCCGCACGCGGACCTCCTCGGCCCCGCACACACCCCTTACCTCTGCCTCCCTGCGCAGCTCCCCGCCGGCGCGCTCCGGGAGCCGGGCGTCCAGGCGGCCCCACAGCAGCAAGGGCAGGGCGCGCAGCAGGAGGCCCACGCGCGCAGCCATCTCGCCGCCGCCCCCGCCGCGGGGCGCGGGTGGAATGCGGGGCTGCGGGGCGCTGGGCAGCCCGCCGGCCGTCAGCAGTGCTGGGGGCTCTTCGGAGGCTGCGGATTTGCGCCGCCCGGCACAGAGCGGGGAAGGCGCCCGGGGTTCGCCAGCGCCCCGGCTCCGCGCGCTGGGCCGCTCCTCGGAGACGCTTCGCCGGGAGCCGGAGGTGGCACAGCTCCGGCGGTGTCTGCTCAGTGGGTTGCGGGCCCCGAGACCTAAAAGGCGAGGGAGGAAGGGAGGGAGGGAGGAGGGGCGGGAGCCCGGCACTCGGGCCACACCCACCCCACTCGGCGGCCGGAACGCGGCGGTTCTGAAGTTTCCTCCGCTGGCTGCACGGCCTCGCCCGGCGCCTGCTGTCGCCCTGCGGTCCCCATTCCCTCGCCCGCCACCTCGGGTAGATCCAGATCGCTCCTGGCCGGCATAGCTACCTATGACTTCTGTGTGAGGAAGCCTGGCCTACCGGAGGCTCATGGATGGTTTCAGCCAGGCTGGCAGGGAGCAAGGACCTGGAGAGTGAAGGAAGGATCCTTGGGCCGGGGTCAGAAGAATTTAATTTGAGTTCCAGCTCTGCTTTATTTTATTTTATTTTATTTTGCTAGCAGGATGAATCTTGCCTCAGTCTACCTGCTGGCTGTGCGGTCTTGGGCGAGCCTTCTCTGAACCGATTCCTCTCATCACTCACCAGGGATAATAATACCAGGCGGAACCGTGTCGTTGTAGGGAGCATTTAATGAGAGAAGAATGCCTGCAAGGAACTCGGCACCGTGCTGGCAGGAAGTACGCGTTCAATAAATGGTAGCTTGCAAGCACTGTGGACTTTTCGCGAAAGGATTTAACTACGTACTTGGAGTGTCAGTTTCCTCACCAGTAAAACGAGAGCAAATGGTATTCAGTTTCTGGAGTTGCAGGAAGGTGAAAAGAGAGAACGAGCGCAAAGTGCCTGGCTTTATGGATCCCGCACCATGGTAGTAAAGGTGGAATGAAAGGATTCCCGTGCAAGCCGTAGCTAAACTCCTGCTGAGCAAAAGTAAACTGTTTTCATTATCTGCCTTAGTAACTGCAAGCAGGATATTGTCTCCTAGTCTCAGTCTGTAGAATGCAAAGGACACAGTGATACCCCCCCTCTCGGAGTGGTGGGGATTCAATGAGTTGCTAGATGTAAAAGTAATTTGGGAACCTATAAAGTGCTAAGCAAATGTAATGAAGTGTTCTTATCCTAAGGCTTAGGGCCTCAGAAAGTTTATTAATACATAGAATGGTTTTGTCATTTAGAAAAAGGTGCCACTCCGGTGGAGGAATTTTTATTATTTATTTATTGATTGATTGATTGATTGATTGATTGATTAAGGTATCACATATTTGTCATCACGCCCCCACCCCCCCGCCCCATTCCCATCCCAAACCTCCCCCACGCATGCCCCCATCCCCCTCTTGTCCGTGATCACTGGTTAGGCTCATATGTAAGCACACAAGTCCTTTGGTTGATCTATCTCCCTTGTCCCCACCTTCCTCTACCTTCCCTCTGAGGTCTGACAGTCTGATCAATGCTGTTCTTGTTCTTCAGTCTATGTTGTTCATCTTTTCCCCTAGATGAGTGAGCTCATGTGATACTAGGAATACACTTATAGGAACCAAAAATGAGACAAGCAATAATGGTTATGCTGAGAGGCAAATGAATCAGTCTATAGTGAGTTTCTTTCTGGGCCAACAGTTCTTTTGAGTCCCGATTTCTATGTCCAACAGTTGTTTATGTGTACATAACAGCAATGATATTTCAGTTCGGGATGGTGGACAAATGGTGGTAATGCAGGTCCGACTCTCTCTGGTTTGGTCCTGGTCAATCTGCAGTGACGCACATCTGCTGACTGCTAGTATGGCAAGGCATGGTCAGCGTCTTCCAACTCTGGACTGTTTCTCTTCTGACTTCATGGCTGGAGCACTCCTGTCAATTCCTCTCTGTTGCAGGAATCCACATGGTCTCGGAGTTGTTTTCTGAAAATATACAAACATATTCCGGTGGAGGAATTTTTAAAAGGCCCCTCTTTGATTAGACAACCTTCCTCTGAAACAGGCGGTCCTGTGGGTGGAATAATTAGAGTAGGCCCCCCCCACTTCCCAACCAACCAATGAAAAGGGGGAACTCCTCCTGGACGAACCAATTAGAAACAGATGCTCCTCTGGCAGACCAATGAAGAAAAGGCGCCTTTCAATGGCACATCACCGCGCCAGGACTCCGCTGGGGCCAGGACTCCGCTGGGGCGTAGAGTTGAGAATGGATTTCTTTGCCCATCCCCTCTCCACAGATGCCCTTGTGTACATCAGTAAAGAGAGTCCTTTCCTGGAACGGAGCGCCAGAGGCTGTGGACAAGGCCTGCGCCTTACCTTCAAAGAGCTTTCTGTCTAGCGGGTTAGACTGTAACAAAGATGCTCAGCTAAAGCCAAAACAAGCTACAGGTTTCCAGGGAAGTCCTGTGGTGAGCCTGGATGAGGCAGATTCTGAAGGTGAGTTGGGTAAGGCTGCTAGATTTAGCAAATAAAAATACAGTTAAACTTGAGTATCGGATTAACGACGCGTAATTTTTTTAGAATAAGCATGTGCCAATGCACTATTTGGGACATACTTAAACTAAAAATTTAATCTGAAATTCAAGTTTAACTTGGTGTACTTTAACTTATCTGGTGACGTGCGTGCGTGTGTGTGGGGGGGGGGGGGGGGGAGGATGTCAGAAGGTTGCAGGTATGACATGCTATATGGTGCCCTTGACTAATAAGGTGGATTTTGATAGGCCAGATACAAATCTGCTTTGGGCCAGGGAGTTCTGGGGAGTACCAGTTGGTAAGGACATTGTGGGCCACGCTGGAGCCAAACCCAGATTTGCCCATTTTTTCTTCAGGAAGAATGTCTCCATCCTTTCCTCTAGCACGTCCCAGGAGTTCTCTGTTTCAGCTGCACTGGTAGGAGAGTGGGAGGCAGGAAACAGTGGTCGCAGGAGGGCTGAGTGACTGGGAGGAGACACTCGGATAGCTGACCCTGCTTTTCTTTGCACCCCGGGTGAGACTTGGTCTCTGAACTTCAAAAACTAGCACAACGACTGTGTTTGAAAGTTGACTTCCTCTGCTTTCCTTTTGTGTCCTTGGTTGAATGATTTCATGCCGTCCTTACTTCCCCCATTCCCTTTCTGCTTATGGTCACTTGGAGATGCCATGCAGAGTTGGAAGTGCCTGCAAGAATTTGTACAGAACAGAGCTTCCTTTGCCCACACACTCCGCATGGGCTTCAACCATGCCTCTGCACGGGATGTCTGTTTTCTAGCATGTTTCCATGGTTAGAACCTGGGTAGCAAAAGCTTCCGTTCCCTTCTGCCTCTGAAGCGTACTCATAAGCCCCAGAGCAACAGATTCTGTGATCTTCTTCAGGAACCTGGAGGTCTATGCAGTCCCACAACTGACTTGCTGTTTGGTGTTACCTTCTAGGACACATGCTGAACCAAATAACTTTTGAAGGGGTGGAGAAGGAAGGTGGCTTGCCATATGAGAGAAGGATCAAGGAGGAAAGGAAGATAAGAAAGTCAGGATAGGTTTACTGGAAGAAGCTCAGTCCACAGCCAGGGCATCAGAAGAGTGATAGGAGGAGAATGGCTTTGGAGTAGGAATTCTCAAAGCACAGTCCAAAGATCACCCACATCCCAAACAATATTGTGGTGACAAATCCCTGTATCAACCCAATACTATTATTTCTTTCTCTGGTGGGAGAGGGGTGGGGATGGGAATGAGGAACTGGAGCAAATAATAATGGTAAATACTTGTTGAGAAATTAACATGAGCCATGTATGTGCTGTGTGCTTGACACACATTATGTCACCGAATCTTTATAGCTACTAGTGTAAGCATCCTTATCTTAAAGATGAGGAAACTGAGGCACACAGAGATAACACTTGTCCAAGGTCACAAATCTAGAAATGGAGTCAGGGTACAAAACTGGAGAATAAGTCCAGATCTCACACCCTTCTTTCCTCAAGTCAAATTTATAAAATGTGATTCTTGAATCACCTAGAGGCACACATTAAAAATTCAGACTCTAGAGCCCTACTCCAGACCTACTTAATCACTAAATACTAGATAGCAATGTTGTAGAGGAAGATAGTTCTAGGTTTTCCAAGGATCTGGCTCTCTCCTTCCTTCTCTAACTTGGCTGGGCAGGTTCCTGGCCCAGCAAGGCTGGCTGGCAGTCCTCTCATACTTCCTGAAGAGACCTGTTTCCCCTCCCTCCCTCTCCCCACACTGGGCTTAGTTCAGATCCACAGTGCCTCCCGGCTTTCCCAGAGTGGACCAGACTTCTGTGGAACTCAAGCCAGGGCTTGGGCATGTTGCCTGCCTAGGCTGGCAGCTGCCTGGACCATTCCTTCTTCTGTGACAGAAGGCAACAGCTGGCCAATGAGTCGTCTTCCTGACCAGGACCTCTTGAATCAGGCAGGATGTGCAGACCTGGACAAGGCCCCCCTGGGCCTCAGTTTCTCTCTTCATAACATGAGAAACAATCTGCTTTGTCTCTGCCCCTTCCTCCTCCCCAGGAAGTGTGCAGAACACAAAGCAGATTTTATCAGAAGGAATTCTAGGCTCCAGAGAAAGGCACTAACAGAATGATCAACCTCCCAAAACTACAATAATAGGAATAAGAAGAGGAATCATGAGGACATGAGATTAGCTTGGGAGAGCTGAAAGGAGGCTTTTCCCGGAGTTTTGAGCATTTTAGCTGTGATAATTTGGATTCATTACTGACCATAACCTCTGTGCGTTTTTAGCTGTTATTCAATTCTTAAAGCCCTGATTTTCTAGCAATCACTTCTGCCTCTGAAACAGAAATTTCCTCTCTCTAGCACATGTGTATGTGGTCTCATCAGTCTGGATCACATTCACAAGTGTACCTTCCTACCTTCCTCCCTCCCTGTACACACACACATGCACATGATTATACGGGACTAGAAAAAGCAAGAAATGTAGAACAAGACAGAACTGGGTTTGATTTTTTTTTTCCACAGACTGTTGAAACTTGCAAGTCAACTAATCTCTCTCAGTTTCTGCCATCTTAAAATGGGACAACAATAATTCCTGCCTTTTCTAGTACCCTGGTTTTCTATGGGGAACAAGCTAGACAGTTAATAAATGTTAAATCCTATCAAGTGCTGGGTATTGGGTGCCTATAAACAAACACACACACATGTGTTCTTTATTATTATTATTATTATTATTGATTTTAGAGAGAGAGAAGCATTGATTTGTTGTTCCACTTACTTATGCATTTATTGGTTGATTCTTGTATGTGCCCTGACTGGGGATCAAACCTGCAACCTTGGTGTATCAGGAGGGTGCTCTAACCAACTGAGCCACCTGGCCAGGGCTCACACATATATTCTTTACACAGGTTCACACTCAAGAGTGCTCACATGGACTTTGTACACAAGCCTGCCCCAGGACAGTCACATGACCACCTCCTCACCAGGCAGTGCTCTTTGGCTCAGACCTGTCCCATCTCCCTTAACCCTCATCACAGTTTGCAGGTGTCAGCCTCTTCTGGTTTGTTTTTTTTACTCCACCAGGATCCAGGGGACTTGCTAGGAGCATAATAAAAGCCTGGCCAATCTGGCACTGTGCCCCACTTCCCTTCCACATAAAGGCTATCTATCCGCCAGGCATCTGGCCTGAAAGGCTGGGCCAGGCCCTGCTCAGACTCTGCTGCTTTGCTCAAAAGACCTGCTAACAGGAAATTGTCTGCTTCCTTTCCACCCCAAACAGGAAGTGCCTGCCACTGTCCAGAGGAGGAGTAGCCCCGTCATTTACAAGGAGCCTTCCCCTGCCAAAGTGGAGCCTCAGGGTAATCTTCGCAGGAGGCTTGCTCTCTAGGAAGGCTGGAGAGCAGTGAGCGGCACCTCCTGGAGGGTGGTGATGGCTACTACTGCCCGTGGCACCTGGCACAGAACAGGCTGTCAGCTTTTCAACAAACACTCACCAAACACTTGGGAGTCTAGGAAAGTCCTAGATAAGGCCTTTGAGCTTGAGGAGTTTACAGATAAGTGAGAGAGACAAGTCATTCCATTTCCCCCCATTTATTTATTCATTCATTAAATACAAGGTTCTTCTTCTCCTCCTTCTCCTCCTCTTCCTTCTCCTCCTTTTCGGTGCCTCCTGTTTCAGGCACTGAGAGGTTCAGAGATAAACTATGCGACCCAACTGGAGAACAAATTGGTCTCTAGTCAGGTAGGCAAGCCTGGGATTATGTGGTACAACTGTGAATTCCACAGGCTTTCACAAGAGAGGCAAAAATCATTGTGGTCTGTTTTTCACTCTGGTAGGAGCAATTACCGCTCCCTGCTTCCTCTCCTGTCCCCTACAGTCTATTCTCAAAACAGCAGCCAGAGTAATCCTGGGAAAATAGGCCAGTTCCTGCAAGGCCTCTGCTACATGGCTCCCACTAAGTCAATTCACAGTCCTCAGAGGGTCCTACGAGGGTCTACTGCAATGGTCAAAGGATTGGAAAGCCAACCAGGGAATGAAGGCAATTCAAAAACTATCAACAGTGTTAAAGAACAAGATATAACAGAACATTTGAAGATCTAATTGGTTTTCTTTTTTTTAATTTTTAAAAAAATATATTTTATTGGTTTTTACAGAGAGGATGGGAGAGGGATGAGAGAGAAACATCGATCAGCTGCCTCCTGCACACCCCCCACCGGGGATGTGCCCGCAACCAAGGTACATGTCCTTGACTGGAATCGAACGCTGGACCCTTCAGTCCGCAGGCCGATGCTCTATCCACTGAGCCAAACCGGTTTCGGCTAATTGGCTTTATTAAGCAATTCATGAATCGCCAGAAGGGTGCTCAGATGAGTTATACAAAATAATGGGTTTTTATAGGAAGAAAGAAGAGAGGACTAAATTAAGAGTGGATTATTTCAGACAAAGATGCCATGCCCTAGAGCAGCAATTTTCAACCTTTTTCATCTCATTGCACACATAAACTAATTACTAAAATTCTGAGGCACATCAAAAAAAATATTTTTTTTTTCTGATCTGACAAAAAGGTAAAATTTTGATTCTTTCACATCAGATGGCTATTGTGTTGGCTGTTGTCATTTTTTTTATTTTATTTGACATTCTAAGGAAAAAGAGGTTAGTGCGCTGACTAAATAGTCAGGTATTGCATGTTTAAAACATTCTTGTGGCACACCAGTTAAAAACCTTAAAAACTGCTGCCCTAGAGGAAGGCAGGGGGGCAGATTGCCTCACTAGTGTGGATCAGGAAATTCCAGACTGATTGGTTTAAAATTCCACCCCTGGGAGAGGCTGACATTACAATTAGGTTTGTTATTAAGTTTTGGTTTGGTGCTGTGGTTTAGCAAAAGTGACTCTATTGTGTCCTGTTATTTGTTTGTGTCTTTTTAAAACAATAGCTAGAGGCCTCTACCAGCCATAGCCTGGGGGAATGAAGGGAGGAGTAAGGATCCTGGAGTCCAGTAGCTAGAGTCAAAGTTGGAAACAGCTGCTGCCTGAGACCCTACACCACACCCCTTGCCCCATGGCAGAGAGGGGTAGGGAGAAATAACCCTAGTTCTTCATTTTCTTCTACCAACTTCTTGCCCAATAGGACACCCATTGACTGATTCTAGTTGGAAGGTGCTGCCTGAAGGAATCTGAAACTGAAACGGAGCCTGCAGGGTCAGCTCTCCATGTGAGGACTTAAGGGCTAGACCAGGGGCAAACAGGCCCAGTACCGAGACCTTCCCAGATACATTCTCCTAAAGCTGATGTGTAAAATGTACCTGCTGTCTTCCCTAAATATGCAGACTAAGGCCAGCATGGTAGAGGGAGCAGGATCTTGTAGTGTGAAGAATGACTGGGTGGCCCGGCTGGCATGGCTCTACCAGGAGGTCACGGTTTGATTCCTGGTCAGGGCACATGCCTGGTTGCGGGTTTGATCCCTAGTTGGGGGGTTGTAGGAGGTAGCTGACCAATGATTCTCTCTCAGCATTGATGTTTCTATTTCTCTCTCCCTCTCCCTTTGTCTCTGAAATCAATAAAAATATATTTTAAAAAAAATGACTGGCTGAATTATGTTGCAGATAATCATCCCTAGGCAAAAGTTTGGAAGGCAGGAGGGCACAGGATTCAATCTGTGAGTCCTTTTGTGGTAGAGCAGGACCCTTGGAAAGAAGCCCCAAAGCAGTGCAGACCTGGGAGGAGTTCCCTGTTTGAAGTTTGGGAGACCAGGGATATTGTAAAAAGAACACTGCCCTTGGTTCAAAGGCCTAGATTTAAGCTCTGCCTCTGTCCTTAATTGGCTGTGTGAACTAAAGAATTCCATCGTCAGTGTTCTCCTCTACAAAATGTGGATAACAGCAATATCTATATTTCATAGGGCATCCAGAAGATTAAACGAGAGAATGGATATAGAAAACTAAATGTCACTCGTTTGATTAGATTCCTCAGAAGTTCCCCATTGTTTGAAATTTAATATCCAAAATCCTCCACAAGGCACTTAAGGCTCTTCAAGCTGTGGCTTCTGCCTACTTCTTTCCCTTCATTTATAATCACTCCCCACCCCTGCAACTCTACAGAACAGCCAGACTAATCCACTTGCAACTCCCAGAACTTTGCTCCCTCTTAGTCTTTGCAAATACAGCCTTTTGCATGTGGAGCGAGCTGTTCCTGATATACACCCTCTGGTGAATTCCTGCTCTTTCTTCAAAGCTCAGTTTGGGAGGTATCTCCTGCAGGAAGTCTCCCTTAATACCTCCTCGACCCTTCCACCCTCCAACCTTCGGTCCCCTGGATGCTCTTCCTTTGTGTTTTCAGAGCACCCTTTGCGTCATCCAATTCGAGCATGTTTAGTAGTTGATGGGAATCACAGGTTTATACTGTCCCTGCTAGGAGATTGCAATTCCTGAAGGGCAGGGGCTGCGGTGCTTCCTATTGTTCTATGGCCAGGGCCTTCCAGGACCTAACACCTAGCAATCATCATGAGATGGCAATTGACTGAAAAATGCATGCATGCATGCATGAATAAATATATTGATGAATGGTGGTACAAACAAAGAATTGATGATGAGCAATACTTTGTATATTCTTTTTTTAAAAATATATATTTTATTGATTTTTTACAGAGAGGAAGAGAGAGGGATAGAGAGTTAGAAACATCGATGAGAGAGAAACATCGATCAGCTGCCTCTTGCACACCCCCTACTGGGGATGTGCCCGAAACCAAGGTACATGCCCTTGCCCAGAATCGAACCCAGGACCCTTGAGTCCGCAGGCCGATGCTCTATCCACTGAGCCAAACCGGTTTCGGCTGTATATTCTTATCCTTTAAAAAAAAATCCCAATTCTCACCCTGGGTGGTTTACTCAGTGGTTAGAGCATCGGGCCCGCAGACCAAAGGGTAGTAGGTTCAATTCCCAGTCAAGGGCATGTACCTGGGTTGCAGCCCTGGTAGGGGTGTGTGAGAGGCAATGAATCCACGTGTCTCTCTCACCTTTATGTTTCTTTTTCTCTTTCTCTCCCCCTTCCTCCATCCCTTCCACTCCCTCTGGAAATCCCTAGGTGAGGGGTCCCCACTGCCTTCAAGGTAAAGCACAGACTCTCATGTACTTTACAAGGTCTCAGCTACGTTTCTGGCCTCGTCTCCTACCATTCTACCCTCATGAGCAAACTCTGAACATGCTGACTTACTTGCTTTGCAACTGTGTCGTCCAAAGCACTTTCCCCCATTTGGTCAACTTCTGCTCACCACCTGTGGTTTGCCTCAGATGTCACCTTGCCCTCGAGGAAAATGTCCTTGCTTGTTCACTGGGCGTTCACAGTTTTGTCTCACACTCTTATATAGAGTTCTAGTTCCCTTTAGGCAGTACAGCCTAATGACTGAACCCAAAGACAGTGGTATCTGGTTACTAGGATTCAAATTTCCCGTTGGCCATTTACTTGCTGTGTGACCTCGAGCAAGTGAATTCTGCTCTATCTTCTGTTTCACGGAGATAACATTTCATCAACCTTCTGCGAGAATTAAATGAGATAATGTAAGGTGCCTGACCATCAGAGCTAGATATGATAATAGCATTGAAGACTAAAGCTCTGCACCCCATCCCGCCTCATCCTCAGAGTTCAGTCTGTTCCTTTTTTTTTCCCCTCAGAGTCTAGTCTGTGTGATTTTTAAAAAAATACGTATTTTATTGATTTTTTTACAGAGAGGAAGGGAGAGGGATAGAGAGCCAGAAACATCGATGAGAGAGAAACATGAGAAACATCGATCAGCCGCCTCCTGCACACCCCCCACTGGGCATGTGCCCACAACCAAGGTACATGCCCCTGACCGGAATCGAACCCGGGACCCTTGAGTCCGCAGGCCGACGCTCTATCCACTGAGCCAAACCGGTTAGGGCGTGATTTCGTTTTAATGCACACGTTTGTTTCCGTATTACCTTGTAGTCTATTTTTCACTTGACAAGCTAGTTATGACAAAACTGGGAGGCGATTAGGTACCTGAACCGGTCACGATTTTCCGTCTCGGAGCTCGTAGGCTCCGCACGCCCCCAGGCGGCTCAAGCAGTGTGCAGCCCAAGCGGTGCAACTTAGGGCATACCATTCGAAAACGTAGGGGAAGAACGTCCATTTCTAACCAAATAATCTGTGTTTACAAGGTCTCCCCTCTTTTGCTCCCTAACCTCAAATTCTATCAGACCCAATAAAGTAGGAACCAGGACTGTAAGGAGGACAGAGAGAGCGGGCTCAGCTTCCTTTCCCCCAGCCCGATCGCGGCGTTGGTACTTTCTCCTCGATTCCCTCTCAATAATGGTATGGTCCGAGGAGGGGAGAACCGATAGGGATGCCGAGGTCCTCAGGGTTTGGAGGCTAGAATCACCCCTTCGGCCGTGACGCGATGGTACCACCCACCGCCTTCTGATTGGCTGCCGAGGCCCCGCAGTCGTGCTCACCCCGCCGCTCTGCCCTCAGTACCGCTTCGGCCGCTGTGCCGCCTGGCTTTCGTATTCCTTGTTCTCGGCGGGCTGTGGGGGCTCGGCGCCGCGGCCGTTAGTCATGTCGGGTAGGTGATCCTTTCAGCGAGCAGCGGCAGCGGCGAGAGGGGTTTTGCAGGGTTGGGCCATCTTCCCGCCCACCGAAGGGCCCCGAGGAACAGCCTCCGGCCCTGAGGGAGGCTGGGGGGGTGGGGGCGCGGACGCGGCCGCCGCCATGTTGGACTGGAGGGACGCACGCTCCCAACGCTCCCCGCCTGCACATCCCGGCGGGAGCGCTGCGGGCCCCCGTCTTTTGGCTCCGTCCTTGGAACCCGAGGCGACGTGCCGTTCCCGGGGGAGGGTGTGTGAGCCGGGGGGGGGGGGGTGGTGGTGGCCGGAGGCCGTCCACGCCATCACAGGGGCGGGGGGAGCCCGTGAGGAAAAGCATCAGCCTGAGAATCGGTGCTTCTGGTTCTCCGCTCCGCCTCGGATCTTGGGCCAGTCGTCTCTCCGCCTCGTACCTCAGTTTACCTAATCACGAAGTGGAGCTGGGCCTTCTGACTCACCCATTCATCAGGTGAGGGCCTTGACGCCCTCGGAGCCCTTTCAAAAGGACGTTGCATTCCACGAAGTACTACTTGTCGTCATTCCATCTCTGTCGTAACGAGTCGAATTCCAGTTGAGGGTGTTTGTAAGAAATTCAGCTTCCTGTTCACCCTTGTCTGTCTTCTCCCCTGTGCAGTTTCTTTTTTTAAAGTCTCTTGCAAGACTTGAAAGGGAGCCTTTCCTATTATCGACAGGCAAACATAGACCAAAGAAAGAAAGACAGCCTTCCACGAAGCACTTAAGACCCCCCCCCCCCCCTCCCGGTGTTGTGTAGAAGAGAAGAGGCCTTGGTCTCTTTAGGACAGCCCAGCCAGCCAATTTAGGTCCTGCTAACCCAGAATATAAAGTCTGGAACATGGGTGTTCTCTTGATTTAGCAGCCCTAGCTGACCCACAAGGTCCTCGGTCATTGGGTGCCTCACAGGCTGCAAAGACCCAGCTATCCACGTGCTAGAAACCATCATGAGAGGAAGATACCACCTTTCAGGTGCAAAAGCAGAACATTTTCTTAAAAGTCGAATAGTTGGGATGAAAGTGACTGGTGACAGTCTTTTACATTTTTTTTGTAAGGGAGAACCTGTTGGTATTCAAAACAAAAAACCCACACCCCCAGTAATCCAGTGTTGCAGGAGGATGGAAATGTGGTAAAAAAGGAAGCAGTAGGCTAAGAAGAAAAGGTTGGAGAGGAAAATGATAAACATTCCTTAGGTTAACATTGATGTCAGGAAGCCATAATATTTATCTTTTGGGGGAGGGGGCTTTTATCTCCTTTCAGTTTCTATGTAATCCTTGCTCAAACAAGAAATAATTTATTTCCCTAAAGTAGACATTGGTATGTCTTACCAGGTGCATAATTTGGGATGAAGTCTGGTAAAGCTCCACAGAAGTACATAGAAGTATACCCTCAGGAGGGTATGTGACCTGTCCATCCATGGTTAAAAAGAAATATTCTCCAATCCTCATGGAGAAATTCACCAGCTTTCAATGGATACAGTGCTCATTAAAAACTTGGCCTGGCTTGACTTGTAACATAATTGTTGGTATAAAATGATGGCTTAATTTTATAGGAGTAGGTAGCTTTTATGGAAAATTAAATTTTAGAGGTTTACCATTTGTAAAATCCAAGATTTTCAGTGTCTCAAGTGTGTGAGCTGGTTTACATTAGTACTAATCTTCAAATGACCAAGACACCAGATTTTCGTCACTTTGTATTTTCAGTGTTTTTAACATCAACATTGGTTTTCACGTGTGAAAATGATTTTAAAATTGCTCACGTCTAAATCAGTTAAGCTAGAATCTTTAAGTTCTACATAACATCAATCACATAATTATAATGTGTATAAAGTAATACTTTTGACTTTGTAAGAAATAGGAGTAATGCTTTTGACTTGTTCTTTGGTGAATATTGTTAGTAAATTTAATAGTAAACTCCCCCTAAACAACTGATGGCATTAGGTTTAGTTAAGTCCTTTAAACATTCCAAACTACACGTATAAGTTTAATCTATCAAGTTGACTCAACCATACCAGATGCCTGACAGTGTAAACTTCTAAAGCCTAACAAAATATAAGCACTTGTGTAACCAGTAAATCAAAATTATAAATATTGTCAGGCTCTCAGACATTCAAATACTGTTTACAAATGTGAATTATCTAACACCTTTCAAGTTAAAATTACAAATCTAATATCAGTTACACATATAAAAATTAAAGGTCAAGTTCTCATTTTGGCAATATGGCAGGCCAAGATAACTTGAAAATCCTCTATAAACACCTAAAAGTGTAAGAACTGACAAAAAAGGGGGACAGGGGAAGCCCCAGCTACCAGAAATGAAGTAATAACTATTATGGTAGGTACTACAGCTAACTTGGTGGTTGCCCTGGAGAGGAGGGTATGGATCTCATCATTTAGAAACAATTCCATTGCCCAAATTAAAACTAAGGACAGGAGATGAAGCCTTGAGACCATTAGAGCTAGGTAATGGGAATTAAGACCCTTACATAAGATGTGGCTGTTTGAAGGACTGTACCTTTGGTGAAAGAATGAACTGGAAAAAACTTGTACCTACCAGCATAAGAGATAGCAAGAATGCCTGGAACCTGAGTGAAAAAGTTCTGAGAATTCGTAAACTGGAACCTGTGCTTCATACAATTTGGATGTGTATTTAGGCTAGTTATGGGGCCCAAGAACCTTAAACCAGGAAATCAAGATAAAAATTGGTTCTGGGTTGGTAATAACCTTGGGGCTCCTGTTACAGTGGAACCTCAGTTCTCAAACTTAATTCATTCTGGAAGGCAGTTGGAGAAGCGATTTGTTTGAGAACCAAATCATTTTTTTCCCTTTAGAAATATGTAATGCAAATTGAATTAATCAGTTCCAGACGCCAAAATGATTCCGTTTTAACCTTTCTTATATACAGTACATGTCTATTGTACTGTTTAAACTATAAATACTTTAAAAACAAAAAGGACATGAAATGTAAATGAAAGTTTAACAAAAAGAAAATAAATGTACAGTAAAATAATGAAAAATTGCCCAACTGGTGTGGCTCAGTTGTTGAGCATCAACCTATGAATCAGGAGGTCATGGTTTGATTCCTGGTCAGGGGGCACATGCCTGGGTTGTGGGCTCAATCCCCAGTGTGGGGTGTGCAGGAGGCAGCTGATCAAGGATTCTCATCATTGATGTTTCTATTTTTCTCTCCCTCTCCCTTCCTCTCTGAAATCAATAAAAACATCCTATATAATAATCCTATATAATAAAAGCCTAATATGCAAATTGACCAAACAGCAGAACGACCAGTTGCTATGATGTGCACTGACCACCAGGGGGCAGATGCTCAATGCAGGAGCTGCCCCCAGCCTGCAGGCCCCAGGCTGGCCAAGGCAGGTGCTAATGGGGGTCCCCTCGATAGCCCTGCTGGTCGCCCCACAAAGGGAGGTGACTGGCTGGGGGGGGGGGCAGCGAGCGGGCAGTGCCAGGCTGGCCAAGGTGGGTGTGAGCAGCAGGCGGGGAGCCCAGTCACCACGCCGGTTGCCCCACAGATCGGCTCTGATTGACAGCCAGGCCTAGGGACCCTACCTGTGCATGAATTTCGTGCACTGGGCCTCTAGTAAAAAATACAAAAATGAAAAGTTTATTACAAGCAGCCGCAAAAGCAAAAAAAAACATGAAAATATTCACAGCAAAATATTCTGAGATTTCAACAGTGGTAAACTGACGCATATTTCCTCATTCCCTCCTTTCTTTGTCAACTGAGAGATGCATGACTGATTGTACAGGTATCAGCATGAAAGAGTTGTCAGCTGAGGAGTAAATTGTTCAACTTGGGAGATGTTCGAGAAACGAGGTTCCACTGTAATGTAAATTGAATTAATTAGTTCCAGACTCCCAAATGACTCCCTATTTTAACCTTATATACAGTACATGGCTTTATATACTGTACATGTCTAATGTACTGTTTAATCTATAGATACTTTATTTTTTAATCCTCATCTGAGGATTTTCTTTTATTGCTTTTCAGAGAGAGTAGAAGGGAGAAAGGGTGGGGGGAAAAACATCCATGTGCCTTTTGGGGGCAGGGTGTGAACCTGCATCCGAGGTATGCTCTAATCGCTGAGCACAGTGGCCAAGCAACTCTTATTGATTTCAGAGAGGAAGGGAGAGAGAGAGAAACATCAGTGATGAGAGAGAATCATTGATTGGCTGCCTCTCACATGCCCCACACTGGGGATCGAGCCTACGATCCGCCCTGACTGGGAATTGATGGTGACCTCCTGGTCCATAGGTAGATGCCAACCACTGAGCCACACTGGCCGGGCCTTTTTTCTTAAATTTATCGAATCACTCCCTACCAGCCTTAAAGGAATCACTTTTAGTACTCATTCTAGGGGTGTCTCTCAGGTCAGCATGCAGCATCTCTGCTGTTCCACATATCACAGCCTCTGAAATGTTGTCACTGGCTGGCTAACTGCTTTTCTTTTATCCAAGGCAACACAATAGTTTTTCTACCTTTTCAATTGCCTGTGGTCATTGTTTTTTTTCACACCCTTAGTAACATTAGCACTCTTTTTAAAAAAAAATAATTTTGTATTGATTTCAGAGAGGAAGGGAGAGGGAGAGAGATAGAAACATCAATGATGAGAATTATGATAGTCTGCCTTCTGCACGTCCCTTACTGGGGACTGAGCCCTCAACCCTGGGCATGTGCCTTAACTAGGAAATGAATTGTGAACTCCTGGTTTATAGATTGATGCTTAACCACTGGCAGCATTACCACTCTTGATGACCTCTTTATGTTTTATGATTTCCCCAGCAACAAAAGCATGATCTTTGTTGTCTGAGAGCTTTTTGTCATGCTGAAGTATCAGTATGAAAGGGTTGACTAGTCGAAAAAACAAAATTTGGTTCCACATTTTTTCGGTGAACAATTTGGTTGAGAACTGAATTGTTTGAGATGGGAGATGTTCCAGAAATGAGGTTTGACTGTAGAAACAAATGAAAAACCTTTCCTGGAGGAAATTTCACACCCTAGGTCACAAGACATCTTAAAGAAAAAACATGCCTTAGAAAAGATGAGTTCACAGTAAGAAAATTGCAGAACTCTAGGAAACAATTCACCAAAATGAGAGTTAGTGACAAATGGGATTAGAACCCCTAATAGGTAATCTGAAAGTGAATATTATATGTTTAAAATTATTAAAAACCTAAAAGAAAATCAACCCTAAGACCAAGATGCTATGAAAAACCACATATAGATTTGAAAAAGAACCAAGTACAACTTCTAGAAATGGAAAAAAAGAATAAATTGAGCCCAAGTTGGTTTGGCTCAATGGATAGAGTGTTGGCCTGTGGATTGAAGGGTTCCAAGTTCGATTCCAGCCAAGGGCACATGCCTGGGTTGCAGGCTCAATCCCCAGTGGGGGGCGTGCAGGAGGCAGGCAATCAATGGTTCTCATCATTGATGTTTCAATCTCTCCCTTCCTCTCTAAAATCAATAAAATATACTTTAAAAAAAGAAAAGAATAAATTGAATTGTAGATAGACTTAGTAGAAGAAATAGTGAAGGGGAAAATAATATAATTTACCCAGAATTCAATTCAGAAGGATATAGAGATGAAAAATGAAAGATTAAGAAACGTGGCAAGTAGAGTGAGGAGTCCTGTCATACATCAAATAGGAATTTAAGGAGAAAATGGAAGAATTAATAGATGGCTGATAGTTTTATAAAACTGATGATTTTTTTAAAAATTAGGTAGTGGTTTCAAACAAAAGTTATAGCTAGATGCACATGTAAAACTGCAGATTGAAATAGCAATAACAAACCTACTAGAGGGAATAGGAAACTGGTAAGATTGAGAGACTTAAAGTTTAAGCTGGAAAATATTGAAATCCTTGGAATTTAGAGGAAAAATAACCATTGATCTTGAAATTTTTACCAAAATAAGACTAAGACTGCCACTTTCATGTCTTGGTTTACAGAACTAATAAAATGTGTTAAATCTGGAATGGAGGAGTAGAATGCAAAAAAATAATATAGGGGAAGCAAACAGTAAATAAAAAGCAAATTATTGAAGATGAAAATGATTACATTTAGAGATTTAAAAAACGTGGCAGCAAAAGGATGGGGAAAAAGTGGAGCAAAATAATAGGTGAAGGCTAATTGACATGTTATTAAGATTCTTATATTCTATTGGAGGTTGAAGATCATTTTGAACTTTTCCAAGAATACATGTTAAAATTGAACATAATTAAATTATGAATGGTGACTTATTAAAACAACAAATTGAATGTATCATTTATAAAGCAGTAAAAGGAAAACAAACATTTAATAGAAAGCAGGAAAGGAGTTTAAAAGAAATAAAAAAACCAACCCTGGTAAGTAGAAAGTCCAATATTAGTGGGTAGAAATAAAAAAGTAACTAGTAAAAGTACAGAATTAATTTAAAGACAAAGATTTTCACATTGGAATAAAATCTAAATATGTGCTGTTCAGAAATACGCCTAAAATATAAGAAATGTTGAAAGTATAGAGATTGAAAAAGATTCACCAGGAAAAAAAAGGGAGATTATGTTACCAGCAGAATAATGTGTGGACATTTTAAATAATAGTTTTTATGTAATTAATGTTAAAAGGAAATTCACCAGGAAGATGTAAACCGATACTTTTATGTGCCTAACATTAATTATA
The DNA here is from genome assembly GCF_951640355.1 of Cnephaeus nilssonii. NCBI lineage: Eukaryota > Metazoa > Chordata > Mammalia > Chiroptera > Vespertilionidae > Cnephaeus > Cnephaeus nilssonii. Next base: position 13,424,108 of record NC_137090.1, read on the forward strand.
GCCTCAAAATATGAAAGCCAAAAAAAAAAATGATAGTCAAATAGAGTTTTTAAACATGCCTATCTGTGTAATTAATAGGTTGGGCAGACCAAACATTAATAAGAATATGAATGATAGAACTAATAAGCATCATCTTATAGACTTAGGGAATTCATTTAACAGAAATACACAGTTCTTTTCAAGCACATAGGGATATTTATGCAAGTAAAGTATTTTTCAAGGAGGAAAAGCAACAAAACAGCAAATCCTAACAAATACCAGGAAAAATATAGAAAATACCTTTTCTTACTGCAATGGAATATAATTAGAAGATAAAAACAAAGAGAATCAAACCCTATACACTTGGAAATAAAAGCACTTATAAATAATTCATGGGTCCAGACACAAGGCCCAGGTGTCTACTTGTAATGAGCAGTTGTTTGAAATGCCCTAAATAATTATAAACTGATTTTCTCTGAAGAATATAAACATCTGTACTTTCTCAGACTCAAGTATTTATACTAAGGGTCAGACTTATTGGTCAATATGCTTATTTTTATATCTTCTGCAGTTTTAAAGTCAGCTAGCTGAAGACATAATTTCACAGGGCTGAAGTGACTGGGTTACAGTTAAGAACTCAATATTAGATTTGAGCCAGGAATACAAGACCTATGTGTTGTGCACTTCGATAATTTTACCTGTATCAAAGGGATCTATACTGAGATCTTGGAATCCACTCTTGGCATAGAGAAACCACATTCATACCTTTGGATATATTTTAACCTAGTTTCATGCATCCCTAAAGTATCTTTAAGTTTTATTCACATGACACCTATCCCGCCCCCCAATAATTCTTTTCCGTTTCTTACCTGATTAAAGCTAACTTTCCCCCTCATTTGATAGATGCATCTAATTGTTATGGTCCAGTTAGAGTCTATATCCTTTTCATGTTTTTCTTACTTGCTTAGCTATAAATTTATAGTCATTTACTACCACGGACATGGCAGTGATGCAGTTTTTCTTTTTTACCTCAGGTAGCTTTATGTCTTTCACATTCATAGGAGTAGTTTGTGTCAGGATTGCATTTAATATTCTTATAATTAAGGCTTAAAAAATAATTTCAGTCTGATTGGAGAACTTAGGAAAGTGTCAAATTTGATGTCATCCATTTATATAGTAACTTGAGGCCCGATGCACAAAATTTGTGCAAGAGTAGGCCTTCCTTCCCTCGGCTGCTGGCATCGGCTTCCTTCCGGCACCTGGGACCCAGGCTTCCCTCCAGCTGCCGGCAGGGACCTGGGCTTCCCTTGCAGCCCCGGCTTCATCCGGAAGGTTGTCCGAAAGGACATCTGGAAGGATGTCTGGTCTAATTAGCATATTATGCTTTTATTATATAGTAATGTTTTCATATTGTAACTTTATATGAGTTGAATGAAAAAGTCACTGATTTGATTTTTGGTTGGTTTTCAGAACTGTCCAACAACAAATGGTTGTGTTTCAAATTGGATGAGATTGGTCTAATGGTCAGCAGTTTGACAATGAGTGTCATTTTTTGCTTGAAAGTATCTTCTATCTATACTAATAAAAGGGTAATATGCTAATTAGACAAGGAGACCTTCTGGACAAAGCCACAGTGGTGGGGCCGAGGCAGAGGTGGTTAGGGGCGATCAGGCCAGGAGGGGAGGGCAGTTGGGGGTGATCAGGCCGGCAGGGGGCGGGCAGTTGGGGGCAAGCAGGCCGGCATACAGAGTGGTTAGGGGTGATCAGGCAGGCAGGCAGGCAGGTGAGCAATTAGGAGCCAACGGTCCCAGATTGTGAGAGGGATGTCCGACTGCCAGTTTAGGCCCACAGGGATTGGGCCTAAACTGGCAGTCGGTCATCCCCTGAGGGATCCCCGATTGGAGAAGGTGCAGGCCGGTCTGAGGGGATCAAATTTCGTGCACTGGGCCACAGGTTTCATATAATACTCTTAAAACATTTATATTTTAATTACAGTTTACATTCAGCATCCTTTTGTATTAGTTTCTGGTGTACAGCATAGTGGTCAGGCATCCTATCTAATAAAAGTAATATGCAAATTGACCATCACCCAACACACAATATGGCTGCCCCCATGTGGACACAAGATGGCCAGCAGGAGAGGGCAGTTGGGAGGGACCAGGCCTGCAAGGGAGGGCAGTTGAGGGGGGACCAGGCCTGCAGGGGAGGGCAGTTTGGGGGGACCAGGCCTGCAGGGGAGGGCAGTTAGGGGCAATAAGGCTGGCAGGGAAGCAGTTAGGTATCAGTCAGGCTGGCAGGGGAGTGGTTAGGGGGTGATCAGGCTGGCAGGCAGAAGCGGTTAGGGGCAATCAGGCAGGCAGGCAGGCGAGTGGTTGGGAGCCAGCAGTCCTGGATTGTAAGAGGGATGTCCGACTACCCGTTTAGGCCCGATCATACCGGGATCGGACCTAAACGGGTAGTTGGACATCCCTCGAGGAGTCCCAGATTGGAGAGGGTGCAGGCTGGGCTGAGAGACACCCCCCACCCCCATGCACGAATTTCGTGCACCGGGCCTCTAGTAGGTACTATAAACAGCAAATACTACTTGTACAGATTTCTCCTTGCACAATATCTTTAACTTCGTTTTTCCTTCTGTAGTTTCTTTATATGACATTTTCTTATCACATTATTCTATAAGGTCTAAAGCCAGCCTTTGAGGGAAGCATAATTTAAAATCAGATTTAAAATTCTTTTTATGTGTTTTAGATTCTGGAAGTTACGGTCAGTCTGGGGGTGAGCAGCAAAGGTAAAGTATACATACATTTTAATACCATGAAAGAGTAGAACTGAAAAAAAGATGAATTTAGGCCTTCCCACTTATTTGGTATTTGAATATCTTAAGAGAGTTAAATATTAGCTCGGCAAGGGAAAAGAGTCAGCCTTTGTAAATAGGTGCTGTGAAACATTTCCTCCCTTTTTAAAAGACTGTTTGAATCAGTGAATATAGATGCCTCCTGGAGATTAAAACAAACCTTACAGGTATTGTAAAGATTGTTTTCTTTGGAAAATTTAAAAAAGAACAGTTATTAAAAGTATTTAAGCAATTGAACTATAACAGGTTCTTAGAAAAAGCATTTCATATTTTTATTGTATATAATACGTTCATTTGGAACAGATTTTCTAGAAGCCCTATAATAGAAATGGTTAGCATTTTTTAAAGACTCCTTATCATGCTCACAATAAAAAGTATGTTTTTATGTGAATGTTTACATGTAGTAGGGTTCTCATGCTTACTAGAAATACAGCCTTCAACTTATACTATCAATGTTTTGCAGTTCACTGTGAGATACTCAGAATAGCATCTCAGATATCAGTTCATGAAAACTGATTTAATTTTTTATTCTCATAGGATGGTGCTAATCTCTTAGTAGGCAGCTAGCAGATGTTTATTCAATGAAATAGATTTCTCAAATTTAAATTTTGTTAGCACTTGAAAGCTCTAAAATGATAAAAAGGTTTTTTTGCAAATGTTTTAGTTTTCTTTGGCATATATTTAGAAAGTTTGTTTTTGACTTGTTAGAACTTAGATGTTAGGCAAAATTAGGTACTTCTTCAAATCTGAGTAAGTTACATTTGTTCAGTCAAACTGTATTCCATGCTGTGTTTTGACACTGGGGATTCAAAATAATCTTATGATAATATTCTGAAGATATACATAATTCTAATTACCACGGTATGAAAATTAAACTTTTAGTGCCACCCTGTGCCTTTTCTAGGAAATGAAAGGCAGATTTAAGGCAAATAGTAGGAAGAAATTAATCTGTCAAAACATAGTAAATTGATTAAAGCACTGACAGTCATCATTTTTCTGTGTCAGATATTTGTTATGGGTTTTGTTGCCTTATTGTCCCTCCCTCCCCACCTTCCAAGCATAATTAATTCTCTGGGATTTTCCAGCTCTGGTGAAGTTTTAATTGTGGGAGATTATCAAAGGAAAACTTTTGGTGTGTGTTTGGCATCCAAAAGGTCTGGGAGTGACTTCATTTATATCTTTAGTAGTCTTTGATCATCACCTTTCAATTTAGACTCAAGAGACGGGCAGATTGATAGCAGTTTCTCAGAAAAGAAGCTTATATTTGAAAATGAGGATAGGGTTCTTCAAGCTATTAAATTTGCTTGTGCCAATGCTAGCAAATTTCTTTCAAGTAGTACTTTTTTTTTTTTTTTTTACAGTTATTCTTCCTATGGAAATCAAGGCAATCAAGGTTATGGACAAGCACCACAAGTAGGTTAAAATACAAATTGTGTTCTTTATAAATAGTTATTTTTATCTTAAATAGGTGACGAAACTTGTATTTACCTAAATTTCAGGGCTATTCTGGTTATGGGCAAACTACTGATTCCTCATATGGACAGAACTATGGCGGCTACTCCAATTATGGACAAAGCCAATCAGGTTGGACTGGTTTGTTAAATTTGCTACTTTACAAATTTAAAAAAATCAGAACCTTTACTAAGTGGTATATCCATCCAATCTTTAGGTTATTCACAATCCTACGGTGGTTATGAGAATCAAAAACAGAGCTCATATGGCCAGCAATCTTATAATAACCAGGGACAGCAAAACACGGACTCATCAGGAGGGTAAGGAAACAGTAAAAGTACTGAGATTGTGTTGGGCAGTAGAAATAATACTTTGGGTATTAAACAGGTTTCAGCAATATACTCCTAACTAAACATTTTTTTCGGAAATGTTTTGATGGAGTATGAATTTCACAGTTTTATTGTTATGAAGAGTGTGGAAATTGTCAGCATTGTCATTTAACCCTTGCACTCGCTTGCTTTTTTCTCGATTCCTTTATTCTAATGCTAACCGTGTTGAGTCACACTTGACATCTGAGTGCAAAAGGTTAATATTTATGATGTGTTATTTGTAAAATGATTATTTAGCTGTAAATGAATGCACATGAAAGAAAAACTTGGCCTCTCCTTTATGCCTGAGATTAAATAAAACTTACCTATGAAAGGAGACTTTTCAATGCTTACTTTTATTTTTATTTTATATTTTAACTATTTTAATGTATTATCTTTTGAGGGACAAAAATATTTTAAAAAGTGCCAAAACCTGTCTACATATTTCAGATACCCTAAAATATATTTTATTAATATAAGTATGTGAATATTTGCCAGCAAGTTTATAGGTTTTATAGTTGTGTTTTTTTAAAAATAAATTTTTATTGGTTTTTGGAGAGAGAGAGAAAAAAAAAACATTGAGAGAAACATTGATTGGCTGTCTTCTACATGGTCCCTACTGGGGATCAAGCTTGAAATCTGGTTATATGCCCTGACTGGGAATTGAACCTGAGACCTCTCAGTGCATGGGGTGATGATGCTCAACCGACTGAGCCATACCAGTCGGGGCTTACTGTTATTTTTTAACTTTTAGATTTGAGGAGTCTATACTTGTTATTAATTTACTTTTTTTTTATTGTGCTTTACATTTTGTGAAATGCTTTTGCATTCTCTAATTTAATTGATGATCCTTGAACACCAGTATATGATAGTATCAGTAATTATTTCCATTTTATTTTAAAAAATATATATTTTATTGATTTTTTACAGAGAGGAAGGAAGAGGGATAGAGAGCTAGAAACATTGATGAGAGAGAAACATCGACCAGCTGTCTCCTGCACACCCCCTACCGGGGATGTGCCCGCAACCAATGTACATGCCTTTGACCAGAATCGAACCCGGGACCTTTCAGTCCGCAGACCGACGCTCTATCCACTGAGCCAAACCGGTTTCGGCTATTTCCATTTTATAAAATTAAAGAAACGCTCTTAAGATTACATAGTTTGTCAGGTTATACAGCTAAAAAATGAAGGAAAAACTGAAGTCACTAGTATTTTCTCCTGCAGCAAAGAAAATTATTCTAAGTGAAATTCAAATAAAAGCAATGGGGAAAGATTTGTGAGGTCAAACTATCACTTTAATGAGAGTGCTTTGAAAAGTAGAGAATGAGTACAAATGTAGGGGATAATATCCAGAAAGCATGCTACATTGGAAGGAAGAACTCTTCAAGCCCTACTAGTTAGTTTTAAATTTAAGAAGAACTCTTTTTTTTTTTTTAATATTTTATTGATTTTCCACAGAGAGGAAGGGAGAGGGATAGAGAGCTAGAAACATCGATGAGAGAGAAACATCGACCAGCTGCCCCCTGCACACCCCCCACCAGGGACGTGCCCGCAACCAATGTACATGCCCTTGACCAGAATCGAACCCGGGACCCCCCGGTTCGCAGACCGACGCTCCATCCACTGAGCCAAACCGGTTTCGGCAAGAACTCTTTTATAAGGATAGATTTTTGGAAGTATCACATGTAAATGTAGACCAAAGAGAAATGTTAGATTTTGGTTCACAACCAATTAAAAATATTTTAAAAATTGATTTTAGAGGAAGGGAGAGAGAGAAACATTGATTTGTTGCTCCACTTATTTATGTATTTACTAGAGGCCCAATGCACGAAATTCATGCAAGGGGCTCAGCCCTGGCAGCCGTGGCTTCATCCAGACGGTCTTTCTGTTGTTCAGTCTAATTAGCATATTAGCTCTTTATTATATAGGATTAGTTGCTTCTTGTATGTGCACTGACTGGAGATCAAACACAATCATTTTAAAAGTGAAGTGCTAGGGTTCTGACCATTAATATGATACATTTTGGGTAGGAAGTTGGGAAACATACTGATTGTTCTGATCATCTGATGCAGAATAAGATGTGACTACTAAGTTATGAGACCTTTTAAAAAAGTGAACATTAGAACTCAAATCCAATTAAGTGTTCCTCTCAACATCCCCATCCTTAAGGCAGGTAATTAATAGTCATATTGCAAAGAACAAACTTAGAATTTCCTTTTTGAATTGCCAGAGATAAGAAAGCAATGTTATTATTTGGTAGTTAGACTTCTTTTCAGATAAAAAATGGCATCACAAAGTGAATTCTCTTTTTTCACTCAGCAGACTAAAAATCTGAATGCATACCTGTTTTCTAAAATGTATTATTATCATTGAAGATATTTAAAAGAATGTACTCTAAGATGAAGAATGTGATGATGAATAAGTTGGGTTTAGTGCAGTTTTTTTCTTGTCTATAAAACCATTTAACCCCCGTGTACACAACTAATTCCTTTTAAAGAAAAAAATTGAAATGTAAGTTGTGTAAGATTTGTTTTTAAGCTGTACAGTGTCTCTTTTTGTATAGTTAACACACTACCAAATGTCTTTAGATATCCCTGTCCTACGGATATTTTCAATAGCTACTAACTTTGCCTGGTATAATACGGGGATTGTACATTGGCATGGCAATTTAAAGCAGGTTCTTGTTGGTGCACAGCACAAATTAGTTATATATAGGGATGGTAGTTTTTTCATCTTTAGTTGTCTCTGATACAGCTTATACGAAATAATTGTTCTGTTAATTGACTATACCACTCTAATTGCAAAAAATGTTGCAGCTGTTTTATTGACATTCTGAATGCTTCTAAGTAAATATAAATTTTTAAAATAAAATAAAGAGAATGTACTGTAGGTTCTAAAGATAATTATAAAAAGTAGTCCGCCCTGCCTGTGTGGCTCAATGGTTGAGTGTCAACCTGTGAACCAGGAGATCACGGTTCCATTCCCAGTCAGGGCACATGCCCAGGTTGCTGGCTTGATCCCGAGTAGGAGGTGTGCAGGAAGCAGCTGATCAGTGATTCTCTCTTATCATTGATATTTCTCTCTTTCTCTCTCTCCCCCCCCTCCCTTCCTCCCCCTCCCTGTCTCTCCCCCTTTCCCCCTCTCCCTCTTTCCCTCTCTCCCTCTCTCCTTCTCTCCCACCTTCCTCTTTGAAATTAAAGTAGTCCTTAAAACATTATGAGATATTAAAATTAGGTGATATAGAGCCTTTCAGTGTAATTATTAGAAGGACTCAGTACTTGTGGCATGTGTGTTAAAGAATTGACATTACTATACTTTGTGGCACCTTTAATTTTTTAATTTAAGGAGATGTAAAAATCATACTGATTTTTTTGCTTCACTATTTTCAAAGGTGCATATGGTTTTTCTCATAATGTGGCACCTCTTCAAGGATAGTTAAATTGTTGTTTGAAGGTCATTCTATTGGTGATAAAGGAGACTTTATAGATAAAAGAACTAAATGATTTCCACCACAAAAAAGTAGTAAATATGGTTCAGGTCTAGCTAGTCAGACCTTTTATATCAGTGTCAGTTGACTTGTTACAGTAAACATATCCTTCTATAAAATCTCTCAAGTTCTTGATTTCTGTTTAGCCAAAGTGGAAGAGCGCCTTCATATGACCAGTCAAACTATGGTCAACAAGATTCGTATGGCCAGCAGTCAGGCTATGATCATCATCAAGGTTCATATGATGAGCAGTCAAATTATGATCAGCAGCATGATTCCTATAATCAAAACCAGCAGTCCTACCATTCACAAAGGGAAAATTACAGCCACCACACACAAGGTAAGATATACTTACCTCTTTTTTTTATTTCTCTACTTACAGAATTACTTACATATTGAGTTTTGGATTAAAAGACCCAAATAGGAGCCCTGGCCAGTGTGGCTCAGTTGGTTGGAGCATCGTCCCATACACCAAATGGTTGCTGGGTTCAATTCCGGGTCAGGGCACATAGCTGGGTTGCAGGTTCGATCCCCAGTTGGGTTGTGTATGGAAGGCAACTAGTCGATGTTTCTCTATCACGTTGATGTTTTTTTCTCTCTCTCTAATCAGTAAGCATGTCCTCAGGTGAGGATTTAAAAAAAAAATCCACAAATCCCAAATAGGATTTTAACTGTAAACATTTGGAGTGACTGTGACCATATGTTCTCTCTCATGGCTATCAAAATTAGTTTATTAGATTCCTATTTCTGAGCTTCTTGGAGATTCCCAAATGGTCACATGACTTTTTGATTGCTGATACATTAATTTCCTTTTTGTCTCAGACAACTTTGATCATTTGGCAAATGCTGCTGCTACCAGTTCTTTTGGAAGTGGTAGTATACTTGATTTGGGGAAATTATGATTCTATATTAGCTTTCTCTGACCTCATCTAAGAAGGACCAGTCATTCCTTCTTCATGTTTTCCGATAGCACATTATATGTACAACTGATAGCTAGGAATCTGTCCTTGCCAAGAAAAGGCAAAAGTTCAGTTTTATTTATTTTTGTACCTTCATTGCCTAGTATAGGGCTTGGTTCATGAATAATTGAGTGAGTAAGTGAATGAGTAAAAGTGGACGCTCATTTACTGAATATCTTTTAAATTTATACGTGGAGAGTTAAACTTTTTAAATATTTTTAAAAATTGACTTTTAGAGAGAGAGGAAGGGATAGGGAGAGAGAGATAGAAACATCGATGTGAGAGAAACATGGACTGGCTGCCTTCTGCATGCTACGTGCACACCGGGGATCCAGCCCACAACCTGGGCTTGTGCCCTGACTGGGAATCGAACTAGCTACCTCTTGGTGCATGGGTCGACGTTCAATCACTGAGCAACACTGGCTGGGCACACTGAATATCTTTTTCAGTGAACATATGCATTGAATATTTTTTTCAGTGAATGTGTGCACTGAGTATCTCTCAGTTTGAAAATCCAATTATTTCTGGTCCATGCTTAATTTGCATTTAAGTATTTTTGAGGTCAAGAAAGTAATAACTTTTCAGATTTGGGTTATGCTTTTCATGTAATTTATTAGGGTTTTGTACCTATTGTACTTGAACTCAAACTATTCTACATCACCATCACCATTTTGCTGTCTGACTTTAATTGTTTGACACAAATATAATTCCTGAACACATTTAATTCCAGATGGTTTTATGATGGCTTGCATTTGAGTTCTGTTCACATATGCCATTTTCCAAAGGACATATAGTGTGACCTAAAGAGCCACTTAAGATTGTTGTGGGAAGTCTGTGTCTGAAAGCAGAATAGTAGTTAGTTATTTACGTACATATTATTTTCTTTTTTATAGATGACCGTCGTGATGTGAGTAGGTATGGAGAAGATAATAGAGGATATGGCGGGTCACAGGGAGGAGGTAGAGGGCGTGGGGGATATGACAAGGATGGAAGAGGTCCTATGACAGGATCAAGGTAAGTTTTCAGGTATAAATGTCTACATTTCTTCTCTCTTTCTTTTTTAATTTTAACTTTGGTTGTTACTTGGCTGGTTTAATTCCAGCATCTAATGTAGTTAAGAGGCTTTAAAGAGGTTATGTTGTAGAGAAGAGGGCAAAAATTCAAAATTTATTTTCAGTCTTAAGATGTTGCATAAATTACCTTAGAATAGGTTTATGTTAGCAGTTGGTTTATATGGTGTATATTAAACACCAGTGGATGAAAGTCCCCTACTATGGAGACCTAACTATGTTTTTCCTGCCAGAGCTTTAGAATCTAAATGTTAAAAGATGGCTCTGAGAAATCCAAGCATTCTGTTTGTAAAAAATAAAAGGTAAGTTAATTGTAGATTGGAGGGCAGAGAGGCTTTTCTTTAATCTTGAATCCCCTTGGGAAGGGAAAATATTAGAAGGCAATAGCAGAGTATAAAAATGGGGTTGGTGAGAGATTTAATGTAGCCATACCATTTTGTTCCTCTTTTTTAGTAAATAAATATTGAAATAATAAGTGCAAAATCACATACCATTGTGTATTTTGTCTAGATTAAAACTGTGAAAAAGGAATGACTTTGTAACTCAGCTTTTCTATCTCCGTTGCCAGTATTATCAAGCTTGATATTTACTATGGCATATGTTATGAAAGCTGGTTTTAAAATTGCATTTAAGTTATCTGTAAATTTAGCACTTTGACCATAAAAACAATAATGAAAAAGTAGTAGTCATTTATTGTCCTCAGATGAGGTGTGTAGGTTATAAATTTGTGTGTAAATACACGGGCTTAAAAGATAATTTATACTCCTTGGGAATTGAAATTGTCAGTGGCTTGTTAACTGACAATAATATATCAGTACTAGTTTACTCTTGTCCTTTTGGGACTGAGCCGAGTGTCTGCCCTGCAGTGACCTGAGAAACACAGCCAGTTATGCATAGCACTGTTATTTCTTTAAGTGAGCCAGGAATTTGATCTCACTGACTTAATATTTTTTATGTTTAGTGTACATTGCTTTGATATGGCAAAACAAGAATCTAAACATAATTGATAAACTTTTTATAAGACTTAAACATTAAAAGCCTTTTTATTGATAGCCAAGATCAAATTACTAAGGTAAAACAAGTATATTGTATGCCTCTTCATTGTCAAAGAGAGCAGTCAGCCATCATTTGTATGTAAATGAACAATGTAAAGTGGCAATGTAAAGTGACACAGTGCTTACCTAATAGCCTCCCTCCTACCTTAAAACAGAATTCCAAACAAGATAACCAACAGGCATATTTAATTTTCCAATTAATATGTTTTGGATAATTGTCTGCCTTGGAATGCTCTACATTTATAGTATATCACAGGTTTAATTTTCTTCGTAAGGAAGCTATAATTATGTCTGAATGATAGATGAAAAGTCTTTATATAATTTCATCTTGGAGATATGACATTTAAGAATCAGAGCTGAAAGGACCTTAAATGATCCTCCTGATAAAGGAGTGACAATCCATACCATAACCAACCCAGAAGTTATGTTTTAAAACACTTTATAACCTATTTGGCAACATATTTCAGTATAAGTTTTAGTCCATATGCTGAATCAGGTACTAAGTTCTTGATTTTCATAGCTTTTTATTTAGTCTTAGAACCTCTTTAAATGAAATCTTATGCAGGAGCCCACTATATATTAATTAGGTCAAAATGCCAATCTGGTTCATGTCAGGGTAGGAATGGGGGAGGGATCTTGCCCAATTTCTGTCTACTCGAGGCAACCCTTCAGCCAATAAATAGAAACCTATATGGAATGTGATAATTATTCTCTGTATTGGGTTGGCAAACTTTTTATGTGAAAGGCCACATAATAAATAATTTAGATTTTGCAGGCCATACGGTTTCTCTTGCAGCTACTCAGCTGTTCCCTTGTAGCATCAAAGCAGCCTTAGACAATATATAAATGAATAAACATGATTGTGTTCCAATAAAACTTCATTTATGGGAAACTGAAATTTGAAATTCATATACTTTAATTGTGTCACAATATCTTTCTCAAAGATGTGCTAAAAAAAAGTCCATTTGTAGGAGTATTTTGAAATAAAATAAAAATGCTCAGTTTTAGAATTTTTTTCACAAGTGGTTTTACATGTAAGTACCAAAATACCCAAACATTTGTTGTTAGTCTTCATTAACACTTGCATTTGTGTTTCTATTCATCTTACTTAAAAATAGCAAGGTTGAAAATATGATCCTTTTGGGGCTGTGTGAAGGATATCTTGCATTAATTGGGTTTATATTTGAAGAACAGGGTGAGGGTGGGATGTGGTAAAGGATGGGACACTTGTAGACTCAGGTTGTATGATTGCTTGACTGGAGGAAGAATTCAGACAAAAAGGAAACTGTCAGTTTCCCATATATGCAAGAGAAATGTGAACGTTATAGAGATTATAGGAAACAGTATTTTGCTTTGAAAAAGCAGTTGCAGCAAAAAAGATTGAATTTCTAATTGTCATCTAAAATTGATCACTGACATCTTAGTGGATTAGAAGTTTAAGGCCATAAATTCTGTTTTCAACTTCAGTGTTGTGATGAATGCATTACAAAAATGCCAGAACTTTATAGATAACAGTTTTTCATTAGTATGTCATCAAGTTAAAATAACTGTTACAGGCTTTAATATCTGAAGCCTAAAATAAGTTGTTGTTTTTTTAAATTTCCAATGTCTTCTTACAAAAGTTTGTGGTGAGTTCTCTTAAAAATGTGCATATGTTCTGGTGATTGTCTAGAACAATGTTGCTCAATCTATATATAGAAAAGCCTAATATGCTAAGTGTCCGACTGAGCGGTCGACCGACCGGTCGCTATGAAATGCACTGACCACCAGGGGGCAGATGCTCTGGCGGGTAGGTTAGCTTGCTGCTGGGGTCTGGCCAATCGGGACTGGGCAAGATGGTCCTGATTGGCCCTGATAACCAGCCAGGCAGAGGGACCCCACCTGTGCACAAATTTTGTGCACCAGGCCTCTAGTAGAAATATAATGTGTGTCACAAATGTAAGCCACATATGTAATTTTAAATTTTCTAGTAGTCAAATAAAAAAGTAGGTGAAGTTAATAATATATTTTATTTAATGTATCCAAAATATTTAAGTAATCAGTATAAAAAATAGTGTACATTCTTTTTTTCATACTAAGACTTTGAAATCCATTTTGTGTTTTACATTTAGACTACCTTTCAATTTAGACTATCCCACATTGCAAATGGTCCACAGCTAAATATGACTAGGGAATAATGTATTGGACAGTATAACTCTACAACAGTGATGGCGAACCTATGACACGCGTGTCAGCACTGACACGCGTAGCCATTTCTGATGACACGTGGCCGCTGAGGCGGCCGCATGCCGAGGATGAAACATTTGCTACTCCTGAGGATGAAACATTTGTGAAATAATGATTTTTTCCTCAAAGTGACACACTACCCGAGTTATGCTCAGTTTTTTGGCGAAGTTTGACACACCAAGCTCAAAAGGTTGCCCATCACTGCTCTACAATATAGGTTCTTGTCCTCCTGCAATATTGGTAAATGCTGAATCTAGAAAGCTTTTTTAAACACACATATAACACATGGGAGGAGATGAAACAAATATGGCTACTGTTGAGAATGCTATTTACATCCATTGAGTCATTTATATTTGGAATTAATGTTTGAGTTCTTTGTAGCTCAGATATTACATTTTGGCTTTACTAATATGAAAACTCAAGCACAGTATAGTTTGTTTGTTTTTACACTAATCTTTTTCCAGTCTTAGCCAAGTCCCTTTTTCTCTCTAGATACTGAATTTTCTGGGAATAAAGATTACTGCATTGTTCTTTTACTCTTGACAGTTTTGGCCCTTGAATAGATATATTTAGATATTTTTAAATTAAAGATTGGGAATAGAGATTCTGTCAAAGAACTTTTTTCTTCTTGGTAAGCACCTGAAATTAAATCTGTCTTTTCTAAGCACTACCCTAGGGTAGGCTGCTCATTGTGATTTTAAACTTGGGACAACCATTCCTGCAGTTAAGTGTATTCAGTTGGCCTGGTCGGTGTGGCTCAGTGGTTGAGCATTGACCTATGAACCCTGAGGTCATGGTTTGATTCCCGGTCAGGGCACATGCCCAGGTTACAGGCTCGTTCCCATCATCATTGATGTTTCTGTCTGTCTCCCTCTTCCTTCCTCTATGAGATCAATAAAAATACATTTTTTTAAAAAAGTATTCAGTTGGTTTCCTTATGCAGGGGGCATTCAGCTGTAACTTCGAGTATAAATACCTCTACTGCTTCACCTTAAAATGTTCTTTCTTTAGGAATTTTTTTATTTGCACAAGTTTGCTTCCTTTTCAGGGAGGAAAACAAATTTGTTGTGGCAAAATCTTGACTCATAGATGTTCACATATGTTCATGTCTTAATTTGCTGGTGAGGCCTTAACTTAGTATATGGAAAAGGGACTTGTACCTTTACTGTAGGTTTGAAAGAAAGATTCTTAATCATAAGCCGATCCTCTGTTAAATAATAGTACTGCCTGAGGTTTATTTACTGTATTTAATGTAATAATTTTTTATAAGAGATTATAATATAGCAAATATGGAATTATCTAATAAGAAAAGAGAAAAATGATTGAAACATTTGAAGTTGGAAGAAAACGTTTTTAGATCATCTAGACCAGTGGTTCTCAAACTTTAATGTACATATTAATTTATTGGGGATCTTATTAAAATGCAGATTCTGATCATTACGTCTAGGGTGAGGCCCAAGATCACGCTCTTTCGAGACTTAGGCAGGCTCAGTTTATGCTGCTGTTCCATGGATGGCCCTTTGAGTAGCAAGGATAGAGACCCTTATTTTGTAAAG
Source organism: Cnephaeus nilssonii (assembly GCF_951640355.1). Classification (NCBI taxonomy): domain Eukaryota; kingdom Metazoa; phylum Chordata; class Mammalia; order Chiroptera; family Vespertilionidae; genus Cnephaeus; species Cnephaeus nilssonii. The sequence goes on from NC_137090.1 coordinate 13,439,113, forward strand.
GAAGAATCTGAAGCCGAGGGAAAAATTAGTGTTGTCCAAATTTTCAAGATTGATTAGTGATAGTTACGACTATATCCTGGCCGGTGTGGCTCAGTTGGTTGAGTGTTGTCCCATGCACTAAGAGGTAGCAGGTTTGATGCCCTGTCAGGGCACATGTCCCAGTTCGATCCCAGTAGGGAGTGTGCAGGAGGCAGCTGATTGATGTTTCTCTCTCATCATTGATGTTTCTATTTCTCTCCCTCTCCCTTTTTCTTTCTAAAATCAATAAAAACATATTAAAAAAAAAAAAAGACTATACCCTGAATCTTAGTTTGAAGACTAGTATTAGGTGTTTACGTATTTAAGGTGTGGTGTTTCCATATTTATGGATATTATGTTGAAATCTTCAGCTGCTATATTTTCTAAGGAAATGCTCAGTAAAGATGACTTAATTTGAAATGCCACTCACTATATGAGGGAATAGGAAATTATAAACCTATTCAAATGTCATTTGTTTTATATCCCTTTTATTTTGCAGTGATATGTCCTTTTTAAAAATTGTTGAAAGTTATATTGCTGGCCATAATACAAATTGTAGGAATTAGCTGATGTATGAAATTACATGTTATCTTTCGGCCATATAAACAATTTGGTACTCAGTTAAGACGACAGCAAAATAATTAAGAGTATTTCTTTCAGTATTTACTTGTGAAAATTGCCTATTTAAAAAAATCTACTTTATCCTGGGACTTTAACTTTCTCACATAGGAATATGAACTAAAATAAACATTTTCACTGGTTCTTTTCTCATCATTTTTTGAAATTCTAATGATCATCTTTGAAGAAACCTGAGATATTTTGGTTTCTAATAATAAGATTTTTAGCAGTTTAATCTCAAGAACTCTTTTGGCTTATTTTCCTTTTTAGGCTTCCTGAAAAATAGAATAAATAGCATATTAAGATGTATGTATCTAAGCTGATTGCAAGAGGTAATTTTTTTATATCAAGTTAGTAGAATAGATTAATGATAAAGGAAGACTATCTTTCTCATAATTTAGTCAGAGTGGTTTTTCTCTGGATGGCTTAGAAAAGCCATTTAGAGGGCATGGTTATCCCCAGAGAGGCTTTTTAGTAGTGAAGAGACATTAGTATATTGGATTAGTTTCTTGGGTTACAGCAGAAGATTAGTAGTAGTAGTAGATTAGGTATCACCATCTGAAAACTTTGTGTTTTAATTTCCATTTCAGCACTTGAATCTTAGAGGATTACTTAATTCAGTCAAGAGAAACAAGCTTTCAATGTATGGATGTTTAGAGTTTCTTGATAAGAGAGATCTTAGATTCTTACATAAAGCTGAGCACATAAGGACCATTGACTTATCTGACAGTGGAAATTTGCCAAATAAGTCATTTTCTTGTGGGAAGTTGCAGTGTTGGAGTGTATTGCATTCTGTCTGATACAGTCTACCAAATGGTGTACAGAACATTTAACAACATGAACCTCAGTAGCTCTGCTGTGAAGAGATCCTAGTACATTATAGTGGGTATGGAGTAAGTGGGCAATTTTAAGTTAAACCTTTTTTTAATGCTCATTTTATCAGCTTTTAGAATGATTTGCAATTTTAAGACTGCTTTCATTCAGGCTTACTTTCATGTATATTTGTACCGCTCTTATTTTTTATTTTTATTTTAAAAAAAATTTTTTTTCCGCACTTATTTTTTAAATCATTTTTTATTTTTCAATTAACAGTTGATATACAGTATTGCATTAGTTTCAGGTGTACACCTCAGTGATTAGATATTATATAACTTACTAAATGATCATTCTGATAAATCTCATACCCATCTGACACCATCCATAGTTTTTAGAATATTACTGTAACTACCTTCCCCTTTTTCTTCATCTCATAAAACCTATTTTGTATCAGAATAAAATACACTAAAATTTTTATCTCCTATTCTGCTGTCAAAATCTTAACCTTGCTTTATGTTGTTCTTCTATTTTTTATCTCCTTGGAAAGATTGTTTCTCTGGCATTCTTCATGCTGTGCCTCCAGCTTTAAGTTATGATTTGAATAGTATCCCTTTGGCTTGGGGTTGGGAAGACTTTAAATAAGTATATTATAGATATGTTCTGTAATACACTTGAAAAGACACGCTTGTGGAAATAGATAATTGGGAAAACACTTAGGTAAAAACAACATTTTGAAGTTTATGAAGTGGAATTTACTGGAAAGTTAGAGGTGCTACTGTTTTCCTAGGTGCTCTACTTGTGACAGTTAAGTGTAGATTGAGCCCAGGGCTCAGCACATTAGAGACTTAAGGAAGAAATCATTTCTTCAATTTTTCCTCTGCAGTGGTGGTGACCGCGGTGGCTTCAAAAATTTTGGTGGTAAGTGCTGAGTATCCCAAAATGTTTCAGTGGAAATGCTATATAAATCTAAAAGCCACCAATATCTCGCAGATGCAGTCTAAGCCCTTTCTTACTCGGTTGAGGCTGGTGTGTGTTGTGTGCTTTAAAAAAATAGATTCTCTATATATACATGTATATATAACAAAGAAAACATTAAAAAGCCAAAGTTGATCTCAGTCCAATGGATGTCTACACAGTGAATTTGCATGAAAGAGTCTATGGTGACCAATGAATAAGACCTTCACTGGATTTTGAACAGTACATTTTTTAAGTAAAGGTAGCTGACATGGTGTTTTTAAATTACTAGGGTTTTCTAATCAGCCTTCACAACCAGAGCTTAACAAAAGTGATATTAGCATAATGCCAAAGTTGCAGGTGTTGTTTGGGACATATTGACATTCATCTTGATTTCTTAAACTTTTAATAAAACTTAATTTATATATTTACTTTATAAATCTGTGATGGTTGACTTGTTTCAAGGATTTTGGAAGTATTGACTTTTCATGCCTTGGTTATTATTTCTGTTTTATAATAGTTTCTAATGAGTTGTCTTAAATAGCTTTTCTTTTCTTTTTCTCTTCTTTTTCTTAGGTCACAGGGATTATGGACCCAGACCAGATGCTGGTAAGGTTTATGATAATTTATAACTTTGCCTTTAAGAGAATGTTAATTTTCCACTTTTTTCAAGGGAAAGGTGTGTTTGGAGGAGTTAGTGCAGGAGAAAGATTTAATTTGATAGTACTGCCAGAACTGGGGAGCTTTACTTCTAAAGACATACCAGAAAGAAAAATTTAGGGAGATTGATTGGAAAGTTTGCTGCAAAAAATTATGTTTATGCTTTCCTATGTTCTGCTTTTTATATTGTGAAGAAATATTTGATTTTGTACTGCTAATTAGTATTCTTTCTTTAATCACTACAAATCAGATTTGAGAGAATTGGTATCATTAGAAGTAGAAAAGCTTTGCTTATGAAACAATAACATTGGATTGGTAGTCTCCTTAGTGGGCCTAAGAAACCTGAATTCATACATGAGAGAATTGTCTTACTCTGGGCACGAGTCACTAATTTCATGTGGCTTTTTATTTTTAAATGAAATTCCAAGGCTACATGGAGCCTTTAGAAAGTTATGATTTAAATTATATTTATTGATTGATTTTTAGAGAGAGAGAAACATTGATTTGTTGTTCCACTTATTTATGCATTCATTGGTTGTTTCTGTATGTGCCCCTACTGGGGATTAAACCTATACCCTGGCGTATTGGGATGATGCTCTAACTAACTGAGCTACCTGGCCAGGCCTGAAAGTTATGATTTAGAGATTTAAAATCTTTGAGACAAAAAATTTTAATATATATTGAAATCAGAACTTTTGTTTTTATTAAGATGCCAAAGTATTCTATATGGATGGCAATTTCTGAATTATCCCTTGATGGACTGAATTTTTTACATCTTTCTTACTTTGTTGTACTAATCCAAAAGTATGCATGTAAGGTAAGGTGTGTGTCAAGGTGCCCCTACCCTCTGGTATATACAAAGCTTTATACAAAGCTTTTTGCAGTGGATGGGGAAACCACCAATTCTGCCTAGCTTGCTTGGAGGTCCAAAGTGCTAGATTTGGGGGCTTTTCCACTGGAGATCATTAAAAGTATTGATTAGCCATAAAGAATTAAAGCTCTTCAAAGAAAGGAGTGCAAATTTATAAATTTTCTTCATCTCTTCATGAGCGTTAGTCCTGTATCTGAACCTAAAGAGTCAGATTTGTAAGATCTCTCTCTTTTTTTTTAGATCTCTCTTAATTGGTCTTAGGTAATTTACATAGTGTGTGGACTTGATCCACTTTACCTTAAGTTTAGTTGTAAGAATTGACCAAATAATGAATGTGAACACTTTGCATGTTTTATATAAGGTTTTTCTTACATTGATACTTTTTCCTTTTGGTCATAGAAACAGTTGAATATTGGACAATAAATTATTGTTCTTGATTACTAAGCAGGATGTAGTAAAACCAAGGACTATGTAAAATTAACCATAATTTTTTTTCCTCTTAGATTCAGAATCTGATAATTCAGATAACAACACAATCTTTGTGCAAGGACTTGGGGAGGGTGTGTCAACAGATCAAGTGGGGGAGTTCTTTAAACAGATAGGAATTATCAAGGTGAGTGAAAAGTATGGCTTATGTTAAAAATCTCACAGTCATTAACATATTCTGGTTAAAATACATAGATTACATAATAAGCCTATACTCTAGTAAGGCTTGGCTCTCTTTTTTTTTTAAATATATTTTATTGATTTTCCACAGAGAGGAAGGGAGAGGGATAGAGAGCCAGAAACATCGATGAGAGAGAAACATCGACCAGCTGCCTCCTGCACACCCCCCACCGGGCATGTGCCCGCAACCAATGTACATGCCCCCGACCCGAATCGAACCTGGGACCCCTCAGTCCGCAGACCGACGCTCTATCCACTGAGCCAAACCGGTTTTGGCTTGGCTCTTTTAATAAAATTTTTATTTATTGATTTAAGAGAGAGAGAGAGAGGGAGAGAAACATCACTTTGTTGTTCCATTTATTTATGGTAATACTGGTTTATTCTTGTATGTCCCCCAACTAGGGATTGAACCCGAAACCTTGGTGTATCAGACGACGCTCTAACCAATTAAGCTACCCGCCCAGGGCCAGGGCCAGGGCTAGCCTTGTCTCTTAAAATTCATTGATGTACATGCTCACCATTGTATGCAGGCATTTGCTAAATACATTAAGATTTTATTCCTTGCTTGTGTTTACCTTCCCACAGCCTTTCACAGCTTTAGCTTTTAATCTTAGGGCTCTGAAAATAGTCTCTGGCCCAGCAGGTGTGTCTGAGTGGTTGAGCATCGACCCACCCATCAAGAGATCACTGGTGTGCTGGCCCTAAACCATTTGTAGATGACCTGCTTCTGGGTCTGGGTTTTGTACTTAGCAGAGCAGCTCCCTCGCTGCGATCTATTGAAAGTCAGCCCTCGACACAAGGGTTTGTAAAAAGAAAAAAAAGTCAAACTATAAAGAGAGAGAGAGAGAGAGAAAGAGAAATATCACTGGTGTGATTCCCTGTCAGGGCACATGCCCTGGTTGTGGGCTTGATCCCAGGAGGGGACATTCAGGAGGCAGCAGATTGATGATGTTCCACTCTCATCAATGTTTCTATCTCTCTATCCTTCTCCCTCCCTCTCTCTCTAAAATCAATAAAAACATATTTAAAAAAAATAAAATATAAACAGTCTGACTAGCACCTAAAATTGTGAGAACCAAATGAGATTGTGAGAACATTTTATAGATTCTGAAATACAAATAAATGCAAACTCAAGTTGTTATAAAACACTAGAGGCCTGGTACACGAAATTCGTGCTTGGGGGGTGGGGCGGGGGGGCATTATGTGTCCCTCAGCCCAGCCTGCACCCTCTCCAATCTGGGACCCCTCGAGGGATGTCCAACTGCCCTCTCACAATCCAGGACTGCTGGCTCCCAACCACTCGCCTGCCTGCCTGCCTGATTGCCCCTAACCACTTCTGCCTGCCAGCCTGATCACCCCCTAACCACTCCTCTGCCAGCCCGATCGACACCAAACTGCTCCCCTCCCGGCCCATTTGCCCCTAACTGCCTTCCCCTGCAGGCCTGGTCACCCCTAACTGCCCTCGCCTGCCAGCCTGGTCACTCCTAACTGCTCTCCCTTGCCAGCCTGGTCGCCCCTAACTGCCCTCCCCTGCAGGCCTGGTCACCCCCAACTGCCCTCCTCTGCTGGCCCGGTCACTCCTAACTGCCCTCCCCTGCAGTCCTGATAGCCCCCAACTTCCCTCCCTTGCAGGCCTGGTCCTCCCCAAACTGCTCTCCCCTGCAGGCCTGGTTCCTCCCAACTGCCCTTCCCTGCAGGCCTGGGTCCCTCCCAACTGCCCTCCCTTGCTGGCCTGATACGCCCACAACTGCCCTCCCTTGCCGACCATCTTGTGGCGGCCATCTTGTGTCCACATGGGGGCAGCCATCTTTGACCACATGGGGGTGGCCATCTTATGTGTTGGAGTGATGGTCAATTTGCTTATTACCCTTTTATTAGATAGGATTTTTACTTTGGTATTTCATGTCTGTGATATATATTAGCCCAATATATAATGTTTTATAACTTTATTGTTTACTTCAGTGTGTTGTACGCTATTTGTTTCATGCAAATATTTTCATCTCTCAACTAGAAAGCATCCTTTAGAGCAGTGTTAGTAGATTGTAGCATTTGCTTGAAATCAGTTGGCAGTTGTCTTGTTTTGGGATAACTTATTATTTTTCCCTCTTCTTTGGAAGTTAAAACTTCTGAAGGAATTAATTACACATGAAATATGTAAAAAATTCACAATTCTGGTTAAGTAAAAATTCTCCTTTGTCTTCCACTCCCATCCTAGCCAAATCTGTTTTGTAATCTTAGTGGTGATGTATTGATTTGCTTAGTGAACATTCTTCCTGGTCTTTTTAATTTGTTTTACAAGGTATACATTTACATGAAGCAATATTTACTTTTTTGGGACAGGGCTTGAGGGGGTTCAAAGAAATTCTACATAGATAAAACAGTATACTATGTATTATTTTTAGTTTGGTTTTCACTTAATGTGTCTTAGAGTATTTTCTTTTTTACAACTAGAGATAACTTCATTTTTATAAAAGGTACATAGTATTTTGTGAGCTTTAGTCTTATATCTGAATCTGAAGAGTGAGGTGTATGAATTCCTTAAAAATAATAAATGATAGGTTCCTGATCACTTTTTCTTAAAATACTAACACCAACTTGTTTGTTCCTCAGACAAATAAGAAGACTGGAAAACCAATGATAAATCTGTACACAGACAAGGACACAGGGAAGCCAAAAGGGGAGGCGACAGTGTCATTTGATGACCCTCCTTCAGCTAAGGCAGCCATTGACTGGTTTGATGGTATACCTCATTCATATAATTTCAACATGCCATTTGGATAAATGTTTCCTAGTGTTGAAGTCAAAATATGTTCTGGTAGACAGTGGTTATTTTCCTGTTTACTTTTTTTCTTTTTAATATATTTTTATTGATTTCAGAGAGGAAGGGAGAGGGAGAGAGAAATAGAAACATCAATGATGAGAGAATCATTGATCGACTGCCTCCTGCACGCCCCCTACTGGGAATCAAGCCTGCGACCCAGGCATGTGCCATTGACCAGAATTGAACCTGGGACTCTTCAGTCAGCAGGGTGACGCTCTATCCACTGAGCCAAATCGGCCAGGACTTCCTGTTTACTTTTATAGCTAATTTTATTTATTAAGAATACAGGCCAGATATTTTACATACCCTTAGAAATGAGATGAGTTTTCTCCTTGTTTTTGTCTAGAATATTTCCTTATATCATGCCTTAAGCTTTGAGGCCACCCTGTTATAGATGTAGAGGTTTGGCCTGGTTGACACTATATTCTTTTAAAATTTAGATTAATTTTCTTTCAAATACAAAGTTAATTAAGGCATACTTAGAAGAAATAATAAGACTTTTTCCCACTGAAAATAAACTATGGAAAGTAGAAGAAAGCAATCATAGTTCTCAGATAACTGCTAATAATATTTCTTACTAACTTTCCAGTTTTTTTTAATGTATTTTAAAAGTAGTTTATCATTATATTACACATGTAATTTTGTCTTGTTCTTTTTTTGGGGGGTGGGGGCGTGTAAAGTTTTTTTATTGGAAAACAAATATACAAATTGGAATGGATTTGAGGCATATTGTGCCGTAAACATATTTTAAGTGGCTAAACAAAGTTTAAAAAGCAAGTAACAATGAAATAAAGTGTTTCTGGTACAGGATCAGCAGTGCAAAAAAATAGTGTCTGAGTACCTGGATAATACACCTGTTTTGCAGTTGTGCAACTTTTAGGTATATATTGTTGACTGTCCATAGTCCACACACAGTTGTAACTCCATGCTTCAACAACATGCTGACAGTTCCTAAAGAAAACGACTTTAAAAAAGGCATAACGCTCTAGCTGGTTTGGCTCAGTGGATAGAGTGTTGGCCTGGGGACTGTAGGGTCCTGGGTTCAATTCCGGTCAAGGATACATGCCCGGGTTGCAGGCTCGATCCTCCCCCCGACCCCCCGCGCCCCGTAGGGGGTGTGCAGGAGGCAGCCGATAAATGATTCTCTTTCATCATTGATGTTTCTATGTCACTCTCCCTTTCCCTTCCTCTCTGAAATCAATAAAAATACATTAAAAAAAAAAAAGGCATAACCCAGATGTCTCCTCATTTGACCAACTCCATCTAAGTTTAGATGTGCAGAAGGGCGTAGATATATCCAGAGTAAGCCCTTAATCAATTTTCTAAAATTGATTTGCTGTCATCATTTGTACAAACTCTTCATAGTTTACTTGACCATCACTATCAATTGCTGCTCCCCAGATTTCATCAACTTCAACTGCTAACTTCTCTCCAAGGTTTGTCATCACATGACAAAGCTCTGCTGCACTAATATAGCAAGTGTCATCTTTATCAAACGCATGGAATTCTTCTCTAATTTCTCCTTCACTGTCTATGTCTTTCATTTTTCTTGCCATCACTGTCAGAAATTCTGGGAAGTCAGTTGTGCCATTACCATCAGCATCCACTTCATTAATCATGTCCTGTAACTCTGCTTCTGTGAGGTTCTGCCCAAGAGGCCTCATTACAGTTCCCAATTTCTTTGTTATAGTTCCATCACATTGTGTCAAATAGTGAAAAAGCTTCCTTGAATTCTGCAATCTGCTCTTTAGTCAGTTGGTCAGCCATGCTGCAAGTGCTCTGATCTCTGAGATGCCACCACACAATCACTCAGCGTGCCCGCTCTACTCCGACGTCGTGTTTTTTTTACTTAACATTTTAACATAGTCATTTCCTCATATTATAAATTCCCCTGTGTTTTTCAAAACATAATTTTACTTCTTTACTTCTTTCAAGATGAGATTGTGATACCCTATGTCTTCTTGCCTCCATATTCTTTATGTTTTTATACTAATCCATCAGGCCCCCAACACCTTGCTCTTGAAGGCTGGGTCCATTTTTCCTCACTTCTGCTTTTTTACAGTTTCTGTGAATCATAAAGCAATTTCTTTTGCTCATGATATGTTTAAAAATTATTGTGCCATTTGCCCACAGGGTCTATGAACCTCTTAAATTGTAAGTCTATAGTTCATCTCTTACCAGGTCTTTTTACAGCTTTAAAAATACTGATCCTTGAATTGCTTCCTATGTCAAAGTGCATGTCATACCATCTGACATTGTGGAAAGTTGATTAGGGCTTTGTTCAGGGAGCCAAGGCTCTTGGATTTAAAGCTATTTTATGAATCTTTGGGCATCTTTTCTGTGTATGTCAGTTCTCTTATTTAATATAAGGTAAAAAGATTAATTTCTATCTTTAAGGCCTAGGGCAGCAGAATTTGTGTGTAGTGCATGTATGTATCACATATGCACACATTATTTTTAAAGATATTACTTGCATATGGTAAAAAAAATGTCAAACAGTACCAAGAGTATATAGTAAAAAATGAGTTTCCTTTCTACCTTTGACTACCCCTTCCCCCATCAGTGGTCTCTTGTCCCCTATTGAGTCTGAAGTAAAATAGGCAGTGTATATACAAGCATATGTGTACATACATAAGTACATGTGCACACTTATGCATGTGTGTATACGCACACACACATTCCTTTTAAAAAAACAATAGCAAACTATACACATTGCTCATGTAAAAATAGATTTTTATTTTATTTTTTGCTTAGTAATAAATGACTCTCCCAGTGACCGATCTGCTCTATTCAATAGATTATGTCATGTCTTAGCACTGACTGTTTGGGAACACTAGTGTGCTTGAATTTCTGTGAGGACGTGTCACTTATTCCTCTGAAATTGAAATTACCCAAGACAGTTTACAGTTGTTGAGAAATGCAGATGTAGAGTAGCATTTCTTCAAAACCATTTTCTTTCTTCTTAGGGAAAGAATTTCATGGCAACATCATTAAAGTGTCCTTTGCTACCAGAAGACCTGAATTTATGAGGGGAGGTGGAAGTGGAGGTGGGCGGCGAGGTAAGATACTTGTTGCTTACTGTATTGTACAAAGGGTTTGAATTTGAGTGTATGTTCTGACCTATTGTGAGAACTTGCTACACCTCTTTCTCTCCCTTAGTCTTTTTCCTTCTGTTTTAAGGTGAGAGTGGATACTAAATAGGAGACTAGGTAAATAAGATGTAATATAGTACCTAAGAGAATAGTGGGAGAAGGTTGTAAATATCCCTTTGGAAAGCTGTATAGCAGTTTGTTATTAACCCTGAAATCAGGAGGCAGTCATTTAAATGACACCTAATTAGGTACTTAATTTGACCAGTTTGTAAGTTCCCTGATACAGTTACTGCTAGCTTGTTATTTCTGTTGGGTCTAATTCCTTAAATTTGGAATATGTCTTTTCACTTAACCTTTATCATTGAGATTCTCAAACTAAGGAGGGTATTACAGAAAAGTTTTAAGTGCATTATTGACACTATAAAGTGTGCCTGGGGTCTTTCTCATGTTTCCTGCCTCAAATTAAAGAATCATGGAGGCCTACCACAAGGGTGTGGGGCTATCCAGTTCATGGTAGGTACTTGCTGTTAGTTCTTTCATCTGGTGCTTTTTCTCTGCTTAGTTAAGGTCTGCTGCTGATTTTTCCCTCTTCCTCCCCTATATTCCTCAGGCCGTGGAGGATATAGAGGCCGTGGAGGCTTTCAGGGGAGAGGTGGAGACCCCAAAAGTGGGGACTGGGTTTGCCCTAATCCGTAAGTATTCCATTTACTTTGGTAGGAGTAGAAGTTAGAATTGAGGTTGGAAGCTGCAGGTGGGAGTTCTGAATCCATTGGAAGCTATTGAACCTTTTATTTTCCTTCCTTCTCAGGTCATGTGGAAATATGAACTTTGCTCGAAGGAACTCCTGCAATCAGTGCAATGAGCCCAGACCAGAGGACTCTCGTCCCTCAGGAGGAGGTAGGTTAGCTCTTTGGGTCAGCCTTATTAGCATCTACATGGTGTTTGTCTTCTGACTAGCACTAAGGAAGCTTTACATTATTTTGCTGACCTCACTGGTTTCTATTTCTACCTTGCAGATTTCCGGGGAAGAGGCTACGGTGGAGAGAGGGGCTATAGAGGTCGTGGGGGCAGAGGTGGAGACCGAGGTGGCTATGGTGGAGACAGAAGTGGGGGTGGCTATGGAGGAGACCGAAGTGGGGGTGGCTATGGAGGAGACAGAAGTGGGGGTGGCTATGGTGGAGATAGAAGTGGGGGTGGTTATGGTGGGGACAGAGGAGGCGGCTATGGAGGAGACCGAGGCGGCTATGGAGGAGACCGAGGCGGCTATGGAGGAGACCGAGGCGGCTATGGAGGAGACCGAGGCGGCTACGGTGGGGACCGAGGCGGCTACGGTGGGGACCGAGGAGGCTACGGTGGGGACCGAGGAGGCTACGGTGGGGACCGTGGAGGCTACGGTGGGGACCGAGGAGGCTATGGTGGGGACCGAGGAGGCTACGGTGGAGACCGAAGTGGGGGGGGCTACGGAGGAGACCGTGGTTGTGGCGGTGGCTATGGTGGAGACCGAAGTGGAGGCTACGGAGGAGATCGGAGTGGTGGCAGCTATGGAGGAGACCGAGGTGGCTATGGAGGCAAAATGGGAGGAAGGTGAGTATTAGAACATAGTACATAGTTTTTACCTCACTGCTCCTAGATTTTAAGGTTTTTTATTGTCCAGTGTTTTGGCACTTGAATTTCCCATTGACAATTCTGCCAGTAAGGATGGAGAAGATATTTAGTTCCCTCCTTAGCAGTTTCTAAAATTTATTGTTTTGGAAATTCTTACTCAAAATTCCTTATATTTGTATGTGTATGTGTGTATTATTCATTCCCATAGCTAAAGGTAATGAGATTGAGTGGTATTTTGAAACTGTGTAAATTAAGAATTCTTTTTAAAAATATATATATTTTATTGATTTTTTACAGAGAGAAAGGGAGAGAGATAGAGAGTTAGAAACATCGATGAGAGAGAAACATCTATCAGCTGCCTCCTGCACACCCCCTACTGGGGACGTGCCCGCAACCAAGATACATGCCCTTGACCGGAATCGAACCTGGGACTTTTCAGTCCGCAGGCCGACGCTCTATCCACTGAGCCAAACCGGCTTTGGCTAAATTAGGAATTCTTAATCTCAGTGGTGGGGGTATGCTTTTTCAAATCACGTGTGCTATATATACCCTACAGTTGTTTTTCTGGCAGTTCTGGTAATACCTTTTCCAGATGAAAATCACTGATGGCACTGCTGGGAGTGTGTTGCATACTGCACAATGAATGGTGTAGAGGCAGAAAAAATGGAATGACCAGTGATATTAAATAACTTTTAGTTATTATAAGCATTTGAATGCCAGAGGGAGTATAGGTAGTGAGACTTAGTATAGCATGTGGTTAAGAGCACAGAGTTTAGAGACAGACTGCTTGGGTTTAAGTCTTGTCTTCACCACTTTATAGCTGTGTGACTTGCGGCAAGTTACTTAACCCTGTGGAGCATCAGTACTCTGATGTGTACAGTGGGGCTAATAATACTTCCTTCATGGATTTAGATTAACTGTTATAACAGTTGCTGGCCCATAGTAAGTACTGTGTAATTGTTTGCTCTTAGTAATTATCATTTATTGAATACTTCTCACTGTGTGGCAAATCCTATAAAAATGTCTGTATATACAGGGTGGGCAAAGGTAGAGTTACAATTGTGAAACAGTTTATTCTTTTTTAAAAATAGATATGGTTTTTAAAATTTATTTGTTTTAATCCTCACCGGAGGATATGTTTCCACTGGCCTCCTGAAAATACCACAGTGGTTTGGAGTCCTTATTCTAGATGGAAAATTTTAATAAGTTGGTGATAGTAAAGCTGCTTTTAGGATCTTAAAGCTGATAAGATATTTATTACGCATCCTCTAGGAGTAGAGAAATCAGGCATGGTGCTATCCTTGCAGAAATTGTCAAGCTGATACCAGTCACCAGCACCCTGAAGAGGTATTTGATATGCCCCTTTGGTAGAAAATTAGAATTTAATCTGGCTCTTTATTTTTCATTCCTAGAAATGACTACAGAAATGATCAGCGCAACCGACCATACTGATGACTGTTTTGAATGTTCCTTTGTCTCTGACATGATCCATAGTGAAATTGCCAGAGTTTTGCCTGCTGCTTTCCTGGTGGCCTCTTCTTGGGTAGTGAAATTAAGTGACATTTAGAATTTTATTTGGGTGGGAGGGCTGGGACAGTTTTCTTTTAGTAATGTCTATTGGAATTTTCCCCTTTAGTTTCCAACTTTCTCCTTTCCAACCCTTGAAGATAAGTGCGTTGTAAAATATTGCCAAAATGGAAAGTGTTTTATAATACTGCAATAAAGGCTTCTTGTTTTGTGGATTTTTGTATATTAGTGCATTGTTCTGTCACACTCAGGATTCAGTTACAGCAGATTCTAACCCTGAAGAATTAGTAAATGGAGCCTACTTCATTAAATTAAAATGTTACTTTCAACAGTATTTATTGAGCTTCTACTCTGTTTAGAATAGCAGTTTCTAAAGAATGACTGCACATCAGAATCACCTGAGGGAGTTGTCAAAATTAGATTACCTAAGCCTCATCTCAGGTGTGTTGGATCAGAACTTGGTGGGGGTGTGGGGAAGGAGTTAGGAACCTTTATGTCAAGCTCACCAGGTGATTTTGAGAGTTCCAGTTTATAATTTAGAACCATTTATTTAGGGCATTGTTCTAGATGCTGGGAATATGGAGGTCTAAGGGCTAGGTAAGAAGAGTAACGATTCAATAGCGTACATGGTGTGTTATTTGGTATTCATTAAAAACTATTTCTTCTACCCTTACCAAGAGTCTGGGACAGGCACTATACCAAATGCTGGATATGTGCCCATCAAGCAAACACAATATACAGATAAGTGCTCCAATAAGAATAAATGCAAGATGCTTTTGAGGGCTGATTTGAAGGACACTTAATTCAGTCATGGGATCAGGAAGATTTGGTGAGTCTTGAGGGAAGAGTAGGAATTGGCCAAGTAATGAGGCTGGGTTGAGGAAATGGTGTTCCCAGCAGAAAATTAATGACATCAACAAATAGATTAGAGGAATGAAGAGATTGAGGAATAGACGCTGGCTTGAGAAGTGTAAGTAGTGCATTGTGAGGGAGAAGTTCAAAGATAGGCTTGCGAAAGATAAGACTGGAGAGGTAAACAAGCTTTACCATAAGGTCCTTGCATTTCAGTTTCTCCCCTGCCTTCAAATAGGGAGTCAAAAGATTTTAACCAGGGGAGTGTCCTGACCTGAGTTAGGTATCTACTGAAAGACGATAATGGCTGAAAGTGAAGAAGCTGAACAGGAGACAATGGTAAGCCAGTGAGAAATACTGGTCTGAGCTCAGATATTGACTGGATGAGGAGGACATAACTAAATAGATTTGAGAAATAATGAGGGAAATTTGACAGGATTTGGCTACATTTAAGAAATAGTTGGGAGGGAAGAGTAAGGTTACTGGCATGGGCAATTGGATAGGTATTTATTGAAATGGGAAACGCTGAATAAGGAACAGATGTGGGAACACGGTGGGAATGAATTGTTTTAGGTATGTTGAGTTTGGGGCACTCAAAATTACAAGTAGAGACATCCAGTAGACATCTGGATGTGCAAATCTGCAGCTCAGAAAACTACACTTCCCTGATACTGTTGTATACTGACTTTAGTTTTTGCTAACTTCCTACTTGGTTTTTGCATGTTGAAAGTTCCTTGGCATGTTCTGATCTCTGTTCTCTTTTTTATTTACACTCACTTTTATTCTGGGCAAACTCATTCAGGTTATTGCTTTAAATACCACCTAATACAGTGATGACTACCAAATTTATGTCTTCAGTTCTGACCTCTCCCCTTAACTCTGGTTTATACCCAGCTGCCTACTTGACCTCTCTACTAGGATATACTAAATAAATTTGATTTTTCTTGGCAACTCCTCCAGGATTGAACAAAACTTTTGATCTCCCTCTCCAAGTCCGTTTCTCTCTTTCTAGTCTTTTCCATCTCAGTAAATGTCCTCACTGTCCACCTAGATCAGATCAGGTAAAAAACTTTAGAGCTTATATTTGCTTTCTCTCATTCATTCTGTACCTGCAGTTCCTTTTAATTATACCTCCAAAATATATCCTGAAACCATCTTTATAGTCTTGGTTACATTCCTAGTATGAGCTACAGCCATCTCTTTTCTGGACAATTGCAATTGCCCATTATTAGGTCCCCCCAGTCTTGCCCCTCTAAAATCGATTTTTTCATACAGCAGCCAAGTGGTATTGTAATGATGTAAATCAGACCATATGTCATGCCTCTTTAAAACCCTTTCAATGACTTTGTTGCAAGTAGGCAACGAATTCCTTACCCTGGCTTAAAAAGCCCTATAGGATCTGGCCTGTCTACCTCTTCAACTTCATTATATAACATCCAGACTTACCTTGCTTTGAGCACATTGGTCATAATCCTTGATGGTATCAGATATGCTTCTGCTTCAATATTTTATATATAGTCTAGAATTCTCGTTCCTCTGATAGTCATGTGGCTGACTCCTTTTCACTACAACTAGGGTCAAATTTGAGGTCTTCCTTGGCTTTTATCTAAAAAACGGCCTCTCTCTCTACCTGACTGGCATGGCTCAGTGGTTGAGTGTCAACCTATGAACTAGGAGGTAGGTCATGGTTTGATTCCCAGTCAGGGCACATGCCCAGGTTGAGGGCTTGATCCCCAGTGTGTGGCGTGCAGGAGGCAGCTGATCTTTTCATGGGTGTTTCTATCCCTTTCTCCCTCTGAAATTAATAAAAAAAAAAAAACTTTAAATAAAGTACTGCCTCTCCTAGTTACTTTCACATCACCTCTTAAGTCTTCACAGTACTTTTCAGTATTTGAAATTATCTTTTTGTGGGTATAAACTTCTCTCTCAATTAGAATATGAGCTCCAGAAGAGTAGGGAACCTTGTCTGTTGTCCACTGTTCTACCCAGTGCCTAGAACAGTCTGAGGCACATGTTAGGGACTTAGTGAATATTGACCAAATGAATGAATCTATTACAGATGCAGATTTGAGAGTCATTAAGATGAAAGTGGATATGATTAAAATAAGGCTGTCTATAATAGTGGTTCTTTATCCCAGCTGTATACTGGAATTAGCAAGTTTTTTTATTTTTTTTCTTTATTTTTTTTTTCTTTATTGATTAAGGTGTCACATATTTGTCCTCATCCCCCCATTCCCATCCCCCACCCCTCCCCACGGATGCCCCCACCCCCCTGTTGTCCTTAACCATTGGTTAGGCTTGTATGCATGAACACAAGTCCTTTGGTTGATCTCTTCCCCCCTGCCCCCACCCTCCCCTACCCTCCCTCTGAGGCCCGACAGTCCGATCGATGCCTCCTTGTTTCTGGGTCTGTTCTTGTTCATCAGTCTATGTTGTTCATCATTTCCCCTAGATGAGTGAGATCATGTGTTACTAGAAATATACTTGTAAGAACCGAATGTGTGACGAGCAATAATAGTTATGCTGACAGGCAAATGAATCAGTCTGTAGTAAGTTTCTTTCTGGACCAACAGTTCTTTTGAGACCCAATTTCAATGTCCACCAGTTCCTTATGTGTACATGTCGGCACTGACTTTTCAGCTCTGGATGGTGGATAAATGGTGGTAATACAGGTCCGACTCCCTCTGGTTTGGTCTCGCCTGGACCCAGGGGCGCGGCCTCACCCAGACCCGGGACCCAGCCTCACCTGGATCCAGGGGCGCACGGCCTCACCCGGACCCGGGATCCAGCTACACCCGGACCCAGGGGCGCACGGTCTCACCCGGATCCGGGATCCAGCTTCACCCAGATCCAGGGGCGCGTGGCCTCACCCGGACCCAGGGGCGCGTGGCCTCTCCCGGACCCGGGGGCGCGCAGCCTCACCTGGACCCAGGGGCGAACGGCCTCTCCTGGACCCAGGGGCACGGCCTCACCCGGACCCAGGACCCAGCCTCACCCGAACCCAGGAGCGCGTGGCCTCTCCTGGACCCAGGAGCGCGTGGCCTCTCCTGGACCCAGGGGCACGGCCTCACCCGGACCCAGGACCCAGCCTCACTCGGACCCAGGGGTGCGCGGCCTCACCCGGACCCGGGACCCAGCCTCACCCAGACCCAGGGGTGTGCGGCCTCACCCAGATCCAGGGGTGCGTGGCCTCGCCTGGACCCAGGGTGGAATTAGCAAGTTTTTAAAGACAAGGATATCTGAGTTTCACTCCAAAATGAAGAAAATGATGAAGTCTATGATCAAGTAAATGGTGGTTCCTAGATTTCAGATGATCTGATTGCAAAGTCTAGACTTTTTTTTTCTTTTTTCTTGAGGGTGGACATAATTGGTTGGGATTGGTGTGGCAGGTCCTACTGGCAAAGGGAAACTGAAGCCTCCGGTAAACAAGGAGGAACTAAAGCAGTTTGGAAGGATAAATAGGGCCTGCCAAAGAAATGGCCCTGAGCTGGGTAGAAAGTAGGCGTAGGAGAAGAGAGAGCAGAGTGTGGTTGGTCTTGACTACAGCCTAATGATCTCCACTGAGAGAGTGGTGGGGGTTTGGGCAAGTAAATAAGAGGAAATAGTCCAAGAGCCATGCTTACAGGATTTTCTCCTATTTTCCCTTCAGCAGTCCTTCCCCCGCCCCCCTCTGGGGGCAAAAGCTTTACTCTAGCTTTGTTATTAAGTTCTGGTTATAGACAAGGGCTTGGTTTAGGGAGGCAGGCCGGTCATCCAGAATAGCTTTGGTTCTGTCCTCCGTGTCCCTTCAACCCAGCGTGAGGAGACCTGTGTTTCAGTGAAGCCTCTGATGAAGGGAACAGCATAGGTAAAGTGACATTCATTTATTCATCGAGGGTAAGTATAGACATTTTCTCAGGGGAGCCTGAGAAGCATCTTCATGGAAGTGAGGGCTAGGCCCAAAGAACGGACCTATTTGGAGGTTTGGGCAAGGATCTAAAGCTGTTTCCTGATTTCTGGTGTCCAAGGCCCTGTGGCCTGTGACTTTGGTTTTAGTGGTTTAGGGGAACAGGAGGTGAAGGCAGAGGTGAGGTAACGGGTAAACCTTTTCTGGGCCCTCAGCTTCTCCTGTTGGTCTGATGAGGCACTGGCCTTTGCAACAAACAAGGGGCTCAGCCGTGCAAGTCGAAAGTCTCGGATATTTAACTCTTCTAGCTTCTCATTCTCTTTTCTGAACCTTGTAGGCTCTGCCTTCTCCTTGGTCGGAGGTGACTCAGATACAAAGAAAACCTTGTTTTTCAGCTTGTGTTCGATCCAGGGATCAATTGAGGCCAAAATAGTGAATGTTTCTTGTAGCTGCATTGAAAGAAAGGCTCTGTGGCTGGCTCACTTCAGGCTAAGGCTAGGTGGGAGTGGAGGGGGTTACCCATGGGAGGGGGAGCTCTAGCCACAGGGCACTATGGCCCCAAGTGAGGACTTATTCCCCTCTCCTCCCTCCTGACAAAGCAAGTAGTGAGGATAGATGGGAAAGGCTTGGAGGAGGGGTTAGAAGAGGAAGAGGAGAGTAGGAATGCCTTACACTCTTCTTTACAGACTGGCTGTTTTCTGTATCTAGCATGTCCAGGAGCAAGTGGAACACTTGTGGGCTGCGGATCCCCAGGACGCCCTGGTAGAGGCAGCAGGAGAGTGCCTAAGTAATCAGCCCCAGGAAGATTCCCTTGTCAATTCCAGTCCCCTTGTGATGGCTCTGTGGCCTGGAGAGTGGGAGATAATGGCTTTCCAGCTGAGGTATCCCTTTCCTTGCCTTTTGGGGCCACTGCATTAGGTTCCATTGCACATTATTCACCAGGAAGAGTTCAGAAAGTTTCTCTAATATCTAATTCTCTTACATCCATCTCCTGTCCCTTATCCCTTAACCCACTGTCCTCTAATCCTGAAGAAAAGGTTACTCTGAACTCCTGGTAGGGCTGGAATCTATATATATATATAAAATCCTAATATGCAAATAGACCAAACAGTGGAACAACCAACAACCAGTCACTATGATGTGCACTGACCACCAGGGGCAGCAGGTGGCAGAGCGTGGCAGGATGGTGGAGCAGGTGAGTGGGGCTGCCAGACCTAGGCAGGGTGCTGGTTGCTATCATCGGGGTGAGCCTCTGGTGGTTACTGAAAATTCTTTGCTCCCTTGCACTGTGGTCCCGCCTGGCGCTCGCACCTGCTGCTGGCACCAGCCCCACTCACACCCAGTGCCAGAGCTGCTGCTTGCACCTGCTGCCAGCACCAGTCCTGATGGCTCAGGGCCGTCAGCGGGTGTAAGCGGCTGCCAGCCCCGATCGCCCCTGAGGGCTTCTCCACCTCTCCCTGCTCCTGAAGGGCAATTGGGGCAGCAGCCACTGCTCACACCCGCTGACAGCACCGGCCCTGCTTGCACCCGCTGCTGGCGCTGGCCCCAGTTGCTCCACGCTGTGAGTGGGTGCAAGCAGGGCTGGCGCTGTCAGTGCGTGGGGTCGGCGGTGGCGGCAGCGGGAGTGGGGCTGCGGCAGGAAGGGCCCGGCAGGGGCACAGAGGATGGGCCAAGACCCGCCCTTGTTCCCACTGCAGCCTCACGGCCCACAGTTCCTTTCAAGGTGCACAAATTCGTGCACTGGGCCCCTAGTTGTAAAATAAACAAGTGAACAACCCGGAACTTTACAGCCTTTTTTCCCTTTCAGTAACTGCTCAGTTGCCTATTGCCCTTGCCATCAACACATCTGATCAAAGAAGCAAAACTGGCCTTACCAAAGAGATGACTGCTTCCTGGCGTGAAGTGGCTTGTGGGTTCATTAGTTGCCTGTGTAGAAGGGAGAAAGTGTGTGGTGGTTCAGTTAAGCAGGAAGGGAAGAAGGCTGATTGTTTCTTGTTATAGCCCAGAGTGAGTTGGGCATAAGGCTGATGAGTGATGCTAATTTCATTAATTTTTTTCCTCTTGTTTCTTGGGTCAGAAGAGGCTGGGAGGGGAAAAGGAGATACTGAGGAGGTGCTGAGTGACAGATATATCTGTTCAGAACTTTACCTTTTACAAGTCCCATTCATGTCCTCATCTTAATTTGAGCTTTATAGCAAGCCTGAGTGGTAGGTATAATCCGTCTCTTTTTACAGTAGAAGGAAAGTCCAGGGGTCAAAAAGTGACTTGGCCAGGGGCAAAGGCAAGTGAGAGCTGAGAACTGGCAGCAAGTTCTTAGCTCTCTCTGCTTCTCTGCCCCATTCCCACCTCCTAGGATTTGGCCCTGGCAGCTCCCAGTCTAAGCCACTCACTCCTCCACCAAGTTCATCATCATGGGCTTCATCTTGAGCTCTTCCACAGTTTCTGCCACAGCCTGCCTCATAGCCTGAAGAGGGATGAAGATGGGACAAGAGAGAAGGAATGCTGGGGCGTACCCTTCAGTGCTTCACAAACCTTTGTTGAATGCTTAGTTTGTTGCATATCCCTTCCCTGAGGGAAGGTCTGATGGGGGAAGCAGACAGGTGAGTAAGCAGTTACATTACTGTGATAAGTGTTACAACTGATCTAAGGGTAGGGTGCACATAGGAAGGTCTCCTAACTTAGTCTGGGCACCAGGAAGATTTCCTGGAGGAGGTGATGCCTTAACTGAAACCTGAAAGGGTGAGTGGGAGTTAACCAGGCAGAGGGCTGGGGGAGGGTGATTTCCTAGGTGTGGGTGCGGGGGAGGACATGTATAAGAGCCTGGAGGCAAGAGAGAGAGCAGAGTGTTTAGAGAACAGAAAATAGTTCAGTTTATCAAGGTGACTACACTGTGACTCTTCAACATGGGACACTCTGAGTAGTTACACTGGGATCACAGGTATAAATCAGGGTAGGGTCATCCTAAGCATAGTTGGTGTGTGGTTCTGAGGAGTTGAGTGGTTGAGGTGAAGCTGGAGGCGTAAGCAGGCTGGGCGGTGAAGGACAGTAAACCATTCTGAGGGCAGTGGGGAGCTATTGAAAAGTTTTATGCACAGGTAAGGCACAACCTGATTTACATTTTAGGAAAATGTCTTTAGATAAAAGTTGTGTGACTAGTTTTGTATAAGCTGTTGTAAAGGTAAAAGCAATGGGACATTGGAGGGCAGAGCTGATGCTCTTTGTGGTGATCTGGGAAAGCTTCCCATAGGATGTGGTGCTTAGCCTGGTCTTGAAGGAGCTGTCATATTTGAGTAGGCAGAAGGAGACAGGAGTTACTTACCAGTGTGACCTTGCAGAGGGGAGAGGGATGACTGGGGCATTTTGTCTGTGCAAAGGCAAGGTGGCTTGAAAATGGGCTGCATTAGGGAAATGGAGTGGGTTAGAGTGAATGTGATTCCTTGGGGGGCAGTGTGGTGGGAACCAAGACAGGGGAGGTCTGAGAAGGGAGAGAGACAGCTTTGGGCTGCCTGGGCCCTGGAGCTTTGGTCTCACGAGGAAGGGTTCATTGAATATCTTCCTCCTGAGTAGCTCAAATGTGAGTCCCTCCAGTTCCTGTGCCTGGATCTGTTCCAGCCCGATGGTCTTGAGCATCTGGGTGGCCTCAAAGCGGTGCTGAGGGCAGGGGTGGGGAGCCATGAAGGATAGACTCCCTCTCATCCATCCCCCAACCCTGTCCTAGTGCTGGAGAAGGAAGGGTACTAGGCAGCCCTAGACTCACCTCAAGGACACAAGAAGAGCACAGCTGGTCTAGGACGGCCCTGATGACCTCGGCTGAGTGTACACGCATCATCTTGACCAGCATCCTAAGTGTCTATGGGGGGCAGGCAGGGTGGGTGGGGTCCAAGAAGCATCTGGATGGCCAGGCCGACTTGAGGGCTGAGTCTAGAACTTGTGGGGAATAGGTGGAGCCCTGCCTCTTGAGTGTGCACATACATAAATGAATACAAATCAGATGTGCACAGACTCATGTATATGCCGGTCCACATGACCCCATACCCGTGCATACACATTCACACACAGAAGACCTGCAGTACTCCCTGCTGAAGCTGTTTTGCCCTGGGATGAGGATGACAGGGTCCAGACCCCCATGGAAGTCAGCACTAGCCTCTGTTTCCCCCGTCCTTCCCAGGCATCCAGCCTCCTGCCCCGCACACCTTCATCCTCTGGGACATGGACCCGTGGCATAGGCACTGCAGCAAGAAGTCTCGGGCTGTGTTGCTGCAGGGTCTCAGGAAACCCAAACACAGGGCTGCCTCCACGGCTGCTTCATTCGGTGACTTCTGCATCAGCATCTGCAGCACAGACGCCAGCGTCCCTTCGTCCCCGATGTGAGTCCTCTGAGAGGAAGACAGGAGGCGAAATGGGCCGGGACTATGTTCTCAGCCAGGCTTTGTCAAGAGGGCAATTCTTTGCTGCTTCCAGACCATTCTCCCTAAAATGAATCTCATGTTATCAGATTATTTTATCCACTTCTTGTTTTTGCTGTCGTCTACTTGCTCCTAGGTCACATCCTATCATTTCTCTAAGACTTTATCTTCTGAATGGGTCAGTGGTACTCTCTTAACACTTCAGCTGTCTAATTCCCAGCATTTAAAAATATATACATGTCACTGATCCAGCTCCTCCCCTCCAATAACCTTGTACTCCACTCTATGTCAGCTACTAATTCCCACAAAGACTTTATCATTACTTATTACTACTATTTCTACATTTCACGGTTCCCATTCTGACCATCACCACCTATCTTTCCAGCTCACCTCTTGATGTTAACAGTTGGACTCCACAAGGACTAATCATCATTAAGCACGATTTCATTGCTCCTCACCTTCATCCCTCTTTACGCAGCTTAAATTCTATGGTCCTGCTATAATTACTTTCCTGCCTCAACTCCTTTACCTTTTCTTGGTTCATTGTATTCAACTCTCTACTTGCTCTGTGCCTGTACTTCCTGGAGAAAAACACAGTCACAATGATTGATCTTGCTTTAGACATATGAACACAAACCTCATGTAGATTCCTAATGCTGCCTACTGATCATACTGCTTTTCTCCAGGCAATTCTCTTTCCCACCCTCTACTTCACACCCTTTCCTCTGGTACCTCTAACACTTTCTTCCTCCATTTCCACTCAGCTAATGATCTTGCTTCCTACTTTACTGAGCAAGTACAAGTTCCAGAGATACCACCACTTTTATCCAACTTCCCACCTGCACCCATATGTTCTTCCTTTCCACTTGTACTGTAGACCAAACCACCTTATCTCCAGTCAGTCTGTCCCCCTGTGTGTTAGAGAGCTCATTTCTTCTCACCTACTCGAGAACATTGCCGCACAACTCTTCCCACTCTCTTCAAATTGACCAGTTTTCTAACTAATGAATTATTATCCCTCAGACTAGAAACGTTATTTTTCTTTTTCTAGAATCCACCCCTGGTGCCAACTACAATCCTTTCCAGCAAAACTTGGAAAGTGGTCTGTTCTTGCTATACACAGGGGGGGCAAAAGTAGGTTGTAACTGGTAAGTGGCTACGCCAGTGCGTCTATTCAGGAAACTCCACAGGACAATGCCTTCTCATCAAAATCAGGAGCTAGGTTACCTTCTCCCTGACCTAACCCCCAGCCAACACCATCAATTACCTTGCCCTACCTTGCCTCAATTACTGATCTCTTCCCAATCACCTTGTCTTTGGGGATAGCAGCCCAGAAGTTCAGAGCTACACGTAGTCCCCTCAGAGTATCCATCCTTTGCTCCTCATTTGGCTCCTTCAACTGCTTGATGAGAGCCTGGATCACATCCTTATTCAGGCAACCTAGACAGGGAGGGTCCTGAGGTCAGGGCAGAGCCTCGGGCTGCTCCTCTCTGCCAGGATCCATTGGACTCCACTGTGCCCTCAAGACATAAGTTCCAAGTACTAGGTCCCAAGATGTTGCCCGTCTTCCCAGGACACCAGAGCAGCTGGCTGAGCGCAAGCGCAATTCCAATCTCCCTTTTCACTTCACCTCTCTCTCTCTGCCCAACAGTACCTAGGAGAGTTCCCAGACACTGCCCAGTGCTAGGTTAGTACCGGCATATACTGCACTACCCTTCTGTCCTTACCCAGATGGGAGGGTGGCTGCGCTGCCTCACCTCTCAACTCCCCAGCCAGGGAGAGGATATACTTACCCAGGATGGCCAGGGTTCTATAGGCCTCATACTTCACTCTCTCTGGACCAGTTTCGACCTGATTTAAGAGGCAGGTGGTGGAAACAGGCTATAAGGTGATGGGATGTCAGAGCTTTAAGAATCTCAGCTTAATCTCATTTTGTAAAAATGAGATTAAACTGAGGCCTAGAGAGTGACCTGTCTGTACTCAAACACAGAGTACAGCCAGGAAGGTGCAATGGAAGGAACGCAACTTGGAGTAAGACTTGTTCAAATACCTATCTGGGATCTAGTCGCCATGTGGCCTTGGGCAAGTCACTTGGCCTCTCCGAGTTTCCATTTTCTCATTAGGAAAATGCAGATACTACCACCTATTCCTAGTATTGTAAGATTTAAATGAGATTATGTAGAAGGATGCACGCTCTCCATAATAAATGGGCATAAAATATGAGGCATTGATTCAGTTAAGGGAAAGAATGAACTCAGTCTCAGTTCTTTCTTAGTTTTTCAGTTGAGTGTCTTCTTAGACAAAAGGGCTCTTCAGATCCCACCTCCCCCATCCTTTTAGATCAAGCTGCCCTTTAAAGGGCATGAGCTGGCATATGCTGCACCCTAGTGGCTCTTTGCTAGATCTGACCCACCATCCTTGTGAGCCTTGTCTGTGCCCATGTTCTACACACCTCATGCCCTGCTCCCTCCTCTCTTGAACTCGGTGCAGCCCCAGACTTACCACCTGCAGTAGTGCCTCTATGATAGACTCGTCACTGATGCCCAGACACCCCAGAGCCTGCAGGAAGAGGAGTAGAGGACAGGGAAGAGACCTTGGATACCACCCCAGGAGTTACCATTCTCTGTACACAGCTGGATTCGGTTCTTGGAACAGCACCCAACCCCCACCTCAAGCATCTTTCTCCTCTTCAACTCAGCCAACTCCTACCTCCACCCTTGCAACTTCTCACCTGTGCTGCATAGTATTGCTCATCCTCTCTGGGAGATTTCAGGCTTTTTGTGAGTTCCTGCCCTTCCAAAGGAGCCAGTGGAAAGGAGGAGAGGAATAAATATAGTTGTAAAACTCCAAACTGAAAGAAGCTCATCCAATCCAATCCCTTTTCCTCCTTGTCCTCCATTATGGGATTGAGGGCTGAAGGACGGTGTGAGCTCAAGGTAAGGGCATCCACAGGAAGGGAGTCTCTCTATCCTCCCTCCCACCAGGGTCCCTAACCTTTAATCTTTGCCACTTTAAGGGGTCCTCCATAGGGTGTAAAGTCTTGGGTTCCTTCTGGTATTTTGTAGTCAACTTGATCATGGGGAGATGGACTTTCTGGATGGCACTTCCCTCTTTGAAGTGGTATCTGTGTGAGCGATTGCACAGGCAGCCTTGGCCCCCTTGTTCCCTCCCCGCTTCACACATTTTCCTCCGCCCCTGGTTCTCAGCCCAGCTTAGAGATGGACCAGAGGACGACAGATGGGCCTCCTTCTCCCCTGAGGTCTTCTCTGGCATCTGTAGGCTGACTCGCTCCACTCCCTGCCCCACCACACCCTTTCATCCTCTCTCCTAGAAGGTGCACATGGTGTGGAGAATAGCCGTCCATCACACCTAGGTTGATCTCTCATTTTCTGCAACATCTTCTGGGCCATCCGTTCCTGCTGATGATCATACAGGGTGTGCCAGTGTGTGTACAGCTCAGGCTTCTCGAAGTAGCAGTATGGTGCCGCGTTTGGCTTGGCTGGGTGCTGCCTCCAGCACTCGGGACTTGGGGGGAACTCTTCCTTTGGTGTCTGGGAGAACAGGGGGGATGGCAGAGCAGTTGCAGAGTTAGTAAACAGCAATCAAATAACAGGATATTCAGTTAAACTTGGATTTCAGGTAATGAATGCTATATACTGTATATATGTATGTGTGTGTGTGTGTATACTAGTACAGTGGTCAGCAAACCGCGGCTCACGAGCCACATGCGGCTCTTTGGCCCCTTGAGTGTGGCTCTTCCACAAAATACCACGTGTGGGCGCACATGTACAGTGCGATTGAAACTTCGTGGCCCATGCGCAGAAGTCGGTTTTCGGCCTGGGCGAGTCTATTTTGAAGAAGTGGCGTTAGAACACTCAAGGGGCCAAAGAGCTGCATGTGGCTCACGAGCCATGGTTTGCCGACCACTGCACTAGTGTGTGTGTGTGTGTGTGTGTCTATATATATATATATATATATATATATATATATATATATAGACACACACACACACACACACACACAAGAGGCTCGGTGCATAAAATTTGTGCACTCAGGGGGTGGGGGGGGGGCAGGTCCCTCAGCCTGGACTGCGAGAGGGTGCAGGCCAGGCTGAGGAACCCTACTGGTGCACCATCGGGGCTGGGGAGGGATGTGGGAGGTTGGCCAGCCCAGGAGGGACTGCGGCCCATCTTGCTCAGTCCCAGTCAGCTGGACCCCAGCAGCAAGCTAACCTATCTGTCGGAGTGTCCCCCCGACCCCGGGTGGTCAGTGCACATCATAGCGAGTGGTTGAGTGGCCTTAGCATATCATTAGCATATTAAGCTTTGATTGGTTGAATGGCTGACCGGTTGACCTGACACTTAGCATATTAGGCTTTTATTATATAGGATATATACTGTGTATATATGTGTGTGTGTGTGTGTGTGTGTGTGTGTGTGTGTATATATATATATATATATCTCCTAGAATA
The DNA here is from genome assembly GCF_951640355.1 of Cnephaeus nilssonii. Classification (NCBI taxonomy): domain Eukaryota; kingdom Metazoa; phylum Chordata; class Mammalia; order Chiroptera; family Vespertilionidae; genus Cnephaeus; species Cnephaeus nilssonii. The sequence goes on from NC_137090.1 coordinate 13,466,376, forward strand.
TATATATATATATATATATATATATATATATATATATACACACATACACATACACTAGAGGCCCAGCATGAGTAGCTCGCTTCTGCTTGCCTCACTGGCCGCCCCACCCATCACCGCTTGTAGCTTGCACACCGCCCTCCACTGCTCATAGCTCTCTGCCACTAGTAGCTCGTGCCCCACCCGGTCCACCGCGAGAGCCGCTGCTCGTTTGGTCGTTACAGTGTTAGGACCACTGGCTTTTTATATATATAGATACACACACACACACATACATATTTCATTGTTTATGTGAAATTCAAATTTAATTGGGTGCTCTGTGTTTTATGAGGATCTCTGTATTAATTAATAAAAATGACTCATCATTCAGCGCTGATTGCGTAGCCCAGGCCTTGCAGATGGCACCTCACAGCAGTTCCACAAAGGGTGCTGGGCAAGGGTTGGTCTGTGACAGAGGAGGCTTCTGAGGCTCATAGAAGGAAAGTGATGTATCCAAGAATTATTGACAAATTCTTCTCTGCCCTCAGTTACTCAGCTCAGCTCAGAGGTGGGACCAGAGAAAGTTCTCAACCTTGGCTGCGTATTGGAATTATTCAAGGGAACTTTTAACATGCCCAAGGGTGAGTGTTGGGGTTCTGTGAACCGACTTTAAAGGGAAGGGACAGTCTCCTGCCCCTCCTATTCAACAAAGCTCCCAGGGTGGCAAAAGTTAGGGGTCTTACCTGGTGGCAGGACAAAGGGAGGTAAACAGGTACGGAGGCCTTTTTGAGTTCTGTGGTACAAATGAGACAGCAGTCACAAAGGTGGGTTAAGGAATCATCCATTCAGGCATTCATTTACTCAGCATTTAGTGAACAGGAGTACTAGGCACCAGGGAGGTAAATAAGGTGTTATTCCTGTCCACAAGGGTCTCATGCTTTCCTGGCCAGTGTTTTTCAAACTGGAGTGTGCATTAGAATCACCTGGAGAGTTTGTTAGAGCAATTCCCTAGAGCCGTGGTCGGCAAACTGTGGCTCGCGAGCCACATGCGGCTCTTTGGCCCCTTGAGTGTGGCTCTTCCACAAAATACCACGGCCTGGGTGAGTCTATTTTAGAAGAAGTTTAAGTTTAAAAAATTTGGCTCTCAAAAGAAATTTCAATCTTTGTACTGTTGATCTTTGGCTCTGTTGACTAATGAGTTTGCCGACCACTGCCCTAAGAGGATTGATTCAGCCTGAGAGTTTGCATTTCTAATGAGATGCTGATACTGCTGGTCCTGGGACCACACTTTGAGAGCCACTGGACCAGCTGGTGAGACAGACTGTTATTAGTGATTAACAAAGGGAAACCAATGTGAAGACAGGTGAAAGCACAGGTGGTACAGATGAGGGACCCTTAACCTGGCTCAGTGCTTGTTTACCCAGAGACTCTGCACAAGCTGAGTCTTCAGTCCAAGTAGAAGTTAGCCAGATAGATAAGGGGAGGAGCATTAGGCTCGGGGAACAACTTGTGCAAAGATTTGCAGGAGTGAGTGTTAGGTAGAGAGCCAGGGTGCAGGTGTGGGAGCAGACCCTGGGAAACACAAGATGTCCCACTTTAGAAGACCCTGGAGACTTACCTTGCCAGCTGTGGGGAGCCATCCAAGTGTCCATGGGCTTTCCCTGACCCACCCCATGGATTTGCTGAACTCACTCAGACCCCTGCCTGGGAGGGGAGCCAGGGGGCTTTCCTTTTCAGGCCCTTGCCCCTGATTCTGTTCCTCTCCATTCCAGCCTCACCTTTGGTCCTGTTTGGATATTCCAGCCATGGGTACTCGAACATTGACCTGGCGATTTCAAAGAAATCGATTGATTTTTCATAGGCCATCTTTTTATTCTCCTGGTGGGGCCAGAGGGCAGGGTGGTGGTGGTAGAAGAATACAGGGCCTTTGGAGTTGTGGAGACACAGCTCAGGGAGACCTGTCTTCTGCACAAAAGGAACTAGTGAGACGTCTGGGCTTCTGGAAATGGAAGCTTCCAAGTGCTGAGCAACCAGGTCTCCTAGGTAACTAGAATGCTCCAGTTCCATTCTTAAAAAAGAATTATTGATTGATTTTGAGAGAGAGAGAAAGGGAGAAAGAGAAACATCGATTTGTTGTTCCACTTACTAGTATTTATGCATTCATTGGTTGACTCTGGTATGTGCCCTGACTGGGGATTGAACCTGCAACCCTTGCACATCGGGACAATGCTCCAACCAAGTGAGCTCCCCAGCCAGGGCTCTAGTTCCCTTCGTTAGCCCCAACCCTGGCATCTACTGGCGTATGGATTGAGCTAGTCATTTTACCTCTGGGAACTTCATGTCTGTCTAAAAAAGCGGGAAAGTCATGTCTGTCTAGCTAACTAGAGGGGCCATGGTGAGGCATAAATTCAAAGAGAGAGTCAAAGGGTTTGGTGAAGTGTCAAGCTCACATAAACCGGTGTTAGGAGCAGGGGTTCTTCTTGGGATTAGTTGTCAGGAAAATGGCAGGGAGCTTTTCAAAGCTCCCTCTTAAACACACACCTCCCTCCTTGGTAGCAAGAGACTGAACTAACTCTAGGCTAAGACCATTCATACCCCTACTTTTGCATATGCTGTTTTAAATCTTTTAAACTCTACTTAAATGTTATCTTTAAAAAAAAATAAAAATATATATATATATATATATATATATATATATATATATATATATATTGATTTCAGAGAGGAAGAGAGAGGGAGAGAGAGATAGAAACATCAATGCTGAGAGAACCATTGATGGGCCGCCTCCTGCATGCCCCACACTGGGGACCGAGTCCACAACCCAGGCATGTGCCTCTGACCGGAATCGAATCCAGGACCCTCAGTCTGCAGGCCGACGCTCTATCCACTGAGCCAAACCAGCTAGGGCTTAAATGTTATCTCTTAAAGTCTCTTTTCTCCCTGAGGCACCCTGCCTCACCCCATTTAGGTGTAATCCCCCTATCCCACAATATGACCACAACCTTTTGTAGTGGTGCTTCCCTTCAAAGGGTTTGTCTTATGTTTCCTCTGTTCATGGATCTTTCCATCTTCCTCACTAGACTGTGAACTACCTAACAGTACAGATTGTGGCTGGTAGCTCTTTCACCCCTCTATTCCGCTCCTGACCCCCACCCCCAATGCCTAGCATAGTGCTTGGCACACAGCAGGCAGCTCACTGTAGCAAGAGAACATGGGCCACTAAACCATCAGACTTGACATCACTAGGTAACTGACATCTGATGTGCTGCACTGAGAAAGACAGCATCTCTCTGGTAATCTGGCCAAAAATTAAACCTGAGTTTAATTAGGGGGAAACAATCAGGCAAATTCAAATGAAATATTCTACAAAAATTTTATCTGAACTTCCCCAAAATATCAATGTTCTTAAAGACAGAGAAAGTCTGGTAAAGGACACTGAAAAGACATGGCAGCTAAATTCAGTATGTGGACATAACTGTATCCTAGATTTAGAAAATAGCTGTAAAAGACATTGGGACAATTGTGGGGCTTTGATCATGGCCTGTGGTTTAGAAAATAGCATTGTGTCGATGTTAGGTTTCCTGAGTGTGAAATATGTACTGAAACTTTTAGGGGTAAAGTGATATCACATCTGCAACTTACTCTCAAATTTGGAAAAAAATGTATTATACCGACAACACACACACACACACACACACACACACACACGCACACACATGCATATAGATAAAGCAAATATGGTAAAATGTTACCATTCAAATCTAGATGAAGGTTAATGGGTGTATTCTTGCACATTTTTGTAGGTTTGAAGTTTTACAAATTAAGGATTGAAAAAAAAAAAAGCATGGGCTTTGACATCAGACCTCATGAGTTTAAATGTCCCCCCCCCCTTTTTTATTTTATTTCTTTTACTTTGGGGCTTTGGGCAAGTTATTTCCTTCTCTTACCAAAGATTTTCCCAACTGTAAACATGGTTAATAATACTGCCTCCCCCATAGGGTTGTGGGGATGAGGGATGATGAATGGAAGGGGCTGGCAACGCCCAGCACACAGTGGGTGCTCAGCTACGCTCCCTATAATTACAAAGATATATATTGTCAATATGTGTTCACATGAAGGGGCACATCGATGGGAAAGTTGGAGTACTCCCACCTCTTTACTTACTCCCTTTATTTGAAAGAGCTGAGGTGTTGGGATTGCCATTAAAATCTACTCCAGGAGCAAGAGTGTGTAGAGGATCCCTCCCTGGGGATGAGGAATAGAGTAGACCAGGGTAGAAGGGGAAGGTCTGAGGAAATGGAGGTGCTGTGGCAGGGAGTGAAGTAAATTCTTGGGGACTTGGGGGTGGGGATGTAGTGACTCTTGTTTCCGCCTAGGGTAGATAAGCCACTAGTTACTTTACCTGCTCTCAGAGAGCTTATGCTCCCAGCCCTGCTCACTGTGCAAGACCATCACCCCCAAATCTAGGGAGGACGCCAGATATGTGCGCCCCTGCGTGCTTAATACTCATGAGGAAGGAGGGTCCCCGAGGAGGAAATCATGCCAGGAGCCAGCTTCGTAATTGTCTTGGAAATTTTAATAGAAAGCTGATTTCTCACTTTTGAGTGAGCCTATCCTAGTGAGGGGCCGAGATTGGAGCTCTGGCCGTGGGACATTACCGTGGAAGCCCAGTTTGTCCCCTTCTTCGCCTCCAGAGGCATGCTGGCCAGAGGCACGCCGACTTCCTTCCTGATTGCAGAGCCGTGCCTGAGCCGAGGCGCCTGCAGCTCAAAGGCCAGAGATTTTCTGTGCACAAGGCAGAGCCCCAGGAGCTCCTGGGGGCTTTGGTGGGAGGCTTTTATAACTGCCACTGCGTGGTGGAATCAGGGCCTCCCAGGAGGGTGGGAGCGGGGATTGGGGAGAAGCAATAGGAAAGTTGTATAAGTTCCGGGTTCGAGGCGCCTTTCATCTTCTAGCTCATCTCCAAAGCGTTGATAATCTCCCGCACCCATCTCTTCTCTGGATTGGCACACACCTGACGGTTCTTTCGGGTGATTAAGCTGCGGGAGAGGGGAGGAGAGGAGAGAGAGACGTGGTCAGCGCTGGGACAGCCAGATTTAGGAATGACACGGATTGAGGCACAAGAGGAAATGATGAAGGTACTGGGTGGGTCATTTTTGGAGCGCCGTAAGATTTTATCTGTGGCTTTCCTTTCCTGTTGTTTCAAAAGGGCTCCAAGCCAGAAGCAGAGTTGTGTGCATGGTAATTCTCACACACAGGTATGCCACCTGGAGAGCAAAGGGGATACAAGCCCGAGGAGCCCAGGGTGAGCTGGTCAACCACTAGCCTTTCGTCAGCACTTCCTCTGTTTCGGACCCTGTGCTGGGGGCTCCAGATGCAGAGACAAAGAGGCGTTCTCTGGGAACTGGGTCGTGGCTGAGCAAGAGGGAGACAGGAGGTTGTAAAACAAACCTGGGAGGGGCCTGGGCATTAGTATCTTTTCAAACCTCCTCAGGTGATTAGAATGTCACCCAAGGTTAGCTCTGAGGTAGAGGAAGGAGCTATAAATGTTGGCCTGGATTAATTATACGAGATCCACTTACTCATTCCCTAACTATGTCCCTTGAAAGGGCCCTGAACAACATGAGTGGACCTACAGCAGTGGTCGGCAAACCTCGACTCACAAGCCACATGCGGCTCTTTGGCCCCTTGAGTGTGGCTCTTTCACACAAAAACCACGTGCGGGCGTGCACGTACAGTGCCATTGAAACTTCGTGGCCCATGCGCAGAAGTCGGTTTTTGGCCTGGGCGAGTCTAATATGGCAGAAGCCATATTCTGGGCTCTTGCACCTCCTAGTGTTTATTTTCTTATTTGGGGTGGTAAGAGAGCTTCAGACCCAGACCCCGCTCTTGTTAAGCTGGGTGTCATACAGGAAATCCTGCTGGCTTACCATCATCTGCTCTCCTCTGCCCCCTTGGCCTGTGGCCAGGAAGTCAAAAGGTCAGGAAACCAACATCTGGGGTCAGGGTTGCTCAGGCCCCCATTTCCTCCGCCTCCCTGTAGAATGGGACACTGGAGAATAGCCCCTCCTCGCCAAGCCTTCTCTCCCTCCCCCCATATTGGGGACCCTCCACTGGCCTGACTTCCCACCTACCTCTTTTCCTGCCCCGTCTCGTGGGAGCCTCCACCCTCACCTGTCCCTTGAGAATTACTCCAAGATGCTGCCTTTCTTTTCTTGTGCTCTCCCAAGTCTCTGGCCCTGGGTCTAGACCAGGCGTCCTCAAACTACGGCCCGCGGGCCACATGCGGGTGTTTTTGCCGTTTTGTTTTTTTACTTCAAAATAAAATATGTGCAGTGTGCATAGGAATTTGTTCATAGTTTTTTTTAAACTATAGTCCGGCCCTCCAACGGTCTGAGGGACAGTGAACTGGCCCCCTGTTTAAAACGTTTGAGGACCCCTGGTCTAGATAATGCATGTAAGACATTTGACACACAGTAGGCACTTCCTAGGTAGTAGGGATTATCAGATTTTTTTTCAAATGTATTAGCTTGCAGATTTAAAGGAGAATCTCATTTTATTATTTCTCCACCAATCAATCAAGTTGTGTGTGTTTTATACACAAGTGACTACAACTAGGACCCTGGCTTCTGACCTCTCCTTAGTTCCTCTGAGGTGGATTGGATAGGCTGTGGGATATGGGCAACTGTGAAGTTCTTAACTGGAAAGTGATGACCAAATTGATCTCCATGTAAGATCATTGCAGATGATGTTCAAGTAAAAGTCACCTCTGTAAAGATCGGAGACTAGCCTAGTGCATCAGAGTGGGGAAGATCCTCCTAGAGCGCCCTGTCTGACCCTTTTCATGATGGCCGGGGAGTCTGAAGCTGGAGCTGGAGGAGCCATGGCTATTTGAGCAGCTAGAAGATGGGCCGCAGTGGATGGGGCACCCTCTAGAGGGCTCCTGGGGGGATAGGTTCTGCACTCCTCTGGAGGGTTCCCTGGGACTGAGACTCACACGACTGCTGGCATGGAGCACTTGCTGCTGGTGTAGAAATACTCCTGGAGGTGGGCACGGGGCAGTGGGCGGGAGATGTAGGCAAAGCAGCAGGGTGTGGTGTCCGAGGCATCTGGGAGAAGGAAGGAAGAGACCCTTGTATTCATTGCCAGTGCACACTGGGTACTTTATATGATTTATCTTAAGTAGGTCATTGTCCTCCTTTGGCTGAAACTGAGGCTCAGAGAGGTGAAGTCACTTTGCCATGGACGCACAGTGACAGAGTGGTATTCCAGCAGAGGACTGAGAGGCTCTCCCCAATCCCTCACCTAATCCTTGTGCCTAGCTTGTATCCTTCTCTCTGCACCATCACCCTCATGCCTTTGGCTCTCGGGACTTGCTGGGCCTCCTCCTGACTTGTGTTGGGCCCTCTGCCCTTATCTTGTCCTCCTAGGATCCTCAGTGGGTTCAGAACTTGTTTTCTTTGAGACCTAGCAGGGGCTGGGGAGAGGCTCCCAAAACTCAGACTGGAGATGCATAGTGGACGGTAGGCGCCGTGGCTGAGGCATCGTAAGAAGGGCCGTAACAGAGAAGGAGGAGTTTTTGTTGGTCAATTAATTCAGAACGACCCTGGGAAATGTCAGTTGCCATTTCCCAGCAGAGTAGGAGTGTTTAAGAGCCAAACAGAACTGAGTTTGAATACCAGAGTCCCCACTTCCTAGCTGAGTGAACCTGGCCAGTTACTTAACCTCTCTGGGCCTCCCCCTCTTTCCCCATCTGTAAGTCAGCTGCTGAAAGAATAGTTGTGAGCCCGGCCGGCGTGGGTGAGTGGTTGAGCATCAACCTGTGAACCAGGAGTTCATGGTTCGATTCCCGGTCAGGGCACATGCCTAGGTTGCGGGCTCAATTCCCAGTGTGGGGTGTACAGGAGGCAGCGGATCAATTATTCTTTCTCATCACTGATGTTTCTATCTCCCTCTCCCTTCCTCTCTGAAATCAATAAAAATGTATTTTAAAAAAGAATAGTTGTATTAAGTAAGTTAATATATGTAAAGCAATCAGCATAATACTTGACACATAGTAGGTATTTAATTAGCTTTCATTATTCTTTCTCAAGCCCCATTTTATCATATCTGTGAAATGGGGGAAAATATGACTGTCTCAGGAAGGTTTTAGTTACGTGCTTATAAGTTTCTTAGAAACCTTGCTGGTGTTAGGCAGGCATGAGTCATATTTTTAGGTCAGCTTGAGCTGCGCCTGCCTACTAATACCCCCAGCATCAGTCCACACTCAGTGAGTGCCTGCAAGCTTGGGGTGTAGCCCCTGAAAACACAGAAAAGTTAATCAGAGGGTCCCTGCCATGAAGTGGCTCAGAGACCCATCAGGGGCCCCTGGGCATCAGAGAAAAGCAATAAGTAAGCATGTAAATCATAGGGTCCAGACAGTGTAAATGCAAGGTCTGGGCTGGCCTGAGGGCTGACTCTGGTGGTCAGGACTGTGGTCAGGACTGGGACTTACATGGGGAGGCCGATGCAGGAGCGCAGAGGGCGGCGGCGGCGAGGAGGACAGCGAAGGCAGCTGCGTTGACCTTCATGGTTCCTGTGGGTCGAGGCTGTGGGAGATCCTGTGCTGTCTTAGGATCCTTTGCAGGGATTCTCTGCAGCTCCGGCCGGCCCTTTATAACAGTCAGGCCAGTAGAGGGGGCGCCCCCAAGGGGAGTTTCCGAAATAGTAGCCAGGCATTGGCTGACATCATAAGTGAAAGAGCATTACACGGAAAAGAAAACTGAAATAGCCTCCAGAAACTTGAGGCTGTCGGTTTCCCTCTCCTTCCCCGTTTCTCTCTTCCTTTCCTTCTCCCTTACCCTGTCCTTTCCCTTCTCCCCCGCCCCTCCCCCTTCCCCCTCTCTTCCTCTCCTCACCAACCTCAGATCCCCACTTTGCCCTCCAGCCGGGCTAGCACAAGCGCTGGGGATAGCAAACCTCTTCCTCTGCTGGCATCCTCAGCTTCACCTTCCAGGGCCGGGTTCCCCCCAGAGGTCAGTCAGGAGGCTGCTTCCCTAAGGGCAGGAGGAGGGGCGGTTAGGACAGGGGTCCGAAACAACTGGGTGTTTATTTGGTTGCTTTCAAAGGGCTGTATCTTCTCTCTCATCCACAGAAGGATGTTATTTGTGATATGAGATGTGTTATTGAGAAGGGGAGGGGTCCTCTGACATATAGTCCCCGAGGATGGTGATTGAGGCGGTGGATCAGAACTGGGCATTGGCGACCTTTTCATCAGATATGAGTTGGAGTGGGTAATGGCTGCAGGGTCACCCCCATTTACTTGTTGAGTGATCCTTAGGAAATTTGCTTAATATCTTTAAGCTTACAAGCTTGTTGAGAGAGAGAGAGAGAGAGAGAGAGAGAGAGAGAGAGAGAGAGAGAGACTGTGATTATTAGCCATTAACTGAAGGCTTATTCTTTGCTAGTCACTATTCTAAGGGCTTCGCATGTGTCAACTCATTTACTATTATTATCCCCATGTTCCAGTTTTTCAGATGAGGATCAGTAAATGCTGGGATCCCATCTCATTTCTTTTTTAAAACAAATATTTTTATTGATTTCAGAGAGAAAGGGAGAGGGAGAGAGAGATAGAAACATCAGTGATGAAAGAGAATCATTGATCGGCTGCCTCCTGCACACCCCACACTGGGGATGGAGTCTGCAACCCAGGCACGTGCCCTGACCAGGAATGGAACCATGAACTCCTGGTTTATAGGTCGATGCTCAACCACAGAGCCATGCCGGCTGGGCCTCATCTCATTTCTAAGACAAAAAAGGCCAGAGACTATTTTTTGTCCCCACAGAAAGCTGCAAAGGGATTTAGGGATCATTTTGTTCATGTTCTTCCATTGCAGAGGAGGGAACGGAGGCCCAGAGCGTGGAAGTGACTTGCTAAAGAACACACAGCAAATGAATGATGAGATCAGACCCTGGGCGCCTTAGCTCCCGCTTCAGTGCTCTAGCTGCCAAATACTGCTCGCCATGAAAAGGTTCACGTTGGGGACATCCTTGAACTGAACCCATGTGGTGGTCTTGATTAGAGCCAGGGTTCTAACCCATTCCAAAGAACTGGATACAGTAAATGGTTATCAATTCCTATTTGGATAATTCAGAATTAGTGACAAATTGGCCTGAGCTGGGCTGAAGTTGACCTCTGAATGATCTCAGCAAAAAGTGTCTATTGACAGTGACAAAAGCAAACAAATTCTAAAAAAATAAAAAATGTAACTTAAAAAGGAGTGTAATGTTATACCAAGAACACTCTCTTGCTAGTCACTGTCACAGAGATAGTGGCGGCTGGGGTGACTGAATCCCCCAGAAAGGGAAGACCTTGTGCCCTTCCTGCCTCACAGGCAGGGTGGTTGCGAGTCTCAATTTGCAGAAGTGGGAACAGCCTCAGATGTGGTCATTAGAGTCCTCAAGGTCACAGCGGTAAAGGTGCCTCTGATGACCAGGCATAAGCTCCTTCCACTGACTCACATCAGTTGGGCATTGAACAGCGATTATGTCCATTTTAGTTGCCAGGTACTATTCTAAGCTTGTCACAAGCAGTGGTCGGCAAACTCATTAGTCAACAGAGCCAAATATCAACAGTACAACGACTGAAATTTCTATTGAGAGCCAAATTTTTTAAACTTAAACTTCTTCTAACGCCACTTCTTCAAAATAGACTCGCCCAGGCCGTGGTATTTTGTGGAAGAGCCACACTCAAGGGGCCAAAGAGCCACATGTGGCTCGAGAGCCGCGGTTTGCCGACCACTGGTCACAAGGATCCTCTCATTCCTTCCTCATTAAGCAATTGACAGTAGAAACGCAATTTTGGAAGACATGGCCATCTCATTTAAAGAAGTAAATTGCATGAAACCGGTTTGGCTCAGTGGATAGAGCGTCGGTCTGTGGACTGAAAGGTCCCGGGTTCGATTCCAGTCAAGGGCATGCACATTGGTTGCGGGCACATCCCCGCTAAGGGGTGTGCAGGAGGCAGCTGGTCGATGTTTCTAGCTCTCTGTCCCTCTCCTTTCCTCTCTGTAAAAAGTCAATAAAATATCTTAAAAAAAACCAAAAAAACACTACTTGGAACCCTAGCCTAACTAACATTTAAAAAAATAAAAAAATAAAAAAATAAAGAAGTAAATTGCAAACACTTTTGAAACATTCATCCATCCAAAGAATAATGTTCTGCTTATTTGTTTATTTTTTTAATTGATTTCAGAGAGGAAGGAAGAAGAGAGAGAGGGATAGAAACGTCAATGATGAGAGAGAATCATTGATCAGCTGCCTCCTGCACACCCTCACACTGGGGATTGAGCCCACAACCCGGTCATGTGCTCTCACTAGGAATGGAACCATGACCTCCCGGTTCATAGGTCTACCCTCAACCACGGAGCCATGCTGGCCGGGCATGCCTGTTTTAATTGTTCCCTTCACAAAACCCCCATAGTTCCCAAATACGTGGGAGGCTGTGTGGCACGCTAAGAGCAGGGGCTTTGGTGTTTCTCCCATTTACTAACCACGTGGCCGTGGGCAAGTTACTTAATCTCTCTGGCTTCAGTTTCCTCATTTATAAATCGGGGATAATAATAGTGACAACTCAGTGCTAATAAACACACTCCTGCTTGTAAGCTCTTAGTACAGTGCCTGATGCATGTTAAGTACTTAATAATATTAGCTATTATTATCATGTTATTATTGACAGTAAGAAAATGTCAGTCCCTTTAAGGATATTCTATACTTCAGGCTTTTCAGTAATCTAGATAAGACCCCAGTTAATAGTGATGAGTGACCTCTAATTTATTTTTAAGTGACCTTTATTTATGTATAATCGAATGGGTCAGTCGAGGCTTCGGGAGGTTAAGTGACTTGCTTAAGGTCCCATAGCCTAAAGTGGCAGATGGAACTCAACATTGAACCCAAGTCTGGGTTCGTGGATTTTCCGTCACACTGCATTTTTTTAAGAGAAATCTTAAACATTTTGCTAAGGTTCAGTTTTTCCATGTGAGCTCCATTCCTGTTTCCGTTCCTTGCTCTTAGTTTCTCTCTGTAAGGAAGAAAGGGAAGTTTTTTCTTGGGCACCAAATACGCTGAGTGGGAACACTAGCTGAGGAGGAGGTGAAGGAAGCAACGCACAGAGGAACCAACATGATCCTTATCCGTGTGTGTGTGTGTGTGTGTGTGTGTGTGTGTGTGTGTGTGTAAGTGGTAGTGAGAATGGGGGTAAGGTAGGGTGGTGGGGTTGCTGAGCAGAAATAGGCGATGGGTACATACATCAGGAGTATTCTTCCCTTTTGGTGGTTCCAATGGATCGGGGGGCGGGGGGTGCAGAGGAGGGAAAAGAACCTAATTGTAATCCTATTTCTGCCACTCACTTTCTCCTGTGCCAAGCTCTCTGGCTCTAATGTACTGATTCCATGAGGAAGTCAAGGAGCCTGCGTAAATTTACCAGTGTGGTACCTGGTACAGGGCCGGTGTTCAATGAATGACAACTATCGTCATAATTCGCCCAGCATTTTATGATCCTGAGAACTAGGAACCTCTCCAGCCAGTATGCTTGGTCTAGGTCACTCATTCATTTCTTAATCACGCCACTAAGTTTCTTTTTCTTCTTCTTTTTTTTAAAAAATATATTTTTATTTATTTCAGAGAGGAAGGAAGAGGGAGAGATAGAAACATCAATGATGAGTTTGATTGGCTGCCTCCTGCACGCCCCCCCATTGGGGATCGAGCCCACAACCCAGGCATATGCCCTTGACCAAGATTGAACCTTCGACCCTTCAGTCCTCAGAGCGACGCTCTATCCACTGAGCCAAGCCGGCTAGGGCCACTAAGTTTCTTCCTCTGTAAGGGTAATGGAGTCCTTTAAGAATCTGATGGAAGTTGTGAATACTTTCCACAAATATGTGGACACATACACAGACACAGGTATAATTTTGCATGTAAGAGATTCATAGACCCTGCAGGCTCATTGATGGGCTTCTCGAGTTCAGAGGTCCGGTTCTCACCCACCTTCTTACCTCTTGCACCCCTTCTCCCAGCATATTCCTCCCTAAAGCCAGACGGCAAAGCAATTCCTCCAGCCTCGTGCAGGCCCTCCCCTGCTCTCCTGGCCCAGCCTTCCCTTTTCCTCTTTCATTCACTCTTCCTCAGCTAAACTGGCTGCCTGCCCAGCCTCCCACGGTGACATCAGGAAACCAGAGCCGGCAGAGAAAGTGAAACCTCATTCCAGCTGGATTCCAAAGCTTTGCTCAGAATGGGAGTTCCCCCTATGACTGTGTGGGAGGAGCTTTGGCCTGTTGGCTATTTAAAAAAAAAAAAAAAGAAGCCCAAAGCATGGAAAGTCCCTGCATCCTCTACAATCCCATCTGGGCCCCAAGAGAAAAACATGAGACAAGGTCATTTCTTCCCAGTGGGCCCTCCCCCCGTCTGCACATCGGAGAATTGCTCCCAGCGTCCTTTCTTCACTATTGCTCACCAGTGTCAACATTTCTCACTCGAGCCAGTGATCGGCGGTCTCACCCTTGTTTCTATGGGCCCTGCTTGGGTAGGTGCTCCGTTAGTGCTGCTGGAGGGTCTGCAGGAGGCAGCAGTGCGGAGGTGCAAGCCAAGCCGAGGCCTCCCAGTGGGCTCTGGGGACTTGCCCAGGTGGAGGCAAGATTCAAACCCCTATCCAGGACTCTGCCACCTGTCCTTGCCTTTGGGTCCAGCTCTGGCTTATTCTTTCTGTGTTAGTCTACTTGGTACCCCCCCTCCCCTCCCCATCTCCTCATGTGCATTCACTAGGTTGGAGGTACTAACCATGGCAACTATTTTCATCCTTCCAACCACATGCAGGCTGGAGGGGTGCAGCTTAGCCCCCCCAGTCTTCTCACCTTCACCACACGGGACAGTGGCTGTGCACATCTGCTTGTTTTCTGTAGCTGGCGACCACACGTGGCGTGTTTGTTGATGTGTTCACTGGGTTACCGGAGGGGCCCACCGCAAGGTGCCTTGGGGGTGCTGGGCAGGCCTGGGAGCGAGGCCCAGGGGGAAGCATCAGTTCTTCCAAAGTTGCGGGGTGACAGATGATTTCAGGTCCTACTCCTTTCCTCCTGACCCTTCGGAGTCTGAGCTTCGTTTCTGTTTTCCTCTGCATGCTTGTCAGAAGGCCCGCCTTTCTCTGTGCGGACTCCCTTCCGCTGTCCCAGCCGCTGGGACAAAGCCTGTGAAGAGGGACAGACCTGGGGTTGAAATCAGACAGATCACTGACTCTCTGTTTGTCTTTGGGCAAATTATTAACTATTCTGCACCTTGATTTCCTTTCTGGAAATGGGGCCAAGGTGACTGTGCTCCTAGGACACCTCAGAGGATTAAATGGGCCGTCAGTAAACTACCCAGCACCCTCCCTGGTACAAGGAGATGCTGGGAAACAATTCCTTCCCTTCCTCTCCCCGGATGTCCAGTCTCCAGCATGTCTTCCTTCCAGGTCGTCCCCCTCCCCGTGGAGGTGTCAGCTCAGCTCAGTGTTAAAAGACATGGGGGCAGGCGAGGGGGAGGCTGACAATGACTTTGCATTAGCTGTTAGGCACCACGTTAGACACTCCAGGCATTACTTCTCTTATTGGGAAGAAAACTCATAGGAAATGGTGGTGACTCAGGCCTGTCCTGAGCTCTTCCGCCCGCTGGGCAGCAAACTTCAGAGACTTGGCCCCGTGTCCTGTCCTTCACTGTATTTCTCTGTCTCTGAGCCTGGCCGTGGAGTGAGACATGGTCCCTTCTTCCTCCCTTCCGGCTGTCCCTGCAGGCCAGCACACAGGCCCTTTTTCAAAGAGTTTCACAGACACCCCTGGCCCCGTAGCTAAGTTGGTCAGAGCATTGTTCTGGTATGCCAAGGTTGCGGGTTCGATCCCCAGTCAGGGCACATACAATAATCAACCAACAAATGCACAAATAAGTGGAAAACAAATCACTCTCTCTTTCCCTTCTTCTCTCTCTAAAATCAATAAATAAAAATTGAAAAGGTTTCACAGACAGGCTCACAAAGGAAGTGACAAGTTTCAGAATCACAGGATTCTTGTGGTTGTGCTCTGGATTCTGACCCTTTTCTGAGCTAGTCCTGGGAAACTCCTTGGCTTCCTGCCCATGGCATACATTCTTGGGGATGGGGTGCCCTGGTATTTTGCTTCCCCTATGCTGGGTCCCCTACCCCCCTCCACCTGTCTCCCTCAGCATTTAGGCCTGCAGAGCATTTGGGAAGTCACCTTAGGGAATTTCCTCAAAATGGGGTTTGGAAATTCTATGCCTTAGTCATGTCTTCTTTTTAAAAAAATATGTTTTTATTGATTTTCAGAGAGGAAGGGAGAGGGAGAGAGGTATAGAAATATCGATGATGAGCCAAAACCGGTTTGGCTCAGTGGATAGAGCGTCGGTCTGCGGGCTGAAAGGTCCCAGGTTCGATTCCGGTCAAGGGCATGTACATTGGTTGCGGGCACATCCCCGGTGGGGGGTGTGCAGGAGGCAGCTGGTCGATGTATCTCTCTCATCGATGTTTCTAGCTCTCTATCCCTCTCCCTTTCTCTCTGTAAAAAATCAATAAAATATATTAAAAAGAAAAGAAAAGAAATATCGATGATGAAAAAGAATCATTGATCGGCTGCCTCCTGCAAGCCCCCTATTGAGGTTCAACCCCAAAACCCAGGCATGTGCTCTCTAGGAATGGAACCATGACCTCCTGGTTCATGGATTCACGCTCAACCATTGAGCAACACTGGCATTAGTCATCTCTTATAGAGACAGCTTTGGGCAGTGACAAGAGCAAGGGATTGGAAATTAGAAGTCCAAGTTCAGGTCCAAATACAGTTGTGGGTTTTGGCAAACCGCTTGCCCTTGGTGGGCCTTAGTTTCCTCAATTAGGAAATGGAGTTTTGACAATGCTTTTGAGGCCTTTCTCAGTGAAAAGATATAAAACTTCTTCTAGCACACTGAAGGAGATTTTGGGTGTAGGTGTCCTGTTGCCCCTAAAATCCATTCACATCACTTATCCTCCAGGTAAGGCTGAGGGATTGTCATCATCATCCTTTATTTTCCTCCTATCTTTCCAAGGCCTGAGCTTGCCTGACAACTTAGTTCATGAAGTCCTTCCATGGGCAGTACTGCAGTCATCCAGTTGCCCACTGCTCAATCTTTTCATGCTTCTGCTCCTTCCATTCCTCCACTCGTCCACTCATTGATCTACTCATTCATCCTTACATTTGTATCATCTAAAATTCTTTGTTTATAGGCACAGAAAACAACTTTGGCTAACTTAAACAGGATGGTAATGTACTGGAGGTAATGTAGGTAGCTCATAGAATGGATAGGGCATTGGAGAACCTGACTTGGAAAAAGGATGGGTGAGAAACCAGGGAAGCTCTGGGTGTTTTGGCAGCAGGTACCACTTGCTACCTTGGGGGAGAAGTGATTCCACAAAAGGATGTTAAGGTGATAATTGATGGGATGGATGTTGTATAGAAAAACAAACAAATAAATACATTAAACCAATAGTCTACTCACCCATCAACCTATCTATCCATTCATCCATCCATCCATCCATCCATCCATCCATCCACCCACTCATCCATCCAGCTGTTAGTCCAGGATTAGGCACCAGAAACCCCTCTACTCTCTGTTCTTCTCTAGCATTGGGCAAGTTCTTACCTATAAAATGGGAAGAATGAATATGAGAATCCCTGCCTTATTTAACTCAGAGAACTGCTGTGGAGGTGAAATGAGTTAGTGGATGTGAAGGCACTTTCCAAGCACAAAGGAAGAGAACTGTTTTCACTGTGCTTACTTCTCTTTCTACTGTGGCTGATAAGATCCATGGCTCATGTGCTACTCTCATTTCTGTCATGCCCTCACTGCCCACCCCCTAGCGGTAACCATGGAGAGGAACTGTTGAGTTTTTCAGTTCCTTTGGCTGGAGGATGAATGTCCAGGGTTATCACTGCTACCCACCTCCGAGAAGTGGGCCCCACGTAGGCTGGAAATAGCTAGAAACGTGCCTGTGTGGGAGCAGGTCCTGGCTTCCTGTGTAAAGGAATGAAATGATGAGAGGAAGCCCTAAACCATGTGGGTGTCCCAACTATGTTCAGTTTACAGTAGGGAAGCAGCTGGGGTCTCCAAGTTGTGGCCAGGTCAACAGAGGAGACAACAGCTGAAATCAGAGGGCTAGGCATATATTGTCTGGAAGGATTGGCCCTGGACTTACAGGGTTCTAGGCCATGACCCTGGGTGAGGCACGTCAACTCTCCGAACCTGTCTTCTCACCGGTGAAATAGGAAGCAGCCTGTTGGTAGGGCTGGCCCATCTTTGTCACTTGTTCTAGGATGAATGTCTGGACCAGGCACGGGCCTGCCTGTCTGCCTGTCAGCTAGTCTTTTTCCAGCCAAAGGTTTTATCCTTATACGAAAAGCACTCCTTTGCTGCCTTTCATTGTTGGTGGGCTACACATTGCTGCAACTTCCATGGAGGGCAGTTTGGTAAAACCTATTAAATTTTAAAAGCACATTTTACTTAACAAGCACTAGAAATCCTACTTCTAGGGCTTTATCTTATATATGTAGTCACACATGTACAATATGATAGATACAAGATAATTAATCATTTGTAATAATGAAGATCAGAGACAGCCTAATTGTCCACCAATAAGGGGCTGGTTAAATAATTCTGGCACTTCCATATAATGGAATGTCAGGCAGCCACTAAAAGATTAAGGCAGCTGCCTCCATGCAAATATGGAATGATCTCTAAGACATAAGAAGTTAAAAGGGGCAGGGGACAGCCCTGGCCAGTGTGGTTCAGTGGGTTGGACACCGTCCCATGCACGGAAAAGTTGACAGTTTGATTCCTAGTCAGGGCACGTGCTCCAGTTGTGGGCTTGATCTCCAATAGGGGATGTGCAAGAGACAGCCGATTGATGTTTCGCTCTCCCTTCCCCTTCCTCTCTCTCTCTCAAAACAAAGCTGGGGCGGGGGGCGGTTTGGGCGGGTGACAAGGGACAGAATGGCTTATGTAGGATACTACATGCGTGTGGGGGAAGAAAGAAAGCAGACTCATCTATGCTTGTCAATCCATAGATTCTCTTTGGAGGCTCATAAGAAACTGGTAACAGTTCCCTTCTCTCCCATCAGGAAGGGTAATGGGAGGGAAGCCTGGGGGCGGGGGTAGGAGGGAGACCTCCATTTCATTGTGTATCATTTCGCATCTTTAGAATTTCTTATCATGTGCATGTCGGAGGGTGCACGGAGAGTAGCCCATGTGTTTATAAAAAGTCGTATGGGAGGCCCGAGCCAGTTTGGCTCAGTGGCTAGAGCGTCAGCCTGCAGACTGAAGGGTCCTGGGTTTGATTCCGGTCAAGGGCACATACCAGCTGTGGTCGGGCACATGCGGGAGGCAACCAATCGATGTGTCTCTCTCACATTAATGTTTCTGTCTCTCCCCTCCTTTCTACTCGCTCTAAAAATAAATGGGAAACTATCCTCCAGGGAGGATTAACGACAACAACAAAAAAGTCATCTGGCAGGATGTGCCCAGATGTCCGGGGAAAATCCCCGTGGAATTTCAGTCCCAGTTTCAGAGCCTCTTTTTTCCCTCCGTCCAGTGAGGGATCCAGGTCCTCTCCGAGGGGCTCTCTGAGGTGGGGTCACTGACCCAGTGGCTCATCGTTACTCCGGCCCCTTCATCCAACCCTTCATCCCCTCAGGGAACGGGGCTTTTAGAATCACATTTGGACACTGAACGCACAGCCGTACGTGCTGTAAGAAGGGTGACATTTGTTCCCCCGGGGCGGGAGGAATAGGTCGTTATC
The DNA here is from genome assembly GCF_951640355.1 of Cnephaeus nilssonii. Lineage (NCBI taxonomy): Eukaryota > Metazoa > Chordata > Mammalia > Chiroptera > Vespertilionidae > Cnephaeus > Cnephaeus nilssonii. The sequence continues at coordinate 13,485,193 of NC_137090.1, forward strand.
TCCCCCGATAGCCGGTGTGGGGTAATGGAAACAGCCCGGGCTTTGGACCTGCACAAGCTTTGGTTCAAATTTCTGCTTCTGCTGTTTAAGCTGTGACAGCTCAAGAAACCGTGATCTTGCTGGACAGGTTTCCTCATTTCTAAAATGTGGACGACTGCTGAACTGAGGTGACTGGGAAGGACAGGTGAGGTCATTGTACACAGTGCTTGGCACATAGCGGGTGCTCCGTAAATGCTTGCAGGTGTACACATGCGTGCATTGTCACTGAAGTCAGCTCGGCCTGCTGGGGCCCTTTATCGTGAAGGAGGGAAGAAACAGTAGTGGCTGGAACTGGGTCCAGTTCAGCAAACACGGATGGTCCCTCCACTTGCCCTGGCACAGGGCCTGCCCTCCAGTGGTGCCCGTGGAGGAGGTGGTCTGGCAAAGCCTCACGTTTGCAGCTGCCTCTCAGTAGCTATGAGATCTGAAGACAGTGCGGTCCGCCCCCAGGGGACAGGACTTGGCACTGGTGTTCACCGTGGGGCCTGCTGGGAAGAGGCTGACTTGGGAGGGAGGGGATATTCTGGAGGCTGCTCCAGGAGGATGGGGCATTGGACCAGTAGGGAGCCTGGGAGCAGCCTCCCCCAGCATCAGGGGTTCTGACATCCTGGCTCCACAGAGGACCCTGCAGCCCACTGGCCTTCCCTGCCCCATGGGAATTGTTCTGAAAACAGGTTTGCCTGCCAGCTGCATAGCTCCGTCTATGCGGAAAGCATGGGTGCTGAGAGTAAGGCAGACCTGGGTTTGAGTTCTTGCCTGGCTGTTGATTTGCTCAGTGGCTCTGTTATTTAACTTTGCTGAGCCTGGGCTTCCTTGTGTGTCAAATGGGGTTAATAATATTACCTACTGTGCACTGTGAGGATTCTAAGAAGTGTATCAGGCATTGCAAAAATGTTGTTTTAGGAGAGCTGGCTAAAGTTGAGCTGGTTGGTCTAAATGAGGCAAAAATCTTAGGGAAGGAATTATTACTCTTTAGTTTAGGGCAGTGGTCAGCAAACTCATTAGTCAACAGAGCCAAATATCAACAGTACAACGATTGAAATTTCTTTTGAGAGCCAAATTTTTAAAACAACTTCTTCTAACGCCACTTCTTCAAAATAGACTCGCCCAGGCCGTGGTATTTTGTGGAAGAGCCACACTCAAGGGGTCAAAAAGCCGCATGTGGCTCTTGAGCCACGGTTTGCCAACCATGGGTTTAGGGGAATATGCTTACTGGGCATGTTTGATTATAAAAGGGGAGAACCCCTACCTCATCCCACCCCTACCTATATTGCCTGGAGAGGGCTAAGCTATTCTGCATAAGAAAGAAATGGGGTGGGGCGTTGTTCATGGTCAGCGTGAGTGTGTAAGGGGTTGTGAGGGAGAAGGGGGGAGATGTGCAGCGGTCCCAGTTCCTGGGAAGAGAGTCCGGCCGGGGAGAGATTAATTTCTCCTGGCAGGGAATGGCCAGTAGGTCTTTAAGGCAGGGATCTCTATGGCTAATATCCAATTCCAAGTGCTCACCTGAGTTATTCTGTGCTAGATCCAGGACCTACCTTATGCCCAAATTTCCAGTAAACATCTGCAACACCCAATAGCTTGTGTCAGGGCTGTTTGGGGGGAGAAGGAATGAGGGGCCTGACCCGTGTGGGGTGAGCAGCACGTGAAGAAAGAGAATTCAGGGAAGCTGGGAACTGGAGGAAGAGGTGCCCGCTTACCACAGGAGCCTTCAGTTCTCCTTGGGGGTGTGGCTGGGGTGAACGCTTGACGGCTTGCAGTATCTGAGATGGGGGATGGAAAGGTTTTTTTGGAATATTCTGGTGAGGCTCCGGACAACCCCGTATCAGAGAATGCCAAGTGGGTGGCTTAATGAGGATGGAGGGCGTGCTGAGAATCAGGTGGATGAGAACTGAGCGGGGCAGAGGCAGCAAGTGAGGGACCATGGGCCCTGACCACACCCAGAGAACGCAGCCTGAATCCTCCCGTCCCTCCCCTCACATCCCCCCAGGCAAGCTAGTGAGCCGCACCTCAATGCAACACCAACTGAAGTCAGCAGGAGGAGAACCGTGTCCCCACCCCACGCAGGGCCAGAAGGCTGCGTACATGGCCCCTGCATCCTGAAGCCACCGTGGGAGGTAAGAAACAGCCCCGACAGAGTGTCTAACCTTCACACGGGCCGTGAATGTTTACCCCAAGCGCCCCTGCTTCATTCCAGAGGAGATGGGCTCCCTGTGCTTCCTCCACCGTTAGTGGGAGGTATTCCAGTGTGAGGTCAGTTACTGAAAATAAAGAGAACAACTTTTTTTTTTGGTATAGCTAAGTGGTAACATGTACTTTTTTGACACCGACACATGATTAATGATGAAGAACCACTTCCCACATCGTCCCCCAGCCACAAAACCACCCTCGCGTATTGCAGACACCGGGGCCGCTCTCCAGCCTCAGCGCTGCAGACACTCAGACCACCAGCACTTCTCTCTGCAAAGCCTTGTTGGTGCTTCTGAAAACAGGAGGGACTCCTGACAGCCAGGACCCTCCTTTTATGTCCTGCAGCTGCCCTCTGATGGTGCCACTCTCTTCAGGAAGCTTAATTTCCCCCCAACCACCAGGCTGGAGATACTCAGAGAGTAGTTTTGTTTTTCTAAAAAAAATAAAAAAGAAAAGAAAAGAAAGAAAGAAAGCCCCGCTGGTGGTGTGGCTCAGTGGTTGGGTGTTGACCTATGAATCAGGAGGTCACAGTTAGATTCCTGGTCAGGGCACATGCCTGGGAAGCAGGCTCAGTCCCCAGTAGGGGGTGTGTAGAAAGCAGACGATCAATGATGATCTCTCATCATTGATTGTTTCTCTCTCCCTCTCTCCCTTCCTCTCTCTGAAATCAATAAAATATATATACGGGAAGGAAGGAAAAGAAACATAGAGGCTGGAGTCTGCCTGACAGTGAGGTAGGCCTGGACCTGGGAGGATGGGTGTCAGGTTGGATGGACTTTCTCTTCACTGTTCTATAGAAGTTGTCCTCCCCCCCACCCCCCGTCTCTGTTAAATGGGGGATAATGTTAGACAATGGTTCCTTCAAGGCTTGTTGGGAAGATGAAGTGAGATGACATAAGGAGTTTAATAGCTCCGGGCACAGGTAGGCACTCAGTACATACAGCTGTTATTATTTTGATTATTGTCTTCCACCCTCTTTACTTTTGGTTTCCCTCTCTCTTTTTTTCTCTGTTACCTCCACTTTCTCCATCAGTGAAAAGGCGAATGACAGTATCATTAAGAATCTCTACTGTGAGGACACGGGAACTTTCCAGTTGGGAATAAGGGGCTGGTCATAGGGCTTGTCATGATCCCCGCCCCTCCCCCCCCACCCCACCCCCCACACACAGTTTGGGCAGCCAAGCCAACGCAGTGGGGACTTTCTACCCCATCACTTCCTGCTCCTTGAAAACCAGCTCCACCACTTACTAGCTGTCTGACCCTGAGCCCTTTTCCTATATACTACATCCTACATAAGTGGCTGGGATAATTACTTGGCATATTCTATGTCAGAGGCCAAGCAGAATGCTTGGCACATGGCAAACGCTCAATACATGTAGCTACTTAAGCTAAATTGACGAAGGCCAACAAGCTAAGAGTCATTCTTGACTTTCCTTCCTCTCACACCTTCCTCAGATTGGGATCCCCCAGAAGCAGACCATGAGATAAAGATCCGAGTGCCAGTAGTTTACCGGGAGGTGTTCCCTGAAAGGTCCGGTAGGGAAACAGACATGAAACATAATAAAAGGGAAGGAAGCCGCTGCAGGGTTCCTTAGTGGGCAGATTACCATTGTAATGGGGCAACCCTGCCGGGCCCCCTGGGAGACTGTGTAGAGCAGCCTCAGAGTAGCCAACTCCCCTCCCCTGCCCCCCAAGAGGAGGAGGTGGTGGGTAAAGGGGTGGTGGTGGTGGTGGAGAGAAGCTGAGTGATTTGCCCACCAATGATTGCTTGTAGGAGTCCAGAGCTTAGCCGGAGAGGAGAAGGCCTCCACCCTCTCTCACCCCCTTCCCTACCCCACTGGCAGTAAGGCAAGAACAGAAGCCAATGGGTACCCTGCCAGCCCTGTGGCCAGCAGCCACAGGCTGCTCCTCAAGCCCAGGAGGGCAGCAGCTAGAGGTCTCATTGTTACTCAACCTCAGGGTTGGGTCAAGGGAGTCTGGTCAGACCAGAGTCACAGGGAAGCCACAGTGGAAAGAGTGGTTGGTTCCATATCTGCTCTTGTGTCAGCTCCCGGTGCAGCTGCCCCTCTGTCCTTGTGGCGACGCAGAGGGCCACCGTTCACTCTGCTGCTGGTCAGGACTGTGACACTTGGCCTCCTTCTCTCTCAGGAGCATCCTGCTACTTCCACCTGGGCTTTTAAATTTTGGTTGCAAGTGGCAGAAATCTAATTTAAATGAGCTTGACCAAAAAGGAAACTTAATGACTCATGTAACTGGGAAGGGTAAGAAGTTCCAGGCTTTAGGTCTGGCTTGATCCCGAGGCTCAAACCATGCCATTGGGGGTTTCTTACACTCAACTTTTCACCTCTGCTCCTTGTGTATATTGCCCAATGTTCTTCTGAAAGTGCCGGGCTTCCTTTATTCAGACGTGGGGGAAAGGGAGAGAGCTGCAGGCTGTTCAATTCTTCCATCATTCTAGCTCAGCCACCCCAGTAAAGAGCAAGCTTCTTTATCCAATGTTCACTACCAACTTTAGGGAGGCCCTTGGTCTGGCCCTTGGTGGAGATTTGGGGGGTTGTGTATCCACCTCTTGGACCAATCTCTGCAGTTCCATGTGGGAAGGGCCCCGGAGACAGACAACGCTTTCAGGACCACATTATGGTCAGACACAAAACTGTCCACGTTCACTGCGAGGGTGAATGTGAGGCAGGCACCCTGCCCTCTACTACGCTGACTCTATTTCCCATAACACTATCAGCAAGGATACAGGGATGTATCAGACTTCTCTGAGAAATCTGGGGAGATGTTGGATGATTTAAATCACAGCAATGCAAACAATATTAGATGTCTCTGGTCTTCCATGTCTTCCGTCTCCCTGTCGCTTATAGTTTCTTTCAGCTGATCGGTTTCCGTCCAGGCTGCCTGATCCTTTTTCTTGTTCTGCAGCCATCTCTCCTCTTTTCTCTGCTTTCCTCTCTCTCAACTTTCTGTCCACTTTGTATGCAGAAGAGTTTCGTTTTCGCTTTTGTTTATTTTCTCCCTTAGGCCCATGTCCTAAAATTCCCATCTTCTATTCACTCTTTGACTTTTCAAGATATTTTCCTAAATAAAAGCACTTACTTTTTTAAAAAAAATGCTTTTATTGATTTTAGAGAGAGGAAAGGAGAGGGAGAGAGGGATAGAAACATCAGTGATGAGAGAGAATTATTGACCAGCTGCCTCCTGCACGCCCTCTACTGGTTGAGCCTGCAACCCAGGCATGTGCCCTGACCTGGAATCGAAAAGTGACCTCCTGGTTCATAGGTCAATGCTCAACCACTGAGTCACGCGGGCGGCAAGCAATTCCTTTTTAAAGAACAACTCTGGTGCTAGCTGTTAGGATAACTGTTGTTTTCATCCTACTCTGTCACCTTGAGAATAGGTCAGCCCTGGGCCAGAAACTGGATCAATGGGAATTCTGTGGGCAGACTTCCCACAGAATTCTGTGGGCAGACTTCTCCCACGAAATTCACTGGGGAGAAGGAGCTGGCTGCATTTTATTTTATTTTTTTATTATTACTATTTTTTAAAATATATTTTATTGATTTTCTACAGAGAGGAAGGGAGAGGGATAGAGAGCTAGAAACATCGATGAGAGAGAAACATCGACCAGCCGCCTCCCGCACACCCCCCACCGGGGACGTGCCTGCAACCAATGCACATGCCCCTGACCGGAATCGAACCTGGGACCCCTCAGTCCACAGACCGACGCTCTATCCACTGAGCCAAACTGGCCTCGGCTGGCTGCATTTTAATTTATCATGTGTCTCAACTACAGCAGCTCCAGATAGGGGAGCTGGCTGAGTTTCAACTCTGATTGTATCTAAATGGAAGATCTATTTGTCAGGTAACAGACAATGTGCTAGTGATACAACTGGAGTTTAAATGATACCCATCTTGATGATGAAGGTTATTACCTTTCTCAACACCTGAATGATCTGCAAATGTAATTTGGAGGTGACATCATGAAAGACCTTGTTGTACGTTTTCATTATAGACATAATCCCTGTGGAGAGTCAATGTCACAGGCAAATACAAGGTATGGTATGAGGGGCAATGAGAGTCACCCTGCCCTGCCCTGCCCCTACTCAGCTAGATTTGCTGATTTCCACCTGCAGGCTCAGTTGCTCCTTGGTGAGCAAGTCAAGGCTGACTTGAAGGCTACCTAGGGACTGGGAGGCCTTTTAAAGTTGGACCTTGGATTCAATGCCCTGTCACTGGTCCCTGGGCCCCAAATTATTCAGCTTGCTCCCAGTACCATATTTGGCACATGAAAGGTACACATAAATAGCTATGATTACCACTCTCCGTGTTCTCCTTTTCCTTGCCATGGGTTCCAGTTAAAAGGACATGGCTCCTACTTTGGCCTTGGCTTTGAGTTCGTGTTACTCATTCTCCAGTGTTCTGGAAGGACCAAGACCCTGTCTTGCCCCGGATTCCCAGCCCAAGTCTTCCCCTGGTGTCTCCCCATTCATCGACCAAGGAAGGGCGTATACCATTTTGCAGGACTGGGCTTCTGGTCCCATTGTAGTTACAAGACCCTAGTTTTTGAGTGGTTTCCCAAAACTTCCTTAAAGACCAAGAACTGGCCTTGCTCTTGACATTGCTTTCCAGGAGTTTAGACCCCAGATTCTAAGTGCTCCCCAGGCAGATGTGCCTGGTATTGCTGGCCTGTCTGGCTTTGGGTATCTTCTTTTCCAAAATTCTGTGGGCTGTACTCAGTGGGGCCCCTGGGGTTCGCTATTTGCCTGAGCAAAGACTCAGCCTTGTCAGTCTCTAGACAGCATCCTTTGGCAGCACTCACCTCGCAGGGCAGGGGATAATAGGTAGGATGGGATGAGGACTAGTTCTGTGACCTTCCTTATAACTTCCTGCCTGAGAATTGGCTGAAAACCATCAGCTCTCGTGTGTAATTCTCATTATCCCCCCCCTCCCCTCTCCTCCTTTGTGGTGAGGTCATTAAAGACTCTTGAGGATAACAATAACTCAAATAGTGGTTAGTAAAAACAACAGTCGAAATTTATTGAGCTTTAATTTACTATGTGGCAGGCATTATGCTAAGTGCTTTAAATGAATGATCTCAACAACAGCTGTATGGTGGGGGTACAATTTCTAGTTCCATTGTATTGGCAAGGGCACTGGGGCACAGTGAGGTTGATCAAATTGCCTGCGGTCACATAGAGCTGGAGTTCTAATAGACAGTGTGCCAGGTATACTTGACCTTATTTAAGCCTTACATCAGCTCTCCTGAGAATATACATGGGTATTATTCTTCCTGTTCTACAGATGTGGTGACTTAAAAACATGTCTGTTAGTTCTTCGATGTTACCTCCATCAGGAGATGGAGAATATGTCCTCGGTGCTTGGACCTGGGCAGACCTCTATGACAGAGGGATGCGAAGTACATAGAGGCTAGATTAGAAAAGGTTATGCAGCTTCTTGCTGTTCTTTTAGTTATCTAATCTTCACCCAAGGATATTTTTTTCCATTGATTTTCACAGTGGAAGGGAGGGAAGAAAGGGGAGAGAGACATTGATGTGAGGCATGTGGATTGGTTACCTCCCGTATACCCCCCTGGTCAGGGCCCAGGGATCAACCCAGGAACATGCCCTTGACCAGGAATTGAACCCGGGACCTTCAGTACATGAGCCGACACTCTCACCAGTGAGTCAGCATTTTAGCCAATCCTATGGCCATTTCAAAGTGCAAACTTTCATGTCTGCAGTAGATGGTGATCAGATCTTAGTTTAGTTCTTTAAGTTTTAGCTGCAAGCTGCTTCCACTTTTCCCCAAGTATGTATGTTTTAGGGATGTCAGGACTAGAAACTTGGGCTAAGTTTATAGAAAGAATTTTGGATTCCCTTCTGCTGATTTTTTAAAAATTTTTGGAGTTTTCTCGCTCTCTCTCCAGTAGCCACTATTTCTTCAGGCTCCTTCCCCTGGTTCATCTGGCCAGAAAGGCCACAAACTTTCTTATTAGCATTTTAGTCAATCCTGTGGCATCCTTCACAGCAACTACAGTTGACCTCAGGCCACTACCACAAAAATTAGGAACTCACTCTATCCCTGATGTTTGCTCCAATTTTCAACGCCCCTACAAAACCTGTCTGCTTTTGTAAGTCTCTCGTCCTCTCAATTATTTTAAAAATTTGTTTATAGCTTTTATCCTTTTTTTAAAATATATTTTATTGATTTTTTACAGAGAGGAAGGGAGAGGGACAGAGAGTTAGCATCGATGAGAAACATCGGTCAGATGCCTCCTGCACACCCCCCAGTGCCCGCAACCAAGGTACATGTCCTTGACTGTAATCGAACCCTGGACCCTTCAGTCCGCAGGCTGACGCTCTATCCACCGAGCCAAATTGGTCAGGGCTATAGCTTTTATTCTTGATCTTGCCATTAATATGGTTCCTTTCCTATCAGCTTCTTTTCCTCTGTTATAGTCGGCAATGTGAGAACTGAAGACTGTCATCTAGCCTTTACCAGTGAAAACCTGCTGGCCTCAAGCATCCTTTCTCTGAGAGGGGAGCCATCAGTGCTGAATCTCCACTGTGAGCCAGGCACCGTCCTGGGCACTTTACATCTGTTAGCTGGTGTGATTCTCCTAATAACCTGCAGTCCTGGGTTTTTCGGTTTCCATTTTATAGCAAAGAAAACTGACGCTAACACACAAACATGCTCTAAATCCTCACATCTTTAAAAATCCTCCCTTGAACCTGTACCTGCTTCTAGCTCTTGTCCTAAATTTTGCTTTTCTTCACAAAAACAGCTTTTAGAAGCGTTGTCTGTGTAGAGTCCTAGGCCCCACTTCCACAGCTCCCGTTCTGTCTCCCACCCCCTTGCTTGGGTTTCTATCACTACTTCCCACTGAGACCTCTCCTCAAAGTCACGGATGACCTTTCTGGGTCAAATTCAGTGGCCATTTCTGGATCAAGGAACACAGCCCAGTAGGGTCGAAAGCATGTAGCACCGGCCCCCTGTGGAGGGACAAGGGCAGGAAAAACACTGGTTGATGTGTCATTGCACAAGTTAAGGTGCTTTTGGCACAGGGAGCGGAAACCACGGTCTGCTAACTCTGGCTAATGTAAACAAAAAGGGGGATACCCAGATTTCCACGGATGGATGAATAGATAAACAAAATGGAATGTTATTAAATTTTAAAAAGAAACAAAATTCTGACTCATGCAGTAACATGGATGAATCTTAAAGACGTAGGCTAAATGAAATGAGCCAGTCACAAAAGGACAAATACTATACAATTTAACTTATATGAGGTAACTAGAGTAGTCGAGTTCAGAGAGAAAGAAAGCAGAATAATGGTTACTAGGGGCTGGGGGAGGGAGGCGTGGGGCATTATTGTTTAATGGGTACAGAGTTTCAGTTTGGGGAGATGGAAAAGTTCTGGGAGATGGATAGCGGTGATGGTTGCACAACACTGTGACTGTACTTAATCCTACTGAATTGTACACTTACAACTGTATAAAGTGGCATGTATACTTTACCAGACACAAACCAGAATTAACCTAAGCCAACAAAAACGTTATTCCAGAGGTGTTAAATGCCACCATGGCCCTTTAGGGATGAAAAACACACACACCAAAAACAAAAGAATGGGACGAATGCTGGGGCATCTCATGGAACTGAGAGACTAGCTCAACTTCCAAGCCTTTGTGGGGGACAGGAAATGCAGCAGCTCCAGGGACTTCAGTGCAAGAGTTCGTAGACTTCTTCCCTGGGGATGCTGCTCCAACAGCAACCTTCTGTGTTTCTCTGGTCCAGATTTCATCTCTCTGAGGGGGATTCTGATTGGCTAGCTGGGGGCTTCAGTTGGGGTGGGGTGACAGGCTCACGTATTACCATTGGAGGCCACTAGGAGGAGTTATGGGTCAATTTACCAGAATCCAAATCATTGGCTAGTTTTCAGAATGATCACTTTACCTGAATTTGTTTCTGTTAATTACATATATTTAATTGCCTGATTTTTGTTTTGTCTCCACAACAGCATTTTGGGGGAATGTTGACTTTTTTTCTGAGTCAGCTTCCAGCTGTTGAGCTGGAGGCAGAAAGGCAGCAAGAAGGGGATATTGAGTATGTATGTCAGGCCTTGGTGCTGTGTAAATTCTCCAGCTCCCAACCTTGACAAAAGGCTCAGAATGTGTTTTTTCTCTCTCTTTATTGATTAAGGTATCACATGTGTGTCCTTATCCCCCCATGGTCCCCCCTCCCCCACTCATACCCTCACCCCCCTGGTGTCTGTGTCCATTGGTTAGGCTTATATGCATGCATATAAGTCCTTTGGTTGATCTCTCCCCTTTACCCCCACCCTCCCCTACCTTTCCTCTGAGGTTTGACAGTCTGATCGATGCTTCTCTGTCTCTGGATCTGTTTTTGTCCATTAGTTTATGTTGTTCATTATATTCCACAAATAAGTGAGATCATGTGATATTTATCTTTCTCTGACTGGCTTATTTTGCTTAGCATAATGCTCTCCAGTCCCATCCGTGCTGTTGCAAATGATAAGAATTCTTTTTCTTTCTTTTTTTTTTTACCGCAGTGTAGTATTCCATTGTGTAGATGTACCACATCAGAATGTTGATAAGCTACTGAAACAACTAGATTAAGTTTCTCCCACCCTAGCAAAAAGGAAGTCAGGAATGAAGTTAGGATTAAAGGAAATTTTCTTTATTGAATGGTTGAGTTTTGGACCAAGATTTTTACCCTTAACCTAGTCTAATGCCCTTTTCCTGTCCCGAAAAGCTTAGTGTAGGAGCTAGAGAGTCTCACCTCTTCTTTTGTTTCGACACTCTCTGTATCCATGCCACCTGAGGGGAGACCAAATCTTAGGGAGCTGGCAAAACCTCAGCAAAAGTGTCAAAGATCAGCCCTGGGCTGGCATCTCAGTTGATTGGAGCATCGTCCTATGCACTAAAAGTTTGTGGGTTCAATTCCTGATCAGAGCACATACCTAGCTTGTGGCTGAATGTCACTGTGGTTTTTTTCTTTCTCCCCTTTCCTCTCTAAAAATCAATAAACATATTTCAGGTGACGATTGAAGAAAAAAAAAGACAAAGATCATTAGCATGTGATATTTCCACCCTGGCCTGCTAGGAAAAAGTTATTCCTTTTGTTTCCTGAGAGTTTTTGTAAATGTTTATTTAAGCCACAGCCAAACTGATGACATGTGCAGGGACACAAGATCTCAAATGTTCCCAAAAATTATGTTTTAAAAGAAAAAAAAAAAAAAGAGGGTGGGGGGGAAGAGATCTAGAAATAGGATAAGGATGGACAAGAAAAGTCAAGAGCTCTGTGGAGCTCTGAATGAGTCAGAGGCCAGAGATGGTCAGGCTGGTTGGGAGCTGGATGCAGTTATGAGACTGGCTGTTGTATTGGTGTTAGGTGAGAGACTGTGAGCAAGGAGAAAGATGTGGAAGGCGTTTTTCTGTGTATTAAGAATGTATGCCTGCTCACCTCTCTTAACTTTGGCATTTCCTCCAGAGATGGAGAAACTATTCAAAATACTTGTATTTTTTTGGATCACTGGCTCATTTTTCTCTGAACGTGACTGTCATTCAGACCACAAGGCTGCCCTCGTTTTTCATAGGGACACACCTTTCTTTCCTGAACCCAGGCTCCCACCGACGCTTGACTGTCATGAGGAGTTGAGGAGCTGGGCCAGGCCTTTCTATGATCAGATGGATTTAACCTGGAGCAACTTCCTGGGGGGGAGCAAAGGCAGGTTGGGATCCCTGATGTAATCTTGGACCCATTCTTTGTTGGGATTGGTGCAGATCTCTCGGTTCTTTTTGGTGACGAGGCTGCAGAGACAAAGTTAGACTGTCATGGGCCATAGTGGAGAGTGGGGGTCCAGTCCACAATCCCCACTTCTAGCTTACACGGGGCTAACCTAGGCCTCCCCCATCTAGGCCACATCAGAGGGCCTCCCTCTCTAGCCTCTAGACCTCATCAACCCTACTTGTAGCCCCTTCCCCACCCAGCCTAGACCCTCAGGCTTGGGTTTCATTATGAGCACTATTTATTGGGTCACACAGCTATAAGTAGCAAAATCAAAAATTAAACCCAGGACTGTCCTGTGAGATTCAAAGCCCTTAACCACTACTCTCCTCCTTCTAGTATGGAGACTTATTGGTTTTGTGCATTCGATCCAGTCCCTGGTTCCCCTTCCTTTTCCACAGAATTATCTGTAGAGAAGTACTTACATGATTGCTGACAGGTTACAGTTCAAGGCCTTTCTGTATCCCACCACCAGTTTCCTTGGTAACACTTTCTCCTCATACTGGTACTTCAGGCAGCAGCTGGTGGAAAGGTTCACCGCCATAGGACTTCCTGAGGGAATCACATTGAAAGCTGAGCCCAGGAGGCAGAGAGGGAGCCCATGACCTCCATCTCCCGTCCACTGCACTTCACTCCTTTGATGGCAAAGCCATCTCTTAGCAGGGACTGAGCACAGCTGGTGGCAAGGCTTGGAACAGCTCGAGCGCACCATTTGGCTGACTCATGTTTTAGGTGAGCCATTTTCTCTTTCTCGAAGCCTGAACCCATCGCACGGGCCTGCTGGACCTCCTGGAGGGCATTGTTATCCCACCATATGCACCTCTGCATTCAGTGGCTCTCATGTCCTTGGCTCTCAAAACAAAGTGTAGACCAGGGCATCCTGAGAGCGTGTGGGCAGGTTATGTGGTGTGCACGACCCTTGCTCCTCCAAATATTTACACAGGCAGAGTCGGGCTCGACTGCAAGCCTAGGGAGAGAAGGGCTGGGGCAGCGGAAGGCAGGTCTGTGGAAGGACTGAGTGATTGGTCCCTTCCCTGTCACCAGGTCCTCGTAAATGATGGCAGAAGCAGGGGGAGAGCAAGGCAAAACACATCTTGTTCTCCATAGTTCCCAACATTCTGTAGCTCCAGACCTTTGAACCCCTCTCCTCTTTCCCACAGACTTCATTCAGATCTAGGCTGGGGGTGGAGATGGGGGACATGAAACCCCAAGTGGCACACTTGGGTGGGCATCCCGTTGGGACTCCTTTCAGCTGCCATGACAGACCCAGCAGTCTGTGCCAGGAAGGGCTGTCTAGGTTCAGACTCCTCATTTCTGAGCTTAGCCCCAAACTTCGCGCAGCCTACCCGCCCAACACCCTTTGTCTGCTCTCCCAGACAGCAGGCTGTTCTCATCCACTTGCCTTGCGCCTGCCTCTTCATCACACACATTTACTGTTGTCTCTTCGGTTACTTCCTTGGCTCCTCTTCCTCAAGGCTCAACCCTTGGACTTCTGACATAACCTTGACCCAGCTTCCCGGAACTGCCCAACCCCAGCAGGATCTGGACCACAGCCCAGCTACTTACAAAGGGGAGAGTTTTAAGATAGCGGCTGAGCCCTAAACGGTTTGGCTCAGTGGATAGAGCGTCAGACTGTGGACTGAAGGGTCCCAGGTTTGATTCCGGTCAAGGGCATGTACCTTGGTTGCTGGCACATCCCCAGTAGGGGGCGTGCAGGAGGCAGCTGATCGATGTTTCTCTCTCATCAATGTTTCTCTCTATCCCGCTCCCTTCCTCTCTGTAAAAAAAAATAAAAATCAATATATTAAAAAAAAAAAAAAGATAGCGGCTGAGCATGCAGGAGGGGGAGAGGCCCAAGGGATGATGACAGAGATCTGACAGCGCTCTTGGGGTCCCCTCGCTGCCAGCTGCCCGGTCCCCTTGCTCGTCGCTGCCCTACAGGGGCAGGTGGACTCACTTGACTGGCCTTGGAAAGGAGAAGCAGTGGTGAGGCTGAGGATGAGGAGGAAGAGGGCAGCCGCGGAGACCTTCATCCTCTCAGTGGGGCCGGGCCGTTCAGCCTCCGGAGACAGCTGAGTGGAGATGTCCTTCTTGCTGCTGGCCGTTCCCTCTCCGACCACTTAGCGCTCTGACCTCTGACCACCTCAGAGCAGGTGGAGGCGGAGAAACAGGCTTTCCCCAGTGTTTGCTGAAAGGGAGGGAAGTGGGCGGGGCCTGGTGCAAAGTTGAATTCAGTCGGATTTGAACTCAGGTTGAGGAAAGAACAGAGAAAGGGAACATGTGGCAAACGTGTGCTGTGTATCAGCCACCTTGCATATCCTAGTTTACTTAATCCTCAGAGTTGTTCATTTTTGTTGTTTTGTTTTTCCTTGCACTTCATTTTGTATAGTTTCTATTGCTATGCTTTAAATTCACGTATCTTCCTTCTGCTGCAGTGTCTAATCTGCCATTAATCCTACCCAGTGTCTTTTGCATTTAGATGCTGTAGTTTTAAATCTCTGGCTTTTAGGAACACTGCATGGTTCTTTTCCTGGCTTCAAGCAATTCTTCATACATGTGTACGGACTAGTACTTTGTGGAACACTCAAGAGATCTCTCTGCATATCCCCAGAGTTCTTGTCAGGGCACTTCTTTGCTTTCTAGTATTCTGATTTGTAAAGTCCAGTCACCTTGGATTTCCCTGACTCTTAGTGCCATCATGACCTGGAAACTCAGAGCCGTAAGCTAGGGCAATCATAGGTCTCTTCATTTACTTCCTGTGTCTTGGGGTCCCTGGTCTCCATGGCGTGAGGTCAAATTCCTTGAAAACTGTTGTTACATATTATTTTGTCTGGTTTTTAAATTGTTTTACGCAGGAGGTTAAATTGGTCCCAGTTACTCCAACTTGGCCAAAAGCCAGTAATATTCTTTCCCCGCTCCAAAAATATTCTTTAAATCTGTTTTGTTTTGATCCAGGATCCACTCAAAGATCAGGCATCACATGTCATGTCTTTGTTTCTTTTAGTCTAAAAAATTTTTCTAACCTTTTAAAAAAATCTTTTATGACACTGGCATTTTTTTATGTGTCTAAAACAGTTGTCTTATAAATTGTCCCACATTCTGGATTGTAGAGGGCCCCCTGGGAAGGCATATGGGCATTCTTTAAATTATTGTTAGCTGAAACCAAAACTACGCCCTGGGAACATGCTTTGCCAAAAAGGAAAGAGTGTTATCAGCTTGGCCTTCATTTCAGCCCAGGTGTTGATAGTGTGCTTTGATATGTAAATCTAGTCTAGCACCGGGAATGAGGGAATGAAGAGGACCTGGGCCCACCCAAGCTCCTTTGATCCTAAGTTTTTGGTGAAAGCCCCTGGTATTTGGAATATAAATAAACATGCTGCGTCAGCTCTGAGTCCCTGTCCCTCCATCAGAGAGGACGGCGGTCCCACCCAGCTCCCAGCTTTTTCCTTCTATCTTTGTATCTGGTCTCTTTATTTCTTTTATTTCTCAATCCCCAGCTCCTCTACTCAGGAACCTGACCCATTCTTCTTCCGTGCTGGACGCGGAAAGAGAGAAACCCCTACACTGGATTTGTCTGTTTGCTCATGATTAGATTCAAGGTAAACTATTTTGGAAAGAATATTACTTAGGTGATGTATCCTTCCTACCTTATCACTTCAAGTGGCCCATAATGCTACGTTTGATCACCTGGTGAAGGTGGTATCTTCCAGGTCTCTCCATTGTTAAGTTTTATTAATTTCCCTTGGTAATTAATAAATAATCTGTGGGATGAAACTTTGGGATCAGTGAAGATTATACTCTGAACTTTTTACCCAACTGTACATCAATGGTAATCCGTGTCTGAATCGATTATTACATTGGTGGTTAAAAGCGACACTTTTTCCTAATTCTATTATTCCTTCTACACTTATTAGCTTGCATTATTCTATAAATAACAGCTCCCTCTTTTCTTTTTGAGTATCATTTTGAACTCATGGGCTCTTCTTTAAGTTAATTATGATATACCTTACTATCATTATTCTTTTGAATGTTCAAACTGCCCAGATTTGGCCAATGCAGTCTGTTATTATTTAACCACACAATGTTTTCTATGCCCAGGATAATTTCTAATGTATTTACCACTCACAATTAGGAATTGTACAAGGGACTCTCTAAGTTCAGGGCTTACCCAAGTCTTCTTGGACGTCTTCCTCTTCCGGTATACTCTCAATCCCAAAGTGAGACCTCTGGGTTGGGAGAAGGAGGTACTTCTGAATTAAACTACAGATCAGTGTCACCCAGTTCTAATCCCTATCACCTCTATTCTAGGCATCACATACCCACTTCCATTTTCACCCTTCCGTTGGGCACTTCTGTCCTCCTACTTGTTACAATATTCAAGAGAAGCAAAGGGCCACCTGATCTCTATGGAACTGTTCAGAGGATATGCCCAACAACTCTTTTTGCTCAGCCCTGTGGTAGCCTTGGCCTGTCTCTTCTATCTACTCAGGTAACTCCTTTGCCACTAATTTCTCTGCGTTTCCATTGGTAGGATCTCACCTAGCCGTTTGGCCTGCTGCTTCTGCCAACTTAAAACTAACATTGAGGCCTTTGGCAAGACAGTCAAATTGCACTGTGACACCGAATGTCTGACAAACACACCTTGCTGTGAGTCGGAATTGCCAGATGATAAACTTTTTAATTTTTATGTTTTAATCAATGATAATATTTTAAACAAATAATGTAACTGCATTATTTTTTATTCATTCATTCATTCAGGGTTCACCTCCCTAAATTTCTAAGAACTACTCCTTGCTAAAAGTCAGATTAAGGAATAAGAGAGGAATGGAAGGGGGAAGGGAGTTAACATCAATAGCCACATAGTGTGTGCTGTGCTCTCTGCTTGGTGCTTTACTTCCAAATGAGAACTTGTTCATTAGTGTGTCAGTCTGTAAACTGGTTTTGTATGCATGCGGTTTCAATTGCCCTTTGCCTTGTAGGACAGGTATAGATACATTTTCATTTTGTTTGTTTTTTTGCAACTTTATAAAAAGGGTACAAATGATGCTGTTGTATTTGGAATTTGAGAGTTTCTGGATCCATCCCCAGAAGCTGCTACCCAGCCCTTCTAATGGATGGGAGGGCTCTTGCAGTCTTAGACCAGTGGTCGGCAAACTCATTAGTCAACAGAGCCAAATATCAACAGTACAACGATTGAGATTTCTTTTCAGAGCCAAATTTTTTAAACTTAAACTTCTTCTAACGCCACTTCTTCAAAATAGACTCGCCCAGGCCGTGGTATTTTGTGGAAGAGCCACACTCAAGGGGCCAAAGAGCCGCATGTGGCTCGAGAGCCGCAGTTTGCCGACCACGGCCTTAGACCATTCAACTCTGAACTTGCTCTGAAGTGCAAGGCTTTCTATCCACCAAACACTCAGGTGCTTTTAAGTACTTTTCTACATATTAGGTTATTGGCACCTACTCAATAACTTCTAAAATGTGCTTTCCTGCCCAGAGAGCACCGGTCTCTGTCAGTGACCTGGGGCACATCATAAATAATAATGCTGGGCTGCTTATATAAAGACAGTGCTGCTTATTTTTCAAAGCAGTGTTTTGACCAATTATATTCCTCCCTTCTGCCCCAAGGGTAGGCAGAGCATGCATTTTAATCTCCTTTTACCGGTGAGCAGAAACAAGGTCAGAGAGTGCTAAGTGCTGTCACCTAGTGCCAGGTCTCCGCCTCCCAGTTTTGGGCTCTCCCCAAGCCCATGTTCCCTCTTTTCAGGGCCCTTACCTCCTTACCTGGCCCTCACCACCACCAGCAATACTTGCCACTCTTCTGGAAAAGAACCCCAGCTCTACAGGGGTACACTTGACCTGCACGCAGTCAGCAGCTCTGGATGGTTCCCCAAGTGAAGCTGAAAATATAAGAAATGACAGGGAATGAAAACAAAGTAGGCAGCTGACAAAAATTGCTTTTTCCCTTTTGTGTTTTAGGACCCCAAGTGTTACTCCACACTCGTACATCCCAGATGCCCGCCTAAATTTAAGCGAAGAGCAAGAGTGGACGTAGTGTTTTTTTCTGTATAGAGCCTTCTGTTATGGGGGCTGGGGTGTGTGGGGGCAGGGACCAAGCTAAGGAATTGTGGGTAAGTGGAGAAGGGCGTGTCCAGATGAGGACCTGTCAGCAGTGGGCGTTAATCCGGGTCCTCTGCGATGGTAGCAAGAACACGAGCTCCCTGAAGAGTGGAGAGAGGAAGCCTCTGGCCCCCTCTGCATCTCAGGCAAGACAGGATGGGGTACCCGAATGTGGGGAGTCACAGTAGGTCTGCAGAGAGTCTCACTGAGTGGGTCCTCCGGACTGGGCATTTCTTCAGTCACCCAAAGCTGGCCCTTGAGGACCAATGGAATACTCCTAAATATAGTTACCGCATTTCACGCTCTGGAATGTTCTCAGTAAATAACCACTTTTTAAAAGAATACCTTTTCTCCTTTTGTTCTGTGGACAGTCGTGGGTTTCAGTGAGGGTTTATTTTTCTCCTCTCTGCATGGCACTCACACATCTGCCGATTCCCACCTTCTCTGGCCGGGATGGAGGGCGGTAGACGGAGGAAGAGCTCCCAGGAGTCTTTCAGTGTCAAAGGCGGTCTCTTCTCTTCCGACAGATGAAGAGCTCCTTATCGAAGGGCCATTCATGGAGGTGCTGCAAGGCCGGAGGAACACCGGCTGGGCTGACTCCTGAGCCAGAGCGGGCATCCTCCGACAGAAACGGAGAGCCCACCGGCCTTCATGAGAGCAGCTGGACTTTAAAGAGGAAAGTGATGTTACACGTGCACCACGTCACATACTGCCCTGCTTCTTGGAGGGAAATCTACAAGATACAGACTCAACCTTCTTGTCATTCAATGAACTCCCCTTTTCAAATGACCACGATGTAAACATGCCCGAGTCACTTAGAAAACACAGAGGGAACTTCCTCGTAAACTGAGTTTACTCAAGTCACACACAAAAATGGAGGAAACCGTTTTCCGGAGCAGGCCTCCTGCTCAAGCTTCCGAGAGAGCGGCCAGAAGCCGTTTCCACGGCAGAGCGGGTCCACAGCCACGGAAAAGGGAGAGGCTGGAAGCCAGGATGAACAGGGAGCGGAGCCCACTGCGTGAGGACGGCTCCGTGAGAGCGCCCGGGCAGGACGCCAGGCGCCTGGTCCGAATTCCGTCAGACCGGGTGACTTCCCACGGGTGGCGGCGCCAGGTGCGCCCTTTGTCCGAGGGGACGTGCCGCCGCCGCGCACGTGCCGCCGCCGCGCACGTGCCGCCGCCGCGCACGTGCCGCCGCCGCGCACGTGCCGCCGCCGCGCACGTGCCGCCGCCCAGCAGCCGACTGGACCCATCAGAGGTTCTACTGGCGGAGGAGCAGCCTAGCAGACAGGCCGCCCCTCTCCATCCGGCGCATTAGCGGGGGGTAGCCCCTCCAGCTTTTCCCACACCCCGCACCCAGCACGTGGGGCGCCACGGGGCTACCGGGCTGGGACCAAAGTGGGTACAAGGACCAGGCACGGGAGGTGGAGCAGGCCTCTGAGGGCCGTGAGGAAGGTGAGGAGGAGGACGGACCGCCGCGATCATTCCGAGGCGGTGGGAGACGCGGACACCGCCCGTTACCGCAGGGAAAGCAGCTCCGGAGCCACAGCACCTGTAGCAGCGCGGGGGCACCCATCCGCCCGGTGGCTGCAGGCCCCTCCCCGCCGCCTCTAACCTCCCGCTCGCTCACTCCCCCCCCCCCATGTCCCCCCACAGAGGGGACATCAAGTGACAAACACCGGCTTTACTGAAGGGAAGAGGCGCGTTGTTCGAAATGGGGATTGCACTGCTGAGTTCTAGGCCGTGTGGCTCGCTCCTCTCGCCCGCAGCCCTCTCTTCCTCTTCGCACGGTGCCAGGGCCGTGTCCCGGGCAGGGCCAGGCTTCGCACAGGTAGGCAGTGCGTTCGTCCTTCTCCCCTTGTGCTGCTTTGGGTTTGGGGATGACAACGCTTGTTTTGCAGACCTCTCTGCATTTCTAACGTGGTTTCTTTTACGTTTTTATTCTACATCTGTTCCTTAAAAGGGACTTGAGGATTTTGACAGGTTCTCTCTCTTCCCCCCCCCCTCCTTCTCTTCCTCTCTCCCCCTCCCCCCCCCTCTCTCTCTCTGTCTCTCTCTCTCTGTCTCTCTCTCTCTCTCTCTCTCTCTCTCTCTCTCTCACACACACACACACACACACACACACACACACAGGAGCTCCTGTTTATGTCAATGTAAGAAACATGCAAACATATAGAGAATTTTTTAAAATATATTTTATTGATTTTTACAGAGAGGAAGGGAGAGGGATAGAGAGTTAGAAACATCTATGAGACAGAAACCTCGATCAGCTGCCTCCTGCACACCCCACCCCCCCCTGGGGATGTGCCCGCAACCAACCTTGACCAGAATCAAACCTGGGACCCCTCAGTCCGCAGGCCGATGCTCTAGCCCCTGAGCCAAACCGGTTCCGGCTCTATAGAGAATTTTTGTTTGTTTGAGCCAAACTGACAGTTGCTGGGAGGCAAAATCTCAGTGTATTGAGAAAATTCTCCAGAGAAGGGCAGTTTTGCACCCCCTCTCCCTTCTTCTCTGAAATTAATAAAAAAATTATTTTTTTAAAAAAGACTAGAAGGACAATGAAATGGTAAAAGAATTCAGAAATAATAGGGACTGAAGGTTAGTAGAAAATAGCTTAAAGATCAATAGACAAAGTGTCCATATTGAGCATTAATGGATTTGATTTGACAGTAAATTCTACCACTCTAACTTCTTGCGCAAAAGTTTATGTCACCCAAAGTGAAGTGAGGCCATTTACTGTCTTTATCCCATTAGTATAAACATTTGTGTTTGCTGCAGAAATATTACTCTTTGATTAAAGTATGTTTCCCGGACTCTGCCAGGAATAGAATGTCCAGTTATTTGCAGATACATGTTACCTTTTAAATATTATTTTTTGAACATATGGCAAAGTATATATAATATAAAAATTTACAATTTTAACCTTTTTTTTCTTGGAGCTCTGACCTTGTACCCTATGCACACAGTGACCTAGACCTGCTAAATATATAAAGGGTGAGGCAAAAGTAGGTTTACAGCTGTTTGTATGGAAAATAATTCAATAAAATCTGTGTTTTGAGGACTCACAACTGTAAACCTACTTTTGCCATACCCTGCATTCCTTTGTTAGGTGAGTGAAGGGAAAATAGACCTGGTAGGGGGACTATCAAGGAGCTTAGACCAGAGTCATCAGGTAAAGGGGAGTGTGATCAAAGCTATAAGAACAGTCACAATGCTGTTAAGTTCAGAGGAAGAACAGAAGGTGTACTTCAGACAAAACTGGTCAAATTTTAACCATTTTCAACTGTACAGTTAGGCCATTCACATATTGCACAACCGTAACCACAGCCTATCCATGGAACTCTTTTCTTCTTGCAAAACTGAAACTCTGTACTCACTCAACAGTAACTCTCCGTTTCTCTCTCCCCCAACCCCTGGCCACCACCATTCTACTTTGGGCTCTGAATGTGCCTACTTTAAGTACTTCATATTAATGGAATCATACAGTGCTTATCCTTTTGTTATGGCTTATCTCATTTATCATAATGTAGGGTATAGACCTCTCTTCATTGTTCATCCATGTTGTAGCATGTGTCTAAATTTATGACCTTTTAAAGGTCAGAATAATGAATAATATTCCATTGTATGTATATACCCCATTTTTAAAAATCCATTTATTTGTTGATGCAAACTTGGGTTGCTTTCACCTATATAATAAAACCCTAATATGCAAATTGACCAAACGGTGGAATGACCAGTCACTATGACACGCACTGACCAGCAGGGGTCAGACACTCAATGCAGGAGCTGCCCCCTGGTGGTCAGTGTGCTCCCATAGGGGGAGCGCTGCTCGGCCAGAAGCCGGGCTCACGGCTGGTGAGTACAGTGGCGGGAGCCTCTCCTGCCTCCGTTGCAGGCGGGTGGTAAGGATTGAGGGGTTCTGGACTGCGAGAACCCGGGACTGCAAGAGGGATGTCTAACTGCCGGCTTACGTTTTTGTTTGATCCCCAGGGGGACTCGGGCCTAAGCTGGCAGGTGGACATCCCCCAACGGATCCTGGACTGTGAGAGGGCACAGGCCAGGCTGAGGGACCCTCCCCTCCATCCTCCCTGCATGAATTTTGTGCATCGGGCCTCTAGTTATGAATAATGCTGCTACTAGCATGGTCGTACATATGCCTCTTCATGTACCTGTTTTCAGTTCTTTTGGGTGTATATCCAGAAATAAAATTGCTAGATCATATTGTATTACTTTTTTAAAACCTGAAAGATTCTGCATTTCAGAATATATCTAGCCCCAATGTTTTGGTTAAGCGATTGTAGATTTGCATTTTGCTAATTAGGCAAACACAGCTAAACTTTTAGCTCTTATATAGTTATTTGTGAATTATACTTAATGAGGCATGTGCATACACTTCAATATGCTTGATATGGTATGTGTGGGGCTTGCAAAATCAAATATGAAAGGGACTTGTTTTTTCTATAAGTTTCCTAACTAGCTTATATCCTAACTCCACCTCTTTTTTTTAAAAAAATATTTTTATTGATTTCAGAGAGTAAGGGAGAGGGAGAGAGAGAGAGAAACATCAGTGATGAGAGAGAATCATTGCTCAGCTGCCCCCTGCATTACTCCCTCCCCCCACAGGGGGGTGGTGTTTCTCTCTCTCCCTTTCCCTTCCTCTCTGAAATTTATAAAAGAAAAAGAAAATAAAAAGAAATCCTAGGAGAGGGAAGAACATATGTAAAGGCCCTGAGGCAAAAATGAGGATAGTGCATTTGAAGTAACAAAATAAGATCAGTGTGGCTGGAACACCAAGACAAGAGAGAGGGTGGGGCAGAATAAGCCTCAGGAAACAGGAAGGGCCCCAGTTATGGGGCATCGGGCAGGACATGTTGAAAGGGTTTTGGAATTCATTCTAGGTATAATGGGCAGCTCTTGGAAGATTTTCAAGTGACGAATGGAGGGGATGGGGAAGAATGGAAGAGACAAGACCAAGTGGAGCATATTGTCATCAGGGTGAGGGATGAGGAGGACTTCTACCCATGTGCGTTTTTCCCTGTCTGCAGGTAAAGTTTGTGTGTAGGAAGCTATTTGCGGTTACTTTGACTCTTTAATGAGTGTTAGTTCAGTAGAAAAATACATTTAAAAATTAATTTCCTATAAGCCTTTTGCTTGACCCATATTGTCCTGTTTATAAACCTAACAAAACGTAAAAGGTCCTTGATTAATGCTTAATCAAGTGACATAGCCTGCTCTTAAGCAGTCAGTCCCATTTACAACTTTGTTGATTAAACCCTTTAAGCTGTGCTTTTCAGTAATTTAATATGTTGAAATTTAAAAACTATTGTTAGGTCTGATCAAATAATTGAATGAACACCCCCTTCCCCTGGGAGCTGACCTTTTGACCACATCACAACCGACATTCCCTTTCCGTAAGACCACATTCCACTTGCTAAGACCATTATCCTTCCCCTCTGGGCCTCTCCCAGATAATTCTCCACCCGGAAAAATCCCACCTAGAGTCCTTTAAAATCTCTGACTCCCTGTCCCTGGGGGCTGATACATATTTTGGGGCTCAGCCCATCTGGTTTTCCAGATGACCTAATAAATTTATAATCCTTTACCCTTTTTGGCCTTGTGCGTTCCTCCTTCGGTGACCCTAACATATTCTACATGTCCAGTTTAACACTTAGAATATTCCAAAGTACTTCACTCCTGTAAATATAATAAGATAAATTTATAAATATGAAAAACTCAGGTGTTCGCTTCGGCAGCACATATACTAAAATTGGAACGATACAGATATTAGCATGGCCCCTGCGCAAGGATGACACATAAATTTGTGAAGCATCCTATATTTAAAAAAACACACACAAAAAACTCAGGTAGTGTTAAACACTCCAATATTCTGTTAACTTAGCCAAATTCTGATATCTTTCAACTCAAAATCACAAGTATAAAATAAATTATTTAATTACATGTTTTATATTGAAATCACAAGGATAATCTGTGATTTCAGAGAGTAAGGGAGAGGGAGAGAGTATAAAAGTATATTATAAATGCTTTAAATCGCAAATCATATAGATGATTACAAATTTATTCCTAATTTTTGCATGTGAGTATTAATAGTCTATGCTTCATGTCTATGTTTAATTGTTTAATATCTATGTTTAATTCTTTAATCGTGTCCTTTATCTTCATATCTATGTTTAATTGTTTAATCATGTCCTTTATCTTCATATCTATGTTTAATTGTTTAATCGTGTCCTTTCTGAGGCTTCCCCACTAGGGTGCAGTGTTATTATTTTAAACAAATGGAGATTGTTGGGCCAATTACTTATAGGGCCTACCAGATCACCATCCCAGCAGCAGGGGTTGCTTATTGGTCAGAGGGGACTTGAGATGTGGCCTGTGGACTTCCAGGGTGATTCCTCTCCGTTGTGACTGGGCACTTAAAGCTCTAACCTGAGAGTCACATTGACAACGGAGGCCTGAAGTTCACTTCTTTTAAAAAGGGTTGGTGTCTTCTATGTTCTAATTATACCCTCAAATGATTATTTTTTTAAAATATATTTTTATTGATTTCAGAGAGGAAGGGAGAGGAAGAGAGAGAGAAATGTCATTGATGAGAGGGAATCATTGATTGGCTGCCTCCTGCACGCCCCACACTGGGGATCGAGCCCACAACCCAGGCATGTGCCCTTGACCAGAATCGAACCTGGGACCCTTCGGTCAGCAGGCCGACACTCTGTCCACTGAGCCAAACCGGCTAGGGCTGGAATGATTCTTCTGTGTGACTTGTGTGGACAGAAGCCAGAACCTTCACTGAGAATGTAGCAAACATTCCTCATGGCTAGGCTAGATTTTTTCATTTCTTGAGTTGTTTAGGCATTTACATTACCTTCCTCCCTCCATCAGTCCTTCAGATGTTTCTATAATTCTTCTCTCTGATCTGTGTGGATGAAATTTTGCCTTTCCTACTGGGGTTATGACTGACTGACTTCTGCAATTTCTTTCTGCATACTTTTTAAAATTTTTTATTAAATTGATTGGGGTGGCATTGGTCAACATGAACATATAGGTTTCATGTGTGGGTTTCCACGTTACAAGATCTGTATATTCTTTCTGCATACTTGAACTCTGAATTTTCATGGTCTTCCTGACACCTGATTGGATTCTGTGTTCCTGCCAAACCCTCGTTCAGTTCTGAGACACGTTGTGAGATGATAGCTGGATTCGGGTGGTGGTGGAAGAGCCGAAGCGGATGGATTTGAGAGAGATTTTGGCAGAGCTGATAGGATTTGCTGATGGGTTGGATGGGAGGTGGGGGAGGGGTGGGGAGATGAGGGGGAGAGGTCTTAAGGATGACTTCCTGCCTGCAGCTTGAGCAGCTTAGGGAACGGGGATTCTATTTCCTGAGCAGGGTGGCTCAGAGAAGGAGCACAGTCACAGCAGTTATAGTTCCTCATTCACAGGACACCCAGTATCTGCTCAGCTTCTCCCAGAACCGAGAAGCACCCCCTCCCCTGCCCCCATAACTAAGGGCAGCGGCAGTGAGCTGCCCGTGTCCTCCGATGTCGGGAACCCGACCCGTGAAGCCTGCAGTGGCTCGCCCCCAGCTGGGAAGAAGTGCTCTTCAAGACCGAGATGTCTGCTTGTTCTGACTTTGGATTTCCCATTCCAACTAATATTGCTTTTGCTAATTTAGATTTCAGCGAATGTTCCTGGTTCCATCTCCCAGTATTCTATGACATTTACCTATTTTCTCTTCGAATTTCTTCTGTTAAGTCATTTCTCAAGAGCTATAGCCTATAGCAATTACTCAGACAATGTCAGTGAATGTTATTGTTCAAATAACATACTATTCACACCTCCTAGCAAATTGAAATCACCAGTTTAAGGACTGACTTTGCTTGCAAAACTTTCTTGAAGCATCACTTACATGATTTGTGTAAAATGTGCTATAAGCACAAACTCACTCACATTTGTTTAGCAGCAGACAGGGCCCTGAACTCACCCTTGTCCCATGGCAAGGGCTTCAAGCTGATGGGCCGTGGCCACTTCTCTCCCACATGTTCCTGTCCTGATTCCCCAAAAGGCCAATCTTCACTTTGAACTTCACGTGTCAAATGTGTGCGGCTCTTGCTCTTGATGTCAGTGGGTTACTTTAAATCAGTATCATCTCTTTGTGGATTGTTAAGCTTCAGTTCCTTCAGGAGAATTATAACACTTTTTCTCAGTTTCTCAACTGAATTTTCTTGGGATTTGGGAAAACATAATTTTCTAAGAAAGGCTGGGAAGGAATTCCCAATGGAAATATTAATGGATGCCCAGGTTGGGCGCTGTTCCCTCACAGGTCTCAGGGGGATGCTGGGAGGTGGGGGTTGCTGTGCCCAGAAGAGCAGAGTCTGGCCTATAAAGCAGGAATGCTAGACTTGTCCTTGTTTCTGTTCGTGAAAGCTGTGTGACTCCAGACAGGACACTCAGCCTTCCTAAACCTGTGTTCTTAAAATGGCAAATAGTATTGATAGGACTGGTACTGTGCATACTGACTTATATACCCACTAGTAGCCCTGTGCGCGAATCCGTGCACCAGTAGCTCTCTGTGGGGCCTGGCCGCTCCACGCCTGCTGCCCAGAAGCTCTCCGCGGCCCAGAGGCCCATCCGCGGCTGGGCGCGGAACGCTTGCCTCGTCGCTGCAGCGATGAAGCAAGCATTCTGCCAGGCCACGCACGCTGCCCGCTCTCAGCGGCCACTTCCCCAGGACTGGGGGACTCCGGCAGGGCTGAGAGGATTGGGCGCTGCCATCTTGTGGCTGTGGGTGCTGCCATCTTTGTGACAGAGCGATGGTTAATTTGCATATTACCCTTTTATTAGATAGGATGCTTGTTTTGTGCAATAAAGGCCTTATTACCGCCGTGTCACAGACAGAGAAGCAGAGGCTCAGGAAGCCTAACGGAGGCGTGGCAGGCCACATCTGGGGGTCCCTGGGAGCTGAAGTGTCCGTTCCTGCCCACCACTGCGTTACGCGTGCTGACTGAATGGGTGGCACAGAGCAGGCTGTTGATGTAGACTTGTTGAGTGAATTCAGTTAGAACCTATATCTTTCTGACTGTAAGGCCAGTTATTTCTCCGTTTTGTTTGGCTGTTCTCTGGAGAGAAAAAAGATTCCACTTCCTAAGTCTCTAGGCCTGGTATGCGGCGTGCTTCCTGACCCTCCAGGGAAGGATCGGTGACCCCATTTGCTGATGAGAGGTCATGCAATGATAATGGAGCTATGGGAAAGCGTTCAGGAGCGCTCTGGGTGGTTGCAGTCAGAATCCCTGGGAAATTGCTCTCATTCCTGGACCAGCAGGGATGTCCCGTGCGAGGCCCAGGAGCCAGCATTTTCCCTTCTCTGAATTTGGTTGAAATGCAACTCAGGAGAGTTGAGATTCAGGAAATCGCCCACCCCCCTGGGACTTCCGGCTGTGTCACTTTCTCCCCCGATGCACCAGCCCCCTGCAGAGAGGCATCCTCACCTGTTTAGGGTGGAAAGGCCTTGAGCCAGAGGTCAGGCCTCTCTCAGAGTTGCCTGCTGCTCCCTGGTCTTGTGTCCCAGGGGTATTTATTCCTACCTGCCAGGAGCAGCTCTGAGCCATATTCACAATTGGACAGATCTTGCAGGGAAAGGAGAGAGGGCGCACAGGGGCCTGAGACCCATATGCCCCCTCAGGCCAGGCCGACAGCGGCTGGGTGTGGCCCGGCAGTGGGGGCTCCTGGGACCTGGGACGTGTACCCCTGTCTAAAGGGACAGCGCTCACCACCTTAGTTCCAGTCAAAGGCTATCTTGTGTGGAAACTCAGGCACAGGTGTGCTTGGTCTTCCATATTTGCAAAATAAATAGACAATATAGATTTTTTAACGTCTCCAATTTTTTAAAGGTTGGCAACCAATTCAAATATTGTAAAGCCCCGTCTAAGCCAGGAGGACAGCTTGATCCTTTGCGGTTTCTCTCTCCCAGCCCAGGCTTACATGCGGCTCCTGTGTAGCCCCAGGAGGTGGCTGAGCAGATAGCCTGGCCGGCTCTGGATCAGCTTCTCTCTGCTGGGTACCCAAGGGCCAGGAGGCTCTGTGCAGAGGCCGGTTTTCCTCTCCCCAGAGGAGGGAGAAATGAGTCCTGCCCAGAAGTGGGGAGAGGCCCCCAGTAAAGGTGCTGTTTCCGAGTGCTGACCCAGGCTACCATTTCTGGACCACCCACACCTCCTCTCCGCACCAGCGCCTCTTGCCGTTGCGTTCTCCTTGTTCAGAAGAATGAAAGAGTGAGGAGAGTCAGGCTGACCCTCATCCTTCTGGGTTGAAGGCCCCTGAATTCTCTGTCTCCTTGAGGTCTAGGCTCTGAGCCTCCTTTACACTGTAAGAGGTCGCTGGTCAGGAAGTCACAAGATAGAAAAATCCACGATTGCATGAGAGTTGTTTCTTGAGAATTGTGACTGCTGACATATCCAAAATGTTAGAACTGAGTCTGTTTATTCAAAGAAGAGTGGAAGGCGGAGAATGACCCTAGGTTCCGCATTTGGCTTGCACCTTGAGGGGGGTCGTGAGGGACAGTGGGCTTTGCGGTGAAACTGCCCTCCACTCCTGCCCCTGCCTGGGGAGCCTGGCTAAGCCTCCTCGGTGAGCCCGTCCTCAGGTGTGGACCACCTGAGGCCTGGGCCAGTGTCTCAGGCTCAGCAGCTCCAGGGCCCAACAGGATAGGGAGGTGGACTCAGGCCTGATGGGGGCTAGGAGTAGGGAGAAGGATCCACAGGGGATCCTGGGATGGATGGGCCTCACCAGTCAGGATTGGACTGGAATCCCTCACCTAGGCTGAGCTGAAGGCCCCTGCCCCCTGCCCAGCACAGGGAGTTTGGTCAGATCCTTAGCAACCAAGGAAGGTGCCCAGGGCTCTCTGCTCAGTCAGGACTGCTTTGGGGCCTGGGGCTGCAGGATGAGTTCCTTCTGGGTCAAGCTGGGGGAGCCAGAGGCAGGGCCGTGAGGCTGTGCCCTGTGGTTGGGCCAGGACAGGTTGCAGGTGTTTTCATCTCTTCCTTTCCCTGGAGGTGACTAAGGGGCAGCACCACTGGCAAGCTCCTGGGGCATCATTCACAGTGCGGCCCCTGGAACACAATTCCATAGAATACCGTTGTGTCTTGTCACCTTCCAGTTTGGGCTGCAGGGTCCCTGCACAGTGACACAATGGTTTCGTGACTGGCTCCTGGATTTCCTGGGGTGCAGGGCGTTCCTGGAATGTGCTAACACGGAAAGGAGTTGGTCACCCTCCTGGGAGGTTGGGCAGATATATCTGTCTGCCACCTCTACTCCCACCAAGTTCAGATTAAGCAGTTGTGGGATTTCCCCCCAATATTTTTTCATTGTGGTAAAAGGCACATAATATAAAACTTACCATTATAATCATGTTTAAGTGTACAGTTCAGTGGTATTAAATACATTCGTATATTGTGCAATCATCATCATCCATCCACGGAACTTTTTTCATCTTGCAAACTGAAACTAGACCTATTAAACATAACTCCCCACTCCTCCCAGCCATTGGAAATCACCATTCTACTTTCTGTCTCTAGGAAATTGACTGTTCGAGGTACATCACATAAAAGTGGAATGATGCATTATTTGTCTTTTAGTGACTGACTTGTTTCACTCAGTATAATGTCCTCAAGGCTCACCCATTTTGCAGCATATATCATAATTTCTTTACTTTTAAAGACTGAATAATATTCCATTGTATACCTATTTTGCTTGTCCAGTCATCTAGATGGACACTTGGGATGCTTCTACATTTTAGTTAGCTATTGTGAATAGTGCTGCTATGAACAGGGATGTACAAATATTTATTGGAGACCATGTTTTCAGTTCTTTTGGGTATATACTGAGAAGTGGGATTGCTGGATCATATGGTAAATCTATTTTTAATTTTTTAAGGAACTGTCACACTTTTTGTAGCAGCTGCACCATTTTACAGTGCACAACAGTTCCAATTCCTCCACATCCTTGCCAACCCTTGTTATTTTCTGTTTTTGTTTTGTTTTGGTAGTAATACTATACTAATGGGTGTGAAGTGGTATCTCATTGTGGTTTTGATTTAAGCATCTGTGTTTTTATCAGTTTTATGTAATGGGGTTCCAAGCAAGTTTGTTTGCAAAGAATATGTTCTTCCACCAAAAAGAAAAATTTAAACCTCTGTGTTAATGGGAACAGCAGTTATTTAAGCTAGACAGAGGCACTGCTTTTAGTCCTGAAATCCACCCCTTACGAGGTATAGTGACATTTGAGTAATATAATTAAGCTGTTAAAGTTACACATGGTTACTGAAAGGAATGTGTAATATAAATGATCTAAGTGAGTGAAATCTTCCTGATGTGTCCATATTGAGACCTTCCTCAGGGCAGATGTTCATTCATTCAGTGGATGTTAATTGAGCTTTTACTGTATGCTGGGCACTTTCTGGGCCCTGGGGATACAGAGACAAGAAGGCAAGATCCCTGCTCTTCCCATGCTCAAATATTAGTGGGAAAGACAGACAAACAGGGTAGTAGAATATGGAGTTAAAAGCTAGGAGGAAAATGCACAGGGGTGATGTGATAGAGAATGCCTGAGGGTTGGGTGGAAGTTGCTTAATAAGCTGGTCAGGAGAGCCCATTGGGAGAGGGTATCATTTCATCTGGAACCTGCTGGTTGAGAAGAAACCAGACTCAGACAGATCAGGGGGGAGTGTGTCTGGGTAGAGGGAACAGCAAGGGCAGAGATCAATGGGCTTGGTGCATTTGAAGAACAGACAGAAGAGTGGGTGCCTGGAGAGAAGGGAGTGAGGGTCAGAGTGATCAGAGATGAGGTCCATTGTCCAGATTTTTTGAGTCTGGTGACAACGGTTTGCATCCCATTTCACTGTCTCACTCACATGGGCACTGCAGGTAGCGACAAAGCAAGCCAGTGTGGCTGTATTCCAGTGGGGCCCTGGGTAGCTCTATCCTGGACAGTAGGTGGGTGGATTGAACATGAACTCTTGTCAGTTGCTTTAAGGGAAAACAAAGAAGAAAAGTCCATGGATTCCTTTCATGTTATACTTTACTCTTCCTCTCTAGGTGAACAGAGAGAGGCTGCGCTCCCTTTCTCCCAACAAATTAAGAGCATGTAGGGAGAGAAATTGACACCTAGATGGATGCCTCTGATGGCTGTCTTTCTCCTCCCTGCAGACTGTGGGCTACTGTGTGTGTACAGGAGGGGCAGGGTGGCCCACACAGGCCTTTGTACCCTCGGCTAGCAGAACATCAGATGTGGGGATGCGGGAGACACACATGGACAGGAGGATGGAAGAAGCTGATGACACTGAGCATCTGTCTTCCAAGCTTTGGTCTTTTGTAGGCAACAGGCACCCTCCTTCTGAGCTTCAGTCTTGCTCTATTTCCCCAATTCAAAGGAGGGGGCTGGAGTGGGGGAGGGGGACTTGGGGAAGATGAAGGCTCAAATTTTGCTTTTGATTTTGCACACTGGCACATACAACAATGATGCTGGTTCACAACAGATTGCACAGTCTCCTGAATTTTACTCTTTTCCTGACTGATCCCAGAGTACTTTTGTTAAGAGCCAAAGATCAGATAGTTTGTTGATAGCTCTTTCCAGCCCACCCTTCCTCAGATGTTCGTGCTGCCAGAGAGGGAAGTGGGTCTCTCCAGCCTGACTTGCCCTAGCTGTACCCATGCTGACTTGCAGTGGACACTTCCTTTTTTTATTTTTTTTTATTGATTTCAGAGAGGAAGGGAGAGGGAGAAAGAGATAGAAACATCAATGATGAGAGAGAATAATTGGTTGGCTGCCTTCTGCACATCCCCCACTGGGGATCGAGCCCCCATCCTGGGCGTGTGCCCTTAACCAGAATCACACCTAGGACCCTTCAGTTCACAGGCTGAAGCTCTATCCACTGAGCCAAACCAGCTAGGCCTGGACACTTCCTTTTTAAAGTGCCAACAAAGGGTTTCTTACCAAGAATTGCTTAGGTAGAGAATCTGACCACTCTTGAGATTATAGAATCTGTCTTCTTTCCCCCTCCCTTTTTTTGGGAAGCTGGTTGTTTGTCTTCAATATTCTACAACGGAAAGCTAAAAATACACTTTAAAATTCAGCTATACACTAGAAGGAAAGCAAGAATATAGTGTAAACAACATTTGGGAGAGAGATCGCTCAGAGGGAGAAGGGAAAGGGGACATATTGTAGAGGGACACGTCGGGTGGAGGGCACAGGGATGTCTGTCATGTTACTCTTCTCAAACCACATTTTATGTCTACTGAGTATTAAGTATAAGACTATAAAAATCAGGTTGTAGAAAAGAACATTTAGTATGATCCCATTTTTTGTTTAACTGTATCCTATATAATCAAAGGCTAATATGCAAATCGACCGAACAGCAGAACAACCAGTTGCTATGACACGCACTGATCACCAGTGCACAAATGTCATGCACCAGGCCTCTAGTGTATAGCTGAATCTTAAACAGTATATTTTTAGCTTTGTGTTTTTGAAAAAAATATATATACTAGAGACCTGGCCTGTGGGATTGGGCCGAAACTGGCTCTCCGACATCCCCCAAAGGGTCCCAGATTGCTAGAGGGTGCAGGCCAGGCTGAGGGACCCCACCAGTGCACGATTGGGGCTGGGGAGGGATGCGGGAGGTTGGCCAACTGGTGAGGGGCCATGGGAGGGCTCCAGGGAATGTCCGGCCCATCTTGCTCAGTCCCGATTGGCTGGACCTCAGCAGCAAGGTAACCTATCGGCCCCCTGGTCGTCAGTGCACATCATAGTGAGCAGTTGAGCGGCCTTAGCATATTATGCTTTGATTGGTTGAATGGCCGGCTGGTCAACCGTATACTTAGCCTATTATGCTTTTATTATATAGTATATATAATTATTATTATGTGTATTCTTCCATAGATTTTTTTTCCCTTTTAACAATATGCTTATGGGATTCACTGTGTTACTGTGTGTAGCTGTAGTATGCTTGCTTTCACTCCTGCTGATATTTCAGTGTATGACTACACCACAATTTATTTTTAACTTGCCCCCTTTTATGCTTGCTATGAGCATTCTTATGCATGGTTCCTGGTGTACATGTGATTGGTATCTGTAGGATGTATGGAAGAGAAGGTTACCTCTGCTCACCTTTATTCTGCAGTCTTCCAAAGCAATGGGACCAATTCATACTCCCAGCAGCAGACTGTGTGTGTGAGTTGTTCCACACCCTCTCTAATATTAATACTTCTCAAATTTAGTATTTAATTAGATGTGGAGGGAGCAATCCAGGACAGTAGGAGGGAGGTAAGTGTAGTTTGATGAATTTTGACCATCACCACAGTGAAAATTTAGAATATTTTCATCACTCCAAAAAAAAAAAAAAAGGTACCCTTGTTCCCCCTTTTCAGTAAGCACCCTCCCTCATCCCCGGTTCTTTGCAACCATTGATTAGATTTCTTTCCTTACAGTTTCACCTTTTCCATAATGTTATGTGAGTAGAATAACTCTGGGTTCCCGATGAACTCCTGGACCCAGGCATCACTGGGCTTGGCACACACCAGCCAACCTCATTTAGTTTGGAAGCTAAATGAGGATTAAGGACCTAGTCTTCATTCTTAAGTAAGCTGAATTTATGAAAGTGCATACATATGCGTGCTAGAATAATTTGCTTTGGTGTTTATTTAAATGGTGGATTTCCCTCGTGCATGTAAGTTCGCACTTGTTTTTAATACTTTGCTGCTTTTTCAATGTATGAGCATCATTTCATAGGCATAAAGCCTGGTGTTGTTGGAACAGCACTTATTCTTTCTCTTTCCTTCCCTTAGATGCCCCTAATCATCCTATCTCTTTCCTTCCAACCAATGAAACGGATTTATCAGGGAAAATAAAAAAAGAATAACCAGAAGTCCAATATTTACTAAAGAAAACAAAAATAATCTTTATTATTCTGGCCATTTTAACAGAGCAAAGGGCTTATGCAAACTCAATAAGCATCTGTTGATAGGCTTGGTCCAATGCCTACCCAGAGAGAGGAGCACAATCATTCACCATCACCCTGAACATGAAGCACCCACTATATGATTGACTGGGAAAGGATTTGGGGATAAGAGGGTGTTATAATGATTTCTCAGAGAAATGGTTAAAAAAAAGCATCAAAGGAATAAAACGATTTACATAGCTTACTAAATTAAAGAAAGCTTTCAGAATGTGGTTAGTGGAGGGGGGAAGGACTTAGAGGACAGGGAACTTCTGGGGCTGCAGGGACATTCCCCTAGTCAGCATCCCTGCTGCCCATTGGGAAACTGACCCCCTGGGGAAATATCCTCCATGTTGTTGATGTATTCCTGAACCCAGGCATCGCTGGGATTGGCACAGATTTGCCGGCCCCTTGTGGTGACAAAGCTGTAGAGAAGGCAGAAGTATTATATAGAGGATGAGCAAGGACGTGCTTGACCACCTGTGGACTCTTTATCTTCATCACTCTGGGCAGCTCAGGGCTAGTCCATCCTATTAAGGAATCATCCCCCAACCCTCAGGGACGTTTTGGTCTTTCTCTGAGTGATTTATGGAAATAACCTAAAGCCACCTCTTTTCTGCTGTCTCTTTCTCTCCTCTCTCCCCTCTACTTTTGGGCACACCTTCCCTGGCTCCCTGAAGGCCCCATTTCACCTCAGTAAACAGCCACAGGGGTCTCTCCCTTTGTCTTGCATGCACTAAAGGCCCCCCGAGGGCGAGGCTTTCTCAGGATGCTCCTTATCCATCAGCTGGTGCACTTGTGAACCCCTCCCCACTCCGACTCCTGTGTTCTCTGTCATCCCAGGGATGGGCAAGGGGACTGACACTTACACAACACCATTTCGGGGGCACTGGTCGCTGGTCTTAAAATAGGCAACCACAACTTTGCGGGGGATCTTCCGGGACGTGTAGGTCATGCAGCAGGTGGGTGGGGTGTCGAGGCGTTCTGTGGGGAAACAAGGAGTTGCTCAGGAGCGCTGGCAAGCCTCAGAGGGTCAGGAAGAAATAGAGAGAGACAGCTCAGCGACGAGGCTTGGGGGAAAGGGAAACTGGATATAACCTGGCTTTTTTGTTTGTTTCTCATTCATTTCCTTAGTCTTGTCTTTGGTTTGTCTCTTCTTTTTGGTCTCTAGCTTACTCTATAGGGAACCAAATTCTACCCTCTCTTCCTAAATCTCTTTGGGGGAAATTTCTTTTCTAATCCATCAAATCATAAAATAGCTGAGTGAAAGTAGGGACAATTCTTAACAACTCTTGGAAATAGCTAAGGTGATTCTAAAACTTACCAGCACCCATAGGATCTAAGTAGATGTAGATTCTGCCTCATGCTAATAACCCAATAAATGAAACTTCAATGATCGCACCCAAAAAGTAATATAAAATCCTGCCACCCAGATCAATAGACTCCATTTGAACCCTCTAGAAGAAAACAACAGTGTTATCTTGGAACCCCATTCGAAGTTCTCTAAGTTCACTTGGGGGTTCTCAGGCCAGAAGACTTGGAAGATGTGGTCTGACTTCTGGCCAGAGTGTGGGGAGCGACTGTTGTTAAAGAAAAGTGGACAACAAACTCACCTTCCTCGTTGGCGTAGAGGACCCTGGCGCAGAGGATGACCAGGACGGTAGCTTCAAGGAACTTCATGATGCCGGGCAGGCAGAGGAGTGTAGGCAGAACTGAGACGGAGCTTTGGAAATCACTGCTGCTGGCCTCCTTCTGGGATCTGCACTATCTTCCCTCCTTTTATAGGCGGCCCAGGGCAGCGGGAACTTAGGAATTGGAGGTGCCTAAGCAAGAAATTTTACGTATAGTGGTATCACGTGGGTTGTGCAGCCGGGGTTGCCTGAGGTTACTAATGTGATTGGGATGCTTATGAGGAAGTTGTTTCTCCAGATGGGTTACCAGGAATTGGCACCACCCAGGGGTCATGCTTAGCTGTTTCCTTTTCACGTGACAGATCTCTCTGAAGTGCCAGGTCACTGCCTCCTTCCATAGAACAGTGCTCTGGTGCACTTCCACAATTGTTCTGTCCATTGAAATGTGACATGAATAATAATGCCACCGAGTCTCAGGCAGCATAAGCCAAGGGAGCCGCACTGTAGATGGAAAATACAGAATTGGGATCCTGGAGGTACAAGAATGTTTAAAGTAAGAATTAACCTTCCAGTAATTGTCTGTTTATCAAACATTCACCATACACTGAGTGGCCAGGTTATTATGATCTCTGAATGTATAATAATCTGGCCACTTAGTGTATTTGTATCTCAAATGGGTACCAAAAGTATTCTAGACTTTTGCTGGAGATCAACTACCTATTTGCCCTGAGCTTTCTATCAGCCAGTGCAAAGGGGAAAACTGATCAGGTGCATGATATATAGTATCTTTGATATCAAATAAATGAGGTATTTAAGAGAAGTACACGGAGTGGCCAGATTATTATGCGTTCAGAGATCGTAATAATCTGGCCACTCAGTGTATATGTACAATGATATCTAGATATAACACTGGATGTGGTCAGCAGTCTTAAAAATCTCCATACTCTTTGAACTGGAAACTCTATTTCTCATAATCTATCCTATGGAAGTGACCTCACAAATGTGGAACATATTAGGGACAGTGTTGTTTGGTGCAGTTTATGATCAAATAATTGACAGCAAACTACACATTTTACAGTGTTGGAATGATAAAGTTAGTTAACCCACTGATGGACCCTTAGTCAGCCTCTTAAACAGATAGAGTGACATGACAGTACTTGATTTTTAATATTCAGTATTAACAATCAAGATGCAAAATTTTATATGCAATTTTATTTCAAAAATCCTGGGAAGAGAAAAAAGAAACCAGAAAGAATTAAAGCCCCCTATCTATGACCATCTTCTCCACACCCCATGTCCCATGGGTTATCTCTCTTCCACAAGCCCTGCTTCTCTCCAGGAAGGAGGAAAAGTACTGACATTACACAACGGTAGGAACACTGGCTGTTAGCATCACTGCAATCAACACATTTATGACAGGTCTGGAGAGAAGTAAGCGAGGCAGTGTGGTGTCTGCCCTAACTGTGAGGAACTGGAATTCAGCCCAAGAAAAGCCAACTCAACTTCTTCCACCCCCTGAGGGGACCAGCAGAAAGTTGATGTCACTGCTCAGGGCCTCAGAGTAGGGCACAGAGGGAACCAAGAAGCTAAACATTTCTTTGTTACCTTGAATTTTTGTTTCGAATCTCTGCCCTTGTCTTGCTCCCTCTTCAGGGAATAGAGCTATTGGAACAGTTGGCCCTTGTTCCATCTCTTTGGGGGAACTTCATCTGGTCCACAGGTGGTTCTGAAAATCACTCAAAGGGAGGATCTGAGGTGAATCTGCCATTTGGCTCATCATAGGAACCAGTGGGACCTGGCATTTGCCCTCCTCTGTCTTTCATGTCCAGAGATGAGGATACATAAATGTCATTGGGAAACAGCCCAGGATATTTTGAAACCTTCTGTGAAGTTCTTTGCTTTTACTTAGGGAATCTCAAGCCATAGGACTTACATGATATGGTTCAGACATCCCAGAGCGTTGGGACACAACTCTAAAAGGAAGCAAGGATGAGGGTTGAGAGAATCTTGTGATACAGATAAGACTTGTGAACTGAGGGCCGTGGTGAGGAGATGTTAACAAAAGCAGCCTTTGAAACTTCAACGATATTGGGCAGGCTGATGAGTGTGGGCAAAGCCAAGGTGGGACTGGACCCTCGCTGCTGCCTACATCCATTCCATGTCCCAACCCATGTCCTGCCTATTTATAGGCAACTCTAGACCGCGAGGAACAGGAGGCTGGGGATGGTGTCATGTCACGAGGTGCACATGCTGAGGTACCTTGATCACATGGAGGTTCCGGGTACACAAGAATAGCTCAGTTGCTCACTTGTTGGGGCAGATTGTGTGGAAATATTTTGGACAGTGAGAGGAGGTCAGATGATGTTAGTGTCAGCTGTAAGTTCATGGAGAGATCTACAGGTTAGTGATTCCTTCCACAGGGCAGATAGGACACTTGCTACAGGTCTTCTGACCATCTAGGGTGACATCTGTGATGATGCCACAGCATCCTGGGCACACAAGTCACACTTAAACCACACCCTGGGTGAAAGAGACCATAACATCACGTTGGTTGGAGCTTCGAAGGAAATGACTAACCGGTGAGGGGGATGCCAGTAGTTGTTATCACCAGGGTACCAAGCTTAGCTGGTTCCTTCGACCATTGACAGATCTATCTATGAACGGTACCATTCCCCTTTCCCTTCCACAGAGCACAGACTTATGTTCTTCTCAGGTGTGACATAGGTCATGATGTCACAAAGGCTTAAGTAGCCTGAGCCATGTTTGATCCAGACCCAGATGGGCAGAATGGAATTGGGGAAGCTTGGGGTACAGGCATGACAGGAGTGATGGGGTCAGCTTTTTTTAAATCACTGTTTCCTTCATCTGACATTCACAAGGCCCTACAATATGCCATCACTGGGTTCAACAGTAGGGAAAGGAAATAAACATGCATTCGATACGGAGTATCTATATGGATTAGAAGCCTTACATGGCCTTATTTTTTGACCCAGAAAGTCTATAGCTCGGAAAATAGACTTTTTCTATATTGGGGAAATAACATCATTTGTGGAGAAAGTTTTATGCATATAAATGTTTGATACAGTTTAAAACAATAAAAAATTGGAACCAGTCCAAATGTGTGTGCTGCAATAATGCATGATAACATTAATGCACTAGGATGATGATTGAATAAATTAGGCAGCTCTTAAAAATACTGGAATGATTTGGAAAAGTCTTATAATGTCAAGTATAAATAAGAAAAATACAAAATTTTTTTCATATTGTGACTACAATAATGCCTCCCTTTCAACTCTCAGTAAAAAGAGAGAGAAGAAGGGAGAGAGAGAAATATCTATTGGTTGCCTCCTGTACATGCCCTAACCAGGGATTGAACCCTGCAACCTGGGCATGTGCCCTGACCAGGAATCGAACCAGCAACCTTTTGGTGTACTGGATGATACTCCAACCAACTGAGCCACCTGGCCAGGGCTGGGAGAATGTTCTTAATAGTCATATCTGAGGTGAGGCTTGGGGGCTAGAATTAGCAAATAAAAATAGAGTATGAATAATTTTTTTAGTAAAAGTATGTCCCATGCAATATTTGGGTCATATGTGTACAAAAATTATTTGTTGTGTATCTGAAATTCAAATTTAATTGGGAATCCTGTATTTTATTGCAGGTGTGAATACCCCTTATATAGTCGGTGTATTTCCTGTGGAATATGGAGTTCACTTTAGAATCATTGAGAGAGTTTAAAAAATTCCCAATACCAGGACCTCACTCCAAAGTTACCACTTTAATTAGAGTTAGGTGGGGCAGGGCATCAGTGATTTAAAAACTCCCGAGGTGATGTCAATGCACAGAACCACTGTTGGGGTGCAGTCGAGGGCTGTTTGGGGCCAGCCTCAGAGTTTCAGAGGCAGTACAACTCCCTTTCAGCTTTTCAGAGCTTCTGGTCCGTTTTTGGTCAATTCTACTGGATGGTTAATTAGAATCCAAAAATCTGTCAGCCAGGGTCACTCCTAGAACTGGGTTTCAGAAAGCCTCTCAACTCACCTCTGCGAGCTCTAGTCATCCCTTTCACTGCCACATCCCTCCCCATTTCACTGACTTCTGCCTTCACACTGCCCTCTGCTGATGAAACAGTGCCACAGCATGGAGGTCTGCCCTCTGCTGATGAAACAGTGCCACAGCATGGAGGTCACCACAATTTGCTCCCTGCCTCTGCCTGCATCCCAACCATGCCTTCACAAGGAACGTGATTGTTCATCTTGTTCACAAGATAAATATTTAAAAGAAGAGGGGGCGGATCAGGACCCCTTCCTAGTCTCCCATCTCCCCATTTCTGCTTATACAAACATTAGCTTGGAGTGGAGAACTCTGCTTTTCCAGATTACTGATTCTCAACCAGATGGGTTTGCAGGCAGTGAGTAGAAAGGGACTCTTAGAAACTTTTTTTCCTTCTCTGCTAACAGAGGAGCCAACTTCAAAGTAAGCTAATCTCTTTCTTAACAGGTTTTACGGATTTATGCTAGAAGTAACCAGTCTCCCAACATCTTGAATTTCCCTTTTTGATGCAACCGTGGCTGGCAGCTGGCCTTGGTAAGACTCTATAACAGGCCATGGAAGGTAACCGGCTGCTGTGCTAGCTAGAGGTGTCCTCACTGACTTCGACCTCACCTCCTGCCCCAGCCAAGTGCATTTTTCAGGCTCTGTATCAGTTAGGGTGGTTTGAGTTTTAGTATCAGAAAAGCTGACTCAATGTGGTGTAAACAATAAAGGGAACTCTTTGCTCACATAACGGAAACTTCAAGAAGTAGCATTAGCTTCAGTAGCAAGAGCTTGATCAGTGAGCCTTAAGTATCACTATAAACCGTGATCTTTCTGAATCTCTGATCTCCCTTCAATTGGTCCTTCATCCTATGACATCAACTGTGAAGTGAATCACTTGGTTTTACAAACTACCCTCTTGAGACACCTCAGTGGGTTTATACAGGAGAAGTCATGACCTTCCCTCCACAAAGGAGGAACCCGCTAGGCTGGGCACTCTCTTTTGTTTGTATCTATCATCTGCCTGTCTATCTGGCGTGAACTTGTTGATTTGTTTTACTCCCACCACAGGGAGTGAGTTTCCTATGGGTCAGGTGACCCTGTGGGAGGTAGCTGGGCTTGAGCCTTCTTCCCAATGGCACTGCACATAGATTGGGGAATCATGTGTTCCTCCTTGCCTAGGGAAAACCTAGTTTATATCAGTTGTGGCAGCATAATTACTAATAGTATCCCCTTTGCCTCTCAAAATGGGCTCATCCTACCAATAGACGGCTGCTTGGAGGGACTCTGCCAGCAGGAGCTGGTGGGATGGTCTCAGGGCTGCTGTCCACAGAGATTCCTGGCTCTGTGGGCAAAGGGTGCTGAATCCAGTCTGCACTTGACTTGTAAATCCTTGCGCCTCGCACAGGGCTGGGTGCTCCAAGAAGATGTCTTTTCTTAAAGTGCTCAGGCTAACAAATATGTGATAATATAGATATTGGTATGATTGTTGATACACATATGAAATAGGTTATACATATTTTACATACATAGTTTCACATGAATATTATCTATATGTACTTCATCCTGTTCAGTGGTTTCATATTTATTATGTGGCTATACTATGATGTTTTAAACTGTTCCTATTTTGATGAATTTGTTCCTCTTTCATTGCTTTTACAAGCAAGGCTACAAAGAATATCCATGTGCCTATACCTTTGTGTCTTTAGGTAAAGTTTCTTGAAATACATTCCTAGAAATAAGGTAGCTAGATTGAAGAGTATGTAAATTAAAGAATTTGCTAAGAACCTGTCTTTGCCCAGCCGGTGTGGCTCAGTGGTTGACCGTAAACCTAGGAACTAGGAAGTCAAGGTTTGATTCCCGGTCAGGGCACAAGCCTGGGTGGTGAGCTTGATCCCCAGTAGGGGGTGTGAGGAGGCAGCTGGTCAATAATTCTCTCTCATCATTGATGTTTCTATCTAGCTCTCCCTCTCCCTTCCTCTCTGATAGCAATGAAAATGTATTTTAAAAGAAAAGAAAAGAAATTGTGTCTTGCTCTTCAACACTAGGTACATAATAGTCTATAAAATAATCATTGTTTTGAAAAATAATGTTTTGTTTTTAACTTTTGGGAATATACAGATATTATTGTCATTTTCTTTCTGCTCACTTCTCCTTTTCAGATTTTCCTAATCTTTGCCCCCCCATCATTATTTTTTTCCCAACCAGAGATCCTGACTTTGTCACAAAACAAAGCCAATAAAATTACTATTGATGATTCTAAAACAGTGGTCGGCAAACTCATTAGTCAACAGAGCCAAATATCAACAGTACAACAATTGAAATTTCTTTTGAGAGCCAAATTTTCTAAACGTAATCTTCTAATGCCACTTCTTCAAAATAGTGGTATTTTGTGGAAGAGCCACACTCAAGGGGCCAGAGAGCCGCATGTGGCTCGCGAGCCACAGTTTGCTGACCACAATTCTATAACGTATTTTGATAAAACAAGAATGGTTTATTTTTTTAAATTCCATTATTTCACACAATTGAATCAGAAGTGGTCATTAACATTCTATAAATAATTGCTGGTTGATGGTTTTGGAACAATTTCCCTGAGAAGAACAAGCTAAATATAACCACTCACCTACACACTGAGTATGTGTCAACCACTGTGTGATCAGAGCGCCTGAGGAGGGGTGATGTTGTGAGGTCTCTCCCAGTAAGCAGGCAAGAACATAAGGAAACACATTACAAAATATAAATAGTCTAAAATAAATTAAAACTTACATTAAGAGTGTGGTTGCTTGGCAACCAGCCCATAGGAGAGGTAGCTTTGGGAGTTGAAGGAACATTTCTTGGGCTCAGGCCCCTGCTCCCTAATCTGCCCTCAAATGTAACTGGTTTCTTGTTGATTCTAGGTCAGTCGGGGATTCAGCTCCAAGGTCAGTGGTGTACTTGACACCAGGACCTAGTGTGTTGGCACAGACCTGCTGGCCTCTTTGGTTTGGAAGCTCTGAAGAGGGATAGAATTATAAAAATTGAGGAATCAGCAGAGGAATTCTGGTCCCACATTGTCCCCCCTCCACCTAGGGAAGCACAGGGTCAGCCCACTTTCTCAGGACCATTTCTTCAAACTCAGATACCTAGCCCAGTGGTCGGCAAACCGCGGCTCGCGAGCCACATGCGGCTCTTTGGCCCCTTGAGTGTTCTAACGCCACTTCTTCAAAATAGACTCTCCCAGGCCGAAAAATGACTTCTGCGCTTGGGCCACGAAGTTTCAATTGCACTGTGCGTGTGCGCCCGCACGTGGTATTTTGTGGAAGAGCCACACTCAAGGGGCCAAAGAGCCGC
The DNA here is from genome assembly GCF_951640355.1 of Cnephaeus nilssonii. Classification (NCBI taxonomy): domain Eukaryota; kingdom Metazoa; phylum Chordata; class Mammalia; order Chiroptera; family Vespertilionidae; genus Cnephaeus; species Cnephaeus nilssonii. The sequence goes on from NC_137090.1 coordinate 13,528,339, forward strand.
ATGTGGCTCGCGAGCCGCGGTTTGCCGACCACTGACCTAGCCTTTTCTTCAATGGCTTAGACCAGTGATGGCGAACCTCTGACACGCATAGCCATTTCTGATGACACGCGGCCGCTGAGGCGGCCGCATGCCGAGGATGAAACATTTATGTTATTTAAACTATAAATATCGCGAAATAATGTTTTTTCCTCAAAGTGACACACTACCCGAGTTATGCTCAGTTTTTTGGCGAAGTTTGACACACCAAGCTCAAAAGGTTGCCCATCACTGGCTTAGACTCTTAAGTCTTAGAGGGTCTCCTCAGCAGCCTCCCCCTATTATCATTTCTTCCCCAGTTACTTCTGTCTCGGGCAGCTCCTCCCGGGCTCCCGGGCCCCAGGCCAGGGTACAGGACACCTCCATGGCCTCTCCCTGTCTCTTGCCATCAGATCAGACCTTCAAAGCTCTGGGTTTCCTAGGATGGCCCCCATTCACCTGCTCATACCTTAGCAGGCTCTCCCTGCTCCAAGTCCTGCTGGCTCCATCCTACACGTCCTGCCTCTCCCCAGAGATCGGCAAGAGGACCAGCCCTTACATGGCTCTGGCCGCTGGTCTCATAATACCCATCTATCATTTTGCTAGAGATCTGCTGGGAAAGCTTGGAAAAAGCAGTAGATGCTCAGGGGCCTGTGCCCATGTTGGGGGAAGGGCAGCTTTTTCCAAGTGAGCCCGCTCCTCCTGCCCAGTGATAGTCAGAAGAAAAAAGATGGAGATGGCATTTTAGGTAGTAAGGGTTTAGGGATGAGGAGAGCTGTAAGGAAGTTGGGGATTTATTTTCACCAATTGTTTTCTTCTATTTTTTTTTCCCCTAGAAGTTTTATCTTGTTCTTTCCTTTGGAACACATTCCTTTGCTTTCTCATTTTGTCTGTCTTGGTTTCTACGTATTAGATCAAACAGCCACCTCTCCCAGTCTTGGAATAGCTTGGAATCGCAAGCTATTGGGTAGGAGATAAACCTTGTCCTTTAATCTGCCCTGGCTCCTGGTTACCTCTTGAACCTTTGTGATTGTGTAAGCAGCCTTATTTACTTTAAAAAATTTATCTTTATTGTTGAAAGCATTACAGATGCCCCCTTTCTTTGCCTCCCACTAACCCTTTCCACCCCACTCCTGCCCTCATTTAGTTTTCAAAAAAATATATTTTTATTGATTTCAGAGAGGAAGGGAGAGGCACAGAAAGATAGAAACATCAATGATGAGAATCATTGATCGGCTGCCTCCTGCATGCCCCACTCTGGGGATCGAGCCCACAATCCAGGCATGTGCCCTGACCGGGAATTGAGCTGTGACCTCCTGGTTCATAGGTTGATGCTCAACCACTGGGCCACGATGGCCGGGCTCATTTATTGTTAATAGCTCCCAGTTGTTGAGGAGGAGCTAATAGCTGTCAGGGTGCCAAAAGGTGGTGGGGGCGGTGTCTCCGTCAGCACCTAGATTCAGGCTGATTGGAAATCAGACCCCCTCAGGCAGCAGTTTTTAAAGAATGTAAATAGACACATTCCAATGGGACCAGGCCAGGCGATCTGAAGGTGTGCCCTGGGTAATGGTCGATGTAGCGAGGCAGAGGGAGAGGGCAAAGATAGTGTCCCTGGCCTATGCTCCTTGCGAGCACCTGTGGCCCCCAGATGTGTGCCAAACCCGAAGCCTGCCCCTCAGGCCAGAGCACCAGGGCAGGCAAACAGGCCCCTTTCACAGAGAGACGTGGTGTCGTGCTGCTTGTACAGTGCGGTAGCCCCTTGTTGCCATCCCTCTGATGGTTATGGTTCCCTGAGACTCAGGAACTCCAGTCCCCATCCTCCCCCAGCCACTCGAGCCAGGTAATCAGGGGGCACCCCTGGGTGGCAGCCGCAAAGACCAGGGCACCAGACCTGGTAAAGTGCCCCTCTGGGAGATGCTGTGGAGCGTGGCAGAGGGAGAGCGCAAAGATGGTCCTTGCCAGTGGAGGGTAAAGATGGCACCTGCTGAGAGAGAGAAAAGGAAGGGAAAAAAAAAAAAAACAGAAAGAAAAAACGGCGCCTGCCAGCTGCAGTAAGGCAGAGGGAGAGCGTGACCATGGCTCCCCAGTGCCTCTGTCCCCGGAGTTCCCCGCAGGCCTGGCCCCTAGGCCAAGGCTCGGAGATCAGCAGGTGGATCTCTCTGATGGGAAATCTGGGCGCTCTCCATCAGAGAGATGGTGGTGCCTGTTGGCTTGCTTCTGCGCTGGGCCCGGACACAGCCCATTGGTTGTCAAAGCCAGATGTTTGGGGAGCTTGTCTCTCAGGTGCCTGATGTGGGGCACACACCCTTCTCTCCCCAGGGAGAAGCTCTGGGTTTGCGATGCCCTCGTGATTATGGATTATGGAACTGTGTCTCAGCCTCTCCTAACCACCTCAGTGTGGCTTTTCTCTTGTTTGCAGATGCAAAGCACCTGCTCCGCTGGTGTCCAGGGTTTTGTGGGGGTTTTTTGGTGGCGGTGTTTTTTTTTCTGAGGAAATTGTTCCACATGCAGCTGTAGATCCGGTGTGTCCGTGGGAGGAGGTAAATTCAGGCTCTTTTTACTAATATGTGGCCATCTTGGACTGCCTCCTCTCTCATTTTTGTTCTAACCTTAGCTTTGGTTTCCATCTTACCCTGCAGGGAATGCTGATAAATGAATAGTTGCCTCTTGTTCCAGTTCTTTTTGGGAAACTTAATCTGGTCTGGGAAGAGGTTTTTCCTGCAAGAGACTGTGTAAATCACCTACAAAGTGGCAATGAGGTGAGTTTATTACTGAGCTGATCCCTGGGAAGCAGGTGAAGCTGGATTCTGCCTCTTGTTGAAAACCCACTCAATTTAACCATTCCCCAAGTAAGACGTGCCCCGCCCCTGCCTTCCAGGTGTTTAGAACAGAAAGCTAAAACTCCTTTGGAAAGAAAAGCTCCCTGAACGATAGCCCAGGGAAGTTTGAAAACCTTTGAAGAAGTTCTCAATTTCACTTGGGTGCCCCTATCTATAGGGCTTTGGTGATATGGTCTGACCCAGTGGTTGGCAAACTCATTAGTCAACAGAGCCCAATATCAACAGTACAACGATTGAAATTTTTCTTGAGAGCCAAATTTTTAAAACTTAAACTTCTTCTAACGCCACTTCTTCAAAATAGACTCGCCCGGGCCGTGGTATTTTGTGGAAGAGCCACACCCAAGGGGCCAACGAGCTGGATGTGGCTCGCGAGCCGTGGTTTGCCGACCACGGGTCTGACCCGAGCCAGAAAGTGGGGGACAGCAGCAAATGGCAGCAGGAGGACGCTAGTCAGAGGAGGCCTGGGAACAGAGGGCCCTGGTGAGGAGGACAGTGAGGGCCCACGACTCGCTGATGCCAGCCTCCTCCTTGGGTCCACGCTATGTCCCCAGAACCCCAGGGAGATGGAAACTGGGGGTGTTGAGAAAGGAAGTTTTGAAGTGTAGTGGTGTCTGTTGACTTGTACATGCAAGAGGGGTCTTGGGTAACCACAGGGCTCAGGGTATTGGCAATAATAGTTCCAAGTACTCACTTGTCTGGGCTGTTTAATGGGGAAGTGGTTTCCACAGCAAGAGGAGGTGAGAAGTTGATGTCACCCTGGGACAACACTTAGCTGGTTTCTTCTCACTAGAGCTCTCTAGTCATAGTTTCCCTCAGCAGAGCAGAAACTTCTCTGTTATTCCACAGCTGTTCGAACCGCATACATGTGACATGTGCAATGATGCCATAAGTCCTGAGCAGCACAACCCAACTGAAACCACATCCAGGGACAGAGCTGTGTTAGCAGAGCCTGGGCTTCAGGAGTCAGGAGTGCAGGCAGCCTTTCAGACACCTGCTCATTCAGGAGAGATCCAACAAGGGCCCTGGTATACACAAAGGGCACGAAGACGTGTTAGATATGGGTGCTCATGTGCATAAGGAACCTGAAGATACTCTTAGCCTTTGACCAAGATAATCCCTGTTTAGGGCTCTATTTCCTAATTAACTTCAAATATGGGAGAAAGGTTTATGCATAAGAATATTTGGTCCCCAACACATTGATGGCAATTTAAATTTAGACCCCATTTAAATCATCTACAACGTAGAAATGGTGAAGAAAATGATGGCATCTTGACTTGGTTGACTATTAGCGAGCCTTTACAAACAGTGCAACAACATGGGAAGGGCTTATGTTATAAGTTTAAAAAAATCCAAGCTGCATATTGGCTTATTTTATTTTTGTTTATTTATTTATTTGCATATTTTTAGGTGTTGCTGATACAGTATTTTAAAATTAATTATTTTTAATTGAATTTATTGGGGTGACATTGGTTAATAAAATTATATAGGTTTCAGATATATAATTCAATAATACATCATTTATATATTGTGTTGGTATGTTCACCACCCGAAGTCATATCTCCTTCTGTCACCATTTATCCCCCCTTACTCTCTTCTACGTCCCCCACCCTCCCCTTTCCCTCTGTTAACCACCATACTTTTTTCTGTATCTATGAATTACTTTTTGCTTAATCCCTCACCTTTTTCACCTGTCCCTCCACCCCTCCCCTCTAACAGCTGTCAATCTGTTCTCTGTGTCAGTGAGTGTGTTTCTAATAAAAATTAGCTGCTGCTTCTTTTTTTTTTTTTTACTATTCCCTTTTTTGTTCTCTTTCATCATTCAGGTTTGTTCACATTATAATAATAGGCATGAAGGGAAAAAATAATTATGTTTTGCAAAGCTCAACCTGTCCAAAGTATCATACATGAAATCATGCCATCATCTCTTAGGCGAAAAAGCATTAAAAAATGACTGTGATCTTAAGGTTAAAATTAAGACCAATTCCAAGTAAGCCATATGTAAGGTTTAAGTGCACATAGTGTTTTCATGGCAATGATTTTTACAGGAATGCAGGCGTGATGTATATGATTTAAATATTCAAATCCTTTAAGGTTTCTGCATGAGCACTTAAATAAAAACTGCCACATTGGCATCGTTTCCGTGGCTTTCAATTTCTCGTTTGATCTCAGAAATGTACGGGTGATCTTTGCCCTGAGCCACTTCCATGATCGCCATGGCCTTCTGTAGGGTCTTCTCTCCGGCAGCTCTGCTCTCCAGGCCCATGTACAGTCTCCCAGCTTCAGTCACCTGGAGGCCACGTTGAGGGAGCACAGTGGGTAATGCTTGCTGGAGGAGGAGAAAAGACAACAGGCCACCTTGTCAGAGGCCGGGGTGGGGGGCGGTGGGGAGGAGGGTCGGCAGCCCACAGGCCGGGCACAGGCAGCGTGGCTGCTGAGCTGGTGATGCCACACCCCACGGAAGACACGCCCCTCCCACCCCCCAAATTAGCTTCTTTTAATCAGGGCCCATCCAGTGTCTGGGGATGTGGTCAAGTCCATAAAATATTTTTTTATTCTGGTCCCAGGAAAGAAGGAGAATAGAAATAGGAAGTGGGAGGTGTCCTCTCTCATCTACCCCTTTGGCCACCTAATGTTAAAGGACTTCCCATTCTTCCTTAATATGGGCAAACTCAGTAATGATGACTCATTATTTCGAGAATTCTTCCATTTCCCCCGTCCCCAGCCTTCTGCTTGTATGAAGTGGTTAGGTGGTGCTGTGGCGGGGCCAGTCCTGTCCTCATTGGTATGTCCGGACCAGCATCTATTCTACATCCTTCCTGATGCCAGAAACCCATAGTTCTTGGAGAAGCCACTCTTCCTCATAATCCTCAGACTTTAAGTTTGTATGAAATTCATCCAACCCACAATCCAGGAATGTGCCTTGATTCGCTTAAGCAAATCAGTGAAACCCATCCCCACAGCCAAAGTGATGGGCTAGGAATTGGGATTCTGACCTTAAGTCAGTCAAATCCAAGAGAACCTAGTGATTTTTTCAATGGGGCACAGCCTCTCTGTTCCCTGAAGAAAATGAACAAGGATTCATGGAGCCCTGGAAGGTACGGGAAGCCCCTGGCATTCTCACATGGAAGGGGGCGGGGGGGGGGGGGGTCAGAAAAAGAAGAAAACGGCCTGTGGGCCTTACCTGTACCCTTCAGTCTTGGAGCCACAGGTTCATGTATTCAAGCCTCTTTGAGTTAGGTTTGTTTGCTTGTTTTCCTCCTTGAAACTTCAGCATCCTGAGAAATAGAGTCCTATATCTGTGTGGAGATACAGGGTCTGTTAAAAGTAATAGCTCAGCCCTAGCTGGTTTGGCTCGGTGGATAGAGCATCAGCCTGCAGACTGAAGGGCCCGGGTTCAATTCCAGTCAAGAGCACATGCCTGGGTTTCGGGCTCCATCCCCAGTGGGGGGCATGCAGGAGGCAGCTGATCAATGATTCTCTCTCATCATTGATGCTTCTATCTCTCCCTCCTTCTCTCTTCCTCTCTGAAATTAAAAAAAAAAAAAAAAGTAACAGCCCAGACTGAAGTGTGGGAGTGGCTGATCAAAAAAAGGAGGAGGGAATTTGGCGAGCATCTTGTTAAATGGAAGTGGGTTTTAAACTTTGTTGTGCATGGGAATTACCTGGAGATTTGTTAAAACCCAGATTGCTGTGCTCCCCTTCCAGAGGAGGGCTCGGAATTTGCATTTCTAATGAGTTCTTAGGCTCTGCTCGCTGCTCATGCTGTGGTCTGGGCACCACCTTGGTGAATCTCTCACATGATGTTGCTGCTGCTGGTCTGTCGTGTGGTGGGTGCTAAAGCCCTGTGCCAAACACTAAGGCTGCAACATTAAAGAATTTGATAGGTAAGATTCTGTATATTGGAATATAATAGCTACTTCTTGCATCCACCAGGAAGGTGGAGGCTACACTAAAATGGGCTCATCTGAAATCCGGAAAGGAAAAACAGCTTTGCCAAGGAAGGCCTTCCCAACCTGTTGACCGTGGCCAGTCATCTGGAGTCTAGAAGGGCTACATATGCAGAAATTTCTACTGCAAGCTAAAGGTAGGGCAAGCAGAGCGGGAGGTGAGAGACGTAGCGTAGCGGCGGGTGTGTGTGTGTGTGTGTGAACAGAGTCCAACTATGGCCCTAACTCCCCCTCCTGCCCTCTCAAAGGAAATATTTGTCTTCCCTTCTTGTGAAGGTAGATAAATATTTGTGCTGGGCCCTAGCCGGTTTGGCTCAGATGTTAGCGCATTGGCTGAAGGGTCTCAGGTTCTATTCCAGTCAAGGACACATACCTTAGTTGCAGGCTTGAGCCCAGGCCCTAGTTGGGGCCTGTGCGGGAGGCAACCAGATGATGTGTCTCTCTCACATTGATGTTTCTCTCTCTGTCTCTCCCCTTCCCTTCCATTCTCACTCTAAAATCAGTGGAAAAAATATCCACGGGTGAGGATTATCACTTCTGCACAGTGCCCCACCTGTGCAGGGGCCAAGATGGAAGCGGAGGTCTCTCACCAGAGGCCTTGGAGGTAGGGGTGTAGGGATGACTGTAGTATTGAGGCCTATGCTAGGAAGCACACATTCCCAACCCCAGTTAAAATACAAGATGTATAATTGGACAAGTTCTTTGTTTCTGGTTGTTTAGCCCATAGAATTGACAGAAACAAAACCCAGAAACCTGCTATTATTAGAAGGGTGTTGCATTGCCAAAGAAACCACAAGACCAGCCCAAAATGGCCACTGATGGCTCAACACCGCGGGCAAACCCCAGCCTCCTACCTCACGTGGACAGGAGGTGGGCAGCCCCCAGAGAAGGGCTCTTCCCTAGCACATGCATGTGTCCATGGTGGGCATTCCCCTGGGAGGTCAACCAGGAGGATGACTAAGGATCGCAGTCACACGTCAGATTGTCAGATTCCGAAAGCCTCTCGACACTGCTTAAGGATGCAATCCCCATTCTCCCTTTTCCTCCCAGGGGTCTTTGTTCTGTTACTCTGTTCACAACACTTGTATTTAAGGAATGTTGAGCTGGTTAAACTTCTCGTTTGGCTTTGGATTGCTGGACCTTGAGAAACAGTTTAGTGTAAATGAGCAGGTTTTGTTTGTCCCACGGTGCTGGAAGTCAACAGAAAATGGGGACACCTACACTGTTTCTTTGGAGACCAAGGCTGTGTGGATGGTGATGGTGTTAGGGGAATGGGGCCCTCATAACGGGAGGGGATTGTAAAATGTTGCCTGGGAGGACCCTCTGTGTGTATGTGTATGATGTGAAAGTCTTGGCCAAAAGGACTCCTCCGTTGCATTCTCCTCATTATATAAAAGCCATTATGGCATACAGACTGTTATGACTGGCTAAGCTCTGGCTTCTCTGTGTCGGCTCAGACTCCCAACCAGAAGATGGTTCCGATGGATAGAACATCACCCATCAAAGCGTGGGGTAAGATGAGACCAGAGGAGTAAGCAATACATGCTCACTGAAAAATAAAACTAAAGAAAGGTGCAGAAAATACAAAGGAAAAGTACCCATTCCTAAAAACATATGTTAATCCCATTTCCTCTAAGAAATCAGTTAGCTAATGGAAATGTATCTTTCCAAATATTTGCCTTTGCAAATATATATGTAGATATGGCTTTAAAAACACAATAATAGCATTTTATACACACACTTTTGTAGAGTGTGTACGCATATATTAGATGTAGACATATATACCTTTTGTACATACTATTATGGACACTTGTCATAGGTATAAATGTGTGTTATCCTTCTTACTGACTGCAAAGTATTCCATTGGTGGGCATCTCAACCCTCTACTGCCTTAATCCTTCACTGATGGATGTTTGCATTTGCTTGCTGTTTATAAAGCATGCTGCAAAGAATATCCTTGTGCCTATATATTCCTATCCTTTGATAATGTTGCTACAAAATAGATTCCTAGAGATGGAAACAGGGCCAATGATATCTATGTCAGATAGAATGTGCATTTTAATGTTTGCTTAGCAGGAGTGTCTAATTGTACTCTAAAGAGTTTGGCCACTACAATTCTAAACTAACTTGGGGTATTAAAATTAGATTATTTTAAACAAAATGAAATAATCATGGTTCATAAAAATTAATATGTGTTTGTTTTCCCACAAGTCTTTTGGATTTCTCCTTCTTTGGCAAAAAGGACCCTAACTCAGTGTATATTTCTTATAACTCGGGCAATCCATCTGTTAAATAACTCAGCTTTCTCAGGAAACATAGAAACAGAACCCTGCTTCACAGGTAGACTGGCTAGCTTTCCCTTTAACATTAGCCATTTATTTTGTGGAGCATGGATTGAAATAAAATAAGGTACACTATACCTGTTACTATATGCAGATATGCACCGCATTTGAAAGAGTGGTAAATCCTGTTTGACTATTTCCGTGATTCTCAGCTGTTAACATGCACGAGGAAAGCCCGATAAGCTTGGTAGAAATACACATTTTCAGGTCCATTTAAACATTCTGATATGAGTGGTTTAAATGATCATTGTTCATGAAACAGAGTGTGGGATCTTGTAGGGAAGGTGGGGAGGGTAGATGCGTGGGAAGTAATCAACCAAAGACCTTGTATGCAAATATGCATAACCCTTGGATACAGACAATAGGGTGGAGAAGGCTTGGGGCAGGCAGCAGGGGTGGGCTGGAGAGGGTCAATGGGGGGAAAAGGGAACATATGTACTACTTTCAACAATAAAGATAAAAAAACACAATCATTGCTTGTGATTTGAATATAGGTGGATTGCATTTGGGAAATAACTTGGCTACTGGTTAAGATCATAGTTTGTCGTTATAGCGAAGTCTAGTTCGGTGATCAGTTGTACCATTTGCTGTGTGATCTTGGCCAAGTTGCTTAACTTCTCTGAGCCCTAGCCCCAGTTTACTCTTCTGTCAGTAAGCTATATTGTCTCATTGTGAAGCTTGAATAGACTCTGCAATGATAGTACTGAGCCTAGAGTAAGTCTCAAATATGTTAGTCATTGTTATTAAGAAAGTTTGATTTATCATAACTACGTACTATGAATACCCTTCTTAGTGGTATCCATTCGAGTGTGAATTCTCCTAGAGCATGTACAGTATGAATTTATTTATAAAATATTCATAATTTCAGTGTTCCGGAAACGTGGCTTCAGTGTCAAGCAGAGTGTCTCTGTGGTAGCCCCCTTCCATCTCTCCCAATTTCCCTCCGTTTCCCATCTTCCTATTCTTTGCCTATTATTCCTTTCAACCAGTGGTTCTGATTTGCCAGATAAACAAAACCAAACTCGCAGTGCCAGTTTACTTTTTTAAAAGAGCATCTTTATTATTTCTCCAGGCTGAACACAGCACCGAGCAGAAACGTTTAATACATACATGTCAGTCTGGTGGCTTTGGCACCACCTCTGCCCAGAACAAACTGATGACAGTCACTCCATTGTTACCAATCACAGTGCAAGTGAAGGGGGAGGGGAGGGTGGTGAAGAAGATATCCTGAGATCTCTTGGAGCAAATAGTCCCAAACACAACATGACGTTCAAAATAAATTACAAAAATTAAATAGTATAAATAAGCTGAAATTTAAGTTAGGAAGAGTCCCAGCGTGTGGGTGTTGGCAACAGCCAGCCCACAGGAGAGGTAGCTGTGGAGGTGATGGGGGGTTTCCAAGGCTCGGGCCCCTGCCTCCTGTTGGTCCACTGAGGTCACTGGATTCCTCGAAGCTGCCAGGCCACTCAGGCGTTCAGCTCCAGGTCGGCGACGTATTCCTGGACCCAGTCCTCACTGGGATTGGCACAGACCTGCCGGCCTCTTTTGGTTTGGAAGCTGTGGAGAGGAATGGAAGGGTTACACATTGGGGAGTCCAGCAGGGGAACCCTGGGCCCGCCGTGGCCCTCCACCCCACTCTGTGCTGGGCAGCTCAGAGCCTCCTCGCTCTCTCAGGGACCCTCCACCTATCTCAATCCAGAGAGCGGTTCTCACTGACTCAGGGAGCCCCTCAGAGGATCCTGCTGCAGCCTCCTCCTTCCCCTCCCTGCCCTGACTCTGAATGCCCCTGGCCAGGTCAGGCCACGCCTCAGAGACCTGGGCCCTGCACAGTGGATAGGACCTCCTGGAGGACGGGGCCCTTCTGTGCCCCTGGGCACTGCCCCCACTCCACATCCTCTCTGTCGCCCCAGGGATGGGCAGGAAGACTGGCACTTACATGACACCAGGCTTGGAACACTGGCTGCTGGTCTCAAAATAGTCGACGACGAATTTACGTGGAATCTGCCGAGGCGCATAGGTGAAGCAGCAGGCGGTCGGGGTGTCAGCACCAACTGTAGAGGAAGGGACAGAATGAGCCTGAGTCACAGCTCAGGTGAAAAGGCAAGATCTGAGCGCTAATCCCTGAGAGGGTGAGGAAGACAGCCTTGCTCAGAGTGTGGGCCTGGGAGACAAGGTCACTAGAAAGCTCTGGGCATTTTTGCTTAGAAAAATCCCTGTCTCTGTCCTTGCTTCTGAATGTACCCTCTTTCTCTTTGAGTCTTCATTGTGGGCACTGTCTTTCCTTTTGTGATCCAGACATCCAAGCAGACTGTTCTCTAATCTCATCTCCCTTCAGGCCATTTTGTCTGATCAAGAAGCCATACCCCAGCAAGAGAGAAACCTTGGACATAGCTCCTGTGACATCCAAGGAAAGAGCTCTTGGGGGACCTAGAATGAGTTAGTTGCAGAATAACACCACCGGGAGGTAACGAGACTTGGATTCTGTCTCTGGTGAACTCGCTTGCTTAGGTCTCTACTTTGCCATCTGTAAGATGGGACTATTGCTCTCCTACCCCACGCTGGCTCTCAGATATGGGGACTAGACTAGTTAACACCCCTTTCATGAAAATACAAGTCTTACAGAAAAAAAAAAGCCAAGATGCTTTATGGCCCTTTAAGAGGTTCTGTTTTTCCTCTGAGGCTCTCAAGACCTCAAAAAAAGATGGTTGTGGTCTGACCGTGGCCAGAGAGCAGGGATACCCACTGCAGCAGCACAGACTCACCTGGTACCGAGAAGACCTGGCTGCAGAGGGCCATGGTGCAGAGGAGGACGGCCAGGGCAGCCCCGGAGACCTTCATGATGCCGAGCAGGTGGACTGTGGGCTCGCGTGTCAGGAGAGCAGAGACGGGAGCAGGCACTCGCTGCTGGCTGCGTCCTTCTGCTTTGTGGAGCCATCTCCCCTGCTCTTTATAGGCAGCCCTGTGGATGGGGAAATGGAATCCGGGGGTGAGGTGGGAAATTTTTAAGCATAGGCTGAGTGTTGCACAACTCAGGGTCCTGGGTGACCACAGGGGTTCAGGATATCTAAGAATAGCTTCTCTGAGCTGTAAGTCTGAGCCCACAACTCATGACTTGTTCTGGTTTCTTGTGAGGAAATGGTTTCCCCCGAGAGCAGGAGGAGAGAAGAGTGTCTTCACTCCGGGCTATTCTTAGCTGGTCCCTTTCCATAGAAGCTATACATGAACTCTCCAGCCCCGTGCAACCCACAGGGCTGAAACGTCTGTGCTTCCTCAGCTGCTCAACCACTCAGATGGGGTAGATGTGATGATGTTGTGGAGGGTGGCACAGCCTCGCTTGCATGCAAAAAACTGAAGTAAGGAGTCCCTGCTAGAGGACTAGGAAGGATGAGGTCATGGTTCTGTCGTTTGTCCACTCATCTAATAGTCATTGAATGACTAGGGTCAGTGGGTTAAATACTAGTTGAGGATCGTAAAGAAACATTAGATGTGGGTGTTAATATGTCAGGAGCCTAAAAATATTTATACCTGGTAACTGAAGAACACATTTCTAGGAAAGAGTTCTAAAGAAACCAACCCAAATATGGAAGCATCTTCAAACATGAACATATATCTGACCCATCATCATTTATAGCTACAAAATAAGGAGACCCAAATGTTCCTCTATCAGAAATGATAAAGTAAAATATGGTATATCCACTGGCTTGTTTATTATTAAGCCCTTAATCTGAATGGAGTGTAGTAGAATAATATCAGTTACAAAAATGTAAGATGAGCCCTGGATGGTTTAGCTCAGTGGAAAGAGCATAGGCCTGTGGACTAAAGGGTCCTGGGTTCAATTCCAGTCAAAGGCACATGCCCGGGTTGCAGGCTCGATTCCCAGTGTGGAGCGTGCAAGAGGCAGGTGATCAATGATTCTCTCTCATCATTGATGTTTCTATCTCTCTCTCCCTCTCCCTTCCTCTCTGAAATAAATAAAAATATATTTTAAAATGTAAGATGGGGGGGGGGGGAGAAATGTAAGATGAAAAATTATACATATTGTACAAGATGAAGAATTATACAAGTATATACACATGACAAATATTGTAACCATATACATGCATATGCTAGGCATAAAAAAAATAAAAAGCATTGGATTTAAATGTCCCAATGCTGCAATAGTACTTATATATATGTATGAAAGATCTATGGATGAATATTTTTCTTATTTTTCTCTTTTTCTGCAGTTTCCTCATTTAAAAAATATATTTTTTATTGATTTCAGAAAGGAAGGGAGAGGGAGAGAGAGATAAAAACATCAATGATGAAAGAGAATCATTGATCAGCTGCCTCCTGCAGGCCCCACACTGGGGACTGAGCCCACAATCCAGGCATGTGCCCTGACTGGGAATTGAACCGTGACCTCCTGCCTCATAGATCGACACTCAACCACTGAGCCACGCCAGCTGGGCATCTTCTCAGTTTTTTAACGTGAACATATTTTACCTTTCTAGTAGGCTCACAAATTTACGAACACATTTTGTTTTAAAGCATTTACAGCAACACTGGTTGGAAAGTAGGTTGTTGTTGATTGTTTAATTTTTTTTTAAATTTCTTTATTGATTAAGGTGTCACATATTTGTCCTCATCCCCCCATTCCCATCCCACACCCCTCCCCATGTATGCCCCGACCCCCTGTTGAACTTAACCATTGGTTAGGCTCATATGCATGCACACAAGAACTTTGGTTGATCTCTCCCCCCTCCCCCCACCCTCCCCTATCCTCCCTCTGAGGCCCGATAGTCCGATCGATGCCTCCTTGTTTCTGGTTCTGTTGTTGTTCATCAGTCTATGTTGTTCATCATTTCCCCTAGATGAGCGAAATCATGTGTCACTAGAGATATACTTATAAGAATTGAATGTGAGACGAGCAATAATAGTTATGCTGACAGGCAAATGAATCAGTCTGTAGTGAGTTTCTTTCTGGACCAACAGTTCTTTTGAGACCCAATATCAATGTCCACCAGTTCCTTATGAGTACATGTCGGCACTGACCCCTCAGCTCTGGATGGTGGACAAATGGTGGTAATGCAGGTCCGACTCCCTCTGGTTTGGTCTCGGCCGGACCCAGGGGCACGGCTTCACCCGGATCCAGGGGCCCACGGCCTCACCCGGACCCGGGACCCAGCCTCACCCGGATCCAGGGGCACACGGCCTCGCCCAGACCCAGGATTCAGCTTCACCCGGACCCAGGGGCGCATGGCCTCACCCGGACCGAGGGGCGCGTGGCCTCTCCCGGGCCTGGGACCCAGCCTCACCCGTATCCAGGGGCACACGGCCTCGCCCGGACCCGGGATCTAGCTTCCCCCGGACCCAGGGGCACGTGGCCTCACCCGGACCCAGGGGCACGTGGCCTCTCCCAGACCCAGGGTCGCGTGGCCTCACCCGGATCCAGGGGCCCATGGCCTCACCCGGACCCGGGACCCAGCCTCACCCGTATCCAGGGGCACACGGTCTCACCCAGACCCGGGATCTAGCTTCACCCGGACCCAGGGGCGCATGGCCTCACCCAGACCCAGGGTCGCGTGGCCTCACCCGTGATTGTTTAATTTTAATTTGAGAGAAATATGCCAAGTTTCTGTCCAATGGCTTTTGCTAAAACGAAGTCTTGATTTCCATGTCTCCGAACTATTTTAAGGAACATGTACAATATTTACATAAATAATGCCAAATTTAAAGCAGTTTTCTTATTCTTTTTGATTCATGTCAGTGGTGTAAAAGGGCCTACTTTCTCAGTCAGGTCTGTACGGTTTTTCCTTCTCCATTCTTTATTATTTTATTGTTACATAATGAAAAGGCATAAATGACATTTTATAGTGAGAAACAGATTTAGTTCTTCTTAATGGTCTTTGTCCTCTAGATGCCCCTGGTCTACTGGGAAGCAGGTAGAATATATATAAACAGGTAACCACAGCACTTAGAAGAAAGTGCTAAGATTCCTGGGGCGGAAATAAATGAAAGGAGGAAGAAGCAGTGACCTCCCTTGGGAGGGCTGAGGAAGGCTTCTTGAAAGGGATGGACTTTCGGTTGGGTCTTGAAAGTGACACAGGATTTGAACATACATGGATGGGGTAGGCAGGGGTCCAGCTGATGCAGTCACAGGTGGAAAATTGCTGGCTCAGAAGGAGAGAGCCGTCAGTGTGGCTGCACACTGGTGGAGCAAATATGGACAATGGAGCTAAATTGGGGCCATTTCAGAGGGCTTAGAATTCCCCCCAAAGGGGCTAGAACAACGGAGGAAACGTACATAAGCAAAGTGAGACCACACCTTAGGAATTCTGTCCCTCCTGTGTAGAGTTCCTTCTCTGAAAACGTGGGCTGTGTTTCTATCCCATCCCGGTGATTGCTATAATGCTGGTCCTGAGGGAGGTGAAGCAAAGACGAGATCAGGACAACGGCCGGCTTCACTGAGGCTTGAGCATCCAGGTGTCATCCCTTGTTACTGTCAGTTCCGGAAAACTGAGTCTATCGCTTGTTTCATAGGAAACTCTCGATCACAGATAGTGCCTCCTCCTCACCCCACCTCCTCTGCCCAGTTGATACCCTCAGTTGATATTCTGAATTGTGTTCCCTCCTTTACTTCTTGGGGGAAACCCCCTTCATACTGGTGATTCAGTGTGTGAGAGCTGGCTTCTATGAGTTGGGCAGGGCAAGAAAAAGGAAATGGAAAGTGCTGAATCAGCCACTTTCTGATAATGGACTCTATCATCTACTCCATGATTACAGCACTTACCACGTTGCATTATATGCATTATTTATGTAATTTTCTCTTCAAAATATTTAGACCGTGTCCTGTTGACTTCAAACCAAATTCATACCATGTCTCATTAGTGGATTTACACCAAATCCTAGCACATGATAATTATAACATGATGAATTTTCTGATATAGTATCTATTTCTTATAATTTTGTTTATTTTAATAAAGGTGATTTATTGAATATAAAATTCTGTCTTAGTAATTATATGTGTAAGATTTTTCCCTATCAGTCCTAAAACCAGGAAATAGCCCTTTGTCTTATTTTTTTTTACTCAAATTGGAAAATAACATACTTGTATGCAAAGTGTGTACTTACTCTGCATGTGTTGAATGAATAATGTGAGGGAGCCTTAGGATGGTTGAATTGGTTGTGAAGGGTCTTAGAAATTTCCTAAGTGGAAAATTGATGTTCCCAGGTGAAGTGATTAGCCCAGGATCACACAGATAGAATTGGTCAGTTTTATATTTCACTGTCTGCATCATTTAGCAATGTATCCCCAGTGATAACCACAACGCCCGGCACATAGTGGAGCTTAATAAAAATTTGGTGAACGAATGAACAAATCGCTGATTTAATTAACAGTATGTGTTATGTCCTAGTCCCACTATGGAGTTGAAATACTAACAAGAAGGGAAGGTCAGAAAAGCCATGAAGTCAGGTCTTGATCTTTGGGGATCAACCAAGGTCTCTTAGGCAGTGGTGGCAGAAAGTAGCCAGCCGCCAACACGGTGGATCCTCAGCACGGAGGGGCTTGATTTGTGCCCTAGATTCCTGGCTCATTCCAGCCTCTTTGAGGGCCCCTCTCAGTCCAGCAGAGCACCCCAGCCTTGAGTACAGGGAGTTCCGGCTGAGCAATTCATGTGCTGCAACATCACTGCCGTGTCCTCATTGCTTCCCAAGCCCTGGCCCTGCTGGATTGGTTCCCTTGCTGTTTCTGGCCCTGCAGTTGCACTTCCCCGGGAGTCAGTCTCTGCTCTCTCCCTGTGACATTGGGGGCTCCATGGATGACTTCACTAATATTGATGCTCCTGTTTGGTCCAGCTCAGCCTCCTTTTTTCAGGTGTGGCCCGGAGTCAGGTGGCAGCAGGCGTGGCTCCACCTTTCCTGTAGGTTGAAACAATGCCCTGGGCCCCTTTCTAGCATCCTAGAGGGACAGTGTCTCTATGCAGCCCCCTCCCTCTGCTTTTCTATCTCGAGTCCTTGTCATGCTCCTCTGGCCATTTTTTTGTATGTGTACAATAGATCAAGGCATATATCTGGGCATTGGATTAGATCCTTCTCCCTGTTCCTACTTCTCCTCTGCATTCTCTACTCAGTAAAAGGCATTCCCTCCTACCCAGCTCCCAAGCCAGAAACCTGGGAGTCACTTTGGGCTAGTCCCACCCCCTTTTACCTCCTTCACCTACAATGGTCCCCCCCCTCCTTATCTGTGGTTTCACTTTCCTTGGTTTCAGTTACTCATGGTCAATCATGTTCCAAAATATTAAATGAAAAATTTAATGACAAAAAATTTGTAAGTTTTAAACTGTACACTTCCCTGCTCCATCCCACTGGGGATGTGAATCCACGCCATATACACTGCCTGCCATTAGTCACTTAGTAGCCATCTCAGTTATCAGAATGATTGTTGGTATCAGTGTGCTTGTGTTCAACTAACACTTATTTTGCTTAATGTTGGTTCCAAAGTGCAAGAGTAATGACGCTGGCAATTGGGATCAGCAAAAGAGAAGCTGTGAAGTGCTTCCTTTAAGTGAAAAAGTATGCATGTAGTGTAGGCAAAATCATACAGGGGCTGTCAAAGGAGGTTTACAGTTGTGAGGACATGAAACACAATTTATTCTTATATTATGTACTAGAGGCCCAGTGCATGGATTCGTGCACTGGTGAGGTCCCTTGACCTGCCTGTGGGGATCAGGCTGAAACCGTCTCTCTGACATCCCCCAAGGGGTCCTGGATTGTGAGAGGGCGCAGGCCAGGCTGAGGGACCCCACCGGTGCCTGATCGGGGCTGGGGAGGAACCACAGGAGGGCTCCAGGGCATGTCCAGCTCGTCTTGCCCAGTCCCAATCAGTGGGACCCCAGCAGCGAGCTAACCTACCAGTTGGAGCATCTGTCCCCTGGTGGTCAGTGCACGTCATAGCGACTGGTCCAACAGTTGAACGAATGATCGGACACTTAGCATATTAGGCTTTTATTATATAGGATTTATTCATATGAACAACTAGACTAAGTATATGTAGAGTAGTATTGCCTGAGGCTTTAGGCATCCATTGTGGGACTTGGAATATGTCCCATGAGATAAGGAGGGGACTACTGTATTCATTCACCGACTCTATTGGATTTTGAAATTAAGTGTATCTGCTTCTCACCATCCCCACGGCCACGGTCTTACGTCAGCCCTCCTCATTTCTCCCCATGACAGCTGTAAGAGTGTCCTGTCAACTGGGTTTTCTTCCAGTTTGCCTCTCAAAGCTGTCCCATCATCACACAGCATCCGAAGTGACTTTGCTAACGTGCAAATCAGTCTCTGGCTCTCTCTGTTGAAAATCCTTCAAATACTCTGAGTTGTTTCCAGCATGAAACGGAAGCTTCTTCGTGACCTGACCTCTGCCTCCCTCTTTGGCCACATCTCTTGCCACCTTCAAACTTCCTGGAAATCAAGACTCAGCCCTCCGAATGCCGTGCAATTCCTTAAAAGTGCAGGTCTCTTTTCTGCTTTTTAGGAATGAGGTGTCAACTTGGCACAGCACAATTTCCCCTTCTTGTAAATCACAGGGCAGAGTGAGGAATACAAATATGGGTACATCCTACGACAGCTGCAGAGATAATAGTTGAAACAAATAAGGAAAACCACTATTTAATTCCCTTAACTTTCTAAGGAAACGAGAGAAAGCCATGGATTCCACTGTTTAAAAGACATGTAATATGTAAAACTGAAAGACATTTTATATCCTAATTATAAAACTTTGGCTATTACGCTTTTTAAAAAAATATGTATTTTTATTGATTTCAGAGAGGAAGGGAGAGAGAGATAGAAACATCAATGATGAGAAAGAATCGTTGATCAGCTGCCTCCTGCATGCCCCTCCCTGGGGATCGAGCTCAGACATGTGCCCAGACTGGGAATTGAGCTATGACCTCCTGGTTCATAGGTCAACACTCAACCACTGAACCACTGTGGCCAGGCAGGTGTTAAGCTTTGAACATAAATTTGTAATAAGCACATTTTTCCTTTTCTGATTTACTTATACTCTGGAGCCAGACCTCTTTTGGGTCATTTCCAAATCTATCATGATTAGCTATGTGTTCTTCCGTAGATTACTTACCTGTCTGTGCTTCAGTTTCCTAAAGTGTGACAGGAGAAAATACTAATAGGACCATATACATTAGCATCTATAAGAGAATTAGAACATTGCTGGGTCATAATAAGTACTATGTATTAGTTACTATTATCATTACTACTGAATATTTTAATTAATCTATTTTATATATTTTTAAAAGTGCAGGCCTCTTGTTCTTTGCCTGAATGCCACCCCCCCCTTCTTTTCCTGGCTAATTACCTTCAAGTTTCAGCCCAAAATATAATAGAGAAAAGTTAGAACAATCTTAATGGACTGACCTAAGTAACATAATGGTTAAAGATAAATTTTGGCATAAAATTTTGGTATATCCATGCAATGAAATCTCATGCATGCTAATTTGGAATCACTCCAAGTTGACACCTCATTCCTAAAAAGCAAAAAAAAAAAAAAAAAAAAAAAAAGAGAGACCTGCACTTTTAAGGAATTACATGGCATTCAGAGGGCTGAGTCTTGATTTCCAGGAATTTAAGTTTTTAATGACAGGGAAGAATATAAAGTAACAATATTAAAATATATTAGCTCAAGAAAGACTATTAAGTATCATTCATAAAATGCAAAACTACATACAGAATGCTGGGTAATTTTTGCTTTCTTATGATTGGCTATATTTTCTAAATTTTGTACAGTTATGTATATTTGCTATTGAAAACAAAGCAAACTAATAAAAATTTTTACATGACATTTTGGGGAAGCCTTTTTTAACACTTCACCACTTTCCAAGTGGGAGGGGGTGTAAAGTGCTTGCTTGTGCCTGATATGGGGCCTGTCACATAGCAGGTCCTCAATAAAGTGCTACTAATTTATTTTCCTCTCTTGCTGGATGTTCCAGCCTGAAAAGAGCTAGAAACAGGCATAAAAGCATTGTTTGAAGGAAGTAAGATGCTTCATAAAGAATACTGAAGGTTTTTTTGAACCTGTCACTGCCTTCCACTCTTGACTCCACAAGAGCAGGCTGTGGTGGGTGTCGAAGGCCCTTTCCACTTTAAGAAGAGTGGGGCTGGCTGGCTGAGGGGTGGAGTGTGGCCGCCCTGATGAATTGCTTCAACTAGTTTACTCTCCTCCCGACCCCATCTTGAGCCCTGCACTTTGGATAATGGTGTCCTTGTTTCTACAATCCCATTCCCCCCAAGTGACTTGGCAACCATATTGGCAAAACCAAAGAATGTACTTCTTCTTGGTTTATTATGTTGGCAAAATGACCATGTATTCCATCTTGCTATGGACTTCCAGTCTCATGAGTTGCTTGCAGGGGATTCTCTAGTTCTGGGCATTCCACCTCCTTGTGACTAGTGCTCTTGGCCCCAGCACTCAATGGTCTCCCCAACACTCATGCATCTCAGCACTGTCTTTCTAGGAGAACACAGATCGTCAAGATTGTCACCTCTGTTTCCTGCTCCTCAGCAGCTTTGCAGTCTATTCTGAGAAGCTGATACTTTCAGAGGTTCCCTACCTGTGCCATCTCAGAGGGTCACACCTGTACAGGAAGTTGGTCCTTTATGGACCTGTGGTCCTACCACACACCCTGTGTGACCTTGATCCAGTCTTCTAACTGCTTTAGGTTTTGTTATCTAGATTGGTATCTGATAAGACCATGGACATGGATATGCTGGGGGAAATGAAAAGTACCAGGGCCTTTGAAAGGTCCTATTTCTTCTGGGGTTGCCAGTCCTGCCTGCAGCTAACAGAGACTGGGAGGACAAGTGACAGAACTGATGTGAAAGTGCCCAGAATGGAGCTGTGAGCACAGTGCCAGTTAAGGTTACAGAAGGAGAAAGCTCTATGTTCCCATAAGTGAGGGGAAGTGAAAGGTTTCCCTGCAAGAAGAGAGTGGGTGACCCACTGAATGCATTTGGAGCTCCCTGGAGCCATGATAGACTCCTGCTATCATTTCTCACACCCCTGAGCTGTGGAAAGAGTGAGTTCTAAAATAGTATCCCTTAAATAGCACCACTGGGTATGTGGGTTGAGGGCAGGCAGGGGAAGAAGGGGAATTATCACCCCATCAGGGCTGGGGATCACATTTTGAGTAGAATGCCCACTTCATTCTTACTTCACTTAGATAAATGGAGTTCACATCCTGAGTCCATGTTACCTATCACACCCCCTTCCATTAAAACTGGTAGTTTGGGCTGCCTCTGGACATTTATTAAACAAGTATTTATTGAATACCTATTGAGTACACAGAGATAGGCATAACACATATTCTGCACCAAGGAGCTCACTCTCGAGTGGGGGAGGCAATCAAACAGATGTTTCAGGTGATATGATGGTGCTAGCTCAGGAGCTATAGGAGCACAGAGGGAGGTGCAGAATTCAATTGGAGGAGAGGTCAGGGAAGGCTCTCTAGAGAAGATGAGCACTTTCCTGTTGTGTATCCAGGAGGCATTTGCTATCATTCTCTGTCACCTATTGCTTAGAAATGGCCTCAATGGATAAATCTTGGTGGCCATATTGATTTAGTTAAACATATTAATACAAGCCCTTCGTGCTCTTGGTGTTGAATTTCTCTGGTGTGAACACAACATTATTGTTGGGACCTTCATGAACAAAACATTTTTCCTCCATGAGCCAAAGGTCAAATCAAGGCTAAGAAGCAAAAGTCAACAAACTCATTGTGTGGCTCCATGCAGACTCATCACCCATTCTTATCTATCATCATTCTCCTAATGCCCCAGAGCAGGTATCTTCAAGGTCCCTCCACAGCTTGAAGATCAGCACACCCCACTCACTTAGACAGAGGTCTCCACAGCAAGGGCTCCTCCTCGGCACACAGTGGGATTTAGACTTGGTTTGGAACTATGCGTCTACAGCCGAGGGAAGCTCTGACATTTTGTTTCTACCTCTGATGTGACACTTACTTTATTCCATCGCATGGGATAGTTATTTCTGTCACTGTCAACACCATCACTAGACTAAGAGCTCTTTGAGGGGAGGGATGGAACTTCATTCGGCTCTGCCTTCCCTGACAAAAAGCAGATGACTTCTAAACTGGGTTGAATGGAAATGGAAAGGATAACAAAGTCTGTGTAGATCCCAGGGAACACAAGACACACCCTCTTTCCCTTAAAGTAATGTCCTTGATACATGAAGATGGAACCCCACCAGTCAGGAGAGACCATGAGAGATACTGGCATATGTGATATGAGGGATCACAGAACATTAGAGCTGGGGGTAGGGGTCTTGGTAAAGATCAGAACATTTGAAGCAAGACTTGCACAAAGAAAAGGGTGAGGACAGAAAACGTGGAGGAAAGAGGTACAGTTTGTATGTGTGTGCGTTGTGTGTGTAGGTGATGGTGGAGGCAGTGATGCGAGGTCGATGACATTGTGCTTTATTTAGTGACCCTGAAGTACCCCAAGATGCTGCTCTGCCCTTCCGCCTATCCCGTACCTCTACGGCGCCCAGGGGGCCTGGTTTCCTGTTTTCACTCTTCATTCTTCTTTCTTGGAACAGAGTCAGGTAGCAAATGTGGAGCTGGGGTGAGCAGGTGGGTCAGAGTGGTTGGAAGGTAAATAGAGATATTGATACAGTCGTCCTAATTCCCCTCTGCATGTACTACTGTATTCCTGGACTTTGTGAACTTCACCTAATCACCTTCAGGTCAGCTTCAGGCCTCAGGACTGCAGCCCTCCCAGAAAGCACCTGGAGGACCAGACAGGGCTTTATATGAACACAAGGAACTCCCTGTGGATGGCTGGGAAACACCACATGCTTAGATTACATGTTCTATCCATAACATAGATAAATTCGTTGCTGGGGACATCCAATCCCATTTATATATTAGAGGAGCATTCTTTATTTTTTCTTTTTCAGTTTCAGTTGACATTCAATATTATTTCATATTAATTTCAGATGTACAGCATAGTGGTTAGACATATGTGTATATATACATACATATGTCTAATTATATATACTTATACATATAATTTACAAAAGTAAAAAAAGATGAAGGGATTAAAAAGTACAAATTGGCAGTTACAAAACAGTCGCGGGGATGTAAAGTATAGCATGGAGAATTAGTAATACTGTAATAACTATACATGTCTCAAGTGGGTGCTAGACTTATTGGGGTGATCACTTCGTAAATTATGGAGGAACATTCTTTATCCGGGTTTTCCAAACTTGATTCTTACTTATTTCTTTCCTTTTCTCTTATGGGTCCAAGTGAACGTACTGGAACCTTTGCTTCTTTTTCCTTCTGTCCCCTCTTTGTTCTAGGACAGACTGATCCAAACTCCTGTCCTGAATTCAGCCCTAATAAGATGGGTCTTTGTGTATACCATAGTCCCTGGTGGACAATAACTTCTCCCTTTGTGTTCACATTCAATATTTGGGACAACAGGGTGAAAAGTAAATGGATTTTAGAGTCAGAAGAATCTCATTTCAATCTTGGCACTGCCACTTAAGATTGTGGCCTTGAAATTATCAGTGAACTCTCCTCTGTTCTTCCATCTTTATTGCCTCTGGGAATAATCACACCCCTGCTCAGGGTCAAGGTAGGTTTTGATGTTATGTGTATAAGGCAGCTTGCCCAGTGCCTGGCACGTAGTGCCTGTTCAATAAATAGGTCAGTGTTCTGCTGGGCCCTCTGCGCATTCAGTGATGGACTCATAAGGTCACTCAGCCCTGCAGGAGGTCCAAGAATCTGACATGGAGTTCTAGTTTCCCTTTCCTTTTTGGGGCCAAGCTTATGGCAACTCTGGAAGGACTGACATGAAGCTTCTGGAGGTGACAACCACCAAGAACAGCATGGTTGTCTTGTCTACAAGTCCCTTCTCGCGGGTGTGAATGCTGCACCCTTCCTCTCGGGTTTACAATTCTCTCCTTGGTCTTGGTCACTGCCGTTGGTGTACCACTTCCCTCGAGGGTGCAGCCCACTTCTCCCCTCCCCCTCCCCCTTCTTTCCACCATGATGACATCGCCCCGGGGGAAGAGAAGCTGTGCAGAGCTCCTCACTCTCAGCTAGCTTCAGTTTCCTTATCGGCACCATGACATCATCTCTACCCTGGAAATTCCACTTGCCCTCTCGTGCTCCCACCTCTGTCCCAGCCCTCAGAGTTCCTATAAAGAGGGGATCCCAGCTCAGCATCAGCACAGAACACGGTCGGGTTCTGAAGCTTCTGGGCTCTTCAGTCTCACCTCCAGGACAGCCTCTTCTCTGCCGAGACCATGAAGCTCTGTGCGACTGTCCTCTCTCTCCTCGTGCTAGCGGCTGCCTTCTGCTCTCCAGCGCTCTCAGCACCAAGTAAGTCTGTTATTCCAGCTCCTGCTTCTAGAGCCCACTTTTCTAGTTGGGGCTGGTCCAACAGTGGCATCTGGGGATGGGACAAAGGGGAGATTTTTAAGTAGTCTGCTGTTAAATGTAGTGTCTACTAGACATCCGGTAATATTCAAGTTTCTGTTTCCTTAAGAAACAGTAACCAGTAGACTTGCTCAAGAAAGTCCCCGTCTCTCTCTGTGTCTTGGTTTCTCATCTGTTAAATGGAGTTAGATGTGTGCTCTGAGACCCAGTCCAGCTCCATTATCTTCTCTGAGGATACTATGTTCAGAAAAAGGCTCCTACTGGGATTAGACAGGGTACATATTTGGGCTCAAATAGCTCCACAGAGATGCCCCTTGAATATCCATAACTAAAAGCCGAAGGAGCAGAGTCTTGTAGAGCTTTGATCTCACCTCGCCTTCCTTTCCAGTGGGTTCCGACCCTCCTACGGCCTGCTGCTTCTCCTACATCCTGCGGAAACTTCCTCGGGACTTTGTGATGGATTACTACGAGACCAGCAGCCTTTGCTCCCAGCCCGCTGTGGTGTGAGTATCAACTTCTGGCCTTCTCTGGAAAGCAAGGGCAGGGCAGGGAGAGGATCAAACAGGAGGCAGACAGGTCTGAGGGCTGAAGCCCTCCCAGAAAGGAATAAGGAATAAGGTCTTATTCCTGTTGAGTCTGGAGAGGGCAGGGAGGGAATCAAGGGACAAGATTTAGGGGGAGGACATTTCTGGGGAGGAAATTAGCCAGATGCTAGAAAACTAGGGAAAGTAAAAAATATCACAGGAATGTGGGCTGATTCTTAAACCATGCTTAGAAAAACACATAGAAAAGTTATTTCTAGGGGCACTAGGGAATGAATGGGGAGATACAGTCATGTTGATTATAAAACTCATTGGTTCCTAATCTGGGAACCAAATTAGCTGAGGCCACAGCTAAATCCAGGGTGGAAGTTGCAAGGAGTCTGCTTCCAGAGCCACCCCAGAAGGGTCTTTCTACCCACTAGAGCTGTCCAGCATGAACTGTGGTCAGGCAGAGGGAGATGTCTACCACAGACAAGGTCCCATTTGGTTCTAATCTATCCATTCCTCCTTCCGCAGATTTCAAACCAAAAGGGGGAGACAGATCTGCGCCAACCCCAGTGAGCCCTGGGTCCAGGAGTACATTAATGACCTGGAGCTGAACTGAGCCGCTCCAGGCACAGGGGCAAGTCTCCAGGGAAGGTCACCTGAGCCTGATGCTTCTCCGTGAGACCCACCTTCTCCGCCTCCACTACTTCTCTCAGCAGTCCCTGTTCCACCTCTCAATTTAATCTTTATTATGTGCTGTTATTATATTTTGTGTTATTTTCATAATTTATGTTGGTTTTGCCAAAGGACACATGTCCCCCATGGGGATGGTCCACCATCATTTTCTCTGCTATTGCGGATACATGGGTAATGCAGTTGATTCCATGTGTTTTCATAATAAAACATAAAAATATATATACGGACAGTTTCTTTGTGTTTTAATTTGGTCTGGTGCAAAGGGAATTGCCTGGTGTTATTAATAGGGACAAACTACCATTTCCAAACACTATAAAAATGTGCAATTACTTGAGGACTTCATATGGGCTAAATGCTCTTCACCAAGGATTTTAAGACCCTTATGAATTTGGGACTCTTACCTCCACCTTCACAGACGAGAAAACAGAGGCACAGAGGTGATGTGACTTGCTAAGGCTTGTAGGTCTGGTTGGAGAGCACCATGAGGGGATGATCCAAAAGGACAGCTGTGATGCTAAGGGTTATCATCTCAACAGGGTTATCATCTCAACATCTGGTAGAGAAGTAAATAGCAGCAGCAGTACAATATAGAGGCAAGACGAGGTAGTTCAGAGTTATAAAAATGGGCCTCCATCATTTATTATCAGCATATCACTATGAAAGTCATCTTGCCTTATTGGGCTTCAATTTTTACACCTGTAAAGTGGGGGCAATGTTATCCACTTGGAAGGACTATTATGAGGTTATTAGAGGCCCAAAGCTCTACAGCAGCGGTTCTCAACCTGTGGGTCGCAACCCACAGGTTGAGAACTGCTAGCAGCGTCGCCTAAGACCATCGGAAAACACAGATATTTACATTACGATTCATAACAGCAAAATTACAGTTATGAAGTAGCAACGAAAATAACTTTATGGTTGGGGGTCACCACAACATGAGGAACTGTATTAAAGGGTCGCAGCATTACAAAGGTTGAGAACCACTGACCTAAGGGGTCCCGGATTGCGAGAGGGCGGTTCTCGGGTAATGACCCTGGAATTGGGCTCCCTCCTCTCTGGTTCCGGGTGTGTCACCCGAGAACCGCAGTTGCCAAGTCACTGCAGCACAGCAGCTCCTGCGTGGAGCCTCTGCCCCGTGGTGGTCAGTGGGCGTCATAGCTACTGGTTAGAGCGTCTGCCCTCTGGTGGTCATTGCGCATCATAGCTACCATTTGGATGTCAGACAGTCCACCGGTAGGATGGTTGCTTAGGCTTTTATATATGTAGATTGTAAAGCACCCATCACAGGGTCTGACATCGGGAAGATTCTCTCTTTCCTGCTCTGAGCCTAGCTTTTTCACTTACAATGGGCATTGTGTCTGTCTTTCTAGTGCCATGATGTGGATTAGATTAGTTAGTGGATCAGCTCTCTAAACCCAAAGCCAAGGTGGAGTGTTATCATGAGGACAGAAGAAGAAGTCAGCCCTGGCTGGTTTGGCTCAGTGGATAGAGCGTCGGCTTGCGGACTGAAGGGTCCCAGGTTCGATTCCGGTCAAGGGCATGTACCTTGGTTGTGGGCACATCCCCAGTGCGGGGGGGGGGGGGGGTGCAGGAGGCAGCTGATCGATGTTTCTCTCTCATCATTGATGTTTCTATCCCTCTCTCCTTTCCTCTCTCAAGTCAATAAAAATATATTTAAAAAAAAAGAAGTCAGATTTGGTTCTGGAGCATGATGGGAGTAACCTTCAATAACCCTTCAATCAGAACTATTACATGAGTCGGAACAGGGCTCTGAGATTGAATTACGTGCACAATCAAGCTTTGATCTACAAAACACAGAATTGTAGTCTATTAAAGCTGGAAGGAACCTCTCAAATGGTCTCATCCAACCCTCTCATACTATGAAAACTGAGGGCCAAGGACTGAGAAGAGAGTTGCTAAAGGCCACCCAGCAAATGGGTGACAGAGCAGAACTCCAGCCAGTACCACGTCCCAGGTGAGTCCCCTTTTCTGTGCTCCCTGTGACATGCCTCTGTGGTGCCAAAAAGGACAACTCACTGTGAAAGGAGGGTAAAGAGGACAACCTTGTAAAACATTTGAGAGTTTTTAGTCCAGTGCAAAAGCAGAACTGGGACTCTACCTCTCTGGGGCCAAAAAGACACAATTCCCTTCTTTGCCCAGCCATCCACATCCCAGAGCCCCACTAGAAACCTCCTTTAGATTCCACAGGGACCGAGAGAAGGAGGTTGGGGGGCAGAGCTGATCTGAAATGGTGTGAGAAGAGGCTAGCAAGCAAAGAGCCTGACTGGTCTTGCCTTCTGCTTTCCATCTGCCTAGATCTGAGCTATTCCATATATTAATCACTAGCCATAAGTGGCTATTTACATGTCAATTAAATTTATAATTCAGTTGCACTAGTCATATTTCACGTACTCCCTGGCCACATGTGGCTAGTGGCTGGCTCCCTGCTGGACAGCAAAAATATAGAACATTTCCATCATGGCAGAGTGTCCCATTGAATGGCACTGTCCTAGGGCCTAAAGGGAATGAATGGAGGAAGTTGGGGTGGCTAAGTTAAGTATTTTGAGAGGGAGAGATTGTCCTAGATTATCTGTCTGGGCCCTAAATGTAGTCATAAGTGTCCTTAAATGAGGGGGCAGAGAAAGATTTGATGACAGAAGGCAAGAAGGCAGTGTGACAATTGAAGCAAGATGCTACGCTGCTGGCTATGAAGATGGAGGAAGAGGCCAGGAGCCAAGAATGCAGCGGGAAAAGCCAAGGAAATGGTCTCTCCCCTAAAGCCCCAGAGGGAAAGCAGTCCTGTTGGCACCTTGATTTCAGCTCAGTGAAACAGACTTTGGATTTCTGACCTCCAGAACTTAAAGAGAACCAAATGTGTGCTGTTTCAGGACATCAAGTTTGTAGTAATTTTTTTTTACAGCAGCAATAGGAAGTTAATACAATCACCAACTAAAGAGTCACTGCCAGTGGCTCCCTCCAGCTCGGTGTGGAAGGTGATGGAACATTCTAGAAAGCGAGACAAAATACCCTGAAAGAGAAACCCAGGATGAAGTGGACGCATTCCAAGATGATGTACTATAATGGGATGAGACATCTCAAGAGGAGGGTCGGCATCAGCAGCTGAAAATGGATACTGAGGCTTTATGAAGGGCACAAAACCCACCAGCCAGGTTAAGGGGAAGCCTGCCTCTTCTTGAGACTCCTGTGACCCTCTGAGGATGGGGGTGGGGCGACCTTGAATTCCTATCTGGAAGATGGCATCCTCTCGTTTGTCATAGGAAGTCTAGAGCAGAGCTGTGGCCTATCTCTGGCTTTACTATTAGAGAGGGGGCAGTGGAATCTTTTTCCAGGCCACCCAAATGTCCACATCCTAATCCCCAGAACCTGTGAATAGTACCTTATACTAGTACTATTCCCTCACAGTGGAATCTTTTTCCTCGACACCTCCCTTCCCCGGAGCAAATTATAAGGGGGGAACTCAATCCCCCCAGAAGCTGCAGGAGACCTGGTTATTCTCTTGAAGAAATGCTTCACCCGGGAATTATAAACAAAAGCATGGAGTCCTCTGGGTGGGGCAATGTGGGACTTCACCTGTTGCACAATATGAGACTTTGTTTTTTTCCTTGGTCTTCTTTTCATAAAACTTCCTTTTCTTACCCTGAGGCTGGGGAGCTGGTATCTCCTTACTTGACTTTTCAGTTGAGGTTTCTCTGGGTTTCTGGGAGGAGGCCAGAGCCAGAACAGAGGCAAAGGCTACTGTTGGTGGAGCAGCTGTGTTTTTCTCTTCTCTTGCAGTGTCTGCCTCCCCAAGTCCTCTTTCCCTATAGGAGGAAGTCTCCTCATGCTCTGGTTTATGCAAACTCTTGTCCTCTCCCTAGCTCAGCCCCATCCAGAATCTTCAGGAACAATCCCATGCCAGGCATCTTCCTCCCAGGAGGCCAGGAGCTGAGCCAGCAGAAGCAGGGACCCAGGATGCAGGTTGAGCTGGGGATGATGAAAGGAACCACAGTTCTTCCTGATGGCTGAGCTCAGCGGCCACATGGCTGACCTGAGCTCCTTTCCATACTCACCCTTCCCAGACGCAAGGGACTGCTCCTCTCTCTCTCTCTCTTCTAGTTGTCTCCACCTGTGCTCCCTTCTTAACACCTATTCTATTGGGTTCCACAGAGTCTAAGCAGACTGAAAATGGAAAAAGGTAGAGAAATTGAGAAAAAATTGTGACTGCACTTTCATACTTTTTAAATAGTGTGGACAGAAAGGGGGCCGCATATTAAAGCTGACAAGTGCAAGGGAGGCCTGCGTGACGGGCCTTACAAACTCAGAGACTGAAAGTAACCACGTAGGAGGATGGTCTGAACGTTAAAATTCCTAACTCAAAGTGGGTCGTGGCTGGTGGTCACATCCTAGGCCTGTAGCTTCCTTGGAAAAGATTCATCTTCACCTTTAAGTGAGCCTGTCTATTGTCTTAGTACAACGAAGACAATAGACCTTGGAAATGTCAGAGTAATTATCTTTTCCCGACTCCTCTAAGGTACAATCGCACAACCAGAGCACGGGAGCACATTGTTAGCTTACTGCCCAAATGCCATCTCTCTCTGCTATAAATGTGGACTATCCTGTACCCACCGTTTTGCTTTTTATCTAATCTCAGAGATTTCCCCGCTTTGCTTTCTCCTGCCCCCTTAATCTACTACCAGTGAATTTCATGTAACACTCCTTACAGCTCCTCCTTTTATTCTAATGTATAAAATAAGCTGCAAAACTGCCATTCTCAGGAGCATTTTCTCAATCTGTTGAGATTCTGCTTCCCAGCAACTGGCATCAGTTTGGCTCAAATGGAGTGATAAAAATTATCTACAGGAGGCTGGCCAGCATGGCTCAGTGGTTGAGTGTTGACCTATGGACAAGGAGGTCATGGTTCGACTCCCAGTCAGGCCATATGCTCGGGTTACGGGTTTGATCCCCAGTGCAGGGCAAGCAGGAGGCGGCTGATCAATGATTCTCTCATCAGTGATGTTTCTATTTCTCTCCCTCTCCTTTCCTCTCTGAACTCAATAAAAATATTTTTTTAAATTATCTACAGATGTAGACGTTTCTTACGTTGACAGAAGTTTCATTTGAGATATTTGATAATTGCGTAACATAAATTTATTTAAAGAAAAGAGAACGTTACTATATATTTTTTCCCCTTTAACAGGATGGTGGGGAACTCCTCCCCACCCCCAATAGTTTTGCTATCATGCACTCAGTGGTCTTTAAATTAATAATTTTTGAATAGGTAACAGTAGATATTGTGTAAAATTTCAAAACATATCCAACAAAAGATAAACCTCCTTCCTAGCTCTACACCCAAGTATCTAGTTCTCTTCTCTGGAAGCAATGAAGGCTGTTACCATTCTTTTGTGAGTTAATTCAGAGATTCAATAACCTTTTAAAAGTGTCAGGAAATGGAACAACAAAAGCCAAAATAAGGAATGTCCCGAAACCATCAGGGCCTTAGGTTTCTGGCCTTTATCCTGAGGGTGCTTTAAACCTCTCCTTTTGAATGTCTACATTTACAAAGTTCTTGCTAATTGTACTCTGGGACAAATTTAATTCTGACATTAGGTTCCTGAAGCATTGCAAAATACTACCTTCTCTTCCCTTTACTCAACTTCTCATGGCTTCTCCATCTACCACCTAATGTCTAAGAAGGTGTAGGCCTAGCAGAGAGGCTTGGACCTGACAGTAGGAGTAGTAGGGCAGGATCAGGACCTGTACTCCCAACAGTTAGCACAGTGAGCTGGTTTCGAGGAGGAACTTGCTCTAATACTTGGTGCTGTGAGCAGGATTCAGAAGTAGGTGCGGTTTTGAGGAGCGAGTGCTCCCACACATACCAAACACATGAAAAAAATGCCAAAAAAAAAAAATCACCTTTTGAAGATGATGTTAATTAAGTGATAGTGGTCCTGTCACTTGTGGAGAGGGATTAGGGAGTCCTCCCCTTGCCCACAGTGCTCTGGAAGGTTCTCCTGCAAGTTCTTTGGGGCTGTCCACCTTGGCCCCACTCACTCACCAAGGCCGTGCTACTCAGCAGTCTGGCACTTGGCCAGACACCTCAGATTTGCATTTGGGCTTGCTCTTTGTTGTGCTCTGTGCTCCTTGGGCAATTGATCTCCACCCTGTACTGCAGCGGTTCTCAAACCTGTGGGTCGTGACCCCTTTGGGGATCGAATGACCCTTTCACAGGGGTTGCTTAAGACCATCTGAAAACACAAATATTTACATTATGATTCATTAACAGTAGCAAAATTACCGTTATGAAGTAGCAACGAAAATAATTTTATGGTTGGGGGCAACCACACATGAGGAACTGTATTAAAGGGTCGCGGCATTAGGAAGGTTGAGAAGCACTGCTGTCCTGGGATGGCATGTCTTCTTCAGGTACTCTGGCACCTCCTTCAGACTGAGGGGTGCTGGGTGCTGTACCCTTTCAACATCCGAAGAGTCTGAGATGCTGGGTGTGAGCTAACTACCTGGGATGGCCAGTCTGAGCCCTCCACTCTTGGCTCGCTTAGTGTTCCTGTGCTCTTAGAGTACCCTATCCAGGCCTCCCCATAGGTGCTCATGAGGTGCTTGTTCCAGATCTGACCACCAAGGACAAAGCAGGCTTCTTTTCATTCCTATAGTCATTGGAGTTTTACCTCTATTCCCCCTTCTCTGAAATTCTGTAATTGGGATAAGAAAGAGGGTGGGCTTCTTACTCAGGCCCCTGAGCAACTGTTAAAAGTCTTTTCCTGTAGTTCAGCTCATTGTAGCTCACGCACACAGACCTGTCTCTAGGGACCTCTCAGTATGGAGCAGGGTCGGCTCAGAGACCACCAGCCATCAAGAGTGGACCCTGTCTCTCAATCCCCAAGGGCCCTGCCAGCTTGTGATCTTTGAACATCCATCTCCTCAGATGAGGGACCTTACTACCCACCTTTGTGATTAGGGGTGGTCCTCATTCCACCCCTACTTAGGGATCTCAGCCCTGGGATGGCTCCAAAGCACAACCCGTTCACCATCTCTCCCAGAAGCACATTGAATCCCTGGAACGGGACCTCCAGGAGGCACCAGATGGAATAACACCTAGCTTTATAGTTTAAGCTCTTACTCTGCAATTCTAAGTTATACACAGAAAATTCTTTTCTTTGGCCACTTTTTCTAATGACACCAGGGACACCAGGGCCAAGTTGTGATGTAGCAATGAACTCTACTGTTTGGATTTGCATCTATAAGAAAACATACCCTATTTAGAGAGAGGTAAGTTATGAAATAGAACAAAGTAAATAGGTCATGTTACACATTTACAGTTCTACCGTATCACCCCACACTCTTCTCCTGGTGACACTGAGGGTATAAATTGGGGCTGGGCTCAGGGTGTGCATTCACATCAAAGGCCAACATGAAGACAGGCACAGTCTTTGTCCTAGTGGCTTTCATCATCTTGGGGATGGAGATGGCCTGTGCTCAGAGACGTCCTCATGGAGGTAACGGTGCTGAGGGGGTCCTACCTGAGAGCAGAGGAGGCTCAGAGCCCAGCTTCGTACCTGGGATGGTGTGGCACAGAAACAGGTTGCATTGGGTGCCTACCATACGTGCCCTGAGAGGGGATTGAACCTGCAAACTTTCAGTATATGGGGCGATGCTCCAACCAACTGATCCACACCAGCCAAGGCCCCATTCTTCTTATCAGATCAGGTTGGACCTTATTAAAAGTTGGGGCTCTCTCTAGATGTGCCTTGGGTGTAGGGCTCCAACAGGGAGTAGCCCCGGGATGAACATGGGGTATGTGTGAGGTGGGAAGTAGGATATCTGGGATCAGAGATTTTTCTAACATTTTCTAAGGTGGAAAGAAGAGGCTTATGACAGAGCAGGATTCTTGCCTGCAGAACTGGGCAGCCTTTGCAGTAGGGAGAACATTCTCCTAAAGGCCTGACTATGAAAATGGGGGCTTCAGTGTGAGGGTGGAGCTCCTGAGGCTGAGGGAGGGGTCCAGGAGTACAAGGGAAGAGTGGAAGAGGTGGGAGTCCTGCCAGCAGTGAGCCCGTCGACCTCTAACAGCAGTTTTCATACCTGGTTAGTGACTATTCCAGATTCCACAAACACCATTGTATGTTTCAGGGGGAAATAGACCTGGATTCTGCCCCGAGGTGCCCAAAGGAGCTGTTGGGATTTGTGTTGAAAGCTGCTCAGGAGATGACTCATGCCCCAGGGGAATGAAATGCTGCAGCAATGGATGTGGCCGAGAATGCCAACCTGCTGACTATATGGTGAGTCTAAATCAGTCAAGAGCTAACAAGGGTGTTAACTACTCTCCAGTGGACTTTCCTGGGGCCGATGGATGTTCACATGTCCACTGCACACAGAAGTCTGGGTAACTCCAAGAGAAAGAGGCTGGAAGTGAATGGCAGAAGGACACCTGGCTGCATTATCTAAGACCCTCTCCTCCAAGAGAAGCCCTATCCCTGTCTCTGTCCCTGGGGGGCTCTCAGTTGAGACAAGTAACCATGGTCCTAGATTCACAGGTCATTACTGACCCAGGGTTTGTCACCGTCCTTCCCCTTCCCCACCAAGGGGGCTTAACTCTTCCTAGAAAATGGGTGATCCTGGCAGGCAGAGGGAAAGGAAAGACAACCCGAATTATGGAGTATCTCCTGTGTCAGTCAGGCATTGTGCTGAAGTTGGGATAAAAAGATAAACACAGCTAACTCAGGGACAGAACTATGTAAATAATTACAACCTAGGGCAGTGGTCGGCAAACTCATTAGTCAACAGAGCCAAATATTAACAGTATAACAATTGAAATTTCTTTTGAGAGCCAAATTTTTAAACTTAAACTTCTTCTAACGCCACTTCTTCAAAATAGCCTCGCCGAGGCCGTGGTATTTTGTAGAAGAGCCAC
Organism: Cnephaeus nilssonii; assembly: GCF_951640355.1. Lineage (NCBI taxonomy): Eukaryota > Metazoa > Chordata > Mammalia > Chiroptera > Vespertilionidae > Cnephaeus > Cnephaeus nilssonii. The sequence continues at coordinate 13,563,090 of NC_137090.1, forward strand.
ACTCAAGGGGCCAAAGAGCCACATGTGGCTCGCGAGCCACAGTTTGCCGACCACGGGCCCAGGGTGACCACAGCTTTGTACAAATTTCTACTAAAGTCTGTGGAAGCACAGGGAAGAGTTGTTGGTTTTGCCTGGGTGGGTGGATCAGTGGGGGTTGGGAAGGTTGTCCAAGAGTAGAGAACACTTAAGGGAGAGCTTAGAGAAGGCATGAAGTTTGCCACAGTCAGGAAAGGCAGTACAGATGATGGGGAAATGTGGGCCCTATGATGGAGATGGGAAAGTGATTGAGATTGTGCTCAGTAGAAGTTCATCTCAGTAGAGGATCATCCAAGCCAGGGTCCAGAAAGGAATGAGCTGCCTGTCAAAGAGTTTGGTAGACTGCTGGGGGTTTCTGAGCAGAGGAAATGTCATGACCAAATATATATTTTAAAAGGATGATGTTGATGACTATGTTGATGACCATGAGGAAGAGGAATGGGAGGTGTGATCATACCGGGAGACCAGCCCCAAAAGATTTCTCATGAATCCAATGCTTGGCATAACAACACTGTTTAACAAATCATTCCTGGCAGGTATCTATTTTTTGACATGCAGTCCCAGAAGATGAAGATCTAAAGTGATGGAGTGGCCGATCCTAAAGAGCTTGTGTCCAAAATAAATCTTACCTGCGGCATTATTGAGACTGTGTCATTCTTCCCCTTTAGACATTCTTTCTAGTGGACCCTCTGTGGATGAACAGAACGGACTGTGTGCCCGGTACCAAGTCCATGAATACAGGCACTCAGGATAGATGAGAGGCAAGGTGTGCCAGCTGGTTTCTTTACTCCTTCCATGTCCATGTACCTAAACAGGGCAAAGGGCATGACAATATTTTCTCAAGCATTCTGTGAATATGATTTTGGTCAAGAAAAAAATGACCTTTGAGCACATAGCAGGCCTATAGTAGGAGCCTTTCTTAGGGCAAGACTCAGAAGGAGTAGGAGCAGAAGCACCTGTGGAGATACCCTATTCTAAGGCAATACACCGACATGGAGCAGGACTGGAAGCCGATCACTAGGAGAGGAAACCTGGCCCTTGGGATGTGGGGCTTTGAGTGGCATGGGCTGGGAAGTACCAGCTGCTGCCCTGGAGTGACTAGGAGTTAGGATAAGTTGGGACATAGGCTCTGGGGGTGGATCTTTGATTCAGAGTTTTCCTGAGGCAGAGGATAAGCCTCAGTCTCCCAACGAAGCCCTGACAAAAACGATGGTCTGGGCTGACCCTCCAAGCTCCATCTCCCAGCGCTCTCTGTGCACTTTTCCACCTGGACTGCCCTACTTAGCCTTCTGCCATGGTCTGCCATATCTGCTTGTCCTTGCCACCTAGCACATCTTATAACCCCAGTGGCCCATGGCCTCACCAGCCTGTGCATTGGAATGAGGGCATATTAGCTTTGATATCTTCTTTTACTGGCTGGTCATCCGCATCCCAAATCCCAACATGCTTCTGTCTCTCTTGGTCATTCATTGGGGTTCATGAGCACACCCATAACATGTTCTCAAACAATTTCACCTATTATCTGCCATTCTGAATGCCAAGGTAGGACCTTCCCCTGCAAAGATACTTGAGGATGGCACCCTACAACGTCCACTTATGTTTTTGCCCTTTAGTTAGTCTATAGAGGTTCGGTAGACATACAGTCTTGTCAGACTCTGTGGTCACCCAGATTTTGGAGCCATATGTTAGGGGAGGATACTTAACACTCACCATGCACAGGCCCTTTTACACGTGGTAGCTCACTTTACACTCACCACAACTCTATATCATCTCAGTAGCAGAATTTTTCATAAATTTTACAGATGAAGAGTCAGAGGGTCCAAGTAGCTAAATGATTTGCCCAATGTTACACTCTTTTAAAAAATATATAGTTTTATTCATTTCAGAGAGAGGAGGGGCGAGGGAGAGAGAGATAGAAACATCAACGATGAGAGAGAACCATTGATTGGCTGCCTCCCGCATGCCCCCCACTGGGGACTGAGCCCACAACCTGGGCAAATGACCCTATAGGAATCAAACCATGACTACCTGGTTCATAGGTTGATGCTCAACCACTGAGCAAAACCAGCCAAGCCCAATGTAACACTCTTACTGAGTAGAGGGGCCAGTCTTCTCCTCCATGTCTGCTTGGCTTTTAGGTAAATGCCCCATGCTTGTACCATGCTGACCTTCTCTCCCAAAGAGGGAAGATGTTCACTGGCAGGGCTCTCCTGGTCGGGTGTTACAGTCTCCATAGAAAGACACGTATGGATTATCTATGCTTCATAATTAACACCAGGACAGGGAGGGTGGAGCAGAAGGACATTGACTGGGTCTTTTCTCTTTCCACACCGTCATCTGCAATGGGCTCTATAAGCTTTAAAGGAAAGTTTGCTCAGAACCCTTTGGGATTCCTCTGCCCACCCATATTTATATTTTTAAAAGTGGATAATTATATGTATTTTTTTGGTAGACATTTTTCAATCAGCCAAAGCTCACCTCTGGGCTAGCTGCCTCTCCCATATACAGCCTATGTGTGGCCTCCTGACCACCCATCATTCCCCAATTCTATGCTGTGCAGTAGCGTTGGCTCCACCTCCCTAACAGAGCAGAAATGTACCTGTGTGTGTAGTAGGGTCACAGAAATCTGAGACTTCCTCCGGCCTGGCCAGGTAGATTTTGAGTCTTTTCACTCACCATCAGTCCATGCATTCTTTAGATAAGGAAGTCATGTAAAACCCTATATTGACAAAGAAGTTTTCAAGTGCTCTTCTTTATGTGATTATTTATTTACCTTCTTGAAATGCCAAGCTCCAAAGCACACTCAAGGCATACTCCTTGCTTAAGGTCTGTCACGTGGGCTGTTCCCCTTGCTGTGGTTTTTGCTCTTCTGGAAGTCTGTGAACAGGTTGTCGTAGGAAGGTATCCCTGGAGACAATGCCTTTCAAAGTTTGTTTTTTGATTTGTTTTTTTAAATGTCATTGATTTTTAGAGAGAGGTGGAAACATCAATGATGAAAGAAAATCATCTATTGGCTGCCTCCTGCACACCCTCCCACTGGGGATCCAGCCCATAATCTGGGCATGTGCCCTGACCAGGAATCGAATCGTGTCCTCCTGGTTTCTAGGTTGATGCTCAACACTTGAGCCAAGCAGATCAGGCCAAAGTTTGATTCTTAATCCCAAATGAGCCCTTGACTTTGAGGGGGAAAAAATCACAGATCCCACAAAGGGCCTTTCACTGAAATGAACCAAAAGCCTTATTCTCTTGGAAATCATATCCACTCCTTGCAAAATGATTGAGAAACAAAAAATGATACCCATTGCACCAATAAGCCAATAAGAACCAGTCCTCTCTTGCACTTAACAACTCTCCAAGCCCAGTTTACACAGAATGTTAGCTTATTTCCACCTTCTTCCTCCAAATAATCATTTAACCAAATCTCAGTGTGTGAGGCATAGGTGCAACATGAGCTGTTTGGACAGGCTGTGTGGAAAGTGTGAGTAGATCAGAATGGGAATGTTGGCTATGGAGTCGGGAAATGTACTATTTTATTTCACGAGGACTTTCTCACTGAGGTACACACTCTGGGGCACAGTCCCTACAGGACCTGGGAGAAATTTGACACGTTCTATTTTAATCCAAGATTAATTAATAAGCTTTGTTTGTAAGGACAAATAGTTTATTTTTAAACTTTTTATTATGGGAAAATGTAAACACATATAAAGCAGACAGAATAGTATTATGATACACCACATACCCATCACCCAGCTTCAACCACTGTTAATGTGTAATCATTCTTCTTTCATAATTCCATTCATTTCCCCTCACCTCATGCTATTTTGAAGAAAATTGCAGACATTATTGTATTACATACTAGAGGCCTAATGCACAAAATTCGTGCAGGAGTAGGCCTGGTCTTGCCTACTGGCTGCTGGCACCAGCTTCCCTCTGGCTCCAGGGACCCGGGCTTCCCTCGCAGCCCCGGCTTCATCCAGAAGGTCGTCTGGAAGGACATCCGGTCTAATTAACATATTATGCTTTTATTATTATAGATTATTTCTGTATGTATCTTTAAAAGATAAGAACTCCTTTTAATTGTGTGATTTAGCATACCTTTTTACTGTTATAGTTTTATTTCCTCTTTATTAGCTAGATGATCTTTCCCTTGTAACCTATTTTATTGGTGTAATTAGTCTCCCTTTCTGTCTCTCTTACTATATGTTTTGTATTTAGAAAGGTTTATATTTTTGTTGTAATAGTTATCTTGTACTAAGACCTTTAAGTATTACCTTTCCTCCCTTCTTTTTTGTGTGAATAATTATAAGTAAAATACTATGAGTAATAGTCATAATAAAATTAGCTAATTTCATCTTTTTCTTCCACCCCTTCCCTGCACCCCAACCACAACAACTTTGTTCTAGATTGTCTTGATTCAAGGTGAACACTTTATAAGTTATATAAATGTCTAATCACTATGCTGTACATCTGAAACTAATATAACATTGTATGTCAACTGTAACTGGGGGGAAAAAAACAGGAAAAATTGTCTTGATTATTCTTGATTTTTAGGACTTTTATATAAGATTTAGTATTAGTTTATGAATTTTTATTTAAAAATCCTTCTAAGATTTTCATTGGAATTACATTAAATTTCTATTTCGGGAAAACTCATATCTTCATGATCTTGTATCTTCTAATCCATGAACACCGTATTTGACTCCGTTTATTAAGATCTTTTCAAATTTTTTCTTAGTAATATTATGTAGTTTTCTGAATATAATGTGTTAGATTTATACTTAGGTAATTGATGGGTTTTTGGATGATACTGTAGAGGCATTTAAAATTTTATTCTTCAAGTGTAAGACTTAAACGCTTTTAACTAGTCTCTCCTCTCCTCAGGCATCTGCGAGCACCAATGCAGAGCAGGCGGGGACTATGGGCAAGGAGAACAGTGCATCAGGGAGGGCGGAGGTCACGTCTGCTCCCCCATGATTCAAACAGGTAAGTCCTTTTTAAATTTCAATTTACTTATTTTTAATTTTACAATTACAGTTTACTTTCAATATTATTGTGCATTGGGTTCAAGTGCACAGCATAGTGATTGGACAATCGTATACTTTACAGAGTGTTCCCCCTAATATTTTCAGAACCCAGCTGTCACCATACATCCTATCTAATAAAAGAGTAATATGCAAATTGACTATGACTCCAACACACAAGATGGCTGCCCCCACGTGGTCAAAGATGGCTGCCCCCTTGTTAACACAAGATGGCCAGCAGGGGAGGGCAGTTGGGAGGGACCAGGCCTGCAGGGGAAGGCAGTTAGGGGTGACCAGGCCTGCAGGGGAGCAGTTAGACATCAACAGGCTGGCAGGCAGAAGCAGTTAGGGGCACTCAGGGAGGGAGGCAGGCGAGCAGTTGGGAGCCAGCAGTCCTGGATCGTGAGAGGGATGTCGACTCCCCGTTAAGGCCCGATCCTACTGGGATCCTACCGGGATCGGGCCTAAATGGGCATTTGGACATCCTTCAAGAGTCCCAGTTTGGAGAGGGTGCAGGATGTCCTGAGGGACACACCCCCTGTGCATGAATTTCGTGCACCAGGCCTCTAGTAGTTATTATAATACTAGAGGCTTGATGCACTGGTAGGGTTTCTCAGCATGGCCTGTGGAAATTGGGCCAAAACCAGCATTCCAACGTTGCCTGCTGCTCCTGTCTGCCACTCCTGCTCATCCCAGCCCCGCTGCGCCTGCCAGACTCTCTCCCAGTCAGTCCCAATCTGGAGAGGCTTGCTCCACCTCAGTGGAGCTCCCAAGCCATGAGCCCTGCGTCTGGCACCCTTCCCGGGTCGGCAGAGGTCCTGGATGTGATTGGGCCCTCCAGGCGGGTGGTGGGCCACTTTTACTGGCACAGGATCAGGAACTGTCCCCCCCTCTCTCACTCTCCCCCACTGATGTTCGTGCTGGTTGTCTGGAGTCACCTGGCAGCCGCTTTTATATTGTTTCTTCCTTGCGGAGCTTCTAGGGAGGGGAAGTGGCCACGGTGCCCGAGGCTGACTTCGCGGAGGCCAGCAGTGCTGTCAGGATCTTGCTGGCGCCACTGGTCCTTCGGCGCCTGGCCAGTCTCTGGAGATTGGACCTATAGGACTACTGAGGGGGTGAGTGGCTGCTGCAGGACTGGTGGGCCCGGGGCTGAACGGTGCTCCAGCTGTGGGAGCGCACTGACCACCAGGGGGCAGCTCCTGCATAGAGTGTCTGCCCCCTGGTGGTCAGTCGCATCATAGCAACTGGTCATTTGATAGTTCGGTCACTTAGGCTTTTTATATATATAGACTGACTAGAGGCCCTGTGCACGAAAGGCACATGTAGGGTCCCTAGGCCTGGCCAGCTATCAGGTTCCCTGCCTCCCTGCCTCCTCCTTCCCTCAGCCTGCCCCCGCCACTGCCCGCCTCAGGTCTCCTGCCATGTTACATGCCGCCCCTGATGGTCAGTGCACGTCATTACGAGCGATCAAACTCCTGGTATCATGGTCAAACTCCCAAGGGGACACTTTGCATATTAGCCTTTTATATAGATAGATTATTGATTATTTTCTCTATGCTGTGCTTTATATCCATGTGGCTATTCTGTAACTACCAATGTGTACTTCTTAATCCCCTTACCTCTTTCACCCAATCCCCAACATCTCCAAATAGGTAAATCTTCACTTCCTTCCACTCAGGCCTGTCCAGGGAGGTTTTTTTTTAACACAAAAGTTTGATAAACTGTAAAATACTGAATATATCTTAACTTTTCACTGTTCGGCAACAATCATAATTTTATATGAGTTTTCACTTTTAAATCACATACATTTTAAAAACAACTTCAATTGTGTTTATGAAATGTTTACTTGTTTTTAGGGAATGCTTCAGTAATCCTTTACGATGTGTTGGCATCCCCCAGAGAGGGAAGAGAGAGAAAAGCAACCTCTCTGTGCCAGGTCTTTTCCAATACATTATTTTACTTAATCTTGAGAGCTTTACTGATGGGACCTCTATCTTACAGATGAGGAAACCGAGGAATGAATCAAATGCTTTCTTCTTTGCTCACCTTACCCTGATTCCTCGCTACCCTCCTTAGTCCCTTGGATTACACTATGCATAGTGACACCAGGGCTGTCATACCTAACAGTGTCCCAATTTGCACTAATGATAGGTGTCCTCCTCCTCCAGGGAAAGCAGAGCCTGAGCACAGACAGGCTCAGGAGCAAAGCCTGCAATGGTGCTAGCTCCATGGCGCCATCTGCTGGCTGTCACCACCCAGTGCATGACCCACATGGCAGAACTAGCTAGAGGTGTAAATGCAAAAGTGTAAATCTCACTATTGCATTTAATCTCCATAACATCTTTTGGCAAATATAATTACTTGTCTTGCAAACACTTAGAAACTGGGTCTCAAAGAGGTTATGTGCTCATCACACATCAGGCAGTGAATAAATGACAGGTCTCTTCACCTACAAAGCCTGAACACTTCCCAGCACACCATGCTGCCTCCCTCAGTGATGTAATTGCAAGGGAACATTATCCATATCGTTCTGTAGATTCCTTCAAACCATTCAAACTATAAGGAAGATGCCCCATCCAGCATCTTTGCATAGAGTGAGCACAAGGTGTGTCCTAGTGTGAGAGCTGCTGGCCATACTTGGGCTCATTTTCATGGCCAACCGCCCACTTGGGACCACTTCTTCCTGCTCAGACCCATCTTTTCCTGTTCTCTGAGAGGCCCAATGGGAGCAAGTAAGCTCTGTCCTAATGAGGTTTCCTCCCACACCCCCTTCCTTTCCCCTAGTCAGGACTCACAGAGCCCCATCCTGAGGCACCGAGACAGGAGGCCACGGGGCTTCTGACTGCGGACAGCTATTCCTGGGGCTGTCGTCATTGCCCTGGTTCATGGATGGACATGGCTGCTAGCGCCACAGAGACTGGGCAGCAGAATGAGTTTTTTCGTTTTGTTTTTTAATATATCTTATTATTTCAGAGAGGGAGGGAGGGAGGGAGGGAGGGAGGGAGGGAGGGAGGGAGGGAGGGAGGGAGGGAGAGAGAGAGAGAGAGAGAGAGAGAGAGAGAGAGAGAGAGAGGATGATGAGAAAGAATCATCAATTCGCTGCCTCCTGCATGCACCACACTGGAGATCAAACCCACAACTCAGGCATCTGCCCTGACTGGGAATTGAACTGTGACCTCCTGGTTCGTAGGTGCACCACTGAGCCACAGCTGGGCCAGAATGAGGTTTAAATTCACAAAGACCCAAATGAAACCCTGGCCCCTCCTTTTCCTAGATCTCTGGTTTTGTGCCAACTCCCCCAACCTCAGAGTCTCATTCAAAAATGGGGATAATAAATGGGGGGGTGATAGTTCCTGCCTCACAGTGTTTTCTAAGGACTAAGTGAGATTGTGTAAAGCACTCAACCCAGTGCCTGGCACATTAAGTGCTCAGTAAATGGTAGCCAAGAAAGAGGTGAGGTGTTGGTGTTAGATTTGCATCTTCCCTCAGTTTCCTGGGTCAGTAGGGGGCATTGGCATCTGTGGAGGTGGCCTGGGGACAGGCAAACATCCTTTTGGCTTTAAGCTTTGCCACTTCTTGGCTGTGGGCCATTTGGTGACCTTGTGTGTTCTCTCTGTAAGGCCTGTAGTCTTTAGTAAGCCTATTTGTAAGGCTTTAGATGCACATTTCCTACTGGCTCATAAGGACGCTTTTAAAATGTCATAAACATTACGACACTCCTCAGATAGCACAAGTGCTCAGAAAACCAGTGACTGTCATTGCCCGCGCTGCTCTGGGGCTGAACTCATGGGAGGGGGGATGAGCAAAAGAGTCTTAGGGTCCACTTCTCCTCTCCCATCTTCCCCACTAAATGAAGCTGGTTTCATTCATGTCGCCCTGAAGAAGGAAAGAAACAAAAACCGGAAAGGAGCAGATCAGACTCCGCTCAGTTACTGTTTGCTGTGGATCAGCCTCTATGCCCAGATTACTTTAAGAAACTCCCCTTTCAAACAAGGAAACTCCACTGGAGCAGAAACAGACACTGCAGGAAGTCAGTGTTTGTGCAAAGCTGTAGCAGAGAGTACCTGTTCCTCTCCTCCCGAAAGCTAAGAAAAGCTCTGGAATCACACAGGAGATGAGCCCCTTCACCATCAGCCTCTCCAGATCAGAGAGTAAGTGCATCCAGGGTTATAGCATCCTCTATCCAAGAGTTGGGAGCAGGAAACCTGGAGTCTGATCTCGTCCCATCAGTCCTGGGAGCCTGATACCTGAGCCTAACCCCAGGTCTCACAGCCTGGCTCACTGGGGGTGAGCTGGTGCCCACATCGGCCCAGTTTCCTAAAGCCACAGGGATGCCAGGCTCACTACTGATCACCGGAATGGGTTTGATCTCCAGCCCCGGTGAGGGCGAGTGCCAGAGGCAACCAATCAATGTGTCTCTGTCACATCACTGTTTCTCTCCCTCTCTCGGGAAAAAATTGTTTTAATTAATTAATTAAGTTGTATTAAATACAACAGCATCAACATTTAATTTAAAAATAACCCGTTTGTGTTCATAATCTATTATGTGTCCCACCCACCCACAGTCCTTGGGATAGTCTTTGCCTTGCTGGCTCCTTGCAAGTGCTTACTGGTTAGCAGAACTGGAAACGGTTGCCTCTCAACGGTATAAGTGCATTCCAGTCCCCAAAACAGCAGGTCTGACGTACAAGTTTTTGTCCATTTCTCAGATGAAGACTTATCTTCAGGGTCATCCTTCTCTCATAATTGCTCACCCCTTCCTGGAGTTCCTATCTTCAAAAGATGTTGTCTGGGACTGGTGAACTGAGCAGCCAGTTAGGTGTTTGAATGATTTGGCAAGGATAGAAAATGACTCTTTGGAATATGAAATTCCAGGAAAAACTGGAATTCTAGCAAATTTAGGAGTCCAAACACAGAAGCGGCTGCACCCTCAAGGTCTCACATGCTGGCCTGAAATAAAGGAAAAGAAGCTCAATGTCTGCATGTGTGAAGGGTAGGTGTTGTAGAGTGAGGACATGTAGGGATTTCCAATGTCTAGACTCAGGCTTCTTCCTTAATGTGTTTTTTATTGTGTTAAAATACATATAACAAATTTACCATTTATTTATTTTTTAAAAATATATATTTTTCTTGGTTTGAGAGAGGAAGGAGAAGGAGAGAGAGATAGAAACATCAATGATGAGAGACAATCATTGATTGGCTGCCTCCTGAACACCCCCTACTGGGAATCATGCCCGCAACCTGGGCCCATCATGTTCATTTTTAAGCCTATAGTTCAGTGGTATTAAACTCATTCATATTGTTGTGTAGCCATCACCGCCACACATCCCCATAACTCTTTTCATCTTGTAAATCTGAAACTCTATACCTATTAAACAATAACTCCCCATACTCTCCTCCCCACCAGCTCCTGGCAACCACCTTTATACTTTCTGTCTCTATGATTTGACCTCTCTAAGTACTTCATATAAGTGGAACCACATAGTATTTGTCTTTTTGTGACTGGCTTATTTTCATTAACATGATGTTCTTAAGGTTCACCTATTTTGTGGCATATTGGAGAATGTCCTTCCTTTTTAAGGCTAAATAATATTCCCTTATATTTATACTAGAGTTCCCGTTGCAGGAAGATTCCTGCAATAGGGCTTCCTGCTTTCAGTCCCTTCTCCCCGCCCTGCCTGCTTCCCTTTCTTCTCCTCCGCCCCGCTTGCTTGCTTCTCCACAGTTTCGCTCCCTTCTACAGGCTTGGCTTCTTTCTACACTGTCTTGATATGCAAATTATCCACCATCTTGGTTGGGTTGATTTGCATACTCACCCTGATTGGCTGGTGGGTGTGGCTTGGGCATAGCAAAGGTGCAGTCAATTTGCATATTACTCTTTTATTATGTAGGATACTACATGTTGCTTATTTATTTATTGGTCAATGGACACTTAGGTTGTTTCCATGTTTAGCTTATGAATAATGCTGCTATAAACATGAGTGGACAAATAGCTCTTTGAGATCCTGCTTCCAAATCTTCGGGGTATATACCCAGAAGTGGAATTGCTGGATTATGTGGTAATTCTATATTTAATTTGTTGTGGAACCTCTCTATTGTTCCTCACTTAATTTTTTTATATATGTCTGATGATTGGTGCAGACACCTGGATATTATCAAGTAGTAATATGTCATGAGAACTTGCCAGATTTCCAATGTTGTGAATGTCACTAGAAATCAACTACTTATGGAGACATTTTGTTTAGCTCTTCACAGAAATAAAGGTTTTATCAGGTAGGTGAAGTGTTCCTCACTTCCATGTACATGAAAACATTTGAGGAGCTTTTCTGAACTTCCCCATTGGCAGTTCCCCATTGGTGGGTCTGAGATGGGGTCGAAGTCTTTGCAAAACATGGACTTCCTTCAAGTCTCAGTCCCTTCATCTGTGACATGTGGTTGCCAATGGAAGCCACCCCAAGCTTATGAGGCTTGGGTGAGATGACAGTTGTGAAGTACAGACCCAGGAGCTGATGTATAATCGCAGGCTTAATGACGGCCAAGTATCGTTGTTATTGAAGGGAAGCCTCCTTTGCAACCTTGCAGCTCCCATTCTTGAAATGCAGACTTCAGCGAAACCATTATAGGCCATAACTACCCTTGCTTCATACTGGAAACTCCAAGTGCTAGAGTAGCAAATACCAGACTATATTTTCATATGTAATTTCCACTCATTAGTTGTGTTTTTTTCGTAACTCTCATGGGAGTTCTTTCCCCTGTATTCCCAACTGGGTTGCATCCCAAGGGGAATGTGGGAATATACAGCTTGAAATATTGCATCAAAAACTTAACTTGGGAAAGCAGGATTGCAAATGCATCAGGTCAGTGTGTGGGAAATCACTGCAGGAGGAAGTGTAAATGGGTGCAGCCTTTACTATGGAGGACAATTTGGCAATTATCTTCCAACTCTACAGTAAACATATTCGTTGTGTCTCCATGTTTAGGCATCGACTCAGGGGGAAATACTGACATATATAAACAAAGAAGCACATACAAATTATATTATGCATATAACAGCAAATTGCTAATGATACAGACACCACCTAAATGTTCAGCAATTGAAATATGTTTAAATAAATTATGAATCATTCATATAATAGAATATTAGATAGCGGTTGTTTTAAAAGGGGGGAAACTAACATGGGAATCTCTCCAAGACATAATGTTAAGCCGAGCCAGCATGGTTCAGTGGTTGAGCATCGACCTATGAACCAGGAAGTCCCGGTTTGATTCCCAGTCAGGACACATGCCCAGGTTGCGGGCTCAATCCCCAGTAGGGGGTGTGCAGGAGGCAGCTGATTCATGATGCTCTCTCATCATTGATGTATCTGTCTATTTCTCCCTCTCCCTTCCTCAGTCAATAAAAAATATATTTAAAAAAGACCCAATGTTAAGTGAATAAAGCAAAACAATACTGTACAATATAACTTCATTTCTGCAGCAAAGATACATATTTGTGTATGTAAAGTATAGGAAAGGACTTAGAAAAATACATACCAAACACATGAGAAAAAAATTTATAAAGATTTTGTTAATTAAGTGATAGTAGTCCTGTCTAAGTCACTTTTAGAGATGGATTAGGGAGTCCTCCCCTTGCCCACAGTGCTCTGCAAGGTTCTCCTGCAAGTTCTTTGGGGCTGTCCACCTTGGCCGCACTCACTCACCAAGGCCGTGCTACTCAGCAGTCTGGCACTTGGCCAGACACCTCAGATTTGCATTTGGGCTTGCTCTTTGTTGTGCTCTGTGCTCCTTGGGCAATTGATCTCCACCCTGTACTGTGCTGCCATGTACTCTGGCCCCTCCTTCAGACTGAGGGGTCCTGGGTGCTGTACCCTTTCAACATCCAAAGAGTCTGAGATGCTGGGTGTGAGCTAACTACCTGGGATGGCCGGTGTGAGCCCTCCTCTCTTGGCTCGCTTAGTGTTCCTGTGCTCTTAGAGTATCCTATCCAGGCCTCCCCATAGGTGCTCATGAGGTGCTTGTCCCAGATCTGACCACCAAGGACAAAGCAGGCTTCTCTTCATTCCTATAGTCATTGGAGTTTTACCTCTATTCCCCCTTCTCTGAAATTCTGTTATTGGGATAAGAAAGAAGGTGGGCTTCTTACTCAGGCCCCTGTGCATCTGTTAACAGTGTTTTCCAGTAGTTCAGCTCATTGTAGCTCACCCACACAGGCCTCTCTCTAGGGACCTCTCAGTATGGAGCAGGGTCGGCTCAGAGACCGCCAGCCATCAAGAGTGGACCCTGTCTCTCAATCCCCCAAGGGCCATGCCAGCTTGTGATCTTTGAACATCCATCTCCTCACATGAGCGACCTTACTACCCACCTTTGTGATTAGGGGTGGTCCTCATTCCACCACTACTTAGGGATCTCAGCCCTGGGATGGCTCCAAAGCACAACCCGTTCACCATTTCTCCCAGAAGCACATTGAATCCTCCTGGAACGGGACCTCCAGGAGGCACCATAGGGAATAACACCTAGCTTCGTAGTTTAAGCTCTTACTCTGCAATTCTAAGTTATACACAGAAAATTCTTTCCTTTGGCCACTTTTTCTAATGACACCAGGGACACCAGGGCCAAGTTGTGAAGTAGCAATGAACTCTCCTGTTTGGATTTGCATCTACATGAAAACTTAACCTAGTTAGAGAGACATCAGTTATGAAATAGATCATGTTGTACATTTCCTGTTCTACTGCCCCACCCCACACTCCTCTCTGGTGACACTGAGGGTATAAATTGGGGCTGGGCTCAGGGTGTGCATTCACATCAAAGGCCAACATGAAGACAGGCACAGTCTTTGTTCTGGTGGCTTTCATCATCTTGGGGATGGACATGGCCTTCGCTCGGAGACGTCCTCATGGAGGTAATGGTGCTGAGGGGGTCCTACCTGAGAGCAGAGGAGGCTCAGAGTCCAGCTTCCTACATGGGATGGTGTGGCACAGAAACAGGCTGCAGAGTGGAGATTTGGCATTGATCAGACCCATTTTCTTTAACCTTCAGGAGTGATCACCCTGCGTCTCCCATTCTTCTTCTTCTTTTTTTATTAATCCTCACCCGAGGATATGCTGATTGATTTGAGAGAGAGAGAGAGAGAAGAGAGAGAGAGAGAGAGAGAGAGAGAGAGAGAGAGAGAGAGAGAGAGAGAGAGGCAAGGTGAGAGAATATCCATTGGTTGCCTACCATTCGTGCCCCGAGAGGGGATTGAACCTGCAAACTTTCAGTATATGGGGCGATGCTCTAACCAACTGAGCCACACCAGCCAAGGCCCCATTCTTCTTATCAGATCAGGTTGGGCCTTATTAAAAGTTGGGGCTCTCTCTAGATGTGCCTTGGATGTAGGGCTCCAGCAGGGAGTAGCCCCGGGATGAACATGGGGTATGTGTGAGGTGGGAAGTAGGATGTCTGGGATCAGAGATTTCTCTAATATCTTCTAAGGTGGAAAGAAGAGGCTTATGACAGAGAAGATTTCTTGCCTGCGAGACTGGGCAGCCTTTGCAGCAGGGAGAACATTCTCCTAAGGGCCTGACTGTGAAAGTGGGGGCTTCGGTGTGAGGGTGGAGATGCCGAGGCTGAGGGAGGGGTCCAGGAGTACAAAGGAAGAATGGAAGAGGTGGGAGTCCTGCCAGCAGTGAGCCCGTCGACCTCTAACAGCAGTTTTCATACCTGGTTAGTGACTATTCCAGACTCCACAAACACCATTGTATGTTTCAGGGGGAAATAGACCTGGACTCTGCCCCAAGGTGCCCAAAGATACCGCTGGGATTTGTGCTGAAATGTGCTCAGGAGATAACTCATGTCCCAGGGGAATGAAATGTTGCAGCAATGGATGTGGCCATGTATGCCTACGTGCTATCCATGTGGTGAGTCTAAATCAATCAAGAGCTGACAAGGGTGTTAACTACTCCCCAGTGTACCTTCCTGGGGCCGATGGATGTTCACATGTCCACTGCACACAGAAGTCTGGGTAACTCCAAGAGAAAGAGGCTGGAAGTAAATGGCAGAAGGACACCTGGCTGCATCATCTAAAACCCTCTCCTCCAAGAGAAGCCCTATCCCTGTCTCTGTCCCTGGGGGGCTCTCAGTTGAGACAAGTAACCATGATCCTCACAGGTCATTACTGACCTAGGGTTTGTCACCCTCCTTGCCCTTCCCCACCAAGGGGGCTTAACTCTTCCTAGAAAATGGGTGATCCTGGGAGGCAGAGGGAAAGGAAAGACAACCCCAATTATGGAGTATCTCCTGTGTCAGTCAGGCATTGTGCTGAAATTGAGATAAAAAGATAAACGCAGCTAACTCAGGGACAGAACTATGTAAATAATTACAACCCAGGGTGACCACAGCTTTGTACATATTTCTACTAAAGTCTGTGGAAGCACAGGGAAGAGTTATTGGTTTTGCCTGGATGGGTGGATCAGTGCGGGTTGGGAAGGTTGTCAGAGAGTAGAGAACATTTAAGGGAGAGCTTAAAGAAGGCATAAAGTTTGCCACAGTCAGGAAGGGCAGTACTGATGATGGGGAAATGTGGGCCCTATGCTGGAGATGGGAAAGTAATTGAGATTGTGCTCAGTAGAAATTGCAACATCTCAGTAGAGGATCAACAAGCCAGGGTCCAGAAAGGAATGAGCTGCCTGCCAAAGAGTTTGGTAGACTGCTGGGGGTTTCTGAGCAGAGGAAATGTCATGACCAAATATATATTTTAAAAGGATGATGTTGATGACTATGTTGATGACCCTGTGGAAGAAGAATGGGGGGTGTAATCGAGCCTGGAGACCAGCCCCAGAAGATTTCTCATGAATGCACGAATCCAATGCTTGGCATAATGTTTTCCACAAACCATTCCTGGCAAGTGTCTATCCCTTAACTTGCAGTCCCAGAAGATGAAGATCTAAAGTGATGGAGTGGCCGATTCTAAAGAGCTTGTGTCCAAAATAAATCTTACCTGCGGCATTATTGAGACTGTGTCATTCTTCCCCTTTAGACATTCTTTCTAGTGGACCCTCTGTGGATGAACAGAACGGACTGTGTGCCCGGTACTGAATACAGGCACTCAGGATAGATGAGAGGCAAAGTGTGCCAGCTGGTTTCTTTCCTCCTTCCATGTCCATGTCTCTAAACAGGGCAAAGGGCATGACAATATTTTCTCAAGCATTCTGTGAATATGATTTTGGTCAAGAAAAAAATGACCTTCTAGCACATAGCATGCCTATAGTAGCAGCCTTTCTTATGGCAAGACTCAGAAGGACTAGGAGCAGAAACACCTGTGGAGATACCCTATTCTAAGGCAATACACTGACATGTAACAGGACTGAATGCCTACCACTGGGAAAGGAAACCTGGCCCTTGGGATGTGGGGCTTTGAGTGGCATGGGCTGGGAAGTACCAGCTGCTGCCCTGGAGTGACTAGGAGTTAGGATAAGTTGGGACATAGGCTCTGTGGGTCGAGTCTTTGATTCAGAGTTTTCCTGAGGCAGAGGATAAGCCTCGGTCTCCCAAAGAAGCCCTGACAAAAATGATGGTCTGGGCTGACCCTCCAAGCTCCATCTCCCAGCGCTCTCTGTGCACTTTTCCACCTGGACTGCCCCACTTAGCCTTCTGCCATGGTCTGCCCTGCCTGCTTGTCCTTGCCACCTAGCACATCTTATAACCCCAGTGGCCCATGGCCTCACCAGCCTGTGCATTGGAATGAGGGCATATTAGCTTTGATATCTTCTTTTACTGGCTGGTCATCCGCATCCCAAATCCCAACGTGCTTCTGCCTCTCTTGGTCATTCATGGGGGTTCATGAGCACACCCATAACATGTTCTCAAACAATTTCACCTATTATCTGCCATTCTGAATGCCAAGGTAGGACATTCCCCTGCAGAGATACTTGAGGATGGCATCCTACAACGTCCACTTATGTTTCTGCCCTTTAGTTAGTCCTGAACTCTATAGAGGTTCAGTACAAATACAGTCTTCTCAGACTCTGTGGTCACCCAGATTTTGGAGCCATATGTTAGGGGAGGATACTTAACACTCACCATGTACAGGCGCTTTCACACGTAGTAGCTCACTTTACACTCACCACAACTCTATATCATCTCAGTAGCAGAATTTTTCATAAATTTTACAGATGAAGAGTCAGAGGGTCCAAGTAGCTAAATGACTTGCCCAATGTTACACTCTTTTTGAAAAATATATAGTTTTATTTATTTCAGAGAGAGGAGGGGTGAGGGAGAAAGAGATAGAAACATCAATGATGAGAGAGAACCATTGATTGGCTGCCTCCCGCATGCCCCCCACTGGGGACTGAGCCCACAACCTGGACAAGTGCCCCATATAGGATTCAAACCATGACTACCTAGTTCATAGGTTGATGCTCAACTACTGAGCAAAACCAGCCAAGCCCAATGTAACACTCTTACTGAGTAGAGGGGCCAGTCTTCTCCTCCATGTCTGCTTGGCTTTTAGGTAAATGCTCCATGCCTTGTACCATGCTGACCTCTCCCAAAGAGGGAAGATGTTCACTGGCAGGGCTCTCCTGGTCAGGTGTTACAGTCTCCATAGAAAGACACGTATGGATTATCTATGCTTCATATTTAACACCAGGACAGGGAGGGTGGAGCAGAAGGGCATTGACTGGGTCTTTTCTCTTTCTACAGCGTCATCTGCAATGGGCTCTATAAGCTTTAAAGGAAAGTTTGCTCAGAACCCTTTGGGATTCCTCTGCCCACCCATATTTATATTTTTTAAAATGAATAATTATATATATATTTTTTTAGTTGGCATTTTTCAATCAGCCAAAGCTCACCTCTGGGCTGGCTGCCTCTCCCATGGACAGCCTATATGTGGCCTCCTGACCACCCATCATTCCCCAGTTCTATGCTGTGAAGTAGCGTTGGCTTCACCTCCCTAACAGAGCAGAAATGTACCTGTGTGTGTAGTAGGGTCACAGAAATCTGAGACTTCCGGCCTGGCCGGGTAGCTTTTGAGTCTTTTCCCTTACCATCAGCCCATGCATACTTTAGATAAGGAAGTTATGTAAATCCGTATATTGGGAAAGAAGTTTTCAATGCTCTTCTTTATGTGATTATTTATTTATCTTCTTGAAATGCCAAGCTCCCGAACACACTTAAGGCATAGCACATGCATAAGGTCTGTTACGGGGCTGTTCCCCTTGCTCTGGTTTTTGCTCTTCTGGAAGTCTGTGAACAGGTTGTTGTAGGAAGGTATCCCTGGAGACAATGCCTTTCAAAGTTTTTTTTGTTTTTGTTTTTTTTATTTCATTGATTTTTAGAGAGGAAGGGAAAGGGAGAGAGAGATGGAAACATCAACAATGAGAGAGAATCATCTATTGGCTGCCTCCTGCACACCCTCCCACTGGGGATCCAGCCCATAACCTGGGCATGTGCCCTGACCAGGAATTGAACCGTGTCTCCTGGTTCCTAGGTTGATGCTCAACCCCTGAGCCACACTGATCCGTCCAACGTTTGATTCTTAAGCCCAAATAAGCCCTTGACTTTGAGAAAAAAAATCACAGATCTCACAAAGGGCCTTTCGGTGAAATGAATCAAAAAACCTTATTCTCTTGGAAATCATATCCACTCCTTGCAAAATGATTGAGAAAACAAAAAATGATACCCATTGCACCAATAAGCCAATAAAAACCAGTCCACTCTTGCACTTAACAACTCTCCAAGCCCAGTTTACACAGAATGTTAGCTTATTTCCACCTTCTTCCTCCAAATAATCGTTTAACCAAATCTCAGTGTGTGAGGCATAGGTGCAGCATGAGCTGTTTGGACAGGCTGTGTGGAAATTGTGAGTAGAGCAGAATGGGAATGTTGGCTATGGAGTCGGGAAATGTGCTATTTTATTTCACGAGGACTTTCTCACTGAGGTATACACTCTGGGGCACAGTCCCTACAGGACCTGGGAGAAATTTGACACGTTCTATTTTAATCCAAGATTAATTAATAGAGCTTTGTTTGTATGGACAAATAGTTTATTTTTAAACTTTTTATTATGGGAAAATGTAAACACATACAAAGCAGACAGAATAGTATTATGATACACCACATACCTATCACCCAGCTTCAACCACTGTTAATGTGTAAACGTTCTTCTTTCATAATTCCATTCATTTCCCCTCCTCTCATGCTATTTTGAAGAAAATTGCAGACATTATTGTATTACATACTAGAGGCATGATGAACAAATATCATGCAAGAGTAGGCCTTCCTTCCCCTGGCTGTCGGCACCAGCTTCCCTCTGGCACCGGGGACCAGGCTTCCCTCGCAGCCCTGGCTTCATCCAGAAGGTCGACCAGAAGGACATCTGGTCTAATTAGCATATTACACTTTTATTATTATAGATTATTTTTCTATGTATCTTTAAAAGATAAGAACTCCTTTAAATTGTGATTTATTATACTTTTTTACTGTTATAGTTTTATTTCCTCTTTATTAGCTAGATGATCTTTTACTGTGTAACCTATTTTATTGGTATAATCTGTCGCCCTTTCTCTCTCTCTTACTATATGTTTTGTATTTAGAAAGGTGTATATATTTTTTTCTTTTTTCTTTATTTTTATTATTATTTTTTAAATTTCTTTATTGATTAAGGTGTCACATATTTGTCCTCATCCCCCCATTCCCATCCCCCACCCCTCCCCACAGATGCCCCCACCCCCCTGTTGTCCTTAACCATTGGTTAGGCTTGTATGCATGTACACAAGTCCTTTGGTTGATCTCTCCCCCCTACCCCCACCCTCCCCTACCCTCCTTCTGAGGCTCGACAGTCCGATCGATGCCTCCTTGTTTCTGGGTCTGTTCTTGTTCATCAGTCTATGTTGTTCATCATTTCCCCTAGATGAGTGAGATCATGTGTTACTAGAAATATACTTATAAGAACCGAATGTGAGACGAGCAATAATAGGTATGCTGACAGGCAAATGAATCAGTCTGTAGTGAGTTTCTTTCTGGACCAACAGTTCTTTTGAGACCCAATTTCAATGTCCACCAGTTCCTTATGTGTACATGTCGGCACTGACTTTTCAGCTCTAGATGGTGGACAAATGGTGGTAATGCAGGTCCGACTCCCTCTGGTTTGGTCTGGCCTGAACCCAGGGGCGCGGCTTCACCCGGACTCAGGGGCGCGCGGCCTCACCCGGACCTGGGACCCAGCATCACCCGGGCCCCGGGGCGTGTGGCCTCCCCCAGACCCAGGTGCGCTCGGCCTCTCCTGGACCCAGGGGCGTGGCCTCACCCAGACCCGGGACTCAGCCTCACCCGGATCCAGGGGCACACGGCCTCACCCAGGCCCGGGATCCAGCTTCATCCTGTCCCAGGGGCGTGTGGCCTCACCCGGACCCAGAGGCGCGTGGCCTCTCCCGGACCCAGGGGCGCAGCCTCACCCAGACCCGGGACTCAGCCTCACCCGGATCCAGGGGCGCACAGCCTCACCCGGACCCAGGATCCAGCTTCACCCGGACCCAGGGGCGCGTGGCCTCACCCGGACCCAGGGGCGCACGGCCTCACCCGGACCCGGGATTCAGCTACACCCGGACCCAGGGGCGCGTGGCCTCTCCCGGACCCAGGGGCGCGGCCTCACCCGGACCCGGGATAGAAAGGTTTATATTTTTGTTGTAATAGTTATCTTATACTAAAACCTTTAAGTATTACCTTTGCTCCCTTCTTTTTTTGTGGATAATTATCTATAAGTGAACTACTATGAGTAATCCCATATAATAAAACCCTAATATGCAAATTGACCAAACAGTGGAATGACCGGTTGCTATGATGCGTAGTGACCACCAGGGGGCAGATGCTCAATGCAGGAGCTGCTCTCTGGTGGTTAGTGCGCTCCCACAGGGGAAGTGCCGCTCACCCAGAAGCTGTGCTCACAGCTGGTGAGCGCAACAGCAGTGGCGGGAACCTCTCCTGCCTCCCTGGCAGTGCTAAGGACCTCTAGGAGGATGTCCAACTGCCGACTTAGGCCCACTCCCCACAGGCCTAAGCCGGCAGGCGGACAACCCCCAAGGGTTCCTCAATTGCAAGAGGGCACACGCCAGGCTGAGGGACCTCCCCTCCCCCTAGTGCACAAATGTTGCGCACTGGTCTTCTAGTAATCATAATAAAATTAGCTAATTTTATCTTTTACCCCTTCCCTGCCCCCAACCCCAACAACTTTGTTCTAGATTGTCTTGATTCAAGATGAACACTTTATAAGTTATATAAATATCTAATCACTATGTTGTACTTCTGAAACTAATATAATATTGTATGTCAACTGTAACTGAAAAAGAAAACAGAAAAAATTGTTTTGATTATTCTTGATTTTTAGGACTTTCATATAAGTTTTAGTATTAGTTTATGAATTTTTATTTAAAAATCCTTCTAAGATTTTCATTGGAATTACATTAAATTTCTATTTCGGGAAAACTCATATCTTCATGACCATGAATCTTCTAATCCATGAACATGGTATATGACTCCATTTATTAAGATCTTTTCAAATTTTTTCTTAGTAATATGTAGTTTTCTGAATATAATTTGTTAGATTTACACTTAGGTAATTGATGGGTTTTTGGATGATACTGTAGAGGCATTTAAAATTTTATTCTTTTGTGTAACACTTACACACTTTTAACTAGTCTTTCCTCTCCTCAGGCATCTGCAAGCACCAATGCAGAGCAGGCGGGGACTGTGGGCAAGGAGAACAGTGCATCAGGGAGGGCGGAGGTCACGTCTGCTCCCCCATGATTCAAACAGGTAAGTCCTTTTTAAATTTCAATTTACTTATTTTTAATTTTACTTTCAGTATTATTGTGCATTGGGTTCAAGTGCACAGCATAGTGATTGCACAATCATATGCTTTACAAAGTGTTCCCCCTAATATTTTCAGAACCCAGCTGTCGCCATACCTAGTTATTATAATACTAGAGGCCTGAAGCACCAGTGGGGTGTCTTAGCGTGGCCTGCGGGAATCAGGCCAAAACCGGCAGTCCAACACTGCCTGCTGCTCCTGCCTGCCGCTCTTGCTCATCCCAGCCCCGCTGCGACTGCCAGGGACTCTCTCCCAGTCAGTCCCGATGTGGAGAGGCTGCGCTGCCTCAGTGGAGCTCGCAAGCCATGAGCCCTGCGTCTGGCATCTGTCCCGAGGAGGAGGTGGGGGTACTGGATGCGACCGGGCCCTCCAGGTGGGCGGTAGGACACCCTTGCTGACCCAGGAACAGGATCCGTCCCCACACACACACACATTCTCCCCCACTGACGTTCGTGCTGGTTGTCTGGAGTCACCTGGCAGCCGCTTTTATATTGTTTCTTCCTTACGGAGCTTCTAGGGAGGGGAAGTGGCCACGGTGCCTGAGGCTGACTTCCTGGAGGCCAGCAGTGCTGTGAGGATCCTGCTGGTGGCACTGGTCCTTCGGTGCCAGGCCGTTCTCTGGAAATTGGACCTACAGGACTACTGATGGGGTGAGTGGCTGCCGCAGGGCTGGTGGGCCCCTGGGGCTGAACGGTGCTCCCGTTGTGGGAGCGCACTGACCACCAGGGGGCAGCTCCTGCATAGAGTGTCTGCCCCTGGTGGTCAGTGCACATCATAGCAACCGGTCATTCAGTTGTTTGGTCACTTAGGCTTTTTGTATATATACAGACTAGAGGCCCAGTGCTTGAAATGCACATATAGAGTCCCTAGGCCTGGCCAGCAATCAGGTTCCCTGCCTCCCTGCCGCCTCTTTCCCGCATCCCGCCCCCGCCGCTGCCCACAGCAGGTCGTCTGCCATGTTCCATACCACCCCCTGGTGGTCAGCGCACATCATAGCAAGCTATCGAACTCAGTATCATGGTCGAACTCCCAAGGGGACACTTTGCATATTAGCCTTTTATATATATAGATTATTGACTATTTTCTCTATGCTGTACTTTATATTCCTGTGACTATTCTGTAACTACCAATTTGTACTTCTTAATCCCTTCACCTCTTTCACCCAATCCCCAACACCTCCAAATAGGTAAATCTTCACTTCCTTCCATCCAGGCCTGTCCAGGGAGGTATTTTTTAACACATAAGTTTGATAAACTGTAAAATACTGAATATATTTTAACTTTTCACTATTTGGCAACAATCATGAGTTTTCACTTTTAAATCACATACATTTTAAAAACAACTTCAATTGCGTTTATGAAATGTTTACTTGTTTTTAGGGAATGCTTCAGTAATCCTTTACAATGAGTCAGCATCCTCCAGAGAGGGAAGAGAGAGAAAAGCAACCTCTCTGTGCCAGGTCTTTTGAAATACATTATTTTACTTAATGTTGAGAGATTTACTGTTTTTTATTGTGTTAAAATACATATAACAAATTTACCATTTATTTATTTTTTTAAAAAATATATTTTTCTTGGTTTGAGAGAGGAAGGGAGAAGGAGAGAGAGATAGAAACATCAATGATGAGAGACAATCATTGATTGACTGCCTCCTGAACACCCCCTACTGGGAATCATGCCCGCAACCTGGGCCCATCATGTTCATTTTTAAGCCTATAGTTCAGTGGTATTAAACTCATTCATATTGTTGTGTAGCCATCACCGCCACGCATCCCCATAACTCTTTTCATCTTGTAAATCTGAAACTCTATACCTATTAAACAATAACTCCCCATACTCTCCTCCCCACCAGCTCCTGGCAACCACCTTTATACTTTCTGTCTCTATGATTTGACCTCTCTAAGTACTTCATATAAGTGGAACCACATAGTATTTGTCTTTTTGTGACTGGCTTATTTTCATTAACATGATGTTCTTAAGGTTCACCTATTTTGTGGCATATTGGAGAATGTCCTTCCTTCTTAAGGCTAAATAATATTCCCTTATATTTATACTAGAGTTCCCATTGCAGGAAGATTCCTGCAATAGGGCTTCCTGCTTTCAGTCCCTTCTCCCCGCCCTACCTGCTTCCCTTTCTTCTCCTCCACCCCGCTTGCTTGCTTCTCCACAGTTTCGCTCCCTTCTACAGGCTTGGCTTCTTTCTACACTGTCTTGATATGCAAATTATCCACCATCTTGGTTGGGTTGATTTGCATACTCACCCTGATTGGCTGGTGGGTGTGGCTTGGGCATAGCAAAGGTGCAGTCAATTTGCATATTACTCTTTTATTATGTAGGATACTACATGTTGCTTATTTATTTATTGGTCAATGGACACTTAGGTTGTTTCCATGTTTAGCTTATGAATAATGCTGCTATAAACATGAGTGGACAAATAGCTCTTTGAGATCCTGCTTCCAAATCTTTGGGGTATATACCCAGAAGTGGAATTGCTGGATTATGTGGTAATTCTATATTTAATTTGTTGTGGAACCTCTCTATTGTTCCTCACTTAATTTTTTTATATATGTCTGATGATTGGTGCAGACACCTGGATATTATCAAGTAGTAATATGTCATGAGAACTTGCCAGATTTCCAATGTTGTGAATGTCACTAGAAATCAACTACTTATGGAGACATTTTGTTTAGCTCTTCACAGAAATAAAGGTTTTATCAGGTAGGTGAAGTGTTCCTCACTTCCATGTACATGAAAACATTTGAGGAGCTTTTCTGAACTTCCCCATTGGCAGTTCCCCATTGGTGGGTCTGAGATGGGGTCGAAGTCTTTGCAAAACATGGACTTCCTTCAAGTCTCAGTCCCTTCATCTGTGACATGTGGTTGCCAATGGAAGCCACCCCAAGCTTATGAGGCTTGGGTGAGATGACAGGTGTGAAGTACAGACCCAGGAGCTGATGTATAATCGCAGGCTTAATGACGGCCAAGTATCGTTGTTATTGAAGGGAAGCCTCCTTTGCAACCTTGCAGCTCCCATTCTTGAAATGCAGACTTCAGCGAAACCATTATAGGCCATAACTACCCTTGCTTCATACTGGAAACTCCAAGTGCTAGAGTAGCAAATACCAGACTATATTTTCATATGTAATTTCCACTCATTAGTTGTTTTTTTTTTCGTAACTCTCATGGGAGTTCTTTCCCCTGTATTCCCAACTGGGTTGCATCCCAAGGGGAATGTGGGAATATACAGCTTGAAATATTGCATTAAAAACTTAACTTGGGAAAGCAGGATTGCAAATGCATCAGGTCAGTGTGTGGGAAATCACTGCAGGAGGAAGTGTAAATGGGTGCAGCCTTTTCTATGGAGGACAATTTGGCAATTATCTTCCAACTCTACAGTAAACATATTCGTTGTGTCTCCATGTTTAGGCATCGACTCAGGGGGAAATACTGACATATATAAACAAAGAAGCACATACACATTATATTATGCATATAACAGCAAATTGCTAATGATACAGAAACCACCTAAATGTTCAGCAATTGAAATATGTTTAAATAAATTATGAATCATTCATATAATAGAATATTCGATAGCGGTTGTTTTAAAAGGGGGGATACTAACATGGAAATCTCTCCAAGACATAATGTTAAGCCGAGCCAGCATGGTTCAGTGATTGAGCATCGACCTATGAACCAGGAGGTCCCGGTTTGATTCCCAGTCAGGACACATGCCCAGGTTGCGGGCTCAATCCCCAGTAGGGGGTGTGCAGGAGGCAGCTGATTCATGATGCTCTCTCATCATTGATGTATCTGTCTATTTCTCCCTCTCCCTTCCTTAGTCAATAAAAAATATATTTTAAAAAGACCCAATGTTAAGTGAATAAAGCAAAACAATACTGTACAATATAACTTCATTTCTGCAGCAAAGATACATATTTGTGTATGTAAAGTATAGGAAAGGACTTAGAAAAATACATACCAAACACATGAGAAAAAATGTATAAAGATTTTGTTAATTAAGTGATAGTAGTCCTGTCTAAGTCACTTTTAGAGATGGATTAGGGAGTCCTCCCCTTGCCCACAGTGCTCTGGAAGATTCTTCTGCAAATTCTTTGGGGCTGTCCACCTTGGCCGCACTCACTCACAAAGGCCGTGTTACTCAGCAGTCTGGCACTTGGCCAGACACCTCGGATTTGCATTTGGACTTGCTCTTTGTTGTGCTCTGTGCTCCTTGGGCAATTGATCTCCGCCCTGTACTGTGCTGCCATGTACTCTGGCCCCTCCTTCAGACTGAGGGGTCCTGGGTGCTGTACCCTTTGAACATCCAAAGAGTCTGAGATGCTGGGTGTGAGCTAACTACCTGGGATGGCCGGTGTGAGCCCTCCTCTCTTGGCTCGCTTAGTGTTCCTGTGCTCTTAGAGTATCCTATCCAGGCCTCCCCATAGGTGCTCATGAGGTGCTTGTCCCAGATCTGACCACCAAGGACAAAGCAGGCTTTCTCTTCATTCCTACAGTCATTGGAGTTTTACCTCTATACCCCCTTCTCTGAAATTCTGTAATTGGGATAAGAAAGTGGGTGGGCTTCTTACTCAGGCCCCTGAGCAACTGTTAACAGTGTTTTCCAGTAGTTCAGCTCATTGTAGCTCACCCACACAGGCCTCTCTCTAGGGACCTCTCAGTATGGAGCAGGGTCGGCTCAGAGACCGCCAGCCATCAAGAGTGGACCCTGTCTCTCAGTCCCCCAGGACCCTGCCAGCTTGTGATCTTTGAACATCCATCTCCTCACATGAGCGACCTTACTACCCACCTTTGTGATTAGGGGTGGTCCTCATTCCACCCCTACTTAGGGATCTCAGCCCTGGGATGGCTCCAAAGCACAACCCATTCACCATCTCTCCCAGAAGCACATTGAATCCTCCTGGAACGGGACCTCTAGGAGGCACCAGAGGGAATAACACCTAGCTTCGTAGTTTAAGCTCTTACTCTGCAATTCTAAGTTATACACAGAAAATTCTTTTCTTTGGCCACTTTTTCTAATGACACCAGGGACACCAGGGCCAAGTTGTGAAGTAGCAATGAACTCTCCTGTTTGGATTTGCATCTACATGAAAACTTAACCTAGTTAGAGAGACATCAGTTATGAAATAGATCATGTTGTACATTTCCTGCTCTACTGCCCCACCCCACACTCCTCTCTGGTGACACTGAGGGTATAAATTGGGGCTGGGCTCAGGGTGTGCATTCACATCAAAGGCCAACATGAAGACAGGCACAGTCTTTGTTCTGGTGGCTTTCATCATCTTGGGGATGGACATGGCCTTCGCTCGGAGACGTCCTCATGGAGGTAAGGGTGCTGAGGGGGTTCTACCTGAGAGCAGAGGAGGCTCAGAGCCCAGCTTCTTACCTGGGATGGTGTGGCACAGAAACAGGTTGCATTGGGTGCCTACCATACGTGCCCTGAGAGGGGATTGAACCTGCAAACTTTCAGTATATGGGGCGATGCTCTAACCAACTGAGCCACACCAGCCAGGGCCCCATTCTTCTTAACTGATCAGGTTGGTCCTTATTAAAAGTTGGGGCTCTCTCTAGATGTGCCTTGGATGTAGGGCTCCAACAGGGAGTAGCCCCGGGATGAACATGGGGTATGTGTGAGGTGGGAAGTTGGATGTCTGGGATCAGAGATTTCTCTAATATCTTCTAAGGTGGAAAGAAGAGGCTTATGACAGAGAAGATTTCTTGCCTGCGAGACTGGGCAGCCTTTGCAGCAGGGAGAACATTCTCCTAACGGCCTGACTGTGAAAGTGGGGGCTTCGGTGTGAGGGTGGAGATGCCGAGGCTGAGGGAGGGGTCCAGGAGTACAAAGGAAGAATGGAAGAGGTGGGAGTCCTGCCAGCAGTGAGCCTGTCAACCTCTAACTGCAGTTTTCATACCTGGTTAGTGACTATTCCAGATTCCACAAACACCATTGTATGTTTCAGGGGGAAATAGACCTGGACTCTGCCCCAAGGTGCCCAAAGATACCGGTGGGAGTTGTGCTGAAATGTGCTCAGGAGATAACTCATGTCCCAGGGGAATGAAATGTTGCAGCAATGGATGTGGCCATGTATGCCTACGTGCTATCCATGTGGTGAGTCTAAATCAATAAAGAACTGACAAGGGTGTTAACTACTCCCCAGTGTACTTTCCTGGGCAGATGATGTTCACATGTCCACTGCACACAGAAGTCTGGGTAACTCCAAGAGAAAGAGGCTGGAAGTGAATGGCAGAAGGACACCTGGCTGCATTATCTAAAACCCTCTCCTCCAAGAGAAGCCCTATCTCTGTCTCTGTCCCTGGGGGGCTCTCAGTTGAGACAAGTAACCATGATCCTCACAGGTCATTACTGACCTAGGGTTTGTCACCGTCCTTGCCCTTCCCCACCAAGGGGGCTTAACTCTTCCTAGAAAATGGGTGATCCTGGGAGGCAGAGGGAAAGGAAAGACAACCCCAATTATGGAGTATCTCCTGTGTCAGTCAGGCATTGTGCTGAAGTTGAGATAGAAAGATAAACGCAGCTAGCTCAGGGACAGAACTATGTAAATAATTACAACCCAGGGTGACCACAGCTTTGTACCAATTTCTACTAAGGTCTGTGGAAGCACAGGGAAGAGTTGTTGGTTTTGCCTGGATGGGTGGATCAGTGCGGGTTGGGAAGGTTGTCAGAGAGTAGAGAACACTTAAGGGAGAGCTTAAAGGAGGCATAAAGTTTGCCACAGTCAGGAAGGGCAGTATAGATGATGGGGAAATGTGGGCCCTATGCTGGAGATGGGAAAGTGATTGAGATTGTGCTCAGTAGAAGTTCATCTCAGTGGAGGATCAACAAGCCAGGGTCCAGAAAGGAATGAGCTGCCTGCCAAAGAGTTTAGTAGACTGCTGGGGGTTTCTGAGCAGAGGAAATGTCATGACCAGATATATATTTTAAAAGGATGATGTTGATGACTATGTTGATGACCCTGTGGAAGAAGAATGGGGGGTGTAATCGAGCCTGGAGACCAGCCCCAGAAGATTTCTCATGAATGCACGAATCCAATGCTTGGCATAATGTTTTCCACAAACCATTCCTGGCAAGTGTCTATCCCTTAACTTACAGTCCCAGAAGATGAAGATCTAAAGTGATGGAGTGGCCGATTCTAAAGAGCTTGTGTCCAAAATAAATCTTACCTGCGGCATTATTGAGACTGTGTCATTCTTCCCCTTTAGACATTCTTTCTAGTGGACCCTCTGTGGATGAACAGAACGGACTGTGTGCCCGGTACCAAGTCCATGAATACAGGCACTCAGGATAGATGAGAGGCAAAGTGTGCCAGCTGGTTTCTTTCCTCCTTCCATGTCCATGTCCCTAAACAGGGCAAAGGGCATGACAATATTTTCATGAGCATTCTGTGAATATGACTTTGGTAAAAAAAAAAAGAAATGACCTTCTAGCACATAGCACGCCTATAGTAGGAGCCTTTCTTAGGGCAAGACTCAGAAGGAGTAGGAGCAGAAGCACCTGTGGAGATACTCTATTCTAAGGCAATACACCGACATGTAGCAGGACTGGATGCCTACCACTGGGAAAGGAAACCTGGCCCTTGGGATGTGGGGCTTTGAGTGGCATGGGCTGGGAAGTACCAGCTGCTGCCCTGGAGTGACTAGGAGTTAGGATAAGTTGGGACATAGTCTCTGTGGGTGGGTCTTGGATTCAGAGTTTTCCTGAGGCAGAGGATAAGCCTCGGTCTCCCATAGAAGCCCTGACAAAAACGATGGTCTGGGCTGACCCTCCAAGCTCCATCTCCCAGCGCTCTCTGTGCACTTTTCCACCTGAACTGCCCACTTAGCCTTCTGCCATGGTCTGCCCTGCCTGCTTGTCCTTGCCACCTAGCACATCTTATAACCCCAGTGGCCCATGGCCTCACCAGCCTGTGCATTGGAATGAGGGCATATTAGCTTTGATATCTTCTTTTACTGGCTGGTCATCCGCATCCCAAATCCCAACGTGCTTCTGTCTCTCTTAGTCATCATGGGGGTTCATGAGCACACCCATAACATGTTCTCAAACAATTTCACCTATTATCTGCCATTCTGAATGCCAAGGTAGGACCTTCCCCTGCAAAGATACTTGAGGATGGCACCCTACAACGTCCATTTATGTTTCTGCCCTTTAGTTAGTTTATAGAGGTTCGGAAGACATACAGTCTTGTCAGACTCTGTGGTCACGCAGATTTTGGAGCCATATGTTAGGGGAGGATACTTAAAAGTCACCATGCACAGGCCCTTTCACACGTAGTAGCTCACTTTACACTCACCACAACTCTATAATATCATCTCAGTAGCAGAATTTTTCATAAATTGTACAGATGAAGAGTCAGAGGGTCCAAGTAGCTAAATGACTTGCCCAATATTACACTCTTTTAAAAAATATATAGTTTTATTTATTTCAGAGAGAGGAGGGGTGAGGGAGAGAGAGATAGAAACATCAATGATGAGAGAGAACCATTGATTGGCTGCCTCCCGCATGCCCCCCACTGGGGATTGAGCCCACAACCTGGACAAGTACCCCATATAGGATTCAAACCATGACTACCTAGTTCATAGGTTGATGCTCAACCACTGAGCAAAACCAGCCAAGCCCAATGTAACACTCTTACTGAGAAGAGGGGCCAGTCTTCTCCTCCATGTCTGCTTGGCTTTTAGGTAAATGCTCCATGCCTTGTACCATGCTGACCTTCTCTCCCAAAGAGGGAAGATGTTCACTGGCAGGGCTCTCCTGGTCAGGTGTTACAGTCTCCATAGAAAGACACGTATGGATTATCTATGCTTCATAATTAACACCAGGACAGGGAGGGTGGAGCAGAAGGGCATTGACTGGGTCTTTTCTCTTTCCACACCGTCATCTGCAATGGGATGTATAAGCTTTAAAGGAAAGTTTGCTCAGAACCCTTTGGGATTCCCCTGCCCACCCATATTTATATTTTTAAAAATGAATAATTATATATATATATATATATTTGGTAGGCATTTTTCAATCAGCCAAAGCTCACCTCTGGGCTGGCTGCCTCTCCCATGGACAGCCTATATGTGGCCTCCTGACCACCCATCATTCCCCAATTTTATGCTGTGAAGTAGCGTTGGCTCCACCTCCCTAACAGAGCAGAAATGTACCTGTGTGTGTAGTAGGGTCACAGAAATCTGAGACTTCCTCCGGCCTGGCCAGGTAGATTTTGAGTCTTTTCACTCACCATCAGTCATTTCATACTTTATTACTTTTTTTAATTTAATAAATCTTTACTGTTCAAATTATTATAATTGTTTCTCCTTTTTCTCCCCATAGCTCCCCTCCACCCATTTCTCACCCCACCCTCTGCCCTTACATCCTCCCCCACTGTCCTCATTTATAGGTGTATGATTTTTGTCCAGTCTCTTCCTGCACGCCCCATACCAATTTCCCTCTGAGATTTATCAGTCCACTCCCTTTCTATGCCCCTAATTCTATTATATTCACCAGTTTATTCTGTTCCTCAGATTTTTATTTCACTTGATTTTTAGGTTCACTTGTTGATAGATATGTATTTGTTGTTCATAATTTTTATCTTTACTTTTTTCTTCTTCCTCTTCTTAAAGAATACCTTTCAGCATTTCATATAATACTGGTTTGGTGGTGATAAACTCCTTTAGCTTTTTCTTATCTATGAAGCTCTTTATCTGACCTTCCAGTCTGAATGATAACTTTGCTGGGTAGAGTAATCTTGGTTGTAGGTTCTTGCTATTCATCACTTTGAATATTTCTTGCCACTCCCATCTGGCCTGCATAGTTTCTGTTGAGAAATCAGCTGACAATCGTATGGGTGCTCCCTTGTAGGTAATTAACTATTTTTCTCTTGCTGCTTTTAATATTCTCTCTTTGTCTTTTGCTCTTGGCATTTTAATTATGATGTGTCTTGGTGTGGTCCTCTTTTGATTCCTTTTGTTTGGGGTTCTGTGCGCTTCCTGGACTTGTAAGTCTATTTCTTTCACCAGGTGGGGGAAATTTTCAGTCATTATTTCTTCAAATAGGTTTTCAGTATCTTGCTCTCTCTCTTCTTCTGGCACCTCCATAATTCTGATGTTGGTACGCTTGAAGTTGTCCCAGAGGCTTCTTACACTATCTTCAACTTTTTGGATTCTTTTTTCTTTTTGCTTTTCCAGTTGAGTGTTTTTTACTTCTTTGTATTTCAAATCTTTGACTTGATTCTTGTGTTCCTCTAGTCGGCTATTGAGTCTCTGTATATTTTTTTATTTCAGTTGGTGTATATTTAATTTCTAGTTGGTCCTTTTTCATATCCTCGAGGGTCTTGCTAAATTTATCGGCCTTTTCTAGGAAATTCTTGAAAAACTTTATAACCGTGGTTTTGAATTCTATATCCAGTTGTTTGTTTACCTCCATTTCTTTCGTTTGTGCTCTGTTACTCTGTCTCCGCATTTTCGCTGCTTCCATGAGTTGGTAGGGTAGCTTTGTGTGCTAGGTTTCCTATATGGCCCAGTGGCTCGGCCTCTCCAGTTACCTGAGGTGGACACTCTTGGTGCACCCCTTTGTGGACTGTGTGTACAGCCTTGTTGTAGTTAAGTCTTGATTGTTGTTGGTATCACTCGGAGGAATTGACCTCCAGGCCAATTGGCTGTGATTATCAGCTGTGTCTACTCCGGGATACCTTCTGTATTGGAGACAGCCTTGTAGGACCAGACTTGCAAAATTGCAAAAGCCTCTGTGCTCAGCTTGAATGGGGAGGAGTCTCAGGGCTGAGCAGACAGTGTTGGCTTCCTGTCAGCCCTGCCCTTGCGCGCACACCTCCAGACCTCTGCCTTCTGCGGCTCCCCTGAGTTTCCACCTGACAGTCCAGATTCCTCCGGTGAGAGCGTGGGTCCCCAGGGGTACGCCCAGAACTGGGGTTCAGTGCAGTCGGAACTGGGGTTCAGTGCAGTCAGGAGCTTCAGACTCCCTTCTGCTAGGGAGAGCTAGTGGCAACCTCCACAGTCAGTCTTCTCTGCATGCACTTGCGCGCGTGCCTCCAGACCCCTGCCTGCCGCGGCTTCCCTGAGTCTCTGAGTCTCCGTGTGCCTTTCTCTCTACCTGACAGTCCAGACTCCCCCCCGTATGAGCCTGGGTCCACGCGTTTCGCCCAGAACTGGGGTTCAGTGCAGTTGGAACTGGGGTTCAGTGCAGTCGGTGGCTTCCTTCCCCCTCCCGCCAGAGAAAGCCAGCCAGGCACTCAGCCACCCTTCCTCTCCACGTGTCTCTGTACCTCATCCCTTTGCAGCTCCTCTGATTCTCCGTGAGCTTTTCTCTTTCCTTCTAGTTGTAGAATTTCCTCTCAGCCAGTTTTCCTGTGGTTCTGGATGATGTCCATTCTGTCTTTTAGTTGTAGTTTGGAAATTATTGTGTGAGGCAGCAGTTTAGGTGCTTACCTATGCCGCCATCTTGGTTTCTCCTTTAGT
Organism: Cnephaeus nilssonii; assembly: GCF_951640355.1. Classification (NCBI taxonomy): domain Eukaryota; kingdom Metazoa; phylum Chordata; class Mammalia; order Chiroptera; family Vespertilionidae; genus Cnephaeus; species Cnephaeus nilssonii. The sequence goes on from NC_137090.1 coordinate 13,596,482, forward strand.
CCATGCATACTTTAGATAAGGAAGTTATGTAAATCCCTATATTGGGAAAGAAGTTTTCAATGCTCTTCTTTATGTGATTATTTATTTATCTTCTTGAAATGCCAAGCTCCAGAACACACTTAAGGCATAGCACATGCATAAGGTCTGTTACGGGGGCTGTTCCCCTTGCTCCGGTTTTTGCTCTTCTGGAAGTCTGTGAACAGGTTGTTGTAGGAAGGTATCCCTGGAGACAATGCCTTTCAAAGTTTTTTTTTTTTATTTAATATCATTGATTTTTAGAGAGAGATGGAAAAATCAGCAATGAGAGAGAATCATCTATTGGCTGCCTCCTGCACACCCTCCCACTGGGGATCCACACCTTAACCTGGGCATGTGCCCTGACCAGGAATCGAACTGTGTCCTCCTGGTTCCTAGGTTGATGCTCAACACCTGAGCCACGCTGATCAGGCCAAAGTTTGATTCTTAATCCCAAATGAGCCCTTGACTTTGAGAGAAAAAAATTACAGATCCCAAAAAGGGCTTTTTGGTGAAATGAACCAAAAAACCTTATTCTCTTGGAAATCATATCCACTCCTTGCAATATGACTGAGAAAACAAAAAATGATACCCATTGCACCAATAAACCAATAAAAACCAGTCCACTCTTGCACTTAACAACTCTCCCAGCCCTGTTTACACAGAATGTTAGTTTATTTCCACCTTCTTCCTCCAAATAATCATTTAACCAAATCTCAGTGTGTGAGGCATAGGTGCAGCATGAGCTGTTTGGACAGGCTATGTGGAAATTGTGAGTAGATCAGAATGGGAATGTTGGCTATGGAGTTGGGAAATGTACTATTTTATTTCCCGAGGACTTTCTCACTGAGGTACACATTCTGGGGCACAGTCCCTACAGGACCTGGGAGAAATTTGACACGTTTTATTTTACTCCAAGATTAATTACTAGAGCTTTGTTTGTAAGGACAAATAGTTTATTTTTAAACTTTATATTATGGGAAAATGTAAACACATACAAAGCAGACAGAATAGTATAATGATACATCACATACCCATCACCCAGCTTCAACCACTGTTAATGTGTAATCATTCTTCTTTCATAATTCCATTCATTTCCCCTCATCTCATGCTATTTTGAAGAAAATTGCAGACATTATTGTATTACATATTAGAGGCCTGATGCACAAAATTCGTGCAAGAGTAGGCCTTCCTTCCCCTGGCTACCAGCACCAGCTTCCCTCTGGCTCCAGGGACCCAGGCTTCCCTCGCAGCCCCAGCTTCATCCGGAAGGTCGTCCAGAAGGACATCTGTTCTAATTAGCATATTATGCTTTTATTATTATAGATTATTTCTGTATGTATCTTTAAAAGATAAGAACTCCTTTTAATTGTGATTTAGCATACCTTTTTACTGTTATAGTTTTATTTCCTCTTTATTAGCTAGATGATCTTTCACTTGTAACCTATTTTATTGGTGTAATCTGTCTCCCTTTCTCTCTCTCTTACTATATGTTTTGTATTTAGAAAGGTCTATATTTTTGTTGTAATAGTTATCTTATACTAAGACCTTTAAGTATTACCTTCGCTCTCTTCTTTGTGGATAATTATCTGTAAGTGAACTACTATGAGTAATAGTCATATAATATTAGCTAATTTCATCTTTTTTTTCCACCCCTTCCCTGCCACCCAGCCCCAACAACTTTGTTCTAGATTGTCTTGATTCAAGGTGAACACTTTATAAGTTATATAAAACCAGTGCCAAGAAAACTTACTCTAGTTAGAGAAACATCAGTTCTGTAATAGAACAGGGTAACTAGATCATGTTGTACATTTCCTGCTCTACTGCCCCACCCCACACTCCTCTCTGGTGACACTGAGGGTATAAATTGGGGCTGGGCTCAGGGTGTGCATTCACATCAAAGGCCAACATGAAGACAGGCACAGTCTTTGTTCTGGTGGCTTTCATCATCTTGGGGATGGACATGGCCTTCGCTCGGAGACGTCCTCATGGAGGTAAGGGTGCTGAGGGGGTCCTACCTGAGAGCAGAGGAGGCTCAGAGCCCAGCTTCCTACCTGGGATGGTGTGGCACAGAAACAGGCTGCAGAGTGGAGATTTGGCATTGATCAGACCCACTTTCTTTAACCTTCAGGAGTGATCACCCTTCGTTTCCCATTCTTCTTATTTTTTAATCCTCACCTGAAGATATGCTTATTGATTTGAGAGAGAGAGAGGCAAGGTGAGAGAGAATATCCATTGGTTGCCTACCATACGTGCCCCGAGAGGGGATTGAACCTGCAAACTTTCAGTATATGGGGCGATGCTCTAACCAACTGAGCCACACCAGCCAGGGCCCCATTCTTCTTATCTGATCAGGTTGGGCCTTATTAAAAGTTGGGGCTCTCTCTAGATGTGCCTTGGATGTAGGGCTCCAGCAGGGAGTAGCCCCGGGATGAACATGGGGTATGTGTGAGGTGGGAAGTAGGATGTCTGGGATCAGAGATTTTTCTAACATTTTCTAAGGTGGAAAGAAGAGGCTTATGACAGAGCAGGTTTCTTGCCTGCGAGACTGGGCAGCCTTTGCAGCAGGGAGAACATTCTCCTAAGGGCCTGACTGTGAAAATGGGGACTTCAGTGTGAGGGTGGAGCTGCTGAGGCTGAGGGAGGAGTCCAGGAGTACAAAGGAAGAATGGAAGAGGTGGGAGTCCTGCCAGCAGTGAGCCTGTCAACCTCTAACAGCAGTTTTTACACCTGGTTAGTGACTATCCCATACTCCACAAACACCATTGTATGTTTCAGGGGGGAATAACCCTGGACTCTGCCCCAACGTTCCCATAACAACCGCTGGGGCTTGTGTTGACAGCTGCTCAGGAGATGACTCATGTCCCAGGGTAATGAAATGATGCAGCAATGGATGTGGCCAGGAATGCCTACATCCTATCCATGTGGTGAGTCTAAATCAATCAAGAACTGACAAGGGTGTTAACTACCCTCCAGTGGACTTTCCTGGGGCCGATGGATGTTCACATGTCCACTGCACACAGAAGTCTGGGTAACTCCAAGAGAAAGAGGCTGGAAGTAAATGGCAGAAAAACACCTGACTGCATTATCTAAGACCCTCTCCTCGAAGAGAAGCCCTATCCCTGTCTCTGTCCCTGGGGGGCTCTCAGTTGAGACAAGTAACCATGATCCTCACAGGTCATTACTGACCCAGAGTTTGTCACCTTCCTTGCCCTTTCCCACCAAGGGGGCTTAACTCTTCCTAGAAAATGGGTGATCCTGGGAGGCAGAGGGAAAGGAAAGACAACCCCAATTATGGAGTATCTCCTGTGTCAGTCAGGCATTGTGCTGAAGTTGAGATAAAAAGATAAACGCAGCTAGCTCAGGGACAGAACTATGTAAATAATTACAACCCAGGGTGACCACAGCTTTGTACCAATTTCTACTAAGGTCTGTGGAAGCACAGGGAAGAGTTATTGGTTTTGCCTGGATGGGTAGATCAGTGGGGGTTGGGAAGGTTGTCAGAGAGTAGAGAATATTTAAGGGAGAGCTTAAAGGAGGCATAAAGTTTGCCACAGTAAGGAAGGGCAGTACAGTTGATGGGAAATGTGGGCCCTACACTGGAGATGGAAAAGTGATTGAGATTGTGTTCAGTAGAAGTTCATCTCAGTGGAGGATCAACAAGCCAGGGTCCAGAAAGGAATGAGCTGCCTGCCAAAGAGTTTAGTAGACTGCTGGGGGTTTCTGAGCAGAGGAAATGTCATGATCAAATTTATATTTTAAAAGGATGATGTTGATGACCATGTTGATGACCATGTGGAATAAGAATGGGGAGTGTAAGCGTGCCTGGAGACCAGCCCCAGAAGATTTCTCATGAATGCACGAATCCAATGCTTGGCATAACGTTTTCCACACACCATTCCTCGCAAGTGTCTATCCCTTAACTTGCAGTCCCAGAAGATGAAGATCTAAAGTGATGGAGTGGCCGATCCTAAAGAGCTTGTGTCCAAAATAAATCTTACCTGCGGCATTATTGAGACTGTGTCATTCTTCCCCTTTAGACATTCTTTCTAGTGGACCCTCTGTGGATGAACAGAACGGACTGTGTGCCCGGTACCAAGTCCATGAATACAGGCACTCAGGATAGATGAGAGGCAAGGTGTGCCAGCTGGTTTCTTTCCTCCTTCCATGTCCATTTCTCTAAACAGGGCAAAGGGCATGACAATATTTTCTCAAGCATTCTGTGAATATGATTTTGGTCAAGAAAAAAATGACCTTCTAGCACATAGCATGCCTATAGTAGGAGCCTTTCTTAGGGCAAGACTCAGAAGGACTAGGAGCAGAAGCACCTGTGGAGATACCCTATTCTAAGGCAATACACCGACATGTAGCAGGACTGGATGCCTAACACTATGAGAGCATCCCTGACTTGTAGGGTTTTGAGTGGCATGGGCTAGGAAGTACCAGCTGCTGCCCTGGAGTGACTAGGAGTTAGGATAAGTTGGGACATAGTCTCTGTGGGTGGATCTTTGATTCAGAGTTTTCCTGAGTCAGAGGATAAACCTCGGTCTCCCAAAGAAGCCCTGACAAAAACGATGGTCTGGGCTGACCCTCCAAGCTCCATCTCCCAGCGCTCTCTGTGCACTTTTCCACATGGACTGCCCCACTTAGCATTCTGCCATGGTCTGCCATATCTGCTTGTCCTTGCCACCTAGCACATCTTATAACCCCAGTGCCCATGGCCTCACCAGCCTGTGCATTGGAATGAGGGCATATTAGCTTTGATATCTTCTTTTACTGGCTGGTCATCCACATCCCAAATCCCACCATGCTTCTGTCTCTCTTGGTCATTTATGGGAGTTCATGAGCATACCCATTACATTTTCTCAAACAATTTCACCTACTGTCTGCCATCTGTATAAGCATTCTCTCTTTTACCTCGTCCACTGCGGCTAGAGAGGGGACCACAAATCCTGAGTGGGGGCGGCTGGTGATTGAGAAAATGAAAGAAAGAGACAGACACAGATACAGATCAGAAAAGCTTGAGCCGGGTGGGACAGCTGGCCCTCTGTTGGAGAGACAGTGACCCAGAGTTGGCGCAGTGCATTTATTTTATACAGTATGGTACCAGGAAGTTTTACTAAAGTTTAAGATAAAGGAAATTATATGAAATCATGGTTAAAGATCAAGCTGTAATTCTTCATTCTTGTGGCTTCTTTGTAAAGGTCACTTCTGGCTGGGCCCGGATAATTGCGTCCATTCCTGGCACCTGGCTGAACTTAGATAATGAAACCCACCCCTGGCGCCTGAGCTAAAGGTCAGGCTGACAACACACTTTCCCCTGGCAAGGTATGTTTCCAGGGCATAGCTCTGCCAGATGCCACTGCATTCAGATGACAATCAGCTCAGGGGCCTTTCCCAGGCACTCTCTACAGTTCTGAATTCCAAGGTATGCCCTTCCCCTGCAAAGATACTTGAGGATGGCATCCTACAACATCCACTTAAGTTTCTGCCCTTTAGTTAGTCTATAGCGGTTCTGTAGGCATACAGACTTGTCAGACTCTGTGGTCACCCAGATTTTGGAGCCATATGTTAGGGGAGGATAATTAACATTCACCATGCCAAAAAAAAAACAAACATTCACCATGCACAGGCCCTTTCACACGTAGTAGCTCACTTTACACTCACCACAACTCTATAATATCATCCCAGTAGCAGAATTTTTCATAAATTTTACAGATGAAGAGACAGAGGGTCCAAGTAGCTAAATGACTTGCCCAATGTTACACTTTTTAAAAAAAATGTAGTTTTATTCATTTCAGAGAAAGGAGTGGTGAGGGAGAGAGAGAGATAGAAACATCAATGATGAGAGAGAACCATTGATTGGCTGCCTCCCGCATACCCCCGCTGGGGACTGAGCCCACAACCTGGGCATGTGCCCCTACTGGAATCCAACCATGACTTCCTGGTTCATAGGTTGATGCTCAACCACTGAGCAAAACCAGCCAAGCCCAATGTAACACTCTTACTGAGAAGAGGGGCCAGTCTTCTCCTCCATGTCTGCTTGGCTTTTAGGTAAATGCTCCATGCCTTGTACCATGCTGACCTTCTCTCCCAAAGAGGGAAGATGTTCACTGGCAGGGCTCTCCTGGTCAGGTGTTATAGTCTCCATAGAAAGACACGAATGGATTATCTATGCTTCATATTTAACACCAGGACAGGGAGGGTGGAGCAGAAGGGCATTGACTGGGTCTTTTCTCTTTCCACACCGTCATCTGCAATGGGCTCTATAAGCTTTAAAGGAAAGTTTGCTCAGAACCCTTTGGGATTCCCCTGCCCACCCATATTTTTAAAAATGAAGAATTATATATTTTTGGTAGGCATTTTTCAATCAGTCAAAGCTCTTTATCACCTCTGGGCTGGCTGCCTCTACTGTGTACAGCCTAAGTGGCCTCTTGACCACCCACCATAAAACTAACTGTACCCCTGAACCTACCTAAGGGTACTAGCAATTTATGAGGTCAATAGTTTGCCCAAAGGACCTCCAACTTGTGGCTTTCAGAAGCTGGGCTAAATGAAGCATAATTGGAAGGGTTTCTCCCTGCAGCCCACAATTTGGAACCAGGGTCCCTGGTGAAACATCAAGTACTCCACATTCTAACAAGAAGCCAAAACCTAGCTGGTTTAGCTCAGTAGAAAGAGCATCGGTCTGCGAACTGGAGGGTCCTGGGTTCGATTCCGGTCAAAGGCATGTGCCTCGGTTGGGGGCTCAGTCCCCAGTGGGGGCCATGCAGGAGGCAGCTGGTCAATGACTCTCTCATAATTAATGTTTCTACCTCCCTCTCCCTTCCTTTCTGAAATCAATAAAAATATTTTTTTAAGTAAAATAAAGAGAAGTCAGCTGTCACCCCAGGGCCTTATTAAGAGGCTGCAAACTAGTCCTGCCATTCCTAATTATCCCAGTCATCCTTATCTCCCATTAAGACATTTTATGGGACACAGTGTTCATGGCCAAAAGTTATCCATGCCTTCCACCCATCCCCACTGCCATTGGGGAGGGAAGAGGGCATATATTTCCCCCCAAATGAAGTGTGCTTCAGAAAGTCACTCATCTAGATTAGGAGTGCCTATAAGAAGGGGGGTGGGGGATGAAATCTCACTCCCCAGCTGATTGGTTACTGTAGCCCCACCCCTCCTCCACCAATGCTGCCTGATGACAGACATCCTGGAAGAGTTTAACATCAGGAGTTTGGATTTTAAGAAATAAAAGGTAGACAAGATAAGGTGGAAGTCTATGCTAGGAAAATTACACATATCAAATGGGCAAAGATACCACACCTGCCTAGGTACCCAGCAGTGGAGAGAACCAGGCCAAACCAGAAGGAAACTAAGGTCACCTCCTTACCACCTGCAGCTGACTTAGGATCGCCCCAGCCTGCCCTTTTACTGCCTCTCTCTGCCATCAATCTCAGAGGCTCGAGGGCTCGGAACATAGAGAGGAGACAGGCAAGAATGGACTGTACCCTCACTAGCTAACACCCAGTTCCTAGGTTGTAATTTCCATAAAGATATATTCCTCATTCCTAGCTTGTGGTCAGCCCAGAGAAGACATTTGGTTATTGTGTTAAAAAATGAATTTGTGCCTGGGTCCGGGCGAGGCCATGCGCCCCTGGATCCGGGTGAGCCTGGGTCCCGGGTCCGGGTGAGGCCGCGGGCCCCTGGAGCCGGGTGAGCCTGGGCCCCGGGTCCGGGTGAGGCCGCGGGCCCCTGGAGCCGGGTGAGCCTGGGCCCCGGGTCCGGGTGAGGCCGCGGGCCCCTGGAGCCGGGTGAGCCTGGGCCCCGGGTCCGGGTGAGGCCGCGGGCCCCTGGAGCCGGGTGAGCCTGGGCCCCGGGTCCGGGTGAGGCCGCGGGCCCCTGGAGCCGGGTGAGCCTGGGCCCCGGGTCCGGGTGAGGCCGCGGGCCCCTGTAGCCGGGTGAGCCTGGGCCCCGGGTCCGGGTGGGGCCGCGGGCCCCTGTAGCCGGGTGAGCCTGGGCCCCGGGTCCGGGTGGGGCCGCGGGCCCCTGGATCCGGGTGGGCCTGGGCCCCGGGTCCGGGTGGGGCCGCGGGCCCCTGGATCCGGGTGGGCCTGGGCCCCGGGTCCGGGTGGGGCCGCGGGCCCCTGGATCCGGGTGAGCCTGGCCCCGGGTCCGGGTGAGGCCGCGGGCCCCTGGATCCGGGTGAGCCTGGGTCCCGGGTCCGGGTGAGGCCGCGGGCCCCTGGAGCCGGGTGAGGCCGCGGGCCCGGGTCCGGGTGAGCCTGGGTCCCGGGTCCGGGTGAGGCCGCGGGCCCCTGGATCCGGGTGAGCCTGGGTCCCGGGTCCGGGTGAGGCCGCGGGCCCCTGGATCCGGGTGAGCCTGGGTCCCGGGTCCGGGTGAGGCCGCGGGCCCCTGGATCCGGGTGAGCCTGGGTCCCGGGTCCGGGTGAGGCCGCGGGCCCCTGGATCCGGGTGAGCCTGGGTCCCGGATCCGGGTGGGGCCGCGGGCCCCTGGATCCAGGTGAGCCTGGCCCCGGGTCCGGGTGAGGCCGCGGGCCCCTGGATCCGGGTGAGCCTGGCCCCGGGTCCGGGTGGGGCCGTGGGTCCCTGGATCCGGGTGAGCCTGGCCCTGGGTCCGGGTGAGGCCGTGGGCCCCTGGATCCGGGTGAGCCTGGGTCCCGGGTCCGGGTGAGGCCGTGGGCCCCTGGATCCGGGTGAGGCCGCGGGCCCCTGGATCCGGGTGAGCCTGCCCCCGGGTCCGGGTGGGGCCGTGGGTCCCTGGATCCGGGTGAGCCTGGCCCCGGGTCCGGGTGAGGCCGTGGGCCCCTGGATCCGGGTGAGCCTGGCCCCGGGTCCGGGTGAGGCCGTGGGCCCCTGGATCCGGGTGAATCAGTGCCCCTGGGTCCGGCCGAGACCAAACCAGAGGGAGTCGGACCTGCATTACCACCATTTGTCCACCATCCAGAGCTGAGGGGTCAGTGCCGACATGTACTCATAGGGAACTGGTGGACATTGATATTGGGTCTCAAAAGAACTGTTGGTCCAGAAAGAAACTCACTACAGACTGATTCATTTGCCTGTCAGCATAACTATTATTGCTCGTCGCACATTCAATTCTTATAAGTATATCTCTAGTGACACATGATTTCGCTCATCTAGGGGAAATGATGAACAACATAGACTGATGAACAAGAACAGAACCAGAAACAAGGAGGCATCGATCGGACTATCGGGCCTCAGAGGGAGGATAGGGGAGGGTGGGGGGAGGGGGGAGAGATCAACCAAAGGTCTTGTGTGCATGCATATGAGCCTAACCAATGCTTAAGTTCAACAGAGGGTTGGGGCATCCAAGGGGAGGGGTGTGGGATGGGAATGGGGGGATGAGGACAAATATGTGACACCTTAATCAATAAAGAAATTTAAAAAAAAAAAAAAGAAATAAAAAGTGAAATCAAACATAAAAAAAAAAATGAATTTGTGAATGAAAGTACATAATAAAAGTTAGTGTCCACCTTCCACCCCCTTTCTCAGTCACTCATGTCTTTCCTGGTTTAGGAGTTTTATTTGTCAATCAGAGGAGGATGTCCTGTTGGCTCAGAGACTTGCTTAGGTAACAACGTGGTATGACCCAGGGTGCACAAGGTATGTTCTGAAGGAATAGCAGTCTGGGCAGGGCTTGGCTCCCACAGTCCTTAGTCCTAACCTTAACCTTGCATTTCAGCTCAGTGGGCAAAAGGGAATACTTTTCAGCTGTTTGCACTCAGCTCTGCTGCTGCATTTTTACCACAGACTTACAACAGCACCATGAAGTTGGTGGGCTTCCTCCTCCTTGTGACCATCATCACCCTCAGCCCAGAGGTACAGGAGCTTCAGGCTTCGGTGATACCATTGAAACTGTTGGGTGAGTCCAGGCAGAACACAGTCCTGTTTGTGTTTTTTTTAATGAGGGGGCCAGAAAGTTGGACATCATGGCCCAGTGTGTGCAGGAGCGGGGTGGGGGAGAAATAAGAGAAGGATGAATATTCTAGTCAGGAAGACGTTCCAGGGACCCACTTTGACTGCAGAATCTCTCTTCTTCTGCCTCCACTTTCTCCCCCTCCTTTCCCTGGTCACCCCTCCACCTGGACTCTCCTCCACTCCTCCTCCTCTACCCCCTCATCAGCCATCTTCCACCCCACCCCACCCCCCGCCCAGCATCTCTCTCTCTCTCTCTACCAGTTTCTTCATCTCTTGCTACAAATAAATTGGATTGTCTAGAGAAAATATGTTCTTAATTATGTTAAACACTAATCACCTCATTCTCTTCCTTTCACCATCGACATTCTCAAAGAAGTAATCTTAATTCTCCACCCATACTTCATCCCTCCCCTTGAAGCCTGACTATAGTCTCCATTGCTGCCCCCATCACTGCTGAAACTTCTCTCCTGGATCCTGTTAACAAATCTCTTTACTCTCTTCAGTAGCCAAAGTCTTTAGCCTCTGCAGCACCTGACAATTTTTGCCACTCCACCAACTCGAAAACTGTATTTCTTTCTGCTCCCTAAAGACTATGAGATTCCACTCTTACCCCCTCTCTCTTCTTTGCTCTCCTCCCGCTCCATGCAACTGGTTGCCAATTAGTGTCCATTTTTTGAAATTGCCTCTTGCATATGTTCCTTCCTTTCCACTCCCCATTGCCACGCTGTATTTCCAGCCCTGATTACCCCATGCTTGAGCTTGTGCCACAGCCTCTCAGCAGCTCTTCCTGCCCCCCTCTTCCTCCTGAAGTTTAATTGCTTGTTGAATCCTGGTTCACTCTGTGCTGTGACACTGGAATAACCTTCATAAGCAAACAGCAATCACGTTTCCCTCTTGGCTTGCCAAATGAAATCCAAACTCTTCAGGTACTCAAGATCCATTCTCTGTAACTTTGTCCCCTGCCTACTTTTCCTGCTTAACCTCCAGCAGTTTTCTAATGCTTATCCACCTTCCATTTGCCATTCCTCCTGTATTCCTTGTATTTCAGAGTGAGGGGTGAGGCAGATGAGGCACCGAGGGCACAACATTTAAGAAACTACTCATTCTCAGAGTTGTGCAAATGCCTCCTTAAATATTGTGCCCACGGCACCTTACCTGCCTGTTCCCTTTTCCCTTTGTGGACTTTTGCTAGTTAATTATTTTCTCTTCTCACAACACTCTACTGCCCCTCTCAATTCTGCCTTTAAAAATTCCTCACCTTTTTCTGGTTAATCTAATTGGAAATAAATGTCTTCTCTCTTGGGAGCCCCTTTAGCCCTTTGGATATACGTTTCTCAGGACATTTGTCACAAGGTGCTTTGTCTTTAGTGCTTTAAACGTGTCTTATTTTCATTGTCAGACTCTAAGCTGCAGGTAATGACACTATCTTACATCTTTGTATTTCCTGAGTGACTTACCTCTATGATTTATACATAGTAAGAAATCAGATATAATGAGTGTTCAAACTTCCATGAGCAGGGACAAGAAGTTTTTAATCCTCTCGTCATAAATCAACAACAGCTAATAGAAACATAGAAGGATAGTACTGATTTGCTCTGAAATCTGCAAGTACATTGTAGACATCCCACCAGGTCCCCTTCATACACATCTTTAAAGTAGTCCTTGTTTTATTGGGATTATGGGAATGTATTATTTTTAACTAAAATATATAAGATGTGTGCCTGGCCAGTGTTGCTCAGTGGTTAAGCATTGACCTATGAACCAGGAGGTCCCAGTTCAATTCCTGGTCAGGGCACATGCCCGGGGTTGTGTGCTCAATCCCCACGGGGGTGGGGGTGGGGGGTTGCAGGAGGCAACCAATCGATGATTCTCTCTCATCATTGATGTTTTTATCTCTCTCTCCCTCTACTTTCCTCTCTCTGAAATCAATAACATATTTTTTTAAAACTTAAAAATAAAATATATAAGATATTGATGAATATTATTCTGAAAGTAATCATTTAAATTACATTATGTATTAAATTAAAAGAAAAAAAAGGTGTCACTGGCTCCTTAAACAAGGGCTGTCCTCTCTAGACCCTGTGCCTAAAGCATAATGGTATTCAGCTGGTCTGCTCTAATGTAGGCACCTGTGTTGAGCTCTGCAGAGAAGACTGGGACTGTGACGTAGGGGAGCACTGCGTCAGCCATGGGTGTGGCCACATCTGTGCTGCAGACTGAGGACAGGTAAACACATCAGGCCCTTGCTTTCCGCCTTCAAACCTTGTCCAAGCCAGGCAGGCTGTACACTTGGCCCGGATGGGACTTTCCAGAAATGGGTGGGACAGAAGCCTGTCTCTCTGTGGTCTCTCCCCCTTCACCAATACTCTCCGCCCCCCAAAGAGGCATCCATCATAGAATAGCGGTTTCCAATTTAAAGTAATTTCATTACCCAGTATATCCTGGAAAGAAATCTGACTATTTGATCAAAAAAGAGATAAAAATCACCCAGAATCCCCAAAATGGCACCTGCTTAACACTTTGGTGACTACTTTGAACACATACAATTATATAATGTTTATGTAAAAATAAGATAATCTTTTGATTTCTTGATTATTTCACTTAGAAATAGCTCGTGAACAACTCTTCATGTCAACACCAATGCTATTCTATACCATCAACTTTAATAGCCTTGTAGAAGTCCATCATACATGCTCATATATTTAGTAACCTCCATTAATACAAATGTATATATTTCTTATTTTTATATTACTGATATGGCTGTAATGAATAGTAAATTAGTGTACATGCCCTTACGCATTTTTGTTGAGATAAATTCTAAGTATAATTAATGACCAAAGAATATGCTCATTTTAAGCTTTTAATGCGCAGTTCCATATTAACCTATGAAAACCCCCTTCCTCTGAAAATATTTCAGGGTCCTCATGGGATAGTTTTTCATTTTTTTATTTGCAGTAGCCATTAAATGAAAGCAAATCATAATTAAAAGCTACTGTGATTCAGTTTTGATTACAAATTAAGTTGACTTGGTCCTTTGGGACAGAGCTGAATAAGCTGGAACTTCTTTCTCTCCCCTCCCTTCCTAGTCTTCCCTGCTAGCAGAAGTGGCAAACCTCAGCCTTGCTCTTTCTTATTTTACCCCCTTCTTCTTCCTTTTTAAAAAAATTTCCCCTTCCTCCCTTTCACCATTTCCCCCTTGGAAAATTTTTTTAAATTATTTAAGTTGTATTAAATACAACAGAATCAACATATAATTTAAAAATAACCCATTTGGATTCATAATCTATTATTTGTCCAATCCACCTACAATCCTTGGGATGTCTTTTTTGCCTTGATGGCTCCCAATTGTATAAGTGTATTTGGGTCCCCAAAACAGCAGATCTAACACATAATTTTTTGTCCATTTCTCAGATGAAGACTTATCTTAAGGGTCATCCTTCTCTGATAATTGACCACCTCTCCCTAGAGTTCCTATCTTCAAAACATGTGGCTGTTTGGAGGTCCTTGCCCAGGAAGACAGATGAAAATGGGGGCCTGTGGATGAAGATTACAAGGGATGTGGTGGAGAAGGAAAAGAAATCTATTCCTCTTAATAAATCAGCATTGTAAAAACGTACCCACACTACCTGACTTATTTGGGCAGGGGTGATGAGGAGAAGGAGGAGGTAGGGGCTGGATAACACTTGTTATACAACAAGGACTGCATTATATTCTCCACAAGCACTGTCCAATTTATCCTTACAACAGCCTTGTGACTATGCTTATTATCATTACCATCTATAATAATAAAAGCATAATATGCTAATTAGACCAGATGTCCTTCCAGACGACCTTCCCGATGAAGCCTGGGCTGCGACAGAAGCCCGGATGAGCCATGCCAAACCTAAATCCTTTTCACAGTCTCTTTTATGCCACTTCCACTGTGATGATAAACAGGCTTCCCATCCTTCTAGCCCAGTACGTTGGACATCTCTTATGCACTGCTTCAAATACTCTTCCCCTTACATTCCTATTGTAATCATTGCTACAGTAATGTTTATCTCAGTCATCTATCAGCTTAGCATAAAATAACTGTCGAGCCTTGCCTTGAACTTGTACTCTAGTACACCACACCTCTAACTTTTGCCTCGGGGGCTTCTTTGACTATACAATAAGAGATTCCTGCAGGAGCCATCACATACTGATGATTGCTGAACTCAGAAGCACTGGAGAATTCATGCTTGATGGGGCAACATTTGGCAATAGAAGTCAAAGACTTACAGATATGTGGTTACCCCGTCCATTCCTGGGGTGGGGGGTGGGGGGCGGATTCTGAGCGCATTCTGAAAGGCTTCTCAGAAAGTCCTGAGGTTTGGGGAATCACTCACCCCATTCAATGGCCAACTCAATAGCATATATTTGTATTGATTCTTCTTTCTTCCATGTTCATTCCTGAATAATTCACTCACATACTAACCTTAACTGAGGCTCTGCTTTATGAGAACTCAAACTAAAACATCAGTGACCTAGATGTCAATTCCTGATCTTCTCTGAGCAAATGTTTAATTATCACAAATACCGTATTTTCCGGCGTATAAGACGACTTTTTAACCCAGGAAAATCTTCTATACGCCCAGTCATCTTATACGCCGGAAAATACGGTACATATACATACATCACATACATATGTGCACATCCCAAAATAATAATAGCAAGCATAATGAAATCTAAATTCAAACAAAAAATAAATATTTCTCCCCAAAGAAGCCCAAAGTCTTCAGAGAATTAGCTCTTCCAGAACATACTCCCAGTTTTCATTGCTAAACAGAAGTGCTTTATTCTCAGGATAAAACATGTACATTCAGGTGACTTCAAGGTTCCCCCCAAGAGCCATGGGTGAGAATTTGCTTTCTATTTGCATAACTCAAAGGTTTTCCCAGTCTACCCAAATGTAAATTCCAAGGCTTCACCTCTTGGGGGGGACTGAAAACTGCTCACAGCTTTAAAAACGGCTCTTTTCTTTGCCAGCATTTTCCTTTTAAGGTTTCAGGAAACCTTGGGGGTGTCCAATCTCAACCAGGTCACCCTTAGGCGGGTTATATTTTACACGGTTCCGTTTGAACTCCTGGATTCCTTGTATGGTGAGATGTCTCAAAATCCACAGGATGGGTTCCCAACCAGCCGCAAGGAATACTGGGGAATGTAACCTTATTCGGGGTGCTTTTGTGCCTGGGAAAAAGTCAGGGGCTGTGATCAGATGTAAGCAGAGGAATGTGGTAGAACTAGCGGTTCCTGCCACTGCCGTCCACAACGGCCCCTCCCTCTGCAACTCGAGCCCGAATCTGAAACTCTGGTCCTCAACAGGAATGTCATTCCTGCTCAGAAGCAAACTTCCTGGGAGAACAAATACAGTCTCCCCCTTTCAGTCAGGGCTCAGGGAGAGGCGAGCGGGGAGGGGAAATCTCCGAGCTACATGTGACAGGTATGTATTTGCAGAGCACGTCTCGGGATCGGTTCCCCCAAGGCTTGGAACCCTAAGGCTTTGGGTTCGGCTCTAACGAAGGTGTTTCCGGAAGTGGAGCGCGGAGCCCGGGATGCCCCGGAAGTATTTCCCCACGTTCTACGTAGGAAACATGGCGACCGTGCAAGTGGCCTGCTCCCCTCTGGGCGGGCCGCCGCGAGAGGCGCCGCGGGAGCTGCCCCGGGAGCAGGGCGCTGGGTTCCGCCGCCTGTCGGCCAGGCTGCGCGCCCTGCGCCCGGATGACAGCAGCGCCTCCCGCACCGAGATCCACCTGCTCTTGGACCAGCTCATCTCCGAGAACTACAGCGCGGGCGGCGGCGTGGCCCCGGAGGTAGGCGGGGTGCCGGCGGGGAGGACTCCGGGAGGCCGCCGGCCCCGGCCCCACCCCTCGGGGCCCCAGCCCGTAGCTCCCGGCTCCCTGTCTGGGCTTTCCTTACCCCCACCCCCTCCCACTTCGCATTCCTTAATTCCAGGCTGGTTTGCCCCTTCCGAGCGTGGCTCGTTGCCTTTCCTGGAAGACCCGGCAGTGCTGGCCACACTCGCATCTTTCAAAGCCCGCCTGGATGGCTTCTGCTCTGAGACCCACGCAGGTGTCATCTCTGGTTCCACCTTCCCGGCCACCCCCGCTCCACTCCCTGCATCCAGAATACTTTGTCTATAACATTCCCTGCTGCTCTTTACTGAGTGCATGGCGCAGGGGCCACCTACGCTGCTTTTCCGTGGACGGCTCCAGGAACTTGAGAGCGTGGGTTTTATTAAGTCTGTTTTACTGATAAAAACACTGAGGCTCATAAAGATGCAGTGTCCTATTGCTGGCAAAGGCAGAGCTAGACTTGGAACCCAAGCCTGTCACCAAGTCCCTGCCTCTTTCTGCTCCTTCATGCCAGCTCTGCCTCTCTCAGCCACCCCTTGAGAAGTAAGTTCTCTGAGTAATGCTATTCACACACATCAGGCCTTGGGTACTGTTGACTGAATTCCCTGAACACCTGACCCAGTCACACTGGTGCTCGCAGGCACCTCAGACCTGACAGTTCCTCACAGTGAGTCCACGTACCGTGCCCCACACACAAGCACAGGCACGGTCTGCCAACTTACACAGGTACAGACCGGTTCTTCCCCTTTCCTTCCTTCCAGAGCCTATCTATCCTGGGTTCTTTACAGTCTGTCTCCTAATATTTCTCTGTCCATCCCCTCCTCTCTATGCCAAATGGGACTAGGGGACTCTTAATTGGACTATGCCACTTGCCTCCTCTAACTTACCGCCTGCCTCCAGTCCAGCCCTTCTACAACCCATTCTTTGCTTTGCTGACAGAGTGATCTTTTCTTTAGTGGAAGAAAATCTGACTGGAGAAATAAAACTTTTGATTTGGGAAGATCTTCAATATATGTTAGTAAATGCTCAAAGCAAATTACAGAACAGTTCAGACCGTGTGAGACCCATATAGGGTGGGGAGATTTAAAAGTGCATGTACATTTTATAGAAACAAAGAGTTCACAACAAAATAAGAGTTTGTGTTACTAGGGAGCAGAGTGGGATTAAGGGAGTAGATGGGGACTTTCGTTTTATTTGTATGATTTGATATTTTTGTACCAAAAATATGTGCCTTTCCAGTTTCCTGTTCTGTAACTCCTCTTCCTGTGCCCTGTGTGCAGTCTTTTACAACTTACTGTTCCTCAGCACCTGTTGGTATTTCACTCCCACTGGTATTTCCAAGTCTTTGCACTCCATTCCCTTTGCTTCCAATGTCTCTCAAGCCTTGTCTGTCTACAGATTTTTACTCATCCTTCAAATCATTCCACATTCTGCTGAAAACTCACTTCCACAAGACCTCCCTAATTACCATTATCCCAGAGTTTGTACTTCATTCTTTCAGCGCTTAGGTCACGTTAAGTTTTTGTATTTCATCTCCCTCATTAGATTGTGAGCTTTTTAGGGCTCAGAAATATGTTTGTTTATGTTTGGAGCACAAAGACCTGGCACAGGGTAGGTGCTCAGAGCCTTTTTATTCAATAAACATCAATGAATGAATGGTGCAATTTTTGTTTTTGTAGAATTCCCTAATTTTACATTAAATTCATGCAAGCGTCATTTCTGATTTTCCCAGTGGCAATGAAAATCTGGTTTGCTGCTCAACTGGCATGGCTCAGAGGTTGAGCATCAACCTATGAACCAGAAGGTCACAGTCTGATTCCTGGTCAGGGCACATGCCCTGGTTGTAAGCTCGATCCCCATTAGGGGGTGTGCAGGAGGCAGCCCAATGATTCTCTCTCATCATTGATGTTTCTCTCTCTCTCTGTCTTCCTCTCTTTTTCTCTCTGAAATGTATAAAAATACTTTCAAAAAGGAAAATCTGGTTTGCTACTTCTTGGTATTTTTTACTTCAGTGTGTGCTTTTATATTATGGAAGCCTTTCTTTGGTTATTAATTATACTGCCTCTACTTATGTAGAGACTGGAATCTTTAACCTGACAGAAACCATATTAATTATTTCCAGCACATCCTATTTTTGTGCTGTCGTTTCCTACTTTCTGCCTCAATTTTGAGGGTAAACCATTCACTTTCATTTTGCCTTTTGCAGAGGGGGTTCTTCCCTTGGCTCTATGACCTTTCATTGTCTTTTTTTGTTTTGTTTTTGCTAGGATGTCAGCACTCTTCTTGTCCAAGCTTGCCGACTGGTGCCTCTTAATCAGAATCATCTTGTCAGCAAAGTGTCTCAGCTTACCCACCATTTACTGAACACGTTACAGGTAATCACTCATGAAACTTTAGAATTCAGATTGTGCTCTTTGAGAATAAGTAAGTACCTTTGAAACACTACATCTGTGGTAGGTATGATAGGCTGGTCTTTTGAGAAGCTAAAGAGAAAGGAAATGCCTGCTAAGAATGATATTAAAACAAATATAACTGATTTTTTTTTAAAATTCTGTACAATTCTAGAAGTTTCTCCAGATATCCTGTATAATTCTAGAAGTTCCTAAAGAAACCAATTTCATTCAGGCCCCCAGGTCTTAAATTTTTTTCATGAAGGTGTATTTGACCAACATATATCTAAGAATAAATTGGAATAATCCCCTACACCTTTCCTATCAATATTTTTTTTCCTCTTTCCAAAAACTGCCATTTTTTGTGGTCTACTTTTAGTATTTTTTAAACATGAGAAGTAGCTTAGAGGTAAGAGGATGCTAGATAAAAACACCCTTTTTAATATCAAGATATATACTATAGCTCCCTTCTCTCTAGAACTGTTTCCAACTTGCTAAACAAATTTATTATTTTTTATGAATGGTTAAAATAGTAAAGCTATTACTATAAGATACTGCATGAGTATATGAATGTAGTTCACACAAAACTTATTAATTTAGGGTGCTGTTGGCTTCAAGAAACAGAAAAGCCAGCCCAGGGTAGCTAAACAATTATTTTTTTTAATTATGCCCCAAGGGAGGCAGCTCTAAGGGTACTTAAAATAAGAGGGTTACTGGTATCTTTCAGTTTTGTCACCTGCAGTATATGGGTTATCCTTAGCCAGCATCTCTCACAGTCATAAGAAGACTGGTGACTGCTTCAATTCTAAGCATCAATGCAAAATAAAGAACACCCAGCAGAAGCAAAAGAAGTGTTTATTTTATGTCTTTTTTTTTTTTTCTCAGATGTTTCTTTCTAATGAATTGACCATTACATTTCCTAAGTTCTGAAATGGCCAACAGACCATAGAAAGACATTTCTTTAGGCTCCTGCTTGAAACCAGCAGCTTCAGCAAACTGCTGGCCTTGATTCAGGGCCAATCTTTTTTTTTTTTTTTTTTTTAAGAATGAGGAAATTTGGTTCTCCAGTAGGTCTACAGGTTCTCCAGTAGACCTCCCTTGATATTTGGCTGGGGAGACGTTGGTCATATGAAAACCTCTCTACAGCAGTTTGATCAGGGAATGGTATGACCGTAAGTGGCTTAAATCGGGAGTTTCAACCTTGACTGCCCATTAGAATCACCTGGAGGGCTTAAGCTCCCTAGATCAGCGGTCGCCAACCTTCCCGACCTCACGGACCACCAGTGGTCCACGGACCACCGGTTAGGTTTCAACTTCAGATTGATTACAATCTGAAGTTGAAACCTAACATCATGGTTTCTCGACCTCAGCACTATTGCTTTTGGATTGGGTAATTCTGTCCTGTGCATTATAGGATGTTTAGCAGAATCCTTGGCCTCTATCCACTAGATGCGTGTAGCATCCCTCCAGTTGTGACAGATCATAAATGTATACAAACATTGCCAAATGTTCCCTGGTGGACAAAATTGACCCTGGTAGAGAACCACTGTCTTAGGTTAATTAGGATTTACCCTCAGGTCTCATGTAGAAGAGGTGGGCACCCAAACAAAATCTAAAAAAGAAGAAGTAAATGGTGTTAAGTTACCAACAGTGTCTGCTGCATGTGACTTCATAAATGGAATAAGGCTGTTTTCAAGTTTAGAATTTTTCAAACTGATGTGATAGCTTCTGAATGTTTACTGTTCTTAGGTATATCATCTTTGTCACACTGGCAGTTGGAATCATTTCTAATCACCTATGGCATTGGTCGGCAAACTGCGGCTCGCGAGCCACATGCGGCTCTTTGGCCCCTTGAGTGTGGCTCTTCCACAAAATACCACGTGCGGGTGCGCACATACAGTGCCATTGAAACTTTGTGGCCCATGTGCAGAAGTCGGTTTTCGGCTCTCAAAAGAAATTTCAATCGTTGTACTGTTGATATTTGGCTCTGTTGACTAATGAGTTTGCCG
Organism: Cnephaeus nilssonii; assembly: GCF_951640355.1. Lineage (NCBI taxonomy): Eukaryota > Metazoa > Chordata > Mammalia > Chiroptera > Vespertilionidae > Cnephaeus > Cnephaeus nilssonii. Next base: position 13,616,719 of record NC_137090.1, read on the forward strand.
ACCACTGACCTATGGCATCTACAGCCCTTAACCAACTCTCTAGCATTTAATGATAGTTTATCTCAGTTGTCTGTGAGTTGGTATTTGGATTAGCCTGCTTTTCCCCAACAAGATTATAAACAACTGGAGGACAGGAATATGCCATCTCTTCCTGTTGTATTCACCACATTATGGTGGAGACCTTGTAGCTATTTAGTAAACATTTATTCGCAATGTTTTTGTTGAGCATTTACTTACTATGTATAAGGCAATTTAGTTGAATTAAGAAATTTCAATGGATTGAGCCTTACATATCTGTATATTTACAGCTGCCAATGTCTGGTTAGTTCAAGGAAAAGTTACAAGGACTTTGCCAGATTCTACTTTGAGTAGAGGGAGTAAAGGGGAAGAAATAAACAAGACTCTGAGGCAAAGAGAAGGCCCAGTCTTGATCAAACTTTTAGGGCCTATAGAGCTGATCTTTTTGACACAAAAAAGATGGACACACCACACTCTCTCTCTTACACAGCTTAACTCAGATGAGCATATGTGTCTGAAAAGGATTAAAAAAATTTTTGAAGTAGATCATACATATTTTTTTCTCTATCTGTAGGTGATAGTTGATGAGCGAAACCTGGATTTTCTGTTGGCGTATACAATTTCTGCAATTCAACAGTGCAGTTCCTGGACACATGTGAAAATTCTTCAAGCCCTGGCAGCTCTGGTTTACGGCAATGGCTCAAGATGTCAGAAGGTAATTTAGACTGTGTTCTGTTTGTTTTTTTATTTTTGTTTTTTGAAGGGTTATGAGCACAGGTTCTAAACCAACAGGACTTTTTTTGGTTTCTGTCCTGCCATTAATTAGATGTGTCTTAGCAACCCTTACTCGACCACTCTGAAGCTCATTTCCTCTTGTGTAAAATAGTTCCTTGGGGATGAAGTGAGACAATGTTTGTAAAGTGCTGGGCACTTGGTAAATGTTAACCATTTTTATTTATTATCATTACGCAGCCAAGACTAAATACTTTGGCAACTACCTAGGCTGGGAGTGATGATCCTTACTGATGTCTTTGGACATATCTTTGTGTCCCCATTAAAAGATATCTAGCCCTATCTGGTTTGGCTCAGTGGATAGAGTGTCGGCCTGTGGACTGAAAGGTCCCAGGTTCGATTCTGGTCAAGGGCACATGCCAGGGTTGTGGGCTTGGTCCCCAGTGGGGGGCGTAAAGGAGGCAGCCGATCAATGATTCTCTCTCATCATTGATGTTTCTATCTCTCTCTCCCTCTCCCTTCTTCTCTGAAATCAATAAAAATATATTTTAAATAAATAAATAAAAGATTTAGCTAGCAGCTAGTCTCTTGGTATTTACCTGCCCTTTAATTTAAAAAATGAAATCTGTCTAAAGAGTAATATTTTTCAGAAGCTGTTCTTTGACCAACACCAGCTGTCATTTTGTTTCAGTATCTCCCAGACTTATTAGGCAAGAGTGGACTCTTGATGAAGTTGAGTGACTTGGCCCAGTCTGACCCTGAAGTTAGGAGAGCTGCAGTGCATTGTATGGCAAACTTATGTCTCAGGTACGTGGGTCCCATCAGACTTCCCAGTTGTAATAATATAGGGCCTCTCGTGGGCTCCTTGTAGGTGTTTCAATCTGTCTGAAGCCAGAGCCAACTTAGAAAATCAACCTACTTTGCATTTCCTATGCTCTTTGCTAATAATATATTGCAAAGAGCAATATATTATTAATAAAGTTTTTTTTTTAAATATATTCCACTGATTCTCCACAGAGAGGAAGGGAGAGGGACAGAGAGCCAGAAACTTCGATGAGAGAGAAACATCGACCAGCCACCTCCCCGCACACACCCCACCGGGGATGTGCCCGTAACCAAGGTACATGCCCCTGACCGGAATCGAACCTGGGACCCTTCAGTCTGCAGGCCGATGCTCTATCCACTGAGCCAAACCGGTTTCGGCTAATAAAGATTTTTATTAAAGATAAAAATCTTTTAATAAAGATTTATAAAGATTTAAAAATCTTTACAACCCATGATTTTGTGCATCTGGGATTCTCAAAATAAGTCCACTTTTCATCGCCAGTCACAATTCGATGCAAAAAAAACTTCCTTTGTGCCGTTGAAGCAAAAGATTTATTTAAAATCTTTATTTAAAAATCTTTTAATAAAGATATATTATTAATAAGATTTTTAATTTTCATATTGTTTGTAAAGAAATGAAGGAAAATAGACTAGGACCTTATTCCTAAAATATAGTAAAAGTGATATATGTGCAGTATGTCAAGTTTTTGTTTTCTACTGGTATAAATTCTAATCTATTCATATGAATTTAAACTTTGGTGAGATTTGTCTGTCAAGGACAATTTCTTCTAAGAAAATGGGACCAATCCCAGCTGCCCAATTCTAGACTTACGCAGTAGAAAGTGAGCAGCACAAACTTGGACTGACTAGGAGATTTTGTCTCTGCATTGCAGTGTTGTCCAGGGACTAGGAAGGCATGCTCAGCTGTGTGATTCTGACTTGACAGGATCTGTCGGCATGATTTCCCTTGCAGAATTAAATAAGATTTCTCTCTCCATACTTCTTTCACTACAAACTTCTGTAACTTTTCCCTATGGAAACCATTCTTCCTTCTTCCAATTCATTTCAGTCTTGGGCCTGTACCCAAGTGCACAGTCTTCCATAATACAGTTTCACTAGAGAGTACATCCCAACTCCGTCATTCTATTATTGCTACTTTTAATTCTTACTCTTTTGCAAGACCCATTTTGAAGGAGACTGACTTGCTTTCTCTGTGTGTGTTTTAGTGTGCCAGGACAGCCATACTTGGAGGAGCCCTATCAGAATATCTGCTTCCAAGCTTTCTTGACCATTTTACAGTCTCCAAAATCATCTGATATGGATGACATCACATTTTGCATGGTAGGTGGGGACTGTCACTAATCTTGTGACTGTAACAGATGAGACTAGAAGCAGCAGTGGAACCAAAGCCGTTACCAGAGATTTTAATTTGGTTGCTACTAGTATATTAGTTTTGTCTGGAGATCTAGGCATAAGTGGAATGTTGATAACCTAAAAAGACTGAAATCGTATCTTTCAAGTTTAAATTACTTGAAACTGTTTTTGTTTGTTTTGTTTTGCTGTTGTTTTTGTTTTGTAATTCTAGCTTTTTAAAGAACACTATTTTCCCCCCTCCTGACTATAAAAGCAATATGGTTTCAGACTAGTGACTTTTTTATTTGTTTTTATTTACTTATTTTTAATTTAATTCTCATCTGAGGTTATGTTTATTGATTTTTTTTTTTTTATAGAGGGGCAAAACGGGGGTCGGGGTGAGACTTAGCTTTTTATATAATCATTGTCATAATTGATGGAAATTGAAGTTTTTTCAATGTTTCCACTATTTCAAAGACTACAGTTTGCATCCTCTCCATGTGAGGAGCATTTCTTAAGGATAGAATTCTGGAAATGAGACTACTGAGTAAAAAAATCAATATTGATCAGAATTGCTCTCCAGAAACCTGCTCCCACATTCATTTCTTTGCCTTTGGGAGCTGCTGAGGTTGTTGTATTATAGATTCCCTGCTTCTTATCTCTGCTGCCACTTTTTCATTCCTATCACATTCTTCCCACTGAATGTCTCCTTTTTTTTCTTACCATTTGTACATGCTGATTTGTAAACATTTATGATAAGACCACTCTTATTCAATAAAAACACTCTGTTCTGGAAAATAATTAGTAGTTCATCAGATGTCTTCCCTGGATCTTCATGGGGTATTTTTGTTTTTGTGTTTCTTCCCCCCCTTCTTTAAAGGTTTTTTCATCATCTAAAGGCATTTTCTCTTCCATCTTAAGTGGTGCTAGAAAGTTGATCCCTGGGCAACCAAATTTCATTTACCTTTTAACTTGGTCTTCTTTTTCCCCCCTAGTTGTTACAAAATGCATTAAAAGGTATACAGTCTCTTCTAAATGGTGGGAAAATGAAATTGACACAGACTGATGAACTCGGAGCTCTCCTAGCTGTGCTCAAGGTAAGGCATTTTGTCTGTTTAAACCCACATCCTCATTATGGTTAATATCTTTCCTATTTAAACCCCAGGCATAAGGACCGTCACTCCAAGGCTAGTTTTAGCGTATTATGTTTTAAGAGAGAAGAATAAAATGTTCATATTCAAACTTACTTAAAATTAAGAACTGAAAACAATAAACCTTGCTTTATTGAGTACATGTCTCAAAATTCTAAAATTTTATCTATCTTCACTTAGGAAGGGACTATGTATGATCTGGAAATAATTTAATTTTAGATGATCTTGAAACTGTATTTGAAAGAAGAACCAGGCCTTCTCCTTGCCTCTTGCCCCCTTATAATAGATAGGCCAATCAAGATGTGTGTCAGGCCCTAGCTGGTTTGGCTCAGTGGATAGAGCGTCGGTCTGTGGACTGAAGGGTCCCGGGTTCAACTCCAGTCAAGGGCACATGCCCAGGTTGCAGACTTGATCCCCAGTAGGGGGTATGCAGGAGGCAGCCAATCAATGATTCTCATCATTGATTTTCTGTCTCTCTCCCTTCCTCTCTGAAACCAATAAAAAAATGTTAAAGAAAAAGAAAAAAAGATGTGTGTCAGTAGGCTGCCAGGACATCCTGTGGCTTCTGAACCTGCCAGTCAGTGGGAAAGTCAGGTCAGCCTCTCTGGGGACCCAACTGTCATCAGTACGGTCAGAAAATAGTAAGAAGCTTTGTGCTAGCCTCATTTTAAAGCCATGTATGATAACTTAGCCTTATCATGACTAAAATTTTCATGTTTTCCCTGTGCCATCTCCCCGACTCCCAAATAGATAGGCAGACAGATATCTACATGTGGACATGGATAAGCTAAATTAAAAATTTATATTTAGATAAAATAATTACATAAACCTGGATAAATTTTATAACTTAATAAATAAAATAATAAGCAAATGAATAAACTAAAATCAGATCTAATCTGATCAAATCAGATCTTGCTGGATGTGATTAAACTCTTCATTAAGACTTATAAGCTATCTTCTGTCCCATTTTTATTTCCTAAATAAGCTTCTAAACATTAATTTGTTGTCTTTGTGATCCGGAACATAATGAATAATTCTGGTTCTTTATTTATGTTTTTTGTGTGTGTGCTTTCTTAATCGTCATCATTAGAAATCCATGTTTCATGGACTCCCCGGAATAAACATAGAGATGCCCACGGTATTATACCCTACTCCACTTCCTCAGTATGATGGACGACCACCGGTCAAATTGCAACTACCAGAATCCAGTGCTTCTCGACCAACTATGGTACATTTATGTCTGTTTAGATTTACGTTGCGGATTATTTTTATTGCTTGCTATGTGTTGTCTATGATTTGCATCACTATTGTGCCAAAGGCTCACTTTGAATTCGATCCAGTTTAGGGATTTTAAAATAATAAATTTAAATTCAACACACTGCTGAAAATACCATTTAGAGCATCTTATACTTCTAAGATATCTAGTCAGTATAACAGCAATAAAAACGAGCATTCACTTTACACCCAAAGCCCAGCATCCTCATCCCTCAAATGCTCAAGAGTCAGCAAACTATTTTTGTGAAGGGCTTACTGGTATGTATTTGCAACTGCCAATTCTGATGTCCTAGTGCCGTGGTCGGCAAACTGCGGCTCGAGAGCCACATGCTGCTCTTTGGCCCCTTGAGTGTGGCTCTTCCACAAAATACCACGGCCTGGGCGAGTCTATTTTGAAGAAGTGGCGTTAGAAGAAGTTTAAGTTTAAAAAAATTGGCTCTCAAAAGAAATTTCAATCATTGTACTGTTGATATTTGGCTTTGTTAACTAATGAGTTCGCCGACCACTGTCCTAGGGCAAAAGCAGCCACTATCTTAATGAATGAGTGTGGCTGTATTCCAATAAAACTTTATTTCTAGAAACAGGCTGTGTATGCTATGCTGGTTTTGGCCTTTGGACTGTAATTTTCCCTCTCTAGACCATTAGAACTCAATTACCAGTCAGTAGATAGGTTAATACTTCCCCAGGCAAGATCTTTTAACGTGTCTTTAACTGGTTTTGAAGTGTGTGATGGTGCATCATCATGAAGCAAAATTACTTGCCATGTCTTCTGGCCCATTCTGGTGGTTTTATGATCAAAGCGTGATTCAAATTGATTATTTATTGTTGGTATCGATCAGTATTAACGGTTTCACCTGGTTGTAGATGCTCATAATACCACACCTTCCTGATCCCACCAAACGCAGAGCATTGTCTTCTTTCCGAAGCGATTTGGCCTTGCAGTCAATGTTGAGGGTTGACCTGGATCAACCCACGATTTTGTGCGTTTGGGATTCTCAAAGTAAATCCACTTTTCATTGCCAGTCACAATTTGATGCAAAAAAAACTTTCTATTGTGCTGTTGAAGCAACATTTTACTGATGACTTTTCGGTTTTCCATTTGTCTTTCATTCAGTTGATGTGGCACCCATTTTCCTTCCTTTAAAATCTTTCCCATTGCTTGTAAACGATCGGAAATTGTTTACTGAGCAACGTTTAATCTTTCTGCAAGTTGTTTTTGAGTTTGACACGCATCTTCACCCAATAATGCTTGTAATTGTTGGTCTTCAAACTTTTTTGGTTGACCTGGACATTCTTTGTCTTTCACATCAAAATCATCACTTTTAAAGCGTTTAAGCCAGCGTTCACAAGTATCCTGAGATGGAGCATGTTCACCATAAGCTTCCCGAAGTATACGCTAACTTTTAGCAGCACTTTTCTTCAAAATAAAGTAATGAATTAAAACTTCCTGCAAATGCTCCTTTTTTGGCATGAAATTTGACATTTTTAAGTGTAAAAATATCTATGATGTTAACACCTTCAGAAAATTTGACATATGAAGTTTTGAAGCTTGTTGTCAATACAACAAAATAGCATGCATATCAAATTGCATATATATCAACATATGTGTAACTCCATCTATTGAAAAAAATCCGCATTATTAACTGGTACACATAGTAGACTGTTTTTAGGAGTTTGAAGGGAAAGGCGAAGATGGATAAACAACTGCAATGCAATCTTGAGATTTCTTTCACCAGCATATTCACAAAGTACTTTGGGAACACATTCGGGGCATCCAAATTGAGGAGTCAGAGACTTCTTAAAAGATGTGGCGAAACTGAGACTCCAGAATGAGTATTAGTACAGAAAAGGAACATTGTTATTTTGAAGGAACAAAAGATGCAAAAATATAGAAAATGGGGGTGCATATAGCCCATTGTTAACCAGTGGGAGTAGAGTGTCAGGTTTGCAGAAGGGAGGGGTCGGGCAAGTATGTAGCAGAGGCCAAATCCTAAGAGTCTTGTATAGTATGCTAAGGAATTTGGACTTTTATCATATAGTGGGTAGAGATTCAAAGAATCTTATAGAGCAGAGTGAGATAAGATTTGCATTTTAGAAAAGTAACTGGTAGCAAGTAAAAGGTTATGAGTCTGGAGCCACATTCATAATCTAAGATAGGAGTAATGAGGACCTTCTTCCCCAAGGTCATGGATTTTGAGAATCCAGAGGAGCACGGATTTGAAAGATTTTTGGATGTCAAAAAGCAGTAGGAGAAAAGTAACTGGCTTTTACTTAATATCTACACCTACAAAGCCCTAATGCTCTAAAACATGCATTGTACCTAATGGGTTAATGTCTCTCCTATACATCTAGAGTGGTATTAACGATGTATCTTGTTTGGGAGAACTGAGAAAATAGTCACTCGTCATTTTCTATAGAACTCAATTCTCTTGCAGAACGCAAGTTGAGAAGGCTGAATGCTTTCACAACAAGTGTGCAAGGTAGGTGCTGTTAGGCTTATACTTAAATGATGAAGGTCAGGCTCACAGAGGCTAAATGATTTGCCCAGGATCACAGAGGTGGAATATACCTGGTAACTCAGGCCACAAGTTTTGCTGTTCCACATTTTTCATACGTTGCTTTTTATAATCCCACTAGAGGCCCAATGCACAAAAATTCATGCAAGAATGGACCTTCCTTCCCCTAGCTGCCGGCACCGCCTTCGCTCTGGCCCAGAGCCGCCTTTCTGCCTTCGCTCTGGCCTGGAGCTGCCTTTCAGCCTTCCCACGCTGCCCAGAGGCCTGGAGCGGCTGAGTCGGTGTGGAATGCTTGCATCATCGCCATGGCGACGACGCAAGTGTCCCACCCTGCCCCCCGGCCACATGGTGCCTGCGTATGCAGATTAACCCATCATCTTTGTTGGGTTAGTTTGCATACTCACTCCTGATTGTCTGGTGGGCGTGGCGAAGGTGCGGTCAATTTGCATCTTTTTCTTTTTTCTTTTTTTCTTTTTTTAATATATTTTATTGATTTTTTACAGAGAGGAAGAGAGAGGGATAGAGAGCTAGAAACATCGATGAGAGAGAAACATCGATCAGCTGCCTCCTGCACACCCCCGACTGGGGATGTGCTCGCAACCAAGGTACATGCCCCTGACCAGAATCGAACCTGGGACCCTTCAGTCCGCAGGCCGACGCTCTATCCACTGAGCCAAACCGGCTTCGGCTGTATCTTTTTCTTTTATTAGTGTAGATAGGGTATCTGTAAGCACTTAGCATAGTGACTGACACATGGGGTGTTAAGTGTCACTTTTTTTTTACTTCTTTCAACTATGTGTTGGGGACATATTTGGTAATTAACAAATGAGAAAGGACCAGTGACTCAGTTAGAAGCTGTTTTGAAATCACTATGATATGTATATGTGTATGTGTATGTATATGTATATGTATATGTATATGTATATGTATATGTATATGTATATGTATATATGTGTGTGTGTGTTTTCATTTGCTCTTATCATCAGAATAGAAAGAAAAAATCAAAAATAAAACCAAAGAAAATCCAGCAAGAAGAGGAAGAGGAGGAGGATGAGTCCAGTGGTGAAAGAGAAGCAGCCCCAGTTACTGGCTTGGGCAGAGCGAACTTGCATGAAGGGAACACCCAGTCTCCCTCCTCCTTGGCTGTCCAGAGTTTGCGATTAGATGGAAGTGGAGCTGCAGGAAAAGATCGAGTCTCCTCACCCTTCAGTTCTTCCAGTTGGAAAAGGATCAGCAGTAGTGAGTCAGACTATTCTGATGCTGAAGGAGGCATGCAGAGTAAAATGAGGTAGTAGTATTTTGTTATATTTTTATATTCTAAATTGCATGTAAGTTTTTATAACTTTGCTTAAAACACTGACTGCTGCATGTGATTCAACTTAAATATTCTAATTTATGTGGGACTTTGCATTTCTCTGCATTTTGCCCATTCTCTTGATTTGCCTTTTGCATGAGGTTTCTCTGCCTGGAACATTCTTTCTTTCACTGTGTTTTTTTTTTACTTTTTGTCTTTTTGTCTTGTTAACCATTACTCAGCAGTCATGTCCTCTGAGAAGCCTTTTCTGAGCTTCCCTGCCCCCATTCTGGCTTAGGTACCTCTGCTGTGTGACCTTTTTACTTACCTGTACCTTAGTGTCAACATAATGTGTTGTAGTTATCTCTTCAACTCTGTCTCTGCCATTAATAAGCCGGTCAGTGTCAGGGGGCTGGTTTATGTCTGCCAGCCTCGGCACAATGTCTGGCACATCCATGAGGATACTCAGGACATGTTCGTTGGATGAATGGATGGTCTGCAGTTTCCTAACATCAAAATGCTGCCCTTTTATTCTCTATCTAGTTGTGTGTGTTTTAATTGTCAATTTTATTAATATATTATATAAACAAATTGCTTCAACATGTTTTCATTGTATTTTGAAAAATACATTTTAATATTAGCATCTTTAGGACTTAGAATATTAAATTTCTCAATGTATCATTTGAGTTGGCTGAAATAAATTTTATTTCATGCTTATACTTTTAAGAATATTAAAAGACGTTTTTCCTTTTTTCTCTTGGTTATTAAAGGTCTTACCAAGCCAAAGTTCGACAAGGAGCATTAGCTTGTTTTCTTTCTACTATAAAATCAATAGAAAAAAAAGTTCTTTATGGCTACTGGTCCGCCTTTGTTTCTGATACACCTGAGCTTGGAAGCCCACAGTCTGTGTCCTTGATGACTCTGACATTGAAAGATCCTTCCCCAAAGGTAAGAGCATTTAGATTCTCAGTGTTATGCTGGGAAGAAAAACTTGACAAGTCTTTGTTGTTTCCTCTGCCCTGTCCAGTCTTACAGGAGCACAGCTCTTACTAACACCAACCCAGGTGTGGGGTGCAAGGGCCTAGCTCATGGCTACTTTTAGGACGTGGTAGATAACCCCATTGCCTTTATTCCAATTAAAATTATCCTAAACATTTTGAAAATGAAAAATGTATATAGGAAGAAGGGGATCTGACTCCTGATTTTTAACTAACTGATGTGAATCATCCTGAAATTTCAGACGCGTGCCTGCGCTCTGCAAGCTTTATCTGCCATCTTGGAAGGCTCAAAGCAGTTTCTTTCTGTTGCTGAAGATACCAGTGACCACAGAAGGGCTTTTACTCCCTTCTCTGTCATGATCGCTTCCAGCATCAGAGAGTTGCACAGATGTCTTTTGTTAGCGTTGGTGGCTGAGTCATCCTCACAGACCCTTACTCAGATCATTAAGGTAAATGTGCCAAGTTATCTGTTTCAATTTTGTATAATGTTTTGCAATGCTGAAAAGTAACTTGACTTAAGAATATAACTAAGGGGTCATTTTATTTGAAGATATCCTATTTGTACCTACTTGTTTGATCTAACCTACCACCCCTGTATGTCCAAATAAATGATTTACTATAAAAAACACTCCTTTATTTTTAGTCTTAAGTTGTACCAATGAGAAAACAAGTGCTATCTCCCTCCCACCCCACAAAGACATAAAAGAAAATGAGTGATTTTCAAATAAATGTGAAGACTTCTTTTTAAATTAAATGCTGTAAAATTTTGTTTTTATGTTATGGCTCAATCAGGTCTGTTGAGCACCTATTCTTGTGCTTTGCAGTGCCTTGCAAATTTAGTATCAAATTCGCCTTATAACCGTCTGAAGCTCAGCCTGCTGACCAAAGTCTGGAACCAAATAAAGCCTTATGTCCGCCACAAAGGTTGGTGCTAGTTTAAAATGATTTGCTTCTTTATATCAGTCAAATATACATTATTAGTTTAAAAATATTCACAGTAGGCCGAAACCAGTTTGGCTCAGTGGATAGAGCGTCAGCCTGCGGACTGAAAGGTCCCGGGTTCGATTCCGGTCAAGGGCATGTACCTTGGTTGCGGGCACATCCCCAGTGGGGTTGTGCAGGAGGCAGCTTATCGATGTTTCTCTCTCATCGATGTTTCTAACTCTCTATCCCTCTCTCTTCCTCTCTGTAAAAAATCAATAAAATATTTAAAATATATATATATATATTCACAGTAATTGTATAGCTCTAAGATATCTCTACTTACTCTTCCCAAGTTTTCAGGAGAATCCAATTGCTAGAACTCCACTTTTGACCTCTGAAGTACCACTGATGGAAGTGAGCTGGAAAATTGATTGTAAAGTTGAATGCCTCTTTGCTACTGCAGTGCAGTAATCAGGGGATCCCTTTAGATTGAGCCAAGTGCAAGGGATCCCCTCCCGTATGTAATAGTTTATATCCTTTAGTCATAAGTAGAGGATGGGTGGACAGTCAAATAGACAGACATCATCTTTTTAAAAAGAAAAACTGAATATAAAGCCTAACTTCTTTAACTTTATTTCCTCTGAAGATCAGTTAAAATTCCAGAACCTCAAATCCCCACTAACTACAGTCTTATTTCTTGGTATTTCCTGATTTCTTCCACACATAATATGCAGGGGTAGGCAAAAGTAGGGTCACAGTTGTGAGTACGTGAAACATCTTGTATTATTTATTAATTAATTATTGTAGTATTTTCCATATGAACAACTATAAATCTACTTTTGCCAACCCCTGTATATGTACTGTAAACACTTGCCTTTAAAACATATGTTTTTCTTCTGTTTGCAAGCTTTATGATCTGACCACATTCTGAAAAGTTGAGTTTTTTATTCAAAATTACAGAACTTGATGGAGGTGTGGATTTTGTGTGTGAGTGACATCGTGGGAGGGGTCCTGGACCTGGAGTCAGTCGGACTCCCACTTCTGCCCTCTCTGAACTCTAATTTCCTCCTAACAGGAAGCATTATACCTATCTCATAAGACTTATAAGGCTTAACTGAAATAGTGACGTGTAAACTGAGTCCATTCACTCCTTTTACCAGTGTGTAAAATGGGACCCCAAAAGATAAATCTTGCCGTAAGGTGTCTCATCACATTAGTGACAGAAGTAAGATTAAAACAACCCAGGTTTGTGGCTCAGTCCTCTGCTTGTTCCACCACATCTGTAAACCGAGGGGAGTGGACCATGTCTCAGAGGTCCCTTTCAAGTGTCTGACTCTATCTCCATCAACTTTTTATTATTAAAATGTTCAAATCCACAAAAATTTTCAAATTTAAAAGAATAGTATGTTCTGTTGCTGAACATCTATATCTCTACCTAGATTTAACAATTGTTAATTTTTGTCATATTTGCTTTCTGTGTCCCTTTCTACGTTTGTGTGTGTGTGTATGTGTGTGTGTAAATATGTGTGTATATATGTGTATTTGTGTGTATATATTTATATTGACTTTTTTCCTTGAACCATTTGAAAGTAAATTATAGATATGATATTTTTCCCTAAATATCTCAGCATGCATATCTTAAGAATAAAGATAATCTAAAAAACACAAAACCAATTTTCCACCTAAGAAATTTATATTGATTCTATAATATTATTTACTATCTTGTCCACATTTAAATTCCCCCATGTGTCCCCAAAAGTCTTTTATAGCTTTAAAAAAAACACACAAAAAAACCAGCTTTGTGCTCGCTTCGGCAGCACATGTACTACAATTGGAACGATACAGAGATGACCATGGCCCCTGCGCAAGGATGACACGCAAATTTCTAAAAAAAACCACCTATGTTCATTCAAGGTTTATGTATTGCATTTAGTTTTCATGTCACTTTAGCCTTTTTAAATCTAGAATAGCCCCCAACCCTTTTTTTTTCCCTTTCATGATACTGAGTTTAGGAAAAGTCCAAGCCAATTGCCCTATAGAATATCTCACATTCTCAGTTTATTTGATAGTTTCTTCATAGTGTTAACTTATATTTCTGTCCCCTCTATTTCCTATAAGCTAGTAAATAGGTCTGGTTTAATTAGATTCAGATTAAACAAGGAGGCCATAATTCTTAGTTGCTTGTAGGGATAACTATGGTGCTTCTAACAGCTGTTCCCATGGTGATAGATTCTTACTGTTCCCTTTGACAGATGTTAATGTTCGTGTGTCAAGTCTTACACTCTTGGGAGCCATAGTATCCACTCACGCACCCTTACCTGAAGTTCAGCTACTTCTCCAACAGCCCTGTTCTTCTGGACTCAGCAATAGCGATTCAGCAACCCCTCACCTCAGCTCCCCTGATTGGTGGAAGAAAGCCCCCTCAGGACCCTTTCTGGAAGAAGCATCAATTAGCTCACCAGCGGGGTCTTCAGAGCCCTGCTGGCTCATTCGACTTTGCATTTCCACTGTTGTGCTGCCCAAGGAGGACTCCTGTTCAGGTAGCGATGCTGGCTGTGCAGCAGGAAGCACCTATATGCCGTCCCCCATGCGACTGGAGGCCTTACAGGTAGGAGGTGTCATTTCCTTGTCTCGGAAACGGAAGTTAGTTATTCTTCCTTCCTAGGGTGTGGGTGAGGAGCGAGTGAAAATATGTAAAGCTGAGCGCATGTCAGCGGTGTCAGTGGGAGTTGTATTGTAGATGTGAGCGCCTTGTTTATTGTTGCTTGTTTGTTATGGTTGTTGGTGGCTTTGGTTGTAAAATGTCAGGTTCATTCATTTTCATTGCAAGCCATTTTAGTCACCTCAGGTATATGACAGATAGATATAATAATTATATAGTAATTCTGAAAGAAACTATGTAGTTAATCTTTTTTTTAAATACATTTTTATTGATTTCAAAGAGGAAGGGAGAGGGAGACATAGAAACATCATGATGAGAGAGAATCACTGATGGGCTGCCTCCTACACACACCCTACTGGGGATCAAGCCCACAACCCGGGCATGTGCCCTTGACCGGAATCTAACCTGGGACCCTTCAGTCCACAGGCTGACACTCTATCCACTGAGCCAAACTGGCTGTGTAGTTAATCTTTGATCTTCTATCTGCTTAGAACAACAAAATATAATTGCTCCCTCAAAGGAAGAAAACAACTCTAGATTAAAGTATTTGCTTTTTTTGTACTCAAGCATGATCTAAGACAGGTTTGGTCCTGGGGTCTTTATCTGCTTAATATTAAACATGTTCATTAATCTCTTTAACCTTTAACTTTTTTAGCCTTAGTTTCTTCAGCTGAAATGTTAAATTAAGACCTACCTCAAAAAATTATACCCAGGCTTACTTAAATGTAATAATATTGATAACCTTAATGAAACATATTTTGTAAATTATAAAGCACTATACAATTATATGATATAGTTCATTGATTTTAGCCATAAAATAAAGATTATGGTTGTTCTGCATTTCATTCAACATCATATTTCAACACTTTGTTAAGTGTGAGTGGTTTCTGAAATACTGAAATACTTTTCTGGGTATTGCAGCCCTGCATTCAGGGCTTGGAGTTCATGCTCTGTTCTCTTTGCAGGTGTTGGCTCATCTGGCAAAGGGCTACTTTTCAGTGACTCAAGGCTACTTGATGGAGCTTGGAGAGGTGATTTGCAAGTGCATGGGGGAAGCAGATCCTTCTATTCAGCTTCATGGAGCAAAGGTGATTTTCATTAAAAGCCACATGTTCTTTTTCTTTTTTTCCTTTTATATTCTTTCTTCTGTTGCATGTTCATCAGAGGTTTCTTCAAGAGGTTTCTGGTAGGAAAGTCATACATTCCTCTATTTTCAGCTCACTGTATAAACCCAAAGAATTGATTTGGGAAGAAATTAACAATACAGTATATAGTTGGTGATTGTGCTTTGGAAAGAATGCCTCTGACATAGAAGTTACATAGAAAAGAAAGAAAATCAGTTGGAAATTATTTTTCCCCTTGATTTGAGGTAATCTTCACATGGAAGTAGTCTTTTACCTCCACAGTTCTAATACTTTGCTTTGATAACCTATTCCTTTTATCTTCATAGCTGCTGGAAGAACTGGGTACAGGCTTAATACAACAATACAAACCAGATTCTACCCTAGCACCTGAACAGAGAGTGCCCGTCACCTTGGTAAGTAGATGTCAATTCCTAGGTTCCTCTTTTCTTAGTGCTTCAGTCAGCTTATTTTTTAGGTTCAATTATAAAGTGGAGTGGATGTTTCTTCCGATGTCGAAACTTATGGCTTATTATCTTGGATAATGAGATACTAGGCTAAATGGGTTTTATTTGCATTTCAGTTTACTTGCAGTCCAGGATGTGGTAAGATTATGTGTAACCAATTATTAGCTATGCAAAAACCAGTTATTTCTTTTGCACAAAATCTAGTTTGGTTACTCAGCCTGCCCAAGAGGCAGACTAGAATGGTGAGGAGAGCCTAGAATTTAGACTCAGAAGGCAAGAGATCAAATCTAGGGAGCACCACCTAATTATGTGCTTGTGAATATAGTTTCTTCATTTTAAAGAGGAACAAAAATCCTTAACTCATAGGGCTGTTGGAAGATTGAATGAAAGGTAAAGATCTGACAAATAGTGGTGCTCAGTGAATGCTAATCCCTCCCTGCCGCAGTCCCCTTCCTGACTCCAATTAAATTCTTGAGATCTTAGGTTGTGTCTGTTGCCCCCACACTGTGCCAGTTCTTCTTTGGAGAAGGAACATGTGACCTCACAAAAAAAAGGCTCCTACTTAGTGCCAAAAGCAAAAGCAATGCAACAGTTTTCTCCCTCTGCCCTCCTCATCCCGTTTATCCTTTTTCCTTCACAGTTTCCATCATCCTTGCAGGGAATTGAGAATATCTAGCCCTAGTCCCTTCCGTAGTCTGCTACTAAAGCTGAATTGTCACCATTTGCAGAGAGATGAGTTGAGTTTTGCTATCAGAGAGACCTGGGTTGGAATCTAAACTTCTCCCCTTGTTTGTCAAGTGACTGGGCAAGACTCTTAAGCTGTTCACATTCAAGTATTGTTTCATCTTTAAAAATGAGATATACTACCCTAACTGGTTTGGCTCAGTGGATAGAGCGTCGGCCTTCGGACTGAAAGGTCCCAGGTTCGATTCTGGTCAAGGGCATGTACCTTGGCTGTGGGCACATCCCCAGTGGGAGGTGTGCAGGAAGCAGCTGATCAGTGTTTCTAACTCTCTATCCCTCTACTTTCCTCTCTGTAAAAAATCAGTTAAAAAATTTTTTTTAAAAATGGGATATACTTTCTGTGTTATCTATTGTTGAATAAGAAATTATCCTAAACTTGGCTTAAAACAGTATACATTTATTCTCTCGCATAGTTTCTCTGGGTCAGGAATTGAGAGCAGCTTAGCTGGGTGGTTATGGCTCAGGTCTCTCATGAGGTTGTTAATCAGGATGATGGCAGGGGTGCAGTCAACTGAGCTTGACAGGCTTGGAGGATCTCCCAAGGAGACTCACTCACTCACATGCCTAGCAAGTTAGTGCTGGCTATTGGGAGCAGGCCTCTCACTTCCTCCCCACGAGGACCTCTCCAGAGGGCTGCTTGAGTGTTCTCTTGACTTAGAAGCTGGCTTCCCCCGCAGCAAGTGAATAGAGAAGGAGACAGAGACAGAACTACAGGTTCTTTATGACCCAGCTTCAGAAGTTTCAGTGTCATTGCCACACCATCCTATTGGTTACACAGGTCAGCCCCAGTCAGTGTGGCTGCGAGGATCACCGTGGGCCATCTTGGAGGTTGGCAGCCACAGCTGTTTGCATTCTCCTGGTTTGGGCTGGGGAAGGCCCACACTGGGTTTCCAGGAGCTAGGATTGTGGGGAGGACAGAACTGGTGCACGGGATACATGGCAACATTAGGACTAAATCCGTGGGGCAGAAAGTGAGACACCGAAACTCCAGACAGATGTGCAAAGTGAAAGCCAGGGTTTTTGTAAAGCATGGGAAGGAAATTGGAAAGGAACTCTTCAGATGCCTACCTTGAGGGACTTTGAAATTAGATGATTCTACAAAATGCTTAAACAGAGCCTACTGCTCAATTTCAGAGTCCACCATGCACCAAGCACTATGCACAGTATCATTTTTTTTTCCATTCTTTTTAAAAAAAAAAAAGTATTTTATTGATTTTTTACAGAGAGGAAGGGAGAGGAATAGAGAGTTAGAAACATCGATGAGAGAGAAACATCTATTAGCTGCCTCCTGCACACCCCCCACTGGGGATGTGCCCGCAACCAAGGTACATGCCCTTGACCGGAATCGAACCTGGACCCTTCAGTCTGCAGGCTGACGCTCTATCCACTGAGCCAAACCAGTTAGGGCCTTTTCTTTCTTTGTAAAAAAATATATATCTTTATTGATTTCAGAGAGGAAGGGAGAGGGAGAGGGAGAGAGATAGAGATAGAAACATCAATGATGAGAGAGACTCATTGGTGGGCTGCCTCCTGCACGCGCCCTCTGGGGATCGAGCTCGCAACCCGGGCATGTGCCCTTGACCAGAATCCAACCTGGGACCCTTTAGTTCACAGGCCGATGCTCTATCCATTGAGCCAAACCGGCTAGAGCCTCAGTATCATTTTCTTACCACACAAACTCTGCCAGGTAGATGTCTTTGCCCTGCTTTACTGACGAGGAACCAGAGTGTAGTTGCCCAAGGTTTAGTGACTTGCCCAAGGTTGCAGAGACAGGAAGCCATGGCTGAAGGACTCAACCCCAGCTCTACCTCTGGCTCACGGCCCAAAGGCCACTCTGGGACCCTGATCTCCGTGCCCCTGAGGAATCTGGTTGAAAGAGCTCTACCTGGGTGTCAGTGATCTGGATTTTAGCCCAGCTCTGCTGCCCACTAGCAAGGTACATTATTTTTTGTGCCTAAGTTTCCTTGTGCGAATATGGAGATAATGACATATACTCCATTTAGTTGTGCTGAGGGTTAAAATGAGCTGATATATGTAAAGCACTTAGGACAGTGCCTGGCACATCATAAACTCTCTGAAGAACATTAGCTGGTACTGCTACTGTTGTTACTGTCACCGTCATCTTCACCCTCCTCCTCATTATTATCTCTCTGCTGCTTAACCCTAGGAAACTAGTTTCCTAGTTATTAAAGTTGAAGGATTCAATTTGTTGTTTTTTAAAGTTCTAATGAAAGCATTTATATCCAGCTACCACGGGAAGGAAAAATGTTTCAGTACTAAGGTCACTGGTGGTAGTCTTGGTGGCGAGCTGGTCCCACTGTTGCGCTTGGGCTGCGGTTCTGACTGTGGCCTGTTCCAGGTGGTGCTCTTCTGGACTATGATGCTGAGCGGCCCTTTACCCAGAGCCTTGCAGAATGCAGAGCACCCGACTCTGCAGGCGAGCGCCTGCGATGCCCTGTCCTCCATCCTGCCAGAAGCCTTCAGCAGTCTGCGGGTAACGTCAGGAGTGGGTTCTCATCCTTAAGTGGTGCCATCCCAGCTCCAGTTTGATTTGGATTCTTTCTCATTTTGAAGCAGTTTTCCACATTATCTCTGAGGGAATGTGCTTATTCTACTTGAGTGTGGGGCGAGGGCAATGGGAAAACGTAAAACCTTAATGTCTGGGGAAAGCTTTTCCTCGCCGTGCTTAGAAGGCAGGGGTAGAAGTCGTGTTGGTAGAGGCTTCCAGGCAGAGATTTCAGAACCATTTCAAATCCAAAAGTTAGAAAGACCTGGGTTTAAATTCTCGCTCTTCCATTTTCTGGCTTTTTTATTATCTTAACTTCTCTAAAACTGCCTTTATCATCTATACCTAAAATGGGAATTATGTGAGTAATAACAAGAAGTATGTGAAAATACTTAGCTGGTGCCCTACCCATATGGCATTCAAACCACTCCTTTCCTTTAGTTCTCAATGGCATTTGCATATGTTTTCACTTATATAAATTAGCTTTTAAAAATATATATATATTTTTAATTGATTTCAGAGAGGAAGGGAGAGGGAGAGAGAGAAACATCAATGATGAGAGAGAATCATTGATCGGCTGCCTCCTGCATGCACCTCACTGGGGATCGAGTCCACAACCCAAACATGTGCCCTTGACCGGAATCGAACTCAGGACCCTTAAGTCCACAGGCCAACGCTCTGTCCACTGAGCCAAACTAGCTAGGGCTAAATTCGCTTTATAAAGAAGGCAGCTTTAATGAAGTAGGAGAATAAAATGATCTGATTCACACAGTTGTAAAGGTTAAATGAGCACAGATGCTGTGTGTGCCCAGCACCCAGTCGGTGCTCAGATAATAACTGGATCTGAAGTGAACCCTTGCTCTCTACCAAGGTAGCCTCAAGGTCTCAGTTGTGTTTAACTCCTGAATGTAAACTCAAACATAGACACGACATATCTCGGTCACTTGTCGAAGACCCACTCATGGTTATTTCATTCTCGCTTTTCCTTTGCCAACCTTTCTCACTGCAGAGTGACTGGCAGATCCTGTGCATCACAGTGCTGCTTGGGCTGAACGACAGCAAGAACCGTTTAGTGAAAGCTGCAGCCTCGCGGGCCCTCGGAGTCTACGTGCTTTTTCCCTGTCTCAGACAGGTCAGAGCGAGCCTGTACAGCTCTTCGGTGCCTCTGTTATAGTCCATATCAGTCCTTCTTTGTGGGTGGATGTAGAGCTCTTAAGTTGGACAGTAAAGGAGATTAAACTGCTTTGTAATCTGGTTTCTTTAATCGCTGCTAAAATCTGATAATACCTATAGTTCATTTATTTTTAATTACTTAGCACACTGTCCAGGATCCTAGATGCCCAATAAATGTCTAATGAATAATTGAAAAACAAATGAGATAAAAAAAATAAAAAATAAAAAAAATTTAAAAATAAAAAAATAATAATAAAATGAGATGAGGCATTACCATGTGATAGTAATAATTTAGAAGGCTGATGGAGTTTTTACTAAGAAGGAAATAAATTTCTCTTACTTGTGACATCTCACTAAGTAAATAGGATGTGTTTTGGAAATGTATTCATTGTCAACATCATTTCTCAAGGTGGAAATCTATCCAGGCACAGAATTCATAGGTAACTCTCACAGGCCAGGGAATAAGATATTTGTGCTGAGGCTTCTCAGGTGTGGGAGACCTTCCCCAGGGATTTTAATGAGTGTCCACATTGTAATATATACAAAGAACAGTAAATGGGTAGAAATTTGTGGTAAAGGTTTATTACTTTATCTGAAAATAAAATGAGAATTTCCAAGGTAGCAGTGTGAACTAAAGTAACTACATCATTTTATTTTGTTTATCTTATAGGATGTCATATTTGTTGCAGACACAGCAAATGCAATATTGATGTCACTTCAAGACAAGTCTCTGAATGTCCGGGCCAAAGCAGCCTGGTCCCTGGGCAACCTGACAGACACTCTGATTGTCAACATGTAGGTGACTCAGCTCATTTCCCCTGGGTAACTTCTGAGGCTGAGGTCTCGACTATAAAAAAAATTAGCCACAATTTCCCCATATTATATAGTCAGTCTTCCTGGCTTGTTTGCTTTATATTCTTTCAAGTAATGAAATTAGTAAGCTTAATATCTCTATATGTAAAAGCCTAAGCAACCATTGGACCGTTCGACCGGTAGCTATGACGCACACTGACCACCAGGGGGCAGATGCTCAACACATAGGCATGGAAACATGGAACAAACTGATGAGTCTCAGAGGGAAAGGGGGAAAGAGAAGGGTGGGAAGAGATTAACTAAAGATCTTAAATGCATACTAGAGGCCCAGTGCATGGATTTGTGCACCAGTGGGGTCCCTCAGCCTGGCCTGTGGGGATCGGGCCGAAACCCGCAGTTCGACATCCCCTGAGGGTTTCTGGATTGTGAAAGGACGCAGGCCAGGCCGAGAGACTCCACCAGTGCACAAATCCATGCACCAGGCCTCTAGTATATGTATAAAAATACTATATGCTGGTAAGAAATATATCCAACATTATAGAAAATGTGGAAACACAAAAGTGGAAATACAAAACCTTTGTAATGGTTGCCCTACTTTTTAAACATCACATTTGCATGTTTTTTTAAGTAATATAATCACAGGTTAAAAAATATCAAACAGTACAAAGGGATAGTCAGTGTGAAGCCTTTCTCCTACCTTAATCTCCTAGTTTCCCTCCACAGAGGCAACTCGTTACTCATACAATCATATACAAATTTAAAGTGTCCTGCTTTTTGTCGCTTAACTTTAACATATGTAAGCATTCTCCTGACTTCTGCTGATTTTTTATAGATCATCACTTACTATTGCACAGTCATCACCGTACAATGATTATTTAACCATTTCCCTATTTTGGACATTTACATTGTGTTAGGCTTTTGCATGAAATCTCCATTTAAGTTATTTCTATTGGTTACATTCCTAAATGTGGACCTTCTAGGTCAAAAGGTATAAACTATAAGTTCTCCGTATAAGCTGGACAGATTTGTTAAGCTGTTTTCCGAAAGTGTTTATAGTTACACTAAGTGAACATATTTCAATGTATCTACATTTCAATGGGTTTTACCTTTTAACATGTTTTGCCTCCTTTGGGAGGAACAGGGAAACACCAGACCCCAGTTTCCAGGAAGAGTTCTCTGGCCTCCTGCTCTTGAAGATGTTGCGATCAGCTATAGAAGCTTCCAAGGATAAAGACAAGGTAGACCCACAACAAAATCTAGTGTTTGTCAGGTAGATACTTAGTGTATTATAGCTTCATTCCATCAGATCCCTGTTTAAAGGAGAGTAAGTGTGTGTTCAGGGTATAAAGTGGCCCACTCGATACTTGTACAGTTTGTTTCTTATCTCCCATCTCATAAAAAACATCAGTGCCATTTGTAATGCTACTCCATGATGCGTCCATGTTTTAATCTAAGTCCAGTTTTTTCAAAAAATCTTTAAGTAGAATGGACAAGTCA
Source organism: Cnephaeus nilssonii (assembly GCF_951640355.1). Classification (NCBI taxonomy): domain Eukaryota; kingdom Metazoa; phylum Chordata; class Mammalia; order Chiroptera; family Vespertilionidae; genus Cnephaeus; species Cnephaeus nilssonii. The sequence continues at coordinate 13,638,788 of NC_137090.1, forward strand.
GAAAGGTGAGCAGCCTTGGTTTTGAATATCCGCTGTTACTCTAATGAGTTTAAAAAGCATAATCCTGGGCTTTAGGATCTGGCAGACATGGTTCAAATCCTGGCTTGCCCTTCAGTGGCGGGTGGCCTTTGGTGCATTATTTAACTTCTGTGAAGGTCAGTCTCCTCATTTCTAACATGGAAATTGTTACTTATACCTCATTGGACTCTGAGATATCTAATCTTAAAGCATCTAGCACAGTACCTGGCCCATATCAAGTACTTAATTTAGTACAGTGGTTCTGAAAACCTAGGAAGCCCTACCTCAGACTAACTCAATCCGAATTTCTGGTGTTAGGGTCTGGGAATTGGTTTTAAAAAAGAAAGCTCACCCTAACTGGTTTGGCTCAGTAGATAGAACATCAGCCTGCGGACTGAAAGGGCCCAGGTTCGATTCCGGTCAAGGGCATGTACCTTGGTTGCGGGCACATCCCCAGTAGGAGGTGTGCAGGAGGCAGCTGATCGATGTTTCTCTCTAATCGATGTTTCTAACTCTCTATCCCTATCCCTTCCTCTCTGTTAAATCAATAAAAAATATAAATAAATAAATAAATAATAAATAAATAAAAAGAAAGCTCCCCTAGTATGCTACAAAGAAAAAACTATTTTTCTCTAGTAGAAAAGTATGGACTGAGATTATGAAACCCAGCTTCTCCCCCAGCTCTGCTGCAAACCAGTAGAATCCTCTTGCCCCGGGGCTCTCCCTGTCATCTCTAACTTGAGGGAGGTGGATATCTCTGAAGTCTAGTCTAACACTAAAAATGTCAGGGTGAGGAACCTCTGTAGAACCTCACCTTTCTGATGGCCCAGAGTGTGAGCCATGCAAGACCTTGCAGAATTTTGAGAACTCTCACCTTTACGGGCTGCGTTTTTCATTCACTCTCGTTTCAAGACGTCTAGGGCCTCCTGTGTTTTTTAAAGCTGAAATTATACTTTCTGCAATACTATTTCTTTGGCAAAACAGGTTTCTAATGCTTTTATGTTTTATTCTAGGTAAAAAGTAATGCAGTCCGGGCCCTGGGAAATTTGCTTCATTTTCTACAACCATCTCATATAGAAAAACCCCAATTTGCTGAAATCATTGAGGAGTCTATCCAGGCTTTAATCTCTACTGTTCTGATTGAGGCTGCCATGAAAGTCCGATGGAATGCTTGTTATGCAATGGGAAATGTGTTTAAAAATCCTGCTCTTCCATTAGGTAAGAAAGTTTTCCTCTGCTCTCTGGTGGAGGGCCTCTTGGGCCAGCACACACCATCTATATTGTTATTAAAGATGGTCTTCACCATATTATTTATCACAGTATTAGAAAATAATGGAAACATACTGAACATCCAAGCTTAGGGGAATTGTCTGAGATCAACCATGGTATATATATTCATTGGGATATTTTGTTGCCATTTAAAATTATGTTTACAGCCCTAACCGGTTTGGCTCAGTGGATAGAGCGTCAACCTGCAGACTCAAGGGTCCCGGGTTCGATTCCGGTCAAGGGCATGTACATTGGTTGCGGGCACATCCTCAGTAGGGGTTGTGCAGGAGGCGGCTGATTGATGTTTCTCTCTCATCGATGTTTCTAACTCTCTCTCTCCCTCTCCCTTCCTCTCTGTAAAAAATCAATAAAATATATTTTTTAAAAAATAAAATTATGTTTACAGCCTGGCTGGTGTAGCTCACTTGTTTTGGCATCATCCTATGCACTGAAAGGTTGTGTTCAGTTCCTGGTTAGGGCACAAGTACAAGCTGCAGCCTTGATCCCCAGTAGGGGGTGTGCAGAAGGCAGCCCATTGATGTTTCTCCTTCCCCTTTCCCTCTCTCTAAAAAAATCAATTAAAAAATATATATGTATAAAGATATATGTTTTTTTATTAATCCTCACCCAAGGATATTTTTCCCCATTGATTTAGAAAGAATGAAAGGGAGGGAGAGAGACAGAAAGAGAAACATGGATGTGAGAGAGAAACATCGATTGGTTGCCTCCCGCATGCACCCCAACCCGGGCCGGGGACCAAGCCTGCAACCCAGGTACGTGTTCGTGACTGGAATCAAACTCATGACCCTTCAATCCCCAGGCCAACGCTCTAACCACTGAGAAAAAATCGCTAGGGCCAATTAAAAATCTTTTTTTCTTTTAAGTACCAAAAAAATGTGGCAGTAATTCTTAAAAAAACAACGACCATAAACTGACAACTTGAGCACTAAAATATATGTTTCCTTCTGCATGCCCCTTTCCCTCTCCCCCTATTTATTTCTAAATCTTCATTCCTTTTAATGACTGGATTCTTCTAGGAACAGCTCCGTGGACCTCCCAGGCCTACAATGCCCTGACATCGGTTGTGACGTCATGCAAGAATTTCAAAGTGCGCATCAGATCTGCCACCGCCCTTTCCATCCCGGGCAAGAGAGAACACTATGGGTCTGTTGACCAGTACGCTCAGATCTGGAATGCATTGGTCACTGCCTTGCAGAAGAGTGAAGACACTACAGACTTCTTGGAATTCAAGTACTGTGCCAGCTTACGGACCCAAATCTGTCAGGCGCTGGTTCACCTCTTGAGCTTGGCCAGTGCCTCAGACCTGCCTTGCATCAAAGAAACCCTTGAATTGAATGGGGACATGGTCCAGTCCTATTTCCTACAGTTTTTAAAATCAGGAGCAGAGGGAGATGACACTGGAGCACCCCATAGCCCACAGGAAAGAGACCAGATGGTCAGAACGGCCCTGGAGCACATCAGCAGTGTCCAGGCACTGGCTGGCGACACAGCCAAAAGGGCCATCGTGGCCTTTTTAGACAATATCCTGACTGTTTATTTGGACTCATCTGGATCATAAGTAGCACTCCTAGGATGAACGAATCGGTGAATATTCTACCATACTTTTCAGGGGTCAAGTGGTAACAGGAAGACCCGAGCTTGAGCATCAGATATTCAGGATGTAATCTTAGGGGCGAAAGTAATCCATCCACTGTTTATTTAGAATGAGTTAGCAGCTAGTTAAATTTTCCTAGCCCTGGCCAAGTAGCTCAGTTGGTTAGAGCATCGTCCCCTTAAACCAAGGTTGCAGGTTCAGTCCTTGATTAGGGCACATACAAGAAGCAACCAATGAATGCATAAATAAGTAGAACAACAAATCGATGTTTCTCTGTCTCTCCTTCCCTCCCTTCCTCCCTCTCTCCCTCTCTTTTCCTTTCTCTATAAAATCAATAAATTAAAAAAAATTTTTTTTAATGTTTTCTAACAGGGCTCAGCCACTTTAGAGGCTGCATTGGCCATGGTCCGGGATGTTGGAACCTCTGTCCCATGCAACCAGGAGCCAAGGAGCTGGGTTGTAGTGTGGGCTGAGCAGATTGGGGGTTGTGAAGGGTGTTACGTCTCAGAAGTTTAACAACAACAACAACAAAAAGACAGCAAAAGGATTTAGAAATTTTGTCTGTGGGAATTGTCTTCCTTTTGTAATAAACCAATGAAAAATGGTGTGTCTATAATCTCCTGTTTTTATCAAGTTGCATTTATAGAAAGCTGCACTGAACTCCCCAAGTGCACACCCAAGAAGCCCCCTCCATGCCTCCTGAAGGAAGAGGCTTGTTTTCTTGTCATTTTCATAAAAGTAAAAATGTGTCATGTACAGCTTATTCCTGGTTCTTTGGGCTTTCGCTGGTGGGTTTCTTGATAAAATATTGTAAAATATTTGGATGGTTTCATTTGATAAGTCACTCTAATATTCTGCTTATCCTGAATAAAATCTAATATTTTTCTTTTTAAGCCTTTTGTTTCTGTGAAGATTTTCAAGTCTGTGAAAACAGATGTTAGTGTTCATATGCAGGGAAAGAGCAAAGGTAAGCACTTCTAGAAATTCCAGTAGAAATTCCCCAAGTCTGGGTCCGAGCTTCTGTCCTGATGGAATGCTGACTGACTTCTTACTGCACATGGTGTGTGTGCACCAGGGACAGGAGCTCCTCTCAGACACCCTGGGCTGGTGCCTTAGGAAAGCTGCCATTGTTAAAGGAAGCCACGTAGAGAATAAAGAGATCTTATTTGATGAGAATCAGTAAAAAGTCTGGCTCTGATTCAGAATTCTAATTCAAGAATGCCAAATTCTAAACTTCTTTTATATTTATAATCTTTTTTTAACCCTAACCTAAGAATATGTTTTTATTGACTTTTTTGAGAGAGAAACATTGATGTTAGATAGAAATATTCATCAGTTGCCTCCTGTACTCGCCTCTAAGTGGTATCAAACCCGAAACCTAGACATGTGCCCTGACTGGGAATCAAACCCGCAACCTTTTGGTGTATGGGATGATGCTCCAACCAGCTGAGCCACCCAGCTAGGGTTCTTTTGATATTTTATTGTTTTTTAAATATATCTTTATTGATTTCAGAAAGGAAGGAAGGGAGGGAGAGGGATAGAAACATAAACGATGAGAGAGAATGATTGATTGGCTGCCTCCTGCATGCCCTCTACTGGGGATCAAGCCCACAACCTAGGCAGTGCCCTGACCAGGAATCGAACCATGACTTCCTGGCTCATAGGTCAGTGCTCAACCACTGAGCCACACCAGCTGGGCAATTTCTAATCACTTTTAGAACTTGAGGAGGGCACACATTGTAACTCTTGTGGTATTAACCGTAAAGCAGTTGTCCTAAGGTTACAAGGCAGACAGAAACTTCCCATGGAACACTGTAAGACTTCCTTGATTTTTATATTTGTACATGAATCCAGACCTGGAGCAGAACCTCGCCATCTTTCCAACATCAGAGCTAAGTGAGTTATAGTTATTCACCCAGACTTCAGTTCATTAGTACAGTGTAGGGGTTAAGAGCCGAGGCTTAAATCCTGGCTCTGCTGCTTTATGTGAAACGTCACTTAACCTCTCTTGTGCCTTAGTTTTCTCATCTGTAAAATGGGGATAATAGTACTTACCTTATATGGATGTTATAACTATTAAATTTCATAGTACATAGAAAGTTCTTAGAACAGCTTCTGATACTCAATAAATGTTAGATATTTATTTTCCTTGAATTTTCAGGACACTAGGCAGAAATACTGTTAACACACTTCCTTGACGACAAACAGCTGGATTCCCCTGACCACTTTTACGTGAGACGTTAGCTTGGATGCATAGGAACCTGGATGCAGCAGTGTGGGGAAGGCACCACCTCTTACCCAGCCGGAAACAGACCAGGGAAAGGACTAGAAATGGGGGAGGCCACACGCTCAACAGGGAGTAGTAACCACTTTCCTGGTTCTGCCCCATGCCCCATCCTTGAGGACCAATCTCCAGAAAGTACAGGTCAAGTTTACACATGCTTTGGAATTATATCCGTGTTTAAAGGACAGCTCTGCTACTTGGTAACTCTCCTTGGGCAAGTTGTCCTCTTATCTGTAAAGTGGGGTAAGTACCTCATAGAGTTTCGGGAGATCACAGAATATGTGTGCTGGCACAGATCAGGTGCTCAATAATAAATGGTGCCCTTGTTATGCTTCTTGTTGGTATCCTCCCTGGGCTTGACTGTCTCCTCTTTATTTATTTTTTTTAATATATTTTATTGATTTTTTACAGAGAGGGAGAGAACGAGAGTTAGAAACATGGATCAGCTGCCTCCTGCACACCTACTGGGGATGTGCCCGCAACCAAGGTACATGCCCTTGACCGGAATCAAACCTGGGACCCTTCAGTCCACAGGCCGACTCTCTACCCACTGAGCCAAACCGGGTAGGGTGAATGTCTCCTCTTTAGGGTAAGATCATTGGAGTGGATGTTGGGGAAGGAGCATCTGCTTCTAGTGCAGAAAGGGATCCTCGGCTCCAGCACACAAGGTCCTTATCTTCGGGTTGAGAGGCAGGAAGGAGGCCCTGCTGAGTTCGGCTCCGTCGGGGGCTCCCCCGAGGCTTTCGAAGCCTTGGATGCCGGGCACTTAGCCGAAGGCAGCGCCCCTCTAGATCGCGCCACCTGCGTCTGGGGTCCAGCCGGGCCACGCGGGGGCGCCCCGGGCTTCCCACCCCTTCAGAGCCCCCCCTAGTGGCCGCCGGGGGCCTCGCTCCGTCTCAGGCTCGGCGGCGGCGCAGCTCACGTGACCGCGCTCGGGGCCTGCAGCCGCTGTCACTCTAAGAGAGAAACAAGATGGCGGCTGAGGGCCCCGTAATTCGGGGGGCGTTCTCCCTCCACCGCCCCACCCCGCCCGGCCCGGGGGCCTTTCCACCCGCCCCGGCGCCCCCACCGCCACCTCTCTGCCCTCCGCTTCCCCCTCTCCCCGCCTCGGCTCCGACGTGAGGGGCCGGCGGGGCGGGCAGCACTAGCAGCCCGCGGTCCCGCCCACGTTCAGACCGGACCCGTCAGGTGGGCCGCTGCCGGGCTGAGCGGACGCCCCATGAGGTCGCCGCCGCGCCCGCCCCAGCGGCCTTAGAAGGGATTGAGGACTTAGACAGGTACCCCCTTCTTCCCCGCTCCCCGGGTTTTACCCTGCGGCGAGGACGGGGTCAGTGGGGGTTGCAGGGCAGCCTGACCGGGCCCTGGGTTTGTTTTTGTTCTTGGGAGCTGCTGGGCGCCTGCCACAGTTGCAGGTGAATGGCTGATTAAAAAGCAAAGCGGGAAACCAAACAAAACCAAAACAAACGTGGCGATTCACCCGATTCGAAGTCATTGTGGTAAAACCCAAAATAAGAGTAAGAAATCGTGGGCACAGGCGTCCGTTTGATCCCGTGGCTTTGCCTGAGAAGTTTCCGTTTCGGGTCACCCGTCCCAGGGGTAGATGTGCATTCATCATGCAGACGCACTTGCTGAAGATGGACTTCTGCACCAACTTCTAAGTCTCTCGGCAAAAGTATTGGGGGGACTTATTAGAAAATGACTTTCTTTTTATCCAATTTCAAAGGATAAAAGTCCTGCCTGGACCTGTAATAAGTTTCTCTGTGGTGACGCCCCTCCAATTTACTCGCAGAAGTTTCTCTGGGCTGGTGCTGAGGTGCATTTTTTTTTAACCACACAATTACTGTTTTGTGTTAATATGGTAGTTGCATGTTACTAAATTGTGAAAAAAAGCATAACTTGTAGCAATACTCTACAAGATTTTTTTTCTTTATATGTTTTTTAAAATATATATTTTTTTATTGATTTCAGAGAGAGAGAAAAAAATAAATGATGAAAGAGAATCATTGATCCTATTGGGGATCAAGCCAGCAACCAGGGCATGTGGCCTGACCAGGAATCCAATGGTGACCTCTTGGGTCATGGGTCCTTGGTTCATGGCTCCACGCTCAACTACTGAGCACACCGGCTGGGCTCTTTATATGCTTGTTAATCTGCATTAACTAAGAATCTCTTTTTAAGAGTACTTGTATTTGAGAAAATAGGATCTATAAAAACTAAGGTGTGTCATTTGTTTTTTTAAAAAGAGACTAGGGTAGCCCTGGCCCTATACTTACGAGAGAAGTATCAGTATTAAGCCAAGTGTAACCCCACTTAGACTGTCCTAACAGCAAATGAAAAAAGTCACTTCTTATTCCCAGAATGAAAGACCCATAGAGACTGATTTACACTGTCCCAGGGCATTTTGGCAGGGCAGTTCAGCTAACATTAACTTCTCTTTGAAGGCCTAGCAAATAATATTTAGGATTGATAGCTGTGAATATGCTGAGTTAAATTACAATTTGTGGTTGGGTTTCCTTTTTTGTTTTATTTATTTCCTAGAGGCCCAGTGCACGAAATTCGTGCAAGGGGCTCGACCCTCGCAGCCCCGGCTTTGTCTGGAAGGTCGTTTGGCTGTCTGGTCTAGTTAGCATATTACACTTTTATTATTATAGATTTTAATATATATATTTTTATTGATTTCAGAGAGGGAGAGAGTGAGAAACACCAACAATGAGAATGAATCATTGGTCACCTTCCTCCTGCATGTCTCCTACTGGGGATTGAGCCCACAACCCAGGCATGTGCCCTGACTGGGAATCGAATTGTAATCTACTGGTTCATAGGTCGACGCTCAACCACTGAGCCGCTCCACAGTTTAAAAAACAACAACACCTTGCTTATTTATGTATTTACATGACATTTTGTTTTTCTTAACACTCAGTCGACCTTGTATATACTTGTTCTATCTTTATATGAAACTAGTAGCCCGTTTGCACGAAGATTCGTGCAATAGACCTTCATTCACCTGGCTGCCTGCACCAGTTTTCTGCCGGCACCAGGGACCCAGGCCTTGGCTGTGGCCACCGCCTTCTGCCTTTTTCAGGGTCGGGGCTTGGCCCCAGGCGGTGGCCTTGGGCTCGGCTGCACTCAACATCCTTGCTAAGGATCGCAGGAGCCGACCCCCAGTGGTTTCCTGCGATCGGTGCAGGCTCCCCGCTGGTGCCCAAGGCCCGGAAAGCCTCCCCTGGGACCCCCAGGAGCAGCGGGAGGGGCCGGGCCACGCCCCCCCAGGTGGCCGATAGACCCCGGAACCCCCGGGAGGGGCGGGAGGGGCCGGGCCACGCCCCCCCTGGTGGCCGATCGCCTCCGGGACCCCCGGGAGGGGCGGGAGGGGCCGGCCACGCCCCCCCGGGTGGCCCATTGCCCCCCGGGAGGGGCGGGAGGGGCCCGGACACGCCCCCCCGGGGTGCCGATCACCCCAGGCACCCCCGGGAGCGGCGGCCTGGGCCCAGCCACTGGGCACTGCCATCTTGATCTTCTCAAGGGCGGATATGCCACCCGGAGTCCCGCCCCCAGCCTCCTGCCGGCCCAATCGTGGGCATAGCGGAGGTGCGGTCAATTTGCATGTTTCTCTATTATAAGGTAAGATTAAAGATGATATATGCTTATATTAATCTTATATAACCTGCATCTCATAGCAAAGTGTCTTGCATGTAGCAGTAGCAGATGCTCATCAAAGATTGGTTGGATAAATGATTGCTAGTAGGTGAGAACTTGTACTAGATGAAGGTTTGATAATCTTCAGTGCGTGTTATAACTCTAAATATTTTGGATTTGGGCAACTAAAAATTGTTCTAATTTGGGCAACTAAAAATTGTTCTAATTTTGATAGGCAATTTGACCAGTGGATGTTTGTAGTAGCAGAGTTAGTATGTTTTGAGCTGCTATTTCATATTGCTTGCCAGGCATTTTCCTTTCTTTATTGGATGTGGTGTTAACTTGTTGGATGCTTTACTTTTCAAACACATTATTTCTCAAGATTATGGTAAAAGTGCATGTCATAGTGATCGGTTGTTTGGTTGTTTGGTTGTTCTGCCATTTGGTCTATTTGCATATTAGGGTTTTATATACATAGATAGAATAAACTTGCTTAATTAGACCTGCTTTCTGATGTAGCTAAACTTTTTCCAGCCCAGTGAAGCATCCCAACTTCTTTCAGGTAATTGTCAACAACACAGCAGTAAATATCAACACAAAGCAGATTATTATTGCAGGGAGAACAAAGGGTAAAATATTTAACTGTAGCAGTGTTTGACTATATTCTGTGCAGTGACAAAACCTGAAGTCATTTTCAAGTTCCACCATTTCTTCTTTTCAGTTGGGTCAAGTTTCTAAACTTTCTAATGAAAAGAAAATAGGATTCTACTGATTCTCCTATCTACCTATTCCAGAACTTCTGTGATGATCAAATAGGATGAGGCACATGAAAATGCTTCACAAACATTAGGTTAAAGTGTAAAATGTTTGCACCTGGCTATAAAGCAAGTCACGTTCCTGGGCTGAAGAAACTCCAAGGAGGCTAGTTGCTAGGGAGAGGAAGCCAGGCATTGCTACGTGACATCATTACCTGGTGCCCACAGCAATGGTTTCCTGGCTGGACTGGGCTGTGGGTCACATTTTGCGCCATGGGGGTTTGGCACATTGGCTGCAATTTGATGGGGTATCACTCCAGGGTGGTGGCGGGGCCTGTGTCCCACTTGGGGGAATCTGAGTGTTGGTTTGTGGGTGCCAGGTCTGCGGTGCCATTTCTTTTTAAATGGCCAGTGTGCATCATTGCAGCTCCTGTGTTGAGGGTCTGCCCACTGGTGGTCAGTGTGCGTCGTAGCTACCGGTCGGACGGTCGGATGGACACTTAGGGTTTTATGTATATAGATGCTGGCTTTAACACCTTAAGTGTCTTCTCCTTCTTCTTCTTTTTAAAGAGAGGAAGGGAGAGGGGCGGGGGGCGGGGAGAGAGGAGAGAAAGAGAAACATTAATGTGAGAGAGAAACATCGATCTGACCAGCTGTCCTCACACAAGCCCCAACTAGGAACCAAACCCACAACCCGGGCAGGCACCCTGACTGGGAATTGAACCTGCCACCTTTTGGTGCATTTTTCCATACCATTGTAAAGGGTGATTCACTTGGTTTCAGACGCTTTCCTGAAATGAATTGCTCACCCTCCAAAACCCCACCTATAGAAATGTTGGAGACATCACTGATTCAGTGGTAGCCCCTGTCTAATAATAGAGTGGTAAATCAAGAATCAGACATGGATCCTAAGAATTTTGAGGAAATGGCAACATTTTAGAACTGTAAAGTGTCCTCCTCTCCACCACCCTAACTGCTTTCTTGGAAGCAGTATGGCCCAGAGGAGGAAGAATGTCTCTCGTATTTCAGCTTTGAGGAGTTCAGATTGCCAGAACTGGACTAGCATTTCTGAGTTTCCTGGGATGCCAGGCTCTGTGGATTCCTTGGGAAGCTCTGCAGCACCTCCCATCTTCCCACCGCATTTCAAACCCCTGCCCCCATCCCTGGGCTGCTGGAGTCTGGAGCCACCAAGGTCTCCAGCTCCAATCCTGCCTCACTGTGAGGGGGAAGGGGAGGCAGTGGGAGGCTGTTATCCCCTCTGCAAGTGAAAAGGACTGCTTGGTCCCTGGTGATTCTGGGGAAAGGCTCACTCTTCTGCAGTCACTCTCAGCCCAAGCGTAACAAAGGTTGCCTAAATAAAGGTTGGAACCTGAGGCGGGGGAGGGGTGTTTGGTTGCTAAGGGGCACATGCATGACACAGCTGCCAATTGTGACAAGGCTGCCAATTGTTGGGCTTCCGTCCAGTGCCTGGGTCACTCACTGTGCCCCACTCACCTGGATCACTCGTTGTGCCCTGCTCACCTGGGTTGCTCACTGTGACCCACTTCCCTGAGTCCCTCGTTGTGACCCACTCGCCTGGGTGGCTCGCTATGCCCTGGACCTCTGCTTGTCATGTCTGGGCTGCACCTCTGGGCCCCATGGCCCCTGTTTATGTGGCCGCTGTTGTGGCTGCTGGTCCAGGCAGCTCAGCCTTCAGAGTTGGCCCTGGACCCTGTCCTGCTGACCTCCATCCCCTCGGGCCCGACCGAGCCCTGGCCTTTGGATCAGCAAAACCCCCCACCTGAGCCTTCAAATGCCTTTAAAGAGGTTGAATCTCCATTACTCCAACAAGAAGACTCGGCTCTGCCTACAGAGGCCCCTGAGGAAGTGAAACATCCTCCAACCCTTCAGGAGGCCCCAGCTCAGCAAGCAGAAGACACTTCAACCCAGGAGGAGACGTCAGCTCCGTTTCCACCCCAACAAGAGGCCTCAGCTCAGTCTACAGTGTCCTCTGAGCCATTGAAATCTTTGTCAGCCCACCAAGGAATTCCAGGTCAGCATCCCGTCCCCGTTGAAAACGTTGAATCTTCGATCCAGCGGAAGAGCTCACTTCCGCCTCAAGTGCCTCCTGCAGGTGTAGAACCTTCTCCAGTCCATCAGAAGGGTGGAGCTCAGCCACCAAAACCCTCTATGGGTGTTGTAGCTCAACCTTCTGTACATCATGAGGTGACAGTCTCACCCCTAGGTTCGGGGGAAGCTCAGCACCCAGTGTTGTCCCATATTAATGTTAAAGATGTCGCTCTGGGGGTTTTGGTAGCTCCAGAGTCCACTAAGGAGATTGAACTGTTTGTAGCTGGGCAGGAGGTCTCAGATCATCCTCGAAAGTCCGCTGAGGAAGTCAAAGCTCCAACCCAGAAGGAGATCGCTCCAACGCCCCCTGAGAAGAGGGACTCATCTCCATTGCAGCAGGAGACCCCAGCTCAGCCTACTGTGGACGCTACAGCCCTGCAGCGGACTACAGCTCCTCCACAGCACCCTGGGGTGACACTTCCACATCCAGGGACTGTTCAGGCTCTGCAGCCAACCTTGACTGAGAGCACTGTTCTACCTTCGGACCTGGAAGTTCTAATAACTCAGCAACCAGCGTCATCTGAGACAGTTCCTCCAAAGACTGGACAGAGTGCCACCAAGAACATATGTGAGCTCTGTGCCTGCAGTAATGGGACGCTGTCCTGCATTGGTCTCGGCCCAAAGGAGAGGCTCCGCAGAGTGCCTGTGCCAGAGCCCAACACCTACCAGGGCACCTTCTCTGTCTTGTAAGAATTGCCTTTCCTCTTTTGTTCTCTGCATCCTACCTGACATGGCAGCCTTTTCCCCGTGGTCTTCCTTGGCTTTCCTCATCTTCTCCAACCCACATTGACTGACTTTCTGTTCTTATCTTTTGTCAACTATTATCTTCATTCTCCTTCTTACTATCGTTTCCTCCTTCACCAGTCTTAATTGCCCATATTATTTTTCCTTATCCATTTTTCAGTCCCATTGTTTTATTCCGTATCCTCTACTTACCTCCCACTTTTGCTCCATCCTCTTTACAGCAACATGGCTCTCTCCCCATCTCACTGGTAGTGATACAACAAAGCGATTACGAGTAGAGATTCTAGAACCAGAGTGACTAGATTTGAGCCCAGGTATGTCACTTATTAGTGTTGGGACTCAGTTTTCTCATCTGTAAAATGAAGATCATGATAGTTGCCATCTCATAGGATTGTTGTAAGAGTTAGATGAGTTAATATATGTAAAGTACTTGTATCAGTGCCTAACGTATGTATGTGTTAGCTATTATTATTATTAAATCCCTCAGTTATATCCAGAATTCATCTTTGCCTCCTGGCTATATATATATATATATATATTATACATATCACCCATTTTGTATCCAACCCAGGGCTAAGTACTGTGGGAGCCACAGAAGTGTGACATTGTCTATAGAACATGACAATGGTAGGTGGGAAGAAAGAGAATATGCATGAAAAAGGAGGTAACATATAATTAAGTACTAAAAGAGATACAGACCAGAGGTGCAATACTTCAGCAGAATCTATAGTCACTGGGGTGTGGAAGTCAGGAAAAGTTGTATGGATAAGCTAGAAGGTTAGCTGGGATTTCAAGGATGGCTATGGTTTGTTAAATAGAGAAAAACTAATGAGTACAGTCTAGGCGGAGGCATGGCTGGAGGAATGATCAGGACTTAAAAGACCAGTCTGGCTGTAAAGAATTGGTTTAGGAAGCAGTGAAAAATATGATTATGAAAAAACTTGGCTATCTGCTATAGGGGTTTGGAAGTTACACTGAGATAGGGAGAGCCACTGAAAGTTTTCAAGTGAGAGAGACAGATGATTAAAATAGGATTATTTTAGATTCCATACGTAGAGCTATCTAGAAAGGAAAGCTTGATTCAGGGAGACCAAATGGAATGCGCTAGCAAATTCTAGGAGTAAAGTGGGAAGGCGCTGAATCAGAGTAGTTGTGATAGGAGTAAAAGAAGAATCCCAGGAACACTATAAAGGAACAACTGATAAGATTTAGTGACTGACTGGAGATGGGAGATGGAATGTACAGGAAAGAGAAAAGTCAAATATGACTCTATAAAATTTCTGCCCTGGATGATGAGGCGAATGATGGTGATATGACAGGTGGACATACAGCAGTTGGGAAGGAGAGCCTGTTTGAAGGAGATGAGTTCAGTTTGGTCATCTTTTATTGGTGAGCATAAAGTAACCAGAAGGCTTCCGGTGGAGTGGCAATGTCCCCTAGGCAGAGGGCAGATAGGTAGGTGTTGGACTTTTTCTGACCTTCCTGGAAAATGTGTCTGTAAACTGAATAGGTAAGTTGTTGCTGAGGGAAGAGGACAAAGCTAAAGGTAAAGATTCAAAGTCATCCACAGGTTGAAACTGAACCTCAGGAATCGAACAGCTTCTTTTAAACACTTGTAATTCATAGACATAGTCTCACTGTGTGTTTTTAAATGTCTCAGAAGTATGTAGTATAAAATGTGAAAATCTCACCCTCTACCACTCCTGTTACCATTTTGGTGTGTGTCTATCCTTCCATCCAATCTCTCTTCCTCCCTCCCTCCTGCCTCCCTCCCTTCCTCCCTCCCTTCCTTCCTTTTTGCATTTTTCCCTAAAATATTAATACTTTACTCCTTGCTCAGTGATTTGTGCTTTGCCCTGTCAAATATGTCTATGAGAGCTTTCCATATTAGTCCTCTCACTTCTAACTGCCCTTATCCTTCTAACACCCGGAGAGATTTCCACAGAGGCACCGACCCACAGCTGTGCTGTGGCCTGGCATAAGGTCTCTTTATATTTATTTACTGATAATGATAAATTTTTGCCATTTTTCTGTTGAATTACTCTTTTCTCATTGATTTGCAAAAGTCATTTTAGATTTTAGAAAGAATGCATTCAAAGTATTAACTGGCATTACCTATCCAAGAGAAGTTCAGGTTCTGAGGAGCTGCCTCATTGTCTGTGCCAGTGGCCCCACATATTGTCTTTCTTAATTGTGCAAACTGGGAAGCTGTGGGAATTAGAAAACTAGTGTTTTCTGCATTTGAATATTCCCCACACGGTTGCCATGATGTTTTACTTATTCTGTTCATTCTTTTCCTACTTATTCAAAGATATTAACTGTTTCTTCACAGAAACTTGCAAGGAAACTCAATTTCTTACATCAATAAAGATACATGGAAGTCATACCATTTTGTTGCAAAACTGTGAGTATATTCTCTCCAAAAATGAATACAACAAATAACTAACTGCATTGTAAGATCCTTCTTGGTCCAGAATTTTGAGGTCAATAACTCTGATAAGTGGTATTTCCTCCTCCATGTCCCAAATCAATCACTATTTATTGCATTTCTGTTTGTTTTAAAAACTAAATTTGGCAGGTCCTCTTTTTTTAAAATATATTTTTATTGATTTCAGAGACGAAGGGAGAGGGAGAGAGAGATAGAAACATCAATGATGAAAGAGAATCATTGATTGGCTGCCTCCTGCAAGCCCCCTACTGGGGATCAAGTCCGCAACTCAGGAATCCAACCCTGACCTCCTGGTTTATAGTTCGACGCTCAACCACTAAGCAGGGCTGATATATTTTAATTGCCCTCAAAGAAGTTGTGCCAGCTTACACTCCAATCAATGGGCCACGACAGCATCTATTTCCCTCTTCCTTTTCACCACTGGATAGTCTCCATTTTTTGGCTGATCTAATGGGTGAATAAAAGGGGTCCCATCTGACTTTGAATTTTTCTGATTAATTGTGAACTTAAATGCTTTTATATATTTATTAAACACTAGAGTCCCAGTGCATGATTGAATCATGCACGTATAGGGTCCCCTACACGCTTTCGCTTTCAATCACGGGGGAGCTGGGTGCCTGTCCGCTGGTGCCTGAGCGGACAGGCACCCAGCTCCCACGCTTTTGCTTTCGATCGCGGGGGAGCTGGGCACCTGTCCGCTGGTGCACCAGGCCTTTCAGAAGCCTCTAGCGCGGCGGAGGCTTCTGAAAGGCCTGGTGCCTGAGCGTACAGGCACCCAGCTCCCCCGCTTTTGATGGTCCGCGGTGGGACTTGAGCTCGCTGCCCCAGAGGCCCCTTCTGTGCCGCAGCACAGCCATGGCGCAGACTGAGCTCGAGCCTCCACTGGTGACGCAAGCTCAGCATCCTGCCGGCCCAATTGGCCACCCCGGCCACCCCGAGTACCGCCCCCCCCCCGCGCCTCCTGGCCAATCGCGGGCATAGCGAAGGTACGCTCAATTTGCATATTTGTCTATTATTAGGTAGGATTTGTATTTCTTCTCTGTATTTGCCCTGTCTTTTTTTGCCCATTTTTTAAAATATTGATTTGTAGAAAAGTCCATTTAGGCACATAAGTGATTTGGGAGAAAATACATTCAAAGTGCCTGGTATTTTTCATGACAGTTTGTGTGTCATATTATTAGTTCAGCTTTCACAGATTGTCATAAATGACTTCTGGATTATTAATAAAAGACCTAATAATGGCACCATTACCCAGGTTTCCCCATATATATTTCTGTGCAGTAAATAGTTGTAGTTATTTTTCATTTTGATTCAGAAATAACCTTTTCATTTTTCAGAAATCTCAGTGGAAATAATTTGAGAAAATTACATAAGGATTCATTTGAAGGCCTGCTGTTCCTCCAGTATTTGTAAGTTAATTATAGTTATTTGAGTTTTGTTTTTGTTTCTTGTTTCTATTTGAGTTTTTAATTATGCTATCGATAAATAAGGATTTCAAAACATATTATCTCTACAATTTCTCTCATCAATAAAATTCTACAATTCTGTAAGTTTGTGTAGGGCTCCAGCCCATCTCTAGCACTTAATATCTCCTATGCATTTTTATTTTTTTAATCATATGGACAAGCTATAGATAGAAAAACTCTTCAGTTATAGAGGAAAAGTGGTAATACAGTGTAATTATACACACTCATATGAGCCTTGTTATATGTGTTCATATACCATCTGCTTATGTTTATATTTAGTTGAGGGCCCATGATAAAATTGGACCTATGGTGTGTGTGTTTTTACAACCCATAAGTTAAGAATGATTTTTACACTTTTAAAGGGCTGTAAAAGAAAAGAAACAAACAAGGTAGATATTCAAGACAGACTTAAAATATTTACTACCTGGTCTTTGTTTTTGTTTGTTTGTTTAATATATATTTTAATTTATTTCAGAGAGGAAGGGGAAGGGAGAGATAGAAACATCAATGATGAGAGAGAATAATTGATCAGCTGCCTCCTCCATGCCCCACACTAAGGATGGAGCCCGCAACCTGTGCATGTGCCCTGACTGGGAATCGAACCATGACCTCCTGGTTCATAGGTCGATGCTCAACCACTGAACCACACAGCCGGGCTACAGAAAAGGTTTTTAAATGTTGATTTAGTGAAATGAGAGGAATTCAGGTTAACCTCAAATTGTTTGCTATAGTACAAGAAAATATAGAGCTCTTGCATTAATTTGAATGCCATTAACCCAGAATTTTTGATAATTTAATATTAATTAGATTAATATTTACACATTTAATGTTTAAGCAGATGAATTATGTAAACATAGTATTATTAAGAACATAGTAAGTTACCAAGAGAGCAGACTGGTGGTAAGGATTTCAATACAGGAATTGTTATACCAATATTTAAAAATAAATGCTTAAAATGATGGTTAAATGGTATAATTAGAAATGTCTACACTAAATAAGCATGTTAGAAATGCCCCACCTCCACTAATAAAAGAGAAATATGCAAATTGACAATACCTCTGCAATGCCCACCAGCCAATCAGGAGTGAGTATGCAAATTAACCAACAACGATGGTGGGTTAATTTGCATATGCAGTTGCGGAGCGGCTGGGTGGGGCAGGATGCCTGCTATGAGGGGGAGGGAAGGGGGTGGAGGGAGCTACAGGAGCGGCGCTCTGCCGCAAGTGAGGACTTGCAGGCTCCTGAGCTGCTGGGAGTGAAGCCAGGGGAAGGAAGGCCTATTCTTGCACGAATCTTCTTGCAACGGGCCTCTAGTTACAAAATAAAAATCTCTCCAGCCTCCTTGTCAAGGAAGAAATGTTTGCCTAGTAATTCTGTTTATTTATAAGGAAATATTCTTTGCTATAAAACTCAATTATGATCCTTTGTCCATGGCATCCAGAACTGCGTATGTCATTAATCTTTATTAAGCAAATGAATGATGCTCTTTAGCAAATAGATTCTTTTTTCAAATGTAGAAGGCTTAAGGGAAGTGGGTATAAAGAGTATCATATGACACTAAAAATAGTCCTTTGGATTACCAAACATTTCAAGCCTTAGGAGGACACCACTTTTGTATTAGTCTTGGGTATCTGCCATCTGGGTTCCAAACCTTACAGTTTGGAGAAAAGCAAATGAGGTAACTGCTCAATAGATTAGGTTATTGATTACTTCTACTGTGAAATACTTTGTAAGCTAATTATTTCATGCTATCATAAGTATTCGCATTCACTTAAAAATGTCAATCAATAAATAAGCTAGTAAAGAATATGCCAAGCACTATACCTAGAATTGTAGGCACAAAGATGGGTAAAACAGGGTTTCTACCCTTCTAGTAACTCATGATCTCATGGGGAAAATAAACACAAGCTCAAACAGTGCACAAGTACTATATGGAAGACAACGTGCTGCAGAGGCACACAGGAGGGAGCCATGAAGTGATAAAACTGAAAATCATTTTTCTCCCTCTACTTCCCAGCTATTTGTTTATTTCATAAACTAGAGGCCAGTGCACAAAATTCATGCACGGGTAGGGTCCCTAGGCCTGGCTGGCGATCAGGGCCTATCGGGGCCTTCTAGCTGCCAGCCGGGGCCTTCCTTTGTTTTGCACCGCCCCCTGGTGGTCAGCACATGTCATAGTGAGCGATTGAACTCCCGGTCTCCTGGTCAAACTCCTGAGGGGACACTTTGCACATTAGCCTTTTATATATATACTAGTAGCCCTGCGCACAAATTTGTGAGCCAGTAGCTCTCTGCGGGGCCTGGCTGCTCCACGCCTGATGCCCAGAGGCTCTCCACGGCCCAGAGGCCCATCCGCGGCCGGGCGCGAAACACTTGCCTCATCACCCCGGCGACGACACAAGTGTTACCCCCCCACCCCCTGGCCACTCCGTGCCCGTTGCCCAGAGGCCCTCCGCGGCCGGGGTGGAATGCTTACCTCATTGCCGCGGCAATGAAGCAAGCATTCCGCCAGGCCGTTCATGCTGCCCGCTCTCAGCGGCCGCCCCCCTGGGACTGGGGGACTCCAGCAGGGCTGAGAGGACTGGGTGCTGCCATCTTGTGGCTATGGGCACCGCCATCTTTGTGATGGAGTGATGGTTAATTTGCATATTACCCTTTTATTAGATCGTATATAGATATTTGAATTTTTTTATGTTCACATATCTGTTTTTAACATAGTAGACAATGCAAATGAGCAAGACCCAGTGCATACTTTCAAGGAGTTATTCTCAGAGGAAATAGGATACAAAAATAACTTTTAAAACGAGGAAATAGATATGGGCAATGGGAGCTATAAATTGTTTTTGGTTACAGCAGAGGGAAAAGAGACTTCAAGTTGGATTAGCAAAGATGTTACTAGAGTAGCTTTTTGAACAGGACCTTGAAGGGCCCTTGGGGATCATCAGACAGACATCTTGGGTAGAATAAGCTTGCAAAAGGAGCACATGGAAAGGCAAGACACAGGAAAAATACATTTTAGAGTACAAGTAGAGAGAGTAGGAATTTAGAATCAGATCACTAAGGCTTTGAATGCCAAGCTACCATGTTATCACACCAGTGCTCTAGGACAAACTTTAGCCTACAACAGAATCACTTGGAGGGCTTGTTAAAACTCAAGCTTCACCTCACAGTTACTGATTCAGTGGGTCCAGGGGAGGATTGAGAATTTGCATCTTCAGTAAGTTCCCAAGTGATGCTGGCTAGTATTTGAGAGTAACTTCTGGAGAGTTAATCTGGTGACTGTGTGCAGGATGGATTAGGAAGGAGGAGATTATAGAGGGAAACACCAGTCAGAAAACAGTTATACTCGGAGAAACCAAGATGGCGTCATAGGTAAACACCTAAACTGCTGCCTCGCACAACAATATCAAAACTACAACTAAAAGACAAAACAGACACCATCCAGAAGCACAGGAAAGCTGGCTGAGTGGAAATTCTACAACTAGAAGGAAAGAGGAAAGCACATTGAGACTCAGAGGAGCTGCAAAAGGCTGAGGTACGGAGACACACATGCGGAGAGGATGGGCGGCTGAGTGCACGGGCGGCTGAGTGTGCAGCTGGCTTTCTAAAGCGGGAGGGAGATGGAAGCTCCTGACTGCGCTGAACTCCAGTCCCGGGTGAGACTCTGGGAAACCAGACTTATTCGGGGGGAATCTGGACTGTCAGGAAAAGAGAAAGCACACTGAGACTCAGGGGAGCTGCGGAAGGCAGAGGTCCAGAGGCGCGCGCAGAGAGGACTGACTGCTGAGTGCACGGGGCGGCTGAGTGTGTGGCTGGCTTTCTAAAGCAGGAGGGAGACGGAAGCTCCCGACTGCGCTGAACTCCAGTTCCGGGTAAGTTTCTGGGAACCCAAACTCACTCGGGGAGAAACTGGACTGTCTGGCAGCAGACAAAATTCAAGGGCGGCTTTCTCTCAGAGGTGCTTGCAGCGATTACAGAGGGACACTGAGACCCAGGGGCCTCATAGGGCAGGGCTGATGGGAAGCCAAGGCTGTCTGTTCCGTGCTGAGACTCCGTCCCATCCAAGCTGAGCACAGAGGCTTTTGCAATTTTGCAAGTCTTGTCTCATAAGGGTGTCTCCAGCACAGAAGTTCTCCCAGCATAGACACAGCTGATCCTCACAGACAATTGGCCTGGAGGTCAATTCCTCCCAGTGATATCAACAACAATCAAGACTTAACTACAACAAGGCTGTACACACAGTCCACAAAGGGGTGCACCAAGAGTGTCCACCTCAGGTAACTGGAGAGGCTGAGCCACTGGGCCCTATAGGACACCTACCACACAAAGCTACTTAACCAACTCAGGGAAGCAGCGAAAATGCGGAGACAAAGAAACAGATCACAAATGAAAGAAATGAAAGAAAGCAAACGACTGGATATAGAGTTCAAAACCACGGTTATAAGGTTTTTCAAGAATTTCCTAGAAAAGACCGATAAATTTAGCGAGACCCTCGAGGATATGAAAAAGGACCAACTAGAAATTAAACATACACTGACTGAAATAAAAAATATTATACAGAGACCTAACAGCAGACTAGAGGACTGCAAGAATCAAGTCAAAGATTTGAAATACAAAGAAGCAAAAAACACTCAACTGGAAAAGCAAAAAGAAAAAAGAATCCAAAAAGTTGAAGATAGTGTAAGGAGCCTCTGGGACAACCTCAAGCATACCAACATCCAAATTATGGGGGTGCCAGAAGAAGAGAGAGAGCAAGATACTGAAAACCTATTTGAAGAAATAATGACAGAAAACTTCCCCCACCTGGTGAAAGAAATAGACTTACAAGTCCAGAAAGTGCACAGAACCCCAAACAAAAGGAATCCAAAGAGGACCACACCAAGACACATCATAATTAAAATGCCAAGAGCAAAAGACAAAGAGAGAATATTAAAAACAGCAAGAGAAAAACAGTTAATTACCTACAAGGGAGCACCCATATGATTGTCAGCTGATTTCTCAACAGAAACTATGCAGGCCAGATGGGAGTGGCAAGAAATATTCAAAGTGATGAATAGCAAGAACCTACAACCAAGATTACTATACCCAGCAAAGCTATCATTCAGAATTGAAGGTCAGATAAAGAGCTTCACAGATAAGAAAAAGCTAAAGGAGTTCATCACCACCAAACCAGGATTACATGAAATGCTGAAGGGTATTCTTTAAGAAGAGGAAGAAGAAGAAAGGTAAAGATAAAAATTATGAACAACAAATACATGTCTATCAACAAGTCAATCTAAAAATCAAGTGAATAAAAAATCTGATGAACAGAATAAACTGGTGAATAGAATCAGGGGCATAGAAAGGGAGTGGACTGACAATTCTCAGGGGGAAAGGGGTGTGGAGGGTGCTGGAAGAGACTGGACAAAAAGCGTACACCTATGGATGAGGACAGTGGGTGGGAGATAAGGGCAGAGGGTGGGGTGGGAACCGGGTGGAGGGGGAGCTATGGGGGGAAAAAAGAGGAACAATTGTAATAATCTGAACAATAAATATTTATTAAATTTAAGAAAAAAAAAACAGTTATACTCATCCAGGTGAGGGACTAAAGTGGAATCAATGAAAATAAGAGCGCCAACTATAGACAACAGTGGGTGTTTTCAAGTAAAAATTCAGCAACATGTTGTTTTCTGTTGTCCCACCACTGTACAACTGATGCAGTTACATTCATGGGTTATTAAAGCAATGTAAAATTAAAATGAATTTCTATTAATATAATAGAAGGTATCATTCTGAATTAGTTCAAAGTTCTGTATTATTAGAGAAATAACTTCCTTTCAAGTTATGTGAAAAGGCATCTTTTATTTCATCTGATAGTGAATTGGCTTAGACAAACAGAACTAAACCAGAGGGTGTGTAAATGTGAGACTATTTATTTTAATATACATTTATAATTACATATGAAAATACAACCTTTGAGCTCATAATCTAAATTTGATGGGATAAAAGGTCATCTAGTTGATTCTTCTGCTCTCAGGAAAGATTACCCTTAAAGTCTATCAAGATCTATAGTTGCATATTTTATTTATGAAGGTCATGAAAGTGAGAGAGGTGAGGGCAGGGTGTGGGGCTCGGAAAGGTTCAAATCACAATTCCTAAGATTTCAAGTTTAGACTAAAGCTATATTTTCAATATTACCATTCTAACCTCTACCAATTATTCCTACTAATTAGATATCTAGTACCTAATTGAGACACTATTTTTCTTTTACTTTTTCTAGAGATTTATCCTGCAATAAAATACAATTTATTGAAAGGAATACATTTGCATCACTACCTTTTTTGCAGTATATGTAAGTTATAAATATAACTTAATTATCTTTATAATTTTTATAAAACTTAATTGTAAACCTCATTGTTATTCACCGTTTTGTATCTAATGTACCACATATATAAACATGAAAGCATAAATCATAAGCAACTCTCTTCTACAGTGAGATTTATTTAGTGTGTGGAGGGAGTATTGAGGTTGTTTATTATATATAAACTAGCGTTCCCGTTGCAGGAAAAATCCTGCAATAGGGTTTCCTGCTGCACTCTACCCCACCCTGCCTGCTCTCCTCCCTTGTCCCCCGCCCCGTGATCTCCGCCAGCCCCCCTACTTTTCTAACTTCTCCGCCAGCCCGCTCTCCTTCCTTCTTCCCTGGCCCTGCCCCCGCTCCTCCCTTCTCCCCCGGCCCGCCTTCTCTGCCAGCCCGCCCGTTTTTCCCTTCTCCCCCGGCCCCGCCTCCGTTCTTCCCTTCTCCCCCGGCCCTGCCTCTACTCCTCCCTTCTCCCCTGGTCCCGCCTCTGCTCCTCCCTTCTTCCCCGGCCCCGCCCCTTCTCCCCGGCCCCGCCCCTTCTCCCCCGGCCCCGCCTGCTCAACTTCCTTCTCCCCCGGCCCCGCCTCCGCTCCTCCCTTCTCCTCCCCCTGGCTTGCTTGCTTCTCTGCAGCTTTGCTCCCTTCTGCAGCTCTTGGCTTCTTTCTACGCTGTCGCGATATGCAAATTAGCCGCCATCTTTGTTTTGATAATTTGCATACTTGTCCTGATTGGTTGGTGGGCGTGGCTTGGCTGGTGGGCGTGGCTTGGGCGTAGCAAAGGTGCGGTCAATTTGCATATTTGTCTATTATTAGATTAGATTAGAATCACTGCCAAAAGAAAAATGATCAGAAATAATATTTTTTGTCTTCTTTTGCTTGTGTCTTTTTGTAGAAACCTTGGTTGCAATTTAATCAGAAAAGTGAGCTTTGGAACATTTCAGGCTTGGCATGGAATGAAGTTTTTACACAAGTTGTAAGTGAAATAGAAGATAAACATATGTAAAAAGCTATGTGTAAAAACATCATACAGTGATTGGTTAGTTGGATGTAAGCCCAGTTTGAATTCTGAAAAGTATGGCTTAAGAGCCATTCATTTTTTACTCAAATGAGGAAAGTAAAGTACAAAGAGACCAAGAGACTTGTCTAACTCATATATGGCACTGTCTGCTTTCCCTTGTACTGACCTTTGGCATGGGCAATAGAAGGCACCAAGCACATAATGTTCAATGTAGCATCGTCATGGGAATCCCAGTGGTGCTGCTGCTCCGATATATGAATGGTCCTTGAAATTCCAACATCTGAATTTAACTTTGATTCCTGTTCATGTGCAAAGTTCCTAACTGCTTAAATGTATGCAACATAGAACTGAAATAATTAAGTTTAGCTCAGAGTTCTCCAGGGAGCAAAAGGTGTGGGTGTTTCCTCAGCCATGAGTCTCTTTTAAATGGCAAAGCAGAAAGAATTCCTAAAAATCTGCCACAGGGTACTTCTCTCCCCAATCACCCAGAACATTATTTTTCAGAAAGTATATGCCTCTGAAGTGAATTATCTGTGGCAAGGGGAACCTTTGAGAGGGAGAATATGGCTGTTTATGCTAAGGTGGGGTGTGAAAAATATAAAGAAAAAAATAAATAGCTGTAGCCTCATTCCAATTTCTTTCCCGGAAGGAAACCATCCCATTGCTCTGCATTGCTCTAGAAATTCCTGTCTGTTCACAGCTGGAGGTACAGCTGGAGGAGTAGAGGCAAAAAAATTAATTTTTAGTGTTGACTTCAAATAGTCTAGTGTCAAGAAAACAGAAACCGCAAAACTGACCCCAAAATTTGGTTTTGAAACCAGGATGTGTGACTCCTCCCATGTTGTTCCTCTTTATCAAGATTGTTTGGGCTATTCTGGGTCCCTTGAATTGCCATATGATTTTAGAATTAGTTTGTCACTTTCTGGAAATAAGTCAGTTGGGATTTTGATAGGGGTTGCTTGAAACCACACATCATTTGGGGGAGTACGGCCATTTTAACAGTATTATCTTCTGATCTGTGAACAAAACATGTCTTTCCATTTATTTAGATCTGCTTGAATTTCTTTGAACAGCATTTTGTAATTTTTATTATTTTTATTATTTTTTAATTACTTTATTGATTAAGGTATCACATATTTGTCATCAAACCCCCCCCATTCCCTTCCCACACCCCACCCCACCCCCGCATTTTGTAATTTTTAGTGTATGAGTCATGCACTTCTTTGGTTAATTTTTTCCCTAAGTATTTCATTCTTTTTGATGCTGTTATACATGGAATGGTTTTCTTCATTTTATTTTTCTATTACTCATTGTGTATAGAAATATAGTTAATTTTTGCATAGGGTTTTCATTCTGAAAAGTTCTTCAGCAGTTTTTCCCGTATGCTGTCTACTTTTCTCCTTCCTCCTTCTCCTCCTTCTTTTACTTTCTCTTCTTCACTTTATCATTAGAAACCTGGGTAATTCCCTGAAAAAGAGTGCTGTACGAATTCTAAGGGTGATCTATATGGATAAAGACAGAAAGTTATTTTTTCAATCTTCAAGTTTTGTACCAACAAAATGAATATAAACTTTCATGGAAATTATTGAAAATGCAGATAATTTTAATTCCATTGCATTTTTCAGAATTCTCAATCGGAATCCTCTGACAACTGTTCAAGATCCATATCTTTTTAAATTGCCAGCATTAAAATATTTGTAAGTATTACAACAATCTCATGGCTCATGAGATGATTTCTGCTTTCTTACTTTCATCAATGATTAAGTATTTTGGGTTTTGACTAAAAGGTCATAATTTACATTTTAACTGGGTTATTGGATAAGAGTTATTGGCACAGAAAAGTGATTAAGAAAGAATGCATATGAACAAGCCAGCCAACAGAGGAAGGGAGTGGCGTTGAAGAACACATACAGATATGGAACATGTAGGTGCATGTAGAAATACTATTGACACCAGAAAGAAACAAGTTGTACATTATGTATTAAAAGAGTAATCAAGTGGTGGGCGCAATAGAGAACGAGAAGTAGGATAATGGTTTTAATCAAAGATAAAAGATTGTTGCACCAAGGTCATTCATTTGATGACACAAATAAATTTAAATTTCTTCAAGAAGAGCTTTCTGAAATTATCTATGGCAAGTAAGCTCTTAAGCTGGCTTGACAGAAGCCAGAATTGAAGTATTCACATGTTGCTAAATGTCTTTTTAAGTGTACAGTTTTTGTCTTTGGGTTTACATCATGCATGTTTGGGCTTTCTCCTTCAGAGACATGGGAAGGACACAAGTGTCACTTATAACAGTTGGGAGCGTCCTCATGATGACCCCTCAATTGGAAAAATTGTAAGTTGATTTTTCTTATATTTATTTTCACTTAGTCCTTCTTTTAGGCTTCTTTTATTATTTTCTTAAGTCAGGCTTCTTGAGGCCAGGTAGCCACATAAAGTTTTTTATGCCCAGAGTAATTTCTAATATATGTACCATTCATAATTAGGAATTGAGAAAGGGACTCCATAAGATGGGGACTTATCCAGAGTCTTCTCAGAAGTCTTCCCTCTTCCTGTGTATTCTCAACCCAAAGTGAGACCTTTGGGTTGGGAAAAGGAGATACTTCTGAATTAAACTACATACTAGTGTCACCCAGTTCTAATGCCTATCACCTTTATTCTGGGCATGCCATACCCACTGCCATTCTTATCCTTCTGTTGGGCACTTCTGTCCTCTGCTCTATTTATTTACTGTATTCAAGAGTAGCAAATGGCCAACTGATCCCTACCAAAGTGCTCAGGCGATATGCCCAAACAACTCTTGTTGTTGTTAATCCTCACCCAAGGATATTTTTTTCTATTGATTTTAAAAAAATTTTTTTAATCCTCGCCTGAGGATATTTTTCCCATTGATTTTCACACACAGTGGAAAGGAGTACAGAAGGACTCTACTGATTTTTTTTTTTTTGATATTTTATTGATTTTTTACAGAGAGGAAGTGAGAGGGAGAGAGAGTTAGAAACATTGATGAGAGAGAAACATCAATCAGCTGCCTCCTGCACATTCCCCACTGGGGATGTGCCCGAAACCAAGGTACATGCCCGCCCTTGACCGGAATCGAACCTGGGACCCTTAAGTCCACAGGCCGACGCTTTATCCACTGAGCCAAACCAGTTAGGGCGACTCTATTGATTTTGAGAGAGAGAGAGAGAGAGAGAGAGAGAGAGAGAGAGAGAGAGAGAGAGAAAGAGAGAAAGAGAAAGAGAAAAGGAAGGAAGGAAAGGAAGGAAGGAAGGAAGGAAGGAAGGAAGGAAGGAAGGAAGGAAGGAAGGAAGGAAGGAAGGAAGGAAGGAAGGAAGGAAGGAAGAGAAAGAGAGAGAAACATCGATATGAGAGAGAGACATCCATCTGTTGCCTCCAATACTTGCCCTGACGGGGGCTGGGATCCAATCCAAGACCCTTCATTGTGTAGGCCGATGCTCTAACGATGGAGCAACTCTGGCCAGGGCAGCCCCAACAATTCTTTTCTTCACAGCTCTGTGGTAGCCTTGGCCTACCAACTCAAGTAACTCCTTTGCCACTAATTTACTCTGTGTTTCCATTTATAGGATCTTACCTAGCCATTTGACCTGCTGCCTCTGCCAATTTAAAAATAATATTGAGACTGTTGCCAAGACAGTCAAACTGCATTGTGATACTGAATGTCTGAAAAATATACCTTGTGGTGAGTCTGAATTGCCCAATGATAAACTTCTAAATTTTTATTTGTTTTAATTTTTTATTTTTAAGCGATGATAATAAATTTTTAAACAAATAATGTAACTGCATTGTTTTTATTCACTCATTCAGAGTTCAACTGCCTAGATTTCTAAGAACTACATCTTGCTAAAAGTCAGATAAAGAACAAGAGAGGAATAGAAGGGGAAGAATGGAAGGGGGAAGGGAGTTAACATTAATGGCCACATAGTGTGTGCTGTGCTCTCTGCTTGGTGCTTTACTTCCAAATGAGAACTTGTTCATTAGTGTGTCAGTTTGTAAACTGGTTTTGTATGCATGCAGTTTCAATTGCCCTTTGCCTTGTAGGACAGGTATAGGTACATTTTTATTTCATTTATTTTTGCAATTTTATAAAAAGAGTACAACTGATGCTGTTTTATTTGGAATCTGAGAGTTTCTGGATCCATCCCCAGAAGCTGCTACTCAGCCCTTCTAATGGATGGGAGGGCTCTTGCATCCTTAGACCAGCGGTCGCCAACCTGTGGTCCTCGGACCACTGGTGGTCCCTGAGGTCTGAAAGGTTGGCGAATGCTGCTTTAGGCCATTCAGCTCTGAACTTGCTCTGAAACACAAAGTTTTCTATCCACCAAACACTCAGGTGCTTTTAAGTATTTTTCTACATATTAAGCTATTGGCACTACTTGATAACTTCCAAAATGTGCTTTCATGCCCAGATAGCTTGAATATGGGTCTCTGTCAGTGATCTGGGACACATCATAAATAATAATGCTGTTGCTTATTTTTCAAAACAATGTTTTGACCAATTATATTATTCCCTTTTACCTCAAGGGTGGGCAGAGCATGCATTTTAATCTCCTTTCACAGGTGAGTAAAAACAGGGTCAGAAAGTGCTAAGTGCTGTCACTGGTGCCAGGTCTCTGGCTTCAAGTTGGGGCTCTCGCAAGCCCACGCTCCTCCTTCCTCAGGGCCCTTACCTCCTCCTCTGGCCCTCACCACCACCAGCAATACTTGTAATTTTTCTGGAAAAAAAACAACCCAGCTGCCCAATGGTACATTTGACCTTCATGCAGTCAGAAGCTTTGGATGGTTCCCCACATGAAACTGAAAATATAAGAAATGACATGAAATGAAAGCAAAGTAGGCAGCTGACAAAAGTTGCTCTTTCCACCCTAGCCAGTTTTGCTCAGTGGCTAGAGCATCGGCCTGGGGCCAGAAGGGTCCCAGGTTCCATTATAGTCAAGGGCACATGCCCGGATTGCAGGCTTGATCCCCAGTAGGGGCATGCAGGAGGCAGCCAATCAATGATTCTTTCATCATTGATGTTTCTGTCTCTCCCTCTCCTTTTTTCTCTGAAATCAATAAAAATATATATTTTTTTAAAAGTTGCTCTTTCCCCAAGTATTATTTCATAGATTTATTGAACATTCCACAGTGGCACACAACCTTGCACATTTCTTAATCTACATCCCAGATGCCCGCCTAAATTTAAGCGAAGAGCAAGAGTGGACATAGTGTTTTTTTCTGTATAGAGCCTTCTGTTATGGGGGCTGGGATGTGTGGGAGCAGGGACCAAGCTAAGGAATTGGTGGGTAAGTGGAGAAGGGCGTGTCCAGATGAGGACCTGTTAGCAGTGGGCGTTAATCCGGGACCTCTTTGATGGTAGCAAGAACACGAGCTCCCTGAAGAGTGGAGAGAGGAAGCCTCTGGCCCTCACTGCATCTCAGGCAAGACAGGATGGGTACCCGAATGTGGGGAGTCACAGTAGGTCTTCAGGTTCTCACTGAGTGGGTCCTTCAGACTTGGCTTTTCTTCAATAACCGGCAATTGGCCCTTGGGGACCAATGGAATAATCCTAAATATAGCTACTATATTCCACACTATGGAATGTTCTCAATAAATAACCACTTTTTAAAATGACACCTTTTCTCCTTTTGTTGTGTTGACAATAATAAGTTTAAGTTGGGATTTATTTTTCTCCTCTCTAAATGGCACTCAGATATTTGCTGATTCCCAATTTATTTGACTGGGATGTATGGCTGAGGACTGAAGAAAAGCTGTCCCATGAGTCTTTCATTATCAAAAGTGGTCTCTTCTTTTTTGACAGATGAGGAACTACTTATAGAAGGACCATTCATGAAAATACTACAAGGCCGGAAGAACACCGGCACTGAGCTGACTATTAAGCCAGAGAGGGCATCCTCAGACAAAAATGGAGACAGTTCATCATCCCTAATGCGTGAGCAGCAGCTAGACTCTAATGATAAAAGTGATGTTATGCATGCACCAAATTACATATTGCCCTATTTCTTGGAGGAAAATCTAGAAAATCTAGAACTAATGTTATTACCATTCACTAAACTTCCCTTTTCAAATGTACAAGATGGAGACATGTCCCTGAGTCATTTGATAAACAACAGAGGAAATCTTTCTCTTAAACCTGAGTTTTCCCGTTAAAGTTACAAAAATAAATTGAGGAAGCTGTTTTCTGGAACAGGCCCCCTGAAGAAGCCGCTCAGTAAACAGCAAGAAGAAAATGTTTCCAAGGCGGAGCAGGCTACGGATCAAGGGAAAAAGCAGAGGCTGAAAGCTCAGCGTGAACGGGAAGAGGAGGAGCCCAATGAGGTGAGGACAACTCCCCAAACATACGACCTGGACTTCTAGGCAGTTTAGGACGCCATGAAAGCACCCAGGCAGGAAGGCCAGGGCGCCTGGTCTGAATCTTGTCTTAGCCGTCTGACTTTGGCTAAGACAGCGATCCCTCCTTTGCTCATTTGGAGAACAGCACCACTGTTCCTAGGGTAGACGAGAAAAGATAAATAAGTTGTACAAGAAAATGCTAATGCTCAGATTACATAGCACATTAGATTTGGTATGTTCTTTTTTTTTTTTTTCCTTTATCTTTTTAGATTTGGTATGTTCTTTAAGAACCTATAAGCTGCCCTAACCGGTTTGGCTCAGTGGATAGAGCGTCGGCCTGCGGACTCCAGGGTCCCAGGTTCAATTCTGGTCAAGGGCATGTACCTTGGTTGCGGGCACATCCCCAGTAGGGGGTGTGCAGGAGGCAGCTGATTGATGTTTCTCTCTCATCGATGTTTCTAACTCTCTATCCCTCTCCCTTCCTCTCTGTAAAAAAATCAATAAAATATATATATTTTAAAAAGAACCTATAAGCTATTCACCTGAAAGAATGGGGTTTTAGAGTAGTAGTTAAGAATAGTTAGCCCTGGCCAGTATGGTTCTATGGTTAGAGCATCGGCCCATGCATAGAAGGGTCAAGGGCACATACTCGGATTCCTGATCCCCTGCCCTCCTCCTCTCCTTTCTACTCTCTCTAAAAATCAATGAGAAAAAAAATCCTCTGGTGAGGATTGACAACAACAAAAGGAATAGTTAGAATAGGCTAGAGAATAGTTTGTTTTTATCCTTTCCATCTTTGTTTTTTTTTTCTTTTAATGCATTCTTTGTTTTTATTTTTTAGCTCACAAAAGAAGTGCCAGGATATGGCTATAACAACCATCTCATCGTGGCAATAATTGTGACTGTAGTAACAATAATTTTTATTGTAATTTTCAGTCTCATTGCGGTAAGACAATAGTCGATTCAATTTCCAAAATATATTCTGTCTTTAGAATAGATTCAGAACCCATAATCTGAAAATCAAGGCCATTTTCCTACTGACTCCTACTTCATATTCCTCTTTAGCCATGAGCACTGATATATGCTTTGTTCTTTTACTATAAATTATATTCCAGGGATTTTATATATATATATATATATTTTATTGATTTTTTAACAGAGAGGAAGGGAGAGGGATAGAGAGCTAGAAACATTAATGAGAGAGAAACATCCATCAGCTGCCTCCTGCACACCCCTCACCGGGGATGTGCCTGCAACCAAGGTACATGCCCTTGACCGGGAATCGAACCCGGGACCCTTGAGTCCGCAGGCCGACGCTCTATCCACTGAGCCACACCGGTTAGGGCTATTCCAGGGATTTTTAAAGGAAGCCCACCCCACTCCCAGAGACCTCTGTGGAAGTGAAATCAAGATAACAAGCCCCTAGAATAGTTAGAAAAATTAAGTTTAATAAGCCAGAGCTGACATGATAGCAAAATTTCTTCAGTTCAAAATGGATGATGTTAATTTGATGTACCCACCAATTACTTACTCTCTATCGCTGATTTCTTTCCTTGTTGGCTGAAGTGAGGAGAGAGATAGAATCTCCACCTCATGGAGCAATGTCACCCTGGAAGAAAGGACACAGCTAAAAGATAAAAGTGTGATCTTATCAATTCATAAGATTTACTCAGCAGCTTTCTTCTCCAGTGTGTAAGATATGGTGTAAATAGGTTCAGTTGAAAAACACAGCAACCTAAATCCTGCATCAGGCTTCTTTAAAACATGTCATAATAGAGTCACCTGTTCCTGGAGCTTGCCTGTATCCCTTTTGTTCAATGACATATGGTGTATTTTCCCTACAGGCAGGTTGCTAACATTAAAGAGTGATTTACTAAGCTGGGGATCTTGACTCTACCCTACTATCCAACCTAATTTACCTTTGCAACAGTCATGGCAGCCCTCCATTCAGCCAAAGCAGCCCCTCACCATAACCCCGCCACACCATGCCCATTCCCACTTTTGTTTGTGCCTTGCCCAGCTAAAATCCCCTTATTTTGCTCTGTCTGCAGAAGTCCTATGAATCTCTCAAAAGCCAGTTCAAGTTCATCTTTCTTCAGGAAATCTTCCCTGAGTACTCCAGCCCCACTGGTCTTACTCCTTTCTCTATGTTCTGTCACCATTTTTTTTTTCAGGGTAATAGTGAGGCATTCCCCTCCCCTGAGAACTTAAAAATATGGTAAACAATTTTTTACTCCCCATCATAGCCAATTTGGTTCAGTGGATAGATCGTCGGCCTGTGGACTGAAGTGTCCCTGGTTCGATTCCGGTCAAGGGCACATGCCTGGGTTACAGGCCCGATCCCCAGTGTGGGGCATGCAGGAGGCAGCCAATCAATGATTCTCTCTCATCATTGATGCTTCTATCTCTCTCTCCCTATCCCATCCTCTCTGAAATCAATAAAAATATATTAAAAAGGAAAAAAGGTGGCTCCCCCAGAGAGAAATACTAAGGTGAACATGTCGTAGAGCAGAGTCGAGTTGTGTAAGGACCAAATGGCTTCCTGGTCTATCAGACTTGAGTAAAACCGATGGATGTATTAACTGCTAAGGAGAAACATGCCTATGTGCAGTTGGTCAGCAAAAAGCAGAGGAAAGGTGAAGAAGAGCCCAACTTGAGCATTGCCCATCGTAGCATTGCTTAAGTGTAGCGATGGCATCTCAGGCAGCAGATGTGGAGAGTCAGGCCCACTAGCCAGGCTGTGCCTGTTGGGGAGACAGATGGATCCTGCTCAGTCCTTTCCATTAAACACTGGATCTAGCTGATTCCTTTTGTTCTAATTCTGTTCTCACCAGTAGCCTTCTGATGGTTGCTTTAGTGTGCCATGGTGGCCTATCTCTACTGAATGTGTTTCCTTGATCATGTAGAGACAGATGCTGTCTGTGGAACAGATGTAGTTCTCATCGTCAGGTCATAATCTGGCATTCTGATTTTTTATTTTTATTTTTTAAAATATATTTTATTGATTTTTTACAGAGAGGAAATGAGAGGAATAGAGTTAGAAACATCGATGAGAGAGAAACATGGATCAGCTGCCTCCTGCACGCCTCCTACTGGGGATGTGCCCACAACCAAGGTACATGCCCTTGACCAGAATCGAACCTGGGATCCTTCAGTCCGCAGGCCGACGCTCTATCCACTGAGCCAAACCGGTTAGGGCCTGATTTTTTTTATTAATCCTGTGGTATTGATAAGGTGAGACATCCCCTGAAGGAAGAAGTGAGTTCTCTCTTGGTGAGGACAGAGGCTGATTTCTAAGCTAGGAGGCTGGGGACTGGCATGGGGATCAGTTTGCCAAGGCCTCTGGGAAGACAGTACCTGGCCATTGCCCAGACAGTACCCTCTGCATCTCCACGTGGCAGATGGCCCTTTGCTTTGTTGGAATTTCTATAAACTCCTATACTGCACTCAATGTCTATATAGTTTAACTTTACATTTATATATATGGTTTCATTATTTCCTCTCCCCACTTAGATGATAAGCTCTTTGAGGATGTGGACCATGCCTTGTTTTGTTTTGTAGTGGACAGTAATAGTGTTCAAAGGCAGAAAGATGAGGCGTTTTGTCAATTTCACAATGAGGACTAATGCAACTTAATATTTATTTGAAGTAGCATACAGAGTCCAGCAATAGACAGACCCATGTGTTCCTAAGACTTTTGAAATGTCATCTTTCAATATTCTAGTCAGTGAAATATAATTAAATGGAAATCAAACAGCTACTTAACTATTTGAGGGAGAAATAACAGCAGATCTCTGTTTCTCACCTTAAACCAATGTATTTACGTAAATGTAAAAAAAAAACACAAAAAAGAACTCGTAAAAGTACTAGAAGAGAAACAATACTTTTGTAAACTGGTGGTGGGAAAGAGCTTTTTGAGCCTGATACCACAGGTAGAACCCTTTGATAGATTTGACCACTATGACACCATTAGCAAACTTGGCACTAGTTTATGCCAAGCATAGGATGAAGAATTTTCCATATAATGTCTGATTCAATCCCTACAATCCTGTGAGGATGATAGTAACACCCTCTTCCATAGATGGAGATCAACTGGAGGCCCCAGTGGCAAAACCAAAAGCAGAACCCCATTTTGCCCGACTGCAAAGCCTGTGCTTCTTACTCCACTGTTCTGTCTCCTCAAACACAAAAACACTGGGGCGTATTTGAAACACTGAAACTCAGAAAGCTACGGAAAGGAGTAAGATAAACGGACAGGAAGATGATAAACAGTCAAGGGGAGAAGAGGGCAAGGGCTGTGAGGAGGAGGCTTTGTACTAACAGTCTGTCACCATACCTGTCAGTCCTCTCATGGCTTACTGGGGTGTAGGTTTGGTTAACAAGGCCTTTGTCACCTCGTGGTATGAAAGTAGTCTCTGGTATTTTCAATTCCTTTTTATAACATTTCTTGTTATTTATAAGTTTTTAAAATCTGTCTACCATTCATTTTGTTTTCAGTCTGGTTGACTGTTTACCCCCCACACAAAGATGCAATTGTTTTAGAATCTTTTATTGAATGACTCATTCTTCTCTGATCTAAAATACTCTCTTTGTCTGGCTTCTATTCTGTTGATCCAGTTATTTTTTTTTTCTGTACCAGTAGCAGTATCACCATATAGTTCCAATTCTTCTTCATATATTTTGATATCTAGTAGGATAAGCTCCTGCTTTTTTATCTTGTTTCTCATACATTTCATAGCTATTCTTGCATATGTTTCCTATTAAATGTCAGCTGGCCAGTTTTTGTCTTTTTTTTTGGGGGGGGGGAGGGTTGTTTAAAAGCTATCTTGGAATTTGAATAGGATCGAACTGCATTTGAAAGTTAATTTGTGGAGAATTGACATGTTTACAACATTCCAGGAGCATGGACATTCTTCCTAATGTCCTTCAGAAGAGTTTTGATGTTTTCATCACATAGGTCTTACACATTTTTTTTGTTAAGTTTATTCCTAGGTACTTTCTGTACTTTCATTGATATTGTAAATGGGCTCTTTCATTTTTTAAACTAGTTATTTGTGGGATATAGGAAAGCTATTGAGGTTTGCATGTTGATCTCTTGATCATGGATTTAGCCATCTTACTGAATTGTTGTAGTACTGCCAATAACATTTTAATAGATGCTTTTGGGATTTTTAGGTTATACATCATCTCATGTGCAAATATGTTTTATCTTTTTTCAATACTTCATTTTTTAAAATTAAATTGATTAGGACCTCCTAAAAAATGATGAATAGTAACAGTAATAATAGGCATCCTACTCTTGTTCTTGGCCTTAAAACAAAGCTGCTATGTAGGTTTCTGGTAGATACTTTTATTTTATTTTCCTACTTCTAAGAGTTTTTTGTTAGGAATTATCTGCTGAATGTTCTCTAAAACAGCCAATAAAATACATTGCCAGCTGCATGCAAAATTCTAAGTTAGGAACTATGGAACAAAAGAGTCAAAGGACTACTCAACAGAGTTCCTGTCAAAAAAGTTATCATCTCACTTAAAAGGGAACAAATAAAGATTTAGAGATAGTGGTCATTGTGATGAATAATCATGATGTTTTCTTCCAAAACAGATTTATTGTCATAGAACACCATCAAAGGAAAGGAAAGAAGGAAGCTCAAGGTAAGTATGAGTCTGGCAATTTTTAAAGTGGAATTTTGAAAGTAGAGGAGCTTCTTCTCCCCATAAGGAGCCTGAGGTGACCCCTGAAAATGGTTCCTCATTCACGTGACCCAGAAAACCCCCCAAATCAGGCAAATCAATAGGTTTAAATCTCCATGTTCACTTTAAGAACACTAGTGAAACCCAGCCACCATGGCTCAGTGTTGAGCGTTGACCTATGAACCAGGAGGTCACAGTTCAATTCCCAATCAGGGCACATGTCCGGGATGAGGGGTCAGTCCCCAGTGTGGGGTGTGCAGGAGACAGCCAATCGATGTTTCTCTCTCATCATTGATGTTTCCATCTTTTTCCTCCCTCTCCCTTCCTCTCTGAAATCAATTTTTTAAAAAAGCCACCAAACATCTGAAGGATGTCACTTTATAGAAGTAATGTGTGCCATTCTGTTGTTAAAATGGTGGAGTTAGTAGATATGCCCAGGCCAAAGAGTAGGGCTAGATGCAGGGTCGGTGGCCCAAAAAGAATGCTCAATTTTTGCAGAGCGTAGGGATGTAGATGTAGATTCTCTGGTCTTTTAGCACATCTAGGTGAACAAAGCTCCCAAGATGCGGCACAGAACTTACAGAGCTCATGGGTGGATTAACCCATAGATATGTTCTCCCTGCTACATTGAGATGATCCTTACTGAAAAAGAACACATTGTTCCTAAAGCAGAAGAGGAGGTTGCACAGAAAAAAAGAAGAAGAAGAAAAAAAAAAGATATCCCAGAAGAAACTTAAGAAACAAAAGCGTATGGCCTGAGAGTAAATTCATCATAAAATAAATACTAATAAAAGTAAAAAAGAAAGAAAGAAAAAAAAAACTAGAGAACTTAGAACTTACCAATTTCAATCTCCTCATTTTCAATGAGGAAACCACCAAATTTGGAAAGAATACTTATTTATCCTGATGCTTTACTTGGATTTTGCAAAATCAGCTCCCAGCCAAAGCTGAGATAGAATGGGACTGACATGCGTCTGCTGTCACTGGTCCTTTAAGGAAGCGGTGCAGAGGGAGAGGTCTTGGTTGGACGCGTTTCTGCTGGAGGCACTAGGGAAGGGGTAGGGAAGGCCACATGGCCTTAGGGTAAGGACGCTAGTCTCCTTCAGGCTGATGAAAGATAGAATATGTGAGTTCTTCCTGTAAAATAGCAGGAAAACGTCTCATCCTGTTGGTTTTCAGGCCCCTACTCTATATCCTTTATCCAAACCTCATAGAATTTTAACTGGGAGAGACCTTAGACAATAGTTTGTCATTTTCTTTAATAAAAAGGAAATGGAGAAGGGGAAAGAGAAGAGATCTTGCTCCAGGGTCACACAGCTAGTGTTAACGTAAAAACATTCAAACCTGTAAAGAATTTTTGTGAGTTTATTTGAGCCAAACTATTGACAATTGTCGGGAAGCAGAATCTCAATGGACTGGGATAATGCTCCGCAGAATGGTGGTTTTCACCTATTTTTTATACATTACAATCAAAGGAGGAGATGTAGACGGGTTACATGAAATCCATGGGTGATAGAGAGGTGGGAGAAAGCAAGGCGGGGTGGGGGTGGGGAGAACCTCTGGGATTGGTAAAGAGTAAAATGATAGACTCAGACTTCTTTTACTTAGGTAGGTACAGGATAGTTAACAGTCAACAATTAACAAGATAACAATAACAATGAAGGAATTTGTTGTGCCCTGAGGGGTCCGGAGAAAGGGAAGTTACAAGTTACCCAGACTTTTCAAGGATACGTTTATCGTAGATGCAAAAAGACAATAGGCACAGTTAAGGTAAAGATTGACCTTGTCAGGGAAGATACCAGCCTAGGACGAGACTACCCACCATCACTGCTTTTAGTGAAAAGTTTAATTTCAGACCATCCTTTGTGGTTACTTTAGGTCTTAGAGTTTGCAAGACTGCCATGCAGGCCCTGAGCTTGTCAGGTTAGCATGGCCCCTTTCGTCCACACTAGTGTCAGAAGGAAGATGGCTCCTTTCCTGTTGGGGACTTCTCCATTGATTGTGCTGTGCTTGGGCTGTGAGGTGCATTTTATGTCACAGCTCGGTACGCACATACCACACAGACATAAGTAGTTTCTAAAGCAAAATTATTATGCAGTCTGATTTTTTTTCTATTTTGTTTGTATTCAAAAGAGAACCTTTTGTGTTTTGGTGCTGGTTATGACCTTTAATCTGATTTCACAACTCATCAGTGACAGCCTGCAGTATGGAAGTCAGCAAGCTAGATAACCTGGCTAGTTGGACTCGGACATTTAGTTGGTGTGATTTAACGTATGGGATAAAGCAGCTAGCAAAATAAAAGCACCCCCCCCACACACACCCTGCCCCAGCAAATGATGCATGTGAGACACAGTCTAAAGGGGACCTAAGTAAAATGTTTCTGCCCAGTGTGTTTCTGCTTTTTTGCTTTCACTGCATGAGGGCACTTGGTCAAGGGCCAAGAAAGTGAGTGGGGCTGAAAATCCTGCCTATACTCTCTGCCAAGCCGCATACAAAGGTCTCCCCAGAGACATTGTGGGGCCACTTTAAACACAGAGAACTTCTGGAAGTCCAGCATGCAAGGAATCATTTTCAAGGTCTCAGGTCTGTGGTGATTTTGCTCGTGAGTATGGACCCAGGTGCCCATTTAGTCCTCATAAGACCAGAGCTATACGTGTGAGAGACATGGAAATGGCATGAATCACTAATTGTCAGTATGCGTTTTTCCTCCAAGGGGCTTTTTTCCATTTTTCCAGCATATGAGATGGTCACCGGAACACAAGATGCAGGTAAATTTGAGGAGGATAAAGTACTGTGGGGGGACAAAGTAGGAGGGACACAGAGCTCATATTTCCCTGTCTGCTCTCTAGGAAGGCGGTTTCTGGAAGAGGCAGCCGCTTTGGCTGAGGGATATACATAGACCTCT
This sequence comes from Cnephaeus nilssonii, assembly GCF_951640355.1. Lineage (NCBI taxonomy): Eukaryota > Metazoa > Chordata > Mammalia > Chiroptera > Vespertilionidae > Cnephaeus > Cnephaeus nilssonii. The sequence goes on from NC_137090.1 coordinate 13,677,443, forward strand.
CAGTGCCACACGCGTGGAAGACATGGCACGGGAGCTACACGACAAGGATCCGGCCACTGAGGATGAGCTGTTCTACAAAATGTAAATGATTGGGAACGATTTCGAATTCTTGTCAAAAGTGAGGAAATAATGAAGTTTAATTGTTCCTTTCAGGAGTAAAAGCCTTGGCCTTCTTCTCGCTCCAGGTTGCGTGGAGAGTTCTCAGTGTTGAAGGTTGCTGCTACAGACCCTGCGGCCAAGAGCCCAGCGAATGAGCACCTGCCACCCAGCGAACCCCATCCTCAGGCTCCCTGAAAATTTTATTGACCTGTGTGTACAATAAATATTGTTCTTTTTTTTTTTCGTTCATTATCTTGTGATTTTTTTTTTCTAGCTTTATTGAGGTATAGTTGACAAATAATAAAAAACACACACTTTTAAATCCTTTTTTTTTTCTTAAGGAGGGTGGGAATAATCAGCCTCCTACAGCAGAACTCAGAAGACCAGCTATTCCAGTATGGAGAGAGATGCATGAATGCTAGTTTGATGATTCCAATCTGATGGCAAATAAGGATTCAAACCAGAAAGGATCTGGCTGCAGTGCTCAGAAGAGCAGTGAAAGGCAGGAACGTGACTGGCTTGGAAAGGTGAGAACGGCCAGAGCTGTAATAATAATAGCTAGTCATCTTCAAGTGCTCACTACAGACCAAAAACCCTCCTGAGGATATGATCTTATTTAATCCTCACATCAGCTGATATCTTCCCCAATTTAGGGATGAGGAACTGAGAGAGAGGTTTTGAAACTTCCATGAATTCACACACTCGGACCCCTCTTCCCAACGCCAAGGGGCCCTGGGTAGTGTGACTTGACTTCTCTTTTTTGAACATCAAGAGAAGTTTCGATTTTCAATGTTATCTCAAGGGGCCTATGAAAAAAAAACACGGTGGCAGCTGTCTTAGCCCCACACTTACCGGGTTGCCCTGGGCCCCTGTGTAGGGAAGACCCAGAAAACAGCATGGGGTAGAGCTGGGATTCAAACCTAAGCAATCCTAGCTCTCTGGCCCACTTGCTCTCTTACTGAGGGAACTACGCTACCCCTCCAACTAGACTCAGAAAGAGCTGGGGGAGAATTTATTAGCTGTGCAGCCTTGGGACCCCCAGGTCGGCTCTCAAGCCTGTTTTCTTCCCTGCCCCATGGGGATGACAAAGGCACTTACCTTCCAGGTGGCTGATAATGACAAATGTTTTTACCTGGCAAACAGTAGGAGCTTCTGTTTACCACGAATGTTAAAACCCTGACTCCCTCATCTCTTAGGTTAGGGCAGAGCGTCTCACATTTTGCTAAGTTTTTATTTCTAATCGTCCTGCTCAATTAATCATAGTGTAGGCACTTAGCACTCACTCATCTAGCCTAAAACCTAGGGAGCCAGTGCATTTTCACTCCTGGAGAGAGAATTGCAGGGTGGGGGGAGGGGGCACACCCCAACAGCTGATTTTATAAGTGGGAACAGGCTCTGGGACCTCGACCTTCTCAGAGACACTAGGAACACCTTCCTTCCAGGGAAGGCCCATGGAGCACAGGAACCCTTCTCTCACCTCCCACCCCCATTCCCCTCACTCCCCACAGAGGTCAGTGCAACTTGCTTCCAAGAACTGGCCTGATCTCAACCAGCCCTGTGGCCACCCACAGGGGCTCCCTGGACCCGCCTCCAGCCCTACCTCCGCATCCCTGTTCACACCAACGCTGGCATCTAAGAAGTGTCTGAAGCACCGCAGGACACCCCTGGCTATTTTTGTTTTGAATGCACTGGAAAGAGAAATGTCACGTCGACGATGAAAATCAAATTTAACCCTGGCTAGTTGAGCTTTGTGTCTCCCTGCTGACGAGCTGGCTAAAGGAGAATGCCAGGGGGCCTGTCTGGGCGCTTCCTTTGAGAGGAAGGTGTGGTCTCCGTGTTTTTCCCGAACGCCTCCAGGCGGGAGGCTCCGACTTGGCCCTGCGCCCGGTCCCCGGGCTGCACCGACGCCCTGGCAAGGCAAACATGGGGTAGCGGTGATTCATCCCCCGGTACAAGTGGGCAGCCTTTGCTGCAGGAGGTCAAGCGGCAGCCCCAACGCTACGCAGCACCAAGCCGAGGCCGGGAGAGGTCAGGCACCCCGATGCCAGAGTCTAGAGTCTGACCAGACCCTGCGGGGAGCGGGCAGTGAGGGCGCGCTCGGCCCGCCGTCCGGCCTGGGACCTCCGAACCTGCCGGGTAACCGATCCCGAGCCTCCGAGAACCAACCACCCGGGGGCTGGGAACCTGGGGCGTCCCGGAGCGCCAGCCCCGCCCCCCGCCCCGCCCCCGCTCCTCCGGGCTCCGCGATTGGCTCCGCGGGCCGGGGGCGGGGCGGACAGCGAGCCGACGTGATGGCGTCAGGCGCCCTGGGCGCAGCTTGCTGTTGTCAGTAACTGGAGGCCGCGGGTTCGGGTCCGAGCTTCTGCGGCTGCGGCGGCCGGGAGTACCCCCGGCCCCGCTCCCCACCTCCTTTGGTGAGTTAGGCGTCGGGGCGTGGAGGGCGGCGGGCCGAGACGCGGACGGGCGATGGGCCAGCGGCCCTCCCTCGACGGGATCCCGAACCCCTGGTTGCCTTGAGCCTGCCTGCCTCAGAGCCCTCACCCTTCCCAGCCCAAACCCCGTGCCCCCGCTTCCTCCTCCGGTCCTAGCCCCCGGCCCGCACTGCCACTGCGGCCGGTCCCCTCTGTCCTCTCCCGCCGGGACCTGACGCCAGCCTTACCCCCACCCCCTCACCACCGGTCTTGCGTAAATGCAGTCTCACCCTTGGCCCCACTCTAGCCCAGTTCCTACCCCGATCTCGGCTGCATTCCTCCGGCTCCCTCTGACACATGGCATCCTCACCCCCCAACCCCTTTGGCAATCCTCATGCTCCCCGCAAATCTTGAGACCCACCATTCTGGTGTGCCTTTTTCTGGATCAGCTTTCTTATCCCAATCTCCGGCAGCTCAGCTTCCCAAGACCTGCTCACCCGAAACACCCACCTCTGCCCACGCTCCCTTAAGACCCACCACCAAAGTAAACTCTGAGCTCACCCCTTTCTTCCTGATAACTCTGATCCCAGTCCTGTCCCAGGGCTGTATCTTGTCTGCACAGACTCAGCCCCTAACTTCCTAGCCTGTCATACTTCCTTTCCATCTCCAGCCATCCTGAGGACATCCTCCATCCCTAGGTCTTTGCTAAACCGCCCCCAACTCTTGCTGCCTCAGTTCCTACCACTCCCACTCAATCTTATTTAAAATGGGGTCTCCATCTCCTTTCACTTCTGTTGTCTTCACCCCAACCCTCCACCCATTCTTTCCTTCACCCAACCCCCCCCCCCCCCCCGCCATTCAATCTGAGATCTTAGAGTGTCCTGCCCGCCCCACCAGCTGCCCCTCGACAGCCAAATCTAGTTGCTTGTTCGGTCTAACAGCCGGGCAGTTAGAGACTAAACAGCTTGCCTGGTGCGTGCAGGGCCTCAGATGGTAAATAAGTATGGAGGAGTAGAGATACACCCACTTCGGTCAGTGGCTTTTTCTGGATATCTGGTCCCCTATATCTGTCCCAGGGATTATTAAATTACTAGAGGCCCGGTGCACAAAATTCATGCAGGGGGGGGGGCGGGTTGAAGGGAGGGGTGTCCCTCAGCCCAGCCTGCATCTTCTCCAATCTGGGACATCCCTCTCACAATCTAGGATTGCTGGCTCCCAACCACTCACCTGCCTGCCTGTCTGATTGCCCCTAACTGCTTCTGCCTGCCAGCCTGATCACCCCCTAACCACTCCCCTTCAGCCTAATCGATGCCTAACTGCTCCCCTGCCAGCCCACTTGCCCCTAACTGCCCTCCCCTGCTGGCCTGGTCACCCATAACTGCCCTCCTCTGCCGGCCTGGCCACCCCTAACTGCCCTCCCTTGCCAGCCTGGTCGTCCCTAACTGCCCTCCCCTGCAGGCCTGGTCGCCCCCAACTGCCCTCCCTTGCCAGCCTGGTCGCCCCTAACTGCCCTCCCCTGCTGTCCTGATCACCCACAACTGCCCTCCCTTGCAGGCCTGGTCCCTCCCAACTGCCCTCCCCTGCTGTCCTGATCACCCACAACTGCCCTCCCCTGCTGGCCATCTTGTGGTGGCCATCTTGTGTCCACATGGGGGCAGCCATCTTTGACCACATGGGGGTGGCCATCTTGTGTGTTGGAGATGGTCAATTTGCATATCACCTCTTTATTATATAGGAATTTGTGCTGGCCCCTGGAATGGTAGGTATCTTTCAAATGCCTGGTAGGTGAGGAATGGCCACCCATCCAGCTCAGTCTGGGGCAACAGAAGCCATCACTTCCTTTTGGCTGGTGTTGTGGCCTTGAAGAAACTTAGAAAGTACCACCGTGAAGGATTGGCTGTGGTTACAGGACCATGTCCATGTGTGTTGTCCTAGCACCCGGAAAGGACCCTCACAGAGTGCTCCTCCTGGCTAGATCTGAGAACAGATCAGTCCCAACACTGAACACTGGGAACACTGGGAGCCAGAGGTGATGTTACATGTTGTAAAGAGTGTAGGTGAGTGGGTCCTGGTTAGGCTGAGGCTACGGTGGGCATGGAGGCTGTTGAATCGCTTCCTCTTTTTGCAGGGGTTGCATCATTGACTTTTGGCCCCTTGATTACCTATGAACACAGCTTAGTTGTCTCAGAAGGACATTCCTGGGGCCCAGGCCCCATGCTCAGCCTATACAATCTGGGCTTTTGAGTGCATGTTCCCTCCAAATTCTGGTGACCTGGTTTCATAGGATTGGCCAGTTGACAGCAATTTTCAAGGGCCCCAAACAGAATCATTGTTTTTCCTTGCCATTTATAGTCTTGTTCCTTTGAAAATTGAATGCCCTTCTACCTCCAATATCTCCCCGTGATAGATCAGAATGGTTTTCAGCCTGTTGGTAGCTTGGTCTAATGCAGTGGTCGGCAAACCGCGGCTCTCGAGCCACATGCGGCTCTTGAGCCACATGCGGCTCTTTGGCCTCTTGAGTTTTTAGCAAAGGCCAGCTTAGGAGTACCCTAATTAAGTTAATAACAATGTACCTACTTAAATAGTTTAAGTTTAAAAAATTTGGCTCTCAAAAGAAATTTCAGTCGTTGTACCGTTGATATTTGGCTCTGTTGACTAATGAGTTTGCCGACCACTGGTCTAATGGAAGGAGTTCCCACCTCTGAAGAGTTGTATGCTTCAATTCTCCATAGTCGATGATAGGGAGGTACCCACCCCTGAGCCTTACTTTTATTTTATTCATCAGTTGACTCAGCAAGTATTTTCTGAGCCCTACTGTGTGCCATGCACTGTTCTAGGCACTAGAAATGTAATGGTGAGTGAACTGGGCAAAGCACCTGTTTTTATTCGTTCAGAGTTTGGCCCTTGCTAGAATCCTAAGGGGTACTGGACAAGAATATGGGGTGGGAGGGGGGAATGGTTGTTAATGGATGGAAAGAAAGAGGGAGGAAAAAAGATAGCCAGTGTTAACTGACTTCACATTTCTGGCCTCACCCACTAGCCCTTGTTCTGGAAATCACAAGCTAGAAGTTTCTCGCCCTCCAGCTGGACCAGAAATCCAATTTTCTTTAGGTGGAAGGAGATGCTGTTTACTCATTCATCGCTCACAAGGCTGAAAGATCAGCTGCCTTTCTGAATCAGACGATAACTCTGTCATTCTTTTCCGACTGAAAACCATGACTCATCAGTTGGTGCTGTAGGAGCTGGATGACTTAAACGCCAGGTTGTTGTTCTGAACAGCCAGGTACAGGATTGGATTCAGGCCACAGAGTGGAGGCTGCTGGGAATGCCTGAGAAGTCTCTAAGGAGAGGAGGTTGCTGTTTACTCAGATGGAGTGTTTTAAAGGGGTGAAGCCGGTCACCCATTTCTTCTCTTAATGTAAGTCTCGTGTAAGCCATTTTTCTCTTTTCTTTCTTCCTTGGTTTCTGGAGGAAGTGAAATTGCACATACTTAGAGGGCTAGGCAGCATAATAAAGAGAAACAACCAGAACAATTCTTTCCTAACTGCGTGTTAGAACATTTCAGAAAGGACAGCTCTGAAATTTGTCTGCCTCAATTTCAGCAAGATTGTTTTTAAGCCTTATTTGATAAATGGAGTTTCTGAGTGCCTCTTAAGGCTCTGTAAGTAATAAGTTTGCCTGAAACTCTTTGAATCAAAGACCTGAGGCAGTTTGGTCTGTTGTGGAGTTAAATGAGATTAGAGAAGTTTGAAGAGCTATGCCGGGTGAATTGGTACTTATGGGGAGAGGTAGACTTAGCAGGGTTTGGAGTTTCCTAAAAGTCAGAAAGTCACCTTTTCTGCTAAACGCCGCTGTGCTGTTGGAAGAAAGCTGCAGGTAGTGCTGCTCAGGGTCCCCCCGTTTGCCCTTCAGCCTCGGTCTCCTTGGGGCCACACCTCCCTTTGCTGGGGTTCTTGGTGTCAGTGAGGGGTGTTCTGAGGACAGGGAGTGAAACAAGTCCCACAGACGGGCTGGGCCCCCGGGAGCATGATGCAGCACTGACTCAGCAGGAGGAGACCCCAAGTGCTGCTCTGGGTCCACCAAGTTCTCGGTCAGAGGCTGTCTGATTCCTGCCTCAGCCCGTGTCCTGCCCCTGTGAAGCATATGGAACGCACACCGTGGGCAGGGTTCTTCGCCTTCCTGCGATGAAAGGTGTGCCCTAAATTGTGGCCCGAACCCCACAGTCCCAGTTCTGTGTTGTGAATTGTGCCGTGGCTTTTCTCCTGGATTCTTCTAGGCTGGTGTCATTTTGTGGCTTTTCTGACACTTTGTTTTAGGCAACAGTTACTTGTCTCTTATTTGACCCTGCTCTGACTTCTTAGTGTCAGTTTCCTTTGTTTTTGTTTTTGTTTAATATTTTTTTTATTGGTTTCAGAGAGGAAGGGACAGGGAGAGAGAGAGAAACATCAACGATGTGAGAGAATAATTAATGAGCTACCTCCTGCACGCCCCCTACTGGGGATCGAACCCCCAACCCAGGCATGTTCCCCTGACCGGAATCAAACCCAGGACCCTTCAGTCCGCAGGCTGATGCTGTATCCACTGAGCCAAACCAGTCAGGGCTGTTTTTGTTTTTAATTATTGATTTGAGAGAGAGAGAGGGAAGGGGAGAGAGGGAAACACTGGTTTGTTGTTCCACTTATTCATGCATTCATTGGTTAATTCTTGTATGTGACCTGGCCAGGGATCAAACCCAACAAAACCTTGGCGTATTGGGATGATGCTCTAACCAACTGAGCCATGCCGGCAGGGCCACTTTGGTTTTTTAGGAGGCCTCTGCTTGGCCAGAGCATCCACTGTTGGTAAGCGTCCCTCCCTCCAATGAGTACGCTCTTATTTTCAATTAATTAGTTAATGAGGTCTTAATGGGCCCAGGCTATGATTCAGATTGTTGAGGTCTGAGACCTGAAGGGCCTGGCCTGTGGCTGGCTGAGGGAAGGTTAGTTTGGGATCTCCAGGCTCTGTGTAGAAGGCAGGCCTGAGGGAAGGCCTTGGGCCACGGGAATGGCTGAAAGGGGTTAGATGGAGCCCAGGGCCTTGGAGCCAGAGAACCTGGCCTTGGCCTGCGGGGCTGCACCAGAAGGAGCCCAGCCTCCAGGATCGGGCATGTTTGCAGAGGGACTCACCGCAGCACATGCCCGTTTCCCAGTCGTCCTGGTGGGCAGAGTGTGGGGCTGGTCTCCTGGGAGGGCCCTGAGGATCCTGGGTAGGTGTGAGCAGGAACAGAGTGAAGGGTGAGGCAGGCAGGCAGGGCTGCAGCCCGGGCCCACTGTTCTTTCTGGTGGTCTGTCGCACCCTGACTAGAGCGGGCTCTGCAGGGCCTTCCTCGTGCACACCTCCCTCCCTCTGCACGCCCTTCCTTAGCCAGGTTGGCTCTGGGTCCTGTTCGCCCTCTGCCAAGTCCAGGGATTGAATCTGAGCCTTTTCCACCAGGGCCTCCAGCCGAGGAGCCTTCCTTTCCCCAGTCCCCCATTGCTCCCTTTTTCCTCTTGCCCCCTCCCCCCAACCCTTAGCCCTAGCCCGCACCGGCCTCTTCCAGAAGGGAGGTGATTGCACTCATTCAGGAGTCGGGAGGGTTCCCTTGAGCTGGTGTTGGCATTGTCCTGGGTGGGGTAGTCTGCCATATCAGCTCTGGGATCTTGGGAATTTCCTTGACCTGGGTCAGCCTCTATTTCTTATCAGCCAGATTGCGGTAATAAAAGAGCCTTCCTAGAGTGGTTATGAGAAATAGAATGAGGCAATATATGTAAAGGGTCTAAAACTCATTTAGCAGGCCTTGGTTTTATTAACTTCTTTAAGCCACGAGTTTTGGGGAGCAGAGACAGCAATCGCCTTTTATTTTTGGTGTCCCCTCAAGCTCAGCTGTGTGCTCACTAGAGACTTGTTTAGATGTGAATGTGCCTGCCTCGTCCTGGCCTTTCCAAGTGGCTAGGAAGGCCACCCAGCAGCCCCCTCAGACTAAGAACACAGCCCCTACCCCCACCCCCACTTCACCCTCAGTCACTACTCCTGGGAGGAAGCCAGTTGCCTGAGGGATTTTCCTGTGTACTGATTCCACCTACGTGTGCATATTCATTTACACAGTGGCATTCTCTGTGGCCATATCCACTGGGATTATAGATACCATTTGCCCATGGTCCATATTAGGCCCTGTCCTAGGCACTTTCCACAGTCATATTCTCCATTTGAGAGGCTGATACAGTGCCCCAGTGTGCCTAGCTGGTTAATGGCAAATTGAGATTAGAATTGTCAACATAAGAAACATGCAAATCTACAGAGAATTTTTGTGAGTTTATTTGAACCAAACTGTCCACAGTTGCCAGGAAGCACATTCTCAAGGGATTGAGAAAATGCTCCAGAGAATGGCAGTTTTGCACCTTATTTTATACACTAGAGGCCCGGTGCATGGATTCGTGCACTGGTAGGATCTCTCGGCCTGGTCTGCACCCTCTCGCAATCTGGGACCCCAGTGGTGCACAATCAGGGCTGGGAGGGACCGTGGGAGGGCTCCAGGGCATGTCCAGCCAGTGTCGCCCAGTCCCAATTGGCCAGACCCCAGCAGCAAGCTAACCTACCAGTCAGAGTGTCTGCCCCCTGGTGGTCAGTGTGTGTCATAGCTACCAGTCGAATAGTCAAACGGTCACTTAGGCTTTTATATATATAGATAGATTACAGTCAAAAGAGAAGATGTAAGTGGGTTACTGGTGATAGATTAGGGAAGCAGGAGAAAGCAAAACTTTATGTGGGATTGGATCAAAAGTAAATGATACATCTTTTACATAGGTGGGTACAGGATAGTTAGTCAACAATTAACATGATAAAAATAACAACAAGGAGAGGATTTGTAATCTCTAATCTGATCCATTGGTTGTGCCCTGAGGGGTCTGTAAAATGAAAAGTTACCCTGATATTCCAAAGGTATGTTAATGTACTAATAGTGGTCGGCAAATTCATTAGTCAACAGAACCAAATATCAACAGCACAATGATTGACATTTCTTTTGAGAGCCAAATTTTTTAAACTTAAACTTCTTCTAACGCCACTTCTTCAAAATAGACTTGCCCAGGCTGTGGTATCTTGTGGAAGAGCCACACTCAAGGGGCCAAAGAGCCGCATGTGGCTCACCAGCCACAGTTTGCGGACCACGGTACTAGTAGCTCAAGCATGTCAAACTCACTGCCTGTAAGCCGTGAGTTTGACATGCCTGATGTAGATGCAAAAGACAATAGACAGGCTCAGTTAAAGGTTGACTTTTGTCAGAGAAGACATGACTACTTCCATAAACTGCTTTTAAAAAAGTTTTCATTTCAGACTATCTTTTGTGGTTACTTTAGGTCTCTGAGTTTGCAAGGCCGCCCCATGCAGGCCTTCCCTGAGCTTGTCAGGTTAGCATGTTGCCCTGTCTGTTCATAGAACCTGTGTTGTTCCCCTTTACACAAGTTCCTGTGCTACTCAGGCTTGACTCTCGCAGCCCAAGGGAGAAGCAGATGTGTAACGAGAGTCTCCCTTTTGAAGCTGTTTTGTTGTAGGCAGTGGTAGGAGCAGTGGGGTTAGATCAAACCAGCAAACTTGGTACTTGGGTTCTGGCTAGGAAAGAATTCAAAGCAAGACCCAAACTGTAAGAGAACACTTATTGGGTAAATTACAGAGGTAGAAAAAGTGATTCCTGGGGGGAATGGGCTTAGGAAACAAGTTATGGAGGTAAAGGAAGGACCTTGGAGCTTGGGAGTGAGGACGCTAATGGTAACCTGCCAAGAGGGTGGGGTTGGACGGGAAAGGCTCTGGGTGTGCTCCTGGGAAGGAGAATGCGCTGGGTCCTCCATCCTAAGGTTGCTGTTTTTTTGTTTTGTTTTTTAATATTTGATTTTTTAGAGGAAGGGAGAGGGATAGAGAGTTAGAAACATCGATGAGAGAGAAATATCGATCAGCTGCCTCCTGCACACCCCCTACTGGGGATGTGCCCACAACCAAGGTACATGCCCTTGATGGGAATTGAACCTGGGACCCCTCAGTCCACAGACCGATGCTCTATCCACTGAGTCAAACTGGTTAGAGCCATCCTAAGGGTTTTAAGGGTAGAGATTTTAGGGGAGGTCCCAGGAGATCTCAATAGAACATTCAGTAGTCTTCCGGGTGTGTCCATTCAGGATTAATTATCTGGCATCAGGGGAAGGGTTCATTATTCAATGCAGCAGCTGGTCCTGATGTCAGCCATGGCTGGTTGTGTTGTTTATCTGGGCCTGGAGCTGAACAACTGAGGCCTAGATGTTATCTCTAGAGAGGAAAGGTCAGGGGTCCAAGCCTCAGGACCGGCGATATGCTAGGGGAGGAAAAGTCACCCTGGGGACAAGGTCCCACCCTACAGTTGATTGTCCATTGCTGGGCACCTGGGACTTTGCACCCTGGTGACCTTCTGTACCGGGCCCATTGTCCTTGCTCTGTTTGTCTGTCTAACTGCCTACAACAGCTTCACTTGCACTGTTCACTGCTGTGCGGCAGACACCAGGCTGAGACAGGGGTCAGAGGGGCCGGACTCAAGGCCCCGGCTTGACTGTGGCTTGTGAGGCCTGCTTCCTGGTCCCTGCGGGCTCTTTCAGACAGCTGCAGCGTCCCCTGCACCCTCCGCTCTGTATATAAACCATCAGCCTTTCCTTCCCTGTGTTTGGTGTGGAGGTAAGGGTGCTTTCCACCCACTCCGTGGGGCAGGCCTATCCCTGGCACACAGGGCTCCTTCCCTCCCAAGATCCAGGCCCTCGGACTTTTTCCTTCCTTGTTCCCTTCCTTAAAACCCAGTTTCAGTTTTTTACTTTTGTATTCAGAGGCCTTTCTTTCAGTTGCAGTAAAATGGGCTGAGCTCCTGCTGGCTGCTTGGGGACCCAGGGATTGGCTGGGGATGGCGAGTTGGGAGCTTGCTCACCTGGCCGCCATCTGTCTCAACAGGTGTCATGTGGTTTTCCCTGGGAGCTGCTGCCTGAGTGGAAATGCTGTCAGTGGTGGAGAATGGAGTGGACCCCCGGGATGCCATCGCGGTAGGTGACAAGGGAGGATCAAGAGTGGGGAAGGAAGTGCACAGAACAGCCATTTCATTGGCTTTCCTGACCTTGAAATGTATGGACACTGCCTGGAAAGAGAGGCCTCAGGCTGAGAAAAAGTTATAGCAGAAGCAAGCTCTGAGGAAGTCCTGCCCTTTCTAGACCATCTTATTGGTGACAAAATGAGAATTTACCAGAAAACAGTTGGGATTTAATAAAGGTTATCTGAAAATGAAGGATTTCTCCAAAGAAGATATGTAAGTGGCCAGTAAGTACATAAAAAGATGCTCACCATTATTAGACACTAGAGGCCCGGTGCACAAAATTTGTGCAGGGGAAGTGGGGAGGCCCCCAGCCCGGCCTGCACCCTCTTGCAGCCCGGGACCCCTCGCTCCTTACTGCCCGCCTGCAGCAGAGGCAGGAGAGGCTCCCGCTGCGCTCACCGGCCATGAGCCCGGCTTTTGGCTGAGCAGTGCTCCCCCTGTGGGAGCATACTGACCACCAGGGGGCAGCTCCTGCATTGAGCGTCTGCCCCCTGGTGGTCAGTGTGCATCATATTGACCGGTTGTTCCACCATAGACACATTTGCATATTAGGCTTTTATTATAAAGGACTGGAGGCCTGATGCACAAAATTCGTGCAAGGGGCTAGGCCCTCCAGAAGGACGTCTGGAAGGACATTGGAAGGTCATTCGGCTGTCTGGTCTAATTAGCATATTACGCTTATATTATTATAGATTAGATAAATGCAAATTGAAGCTATAATGAGATAGTTCTTCACACTCCCTACGATGGCTACAACCAAAATGTCAAACAATAATAAGTGTTGGTGGGGTCATGGAGAAATTGGAACCCTCCTACATTGCTAGTGGGAATGTAAAATGGTGCAGCCATTGTGGGAAACAGTTTGATAGTTCCTCAAGAAGTTAAACATAGTGTTCCATATGACCCAGCAATTCCACTTCTAGGTACATACCCATGGGAATTGAAAACATATGACATATGTCTACACAAAAACTTGTTGAAACTGGACAACCAGTGGGTCTGGGCTGCCTGTCACTTGAGCCAATTAAGTAGAGACAGGGTTGAATCATGTATGAGCATTTATTCCAATAATGCGGGTAGTATGGGAGAGCAGCAGGTCACCCACAAAAATCTGCTCTCCAACCCTCCCCCTCCATAGGCCAGCTGCTTATATTGGGTGGGACAAAGATTACATGGGGAAGTAGGAATTACAGGCAAGGGGAAGTAAGCAATGGGGGCTGGGGCAGGACTCCACTGTTTGGGCGATGAGGTTGTTAATATTTCCATGATAATAAGACAGTTCTTGAATGAGAATGGAAGGGATTCCAAGGTTGACTCCCAGGTCCCAGCGGCGTACCACTCCCAGCCAGGGTAGAATGTCCTTTCTTTAATCAGATCAAGGCAATCACGGTTAATAGAGCATGATTAATATTTCTTAAAATTATAGCTAATCCCCGATATTCTATTTTTGCCCCTAACATTGCGGGTGAATGTTCATAGTGTTAATGTAAAAACATTCAAGCCTGGTAAAGAATTTTTGTGAGTTTATTTGAGCCTAACTGTTGGCAATTGCCGGGAAGTAGAATCTCAACGAATTGGGATAATGCTCCAGAGAGTGGCGGTTTTTCATCTATTTTTATACATTGCAATCAAAGGAAGAGACGTAGGTGGGTTACATGAAATCCATTGGTGATAGATTAGAGAGGTGGGAGAAAGCAAAAGTGGGGGGGACCTTTGGGATTGGATAAAAAGTAAAATGATAGACACATTACTTAGGTGGGTACAGGATAGTTAAATTAACTCGATAATAATAACAATGAGGAAATTGGTTTCTGCCCTGGTGCCATTTGTTGTACCCTGAGGGATCTGGAAAAAGGGAAGTTACAAGCTACCCTGACATTACAATGCTCTGTTTTTGTAGATGCCAAAAGACAATAAGCTCAGTTAAAATAAAGATTGACCTTGTCAGGGAAGATATTGGCCTAGGACGTGACTACCCACCATAACTACTTTCAGTTAAAGTTTAATTTCAGACCATCCTTTGTGGTTACTTTAGGTCTTAGAGTTTGCAAGTCTGCCATGCAGGCCTTCCTGAGCTTGTCAGGTTAGCATGTGGCCCCTTTCGTCCACAATAGCAGCGTTGTAGCCAAAAGGTGGGAACAACCCAAATGTCTACTAATCTATGAATGAATAAATAAAATGTGGTATATCCATGCAATGGAATATTATTTGGCATACAAATGAATGAAGTACTGATGCATGAAGAATGCTACAACATAGAGGAAAAGAAGCTAAAATGAAAGAAAACATGCTAAAGTGAAAGAAGCCAGACACAAAAGGCTGCCTATTGTATGATTCCATTTATATGAAATGTCCAGAACAGGCAAATCCATAGAGACAGAGAGTAGATTCGTGGTTGCCAAGGTTTGGGGAAGGGAATAGGGAGTGACTGCCAGTGGGTACAGTATTTCCTTTTAGGGCAATGACAGTGTTCTAAAATTAGATAGTGGCCATGGTTGCACAATTCTGTGAATATACTAAAAACCATTGAACTGTATACTTTAAATGAGAGTATTTTATGCTATGTAAATTATGTCTCATGAAAGTTGTTATAAAAAAGGAACATTTAACTAACAATATAATATTTACCCAGAATCCTATCACCTAACGATTCAAACCAGTTTTTTTGCAATCCCTTCCAGTCCTTTTCCAAATAATTGGGTAATTTTTAAATATATATACATATATATTTATTGATTTTAGAGAGGAAGGGAGATGGAGAGAGATAGAAACATCAATGATGGGAGGAAATCATTGATTGGCTGCCTCCTGCGTGCCCCACACTGGGAATTGAGCTGCCGCAACCCAGGCATGTGCCCTTGACCGGAAATCGAGCCATGACCTCCTAGTTCATAGGTTAAGGCCCAACCACTGAGCCATGCTGGCCAGGCTACTTGGATAATTTTGACATACTTCTGTTTTTGTTTTTTTTTATTGATTTTTTACAGAGAGGATGGGAGAGGGATAGATAGTTAGAAACATTGATGAGAGAGAAACATCGATCAGCTGCTTCCTGCACACCCCCTACTGGGGATGTACCTGCAACCAAGGTACATGCCCTTGACCGGAATCGAACCTGGGACCTTTCAGTCCGCAGGCCGACGCTCTATCCACTGAGCCAAACCGGTTTTGGCAACATACTTCTATTTTGGCAGAACTCTCCTTACTCTGTATTTCCAGAAGACTTGTATATTTTGTAATTTATTCATTTAACAAACATTTATTAAGGACACAAGGTTGAGTGAACAGAGGAATCCGTCCATGCTGCAGATCAGGAAGTATTCTTTCCATTTAACAGGTGAGGAAAGTGAGGCTCAGAGAGGTTAGGTGAAATGTCTGAGGTGCTCCAGCTGGTGACTGATAGCTGAGACTAAACCTGATTTTTCTGAATGTAGACCATACTCCTGTTTGCTGGTCTTTTTATTGTTCTAAAGCAGCATTTGTTGAGTCTTAGCTTCTTGATTCTGTCTGGAATCTTGGTCACGTAACTAAGGTGGAACACCTCACCTCGGTCCTAGATGGATTTACCCAAGTCCCATCACCATTACTAATGATGGAGCCACTACTTAAACACAAGGTTTATATGGCTATCAGTTTATTGACACTTAGTTTACAAAACAAAAAAGAGCCCTGGCCAGTGTGGCTCAGTTGTTTGGGGTCATCCCATGCATCAGGAGGTTGCCGGTTCAATTCCCGGTCAAGGGCACGTACCTGGGTTTTGGGCTCGATCCCTGGTAGGGGGCGTGCTGGAGGCAGCTGATTGATGTTGCACTCTCACATCGATGTTTTTCTCTCTCTTCCTCTGTCTCTAAAAATCAAACTATTCTGTAAAAGAAATAGATACACAAATATCTTTGCAAAAAATAATAGTATCTCTGGATGGTGTGTGTGATTTTCCTTTTCTTCTGTATGCTTTATCTTTATTTTCTATAATTAGCATGTGTTAGTTTTGCAGAAGGCACATACAGATACATACATACAGGTGTGTGCGTGTGCAGTTGTGCATGTATTTTGTGACAGGCAGAGTTATATTCCACGGGTCACCATGGGATATTCTGAAGGCCTGTGTTACGTCTGACCCCGCCTAGGTCATCAAGAAGAAGCTAGTGGCATCCATGAAGGCGTTGCAGAAGCAGTATGCATCCTCGGACACAGTGGTCACCAGTGAAGACGGAGATGCCAACACCATGTGCAGCGCCCTGGAGGCCGTGTTCATCCACGGCCTGCACGCCAAGCACATCCGAGCGGAGGCCGGGGGGAAAAGGAAGAAGAGTGCCTACCAGAAGCCGCTGCCTCAGCCTGTCTTCTGGCCCCTCCTGAAGGCCATCACCCACAAGTGAGAGCAGCCCGGGAGGTTTTGCATTGGGAGGGAGCTTTGGAGGGTGGGACATGGGGCTCTTCAGCTTTGCGGGAAAGCAGCAGGCGCTCATGTGTCTAGAGCATGGGTGGCTGAGGTAGGGGATATTGTCAGACCAAGCCTCATTAGCCCCTCCTTCCTCAGGCAGCAGCCTGGCACTGCTTCGAGCCCCTGGGCTGGTCACCCCCAGCAGGCGCCGTCTTTTGGCCACATCCTGGCAGAGTTCGGTGGCTGCATCAGAGGTGGTTTGGCCTGCAAAGCCTAAAATCTTTACTACCTGGCCCTTCACAGGAGGTTGCTAACCTCGCCTTAGAATGCTTGAACTAAGGCGAGGTTAGCAACTTCCTGTGAAGTATTTACTCATACTTCAGTAAATACTCCCTATACCATGTTATGAGTAAATACTTAGTATTTACTCATAACATGGTATAGGGAGTTTTTTGTAAAAGAGTGGAATCCAGTAGAGCATCTGAATATTCGCTCTGAGACACTTGTCTTTGTGGCCCTGCCCCTAACTGCCTGGGCTTTGGAGCCAGCAGCTGGCACTGTGCCTCTCAGGGATATTAAATGCCACCTTCAGCCCAATGGTGCTTTGTCAGTCTCTAGTCTTCCTTCCCATGCCTACTGCCACGGCCCTATCTCAGGTTCTTACCGCACTCCTGGGTGGCAGTGGCTTTCTAATTGTCCCCCTTATCTCATTCTGTCCTTTCTTGACATTTACTGAGCTTAAGCGAGCCGGAGCCAATCACTGCGTCCTGTAGAGCACGGTCTGTCCTCCTATGCAGGGGACACGAGCAGGGGACTGTGGTAGTCAGAGGCGGGCATTTAATCCGATCGAGGCGTTCAGGAACTGAGTTTGGTATACCCGGGTCTGATCTTATCCAGAGCAACCCACCCTAAAGTCTGCGTAGCTGAGGTCAAGTCACCTTCCTGTGCAAACACCTATAGCCCACAGGCTCCCAAATGCTAGCCTGGAGTCTGGTTCACTCGGTGGGGGCCCCAGAATCCGTATCCTGACCAAGTTCCCTGGTGATTCTGGGGCACAGCCAAGTGTGGGGACCGTTGCCCCACTCTGCCTCACCAGTTTGATTCTCAAAAACCTGCATTACCCGGCTCTGCCACCAAATCACCCACTCCTCCCCACATTGAGATGCCAGTGCTCCCCACTCCTGTTACAGGTCTGTGGCTTTCCTACCCTTCGTGCCTTGCCTTCTGTTGGTTTCATGTGCCTACGAGGTCCTCCTAGCTTTCCCTCTTGAAATCCCACAAGGCCCAGCTCAGAAACTGCCCATTCTATGGCATTATTTTCACTCCAACCCAAAAATGATCACCCAGTTCCCGCCACGGCTCTTCTAACAACAGGTGTGCCCCTGAAAGCTAGTTACCTGGACGGAGGACAGGGACCATGTCTCTTCCCTGTGTCATCAGTATTGGCTCTTGCCAGCCAGTGGATAAAATGACGTCTCCATGATTCAGAGTCATTTCTGGACATAACCCTGTTCTCCGCCTTCCCAGGCACACCATCTCGGACGTGGAGCACCTGGTCTTCGTCAGCACGGACGTGGGCCGCTGCCGGGCCTGGCTGCGGCTGGCCCTCAACGACGGCCTGATGGAGTGCTACCTGAAGCTGCTGCTGCAGGAGCCGGCCCGCCTGTGCGAGTACTACCAGCCCTCCGCCCTGCTCCGAGACCCCGAGGAGAGCGAGTTCCTCCTCAGCTTCCTGCAGGGACTGACATCCTTGTCCTTCGAGCTCTCCTACAAGTCCTCCATCCTGAACGAGTGGACGCTCACCCCGCTGGCCCTGTCTGGGCTTTGCCCATTCTCTGAGCTCGACCCTGTCACTACCTCGGGGACAGAACTACAGCGGAAGGAGTCTCTGGATTCCATCTCCCACTCCTCAGGCTCAGAGGACATCGAAGTCCAGCACTCGGGCCATAAGATCCAGCGGCACAGGCAGCTCACTGCCTCCTCCCTCAGCCTGGACACGGCCAGTTCGTCCCAGCTGTCCTGCAGCCTCAACTCCGATAGCCTCCTACTCCCGGAGAATGGCTCCAAGAGTCCAGATCACTCCGAGGAGCCCATGTCCTACGACTCGGACCTGGGGACAGCCAATGCCGATGATTCAGACCCGTCTCTGCACGAGTGAGTACCGCTCCTTCCCTCTCTTTCTGCTTCCTTCCTTCTTCTCTTCCTCTTTCCCTTCCTTCTTCCCTCCCTTCCTATAGCATGTGATTGCCTGTCACCGCACACTGAACTCTATTAGGGCGTAAGGAAAGGCAAAGGGAACATCTCTTCCTCAGGGACTGAGGTTGCTGGGAGCTGTAACTGGAGGCAAAATGGGGGCAGTGAGGAAATGGATTTAGACAGCGCTCAGAGCTGGTTCAATCCAGCTCTGTCCTGGGCGACCTTCTCCCCCCCCACACACTTTTATTGATTAAGGTATTACATTTGTGTCCTTACCCCCCTATTGCCCCCTCACCCCCCTGGTGTCTGTGTCCATTGGTTAGGCTTATATGCATGCATACAAGTCCTTTGGTTGATCTCTTTCCCTTACCCCTGTCCTCCCCTACCTTCCCGCTGAGGTTTGATGGTCTGATCGATGCTTCTCTGTCTCTGGATCTGTTTTTTGTTCATCAGTTTATGTTGTTCATTATAGTCCAAAAATGAGTGAGATCATGTGATATTTATCTTTCTCTGACTGGCTTATTTCACTTAGCATAATGCTCTCCAGGTCCATCCATGCTGTTGCAAATGGTAAGAATTCCTTCTTTTTTACCGCAGCGTAGTATTCCATTGTGTAGATGTACCACAGTTTTTTAATCCACTCATCTGCTTGATAGGCACTTAGGCTGTTTCCAAATCTTAGCGCTGGTGAATTGTGCTGCTCCTGGGCAACCTTTGACAAGTTATTTCATCTCTCTGGTACTCAGAGAAGACAACAATATTTTACACCATCTAGAGAGAAGGAAACTAATAGTTCAAGGCTATATTTACAACTTCTGAAAAATACAGTAAAGCATGATGCAAAAGAATGGTCTTCTGTGACGTCCCAGAAGACCTCCCAGAGGATACAAACCTGAATGCTGCCTGGAGGAGGTGGTAGACATATGGGCCAAGCCCACGTGTGGAAAAGGAATCCGCGGAGCGACAACATTGGCTAGAGAAGGGAACCTGGGCAGAGCCTTCTTTTTTTTTTTTAATATGTTTTTATTGATTTTATTTAAAAAGTATTTTTCTTGATTTCAGAGAGGTAGGGAGAGGGAGAGAGTGATAGAAATATCAATGATGAGGGTGAATCATTGATTGGTTGCCTGCTGCACGCCCCTACTGGGGATCGAGCCCACAACCCCGGCATGTACCCTGACCGGGAATTGAACCATGACCTCCTGGTTCATAGGTAAACACACAACCACTGAACCACACCAGCCATGCTGTTTTTATTTATTTTAGAGAGAGGAAGGGAGAGGGAGAGAGAAACATCAACGAGAAACATCCATCAGCTTCTTCTTGCATGCCGCCTAGTGGGGTTCAAGCCTGCAACCGGAGCATGTGTCCTGACTGGGAATTGAACCTTTGACCTCTTGATGCATGGGACAGTGCTCAACCAACTAAGCCACACTGGCCAGAGCAGAGCCTTCTTCATTCAGGCTTTTTAACATTAATTTTTGAGTAATAGTCTATTTTTATGGTTAAAAAAAAACCTAAAAAGTGTTTCCCACCCCTATAACCATAATTATTTTCTTGCTTAGTCTTCCAGTGTTTCTAAATACATCTATAACAAATATGCATATGCAGATTTTAAAATTGTATTTCTTATTCTCCCACCTCTTTCCACAAAAGCTAGTATAAATACACTGTTATACACCTTGTTTTGGAGGAGATCTTTTCATATCAGAGTTTCTTTTTATTTCCCCCCTGGCATATTTTTTCATTGTCTGAAAGTACCTTAGTTTATTTAATAAGCCCTATATGTAGTGGTCATCGGAATCCAGTGTTTTATAAGTAACCTTGTGTGTGTAGTTTTTTATTTCTCTGTAGTTATCTCTGCTCAGTAAATTCCCAGAAGCAAAATTGCTGAGTCAAAGGATAGATGAATTTGTCATCTCATGGATATCGCCTAGTTATACTCTGTTAGCCTTATCAACAGAAGGTATTATCAAACGTTTGGATGTTTGCTCATCTAATAGGTAACAAAGGGTAACCGTTTTATTAACCATTTTCTTCAGTTGGATCCATGTTCCATCAGCCTGTGTTTAGGACCTTTTTCACTCCTGCTGTCCCTGCCACCTCCCACCTTTGGTTCAGGTCTTTACAGGGATACCACCTGGTGTGGGAATTGTACCAGTTTGGGCTGGTGGTACGGACGGGCGTGGAGCAGATCTTATTTCAAGCCCTGTTCTACCACTTACAAGCCCAGTAATGTCAGGCAAGTTGCTGGCTTTTTTTGAGGTTCTGTTTTTTCATCTTTAAAATGGAGATCATGGCCCTAGCTAGTTTGGCTCAGTGGATAGAGCGTCGGCCTGCGGATTGTAGGGTCCCGGGTTCGATTCTGGTCAAGGGCACATGCCCGGGTTGCGGGCTCCATCCCCACTGGGGGGGCGTGCAGGAGGCAGCCAATCAATGATTCTCTCTCATCATTGATGTTTCTATATCTCTCTCCCTCTCCCTTCTTCTCTTAAAATCAATAAAAATGTATTTAAATAAATAAAATCAATAAAATGGAGGTCGCCTCAGAGGGCTGGTTGAGGATCAGATCAGATGCCTGTTAGTGAGTTGCACACATAAGAATGTCTGGTAGGCACCAGAAAGAACTTCTGAGCACTGAGTGTGTGAGATAGAATTTTCAAATGTCAAACGGAAGGCTTTTGCTAGAACATGTTGGAAAGGAGCAGGCCCTGCCCCAACACGGCTGGGCCTGTGGCATGACGTAGGCTCATTCACATGTCTCGGTCATTTGTTGCCTCTCCCTCCTCCCACAGACCAGCCAGCCTTCTCTTTGTCATGTGTCTTTTCTTTATCTTTCATGAATCTTGTGATTGGAAAATTCCAGCTTAAGGTCATTGAGCCAGTGGCCATCCACCCTGTGTGGTTATTATGGGGAACTAACTCAGGGGAGAGGGTCAGGATGTACAGACCAACACTAGTGTGAGGAACCAGCATACACTAAACACACAGATATGCAAACACATATGCAGCCTTCTTAGAGCTGGGCTGGAAGTTAGTCTTTGAGCATCCACAGACCCTAGCATTTCTTGGAGTGTTTTAAGGGTAAAGAGTCTCACCAACAGTTGAGCGTTCACTTAAGCTATTTTTATTAAATTACTTAAAGTAACTTAAAAATTATGTGTAAATACCTTGTGCTTATATACCTCTTAAAGTTGTACAATCAGAACATCTACAAATAGCCCAGCCAGAGTGGCTCAGTTAATTGAGCGGCATCTTGTGCACCAAAAAGTTGCCAGTTCGATTCCTGGTCAAGGCACATGCCCACGTTAAAGAGGATTTAGTCCCTGATTGGGGTGCGTGTGGGAGGCAACCGATCGATGTTTCTCTCTCGTCCTCTCTCTGAAATCAATAAAAACAATTTTTAAAAAACCCTACAAATTAAACAAAGAAAAGTACAAAACATTAATGTTCACAATGAAATGTATTCATATAATATTTCACAGAAACCACATTACAGCTTGCTTCTTTTGTGTTTTTTGAGTGTGAATTATAATTAGCACAGAGAAGCCTGGGTACATTCTAGTGGTTGAAAATGTGGACTCGGAAGCCAGACCTGAGTCTTCCTTAACCAGCTTTTTGACCTTGGGCAAGCTACTCAGTCTTTCTGACATTCACGTCCTCATCTGTAAAATGGCGATAAGAATGTTTCAGAGGGATGCCAGGAAGATGAAATGAGTTAAGATAGTGCTTCGAGCGGTGCCTGACACACGGTGAGTGTCCAGTAGGTGGTGTTACTGTCATTTACTGCTAAGTATCCTGAGAACTGATGACCTGAGTTCTACTGCTTGTCTCTATAAGCACTGCTGTGAATAGCTGGTTAGTAACATTTATCAGCTGTCATCATGAGGTCTTCCCGTGTGGGAAATGATCCTTAGACCATGCGGCTCATCTCTGTGCAAGAAACCACAGGCTCAGAACCATTGGCAGGGGTTCTTTCCCAGGTGGCCATCAGAATCTCCACGCCATGCTTTTTATTGATTTCACACATACACACATAGATGCATGTGCATATAATACATGTGCTTTTTTAAGATTGTTTTTTAAGTGAATGTGCCAAGAAATTTTTTAAACAGACGTTTTTGATCACCACTGCCCTGAACCAGAGAGAAGTGGGAACACTATCAATTTCAGTTCTTTTTTTTTTTCTTTCTTTCTTTTTCTAGAGAGAGAAAGCAATAGAACCATCGATTTTGTTGTTCCACTTATTTATGCATTCATTGGTTGATTCTTATATGTGCCCTGACTGGGGATCGAACCCACAGACTTGGTATATCAGGACAATGCTTTAAGCAACAACTGACCTACCCGGACAGGGCTGTTTCATTTGTATGTTGCATTTTATTCAGTTTTCTTTCTTTTGCCTTTTCTTCAAAATCTCATTCTTGCACTTTTTCCAGTTGAGGTATCTATCTCTTATTCTCATTGGATCCTGAGACCAGAACTGATTCTGATGAGGCTCTGTGAACTTGATTTCACCTTGACCTTGGTTTTTGTTTGGTGGAAGCTCTAATTTATTGCACCATCAATCACTCACTACTCTACCTCCCAGGAGCCCATGAAGAGACTTCACAGGGGATGTAAAAATCTGTCCCCCTTGCCTAGCTGGTTTGGCTCAGTAGATAAAGTGCCGGGCTGCAGACTGAAGGGTCCTGGGTTCGATTCTGGCCAAGGGCACGTACCTCAGTTGCAGGCTTGATCTCAGGCCCAGTTGGGGCATGTCCAGGAGGCAAAATCAATGTGTCTCTCCCGCTCCCTTCCACTCTCTAAAAATCAATGGGGGCCTGGCTGGTTTGGGTCTGTGAATAGAGCATTGGCCTGCAGACTGAAGAGTCCCGGTTTCAATTCCGGTCAAGGGCACATGCCCGGGTTGCAGACTCGATCCCCAGTAGGGGGCATGCAGGAGGCAATCAATGATTCTTTCTCATCATTGATGTTTCTATCTCTCTCTTCCCTTCCTCTCCGAAATCAATAAAAATATATTTTTAAAAAATCAATGGGAAAACATATCCTAAAATCTGTCTCCCTAGTTCATTTCATAATGTGGCCCAGTCTGTCACAGTGGTTTGGACACATACAACTGGTCAGCAAATGTTCCTTCCTCCTTTGCCAGTGGAGACTAGCCCTTTGCTTCCAGAACTCAGCAATCCCTGTTCCCTGCAGGTTGCACTCCCAGACTTTTAACTCTGTTTTTAGAGTGAGGCCATAGAGCAGGAACCAGCACCCACCTGTGTCTTCCATAGCTATTCTATAAGCACATTTACAGCTTTCTCTGATAGGTCACCTTTTTGTTTAATGAGACATGATTCACACACCATAAAGTTCACCATTTTAAAGTATACAGTTCAGTCGTTTTTAGTATATGCGCAAAGTTGTACAACATCTAGTTCAAGAACACTTCTATCACCCTGTAAGGAAGCCCCTTACCCATTAGCTATGGATTTACCTATGTTGGACATTTGATGTCAATGGAATCATATAATACACGGCCTTTTGTGAATTCTTTCACATAGTACGTTTTCAAGGTTCATCCATGTTGCAGCATGTATCGTAACTGAATGATGTTTCCTTATATGGATATGCCACAATTTGTTTAGCTATTTATCAGTTAATGGACAGTTTTTAATTATAGCCATCCTAGTGGGCATAAAGTAGATCTCATTGCAGTTTTGATTTCTACTTCACTACTGTCTAATGATAATTGAGCATCTTTTTATGCACTTATTGGCTATGTATAGGCCTTCTTTGGAGTAATGTCTATTCATATCTTTGCCTATGTTTAAATTGGGTTGTCATTTTATTACTGAGTTGTAAGAATACTATATAGCCCTAGCCAGTGTGACTCAGTTGGTTGGAGCATCATCCTGTACAACAAAAGGTTGTGGGTTCGATCCCCGGTCAGGGCACATATGGGAGGCAACTGATCAATGTTTTTCTCTCATCTCTCTCTAATAATAATTAAAAAAAAATCAGTAAACATATCCTCAGGTGAGGATAAAAAAAACTATAGCCCTGGCTTGTTTGGCTCAGTGGATAGAGCATCGGCCTGTGGACTGAAGGGTCCCAGGTTCAATTCTGGTCAGGGGCATGTGCCTGGGTTGCAGGCTCGATCCCCAGTGGGGGGCGTGCAGGAGGCAGCCAATCAATGATTCTCTCTCATCATTGTTGTTTCTATCTCCCTCTCCATTCCTCTCTGAAATCAATAAAAATATATTTTTGAAAAATCAATAAACATGTCTTCAGGTGAGGATAACAAGAAAGAGTGCTATATATTCAGGATACTAGAGCTTTATCAGAAATATGATAGTAGCTGCATATAAAATATGCAAATATTTTTCCTATTCTCTGGGTTGTCTTTTCACTTTCTTGGTGGTATTCTCTGGAAGCACAAAAGTTTTTATTTTTATGAAATCCAATTTATCTATTTTTTTATTGGCTGCTTATGCAGTAGATGTCATAGCTAAGAAACCATTGCCTGACCCAAAGATATGAAGATTTATACCTGTCTCCTTCTAAGAGTTTTATGGGTTTTGCTCTTACCTTTAGGTCTTTGGTCCATTTTGAGTTAATTTTTTAACATGGTGTGATAGGAGTCCAACTTAATTCTTCCGCATGGAACTATTCACTTACCCCAGTATCATTTGTTGAAAAGATTATTCTTTCCCCATTAAAATGTCTTGGCGCCTATGTTGAAAGTCAATTGCCCATGAATGTATGGGTTGGTCACCTAGTCTTGACTAGAATGTCTTGAATTGTTGTTCTGGATTAAGATGGTGTTGTGTAGATAAGAGCAGAGTTCAGCCAGAAGGTAAAAACTTGAGTTCTAAAATCTTAGTTTCCATAATCCCACATGAAGGAGAGTTTGATGTGTCTTTCTAGACCCAGTTTAAGCCATTAGGGCCGATGTGTGCAATCTCTTGGGCTCCAGACAGCTTTATTGTCATGTGAACCTGCATTTATCCACGATGGACTCAACTGGGTTCATCAGCAGAAGAGGAGCCAGCAAATAGACTTACTTCAGAAATGGAACTCAGATTCCCAGAAACTTCAGGAGAGGGAGGACGGAGCAGCCACTAGCCAGTGCACATTCCAGAATGCCCAGAAGTATGTTTTTGCGTGCATGTGTGCGTTTGTGTGTGTGTGTATACACAAAGGCAGTAACACTGGCTCCCTCTGGCCCCAAAAGCACCATTTAGGGGCAGGAAGAGCCAGTTCCGTTGGGAGGAGTGAGCAGGAGCACACCTCATGTATACTTGTATGCACACTTGCACACCTTGTGTACACTGACCCCCAGCAGCAATTTCTGGGAACGGGAGCCTTCTCTGACTCCACAGCCAATCCAGCTCTGAGGTGGACCAGCCCTTGCACCTCACCCCAACCATGCTTCCCAGATACTGTTCCAGGAACAAGGTGGGTCCTCACTTCAGCTAAGTCCATGTCCCGGGGGCGGGAGTCCTGGTGCCTCCGTGCCGTTGGGGAGCCCCGCTCTGAGACGCTCTGTTCACTGGGCTGTGCCACAGTCGGCTTTGGGAAATGACTGCCTACACAGCCATTTGTTTGGCCGGGCAAACTCTACAGGGAGCCTGTGCAGCAGGTAAAGGCAACCAGTTCCCGTTCACATCAAGTCCTTTTCTCTGCTGTGTGAGCTTTTCACCTTGGATCCTGGGCTCCATACTCACTTGCCAGCTGCAGAGAAAGGGAGATGATGAGTGTCAGAGGAGGAGGCTTGTGGTCGAAGGAGAGCAGTGGGTGATGAAGAGTGTTTTGCCCTGGCCAGTGTGACTCAGTGATTTGCGTGTCTGTCAGCCCAGGCACCAAAGGTCTCGAGTTCTTGTAGCAACCAGTCGATGTCAATCTCTCTCTCTCTCTCTCTCTCTCTCTCTCTCTCTCTCTCTCTCTCTTCCCTGCATTCGCTCCCTTCCATTCCCTCTGAAAAGCGATGGAAAAAATATCCTCAGGTGAGGATTTTTTTAAAAAAAGAGTGTTGCTTCTTAAATCACAAAACAGCAGTTTTCCATTCTTACCACTGCCCCAGTAGCCATGGGCATTCTAGCTGACAACCTGTCACACAGGTTTCTTTGTTTAAAAACTTCCAGGGTGTTGTCTGAATTCAACAAAGCCCAGGTAAACTCTGTGCCAACCAACGGACTGAGCCGAGAAACGGAGATTCCCACACTACAGGCCTCACTCTCCCTCCACGGCCTCTGCCTCGACACCAGCACACACCTGCACGTTGAGGCGCCTGCAGAGCCCCTCCCTGCCCGAGCAGCCTCTGGGGCTGCAGATGGTGGCCACAAGCAGGAACCACTTTCCCTGGCACCTGGCATCCCGGGCTTGCAGCATCTGGGCACTGCCCAAGCTGTCCCTTGGAGGAGCGCTTCAGACCAGCAGCCTTCTAGTCCTGTGAGAGCAGTCGGCCAAGGGGATGGCCAGCAGAGGCCCTCGGTGGATGACGGAGCTGGACGGAGCCTCATGGTTTCCTCACCCACCAGTCCGGTGAGTGGTTCAGGCTGTTCTGGGGGTGGTCTGGAAAAAGGTCTCCAAGTCAGGGTTTCCCCACTTGATGACCCCAAGTGGTCTCTGCCTTCTTCCCATTTACCCCCTCTCTCTGGGTGGTGTTAGTGTTAAAAGCATCGTGATGATGGAGCTGATGTTTCTTGGTGTGTGAGTAGTGGATATAAGCTGGGCACCGTGCCCATCAGTTCCCATGGTTATCTCTTGTCATCTTCGCATCAACCTTATGAGAAGATAATTCTCTCTTGACCACAGACTCTCTGCTCGTAAGCACTGCCACTGAGCAACTTAAGGCCTTGGGCCAGGAACTTCACCTCACTGAACCTTGGTTTCCTCATCAGTTCTTGTTATTAATAAATTGATATTTTTATATAATTCCTTTGAAAATACTCATTTTGCAACATGATCCAGATTTAGAACTGTGCTGTCCAATTTGACAGCCACTAGCCACATGTGACTATTGAACACTTAAAATGTGGCTAGTGTAAATCGAGATAAGCTATGAAAGCAAACATTGGATTTGGAAGAGTTAGTATGGAAAAAAGACTGTAAAATTTCTCATTAATAATTTATTGATTACATATTAAAATGAAAATATTTTTATATATTGGGTTAGATAAAACTTTAAAATTAATTTCATCTGCTTCTTTTTACATTAAAAAAAAAATGTGGCTACTAGAACACTTAAAGTGACATATAGGACTCACATTGTATTTCTATTGGACAGCGCTGTTCTAGAATCAGCCAATTCAGTTTGTTGATAACCCGAGGGAAGTCAATCCTGGGGATGTCCTGGAGAGAGCCATGGTAGTGACTCGAGAAGTACTGGCCCAGTGGAACAGCAGTCAAAGCTGTGACCCAAGCTCTTTGGCTATTTCCGTTTGTTCTTGTGTCATGGAATGCAGACAGGAATCTATGCACGTGTGCTCCTGGACACAGGAAGCATGGAGTTTGTCCCAGCTGCAGCCTGGGGCTCATGTTGGTGCATGGTCTTACATTTCATGCACCATCATGCACATCCTCACCATCCATGCACATCTCTCCTTTGACCTGTAACTTCCAGATCCTATAACTCAGGATGGGACCAGGGCCATGAAACAAACGGAAAGAGGCACACACACGCACCCTTTTTAAAACAGCTTTAGTGCCTTTAAAATTATTTATTTATTTTTAAAAATATATATTTTATTGATTTTTTACAGAGAAAAAGGGAGAGGGAGAGAGAGTTAGAAACATTAGTGAGAGAGAAACATCTATCAGCTGCCTCCTGCAACACTCCCTACTGGATATGTGCCCGCAACCAAGGTACATGCCCTTGACCGGAATCGAACCTGGGACCCTTGAGTCCGCAGGCCGACGCTCTATCCACTGAGCTAAACTGGTTAAGGCTATTTATTTATTTTTTTAATCAGAGAGGAAGGGAGAGGGAGAGAGATAGAAACTTCAATGATGAGAGTATTATTGATCGGCTGCCTCCTGCACGCCCCCCACTGGGGATCCAGCCCGCAACTTGGGCATGTGCCCTTGACCGGAATCGAACCTGGTACCTTTCAGTCCACAGGCCAATGCTCTATCTACTGAGCCAAATTGGCTAGGGCTTTTAGTGCATTTTAAGTTCACATGATTAAATTATAGATTCATTTTTTTTAAGTATATTCATGGATTTGTAGCTATCACCATAAACTAATTTTAAAGCCTTTTTATCTCTCATAAAAGAAATCCCCTACCCATTAGCAGGCACTCTCCAACCCTTTCTCCCTCCCACTACCTTACTCCCCTCAACCCCTGGCAACTACTAATCTGCTTTGTCTATAGATATGCTATTCTAGACATATCACATAATAGAATCATATAATATGTAACCTTTGGCAATTGGTTTCTTTCAATTAACAATGTTTTTAAGGTTCATCCATATTGTAGGATGTATCTATCCCTACTTCATTTCTTTTTCTTTTTTTTTTTTTTTTTTTTAAAATATGGAACGCTTCACGAATTTGCGTGTCATCCTTGCGCAGGGGCCATGCTAATCTTCTCTGTATCGTTCCAATTTTAGTATATGTGCTGCCGAAGCGAGCACCCTACTTCATTTCTTTTTATTGCTGAATACTATTCCATTGTAGATTCCATTTATGCTTATGTTGCATTTTATTTATCCTTTCATTAGTTGAAAGGCATTTGGGGGGGTTTCCCCCTTTTTTGGCTATTATGAATAATGCTACAATAAACATTCATGTACAAGTTTTTGGGTGGACATACTTTTTTTGTATTTATTTATTTATTTATTTATTTATTTATTTATTTATTTATTTATTTTTCACATATGTTGTTCATTCTCTTGGATACGGACCTAGGAATGGAATTTTTGGATCATATGGTAACCAAAGGAGCTGCCCCATTTTATATTCTCACCAGCAGTGTATTCCTCTACATCCTCACCAGTAGTTCTTGTTGTTGTTGTTGTTGTTATTAGAAGTGGCATCTCATTATGGTTTTAATTTGCATTTCCCTGATGGCTAACGATGTTGAGCATATTTTCATGTGCTGTTGTCATTTCTGTATCTTCTTTGGAGAAATGTCAATCAGAACCTTTGCCCAGGGTTATCTGTCTTTTTATTACTGAGTAATAATAGGTTGGGGTTTTTAAACATATTATTGAATTTATTGGGGTGACATTGGTTAATAATTATAATAATTTTTTAAAATATATTTTTGGAGTGCCACTGGATTTTATTTATTTTTTTAAAATATATTTTATTGATTTTTTTACAGAGAGGAAGGGAGAGGGATAGAGAGTTAGAAACATCAATGAGAGAGAAACATCGATCAGCTGCCTCCTGCACGCCCCCTACTGGGGATCCAGCCCACAACCTGGGCATGTGCTCTTGACTGGAATCAAACCTGGGACCCTTCAGCTGCAGGCCAACACTCTGTCCACTAAACCAAACCAGCTAGGGCGTCTTGTTCTTACATTTAGATGTGTGGTATATTTTGAGTTAATTTTTGTATATTGTATAAGGATGAGGTCCAACTTCATTCTTTTGCATATAGATATCCAGTTCTACCAGCACTATTTGTTGAAAAGACTATTTTTTCCCCTTTTTAAAAAGTTTTTTTATGTGATATGCATTCTGTAACCACCATCCAGATCTAGATATAGAACATTTCCAGCCCACCAAAGGAAACTACCATAGATTCATTTTTCTTGTCATTGAACTTGTTAAAAATGGAATCATACAATATATACTCTTATGCTTCTTTCACTGAACTGTGCAATTTACCTATACATACAACCTGGGACTATAGTTTGGTCTTTTCCTTTGATCTATAGTATCCTATATAATAAAGAGGTAATATGCAAATTGACCATCACTCTAACACACAAGATGGCCACCCCCATGTGGTCAAAGATGGCTGCCCCCATGTGGACACATGATGGCCGCCACAAGATGGCCAGCAGGGGAGGGCAATTGTGGGCGATCAGGCCAGCAGGGGAGGGCAGTTGGGGGGAACCAGGCCTGCAGGGGAGGGCAGTTGGGGGGGACCAGGCCTGTAGGGGAGGGCAGTTGGGGAGAACCAGGCCTGCAGGGGAGGGCAGTTGGGGGGACCAGGCCTGCAGGGGAGTCTGGTTGCTAGAGAGTTGCTTGGTAACATGGAATCAAAGCACCTCTCCTTAGGGGAGTTGTGGATCCATTCATTCCCCCACTCCCTAGTCACTGGGCAACACTGTGTGATCCGCCCATTCACATTGACCTGGTATCTTCACTCCTCAGCCAGACTCCTCTCTGGATTTCACCGTTGTATAAAGTGTCCTAATGCCTTTAATAACTCCAGGTGGCATTCCTGGGGTGCTTTGGGTCCCTGGTGGTAGGTGGTTTGGGTCCCTGGTGGCAGGTGCTGCTCTGGCTGAGATTCTTGGTCAATGGTGATTTCCCCTCACTGTTGAAGGGGCAGGGAACTGGCCAGATATGGGCCCCTGAGTGAGCAGGCTGTAGGAAGGTGGCATGAAAGAGGGGGACGGGAGACCGTGGTGCGCTCCTCTCCCCTACCTCCCTTTCTGCTTTATAACTGGAGGCCTTGGTGTGGAGCACAGCCACGGGGCTTGGTCCAATTCCATGTGCAGAAGTTCCAAGGACCCAGTGTTCCCACTTTTTTTTCCTCCGTTGCTTAAGAGAACAAAAGGTTTCCCCAAGAGTATGATTTCCTGGTGGCTAACGTGTGGTCCCTGGAGTGCGTCTGACCATTTCCAGCTGTCTCCCTCTCCACTGCGGATGAAGGAGCCCTCACCAGTGAACATACATCATCTCAGAATCCACATTTGTCTCCTTCCTTCCACTTCCCTCACCTCACCCTTGTGTTTTATGTTAAAGATGTTTGGAAAGTCAAGATTTGTTCTTTCATCTGTTATAACTCTATGCCAGGCACAAATAAAAATGACTGTTCCAAACAGCTTTGTAGGTGCTAGGATGGGGCTAAGTCCAGAACTCCATGGGAGCCCCGGGTGGGATGGAGGCTTCCTAACCCAGCTGCAGGGTGGGAGTGGGGTGGGGATGAGTAAGGAAAGCTTCCAGGAGGAGGTAGTAGATGACCGCTGAGCTGAGTCTCAAGGGATAGTGGTCTCTCCCAGTAGGGCCATTAGCAGGGGCTGGGAGGTGTGTGCGCCTTGAGTCCCGATGACCCAGGCAGGCTTTGTTCAGAGTCCTGTGTTGTAAATGGTCCCCTGTAGCCACCTTCATTGACACATTGTCCTGCCACTGGCAGAAGGAAGCACCTGCCAAGTCTGAGGGTTTTCAGAGGAAGCCCTGAGGCCCAGCTCTGTGAGCCTCCCCCTGAAACTCCTGGCTCAGAACTCTCACTCTTGGCTGAAAGGAGTCTTATAGCATCTGAATGAATTAAATTGTCTAAACCAGTGGTCGGCAAACTCATTAGTCAACAGAGCCAAATATCAACAGTACAACGATTGAAATTTCTTTTGAGCGTCAAATTTTTTAAACTTAAACTTCTTCTAACGCCACTTCTTCAAAATAGACTCGCCCAGGCCGTGGTGTTTTGTGGAAGAGCCACATTCAAGGGGCCAAAGAGCCGCAGTTTGCCGACCACGGGTCTAAACCAATCTTTCTGGGGAATCCCCAGTCCTACTCCCCTTCACTGTCTAGGGGAGCAGGGAGGGCAGTCTTGATTTAGGGGTTGGAAATAGCAATGTCAGGTTGAGGTTGGTGGCACTTAACAAAACAGCTGGGCTGGTCCCCCCCGTGTGACTCATTTCCTCTGTGTAGACAGACATGTCTGGTGGCCCAGCCGGCTTCCTTGCCTCTGCTCTTGCACACTTAGGCACAGAAAGGCTGGGAGCACTTGAAATAGTGGGGGGTGAGGGGGGCACTAGAATCCGTTCCCTCAAGCCCCTGACCCCAGACCCACTCCACTTC
This sequence comes from Cnephaeus nilssonii, assembly GCF_951640355.1. Lineage (NCBI taxonomy): Eukaryota > Metazoa > Chordata > Mammalia > Chiroptera > Vespertilionidae > Cnephaeus > Cnephaeus nilssonii. The sequence continues at coordinate 13,709,624 of NC_137090.1, forward strand.
TCAAAGCCAGTGAGCAGCTTCAGACTCGGAGAGAGAGCAACAGAAGGGGAAGAGTAGGGTAGGCTGCCTGGGCCCTAGGGGGCCTGCTCTGAAGTGGGGAGCAGAAGCAGGGGTTGCCAGTGAGAACTCTGGATCCTTCTCCCCCATGCCTCCCTTATCTCAAACCCTAGAAGCAGAGCCGAAAAACTCTGCATCCCTTAGACAAATGGTGCTAGGACAACTGACTGTCCAGATAGAAAAAAATAAAGGTGGACCCTTCCTCACGCCATATATATAAATTAACTCAAAGTGGATCATAGACCCAATTCTAAGATCTAAAACTAAAGCTCTTAGCAGAAAACAGGAGTACATCTTTGTGACCTTGAATTAAGCAATGGTTTCTTAGATACAACACCAAAGGCACAGACAGACGAATTGGACTTCATCAAAATCTAAAAATTTTGTTCCTCAAAGGGCACCATCAAGAAAGTGGAAAGACAACCTACAGAATTGGAGAAATGATTTGCAAATTGTATTTGTTTCCTAGGGATCCTGCAGCAAAGTACTATAAATTGGTGTAAAACAACAGAAAGGTATTCTCTGCTAGAAGTCCAAAATCCACATGTTGGCCGGGTTGATTCCTTCTGGGATTCAAGAATCTGTTCTATGCTTTTCTCTTAACTTCTGGTGTTACCAGCAATCCTTGGCATTCCTTGGCTTGTATACCCATTGCTCCAGTCCCTCCCTCCATCACATTCCTCTGTGCCTCTATCTTGACTTGGCATTCTCTCTCTTTCTCTGTGTGTGTCTTTCTCCTCTTATAAGGACACAGTCACATTGGACGAAGGGCTCACCATACCCCAGTATGACCTCATCTTAACTAATTGCATTTGTAATAACCCAATTTCCAAATAAAGTCACATTCTGAGGTACTGGGGGCTAGGATTTCAGCATATCTTTTTGAGGGATAGAGCATCGACCTGCAGACTGAAGGGTCCTTCCTGGGTTCGATTCTGGTCGAGGGCATGTACGTCGGTTGCAGGCTTGATCCTGGCAGGTCGATGCTCTATCCACTGAACCAGACTGGCTAGGGTGGAAAGGGTTGTTGTTTTTAATGGAGTAGGAAAATGTTCTAAACTTAGTGGTAATGGTAGCCCAATTATGTGAATATACTAAAACTATTGCATTATACAGTTTAAATATATTTTTATGATATGGGAATCATATCTCAATTAAGATGTTTTTTAAAAAACTTAATAAACAGCCTGTGTCTTTACTTCTTTCCATAGAAAAGCAAGAGCTGGATCTCGGAAGATGACTTCTACCGGCCTCCCCAGGAGCCACCCCCAGAGAGTCCTTCAGACGGTTCCGTAGCTTCTCCCAGAGGGACTCCAGAGTCCAGGCCGTGTCTTCTCAGGCATTTCTCTCAAGGACCAAGAAAAAGCTCCTCCATGGGGGCCTTAGACAAAGCTTGTGTGCCTTCTCCAGGAAGCAGGAAAAGCCCGGCAGCCACCACGCAGGAGCATAAGAACTTCAGGGTGGTGCATCGCAGGCAGATGGGTAGGTGGCTGCAGCATTCCAGGCCTCACCGCAGGGGCACGCCGTTCAGAAAGCCTTCTGACGTCCTCTTTTCCATGACCAATTGGGTGGCGTCTTCTCACAAGAAAACGTCCATCCCATGATGAGTAATTCAAGAAAGCATTGCAGGAAAAGTTATGTATATTTTCTCATACAGTCTCAAAAAGTAATGCCCAAAATTGCCTACAGAGTGCAAAAATACTGTATCTCATATATATATACAGACACACACACACACACATATGTTTAAATATATTTTTATTGATTTCAGAGAAGAAAGAGGAGGGAGAGAGAGAGAGAAACATCAATGATGAGAGAGAATCACCGATCGGCTGCCTCCTGCCTACCCTACACTGGGGATCGAGCCTGCAATCCTTGCTTGTGCCCTGATGGGGAATCAAACCTTGACCTCCTGAGCCACTGAGCCACACCAGCTAGGCTACTGTATCATATATTGAGATGGAAACTATTTTCCCTGAAACTACCCTATAAGTCTTATTATATGGAACTCTTGGTTCTGTCTTGATCTCCACACCCTCCCACTCCCGTGAAGTCCAGAATGGACTAATAACTAATTTTTCTATAACCTTCATAAATGAACTTCCTGTTTCAAACAAGCAAAAAAGTGTGCCCTAGAGTCCGTCTCTTTCTTTCATTTTCTGTTTGCAGTGATCCAGCAGAGAATTCTGGCCAGGTTCCTGGGGCCCTGGTCTCCATGCTGGCTTCTTTTAGGTCAGTGGTTCTCAACCTTTCTAATGCCGCGACCCTTTAGTACAGTTCCTCATGTTGTGGTGACCCCCCAACCATAAAATTATTTTCGTTGCTACTTCATAACTGTAATTTTGCTACTGTTATGAATCGTAATGTAAATATCTGTGTTTTCCGATGGTCTTAGGCGACCCTGCTAGCGGTTCTCAACCTGTGGGTCAAGACCATCGGAAAATACAGATATTTACATTACGATTCATAACAGTAGCAAAATTACAATTATGAAGTAGTAACGAAAATAATTTTATGGTTGGGGGTCACCACAACATGAGGAACTGTACTAAAGGGTCGTGGCATTAGAAAGGTTGAGAACCACTGTTTTAGGTTTTTCTGTCAGCCTATGTGATATGGTTGTAACCATGTTGGAGAAGGTGAGCTCAGTCCTGGGTCCTCTTCTCTGTCGACACCCATGTCCCAGCTGATCTCACCTACTCTCAAGGGCTTTATGCCAACAACTGCCCAATGTTTATCTCCAGCGTGGACCTCGCCCTTGACCCTCAGATTCACATCTCCATCGGCTCCATGCATGTCTCATAGGCTTCTCAAAATTGACATGTCCAACAATGACTCCCTGGTTCTCCACTCCAAACCTGCTTCTCTCCTAATTACAACATGATCAGATTATTTTGGAGCAGGGGCATGGTCCCCTTTCAAATATTTTGCAAGTGGGCACAATTTTTTTAAATTACAAAAGTGGGCTCATACTACTCAATACTGTTCAATACAACTTCCTGTGCTGATAAAAATGTCCTATGGGGTTATGTTTCTCATCTCATAAAATGCCCAACTCCATCCTCCCAGACGCCTGGGCTAAAAACCTTGGAGTTACCCTTGACTTTCCTTCACATCACACATCAAATCCGTCAGCAAATCCTGCTGGCATATCCAGAGTCTTCCACCACCTCATGGTTCCCATCCACCGGCATCCCTGGCCTGGGTGATGGCGATGGCCTCCTAACCGGTCTCTCTCCCCGTTGTCCTTCAACATATGAAGCCAGGATGACTCCCCCATTTAAAGTATGTCCGACCATGTCCCTGCAGCGGCTGCTTTCCCCTCAGAGCAAAGTGGCTGGCTGGTATTCTGATGGCCATTTTCCCGCACCCATGACAGGACCTCGGGCCCACGTGTTTTTTCTTGGGTGACAACGGGACAGGCCCATTGTCTGAAGTGCCTCTTTCTGCCCGCAGGACTGTCCAACCCGTTCCGGGGTCTCATGAAGCTGGGCACCGTGGAGCGGCGGGGGGCGATGGGCATCTGGAAGGAGCTCTTCTGCGAGCTCTCGCCGCTGGAGTTCCGCCTCTACCTGAGCGGCGAGGAGCGCACCTGCGTGGACAACTGCTCGCTGCTGCGCTGTGAGTCCGTGGGGCCGGCCCACAGCGACGGCCGCTTCGAGCTGGTCTTCTCCGGCAAGAAGCTGACCCTGCGCGCCTCCTCCCAGGACGAGGCCGAGGACTGGCTGGACCGGGTGCGGGAGGCCCTGCAGAAGTGCCGGCCGCAGCAGGAGGAGGAGTGGGTGAACATCCAGTACCCGGAGCAGCCCAGCGACCTGCCCGAAGGCCCCCCGGGCGGCCCCCCCTCCCACTCGGACCCCACGGAGCCCGCATCCCTCCCGGGCACGCAGTTGGACTGGTCCTCCGCCCACGTCCCCGAGCCGGACGCCATTAAAGAATCCCTCCTGTACCTGCACACGGATAGGACCTGGACCCCCTGTATCTTCTCCCTGTCCTTGGAGGCCCTGAAGTGCTTCCGCGTGAAAAACGACGAGAAGATGCTAAGTGACAGCCACGGAGTGGAGACCATCCGAGACATCCTGCCGGACACCAGCCTCGGGGGCCCGTCCTTCTTCAAAATCATCACGGCCAAGGCCATCCTGAAGCTGCAGGCCGGCAGCGCCGAGGAGGCCGCCGTGTGGAGGGACCTGGTGCGCAAGGTGCTGGCGTCCTACCTGGAGACCGCGGAGGAGGCCGTGACCCTGGGCGGCAGTCTGGACGAGAACTGCCAGGAGGTGCTGAAGTTCGCCACCGGGGAGCACGGCTTCCTGCTGCAGTACCTGGTGGCCATCCCCACCGAGAAGGGCCTCGACTCCCAGGGCTGCTTCTGTGCAGGTGCCGCCGCCCCCCTCTGCCTCCGCTGGGGTTGCTGCCTTAGGCTCGGCACCCCTTCCCGGCCGGCCCCTCCACCCCTGGGGTGTTGCTGCACATGAAGCTATTTGCAGCTGTTGCAGCGAATAGGTCTGCTCCTCCCAGCACCCAGTGAGCCGGTGCCCCTGCTTGTGGGAGCCCCCTCCCTTGCCCTTCCCGCCACTGCTCCGGGGTGAGACCTGTGGGAGTTCCCGGGAGCTAAGCGCTCCACTCCCTTCGTATTCCGATTACAGCATTATCGTATTATGTTGGAGCAGGGGCATGGCACCCTTTCAGATATTTTTGCAAGTGGGCACAATTTTTTTAAATTCCAAAAATGGGCTCATACTACTCAATACTGTCCAATACAACTCTCTGTGCTGATGAAAATGTCCCATACAGTAGCTACCAGCCACATGTGACTACTGGGTACGTAAAATGTGGCTGGTGTGACTAAGGAACGGAATTTTTTACTTTATTTCATTGAAATGGATTTAAATTTAAAAGGGCACCCATATCTTACGGCCACCATGTTGGACAGCACAGCGGTATATATATATATATATTGTTTTGCAACTTGGTTTTTTTTCTAGTTAAAATACGTATGGGTATTATTCCAAGTCATTGCATCTGCTGTATCATTATCATCACCAAACCTAATTCTTCTGTGCTGGGTACTGGCCAGATGCTTTATTTGAATTGTCTCATTTAATCCTCACAACCACCCTGTTGGGACAGGTGCACTATTATCTCTACTTATAGCTGAGGAAACTGAGTCACAGGGCAGATAAGAACCTGTCCCAGGTCCACACAGCTAGCAAGTGGCGGAGCCACTTGAGGGCCAGCCATGTTGGTCCCAGAAGCTCTGCTCTTAGCCAGGTCCCCATAGGCCCTCTCTGCTGCCTTGTTTTCAAGGCTGCCTGATATTCTGCTGCTCGTGTTCCATCTTTAGCTCTTCCCTCCCAATCCAACAGCCGTTTCCATCACCCTGGGCCCTCCCAGGGAACTGAGTGGCGTGCCTGCTGCAGCGTGCCAAAGCTGCGGCTGCGGCTGCAAGCGGGTTAGGAGCTGTCCTGTCGGGTGGAGCCTGTGGGACCGGAGGGGAAAGCCTGCTTCGGGCGTCTGGGAGGAAGTGGCCTGCGGTCAGTACCCCTCGGAAGGCAGAGCAGTTTCCTGCTGAAAACTTCTTCAAGCCCCCCCCCCAACCTCCGCCCTCCACCAGCACACCCCCTCACCCCCTCTGAGGTGATTCACACTTGTGGATGTGAATGAATGCTGGCAGGGACCGCTCTCACTGTCCCTGCCACCCGCCAGCCTTCGCCAGCTTTTGGGCAAGACTCAAACGGGAGCCTGGGCTTCCTCTCCGCCTGTGCGGCGGACACCAATCACAGCCATTTGGCTTGTGTCTCATAGTTTGTGGGGCACTTTCAAAGCCTGTCTCATTTAAACTTTGTAATAACCCCACAGAATAGCCAGTAGCAGCTGCACAGATACTGAAAGGGGAGGGGACCAGGCAAAAAATTCCCTGAAGGTCAGGATGCGGCATCTGGTAAGCAGAGGAACCGGCCTTTCTAGTCCTGAGGCCGGAGGGACTCTGGGCACGTGCTCAAGATTTGAGCCAGACCCTTGTTTGCCTGGGCACAGCGACTCTCACTCCCTCTGCTCCCTACTCGGAGGGACCTCCAGCTGAGGCGCTGAGGCTGGGCCCCACCCCTGTCCTGAGGCATCCAGCAGCTCCCGCTTCCAACTGGCTCCAGGCCCTGCCTCCTACTGCCTTCCTGTCCACTCCCTATGCCCGACTAGCAAGGCCCTGACTTAGTTGCTTCCTTGTCTGGGTCCCAGTGAGAGACAGACCTAGAGGAGGTTGACATCGGTGAGCAAGCAGGGGGAACATGGAAGAAGGCAGCCAGTTATGAGAGAATGCAGGCTCTAGAACCAACACCACGCAGCTCTGAATCCCGGCTGTGCCGCTTCATCCCTGTGTGACTGACCAGTCTCTGCATCCGTTCCTTCAGTGGTAAAATGGCAGTGTTGTGTTGTAAAGATTAATTAGTGGGGTTGATTCTGAGTGGTGGTGGTTCTTATCTTTATACTCTCCTTTTTTATCTTTATACTCTCCTTAGATAGCAGGCCTATCCACCTTGGTTGCTTCTGAGTTACTCAGGAGCTGACTCTGGCCCCGCCGCTGCTCACTCTCCCAATATCCTTCCTTCTCCCCAGGCTGCTCCCGGCAGATCGGCTTCTCATTTGTACGACCCAAGCTCTGTGCCTTCTCTGGCCTCTATTACTGTGACATCTGCCACCAAGACGATGCTTCAGTGATTCCGGCCAGGATCATCCACAACTGGGACCTCACCAAGCGCCCAGTGAGTCCCAAGCCCAGCCTATCATGGCCACACAGGGCTGCTGAATGATAGAGAAATGGTCACCCCTCTTTGCTGCTGTTGTTCATCTGTTGGGAGGAGTTTGGCTCTAAGGAAGGCAGGGTCACTGGTTCAGGCCTTGTGATATGGGGAAGATAATCAAGAAAAAACTTGGTGCTGGTCTAGAGCCTCTGCGTAGAGCTCTGTCAGTGCCAGACTCAGGTAGGAGTCTGAAGATGGTTTTCTGCAGCTCCTCATGGCTGGGACAAAGCTGTTTAAGGCACCAGCAACTGAATGGATGGATGGATGGATGGATGGATGGATGGATGGATGGATGGATAGATGGGCGGGTGGGTGGATGGATGGATGGGTGGGTATGGATGAGTGGATGGATATGGATGGGTGGATATGGATGGGTAGATGGATAGAAGGGTGGGTGGATGGATGGATGGGTGGATATGGATGGGTGGATATGGATGGGTGGGTGGGTAGGTGGATGGATGGATGGATGGATGGATGAGTGGATAGATGGATGGTCTGGCCAGCTGGTTGCAAATCCCCTTGGAGCAGTCAGCCTTTTCTGTTGTCAATGTAAGAACCTGACAATGGAAAAAAACTAATGGCAATTGCTGGGAAGCAAGACCTCATATACTCTAGAGAATGACAGCTTTGCACTTTCTTTTATACATTGCAATTAAAGAGGGAACATAATGAAGATTACATGAAGGTGACAGAAAACGAGGCAGGGATTGGATTACAGGATGGTTAACAAAATTCTGTGCTCTCTTAAGAGTCGCACTTTAGGAGGAGGGGCTTTAAAAAGAGGCATTTCAAAGGTGTGTTACCCTAGATGCACAGGAACAATGGACCTCGCTTGCTGAAGGCAGAGATAAGCCTTTTGCTAGAGAACTTATAGGCCTGGGGCATGACTACCACCCGTGACCTGCCCAGTCAGGAATTTATGATCAGATCACTTTGTGAGGTTACTTTCGGTTAGATGTGGCACCCCTTTTTTGTCCACACCATGCATCTATTTATATATGTATCTGCTTTTTTATCAAGCTGGGATTATACTGGACTCACATTGTTTTATAACACTTTGTTTACTTAGTATGACAGCTTTGATACTTTATGTTCACCAAATGCTTTTAACTGTGTTTTAAGATGGTTCAGGCTTTCCTCCTCTCCAGCTGAGCTTGCCCACTTTCCTGGCTGTGTTACGGGAGCAGATGATTTACCCTCCGCCTCCTCATCGGGAAAGGCGGGTTATACCAGTGTCCGTTTCGGGCTTGTGTGAGGGCCCAAGGGGACGGTTCCCTGCAGTCACTCGGGCGGTGCCTTACATGATGCCTTTCCCCTCTCCCGAGGCAGGTCACACGGGCCCCTGGTTCAGGTGCCAGGGTCCATGCAGTCTTGGCATGTGGATGTGTCCTCGCCAGGGCACAGGGAGCACGGGACTCGGAGTCTGTGCCATCCCAGCCTCTCCCCTCCTGGGGGTGGGAACCCCAAAGACGTTAGCTTCATTTTGTTTTTGTTTGTGGGGTTTTTTTGGTTACCTCATCCCCACCCATGCCTTCAATGTTAAGTATTTAAATAACTACATGGAGAAAATTAAACCTCAAAATCACCACAAATGCAAAGAACCCTTTGACCATAAAACACACTCACTATTTACAACACCTGGATATTTCTGTGGCGCCACCTCCACATTCATTGCTGTAATTCTGGTGCCACTTCCTCGTTCCAGCTAGAAAATGACAATACTCTTCTCGGCATATCTGAGATTGGGAAATAGCCAGCTCTCCCTAAGATCCCTGGCTTGGGAAGACAGGGAAATGCAGACTGGAAAGCGCCTGGCGCTCAGGTTAGGGGCCTTGTTGCTCACCGTCACGCCTCTGGCTGACCCACTTGTGCGAGGCCCGCCTGGCACTTGGCAGGATGTGAGGCCAGGACTGGGGCTGCTTTCTTTGTCTGTCTCCTCCGCGCGCGAGCATGCGGGCTAGAAACAGTCCCTGGAGCACAAAGCCCCTGCCCGTCTGCAGCGCTTGGCTGTTTCCAGCGCACATTCCTTGTGTTATTTCATCTGAGCCTCACCCAAGGCCTGAGGCTGAGTTGTGGTCAGGGATGGGATGGGTGGGGGCTGGGGAACCGCAGTGTGACCTGACTCACAGGGGCTTGGACACTGGGCTGCCCACTGGTTGGGGGCTGGTTCCTCTGGGAAATGGGAAAGAAGGAGTTGTCCATTGCTGGGGGAGGCGAGAGATGACAGTGCAGTTGGGGGACCAGAAGCCAGAAGCCTCCTGAGGCCCCTGTTACATTCCTGACCCTCAGGGGGCAGCTGGTCCACAGCTGAAGCTCGGAGTCTGATGGCAGCCCCTTGGCTGAGTCTACGCTCCGTGCCCGGAGCTTACATAGACTTTGTTGTTGTTGTTAATCCTCACCCCAGGATATTTTTCCATTAATTTTTTACTTTATTTATTTATTTATATTTTATTGATTTTCTACAGAGAGGAAGGGAGAGGGATAGAGAGTTAGAAACATAGATGAGAGAGAAACATCGATCAGCTGCCTCCTGCACACCCCCTACTGGGGATGTGCCCGCAACCAAGGCACATGCCCTTGACCAGAATCGAACCTGGGACCCTTGAGTCCACAAGCTGACGCTCTATCCACTGAGCCAAACCGGTTAGGGCTCCATTAATTTTTTAGAGAGAGTGGAAGGGAGGGGGAGAAAGAGAGAGAGGAACATCTATGTGAGAGAGACACATCGATTGGTTGCTTCCCACAGGTGCCCTGACGGGGGCTGGGGATCAAGCCTGCAACTGAGGTACGTGCCCTTTACCAGAATCAAACCAGCTCCCTTCAGTTCAAGGGCTGATGCTCTTAACCACTGAGCAAACCTGCTAGGCCACTTGGATATTTTTTAATCTAAATTCAAAATAATTCCAGGAGACTAGTGGTCTTATTTTTTTCCATTTTACACATAAGGAAACTGAGTCACCGAGAGGTTAAGGAAGGAAGTTTCACAGGTCATAAGGTGGAAAGTAGTAGAGCCAGGATTCAAATCCAATTCTGACTTGACAGACAGACTCCTAACTACTGCACAGTAGTTGACAGTGGAGGAGACCACACCTCAGTTTAGACCTGGTGTCCACTTCCTACAGGTGGGCTGGATAAGCCACGTTAGCTTCTCTGAACCTCAGTTTCCTCACCAATAAAGTGGGGATGATGGCACCTTCCCCTTTAGGTTGTTATTGGGGATGAAGAAAGGAGGTGGTCAAGATCCTCAGCCCAGTGTCTAGCAAATAGCAGGTGCTCAGTACTGGGCTTTGGCATTAGGGCTGGGCCTGAGGGTAAAACTTCCAACACCCTATCAGGCGGTGCAGACTGAGATTGGTCACTGAACTCTGCCCGGAGACTCGGGGGAGCCCTGGGTGCTGCTGCTGGCGAGAGCCGAGGGAACTGGGGAAACCTCTTGTCAAGCTGCGTCTGATCTGTGGCTTCCTGTGGTTGGAGCCTGACTCAGCCAGTCACCTGGTTCCTGAGTCGGCCCAGGAGACAGTGCGTTTCCTTTAGGCAGGAAAATGGGGGCTGGGAGGAGAGGAAGTCATGGGAAGGGTCTCTGAGGCCCAGGGGAGAGGGACCCCTCCTCCATCCCAGCGTGGCCTGGGAGGGCGGCAGGCAGCTGGTGCCATGGAGCGAAAGGAGGTTTGGGGCTCATATAAACTGGGTTCGGATCTTGGCGTTTATGAGCCGTGGGCCCAGGCCACGTCACTTCATCTCTCTGACCCTCAGTTTCTTCATCTGTAAAATGAAATGGCACCACTCCTCTTGGAGGCGGCTGCAGCCTGAGTGGGTGGTGGGTAATATAGGGCCTGACCCAGAGGCGCTTACTGAATGGCCTTTCTGTTTCACCCCCATTGCCTGGTGGTGTCCCCAGATCTGCCGGCAGGCCCTCAAGTTCCTGATGAAGATCCGGGCCCAACCCCTCATCAACCTGCAGCTGGTGAACCCATCGCTGTACGAACATGAGGAGCGGATGCACCTCATCGGGAGGAGCCGGGAGCAGCTGAAGCTTCTGGGGGATTACCTGGGCCTGTGCCGAAGTGGGGCCCTGAAGGAGCTCAGCAAGAGGTGAGCACCCTGCACACAGACACACACGCTCAGGCGTCCTCTTGGGGACATGCAGGAGGCAGCCAATCAGTGATTCATCATTGATGTTTCTATCTCTCTCTCTTCCCCTCTGAAATAAATAAACGTGTTTAAAACATATATATATATGTATATATGCTGTTATTGATTTTAGAGAGAGAGAGGGAGAAATAGAAACATCGATGAGAGAAACATTGATTAGCTGCCTCCCCCACGGCCTCCACCGGGGATCGAGCCCGAAACCTGGGCATGTGCCCTGACCAGGAGTTGAACTGGCAACGTCCTGATGCCTGGGTCCACGCTCAACCACTGAGCCACGCCAGCTGGGCCATAAAAACATATTTTTTAAAAAAGAAGCAGAACAGGCACGAGAAAGAGCACGAGAGGAGCCTCTGCTGGGGCTCAGACCCACTGTGTGATTCAGGGAAGTCGCTTTACTTCTCTGAGCCTCATTTTTCTTGTCTGTAAAATGGGCAAGTCACCCCTGTATTCACGTGGCCTTCCTGAGTTGTGGTGAAGGCTGCATAAGAGGCTTAGAGTCTGGGAAGGGACACAGACAGACAGACAGATGGCCCTGGTTCCGCGTGGCATGTGCCATGAGAGCGGGCACCTGAGCCAGCTTTGGCAGGGCCCAGAGGGCCAGGGTAGCCCCAGAGGAGGTAACATCTGAGCTGAGCGTTTGTGGAGTTCTGCCTTTTCATTAAGGAAAAACAGTGCTTTTCTTCTTGCAAAGATAATATTCCAACAGTAAGAATGAGAATCAGGCAGAAAGTTGGGACCCCCTGCAGGTATTGTTTGAGCTTCCAGACCTCACTCTGCCTTACACACAGGAAAACGGTTACCACAGCACATGGCACCCCATGTATAGGGAGATGGGCTTAGAAAACTAAGGGGAAGGGGAGGCCGGCTTTCCTGGCTAAGGGGACCTGTGGCATGGAGGGGGGTGGGCGTGTGGCTCACCAGGACCCACAGGGGGCTTAGTGCAGCTGGACTGTGGGTGCAGGGCCAGACCTGGAGGTCCTGTGTGCCACAGCAACGGCACCTGGGTTTTATTCTGCCAGCAGTGGGAGCCATTGGAGGGTTTGCGCAGGGACTGTCGCATTCCGGTCAGGAGTTTGAAAAGACCGAGTTTAGCAGCAGCGGTAGTAACTCGCCGAGAGGAAAGGTGGCTTGGACTGAGTCATCCAGGTGGAGGAGGGTGAGAGGACGAGGAGGGCTGACAAGGAATAGGCAGGTCCCGGATGTGGGATCTCCTTTCTCTCAGAGGACCCAGCCAGGGGGCTGCCACCAGCAAAGGGGAGCTCCCCCGCCCCCTTGACTTCACCTCCCTCTGCAGTTGTAAGGCCTCTCTGAGTGTGACAGGCCCAGGCGCAGGGGCTCACAGGGAAGGCTCTGGACCTGGTGGCCCCCAGGGCTTCCATGACTGAGCAGAGAGCAGATGATAGAGGTGACTCCCCATCCAAATCAGCCCCACCCTTCCTGCCAACTCAGGAACAGCCTGAGCACCCCCCTCCCCCGCCCCCTGTGTTTTCCTGGTGATAAATGGCGGCTTCCTGTTCCCAGAAAGCTGGGATTTTCCTAGGGAGACCAGCATAAAGAGCTGAGTGTATAGCCCTAGCTGGTTTGGCTCAGTGGATGGAGCTTCAGCCTGCGGACTGAAGGGTCTGGGGTTTGATTCCCATCAAGGGCACATGCCCGGGTTACGGGCTCCATCCCCAGTGTGGGGCGTGCAGGAAGCAGCCGATCAATGATTCTCTCTCATCATTGATGTTTCTATCTCTCCCTCTCCCTGCCTCACTAAAATCAATAGTGTGTGTGTGTGTGTGTGTGTGTGTGTGTGTGTGTGTGTGTGTATTAAAAAGAGAAAAAAGAAAAAAGAACTGAGCATCCAGTCGGCAGCGTCCCCACCCCGCGGATCACCATGTAGCCTGCCAGGCTGCTTGGGGGGACTTGCCATCTCCACCCTGGATTGGTTTCCCCCTGGGCCATAATTGAGGCTGTGGAGTGAGCCATGGCCAAGCCCCCATTCCAGACACCCCAGGGTCTGGCCCCATCCTGCCGGATGTTCAGAGCATCCTGGGGCAGGTTTCCAGGCTTCCTCGGAATTGGAGCATTCTCCCCAGAACCCCAGCACCATGCACACTCACACAGCACGGCCAGGCAGGCTTTGTACCAGGGGAACGTGTGCAGGTGTTTCCTCTCTGTCCCTCAGGATGTCACCCCTGGGACCTCTGTCATTAGCGGGGTAGAAACCAGAGCCCGGTTGGTGGTGGAGCCTCATCCTCTGTCTCCCCGCCTCCCCACCCACCTCTGAAATGGGATCAGCCGTGGGGCTTAGGACAGGTCTCAGGTCCTCACAGGGCACCGAAAGCAGATGCTTGAATGTCTGTCCCTCAGCCAGACCAGGGCTGCGGAGGGCAGAAGCCACGTCCTGTGCATTTCTGTCCCCAGCACTGTCCCTGATATGTGATGGGGGCAATAATGACAACAGCTGACACCTAGGCATCCGCAGGGCGGGTAAGAACACAGGCTCCAGAGCCAAGCGCTTACACTCAAACTCCAGCTCTGCAGCTTCCTAGCTGGGCGGCCACAGCAAGTTATCTAACCTCTCTGTTCCTCCATGTCCTCTCCTCCTCAATGTGAGTGTTGTAATAGTCCTGACCTCAAAGGATTATTGTGAGGTTGAATAAGTTTATATACACTGAGTGGCCAGATTCTTATGATCTCTGAACGCATAATAATCTAGCCACTCAGTGTATATCCCATATAATAAAAGGCTAATATGCAGATTGTCCCCTCAACCAGGAGTTCGACCAGCAGGCAGGCCGGCCAACTGCCCATGTCCCCTTGCCCTGGCCAGGCTGGCCGGACCCCACCCATGCACGAATTCATGCACCAGGCCTCTAATATATTGAGTGGCCAGATTATTATGCATTCAGAGATCATAATAATCTGGCCACTCAGTGTATATATAAGCCTTCTGCCCAGTTCCTGGTACCAACTGTTAACTTTCATCACCCTCTTCCTCATTATTATTTTTATAGACATTTATTTTATTTTATATACATTTAAGTTAAAAAAGTATTTTTAGCCTTATTGAGGTATAGTTGACAAATAAAATTGTAAGATATCTAAAGTGTACCTCGTGTTGATTAGCTATATGTACACATTGGGAAAGAATTCTTTCCATCTGGTTAATTAACACATTCACCACCTTATTTACTTATTTATTTTTCATAAATTTTTTTGGTAAGAACATTTAAGTTCTGCTCTCAGCGAATTTCAATTATGCAATACAAGTTTAGCAACTAGAGTTAGGTAATTATTCATTGTTTACGATGTGCTAGGCACTGTGCCAGAAGCTTTAAATAAATTATTTAACCCTCAAACAGCTCCATTTCTCAGGTGAGGAAACGTGAGGCTCAGGGAGGTTAAGTAACCTGCCGAGGGGCCTGTGTTAGTCAGTCACTGGAAGGCCAGGTTCCGGCCCGGCTGGCTGGCTGTGCTCCTGGTCACCACCCCGCCCGCCCAGGTGGGAGGTGTCTGTGCCTGGTTAGCCCGGCTCAGGGGATGACAACAAACACAGGTTGGCTGGGGCTTGGAAACCCTTCTAAGGGACCTCTTGTGTTTTCTTTGAAGGCTCAGCCACAGGAATTATCTCTTGGAGTCTCCCCACAAGTACAGTGTCGCTGACCTCCAGCAGGTGAGAGAGTTGCCCCCCCTCTCCCCGCAGACCTCTCCAGAGGGACCCCATTCCTGGGAAAATCAGAAAGGGAGGTGGGGTGGTGTTGCTGAGTTCACTGAGACAAAACGGAGGTCTGCAGGACCTTGGAATGGTGTCCCGCCGTCCCTTGCTTCCTGGGGCAGGGAGTGAGACCGCAGTGCCCCTGGAATAAGCAGGCACTACAGCGAAGCCCAGGATCACAGGGCGAGAGTTTAGGCATTCCTTTGCTCAAGGAAAGGAACAGTGGATTTGGGCCTCATCTACCAATCCCGTGATCCCCAACTGCACAAAGGCTGATGCCTGTACTGCTCGGCCTGATTTGGGGAGGATTTTTTTTTTTTTTTGAGAGAGGGAGGGAGAGATAGGAAGATAGATGAGAGAGAAACATCGATCGGCTGCCTCCCGCACACCCCCCACTGGGGATCCAGCCTGAAACCCGGGCATGTACCCCAACCAGGAATCGAACCAGGGACCCCTTGGTGCATGGGTTTATGCTCAACCACAGAGCCACACCAGCCGGGGGAGGAGGAGTTCTTCAGGCAGGGTGCCACCAATAGGCCACGTTTTGCAGATGGCCTTGGCCTCAGCACAGCTCCCTAAAATGCCTGGCGGCCTGCATCTGCCCCTACAGATCTCGGAGGGAGTGTATGAAGGGTTCCTCAAGGCCCTGATTGAGTTTGCTTGCCAGCATGTCTACCACTGTGACCTGTGCACCCAGCGTGGCTTCATCTGCCAGATCTGCCACCACCATGACATCATCTTCCCCTTTGAGTTTGACACCACTGTCAGGTATGCGGGTCACCCAGCCAGATGCCCCACCCCGCCCCTTCCCCCAGCATTTCAGGGTGGCAGGCCCTGCGTCCTTGAGTGGGAACACACTTACCATCCCCTCTGCACTAGTGCCTCGGGTTGGTGAGGTTGTTTAGAGCAGCTGATGCCCTGGGCAGTCATGGCCAGCCCCAGTCCTGCTCCGGGGCCAACACAGGCCCTCCCAGAATGCCGTTGGCTCTCGTCCGGGGTCTCAGTTTTGTCAGCTATGAATGGGTTGAGGAGGGACTGAATGAGTTATTGCCCTGGAGTGTTGGACAAGGCCCAGCACAAAACGGGCAGCTGGTGGGTGACCTCTGCCCCGGTCATGGTTGTTCTTATTCCCAGTTATCACTCGCTCATTATCAGGAGCCTCTAAATGGACAAATGCATCCACCAAACCTTCCTTCCAACATGCGGGAGTGGCAATCTGAACTGGTGGGAGCATTCATTCATTTTCAGTAGGTGTTCCCTGGCCCAGATTCAGCCCCTGAACAGACCTGGGCTGAGTGTTTTCAACTGCAGAGTATCTTAACCATAGGCAAGAAGTCATTAGTGAGTCTCAGCAGCATTTATAAAAAATGAAATAGAGGGTGAGCATGCATCACATGACCTTGGGTACGCATTGCTGCAAGACTCTCTTCTCCCTGGACGGAGAAGTGGTGCCCGCGGGCCTGGGGTTGTGGGTGGAGCACAGCCGGGCTGTGGGCTCTGGTCAGGAACACTGGCCGGCCTCAGGCCCCAGGGGAGGCCTCCAGCCCATTCGCACAAGTAGCACTTGCCTCTCTCTCCCAGGTGTGGCGAATGCAAGACCGTCTTCCACCAGAGCTGCCAGGCCGTGGTGAAGGGCTGCCCCCGCTGTGCCCGCCGGCGCAAGTACCACGAACAGAACGCTCTCACCTAACCCAGTCTCCTCACCCCCCTCAAAGGCCTCGGGGTGAGGGTTCAGCTCAGCCATGCAGCTGGGTTTGCCATCAGCCCCGGCCACTCTCTCAAGGTGTCACAGCTGTCTCCCTCGTCAGGAAGACTCTCAGATGTGACCGGAGCATGAGCGTTCCAGAGGGAGCCCTTGATGATTGGTGCCCCCCCCTCATCTGCTCCAGGAGGTGGGACACCAGCAGACGCCCCCTGTCCGGGGTGCTGGGGTGGGGGGACTTTGCACTCATCAGGCTCCAGCTCACCTCACTGACATGGCACCCCCATCAGGGCTGTTCACACACTGTGGAAATAAGACTTGGGGCGCATTTTCAAATCCACATTCCTGATTAAAAGGTCTAGTTTTTTAAGGTGGGTTTTCCCCTTCCTATTTCAATAGAAAATATTTTTTTATTCTTAACCCTATACAAGTCACCCAAGAAATCCAGGCATTCTCACCATGAGCAAACGGGCAGGTGCCGCCCAGGCCTGGTCTGCAGACAGGCGGGCGGTTGGGCATCCCTGGGGCAGAGCCCGTCAGCTGCCTTTCCTTCACCCTCCCCAGACGCTGGCTGCCAACATCTCAAGTGCAATGTGCCAAACCGCCCATGGGGCCAGGCGGGGTCGGTCCTGAGGCCACCTTCTCCCTCTCCCTCTCCTTACTCCCTGCCCCCTGCTCCCCACCTGGAAAGCCCATCTTTCTCTGTGTTCGAGCCCCCCGGCTCTTCTGTAGCCTGGACCCTGGTCCCTGCAGGAGAAGGGGAATGACTCCAAACCAGCACTGTCAGCACTTTGCATCTTCCTTGGGCCAGGGAAGGGCCCGCCCCGCAGCCCCATGCCCTCCTCACTCCTGCCCCACACTGGGACACTCTCAGGGGTCCCACCCCTGCTGGGACAGGTAGTCTGGGCTCACAGAGAGGGCAGCGAGCCCAGGCGGGGGCCGGCCTTGGCACGCACTGGAACAGTGGCCCGTCCTTCACGAAGCGTGCCAGCCTGCTGCTGAGGTGTGCGGGGCCAGCGCGGGAAGGTCCATGGAAGGGCTTCACCTCCGTTCACACAGCCATGCAGTCACACAGCTTTGCTGGACTGGCCCAGGAGGGGCGCCGCTGGAGACTGGGAAATTTCATTGAAACACCGTTGCCATTTGAAGGGGTGTTGGCATTGTTTTCAAATGATATTTAGACCCTTGAGGTTTGGAGGAATCTGGGTGTGATTTCTCTGCTGCATCCTCCCCTCCCCTCCCGAATCCAGCAAGCCCCCCCTCAGCCCTGGGACCCTCTGGTCATCTCTGCACTCAGCTTGAGATTGGGGGCCTCATGTGAAGGTCCACCTGTCCTGTCAGGAGATGAGCCTACTCCCACTTCTCCCCTGGGGTGATCTGGCTGCTGAGTCACCAGTCTAGCCCTGTGGAGCCGGATAAATTGTGCAATAGAACAGAGGAGGTGCTAGGCAGGTGGGGGAGGGGCTGCCACACAGCCTCTGTCCCTTCTCGTAAGATGGTGCACACCTGTGCAGCACACCAAAGCCTCCAGAACCAGAAATGGATCCTTATCCTCACCCCACCCGCACAGAGCATTTATGCAAGCACAGCCTGATCGGAGCCCCAGCTGCCCCGATCCCTGAGTGGGCAGGAGCCCAGCCTGGGATGAGCAGTGTGGCCCTGGCCTGGGCCTGTGAGTATATTCTATATTCCACGAGGTGCCCTAGGAGGTGGCAGCAGTGAGACCCTGGAGGCGCTCACTTCAGTCCGCTCCACCCCTGCGCTCCCTCCCGGAGATTGGTAGCATTAAAGCTCTCCCCATCCCCTAAAGCTGCTGATGCTTTCAGATGAGCTGAGTTACACCTCCTCACCTCCGATGGAAAGCTGATGTGAACCCCCGTAGTGTCCACACTATTTAAAGCGTCACTTTATGCAATAAACTTGGCAGTATGGGGCCCCGGTCCTGAGACGTGCTTTGCAATGTACTGAAGGAACTGCTGCTGTGTGTTGTTTGAATGATTTTGCAGTAAAGATCTGATATTTCTAATCTCTGGTTCGGCTTCTGAATCGTAATACTGTGGCTGATTGGGGGAGACCATGGGCCAACCATTGCCAGTCTGATTGGGCCTCCACTCTCCTGTCAGTCCCTAGGCACCCGAGAGAACAGGATGGGGGGAGTGGTAAACATTTTGCAAGCAGGAGACTTGTGTGCCAGCAGTGGGCATGGAGGAGAGAGGGCAGTAACAGGTTCAGTATATACCCCACCCTTGCCAGTCTGAGGAGGCAGGGCCCCCATGGGGTTGGATTTCAGGGCCTTTGGGAGGTTTACTCATATGCAGCAACGGAAGCTGATGCCTGAAATCCCACCACCATGGCTCCTGTCCTGTGCCTTAAATGCCAAAGCACAGACCCCGGGCCCTGGAACATGTGAGACCTCAGGCCTACATTTCCCACTGGATTGAGCGAAGGGGCTCAGGAAGGACAGGCTGGGCAGGGCCCCTGATTCAGCCCTCATGGTCTGAGGGCTCACATGGGCTTTTACTTGGCTGCAGACCTTCCTCTGAAGCCCAGGGGGCCCCTGCAGGGGGAAGCCCACCACTGCCCACTGTAAGGACAGAAGGAAATGCTAATTTTCAGGGAAATCAGGTTGTAGGAAAATGGGATGGAGAAGATGACATTTAGGTCTGCGGTTTCCTGTCCTTTCAGCCCATGAGGAAGTACCCCTGCCCATCCCATGAGCCCAGCTTCCTTCAAGCTCACCTCCCTCCAGGGGCAGTAGGTGGTGATGGGCTCCGGGAAGACAAGAGGAACCTGGTTTGAGGATGGGGGGCGGGGGCGGGGAGGAGGCAGGCCCACCTGTGGCAAGAGGACCAGGGGCAAGTGACCTGCTGCCTTGGGACTCAGCGCCTTTGTCCTCAGCAAAGTGCCTGAGGACTCTTGCCCCCCACACCCACCACCACCATCTAAAGGAGGAGGGAGATTTGGAGACCTCATTCCAACCCCAAAGAGGCTCGTCCCATTATAAAAGTAGTTAGTCAGGCCTGGCCAGCGTGGCTCAGTGGTTGAGCATGGACATAGGTCACATGCCTGGGTTGCAGGCTCGATCCCCAGTAGGGGGCCCGCAGGAGTCAGCTGATCAATGATTCTCTCTCATCATTGATGTTTCTGTCTCTCCCTTGCTCTCTGAAATCAATAAAAATTTATTTTTCTAAAAGTAGCATTAATCATAGCTAATAGACTGTGTGTTTTACAATAACAATGTGATAACAACATCGTCCTTAGTGCACCTCATTTAATCTTCTCAACAATCCTGTGAAGTAGGTGTCGGTGTCCCCAGCTCACAGGAAGCAGACGCAGAGATAAGGTGAGGATCTTGAGCCCAGCCCCAGGAAGTTGCTCTGATCTTACCCTGGAGACAGACCGGAGGGTGGCCCTTCTCCCCAACGAGGCTCCAGGAGAAGATGAGAACCAAGTAGTTGGAAGGGAAATCTAGCCAGAAATTGGTGAGGAGACCCCCTACCCCCTCGTCCTCCTATCCTGGTCTTGCTGCCTCCACCTCCCGGGAGACGGCCAGGTGCGGCCCCGGATCCCGGGAAGTGCTGGGGGAGGGGGTGGCGCCTCTGTTCCTAGGGCGCTGGCTCGGCCCGGAGGGGACAGGAAGCCAGGACACCGGGGATTGTCTCTCGCCGCCGCAGCCCTGCCCCGGCCCGGGAGGAAGTTCTGCCGGGTGCGCTCGGCTGGTGCCTCCCTCGCTATATTGTTGAACAGGAAACCCGGCAGCGCGGGAGCCGGGCGGCGGAGGAGAGCGAGCGCCGGACGCCGAGCCCACGCGCTCGCCGCCGGGACAAGTGGAGGCCAGGCTAGCGAGTGGACACCCCGAGGTGCTAAAGCCGGGCCAGACTGGGCGGGGGTGCTGAGCCGGGGGTGGGGGTGGGGGGCCGGGGGCCGCAGGTGCGGGTCCCCACCCGGGAGCACCGCGCGCCGGCTCCTCTTCCTATCGCGTAGGGACTGGAGCTGCCGGGCCCGGGAGGATGCGGCGCGGGACGGCCCCCTCCTTGCGGAGGACGGGGGGGGGAGGGGGGGAGAGAAGGGCGCCCTCAGTCCGGGGATAGGAGGGGCCCAGGTCCAGGGCCCCAGCGCCGACCGGGGCGTTGGCGCCGCTGAGATTCGCGTCGCAGGGCACCTCCTGGCGACCGGTCCGTCCCCGCGCTCCAGGGATCCTCCCCTCTCCCCGCTCCCCGCATTCCTCCCTTCCTCTCCGCTCCCCCAAGGTCAAGGAGCCGAGGCCCGGGTGCCATCCTCGCCCATCCCAAGACCCTGCGCTCCTGTGAGCGTCCCTGTTGCGAACCCCGCTCCGAGTTTCCCAGGCCGGCCGAGCGGCGCCGGGAGCGGGTCTGGGAGGGGCGGGGGGTGGGGCGGCCCCGAGCGCGCAGTGCCGGCCAGCCGGCTGCAAAGGGCTCGTAGTTGGCGATTCGAGTGCAAGTGGCCTCGCTCGGGTTGAGAATGCCCCGGGCAAACAACAAGCCGGAGTCCAGTAGTCCCTGGGACGCAGAGGCTCGTGGTCAACAGATCCCGGGAAATGGGGGGGGGGGGGGGTCGGGGAGCAGGAGGGCAGGGGCGGGCTCTACCTTCCAGAGGCTCTGCTTGCGACCCGCCAGCGCCCAGCGCCCCGTCACTCGGAGCCGGGTTCCCAACAGGGACGCCAACAGTCCCCGCTCCCCCCCCCCCCCCCCCCCCGTCCCTACCTCATGGTTTCTCCTGCACCCGGACCAGCTTCCAATGTCTTCGCGGGCCCATTCAGGCTCCCCCTCGCCCCCTCCCAGACAAAGCTGCTTTGGGGGTTGGGGACAGCCCGCCAGAGCGCCCCTCTCCCTTTTTGTTCCCTTTGCCAGCTCCTGCTACCGGAAATCTCTCCAGCCCAGCCTTTGAGTCCCGGCCCGACGAGATGGCCGGCGCCTAACCTGCGTCCATCCGCAGGCTCAGCCCACCCAGCCCATGGGCTCCCGAAGACCCGCCCTGCCAACGTGAGTGCGCCGCGGAGGCAGGGAAGGTGGTGAGGAGGGTGTCCTCCCTGGGGTTTGCTGGCCTAACTCTGGGCAGCTGGCTGATCCCGCCTCCCAGGCCCAGCGTGCTTAGTGACTCAGTTTCCCCATCGAGGAAAGCTTGACAGAGTCCAGAAGGAGCGTTAAGCGCCCCTCCGCCGGACCCAGTTCCCCGGTCCCTCCGCCTCAGCGAGCAGCCGAGCTCGGTCCACTTTTGGGGGCCAGGCGGTGTGGCCAGTGTGCGGTGTGGCCAGTGTAAAAGGCCTGCAGGAACCAGCCCCTTCCGAAGGAGGCCACCGGCTCGGGCTTTGATGGAGGGACACGGGCAGACTGAGAGTTAGGCTCTGAAGCCAGGCCGAGCCGGCATGGAGAGGCTGGGGTGGGGTGCTCGCTCCGGGGCCCCTGGAGGAGACAAGGCCGGAGCGGTCCCGGACACACGCGCATTCTCTGGGGGCCGCTGTCAGGCCGCAACGTGGAGATCCCGGGGCAGCCTGTCCCCGGAGGTGGAGGGGGGAGCCGCAGAGCAGAGGCGGTGAGGGCCGGTTTGGGCGGGCCAGGCTCCGGGCTCACGTCTGCGGCAAAGCCGCTGGGGAAGGAAAGAAAAACCGAGAGAACCGGTTTCCCGGCCTTGGGAGTCTGGCCCCGGATGCCGAGGCTCTTGGATTAAGCGAAGCGGGGACGCTCCGTGGGCTGAGCGGCCCGGGGCCAGGAAGAGGCGCTGCGGACGCGCATTCTTTCAGCGCTGGAGGCGGCCAGGTGGGGCGGGATGCAGGGGATGGGTTGTTTTTCCCACTTCTCAGAAGGGGAAACTGAGGCCCCACTCAACTTTCAGGCAAATGGTGGTGTCGACTTGATCTCGGGGAATCACCCTATGTCAGCAATTCTCATCCCGTGCGCTGCAGCACACTGAGGTGCCAAAAGAATTTTTTAAACATGCAACATCTGACTAGTCAAGGGCACCGACCTCTTCTCCCTGGGATTGTCAAATGAAAAAAATGACAGCAGCCCACACCATAGCCGTCTTTTGTGAATAAATCAAAATTATACTTTCTTTCCAGATGTTGGTGTGCCACAGAATTTTAGTTATTAATTTATGGTTGCCATGAGATGCAAAAGGTTGAAAATCGCTTTTCTCTCTCCTTCCCTCCCCTCCCCTCCCTCCCTCTCCCTCTCCCTCCCCTCCCCTCCCCTCCCTCTCCCTCCCTCTCCCCCTCCCTCTCCCCCTCCCTCTCCCTCTCGTTTTGTTTTGTTTGTTTGTTTTGCACTATCCCTTTGAACAAGGCTTTCCTGGCCGTAAAGTTGATCCAGTATTACCCACAATCCTCCACCAAGGGATTGAATGAAAGGGTTGCCGTAATTCCATCACTGGGTGTAAGAATGAGAATTTAAGAGATTATGTTATCCAACTCTCCCGTTTTAGAGATAGGAAAACTGAGGCCAGAGCGCACACGAGGAGCGGAGCACTAGTGCGGTTGCCTCCGTGGCTCTGACCTCCGTGCCCCTCCTCCGTGCTGTCCGCAGGGAGAGGCCGCGGCCGCGATGGCGGCGGACGTCGAGGGGGATGTGTACGTGCTGGTGGAGCACCCCTTCCAGTACACTGGCAAGGACGGGAGCCAAGTCGCCATCCAGCCCAACGAGCGCTACCGGCTGCTCCGACGCAGCACCGAGCACTGGTGGCACGTGCGGAGCGAGCCGGACGGCCGCCCCTTCTACCTGCCGGCGCAGTACGTGCGCGAGCTGCCAGCGATCGGGGACCCCGCCGCCGCCCCGCCGCCGCCGCCCTCGCCCCATCCTGGCCCCGCAGTCCCGGAACCGCTCACCTACGACTACCGCTTCGTGAGCGCACCGGTGCCCGCGGGCCCCGACGGCGTGCCCGCCGAGCCCCGAGGCCGGGTGGGCTCTCTGTGCGGCCCCGCGCTGCGCGGCGCCCGGGCACATCGCAGCAGCCTGACGCCCGGCCAGCCCGCCTGCCTGTACACGCGGCCCGCGGCGCGGGTGAGGCCCGCGCAGTCCCTGGACGACCTGGCGCGGGCCGCCGCCGCGCCCCCTGCCGGCCTCCTCGGGAGCGCGGGCAGCTTCAAGGCCTGCAGCGTGGCGGGCTCCTGGGTGTGCCCGCGGCCGCTGGCGCGCAGCGACTCCGAGAACACGTACGAGACCATCGAGGACGTGCGCGGACCACCGCGGGAGGAGCGTCCAGAGCAGGTAAGTTGCGGGGAGCCGGAGGCGGGACGGGGGTGGGGGGGTGGGAGGGCTGCACCCGCCGAGGCGACCCACTTGACTTAGCGTAGGGCTCAACAGGGAGCAGCAGTGTCCGCCGGCTTTGGACGAAGCGCCCTCACCCCGAGTCTCGCTTTCCTCTACCATGAAACAAGGGGTTCAGGCTCACAATCTCTTATCTGCCAAAATGCCAAACTTCTTGTAGCCCAAAGGTTTTAAAAAACAAAAACAAAAAACAACTATGGCAAAATTTGACTTGAACCCATGTGAGGCCGTTGGTGGTCTTTATTCATCACATTTAATGTGAATATTCAGGTTTTGCTACAGATGAACTTGATTACAGGGTGCTGGCCCAGGCCTCGCGGGGAGCGTTGTCATTCTGAAATCCCAACCGCCCAGAAACGCATCCGGCATGAAACAGGGGCATGTGGGCCTGCGCCGGCTCTACCTGCCTGGCCTTTCTCACAGGAGCTGGGGGTGGGGGTGGGGGTGGGGGTGGGGGTGGGGGTGGGAGTGGGGGTGGGGGTGGGGGTGGGGGTGGGGGTGGGAGTGGGGGTGGGGGTGGGTGTGTGTGTGTGTCAGACAAGATAATGGATATGAAAGTCAGGAGGCTGCTTCCCTTTTTGGCTGCTTCCAACATTTCAGTTCCCTCTTTAAAAAAAAAAAATAATAATGGGTTTGTTTCAGGAAGAAGTCCAGTCATAGTGGCTTTTTCTTTCTTTTTCGCTTCAGATTCTAGTTATGTTAATTGGGGAAATCGAAAACAGCACGTTTTAAAAACTCTTACATCCGCAGAAATCTGCCCACGGCATGACTTCTTGAACTTAGGAACTTTTCAGGGAGGGGAGGGGAGGGGAGGGGAATGCGCAGACGTCTGCCGCCAGCTGTGCGATGGTGGTCAATTCGCTGCCTCTGGGGGTCTCCGTTTGCCTCTTAGCCTAAAGGGAGGAGGGGGTGGAGGGGAGATGGCTGGATGACCCTTGAAACTTATGAGGCTATAGTTTCTTTGTAGTTGATGTAATTTCAATAAACATTGATCCCTGCCAAGTCCCAGGACTGAGTCTGGGATGCCCAGAGGAAGGAAGCACCGTCCGCATAAGCAAGCTGCTGGGTATCTCTTCCACCCCACGTGGTTACAGCGCAGGGAGCTCAGGATTTGCCACTACAGATTTTGATTCCGCTGAGTCACCGCCCCCCGAGTCATCCTCCAGCCCCAGTGTTATGGTGTGTAATGTAGAACAATACCTGGGGATTAAGGTTGTTGACAGCTTCCAACGAGGTGAGGCTTGGACGCGCCTGGCACGTAGTAGGCAGTCCACCTAAGACCGGCCACCGTCCCACTGAGTATCCTTTCCTCCTGGGCCGCGCCGCCCACGCTCGGGTTTCTGCAGGGGGGCAGCCCGCCCCCTTGTGGCCAGCGTGCAGAACAGCATCCGGCGTGTAGGGAACGGGCCCTGCCCGCTGGTGGGATGCAGGGGGGATAGGGTGGGGGAGCGGAGGGACCCTGGTGCCCGGCGCTCTTGCCTGCCAGCCAGTTTCTGTGGGATAGATGGCTGGATGCCAGCGCTTCGTCTCCCGGCGCCCCTCCGTTTCCTGGGCAGACTCCTAGCGGCGCACTCCTGAGCCTCCACATTCTGTGTCCTGGTGATAGTGGGGTGTCTGTGTGTCCCTCTGCACCCCCGCGTCCCGCACAGACCCGGGCCCCGAGCGTGTGCAGTGTATTGCCTAGGGACGAGGAGCCGCAGCTCCTTTCCCCTGAGCCCGGGCTCTGCAGGGCTGCCCAGGGACACCACCCCAGAGCTCTGGGCCAGGGTGGAAGGAGCGGGGGAAGACCCTACATTCGGGCTCCTCCTGAGAAATTACCCGGGCAGCCACAGTCACTGCGGAGTGGCATCTTTGCCCCTCCGCCCCCAGGCTCCCAGCAGTGGCAGTGGTATAGTGGAGAGGGGGGTGGTGGTGCATCTGCCAGAGACCCGGTTATTGGCAAAGAGACTCTGCCCGGCCCCACTTCTGGCCCTAATTCACGGTGTGACCTCGGCAAGTCGCTTAGCATCTCTGGCTCCGTTTCCTCCTTGTGTGGCGGGTGTAAACCAGGCTCTCTGTGACCCTGCTTTCTTCCAGGGTCAGCTGTGGGTCTCCCTGACGCCCCATCCCCCACACTCTCCAGGGAGGGGGGCGGGGCGGGGAGGCGGTTGTCCCCTGGAAAGGAAATGCCACTCTGCTCTTAGCTGTGCGAGGCAGCATTTAGAGAAGGAATTTCCTGAAAGGTGAGCCGGCCTGTTTTCTTCTGGGAAGAGACGGGAGAAGCAGGTGCTGGCTGCCCTTCCCTCCGTTTACTCACCCGCTAAGCACGCACGGACGGAACCTGCCAACCAGCAGTGCGCCCTCAGACCCAAAGGTGACTGAGGCCCGGCCCCCGGGGCCCAGCATCGGGGGCAGGAGGATGTCAGGAGGGGACAGAGGCCCTGGCCAGCATGGCACAGGATGTCTGTGATCCAGCCACGCTCAGGTGCCTGGGCAGAGGTGGAGGTGGGACATCAAGGCCCCACCCCACTGTGCAGCTGGGCTCAGGAATGGGGGCTGGGGTGAGCAGTGGGGAGTGCCTGCCCCCGCGGGCCTCCTGGGCTCTCACCAGGAATCCGGGCTTTATCCTGCAGCCTGGGAAGGCTCTCAGAAGAAAAGGGCGTGGGTTTGAGAAAAGACCCCTGTGGCAGGGGCTTCGAGAATGGAGGACGACCTTCATGGTCTCCTGGACACTCCATGATGACAGGAGACTCGGGAGGTGGACTCAGCGGGACTCGGTAGCCCTTGGGCTGAGGGGGGGGGGGAATCACAGTTGGCACACTGGGGGTGGGAGGGGGTGACAGGCAGGAGAGGAGTGGAGGAATGAGGCTGAACCACTCTGGCCCGCTGGGCTGGGCCCAGGAGGCAGTGGGCTAGGGAGGTCTGCGGCCCCGGGAGAAGGCGTTCAGCATGTGATGTTGGAGCCCTGGGTGTGGAGAGAGGGGGCATGGGGACAGGAGTGCTGAGACAGCCCTGGGGCTGCCATGTCTGGGTGACAGACCAAGGGAAGAGAGGAGAGCCTGAGAGGAAGAAACCATCAAGGAACAGGAGGAGACGCAGGAGAGTGTTGGCTCAAAGCTGAGGAGAAGTGGCCAGAAGAAAGGGGAAGTTAGATAAAGGCCATTAAACATGCATCGGAAGTAGCCACCAGACGTCAGTGGCCACCTTATCAGGAACTGGCCAAGGGGATTGCTGAAGCCAGAGGGTCAGAGGATTGAAGGGGAGGATACGGACGGAGAGTGTAGACAACTCTCAGAAGCTTGGCAGGGAAGGGAGAGACGCTGTGTGGCCAGAGGCAGGTGCAGGTCAAGGGTGGAGACTTCCCCGAACCTAAGTGAATGGGCAGGAGCTGGGAGAGGGGGAGGCTGCGGATGGTGAGGGGGCAGTGGATGAGATGGGGTCCCCAGGAGAAAGGATGTGAGGCAGGGCCCAGTGCAAAGGGGGAGGAGCGGCAAGGATGTGAAGATGGAGACGGCATGGAGTCGTTGAAGAGGGTGGGAAACAGCATCCAGTCGATGGGCCACTGGGAAGGGGGTGGTGTGGAGGGCAGGGCAGTCGGCAGAGGCAGGGACCACCCCCCTCCCCAGATGAGAAGAGCCTCTACATACACTCTACAGCATTTTACAGCCTTGTCACTCACCAGTCACTCAACGAGCACCTGGTGTCTGCTGGCCACCGTGCTGGCCACTGGGGACACCAAGCCTGGTAGGGTACCACATGGTCCCGTGGGCTCTCATTCAAAGGCTCCCCCGCCCAGCAGCGCAGAAGGCAGAGCACAAATAGAAGTTCAGAGCGTCTCAGTGACTGGCTGGAAGGCACACAGCCAGGAGGTGGCAGCATTCAGGTCCGCGCCGGGCCTCCTGACCCCAAACCCCACTCTGGCCACCAGGCTCAGTCTCCGCTGCGTGGCCTTCAGGCCTGGCCACCCTGTTCCCCTCAGCAAGGATGGTACAAGCCGAAGGTACAGAGGGCGTGCCCTGGACGTGCCCAGCCCCGTCGTGGACGCAGGCAGCAGGGAAGGAGGCATGAACCCTAAACCCTCCCCTCGATTCTGCAGCTGAGGGCGTAGTAGGAAAATGAGAGGAACCAGGAGAGGGCGAAGCACCCGCTTCTGAGGGGGGAAGAGATGGAGGACAGGGGAGGCAAGCTGGAGCACGCTGCCCCCTCACCCCCCCAGGTGCTCCAGGAGCCCAGGGGAGTCTGGGGAGGGAGGGACCTGAGACTCCTCCTCTGTGGCTTGGGGCCCACCCCTGGGCCAGGGGGCCTTCTGACTCAGGGATTTCAGGGTGAGGTCACCATCCCCGCCCAGGCTGGCCATCTGGACTAGCCCGCCCCTGCTGCCTGGGCATTGGCCACAGGGAGGAAAGAGTTACAGCCCTGGCCTCTGAGGCTGCTTATGCAAACAGCCCAGGAGGCACCTCACCTGAGCAGGCGGCCTGGACTGGAAGAAGCCCCAGGGCCCTGGTTTCGCCCTCCTCTGCCAGGAACTGTGAGTGACCCTTCAACTCCAAATGGAGTTGGACGTTGGGGCGGAGGGCGGTTTTCCCACTCTCTCCCCTGCCTCCCGGGTCCCACCGGTCTTCCCCTGCACCATGCTAAAGCCCACCCCGTGACCGACAGCGGCGAGGTGCCCTGCCCTCCTCTCGGGATCCCAGGCTAGCACCCACTCCCCAGGGCAAACTCCGAGGGCAGCCCAGGCAGCTGTGATGGAAACAAAAGAACTGGCCTTGGGCAGATCCCCTTGGGCCAGCCAGGCAGCCTTTAGGAAAGGGAGGCTGGTCCGAGCAGGGCGCTGAGCCAAGAGGAAGGTCCGGTGAGTCCCCTTGTCTGTACTCCCTCCTCTCAACAGCTCTCCCTATCCTCTGGCAAGGGCAGTTGACCTGGGTGGCCCAACTGGTTTGTTCACACTTGACCTGACCTTTTACCCTCATGACTCACCTGCAGCCCCAGGCTGACCCAGGATCCCCGCTGCCCATGCTGCGTCCTGGCTTGTGAAAGAGCAGGTTGTTGGGTAGCTCTGTCCCTTCCTTCTCCCACATTCCTGACCCGGAAAGCCCTCCCCACCCACAGCTCACAGGCTGAAAGGAGCCCCTCTCCCCCTGTGTGTAGGCTGGTAACAGCCCCTTTGCCCCCTGGGCTCTCTCCCCCAGCCTGGGCCTCTTCACCTCCCTTTGGCCCCGGGATCACCTGTCTTCCCACTTCCTTCTTGAGCCCCAGCAGCTGGCCTCCCTCTAGATCTATTTTCTCTGTTCTTCCTGGATCTGTGTCCAGCAGTGGGAGGAGCCGGGAAATCGGGACTGAATGTCAGCCCTGAGTGCCAGGTCCTGGGCATGGAAAATCCATCATCAGGACCGGGGTTTCTGATGATCAGAATGTGGTCAGGGTTCCACGCTCGAGTGCTGGGGAGTGAGGAGACGGTTGATGTTGGTTGGTGCGGAGGGAAATGGGGCTGTACCAAGGCTGGGTCTCAGGGGCACAGGGGCTCTTGCTTAAATTCGGAGACTCTGTTTCCAAATTGTGAAAGGATTGTGGTGTCCAGGGGATTTCCAGAGCTGCTGCCTAGGCAGACAGGCCTGCAGGCCCCTCTGTTCAGGCCAGGCCAGGGATCTGGTGGTGCCGGTCCACCATGAGGCATACAGCTGAGCGGGGCTGGGGTCTGTCTAGACCTCAGTGTCTGTCCTGGGGGCTGGCATTGCCTTGAGCCCAAGAGAGGAAGCAGAGGTGGCAGAGGGGCTGCCTCCAGGTGCTCTCAGCATCACCCTTCGTCTCCGACACCACCTGGTAAATTACTGTTCCCCCTACAAAAATAGTTTAACCCTCGTACAAATATTTGGCTAATTGGGGGAAATGTCAGTCTGATGACTGTTAGCATTTTGGTTTCTTTCCCTCCATTCTGCTTTCCTGTGTGTTGGGGGTTTTATAGACATCGGGACATGCTGGTGTGCCGACAATGATATGTAATTTGTCACCGTATTCGTTGATTCAGGGAATGGCAAGTGCTGTCCTGTGCACTGGGAGGCAGTGAAAAATAAGGCGTGGTCCCTGTCCTCAGGTAGCTTACCGTCCGGGAGGAACTATTGCCAAGCAAATGGATAGTTACGATCTAGTGTGGTGATTGCGCCTATAAGGTACCGGGGTGGCGAGCACTTTGGAGGAGCCACCACCTCCCTGCCCCCACACCAGAGGGAAGCCCAGGATTACCTCCTGGCCAGGAAATGGATGTCAGAGGGGAATCCAGCTTCCTCTGTGAAACCCTCTGGACCTGGCCGACTTTTTCTTCTCATCCATCAGAATTGGTATTTGCAAATTTCCCACTAGTTCTCCAATTAATTTTGATTATTTCCTATTTAACTAGGAAAGCCCTTGTGTTTTTGGTTGTTGTTGTTTTTTAGATTTATGAAATCCCGTTTTTAAATGTATTCATGGATTTCTTTGTGGCCAAGTTAATGATATTTTCTAGTTAAGGTTCCATATGGATCAAATCTAGTTTATTGATTATACTATTCAAATTGGCATTTCCTTTGTGTACTTCTTATTTTTTATCCTTTATTCTAATTCTGATAAAGGTTTATTAATTAAGTCTCGCATTCAACTTTTCTCTATAGAGTTCTTCTTGTATTTTTAATAGTTTTTGCTTTTTATATTTAACTATGGTGTTATTGAGAGCATATAGATTTTGACTATTCTGTTATCACAAATTGTGCCTTTATATCATTATTTTGTATTATTAACCTGAAATTCTACCTTTCTGTTATTAATATGGTGGCCAATCTTTCTTTTTATTTCAGTTCTTTTTTTTTCATTTGCTGGTATCTTTAGTATCCTTTTATTTTCAACCATTATCACATTTTTTAAAAGTGTATTTCTTGTAGATAACTATCATATGACTATGTTTTTAAACCCAAGCTAACTATGTCTTTTAATGGTGTAACTCAGTCTGTTCACATTTAGTTTAACAGCTGAAGCACTGCACTTGATTTTATTATGGTTTATTTTACCTTGTGGTTTTCTTTTGTCGTCCAATCAGGTTGCTATTGATTCCCCTTTTCTCCTCCTGTTGATTTGTTGTCCTCCTACACTTTCCAATTCGTCTGTGGCTTCTGCTTTTCCCTGGGGTTCCTAACCAGGCGGACTCTATAGAATGTGCAGCCATGGGGATTCCTATTCTCAGCACTTCCATCTGGAACTCACACGAGCCTGTCAGCCTGCAGACTCGGGCCTTTTTTCAGCTTAGAGAAATCTATTTGTAGCATGATTATTGTTTCTTTTACTTTTTCTTGTATTTGCCTGTTCGTTCTCCTGGCTGGATCCTCCCAGTTTCTTATCTTTTCCCTCTTAATTTCTGTCTCCATGTACTTCTGCCCTGAGGCTTAAGATATTCCTCTGCTTGATCTTCCAGGCCACAGATTTGAGTCTCAAGAGTGCCCAGTTCATATTTTAAGTTCTAGAGTAGGCCTTTTTATTTTTTCCTTTGGGGCTTTACTTGAATCTCCCTGTGTGTTCTTGTTTTTTGTTCAAGTTGTAATTGTATTTTCCAGCCTCTCTTATTGATAGCCTCAATTTTTTTAAAAACCAGTACTATACATACATAGTTTTTAAAAAATCAAAGCAATATTTTAAAGTATATAATAAAAACTCTCACACGCTCCCCTGCTTCCATGCTCTGTTCTCCATCAGCTCCAACATCACCGCTTTTATTAATTCTTTCTCTATGCCCAGGTTTTCTTTTTCCTTTTATTTATTTTTTTTAATTTTTTTATTTCGGAGAGGAAAGGAAAGGGAGAGAAAGATAGAAACATCAACGATGAGAGAGAATCATTGATCAACTGCCTCCTGCACACCCCACACTGGGGATTGAGCCCGCAACCCAGGCATGTGCCCCAACCTGGAATCCAACCATGACTTCCTGGTTCCTAGGTCAAGGGTCAACCGCCATGCCAGTTGGACCTAGATTTTCTTTATACAAATACAAACTAGTATGAACATACAATTGCTTACTTAATTTTCTGTCTGCCTTACACAAAGGTAGTAGGCAGCCCTAGCCGGTTTGGCTCAATGGATAGAGAGTCAGCCTGTGGACTGAAGGGTCCCGGGTTCGATTCCGGTCAAGGGCACATGCCTAGCTTGTTGGCTTGATCCCCAGTGGTCAAGAAGAGTAAAAATATCTCTCTCATCATTGATATTTCTATCTCTCTCTCCCTCTCCCTTCCTCTCTGAAATCAATAAAAAACAAAGGTAGTAGGCAGTACACATGGTCCTACATCTTGTTTATTTCTTGCCTTTTTGGTATAACAATGTTATCTTGGAGATTGTATATAGAGAGTATCCGGCTCCTTCCTTATAGCCTTGTGGGTTTTCATTGTCAGGATGTATCACAATTCATTTAGCAGCACCACTGTTGATGAACACTTGGTTTGTGTCCAATCTTTGCCTATTATGAACAATGCTATAAAATATTATCTTAAGGTAGTTTGAATATGCATTTCCATATATTTAAGGATCGTTGTTGTTTTCTGCAAATGATTTGTTCATATCTTTTGCCCATTTTTCTGTTGAGTTCTTGGTCTTTTCCTTACTGATTTTGAGGAAGTTTTTCTATATTAGGAAAAATAGCCCTTTATCTCTGACATGAGTTGTAATCAACCCTCCAAGTTTGCCTCTCTACTTTGCCAGTGATATTTTTAGCAACACTAGTTTTCTTAAAATACATTTATATAAGAAATATGTAAATCACTTATTTTATTATGAAGGCCTTTTTTTTGTTGCTGTTAATCCTCACCTGAGGATATTTTCCCCCATTGATTTTTAGAGAGAGTGGATGGGAGGGAGAGGGAAGAAAGAGGGGGAAAAACACATTGATGTGAGAGAGACACATCGCTTGGTTGCCTCCTGCATGCACCCCGACCGAGGCTGGGGATTGAACCTGCAACCCAGGTATATGCCCTTGACCAGGAATCGAACCCTTGGCCATTTGGTGCACAGGACAACGCTCTAACCACTACGAATACCGGCCAGGGCACAGAGGCCTTTTTAAAATATAGGATTTTGCTCATGTTTCCCTCTGAGTGTTTTTATTGTTTCACTTATCAAATCTACATCTTTGATCCTTTGGCGGTGGGGGTGGGTAATATCTGAGTGAACAGAGTGAGATGTAGGCCCGCCTTTAATTATTTTTTTCTGGTTGGCCATCCAGTTGCCCCCATCACCTCTGATCAACAAGTTCCTCTTTCCACCACGATTCGCGAGGCATCTCTAGCACGTCCTGGGCCCCAGGCTTATTGGGGTCTGAGAGCAGTGGCTGGGTTGGTGGTCCTGTTTGTCCCTTTTCTCCAGCCGCTGGGCTGTGGGAGGAGTGGATTTTATGTGTGTTTGCTCTCCAGGACTGGGGTGGAGCTGTCAATCTTGGACTGCAGGGGCCTAAAGAGGAGAAGGGGTGGTTGTGGGAACCCCTTTCATGTCCCGCGGGGTTCAGGGTTCAGGTTCAGGGTTCGGGTTCTGGAGGAGGCCGTACACAAATGAAAGAGACTAGAAAAGTATTAATTTGGGAAATGGCGGCCAGGCGGAAGCCCAAGAGAGGACTACGCCCCGCTCCGGCCTTGCTACCCCTTTTATTAAGGTTTGGGATCCACCCATAGAGGCAGGCAATTCCAGTAATAGCCAATCAGCAAGGATTTACATAAGATTGACAGGTGGGCCCTAGCCGGTTTGGCTCAGTGGATGGAGCGTCGGCCTGCAAACTGAAGGGTCCCAGGTTCGATTCCGGTCAAGGGCGTGTACCTTGGTTGCGGGCACGTCCTCAGTGGGGGGTGTGCGGGAGGCAGCTGATCAATGTTTCTAACTCTCTATCCCTCTCCCTTCCTCTATGTGAAAAAATCAATAAAATATATTTAAAAAAAAAAAAGATTGACAGGTGGAAGTTGCTTTAGCTACCCTTGTCTCAACTAGACAGGGAGTGATTGGCTCTGACCTTTCAGAGCTTCCAAGGTTAACCAGCCTTCCGGGTCCCTTGTCCACACCTCTCTGCCCATGGGGACAATAGTCCGTTTCCGACAGGAGATGGTCTCTAGGAGTGAGGGTTCTGCTGGCCCCTGCAGTCCAAGATACCAGCAGGAATTCTGCCTGTCCCCGCCTCCTCCGTGCTCCCAGCCTTAAGGGCAGAGAGTGGGGGCTTTTTTGTTTGTTTCTTAAATATATTTTTATTGATTTCAGAGAGGAAGGGAGAGGGAGAGAGAGAAACATCATTGATGAGAGAGAATCATTGATAGGCTGTCTCCTGCACGCCCCACACTGGGAATCGAGCCCACAATCTGGGCATGTGCCCTGACTGGGAATCAAACCGTGACCTCCTGGTTCATAGGTCGACGCTCAACCACTGAGCCATGCCGGCTGGGCAAGGGCAGAGAGTGTTTAGCCCACCTGCTTGGCTCCCCATCAGCTCCTGGGGGTTTGGTACAACGGTTACTCTGCCTTCACCCTAAAGTCTCATGGGGGGCCCAGTCTGCCCTGGAGTTTCCCAGGTCTCAGACACTCTGACCTGTGCTAGCCAGTCCTGCCCACCCAGCTGCCCCAGCCCCTGCTTGGCTTGGGCAGTAGAGCATAGCCGTTGGAGAAGAGGAGAAACAAGGTGTGTTTAAGCTGCCGTGTTCCCAGAACTCTTGGGCCCCAGAGCTGTATCTTAAAGGGAGAGAAATTCCTTTGTCTATGTTAGATTGGAGGAAGGAAGAACTGGAAGGGCCAGTCTGTCTCCAGATAAAAAATAATGAATACCTCGTAGAGTAGTAACACTTAGGGTGTGGAAGAGTAAAAAAAAAAAAAATTAAGGTTTTTTTTCCCCCCCCTTTTTATTATGAAAATTTTCAAACATACAAAAGAGCAAAAAGAATATTAAAATGAAAACATCTATACATATGACCTAGATTTAACAATTACTCTATAAGATCCAGGCCATAGTTAAGTGTCCCCCATTAGCTAAAGCAAGTCCCTCCCAGCCACTTGGTTTGAACCAGGATCCAGTCAAGGGCCATCCCTTGCATTTGATTGTCTCATAAGTCTCTCTTGACAACCCCGTCCCTTTCCTTCTGCCCTGACAGGGACTTGTGAAAGAGACCAGACCGGTTGCCCTGCAGAATGTCTATTTTAAGCTGGAATGTTGGCTTCCCTGTGGCGGTGCCCCGTGTTCCTCTGACCCCTGTGTTACCTCAGGGCGGTAGGTCTGAGAGGCTTAGGCAGGCCAGGTCACCCGGGCTCAGGGACAGATCATCCAGGGGAAGCAGGAATCAAGGATGATTCTATATCTCTGTTTGAGCAACAGAGGTGATGCCGAGATGGGGAGCTCGAGGCGGGTGGAGACGCACTCAGGCTGAGGCAGGTAGCTTTTCAGTGTGTCAGGGACATCCAGGTTGGATTGCTGAACCTGGGGACGCAGTTGTGAGTTGTTAACCTAATGAGGTCAGTTGCGCTTTCCCAGGGCAGTGGAGTGAGAAGCAAAGATGAGACACCAAAGCACCGAGGAGATGGCAGAGGAAGACGAGCGTGGGCCCGAGAGCTGAGAAGTAGCAGATAGAGGAAGAGAAAGCTGACCGAGAGGCCATGTCCTAGGCAGTACGGGAGGGAGAGGATTGTGAGGACTAAGTTCCAGGGAGAGTCAGGCCAGACAAGGACCAGATTTGTCCTCAAGGAAGTTGTGGGAGGCCTGAGCAGTGGGCTGGGTGTTGAGTGAGTGGACGGCGAGACAGGGGGGCACACACACCACTTCGAGAAGTTGGCTTTGAAAAAGAGGAAGGGAAAGTTGGGTCCAAAGACATTCTTTCTCTTTTCAAGATGGAGAGACCTTGCCCGGCCGGTTTAGCTCAGGGGGTTGAGCGTCAAGCCAGGAACCAAGAGGCCACTGGTTCGATTCCCAGTCAGGGCATATGCCAGGGGTTTTGAGCCCGATCCCTTGTGGGTCACGTGCAGGAAGCAGCTGAATGATGATGTTTCTCTCCCATCAATGTTTCTATCTCTATCCCTCTTCCTTCCTCCCTCTATAAAAAAATCAATTAAAAAAAAAAAAAAAGATGGAGAGACCTTGAATTTGCTGAAATGCCAAAGAGACAAAGGTGGAAGGGTTGGAGATTTGAGGTGAGGCAGCTTTTGAGCAAGTGAGAGGCAATGAGGTTGGCTGGGCATTGGGTTGGCTGGGACAGGAGGACCCTGAGCTCCCCATTAGGGGAGGGAGAAGGCATGGTGGGTACAGGTTCAGATACGTCTGAGGGGGTGGGCAGGTGACCACCCCCACCACAGCTTTCCACCCCCTGAGACTGACATAGCCACCGCCTTTGCTTGACAACTTCCTTGACAAACCATTGGTGACTCCTCCTAGCTTAGTAGCGGGAGAGCTCCCAGCCTTACTCAGAGCACAGGGACTGTGAGCCAGGAGGGGGCTCCACCCCAGGAGCAGGCTCCACCCCAGGAGCAGGCTAAGCAGGCAGCCCCATGGAGCCACCCAAAGACTCAGAGCCAAGGGCGCGCAATCAAAACCCAAAGCCAGCCCTAGCCGGTTTGGCTCAGTGGGTAGAGCGTCGGCCTGCGGACTGAAGGGTCCCAGGTTCGATTCCGGTCACGGGCATGTACCTTGGTTGCAGGCACATCCCCAGTAGGGGGGTGCAGGAGGCAGCTGATCGGTGTTTCTAACTCTATAACCCTCTCCCTTCCTCTCTGTAAAAAATCAATAAAATATATATTTTAAAAAAACACACACACAAAAAAAAAAAAACACCCAAAGCCAGAAAAGCAGAAGTGGGGGACAGAGCCCTGCTCTCTTTCCCATGCCCTGGTGGATGTGGGAACTCAGGCTGCTGCTTGGCTGTTTCACAGAAACCAGCCCTGTGAGCGGGGAGAGAACGACAGCCCAATCTCTGGATAAAGAAACCGAGGCCCGATTGCAGGCTCCATCCCCAGCCCCTGTTGGGGTGTGTGCGGGAGGCAACCCATCCATGTGTCTCTCTCACATCAATGTTTCTCTCTCTCTCTGTCTCTCCCCCTCCCTTCTACTCTCTCTAAAAATCAATGGAAAAATATCCTCAGGTGAGGATTAATAATCATAGAAAAGAAAGAAAGAAAGAAATGGAGGCCCAGAGATTTAAGAGTTTGTCCAGAGAGAAGCCGAGGCAGAGAACACACAAGTTTCTGGACTCCGGCTCCACCCCTCTTTCCTTTGAATGGAATGACGCTTCTGCCCCAAACCCCAGAGGAAAGCCTCACCTCGGGCCATTGTGTTTGGAATCTCATGCTACCTGCATGTGATAAGAGTCCACTGAGCCCTCTGGGCCTTGACACCACATGCATGGCCCAGGCCCCTGCCCAGACGGGTGACATCAGACTCTCGGGCTTACGTGGATCCCCTGGTGTTCTGAGGCTTGAGGACCCAGATCCTGCGGGTGACCCAGCCTCCCTCCTGCACGGAGGTGGAGCTGGGGTGGATACTGAGTGAGGCCGGACTCTGTTCTGGAGCAGGTGTGCTCAGGGGAGGGACAGTTCTGTGCACTCGGCTAAGCTTCCAGAGGAAAAGGTCACAATCATTCTCACGCTCCCTCCGCTCAGCCCAGATGACACAGAACGACAGAACAGGCTCAGAGTCAGCAGAGGAGGTCCTGTTCCCTGCCTCCCCCCGCACCAAGTCGAGGGTTTGTGGGTATTTCTTTTGCCTCTAGCCCCAGAGGCCTGATGGGATTTTCTGGTTGCACCTGCTCTAGTTGCCCCAACCCTCTTGTGAGGGTTTTGGAGAGGGGTGAGCACAGAGGGCTGGAGAGATGGATGATGTGCAGTTGGCTTGTTCTGTCCCCTCCCCCACCACGCACCTCTCAAGGCTTGAGGGTGTGGTTGAGGAGAGAGGACCCCACTGGGGAACCATGTGATCATCACCTTTTCTTGCTGGGGGAGGAGAAGCCCAGGCAAGAGGCCTGAGGAGCCAACCCCCATCATCAAGAGCAGCCAGAGCTGTGAGGGTTTGGCAAGTCGCTGTGGTGTGGGGCCAGGGCCCGCTCGCTGGGAGACCCCGGCATGCAGGCCAGGCCTCATACCGTGGGAAAGCAGCAGGTGGAGCTCTGGCTACCTTTTGTGTGGTCCCAGCCCCTTATACTGTCACTCCAGGCTCCTGCCACATGGACACCCTGCTTCCCAAGTCCACCTGCAGGGCAGAGCCGAAGGCCGTGGTTCCCACTCCTGCCCTCCTCTGCTCTCTCCCCTCCCCTCCCCGACCCCAGCCCCTCCCTGGTGGCTCAGAGTTTCTGGCTGCTCTGGAATTTACAGCTGTTTCCATCTCCTGGGCGTGGCTCCATAACTCTTGTTGACCTGTCGTGTGTGTGTGTGTGTGTGTGTGTGTGTGTGTGTGTGTGTGTGTGTTCCCTGGCCCCCAGGGTGGGGTACTGTAGTGTGTCATGTGTGTGACGCATGTGAGGACTTGAGGCTCTCGGGAAGGGATTAGTCCACTTCTGGGGCTCTGAGTCGGGGCACAGGAGCCTGTCCGGGAGCTTTTGGGGTGGAGCAGAGCATAGACCCCAGACTTGCTCTGGATGTGGTTCCCCAAGTGTCCTAGAGCCCAAACCCATCCGTGCATGGTTTACTTGGGTGTCTCTGTGCTGGGCCCATTGTGGGTGCAGGGGAGGAGGGGCTGGGGAACATGGGAGAAGGGAGAGCCCGGTCTGGGGGCAGGAAGATGACTGAAATGGAAGAATAAGGGATGGGAAGTGCCCTAACCGGTTTGGCTCAGTGGATAGAGCGTCGGCCTGCAGACTCAAGGGTCCCAGGTTCGATTCCGGTCAACAGCATGTACCTTGGTTGCGGGCACATCCCCAGTGGGGAGTGTGCAGGAGGCAGCTGATCGATGTTTCTCTCTCATCGATGTTTCTAACTCTATCCATCTCCCTTCCTCCCTGTAAAAAAACAATAAAAAATGTTAAAAAATAAAATAAAAAGAGATGGGTAGTCTGGGATCCAGGGTGGGAGGGTGGGGGTCAGAGCCTAAACTGGGACCCGAACAGCCCCTATGGGACAGCCTTAAGGCGGGCAGGTGGGTGGGCAGGGTTCGGCCTGGCACTTGGGGTTGGGGAGGAAGCTCCCCTGAGGGGATTAGTGAAAACAAAATGGTCCCCAAGGGGTGGGAGGAGGGGCTGCTGCTTCTCACCGGGACGTGCTGTGTCCGCTGTGCATGAGAGGGTCAAGGGCGGACAGGCCAGGAGGAAGCTCCTAGGCCAGGGCTCTGGAGCGGTTCCAGTCCCCTTCTCCAGGGTTTGGAGAGTGGGGGTGAGACCAGACATGCTTGTTTGTGTATGTGGACACGCGGCGGAGGTGGCACATGCCTCACGGAGGCAGACCAAGGCGGTCAGGCGGGTAGATGGTGGTGTGGTCAAAATCCTTCCTGCCCTCCACGTGGCTAGAAACCCATCCAGAGACCGGCTTCTTCTGATACCACATCTGCCCCTCCCCCTTCCTCTTTGAGACACCCACCCGAGCAAAGCTTCCTCTTTCCCATCACACCCCCCCGGGGCCTTGAGGGAGTTGATGGTCACTCACTGTCCTGTCTTTGCCAGCTCAGGCCCCAGCACCAGCTGCCCCCAGGCTTGTCCCCATCTGTGAAGCCCCCCTCCCCCACCCAGTGCTCCCATGCGTCCTCTGTGGAGCCTGCCCAGTGGCTGCGTCTGGGCCTAGGAGTCAGACTCATCAGTAATCAGAGCTGAGCGAGGCAGCCAGTCATGTCCCTGGCCACATAAAAATCTCCCCATTCTCTCCCATGGCTCTCCCCCCCGCCCCAATACACACACACACACACACACACACACACACACACACACACACACCCTGCCCCAGGCAGCCTGCCTCATGCAGCACTTCCGCAGCCCTGACAGGAAATGGGCTGGAGGCTCAGCCTCCCACCATCTCAAGGCAACTTCTTGTTTCCCTATTGCCCTGTGCCAGCCTGGGGTTGTGCCCCGTGGCTCCACCCCCAAAGCTTCCCAGGGCTCCATCCCAGCAGCTCAGAGGGGACAGGATGGTGGACGTGATTGCCAAACTGACCAGGAGGCAGAGCCGGGCCCTCCGGGTGCAGGTAGGGGAACTTGGCATTGGGGGACTGAACTTGGCCTCCGATGGGGGCAGCAGACGGTCCTATGGAGGCAAGGGGCCAGTAGTGGACCTCCATCCCCGGCCCTGTCAGGAACTGGGGGGAGCTGGGGTTCGGAGCAGGGAGTCTCACGGAGCTTGGGAATCCTCCCTTCTTTCCTCTTTCCTTCCCGAGGCCTTGCCCGTCCGAGAGGGGCTGAGAGGTGATCAGCTGGGGGAAGAGAGGCAGGCCTGCTCCCTGCTGGTGGGTGGGAATTGAAGACACGAGGAGCTGGGGGCTGGGAAACTGAGTGTGGTGAGAACTGGGCCCCTCTCAGCTCCGTCCTCTAGCCTGAGGTGGGAGGACACTTCCTCTTTCCCCCTAGGTGTCCCTGTGTCTCTGATGACTGTGACTGGGCCCCGAGAGCCCTGGTGCCCTAGCCAGGCTGCATCTGGGTCTTGTCTGGGCCTCTGGGAGTTGGGGGTGGGGATGGCAGGCCCTGCGCTAACCCGGGCGAGCTCCCCCTGGAAGGCCAGGGCGCATGGAGGGACTGGCCCACCTGGCCTCCAGGAGCTGGCCTGATCCAGACTGAGGCTCTGCCAGGAAAGGAAAGTACCTCCGTCTTAGCACTGGGAGCTCTGTAGAGTTCTAGAGCAGTGGTCGGCAAACTCATTAGTCAACAGAGCCAAGTATCAACAGTACAACGATTGAAATTTCTTCTAATGCTACTTCTTCAAAATAGACTCGCCCAGGCCATGGTATTTTGTGGAAGAGCCACACTCAAGGGGCCAAAGAGCCGCATGTGGCTCGAGAGCCGCAGTTTGCCGACCACGGTTCTAGAGTTTGAAGGGGCCACAGGACTGCCACATCCCTACAACTGGGGGCGGGGGGGGGGGGCTCTGCTTGCTCACCTCCAGTGAAGGCCTCTCACGACCTCCTGGGGCAGCCCCCATCCAGACAAGGTGCCCCCTTCAAAGGGACACTGCCTTGCCCTCATTTAACCTCCGATCTGCAGTCTGGAGCCCCACAGTATGATTCTGCATCTTCTCTTCCTCATGACAGCCCGGTCATGCTGGAGGCCGGAACTTGTACCGCCCAGGTCTCCTCTGTACCTGCTGGGAGTGTTCCTTGTGCAAGATTCCCATCAGCTCGACCAGCCTGAGGCTCCCCATGGACTCAGAGCCAAGGGCAG
Organism: Cnephaeus nilssonii; assembly: GCF_951640355.1. Taxonomy (NCBI): domain Eukaryota; kingdom Metazoa; phylum Chordata; class Mammalia; order Chiroptera; family Vespertilionidae; genus Cnephaeus; species Cnephaeus nilssonii. The sequence goes on from NC_137090.1 coordinate 13,750,603, forward strand.
CAGCCTAGCCAGGTGGAGATCCCTGCTCCAAAGAGCCTGGCTCCCTCCTTGGCGGGTCCACTGCCCATGCGCCCTTCCAGCCCGTGTCCCGGGGTTAGCTGGGGTGCATAGCAGGTGTGTCTGGTGGTTCACCTTCCTCTGCTGCCTCCATCCTGTCATCCCAAGGAGTCTCCTGTTCCTTTGCTTGAACCCTCGTTTCCAGGAAGTTCTTGCTAATCCCGGTCTCTCCTGCAGTGTCAGGTGTGTGTTTGTTGCTGAAGTCTGGTATGGAAATGACCTGTGTACTCAAGCAGGAAGTGCTTTGGGTGGATCTGCATTGGACCACCTAGTGCGGGGTGACCATGTCAGTTACAGTCCCTGAGTCTTGCTCTTAAGAAACTCATGCCTTTAGGGGCAGAGAAGGGAGGTAGATGGGGGGACAACGAACCGACCACCAAGGCAGCGTGCCATCAGGCCCCAACAGAGCAGAGTGACAGCAGGTTAGACTTTTCTCTGGACGGAGAAAGCCTCGCCCAGTGAGGCCTGTGAGCGGAGCTCCGTGGAGGAGCCGGATTTGGGCGGGCAGGGAAAGAGCCGGGAGTTCCAGGCTGAGGGCGTGGCTGGGGCAAAGGCACGGAGGTAGGAGGGTGCCTTTGTGTTTGGGGGCTGGTGTGGTTGGAATACAAGATGCCACAAAAGGGCTGTTGTGAGTGGAGAGAAAAGAGAAGTGGGGTGGAGGGTCATCTCAGCCACGCAGGAGCTGGTAGGGGAGGGGGAGGAGGGACGGACTGCTGCACCCAGCTCTCCCTGCCCCCTACATGCCTGGGGCCTGCCACCCTGTGTACAACTGCCACACCCCATTCCTTGGCAGTGGTTTTGTTCTTCTGTTAGCAGTCATCATCATTGACATGACATGCTGTGCATTTTACATCACCCTGCTTCCCCCCACCATTTGCACACGTGTGCAGGCTGCCAAGGCAGGGGTTTGGGCCCATTTCTTCACTGCTGCATTCCTAGTGCCTCAAACCATGCCTGGTGCAGGGTAGGCAGAGCTCTGCTGGACAGATGAGTATTTTTGTAGGCACCTAAGGCTCAGGGAGAGGCCACCGTGAGCAGGACATGCTTCCCCTCTTGAGGCGTTTATAGCTTAGTGAAGGTCTCATGACAACAGAGAAACTTCTATGACTTAAAAAAAAAAGGGGGTTAGCCCAGAGGATGTGGCTCAATGGTTGAGCATTGACCCATGAGCCAGGAGGTCACAGTTCAGTTCTCAGTCAGGGCACATGCCCGAGTTGCAGGCTCAATTCCCAGTGGGGGTCGTGCAGGAGGCAGCCAAGCAATGATTCTCTCTCATCATTGATGTTTCTATCTCTCTCTCCCCCTCTCTCTTCATCTCTAAAATAAAAAATACATATTAAAAAATAGATGTTAAGTTTATTGGCCCTGGCCAGGTGGCTCTGTTGGTGGGAGCGTCATCCCATACAGTGTATGGCAGACACCAAAAGGTTGCTGGTTTGATTTCTGGTCAAGGCACATACCTGGGTTTCAGCTTTGATCTCGGGTCAGGGCACATGGTGGAGGCAACCAGTAAATGTTTCTCTCTCACATCATGTTTCTTTCTCCCCACCCCCCTTCCTCTTTCTAAACATATCCTTGGGTGAGGATTAAAAGCTTAGAGAAAAAAACTAAACAAAACAAATCCAATCCCTATAATTACACCTCTGTTTCTAAAAACACAATATTGGAATTGTGCTAAGTTTATCATCTTGAAATCTTTCCCTTGCAGCATTTTGTATTCTTAGAAAACAGTATTAATCTCCTTGTGCTATTCTGCTGCCTGGGGTTTGAGAGGGTAGCTATCTACCCCTCTGATGGGCTGAGGGTACAAGGCTGTGGTGGGCACAGGGGAAATCTTGGGAAAGGTCTTGAACCTGACACCTGAGCTGAGTCCTAAGGGACTAGGAGTCAGCCAGGTGGGAAAGGGGTGGGGAGGGGCCTGGGCAGGCTGTGAATGAGCTGAGGCCTATAGGAGACACAGCAGAGAGGGTGGGGGCGGTGCTACAGGAGCTTAAAGTTCAAGCTCAGGAGCCAGGAGGGGCAGGAAATAAGGTGATGGCAGGTGATGGGCTGCCTCTGGTGGCCTGTTAAAGGCTTAGACTTTGCCCTGCCAGGCTGCAGGCAGCCTTGAGGTGTTAAACATAACCAGGCTTATCTTCTGTGTGACTGAATCCTCTAGCCCACCTCACTTTCCTTTGGGGGTAGGAGGGGTTCACCTTTCTTTGCCCCTCCTCCTCCTTTTCTTTTGTGTTGTTGTTGTTGTTAATTCTCACCCGAGGATATTTTTCCATTGGTTTTTAGGGAGAGTGGGGAGGGGAAGACTGAGAGAAGTAGCGAGGTGAAAGTAACACATCGATTGGTTGCCTCCTACATGAGCCCTGACCAGGGCCTGGGCCAGGGAGGAGCCTGCAACCGAGGTACTCGCCCTTGACGGGACCCTTTGGTCCACAGGCTGATGCTCTATCCACTGAGCCAAACCGGCCAGGGCTGCCCCTCCTTCCTCCCTCCCATCTGGCTGTCCTCTGTGTTTTCCAAGTCTGGAGTCGATTCAGAGGCCTGCAAACCCCACATCCAGGAGATTCTAGTCCCAAATCCAGAGGCAGTGCTGATTCTGGCCCCAGAGGGCACCTGGCCAGGAGAAGGGCGGGATGTAGAGTGCAGCAAGACCCTGGTCCCATAGGACCCGAATGGGACAGGGAAGGGGTGGGTCCCAGGCCATTTCTCTGTTTCTGCCCAACCTTTGGTTCTCCTCTGTGAGTGCCCAGCTGGGAGAATTCGGTTATCAATATTTTATTAATAAATAATTCCTGGCATTGCCCCACCTTATCCGGGGCATTTCATACGTTACAAAGCACTTTCAGGAACATTTCCTCATTCTCTCTTCACTACAGTTTCCAGAGCGGCGGGGCAGCTATTTCACAGCCGGGGGAACTGAGGCAGGGAGGTACGGTGACTTGCTGAAGGCTGCCCAGGTGGCAAGTGTGACCGCAGCTGACCTGTCTCCTCCTCCCTGCGCAGGTGGACGAAGCCCCAGAGCCCGTGTACGCGAACATAGAGAGACAGCCTCCGGCCACTTCGCCGGTCGCCGCCGCGGCCCGCCGGCCCGGCCAGGTGTGGGAGACACACACGGACGCGGACACCGGGCGGCCCTACTACTACAACCCGGACACGGGCGTGACCACCTGGGACTCGCCTTTCGAGGCTGCGGAAGGCGCCACCAGCCCGGCCAACTCCCTGTCCTCGGTGGGCAGCCACGAGAGCCTCGAGACTGAGTGGGGTCAGTACTGGGATGAGGAGAGCCGCAGGGTGTTCTTCTACAACCCGGTGACGGGCGACACGGTCTGGGAGGAGGAGTCCGAGGAGCCCGAGGACCAGGAGGACCACGACGCGCTGAAGATGCAGCCAGGCCTGAGCCCGGACAGCCCCAAGGACCAGAGGGTGAGGGGCGGGGCCTGAGCTGGGTGGGCGGGGCTGGCTCCTAGGCTCTGACCCCTCCTCTCCCCACAATCCTGGGAACTTGGGGTGAGGGGCGTGGCCTGAGCTGGGTGGGCGGGGCTGGCTCCTAGGCTCTGACCCCTTCTCTCCCCACAATCCTGGGAACTTGGGGTGAGGGGCGTGGCCTGAGCTGGGTGGGCGGGGCTGGCTCCTAGGCCTCTGACCCCTTCTCTCCCCACAATCCTGGGAACTTGGGGTGAGGGGCGGGGCCTGATCTAGGTGGGCGGGGCTGGCTCCTAGGCCTCTGACCCCTCCTCCTCCCCACAGCCCTGGGAACTTGGGATGAGGGGCGGGGCCTGAGCTGGGTGGGCGGGGCTGGCTCCTAGGCCTCTGACCCCTCCTCCTCCCCACAGCCCTGGGAACTTGGGGTGAGGGGCGTGGCCTGAGCTGGGTGGGCGGGGCTGGCTCCTAGGCTCTGACCCCTTCTCTCCCCACAATCCTGGGAACTTGGGGTGAGGGGCGGGGCCTGATCTAGGTGGGCGGGGCTGGCTCCTAGGCCTCTGACCCCTCCTCCTCCCCACAGCCCTGGGAACTTGGGATGAGGGGCGGGGCCTGAGCTGGGTGGGCGGGGCTGGCTCCTAGGCCTCTGACCCCTCCTCCTCCCCACAGCCCTGGGAACTTGGGGTGAGGGGCGTGGCCTGAGCTGGGTGGGCGGGGCTGGCTCCTAGGCTCTGACCCCTTCTCTCCCCACAATCCTGGGAACTTGGGGTGAGGGGCGTGGCCTGAGCTGGGTGGGCGGGGCTGGCTCCTAGGCCTCTGACCCCTTCTCTCCCCACAATCCTGGGAACTTGGGGTGAGGGGCGTGGCCTGAGCTGGGTGGGCGGGGCTGGCTCCTAGGCTCTGACCCCTTCTCTCCCCACAATCCTGGGAACTTGGGGTGAGGGGCGTGGCCTGAGCTGGGTGGGCGGGGCTGGCTCCTAGGCCTCTGACCCCTTCTCTCCCCACAATCCTGGGAACTTGGGGTGAGGGGCGTGGCCTGAGCTGGGTGGGCGGGGCTGGCTCCTAGGCCTCTGACCCCTTCTCTCCCCACAATCCTGGGAACTTGGGGTGAGGGGCGGGGCCTGATCTAGGTGGGCGGGGCTGGCTCCTAGGCCTCTGACCCCTCCTCCTCCCCACAGCCCTGGGAACTTGGGATGAGGGGCGGGGCCTGAGCTGGGTGGGCGGGGCTGGCTCCTAGGCCTCTGACACCTCCTCCTCCCCACAGCCCTGGGAACTTGGGATGAGGGGCGGGCCTGGCCGGTGGTGGATGGGCTGGCTCTGAGGGATCTCTGACCCAGTCTTTTACTCCCTGTAGCCTCCCACCCCTGAGACGGACTACCCTGAGGTACTGACCAGTTACCCCGAGGAGGACTATTGCTCTTCGGGCTCCCTCAGTGAGCCCGGGCCCGCCTCTCCGTTTGTCACGCCTCCCGGTTGGTCATGCCACGTGGACCCGGAGGGGCAGACACTCTACACCAACCAGTTTACCCAAGAGCAGGTAGGGGAACAGGTGGGCCCAGAGAGCCTCGGGGCACACCTCCAGCCCTTCCTCACTAGTAGCTCCCCTTAACACTGAACTTCAGCTCCTGCTCTGGCTCCACACCAGCCTCGGACACTGTGTCACCTGCACCTTCCCTCCAGACTCCTTGGGCCTATGTTGGGCTCTGGTTAGAGGGAACCTTTTCTGTTCCTCTCTTGAGGCCACTGGCAGCCCTGACCTTCCCTCTCCCCTTCACAGTGGGTGAAGCTGGAGGACCATGGGAAGCCCTACTTCTACAACCCCAAAGACTCCTCTGTTCGGTGGGATCTGCCCCAGGTAACCGACTGGGAAGGGAGAGTCCAAAGGAGAGAGGGAGGGTTTACATATGACAGTGTCTTTCTCCCCAGATCCCAATTCCTGCCCCTCGAAGCATCCTCAAATCCAGCCAAGACAGTGAGACCCCAGCCGAGGCCAGCCCTCCGGAGGAGAAGGTAAGGGAAGGGGCATGCAGGCCCTGGTAGGACCCCACAGAAGAAATAGGGGAGTTCTGGAGGTCCTGGGATCTGGAACTGGGCCAGGCATGTCTCCCCCATAAGCCCCAGCACTAGCCTGGGCTCAATGAGCCTGGATCTGGGTCATCCCAGGCCCAGAGGTGGGTGAGATTGGGAGCTGGGAGGAAATCTTTATTGCTGCTGCTGCTGCTGCTGTGGGACCAGGTACCCCACCATCAGCAGCAGCAAAGAGGGTTCAGTGGAGGTCCAGGCCCAGTCTGTGGAGCATTGCTGGCCGAGGGGGAGACTAGCCTGGGCCCACCATGGCTCACATCCTTCACTGCCTCCTCTTTCCCCTTCTTTCTCTAAGATCAAGACCCTGGACAAGGCGGGCGTGCTCCATCGCACTATGACAGTGGACAAGGGAAAGCGGGTCCGGTGAGAGCCCTTCTGCCCCCACATTCACTGAGCACTTCCCCTATGCCAGGCTCTGTTAATCCTCGTAGCAACTTCATAAGAGGTCCTGTGAGGACACCGAGGCACGGAGAGATAAAGGGAGTCCACCTCTAACAGTTGGGTGTTCCCAAGCTGTGATCTTTTATTGATTTTTTACAGAGAGGAAGAGAGAGGGATAGAGAGTTAGAAACATCGATGAGAGAGAAACATCGATCAGCTGCCTCCTGCACACCCCCTACTGGGGATGTGCCCACAACCAAGGTACATGCCCTTGACCGGAATCGAACCTGGGACCCTTGAGTCCGCAGGCCGACGCTCTATCCACTGAGCCAAACCGGTTTTCCCAAGCTGTGATCTTTTAAAAAATACATTTTTATTCATTTCAGAGAGGAAGAAGAGGGAGAGAGAGAGAGAGAGGAACATCAATGATGAGAGAGAATCATTGATTGGCAGCCTCCTGCATGCCCCCCACTGGGGATTGAGCATGTGCCCTGATAAGGAATCGAACCATGACCTCCTGGTTCAGAGGTTGACGCTCAACCATTGAGCCACTCTGGCCGGGCCCCAAGCTGTGTTCTTAAGCTCTGTGTCCTGCTCCCGGGGGTGGGAAGGAGGCCTCAGCCCAGGGCCAACTCCAAGCTCTGCCACCCCCCCCCTTCCCCATCCCCCCCCCCCCCCCCCCCAGGAAGAAGCACTGGAGTACCTCCTGGACAGTTCTGGAGGGTGGCGTCCTGACGTTCTTCAAGGACTCCAAGACCTCAGCTGCAGTTGGCCTGGTGAGGCCCGGGCCGCGAAGGCAGGGATCACCCCGTCTACTCCTGACTCCTGTGGGTCTTTCCCTGATGTGTCTTGTCAAAGGCCAGTTCTGAGACAGAGGAACATAAATGTCCTGCGAGCTAGGCCTTTGGCAAAGACAACAGCAGATTGACCCCAGGACAAGCACCTGCAGCCACTGGGCACGGGGCGCTGTCCTTGAGGGCCGACAGCTCCAGCCTCCTGGGCCGGCAGCTGGGGACTAGGTGCCCTGTTTGCAGGGATGGGGGCTGCACACTTTTCTCCTTTCCTCTCCTGGGAGGGCAGGCAGCAAAGGACCCACCAGCCCTCAGGCTCTGTGGCTAAGAAGTTCCAGGATCTCTGGGTTCCAGAATCCCTTGGGCCCCCTTCTCCCAGAGCTGGGACCCCATCCTGTCACTAGAGCGGAGGGAGCCTGGTGAACTGGAGTCAGGGTACTGTGGCAGGCCTGTCCAAGTTGAAGGCTCTCTCCTTCCCTCTCCCACAGAGGCAGCCTCCTAAGCTCTCTATCCCCGAGTACACGGTGAAGCTGAAGGGGGCCTCTCTTGCCTGGGCCCCCAAAGACAAATCCAGCAAGAAGAATGTGCTGGAGGTGAGTTGTGGGGGGTAGAGAGAAAGAAAGGGGGCTTACTGATGGCTTGGGACTCAAACTAGTCAAGTCCCAAGAAGGGGGACCTGGGGGGGAGTTGGGTCTGGAATTCTCAGGGATCCAAGCTCAAGTTGCCCCCACCTTAGGGATCCATCCACAGTATTTCTGGCATCATGGACTCGGCAGTTTCCTCTCCAGGAGCTGAGTTCCCCAGTCCTTGGCCTTGGACGGTGATGAGAAGTAGGAGGGGTCTCTGGGGGACAAAACGCTGTCATGACTTGTGTCTCTCCAGCTGCGGAGCCGAGATGGCTCAGAGTACCTAATCCAGCACGACTCGGAGGCCATCATCAGCACCTGGCACAAGGCCATCGCCCAGGGCATCCAGGAACTGGTAGGCAGGGCAGCTGTGCCCACTGTGGGTGGGGTCCTCTACTCAGGCACTGGGAGCTCCATGGCACCCGTGGGTAGTGCCCCCCCCCCCCCATGACTGGATGGCAAGAGGGCTGCTGAAGAAACAGCCTTTCTTACTTATATGAAGCAGCCTCTGAGGCTGGCCCTGCAGGAGGATTCTTCATTGAGGGGTGGAGGCACATCCTAGAGCACTGTCCCATTTTAAGGGGCATAGAACGAAAAGAACATATCTGAGAAATAGCCTCAGGCTGGAATGAAGATGAAATTGTTAAGGGTTGAATGGAAGAGTCTTCCATTTTTAGGTTCAAATATCAATGGCATAAGTAGAGATGGGACAGTCCCCCTCCGACAGCGATTCACCTGGAAACAACCTGGGGCTTTCTGAAATTCCCTAGGACCCAACACTGGGTGCGGCATCTGGCTGTATCACTAGAGGCAGGAATCCAGATCCAGGGAGGTGATTCTGGTGTGGTTGTTGGCTCAGGCCCCAGCTAGAACTGCAAGCTCAGAACTGGGAGCCACATACTGAGGAATCCTGACCTACTGGAGTGTACAGAGTTGCTGAGAAAAATATGGAAGGAGTGGGGGGCAGGAACTGGGACATGGGTAGGGCAGAACAGGAGGTCTGTCTCCCAACACCTAGAGAGCTTCATGCAGCTAAGGAAGGTGAATGTTCAGAGCTTCCATGGTGGAGATGAGAGGAATATCCTGGTTAAGGGAAGGGTGAATTTTGTGGGGTCGGGGGTCACCAGGCCAGCGGGCCCAGGCCCTGCCTCTGAGGCTATGTGGTTCTAGTCTGCAGACCTGCCTCCGGAGGAGGAAAGCGAGAACAGCAGTGTGGACTTCGGGTCCAGCGAGCGCCTGGGAAGCTGGCGGGAGGATGAGGCCCGGCCTGGAGCAGGTGTGCGCCGGGATGGAGGGGATGGAGGGGTGGGGGGTGTGGGAGTGGGGTGAAGGGAATCTTTTGGAGGGGGTGGTGACCCAGATGGGGCCTGCTGGGCCCCCCGGGCGCCACCGACTGACACGCCCTTGCATTCCCTGCGGCAGCCGCTCCTGTCCTGAGCCCTGGGGTCCCGGAGAGCGACTTGAGCAAGGTCCGGCAGAAGCTCCGCAAGTTCCTACTCAAGAGGCCCACGCTGCAGACGCTGCGGGAGAAGGGCTACATCAAAGGTACCGGAGGGGCCTGGAGAGCGAGCGGGCCGCCGGTGGCCCACGCAGGGGAGGGCGCGCTGACCTGCCTCTCCCCCAGACCAGGTGTTCGGCTGCGCGCTGGCCGCGCTGTGTGAGCGCGAGAGGAGCCCGGTGCCGCGCTTCGTGCAGCAGTGCATCCGCGCCGTCGAGGCCCGCGGTACGTACCGCAGTCCGCGGGGGCAGGGTCGGAGGAGGGCGCACTCAGGGCGTCTGACAGCCTCGGAGGCCCCTGGGTGGGCGCAGGGTCGAGAGAAAAGGACCGGGAGCTCCTTCCACGGAACCGTAGCAGGGGCTTGAGCCCCGTCCCGCGAAACCCGGGCTCAGCGCCTCCTCTCTCCAGGGCTGGACATCGACGGGCTGTACCGCATCAGTGGAAACCTGGCCACCATCCAGAAGCTGCGCTACAAGGTGGACCACGGTGAGGCTCGCCCGCAGCCCTGCCCAGGCCCGGAGGCATGGCACGAAGGGGCGCTCACCCCCTCTTCTTCCCTTGCTGCAGATGAGCGTCTGGACCTGGAGGACGGACGCTGGGAGGACGTGCACGTGATCACCGGCGCCCTGAAGCTCTTCTTTCGAGAGCTGCCCGAGCCCCTCTTCCCCTTCTCGCACTTCCGCCAGTTCATCGCGGCCATCAGTGAGTGGGGCGGAGGGGGGAGGAGGGGTGCAGCGGGCCTGCCTGGGGCAGGACCCCCACACAGCGGGGGTTCGCTCCATCCGTTCCCCTCGCCGAGCCCACCCTTCCCTTCGCCAGAGCTGCAGGACCAGGCCCAGCGCAGCCGCCTTGTGCGCAGCCTGGTGCACACGCTGCCCGCCCCCAACCACGACACCATGCGGCTGCTCTTCCAGCATCTGTGCCGGTGAGTGGGCGGCCGGCCATGGGAATGGGGACCCCCCCACACTCTGCCATCTCTGGGCCCTGATCCCCCTCCCCCCCATCCCTGCTGCAGGGTGATTGAGTACGGCGAACAGAACCGCATGTCTGTGCAGAGCGTGGCCATCGTGTTCGGGCCCACGCTGCTGCGGCCGGAGACGGAGGAGGCCAGCATGCCCATGACCATGGTGTTCCAGAACCAGGTTGTGGAGCTGATCCTGCAGCAGTGCTCAGACATCTTCCCGCCGCACTGACCCCGCTGCCGCCACTGGGACCTGGCACTGGAGCTGGCCACGTTTGCCCCGCCACGTGGCTAGACTCGATTTCTGACACCCTCCACTTCCCCCGGTCCACAGGCTGCTGGGAATTCGGCACCCCTCGGTGCTGAGGGTCTGATGACCCTTGGTGGGTAACTCACAAAAATGTGATTTTTCCCCTCCCCTGTCCTGTTTTGGGGTTAATGGGGTTCTGTTCTTGATTCCAGCGCCACCTGCTGTGTGTGCGCGGGCGCGCACACGAGAATGTAGTGGGGGGGCGGGAGCGGTGAGGGTCGCTTTCTGGGATGGCCCAAGGCCCTTGTTGCCAGGAGTGATTTGGGTGAGGGGCTTCCTGGCTGCTTCAGGCTTGAGGCCTTAACAGAGACCCTGTGGGCTGGCACCGTGCCCATCATGAAGCAACTTCCCTGCTGCCGAAACGGGACTGACCCGGGCCTCCAGCGTGGGCAGCTGGACCTGCTTCCCTCCGGCGGCAGGAAGGAACTTCTGCCCAGCCCTCCCGCTGGCTGGTGGTGACAGTGTTCACCTGCTTTCTTGTCTGCGGATCCGGGATTCTGCCCTCCTTGACCCGCTTAGGTTCTGTGCAAGGGGTCTTCCCATTGGGTAAATGTGTGTCTGGCACCTGCCACCTGACATGGCACCGTTTCCACACACAATCCCGCTTTGCAGATGAGAAAACGGAGGCTTGCAGAGGCAAAGTGACTTGGTTCAGGGTCCAGTGGGTGATCTGACTCCCCAGCTCAAGCTCCCCTTATACCAAAGCACAGCCTCGTGGTGGGGTAAAACCAATCCTTTCAGCTACCCCCTAACCACAGCATGGACTTATGGGAAAAACGAAGCTGGGTGGGTTCTGTCTGGGCCTAGGGAGGTACCTGAAGGTCAAGAGGGAACCTGCCCAGCTGTTCTTCCCTGGGGGGAGGGCAAGTGGCACTAGCAAGAGCCCCCAGTCCCTCTCAGCACCTGGCTGACAAGTACGCCTCCCTGGTGGCTGCCTTGCCACACAGCTGGGAGAGGCCTGCAGGACGGAGGGAAGGAGAGTGTAACCTCCACAAAGGAAGTGTGGACCCTGGGGCCAGCAGCCCCCTTCCCTCATACACAAACCGCATCCGTTTATGGGTCTTACCTCCCTGCCCCACCCGCCCGCTCACTTATTCAACAAGCAATAATAGCTAATATTTATTGACATTTGCACCATGCCAAGCATTTTACTTGGATTATCCTGTTTGTTCCTCACAGCCAATATTTATTACCTGCTCTTCTGTGCCAGACACTGTGCTCTGGAGCAGGGGTGCTGCACGTTGCCTCCCTGGTGGAGCTTATGGTCCGGTGGGTGAGGCTGCCCCAAGCCCACCCCTAATGCCAGCGGGGCTCGGGCAAGAGTACAAATGGAGGCCACATCCGTCGAAATACTGTAAACTTACAAATCAAGCTAACAACTGTTCAATAAAATGTGTTTTGTTCTCCGACTTCGGCAAATGTACTTTCATACTGACCTGGAAGGCCAGGTTCTGATGTAAACTTGCTCTCAGCCTGCCCCCTGTATCTTCCCACCCAAAGACCCATCCTGCCCCAAGGAGAAGGTCATGTGCACGTATGTGGACACTCCAGTCCATGAGCGCAAACGGCCATACCCCCTGCAACCTGCTTCCCCATGGCCACTCCACATGGTCCACCCTTGAGGGAATGGGCCTGGGGCCTTTGGGGCAGGGGATTTTGGGGTCCCGTGTGTCAGGAGTGTGGTCCTAAAGGAAAGGGCCTAGGCTCTGAGAGAGCCCCACAGATTCCTCATCCTGTGTGGAGAAGCACAGAGAAGGTCCAGAATAGAAGGATCCAGGGCGGGGCAGGGACCCCCTCATCCAGGTGTAAGGTTTGGAACGTGACATATTAAACACCCGATTACTTGGGTAAGTACATTTATAGGAAGGCCAGGGAAAGGCTCAGGGTCCTCCGCAGCTGTGTCACTGGCGTGTGGCTGTCTCCCGGGGACCTGAGATGCCTCTGCAGAAGCCACATTGGAGTCAAACGCTAAAGAAGGCCGAGGAATTAAGGGAAGAGTATATAGTCAGAGGGAACAACATAGGCAGAGGCTCTGAGGCAGGAAGGCTTGTGGGGAGAACAAAATCTAAAACCATCATTATCAGCCGGGAGATCCCGTAGGCGGGGGTGCGGGGGAGGCTGGCAGGGGCAGAGTGTGTAAGGCCTTGTGTACCCCAATAAGGACAACAGGCAAGAGGATCCCTGGGCAGGGATGTCTTAGGAAGTGTCAGCTCAGTGTAGGACATTCACACCTCAGAGGCTTCTTACGATGATAAAAGGAGACGTGTGCAATATACATGGCCCACAACCTGGTGCAGGAACCTTCATAAAGCCTCTTTTACTACCTGAATTCCTATGAGTTTGTTAGTACGGTTTATTTTATAATTACTACCTGGTTTGTATATTATGTTTTTTTCAATCACAAGACCACCTTCTTTCACCATACACAAGAATAAACTCGAAATGGATTAAAAACATAAATGTTAGACTTGAAACCATAATAATCTTAGACGAAAACATAGGCAGTAAAATCTTGGACATTTCTCGAAGCAATATTTTTTCCTGATATATCTCGGGCAAGGGAAATAAAAGAAAAAAAAATAAACAAATGGTACTACATCCAACTAAAAAGTTTTTACACAGCAAAGGAAGCCATCAACTGTGGGGCGCGGCTACAGAGTTTGGACAGGTTCAAGCCTTGGACCGATGAGAGGGCACAGTCCTCTCGTGGCCACGTGCAAGTCCCAGCTTGGAGGGCAGAGCCCTCCCCGCACAATTATAGCCAACAGCTGTAGTTGTAAGCTTGAACCTATGGTCCCAACACATGGCCCCACGTGCCTAAGTGATATAGGCTGCAAGTAAACAAAGCTGGATCAGGTGCATGTAATTGAGTAGATCGAAACCCAGGAGAATGTTGTAAACACATTGACCACACCCTTCCTTTGCCTCGTGGCATCGGCTATGAAATAAAGACACGGCTTGTAGTCCGTGGCGCTGCTGGGTTCCTATCAGGGAAGCAGCGTCCCACCGAGTCCCAGCTTTCCTTCTCTTGTCTGTCTTTCCTAATCCTTCACCGCCCCCACCCGGGTTCACTGAACCTGGCTGAGCTGGCGCGGCACATAAGGCGCCCTGGGGCTGAGTATGCCATGGCCGTGCCGGCTCCCCACGATCAACAAAATGAGAAGAACACCCACTGAGTGGGAGAGCATATTTACCAATGATACTCTGATAAAAGGTTAATATCCAAAATTTATAAAGTACTTATACAACTCAACACCAAAAAACACACAATCCAATTAAAAAGTGGGCCAAGGACTTGAACAGACTCTTCTCCAAAGAGGACATACAGATGGCCAATAGACATATGAAAAGATGTTCATCACTAATTATCAGAGAAATGAAAATTAAAACCACAGTGAAATATCACACCTGTCAGAATGGCTATCCTCAATAAATCAACAAACAAGTGTTGGTGAGGATGTGGAGAAAAGGGAACCCTCGTGCACTGTTGGTGGGAACGCAGACTGGTGCAGCCACTGTGGAAAACAGTATGGAGTTTCCTCAAAAAATTAAAAATGGAACTGCCTTGTGACCCAAAGATTCCACTTCTGGAAATATATATAAAGAAACCCGAAACACTGATTCGAAAGACTATATGTGTCCATATGTTCACTGCAGCATTATTGACAATCGCCAAGATTTGGAAGCAGCCCAAGTGCCCATCAGTAGATAATTGGGTTAAAAAAAAAAAAAAAAGCTGTGGTTCATTTATACAATGGAATACTACTCAGCTGTAAAAAAGAAAAATCTTACTTTTACAACAGCATGGAGGACCTGGAAAGTATTATGCTAATCAGTGGTCGGCAAACTCATTAGTCAACAGAGCCAAATATCAACAGTACAACGATTGAAATTTCTTTTGAGAGCCAAATTTTTTAAACTTAAACTTCTTCTAACACCACTTCTTCAAAATAGACTCGTCCAGGCCGTGGTATTTTGTGGAAGAGCCACACTCAAGGGGCCAAAGAGCTGCATGTGGCTCGCAAGCCGCAGTTTGCAGACCACGGTGCTAAGTGAAAGAAGCCAGAGAAAGACAAATACCATATGATTTCACTTATATGTGGAATCTAATGAACAAAATAAACTAACAAACAAAATAAAAACAGACTCATAGATACAGAGAAGAGACTGACAGCTGTTAGAAGAGTGGGGGTCGGGGGCTGGGTGAAAAAGGTGAAGGAATTAAGCAAAAACAACAACCACCTCATAGACACAGACAACAGTATGGTGATTACCCGAGGAAAAAGGGGTTGGGATGAGGTAGATGAGGGTGAAGGGAGGATACATAGTGATGGAAGGAGACTTGACTTTGGGTGGTGAACACACAATACAATGATGATTGTACACCTGAAACCTGTATAATTTTATTAACCAATGTTACCCCCAATAAATTCAATAAAAATTTTTAAAAAGAAGTCGTCACATAAGTAGTACAGAGATGTCCGTGTACCCATCACCTAGCCTCCCCCAGTGGTGACAGCTTACAAAACTGCAGTGCATTATGAAAACCAGGAAAGTGATGGCACTATACAATAACTAGGCTCCAGACACTACTTGATGTCACCATTTTTTGGATGCACTCACTCTTTTGTGTGTCTTTGTGTTTAATTCCTTGACATTTTATCACATGCATAGATTTATATAACCACCAGCACAATCAAGATAGAGAACTGTTCTATCGCCTTAAAAGAAATTTCTTATGCTGCCCCTTTATAGCCACACCCTCTTTCCCCTTCCCTAGTGCCTGGCAACCTTGTCTGCTCTCCATCTCTATAATTGTGTCATTTCAAGAACGTTACATAGATGGCATCATAAAATATGTACCTTTTGAGAGTGGCTTTCTGCACTCAGCATAATGCCCTTAAGATCCATTCAAGTCATTGTGGCTATCAATAGTTCATTACTTGCTATTGCTAAGCAGTATTCCACAGATATGCTTTTTTTTTTTTTAATTTTATTGACTTCGGAGAGGAAAGAAGAGGGAGAGACAGATAGAAACAGCAATGATCAGAATCATTGATTGGCCGCCTCCAGCATGCCTCCTACCGGGGATCAAGTCAGCAACCTGGTCATGTGCCCTGACCAGAATCAAACGGTGACCTAGGTGACCTCCTGGTTCATAGGTCGAAGCTCAGTCAATGAGCCACGCAGGCCCGGCGTCCACAGATATTCTTTTAAAGAGACTCTCCCAGCTGTGTATGGAGGGAGGAAGGAGGGAGACCAGCTAGGAATCCAGGTAAATATCACAAGCCAGACCTCCATCCTGGCTGGCCTCTGCACTACCTCCCTCCCGCTGCAAGTGGCCCCAGATGTGTTCAGGCCCTCAGGGTCAGGCGATTGGATTGTTGACGCAGAGCCGCCAGTAGAGGGCGCCAGAGGTCTTTTGTCCAAGAGCTGACTCTCAACAGTGAACCACAGAGAGGGTTCCGGGGAGCAGCTTTAGGCCTGCTGTGCGCATGAATCAAGAGAACCCCGGAGTCTTGTACCCCTCCGGAGCCCAGCCCCCAAGTTTCAGTGCAGCCCTGAGCTCTAAGGCTGGGGGAGGAGGCTGACGACGTGTAGTGGAGGAGGAGGCAAGGTGAGGCCAGGACCGGGAGGAGGTGGGCTGGCGAGGTGCGGAGGGAGAGTGCTCCAGCTCCTCCACCACCCCCCCCCCCCAACCCACACCCCACCCACCAGCCCAGGGCTCACGCTCAGAGGGTGTCTCTGAGCTCAGGCTGCCAGCCTGGGCCTTGGCACCTCGGCCCCGTCCATCCTCCCTCATCCCTGATCATTGCCCTCAGGTCCTTGCCCACATCTCCTAAGAGAAAGCTCCCAAGACCCTGGAGCTTGCCAACCCGCCTGTCGATGCTGTATAGCCCTCTCTCACTTGCCTCCCTGCACCACCGCACCCTCCTGCATGCGCCGACCGCTGACACTGGGCTGTGTGGAGCTGGCATTTGGGAAGCGAGCAGAGTGGGCCCCTACTGGTCCCGGGCACCTGCCCACCTTCGGGCCAGAAGAGAAGCTCTGCGGCGGTGTTCCGAGGGCCCACGCGGTGGAACGAGGCCGCCAAGGGGGCAGGCACTCTCCTCCAAACCCGCGCTGCCCCATCGCCTTCCGAATTCAGCCCCCTCTCTAGGCATGGTCTTCACTCTGCCGGCCCAGGCTCCTGGTCCCCAGGTGCTTGCGGGTGCCCCGCTACCAGAACGTGCCCTGCAGCTGCCCACCTCCACACCCTGGCTCAAGCCCTTCCCTCTCTGTCCTTGCGCCTCTTCTCTAGCTCCATGTCCACTCCTTCCCCTGTGCCCAGCACAGAGCGGGCTAAAAGGCGTGCGTTCCCAT
Source organism: Cnephaeus nilssonii (assembly GCF_951640355.1). Taxonomy (NCBI): domain Eukaryota; kingdom Metazoa; phylum Chordata; class Mammalia; order Chiroptera; family Vespertilionidae; genus Cnephaeus; species Cnephaeus nilssonii. Next base: position 13,767,089 of record NC_137090.1, read on the forward strand.
CCTCCGTGCTCCCACCTGATGTCTGCACTTCCTTAAGGGAATGTGTTTCGTGTGGCCTTGCCTGACAATTTGTAGTTTACAGTCTGCCTTGCCAGAGGCTTCTCATTCCTCTCTGGTTCCCCAACTTGGATGAATGAATGAATGAATGAATGAATGCAGCAGGTGACAGATCTTTGAAATCCTCTTCCTGTGACTGTTTCTGTTCTCCATCCCCTCTGATGACGCCTGGGTGGGTCTCTTTGCCCCTCCCCCACCTCTAAACACTGGTATTCCACCCTCCCCCCTGCCAGGCTCTGACAGCTTTAACTGTTGCCCTTGCTCTAAAGGGCCCCCTCTCCACCTCACAGCCCAGAGCCCTGGGTCCTGAGTCCCGAGCATACCGTCCTTGTCCTTATGTGTCTTTCCAACTATTTATCTTTTCCAGGAACGATAAGCTCCATTAGAGCAGAAATGTTATCTGTATGACCCACTGCTGCACCCCTGGCACCCGTACAGGCTCGGTAAATGTTTATGAAATGAATGAATGGAGACTGTCCCTCTGAGGTCCTGTGAACTGTTCTTATTCAACACATCCCAGGTTAATTTCATTATCTCCTCCCTCCTTGCAATTTGCTTCTCCAGTCTTTGCTTCCTCTCTCCTCTCAGTCCTCCAATTTAGAAATCCCACAGTCACCCCAGACATCATCTTTTACTCTCTCACCACAATCACTCAGCCACGTCGTTGCCCAGATTCTACCTCCTATCTTTCCAGCTCCCACACTCACCCCAGTCCCTGGCACACCCCTAATTTAGACCCTTGACAGCACCTGGACCTGTCCAGCGGCTTCTAACTTGGGTCCCTCGCCTCTGTTTTTGCTTTTACCCACATTGCCTACTGAGTGGTTTTTCTAAAACATCAATCTCATTATGTCAGCCCCTAGTTCAAACCCTCATTACATCCATGTCCCTTACAGCTGTGTTTTCCCAAGTGTAGACCTCACACAGTGGGTGGCAGAGGACATAATTATAGAAGGTTAAGGATAAAGGGTTAGAGGGTGTCTGAGACAATGAACAGGAAGCTGAATAATAAGGAAGTTATTTCTTTTCTGATTCTTTCCAGCCTTTAGAAGACATCAAGGAGAAAGTCTCCATGTGGTGCTAGACTGTCCTTCACACCTATTTTTCACTTGCTAATCTCTTAACAGGAATCAGGATTCTAGCCACGTTGCCAGCCACAAGGTATTTAGCTAGAACGTAATAACACTGTCTTGTATTTATTTCACAGTTACCTACTCTCTATGGTATGTGATATTGTTTTCTTATTTATAATAACAATAGTCCATAAAATTTATTTAGGAAAAGATATTGCAAATCACATATCCATCAAAGAACTAACATCCAGAATATATAAAGAACTCTTACTTATCAATAAGAGTAACCAATAGAAATTTTAAAATAAAAAAAAAAATGAGCAGAAGACTTAAACACTTCATAAAAAGAGGATGTATAGGTGGCAGTAAACAGATGAAAAGTGCTCAGCTACATTAGTCATCAGAGAAATGTGAATTAAAACCACAACTTGATATCCTTGTACACCCACCCACCAGGACTAAAATGAAAAAGACTTCCAGTATCAAATGTTCACAAGGATGTGGAGTAATTGAAGCTCTGACTCACTGGCAGTGAGGATGTAATTTATAACAGCTACTTGGGGAAACTGGCCATATCTACTGAGCCGAGCATACCCATCCTACCCTCTGACCCAGGAATTCAACTCCTGGGTGTACTTCTAACAGAAATGCATACATGGATTCACCCAGAGTCATGCATAAGAATGGTCATAGCAGCTTTCTTCATGATAGCCAAAAATCTAAAACAGTCTCTATCACAGCAGTAGAATGGATAAATACATTCGGGTCTAGTCACAGAATGGAATGCTGTATCAAAGTGAGAATGAATAAATTAAACTCTACAAGTGTTGAGCCAGACACAAAAAAAGGAACCGTCTTTCTGGTTGCATTTATGTGAAGTTCAAAAGCAAACAAAACTAATCTAGGCTGTTACTGTTGGCGGCAGCGAAAAGGGCACCACCAGGTGTTAGACCTGTGGAGTCAGGCCTGACCTCCTGCAGCCTCGGTACTTGCGTTCTGGCTAAGAAAGAATTCAGAGCCAAGACTCAAACCTAAGGGACAGTTTATTTAAAAAGTCACAGAGGTAGGAGAAGTGAAGCTATGAAAGAAATGGGCTCAGGAAACAAGTTACAGAGGCCAAAGCAGGGCCCTTGGAACGTAGGAGAGAGAAAGGTAAAGGTAATGCACCTGGGGGTAGGCGAGAGGGAGTGGAAAGGAGCTCGGGCTCAGGGAGGGGGGAGGGAGGAGGGAGGGCCTGCGTCCTCAGTCCTTTGAAGGGTGGGGGTTGTCGGGAGGTCCCAGGGGAGGACCTCAATAGAAGATTCATCAGCGTTCCAGGTGTGTCCTTTTAAGGTCATGGCCTCCACTGGTTGGCCGGCACCAGCGCAGGGGGTCATTAGTCAATGCAGTCGGCCCTGATGTCAGCTGTGGCATCACTTGTCTGGTTTTGCTGCTTTTCTGAGCCTGGAGCTGAAACATAACTGAGACCTAGATGTTATCCCTAGGGGTTAAATGCTTAAGGGAATGGACCTGCAAGGGCCCGCCTGGGAGTGGTATGAGGCCACTCTTCTGCCCCATGTTTCTCCTCTAAGGTAGTCTACCCTATGACCAGTGAATGCCAGGGAGGAATGGTCAGGGGAGGGTCAGAACTGCATGACCAGCAATATGGAAGGTCAGGGGGTCTAAACCACATTCCTAGCCTACCACAGGACAGCTCAGACTGGTTACCTGTGCGGCTGTACCTGGGCGGAGGCGCAAGGTCAGCTGCTGAGGGGGCTCACAATATTACGTTTTGATCTGGGTGAAAAGTTACTTTTGTTATGTGAGTGAAAATCAATTTATTTGTGTGCTTCTTCCTACATATGTTATACGTCAAGAAAACTTTACTTAAATTTAACTTTTAAAAAAGTGAATTATTGAAAGACAAGCATTAAGAAAATGGAAGTCTGGCCCTGACTGGGTAACTCAGTTGGTTAGAGCATCATCCTAATATGCCAAGGTTGTGGGTTTGATTCTCATTCAGGACACACAAAGAATCAACCAATGAATGCATAAATAAGTGCAATATCAAGTCTCTCTCTCTCTCTCTCTGTCTCTCTCTCTCTCTCTCTTTCTCTCTTTCTTTCTCTCTCTGGAATCCATTTTTAAAAAATGAAAATCTGAGGACATGACAGTTCTCTTGAAGGTAGGGTGCAAATGGCAGGTGATCAGGGCACTGTGCCCTCTACCATCAAGTCCAAATGGCCGTTCCTGGCTCCTCAGTTCCTGCATCATGTCACAGGGCAGTTCGGTGTGATGCTTAGGAGCACAGACTTGGGAATCTGATGAACCTGACTTTGAACCTGAGCTCTGCCACTGGCTGTGGGACTGGAGCCAAGTCACCTAGCCTCTCCGAGCATCAGCTTCTTCCTCTATAAATCACCTCAAAGGGTGATGGGCTTGATCAGTAGAAATGGCCCATCACTGGGCACAGAAGGTGGACGTGACAGATAAAGCCACACCCAGCTGCCTGCTGCTCCCTAAACAAGCCCTGCTTGTTCACACGGTTTCGCACCCCAAGTGTCTATACATGCTGTTCCCCTAGAATGCCCTTCCACCTGGCGATCACACCCCCATTCCTTCAATGCCCAGCTTAAGCACCTGCTCCTATAAGATGCCACACCCCTCATGAGGTTAACCCCACCCCCTCTGCACCATCCACCCATGAACACATATGGTTTGTATGGCTTGCTGTTCCTTTAGGGATTGGCTCTTGCTTATAGAGAAGGCTCTAAATATATACCTACAAAATGCAAGAATGAACAGTTCTTGGAATGATTCTAATTTCTCTGCAGTTTCTTGGGAGAGGGAGGGCTGGTTCCTTTTCCGTGCTCATAAGGATGTCAGACATTCAGCCCCGCGTTGGGGACCTCATCCACCTCTATGGAGAACTGGCAACACGAGACGTGTTGTGGGTGAGTGGTTATCACCATGACGTCAGCCTCAAAGGTTAGGGATGTCCCCAAGTCATCCCAGTTCCCTTTATCGCCCTACACGGATAGGTCACCCATGAGAACTCCTCCAATGTCCATTTAACCTCTTGGTAGCTTCACAGGTTCCCTAGGCCAGGCACTTGCTGTGTGAGACAGGAACACTGTTTTAAACCTTTATAAGCCATGGGTGGGGCAGGGAGGCGAGTGGGGCAACTTGTTCAGATGTGACTTCACACGTGACCAAGTCCTGATGCCCTTGGTGGTTTGGTAAATCGGGACATAATCCCTTAGCAAGACAAGTGCTATAGAACCCCATTTGAATCCTGCACACCAAAATCTGGTGCCAACCAGCGCACCACTTCACTCCCCCTCCTGCCCTCTCCCATGCTTTCCCCAAAAATGCAAGGCACCTACACAGCGCCCGTGCTCTGCCCCTGCCAGCTCCTCAGCCCAAAATATGGCACCACAACTTTTCAGCCTTTGGAATTCAACCCAAACGTACAGTTACTAAGTGCTGGCCTCGTGCTGGTCGGGATAAGAGACGGAAAACAGGAATCTGGGCCTTTCTGTCTCCTAAGCGGAGACAGATACAGACACCGATTCATAGTACAGGGTGGTGAGTGTGGTTGAGGAGGGGCACGGGACCCTGACGGCAGTGAGAGGAGAGGCGACAGATTTGGGAAGGGGGGGCAGTTTAGGGCAGGCTTCGGGAAGGAGGTTAATGTTTTGATTGCTGATCTTCCCGCTCTGTCCCACCCACAGAATGTAAGGTCCTTAAGGGCAGGAGCCTCACTCCTTGTCCTCAGCTGTTTTCCCGATGCCTGAATGTCTGGGACAGGGACAGGGACAGGGAAAGAGTAGGTGTTCCATTAACATTCCTGCCAGAATCAGGTAATAGCTGAGCTGAGTAGTGAAGGATGGGTGGATAGTTAGCCTTTCTGAAGGTGTTCTAAGAGGGAGGGGCCTCGTGAACCAAGGGCTGGCAAATGGAAACAGCTGGACATGGGGGAGTGAGATGCAGCTGGGGTGGGGCAGCCAGGGACCGGCAGAGAGGGAAGTGAGAAGAGACTGGCCCTTGGACCCACCATCTTGGCTGTCCCAGAACAGTGATCCTTATGGTGTGATGGAGGCGGGCTCTGGTGTTTCGGGTCAAAGTCTGACAAACTGGGGGGAGGGGATTATCAGGGGATCTCAGAGGAAGCTCTGACCAACTCAGTCCCCTCATTATCCATTCCCAGCTCCGGGCAGGAGTGGGGCTAGACCAGGGATAGGGAGGATGAGGCTCGGTCCCCAAACCCTGGAGTTTCACAGACCAACCAGTGATCAGTGCGCCAGAGCTGGGATTGGGGTTCACATGGCGGCGGAGCCCCAAGGAGGTGTCTCATCTGCTCAGAAGCCCAAATATGCCCATAGGTTGGCAGGCCTCATGGAGCCTGGGCCACGGGGTCAGAAAGCCTGAATATTCTCTAGTCAGAGGGGACTCAGCCGAGGCCTGGAGATAACCTACAATGCCGAGAAGCCCAGGGACCCTCACTGGAGTGTTAGTGGCACACCAGGCAGGAGACTAGTCTGTCCTCTCACGTCATCCACCGACACCCTGACAGGTGGGCCTCATCTTGGCTTGCATTTCACAGGAGCGAGCAGGGCCTGGTCTACAGCTGGTCTGGCCTCACACCACCCACCCATCCACTCATTTACTTATTCAGGGAATGTTCATTGAGCACCCACTATGTGCCAGGCACTGTTGTAAGTGCTGGAGATGCAGATTACCACACAGATAAACTCCTGTGAGCGCCTGCCTTCAGAAAGCTCACACTCTGTTGGGGGAGAGAGCTAACTAATAAACAAAGAAGTAAAGGAAACATAGATTGGAGAGCTGGTGTGGTTTAACAGTCCAGACCACTGACCCCTTCCAGTCCAATGATCATGAAAATACTGTGTCTGGGCTGGATCCCAGGTGCTAGCTTATGAGTGTAGAATGGGGGGGGGGGGGCGGGCAAACCCCCAGAGTCAGTGTCTCTCATTATTGTGAGCCCAGGGAGTAGAGGAGTGTAGCCGCGTGATTCCATCCATCTCAGAACATCGAGTTCTGGGCCTTTAAGTCTGATTTAGGCCAGTCCAGGTTTCACCTGTGAGCTTGGTCCTAATTGAGAAGCTCCCAGCATCCCCAGCGGGAACCCCTGACTCATCCATTTCTCTCTACACGAAGCGTCCCTCACCGTCTGCCATTGATGCTGGCTGCGGGCATAAACCTTGGCTGGAACTGTTGGCCAGGCACCTGCACATGGTCCGGGCTTCCTCACAGCATGGCCGCCTTGCACGGTTTCCATGGCAGCTCAGGACTCCAATGGTGAGTGTCCCTGAGAACTTGAAGGAAGTTGATTGTCCTGAAAACCCAGCTTTGGAAGTCACATCACAACACTTCTGCCATACCCTGTCGTCCCCATAGTCTGTAAGATTGGCTGAGCTCCCAGGAGAGAAGACACAGACCCCGCTTCTCCAGGGGCAGAGGGCCAAAGAATTGGGGGGCATGTTTTGGAACTGCCACACGCAGCTAAGAGCAGTAGGCAGCATCAGGAGGTGAACTGGGGATGTCTGATGGCAGAGTCCACATATCAGGCATAGAACTGCACACGATGCCAGGCTGCCAGGAAAGACAGGGCAGGGTCTTTACTAGGGCAGTAGATGTGGGCATGGAGAGGGCACAGGGAGGAGTGACACTAGGAAGGAGAAAGCTCTGTCCTGTCCCTATGGACATCCCAGCCTGAGCATGCAGAGGACTGGGCACCGCTAGGCTGGCTGGTTCTGGCGGTGTGGGGGCGCATGTTCAGGGAGCCCGTCTCCAGGGCTGGGGACCTGAGTCGGCATCTAACACTGGGGAGAAGGGAAGAGGAGGGTCCTGCACTCAGGGAGCCTGGACGGATCACAGAGCAAACTCCTCCGGGTTGTTGCGAGGAGCCGGTGAGGGAGCATTAGGGACGCCAGCTATCACTGCCCAGATCGTGGCCACCACAGTGAAACTTGGGAAGTGAAACGTTTTCAAGGCCAACTTTCTCACTTGTTGCTTGAGGTTGGCTTTCAGTGGCTCCCCTACTCCGAGCTGCAGGCAGAGACCTGGAGGCCCTGGTCGGGGGAGTGAACATGCACCGAAACTTGCCTGGAGGATGTGGGAGAAGGGGTGCCCGTTGTGCTCCCAGGTGACCCCTGTTGGGGATTCCCAGTGGGGGGAAGGGCAGTGAACTCACAGGACCCTTCTGCTTTAGCACCACTGGGGTGGGGGTGGGGGGACGGGTGGGGACGCTGGCCTGGGAGTCAGCCTGGGTTTTGGTGGCAGCTCCACCAGGAAAGATCTGTGTGGCCTTCAGAAGTCACTTCCCTCTCGAGGGCTCAGTTTCCTCATCCGTTAAATGTCAGGTCAGTTGATCTTTAAAGCGTTCCTCTCCCCTGACATCACGAGCCGATCGCCCTAGACTCAAGAGACATCATTCACCTCAAATCGGTTCTCTTAGCGCTCACCCAGAGCCTGCTCACTGGACAAACATACAGGAGGATGTTCCTAAAGGTGAGGGCGTGGCCCTCGATGGTTTGGCTCAGTGGATAGAGCGTCGGCCTGCAAACTGAAGGGTCCTGGGTTCGATTCTGGTCAAGGGCACATGCCTGGGTTGTGGGCTTGATCCCCAGTAGGGGGGCATGCAGGAGGTGGCCAATCAGTGATTCTCTCTCATCATTGATGTTTCTCTCTCTCCCTCTCCCTTCCTCTCTGAAATCAATAAAAATATATTTTTTTAAAAAGATGAGGGCATGGATTCAGCCCAGATCCACCTTGATCTCAACTAGACTTGCCACCTCCCACCGAGTTCCGTTCACAGTGAGGATGGGGGGAGGTGTGATAGCTTAGTATGGGCCAGCACCACTGAAAGAACACCGTTGTACATGGCAGCCCTCCTTCCCCAGGGACCGGGAGCATCTTCCCCAAGCCCTTCTCTATCAGCACCACCATCCGGCCGCCCACCAGGTGGGACACTGAGAGCAGGGGTGAGAGGGAGGAGCTGGAAAATTCAAGGCTTAGGTCCCCATCATAGATTGTCCTCTCAGCCAGGACTTCTCCTTGGGGCTTGTCACAACGGATGTGAAACATTTTGGGTAATTGGTGTTTAATACTAATCTTCCTTGACAGACTGGAAGCTTCCTGAGGATAGGGACCAGATCGGGTTCACTGCTTTATCCCCAAAGCTTGGAACTCTGACTTGGGTATAGTAGGTGCCCAGTAAATAATTGTTAGCACTGAACAGACTGTCAAATTACAGCGGGAAGGCTGGGGAGTGTTGGAGAGGGAGGGGAATAGATCGACCAAAGGACTTGTATGCATGCATATAAGCACACCAATGGACACAAGACACTGGGTGGGGAGGGGGGGAGGATGAGGGCACGCGACAGGGTTAGGGGAGCCTGGGGGAAGGTCAATGGGGAAAAAAAGGAGATATATGTACTAATATATGTAATACTTTAAACAATAAAAAATATTTTAAAAAATAATAAAAATGGGGGGAAATATTAAAAAAATAATTGTTAAGTGAATGAATGCTTTTGAAGCGCTTTTAATCTAGTAGGGAAGATTAGGCACAGGCAAGTACTATGGTAAAAAGCCTCTCACCTAATTCAACATTTATTTATTTTTAAATATGTTTTTACTGATTTCAGAGAGAGAGGAATGGAGAATGGAAGAGAGAGATAGAAACATCGACATCGATCCATCGGCTGCCTCCTGCACGCCCCCCATCGGGGATGGAGCCCACAACCCAGGCATGTGCCCTGACTGAGAATCAAACCTCCTGGTTCATGGGTCGACACTCAACCACTGAGTCACACCGGCTGGGCTGGGAGGGGTGTTATGATGATGCCCCTTCGGATGAGAAACCTGAGGCCAAGCGGGATAAGGAAGCTGCCCAGTGTCACACCTCTGGAAAATGGCCGGACCAAGGCTGGGTCCTGAGGCGTTGGAGCCTCACGTCAGCCTGTAGTCCCTGAACTCTCTTGCCTCCCCATGAAATTAATAAATAAAATAAAATCGGAACAATTGTGAATTCCAGAACCCATAAGTGGTGGGCAGGGGCTGGGCCTGGGACCCGGCAGGGAAAGTCATTTGCAGAGAAGGGTATTAGCTTTGGCTGGGTGGAGAAGAAACGCTCCCAGAGGAGGGTCGGGAGCGGGGGTGGGACAGACACGGTGGGGGAAGTGCTTTAGGAAGACACCAACTCGCGTAGTAGACCCAGCTGCCCAGGTAGACCTCCCTGAGCCCGACTCTGCTCAGTAGAAGGAACGCAACACAGACCCACATTTGTTTACCTGAGATCCCGGTGGCCAGCTGGGTTTTGGAATTCCCATTGTTCGATTTTATTTTGTTTATTAATTTTATATATTAAAATTGATTTCAGAGAGGAAGGGAGAGAGATAGAAACATCAACGATGAGAGAGAATCATTGACCGGCTGCCTCCTGCATGCCCCCTTTACTGGGGATGGAGCCCACAACCTGGACATGTGCCCTTAATGGGAATCAAACCCGGGACCCTTCAGTCCACAGGCTGGCGCTCTGTCCACTGAGCCAAACTGGCTAGGGCAATTTTTCCGATTTTAGAAAGAAAATTCAAAGCATAAATTGTATGTGATAGTGCACCCCCAGGGGGCCTAATACAGCCTCCTGGAATAAGGCGTGTACATTTCTGCAGCAAAACTCAACGGGATAAATAGACTCTAACTTGGCCTCTGTCCGTTCAGGTCCGGTTTTGCCATCCTGTACGTTTAGTTTTCAGGCATTTGGGGATTCTGGAATCGGGGATAAAGGGAGCGTGGACCGGTTCTAAGCCCTGTGGGTCACTGCACACAGAGGGTGTTTGTCCGAAGGCTTCCCTGCCCTCCTTCCCCCCCCCCACCCCCCCCTGCTGGGGGCCAGGGAGGAGGTGGGGCTGGTTGGAGCAGAGGCGGCCAAGGCGTTTCTAAATAGGAAAAGCAGGCGCTGCGCTGCGGGCCCCAGGAAGAGCCGGGCATTCCCGGGCTGCCTGGGCCGCGAGTCACGGCTGTGCAGCGGGCTGCACGCAGGAATGTGTCCTGGCCCCTGGCCCGGCAGCCGGTGGGCGGCGGGCAGGCAAGGGCATGGCTGAGCTGAGCCACTGCCCAAGACCTTCTCAGCGGTCCCCTGCCGGTCCCCAGCGGGCTGGCTGCTGCCCTGTAAGCATGTGGGGGGAGAGGCAGTGGGAAGTGGGGAGCAAGACCCGCGGGCAAATGTCCCGTGGAAGCTATGCAGGAGCTCCCCAAGGGGGTGTGGGAGGAAAGAGTACAACTTCCATTCCTATGGATTTGTATGTCATCCTTAGAAAGTTTATTATTTTTTCAAATAAGTAGCACATTCATATGCTTTAAAAACATCAAGAGCCCTGGTCTGGTTTTCTCAGTGGTTAGAGCATCCGCCCGCAGACCAGAGGGTTGCGGGTTCGAATTCTGGTCAAGGGCACGTAACTCAGTTGCAGGTTCCATCCCCAGCGATCCAGTGCCTGTGGGAGGCAGCCAGTCCATGTGTCTCTCTCACGTGGATGTTTCCCTCTCTCCCTCTCTCTCCTCTCTCTCTTCCCCTCTTCTCCTTCCCCTCCACTGTCTCTCTCAAGATCAATGGAAAAAAATATCCTCCGGTGAGGATTAAAAAGAAACAACAAAATAAAAACGTAAAGATATAAGAATCTGGAAGAGACATTTGTACCCCCATATTCATAACAACGTTCTTCATAATAGCAAAAAGGTGGGAGCAAAGGCGTCCATGGAGGGAGGAAAGGATAAACAAGATGTGGTATATACACTGGAATATGGTTCCCTAAAAAAGGAAGGAAATTCTGACACGCTACGGTATGGGTGGACTTGGAGGACACTGTGCTGTGTGAAAGAAGTCAGACACAAAAAGGCAGCTAGTGGGTGATTCCACTTGGATAAAGGGCCCGGGGTGGCCACACTCACAGGACCAGGAAGCAGAGTGCTGGTTGCCAGGGGCTGGGCGAGCAGGGATGGGCACGGAGCTCTGCGTCCCCAGGGACGCATCTGAAAGACAATGCGAGGCTCTGGAAGCCTTCCAGGCGCTCTGGCCAGCATCTGGAGAGGGGCCAGCGGCGTCTGGCCTTGCCTCTGGAAGCTGTCTGCTGGGGGCGGACACAGAGGGACGGTGCCGAAGGCGAGCAGCTTTGGAAACCATCAACGGGGAGAAGCCCGATGCCTGGCAGAGGAAGAACCTGAAGCCGGGCCTGGGGGCCCCTGCTGCTCGGAGGGGCTGAGGAGGACCCTCGGAATTCTCCCACCTGCTTCTGGCTGCTTGTCTTTTTTTTTTTTTTTAATATATTTTATTGATTTCAGAGAGGAAAGGAGAGGGCGAGAGAGAGATAGAAACATCAATGATGAGAGAATCACCGATTGGCTGCCTCCTGCACGCCCCCCACTGGGGATTTAGCCCACAACCTGGGCATATGCCCTTGACTGGAATCGAACCTGGGACCTTTCAGTCCACAGGCCGACACTCTATCCACTGAGCCAAACCAGCTAGGGCTGGGCAGCCACTCTTATTCCAGGGCCTATACAGTTCACAAAACCTAGTGTCTGAGGGACATACCTTATCAGTAGCTAACTGAGTGGAACAGGGATATATATGGTACCCTCTTCTGACGTATTGGCTTGTGTTGGCTGCGGTAACAAATGAATCTGGCACTCAGCTCTGCTGCCAGCAATCAAAAATACAACTGGAAACATTTTTATCTGCAATAGCATTCATAAAAACCATGAACCACCCTAAGTGCCCATCAGCAGATGAGTGGATTAAAAAACTGTGGTACATCTACACAATGGAATACTACACTGCTGTAAAAAGGAAGGAACGCCTACCATTTGCAACAGCATGGATGGACCTGGAGAGCACCATGCTAAGTGAAATAAGCCAGTCAGAGAAAGATAAATATCACATGATCTCACTCATTTGTGGAATATAATGAACAACATAAACTGATGAACGAAAACAAATCCAAAGACAGAGAAGCATGGATCAGACCATCAAACCTCAGAGGGAAGGCAGGGGAGGGTGGGGGAAGAGGGAGAGATCACCCAAAGGATGTGTATGCATTCATATAAGCCTAACCAATGGACACAGACACTACAGGGGTGAGGGTACGAGCTGGGGGGAGTGGAGGGGGGACAATGGGGGGACAAGGACACATGTAATCAATAAATAATAATAATTTAAAAAAACATGAACTACTTAGGAAAATTTTCCACAAAATATGTGTAAAACATCCGCACTGAACACTACAAAATATTGCTGAGAGAAATTCAGGAAGACCTAGGGAAATGGAGAGATATGTTCATGGATTGGAAGACTCAATATTGTTGAGATGTCAGTTATCTCCAAAGTTATCTGTAGATGCAACTCAATTTCAATTATAATTCCAGTAGATGCTTTTGTAGAAGTTGACATGTTTGATTCTAAAATTTTATGAAAATGCAAAGGACCTAGAATATCCAAAGCATCTTAAAAAAAAAACACAAAAAACTGGAGAATTTACCTTTCCTGATTTCATGAATTATTATAAGGCTACAGCAATTAAGACATTGTGTCACTATCAAAACGATAAACAGATCAATGGAATAGAACAGAGAACTCAGAAATAGATCCACAATTAAACAACCATTTGATTTTTTATAAAGTACACCAAAGCAATCCAATGGGAAAACGAAAGTCTTTTCAATGAATGGGGCTGAAACAACTGAATATCCAAATAGAAAAACAAACAACTTTAATCTCTCTCTCACATCATTCACAAAAGTTGATGTGAGATGGATCATAGGCCTCAATCAAAAGCTAAAATCATAAAGCTTCTACAACAAAGCAGGAGAATATCTGTGGGCAATGGGGGTAGGCAAAGTTATCTTAAAATAGATCATAGAAAGCAATAACGATAAACTCACCCCCCTGGTTTGGCTCAGTGGGTAGAGCGTTGACCTGTGGAGGGAAGGGTCCTGGGTTCGATTCTGGATAAGGACATGTACTTTGGTTGCAGGCCTCCTGGTGGGGGCACATATGGGAGGCAACCAATCCATGTATCTCTCTCACCTTCATGTTTCTCTCTCTTTGTCTCTCCCCCTCCCTTTCACTCTCTCTCTAAAAAAAAAAAATCAATGGAAAAATATTCTCAGGTGAAGATTAACAAGAAGAAGACTGATCAACTGGACTTCATGAAAATTAAAAACTTCTCATCAAATTACAACAGTAAGAAAATTATAGCAAGCTTCAGACTGGAAGAAAATATTTGTAAAACGTCTCTGACAAAGGACTTATACACAGAATATATAAAGAACCCCCACAAGTCAATAGTAAAAAGAACCTAGTATTGAAAATAGGCTAAAGATTTGAATAAACACTTCACAATGGAAGATAAGCAGATGGCCATGAATGACATTAAAAAGTTCTTAACAACATTAGCCATCAGGAAAATACAAAATAAAATCAAAATGAGTCACAAACATACACCCACCAGAATAGCTAAGAGATCGACAACATCAAATGTTGGCAAGGATGTAGAGCAATCAAAACTCTCCCACATTGTTAGTAAGAATGTTAAATGGTACAACTACTTTGGATGAAGATCTGATAGTTTCTTAAAACAAAAGCTACCTATGAATCAGCAATTTCACTTCTCAGTATTTACCTAAGAGAAATGAAAGCGTATGTCCATAAAAAGACTCATACAAGAATGTTCTTAGCTGCTTTATTCATAATCGCTAAAACTAGAAACAGCTCCAGTAACTATAACAGAAGAATAAATAATTCTTTTGGTATAATCACATAATGGAATAAAAAGGAGTTAACCAATGCATGCAACATCATGAATGAATCTCACATTATGTTATGAGAAAGAAGCTAGACACAAAAGAGTACACATAATATGACTTTATTTATATGAAGTTTTAGAACAAATAAAACTAATCTATGATAAAAAAAAAATCATGTGCCCAGCTGAAGTGGCTCAGTTGGTTGAGCATGGTCACTTGCACTGAAGGATTGCTGGTTCAATTCCCAGTTAGGGCACATGCCTGGGTCTCAGGTTTGATTCCTGGTCAAGAGCTTATGGAAGGTAACCAATCAACGTTTTTCTCTGACATCATTGTTCCTTCTCTCTCTCTCTCTCTCTCTCTCTCTCTCTCTCTCTCTCTCTCTCTCTCTCTCTCGGCATGTCCTCAGGTGAGGATTCAAAATAAATCAGAATAGTGGTTGCCTGAATGAGGGAAGGAAAGGAATGACTGGGAAGGAGCATGAAGGACTTTCTGGGGTGATGGTAATTACTATATCTTTTCTTAAAATATATTTTTACTGATTTCAGAGAGGGAGAGAGAGAGAGGTAGAAACATCAATGATGCGAGAGAATCATTGATGGGCTGCCTCCTGCGTGCCCCCTACTGGGGACAGAGCCCGCAACCCCAGACATGTGCCCTTGACCCTTCAATCTGTAGGCCAATGCTCTATCCATTGAACCAAACCAGCTAGGGTGTAATTACTATATCTTGAAAGGTGTTTGAGTTATACAGATATAAGCATTTGTCAAAATTCACCTGACATATAACTAAGATCTGTGTGTTTTCTGTTTGTAAATTCTACCTAAAAAAAGATAAATAATTGAACTCTAGTTAATTATATACATCTTTAAGTGTTCATGGGTAAAATATACTGATGTCTGCAACTTTCTTTGAAATGGTTCAAAAAGACAAGATGGAAGGATAGGTAGATGAATAGATAAATGGAGAGATGAAGTGTTATATAGATACTAGAGGCCCGGTGCACGAAATTCGTGCATGAGGAGAGGGTGTGTGTCCCTCAGCTCAGCCTGCACCCTCTCCAATCTGGGACCCCTCGAGGGATGTCCGACTGCCCGTTTAGGCCCGATCCCACCGGTGGGATCGGGCCTAAACGGGCAGTCGGACATCCCTCTCACAATCCAGGACTGCTGGCTCCCAACCACTCACCTGCCTGCCTGCCTGCCTGATTGCCCCTAACCACTTCTGCCTGCCAGCCTGATCACCCCCTAACCACTCCCCTGCCAGTCTGATCAACGTCTAACTGCTCCCCTGCCAGCCCGATTGCCCCTAACTGCCCTCCCCTGTTTGCCTGGTCACCCCTAACTGTCCAACCCTGCAGGCCTGGTCCCCCCCAACTGCCCTCCCCTGCAGGCCTGGTTGCCCCTAACTGCCCTCCCCTGCCGGCCTGGTCACCCCTAACTACCCTCCCCTGCCAGCCTAGTTGCCCCTAACTGCCCTCCCCTGCCAGCCTGGTCGCCCCTAACTGCCCTCCCCTGCAGGCCTGGTTGCCCCTAACTGCCCTCTCCTGCAGGTCTGGTCGCCCCCAACTGCCCTCCCCTGCTGGCCTGATTGCCCACAACTGTGCTCCCCTACTGGCCATCTTGTGGTGGCCATCTTGTGTCCACATGGGGGTGGCCATCTTGTGTGTTGGAGTGATGGTCAATTTGCATATTACATCTTTATTATATAGGATGTGATTAAGCAAATAGAGCAAAATTTCAACTATAGTATCTAGGTGGTAGGTATAGGAGTACTCATACAATTCTTTCAAATTTTCTGTATATTTAAAGAGTTTCATAGTAAAATGTTTTGAAAAAAAGGCAAATAAGCCTGGCTGGTGTGGCTCAATGGTTGAGCGTCGACTCATGAATCAGGAGACCATGGTTTAATTCCCAGTCAGGGCACATGCCTGGGTTGCAGGCTCGGTCCCCAATGTGGGGCATACAGGAGGCAGCCAGTCAATGATTCTCATCATTGATGTTTCTATCTCTCTCTCCCTCTCCCTTCCTCTATGAAATCAATTAAAATATAGTCAAACAAAAATAGACAACATTATTTAAAAAAATGAAAAAAGGCAAACAAGTCTTCATCAGCAAGTCTATACCATTTTCCCTCCTAAGAGACCAGTGAGACTATTCCATGAAGCCCCTATTCACTTGTTCACTGAATGAAGCTGATGTTGATCCACATCATCACTCAGACACTTATCCTAAACTGCACAACCCCTCTCCTCATCCTTCCAACCCCCCTCTCCCCCCGCCTGGCTCTCTGGAACTCTAACTCCTCTCCAGTACCCTCAACCTCTTCTGGAAATTTACCCCTACCTCCTGGCCTAATGGAAACCAAGCTAGCGTCTGAGACATTTCCTCCTGCTCAAGAAGAAGCTATTTTTTCTCTCATATTCCAAGTACCTCAGAGTCAGGAAGTGGGGGTGAGTGGGGGTTTTCTTTGCTCTCCTCTGCTTCTTCCAAATTATTTCTCTTCCTTGCTCCCTAAAAAACTCTAGATGCTTCGAAGTTCATACCAAATGGCTAAACCTTAGTGCCTCTTGATTCCAATAATTATAGGCTGTTGTTGTTCCTTGTGATTAAGCCCCTATGGCAACCACCTGACTCCTGAACAGCCTCCCAGTTCAGTGGTCGGCAAACTGCGGCTCTCGAGCCACATGCAGCTCTTTGGCCCCTTGAGTGTGGCTCTTCCACAAAATACCATGGCCTGGGCGAGTCTATTTTGAAGAAGTGGCGTTAGAAGAAGTTTAAGTTTTAAAAATTTGGCTCTCAAAATAAATTTCAATCATTGTACTGTTGATATTTGGCTCTGTTGACTAATGAGTTTGCCGACCACTGTCCCAGTTCATTTTAACACATTAAGTGCCCAGTCAGTCACCAGTGACTGTCACTACACTTTCCGTCCGGAAGACAAAACAGGCTGGCGCTTAACGTATTAAACTCTGGCTCCAGGCACAGTCTCCACTCAACTCCCACAGTGAACCCAACATTCTTGTGAGCTCACCGGCCACGTGGATGACCCTTCAATACTCTGGCTTCTCAGTTACTTGACCTCCTCACCTCCAAAGGTCTAATCCTCCATGACAACTCAGCCACCCATTCCCCATGGCACATTCTAGACCAGGGGTCCTCAAACTTTTTAAACAGGGGGCCAGTTCACTGTCCCTCAGACCGTTGGAGGGCCGGACTATAGTTTAAAAAAAATATGAACAAATTCCTACGCACACTGCACATATCTTATTTTGAAGTAAAAAAACAAAACGGCAAAAACACCCGCATGTGGCCCGCGGGCCGTAGTTTGAGGAAGCCTGTTCTAGACCTTGTCCCTCCTGTGCCACCTTGGTTTCAGGCATCCCACACTCGCACCCTTCCTGCCAGCTCTCCACCTGCACCAATGCTCGGGAGATCTCCAATCCCATCACCTCACCACTTTTCCTCCACACCCCTTCCTTAGTCTCTTAGTCCCTTCCTGCCTTACCACCCAGATACCTTACCTCCGTTCCAGCTGGAGTTTTCTCCATAGCATTTACCACTTTCTGACATCAGTAAAACTTACTTACTCATCTTATTAGTTGACTCTCTCTCTTTTTTTTTTTTTTGATGTTTTTTTTTAAATTTCTTTATTGATTAAGGTGTCACATATTTGTCCTCATCCCCCCATTCCCATCCCACACCCCTCCCCACGGATGCCCCAACCCCCTGTTGAACTTAACCATTGGTTAGGCTCATATGCATGCACACAAGTCCTTTGGTTGATCTCTCCCCCCTCCCCCCACCCTCCCCTATCCTCCCTCTGAGGCCCGATAGTCCGATCGATGCCTCCTTGTTTCTGGTTCTGTTCTTGTTCATCAGTCTATGTTGTTCATCATTTCCCCTAGATGAGCGAGATCATGTGTCACTAGAGATATACTTATAAGAACTGAATGTGAGACGAGCAATAATAGTTATGCTGACAGGCAAATGAATCAGTCTGTAGTGAGTTTCTTTCTGGACCAACAGTTCTTTTGAGACCCAATATCAATGTCCACCAGTTCCTTATGTGTACATGTCGGCACTGACCCCTCAGCTCTGGATGGTGGACAAATGGTGGTAATGCAGGTCCGACTTCCTCTGGTTTGGTCTCGGCCGGACCCAGGGGCACAGCTTCACCCAGACTCAGGGGCACGTGGCCTCACCCGGACCCAGGGGGCGCGTGGCCTCACCTGGACCCAGGTGCGCGCGGCCTCACCCGGACCCAGGACCCAGCCTCACCTGGATCCAGGGGCACACGGCCTCACCTGGACCCGGGATCCAGCTTCACCCGGACCCAGGGGCGCGTGGCCTCACCCGGACCCAGGGTAGTTGACTCTCTTCACGCAGGAGAATGTATGACCCAGGAGAAGTGTTTTTTGTCTATTTTATTCACTGCTGTAACCTCAGCACCTAGAACAGTACCATAGCAGAGTAGGTGCTCAATAAATGCTTGAGGGGAGAGAGAGAGAGAGAGAGAGAGAGAGAGAGAGAGAGAGAGAGAGAGGAGAAGAGAAGAGAAGAGAAGAGAAGAGAAGAGAAGAGAAGAGAAGAGAAGAGAAGAGAAGAGAAGAGAAGAGAAGAGAAGAGAAGGGGAGAGGAGAGAAGAGGAGCGAAGAGGAGCGAAGAGGAGAGAAGAGAAGAGAAAGGGGAAGGAGACAACTTCAATTAGGAACTAGAAGCAATCCCTTTGGAATATTCGCCCAACATCTCCCCATCTGTACCATGTCCTCCTCCTTGTGACCACTGGAAGTATGTCCCTGCTCCTCTCTAAGACCATTTGCCCCAGATGGGCTGTAAATGCCATCTCCTCTCATCTTCTCAGGAACAGGACTCCTGAGATGTTCCACCACCTCTGATAATATCAACTTCTCCTTCTGAATCAGATCATTTCACTTGCCTCTATCTCCCATCTGCTCAAGTTCCTCTTTTGACCCACAGTCAAGCTACTGTGTCATTTCTCTGCTCACTCTGCCTCAAGTCCCATTCATTCCCAACCCACTTCAGCAGCCATGCTGGCCCAAGAAGTGACCCTTAGGATGGGGAATCATTATGCCAGAACTAAATAGAAAAACACAGAGCCTGGGTTCTTGGTGAACCCAAGGAACAGCAGTACCTTCCTTCAGGCTTCTGTTTATCTTGTTTACGTATTTCAGGCTTTTCTCTTCTATCAAACAATTCAATCCTAAATGATGGGTCTTTTCTCTCCTATGACACTGCAAGAAATTGAGGGTAATAGCTGTATTTCTTTTCTTCCAAGTGCTTTGCAGAACATGGATCCTAAATAAATGTTTCTTGAAATAAATGAGATCTTAAAACAGAGGAGCACCTTGAGTACCAGTGTAGGGTTTGCAGCCAGGGTTCCTTTGCTACATCAACAAGTGTGGTCATGGGTGGGATGAGCAAGGCAAGGGAAAACATATTGAGGAAGTTTGAGGAAGCGGGAGGTTGTAATGATTCATGTTTGGTTTCTGTTTGTGTCACGGCAGATGAACTTTATCAGTCAGAGGGTGCAACTGGAGTTCCATCTCAAGGTTTCCTTTCTTTTTGTAACAGCATTACTGAGACATAATTTGCATAGCATACAATTCACCTATAGAAAGTGTACAGTTCAATGGTTTTTCATATTCACAGGGTTGTGCGGCCATCGACACAATTTTACATTTTCATCGTCTCAAAAAGAAACCTCATGACCTTAGCAGTTGTTCCTCATTGCTCCACCCCTACCCAAGCCCCAGACAACCACTAATCTACTTTCTGTCTCTACAGACTTACTTTTTTTCTGACATTTTATATAAATAGGATCATATAATAGATGTCCTTTTCTGTCTGGCTCCTTTCACTTAGCATATGCTTGCACGTTCATTCATGTGTAGCATGAATCAGTACTTTATTTTTTCATCGCTGAAAAATATTCCATTGTGTGAATATATCACATTAAAAATATTTTTTAATTGATTTCAGAGAGGAAGGGAGAGGGGAGAGAGAGATGAAACATCAATGATGAGAGAGAATCATTGATTGGCTGCCCCCTGCATGCTCCCCACTGGTGATCGAGCCTATGACCAGACTCGAACCTGGGACCCTTCAGTCCTCAGGCCAATACTCTATCCACTGAGCCAAACCAGCTAGGGCTAATATACCACATTTTATTGATCTATTAATCTGTTGTGAACATTTGAATTGTTTTCATTTTGGGGCTATTATGAATAATTTTTCTGTGAACATACATGTACAAGTTTCTATGTGTATTATGTTTTTAATTCTTTGGGTACTTACTTAGGAGTGGAATTGCCAGATTACATGGTAACTCTGTGTTTAATCTTTTGAGGGAATCATCCCTCTGGCCTGTAGCTGCTTGTGAGTGTGTTGCTATCAATCAGAGGTCTATCAGGGCTTCGATTAGGGTTAGATGAGTTTTTTACCATTTTTCAAGTAGCTGTCCCATTTATACTCACAAGAGTAGTGTATTTCTCCACATCCTCCCCAACATTTTTAAAATGCACAATGCAGTATTGTTAACCATAGCCGCTATGATGTACAGCAGATCTCTAGAACTTATTCATCTTGCATAACTGAAACTTTATACCCATTGAACGATGACTCCCCACTTTCCCCTCCCTCAGGTCCCAGCAATTATCATTCTGCTCTTTGCTCAGTACCATACTGAAAAGACATCCTTGCCCAGGGGGCATGGCTCAGTGGTTGAGCATCAACCTATGAATCAAGTGGTCACAGTTTGATTCCTGGTCAGGGCACATGCTTGGGTTGCAGGCTCAATGCCTGGGCTGTGGGCTCAATCCCCAGTGTGGGGCATTCAGGAGGCAGTCAATCAATGATTCTCTCTCATCACTGATGTTTCTATCTCTCCCTCTCCCTTCCTCTCCGAAATCAATAAAAATATATTTAAAAAAATACTTGAAACCTTAAAAAAAAAAAAAAAGGAGAGAGATATATTTAAAAAAAAAGAAAGAAAGAAAAGACATCCTTGTTTTGTTCCTGATCTTAGTGGAAATCATTCAGTCTGTCACCATTAAATGTGTTAACTGTGGATAAAAATGCCCTTAATCAAATTGAGGAAGTTCTTTACTATTCCTAGTTTGAGTGTTTTTAGCATAAAGGGATGTTGGATTTTATCAAATGCTTCTTCCATATGTTTTGAGATAATCATATGGTTTTTGTCTTTTATTCTGTTGATGTGGCATATTATATTTACTGATTTTTGGATGCTAAACCAACGTTGCATTTCTGGGTAAATGTTACTTGGTCATGGTGTATAATCCTTTTGATATGTTGCTGGATTTGGTTTGCTAGTATTTTGTTGAAGATTTTTGCATCTGTATTCATTACATATAGAGTGGTCTGTAGTTTTATCTTCTTGTGATGTCTTTGTCTGGTTTTGTTATCAAGGTCATACTGGCCTCATAGAATGAATTGGGAAGTGTCTCGGTTTCTTTTTGACTAATATTGTGATCAAGTTTATGTCTTGATCTTTACAACACTCTGAGAAAAAGCCAAGGCCTGGGAAGATTTACCTGGAGTTCTCCGCCGGAGCAGGCATCGCAACCAATCAGGGGCTTATTCAAAGCCGAGTCCTGGGTCCTGGCTCCAGAGACTGACTCAGAAAGTCTGCAGCAGAGCTGGGGATTCTGTATTTCTGACAAGCACTCCTAAGAGATTCTGAGATGAGGGCCCTCTCATTTCACTTTAAGAAACATCTATCAACATGGCCAAGCTGACCCAGCTAAGTAGCCACAGATGATGGGCCAGAAAAGTAATGTGTGTGTTTTTCATACAGAATTCTCAGAGCCCTCTGGGTATTCCTGTCCCTTGTAAATATCTAAAGTGGAAGCTAGAGTATGCACCAATTCCCAAATGTATTTGCCCACAAAGTCTTTTCTTTTTGAAGGAGCATCTCATAGGGTTGATGTTTCACAGAGCACTTTGGAAAATACTGCCCCCAGAATTACTCAAATGTCCCTATAAACTCTCATGGGGCTTTGTTCCAAGCACTCACCCCTCTGGCCTGCAGCTGCTTGTATATGTGTGGCCATCAATCAAAGGTCTGTCCAGGCCTCAGTGAGGGTTAGATGAGTTAGGCATTTGCCTCAAGAGAAAAATTTCAGGAGGTGCCAAAAAACTCAATAATCAAGAGAGACTAGTGGCCCGGTGCACATTGAAAGGAAATTAATTAGGAGAAAGATTTGTGTGGTAATTACGTTACTGCAAAAAATTACATGTCAAAATAGTATCTTACCGAATAACCAACGGATGCAAAACATCGGGGGGTGAGGGCATGTATGGGAGTGGGGGAGGGGGGCAATGGTAAGATATGTACACATATAATACCTTAATAAAAAAAAGTAGCATCTTACCTAATAATAGACAAACATGTAAATTGACTGTACCTCCACGCCCACAGCCAATCAGAGTGAGTATGCAAATTAGAAGGCCAAAGATGGCGGCCACCCAGCTGCTCCAAGCGCAGAGTGGCCAGGTGGGGCAGGACGCCTGCTATGAGAGGGAGGGTGGGGGGCAAAGGGATCTACAGGAGAGGAGTGCCGCAGTGAAGACGAAGATGGCAGACTCCAGCTGGAGTCTGCAGCAAAGACGAAGAAGGCAGACTCTGGCGGAAGCGAAGGCCTGGGTCCCGGGTGCCGGAGGAAAACCAGTGCTGGAAGCCAAGGGAAGGAAGGCCTATTGCATCAATCTCTTCGTGCAACCGGCCTCTGGTATATAATATAGTATTATAAAATTAAAGCACACATGTGATTGGCGCCAGCGAGAGCTTTATATGTATCGCGCATGCACGAGTCAACATTTATTTTTAAATTGCCAGTGCGCATCATATGTATTGGCAGGTTGGCAGGTCGGATGGTTGGACAGACGGATGGTTGGCCACTTAGCCTTTTATATATACTAGAGGCCCAGTGCATGGATTTGTGCACCGGTGGGGTCCCCAGCCTGGCCTGTGGGGATCAAGCCAAAACCAGCTCTCTGACATCCCCCGAGGGGTCCCAAATTGCGAGAGGGTGGTTCTCGGGTGACACACCCAGGAATTGGGCTCCTTCCTCTCTGGTTCTAGGTGCATCACCTGATAACCACAGCTGCCAAGTCACCACAGCTCGGCAGCTCCTGTGTTGAGCGTCTGCCCCCTGGTGGTCAGTGTGCGTTATAGCTACCGGTTGGACAGTCAGATGGTTGCTTAGGCTTTTAGATAGATAGATAGATTATTTGGAGGCTGAGCCAACCTGATAGCCATCAGGCAGCCATTTGGAAGTGGGAACATAAAGATTGTTTTTAGTGGAATTAAGAGCCAAGGTCTGTCCAGGTGGGGTCCAGCCCTGGGGCAGCAGGATAATCAAGCCAGGTCTGTTGTCTGTCTCTCCCATGGACTGTGAGCCCCTCCAGAATAGGGGCAGGCCTCTGTACCTCTCAACCCCCAATTTGAATTCACAGTGCCTGGAACACAGAATTGTTCAACTCTCTTGCAGGAGAGCACAGAGATAAAGTCAGGTTTGCTTACCTCCCAACCCTGATTTGAGCGTCTAACCCAGTGGTAATCACAAGGAGACTCCGCCAATGCAGACTTTGAGGTGATTGAGTGAATTTCATCTGGGAAATTTTCCCAGGGTATCTGAGCAGTCTTCCTGGGGTTGCCTTGCTTTGGATGTGCTCCCATCTCTGAATTAGGGGGTGAGGGGGCTGGGCGCCAGAGAGTTTCTGGAAAAAGTCTATCCTTTCCCGAATACCCTTTCTCTCTGGGTCCAACAGCGTTTGACCTCCAATGGGCAAGTTCTAACATTCAAAAAAGTTGGACTTGGGCCTGATTGGGCTGGCGCTTAGATGGTTGTGATTTGTGCAACTGCCGTGGCCTGATTGGGCTTCATAACTGGGAGGCCCTTGGCCCTGACCTTGGAAAAAAATCTGAAAGCTAAGAGTGGTTGCCCAGGGAATGCCTTTCTGGGCCCACCCTTCAGTCTGGTTCCAGACGCTCCCCCACCTCAGCCATACTCACTCCTGTGTCATATTAAAAGTGCTTTTTTAGGACTCCTGTCTTTTCCTTGTAATTTCCATTTTCTTTCTTCCAAGAACTATAAAATCTCGTCAATTCATTGGTGACCACAAGAACAGGGTTCCCTTTAAATAACTTGCTATAAAAAAAGCTATTCCACTGGCTCCACAGAGACCTGCTCAAAAGAGGAAACGTTTGTACTCTCTTAGGCAACATCTAACTGTCAATAAGCCTCCCGCTGATTATAGAAGGTTCTTGTCTATGCAAGGCAAAGCTGATCCCCCCACGACCTCTACTTGTCAACACCTCATAAGTTTACTTTGAGTTGTTTCATAACCTCCAAAGTACAGTGATGTCTTCTCGGAATCAAGCTTTGTAATCTCAATTGTGCTAAACAAATAAATTTCAGAAAGCAGGGCAAGCTAGAGGCCGGGGGAGCTGCATGGATTTGGAGGCTTTCCTATTGCCGGCAGGCAGGTTGTTGGGGATCGCGGAATCGGCCCTCACTCTAAGATGCTGGCTGTCAAAAGAATGTCATTCATGGAGGGGGAACTGAGACCCAGGGCCGGAGAGAGGGGTGATCTGTCCATATTTACACGGTGGCAAAGCTGAGGTTACGACATGCGTCTCCAGACCCCAGATCCTAACTCGCTTTCCCTTCCCACTCCCAGGACCCAGCCCTCTGCTCTAATGCCCTTCCTGCTGGGAAGGCAGAAAGGAATCTGACAGCTGACTGATGGAGTATGTGTGGGAAAGAGGTTCAGCCATTTCTCTGCTCCATTCGTCATTTGCACTTTAAGCCACTTATCCTTTTGGTGCCATGAAAGTCTTTGTGTCAAATGAATGTCAGGCAGGTGGGAAGAAAGTGGTGAGAAGTTAGCAGGCCCCTGAAGTCATACCGACCGTAGTTTTCACCCGTGGCTGCTTCGTAGAATCATCGGGGTCATTTAAAAGTCCTGATGTCCAGGCCATACCCCCGATCAATTACATTAAAATCTCTGGGGCTGAATTCAGGCATTAGGATTTTTTTTTATTTTTTATTTTTTGGAAACTCCCCTTTGATTCTAACGTACAGCCAAGTTTGGGAACCGGGGCAGTAACACCATTCTAAATCAGACAAAACCAGCCAGGGGCACAACCGCTGTGGTGGTGACGATGAATGTCCACCGTTGACGTAGACAAAGCTGTGGGAGCTTGTGCCGTGGGTCCTGGGCCCTCGCCCTCACCCATCCCTGTCGCCAGAGGGAATCCTCAGCATAGCAGCTTGTGCTTGTTGAATGGGTGCTCTGCCCCACCAGCAGTCTCTGTGCATTGCCTCATTTTCTCCCCAATGAGCCAGGTACACTTTGAGGCTGACAAACCCGACACGAAACACGAACCCCAGTCTGTGAGGCCCCTAAGCCTGTCTTCCGGTAAAAATTATTATGGATGATTATTGTCTGCTTCAGTGCAATAATGGCTTCAACAAATATTTCCCAAGTGCCTCTTGTGGGCTGGGCACTGGGTGTGGAGTGGTGAGCAGGACAGGACAAGGTCCTGCCCTCAGGGAGCTTTCAACCCAGTGGAGCTCTATTCAAAGACTCTACCCAAACAGGCATGCACATAAATGGATGATTTCCGGATGCAGAAGGCTGTGGAGGAGGCCAACAGGAGGCCGGAATGGGGAGTAACAGCAGCAGGACCTGCTTCAACCCGAGTGGTGGGTTGTAAGGAAGTGAGAGACCTGGAGAACAGACCAGCCTGGTGGCAGCGGGCAGGGGGCCTTACCCTCCTGGGCTGGGGAGGGGCCTGAGTAGGCTCCCCAGCCTCCCCTCCTATTGAGGGAGCCAGAGAAGGCCCCTGAGAGTTTCAGGCAGAGCAGTGACAGGATTAGATGTGGGTCATTACAAGACCATCTTCCAGCCCAGCTGGTTTGGCTCAGTGGTTGAATGTCGACCTATGAACCAGGAGATCATGGTTCGATTCCTGATCTGGGCACATGACCAGGTTGCAGGCTCAATCCTCAGTGTGGGGCGTGCAGGAGGCAGCTGATCAATGATTCTCTCTCATGATTGATGTTTTTATCACTCTCCCTCTCCCTCTCCCTTCCTCTGTGAAATATATATATACACATATACATACATACACACACACACACATATATATCACCTTCCAGCAAGAGGTTTCACTGCCAGTCTCAGCACCTACCAGCTGGGTGACCTGTCCTCCCATCCCTACCCTCATCCTCTTCTGGAAAAAGAGACACTAGACCAGCGGCGTCTCAGGCCACCAGCCCACGGAGTCCACGGGGACAGGGCTGATGAGCACATCTGTCATCCAGCCCCAGCTCAGATTCTTAGGAAATACCAAAATAACGAGAGCCCAATGTGGCCTAATTCAGCCAGAGGAACTGGAAGGTTTTAATCGGAAATACCACAAAAATGGAAAGCTGAACCCAAACCATCCCTGCCAGCTGGAAATTCAGTCTCTCCTTCAAGGTTTTTAAAAAGCGTTCTCTGGACTCTACATGGGAGTTACTTTTTGTGCTTGAACAATATCTGTGGGATGGGACTTCTTCATCCGGGGCCTCAATCTTCTTCACTGAAATCTAACACGAATTCCAGCTCTTCGGTATATTTCTATTTGTGAGACTATGTGGATTTAAAGATAGTGAATTGTTTTCCAATAAAAAGGTTAAAGTTAAAGATGACTCTAAACTCTGACATAAAATAGTGGCCGTTCTCTTAAGCCACTTTCTTCCCTGAGTTGTGCACCCAGGAGGTGCCTAACCTATGGAGGACACAGCTAGTGAAGGTGGCGGGGGGGAGGGGCGGGAATGGGGGGAGTGCAGCGCACCCAGCAGGGCACAAAGCCCAGCTCCTCAGAGATCCCTGTGGGGGACAGCTAGACACCTGCTGCACTATGAACCCCCTGTCAGTACACCCCAGCAAGGTCCTGAGCCCTTTGGTCCACAGTCACTACAGGAACCCCACTGCACACACACTGGTTATCGTAAACATCTTGGGGTGTCAGATCTAAACTCTTGTCCCAGCTCTGTCCCTGGGAGCTGTGTGACCTTGGCCAAAGTACCTAACCTCTCTGATGGTCGATATCGGCTCAGAGCAAACAGAGTGAATAGTGACACAAGACCTCCTCAAGGGGTTGTTGTGAGGACCGATGAGAAGATGGGGTGAAAGTGGTTTGTGGGATGGAACCCCACATGATTCATTAGTTCATTGTTGCCTTGGGTCTGACTCTAAAGGGTCCAGGAGAGACAGACAAGGGAGGAGGGAAAAAGTTAAGGATGTAGGAACCCTGGGAGTGTCCCCAGACCCCACGCTTGGTACCTTGCAGCTGCTGCTGTGGTCTCCCCAGGCTCTGAGGCTCACATAGGCTGTGAAAACAATAGGGAGCCTTGGGGCAGGCTGTGGGTCAGACACTTTTACAGGATCATCTCGCAGGAGCATCAGGAGACAGAGGTTTTTGTTCCACAAAAGAGGAAACAGGCCCAGGGAGGTTTTATTTCTAGGCTGAGCCAGGCTTTCTTTCCCCTCTAATGTCTGAGTGCTAATCCCTAGGTGGCCACAGGGTGGGGGTGGGGACAGCTTCTGTGGGACAGGAAAGCGCTAGGAGCTTCCCCCACAGGCTGGCTCATCCTTTAGGCACAAGG
The DNA here is from genome assembly GCF_951640355.1 of Cnephaeus nilssonii. Lineage (NCBI taxonomy): Eukaryota > Metazoa > Chordata > Mammalia > Chiroptera > Vespertilionidae > Cnephaeus > Cnephaeus nilssonii. The sequence continues at coordinate 13,794,728 of NC_137090.1, forward strand.
CCCACCATACTTTTAGGGGCCCATGAAAATGTTTTCATTTTACTTTCTTTTCAAACCAGAAGATAAACTGAATAAAATAATAATGACTATGTCATCATGACTCCAACTTGGATTCTATTCATCTTATAGCAATGCAATTGTATAATATAATTTTTGATATTTTTTGTGGAGGAAGGAGTCCACAAAGGAGTCCCAGAATTCTGTCCCCCCACGGAGAGGAGGGCCAGGAGTTCCTAGTGCTGAGTCCTATAGGCCCCTGGGGGGCTCAGCAGGCCAGGCCAGAGCAGACCCAGCCTATGAAGCCAAGCTCTTAGGCAAGGCGGCGAGGCCCAGGCCACCCTGGCTTGGCCTGCAGAGCCCCTACCCCACACCCTGTCCCATGTCCTCCCCCCAGAGTCCCCCACCATCCCAGTGTCCTCGCAGCCCAGGGCTGAGGAAGGGTGTGTTCCGATTCCTGGCAAAGACCAGCTTCCTGTTTTTCTCCAAGTGGACGAGGTCAGGCTGCTACTGGAAAGGGACATGGGGACCAGATATGGGCCAAGGGATCCCAGCCATGCTGATGGGCTCCGCGGCTGAGGGGGGAGGGGCTGGCAGGCCGCACTGGGCTCCAGGATCCGGAGGGGGCCCGCTCTTCCTGACACCCCCACGGCCCCCTAACAGACTTGGGCAGGGCCTCCTCCTCCTCCTCTCGGACCTCCTGGGCTTCAGTTCGCTCATCTGTGAAACAGATGGAGGGAGGTTCCACAGCGCCTGCCCACCTGCTAAGGGGATCCAAGTGAGACAGATGGGAGCAGAAAGGGCTTTGTCAGCCGTAAAGACCCCTCAGCCATCAGCACGGTAGAGCTGGTGACCGGGGCCGTAATCATACCAGCGTCCGTTTAGCGCCTCCCTATCTGTGTGGGGCTCTGCCCTGTGCAATTTCATCTTCACAACGACCCCATAAGGACGGACCTGCTACTCCTGTTTGGCCATGGAGGAAAGTGAGGCTAAGTGCCTCACCTCTGGTCCGAGGGATAGGAAGTGACCGATGTCAAGCTGTGCCCACACAGGGAGCTTACTACCCAGGGGGTGTAGGCAGAGCCCACACAGAACTGCTGAGTCCAGGTCTCCCTCTGGCCGAGGAGGCCGCGGAATTGCTGGGTGGGGAAGATCAGATGCTTCACTGGCCAGTGCCAACAGGCACCAGGGATCTGTGACAAGAGCCAGCCCCTAGCCTCCAGCCCCTGCCCCCTCCCCCACCATCTATTTGACAGTATCCATTGCCCACGGGCTGTATGCCAGGTGCCTGCCCTCAGGATGCACCCTTCCCCTTCCAGGGCACCTTTGAGTTCAAATTCCAGCTCTGCCACTTGGGAGCCATAAGGCTTTGGGCACGTTTCATAAGCCATCTTTGCCTTAGACTCCTCCCCTTTGAAATGCGATGATAATAGTACTGACCTCATAGGGCTATTATGTGAATTAAGGCATCACATGCATTAATTCATCATCAGCATCCTCTCACCCTTCTTCCCTTCCAACCCCTCTTGTCTCCCTCCGCCTCACTCCTTTCTTCCACTTGCTCTGCCCACTGCTCTCTCTGGTTTACTCCTCCCTCATCCCTTCCAGGACCTTGCTGAGATTGGGCGAGACATCTAAGAAGAGGAGGCACAGGTCAGGAGTACATAAGGTCACAGCCAAGGTCAGAACCACGTGAAGAATTCAGCCACGTGAGAGAGCAGGTTCTAAGCTGCAAAGGGCCTCCTCTCCCTCTCAGCCCTTTTGAGTCCAAGAGGAAGGACCTATGGCGTCATTCATGATGCTCACTCTCAGCCAAAACAGAGGACAGTGGTAGCTGAGCTCCACAGAAGCTGGCTTTTCATCTGGGTGACCCTGAGCATCACCAAGAAATGGCAGGGGGGCAGGGGCTCCCATCTCTAGCAAAAGCAAGCCCAGGGCCGCCTGCCCACTAGCTCAGGGACTTGTGGGATGTAGAATAAAGCAAGAGTTCAGGGCCTGGTGCCTGGGTAGGCACTCAAAAAAATATTTGTTGAATGGACACATGACTCCATGTGGGAGCTGGGTAGAGAGCGTTAGAGACAGGACCAGATGGGAGACAGAGGCCAGAAGGGGCACCAGGGCCATGTCTGCTATGCTGAATGTGGACCGAGACAGCAGCTCATCGGGTAAAACCACCAGCTAACCTGGTAGAGCACTTCCCGTGTGTCCCTACCACTGTTCTAAATGTCTTACCCATGTGACTCATTACTTCTCCTAACAGCCCCGTAAAATAGTTCTGTTGTCATCACCCTGTTTTACAGACAAGGAAACTGAGACATAGAGAAATCAAGAAGCTGGCCTTTGCTAACATAAACCCAGGCATTCAGGCCTCAGGGGTTTGTGCTCACCACTGTGCTCTCCTGCCTCTCAGTTTATTTGTAAGAGAGAATATCCTCAGTACTCAGGTCATGTGCTGGGTTTTTTCCCCGATCAAATATGTGTTTGGCCTCCCTGAAGATTTTTGACTGCGTGTGCTCTACTTGGGGTTCTTTTGTTGTTGTTCTTTTTGTTGTTCTTTTTGTTGTTCACAGTGTCACCTGTCTTTTCAGCAGCTTCATGCTGTTGGCCACCTTGGTTCACAACCAAATCCCTTTCAGCAGTTAGGAGGGAGGTGGCGTGGTTTGCACCAGGTTGAAGATGATGAAGATGGAGAAGGTAAATGGTTTGAGGCTATGTTTTAGAGGTAACAGTGAAAGGACTCCCTGATAGTTTGAATGTAGGATGAGAATAATAATTACACCCAGCTCACTGCAAATTTTTAAAAAATATTTTTATTGAGTTTTTGTTGTTTTTTGTTTTTGTTTTTGTTTTTTGTCTTAGAGAGAAGGGAGAGGGAGAGAGAAAGAAAGAGAGAGAGAGAGAGAAACATCAATGTGAGAGAAACATCGATCAGCTGCCTCCTGCACGCTCCCTATTGGGGATCGAGCCGCAACCCCAGTGAAAGTAGCAACCTTTCAGTGAAAAGGACGATGTCCAACCAACTGGGCCACACCGGCCAGGGCTTACTGCAAATTAAATGACAGGATAAACATGAAGGGAGTGAAGTAATTCATGTGAGAGCCACAAATGGTCCTAAAAAGCAAAGGAAACAGGTGAGGGAAAGGAGGAGCTATGGATGAAAAGGTTGCAGACTGAGCAAGCCCTGAGCTTGTTCCTGTTGCGGGAGCTTTAGGCCACCCTGCACTGACACAGGGCTCCAGCCGAAAGCCCAGTGCTCCTGCCTTGGGCACCTGAGACAGCTGGTTTACACCTGTTGTCTGCCCATGGTGTCCTCGGTGCCCCAGTGGCAGATGCTGTGAGGCACCACCCAAATCCCCAGCTGCCAGGAATGCTGCCAGAAGATGCCTTCAGCTGTCAGCCCTCTTTGGGGATTGAAGAAAACAGTCTCGCCCTGGCCGGTTTCTCAGTGGTTAGAGTATCTGCCTATGGACCTAAGGGTCTTGGGTTTGATTCTTGGTCAAGGGCTTGTGCCTGGGTTGCAGGGCATGTGCGGGAGGCAACCAATTGATGTATAGCTCTCAAATCTCTCTCTCTCTCTTTCCCTCTCTCTCTCTCTCTCTCTCTCTCTCTCTCTCTCTCTCTCTCCCTCCCCTTTCCCTCCTTCCCTCCTCCCACTCTCCCTAAAAGTAAATGGAAAAAAATATCCTAGGGTGAGGATTAACAAAACCAAAAAAAGCCGGTGATCACACCTCCTTCCAGAGGCAGCCAATATCCAATGACTGATCAACAAGATGGTATAAAAGACAGGCCCCCTCACCCAACTGGAGGTTGCAGGGCCATCTCAGCTCCGGGCCCCCCTGTGGGATTGACTGGCACTTTCAATGAGACTCGGTCACATCTCAGCTTCTCCCTCTGCCCAACCCGGCTTCTGTCCCTTCCTTCCCACAGGTGTCGGTCCCCACAGCACACGTCATGAACTTTCTGCACCTGAACCTCAGTCTCAGAATCTGCTCCCTGCAACTATCACTTTAACTCTCCAAAGTGTTCCAATTAGGGTAGTAAATTATAGTCACCTCAGTTCTATGAGCCCTTCCAGGTCACAGACCTTGTCACAGCTCATTATAATTACTTCCTTACCGACACTAGACTGGCAGCTCCCTGAGGCAGGCAATGGGTAGGTCTCCTTCCCAATCATGCAGAACCCAGGGCTTGTCAGGGCAGGTGCTCAATAATTTGTTGACTGGATGGATTAACCACCTTATTTGAGCATTTAGAGTCCAGGGCAGCTTGTGGGGGGTTGGGGGGGAGAGGAGAAGGAGGAGGAAGCTGCTCTAAGCCCCTAAAGCAGCAGGACCACTCTCCCTCCACAATCTGCCTTTGCTTTTAGCTCCTCCTGATTGCATTGCCTCCTCCCAGCATCCCGCTCCTGAGTGTAGTCTTCATGCTGCGGCTTCATTCCACATGGGGATACCGAGGTGAAACAACCCAGCCCTCTGTCCTCCAGGAGCTCACAGATTAGATGGGAGACAGACCCGTGAACCCCTCTTGTGACAGTGTGAGAAGACAAGAATACACCGAGGCTACCTACTCCTGATTTTTATTTTAACAAGATATCACCTGCACTAATGTTGGGTGGAGGGAGGAAATGGGATCCTTGAGTTTGTTTACAACCTGGGGCATCGCTCTGATCCCAACTGTACCTATTCCTTAAGAACGTCACCCCCCACCGCTGCTGCTCCTGCTCCCTCCTCTTCCTCCCTCCTATTGAAATCCATCAGTCCTGGGGCCCAGGCCAGGCTCACGGTGCCTTCCAATATGACAACTACCAAGTCATAAAGATGGTCATGGGGTCAGGTGTCCCTTCTCCTTGGGTGAGGGTCGTGTTTTAAAGATGGCCTTCTAGAGATCGCCTCAGTTTGGTTGCCTGCTCCAGACCAGGTTGGCAGAGAGCTGGATCGTAGGTGGGTAGAGAACTTGACTTATTGATTTGCTGGGTCTCTTACACAGCAGGCAGGCAGGCAGGCAGGCGCCCATCCTCAGGGGTGAGGTTCTAGGTAGACCCTTGTCAGCAACCAGAGGAAACCTGGAGCCAGTCTGTGGCATTGGCAGAGCCTGGAGAGCTGTCAGGCCCAGCTGCCTCTCCACCCACCCTGTCACTTCCCATTCTCATCTCCTGTTAATCAGAGGTGCCCTGGACGCTCACACACAAAGCAGAATTCCAGGAACTCCATGCCCAGCAGACTCAGTTCCTTTTTTGCTTCTTCTTAAAGGTTTCTGGTGCCAAAGCTCAGCCTCGTGACCTTCCAGGCAGAATCCTGGTTGATTGTCTCTGCGCTGTGTCTCCCTCCCTCCCCCACAATCACACTTCTCCTCAGGGGCTTCTGAGAATCCTAGAAGGTCACTGCTGGAAAGGACCGTGCAGATAGTGAAAGGGGAAGCTGTGAGGCTCCAGCCCACAGCGATGGCCTCCATCTCACTGTTCCCACCTGCCAGGCCAGGGTCCTCAGCTTCAGAAGTGCAGCCATCAATTAGGTGCCAAGTGGTGTGAGGCGCTGGAGCAAGAACAACTCCATTCTTTCATGCCTGACCCTTTCTAGAGGTGATGAGATAAAAAGGTTAAACTGTTTGCCCTAACTGGTTTGGCTCAGTGGATAGAGCATTGGCCTTCGGACTGAAGGGTTCCAGGTTTGATTCCGGTCAAGGGCATGTACCTTGGTTTCGGGCACATCCCCAGTAGGGGGTGTGCAGGAGGCAGCTGATCGATGTTTCTCTCTCATCAATGTTTCTAACTCTCTATCCCTCTCCCTTCCGCTCTGTAAAAAATCAATAAAATATTTTTTTTAAGAAAAAAAAAGGTTAAATTGTTCTAGAAAAGGGTAGGAAAGTTGCCAATAACATACAAAGCCCAGGATATGAAGGAAAAAGGCAGAGAGCTCCCCCATTCAACCCCCCCAGTAGCACATGGGGAGATGCAGACTTTTCTAGAAGGACAGAGAATATCTGGAGGGATTGCTAAACTAAGTGGCTGAGTGCTAAGTGATGGGCACATTGAGTAGAAGTGGCTCCAGGCAAAAAGGGGATGATCAGAATGCTCTGCAGAATTTAGGAGGAGGCTTTTCTTAGTCTGTGATTAATTCTGTGATTGTGATGATGCAATAGGCTTGGGCAAGTGTATACACGTGCTTCTCCTCCCCTATCCTCCTTTCTCTCTCCCTCCCCGGAGCCACAGAGAATTCTGAGTAGGATGAGCTGCCTCCTGCCTTCATGAATTAATTTATTCACTCCTTTCTTCAGCAAAGATTTTCCAGCACCAGTGCCAGACCCCAGTTCCAGAGACAATTAGAATCAAGGTGGATGTGGTGTCTGCCCTCTTGGAGTGTACAGTCCAATGGGGACAATTAATGCCACAGAAGCAAAGGATACAGAGCTACGTGAGCAGAACAGAGAGAGAATGCTAAGGACACACAGATAAGGACCCCAACAGAAAGGAAATAAATTCTAACCCCACCTAGGGGATGACAATGGGTTAATCAAATGACATTATCTCAAACTCAGCTGATTTTCCCCAAGATCACACATCTAGTGACAGTCACCAACTCATTCACATCTGTATAAACTGACTTTGAATTCTGACTGCTACTTTCCAGCTAAGTGTCCTTAAGTGAGTTACTTAACTTCTCCATGCCTCAGTTTCCCCATCTGTAAAATCAGGATAATTAGAAACCTATCTCTTTAGACTGTTGAGAAAGTTTAATGCATTAGTAAAGCAATTCTCACAGTGTGGTCCAGGGGCCCCTAAAAGTCTCCAGGACTTTTCTGGGCATCCATGAGGTCAAAACTATTTTCATAGTAAAGACATTATTTATCTTTATTGCTCAACAGTGTTATCCAGAGACCATATGATGTGTGACATCATAACAGATTGAATGCAGATGTATGGATCCAGCTGTCTTTAATAAAACTAGACATTAAAGGGAGTTGCAAACATATATATATATATATATATATATATATATATATATATATACTTAGAATTTGTATTCAAAGAGCTGTGAAATGTAGGATAGTCTTTAAAATAGTAATCACTCACATTAAAAGATATATATATGTATTTAAAAGTCACTTTTTAAACTAAATACTTTTTATTTTTAAAAATATAATTATTTTCTTTTTTTTAAATTGGCCTTCGTTTCTTTTTCTTTTTCCTTTTCTTTCTTTCTTTTTTTTTTTCAGAGAGGAAAGAGAGGGAGAGAGAGATAGAAACATTAATGATGAGAGAGAATCATTGATTGACTGCCTCCTGCAAGCCCCACACTGGGGATGAAGTCCACAACCTGAGCAAGTGCCCTGACCGGGAATTGAACCATGACCTTCTGCTTCGTAAGTCAGTGCTCAACCACTGAGCCACACCGGCCAGGCAAAAATATAGTTATTTTCACAAAAAGTGTTATTTATAATAACATGTAATGGGTTTGTACTAGTATTTTTAATGAATGCATATTTTTTAATTTTTCTCAGTTTTAACTTCTCATACCTTAAATATCAATAAATATTCCAGCTGGAGTCAGCTTGCACCTGCTTGGGAGAGTTGAATGTGCACTTGTCTTCACACTTCACATTTCTTTTTTCCCCCCACATTTCTTATGTCAGATTGGAATCTCGAAATTGGCCACAGTGGAAGTGTTTACCCAGGGGTCCTCAAACTTTTTAAACAGGGGGCCAGTTCACTGTCCCTCAGACCGTTGGAGGGCCGGACTATAGTTTAAAAAAAACTATGAACAAATTCCTATGCACACTGCACATATCTTATTTTGAAGTAAAAAAACAAAACGGCAAAAACACCCGCATGTGGCCCGCGGGCCGTAGTTTGAGGACGCCTGGTTACACCATGGGAATTGACAAGTGCTACAAATCAGGATTTCTCCCCCAGAGAACCAGTCATTAACCTTCACACCATCAGATATAATCCACAGATTTTGGGCGTCCTAACAAAATTTTAAGAGTGAGCCAAAAAGTTTTGAGAGCCCTGGCCAGTGTGGCTCAGTTGGTTGGAGCATCGTCCTATACACGGAAAGGTCGTGGGTTTGATTGCTGGTCAGGGCACATGTCCAGGTGTCGGGTTTGACCCTTTGCTGATGAATGTTTCTTCCTCTCCCTTCCTCTCTCTCTTAAAAAAGAAAAAGAAAAATCAACGAAAGCTTGTCCTCTGGTGAGGGGTGGGAAAAAGTTTAAGAGCCACTGAATTCATACTTATAAACTGCTTAAATTGGTACCTGGTACATGGTAACTAATGAGCCACAGTTAAACTCCACCAGATTTGAAAATTCGGAGATTTAACTGCTAATGGATGCCTTCTGGTTGTTTCTCCTTTTCCAAGAACCCAGGTGCTCCTTTGGTGCCGACAGCTCTGCTTGCCCCTACCCCGAACCACCCCCCTCCGTTGGATCCTGGCCCCTCATCTCCCACCACAAAGATGCTCTGCCTGTGGCCTTGAGGCACCCCCAACCCTCTGACCACAGCTGACAGCAGTATTCCCAACTTACTACCACCCACTTGGCATAACGAGCCCATGTAAGAAAAGCACTTATACTTGCAACCACCAAGCTAATTGTTTGTGTCTTTAGCTAACAAGCTGTGGGTGATTACAGGCCCACCGGTGGTTGTGGGGATTGTTCAGAAGATTATGGCTTTGAAACCTCCTCGAAGGCCTATTCGGGCTAGGTTGTTTCATCATACCATATTGTAAGAGAACTATTGAGCAAGCCTCAGCCAGATTATGAAAATCTGACTAAGGGTACTGCCTGAACGCCCCTGGCAGAGGCGGCTCCAAATATCCCCAGCGCCAACAATGACAAAGAGGCTGGGGCATCTGGGGAATTCTAGAGAAAGAGATTTTTCTGAGAGAATGCTAATTGATAACAGTTTTTAAAAAACCAACACTCCCATGACCAAAAACTCAGTGAAATCTAAGCATCAGAATTGCCAAGCAAATAATAAATGACAAACAAATAAGCTGCCTAGGGAGAAATGGGGAGGCAAGACCATTTCAACACCAAAGACGAGGTTATAAAAAATAAACATCGCCCTGGCGGGTGTGGCTCAGTTGTTTGGGTGCCATCCCAGGCGTCAAAAGATTGCCTATTCGATTTCCAGTCAGGGTGCATGCCCAGGTTGTGGGTTCGATCCCTGATAGAGGGCTTGCAGGAGGCAACTGATGGATGTTTCTCTCTCAAGTCAATGTTTCTCCCTCTCCCTTCCTCTCTCTCTCTAAAAATCATTTACAAAAATTTTTAAATAAACTAAACTAAACATCAACTGCAAGATAAAGGGGCCTCCCCTTTTCTCCTGGCGGTGTTTACATCAGTGATTTCCTAACCTCATCATTTGAATATCACCTTCCTGATTTTCCACCTCCGAATTCCACCTATGCTATGATTTACCTAACATTCTTTAAATAGACTCACTTTTTTTTTTTAACTTAAATTATTTTGAAAGGAACCCTCATACTTTGAACAGAACCTTCATATTTTGATGCTATATGGAACATCAGTATCATTTGCTGTGTAAAAATAAATCCGATAAAAAATATTATTATTAAACTCTAGCCGGGCTCTGTGGCCCACAAAAGGCTCGAATCCTAAGACCAATACTCTCTATCTTAAAGAGATAAGCAAGAGTTAGAGAGGTATTAAAGACATTTGGCACTAAAGTGAGACTTTCTCACCAAAGTGAGACGTTCCTCTTGTCTTCATTCAAAGAATTGAAGGAAAGTCTGACCCGGATTCTAGGGATTTATTTATTCTATGGCAGCTCCTTGATGCAAGGCCTATTGTATTTACTGATCTACCCTCCCACCCCCACTCCGCTAGTGCCTAGAGCTGGCTTGGTGAATAGTAGGTGTTCAATAAATATTTGTTGAGTGCAAGGATTAATTCATATTCAAAATGAAAATAGGTACAAGGATATGTACTGCAGCAATTTTTATAATAGGAAGTGGTTGGAATCAGGTAAGTCCATCAGTAGGGGACCAGGTAAATTGTGGACCAGCCATACAATGGAGTAGATAAGTTACTTACCAGCCGTATAATGGAGTAGGATGAGGCAGCTCTATACTTACTACATGGAACTCACTAAGATGTAAAGTAAAATAAGCAAGGTACAAAGAACTTGTGGACAGCATGCTTCCATTAAGTTTTTAAAAGAGGCTATATGAAGTTACGTGTTTGTAAATGCATATAAACATATCTGGAAAGATACACAAGAAACTTGTAAGAACGGTTGCCTCAAAAGAGGAGAAACTAGGGCCAGAGGTGGGAAAAGTACACTCTTTTGAAATGTGTACAAATGTACACAACTATGCAAGGAATAGATAATGTAAAAAAAGAACTGAAAAGAGAACAGCTTTCTCAGCATGCGATCCAGTGTTATTTACTGCTGCAGACCACCACACGTTGTCTAGTGCACCACCGGGGACCACGTGGGCCCCTTTGGGAAGCCATGGCTTATAGGAAAGTTCCGTGAGGATGACACAGCTTGTGTGAAAGCACAGACTGGCAGCTATTCTAATCTCTGTATTTTAACACCTGGGTTTTCCCTCCACTTAATCTGAGCATCTTTTATCTTAATTGGATAAAAACATCTTGGTCCTGATCGGCCCATCAACTCAGAAGTCACGTAGTCCTTTAATGACATTTCCGGCATCATTTCTAGCCCATTAAGTCATTCATTTCTTTCCACAGCTTTTCCCAGGTGAGGTTCCCTTTCTCAGAAAACAGGAGTGGCACTCTCAACTGGCTAGGCTACAGACCTGTCTTTCTGTAGGTTTCCACGTGTTACACAATCCCTCAGAAGCATAAGCTCATTGCATATTAAGGCTTGATACAGTGTGACTTCATTCTGGGGCCATTTTTCACTGTTGGGAATTCTCAAGTTAGATAAATTTTACAAATCTCACCATATCAGTCAGCACTGCATGTAACAGCAACCCACCTGCATGGGCTCATAATGTAGCCAGAAGCTGGAGGTCAGTCCCTGTACGGTGGGCAGTCCCTGGTTGCATCCCTGTTTCACAAGGTCAACAGGGACTCCAAGCCCATCTAGCTTTCCTCTCTGCCATCAGAGAATGAGATGATCATTCTTTTTAAAAATCTTTTTAAAATATATTTTTATTGAGTTTTAGAGAGAGGGGAAGGGAGAGGAAAAGAGAGAGGAACATGGATGTGAGAAAGAAATATGGATCAGCTGCCTCCTGCATGCTCCCTACTGGTGATTGAACCCGCAACCCAGGCACCTGCCCAACCGGGATTGAAACTGACAACCTTTCGGTGTATAAGATGAAGCTCAACCAACCGAGCCACACCAGCCGGAGCAAGGTTATAATTCTAATGCTCAACCACTGGCTGCTACACCTCATGGCAGTGGGTCCACATGCCACACGAAGAAGGATGATAAGACAAAAGGGCTCATGCCAGCTGGGTTTGGTCCCCGTTAGCAAGTTTTTCCCGAAGCCCCAGCCAGGGACTTCCATGTACATCTCCCTGGCCAGAATTTTGTCACATGGCCACCCTAGCTGCAAGGGAGTCTGAGGAAGCATTTAAAACTGCGCAGGTTGCCCAGACTGGGTAGGCTCAGTAGGTTGGAGCATGCATGGCCCACACACCAAAAGGTTGCGGATTCAATTCCCAGTTGGGCACATACCTAGGTTGAAGATTCAATCCCCTGTAGGGGTGCATACGGGAGGCATCCAATCAAAGTTTCTCTCTCACATCAATGTTTCGCCCTCTCTCCCTCTCCCTTCCTCTCTCTCTAAAATAAATTTTAAAAGACATGTCCTTGGGTGAGGATTAAAGTAAAATTTTTTAAACTGTGCAGGTTACCACTATGAACAACATTAGACTTCCTATCTTAAAGGAAAGGCAGGATAACCTATGAGTGAAAGATATTGCAGAATTTAAATTAGTTATTAGTATGCATAGCTCATCCACCTGGTGGTAAGGAAAGGGAAGACAGGTGGTTCGTGGGAGAGTAAGGTCAGATACCTAAGATGAAACAGGCTTCTGCAGGTACGTGATCTGAGGAATGGTTTTTTAGCCAATTCAGTTCAACACCCATTTATTGAGCACCAACTCACTCACTCACGTTGTGATTTTACATTGCCCTCAAGGTGCCTACTGCCTGTTAAGAGAGATCAGGCAGGCAGTTAACAGGGACATGTGATGTTTGGAGAGGAAGCATATAATGAGGGCCTTGAGGGATGGGTGCGCTTTGACAGACAGAGGCAGAGGGGTACATTTCGGTCTGCAGGACAGCCTGTGGTCTGAATGCACAAAGTGGTTTGGGGCAATGGTAAGTAAGCAATACAGAAGGGTGTCTGTAGGGAAATTTAGAAAAGTCAGTCGGTGTTGGACTGTGAGAACCTTGAGAGCCAGACAATGAGCTTGTACTTATCAATAGGCAATAGGGAGCCACTGAACGTTTTGAGTGAGGAAGTGACAGAGAAGAGGAAGGACTGGAATGGAAATGATAGGAAGCAAGAAGAAACAGCGAGACACCCTGAGGCACTGGCAGAAAGGGGAGACACAAGAGACCCCCTACACAAAGGGCATTATGGGGTGGAATCAACATGGCTTGAGGAGGCAATGAAGACCCCTGGGCTGGGTGATGTCATTAACACAGAGAGGTGGGCGAGGAACACCTCTGTAGAGCTTGGGGGACCATGGAGAGCTGGAGATGACAGGTGGTTAGAAGTGGAAATGTTTTATGGGCCCCTGGAAATTCTAGTCCAGGACTCAGAATCAAGGTTAGAGATGAAGGTATTAACTTGGGGTCCAGAAGGATGTCCAAAGAATGTCCAAAGCTGACACTCCTCTTCTTCCCAAATCTCCCCCTTTCTATGGCACCTGACCTCAGCAGTAGCAGCCTACACTCACTCTCCCAGCCTCCATTCATGCCCTGTCAACTTATTTGCTCATTTCTGAATCTCTCTGTATTTTGCTCATCTATCCTGGTGCCCCATCCCCCTGCACTGCCCTAGCCCAGCCTCCATCACCTCTCACCAGGTCTGCAAAGCCCCCCAATTATCTTCCTAGTCTGTAGCCTACCGCCCTGCCCTAACACACAACCCTTTCACACTGTAGAGAAATGTCTCTAAAATTCTATTCTAGAAAGGTTATGTGTCTTTTCCCCAGCCCAACCACAATCCACAATCCAGATCACGCCTGTAGGGCCAGCCTGAGAATCTCTCTTATCTTGTCCCTTGCATCCATCCCACACCCAGTTCCCTAAAGGCACCAACACCTGGTTTGTCCCTTGCCTCCATGCATTTTTCACATGCTATTTCTTCTGCCAGAATGTTCTTCCTGCCTCATTCGCCTGGTTTACTGCTTGTGTGCCTGGCAGCAATCAGCTTGAGCCTCACCTCCTCTAGGCAGCCTTCTATGTGTTCTTACCTCACCCAGGGCTCCCCTCTGTCTTCCACATTGTATTAAAACCTTGCTCATCTCCTTCCTTGAGAGCAGGCATCTCTTTGTCGCTGGCAGGCATCATGACTCATTCATCTCTCTTTGTCAAGTACCTGGCACATAATAGGTATTCAATTAATGTATGTTGAACAATTAAATGAAATCAAGGGTGAATGAGAACTCCCAGGAGAATGTATAGAGAAGTAAGGGGCTTAGGACTAAAATTTGTGGAGTGCTTCACTCTTTAAGAATGAGAGAAAAGCCCTAGCCGGTTTAGCTCAGTGTCGGCCTGCAGACTGAAGGGTCCCGGATTCGATTCCAGCCAAGGGCACATGCCTGGGTTGCGGGCTCGATCCCTAGTAGGGGGCATACAGGAGGCAGCCAATCAATGATTCTCTCTCATCATTGATGTTTCTATCTCTATCTCCCTCTCCCTTCCTCTCTAAAATCAATAAAACATATTTTTTTAAAAAAAGGATGAGAGAAAAAAGCAGAGACAGCAACTAAAAAAATAATAATAATAATAAAGAAAATACAGTATCTCCAAAGCCTCAAGAAGAGGATTGGCCCAAAATGTCAGTGGTCTTTTTACTGTCTCCATAGTTTTTTGCCTTTTCCACAATATCATATAGCTGGAATCATACAGTAGGTAGCCTTTTCAGACTGCCTTCTTTCACTTAGTAATGTGCAGTTAAGATTTCCTCCATCTCTTTTTCATAGCTTAATAGCTCATTTCTTTTTAGCACTGAATAACATTTCATTGTCTGGATGATTCGCAGTTTATTTATTTATCGCTATGGAGACAGTAAAAAGATCATTGGTTGCCAGGGGTTGAGAAGGAGGAAAGAACAGGCAGAACACAGAGAATTTTTAGGGCAGTGAACATACTCGGTATGATACTATAATGATGGGTGCATGCCATCATACATTTGTCCAAAGCCATAGAATGTACACCACCAAGAGTGAACCCTGATGTAAACGATGGGCTTTGGGTGATTATACGGTGTTAATGTAGATTCCTCACGTGTAACAAAGGTATCACTCTGGTGGGGGATGTTGACAGTGGGAGAGGCTATGCATGTGAGGGGATAAGGGAGTCATGTGGGAAATCTCTGTACCTTCTGCTCAGTTTTTCTGGGAACCTAAATCTGCTCTAAAAAATAATCTTTAAAAAAACACACACAATACGCCCTAACCGGTTTGGCTCAGTGGATAGAGCGTCGGCCTACGGACTCAAAGGTCCCAGGTTCAATTCCGGTCAAGGGCATGTACCTTGGTTGTGGGCACATCCCCAGTAGGGGGTGTGCAGGAAGCAGCTGATTGATGTTTCTCTCTCATCGATGTTTCTAACTTTCTATCCCTCTCCCTTCCTTTCTGTAAAAAATCAATAAAATATATTTTTTAAAAAACACAATATAATATACAGATGATGTATTATAGAATTGTATACTTGAAACCTATGTAACTTTATTAACCAATGTAACCCCTAATCAATTCAATTTTTTAAAATGCCAGTGATTGCTGAGAATATTTTCCCCTCCAACTCTCCCCTTCACCTTTCAGGCCTTCTCTGAACCCTTCCACTTAGTCCCCCATTCCTCAGTTTTCCTTTCCCAGTCCCATACCTGTGCTAGTCCTGGGTTGGTCCTCCCTTTCTCTGCTCTGCTCTGTACCACAGGCAACTGACCCCTGCACTGAGAAGCTCTGGCAGGAGGCCAGAGGGTGGAAGGAAAGGAGAATCTCCACCCCTCTCAGTCTTGAGTGGTGTCTGTGAAAGTGACTGTGTCTCCTCTGTAGTTCCACCTTCTTTCAGTGACCCCGGCTTCCAGCCACTGACTACACTGCTTCCCCCTAAAGTCCCTCCACCCCAGGGGTAGTAGTGGATTCCTGGTTACTTCGCCATCTCCTCCTGCTGGGCTTCTCAACTCTTGCATCATCTGTGTGACCAACCCTGGCATTCAATTCCATGTCTAAAAACTCAGAGTGAGTTCTGCTTCCCTGGTTGGGCCCTGCCTGATCCAATACACACTATCCATTCTCTCATCACCCTCATCATCTGGAATGACTTATTAAGTCCTCATCAGTAGTCACTTGTTCAAGGTCTACCCACCCACTACACTGGAAGCTCCCTAAAGGCAGGAACTGGTCTGAAATTCCACACTCCCCAGTGCCTGACATCGTAGGTGCTCAGAGCATCACGTTTGTGGCTGACTGCAGATGAGAGCTGAAGTGAGGTTACCTGACTAGGAGGCATTTAGTGGGTGTCCATGGAGAGAAGGAGTGGTGGCCAGAAACCAGACTGCAAGGGCTACATGAAAGTGGCAATTGAAACAGATGCAAGGAGGACCAAGAGATTTGGGAATTGGGAGGGAGAGAAAGGTTGGGCCAACTATGTAAGGCAGTGGTCGGCAAACCGCGGCTCGCGAGCCGCAGTGAATAAATCCACCAGAAGGCTTGAGGATGATGTGGAGATGAGACTGGAAGAGATAACCCACGAGGAAGTGAGAAGAATTTGAGTCACGTCTTAACCCAGGGCTCCCTAAGAAGGCTTCAAAGTTGGGAGGGGTCTCAGAAAGATAAGTCCAGGACCTGGTCTTAGTAAGGTATTTTTTTCCAAGTGCATGGAGACCCCCACCCTGGCAACTCCATCCTTTAAAGAGATTGGCTCCTCACCCACATCACATGGCTCCTCCTCTTCTTTGATAGTTCTACAGTTTACCATGTTCCCCCATGGCGGGGTCGGGGGGCAGAATTGGACGGGGGGGCAGTCAGAGACCAGAATCTGCATGCAATGGTATTCTGGTAAATGTTTAACAGGTTGAGGGTGGGTAGTCCTGATTTATGCTGTTTGCCAATTTCCATGGTGTAAATACTCCTATCGTTTCTGATTTCAAGCTACCAACATGAAATTGTCACTGACTGCAGAGTAGGAAGAGAGCTCTAGCACACCACTGCCTCCTACATCCATTTCCTCTCCTGCCTCCTTGCCCCTCCAAATAACTCTAGACTGGGTGGTAGCAATGGGGCAGGTCCAAGCCAGGGAGGGCAGTGACAACATCTCTGATCTCACATCTGAGTTCTTTTCAAGTGTAATTCTAGGATCTCACAGGAATTTGGGGCCTCAGGTCCACAGACACTCTGATGATTCATTAACTAGTTTCTCACTAAACATGGCTGGACACCAGGAACCGTGCTGACTAAGGCAGTAAAAACCAGAATATAATTTCCTTTCTTGCAAGCAGAAAAGGGAAAATGATCCAAGGATAACATTCTCTCGCTGATGCACAAAATTTGTTCATCCTTCATTACTCTTGTATAGCACTGATGGGCAATGGACTCCTTAAAGTCCAAAGTCCTTTTGTAGAGTCCTATACGCAGGAGAGCAGGGACCAGGGGTCACACCTGGTTTGAATCCCAGGTCTTCTGTTACAGTAAAATGACCTTCAGCAAATTAGTTCTCTCTGAGCCTCAGAAGTGGGGATAATAATAGTACCAACTCCATGGGGTTAGATTGCAAGAGTTCTCAACTGGGGGCAATTTTGCTCCCTTAGGGACATTTGGTAATGTCTAAAGACATTTTTTGTTGTCACAACTGGGTTGGGGGGGGGGGGTGATGTTACTGGCATCTAGTGAGCAGAAACCAGGAATGCTCTTAACCATCCTACAATATATATCACAGTCCCTCTCACCTCCTCACCCTTCCAACCCTCCCCACCCCCCCACCCCCCCACCAAAAACCCATCCAATCCAAAATGTCAAGAGTGCCAGATTAGGAAACCCTGAATATTCAGTTAAGCACACAAAGCACTTAGAAGTGTCTGATTTATTTTTTGTAAGCTCTCAAAAAAACAGAAGCTGCTCTTCTTTTTGGAAGGACACAATCTTACCCTTCTGTTTCCAGACGTGAACCGTTGAGGTGGGAGGTGGAAATCCTTTAGTGCTGAGAACCTGGCTCACTGCTCCAGGTGTGAGTCACCCAGTAAAAGTTGGTTTATTTTTATTAAAGCAGAGCTGAGGCTGCACAAGTGACTCAGGGCTGGAAGCCTTCTCAGGTTGTCGTGATTTAACTGGCTGGACTGGGAGGAAGTAATTTTGCCCTGAAGCTCTCCATCCAGAAGGTGCAAGCATGTCAAGGTTGCTCACTCAGAGTGGGTGTAGCGCTGTGTCTCACCTCACCCCACACATGGTGGGGTTTGGCAAGGCCTGAGAAAAAATAGCTGAAATTCTGAGACCCTTTTTATCCCATATCACCTTCCTCCCGAGTCTCTAGTGGTTTGTTCCTCGGCAGCCTGCTGAGAAAATCCCTTCTTGGGAGCTGCATGTTTGAGTCAACGTGCTCACTCTCTCCCACTAATACACATTAGTGTTAATGGATAGATGTAAAGGCAGATAATCATGATAGAGTGGATGTGGGCAGGCAGGGACCCAAAGAAGTGTCAGGAAAGTATGTGGGCCCTGGGTATTCTAACGAAGGAATGGTGATGAAAGGATAATGCAAAGGCGAGCCAGGGAGCATCTGCAGATCTGGGCCTGTGCCCACGTCTTTCCTGAGAAGTGGTATGCCCAGAGGCAAACAGGTGGTGAGAGCGGCAAGCTCTGCACCCAGGTTTGCTGATACCAACCTGTAATGCACCATCTGGCCAAGCTCCACCTCTCCCTGAGTCACCAAAATGAAAAAAAAAAAAAAAAACACGCAGGGGTTCCAAGGAGCTTTAGGAGCTACCAGCTTTCTTCTTGCCCACCATCTTGCAAGCTGGTCAGTGGCACAGCCAGTTGATGCACCAGAGACTGTTCAGCTCCAAAGCAAGGCTCTATCAGGGCCACAATCTGGAATGCTTCAGGATCCAGACAGATGACATAAGGTTAAACGGTTGGGTGTCAGACCTCAGGGCAGGGGCTGTGAGAAACTGCAGGCTCTACCCTAAGGCATTCAAATTCAAATTCAAATTTAAACACACACACACACACACACACACACACACACACACACTGGGCTAGCCAAAGTATATTTATGGCATGACTGAGTTGGTAAGGCCCTTAGGTTGTGAGTTTTTGACCCTTGCCTAAATGAATGGTCTTTCCTACACCCCAACAAGGGAGATGTCTGTTGGGTGAAGATCACCAGAAATAGGCTTTGAACTACCAAGGAATGTCTGAAAAGTGGTCTTGAGCAGGTCTTTGCTCCAACACTGCCAGCGATGAGATGATCCTTATTCCCCAAACAGCTTTGAACAGGGCCTATTAGAGTCAGTGACCACACCTGCCTGCTGTGGACCACTGATGGGGGGTAGGTAGGGTGCCCAGGTAGGGACATATCTTTTCCATTTTGCAAACTTTCAAAGTTTGGGATTTTTTTCCTTTATTACAAATAAAATACAAGATCAATGAAAATACAGATAAGCAAATATTCGAAAAGAAAAAATATCCATACCGCCCCTCAATGCCTCTTGCCCCCCCTAACCCTCGCATTCGGAAAGAAGCACCGTGGACACCTTGGTCCTTTTTTGCATGGGTCATGGTATAGTCTTCTTCCTGGTTCTGTAACCTGTAAACCCACCAAGGAGATGCTTCGCGCAGCGCTCGCACCACGTTGCTTCCCTGGCTGTGGGATGGGGTTGCACCATGCCATCCACCCGCTCTCATCGGGCTTGGGTTTCAACACACAGGTCTGACCAGGGTAGGCCTTTGGCTGCCCAAGCTCTTCGAGGGCAGGAACTGGAACCTGTCTTACTAGTGCGAGGGAACTCTACAGCCCTGAACAGAGTAAGTGCTCAACAAAAATGTTTCCAACCAGCACCACCACACGCGCACAGCCCGCCCCGACCGGCCTCAGCCCTCGAGACCTCGAGCAGAAAAAGCAGAACTTGGCCAAGTAGGGAGAGCGCCTCGCCGTCTCCAAGGTAACCGAAGTCCCAGGCTGGGAGTGCCCACGCATGCGCACATTCACTCTTACTTCCCGTAACCTTCCGAAGAACGCAACCCGTGAAGAGAAAAAAAAAAAAACCTGCCAGAAGCCGAGAGCGCATGTGTGGTTAGACCAAACTCCCGCCGCCTCCGCCTTCTGTCAATCCATCCGCCCACCGACGTCTTCACTATAAACATTGTCCGGAAATGGTGCCCATTTCTGGAAACGAGCCCTCGCGACCAATCGTTGCTAGAGGCAGTACGAAAGGCTAGCCGAGACGCGCCATCTCATTGGTCAGCTCGGCGGAGTGGGCGGGACCAAGGGTCGAGGTGCGGCCAGAGTAGGAGGTGCGAACCCAGGCAAATTTGCCGCCGCCGGGGGAGGCGTGGCCCCGGGGGCGACCGGGAAGGCGACCAGGGGGTGGGGCCCGAGGCGGGGGCGGGGCGACCGCGGGCCCCGAGAACAGCGGTAGGCAGCCGGCGGCGGGAGATCGAGGGCGTGTGGAGCGCGACAGTCGCTGCTTGGGGAGATCGGCGCTCGGCCGGTAGGTGACTGGGCAGGGTCCCAGGGCTCGGAGCGGGGAGCACCGGGGATGGGTCGCCCCTCAGCCCGGGACCGGGGTGCGGTCGGGCCCGCCGCCCTAGCATAGTGGGGGTCAGCGGCGCGGCCGATCGGACGAGTCCACTCGCGTGCGGGCCCTCGGCCCTGGGGTCTCGTCGTCGGCGCGCCTCACCACGCTTCTAGGGCCACGGTCGCACGCCGTGCGCGCCCCGCATCCCCGCAGGCGACACGCTCGCCCGAAGCGCGCGCGGGCGCCCTGCTTCCCTTTCCCCCACACCCGGCTTCCCCTGTGCTCAGCTATCCCCACCGCCAGGCCGGCCCCTGCTGCCCAGTCCCCTGGGTGCTCCGTAGGGTGGGGGCTCGCCTAGGCCTGGGCGGAAGGTGTCTAGTGCACCAGTGCTCCGGATCCGCGTTGCCTCCTGTCTGCCCTGTCAGTGAAACCCTTCGGCCTTCCCTGGGAGGTTCTCGATCACACACCCAAGGCGGGGAGAAGGAGCTGAACCTGCCCTTGGCGTTCAGCGGAGCTTGCTGGCCACTCACAGCATCCTCCTGCTTCCCCGGACTCCTGGGGACGTTATCTGTCGGCTCAAATATAATATTTCCATCTCGGAAGCCCATTGTGGCCCCTGGCAACCTGCAGCCACTGTCACTGGGCAGAAAGAGGCCACTTGTACAGAGAGTCCCTGTACCTGGCCAGGAGCCTCCTTGATGCTGGGTAACTTCAGGAAAAAAGCGGTACCTTCCTTATTAAAGTTAAAATGTTGCTCTCCGTCCTCAAGGATGGACTGGGCAGTGAGTATGGGGAGGGTCGGGAAGAGGATGAATGGAGTAAAAGGTAACAGAATTCAGTTTTGGGTAAATGGAGAGACAGTGAACACCAGTGACTTGATTAGGAACTCCAAAAGCAAGTAAAATGAAATGATGAGAGGTGGGGCCTACTGCAAAATAGCAGTCTGAAGTTTATTCCAGGAAGAATGTTGAAAACCCCTTGACTAGAAACATGGTCCTTCTGAAAGATTAGAGGAGATAATGTCTTAACACGAGTGACGTGTTTTTTACTTCGTATCTTCATACCTGTAACCTCCTTTTTCCTTTAGACCCATGTGATAAGATAGATAACATTGTCTCTTATAGGTAAGGCACCTGAGCGGGGAGGGTGTATATAAATGCCTAAAGCCTAGTAGCTAGGACTTGGGGTGAGAACTCAAGCCTAGGACACTAGAATCTTCTCCAGCTCTTCACCCTGGACCAGGACCACATTCTGGGACGGAGATGCAGAGAGGAGGGAGAAGTGTTTGGTGTGGTATTTACGCTCTGAACGCGAGAGGACAGGTGGACAGGTGCTTGTCTTGCTTCTGATGTGTTTGGATTTACTCTTGGTGTGTTTTTTAAGTGATGTCAAAGTCAGTTCCTTTGGTGCAGCGATGCCAGACCTCTGCATTTCTCAGACACCTTTAGGACATCCTCATTTATTTTGAAGGGCGTGGTGACTTCTCAGAAGGTCTCAAAATAAACCGAACAGTCTCTGACTTTAATTTTAGAAATATGTATCCAGGTATATGTCCTAGCACTTTTGTGAAATCAGGCAATACGCTGCCAAACTTTAGGCCATCTTCTGTTTTCAGAATATAAGGAGCAGTTTTGAAGTGGGGCGGAGTGGGGGGGGGGTTGCCCCTCGTATTGTCTGTTAGAGCTTGTGGGAGTGGCGCCACAGACAAGAGACCTTGCCAAATGAGCCTTCATCTATTACACAAAAATGTCTGGTTGGCCGTTGCCCCTCAACAGATGGAGGTTTGCTTCCTCATTTTGGTTCTCCTGTTGAACACTGACTTCTTTGTGATATTCTTGGAGTGTTTGTATATCATTGAATGCTGAGAAGCAAGCTTGTCCTGATAGATTGTCCAACTCCAGGCAACTGCTGTGATCTTTTTTGGTGCGTGATAATCGTTCATCTTGGCCGGGGTCTGCTGAGAGATCTGGGGAGATGTGAATGAGGTAAAGCTCCCTCCCAGGTTGTTTTCTTCATTGTTGGCACCCTCAACAGTGTCTTATCACTCTGGCCTGTGAAGTCACTCTGAATTTCCTATTTTTTTTCCTGTCTCAATGGATAGCACATGAGCTTTCCTAACAGGTCTGCCCGCAGTGATCAAGAGCTGACAGACTCATGCTGGTTGACTTATGGATGTTCTTTCTAGGTGGAGAGTGAAGAAATCTTAAAACCAAATTCAGTCCTAAATTAAAAGTAAAAGTCGGCTTGATAACACATCTAGGCAGCATATTCTACCAATGGCTTCCATCCTCTCAACGCTGTTTTTCCCCCCCTGGCAAAAGGTTAAAAGGCAACTAAAATTCTGCTTTCGTGATTAATAAGTCACTACCGCAGTTGTGTCTGATGCTTCCTGTTTGCCCCATTTTAGTATTTCAGTTAAACTGGAAACGTGAACATTACGGGCCCTTTTCATGGCATGGTGTGAAATTAGTGGGGAGGGGGGGTCAATTCCATGTTAGTGGATTTGGGGGACTCTAAAGATCAGCCAGCCCCTCTGGCCTCTGCACGCCAAGATCCCCAGGAAGGGAAAAGTGGGGGTGAGCATCTTTAAGGGAGAGGGCGAGCACTCAAAGTGATGCATGTGTGAAAGCTTTGCATGTACTTGGTGATGCTGACTGAAATGCTGAAAGCAGTAGCTTAGAAATGGAAGGCCACACGCAGGGCAAATCCAACATTTCAGTTGAGCTGAGCAAGACATTGCAGTGTTTGGATAAGGGTCCTTAGTTGTGGGCTTGTCTTACTACCTGAGTGACAATGCAGAGAAAAGTCATTTTTCCTCAGTGACCTGTGCGCCCTTCTTTGTATTTTAATTTAAGTGATTCTCTTCCCTTCTTGCTATTTTATATCCTTTACTCCCGTTTCCTCCTGATAGAAATCCCTTGAAATTATATGGCATCAAGAATAATGGTACTTAGTAGCTATTTTTTTGTGTTTTTCTCACAATACTCTTA
This sequence comes from Cnephaeus nilssonii, assembly GCF_951640355.1. NCBI lineage: Eukaryota > Metazoa > Chordata > Mammalia > Chiroptera > Vespertilionidae > Cnephaeus > Cnephaeus nilssonii. The sequence goes on from NC_137090.1 coordinate 13,817,630, forward strand.
TAAAGAGAGATATGGACAAAAGTCAGGAAAGTAAAATCTCATGAGAAATAAAGTGGATGAGATTACTCAGGAAATCAGTGTCATGCCCAGAATCTAAACCCTTATTTCTTGACATTAAGTTCACTGCCCTTTCTACTAACTTACTCATGAAAGGATAAATTGTTTCTGCGCGCCCCCCCCCCCCCACGTCAATTCTGAATGTAACTAAACCAGGGTAGCTTCTTTATTTATCTAGCTGTATATATTAAAAAGTATTAATATTAATATGTCATTAACAATTATTAATCAATATCAATTATTCATAATAATTATTATTAAAAGACTGACAGATGAATAGCATATCCTATGCTCAGCCCCATTTTACAGACGCAGAAATTAAGGCAGAGTGGTGAAGTGATATATCCAGAGCGATATAGCAAATCCATGGTGTCTCTGTGTCAAATGGAGGGGTTTAGGCTGTCAGGTCAGACAGACCTGGGTCAGATCCAGGTCTGCTACTATCTGTGTGACCTCAGGCAAACTCAGTGCCTGGCATATAATAAGTCACCGAATACGACAGCTGTAAATGGTATTGTTTGGCTGTAAATGTTGTTGGTGATAGAGCAGTAGTAATAGCAGGAGCAGTAGTTGCCAATTACCACATTGACTAGACCTGTTTTCTGTAAGATGATGTCAGGACGGGTCAGACTGCCTGACAGGGCCGAGTCATTTTCTCAGTAAGACCTCCAGGGTGACATTTCTTGTCAGGAGGTTCTAGCTGTCAAGTTGCCCCTGCCTTACACTAAACCATGCCCTCACCACCCTCCCAATGAGCCTAAAAGGCCCAGGCTCTCCCTGGTCAGAGTTGGTGATTCTAAACCATGGGTACCCTTCGCCCTCCCAGGACTCTGAGCAAGAGGCACCAGCTGGGCCTTTCTAGGGCTTTCTGTGTCTTCCATGTGGTGGAGTGGGTCCCAACCTTAACTCTGGAGGTGAAAAAGGAAAATACTGTGTAGAAGATAAGTCAGCAAGGATTTGTTCCTCTTTCATAATATATATATTTTTTATTTATATATAAAATATATTTATATATAAAATATATATTTTATATACATATAAAATATATATATATTAATTGATCTCAGAGAGGAAGGGAAAGAGAGAGAAAAGTCATTTTTCTCTCAGTGATGAGAGAGAATCATTGATCGGCTGCCTCCTGCACACCCCACACTGGGGATTGAGCCCACAACCCAGGCATGTGCCTTGAGCAGGAATTGGACCGTGACCCCCTGGTTCATTGGTCGACGCTCAACTACTGACTGAGCCATGCCAGCAGGGCAGGACTTGTTCCTCTTTGTTCAGGGGACTAGGAGGAAAATTTTGGTTCTGTGGGGTAGGGTTCCCACCACTACATGCACCCCCCGGCTCACCCTTCCTTCCTCTTATAAATATATATGCTACTATCTGTGTGACCTCAGGCAAACTCAGTGCCTGGCATATAATGTCTGAGGGCCCTAGGTCTGTAGTCACAGACTTGCAGAGTTCCCTTTAAATCACCCAAAGGGGGAAAAAAGTTTCACATTACATTCTAAATTCTTTTTCCCCTCTTTTTAACACAAAACAAAAATATAGGCTCCCACCAGGCTGCTGTTCCCTTTAAATAACAATTTGTTTTCTCCTGGGGAAGCTGTCTCGATGGCCAAAGAGTCATTTCTAAAGTGAACCTAGTTTTTAGAAAAAATAGATCACCGGATGTCAAGCATCATGTTCAGATGAAAATGAAACCAGCAGGCCTGGAGTGGCAACTCCACACTTGACTTCAGGCTGGAGGTGAGAGGTGGAGTGTGTCTGGACCCAGCTCAGTAGCTGGTTGGCCCCACAGAGTGCATTTGATAGGCCCCTTCGTCATTTTCCAGGCAGCTTTACTTAGGTGAGCAAAGCACTTTCTCTGGAAGGTGAGTCACCCGTGCAGGGGTGTAGGTGACAGGCGATTGATCCACCCATCACAGTTGCAGAGGAAGTCTTGACTGGCCCGTGTGGAGAAGCCCTCGGCCAACGATCAGGTTCATTTCAGCCCAAGGGTTTTGGAGGTAGGGATACAGAAGCAAAGAGAGGCTCCCAGGGCTGGCTGACTGCAAGAGAGATGGATCCCCTGGCACGAGGACATGTGAATAGGGAACAGAGTCAGATCAGCAGTGAGTCCGGCCACCTTGAGGGGAAAAAATGGCCAGCTTCCAGTGACCGTCAGCAAAGAAGCAGGAGGGGAGCTTTGGCTCCGTGGAGCTGGGAAACCCCTTGGCAAAGAGCAGAGAGATATAACCCGTTCTTTGGTGTGAAGACCTTTGGGGGAACCCTTTTCTACCTGCCTTGCTTTTCACCACCTGAGTTGGAGGCTCTGATGAGTTCCAGTGATTGGAAAGGCTAGATTGAATCCTGCATTTCCGGCAACTGGAATTCCAAGCCTGCCACCACCTAGGTTGTCTGTCTACACTTCTAGAGCCACTGTGTGAACTCAGAGAGAAGCAGCAGAGGAACTCCTGAGCTAGCCCTTCCGCACATGTCTGGCTGCTATGGCTTCTGATGACCCTCTTACCACTAAATCTATGACTAGGTGTCCATTCAGTCAAAGAGTTTGTTCAGACTCTGTTGTAGATCTGTGCAGTCGTTGTTGAGCTTGACTGCTGATGGTCAGGGATGTCTGTAACCAATGTCTAGGGTCACCCACAAGATGGCCTTGACTTTATTGAAACCACAGGGAAAGAACTAGTATTACCTTGCAAGTGGTCACAAGCTTTTCTCAGCCCCTGGTGCACACGCCATCAATCTGGGCTAACCAGCAGTCACTTTGGGTGGGCATGGCTAAGTGGCCTTAACTGCTCTGTCAAGAAAGTGCTATTAGAATTACAGACTGGAGCCCTAGCTGGTTTGGCTCAGTGGATAAAGCAGCAGCCTGTGGACTCAAGGGGCCCGGGTTTGATTCCAGTCAAGGGCACCTACCTTGGTTGCAGGTTCTTCCCCGGCTGGGCCCTGGTCAGGGCTCGTGCAGGAGGCAGCCAAACGGTGTGTTTCTCTCACATCGATATTTCTCTCTTGTCTTTCCCTCTCTCTTCCACTCTCTCTAAAAAACAAACAAACAAACAAACAAAAAACAATGGAAAAATATCCTCAGGTGAGGTTTAAAAAAGAAAAGAATTATGGGCTGGAAATGATCATTACCATTGCTCGCTCCTTTTTTTTTTTTTTTACAAAAGAGTAAATGGAAGGGAGTTGAGCGAGTTGCCCAAAGCCACACAGCTAGTTAATGACTGAAACTGACTAAAGTCCAGGCTCTTTACACCGTGCTGGCTGCCACTGAACAAAGGAACTACTCCTGAGGCAGGAATTGTATTTTGTTCCAGCTTTGTTCCCCCACCCCAACCCCATCACCCTCAGCCTTTCTGCAAGCTCTGGCAGACCTGGGAAGGGTGGAGCCAGAGCCGCAGCTGCTCTGGGTCTAAGGAAAAGTAAACAGAAAGCTATTTCATTGACACTCTCTTGTACCATGAAGTTCATGTAACCAAAAGAAGGTCAAGGTTGATAAGAAAATACAATTCTGGGCAGGGTTACCAGGAAGTCTCAAAGGTTGCCTACACCTGTAGGGCACTTGCCTACCTCGCCAAGCAGTATCTTACCTAAAGTGGGCGTTCAGTTACCATGAATGATTGTAAGGGCACAAACCCACTGGGCACCAAGAATCTCTTATCTTTGCCCTATCTTTGTCCTGTGAAGAAGAGACATGTTGCTAGTGGCATGCAGGTGGCTAGAAGAGCCAGAATAGTTAACGTCATCCTTCTGGATCCATCCAGCTCCTCTCAGTGAAGAGGCTCTTCCTGTGGGCAAAGCATGATGTCATAACTGGATGGTGGCCCCTGCAAGTACAAAGAGCTGTTGTATCCTAGGTCCACCACCCACCCACCTGCTGACATTGACATTTTCTCTCACTGGGCCAGAATCAGTCTACTGGTCAATACCAGGGCCAGCTGCGAGGCTTGGGAAGAAAGGAGAGCTTCGCCAGCCTCCAATGGGGATGTTATTGCTAATGAAGATTAGAAATAGATTCATTTGACCCAGGAAGTTAGTTGGATGAATCAGTGTCCTTGAGACCATGCTCAACAGTCCTGGTGGTAAATGCTGAACTTTGAGCAGTAGAAATAGCCTTAGAGATAAATGTCAAAGGCAAAGATTTGTGTATCACCTCCTAGCTAGCATGTATACCCAAATCCAAGCCCAGATGGATATTGTTCAGTTCAGAAGGGTCATTTCTCAAGGAAGTGGAAATAACTGGGTCTCTAGGTCGGCATTTAGACAAGGGGGTGACAAGGGTGGCTCAGGAGCCAGCTTGCATGATACCTTCTTGCTGGGGTGCAGTCACAATACATCATGCCGATACCTTGTACAGGGAGCTGGCTTCATCCCCTCCAGCTCTCCGGGTGCTTGGACGGACTGGATACTTAGATCTCAGGCTCTCAGAGCCCACAGCACTCATTTATTCCTCAGTGTGTCAGTCATTCTTTCCTTCGGTTAACACTTGTCAAGCGTATCAAATGTGGCAGGCTCTGCTAGGTGCTAGAATATAAAAATGAGGACAACTGAGGTCCTGCCCCCAAGGAGCTGGCCATGGAGAGGAAAGTGGACATGGAAGCAGACACATTACAGGTGCTGAATCATGAACCACGACTGTGGGAGCTGGAGAGGAGCGAGGGAGGCACCACGTGCCATGGCCCTCCTTTGCCAGCCTGACCCAGCTCTAACTCACACACAGAGCTCCTCAGAGGGGAAGAGCACCCCTCCCCATTCTGCAGGTGTCTGGGCAGGAACGCTCTCAGCATTTCTTTCATCTTGGGGCTTTGTACTGCTTGTTTAGCTTGGAATAAGAGCTTGAGAACAATCTGGAAACTTCAGCACTCTGGGGGAAAGGAGTCATTTGCAGAGGTGTAGGCACGTAGACAATGAGTAGCCAACTATTAAAGACATGGCAGACTTATCCTGGCCTTCCAGGCTGGTTTTGAGAGGGCAGTGACCAGACTAGCAAATCCCATGTGCTTGGTGCCACTCTGAGACAGATCCATAGGCAAATGGTCTGTGGCCTGATCCATGGCAGTGCTTCTCCTTAAAAATATAGATTTCTATTGATTTCAGGAAGGAAGAGAGGAGAGAGAGAGAGAAATATCAATGATGAGAGAGACTCATCGATCGGCTGCCTCTTGCACACCCCACGCTGGGGATCGAGCCTGCAACCCGGTATGTGCCCTGACCGGGAATCAAACCGTGACCTCCTGGTTCATAGGTCAATGCTCAATCACTGAGCCATGCTGGCCGGGCAACAGTGCTTCTTAGTAACTGGGTTCAGCACTCCAGGAAGGCCTTTCCAGCATTACGAGGGTGCAAGCTCCGTGGAGGCAAGGACTTTGTCTGTCCTGGACACCGTCGCATCTCTCTGATCAGCACAGTACCTAGAGCACGGTAGCCCCTGGCTAAGTATTTGTTATGGAGTGAAAGTACAAGACCAGAATCCACACTCCTAGGCCCTGCTGGCCCGAGAGAGGATGAGAGAACCACGGGCTGTTTCATGGTTCCCCTCCTTTACAAGGAATTGGTCTGCGATCCTCTGTGAATATTCCGTCATACCACAGGTCCCAAGCCCTTTCTCCCTTCTGGGGGAGACAAGAATGTGAACCTCTGTTGTAAAGGGACGTGTCAAATGCACGCCTACTGCTCACATCCTCAAGCTGGTCATTCAAGGCCAGTCTGTCACAGGGTGTGCTGGGCAGCATCTGAAACAAGGCCATGGTCAGGGTTCCACTGCCAAAGGGCAGAGCTGCCCCGTGTGCCTCCATGCTTTCTGTGGAAAGCCAGTGTTTGGGGTGGGTTGTTTTTTTTTGGGTTTGTTCTGCAGTTCCTCAAACTAGTTCCTCAATTTCAGAACCAGTCACCGGTGACTACAATGAACTTAAAAGCCTCCTCCCTTACAGGAAGGCTGGGCCTGTGTTTCTCCATCTTCTTTGAATACAGGTAGACCCTGCTTTCAGCCAGTCCCACCTGGGAAATCCAGAGTTACAAACCGAGAGAGGAGGGGAGTGGTTTATTACAGTGGATTGACCGTAGCCCAGGGAACTGCTCCTGCTCAGAATCCAGTCCAGAAGGTTACATAAGGAGAGCAGCTTTTCACAACCAAACATTGCTTGTAATGATGACCTCAGGCTGGCAAGATCCAGAAGTGCATTTTGACTCATCAAAGAAAGCTGGTTGTGTCTTGCCTGACTTTATGTCATGCTTAGGGCAGTTATGGCACTTTAATCTTTGGAAATTGGTCATTATTGACCGACCAATATATACTGCAGCCCAGAATACTCAGTTACACAAAATACCCAACCTTCCAATTTCAGTGACACTTAATATTTTTATATAACATACATTAACCCTTTGCACTCGCTTGCTTTTTTCTCGAGCTGCTACCAATGCTAACAGTGTCGAGTCACACTCGACATCCGAGTGCAAAAGGTTAAAAATTCCTTGTTGCTTATTGTATAAATTGAAGTATGTGTGTGGTTGAGTTTTTTCCTCAATACTACTTTCTCCCCCTTCCTCCTGCATACCAATTGCATAATTGTGTCTGTGTGTCAATGATGCCCCGATGGCAACTTTTCTATATGCCATTGGCTCTCCCCATACAAAGGATTTGAAAGTTAAATTGAAAATGCTATTGTCACACGTTCCTTTTCAAGCATATACAGTGCCCAAGTCAGGGGCCTGGAGACAAAGTACTGGCCACATTTATGAAGATAGCAAAGATACACAAGGTTTTGCTATAAAAACCAAAAACAAACAAACAAACAAAAAAGGCTCAAAAAGCCTGGAACCAGGTTTTATAACATGAAAGGCAAATTTGAAGTTTGTCATAGAATTGGTCCCTGGTATGGGCCAGCTGTGCTGGACAGCCAGAGCATGGAACACAGGCCTGCCGCATGTCCAGCCTGGAGGCTTTGCTCCCCATTCTAATGTTGCTTTTCCCAGAACATAGGCTGGCTGCGTTTATGCTTCCTAATCGAGATGCTTCCTCCTGGGTTTCTCACTAATGAACCTTTGGCTTATGGCAGCTTCTGCATTTGGGTCCCAATTTTTAAAACTTTGGTAATTTGAAATTGGATACAGTGTCGTGGCTGAGAGTATGGTGGTTGACATAAAAGAGTCCCTTGTGCAAATCCTGCTTCTAGCATTTCCTTGCAGTGTGGCCTTGGACATATTACTTGACCTACTGAGCCTCAGATTTTTCCTCTGTAAAAAGGGAGTAATATTAGTGCCATGCCCTCCGAGTTATTTTGAGGATGCAAGAAATAACGCTGCCCTGGCCGGGTAGCTCAGTTGATTGGAGCGTCGTCCTGTACACCAAAAGGTTATGGATTTGATTCCCAATCAGGGCACATACCTAGGTTGCAGGCTCAATCCCAGTTTGGGTGCATACAGGAGGCAACCAATCAATGTTTCTCTCACATCAATGTCTCTCTCTCTCTCTCTCTCTCTCTCTCTCTCTCTCTCTCTCTCTCTCTCTCTGTAAAATCAATAAACATATCCTCCAGTGAGGATTTTAAAAAATAAGAAAAATAATGCATGTATTACCTAATTCATAACAACCAATAATAGCTGTCATTATTATTTTTATTATTATTGACAACCAGCATGTAATTGTGTATACACATAGCAGCAGATGGTTGAAAACACCCAAGATGTCCACAAAACAATTAATTTCAGTTCTAGCTGCCAAGGAATTCTGGGTCCTGGTTCATGCACTGGCCAGTCATTCCTCAGCCCATTAGAGCTGAGGCACTGCCAGCAGAGAGAGAAGCGGGATGGCGTGTGCAGATGCTCTTCAAAGAACATTCTCCTTCATGGGTTGCCCTTTTCTTCCTGACCACTTCTGTCCCTCTGCTCTTGGGATTCTCCCCTCTGCCTTTGATCGTGTTTGTTCCAGATCTTCCTCTGACACTAGGGCAGCTGGCTGGAAGCTGTGGGAGGTGGGTTTCAGCTTTGCATAGGCAAGGACTTTCGAAGAACTGGCACTGGCAGTCATGGAAAGGACTGCTCATCTTATAACAGCTTCCATCTCACTGGAGGTTCTGCTGTTCACAGGGCACCTGCTATGTGCCAGGCACTGTATTGGGCATATAAACAGTGTTTCTTACACTTAATTATCCCTAAAATCCTTTTATGTAGGTTTCAGATCCCTAACAGGTGAGATAGTTGACTATCAGATTAGTGACCTGCCCATGGTCACACACCAGAGTGCTAAGAGGCTAAGATTTGAATGTTTGTTTAATATGTTTTTATTGATTTCAGAGAGGAAGGGAGAGGGAGAGAGATAGAAACATCAGTGATGATAGAGAATCATTGATCACCTGCCTCCTGCATACCCCACACTGGGGATCGAGCCCACAACCTGGGCATATGGCCTGACTGGGAATTGGACCATGACCTCCTCATTCATAGGTAGATGCTCAACCACTGAGCCATGCCAGCCAGGCAAGAATGAGATCTTTTGATTCCAAGGCCAACCTGTTACATAGCTGGATGACCTTCCCTCAGAATTATTAAGTGATATATTGGAATAAATTACTTCTAGGGCCCTCTGATCCCAAGATCATTTTGTGATTCCTTTATCATTTATTTATCCATCCATCCATTTTCCCCAAATGGATTGTAAGCACCTTGAGGGCAAGGATATCTTTCTAGCAAATAACGAATATCATATTTGGGAACCACCTGTTCTTGACTGATGGATGCTGCCTACTTCCCTGACACATAGAAACAAGAGAGAAGAGAGAGCCCACTGAGAAAAGGGTCACCCAGAAATTCCAATTTCAGGAATTTATCACCTAGAACTATGGAATATTATGTATGTACTAGAGGCCTGGTGCATGAAATCCGTGCACAAGTAGGGTCCCTAGGCCTGGCCAGTGATCAGGGCTGATCTGTGGGGTGACCAGCAGAGCAATCAAGGGGCCCCCCACTGGCACCCACCTTGGCTGGCTTGGGGCCTGTGGGCTGGGGGCAGCTCCTGCATTGAGCGTCTGCCCCCTGGTGGTCAGTGCACATCATAGTGACTGGTCGCTCTGCTGTTTGGTCAATTTGCATATTAAGTTTTTATTATATAGGATAAGCTCATGCTTATTTTTAAAATAGTCCCAAATTATATGTTTGTATATGTATAGTAATGGAACTAAAAAGATTTATGCTAAACTTAAGTATGTCTTATGTTGTGGGGAGGAGGGAGTGGTACAGGGATTTCTTTCTCTGTCCACTTTGGTATTGTTTAAATGTTTACAATGAACAAGTATTATCTTTGCGATTGAAAACAAAATAAAGCAGGGTCATATATTATATAAGGAAGGTAGGAGAGACTAGCCAGAAAACTTGCCTCTCTCGGGTTTCCCGGATTGGGACCAGCCCTCAGATCCCACCCCTTGACATAAGCAGCGAGGGAGGAACTGGTGGTTTTCTCTCAGGTCCAGTTCTGCTGTTTCCCACTCTATGGGGCCACCCGTGCCCATGAGCATTTCTTATACCCAGGCCTGTGACCACTGTGTATACTTGGCAGTGGATGGTTACAAATAAAAGCAGGGAAGCGGTGGCCATCAGAAGTGAGGACGGCTGGCAGAGCCATCTTTGAGCATCTTCCTACTTCTTGAGTCAAAACTGATAAAACCCACAGTCCCCAGAAGAGAACAAAAAGGGGAGTGAAATGAAAACCAAAACCGGGAGGAATGAGCTTGCCCATCTCCAGCCTTCTGCGTTAGTGGCCCTGCTGCCAGAACTCATTGCCAGCCACAGAGAGTAAGGTGAGGCTTCCTGTGTGAGTGGTGTGTGTGCGCAAGGGGGCGGGGGAGAAGGGGAGACAGTTGTCACCTGCTTATTAAGTCCCACACACAAAGGTGGACCAGACGTCTCCTAAGTTCTCACCCCAGACCAAGAGAACCTCTCCGGAGGAATATACGAGAAACTGGTAACAGGGATCCATCCCCTCAGAGGGATGGGGGAAGGGGGGAAAGGACTTGCACTTGTCACTGTATATCCTTTCAGTATTTTTTTAACCACTTGGAACCATCTGTGAAAAAATGAACACTGAAAAGAGGAATACATGCTCACTGAAAAAAAAAGTGGAAACATTAGAAAAGTATAAAGGATATTAAATACCTCCAAGGAAGAAACATTGCTGTATGTCTGTGCTAGGTGTGCATTTTTATAAATGTATCCTGTTAGCATTTCTCCGTATAGTTAAAAATTATTTATAAGCAATTTTAATGGATGTAGCAGGATTTATTTCATAATTATCCTTCCCCTGTACTTAGACTTTTCCCCAGTTTTTTACTATTATAAAAATACACTGAACCTCTTTGTGCATCTTTATCTGTATTACTGTTTGCCCCATACCTAGATTGCAAATCTGAGTTGTACACACAGAAATGTCCGTCTTCTCTTGGCATAATGCTGTATTGTTTCCAGAGTTCTTGCATCTACATTATTTCATTTGATGACTAAAGGGAGTAAGGGTGTGGTTAAGGGCCAGGGTGAGGGTGAAAAAAATGAGGAGACCCAGTGCTGAAAGCAGTCGGAAAAGGAGGCCATGCAGGGGAGCTGACGGGAGGGACTTCCTGGAGGCGGAAGGCCAGAACTTCACCTGTGAAGGACAAGCAGGATGTGCAGGGCGGCCCACACAAGGACGTGCCACACTCCTCTAGAGACCTGTAGATTCGAGCAACTAGCAGGGTGTGGAGAGATCAGGCTGGCCAGAGCCAAACCTTGTGTTTAGGGAAATAGTGGTCAGACAGATTATGGACCACAGAGTTGGGCCCAGGCCCATAAGCCGTGCAGAGCCAATAGATGTCTTTTTTTTTTTTTTTTAAATATATATTTTATTGATTTTTTACAGAGAGGAAGGGAGAGGGATAGAGAGTTAGAAACATCGATGAGAGAGAAACATCGATCAGCTGCCTCCTGCACACCCGCCACCGGGGATGTGCCCGCAACCGAGGTACATGCCCTTGACCGGATCGAACCTGGGACCCTTCCGTCCGCAGGCCGACGCTCTACCCACTGAGCCAAACCGGTCAGGGCCCAATAGATGTCTTTGAGCTTGAGGTTATCTTAAGGACATGAGGTTTTAAGTTTAGCTCGGCATCAGGGTGGGATGGGAGGGGGTCAGGGGGAAGCAGACGTGGGTAAGACCTATGCTGATAGACTAGGTATCAGGTGATTGCCTTAAACATGTGAAGGAGCCTGTCGACAGCAATGTGCCTGCATGTGGTGGGAATTAAAGGACGGTCATAAATTTTATCCCATGCATTTCATTTATTGGGCAGTTTGACCTATGGCATTGGCAGCGAGACTGCCTTTTTGTGGGCATGGCAGCTTTCTTATTTATAATTGATCTGTGAGGTTTTAATGATTAATGTACATTCACATTTCATAGCCTCCTTAATGGGAAATCCTTACGCAGAAATTGCTCTCCTGGGAAGCAGAACTCAAGCTGGCAAGTGAGGCAGGTTTGGAGATTCCTCCAGCTGCGTTGCATCAGAGTACTCCTTCCTCCTTCCTCAGATATCTGCTTCTGGGTCCCAGTGCCCACTCGGGCTCTCCACCTAAGGGAAAGAATGAAGCCTCCCAGATGCCTATAACTTGTAATATTGTCAGCCTAGGCCAGGGAGGTGGGGGAAGATCCTGTCCCAATGACACGGTTTTCATTTCATGCCCAGCACCCACCATTTGCCCCTGCCCCGTAGGTTCCTCCATCTGGAACTCTACCCCTGAATGCTCTGCCTCTCTCTCTCCTGAGAATTTAACCTCTGGAGGTGTATCAGGACCAAGCACATTTCCATTATCTGGTACCTGAACTCCACCGGCAGCCTCATTTCCCGCCTTCGGCTTCCTGACCTAAGTTGCCCATCAGCAACCTGGAGCTGTTTGTGATTCCTGTATAGACTCACTCTGTGCCTTAACCTCAGCTATTCTCCATACCTGAAATGCCCTCTCCTTTTCCTTGGGAAGTGTTTGCTCACCATTGAGACTCAGTGTGGGCATCACCTGCTTCAGGATGCCTTTCCTGACGCCCACCAGGCTGGGCCCGATGTCCCTCCGTGTGTTCTCATGGCAATTGCTGTGTGTCTGTGTCTGTCGATGCATCGCTGTATTGTATTGTTTTTCTGACTACTTGTCTCTTTCCCCCAGTAGACTGTAAGCTTCTCAAGGGACTGTGTCCTCTTCCTCAGTGTATCCCCAGCGCCCAGCACAGGGCCCAGCGCCCAGCAGACCCAATGTATGCTCAAAGAACGCTGTTGTAAGATCCTGCAGTTCTCTGCAGTGTGACAGGACACTTTGAAGCCAAGACTTTACTCATCCATAAAGCCTCAGCCTGCCACCAGTTTGGGATTTTGAGGCCCTTTATTGGGCGTACATATAAGTGATGGTTATATCTTTTTGTCTTAAGTATTTTGTCTGATGTTAATATTACCTGGTTTTGTATTGACCTGGATATCTCTTTTCATCCTTTATTTTCAAACTTTCTGTATAATTTTGTTTTGTATCTAGCTGGATCTTTTAAAAACCTATCTGATTGGCTGTGTTTTAATAGATGTGCTTAATCTATTTATGTCTATTGTGATTATTGTTTGGTAACATTTCAACTTATCTCTGCCCCTTTAACTTGTGTTTCCTTTTATAGCTTCTGTCCTTTTTCCTTCTTCTCCTTACCTTTTGTCAGAGCAATCAAGTTTTCTATTTTTACTTTTTTACCCTTCTGGTTTGGAAACTCTAAATTGTATTTCTATTCTTATAGTTAGTTATTCTTAAATTTTAACACACCTATATAACTATTATTTTTTCTAATGAAGTGTAAATATTTTGACATGTAAATTCCATTAAAGGCAAGGCTCTTATCACTTTTTACCCATGGAACCGCCCACTCAATCCTTCTTCCTTATTTATATTGTCTAGAACTTAATGTATTTAAATGTTTTAAACTACTTTCTTTAACATTCAATTGTTAATTAAATTGACCAGCATATCATACTGATTCCTGTGCCTGCCATCATTTCTTGCATCCCATTTCTTCTCTGTCTTACTTTTCTGCTTGCCTTCAGTGGTTTTTTTCTTATTTTTAACTTTTTAATTTAATTTAATGGGTTGACCTTTTCAGTGAGTGGTTCTTTCAATGAAGGTAGCACCATCTTTCCTAGAACTCTTGTTTGTGTATTGTGTGTGAGTTTCTTTTTAATTGTTTTAAGAAAATGAAATAGCCTATTAACATTAATCAAGTTAAAAATCAGAATCCCCAGGAACATGTACTAATATAAGTCAACTAAAAATCTGACCAATTTTTGGCCGATTCAGCTCTTACTGATGAGATCTCTCATTTTTTCGTTCTTATGCCTCCACAGGCTAAGAAATTATTACCGACCGTGGATAGAGCCTGTGGGTAAAATAAGGGTAGTGATATCCACATGGGTAGTAATACTGCTCAATTCCTGGTTGTTCCAGGTACCTCTGCCAACAAACTTCTATCCTAAAAAGGAACTGAGGATCCTTGAGTCCCAGGAGAAAGGGCCAGGTGTGTCCTAGCTTTAGCCCTAACCCCATGTTAGATGCTCTAGTTGTATAAATTGGCCTCATTGTTTCTGCAGGTAACATATCTTGAAAACTTAGTTTCTTCATCTGTAAAATGGGAACAGTATTAACCAACCTTGTTGGTTGCTGGGAGGTTCGTCAGTAATGTAGATAAAGCACCTAGTACATGCCCAGTACATTGAAGACGTCTGATGGCTGGTCGTGGTTATTACAGTCCCTGGCCCTTAGGAGACATTCATTGAACACTTGTTGAATGAAAGCAGGAGCCTAACACAAAAGGCTTCATTGAGGAGATACGTTATAAAGGGCAGGTGAAATCTGGACAGATATTAATAAAGAAAGAAGACATTCTCTATAGGAGCAAGAAGGTGAGCAAAAGGAAAAAAATCTGAGGCTCACCCATTGCTGCTCTGTTGGGGCCAGTGAAAGGAGTCTGGCTGGAACAGAAGCTGGACTAGGGGTTTGGGGGAGGAGGGGGCATGGGTAGGCAGGGCAGAAAGGGAGCCAGGGCTGAGCGTGCGTGGGGATCGCTGTGCCTGCCTCGCCAGATGACTTTTGCCAGGCCAGCTCGCTCTGCTCGACGCCGGCCCTTGTTTCCCCTTCCTGCACAGCCCCTCGTTCTTCTTTTTTTTTTTTTATGGTTTTGGTTCTTACATTTAATTACTTTATTGATTAAGGTATCACATATTTGTCCTCATTCCCCCCCCCCCATTCTCATCCCAAACCCCTCCCCACGCATGCCCCCACCCTCATTCTTGATAGGCACTGGCTGGCCCAGTGTGGCCTAGTGGCTGGGCAAGCTGGAGCTCAAAAGAGGAAGCATCAGAATAAGATTGGTTTTTCAACTAATATCTTACTAAGGAAGTTGAGTCATTCTACTTCTGCTATTTATCCCCTCTGGGCATTCAGAGAAGGACAGATTTTACTTCCAGATGAAATAGTCATGAGAGGGATTTGCCCTGGTCTGCCCTGGCCCCTCAGTGGACATTTTCAAGATGACCCTATAAGATGGAGATTTTTATTTCCTTTATATTCAGAGAACCAAGGCTCATGTATGGCTTAAGTAAGGCTCGACATCTTGACTATATGGTGTTGAAACAGAGAAGTACCATTGTCTCAGTGACAGCATTTATGGGCCTGGTGAAGGGCAAGGGAGTGACCTTTCATTTAGTATCTTCTATTGGCCAAGCAAACCAATTGGCGTTTCTGTACTCTACCTCATTCAGTCCTCAGAATAACTCCGAAGACACTAAGAGAAGAAACTGGGCAGCCTGCTTAAGCTTTAGGCAGCAAGCCTCACCTCTGCACCCTGTGACTGTGTGGCTTTTATTTTTTTTTAATATGTCTTCATTGATTTGAGTGAGGAAGGGAGAAGGAGAGAGAGAGACAGAAACATCAATGATGAGAGAATCCTCGATTGGCTGCCTCCAGCACACCTCCAACTGGGGATCGAGCCTGCAACTCAGGCATGTGCCCTGACTGGGAATCAAACCGTGACCTCTTGGTTCATAGGTCGACGCTCAACCACTGAACCACAACGGCAGGGCCAGAAAGGCTGTTTCCAATGTGAGTTACATATCAGTTGCATGCTTCTAGCTTTTATATATTGGGAGTTAAGGTATGATTTCATTTGACAAAAATGGTCCCACGGCTTTTTTTTTTTTGTTTAAGTTGCCAAGGCTAAAGCCCTTATCTTCTGGTTCCTAGTCTGGTGTTTTCACCATACTTACTAAAACAGGGAAGTGAAATATGATACATTTTAGAGATGTTATCAACACTGAAGATAAAATTTTAAACATTATTTTTGTACCCTCCAGTTAATAAAAAAAAAAAAAAATTCATTTAACCTAAACTACATTCCTGTCTCAGAATCCTAGGAACAACTTTTGCCGTTGAGTAAACATCGCTATCATAGCTCTAGAGCAGAACTTTCTGCAGTGGTGGGAGTGTTCTCTAGCTGCACTGTCCAACAACTGTCCTAGTGAAACTGAGGAACTGATTTTTAAATTTTATTTAATTTTAATTCATTTAAATCGCTCGTGGCCACCATATTGGACAGCACAGCCTTACAGTATAGAGAGGGGCTGAAATGACAGTCTCTGACCCCTTGGCATCAGAATCATCCAGAGAACTTGTCAAAAGTACAGATTCTGGGCCTAATGCCCAGTGACTGCTTCAGTAAGTGTAGGGTGAGTGCATTTTCAGAACTCATCTCGTTATTCTAACCTGCAGGCAGGTTGGAAATTGCTGCATTAGTCGGGTGCCCTCTTCCTTAGGGTGGGAGAGTAGAGCCAGCATCAGGCACTCAGCCCTGGCCTTGATCTTCTGGGCGATTATAGCAACCTTCTGGGGAATGTGAGCCCCTTGGAGAATGTGATAAAAGCTATGGACCTCTTCCCTGGAAAAAGCACACACTGTGTATTTTCACATGCCATCCTGAAGCCATCCTTGAACCCACTCCTCACCTTGGACGGGAGACCTTTACTACCTGGTAAGGGAGCCAAGTTTGAATCTTAGGGTCTGGGAGTGTTGTCCACAACAAGCCTGTCATACGGGTCTGCCCAAGGGTTGATCTGGTACCATCCCAGTCATTCCTACCCCCAGACTTCCAGGGGCTCATCAAGGCACGCAGAAGAGAGAATAGGCGGTGTACATGAATCAAAAGAATACTGAATGAATACTGAATGAACTCCACCCCTTTCCCTTCCGCTTCTGTTTTCATGGCCTTGGGTGAGCTGGGTGCATTCGGCTGTTGCTACAGCTCGCATACATCCTCAGCTCAGCTCTGACAGAGCAGAGGCCTGACTGCATTTGAGGTGTGAGTGGAGCTGGGGAGAGAGTCCAGGCTGAGTAATGGATCAGGATTTTGACCTGCCTTCAAAGGCAGAGACATAACTGGCTCCCACTTAGTCCTCACTCTCCACCAGCTGCAGGGGAGAGAAGGGGCAGCAGAGCTGAGGGGCTGTGAGCTGGGCTGACTAGCCAGGGACCAAAACCTGGGGCTGGAAGGCCACCTGGCTAGCAGTCCCAGGATTAATGCAGAGCCTGTTTTTGTAGACCAGAACCGGTATAGAAGTGGGGAAGGCGGAAGGCGGGAAGGAGTGTGAGAGCGCACGCGTGTGTGTGTGTGTGTGTGTGTGTGTGTGTGTGTGTGTGTGTGTAAAAGAGCTGCTGTCAGGCAAAGTGTCCCGAGAATAGCCTCTTGAACTTGGAGTCTGTCAGTGAGGGCCTGAGTCATGGTCATGTGGCCCAGGAAAGCCAGCCACAGGAGAAGCTGTAGTTCCCAGGCCGTGATTTCATGCCCCTGCGAGGTGAGGGTCAGCCTGTTTTCCCCGTGCCCTTCACAGGTTCAGCTGCCAGCTGCTGGGCTAGCTTCTCAACAGCCTGCTTGTTCCTCTCCGCCTGCCAGGCCGGTGGATGAGTCACCCGGGAACTGCACAGGCCCTGAGCTCGGCTGCCTCCGCCTCAGCTTCTCCCGGGCGGGGGAGCCTGACATACTCATGGAGGGAGGGAGGATCAGGGCGCCTGGCCAGCGGCCCTCCTGCCCACCAAGGTGAAAGGATGGCGTGGGGGAGAGGGGGGAGGTCCCCATAGCCTCTCCAGTGGAGGCATGGCTCAGGGTGAGCCATGTGAGGCAGAGGTGGGTTCTGTGAGCCCCACACATCTAGATCTCAAACAGCTGGGTGCCCTCGGAACAGCCGTTGAGCACTCGGCCTCATTTCTCTCACTGGTCGGATGGAATTCTCTCTTCATCCCATGCTCAGGATCATCCTGTCTCTGGAGAGCATCCTTTGATTCCCTCATTCAGCCAACATCGATTGTCTGGTCTGTGCCTCACTGTGCTATACACTGAGGGCACCATCTCTTCCCTCAGGAGCCTCCTGACCAGCGAGTTCCCCTTTGTGTCAAGGGCACGTACCTCGGTTGCATGCTCCGCCCCATCCTGGGCCCAGATCTGGGCTCGTGCCGGAGGCAACCAATTGATGTGATATATTTCTCTCTCTTCCACTCTCTCTAAAAATCAATGGAAAAATATTCTCGGGTGAGGATTGAAAAAAGAAGAGAAGAAAAAAAAAAAAGAAAATGAGGAGGTTGCGCCCTACAGGTGTTGCTCAGTGGTTGAGCTTTGACCTGTGACCCAGGAGGTCACAATTCGATTCCCAGTCAGAGCACATGGCTGGGCTGTTGGCTCAGTCCCCAGTAAGGAGTGTGCAGGAGGCAGCCCATCAGTGATTCTCTCTCACCATTGATGTTTCTCTTTCCCTTTCCCGTCCTCTCTGAAATCGATAAAAATATATATTAAAAAAGAAAAGGAGGAGGTTAAAGTACTGTGGAGGTCCCTGTAAGCAGAACTCTACGGCTGTTAGGTTTGGAGGTTTGGGGTTGTTTTTAAGATCTCAGGGCCCCTGGTAAAGAATCTGAGGAAGGTAGGAGGTGCTGTAGGCCCCAGATGAATTCCTTTTTGGAGGTTGCAGGGGTTGAGGAGGTGTGGGTTGGGACAGAAGCCTAAGGGCCTTACAAGGGAAATAGCCTGCTTGGAGGGCTTTCACCTAATTGAAGTCAGAACACCCCCTGGACTTTCATCATCAAGTAACGATGAGGTCACCCATTCAGCCTCCTCAGCGTCTAGCCTTCAGGACCAAACCCAGGCATTCCAGCTGAAAGCTGGAGCCACTCTGAGTTCAAAGCTAGGAGGCCCTTGAAGGCACAGATGTGAGGATCCAGTTAGTGACCCACACGCTCATCCCCCACCCCAGTCAGACTGGCTCAGTCTTTCAGAGTCTTTGTGGTGAGGCGGACTCAGTAGGAAGGTTTGAGCCTAATGTTTCCCAGCTTCTGACTGTCTCGTTTTAGCTTGATAGGGCAAAAGGCCAGAGGCGTTACAGCTTTGGCGTCACTCACAGGGTCTGCCTTTCTACCCAAAGAGCAAACTGAGGCGTGATCCGGATGAGTGGAGCTACAGCAGGGAAGACTGCATCTGGTAGTGACACCTTTAAGACCAGGCTGCCACCAGAGAGCACTCATGAAAGACCTGTTTGTGCCCTAGGCCAGTGGTCGACAAACCGCGGCTCGCGAGCCACATGCGGCTCTTTGGCCCCTTGGGTGTGACTCTTCCACAAAATACCACGTGCGGCGCACACGTACAGTGCGATTGAAACTTTGTGGCCCATGCGCAGAAGTCGGTTTCGGCCTGGGCGAGTCTATTTTGAAGAAGTGGCGTTAGAACGCTCAAGGGGCCAAAGAGCCGAATGTGGCTCGAGAGCCGTGGTTTGCCGACCACTGCCCTAGGCAGTTTGGCTCAGTCGATAGAGTATCAGCCTTCGGGGACTGAAGGGTCCCGGGTTCGATTCCAGTCAAGGGCATGTACCTGGTTGCAGGCTCCTGATTGGGGGCGTGTGGAGGCAACCACTCAATGTGTCTCTCTCACATGGATATTTCTCTCTGTGTGTCTCTCCCTCTCCCTTCCACTCTCTAAAAACCAATGGAAAAATATCCTCAGGTGAGGATTAACACCAAATAAATAAATAGGGCCTGTTTGCATCTGGTGCCTTCTCAGGCTTTGTCTATAGCAAGTCAAGACCCTGCTCTGTGGGCGCTCACAGCCCCAGTCCTTAAAAGGGTTCCGGATGGTCACAGTCTCAGGTGGTACGGTTCTGTTTCATGGCAGTTCTAGCCTGCAGGCTATTTGCACAGGTTGTCACCACACCGGGCTCACCCTGCAGCTTCCTGGGACACACGGGGCTGCTGGAGATGGAATTCTTGTGCTTTGCCCTCATGTTTCTAGAGGTGTAGGTGGGTGTTGGAGGCTCTAATATAAACTCCACTGCTGATGTTGCCTGAGAGCAAGATGGTACCTAGGAGAGGTTTTCAGCAAATGAGTCTGGACGTTACAGAAGGAAGTGTGTCAGTTCCTCTGGAGAGCCACAAACAGATGCTTCTGGGCCCGGAGCCAGGTGTGGTGCTGCCGTTTGCATGGTGATTTTTAGGCTTCGTAAGATACGTGTATACATATACGCCTGTGCACACAGATACCCACCCCTGCCAGGGAGCGAACCTTTATTCTCTCCTGTTGGAGGAGAGCCATGTGGTCGGTGCAGACATGTCCTCTAAGAAGACAAGGCCTGAGCAGTCGGTGCGGTGACTCATGGTTTTGGAATATAGGATCCACCACCCTGTTCTGGGGAAGCAACGTTTGCCATGAAACAAACAACAGGAGATTCTGCCATTATTTATGAAGGGAAGAAAGAGCCAGCCCAGATGTCCGTGCCATGGTGTCTGGAGGAAGTGGCTGGGAGCCTCCTCGTTGGGCAGAGTGTTGATGGTGGTGTGCTGGTAGGGCTGGGGGCTCGCTGCTCCCAGGGCCAGTGTAGATGCTGAGAGGTGGACTTCTTTGCCTTTGGGAACATTTGGAGGATAAATGGGCATAAAGAGGCAGAGCCCCATTTCCCCTGCTTTTCTCCTCCGCCCCCCGCCTGACCTGGGCCCCTCGGGGTCTGTGAGTGACCTGCTCTGGTTTGGTCTCCCCGCAGGGTGAGCGTGAGCCTGGGAGATGGCAGTGATGGAAGTGGCCTGCCCAGGCGCTCCTGGCTCGGCGGTCGGGCAGCAGAAGGAGCTCGCCAAAGCCAAGGAGAAGACGCAGGCCATGGAGAAGATGCAAAGCTCCGTCAACAAGCTCGAGGCCGTGGAGAAGAGCCCCGTGTTCTGCGGGAAGTGGGAAATCCTGAACGACGTGATTACCAAAGGCACAGCCAAGGAAGGCTCCGAGGGAGGGCCGGCCGCCATCTCCATCATTGCCCAGGCTGAATGTGAGGCCCCGGGCTGGGAGGGCGCTGGCAGAGAGGGTGGGCCTGCGGGGGGTGCAGCTCTTACGCCAGGGTGGCTGGCACAGGTGAGGTGTGGGGTCTCCTTTGGAAGAGGGAGGTCCTGGTGACCACTCTGTGTGATTCTCACAAGATACAACTGGGGGGAGTGGAGGTTAAGCCAAGACTGAGAGTGAAGCGGGAGTTGTAACTGTGCTGGGGAGTGAGACAGAAGGAGGGAGAAGTGGCACATGGAGGCTTTTTCCCATTGTAACCGGAGCAGGGAAGAGAGCTGGGAGGCAGGACACCGTGGGCTCCACAGGTCCTGGGGACTCTGCAGGATCGTCAGGCAGGCCCTCAGCCTTCTGTCCTGACCTTGGGCAGCCGGAGCATCCCTGGAGAGGCCCCAGACAGGAAAGGCCAGGTCTCCTGGAAAGCCCCTGTGGGGCTTGATTCTCTTCCATCTCAAGGTGGCCCCACCCCAAAGAATGAACACCTGCTCTTGGGCCTGCTGGGCAAGTCGATGGCCGCAGGCTGCTGCAGGGTGAGGCCTGGCCTGGTCCTTTCTGCTTCCACTTACAATACCTCAAAATGACTTGAAATGATGGCTGCCACAGGAGCCTGAGAAACTCCCAGGAGGGCGGGGTGGGGCCAGGAGTCTCCTCTCTCCCCCACCCACCCTCTGGGAGGTTTCTGGGGCCGGCAGACAGCTCGTGATGGCATTTTCCCACATACACATCCTTCCCCTCATCTTCCACTGACTTCTGTCTGGTTTTTGAGGAGAGATGAGAGAATAAAAATTGAAGTGGAGTGAGTGACATAATGTAATAATAGACACATAAACACACACATACACATATGTGAAAGTATATAGTAGCTCATATTTATTGAGCTGTGATATGTGCCACGCACTTGGTTGAGGATTTTGTATAGATCATCTCACTTAAGCGTCACATAAGTGAAGTGAGGTGGGCACCCTATGTTATGCCCTCTGCTCTTGACCCTTCAACTGGGAGGGTGGGTGAAGCAGTCAGTGAGAGGAGCTGGCATGCGCAGGAGGTGAGCCACCGGACAGCCGGAGGTGGTCTGCAGAGGAGGAGGGGGCGTGGTCCAGAGGGTGCCTCTAAAACGCCTCTCTCCTAAGTGCTGAATTCCTCTTCCTTGTCTTCTCCCTTCTGCTTGTCCAAAAGGTGAGAATAGCCAAGAGTTCAGCCCCACCTTTTCAGAACGGATTTTCATCGCCGGGTCAAAACAGTACAGGTAAGGAGGTGAGCTGGAGTGGGACACGGGGACCTAAGCCAGCGTCCTCCCTCCCCCAGCTGCTCGCCCGGCCGCTCCCCGGTGACCCCTGGCTCCCTCCTTCAGCACCTGTGGTGCAGCCCTTGGAACCCGCCCAGGCTTTCCTGGCTGAGCTGCTCTCTCAGCCAAATAAGCTTTTCAAAAGCCTTTCACAGCGTGTGGATGACTGCCTCTGGGTCGCATCAGCTTGACGTTTTATTTTTATTCTCCTCAGAGTCCTTGCTGCTCCCCCTCATTTCCCATCAACAGGGAGGACGCTGGGAACAGAAATCACTTTTCCGCTGGTGTGTGACCATCGGTGCTGGCCGAGTGGCCGCCCTGACCGTGGGAGAAGCCTGCGGTGTCTTTTCTCCTGTGAGACACACCCGGGAGGGATGAGGGTTTGGAGACAGGCAGGCGGGCTCAGCTCCGTGGCCCTGGAGGAAGGAGGCCACGCGAGGCCCAGTCTGTTCCCAGGCTCCCCGTCCCCAAAGATGAGTTTTGGCAACTGAAGTTCGACCTGGAAACAACTTCCTCCTCTGCCACCAGGCGGACTTCTTTACCATTGCAATATGGCAACTGCTAGTGATCAAAAGGTTGTGGGGCCCGAGCCAGTTTGGCTCAGTGGATAGAGCCTGCTGACTGAAGGGTCCCGGGTTCAATTCCGGTCAAGGGCACATGCCCTGGTTTCGGGCTCAGTCCCCAGTGGGGGGCGTGCAGGAGGCAGTCAATCAACGATTCTCTCTCATCATTGATGTTTCTATTTCTCCCTCTCTCTTCCTCTCTGAAATCAATAAAAATATTTTTTTAAAAAAGGTTGTGGGGAGGGCCGCTGCCCTTGAACCCATAAGTGCTCGGTGTTTGGTCAAATTCCTTACACTGCCCCTCGTGCCTTTTGCCCAGGGAAGGGGTTTCTGAGGGACCCGCTTCTTGCAGCTCCCCGAGAGAAGCGTGTAGGCCTCTGCAGCCCCAGGGCTGGGGTGAGTCTGCCTCCTTTGTGCGAGGGTGGCTAAGGCCGCGGTCTGTCCACAGCTGTTTGGCAGCCATCCTTTCAGAAACCGTTGCCAGTGCCTTAATACCTGGCAGGGGAGAGAGCCAGTGAGATCCGTGGTGGGGGGGAGGCCGTCAGAGAAAGCTAGGCTCCCCTGGTCCCTGGTCACCAGCCCAGGCAAGATTTCCTGTCTCTGTGGCTCCTCACATTCCGACGGCCACCAGGGATCAGAGTTGACCGACCTCAACTGTCCCTTCTTCTGGAGGTGACAGAAACAGACTCTTGTCAGTTAGAGTTAATGCCCACCCGGGAGTGACCTTCAGAGTCACAGGCCACCTTCTGGGCCCTCCAGGGACTCTCCCCCTTGGAGAGCAGGGAGAGAGGCGTGTGCCCTGAACACCCTGTCCCAATAATAATAGTTTACTGAAAACGTGCCTTTGGGCCTAGGCACTGAGGTAGGCTTTTTAAATGAGATGTTTCTCTCTCCCTTTTTTTTTTAAATAAATTTTTATTGATTTCAGAGAGGAAGGGAGAAGGAGAGACAGAAACATCAATGATGAGAGAGAAG
The DNA here is from genome assembly GCF_951640355.1 of Cnephaeus nilssonii. Taxonomy (NCBI): domain Eukaryota; kingdom Metazoa; phylum Chordata; class Mammalia; order Chiroptera; family Vespertilionidae; genus Cnephaeus; species Cnephaeus nilssonii. Next base: position 13,840,899 of record NC_137090.1, read on the forward strand.
CATTGATCGGCTGCCTCCTGCACGGCCCACACTGGGGAAGGAGCCCGAAACCTGGGCATGTGCCCTGACTGGGAATCGAACCGTGACCTCCTGGTTCCTAGGTCAACCCCTGAGCCACGCTGGCTGGGCAATGAGCTGTTTCTTTACACCTCTCCACCTGCAGAAATACTACCCCCATTTTATAAATGAGAAAACTGAGGTTCCTGGGGGCTTGAGAATGTTCCCATGTTCACTTAAGTACCAAGTGAGCTGGGATTTGTCTATGACTCTAACTACAGTTACCTAAGCAGTTATGTCTTCCTGCCTCCTCCCGTTCCAAATGCATATCTGTCCCCTTTTGACAGCCAGTCTGAGAGCCTTGATCAAATCCCCAACAATGTGGCCCACGCAACGGAGGGCAAAATGGCCCGCGTGTGTTGGAAGGGGAAGCGCCGCGGCAAAGCCCGGAAGAAACGCAAGAAGAAGAGCTCGAAGCCCCTGGCTCAGGCGGGAGTGGCCGTGGCCAGACCCCTCCCCAGAACCCCCGAGCAGGAGAGCTGCACAGTCCCTGTGCAGGTGAGCCCCACCGTCACCCCCAGATCCGGCTCCCGGGGCCCCTGGCACAGCGCCTGAGCCTTGGCCTGGCCCTGTGTCCTAACACTGTGTTTTCCCCGCAGGAGGACGAGTCCCCGCTTGGCACCCCATATATTAGCAATGCCCTGCAGTTCACCCAGCCTCTGAAGGAGCCGGGCCTTGGCCAACTCTGTTTTAAGAAACTTGGGGAAGGCCTACGGCCAGCACTGCCTCGGTCGGAACTCCACAAACTGATCAGCCCCTTGCAATGTCTAAACCACGTATGGAAACTCCACCACCCCCAGGATGCAGGGCCCCTGCCCCAGCCTGCTCACCCCTTCCCCTACGGCAGACTGCCCCATCCCTTCCCATTCCACCCCCTCCAGCCCTGGAAACCGCACCCCCTAGAGTCCTTCCTGGGCAAACTGGCCTGTGTAGACAGCCATCAGCCCCTGCCTGGCTCACCCCTGAGCAAACTAGCCTATGGAGACCGTCAGAAGCCCCTGCCGGGCCCACCCCCGGAGCCCCGCTGCCCACCTTGCGGCACTCAGGACAAGTTTTCTGTGGAGGAGTACCTGGTGCACGCCCTGCAAGGAAGCGTGAGCTCCGGCCAGGCCCACAGCCTGGCCAGCCTGGCCAAGACCTGGTCGGCGAGGGGCTCCAGGCCCCAGAAGCCCAGCCCCAAAACTGAGGACAGCGAGGGAGTCCTGCTTACTGAGGTAACTCATCCCCCAAACACACACACACATACCACGCCCACCACCAAGTCCAGGGTCAAGGGTAGCAGCTGGGAATCAGGGGGACTGCTATGGAAGAAGGGGCGTCGCTGGAAACCTGCCAGACCCACTCTCAAACCCACCCGTTAGGGGGATGGTTTTTTCTCTTTATCAAAATCACTCAGGCATGTGATAAAAAGACGAAATCACAGCAAATTGCTTATCGCTGATGAAAAGCATAGTCTCACTCAACCTCCGGGCTCCCTTTTCCGTCTTTTTAGCTACTTCTGTTTTTAGTCTGACTGGTTGCCTCATAAATGCTGAATCGTGTGCGTGTGTTATATGAATAATACATATGCTGAGAAATGGGAATAAGCAAATACCAACTTAAGAAGTTACCCAGGACCCCCGATGTGAAACCTGAGGGGTTTGCCCTGTGTCACTACTCCCCGTCTTCTCCGTTTCCTCTAGTTCTCTTACTAGATAATTTTGTAACCCTAAATGATTTTCCACACTTACATTTCTGGGCTTTATTCCATCCATCTTTGACATTATCCCTCGGCCCCTGCCCCCTGCCCTGTCCTTCCCTTTCTTCTACCTCTTAGCTCCCGCGTTATATTTTCTCATTGTCAACATTGCGACAATGTCCGTTTCTGTCCCACAACCACAAGTCTGGGAGACTTTTCATCACAAGGACCAGCTTGCCTCCGGCGGCACATGAGGCACTCATTTGCCTTCACCTAATTCCCATAACCCCCTCTCTGGGTCCTGCCCTCCCAGCCCCCAACGCGGTGATGTCTTTGGTTGTGAGAGCTCAGCCCCAGCTGGCAGCCTGACCAGGACTGCCCGCTAGAGAGCCTTCCTAACTGTAACGCTTCGTCCCCCTGGGGCCTGGCCACTGAAACTGGCCTCTCTCCTGCCAACTCCAGAAACTGAAGCCGGTGGATTATGAGTACCGAGAGGAGGTCCACTGGGCCACACGCCAGCCCTGCCTGGGCAGAGGCTCCTTCGGAGAGGTGCACAGGATGGAGGACAAGCAGACTGGCTTCCAGTGTGCTGTCAAAAAGGTAGGCCCCCGAAATGTGCCCGAGCTCCAGGGGCTGGAGAGGGAGGCCGGGGCGCCGGTTGCACTCCCTCCGCTTTCCTTCGAGGTAGGCACAGGGTGGCGGGGGCCTAACTGGCTAATGGAGCCCGGCTCTCCTGGCTGCCCTGGCTCAGTTTGGGAGCTGCACTTGTTATGCGTGCAAGTGAGAGGGGATGTGAGAGCGTGCCAGCGGCCTGGGCCACTCCTGATGCCATGCCAGGGGCAGGTAACCCTGGAAGATGGGCGGATCGCCATGACATTCATGTGAGGCTGAAACCCCTAACCACACAGTGGGGCCACCACACTTGGGCCATAAGGCAATTGCAAGAGCAATACCTCCACCTAACAGGCGCCTCCTGGAGGAGTCTGTGCGTGGGGGGAGTCAGATCTGGTTTGAGTTTGGTCCTGGGGGATGGACATTATGAGGAAATGAGACTTAGCAAGAGACCCAGGCTTGCCTGACCTGAGTCTGCCTCTGAAACACTTTTCAAGGAGGGTGGGGATAAGGACTCGTGGTCCTAGGACTTCAACTAGAGACACAGGCATGAACCACCTCTCCACTCTCTCATCTCACCATGTTAGAACTGGAGGCCAGAGAGTCACGTGCCTTGCCCAAAGCCACACAGCTGGGCCTGAAACCGAGGCCTCCTTCTGTCCAATCACACACAGGCCCGCCAGCCGCACATCCACAGACCTGGAAGGTGTCGACCCTGCTCCCCTTCTGCCACCTTTTCTCCTCCCTCTGGCTCTCGGCTCACCTTGACTGGAAGCCACTTTGTCCCTGGCCCAAGGCCAGCATCCAGGACCTCTGACGCCAGAAATCAGAAACATTTCTGTGGGCATTTCCTTGGGCCGTAGGCAAGGTGAAATAGACTAGCTGAGAGATGGACCTTGTTTTCAAGCGGCTTTTGTCAAGGACTCTGGTCCCTAAATGGAAAGAAACCAAGTAGCCAGACCAGGGCCTGTGCAGAGTGGACATCAACTCTGCCGCCTTCACGGATGCCTGTGGCTTTAAGGGGCGAAGATACAAATTGTGATGTTAATACACCTGGCTTCCCTGGCTTGTACCTGGGCCAGGGTGTTAGAGCTCTAGAGTTGGAGCCTCAGGGCGACAGGACAAGTGAGGGGACTCTCCGTAGGTATTACCCCAAACTTCAGACATACTGTGTCAAATCAGCAAGCTCTACCCTGGCAACCCCCACTGACCAAAACATGTGCGGAGTTCTTGCCAGCGTGGGTCATCTTCCCCTGGGATGCCAAGGCCACGTGCCTGACCTCCTCAGCAGCAGCTCCCTCCCCAGGCCACCGGAGAAGGCGCAGCTGTCCCTCCTGAGAGGGTGTGAAGTGTCCTGGAGATGAATGGTCAGTGCTGGGGGCTTAGTCACTGGGCTTCTCAGCTGTTCCCCTGATGAGGTTGTCAGAGTCCCAGGCAACAAGGTAAACAACCCGAATATAGTAGAAGAGGACAAATCCTCCATTTCTCACCACGGCAGTGAGGAAAGCTCCAAGCACCACTCGGCTTCCCACCCACCCACTCAGCGCCTCCGCTTCTGCTGGAGCATCCACTCTCCCAGCTCTCCTCCTGCTGCACAAGGTCTCTGAGGACGGCTTGTTGGCAGCCCTCACAGCGGCCCTTGGCTGGCCAGACAGCCCCCCCTTCTCTCCTTTCTCTCAAGGGGAGGACATAGGGCAGGCAATGGGGTTCTTTAGGATGTTCATCTGGAAGATCTGAGAACCAGTTCCCTGCTGAGGGGGTAGGATGGGGGGACAGGGTCAGAGGTCAGGCTGCACAGAGGGTCAGAGCAAGTCGTGCACTGTCTAATGCTCCCTGGGGAGGATCCAGCACACGGTGAGGACAGCACTTCCTTGGTCCTCCTTCTAGAACATCCATGGCCCCAGGTCAAATGCTGATTGGTCAGGAGTCTGGGGTTTAATGTAGAGTTTTTGTTTTTTAAGGTTTTGTATAATCTTACTTTTTAAAAAATATATATTTTTATTGATTTCAGAGAGGAAGGGAGAGGGAGAGAGAGAGAGAAACATCAGTGATGAATCATTGATCGGCTGCCTCCTGCACACCCCCTTCTGGGGATCGAGCCCGCAACCCAGGCATGTGCCCTTGACCGAAATCGACCTTTCAGTCCTCAGGCCAACACTCTATCCACTGAACCAAACCAGCTAGCGCTGATCTTACTGTTTAATTGCAAATAAATATAGGCTCATTATAAAAGAATTCAAATGATACCCAAAAAGCAAAAGTCTCCCTATTCCCTGATCCCATTCTCAGAGGTAACTATTCTTTGACATAAATCATTTTAGACTTGTTATGCATATATAAACATGTAGTTGTTGCCTATATTAAAATGAGATCGTACCCTAGAGATGGTTCTGTACCATGTTTTCTTCATGTAATAATATGTCATGGGCAGATTTCCTTACTGGTACATACGCATTGCGCTAGTGCTTTTAACAGCCAACATATAAGTTCTCATCCTAGCAGCGGATGAATTCATAAGGTCCATGAACTCTGTGTGTGTGAGTGTGTGTGTGTGTGCGCGCTTGATGTATGGATGCACACGCATTTTTTATGGGAAAGGGTCTGTGTTATTTATCATATTTTATTTTTTTTAATATATTTTATTTTTTACATAGAGGAAGGGAGAGGGATAGAGTTAGAAACATCAATGAGAGAGAAACATCGACCAGCTGCCTCTTGCACCCCCCCCCCCCCACTAGGGATGTGCTCGCAACCAAGGTACATGCCCTTGACCGGAATCGAACCTGGGACCCTTCAGTCCGCAGGCCGATGCTCTATCCACTGAGCCAAACCGGTTAAGGCTGTTTATCAGATTTTCAAAGGAATCTGTGGCCCAAAGAGGGTTAGGAACCATTCATTTGAGGACATCTGGCTCAAGCATGGAGTTCTGGGAGCCTCCTTTGGACTCTGCCACTGATCTGGGATAGCGTGGCCTTGGCCAAGTAAAGCCAGCTGCTGCCAAGCACCTGCTCTGTGGAGATAATGAGAATATCAGCTCACAGGCTATTGTAAGATGTAAATAACCAGTGATTAGTGTAGAATAGACCTGGCATATGTTACGTGTGTATTAAATATTAGTTCTCATTAACATCCTTATCTAGCCCAGTCCCTCACTTTCTGGATGAGGACACTGAAGTCCAGAGCGGGGCGGGGGCCAGATGGGCAGCTGGCCTGGGCTGCAGCCTGTGTTCTCCCCACCTGGCTCCCTCGGGACTGCCTGCCAGCCTGCTCTCCTGAGCTGGCACAGATTTCTACACCGCCGTGTGTTCTGAAGCGTCTCCTTCGACCCCCTTTGGTTGTGGGGGTGGGAATGCTCTTACCATGGCCGGGCCACTCTAGAGGGAATTATGGATCTCTTCAAAGTTAAAGCAGAGGTCCCCAGACCTTCTTTCACAGCTCTTAATGTCTCAGTAATATTGTCACGGCACCCCAGGCCAAAACAAGTGCCTAACAGTTCCCTTTATGAAGGAATTAGGTCCAATAATGTCTTTATCCTAACAACTTAGTAGCCATTTGAAAAACAATACATAGAAATTGAAAGAAAATTTTTCTTCTGTTCTTAAACAACCGTAATTACTACTGGGATGCACTCATTGTTGGGCATTGCACAACTTCTCAAACTCTGAAATCAGATTGGACACCATCACCTTCGTTTCCTGCTCCACATGCTCCCCCTGAAGTACGGATCACAGCAACCTCCAAAATCCTGGTTTCATAAAGATCTATCATCAAAAGGAATACTTTGCAACCTAGTGTTGAAAGTGAACTATCTCAAGCCAACAGTTTACTCGGTGTCCCATAAACGTACATCGTGGCTTTTGCCCAAAAGTAAAATATTCTGGTGTGCCCTTCTAAGTTCTTGGTGATGCCCCAAGGTGCTTCGACTAGCAGTGTGGGAGCACTGAGTTTAGACATTTGCTAAAACAAGTCCCGTTGGTGAGTTAGTGCCATCAGGTTCAGAGCTGGAAACACTGACAGAGTCAAAGTTCATGCGAGTTCATTAACAAAACCAGAGATTCTGTATGTAACCAGAAGAGAGACATTTTCCACCGATAGGCAAGAGTCCAAAACCCCACATCGTCAGAGCTGTTTGCCAAGTCAGCACGTCTCCCTCCAAAGAAAACTGCCAGGTCCTGACCGATTTTTTCCAGGCCGGTTCTGCTACCCCCGGCGCCCCCTGGTGGTACCTCTCCAGGCGAACATGAGAACCCCCAGGAGCGGGAAGGAACGTCTCTATTCGGGAAGCCTAAGCATTTCCCAAGCTGCTCTCATCTGAGCTGGAGGAGGAGGTGGGGAGCGAGCATGTCCTGAGCACCACTGGTTGCCAGGCCAGTGCTGGCTATCATCCCTCCAAACCCTCACTCTCCCCAGGAGCAGAGGCACTGTCCCCACCTTTCACTTATGGAAACGGTTTGGGGGATTGATCTACCTTTCGAAGGGGTGGAACGAGGGTCTCTGCCCAGGGTGCTTGTATGAGGGCCTGTTTCTTCCTGCCGCCCCATGCTGGTCCCCGCAGAAAGGAGGGGGTGTTCTCAGGCCGGCCAGTCCCCAGCGGGAGGGTCCTTGGCCAAACCCCTCCCCAGAAGCCTTCTGTGCCCAGATGCAGGGAAACAGCTGCAAACAGCAAACAGCACTGCGCCGTCCACGTGGACGCTTTAGCCCTGGGAGGAAAAACACCAGCATGAGCGTGAGAAGCGTGCTGAGGATTCAGAGGCACTGACAGTCAGAGTCTTGATAAGATTCAGACCACAGCATCTGAAGAGTCGTCGTGGGTGTTGATAGAGGAGAGGTCCTGTGTCCTAGAAATTGCCCAGTCATTTGTGCTGAGGTTAAAAAAAACAACGTTCTGTGTTTGGCAGATTTGAGGATGGGCAGCCTGCCGGGAGCCTGGATAAGGATTGCAAGTTTTTGTGTGTTCACACACGTCAGCCCCTCAGAACTTTAATCAAGTCCTCGGAGTTGCCCTGACCCCAGGGGTACACAGTTTCGTTTCTGAAGGGCCCTGCCTGGCCTCAGAATCGTCACTGGGCACATCAGCAGGCTCTGTGCGGGGAGCTTCCGGGTCCTGACAGGGTGACAGGGAGCCCGCCCTGGCCCCTCACCCTGACTCACAGCCACCTCCGGGCCCTTTCAGGTGCGAGTGGATATGTTTCGGGCAGAGGAGCTGATGTCGTGTGCCGGGCTGACTTCGCCCAGAATCGTCCCTTTGTATGGAGCAGTGAAGGAAGGTCCTTGGGTCAACATCTTCATGGAACTGCTGGAAGGTAAGGAGCTAGGTCCCACCCCTTCTCCCTCAAAATTCAGAGCCGAGGGTTTTCCCGAGTCTTTCCCATGTTCACCTCGGTCCCCAGTCCATCCGTTTTTAACCTATTGACCCTGTGGCATTGGTGGGAAAGGCCTGCTTTTCCACCACCTGCCCTAGTCCTTGGCTTGGAGGCCTGGAAGAGCCGCATGTAAAGACTGGCCATTGGTCTCCTAGGTGGCTCCCTGGGCCAGCTCATCAAGCAGATGGGCTGTCTGCCCGAGGACCGAGCCCTTTACTACCTGGGCCAGGCCCTGGAAGGGCTGGAATACCTCCACACCCGCAGGATCCTACACGGCGATGTCAAAGGTGAGGCCCTGGTCCCAGCGGGCTTCCTCCTCTCCCGTCCTGCTGATTTCTTCCCCAGTCTGCTGGGCTCCCTGGTCACCTCCAGGGGCAGGGCCGGGGCCAGGCTGACAGGGCTGTGCGGTGGGAAGGGGAAGTGTTCTCTAAGCCCTCAGTGGGTGGTGCCCACAGAGAGCCTCAGATGGAGCTCCTACACACTGGTGACCACTGGGGGGAGGGAGGCCGCAGAGCTGAGTAAACTCTGCTCCTGTCCCCTCACTCTTGGAACGCCTGCCTGCTGCCTGCCTTGAGCCTGAACTGATACCCTCCTCCCTTCCTCCATGACGAATGAGCCTAATCAAAAGCAGCAGCTGCCATGGAGGGTCAGCCAGAAAATTGCCTCACGGGAGGTCCAGGGTGGGCCGGGCCCGACGTGACTCACCTGTTCCTCTTCTTCCCCGGGGCGGCCTGGCAGCTGACAACGTGCTCCTGTCCAAGGACGGGAGCCGGGCAGCCCTCTGTGACTTTGGCCATGCTGTGTGCCTGCGACCTGATGGCCTGGGGAATTCCTTGCTCACAGGTAAGCCCATACCCTCCCTCTCTACCCCCACCCGCCGCCCCTGCCTATCCCCATGATGATCATAGCCAGTAGCCTTAGTATTAGCCCTGTCCTCCTGTACCTTCCATAACGGAATCAGAGATGGGAGCGCTTATGTCCACCAACATGCCTCAGCCCCACAGCCACCCTAGAGAATTATAAGGCTTTTCTTGTCAGACGTAAATGCAATAACGCATGTCAGCTGCTCATTTCTGATTTCCCTTTACACAGAGGAGAATGGAAAGGCTGCGTGCCTGGCCCTAGGTCCCAGGTCTTCTCCCAGAAGCTTCCACGGCTCCATCCCTCTTGCCTGGCCTTTCTGGGGGAGCTGTGCTCCCAGCCTGTGACCTCAGCCTTCCCGCGCCTTTGAGAGCAGTTTCTGGGGGCACCAAGGCCTGAGCTGTGTAGCTGGAGAAATATCTGCTTTTAACTTATATTTTTCTGATTGTTCAAGTAATCTACACCCATTGTAAGATATTCTGCAACTACAAAGTTAAATGATATAGAAGGGGAGGAAAAAAGGAATTCTCACCATTTTTCTTTCTCAGGAAGATAATCATGAAATTTTAAATAATTCCTTCCAGGTATTTTTGGGTGTTTTGTTTTTTTTTCCTGTACATAGTTAAGGCCATTATAATCCAATTCTGTGCCCTGCTTTTTTTCATTTATAGCATTAAGCATAAAATGGTTTCATTTTGACCAAAGGAAAAACAACCTTTTGGGGAAAAGTGCTTACTTGTTGTTAAAGAATTGTGATTGTGATTCTGAAGATGTAAATTGAACATGGACACTTGCCCTCCACTTGAAAATAACTTGGGGTGTTTCTTATTACAAAAATAATTTCTCTTCTAATGTATTTGCAGGAACTAGAGCTAAGCAAAAATAAAAACTATAGGTCACCAGAACAAAAAACTGCTGTTTACATCTGGTATCAATCTTTCTAGCCTTTATGAACATAAGTTGGTGTGGTTTTTTTTCTTCACTTACTAAAATCTCAGGAATATGATACCATTCATTAGTCTTCCACAACCTAATTTTCAATGTCCAGGCCCCTCCCCGTTTTTAAAAAGCACTTTAAGGATTTGGTCCAAGGGGCAGCGTCCATATTTGGATGATGTATTCTTTGTACCAGGCCCAGCAGAACCCCTGACTTAGCTCATCCCCAGCAGATTTGATATGAAGGCTTCATCTCTATTTAAAGCACTTTAACAGAGACAAGTTCAAGGCATCTCAGGAATGGACTGGGGTGGTCATTGCCGAAGCTCTTGCCTATCAGAGGTCACAGGTGACTTCTGTCTCCCTCGCCTCCTCAGGGGACTACATCCCTGGCACAGAGACCCACATGGCTCCAGAGGTGGTGATGGGCAAGCCCTGTGATGCCAAGGTGGACGTGTGGAGCAGCTGTTGCATGATGCTGCATATGCTCAACGGCTGCCACCCTTGGACCCAGTACTTCCGAGGGCCGCTCTGCCTCAAGGTCAGTGACAGCACCTGAGACAGCCAGCAGGGCCACGGGGCTCTGGCTGCAGGCTGGAGGTGGCCTTGCATTTTAGCTGCTCTGCCGTGGCAGATGGGAGCAGGGAACAGGGAAGAGGCCTCATAAATGTGGGATCCTGACTAAAATACGTGTCCCCCAAATCTGAGGGCCCAAGGGGAGACGCTAGGTGAGGGGTCTCCTTGAGTTCCTCGCAGGTCAGAGCTCTCCTAGGTCCCCCTCTGCCTGCCTCCTGAGAGGCTGGGCCCGGAGGTCCTGGGCGTCTTGCTGCCTGGCTCTGACCTATTCTACTTACCCCTCATTTTTCCCTTTTCTTGGAAAAGTCTCAGCCCTCACTCTACCCCAGGCCACTCCAGTCCTTATGACCAACCCCCCAGCACAGCAGGGTGAGGAGAGTGTAGAGAAGCAAGAAGAGAAAGCTGGGTGCTGGGAAATGAGGGGGAGGCAGGCCTCACATGTTGCTTTTTTGTTTTATAAATACATTTTTGTTGATTTCAGAGAGAAAGGGAGAGTGAGAGAGAGATGGAAACATCAATGATGAGAGAGAATCATTGAGCAGCTGCCTCCTGCGCACCCCTCACTGGGGACTGAACCCGCAACCCGGGCATGTGCCCTGACTGGGAATTGAACCGTGACCTCCTGGTTCATAGGTCAGCGCTCACCCACGGAGCCATGCCAGCCGGGCCTCACATGTTGCTTTTTGACCCCCAGATTGCCAGCGAGCCTCCGCCTGTGAGGGAGATCCCGCCCTCCTGCACCCCTCTCACAGCCCAGGCCATCGAGGAGGGGCTGAGGAAAGAGCCTGTCCAGCGAGCATCTGCGCTAGAGCTGGGGGGGAAAGTCAACCTGGCGCTGCAGCAAGGTGAGAACCCTGTGCTGGCTGGAGGGCAAGAGAGGCTGCGGCTAGCGTCGTGGTCAGGAGCAAGGCACTCGGCCTGCCGGAGCCTTGGTTTCCCCAAGGAGAGCTTCAGGGTTGTTGGTAAGACTGAGGTGAGGTGAATAAAAGTGCGGAGTGCTGTGCAGAGGCAGTGCTCAAGAGCTGGGGGAGGGGGTGACAACATCTAAAGGGGGCCCAAACTCATCAGTCATCAGAGAATGTGCAACAAAGCCAGCTGTCACTCCCAGCCATTTGGGCGGGAGAGCCTGAAAGTTGGCAGCACCAAGTACTGGTGGGCATGTGGGACAGGAGGCCTCAGGCTCTGCTGAGGGCGCCTGCCAGCGCCTTGGTCAGCACTCAGGCAGACACCTGCAGACCTGTGAGCCACCCTCCACTCGGGGGCACGCTGCCAAAGGGATTCTCACCACATCCCTAAGGGCACACGCCGAGGACTGCGCTGCAGCATCGTTTGCGGGAGGGGGATTGGGTGCAGTGGAGTGTCCTTCCCTGGGAGAGCAGAGAGGCCAAGGGTGGGGGATGCCTCACAGAGCACCACACAGCAGTTAGAGCAGCTCCATGTTCACAGAGCAGCCGGGCTGCTTAAAACCATAGTGCTGGGTGGAAAGAGGACCAGCTGAGCGAGGCCTACAACCCAATGCCTTTTTTGTACATTAAAAAATCGATAAATAAAAACCACAAACACTTTGCAAGAATGAGATCAAACCCAAAATGGCACATTGAACATAATGGAATGGTACCTGGGAGGTGGGCAGGGGAAAGGCAGTGGTTATGGGGATGAAAAGGGAATAAATAAAACAGGAGAGGGGCCTTATGTAGCCCCCAACCCCAACACAGATGTTGTAAGGATGGCTCAGGGGCTGAACTGCCCCCCACTCCAGAGAAATGGTGCCCTGGGGAAGCCTGTGGGAAAGGGAGGAGTAAGAGAGAGGGGGTCAGGGAGGCCAGTTAGCTGGGAACTCCAAGTTGGTGTTACCCCAGAATGGTTTTTAAATCTTCTCTTGACTATTAATATTAACAAAGTCCTTGTCTGGAGCCAATTCTGTCCTTTTTCAACTTGCTGCTGTGACCTAGGGAGAAATTGAATAAAAATCAGAAATACTGTCCTCTTCCCGTTGTAGGCGGCCATCGATGGAAGAGGCCTCCGATGGAGCACACGCTGCCCTCCTGCAGTGTGTCCCTCGGTGAGGCCAGAGCCCTCCCCACGGCTCGGTGCCGGCCCGGGCCGCCTCACCACGTGTCTCTCTGTTTTGCAGTGGGCGGTCTGAAGAGCCCTTGGAGGGGAGAGTACAAAGAGCCAAGACATCTGCCGCCGGCACTCCAAGCCCACCCGCCACCACACCCAGCCCACTCTCACCCTCACCCGACCCTTCAAGCCCAGCCGGGGGAGCTCTCACCAGGGGCCCCGGGGCCCCAGCCAGCCGAGGACACCACAGGCGGGGCCCCCAAGCTCCAGCCTCCTCTACCTCCAGATCCCCCAGAGCGAAACAAGTGCCCAAGCCTGAACTGGGGCAAGGAGGAGTCTGGGATGTGGGAACCCTTGCCTCTGTCCTCCCTGGACCCAGCCCCCACCAAAAACCCCAGCTCCCCAGAGCGGAAGGCCACCTTCCCGGAGCAGGAACTGCAGCAGCTGGAAATAGGTACGGCCCCTGGGTCCCCAGGCTTCCTCCTTCCAGCCCCTTCCCCAGGGATCGGCCCCTGCAGTCTGTGCAGGAAGACCCCTGGCCGCACCGCCGGACCCCTCCCAGTCTTTCACAGCCTTCTTCTGCTTCGTTTCGCAGAATTATTTCTGAACAGCCTGTCCCAGCCATTTTCTCTGGAGGAACAGGAGCAAATTCTCTCGTGCCTCAGCGTCGACAGCCTCTCCCTGTCAGATGACAGCGAAAAGGTGAGTCGGCCGTGAGCCAGGCTCCAGGGCACAGTGCAGGTGGCTTCGTGTCCGGCTGGTGAATGGGCCGTGTGCAAGCGGTGGGTAAGGAAAGGGAGCGTGATGGGGTCACCCTTCCTGCTGGGAGGGGTCTTCACTGGAGCGGGGGCCTTGTTTTCTCAGTGAGACCATCCATCTCCAGCCTGCACCGCCGGACACTAGGGAATGGTTGGCCCCTGGGGATGGTGGGGAAGGAGGCTTGGGTCTGGTCCCCATAGAAAAGGTCCTCACCCTCTTCCAGCTAAGAGGCCCCTCGTGACCTCAGCCTCCTACTGAGCCCCAAAAGTGCCTGGTGGAGCCATACACCAACCTAGAACAAGAGCAGTTCCTCACTGCAGGGGCGGGCCCGGGTCCCCTTTGCCCCAAGCAGACCAAGGCCAGAGACCGTTCCCTGAGCCCAGAACCCTGAGTCTGTGCCCCCCCGCCTTGTTGTTTCAGAACCCATCCAAGGCCTCTCAGAGCTCGCGGGACACCCTGAGTTCCGGCGTGCACTCATGGGGCAGCCAGGCCGAGGCTCGCAGCTCCAGCTGGAACATGGTGCTGGCCCGGGGGCGGCCCACGGACACGCCAAGCTATTTCAATGGTACAACACCCACCTGCTCAGCAGCCCCCAGCACCTGGCCCACCGGGGACTAGGGAGCCTGAGAGCTTTGTCTCCCTTCCTCTGGCACATGGCGTAGGGAGGAAGGCTCCTGGCACCCGGAACTTGAAGTACTTGGCATTAAGTCCGTTTAGAGCAGTGGTCAGCAAACTCATTAGTCAACAGAGCCAAATATCAACAGTACAACGATTGAAATTTCTTTTGAGAGCCAAATTTTTTAAACTTTAACTTCTTCTAACGCCACTTCTTCAAAATAGACTCGCCCAGGCCGTGGTATTTTGTGGAAGAGCCACACTCAAGGGGCCAAAGAGCCGCATGTGGCTCGCGAGCCGCAGTTTGCCGACCACGGGTTTAGAGCAGAGGCCCTGCTCGCCCTTTCCTGCGGGGCAGAGGGACCGTGGCCCCTCGTGGGCTGTGGATAGAGTCTCAGAAGTCAAGAGTCAAGAGCCTTGGCCTGGAATCAAGAAACTGAGCGATGAATGTCTCTGTTCGAGGTTGCTGGGATCCTCCTCTGGGATCTGAAGTCAGAATTGCAGAGAGAAATTATAGAACTTAATTTTCGAGCTTGGTTGCGTAAATTGTGTTGTGATTTCAGTAGAACTAGGGTTTCATCAGCTCACAGTGCCTGGCCCTCGCCAGGGCCGGTGTGACTCATGGTTAGCAAGCCCGCACCGCCTGGCCAGAGGCCTCTCAGCCAGGGAACATCACAGTCTAAGTTGCCTGCAGTCTAACTCGGGAATCTTTGTTGCCAGTTCCTTTCTGCTTTGTGTGCGCGCTGGAGTACCACGTCCCCATGGGAGCCACCTTTAGCTCTTTGCTCTGTGCAGCGCCAATTCTGGTATTGACAGAAAATGGCCAGGAAGACCTGGCAAGGGTATAACCTGAGGGCCACTCCAGGCTAAATATCACCGATGCAGCTTCCTCATAGCCGGCCTGCTTCCCTCTACTTAGGGCCCCCTAGGGAGCCAGCAGTCGCTTTCCTGACAGTCACCTTGCTTGCATTCTAGGTGTGAAAGTCCAAATACAGTCTCTCAATGGTGAACACCTGCACATCCGGGAGTTCCACCGGGTCAAGGTGGGAGACATTGCAACTGGCATCAGCAGCCAGGTAAGGGGCAGGTCCACGCTCAGGGGCAGAGGACGGCTTCTGAATAAGTAGAAATGGCCTGTAGAGAGTAGTTGGCCTTGGATGTCCCCCAGGGTCTCCGGGCAAGGCCGGCAGTGGTGACTGAGGGGTTCTCAGGACCCACCCTTGGACAGGTGAAAGGCAGGTAGTGCCCTCAGCTGCACTGCTTGGCTGGAGGGAGGTAGCTCCCGGGGCTGGGGGGGAGGAGACCAGCGGCTTTATACGTCCAGGCAGCTTCTGCGGCCTGGGCCGCTGTCTCAGGCCCACTGCTTCGCTCTGCCCAGATCCCAGCCTCAGCCTTCAGCTTGGTGACCAAGGACGGGCAGCCTGTGCGCTACGACATGGAGGTGCCAGACTCGGGCATCGACCTGCAGTGTACCCTGGCCCCAGACGGCAGCTTCGCCTGGAGCTGGAGGGTCAAGCATGGCCAGCTGGAGAACAGGCCCTAGCCCAGCCGCCGCCACCGGCTCCACTCAGCCAGAGCAGCCTTCCTTCTCGGTGCTCGATGCTGCCGCTGAGCCAGCTCAGGCTGCTCCCAGGGATCTCAGCAGTGGGACCAGGCAAAGGGGGCGCCAGCAAAATGCCTCCTAGGGTCTCCCACTTGCGTCCTGCCTGACCCACCAAGAGAACACCCGTGCCCACGTGAGGAGGAGGAGGAGGAGGAGGAAGTCAAGAGGCCTCTTCCCAGAGGGAACAGAGAGGGTCTTCTCTGCCCTGGTTCAAATGAGCTGGCCTGGCCCTTTGGGTCAGTGACCCCTTGTCGGGGGAGAGCAGTTTGGGGCCCAGTCGGGGACCGACCGGTGGGTGAGCCCCTCAGCCTCTACGCAGGAAGGAGGGTGTCAAGTGCCTAAAGACCCATACCCAGGGCCAGGTGGCAGGTGTGCCCAGCCTTGGGTAAACGGGACCTTCTGACCCCCTGGCCTGGCCTGGCCTGGCCTGGCCACTCTTCAGACAGAGAGGGAGGGAGGAAGGCCTGGCTGGGAAATCTCCCTGGGAGAATGCACCACGTTCTTCAGGGTATTGCAACGCGGGTCCTGTGCCAAACTCCGCTTCAGCCAAGGACCAAAGAAGGTGTTTCAGTGACGTGGTTCTCAGTCCGCACATACGTGCCCCTTGGCTGCTGGCCACGTCTTCCCCAGGGCAGCAGGCGCTGGGCCCCGACCGCAGGCCCAGCACTGCTCTGGCTAGCTGGCACTCAGTCCCTCATCTGTAAAGGTGAAGGGTGACGGGCATGAGACCTCCCTGACAGGAAATGCCTGGGAATACGGCATGATAGACGGGAAAGAAAGCAGCAGATGTAGGCGCTACAGTTACCCGAGCCACGGCTTTCAACATCTTGCACACCAGCTTCCCAAGACACAGCTCAGGCATCATGCCCACACTGCCCCTGCCCTGCCCCAGGCTACGGGGGCACTGCCAGCTGCACTTTGCACTCTGATGACCTCAAAGCACTTTCACGGCTGCCCTCCAAGAGGGCAGGTCACTAGCACAAGCAGACTAGGAGATGGGGTGAAGGGACTCAAGTCTTGACCTGTCTCCACACATGTGATGCCTTCAAACCTCCAGATTTAAGATGAGCCTCCCCCCCCCCCCCCCCCCCCAATTCCTCTTCATTGCCCCAGTCCAGCGTCTTCAGGGGGGAAGCTGATCAGGACTCATGTAGCATTAATCAACTGTGAATCATTGGGAATTGGGGGGCCTGCTAGTCTCAGCCCCTGGGGATGAGGGGGTATCAATCCCCTGAGATTCCTCCTTCAGGAATCTTGTCCCCAAGTCTTGCCAAGGTGCCCTCTGTCCAGGTATCTACAAGGAGCCATCCTGCTCCCCAGGGAGAGACCCCGGCCCCCAGTACATGAAGAACTGCAGAGTTCGAGTTGTAGGGTACTCTGTGAGCAATAAAGTTTGGAGTGATGACACGTATTCAGACCATGGCTCTCTCCACTCGTCGCCGGCTTGCAAAGACTCGGATCCTAACAGCTGCTTCCCTTTGCCTTCATGGTGGGATCTTGTCAAGTCTGCCCTATGTTTGGGGCAAGGACGGTTTTCAACCTTGGAGTGGGGCTGCTTTTCCCACCACTCCCAGTAGGTGCTTCCAGTCCCCCCTCTGAGCTATCCATCAGACCAGTTTGGCAAGATGCCCCACCCGTGGCAGCAGGGAAGTCCCTGCCAATCACTGCCAGGCCAAAGGGAGGACAACGAAGAAGAAAAGGCCTGGGCACTGACCAGGCATGGATAGTAGGGCATACCGCATGCCCACCTACTGCTCCTGTCCCTGAGGCCAGGCTCCTGGGAACTGGGGGGGGGGGGGGGGGCGGGGGCGGGGCTGGACTCCCAGTCCTTCCAGCCACCTCCTGAGGCCTGCCTGTGATCAGAGGTGACTTCTCAGAGTGGGGACCCAGATGGTAGGAGCCTGCCTGAGGGTGGATGCCACCAGCATATCCACGCCCCCTGGAGCTGTGCACAAGTGAGTGAGAGAGAGAGAGAGAGAGAGAGAGAGTGTGTGTGTGTGTACATGTGCACAGGGGCATACCCGCCCACCTTGAGAGAGAGAGAGAGTGTGTGTGTGTGTACATGTGCACAGGGGCATACCCGCCCACCTTGGGGTAAAGGTCGGAGGTTCCGTGAGTTCTTGGAGGGGTCCTGGGTACACAGGGCAGCGACCTTGTGCCGGAGCAGGTGCAAAGGCCAGTCCGGGAGCCCCAGGCTTACCCAGGCCCAGCCCTCCTCTCTGCCCTGGGCCTGCTGCGAGGAGCAGAGCTGCCTGATCTCCGGGCTGGGGCTCCGGGCGGAACGAGGGGGTGGGGCCTCCTCGGAGCCCGCCCCTTAAAGGCCGCGCCCACCCACGCGCCGGAAATCCTGGGCGCGGTTCCCTGCCCACGGGACTCGCCGGACGTCACAGAGGCAGCGACATCACAGGCACCGGCGCCCACAGCGTCTCCACCGCCCCCCCAGCCAAAGAGCACAGTGGAGGCGGAGGGGCAGCAGCCACCATCCCTCCCCGCCTCCCCGCCAGAGCCTCCTGGTCGCCTACTCGGTCTGCATGGGGATGACAGGTGGGCGCGGGCGGGCGCCGCGCGGCGGGCGGGGTGCGAAGGGATGCTCGGCGTGGAGTGGGCGGGAAAAGTGAAAGGGAGGGGCAGGGCGCGGAGGGGCAGGGTCCTGGGCCCGCGCTCCTGCCCCTGCTCCTCAAGGCGGGGAAGGGGGTGGGGGTGTGCACCGGAGGAAGGGCGACTCCCGCCAAAGCCCTGGCCATCCTCGCGGCGGGGGCACAGCCCCAACCCCAACTCCCAAGGCCTGGGCCCTGTGCGGTGCAGCGGCCTGCGTGTGCACGGGCAGGCTTGTACACCTTGGGGTGAAGGCCGCAGACTCGGAGGGTTCTTGCCCAGAGGTTCTAAGAACAGCCTTGTGCCCAGAAAAGGACTCCTGAATTATCCTAACTGCAGACAGCCGCTCAAATCACGGTTCGCTGTCCCTGACTGAGGCTTGGAACGTTTGCAGGAAGCGAAAAGCAATCCGCTTTAACAACTGTTTCATGAGCTCCTTTGTGCTTTGCACTCTTCACTGTGCAAAAGGGGCAACGATGTTTGCCCTCAGGGCCCTGGGTCTCCCCAGTTTCTGATAATGGGGGCTCAGACCCCCACTGGAATGAGGGCTTTTCTCTCAGGACCTTCTCTCCCTGGAAAACATACATGGGCCAGCATTTTAAAATGCGCCAAAAGCCAATACATACAAAAAAGAATAAACTGCCCAAAACCAACAACCAGAGAGCAACTTATCCCCTTCCCCAAATTTGTGGGCTAACAAATTTATGCAGACATTTTAAGTCACTCCTGCAACATTTATTACACCCCCTTCAGGGGTTATGCTTATGCGAAGTAGGCCTGCGTCTGATGAGTTAACTAAACGTAAAATGTAGGTCAGCAACAGCCCCCCGCTGGGCACACCTCCAGCTCTGGGTCTGAGGAGAGCCATGGACCGGCTACAGCGCCTTCTCATCTGCGGCACCTGACCCTTCCCAGTACCCATGATGCCAAGGCCGCTGCGAAGGGCAAGGGAGAGTCCAGGGCTGAACCCCAACCGAGCTGAGGGCTCATTCACGCTCTTCAGACTCCTGGCCCGCCCCCCCCCCCTGAAGAAACGAGAGGTGGACTGGCCCCAAGTAAAAGCACAGTGTATGTATCCAACTTGCCGTTTCCCTGACCAACAATGACACACCGGATATTTTCCAAGTACGGCCAAAATTGTAAAGGTCACTGTAATGAAAGTTAAAGACACCAGGAAGAGTAAAGGCATTGCATTTATTTTATTTTTTGATAAAGACTCTGTACAAAACTGTACCAGGGCAATGAACAACAAAGTTATTTGGTAGTGATAAAAGCAAGCATTGCTATTGATAATGGAAGAGCAGCTGAGTTTGTCCAAAAACAAAACTATTTGATAGTGAATCTAAGTGTTATGAATGTGGGTGAAGAAGTAGAAGAAAGTGGAGATGAAGGGAAAATCCTGCTCTTGACAACCTCAATAATTCTATCAAACATAAAGAAGAAATAATACCAATTTTACACAAACTCAGAAAATTGAAGAGGGAATACTTCTCAACTCATTATCTGAGGCCAGTATTACTCTAATATCAAAACCTGACAAAGACATTACAAAAAAAGAAAATTACACACTAGTATACCTCATGAACATATATGTGAAAATTCTAATAAAGAAAAATACCAAGTCAGATTCAACAATGTATAAAAATATAATACATCATGACGAAATGAGGTTTATTCCAGGAATGCAAGATTAATTTTTAAAATTTGTTAATCAGTGTATTTCACCATAAAATGAATTATTAACAGAAAATATATAACAGTATTCATTTTAACATGTAACATGCTATATATATAACAATATGTTAACTGAATATAAAAGAAAAACTATATAATCATCTCAATAATTTAAAAAAAGCATCAGACAAAATCCAACATCCCTTCCTAACTAAACACTAAGTAAACCAGGAATAGAAGGGAACGTTGTCAACCCAATAAAAGGCATCTATAAGAAAAACAGCCAGCCCGGCCAGCATGGCTCAGTGGATAGAGCGTCGGCCTGCGGACTGAAGGGTCCCAGGTTTGATTCCAGTCAAGGGCACATGCCTGGGTTGCAGGCTCAATCCCCAAGGTGGGGCGTGCAGAAAGCAGCTAATCAATGATTCTCCCTCATCATTGATGTTTCTATCTCTCCCTTCCCCTTCCTCTCTAAAATCAATAAAAATATTTTTTATAAAAAAGAAAAACTACAGCCAACATCATACTTAGCGGTGATCTGCTGAATGCTTTCTCCCTAAGCTCAGGAACAAAGCAAGGATGTCCACTCTCCACTTCATTCAGCATTGTATTGGAGATTGTTCTCAGTGCAATAAGGCAGGAAAAGGAAATAAAGAGACACCTAGATTGGAAAGGAAGAAGTAAGACTGTCTTGAGTCACACACATTATTATTTATGTAGAAAACCTATGAATCTATTAAAAAATAAAACTAGAACTTGTAGGATTTTAGGACAGTTGCAAGATCAATACATTTCTATTTACTAGCAATCGGCAATTAGAAATTGAAATTATTTCACATACTACAGAACGTCACAGAAGTCCCGAGTTGAGTCAAACTCCGACTTTTGTTTCCAACCCCCAGTGCTGCTATGAGGTCCACACTATAATCATTTTTCCTCCCATCCGCATCCAGTTGCTATTCATGGAAGGATTAAGGCTACAGGATGTTGATTCAATAGATAGGGAAACTTGGTAAACAAGCAAGGAAGGCTGTGAGGTCAGAGGCCTGGGAGGAGCAGCACTTGGGCAGGTGAAGCTGAAGATGATGAGAGAGGTGGGGAGGAAGCCAAGGGGGTGTGATGGTCCAGGAGGTGAAGGGTTCTGAAGAGAACTGTCCATGGTGGTGCAGACTTCTAGCCCATTTCATCCAGGATCCCATGGCCCTGGCTGGACACCGAAGTGCCCAAATCCCAGTCCCAGGACCAGCCAGGCAAGGACCCTCCTCAGCCTCTACATCTCTGGGAAGAGGCCACAGCACATCCTGATCCTTCTGATATAATCCTGGGAGCAGTTCTCAACCAGAGCCAGGGTTGTCACTTCCTGCCACGCTCCAGGCTCATGGGAACCCAGCTTGCCCATTGCCATGATGACTTCACCATTAACCCCTACCCACTACCCTGGGGGTCAAGGAGTGGGACAGCCTGCTGCCTCCCACCCCCAGAGACTGAAGAAGAAAAAAAGCTTTTGCAGTAAAAGACATAAATCTCCAGGGAGGGATCGAATGTGCCAAAAACCTGCGTGGGAAGACCTCCCCCAAGGAGTCTCTGTGGAGGGTTATCAGAGCTCCTAAATAATCGGATCCGTGTCAGCATCACCTGGGTTGAGAACCTGGGCCCAGAGTTGGGGATGGATGACCCCAGGATGTGATGGGGTGAGAAGCCAGGGGAAGAGAGGATGGACTTGGGGATAGGAGGGACAGGGGTAGGTTGAGTGGCAGATCTGAAGCCTGGCTGGAAGAGAGTGGAGAAAGGGACAGAGGGACAGGAATGGAGGGAGATGAGGAAGGCTCATGTGGACGTGACGGGGAACCCCACACAGTTCCAGGCTCC
This sequence comes from Cnephaeus nilssonii, assembly GCF_951640355.1. Classification (NCBI taxonomy): domain Eukaryota; kingdom Metazoa; phylum Chordata; class Mammalia; order Chiroptera; family Vespertilionidae; genus Cnephaeus; species Cnephaeus nilssonii. The sequence goes on from NC_137090.1 coordinate 13,862,161, forward strand.
TGGGTAGGACAGCATGCAGGACAGGGCACTTGAGTTTCCTGAGTCCAATCTGCATTCACGTGCTGACTTCCTGAATGATCAGCGGAAGGACCTTGGGCAAATGAACCTCTTTTCTGTTGAATCAACGAGATAAAGCACAGAAAGTGCTCAACATAATGCCTGGGTTAGGAGTTCTCAGTAAGTGGACCTGAGTACTGCTAGCATTCACCCTTACGGAGGGCCAGCATGACAAGTGGAGGGGAGCGGACATGAGGATAGGTCTTCATGGCTGCTGACACTGTCTAGGAAGAGGGAGGAAATGAGGGTTAAGATGGGAGAGGGAACGGCAAATGGGTCAAGGTGAGGAACGGAGAGAGATGGAGAGGATGGCTGAAGCATCGCCAACACCCATGTTCCAGAACCCCTCCCCACCTTCTTTCTGCCAGGTGCCGATGGATTTCCCTGCTGTAGCAAGGATTCGGTGGACATAGTGGAAACACAGTGAGAACCAGTCCCCCATCATTGGAGGACCTCTCCTCCACCTTCCAAGACCGCCAACCCTTATCCCCACTTGCCACCACTGCCAAGTTTTCGTGTATCCTCCCAACCCAGCATCTCCCTCCATATATTTTCAAAATCTCCCCAAGCATAGTATCCAGGCCAAAAGGCCATGGAGGGGGGCAGGGGGCGGGGACTGTGGGTAGCACCCCCTCCTGCTTCTGTCTCTGATCTTGGAGGAGGACTAAGGGGTAGTGGGGGCATACCCAGGGACGTGGATGGGACCTGACCCCTTAGATCCACCTTGCTCTAAGGACAGAGCTGTCCGAGTTGGGGTTGGGCAGGTGCCTAAGGAAGGAGAGGGGGTCACATGGCTGAGCACTGAAGGCAAGGGGCCAAGATGGCAGCACATGGCCGACAAGACTGAGGGAACCCTATGCGCGCGCGTGCGCACGCGCGCACACACACACACACACACACACACACACACACCTCTGCTCTTCACATCTGCCGAGCTGGGACTGAGCAGGTTGGGGAAAGGCAGTGCTCTGGGCTTTTCCTTCTATGAGGAGCCACTTCCTGGGCACGGGTCCTCCAAGTGAGCCGCATCATCTGACTGAGATGCTTGATTAAAATGCAGATTCCTGGGCCTCGCCTCCAACCAGTTGGGTCCCTCCTTGTGGGGGGGGGGGCAGGGAGACGACTTGGCAAGCTCTCCGGACACTTTCTAAACTCACTAAAGTTTGAGACGACAACTCCAGAATTCTCAGTGGGAGTGAGGACAGCCAGGGGAGTAGATAAGCTGGGGCATCTTGCCAGCCCCTGTAGAAGGCTCCCCCTCCCCCCTAAAGCCATCCCACCAACCCCGTGGAGCCCTGTCACCCAATCTGTCTCCTTCTGTCTTAGGATTGACTTAAGCCAGCACCAGCTCCAGCCTTCACAGGAGGATCTCCAGCCTGAACAAGAGGAACTCGAGCCTGAACAAGAGGAACTCCAGCCTGTACAAGAGGAAATCCAGCCTGAACAAGATGAAATCCAGCCTGAACAAGATGAAATCCAGCCTGAACAAGAGGAGCTCCAGCCTGAACAAGATGAAATCCAGCCTGAACAAGATGAAATCCAGCCTGCACAAGAAGAGCTCCAGCCTGCACAAGAGGAAGATGGGAAAGAGGTAACCGTGGGCCGGGTCACCTCTTATGGAGAGGTGGTAGACAAGGCCCATCTTCCCTAAATTCTAACCAGCCCCTAGCCTTGACAATTCTGGGACCCTAGTACCAAACCGATATTGACCTGCTCACACCACCTCCCTTCCCCAGGAGGTCTCTGCAAAGAGGCAAGTTTGGGGAGGAAGTAAACAGTGTGTGTGTGTGTGTGTGTGTGTGTGCGTGTGTGTGTGCGCGCGCGTGCGCGCCCCTGCGTGCGAGGGTTGGGGTCAGGGGAGCAGGGCAGGGAATTGGTGCGAGGGAGGACCCTAGGAGCAGGGGCCTCCTCAGCTTTCAGTTGAAACTTTTCAGAAGGAAGATGAATTGCCAGACTTGAATCTCCCACCTAACGAGGACCTGGAACAAGACACAAAACTGAAGCAGGAGGACGAGGCTATGCCGCCATTGGAGTGTGGCCCGCCGTTGGACATTTGCCCCATGCTTAAGCCTGAGGCCAAGCTGGACTCCAGCTTGAAGGTCTGCAGTGAAGACCTGGGGGAACAGAGGTCCAGGGAAGAATCCCTCCGGCCCCTCAAGAGGCCGTCAACACAGCAGAACATCCAACCGTGGAATGTGAGGTCGAGCTCCATCACATACCCGAGTATCACGGACGAGGAACAAGTGGACAGCTCCCATCGCTCCATCTTTGTGCAGACTTCCAAGCACCTCTTCTGGGCAGACAAAGATACCCAGGCCTCAGAATACAACCTGCAAATGGAGACCGGCATGCAGCGTGGCGAGAGCATAGATAAGACCGCCTGCCACCTGAGCCAGAAGTCAGTCCCCAAGCCGGTCCCCACAAAGCAGTTCCAGGACGCAAGCACCCAGCCAGAGCTTTCAGAACCAGGCACCCAGCAGCCGTCAAGCACTCACTTGCCCTCCCCCATTCTCACACCAGCTATCAACTTACAAGATGTGGTCAACTTCGCATCTTCCCTGGCCATAGCCTCCTCCAGCAACAGGGACTTGCCCTGTTTGGAGCACATGATGAAACCTCCCCCCCAGAAGGCCGTGGAGCCTCCTGCGGTGCCCATGGTAGAGAGTACCACCCTGCTTGCCCAGGAGGAGCCAGAGCAGGAAAAGCTCTCTGACTTGCAAGAGAGGCCACCCGAGAAGTCTCTGGAAGCCGGAGAGCCACAGGAATCTTCCAAGCAGGAAGACAAGACCCTTCGCCCTTACTTTGACTTTAGCAAGCCGGAGCCCCAAAGGACCGCCTTTAAAGGGAAAGTCAAGTTTATCCGGGCCCCGGCCAGGTCCTCGTCACTGAATGGAGACAGGAAAGCGTAAGTGAGGCTGGCACAGAGGAGGCTGTGCGGATGTGTGGGCGGGCCCGCTCCTCACAGTTTCACGAGGACAGGGAACAGTGGGATGAGGGGCTGGGTGGAGGAAGGAGTGGGCTGGAGGAGGCCTGGGGACCTTGGAGAGGGAGCACTCCAGGGCTCGCCAGGGACCTGGGTTCAACATGGGAAGGGCCATTCTAGCATTAGGAAGCTTCTCACCCAGCGGGCAGATGACCTGTCCCTCATCAGAAATGCTCAGGCTAATGTCTTCCATGCCAAGCACCTGATGGCTTCAGCCCTGGGCCCAGGACACTTCCATCGAGTGGCCAGTGAGGGAAAGGGGTTCTCCAGCACCCCTTGCTCTCTAGTGGTGCATGGACACGGCAGTGTCAGCTGCCCATCAGTGTGCGGCAGGAATAGGTCCTCCTGCCCCAGCGCCCTCCCCAGAGCGGCCTCTGGGCTCACCCCTCTCCCTTGCCCCTCTCACGGGAGCCCAAGTGACACCCTCTCTCTTGCATTGCAGCTCCGTGCCGGGAACCAAGAAAGAGCATCCATTGATGCTGAAAATCCATTTTAAGCTGTTGCCCACTTCTTCCCCCAGAGAGATGACTAAACAGAACCAATAAAGCCTCCAGTGCTGCCCCGGCTCGGACTTTCTCTGCAGAAGCTCCTGAACCAGTGAACTCGCCTGGCTGCGAAGTCCTTGTCTCGATTTTTTAGGGATGCCACCCCCGTTTTTTAACTACCCCAGGTCCCCCTGCCCCCTGAGGGCTCCACCAGCCCCATTTGTCCCTGCTCGCTCCCCAGGGGTAGTTCCACTTTACCTGCACCCCCCTAGCCTCCATATCACCAACAGAGACGCATGACTAGTCTTGGGGAGGCCTCAGTGCCCGCTCTGAGGCTCAGGTCCTTAGAGCATAAAATGGGGCTTCCCCGTGGCCTGAAGCCAGGGACACATCGGGGACATCTAAGGAGAGAGTCTCGGGGGAAGGGGTGCGGGCTGAGCAGGCAAGAAGGTGACTGTGAAGGGAGTTCTTTCTCCCTGCTTCTCTCCGTGAGGAAGGATGGTGTCCTGGGGCTGGAAGGAGGGAAATAATGAAGCTGGAGGAGTGGCCCTCCAGGAGCCCACAGCCTTGAGTTAGAGATCCCCCAAAATGTAGAGGGGAGCCATGTGTAATAGTGCATGCAACCCAGACACACGCACACGCACACGCACACTGTCAGCTGACCAGCACATCATACAGACAGGCACTCACATAACACACCCACACAAAGACAGAGGAAGCACGCTCCACATATGCCATGCACACAAGCGCATTAGCACATACATGTACTAGATATATACACAGATGCGCAAGCCTCCCCACATTAGGGGGAGGTGGGCAATGTGGGGAAGGTTCTGGAAGAGGAGAGAAATGGCAGCAAATGAGGGAACGGAATTCTGAGTGTGGGGATGGCCATGGGTGTGAAGAGGGAAGTCGGGGAGAGAGAGGAGGGGAGGCCGTGCCATGGACCAAGCCCCACTCTGGACCAAGGCTCCCTTCAAGTGAAAGCCCAGCCTTGCAGATGCTCAGGGGCCTGGCCACCGTGAGAGGAGGCCGGGAAGGGAGGCACCCAAGGTCTGGGAGAACGGGATTAGGGAGGGGCCAGCAGTTAAGGATGGGCTGGGGGTCAGCGGAGAGGGGGGCAGGAGATGGGGAGGAGGGATGAGGAAAGGATGGGGAGGTGTCTGGGAAGGGCTGGCCAGGGGTGTCATTCAGCTGCTGGGACCAACCTTCCTGGAATATTTTTTTCCCCGCGTGGTTTGTGGATTTGCATTGTTTGGAGAAGGGGATGCTTCTCTCCAAGGGAAGCTGGGATAAGACAGGCCACAGCCCCACCTTGGCCTGGACCCCACCCACCCCACGCCCTGACTTCAGGGCTCTGGGCCTCGTTTCTTTCTCTCCTGGGTTTCTGCCTCCTGCATTAGCTTCCAGAGTGGAGTTGCGAATTCAGGTGCCTTAAGAGAGGCAGAAACTGAAAAGAATAAAGCAGCAGGTTCCCCGGCAGAGAGGAGCAGGCGTGTGGTGAGGGAGAGAGTGCACCCCTGCCAAAAGATGTTAAAATCCCCCCGAAGCCCTCCTGGGAGCTTCGGGCCTGGGCGCTAGACCAGCCTAGAGCCTGTGATTCTGCCTTTCTGGCAGCAGCGGGGAAGACCAAGAGACCCCCATGGGCACAGAGAACGTGCAGGTGAGTAGGGCTAGGAGAGGGCCCACTGCTCCCCCAAGCCACTATCCCGAGCCCCGGGGGTAGAGGGTTGTGAGCGTGCATGGCTGGTGTGGGGTTTCCTGGGAGAAGCTGGAGCTGTGTCCCCACAGGCCTGGTCCTGGGCCCCCTGGAGTCTCAGCAGTCCAATGGGGAGTGTCGTCTTCCCACCTCCACGGCCTCCTCAGAAGCCTCGGAGACTGCTCACGCAAGACCGGGAAGGGGAGGCTGCGGCAGCACGCTGCCTTGCTGACCCAGAGGGAGCCCCCAGCAACCATGGCCACGGGGCTGAGCAGGCCTCCCACAGGGCCAAAGAGTTCAAGGGCCTAGCAGCTACCCGTTTAGTAGCGTCGTCAGGCCCAGGTGCTGGGTCTCAGAGGTGAGGGCCACGAGTGGGGTGCTGGGTTTGGGATAAGGCCTGCCTGGCCCTGTCACCTCTCTGCAGCAGGTGCAAAGGACTTGCCAACCTCTTCCCCCGAGGCAGCTCTGCAGACGAGGACCTGCTATCACTGACTCCCCGGCAACGGTCAGGTGAGGGCCCGTGGCTGGGATCAGGGAGAGAAAGCAGGGGGTGCTCAGAGCAGAACTACAAGGGGTTGCCTGCCCAGAGGCTAGGTCACTGCGAGAAATAGTGATTGTATTGTACCCTTCTCTCCGTGCCAGCTCTTCAACCCCAGGTGTGTATGTGTGTGTCTATGCGTGTAAGATGAATTGGTGGATAGGAAGGTGTTGGGATGGTTGGATGGATGGATGGATGGATGGATGGATGAACAGGATGGAAGAAGGAAGAGAGGAAGGATATTGGGAGAAACAACTGGAAAAAAAAAGTCCCCTACCCCCCCTGGAACCTGGTGCTGTGGAAGTTGGGGTAAAAGAAACCCCTCTCACAATTTGGGGACCCTGTTGCCCCCCCAAAGATCATACCTTGATATTGGCAGAGGTCCCTCAAGACAGAATCATTTTATCCGTCAATAGTTTGCTGTGCCTGCTGCATGCCAGGTGCCAGCAGGGTTCCTGCAGCCTCAGTGCATTGTAGCGCCGGAGCCAGACTGCCCGAGTCCACCGCCCAGCGTTGTCCCTGCTGGTGGCGTGGCCTTGGACATGGGTTTTTAATGTTCTCCATACAGACTTGTCCCGACGTGGGTTTTGGACATGATAAGTGAATGGGCACTACACAGGTGCCCACACTCAGCAGCCACTGTTCTCTATGTTCTGTGTGCGGTTCACCTTGCTGCCTGCCCCTCCACCTGCCCCCAGTCTTCCAGGATATCTTCAAACCGTCGGCTCCAGCCCAGCGGGACTGTGGACACGCGCAGCACCCCTGTGCACCGTGGGTGTCCAGCTAAGCCCACAGGAGATGTGAGAGGCTGTGCAGCAGGCAGACTTGGATGGTAGGTGCCCCCATCGCTGCCCTCTCATCCTCTCCCACCTCTAACCCACAGAATCCCTGGCCTGGTCCTATTTTAAAGTTTCCTCTTCCCGGACGCCTGCCCATGATCAACATGCCTATCCCATCGCCTCTAAACATTTCTGCTGTGTTAATCCTCATCCTTACTTGGTGCTTCCCCAGGGCAAGGGCTATTTCTCCTCCACTCATCCAGGGTTGACACGTGGCTACAGGCAGGAGTGGATTCTCCAGTGCCTGGAACTTCCGGCACGCCCCTAATGCTTCCCCAGGGTAGGCCTGCAAGGACAGGCCCACAGAGCGCCCCTCCTGTCTCTTCCCAGGGGATGGGATTGTAAGCTTCAAAGACTTCCTGGGTATCCTAGCTCAGTGCTTGGGCGAGTGGCAGGGCTGGTGGACAAGATGGGCCTGGCTGAGGGAGGCTCCTCCTCCCCCTCCCCTGTGTTCCTTGACGCCAGGCCAGGTGAGAAACAGCAGGGTCTGTGACGCCCAAGGCCTGCAGACCCTGTTCCTAGAGGTCCTGTTGGAGTTGATGAGGCCGGGCTTTGTGCCCTACAAGTTAGTGCAGGAGGTGATGGCGTGGGCACGACTGTATCCAGCTTCAGGGCCCAGGATGGGGCGGAGGAGACTGCCCCAGAGACCGGAGCCCTGAATTTTGGGCCTGTTTCCTGGGCCCCAACCCGCCCCAGGCCAGAGACAAGTGGCTTCCGGTCCAGTTTGGTTTCCCCTGTGAGATGGAAGGAGGGGAGGCGGTGTCTGAGGCTCTGCGGCTGAGCCCAGGCTGCACGGCGGCGGCCACCAGGGCCTCCCCTTTCTGCCAGGCCCAGCGGCTCAGCGGCCTTTCCAGCTCCCAGCGGGCAGGTTCGCTCAGACTGCACAAAGCGGGTGCACCCCTTTGTGAGGCTGGTGGGACCCGAGGGAAGAGGGCCTCTCACTCCGGGCCCGCTCTCAGGACTGGCCCCTCCTTTTCCTGCTACTCAGATACCTAACACGGGATGCGGAACCGCCCCGAGTTCTTAAGTCCGACCTCCCAAGTCCTACCCCTCCAGCCACCCCAAGCTCGGGACTAACCCGGGGCCAAGCAGCCAAGGCAAGAGCCCGGGAAGGAGGCGGGGCCGGCGGGCGGGGGCGGGCCATGCAGATAAGGGGCGGGGCAGACAGGTGGTTGACACTGGGTCCCTCCTCCCCACCACCACCCCCCAACTCTAGGACAGAAGCCACCCTTTCCCCTCCGCGAGCCGGTTTGCAGACACCTGCTATGAAGGACTTGGAGCGTTTCCTGAACGAGACAGGCTGCTGTGTGGTGGGGGCACGGAGCGGATGCAGACCTTTTGCAAACATCTTTATTAATCTTGTATAAAAATAAGGTCCATGGAGAGTCCCGGATGGGGGGAGGGGCGAGGTTGCACTTTATAAGTTACCGGCCAGGCTCCCGCTGAGGCTAAGGACAGTATGGCTATTGGGGGGAGAAGGGCGCTGCAAGCAGCCTTTGGGGGGAGGGGCCGGCGATACCGACCCCTGTAGCAAGATGAGAGTGCGCCTGCCCTTTTGGGTGAGCCCCTGGCTGGGGACAGCGACAGAAGGGCTGCCCGGCCCAGCCGAGCTGAGGACCACCTTCCTTGAGCCCCATCTTGCCCCGTCTCCCCCATCCCCAGAGTCCATCTGCGGAAACAGGGGCTACAGCGAGAGGTCCGAGGTGACCTGCAGGGGGGGTCCCGGGGGTCTCCGGCGAGCGCTGCGGCGGCCTGTGTCTGTGCGGATGTAGGGCTGGTTCCGCAGGTCTAGCAGAGAGGAGACAGACGCGTTTACCCTTCAGGAGTCTGACTGGGCACAGGCCTTACCCTCCTAGGGACCCAGGTTGTATACATGTGGGAAGGGGCCTGTTTATGTTTACCAGACCCCCTCAAACACATCCCAGCTGCAGGTCCCAGAAGAGTGCAGGGCCCCCAGGGCTATGAGGCTGTCGGAGATACCTGAGAGCTAGAGGGGGATCTCCTCGCCCAGGCTGGCCTCACAGAGGAGCCTGGATGTCCGCTTGCCAGTGCGGGCCGTGAAGGGCACCGTCTTGAGCACTGAGGGGGAGGAGGGGGGAGTGGGGAGAGAAAGGAAAAAGAAAAAAGACAGAAAAAAGTAACAAAGAGGCCGTGAGGCAGCCAGACCCTCAAGGTGGGAGGTGGATGGAGGACAGCATAGAAGGACAGACGGAGGACGAGACAGGCCTGGCCAAGCCCTCACCTGTGATGATATCTTCAATGGCTCCATCCCGGTCACTCTCATAGATGAGCGGCTCCTTCTGCTGCTTCCGTTTCAGCTCCGAGATGAGGTCCATCTGTGGCCTCCGAACCTTGGGTGGGGACTGGGGGGAGCGGGAGGGGATGTAGCTCCAGTTCCAGGATCCCCTCCCCCCGACACCACCACACCCTGTTTGGTGCCCTCCTGCCCCCAGCAAGCCCCCACTTGCTGGACAGAAGGAACTCATTCCCATCCCAGGCTACTCACAGGGTCCATCGGTAAAAATGAGGGTGTGGGGGGGCACAGAGCGGATGCTCCCTCACGGTCTTAGGGATGAGGACCCTCAGCATCCCTGCATCCCAGGGCCACGCTCAGGGGCAGCTGCCTACCTTGAGTGTTGGGGATTCCCCTTTGCCTGGCGTGTCGGCGCCTGCCTCCTGCGCAGCCGCTTCTTTCTTCCACTGTTCCACCTCCTGCTCAGCTTTCTGAGGGGCCAAGGTTGGTCTCCATGAGCTGAGGTCTCCCTCACCCATCCCGCCCCCCAACAGAAGCAGCCCCCGCCCCTCCCACTGCCCACCCGGAAAGGGTGCAGTGGGCCCAGCTTGCCTGCCAGAAACTCATACCTTGTAGGCCTTGACGAAGCGGCTAAAGAGGGTAAAGAACATGGAGGGGGACGTGGTCTTGGGGTTTTCACCGAAGTATTCCACCACAGAGTCGTAGGCCTCCTGCAGACACAGCCTGTCAGCCCCATCGGTGTGGACCCCTCGAAGCCTGACCACGGCTCCGTACCATTCCCCTCCCCTCCCCCAATAAAACACCTGCGACTTCAACTCTGCTCCTCCTGGCAGGTGGCCCCTCACTCCTACTCCATCCCCCAAGGTGTCCACTCCCGTCCAAGCCTTGGCTACTCGACCCCCACCTAGGTAGCCCTGCTTACCCCCTGCCCACCCTCCCATCTCCGGGGCCTGGCCAGCCCCAGCCCACCTGAGCGGTCTTGCTGTCCGCCAGCAGCTTATCCATGGTGGGTGAGTTGGCCCTCAGGAACTCCTTGAGCACCGCGCAGTCATCCTGCCGCACAAACTCCCGCTGGGTCAACTCCAGGCCTCGCTGCAGGGAGCGCACGTCCCCGAGGATGCTGTCCAGGGACACTGGGGGATGGGGCAGTAGAGAAGCAGGGAGTCAGGCAGCATCCCTGTCCAATGGCATCCTGTGATCGCCTTGTTTTCTCTCAACCCATATCCATCTCCAGGGCTGAGCCGCTCCCCCAACCCAAGGAAGGGGGGATGCCCACCCATACCTGAGCCCGCCTTGTCCAGGAAGTGCAGGTCACTGTGGAAGCCTGTGAGCTGTGGATACTTCTCAGCAATGACCTTCACCAGGTAGTGCAGCAGGGTCTGCTTTCGGTCCGTCGACTTCATCTCCAGCAGCTGCAATGGCCTGTTGTAAGCCACAGGCCACCAGCCCTCCCCCCTCTCCCAGTCCAGGGGACCCCCTCCTCTCGCCCCTCACCGCATCCAGGCTCTGGAGCCGGAAGCCATAGGCTGCTCCACGCTTGCTGCTGTTCATGTAGTTGCCGAAGGCCAGGACAATCTAGGAGAGACGAGGCGCCCGGCAGGGTAATGAGCTGAGGAGGCCCTGCCAGAGCGCATCCACTGCACAGGGAAAGGCGGCAAAGAGCAAGCCCCACACTCAGCCCAGTCCTGCATGGACCCTCAGGTCCATGGTACATGGACATGCACGTGGACACGTTTGACACCTGTGCACGGCTAACACCATGGCACACCCAATTTGGCCCTCTGTTATTCCTACCCAAAACTGGGCTGCCAACCTCTCCTCCTAAGCTGTGGAGTCGCCACCTTTCTAACTGCCATTTCTACTGCTTCCCTGGACTCCACGGAGCAGATGTGGGTTCTGCTAATCCCCCAGTAACCCCAGGCAGGGTCTGAGGTGTGATGCTGTATGGGGGGGGGGGGGGCAAAAGTAGGTTTACAGTTGTATCCACTTTTGAATACAATGATTAATAAATAGCCCTAGTCGGCTTGGCTCAGTGGATAGAGCGTCAGCCTGCGGACTGAAGGGTCCCAGGTTCGATTCCGGCCAGGGGCACATGCCTGGGTTGTGGGCTCAATCCCCAGTCGGGGGAGTGCAGGAGGCAGCCTATCAATGATTCTCATCATTGATGTTTCTATCTCTCTTTCCTTCGCCCTTCCTCTCTGAAATCAATAAAGAAATATATTTTTTTAAATAATAATACAAGAATAGCCCAGCTGGTGTGGCTCAGTGGTTGAGCGTCAACCTATGAACCAGGAAGTCATGGTTCGATTCCTGCACATGCTCAAGTTGCAGGCTCCATCCCCAGTAGGAGGCGTGCATGAGGCAGATGATAAATGATTCTCTCTCATCATTGATGTTTCTATCCCTCCCTCTCCCTTCCTCTCTGAAATCAATAAAAACATATTTTAAGTATAAACTCTGGGAGTTTATTCTTTTGCCCCATCCTGTACATGGTCCTCACTCTCACCCTGAGCCTGTATGTGAGAGGTGGGAACATTGTATTTGTTGCAGCCTAGGTGTGCAGGGCAGGGCCTGAGTCTCCCTCTAATAAGACCTAGAACAGGCAAGGAGTCAAGGGTGGACCCTACCTCCCAGGCCCTTGCCCCGGCATCTTACCTCCAGGATCTGGCGGAGTTTGTCAGACGACTTAATGGACATTGAGGCTGCGATGATGGCGTTCAGTTGCTGGGGATGGGATGGAGAGGCAAGGTAAATTGGGGCTAGGTGGGGGCAAGCCCACAGGAGGCTCAAGTACTCCCAAATGTCCTCTTGGAGCCCAGGCTTGGGGAGGCCCTCACCCCATCCTCAACCCAGGCCACACCCACACCACTCTGCCTGCCCCGCCCACACCGGCATGAGCAGCTGGACAGTATCCGGGAAGTTGCCCATGAAGGTTAGCGCGGCCATGCGCTCTGGCAGGCGCGGGATGCGGCTGAAGCGCAGCATGAACTGGTCCTCCTCTGACAGCTCCTCCATCGGCCGCTGATCCCGCTCGAAGCGGGCGATGAGGGTGCGCTCATACTCCGTGGGCAGGAAGCGGGTCAGCAGCTCCAGGAAGTCCAGGCTAAGGGCCTGGAGGTCGTACCTGGAGGCAGAGGAGTAGGCATTGCTCCATACCCACCAGTTCTTGAGAGCAGGACTATCCCCTCCCCTTCCTTGATTGAATAAATGAACTTCAGTATTTGCTATTTGCCAACAGCTTCAGGGAACAAGAGGTAGAAGTCAAGGGAAGTTGGCAGCTGGAAAGCCTGGGGTCCCCGTCATACATCAGTGGCAGATGTCCAGCTGTAAATGCCTGAGCCTGAGTGCCCATAGCTGGGCAAGGAGGTGGGGAGAGGGTAGTGGGGGGAATGGGAGCATCTCAATCAGGGCATGAACTCACAGTATGGCCTCAGTTTCTCGATCTGAACATGGGAACAAGGTCCCCCCCCTACTGCCTGACTAGGGTTGATATGAAGCTTGGTGGGCCCTATCCCATAGTTGGGGTTCTTTTACTAGGATCTGCCTAAGCACTGGCCTGGGAGAAGGGCTGGGATGCCCACAGCCCAGGGCAGAGGCACTCACGTCTCGATGGCCTGGCAGATGCGGTCCGCCCCCAGGTTGCCCTTGCGCAGGGTGATGGCCAGGTTCTTGGCCCGGTTGGCCTCAATGAGTGTGGCCTTGCTGGGGGCCTTCTGGGCTGCTTTACCCTTGAGAGCATTGAGGTCCAGGCTGGGACCTTGGGACTTAGTCTTGAACTGCTCCTCAAAGTCACTCATGTCCAGTTCCTGAGGACACAGGGAGAGGAGGTGGGCTGGGTGGGCTGGGGTCTAGAACATTCCTGACTGAGCACCGTGCTCATTGCTGGAGCCACCTATCCAGCCCCGGCCTGGCCACTGGCAGAGAAAGAAACAAGCCAGTAATTCAACTTGACCAGGGGCCCTGATGGGGGATACAGGGGAAGCTCGGGGAGCACTGAGGAGAAGGAGGGGGAGCAGTACCCAACCCGGGGGACCCAGACTCCAAGAAGTTATAGATGAAGGAAGAGCTGAATTGGCCAAGGGGAAAGGAAGGGCATTCCAGGCACAAGGAACAGCTTGAGCCATGGCCTGGAGGCCGGAGAACACAAGCCTTTTGAAAAACTGAAAGTGGACCTGGCCGGCATGGCTCAGTGGTTGAGCGTCGACCTATGAACCAGGAGGTTGCAGGTTCGATTCCCAATCAGGACACATGCCCGGGTTGTGGTTGTGAGCTTGATCTCCAGTAGGGGGCGTGCAGGAGGCAGCCTAGTAATGATTCTCTCTCATCATCGATGCTTCCATCTCTCTCACCCTCTCCCTTCCTCTCTGAAATCAATAAAAATATATTAAAAAAAAAAAAAAACACTGAAAGTGGGATTGGAAGGACTGAAGCCCTGGTTGTTTGTGGGAAGGTGGTGGAGAGGGGTCTCAAAAGGGGGGAGAGAGGCCAGACGCCTCCAGGAGTGTAAGGATACACTGCCTACTGGAGCCACTAATCCAGTTTGGCTGAACGCCCATCCCTGGGCCTCCATGTCCGCGTCGGTGAAATGGGGTGGAGATGACCACTCCTGGTGCCCAGCATGACCCAGGCAAGTCCCTTCCTTCTCTGGTGCCCACACCGGCAGCAAGCGAGGCCTCACTCACCTGCAGCACCTTCTCATCATTGAGCTCCGTGAAGACAGTACCCGTGATCTGGCTGGGCTTCAGGGCTACCCAGTTTAGGAGGGGCATTCTGAACTTGGTCTGGATGGGTTTCTTGGCCTTCACTCCTGGGACAGGGAGGGAAGGGTGAGTACTGGGGGCCATAGAGGGTGGGGTGGCCAGAGGGAACCAGGGTTCAGCGAGGCCTGACCGGGCAGCAGGAGGTAGGTAGCAGGAGAGGTGCTTGGAGGACACTGAGGCCAAGGCCCTCCCCCCCTCCAGCTGCCCCCAGCCCGGGGTGGCCCACTTACCGGGGCCCATCTCTGGGCCAGGCTCTCCAAGGGCATCAGAGAGACCTCCGGGGGGCGGTGGGGGGGGCGGAGGCACCAGTCCACCTGGGCCAGGAGGCGGCGGCGGCGGCGGCGGCGGCGGGGGCGGTAGGACTCCGGGCAGCGGGGGAGGCGGCGGCGGGGACTCCGCGCTGCCGGGGAGGGGCGGGGCCAGCGGGGGCTCCACGAGCGGGGCGTCCTGCTGGGAGGGGAGGCCGGGCAGCGGGGGCGGTGGGGGCGGGGCTGCTGCTCCGGGAACCGGCTCTGCAGACGGTGGGAGAGAGGACCGAGAGTCAGGAAGGGGAGAGGAAGGTGCCTCCGTCTCCGCTCCAGGGGTCTGGTCTCCGCCTCCCCGCCGTACGCATGCGCACCCGTCCCCGGTCCCACCCACCCGCATCTGCCGGAGCTGCACCCACGACCCAAACCTACCTCTCCCCGCTCTTCCGGCAGGTGTCCTGAGACTCCCTCTCCAGGCCCGGGTCCCCCCACCCTACCGCGCCCAGCCTGGAGGTCCTGCGCACCTGGGCTGGGGGAGCCGGCGGGCACTCCCAGAGTCGGGGCATCACCGCCGCCTGGAGTTGCCACAGCGACTGGGAGGATCTCGATGGAGACAGCATCCCCGGGGCCCCGCAGGATACGGATCAGCCCCTTCTCCTCCAGCTCCTCCACCTTCAGCTCTAGAGCCGAGGGCCTTGCCGAGGCGGGGGCGGGCACTTTCTCCGGCTCCGGCGGCCGCCTGGGGACGCCCGCGGCGGCGGGGTCGCTGAAGCGCTCCTGCAAGCCCCAGGGGCGGGGTCAGTGCCCGCCAGCGGGCCTGCCACGGAGCCCCGTCCTCTCACCGGGGAGAGGGAGGTACAAAGTCTAGAAGCCCCGCTGGTCTGTTCTTGGGGACCCAGACTCCCCCCTGGCCCGGCCCAGGGCCCCGACCTCACCCGCATGGTCTCCAGCTCCTTCCGGGCCTGGCTTAGCTGCTTCTCCAGCTCCGCGATCTTAGCCATGGATTCGTTCTCCGCGTCCCGAAGCCGCTCTGTCAGCTGTGGCAGTGGCACATGGTGAGTCCCCACCCGCTGCCAGGCACTGGCACCCCCGGCGAGGGGGCGGCACCAGGCATGGCAGTCTGGAGAGCTGGGGGCGGCTTCCTGCCGCACAGCCCAAGGTGTCGGGTGGGCTGAGCCTGGCACCTGACCCCAGTGGGTGAGGCACTGAGGGCGCTAACGTTCTCCCGGAAGGGGAATCCGAGGCCCCACTAATGGGGGAGGTAGGTGAAGAGGAAACAGCTGGGAGGGGCCTTGGGCTGGACGGTCCCCCCAAGTCAGGGCCTGGGGTCTAGGCGCTGGGAGAGGAGGGGGCCTGTCGTCCCCAGAGGCCCCGCACAGGGTAGGAGCCCCATGAACACGCACTGAGAAAGACCCCGGAGGATTTAGGATGCAGGTTCAGGTAAAACTCAGGAGCCAGGCAGCCGTGCCCAGTTCACTCCTAGAACCGTGTGAAGCCCGGTGCCTGATGCCGGTGCGGGGACCTGCGGGCCGACCAGGTTCCGGGCCAAGGTCAGGAGCGGCTCTCACCAGGGTCACCTGCTCCTGCAGCTCCTCCATGTGCTCCAGCACAGCGTTCTTGGTCTCGGTGTCCTCCAGCAGCACGCCCACATCAAACACGTTGTCCAGGTACGCCTGGATCTGCACCTGCAGCTTGTCGCTCTCTGTGAGCCGAAGCCTCTGTCTCCCAGAGGGAAGGGTGGGTGAGGCCTGGTGTGAGGGGTCTCTCCAATACCCCCATCACCACCAGAGCCCAAAGGAAGGGGCCGGGGCCCTAGCCTGCTTTTTTCCCTTTATTCTTTTGATTTTTTTTCTTTTAAAGATAGAAAGAGAGAGGGATAGAGATAGAAACATCAATAAGAGAGAAACATCATTGAGCAGCTGCCTCCTGCACGCCCACCACCGGGGATCGAGCCTACAGCCCCGGCATGTGCCCTGACCGGGAATCAAACTGGTGACCTCTTGGTTCATGGGTCGATGCTCAACCACTGAGCCACACTGGCCGGGCTCCTTTATTCTTTACTGAGATTTAATTCGCTATTTTAAACTGAACAGCTCAGTAGTTCTTAGTATAGTCACAAGGTTGTGCAACCATTATTGCTATCTCATTCCAGGACCCTGTCCCCATTAGCAGCCACTCCCCATTCTCTTCTCCCCCAGCCCCCGCCAACCACCAATCCACTTTCTATCTCTATGGACTTACCTATTCTGGACATTTTCTATAAAAGAATCATACAGCCCTGACCGGTTTGGCTCAGTGGATAGAGCGTCGGCCTGCGGACTGAAGGGTCCCAGGTTCGATTCCGGTCAAGGGCATGTACCTTGGTTGCGGGCACATCCCCAGTAGGGGGTGTGCAGGAGGCAGCTGATCGATGTTTCTAACTCTCTATCCCTCTCCCTTCCTCTCTGTAAAAAATCAATAAAATGTATTTTTTTAAAAAAAGAATCATACACTATGTGGTGTTTTGTGTCTGACTTCTTTCACTTATAACGTCTTCGAGGCTCTGTGTTGTAGCATGATCAGTATTTCATTCCTTTTGTGGCTGAATAATAGCCCCTTGTGTAGAAATAGCACCCTAGCCTGCTGCTAGTCACGGCTTAATCAATCCAGTCCCCAAGGCCCTCCCCCAGGGAGCCTCCCAAGGAATCCGAGAAGAAAGCTGCAGCTTCTCTGCTCAGGCCAGGACGCACCAAGCCCCCTGTGCCCCTTCCCCAGGAAAAGGAGCTGCCAGGACCTGGGCCCAGCCAGTGTGCGCCAGCTCTCACTTCGGCCCAGTATCTCTGCCCTCCCCATTATGTGCTCCCGGGGCCAGACCCAGGGCCACCACAGCCTGTTCTAGTGCCCGGCTCCGTGGATCGGGTGTCTATTATGTGGCAGACACCATCCTATTGAGAGTCATTATTATCGCTAAGATTCTCCCATTTTACAGATGGGAAAACTGAGACTCAGAGAGAAGAGACCTAGCCAAGGTCCCACTGAGAGCCAGGATTTGAACCCAGGCCTGCCTGACCCCAACACCCATGCTGCCAACCACTGAGCCATACTCCGGGCAAACAGTTAAGTCCGGGGGAGCGTGCAGGGCTCACCTCCAAGTACAGGTCCAGGCCCAGGTGGGTAAACTCATATTGCAGGAAGACTCGGAAGTTCATGTTCTCCACTGAGTGCACCACGATGTTGATGAATTGCATGCAGGCCACCTGGGGGGTGGGGGGAGACATGAGCAGGTCTGTGATCCTCTGGGTGAGGGGTTCTCAGTGCCTTCTGCCCCCCCCATTTACCCCCCAAGTCTGCCTCCTTCATTTCTCACTCCACTAACCCAGCTCTGTCCCTACCCATATTTCTCCCCATGTCCCCTCCCTCCAGCCTCCCCCTCTCTAACCTAACCCCCCCCCCCCATCAATCCTCATACTTTGCAGGGGCAGATACCCAGGCCCCTGGCTACACCTTGCACCTGAGAGTGGCCGCGCCCACGCTGGGCTCCTGAGCTCACCATGAAGTCGATGTTGCTGTCTTCATGCCGGAAATACTCCATCAGCTTTTCAAAGCGGTGCTGCTCCCCACACACCTGGGTGGGGACAACGGCTGTCACTGAGGCCCCAAGGCTACACCTCCTAAGCCATCTTCCAGCTGCTACCCTTGCCCCCCCCCCCCACCAGCTCCTCTCAAGTTAACTCTAAGTCAGGCCAGGATACTCTTCTGCTCAAAACCTCCGCTCCCCCTCGGTCCCTCATAAGCCTCCCCCTCACTCACTGCCCTCGGGCCACACTGGCATCCTGTCCTGGCACATCCCCACCTCAGGGCATTTGCCCTTGCTGATCCATCTGTCTGGTGTGCCCTTACTTGAGACAGCCGCCACGCCAGGTCCCTCACTTCCCTCTCAGCTCTGATCAAATCCCACCTGCTCACTGAGGCCTCCCTGACCACCTGCAACCAGCTCCCCCAACTCTTACAGCATCCCTCACTTTTTCCCCATAGCACTTATTTTCTAACACACTATGTAATTTGCTTATTTATCATGTTGTTTATTATCTGCCTTTCCCTGCCGTATTTCTCTTGTTCACTGACTGATCACTAATATATCTCGAGTGCCCACTCTGTGTCTGACACATAGTAGGTGCTCAATAAATATTCCTTAAAGGTATGAATGCCATGTGCTGACTTCTGCATCATGTTCCCAAGCATTCCCTTCTCATGAGCCAGTGAACCAGAGTCAGCAACTCTGAGATGTATATGGATCAAGTCCAATTTGGATATGGCAAGGCTGAGGGTCAGAGGGTCAGCAGATGCTCATAGTTGTCCCTGTCACCCCAGGCAGTGCCCCTACGTGACTCTACAACTCCTCTTCAGAGCTTCCCCATCCCAGATTGTCCCACCCTGTGTTCCCCAAATGTCCACCTCACAGCCCCAACTTCCCCCAGCAGAGGCCACAACTGCCAGCAGGGCTCTCAGCAACACTAGAGGACAGTACACCTTTGGGGGGGGCCTCCAGTACCTCCTTGAAGTTGTCAAAGGCTGCAAGGATGATGTCGTGTCCTCCCCGCACCAGGCACACAGCCGCCAGCAGCTCCAGCACCAGAGCCTTGGTCCTGGGGAGAGAGGTCAGGTTGTCCCTTAAGAACAGCAGGCCCATCTCAAAGGCGGATAGGGGCCTGGCTCATGGCAGACAGGGAAGCTGAGGAGTGGGGTGGAATGAGCCTGAGCAGTAGTCCTGGGAATGGGGGGGGGGGGGACAAAGTAGACAAGGGTTAAGTAGCAGGAGAATCTAGAGAGAGAAAGGCTAGGGGCCTGGACCTCACCTGGGGTTCTTGTTGTTGAGGCTCAGAGCAATCTCATTGACACAGGCTGGGTGGCTCATGACGAGGCTGAAGCCAGACTGGGGAGAGAGGAGAGGTCAGCTCCTCCAGGCAGACCCCCAGGACTGCCAGCACTTCTGGGATCGCCAGGGCCATACCACTGCCCTTGAGCTTGGGAAGTTCTTTGTAGCTACCCACAGCCTCTTCTGAGGCAGCCAAAGCCTGGTCCCTCTTTTCCAATACCTTTGTCTGCTCAAAAGTCAGTGTCAGGACTCAGCACCTTGGACAGTGAGTCCTCAAAGGCCGGCTGAGGGAGGGAGGACCGGCTTCACTTAACACTCCTCCCAATGAAATAACCCAGAGCTGCTCTCCCCATGGGTCTGGTGACCAGCCTTTCTTGGTGGGTATGCCTAAGTCCCCAGGTGAGACAGACTCATGCCCAGGGTACTCGAGGGGACCTGACCAGGAAGGGGCAGAAGATGGTCAACCTCAAGAGCCTGAGCCAACAGCCCAGATCCCCAGGTCCTCCAGTGGAGGACAGGGTGGGGGCACAGCCGGCCCCAGCACCTCAGCAGCTTAGGAAGCCCCTGACAAGAACTGGCCTGGCTGACCAACCTGGTAGTTCATGATGGCACGCAAGCACATAATGCAGACGTGGACGTCATCCTTCTGGCTGACGATGCGGGAGTTCCGCAGGGTCTTCCTGCTGTGGGCTGGGGTCAGCCTGGGTGGGGTGGGGAGGAGGCAGCAGGGGTCAGAGTCCCAAACCCAGCTTCCCGGCCAAACCCCCAACACTACGAGGGGGGCACATCTACCCAACCAAAGAGGGTGGCTGAGGACTGGAAGTTCCCCTCAGTCCCTAGGCCTGGGGCCTGACATGCTGGGGAGGATGTGGAGGGGGGCGGTCAGGAAAACAAAGACCCTTAACAGCAACTTGGCATTAAGAAGGGCTGCTGTGACCCAGCCAGTGTGACTCAGTGGTTGAGCATCAACCTAGAAACCAGGAGGTCAAGGTTCGATTCCCGGTCGGGGCACATGCCCGTGTTGTGGGCTTGATCCCCGGTTGGGGGCTGTGCAGGAGGCAGCTGATCAATGATTCTCTCTCATCATTGATGTTTCTATCTCTCTCCCTCCCGCTTCCTCTCTGAAATCAATAGAAACATATTTTGAAGAAGAAGAAGAAGAAAAGAAGGGTTACTAGGCTGTGGAGATGGAGAGCCTATGAGAGAAGACAAAGCTTGGAAACCGCCATGGAAATGCTCTCCACCAGGGGGCGCTTCGGGCCACATGGGCGTATCTTCCATACGAAGAGGCGGCCTCTGAATTCAGAGTGCCTTGTTTCAAATCCCAGTTCACCACTTTCTGTGCAAGTTACTTAGTCTCCCCGTGCCTCAGTTTCCTCGTTTGTAAAACAGGAATGATAATAATAGCACCTCTCTGATGGGGCTGTTGGGACTATGAAATGAGCTCAGAACAGTGCCTGGCACATAGTAGATGCTATATGAGATGCTTAGTAACTCTTTGCTAAAAAAACGTGATTTTTTTCGTTGTTGCAGATCTTGCCAATTGTGACCTCCACATCAGTTCTTCTTGACAGTTCTATCACGTATCCAACAACACTGGGAGGCTCCACCTTACCCTTCTGTCTGCCCCCATTACCCTTCTCTCATCGTTGCAAAACTACGCCTCTTGCTCATGCTGTTCCTTCTGCCTGAAATGCCTTTCCCTGCCCCCATCACTGCCGGTAAAGCCCATGTCATCGTAAGACACAGTTCCAGTACCACCTCTTCTGGGAAGCCTTCCTGATGCCCCCGTGGCTGCCTCCCTCCTCAGAGCTCACAGTCACACCTCCATGACAGCCTGTCACACATTGTCCCCTACCAGACCAAGGACTCCCGAGGGCAGGGTAATCTGTCTCCTGAGCACCATGACTGATACACAGTAAATGCCAAAAAATATTTGTTCAATGAATGAATGAATGAATGAATGAATGAGCATGTTGTGAGCTTTTGGGTCTTAACATGAAGTCAGTCCTCTTCCTACCCAAAGTAGGGAGAGAGGAAGGTGGGCATCCACATGAGGCTCCAGGGCCACCTTCTTCCCTCCCCCCACCTCCCAGCAGGATGCCCTAAGTTAGGGTGGGGTGACCTATCTACAGCAGCTGAACCCCAAGGGCATCAGTTAAACACCTCACCCCACCCACCACCACCCGGGAGACCACCAGGCATGCACCTGCCCGCAGGCAGCTACATACCGGGGAGAAGGGGGGCACCTGGAGGCCGCATGGAAGAAAACAGGGCGTTAGATGGATACAAGAGGGGTCCCATTCACCCAGAAACCGCCTCCTTATTCCAGACCCACCCAGATGCCCATCCCTGCCCCGAGCTCTGTTTGAGGCCCTTACTCTGATCCCAATGCCAGGCTACCCCTCCCACCGCCCCTGATGTCCCAGAGTGAGGCTGGCTGTATGCAGAGATCTAGGGGTGAATTCTCCTTTCTCCCCATCACCCCGCCATGGGGCCCACGTACTTGACGGTCAGGTGGCGACTCCTGGGCTGTGGCGCCGAGGATGCGGGTGGGCCCTTGCTGAGGTCTTCCACGGACTGCTCCAGGGGCTTGCTCTTCTCCGAGCTTGGGGCCCCATTGTCCGTGCTCTCCATGTCATACCTGAGGGTCAGAGTGGGTTTGGAGGCCCACACTGCAGGGGAACTTAAGAGAGGAGTGCGGGGGGGGGGGGGGGCGGGGATTGAGGGAGAGACCGTCCTGCAGGAGAGACTAGTGGGCAGGAGGAGGCTGTGTTCTTGGCACTGTGTTGGGTTCAGTAGGGGGAGAGGGAACAGTGGAACAGAAGAGGAAGACACCAGGTCCCAGCTGGGCTCCCCAAGATACATCCCGCCCTATCCATGGCAGGCCTTCAGGAAGAGGCATTGCTCAAGGCCAAGTGCAGGTTCCAGGGCAGGCTAGGGCTGCACCATGTGGAAGTGACCAGCGGAGCGGCAAGGTACAGAAAAGCGTGGGCCAACACTCAGGAGCAGCATGAGGGCAAGGGCAGGGCTTACGTGACAGAGCACTGGGCGAAGGCCAGGTAATCGAGGAGCACATCCAGGCCACGGTTCTCCTCGTTGAGGAACTCCTGCACCCACCTGCGGAAACGGGGCTCCTTAAGGGCCGGCAGGAAGAAGGTCCTGCCCAGGGTGGGCACGCAGAACAGGCCCGGGCCCCTGGGGCGCACTTTCCCCAGGGCTGCTCGGGGGCTCAGGCAGGACCCACGGCCCGGCCATGCCTCGAGGGGCGGGCAGAGTGTGGGTAGAAGAGGAGGCAGAGAAGCTGTCCCGGACACCTACCCCGGAGGTGGCCCACAGGGAGAGGAGGGGTAGGAGGGGATTCAGCAAGGGAAGCCCCGGGGGCTGCCTGGAGGCAGAGCTCCTCCAGGCCCTCCCGAGGGAGAGCTGAGCCCTGGCTCACCCAATGTGGTTTGTCCTCAGGGAGATCTCCAGCTCCCGCAGCACCTGAGTGGACTCCTGCACTCGCCTCTTAAACTGGGGGCCAAGAACAGGGGAGTCTAGTGGGTGGAGCCCTGCCTCCCACAGGCCCACCAAGCCCTGCAGGAGCAGCCAGCCCTTCCCCATAACTGGCCTTTCACGTTCAGCCTCCCCCACCACCTCCTCACACCTGCCCAGCAGAATAAGCATTCTCAGGCTACACATACTCCCCCATGCACAGACTCGCAGGGTGCACACACAGACCTCCATGCACAGACATACAGCACACACACCCCCAGGATAGAGGGCACACACACATTCAAACATGAATACCCCAGGTACACACACACACATGCACATCCAGACACAAATATAAGGTACCTACACATGGGGTACACACACACACACCCTGTACATGGACTCAAAGGTACACACAGCCCGGCTGGTGTGGCTCAGTGGTTGAGCGTTGACCTATGAACCAGGAGGTCACGGTTCGATTCCCGGTCAGGGCACATGCCTGGGTTGCAGGCTCCATCCCCGGTGGGGGGTGTGCAGGAGGCAGCCGATCAATGATCTCTCATCATTGATGTTTCTATCTCTCTCTCCCTCTCCCTTCCTCTCTGGAATCAATAAAAATATATTTTTTTTAAAAAAGGTACACACATATCCATATGTGAATACAAAAGTTCACACATGCACATCCATGCACAGACACATGGGGCACACACGCCTATACAAGTACACACAGGCGTGCAGTGTAAGCACACACAGGATATGCAGAGGAACCTGTGCAAGTGCCTGCCCAGGACACTCAGTCCCTGTGAACACACACTCACACATGCACCCACACAACCACAGGAAAGTTTATACACAGTTATTCCAGCTGCCCCGAGCTTGGAAGTGCAGGGGAAAAGGAACAGAGAAAAGGGGGGAGACATGTACCCCCAGGTTGGACATCCAATCCGATGCTACCTTTCGGCTGACCCCACCAGTTTCCAGGTAGCTCTTCAGCTTCTGGATATAGGCTGTGGGGGGGTTCTTGACTTGAAACCGCTCCTGGGGAGATGGAATGGGGTGTACAGGAACCAGCCAGGGCAAATGACCAGCCTTTGTCCCAGCATCCCATTCTCAGCTTTGACCCCAGGTTCCTGTGAAATACCAAAGGCCTCACCAAACCATCAGCCAGGCCACTTCCAAAGACCGGGGCCTGGGCCTAGCCTTTCCTTCCCACTGTGGCCCTAGCACAGCCTCGGGGTGGAGTATGGAGGGGTCGGTCCTGCCATACACCCCACCTGGGAGGAGGGGACTCAGACCCCCCCAGTTGGGGGCACCCTCCCAACCCCGCCGCCCTGGCCCACACCCAGTTCACAGCTGGGCGTGCTGGGAAGAGAAACACTCTGGAGGGACCTTAGGAAAGGGCCCAGGTCCTCCGCCGGCTGAGGGCCCCTCCCCCAGGACACTACCCCAGCTGTCCAGTCCCCTGGGATGTTGGGTACCTGTGTGTGCTCATCTCCTGTGCTCCTGACTCCCCCGCCCCACCCAGCGCTCCATAGCCACTCGCACAAAGAGGTGGTGGCATATCAAAGGCCTCCTGCCGGAGGCGCTCCCATCCTTCCCACCCCAGGCCCTTCACATCTGCCCAGCCCCCCACCTTCCACCTCTCCCAGGCCTTTGAGCCCCAACCTGAGATGCCAGGCCCAGTGGCAGGGACCCCCCACTACACTCTCAAAGCCTCTGGTGGTAGCTCTCCACCCCTCCCCAAGGCCTAGCCCTTGCCCCACCCCCATCCCCAGACTCCTGCCCTGCCAGCTCCTCCCATCCATTAGCAGCAGCAGAAGGCCTAGCCCTGGCTCCCTGGGGAGGCTCCTGCTCCCCTCTCCCCACCCTCAGCCTCCAGGCCACAGGCCGGCCTCCCTGTTCACTAAAATCTCTGCAGCAACGAGACCCCGCCCTGTGGCCGCAGTGGGAGGGGTCCTCCTGCTACCATGGACAGCAGCCTGGAAGCTGGAAGTGCCAGGGCTGCCAGGGAGCCTGGAAGGTGGCAGCCCAGGCTCCCGACGGCCCAGAACCAGGCAGGGGCTCCGGTCCCTGCTCCACCACTTAGTAACCGCTGGGCTTTGGGGAGCTGCGTGGTGGACGGCAGCTCCTCTGGACCCACGGTAAAAGGAGGACAGGGACCCTGCCCACTTCCCCTGGGGTCAGACCAAGATGTCCAACCCAGGGGGAGTCCCTTGCTTTCCCCGACCAGAGCTGGAGGGTGGACAGAGGCTGCTCCAGGAAGCTGAGCAGGATGGTGACACAGCCCCAGCTGCACTGGCCAGCTCTCCAGAGGACAGACCCAGCCCTGCTCATGACTCATGGGTCTCCGGGGAGGCCCATGTCCAAGAGAGGGAGACTCCGGAGTCCTGCAGAAGCCGCCAGCACCCCAGCTCCTCCCCACGTGCTACACTGGCCTCTGGGCAGGGTCTTGGCCCTTTGGGCAGCATGGCAGGGCCTCCTCTCCAGCCAGCCCCAGCCTGGCCAGGGCAGGGCATCCAGTGGCAGAAGCGTCCTGGTACCCACCTGGTCACAGATGAGCTCCCACTTCTTCTCGTTGTCATACTGGCTCAGCAGCTGGACCTTGTCCGGGGGCAAGTTCATGCAGTTCTGGGAGGGGGAGGACAAGACACAGACCCTGAGCCTGGGGCCCAGCAGGAAGGGAGGGAGCATGGGCATTTTCAGGGAACCCACTAGGGACCAGCTCCCTAGAGGTCTGTCATACACATGAATCCCCGTCACCCTCACCCCGGGAGAGAAGTAACATTAGCCAATGAGGAAACTGAGGCACAGAGGGGGAACGCCCTGCCCTAGGCCCAACAGCTAGAAAGGGACATTGAGATCTGAATAGGAGTCTGCCTGACCCAGGGCCTGAGCTCTGTCGCCCCACAACAACTCCCTGGCACACCTGGCATGCAGGCAGGAGTGTAGGTTCTCAGCCTAACTTCCTGGGACCTCAAACACCTCTGGGCTCATCTTCCCATCTATACTAATACAAGGGTAATATGCTAATTAGACCAGACATCTTCCAGACGTCCTTCCAGACAAAGCCATGGTGGCAGGAGCCGAGGCAGAGGCGGTTAGGGGTGATCAGGCCGGCAGGGGAGGGCAGTTAGGGGCGATCAGGCAGGCAAGCAGTTAGGAGCCAGTGGTCCTGGATTGCGAGAGGGATGTCTGACTGCCGGTTTAGGCCCAATCGGATCCCAGATTGGAGAGGGTGCAGGCCGGGCTGAGGGACACCCCTAACCCCCCCCCCACCCCATGCACAAATTTCGTACACCGGGCCTCTAGTGTGCAATAAGAAGGTATCATCCCTTCTCCACTGGGGTGAGAAGCTAACAGGAGAGCCATCTACAGCCAGGCTCAAGTGTGGCCACACACCACTAGACACCACATGCCCAACCCAGGACACCAATGTCTCACAAATGCCAGAAAAAACTTTTTTGTTGATCCTCACCCGAGCATATTTTTCCATTGGTTTTTAGAGAGAGTGGAAGGGAGGGGGAGAGACAGAGAGATAGAAACATCAATGTGAGAGAGACACATCGATTGGTTGCCTCCCACACGTGCCCCAACCAGGGCCGGGGATCAAGCCTGCAACCAAGGTACATGCCCTTGACCCTTGACCAGAATCAAACCCGGGACCTTTCAGTCCAAGGGCCAACACTCTATCCACTGAGCCGAATCTGCTAGGGCCATGGTCGGCAAACCGCAGCTCGCGAGCCACATACGGCTCTTTGGCCCCTTGAGTGTGGCTCTTCCACAAAATACCACGGCCTGGGCGAGTCTATTTTGAAGAAGTGGCGTTAGAAGAAGTTTAAGTTTAAAAAATTTGGCTCTCAGAAGAAATTTCAATCGTTGTACTGTTGATATTTGGCTCTGTTGACTAATGAGTTTGCCGACCACTGGGCTAGGACAACACCAAAAACATCTTGCAATGAATTTTTGCAGACAGCAGCCTTCTTCCCCATCCCTCTCCAGCCCCTCCCACCTCTCTCACTTCTGGAAGGAAGGGGATGGAGACAGGCTGAGGGAGCTGAGGTCAGAAGGTCAGGGAGTTCCAAGCAGGTGCCTCATGGCTCTGGGGGTGGGAGGGGGGATTCCAGGGGAAGGTCACCCAGCCACAGGTCCTGGGGAGCGCAGGCGGCAGGCTAGGTGTGTGGTACCCGTGGCCCGGCTGGGACTCCCCTCGGGAGCTAAGGAAACCTCAGCAGTGCTCTGCCTGGGTCCGCCCCAGCAAGGATGTCCTGGGTGTGGTGTCCCTGTCAAGCCCCTCCCCCACAGGGCAGCACAGGGTCCTGCTGGGGCTGTGGAGTCAGCGGGTGTTGCCAGCACTCAGGGCTCCTGGATCCCCGAGACTTAGCATGTCTTCCTAAGAGACCCAGAAGACGATGCCAGTTCACCCCAATGCAGTGAACCTCAGGTTTACGGAGCGTCTGCCGTGTGTCAGACCCCAAGAAGCAGTTCTTGCTCTCCCGGGGCTCCAAGTCTCCTCGGGCGATATGAGAGGGAGCCTCTGTCCCCAGCTCACATCGTCGCCCTGACAGGAGGCCATAGCTGGAGCTGAGAGGGGGCCCCACCCACCGAGGCCCCACAGCCAGCTTCCTCTCTGGGGTGCTGGGCCTAGTGCTAGGGCTCGGCCCAGACTTCATCCCCAAAATCACTGCCCTCGGTCAGCCCCAGACCACAGGAAGCTGCGCCCTCAGCCCCCATTGCCTCAGCTTTCTGTCTGGGCCCCGAGGAGGTGAAAGGTGAAACTGCCCTCCCACCAGCCCCCCAGCCGGCGGGGCATGGGGGTGCGTCATTCCTCGCCCCACTTGTGAAAGTGAGCCCCGACTGAGGAAACTGCTGCTGTCTCATCCGCCACCTCCTCCAACCCAACCCTGACCACAGCCAGAGCAGTCCTGGCCTTGGGGAGGGTCCTACTGGGCCAGGGAGGCCTCCCTGCTCCTGCTCTCTCTCTCTCTCTCTCTCTCTCTCTCTCTCTCTCTCTCTCTCTCTCTCATCCATCCCCACCCCACAGAGATCCAGGGCGGGGCAGGGCTAAAGTGATGGGGCAAGGCTAAGGGGAAGGAAGAAGCAGTGAGAGAGGACAGGCAATAACAAGGAAACCAGAGCAGCGGCCAGAACCAGAGAGGAGGGCAGCGCGGTGAGGGGCAGCTGAGCCTTAGAGGAGAGAGCCACTTCCCAACATGGGTCTTCCCGGGCCCTCAACAACCTGGGACCTGTTTGTGCCTGGAATGGTCCCCGCGGCTTTGCCTGAAAGCTTACCGAGCTGGCCATGCTCTGAGCCCTGCACGCAGATGCCCGCCGTCCACTCTCACAGCATCACTGGCACCATGATCAGCCCGCCTTACAGGTGCAAGCACAGACTGGGACCGGGCCCAGTTACGAAGCCAGTAAGAGGGGAGCTGGGTGGGCTTGGAGCCCAGAGCTAACTCTGCCCCAGCGCCCCGGCCCGTCCCCCAGGACAGCACCAGGGTTATTAGTGGGGAGGGGGAGGCCTCTGCTGGAGCTGGCACCCCTGTCCTGACCCACAGCCTCCGCCCCTTCCCCACCTGGCCCCCCTCAGGCCCGCAGGCCCGCATGCCAGCCTGCCAGACGGGCTAAATTTAGGCTCCGAGATCAGAAATAGCTCTGACAGCGCTGAGCACTAATTAGCAGCTGTTCCTTGGCTGTGCCCACCGAGGAGATGGGCACCCTGGGGAGCGGGAGAGGGGCCGGTGGATGCCATTCACTCTGAGCGGGGTGAGGCCACCCTGAAAAATGAGAACAGACCCCCAGACCCAGGGCCCTCAGCCAGGAGGCAGCACGATGGGGCTGAGCCCTGGGAGACGCACAGGAGTCTGGCTGACAGCTCAAATGGACCGGGAAAGGACAGGGACACCCAGCGGTGGGTGGCTTGCCTCCTGGGGCGGGGGCAGCTCTGGGCCCACCAGCCCTATCACTTCTTTGCTCCTTGAGCCTCAACTTCCTCCTCCATAAAATGGGCACGCTTGCCTGGCCGGTGTGGCTCAGTGGTTGAGCATCGACCTAGGAACCAGGAGGTCACGGTTTGATTCCCAGTCAGGGAGCCCTATGCATCCCCAGTGCGGGGCATGCAGGAGGCAGCCGATCAATGATTCTCTCTCATCATTGATGTGTCTATCTCTCTCTCCCTCTCCCTGCCTCTCTGAAATCAATAAAAATATATATTTTTAAAAATAAACAAATAGTAAAAGAATGAAATGGGCACACTTCCCTCCTGCCTCGCAGACCCACAGAGCCCCTGGGAACACCCGCGCGAAGGTGTGCACTGTGTGGCAATAATACCCTTCGGTGATGCACCACCATGAAGAGGCACTTCAGACTGGGGGGTGGGGAAGTGGGTCTGTGATCCCAAGGTGAGGGATGGTGTGGCGAGCAGAAGTTAGTGAAAACATCCGGATAAAACAAACCTGTCGCCAAGGCTTGGCCAAAAATGACCTGACCCTTCAGCACCCCTCCCCTGCTCCCTTTATGCTTTGGGTCAGAGGGAGAAGGAGATAGGACTCAACTCCTGGGGTACAGCCAAGAAAAGGAGCTGATTTCCCAATGTTTCCTCTTTTCTATTAGAATGTGTGGAGATCAGCCTGGCCGGCATGGCTCAGTGATGGAGCATTGACCTATGAACTAGGAGGTCACGGTTCGATTCCTGGTCAGGGCACATGCCCGGGTGGTGGGCTCGATCCCCAGTGTGGGGTGTGCAGGAGGCAGCCAATCCATGATTCTCTCTCATCATTGATGCTTCTGTCTCTCTCTCTCTCTCTCCCCTCCTTGCCTTTCTGAAATCTATAAAAATATATTTTTTTAAAAAATGTGTGGAGATCAGTCTCCTCCTTCCCTACTCCCACCTCTCTGAGTGCCAGAGGTTCCTCCAGCCTTGCTCAGCCAGGACCAGTCCCTTGCAGGTCTTCACTGCGCCCCCCCCCCCCACCCCAAGTGCTGACGTCAGGAGGCGTCCCTGGAGACTGAGGGGCTCCAGCTACATCTGGACACAGCCACACCCTCCAGTTTCACTTTCATTTGAGCTGAGACTGATTCCAACCCACCTGCCCACCCTCTCCCCTGAGGCCCGCCCTTGGAGCCCCAGGATGCCCTTGAGCTTGGGCACCAACCCCAGTCTCAGGCCAGCCCTGCAGGGGTTCCACAGCCTAATGAGCCTAGAAGTAGCCCTGTCCCCCAGCCCCCACTTCTCCATCTATCGCCCCCACCCATCTCTATCTGGCCTCAACCTTGGTTTTAGAGCTCTCAGCATATCTTCAAAAACAATCAATTTTATCCACTAAAAAAAAAAAATCCAACATATAGATTTTCTGGGGCCCTTAGGGCAAGCAATGCAGGCTTATAGGAGAGGGTTGTGGGGTAGCCCAAGCCAAGGATCAAGTACTGAGAACCCCAGAAAGTTAAGAGTTTCTCCCATCAGGGTTCAAGGATTCCCACAGCAGGGACAAGGACAAGCAGTGTGGGAGCCAGGGAAGCAGGCACTGCCCATAAAGCCAAGTTGGTAGGAGAATAACAACAATAATAATAAATAATCCCAGCCTGGCTGGTGTGGCTCAGTGGTTGAGTGCAGATGTCTGAATCAAGAGGTCACAGTTCAATTCCCGGTCAGGGCACGAGCCTGGGATCCGGGCTCGATCCCCAGTAGAAGGCATGCAGGAGGTAGCTGATCAGTGATTCTCTCTCATCATTGATGTTTCTCTCTCTCTCTCCCTCTCCCTTCCTCCCTGAAATCAATGAAAATTATATTTAAATAATAATAATAATAAATACTCCCAAAACATTCTGTGTGAGGTTCCATTCTAAATGCTTTAACTCATTTAACCCTCAACAACAAGCCTACGAGATGGATACTACTTCAATCCCCATTTCACAAATGAGAAACTGAGGCACGGAGAGATTACATCGCTTGCCCAAGGAGACCTGGCTGGCAAGCGGGTGAGACGATCCCGTTTCCTCTAAAGAAGGAGCACTGAGGGCTATGAAACATGTGGGTCCTGGCCCCCCGGGGTCTCCTGCAGACAGCCTGGCCCAGTCTCCCGTCTGAGGAACCAGGAACAGCCAGCCCCACTTCCTGCCACCCAGCACCCTACGCTTCCTGTTGTTGCCCACACCGAGCTCTTACTCACTGGGGAACCCCCCCACCACCAGCGCACCCTCTCTCAGAGGGAAGTGGAGGCCTCCCTACCCCCCTCCACATGTGCACACAGTTAACCAGCTACCGTTAGCACCACCGCTGCCCCACCCTCCGAGAGAGGTGGGCCCTCCCTCTCGTGGTTTCCGGCCGCCAGGCAGTTTTCAGCGTAGGCCCTACTGTTGCCAACCTGCATGATGGCAGGGAGGGCCGCCTGGCCCGTGACGGCTAAAGACGGCAACCTTGGTTGGTCTTGGTAATGGGGGTGGGGGCAGGGGAGAGGCATAAGTGGGCTCTTCCACCTAGAAGGGCTCCAAGATGGAGAGGACCGGGCGGACCCCACCGTCATCCCCTGCCTCACAGTGCAGAGTGTCTACTGAGCACTTGCTCGGTGTCAGGCACTGTGCTACACCCTCTATTTAATCCCCTCAACTCTATTTACTTTTTTATATTTTAATTGATTTTTGAGAGAGAGAGGAAGGGAGAAGGATAGAGAGATAGAAACATCAATGAGAGAAACATCATCAAGCAGCTGCCTCCTGCACGCCCCCCACTGGGGGATCAAGCCCACAACCCGGGCATGTGCCCTGACTAGGAATTGACCTCTTGGTTCATGGGTCGAGGCTCAACCTCTGAGCCACACAGGGCGGGTCCCTCAACTCTGTTTAATCCCTCCAACAGTCCTAGAAGGTCGGCATGTACCATTACTATCCTCTTTTTACACGTGAGGAAAACTGAAGCTCAGAGGGGCTAGATAACTTGCTCAAGGTCACAAAGAGGCAAAGACAAAATTCAACACCCAAGCTTCGTGACCCCAAAGCCCGGGAATCTACTCCGCCGATCCCATGAGTAACCCCTGCCCCTCTCAGAGGCAGGAGGCCCAAGCCACCTTCCGGGGCTCCACGTTTCTGGGGAAAATGCAGAGGTGGCCCTCAGAGCAGCCCCACCTGCTCCTGCCCATCTCACCCAGCTCTCTGCCAACTGGCCCCAGATGTCACTGTGAATCACGCCCACCGCATCCCTGGGTGCCAGGGTCAGCATGTGCCCGCCCTGCCTGCTGGGAATGTCAACCCACAGCCTCTGCCCAGCCCAGCATCTGACCACATGGCCACCGCTCCACTGGGATCCTCTGTGTGAGACACCCCCGAGATGGGGGGCACAGGGCCTGAGCCACCCCACAGCTACGTGCCCCCATACTTCATCTGCCCCGCCCCAGGGAAGGAGCTGGTCAAGGAGACAGCGCCTCCCTGACAGGCCCGCAGAATGGAGATACCACCTCTGCTCTTTACACCAGCCCCAGCAGGGGTGGGGTCCAGCTGAAAGCAGGATCCCAGCACCCACACCCTGCTTGGGGCTGTCCTGACCGCTCCACACAGCCTAGCCAAGTGCCCACGACCCTGGGCACAGGCTAAGGGCACTCCCGGGTAGCTAGGCCCCATCAGGCAAATTCTTCTCCACGTGGTCCAGCCTCCTTCTGGATGCCAGCATCACTCTCAGCCTCAAACACAACATCCCAGTCACCTTCCCCGGATCCTGTTGCCCTAAGATTGCAGGCTCCTCCCTGCCCAGATCAGGGTGCCCTATGCCTGACCCTAAGCATGGCACTTCTGGCAGGCCTGGAAAGAGTGTCTTGCCATCCCAAACCCTAACCCTGGCAGGGGGAGGCCTGAGGGGGTGGAAGACACCCAGCCGTGGGCATGGCACAGGAGGGGCGAGAGTGCAGAGCCTGGCGGGCTGGCTGCCCACCATTGCAGCAGGCCCATGTCGCCGGGCAGCTTCGCTCCCCCACTGTTGCTAAGGCAGCAGGCGGAAATCCTGGCTCAACCTGCCCTTTCTCCGCACCCCCATTTTAAGCAGGGGCACCCCTCTCTCGTACGGCCTTCTTGGAAAAGGAGGCCCACCACCCACCCTTGCATGGGAGAAAGGCTGCCCGGGGGGAAAGGAAGAGCAAGCTCCCCCGTCTCCTTTTTGGCTGCGGGCCATGGTGGGGGCACCACCCCTCACCTACAAGATGGGTCCCACAGCCAGGAGCCCAGGAGTGGTTTGGGGTTTCGGGATCCTGCTCCCTACCAAGAATGAAAGGGCGGAGCTTAAATGAAAGAAAGAGGTTCCCTGGGGCCAAGTGACTGGATCCCAAGGGGCGGGCTGTGTTTCTCCCATCAAGACTGGGGGTCCCTGGCGGCGGGGGGGGGGGGGGGGGGGTGGCCCATCACACTAAGCCGTCTTAGATTCTTCTCTTGGACAGTCACGAAGGGCAGGACTCAGCTCTGGCCGAGGAGGCCGTGCTCCGATGAAGGCATGCCCTACAGTCCCCATTGCCAAGCCCGTGGGTTTAGCCAAAGCCTTAGTCCTGAGCAGCCTCAGGCAGGGACCGAGGCTGCCACCCCAGGCTGGCGCTCAGGCCCCTGCTGGTGGGGAGCGGGAAGAGCCAAGTTCTTGGCCAAGTCACCTTGGGCTGAGTGCATTCGGTCTATACAGGATGAGGGACAGGCCGATCTGTCCCCAGGAAGACGAGGTGTAAACAAACACACGGGGGCTCCCGGGGGCCGGGGTGGTGCTGCCCTAGATTTCTACCCAGCCACCACCCTTCTCCCCACCAGGACACCCTTTTCAGGCCCATCTTGGGGCCTCCACCCTCCACACCCTGGTACTTAGGGACTGACTCCCAATGGCATGTAGTGTCAGACTCAGCCAATCTGAGCAAAGGCCAAAACGCCAGCAGAGCAATCAAGTCTACACATGCATCAGAGCCTCAACCACTTGACTTCTGGACTTCCACGGGTCTGAATTATTCACATGGCTCCTCCTCCTTCGCGCAGGTCACAGAGAAGGAATTGGGGCCTGGACCTCTCCCTGAGAGCCGGTCCAATCCTCAGCCACAGACACACATTCGGGGGGCTGGGGAGTGTGTGGGGGGGGGGAGACCTGGGTTCCCCAGTCAAGCTGGCAGCGGTCCAGGGATCCACCAGCAACTCAGGCTCCCCAGATGGCCCCAGACACTGTCTCTCTTCATTCTCCCCCCTCCCCATCTGCTCAGCTCAGCTCAGCTCAGCTCTGCCAGGCTATGGGTTTGGGGAAGGAGGAACAGGTGTAGGGATGGGGTAATCAGGGCCTAGCCTGGTGTGAGGTGTCCCTCGGCGTCCCTCCCTGTCCCATAATCAAGCAAGATGCTTCTCAAGGATAGGCCAGACCCCACCCTTTGGCTCCTCCAAACCCTCCTAGCCTTCCTCCTGGGAGGGGGCAGCAGCCAAGATTTCCAGGAACTGTTAGGAGGGGCCGTGCAGAGGATCTGGCAAGTGCGGCCTAAGAGCCAGGGGAAGGGAAATGATGTCAGGGAGGCAGAGGGGAGAAGCACTGCTCAGCTGCCTGCGCCGCCCTGGGCCCCCCACCCCCCTCAGACCTGCAGCGCCCGGCTGCTCAGACTGGGGAGAGGCAGGGCCTTATGCGCCTGTCACCCAGTGTCCAGCAAGGGAGCTGACCACCAGCACTTAGAGAAGGGAGCCGGGGAGCCTGGGGCAGGGCTGAGGTGGGGAAAGGGAAGTGAGAACGAGTGACCCTTTCTCCTTACTTCTGCCTCCCGCCAGGTCTTAGGGAGCCCCCACCCACCAAACACATCCTGGCTGCCTCCAGGCTCAGCCTGAGCTGACGGCTCCCTCCCCAGTGGCCACGTCCCCACATCCCCAATCCCCGGGGAGCAGGTGACTGGCAGTGTGGGTGCCTCCAGACGTTTGCTCCACACCAAGCCAGAGTGAGCCACTCTTCCTGACGCCATCCTTCCCCACTGTAATCCCTGCAGTGGGGAAGGGGTGCCCAGGATAAGGACCCGGCAGCCTCTCCCGGATACGGGGGGTGAGGGACACAGACATCCCCTCTGCGCCATCTGAGGACCAGCTGCCAGCAGCCCAGGCACCAACAAATGGGGACCCAACACCTCAGCTGGGTCTCCAGCCCCCCAGGAGGTTAAATGTCACCCCTCCCATCTTTGACCCTGAGACACAGCGGATGCTCCAGACCCGTGCCTGGCGTCTGGGCCTGTGTGCGGTGGCGAAGGGGGCGTCCCGCGAACCCCTCTCCGGGCTCCACTCCCAACTTGCTCACGGGACATTTTT
This sequence comes from Cnephaeus nilssonii, assembly GCF_951640355.1. Classification (NCBI taxonomy): domain Eukaryota; kingdom Metazoa; phylum Chordata; class Mammalia; order Chiroptera; family Vespertilionidae; genus Cnephaeus; species Cnephaeus nilssonii. The sequence goes on from NC_137090.1 coordinate 13,896,635, forward strand.
GCTTAAACCTTTAGATCCAAAGAGCACTGGGGGATGGGGTGGGTGTCTCGGGGAGGGAGACGGGGTGACTGAGGAAGAAAGTTTTGGGGGGAGAGTGCTAAGTTACTGGAAGAAGCCACTGTCGGTCCCACCCCGTGCAGGGCAGCCCCTGGGCTGGGGATCTCCAAGCGGTACCTGAGCCCCCGGGGGCGGGGACGCGTGCCGAGCTCCTGCAGCCCCCACCCCCACCCCCCACCCCCACACACACACACACCCCGCCCGCGCCCGGTGCGTGGCAGGTCACACTCACCAGGACGCGGTTAAACCTTTCCTCCAGCTCTCCTGCCGCGGGCATCGGCTGCTTGGGTGCCGCGGGCTGCTTGGGTGACGGCGCGGCCAGGCCCGCGGGCTGCTCCGCGCTGCCGGCCGCGTTGCCCATGGTGGTCCCCACCCAGCCGGCCAGGCGCCTCCAGCCTCGGAAATCCAGCTTTCCGGGGGGGGGGGGCGGCGGGGGACGAGGCTCCCGGCCTGGGGGACGAGGTGAGCAGCAGCTGGCGGCGGTCGCGGGGGGCTCGGCGACGCGGGAGCTCGGCTCAGCGGCGCGCAGGGGCCCGGGCGCGGCGTCCCATCGCGGCGGCCCCGTCCGAGGCGCAGGGCGGCTAGCTGCGGGGTGGGGGGAGGAAGTCAGGCTGCAGGCCGCCGGGGCCAGAGGGCTGGGCCGGGGGCAGGAAGCTGCGGCGCGGGCTCCCCCCTCGGCGAGTCTCTAACTTCTGCTATCGCTCCCCGTGCGCGCAAACCGCGTTCCGCCGCCGCCGCTAAGCACCCGGCCCCAGGGGGGCGGGCTGGAGGGAGGGGGCGGGCGCGGGGTGCCGGCCGGGGGTCCGCTGCTGCCATGGCGCGGCGGGGAGGGGGCTGCCGACCCGGTTCACCTGCCGCAGAGGGGGCGGCCGGGGCCGCTTCACCTGCCAGAGCGGGAGGAGACCGAGGCCGGGCAGAGGCGGCGGCGCGCAAGGCAGCGCCTCCGGGTCCTAGAACCGCAGGCTGCCTCTCTCCGAGCCGGGGATTGGCGGGGTCCGGGTGAAGGGGATCGCTGCCGGGGGCCGGAGCGGGCAAACCTCCCGCTGATGCTTGTCAGCCACTGCGAGTGCGGCTTGGAGACCCATAACGGGGCAGCGTTGGGGCGCAAGGGCTGCGTCCCCCTCTCCGGTTCCCGACCGAGAAGGTGGGAACCCCCTTCCAGGCCCCCCAGCCCTTGTTTCTCTCCTCTGTTGAGCCCAGAGAAGAGCTGAGGACCAGAGGGAACCATCTGCAAATGAGAACCCCAAAGAAGGGCGGGGTGGGGGGCGCAGACCCAGTCCAACGGAGACCCCTCCCCGCGACCTGTCCCACCCTGGACCAACTCTCTGCGCCCGTGCCGGCATCCCCAGTGGTCTTAGAATGCGAGCGCCCATGGAAAAGGGCAGAATTCCAGAGTCTGGGGACCACCGAGGCAGTCTCAAGGAGAAGCGTGGGGGCTGGGAAGGGAGGACTGAAGCTTGCATCCAGGCTGGGAAAGGAGCAGGCACCGCAGAGGGAAATGAATCTCCGTGACGCTGTCACCAGGGACCTAAGGTAGCTTCTCATCTTGGAGAAGAACAATCCCTGGGGTCTGGCAATGACAGGAACACTTCGGAGGTCTTCTTTCATGCATCCCGACGATGACCAGGGGAGGCAGTATAGATATGACATCCTAATTTTTGAGATGGGGAAACTGAGGCTCGGAGAGGTTGAGTTGTCCAAGGGCACGCGGCTAACAGAAAGCAGGAACAGGCCTCCTCTCTGTTTACCCTCAAAGCCGACACTGCCTTGGAGCTGCTGTCCGGGCGCCTCACGCCCCTCTCATCCAGGATGGACCAGAGGATGAGAGAGTATTGAGGAGCATAGAGCCCCAGGTCTGGGCACAATCTCCAGCCTGAATTTGGAGCTTGTCTTTCTGTTGCTCCCCATCTAGTTTGTGGGGATCCCCAAGTGGTCCCTTCTTGCACTACCAAGGCAGTGAGGAAGGAGGACCCATTAACGAGCCCTAGATTTCCTCTAGGCCACGCCATAGTTTCCTCTTCCTTCTGCCCTCCCTTTTATATTAAAATACAAACAAAACAAACAAACAAAACTGACAAGGATTTATTTTTTTATGTTTTATTGATTTTTTACAGAGAGGATGGGAGAGGGATAGAGAGTTAGAAACATCGACGAGAGAGAAACATCGATCAGCTGCCTCCTGCACACCTCCTACTGGAGATGTGCCTGCAACCAAGATACATGCCCTTGACCGGAATCGAACCTGGGACCTTTCAGTCCACAGGCCGACGCTCTATCCACTGAGCCAAACCAGTTAGGGCCCAGACGACCATTGAAACAGGAGCTGAGAAATTAGCTCTCTAATCTTAAGGAATGAGCCAGCCCCTTCTCCCAGGTTTTCCCGATGTAAACCTTTCTTCTGCCAAGGTCGTCAGCACCTCAGGTCCTCAGCTGGGTGGGAGATGTATCACTTACTTCCTGTCCCAGCCAGGGACCCAGCAGGGGAGACACAGCAGGGTTTTCTTGGGCGTGCTAAGAAGGCGATCCATTCTGTACCCACTGCCCTCACCTGCAGCCTAGAACAGACCAGAGTCTTGCCCTTGGATTCTTGCCCTTGAGATGAGCTCAGACCTCTTTCTTTCTTTTTTCTTCTCCCCACCCCCCTTCTTTATTTCTTCTTAAAGAACTTAGTCCCAGATCTCCTCAATGAACTATCTCTGCCCATTTAACAACAAGCTTTCACCGAGCACCAGCGGTGCGCCCAGCCCTCTGCTCACTCCTGGAGGCTCTGGCAGAGGAGAGGAGTCCCTGTTCTCCGGCTGTTCTCCGGCTGCTCGTAGCCTAGCAAGGGACACAAACACATGCGGGACAGTGGCTGCCACCAGGTGTTCACACTTCCTTCCTCTTACCCAGAACTGCTTCTTTGAGCAAGCAGGATCAGGACAGAAGTTGTGCCCGCGGCTGAAAACCCAAGCGGGGGGCGGGGGGGGGGGGGAGCCTCAAAGGCAGTCATTGCAGGCCTGTGCCCTCAACACCATTGCCATCCACCCCTCACTCCTGGTGTGGTGGAGATCAGGCTGCGCCGAGTAGAACCTCTTGTGTGGAAAATAAGTAGCCCCGCAAGCTTACGATGACTCTCCCTTGTGCTGATCAGAACGGAGAGGAACCAAAAAATAAGGGGGGAAGAACTTAATCAATTATCACCTAATAAAATGTGGTTGGCTTGGCAGCACTATCTTTCCAATCATGGTCCACAGAGGAGGAAATCCTAGAAGGGAGGCTTCAAGTTTGGAACCAATGCTTTGGTGAGTCTGTGCTTCCCCCTACTGGGCACAGGCAATATGGCAGCCAACATAGGGCGAGGCCTCCAGGGGTGACTAAGATTGAGTCACAGCGTGGGTGACATTTCTGGACTGTCGCCTTGTCACCTCCAATGCAGGGATTGTGCAGCCACTGGATTCACTGAGTAGGTGACTGAGCAGATTTCCCCAGGAATTTCCTCGCTCCCCTCTTACCCCCGCCCCCGCTCACCATTACTCAGCTGGTGCCCCTTCAAAAATAAAAATAAAAGGTAATACATGTGCATAGTTAAAAAGAAAAACAGCCCCAACCGGTTTGGCTCAGTGGGTAGAGCGTTGGCCTGCGGACTGAAAGGTCCCAGGTTCGATTCCGGTCAAGGGCATGTACCTTGGTTGCGGGCACATCCCCAGTGGGGGGGGGTGCAGGAGGCAGCTGATGGATGTTTCACTCTCATCAATGTTTCTAACTTTCTATCCTTCTCCCTCCCTCTCCCTTCCTCTCTGTAAAAAATCAATAAAATATATTTGAAAAATAAAAACAGTTTTAATGTATCTTTCCAGAGATAATTTGGGTGTATACGAGCAGTGTGTGTGTGTGTGTGTGTAACACAAATGATAGTACACATTCCACACTGTTCAGCACCTTGCTATTTTCATTTAAAAATATATCTGCCTTTGCCAAATCTACAGTCCCCCATCATTTTTGTGTGTCACAATTTATTTCATTATTCTTCTCCTAGTGGATATTTAGGTTGTGTCTGCCTGCAGGATATATCTTAGTACACTGCAATTATGTGTGTATCTGTAAGACAAATGTATAAATATGACATTGCTGGGTCAAAGCTTATGAACTTTTAAATTTGAGATAGATTTTCATGGAGTTGCCCTCCAAAAAAGTTTTCGCCAACTTGCGACCCCCAGCAATGGGTGAGATTGCTGGTTTCCCCTCATCCCCACTAACGGAGAGCTAACGGAGGGCACGAGCAGGCCTTTTGGTCTTTGGCGAGGCCTCTTTGAAAGCCTTTGTCACAAGGCAGGTGACGATCTGTCTCTTTCTTTCCCCAAGGCAGAGACTGTGCAGTCCTTTCCGTCCCTGCACCCCAGCATAGGACTCCTGTATTGAGTGAAAGAGACCAGGACTGCTTTGTGGCAGGCCTGGAGCGGGGAGAGTAGTGGGTTGGGTTTGAGCAGGAAGCCTGTGCTTAAGGGCCACTCTTTTTTTTTTTTTAATATATTTCATTGATTTTTTTACAGAGAGGAAGGGAGAGGGATAGAGAGTTAGAAACTTTGATGAGAGAGAAATATCGATGAGCTGCCTCCTGCACACCCCCCACTGGGGATGTGCCCGCAACCAAGGTACATGCCCTTGACCGGAATCGAACCTGGGACCCTTGAGTCCGCAGGCCGACGCTCTATCCACTGAGCCACACCGGTCAGGGCTTAAGGGCCACTCTTGTTTCCAGGCCTGATCAAACCTCAGCCCCAAAGCCCAAAGCCCTGCAGGAGCCCTCCAGACTTGGAGACCTGAGGTTGAAGACCGAGCATTCCCAGGACAGCTCACACTCAGCTCTCCTGCATCCCTGAACCACGGAACTGCTGGGAGACTGGAAATAAACCGGGGGTCTGGATATAGGGGGTCAGTGAAACCAACATCCAATAGAACTTTCTGCAATGATGGGAATGTTCTCTATCTGTGCTGTTCAATATGGTAGCCACTGGCCACTAGGCACTCAAAATGACTGGAATGAAGGGCATGTGACTAGATGGGGAGGGTGGGAGTCTGGAAGAATCCACAGATCCAATTCTCAAGGACCTGGGGGACATGCTAAGTATATGAGACTTGAGCCTGGTGACTGACAGGGTGAGGGGGGGCGGGGCAGGAGGGACAGTTTGAGGGCATTAGAAAGAGAAGGAAGAACTGAAGACCATTTAGGGATTTCAAAACAAAACACAGATCAGGAAAGAGAAGCAGAGGGAGGTAAGGGCGAGATCTTTGAAAGGGAAGGCATGGCTTTGATGTAAGGGTGAAAAATAGCTCCTAGTTGGAGTGCAGATGACAGAGAGATGGTGAGTCACAATGGGACAAGGATGAAGGAAGAGCTACAGACTGAGAGAGAAGTAAACAGTTCCATTGATTGCTGGAACCAGAGGGGCATCCACTGGACCAGTCCAGACAGGAGGGTTGGAGATTCAGGACTACGCTCCTAACTTGGTGAAGAAGGGAGGGCATGTTGAAGCCACTAGAAGGCTGAACGAGTCCAGAGACCCCTCTGACCGCAGGAACGGGGAGGATGTCTCCACTTGGGTGTGGGAGGGCACAAGAAAGACCCGGACCATAAACCACCTCCAGCTAGGCCACTCCCTGGGCAGCCTGCAGGCACCAGCCATTTGCGGGGGAGGGAGGATGGGCGGAGACTAGGGAAGCCAGCCTGGCCCTGGGAGGTTTGGGGAGGAGGGCCAGTCCCAGGTTCCGGGAGCAGGTCAGAAGGGTAAGCACCCTGAAGACCATTGAGTTGGGCAATCAGGGTACCCCTAGCGGCCTTCAAAAAGGAATAATGCTTTCAACAGGGACTGCTGAATTTCAGTGGCACGTTTGGTGGCAGAAGGGAGAGAAGGGGAGAAACTGAGGGGCAGAGCCTAAGCCAGCCATCAACAGAGAGAAAACACACATGTAACTAATGGTGCTGTTTATAACCTGTGTTGAAAATATGATTAACGTTTTTACAGATAACTCAGGGATTAATCCTTAGAGGTTCAGGAGTGTCGTGAACCCTTAAGGTGGAGAATCCCACCCCAGGAACATAATACCACTTATGTAATATTCCCACCAGGGGTGCGCAGCCTGAATGTATGCGGAAGGAAACACCAAGCAAACCCCAAAGGAGGAGCACTCAGTTAAAGGAATAAAGGGGTCTCTACTCTGAAAACAAACAAACAAACAAACAAAAACACCTCAAGAAAGATGATACAGCCCTAGCCGGTTTTGCTCAGTGGATAGAGCGTCAGCCTGCGGACTGAGGGGTCCCAGGTTCGATTCCGGCCAAGGGCACATGCCAGGGTTGTGGGCTCGATCCCCAATAGGGGGCGTGCAGGAGGCAGCCGATCAATGATTCTCTCTCATCATTGATGTTTCTATCTCTCTATCCCTCTCCCTTCTTCTCTGAAATTAATAAAGAAATATATTTTTTAAAAAAAAGAAAGATGATACAGATGAGAAATCGCTCCAGATTAAAGAAGCCTCAAGAAACATGACAAGTTCCAGGTGTGATCCTGGTCTGAATCCTGCACTAGAGGGGAAAAGGACCCTTAAACGACCCTTATTGAATCAACTGATAAAATTGAAATACAGCCCTGGCTGGTTTGGCTCAGTAGTTACAGCCTTGGACCGAGGGGTCTTGGGTTCGATTCCCAGTCAAAGGCAAGTACCCTGGTTGCAGGTTCAATCCCTGGATGGGGCTCAAGAGGGCGGCAACTAATCCATGTGATGTGTCTCTCTCACATGGATGGATGGTCCTCTCTCTCTCTCTCTCTCCCTCTCTCTCTCCCTCTCTCTCTCTCTCTCTCTCTCTCTCTCTCTCTCTCTCTCTCTCTCTCTCTCTTTCCCTACCTCCTACCCTACTCCCTCCCTTCCACTCTCTCTAGAAATCAATGGAAAAAATATCCTCGGGTGAGGATTAAAAGTACGTAAATAAATAAATGTATTGTATCAATGTTAAATTCCCCCAACTTGCAAAGTCTACTGTGATTATGCAAGAGAATGTCCTTGCTCTTAGAAAACGCCCTCTGAAGGCGTAAATGGGCATGAATGGTTGCCACCTCCTCTCCGTTCAGGAAAATAAAATATTTACATATTTTTATTTAACAGGTGGTGAATCTAGGTAAGGGGTATATGGAGGATGATTGCATCGCTCTTGTACCTTTTCTGTAACCTATAATATTTTTTTTTCCAAATAAAGTTTTAAAAAACAAACAAAATAACTCTACCCAGACCAGGAGCCTCCTGAAGTTGGGGACCTTGATCCTCTTTTCCCCCACCGCTGGCCCCGAACTGGTGTCCTGGGTGTGCAGGGCAAAATTAGGAAAACAGGTGGCGACTGGAAGGGCCGAGACCCGTCGCTTGGGGACATTCCTCGCCCCGGGGGGCCCCGACATTTTCTGATCTGACAGCTGGAGCAGCCGCAGGAGTGATTCACCCGCTGGGCTCCTGGCGGAGGGGGCGCCCCGCCCCGCAGGGAGGGCGCTGGCCAGCAGGTGCCGCTGTTGAGCCAGCTCTGGCAGCGCTTGGCAGAGGCTCAGCCGGACCCAGGACTGGTCAGCCCGCCCGCCCGCGGGGTGTCTTGGAGAACCCAGCCCACCGCAGTCTGTAAGCAACCTCTCTCACCCCTGTCCACCCCGGGTCTAGCTTCCCACCCCCAGGCCCTCAGCTTCCCCGCACTCCCTCCCCCACCTTGGATACCCCAAGGCAACTCCCACGTCTGACGCTGGTGGAGGAGGGGACAGGGTAAGCAGGAAGAGGCTTCAGTTCTTGGCCCTGGAGTCTGAATAATGCATTAATTCTCCCCTTTTCTCCCCGTCTCCTTTTACTCCTCCTCTTCCTCCCCCCTCTCTTCCCCCCTCCCACTCCCCCCCTCCCACTCCTCCCCCCCCCCCCCCCGCCCCTTCCCTCCTCCTCTTTCTCCTCTGGAGCTGCACCAAGCTTTCAAAACAAACACACACACCTCCTTCGCCCATCCCCAGCCTGCCTGGGCCTTTCTCCCAGAGTTGCTGCTCCCAGACTGGTCCTTTCCGCTGGGTTCGGGGATCAGGATGGAGGTGGGGAGAGGGGGGAGTGTGCTGATGGGGGTAGGGGGTGATGTTATTTCTTCCTGTGTAGAAAGGAGCTGGTCTCACAGCCCCTCTGCAGTAGAGTGGACTGGGGTGGGGGGTGGGGTCTTCTTCCCTGGGACATGGAGCTTGCTGGCCCTTGACCGCAGCTCTCCCCTGGCCCTCCCAGACTCAGGATGAAAAAGGACCTAGAGAGGTGACTTTGTCCATCCCCCGGGCTCCAGGAGGGACCGTAACCCAAGTCCTCCCATTCCTATATGTTCACTAATTCCTTCAACTACCCTTCACCGAGCACCAGCTCTGTGCAGGGCACCGGGGGCTTTACCTAAAGCCAGCACCTTAAATCCTCACTGGGACCACGGGAGACGGGTGTTACTACTCGAAGTTGACTTCTCCAAAGATCCAGTTCAGTCCAGTGCTCCTCTGGGACTCCTCCTGACTCCCCACTGGGCGTGGTGTCATTCAGCTTTGGGGCCACCACTGCACCTCCCATGACGGCTCAGGTACTGCATTTATCTCACCAGCTCCCAGTGATTTGTCTTCCTGGGTCTCCCACGCCTACCAGACTGGGCCCCGGGCCACAGGGAGTGGGGACAGTGAAGCCTGGGGTTCCTGCTCTAGCCCTTGCTGCGTGGCCTTCACTTCTTCAAGTTCAACTTTCTCACCTGTGATGAGAAATACCCTCCTCGTGAGACTACGTGATGGTAAAATAAGAAGATGCATATAAAGTGCTTAGCACAGTACATGTAACTTTGAAAAGGGAAGCTCATCCCCACCAGAATGGCTAAAATGGAAAAAAAAAATAATACAAAAAACCAAGTGTTGGCCAAGGATGTGGCGCAAAGGAACTCTCATATCCAGTTGGTACAGGGGAAAACCGTGGGGTCGTTCCTGTTAAAGCTGAATATATACACGCACGATGACCCAGCAATTCCACTCCTAGACATATGCCCAAGAGGAGTGTGCGCACAGGTGCACCAAGAGCCACGTAAAATGATCTCCATAGCAGCACTCACCATAATAATACCCCAAACGGGAAACATCTGAAAAGTCCAGCCACGGAATGGATTCACGCATGTTCGTATGTCCGCGCCATGGAATACTGTATTGCGCTGAAAAAAGAAAGAACTACCACTGAGAGGCTCAGGGAGCTCTGGGGTTCCGGCAAAACAGGATTGCAGCGCATACTTGACGGGCGCAAGAGAATAAACAGCCGTCAGCCTATTAATTCTTGGTGTGCAAAGAGATGCCACTAATTGCAGACGCCTTTTATGTGTGTGTTAGGCCCATGTGGAATGCAGCGTCTGAGAACAGCTCTCCTCGCCACTCAGAACCCACGGGAGCTCGCCCAGCCCCTCTCAGGGATGCAAATGAGGGGCCGCCTTTGTAGCCATGAGCAGAGTTAGCCAAATAATGAACACAAGGGGGGGGGGGGCATAGGCTCTGAGGATTTTTGTTTTATTGATCTTAGAGAAAGAGAACAAGACGTAGATTTTTTTTTTGTTCCACTTATTTATGCATTCCTTGGTCACTTCTTGTATGTGCCCTGACTGGGGATAGAACCTGAAACCTTGGCACATCAAGATGATGCTCCAACCGAGTCACCTGGTCAGGGCTTTGGGGATTGTTTTTTGTTTTGTTATTTTTTTTCTAAAATATTTTATTGATTTTTTTTCCACAGAGAGGAAGAGCGAGGGATAGAGAGTTAGAAACATCGATCAGCTGCCTCCTGCACACCTCCTACTGGGGATGTGCCCGCAACCAAGGTACATGCCCTTGACCGGAATCAAACCTGGGACCTTTCAGTCCGCAGGCAGATGCTCTATCCCCTGAGCCAAACCGGTTAGGGCTGGGGATTGTTTTTAAGGAAGAGGATTGGGCCCTGCTTCTGTGGGAAGCTGATTATTTGCATACCTCCCTTCAGAGCCAGGGACCCTGCTGAATGGCACTGGTGGTGGCTGAAGCTGGGAGAAGCCCTCTGGTCATCCATCCCATCGCTCCACGCCTGTCTACCAGCAGCTTCTCGCCCTTCCTGACACATATTAAGGTAAGGTCTCTGTGAGGCAGCACTGATGGAGGTGGTGGTGTACTGGACCTTGTGATAATACAATGACAGTTCTCTTCAAAAACACTTTCGATCAGACGTTCCATTCCTCTTGCCACCAGCATCCCACCCCCACCAAGGGAGGTTGAAATCAATGAAATAGTGATTCGTTCACTCATTTACCAATTTAATATTGAATAAAGCCCATTTGTGCCAGCCACTGTGTTAGATGTTCAGCTAACAATGACTGAGATGGCCCCTCCCTTTAGGATCTCAGAGTCAAGCCAACAAAAATGATGATTCCACGTGATTAGGGCAATGATAGGGGGAAATAGAGACTTGAGGCCCCCAGGGAGAGCGGGGCTGGCTGCGTATCTACTGCCCCGAACTCCCCCACAGGTCCCAGGTTGCCGTCCATGCCCAATACATGCTGCCCAAACTGATTCCTCTGATTCTGCCCTGCTGATCTGTTAGGGACACCTTTTTCCACCTCCACCTGATGGCAAATTCCTACTCCTCCCCCCAGATTCATCTCAAAATGAGAAGTCCCCAATTCAGGTGGGTGGTTCAACTGTGAGGATGCGATCAGGGAGGAAACCCCTGGGGACTTTTTAAAATGGGGATTATTTTTAATGTTTTATGTCCTAAGCAGGAAATTCTTTCCCATTATTCTATATGCCTTTCTGTGTCTGAAATATTTCATCATAATACATTTTCAAAATAGATTCAATTCAAGTTACTCCTCCACCTTGCTCCCCAGCTCCTGCTACCTTTCCTTGTCAGGAATCAAGCTCAAGCCCTGGCCAGTGTGGCTCTGCTGGTTGGAGCAGTAGTCCCGCACACTGAAGAGTGACAGGTTCTATCCCCAGGGCATCTGTGGGAGGCAACCAATCTCTCTCTCTCTCTCTCTCTCTCTCTCTCTCTCTCTCTCTCTCTCTCTCTCAGAAATCAGGAAAAAACATATCCTCAGGTGAGGATTTTTTTTTTTTAATTAAGCTCAAAAATTCCTTACTGTGTTTCTAAAGATGCATGGAAATGATTGTCACCAATCGAGTATCCTGGTTCCCTCTAGGGTGAGAAATGCAATTGGGGAATGATGTGATGCTGGGGCTTTTTAAAAATATATATTTTTATTGATTTCAGAGAGGAAGGGAGAGGGAGAGAGATAGAAACATCAACGATGAGAGAGAATCATTGACCGGCTACCTCCTGCACGCCCCATACTGGAGATCAAGCCCGCAACCCAGGCATGTGCCCTGACCAGGAATCGAACCAGGGACCTCCTGGGGTCAACACTCACCACTGAGCCATGCCGGCTGGGCATGATGCTGGGGCTTTAACAATAACAACAGTGTTGCTACGTCATGAACTGGGTGGTGGGTACATGGGTGCTTGCTTTATGTCTATAATATTATAGAATAAATTCAACATTTGAAAGAGCAACTCTGTCCAGAGTGAGAGAGGCAGGAAGGAAGAAGGAAGGGAGAAGGAGCTTTAGAGAAGTTGGAGGAAGTAGAACAAAGAGGTGGCTCTCTGCTGGGCCTGGAGGGCTCATTGAGTAATCAGGTTGGTCTTTCTGGTATAGAGCCCAGAGCAGGGGAAAAAAAAAAAAAAAAGGCGCAAGGCTGTGTCTACCTGTAGTGAGCCATATGGTGGTGGCGAAGAGCATAGATGCTGGAATTGGGACATCCGGGTTCAAGTCTCCGTGCAATCTTTTATTAGCCCCACGACACTGGGCAGCTTCAGTTTCCTCATCCTGGAAAACACTTGTGGGAGGCAAAGGAGATGAAGTGTGTGACGCTGGCACTGCTTGGGTACGTGTGCCCAGGCAGGCAGTGGGGAAGGGCCGGTCCTGTTGGGCGGTCGGTGGGGAGCGGCAGTGGGCAGGAGTGAGCAGGCAGGATTTGAACCTGGGTAGTTCAATGCCAGAAGCTGTGCTCTCAGCCTCCACGCTGGAGAAGCCCAGATGGCTCTGGCCTGTAAGGGGTTTCCTCCCTCCCTCCTCTCCACTCTGGGTGAGTGAGAAGAAGTGGGCAGAGGACAGTCAAGAAGGCACTAAAAAGGGAAGCAAAAATAGCCTTTGGTTCTGAAACTCCTCGAAGACTCACACACCCAGCGCTTGCACACAGAGGGGTGCCCGTAGCAGGAGGCCTGGGTGAACCCCCAGCTGGAAGCCCCCTGCCCAGATGGGTAGGCGTCACCATCACACACACACACACTGCGTGCGGGTGGGGGTGCCGCTGTAGCAATGAAGCACCAGCTCTTTGCCAGGCAGAATTCAGAATCTGGTTGCTGGAGAGGCCCTCAGCTCTTTTCTGGTCTCACCTGCTGCCCTTCCTCACGGGCCCTGGTCCAACCAGGTCAGGGTCTGCGGAGATAGCTTGACTCCTAGCTGATTGGTAGAAATTCTCCTTCTTTAAAAAAAAAAAAACACAAAAAAAACCATAATTTTATTGATTTCAGAGAAGAAGGGAGAGGCAGAGAGAGATAGAAACACCAATAATGCCAAAACCGGTTTGGCTCAGTGGATAGAGCGTCGGCCTTCGGACTGAAGGGTCCCAGGTTCGATTCTGGTCAAGGGCATGTACCTTGGTTGCGGGCACATCCCCAGTAGGGGGCGTGCAAGAGGCAGCTGATCGATGATTCTCTCTCATCGATGTTTCTAACTCTCTATCCCTCTCTCTTCCTCTCTGTAAAAAAAAAAAAAAAGAAAAAGAAAAAGAAACACCAATAATGAGAGAGAATCATTGATTGGCTGCCTCCTGCACGCCCCCTACTGGGCATGTTCCCTGACTGGGAATTGAACCATGACCTCCTTGTTCGTAGGTCTACGCTCAACCACTGAGCCATGCTGGCGGGGCAATTCTTCCCTCTTTAACCTGACCTCTGCCCACCCCCTGGCCTGGCCACTAAGGCTCACGGAACACCCTGACTCCTTGTCTGGCATCTGCACGCTAGAGGTCATGCCATCTGGGAGTCCTCCTGGGGATGTGGGCAGAGGACAGGCACCCCACGTGTAGGACTCCGGGCCACACACGCTGGGCAGAGAGAACATTTGGAACTCTTAGAACTCTGCCTCTCAGCCCTGGCTACACAGGAGCATTCCTTGGGGAGCCTTAAAAATTCCACTGCCCAGGCTCCAGAAGAATTAAATCAGAATTTCTAGGGGTGGCACCCAGATATCCGAACTTTAAAAATATTTCCTAGGTGATTCCAATAAGCAGTCAAGTTGAGAAACAATAATTTATTGGACTGCCCTAACCGGTTTGGCTCAGTGGATAAAGCGTGGGCCTGCGGACTGAAAGGTCCTAGGTTCGATTTCGGTCAAGGGCATGTACCTTGGTTGCAGGCACATCCCCAGTGGGGGATGTGCGGGAGGCGGCTGATCGATGTTTCTCTCTCATCGATGTTTCTTTTTTTTATTTTTTTTATTTTTTATTGATTTTTTTGCAGAGAGGAAAGGAGAGGGAGAGAGAGTTAGACACATCGATGAGAGAGAAACATCCATCAGCTGCCTCCTGCACACTCCCACCTGCGGATGTGCCCGCAACCAAGGTACACGCCCTTGACCGGAATCGAACCCGGGACCCTTCAGTCCGCAGGCCGACGCTCTATCCACTGAGCCACACCGGTTAGGGCACTCATCGATGTTTCTAACTCTCTATCCCTCTCCCTTCCTCTCTGTGAAAAATCAATAAAATATATTTTTTAAAAAAATAAAATAACATATATTTTAAAAAATAATAGTAATTTATTGGACAAAGGATTTCTGCAAAGAGCGGGAACCTGGACTCCAGCTGGATGGAACGCAGCAGGAAAGCAATCATATCAAAAGGCTTCTTGAAAAGAAGAATGGTAGCTGCCAGGGACTTGGGGGAGGGGGAGTGGGGAATTATTGTTTAATGGGTCCAGAGTCTCAGTTTGGGAAGATGAAAAGAAAAGGTTCTGAACATGGATGGTGGTAATAGTTGTACAACAATGTGAATGTACTTAATGCCATTCAACTGTGCACAAAGAGCCCGGCTGGTGTGGCTCAGTGGTTGAGCATCGACCTATGAATCAGGAGGTCATGGTTAGATTCTTGGTCAGGGCACATGCCGGGGTTAGTTGCTAGCTCGATCCCCAGTGTGGGGTGTGCAGGAGGCAGCCGATCAATGATTCTCTCTCCTCACTGATGTTTCTATCTCTCCCCCTCCCCTCCTCTCTGAAATCAATAAAAATTTATTTTAAAAATAACAATTAAAAATTGGTTAAAGAATATGAGACAGAGTCACAGATGTAGAAAGATATTTAATCCAACCTCAAGATAGGACATTGAATTAGGTAACAGAAAGACAAACAATTAGGTCTAGAGCAAGTTAGGCCTGAAACATCGCTGGGGGCAAAAATGACAAAACTGAAGCTGTCCTAGTTTGGGCACATTGTGAGAAGGCAGGGTTCTTTAGAAAAGACAATAATGCGGGAGGGAGGGGGAGGGGAGATAAGGCAGCAGGAAAGGAGGAAGACCAACTATGAGATGGATTGTTCCATAAAAAGAGCCACAGGCATGAGTGAGTCTACAGGAGCTGAGCAGGGCTGCTGCGTTCTGGACATTGTGGACATCACTCATTCACAGTCGCAGGAGTCATAGCTGACTCAACAGCACGTAACACACGTATAAAGACATAAAGTTATGCTTTGGGGAGAGGATCTAGACAAGCTGCTTTTAAATGGACTCTAGAAAAAATTTTTAACAGTTGCTTTTTTTAAAATTATTTTATTGATTTTTTACAGAGAGGAAGGGAGAGGGATAGCGAGTTAGAAACATCGATGAGAGAGAAACATCGATCATCTGCCTCCTGCACACCTCCCACTGGGTATGTGCCTGCAACCAAGGTACATGCCCTTGACCGGAATCGAACCTGGGACCCTTTAGTCCGCAGGCCGAGGCTTTATCCGCTGAGCCAAACTAGTTAGGGCTCTAGAAAATTTTTTAAATCTAAGACTATCCAGTAATCTTTAGTAAAAGGTTATGAGCAAGAATAATTTATTGGACAAAGGATTTCTGCAAAGAGCAGGAACCTGGACTCCATGAGCAAGAACAGAGCTATCAGATATGAAAGCATGTTATGCAGCTATAATAATTTTTTAAATCCTCACCTGAGGATATTTTTTCCATTGATTTCTAGAGAGAGTGGAAGGGAGGGAAGAGAGGGGGAGAGAGAGAGAGAAAGAGAAACATTGACGTGAGAGAGACACATCGATTGGTTGCCTCTTGCAGGTGCCCCCACAGTGGCTGGAGAACTTGCAATCGAGGTATGCACCCTTGACCAGGAATCAAACCCGTGACCCTTTGATCCACAGGCTGACGTTCTAACCATTGTGCAACCAGCCAGGGCAGTAATTTTTAAAATGTGATTGGTCTATCAATAAATGAGATAGAGAACTAACTGGTGGAATAGAAAACTCACAAATGTATGAAGGCAGTTCATCATAAACATGGAATTTTAAATCATAGCAAAAAGAACTTTTCAACAGTGTCAGGACCACATTTGTGTAGCCATTTGGGGGATTAAAAAAAAAAAAGTCCTCAAGCATCTGGAGCCCAGGGAGCAGAGGCAGCTGAAGAGCATTGCCCAGGGAGGCCAGGGAAGCCAACGTTGTCCAGGGGGGATCCTGGGGGTGGGGTGAGTCCAAGGAGGGGCAATGCCTGTGGCTACAAATGTGAATTGCAAGTGAGGACAGTTGGACCGGGGCCCAGAGAAAAAAGATCCTCTTTTTCAAAAGCCCAAGAGGGAAATGGCTGGGACTGAGAAGAAAAGGAAGGAAGATCTAGGTAGAAAGGACAGTGGGGCCTGAGAACCCAGTGGTAAGAGAGGGAGCCGCCCAGCTGGACAGCCACAGGGCTTGGGCCCAGGCGCTGTTGTGAGGGAGTTTGCAGCTTCCCGTGTCCTCACACCGGGATAAAGGAGTCCGAATGGCTGACTGGGGTGTGTGGGCCTGAGAAGAACCCCGTGGAGGGAGCTGGGAAGAATAAGAGCCACAGGAGATTTTGGGGCCAAGGAGACCCCTTTTCCTTCCTTGTGGGATGATGGGCTGTAGCAGAGGTGGGCTCTGGATGTCCGTGTGGCTCTTAATGTCCTCACAGCTTAGTTTCCTTGGGAACTTCCTCTCAGAGCCACTGGGGCGAGGACGGAGCAGGGGAGGGGGCCCCTCCTGGTTGTCCGGAGGCAGGACATGGCAGATGCCCTGAGGGCTGATCTGGGCCGCCCACCTTGGATGGAGTCCAGGGAAGATCTCTGGGACAGGTGGTTTCTGGAATGTCCCTGCTCACAGGCAGCCAGTTCACACTGGCCAGCTGGGAGCAGCTGCTCAGCCTGTGCCCCTGCCAGGCAAAGCCTGTTCAGTCCCCTCCATTCCCTGGTCCACAAAGGCCTTTCTGTTTGGGGGGCAGGAGTGAACGTTCAGCCTTGGAGAAGTGGGAGAACTGAGCCCCAGGTGAAGGCAACAAATAGCATCTCCTTTGGGGGAGAGCAGCCACGCTTTCCACACCCACCTGCCCTAATGGTTCAGGTCCAGGCAGCCCCTCCGCCCCTACAAAAGCTGTCACTCTAGGAAGGCCAGTAGAGAAGGCAAAGTGTAACCCCTTTCAAAAGGTAAGGGAGCCCTAGCTGGTTTGGCTCAGTGGATAGAGCGTCGGCCTGCAGACTAAAGGGTCCCAGGTTCGATTCTGGTCGTGGGCACATGCCCGGGTTGGGGCTCGATCCCCAGTGGCGGGTGTGCAGGAAGCAGCCAATCAATGATTCTCTCTCATCATTGATGTTTCTATCTCTCTCCCCCTCTCCCTTCCTCTCTGAAATAAAAGTATATTAAAAAACAAAACAAAAAAGATAAGGGAAGGTGGGGTGAGAGGAACTCCCACAAACCACCTTGGAATGGAACTAGTTACTAATTAAGAAAGTAGTAAAGCACCCGGCGGGCGTGGCTCAGTGGTTGAGCATCAACCTAGGAACCAGGAGGTCACGGTTTAATTCCCAGTTAGGGCACATGCCCGGGTTGTGGGCTCGATCCAGTGTGGTGCATGCAGGAGGCAGACAATCTGTGATTCTCTCTCATCATTGATGTTTCTCTCTCCCTCTCCCTTCCTCTCTGAAATCAATAAAATTATATTAAAAAAAAAAAAGTAGTAAAGCCCGGCTGGTGTGGCTCAGTGGTTGAGCGTCTACTATGAACCAGGAGGTCATGGTTTGATTCCTGGTCAGGGCACATGTCTGGTTTTTGGGCTCCATCCCCCAGTGGGTAGCGTGCAGGAGGCAGACAGTCAATGATTCTTTCTCATCATTGATGTTTCTCTCTCCCTCTTCCTTCCTCTCTGAAATAAAAAATATATACATATATATAATTTCACTACTTTAAAAAAATATATATATATTTTAAAAGTAGTGAAATTTATGGCTGCTTCCATTTGACAGCACCTCCTATACAGCTGATGCTAAGTCCTTAACTTACTTATCTCTTTGAAGATAGGAAGGAACAATGGTCAAGAGCTGAAATACAATCAGAACCGGTTGCTACAGGCATTGTGAGGCCTTGGGCAAGTTTCTTAACCTCTCCAAGCAGAAGTTTCTTCATCCCTTGCCTCTGACCCCAGACTCCACAGTATGTCCCCTGGGGCCACCTGGACTTCCTGGACCTAGCAGGGAGGAGCCAGGAGGATCAAGGAGGCGTTATAGTGTTTTTCAGGCCAGGTAAACACAATCCCAGACAGAAGCCCCCTGGCCAGGAACAGGCCCTGGAGAGCTCAGGATCCGGGACTGGCCTGAAGCCCCCATCCTTTGAACAAAGGAGGAGAGGAGGCCCCTGAATTAGCAGCAGAGCTGGGATAGATCTCAGGTCTCCAGACTACTGGTCTACCGGTCTAGTGTGACCTCCACATGGGCCCTCAGGGGACCTGTGTTTTTCTGACACAGGCCCCAGGAGACTAGCCTTTCCCTCTTGGCCGGACCACCAGAATATGAAGAATAAATAAATCCACAGAGACAAAAGGCAGATCGGTGGTTGCCTGGGCTGGAGAAAGGCGGGAATGGGGAGTAACTGCTTAATAGGTATGGGTTTCCTTTTGGGGTGATCTTGTTGGAACTAGATAGAGGTGGCAGTTGCACACACTGTCAATGTACTAAATGCCACAGAATTATTTGCTTTAAAATGGTGAATCTCATGTTAGGTGAATTTCACCTCAATTAAAAATAAGGGTACAGGTCCTGGCCGGGTAACTCAGTTGGTTACACCAAGGTTGCAGGTTTCCATCCTGGTCAGGATACATACAAGAATCTGCCACAATGAATGCATAAATAAGTGGAAAAACAAATCAATGTTTCTCTCTCCCTCCCTCCCTTCCTCCCTCCTTTTCTCAAATCAATAAATTACATAATAGTAATAATAATAAAGTACCTGTAGCTAAGAGATTAAAGGAATAAGAAGAGTGGGCAAGTCCCAGGTAGGGGAGGGAAGGTGAAGGAGGGGCTGAGGAATGAGGCAGGGAGGAGGACTTGGCTGTCTTCACCCAGCCTCTGAGCTGTTTGCTTTCCCTCAGACTTTAGACTTGAAGCTCCTGGGGGTGGGGCAGGGACCTCATCTTTTTAGCTGTTTTTAATTTTCAGAGCAGAGCGTCGTCACGGGTATATGGATCTTTTAAAACCTCTGGCACCAGTGGAATGAAAGCAAACACGTTAAGCAATGGGTAGATTATCCACCGCCTACACCAGGGAAGTGAGGATGTCACTGGGCTAAGTGTGTGTGCCACCTCTGGGCAGCAGGGGAGCTGCCTGAGAATTCCCAGGGCAGAGGGGGCCTGCCCATCACACCCTTGCAGGCAGCACCCACTGGGGTCTGGGATGGGGGAAGGTGATGGGAGCAGAACCTGGGGGAGCACCATGGCCCCTTTGTCAGACCCAGGAAGGAGAGTGGGGCAGCTATAGGAAGTAGGGGGGGTGAGGAGTTCCCTCCGGAATCTATCCCTCTGCTTCCCTCCCCTCCACTTGTACAGCTCCTGCACATGCTCAGTGTGCCCAGGAATTGGGTTGGCTGGGGGAGGGCATTGACTGGCACCCCCACTTAAAGGGACAGCGCCGTCCTTGCCTGCACCCAATAGAGGCAATGGGACCTGGCCACCCTCTTTCCTCATGAACTGAATTACTTCACCTCGACCCCTTCCCTACTTCCTGGCAGCTTCTTCCTGCCTGCTCAGCTCCTTTGTCCACCTCACTACCTCTCCTCATTCCCTGACCCTATTGCAGGCAGGGTCTGTCCACTGAACACAGGAGTTTCCACTGAGGTGGGGGTCTTGGATGGAGAAGAAATGAGCATCCCAGGCCAGGGTATGAGTGGTGGGAAGCTTCTGCAATCACTCTTATGAAAGAAACATCTGCCTTCTGGGCCTCCCTCCCCTGGCCCGGGTGACCAAGAAGGTCCTGGAAAGCAAATGGACATGAGAGAGAAAGGCACTGGGCATTTGCTCTGGAAAGGCCGGAGGAAGAGAAGGGAGTGTGTCCAAGCCCATCTTCCCAGCTGAAGGGGGGAGGGGTGGTGTTGGAGATGGGGGGGCTGTAAATTGGAGCTTACATCATTGTGGTGGGTAGGGAGAAGCTCAGGCTCAGGACCAGTGGAGAAGGAAAGGGGGGAGGCACAATGAACCTGTGCCTGGCCACCAGCTGTAGCTGAGCCGCCTCTCCCCAGAGCTGAGCCTGGAGACCCCCAGCTCCACTGGGTGGGAGGGCACTGAGGTCAGGGAACCAGATGGGGGAAGGGGGTGACATTGACTTCTTCACTAATCCCTTTCAGCTCCTCCTGACACTTTCCCAGCTCACACCCTTTTCTTCGTTTTCATCTTGCCCCATCCTGCCCCCTTTTTAAAAACAAACAAACAAACAAACACCATATTTTTATTGATTGAGAGAGAGAGAGAGAGAGAAACATTGATGAAGTCTGCAACCCGGGCATGTGCCCTGACTGGGAATTGAACTGGCAACCTTTCAGTGCACAGGATCATGCCCAACCAACAGTCACACAGGCCAGGGCCACCTTGGGAATATTAACCCACCTAGGTACAACCCTGACCAAGTGTGTGTTTGGGGGTGCGGGGAATGTCTCTGTGTGTGTGTATGTGTGTGTGTGTTGGGGTAGAGAGGGCCAGCTGGCAGCTTTCCTGTCTCCAAGCTCCTCAGCTCTGGGCCAAGAAGGGCTGAACTTCTCACCTGCCCCTCCCCTGTGAGAAGATCTTGCCTACTCAGGGACAGCTGGCCCAAGCCATCTCCGGACACACCTCCACACCCATCCCCCAGCACCCACACCATCCCCCACACACTCCAGCAGCCCTCTGGAATCTTCTCTTCCCTCCTAGTTACTAACACACACACACACACACCCTCCAGGTACATACCCTTGGTCCTGGCCCATGGCCTTGCCCCTCCCCTCTCCCTCAGGCTCTATGCTGAGGAATGCAGCAGCAGAGAGGCTGCCCAGCCTGCCCAGGGGCCTATGGGTCCCTGGCTGGTAATCCAAAGGGGAAGGCAGGCCTTGGGTCAGCATTCTTAGAGTCCCAAAAGTCACACTCTAAGGCTTGGGTTTCCCATCTGCAAAGTGGGGACAGTCATGCCTCTGGCCCTTCCTGACAGGTATACGGAAGGGGGCTGACACCCTTGGCCAGAGTTCCAGGGGCAGACCCCACAGGGATGGGAGATTTTATTCTATTCTCTTGAATCCCATCCCTTCCTAGATCTGTTCTCGCACCTTGCTTTTCTGGTGAGGCCTGGGTGTGGCAGGGCAGAAATGAAAGTTGTCCTGGCAACATACAGGGTTCATCTCCGTTTCCATCGAGCAGGGGTGTATGAGCTCGCTTCAGAGCCCAATACTGCTGGCATGCTGGAGGTATCTGCATCATCCAGGCTGACTCAGCTGTCGATTATGTGCAGATAGGTGAGGGGCTCCCCTCAGCGGGGATTAACCGTGCCGGTGATTGGGCTCAGAGGAGAGGGTGCACAGCTGCAGAGCGCTCCAGGAAAGCCAGGCCACAGCTCCGCTAGGATCCATTCACTGTCCTCCTCTGCCGCTTGGGCTGATTTCCCACGAGGAGAAAACTTCCCTTGCATGCTTACTTGTAAGTGCCCTTCCCCTGGCTGCCAGATGTGGGGGGTAGGGGCTATCCAGGAGGAGACACAGGCACCCGTACCTCATCTAGCCCAGCCCTCTGGACTGTGGGGAGACAGGGAGAACACAGGGAACCTGGGAGCACACCCTGAAGGAACCCCTGGACTTGGGCCTTCTCCAAGATCCCAGCCCTCTCTCCTCTGGGGAAGCTCCCAGCTCCTCCCAGCGATCTGGCATCTTAAGTCAAGTTCTGGCTGAACCCAGGGCCTCCTGACGGAGCCCCCTCCCACCTCTACATCCCCCTCTAGGAAACCTTCAGAGCAGTCTGACTGCTCCCCAACCACAGAGCAGAATTCAGGCATCCTGGAGAGCTCGATAGGGCCCCAGTGCAGAAGTCTGCTGTCCTCCTAGTCTCAGGGCAAGGAGGCATCAGGACCCCAAGTCCCAAGCCTTTCTGGGATGAATGTTCCTTCGACCTCAGAGCCCCAGTGAAACCAGTCCCAGCCACTGCCTTTGATTTCACCAAAACCATTTATTTTCTCTGTGAAAAATAAGATGCCATCACCCTAGCCGGGTTGGCTCAGTGGATAGAGCATTGGCCTGCAGTCTGAATGGTCCCGAGTTCGATTCTGGTCAGGGGTACATGCCCCGGTTGTGACCGATCAATGATTCTCATCATTGATGTTTCTCTCTCTCTCTCCATCTCTCTTCCTCTCTGAAATGAAAAAAAAAAAAAAAATGCCATCAAAGAACAAATTGTGGGAACGACAAGGTGGAAGTCAAGCTGTTCTCAGGGGGCACGGGGGGGGGGGGGTGCTGCGAGTGATTTTCATCCACCACTGCCACCTTGAGACCCAGCGGGCCTACATGTGTATGAAATGCAACTGTCTCCTTGGGCTAAACTGGTAAGGGGGGCACCCCTAGGTGCCTGGCTCCCCATTGCCAAGGCTGCCCTCTTGATTCCACATCTCATTCTCCTGCCGAAGCCGCTGGTTCTCTGTCCGGAGCCTCTCCACCTCAGCAGCCAGTTCCTCCACCTGGCGACAGGACCGGCGGCTGGTGCGCCCCTGCAGCTGCTGCAGCCTCCTGGTCTCCTCCTCGGCCAGCGACAGCCGCCGCTCCAGATCCAGGTAGTCTTGCACCAGCTCCTGCTTGCTGCGGCCCTGCAGGCTCTCGGTGTGGAAGCGCTCATAGGTCTCCGAGAAGTCCCTCTGCTGGAACTCGCCAGGAGCTTGGACCGGCCCACCACGGTCCTCGGCCTCGCTCTCTTCACTGGAGCCTGGGTGGGAGGCCCCCTGGGGCACATCCAGGTCAGGCTCCTCGGGGTTTCGGTCGTTCATCAGGAACTGGGTGGTGTTGTAGGGCGCCACGGGTTGGCCCTTGGCGAACATCTCCTCGCGGAGCCGGGAGGCCCTCTGGCTCTGCCTCTCGTCCCGCTGTTGCTTCTCATCCCAGCTCAGCTCCAGGTAGGGCCGCCAGTGCCGCTTGCGCTTGGAGGGCCGCCGGCGGTGCTTCTTGCGGCCCAGCACCGCCTCCACGGAGTAGCTCCGGGGGTTCTGGGTCCGGGGACCCCTACTATTGCAGCCCAGGCCACCGCCAGCCCCGGCAGGATCTTCCTCCTCTGAGTGGCTCTCCATCCGGGGTGTCAGGGGCAGGGAACCAGCAGGGTCATGAGGTTCAGGGGGTGTTTCTGGGCTCCTAGGAGAGTCAGAGGCCTAAAGAGAGAACATGAGGAGGCTGGGTCACAGCCAGTCTGTGCCTGGAATCTTCCCTGCCTCTTCCCCCGCTCCCCACCCCGACCTGTAGCTCTCAGCCTTCCGCAACCATTTGTTTATGGCTAACCTGTCTCCTGTCTGCCCCCAATGGGCCCTAAGCAAACTCGGCAAGAGCAGGAATTTCACCTGTGTATGTCACTCTGCAATTTCAATGCCTCCCATCAAAAAAGCCCCATGCTTTGCTTAATGCTCTGCTGTCACTGTCTTGAACTTAATATTTTTTTAAATCCTTACACAAGGAGCCCTAACTGGTTTGGCTCAGTGGATAGAGCGTCGGCCTGCGGACTGAAGGGTCCCAGGTTCGATTCCGGTCAAGGGCGTGTACCTTGGTTGCGGGCACATCCCCAGTAGGGGGTGTGGAGGAGGCAGCTGATCGATGTTTCTCTCCCATCGATGTTTCTAACTCTCTATCCCTCTCCCTTCCTCTCTGTAAAAAAATTAATAAAATATATTTAATAAATAAAGAAACCTTACACAAGGATATGCTTATGGATTTTAGAGAGAGGAAGGGGGAGGGGGGAACATCAATGTGAGAGAGAACATCAATTCGCTGCCTTCCGTACCTGCCCCAACCCAGGATTGAACCCACAACCAACTGAGCTCCGACTGGAAATTGAACCTACAACCAACCGAGCCACACTAGCCAGGGCCTTCTTACTGGTTTTTAATAAAGAGCCCTTTGCACTGAACTGCACAAATTATGTCGCTGATCCTGCTTCCGGGTATTTGGATAGCTGACTCTTTTTTGTTTTGTTTTAATCCTCACTCGAGGATATTTTCCCATTGATTTTTTAGAGAGAGTGGAAGAGAGAGGGAAAGACAGAAATATCGATGTGAGAGAAACACATCATTGGTTGCCTCCTGCACGAGCCCCAACCAGGGCCCGGGCCAGGGAGGAGCCTGCAATCGAGGTACGTGCCCTTGACCAAAATCGAACCCGGGCCCCTTCAGTCTGCAGGCCGACGCTCTAGCCACTGAGCAAAACTGGCTAGGGCGGACAGCTGACTCTTTTCATCCTTTATTTAGGGCTTCGTTCCAACGTCACCTCTTCAGAGAGGCCGTTCCTGACCAGCCTATCTAAAGTAGCCCTGTCATCTCCCCTTCCCAGTAATTCCCTATCACGTGACAGTTAACATCATACATCACGTTTAGCACGTTCCCATCTGTCTTCCTCCTGTAAGCATGTGACTTGTCTGTTCAGTTCACCACTGTGTCCCTAGGTGTGGCCCAAGGTAAGCACTTAATAAATGTATGTTAAATGACATAAAGCCCATAAGAAGGGGAACCAAAAGATACCGGGACACAACATTCTATTTTCTGTCATTCTAGGGTGAAGAAGATGGTGCATTTATTCCAGGCAGAAGTTGATATTCATCCACATGATGGGCAGGAAAGAGATCCTAACTAGGGAGAGGAAAGGTCAAACTCTAGTCTGCAGCTGAGAGAATTCTAGAACTTATCTAAGATGCGCAAAGGATTCTGTCACGCGAGTGTGTGTTCAGGGCATCTGGTTATCTCTGTCATGGTGAGGGTGGGAGTACTGACTGGGGAATGAGTTGCTCTAAGTTTGTGGTTTGGGGAATTCTAATAATAACTACTACCAGTGGGATGTTGTTTTATAAGGTACAACATAGTTCAGAGACCTCTGGGCCTGGGTCCATATAAGCATAGGGTATGTATCGGGGGATGTATGCAGCCCTGTAAGAGCTGAAGGTGTGTTACATGTCATTTGGGAGACCCTAAAGAGAACATCAGGGAAAATGAGGTATGTTGGAGTGTGTGTGTGCATGCATGTGTTGTACTGTATTGTTAATTCACCTGCAGGGAGGTCAATTAAGAGTGGCTGCCCTGTCTTCATCAGTGTTTTAGGTCCAATGAGACAGCGCTGCCCCACCCTGAAAGAGGCAGTCCGCTGGGAACTCTTAAGGCAGGGTGGCTGGTTTTTGTGGGCATAAAACAAAACACCTACCTCCCCCAATCTTCCCCCCCCCCCCCGCCCCCGCCACTCAGCCAAAGCTCCCTAATGATCTTTCCCCTCACCCAAATCAGCCCTGCCCCTCAGCCCCACATGCTGCCTTCCTCCCAAAGGCTTGTTCCCCTACTACCATTACCACTATTGCAGGTAAGCTGTGTGACCTGGGTGAGTCATTTGCCCTCTCTGAACCTTCTAGCCCTGGCATGTCATGAAGTCCAAATTAAATCCAGGAAACACTGGAAGAGGCTAGATAGGGTGAGTCAGAGGAGCTGAGTTCTCTTCTCAGCTATAAGGAGTTGTGGACTAGGGGAGAAGAATGGGCAAGGTGGGGGCAGTGAGAGAGGGAGCATGGTCTGGGAGGGTTTGGGCTCCTGTTGCCAGATCAGGTGACATTCTAAGGGCTTCATACAATCTGTCTCTCGGTCTCTCCTGGGTGGTATCTTATCCCCCAACACATCCCAAATTATGAACCAACTGCTCAAACTCTTTCCCCTGCTTTAGACTTGGTTCTCGGCCTGGACAAGGCAGGGTTCTGTTGTCAGAAGGCCCTAAGTTTAAACCCGGGATCAGTTGCTTGCTGATGGCATGATTCTAGAAAAGGTATTTCAGCTCTTAGAACCTTAACTTCTGTGGCCCAGCCGGCACGGCTCAGTGGTTGAGTGTTGGTCGACCTATGAGCCAGGAGGCCACGGTTTGATTCCGGTCAGGGAACATGCCCGGATTGCGGGCTCCATCCCCAGAGTGGGGTGTGCAGGAGGCAGCCGATCAATGATTCTCTCTCATCATTGATGCTTCTATCTCTCTCTCCCTCTCTGAAATCAATAAAAATATGTATAGTTTTTATATGTGTTTTTTTTAATTGATTTCAGACAGGGAGGGAGAGGGAGATAGAAACATCAATGATGAGAGAGAATCATTGATCGGCTGCCTCTTGCACACCCCCCACTGGGGATGGAGCCCACAAACCCGGCATGTGCCCTTGACCAGAATCGAACCTGGTCCCCTTCAGTCCGCAGGCCAACGCTCTATCCACTGAGCCAAACTGGTTAAGACAAAAAATAATACATATTTTTTAAAAAGAACCTTAGCTTCTGTGAAATGGAAATAGTAAGTCCTATCCTGAAGGGCTACTAGGATGCCATGAGATAGCACAGATTTAGCATCTGGCATATTACTCAGCGCATAGTAGGAACTCATTTAAAAATATTGATTTTTCCAAATCTGCCAACACACCTGAGACAAGAAACCAGGATCCCAGACGGCACAATCCATGTTCAGGGCATTCCGGGGATTGGGAGGGCGAGGCTTACCTTGGCCTCCTCCATGGCTGCTGGTCAGTCTGTATTACAGCTGGTCTGGTTCAGAGGGGCCACCTTCTTCTGTTCCAAATCTCTCAGCAGATGCCTTTAACTAGTGACACCTGCTTTAAACAACAACAGAAACCTAAGTCCTGAAGGAGAATTCTCAGGAAGACTGGCTGCCCAGGAGTTTTTTTTTTTTTTTTTTTACCAAGGCAACAGCAGCCATTTTGTAGCACCAGACCTGCACAACCTCATTTTCAAAGGAAGGCCCGGAAGGCGGCCTCCACCCTGTTTTTCACACCTGCAGCCAGCAAGGGGCCAAATGGGGATAAAGAAGCCATCTTCCCAGTCCTGTTTCTCAGGCCTCAGGGCCAGGCTTACATCCTATACTGCTCACCTGGAAGTCAACTGAGGACCAGGCTGGCAACCAGTAAGGCAGGACTGAGCTTTGTTCCCCCAACAACCGGAGTGGGAAAGAGGACTGCCTGGGGAGGCCACTCTACACACAGCAATGACCTGGAGAGACTCGGAGTGGACGGGGTCGGTGGCTGCAACAAGAGGGGGTCCTTTCCAGAGGCCTCAATCTTAACTGCAGCCCCCCAACCCCTACCCAGGCTGGGCTCCAGAAGTCAATGCCTCAAGAAACACGTCTGGGGCCTGAGCTGAGTCTGGGACTGAGGCCTTTTCATGTACAGGGCATGGCCGGCCTCCCTACGTCCTCTCAGGGTGGGAAACAGAGAAAAGGGGCTTCACATTATAGGGAGCCGGGAAGGAAACCCAAATGTGATAAGGATGGATTCTTTAGAAGAGAGGAAATGGTCGGGGAAAGAGGTTTTGCAAAGGCGGAACTGACCTATTTGTTGTCAAGGGCAAGGGCTATGCACACCGACTACATCAGTTGTCTTTTTGTGCAATCGCCGGTCTGCCATTCCCAGCGCCTCAGCCCTACCTCTGGCTGCAGTTGCAGCAGCTCTCCCCGGTCAAGCCGCTCAGGCACTAAGGTTGGGGGGCGGGGAGAAAGGGGGGAGGGAACAGCCTTTACAGCGCGGTGCCTGCTGGGGGTTGTAGTTCTTCTAGCCTTGGAAGGCGACCCAAGATCCTGTCACGTCAGCAGCTACACCGAGAACTCCAAAACCCATCTACCCTTGCGCGGGAGTCGTCCCGCGCTCACCTCTGCCCTCTTTTATTGGTCCACTCGCCTGTCAATATGTCAACGTTTGCCGTGCGGAAGCACCACCGGATTCGCCTTCCAAGCTCAATTAAAGAGTTCATTGATGGCGTTCATCTTTACTAGGCCGAAAATAGACCCGGCTGAGAGGGGAGGGGCTGTGGGCGCGGAGGGATCCCCGGTCCTAGAGGAAGGCGACGAGAAGGATCGGTGGCCGCCGCCGCCGCCGCCATTTTGGGCTGGGAGGAGGCAGCGGAGGGACTCGCTGCACAGTGAGAGCACCCCCTGGGGGGCGGTCCGGGCGTGGGGAGCGGCCGGGCCCAGTGGGCTGCCTGAAGTGGCGACGCCGGGAGACGGCGGGAAGTGGGATCGGGGACCTGGGAGGTGAAGGCTGGAGTCTGCCCAGCCGGGCCTGGTCCTCCAACCGTCCCGGCAGCCTCGCAGCCTCTCCTCTCCCGGAGGGCGGGGTTCTGGGGGGTAATTACCGCGTGTTTCCCGAGACCCCAGGCTGGGGAGAGAGCGGGTGAAGCGGCTCTCTGCTGCTGCCCTTCCACGAGGGCGCAGGTGATGCGGCCGAGCTCTGTCAAGTTCTTTTCCCAGCCCCATTCGGCCTGGGTATGGCGGCGACCCCCACCCCCACCCCCACCCCCCACGTCGACGGGCGAAGCGGCGAAGACGCCAGATTCCAAAGACTGGCGCCGCCGGGGAGGGTGGAGGCTGAAGCCCGGGCCGCGCGTCCCTCTGGCCTGGCAGGCAGCTAGCTGGAGGGTCCGGGGTCCGAGCGGCCGCTGCACCCACCGCTCCCCACCCCGTGCACCGAGGCCGTCCGCGGCCCGGGCCACTTCCTACGGTGACGGTCCAGCCCGAACCCCCCCGGGACCCCTAGGTGGGCGCGTGTGGAAACCTTCGGGAGCCCAGAGCGTGGAGAGCTGAACGCTCTTGTCCTCAAGGTTTATCCTAACCGGCGCCCATTCTCGGAACGACCTGACCTCGTACGTCGCCAAGCCACTTTGGGAAACTCCAAAAGTGTGTTTTTTCCCCCCACTTTTCGTGAAAGTTTACATCAAAGCGGGTATGGGTTTTTTGCCCTTTACAGACTTGGGACACAAAATAAACTTCAGAGTCGCCAGGACTTATGGAAATAAAAGGGGAGTGGCCCATAGCCGACGCTTCGGGAACATCTGTTTGCATTTTGAAATCTGAGCCATAACTTATACCAAAGCTTTGGGAGCAATGTCTGCCCTCCTAGAGGGAAAAAAACGCACGAATTCCAATGTAATCTTTATAAGACTACAAATTTTTTCCAGTTTAAAGGACTTGTCTCCCACCAACTAAATAGAGGAGTATTTTGCCGCCGGTGCATTGTTACTGGGGAACCTCTGTTTTGAAATGCCAAGTAATTGAACATCTCTTCGATAGATCCTAGATGTTACTAAAATAGGATTTGCAGTTGGGAGCTACTTTTCACATATACGGAGTTTTGGAGATAGGGGACACCTACTCTGAAAAACAAGCACCAACTCAGCCTTAACATTACAGCTGTAGTAGCTTCTTAAAGGTTGAAGTTTAATGTGAAATTCTTTTTTGGAATTGCGGATTAAACTGTCGTCTCCTACTGCTGGAAATCTAAATGCAGGGAGGTTTATAGCTCAGGGATATTTTAAGAATTCTTTTGCTAAAATGTCCGTTAAAATTATGCCTAGGTAGATTCTGAAGGAGGGGAGTGACTGGGCAGTGACTTCCTCTTTGAGGTTACCTTTTGATGAGTCTCATTGCCAGTCAAGAGATGGTCAAATCATTTCTAAGTCTTTGGCCTTAAGAGCAAGAAACTGAATCCCTGCTCCTCCTCTTTATAAAGTTAATGTTTTAAAAAGTTGTGAGAGTGACCTTTTCACAGCCTTAACAATGACCTCTACCCCCCGAGCTGTTCTCAGAGAAAGTCTTAGAACTGGATTGCAAAGATGTGATCACACTGATTTCAGTTCTTCATCGAAAATTTGAGCCACTTAGTCCTAAATGAAGCTTCAATACACTCGATTCATACTGTAGGTTGACTTTTGGCTTATGTCATGTTCATTTTACACTGTAATTCAGATCAAGAAAAGACTAGTCAGGAAAAGCTGACACTAACTTGGTAGGAGTTAAGTTCAATAGTCATAGAAGCTGAAAGGGGTTCTGAAGATTACCTTTGTGGTTCTTCTGTCAAGAATTTAATGGAGGAGTGATCCAGCCTCCATTTTGAAGTAATCTCGTTAAACCTTTGGATGTTTCTAGGTGGAGAATACCCAGTACAGAACTTTGTTACTCATTTATAAAAGTGACAGCTTATCCCCTTTAAGGTTGACCTGTAAGCTTTTCCATTCCTTGATAAGAAAAGTTGGAAATAAAACTAGTTTGGTTATCTACTGAACAAAACAGGACTGGAAATTAGGAACTCCAAGTTCTATTTCTGTGTGCTACCACTGACTTGGTTGGTTTGGCTAGAGGCCAAATCCTAAAGATTAGGCCAGACTTTTGTTGCTGAGTCTATTCATCTAATGTTCAATCAAACCTTCGACTTCCTTCTCAGCTCTCTCCTTTCAGATGAGTTGCTTTGGAGTGTATGACAAATTCTACAATAGACTATTTTGTATATGCCTCAGTTTCCTTTTTTAAATTTTTATTTTTTATTGAATTTATTGGGTGTGCCTGTTTCCTAATTTGAAAATGGTATTAATGCTACCTCATAAATATTTGAGAAATAACTGTTCTTCAGTAGCCATCTGTCTAAACACTTACTTGCTATAACTTCCTTATTTGGGAACATTAGCACTTCTGCTTTGAAGGTTATTTGGAGTAGTTGGGAGGTCTGCATTACCGAAATGCGCCCATGGGCAGTACAAAGGGTGCCCATCCAAATGGGCTGAACGAGGGTCCATCTCTCAGGGTACCAAGCAGTTGTTGCCACAAAGTCCTGGATGTTGTACATTTGCCTGATGTCCAAGTTTTGAGGACGAAGTGGCTATGTGTGAGCAGGATTCATTGATTTTTAAAAAAAATATATTTTTATTGAGAAACATCAATGTTGAGAGAATCATTGATTGACTGCCTTTTTGGATGCCCCCTACTGGGGATCGAGCCCACAACCTGGGCATGTGCCCTTGCCTGGAATCAAACCTGGGACCCTTCAGTCCGCAGGCCAGTGCTCTATCCACTGAGCCAAACCAGCTAGCTCATTGGTTCTTTGTAGCAGTCCTCTTCAGGATGAAGATACTTGCTTCTGAACTATTTGATTTCTACAGTTAATCCATTGTCATCCTTTGTGTTTATTTTTTAGATATATTTTTATTGATTTCAGAGAGGAAGGGGAAGAAAATAGAAACATCAGTGATAAGAGAGCATCACTGCCGAAACCGGTTTGGCTCAGTGGATAGAGCATCGGTCTGCGGACTGAAGGGTCCCAGGTTCGATTCCGGTCAAGGGCACGTACCTTGGTTGCAGGCACATCCCCAGTAGGGGGTGTGCAGGAGGCAGCTGATCGATGTTTCTCTCTCATCGATGTTTCTAACTCTCTATCCCTCTCCCTTCCTCTCTGTAAAAAATCAATAAAATATATTAAAAAAAAAAAAAAAAGAGAGAGCATCACTGATGATGAGTTGCCTCCTGCATGCCCTACTCTGGGGATCAAGCCTGCCACCCCTGCATGTGCCCTGCCTGGGAATCGACCATTTCCTCCTGGCTTATAGAGCAATGCTCAACTGCTGAGCCACGCTGGCTGGGCTGTTCTTTGTGTTTAGCTCTCACCATTCTCTTTTCTAGCTTTCTAAGCTGTTCAAATGTTTGCTGTTCTGTTAAGTACATTTTTAGTAATAACTAGAAAGGAAGGTAGAACTAACCTCTTAACATTCACTTCCATCCTCCAGTTTGGTCTTCTGCCTTTGTCTGAAATTGTACTGGAGTTATCCAGATATGCAGAGTTACATGTTTAGAGCAGGTTGCAGAATTTCAAATTAGCCTCTTTTTATGACTGTGGAGGTTAGGACAAGTTCTGCTGAGTAGTTTATAAGAGCAGGGATGCTATCATGTTCTCCAATTCTTTTGCATGGAGCACTCTAAAGCTTCAGGAATATTTCCCTTCAGGGAAATATTGAGCCAGGGCTTTTTAACACTTCACACAAAATCAGTGAATGTATCAAATAGAATATGACCTCAGAGGAGTGTTTGCAATTCCGTTCTGAATGTTTGTTCCTGGAAAAAAAAAAAGTGTAAGCCAATGGAACTGTTCTTGGTGCTGCTGTATTAAAAGATCACACTATTTCAAAAGATTTACCAACAGTTTTCTGTAGCATCTCAACCATTTGAAAGAATTTTGATAATTGAACCAACTCTAAGGAAAAAAAAAAAAAAAAACACAAGAAAAAGTTTATTCGGGAAGATTTGTAAAAGCTACAGCATTGATTTGTCTAAACCCAGCCTTTGTTTTTTCAACAAGAGATGGAAAGAGGTTGTAAGCTTTCCAGTATTCAAAGGTAACTGGCAAAACGTGGCCAAAGATTGAATCTTTCCTTCCTAGACCATAGATTTGGTCCCATTCGCAAAGTGTGACTATTACATTTTGGTCAGCAGACTCCACTGTGTTCAGGTCCTAAATTTGACATTTTCTCTTAAAAATCACTTTTCATTCTAGCATCAATGATTTACACTTCATGTGGGAAAGAATAGTAAAGTGGAATTTTATTCCAATGATCTTGTCAAATGTGAAAAATAATAATAAAAAAAACACCATACGCAAGTGTATCTAGTTAGGTACAAGTACCATCCTTACTCTAGCCAACTTTTCCATCACACTGTTGTGAATATTCATTGCCAGCAATTCTGGGTGTAAGTGGCCAGGGGGACACCTGTGGTGTATTACCTAATGTTTGACTAAATATAGCCAGTTCTTGATTTTTTGAAGGTAAACTATGGGGTTATGGATTTTTTTTTTTAATTTCTTGGATTCACTCTTTGGTTTCTCTATTTTTGAAGTCATTAGGATAAAGTATGTTTATTTACATTTCCCCAAACAAAGGATTTTTGTATTGATATAAAACTTATATTTTTATAAATCCTGGATGAAGTGGAAAAAAATGCCAATCAGGTTGTGGGTTTGATCCCTAGTTGGGCATGTACGGGAGGCAACTGATCCATGTTTCTCTCCCTCCCTCTCTCCCTTCCTCTCTCTCTCTAAAGTCAATTAAAAAAAAAAAGTCCTCGGATGAGAAAAAAAAAATCAAGTGGGCAATTGCTAAATGCATGTGTAAAACATTTTCATACTACTCGTTTAATACTTTTAACAGTTCTGTAAAATAGCCATAGCCCTCTTTTGCTGATGAAGAATGAGGCTCAGAGAGTTTGAGCGATGTGTCTAGGATTGCATTGCTAGTACATACATGTCAAATGTAAGACTGGAACCCGGGTTCTTTGACTTCCAGTCTGGTCTAATTTTTACCATTTTCCTCTCTTTAGAGTTTCCTAGTCTATTTTTCATAAATAAACCAATCGAACTCCCTGGCTTTTTCTCCTCAAACTGAAATCTGAAGGTAATTGTCTCCTGAGAGCCTCTTTTATGTTCTAGGCTAGCTAGCCCAAGAGAAGTTTTCCTTACTCAGAGGAGGATTAAGCTATCCAGCCAGCTGTCTCCAAGTTTAGGCAGTGTTTTGCCCTGGCTAGATATCCAGGTCCCAGTATTAGAAACTGAAATTGCTTTTGTGTAAGCATAGTCTTTTGTGCGGCTCAGTTGAAATGTTTGGCAGGACATACTTTAGTGAAAGGGTAGAGTGGATTTGAGGATCATTTGTCATCACAACCCCCCATTAATATAGGTAATTCAGTCTTCTGCCCTGAGAGCAATAGACTAGTCACGTGTTTCAATGTAGAAAGTGTTGATAGAAACTCATATTTCACACAAAACTCATCATTCTAAGACTATAAATGCAATAAATATAGTAAAATACCAGTGTCTTTGAAAGCAGAATTCAGAAAGTTGTATAGCTCAAGATAGCAAATTTATGAGTTACTTTAAATGTATTTTTTAAAATGGGACTGCATTTATCTCCTAAGAGTAAAACAGGTTTTTTGTTTTTTTCCTGATAAATGTACTTGTAAAGTCTCTCCAAGACTAATAGTAGGGGAAACAAGCTTCTTTTACATCCATCTGTCTTAAGAAGAGGTTCTGAAATGAGAGGTTATCACTGCTGCATTGCATCCTGTGCAATCAAAACGAGGCTCCGCTCTGCACTGAAAAGCCAGAGGGCAGTGTTGCCGCCCTTCCATCAAGCAGCGGGGTTTCTGGGACTGCTGCATGACGTCATAGTAGGAGAAATATTAAAAACACGAAGAAAACTATTTCCAATTAGACACTTAATGTAAATTTTAGGCCAAAGGAAAAACTGATTATACATTGTCTCCCAGGGGCCATTACCAGAATAGGGCCAGAGGCCAGCTCAGTCCAGCTTTGAGGGCCTTGAGTCAGTCTTGACCAGCATAATTTCCTTTGACTCATTGATTTGTATATGCTTCTTACGCATCATAAGGTGCATTTCTCTCTTGAAGTTCCATCACCTCCACTATTTATCTGCAAAAGGATCTTCGTAGTGGGAGGCTTTTTCCCTTTCCCTGCAGTTTTTAAACCTTCAACAAGTTTGACAATCTCATTCTCTTGAACCTTTTCCCTGGGAAAATGTACATATAACACAAGTCTACATATAATTTTATTTGGGTTTGTGGACCCCAAGGCTCCCTATCGTTTCTAGGGCCCCAAGTTAAGGAACCCCTGTGCCAGTGATGTGAGTAGTGCAATTACCCCGAGGAAACAGGGCAGCTGAAGGTGATGGGCAGGAGGGGACAGTCCTAATTTCTTGTTATTTTGATTTGCGGGCAGAAATTCCCAGGGTCTCCCTGCACTTTCAAGAGCAGAACTATTCAAGAATTGCTATCAGCGCAGTTTAGGAGACTGAGAATAGCGGCTGTATAGGAAATAGGTGCAGGGTTCCCACTCAGCCCCCAAGGAGTTAATTTAGCTCTCTAACCAGAAGCTTTATATTTGATTTGCAGTGAGGGGGGGGGGGCATTTATCATTTCAGTTCTACCCTCAGAAGGGTGGGCAGCTCCTATTCCTTTTTGGTGTAGGGAGCACCTAAGTATTCGACAAGTAGGGTCAGTCCCTGGAATGCTCCAAACCGCTTTCCTTCATAAATCCAATCCCCCGTCTCTAAACATCTTAACATAAAGAGCAGCCCCATAACGTTATCCAGCCATTGCTTGCATTAAGCAATAGGTTTACTAAGAGCCTCTTCCAGGTATTTAGGAACGAACTCCCAGCTTCAAAGGGGAGGGGAGAGGAGTCAGTGGGATGGAGATTACGAAAAACCTACTTGTAGGAATGAAAGGATGCTGTCAGTTGTCTAACTGCCAAATTAGATTTATATTTTTGCTAATAGACTTTTGAATGGCTAATGAGTAGATTAAATTTTAATCTTCCAATTGTAGCCACTTTCTCTACTCCCCAAACACCCAATACTGGTTTATTTCTCCAACACCGGGAAAGAAAACCAAGGCACTAGGAAGCAAGCACACTTAAGTTAGAAGCTATTTAAATCTTTATATTTTGCCTGAACTACATATTGTAGCACACTAGAACTCAAGAGGAAAATCAGCAAATTGAAAATTCTCCCATTAAGAGATTTTTTCCAAATTAATAATTTCTTTATCCCCCCAAAATGCAATCGCATAAATCAGTACTATTTTGAATTCGTTCTAGAAATCACACTTAAACTGTTACATTTACAAATATTAAATTTATTATAACTAGAATGAATTTAATGGTTCTCAGATTTGGCCACCTTATAGATCAGTTTAAGAGGATTCTTAACAGAAAATGCATTGTAACTTGGTCAAATTACACATAAAAAAACAACTTCTAAAGAAAAGTAACGCATCCCTCAGTTTCACATAATTAAAGAACAGGAAAAAGCACGCAAGCTACACATAGCTAAATTTACCAAACCAACCAAAGCCGGGGGGTTTTCTCTTCTGATTATGTGGCATAAAAAGGTTCACTGTCTTATATACACACGTGTGTAATGTTACATCCCAGCACTGTAAAAAGTCCCCTTTGTCCCTCCCCTCCACAAAGTTCCAGTCTAGTCTCCAAACGTGGACAGCGGCGCTCGCTCCTGCTGCCGGTGCAGTTCCTTCTCCGTCAGCAGCTGGAGGTTCTCGGCGCGCAGCCGGTCCAGCTCCAGCTCCAGCTCCCGGACGCGCGCGTCGTCGCCGCCACCCAGCCGCTTGCTTTCCAGCCGCAACCGGTTATTCTCATCCTCCATGCGGGAGAGGCACTTCTCCAGCTCCAGGTACTCCCTGATGAGCTCCTGCTTGCTCATGTTCTGGAGGCTTTCCGCGTGGTACCGCTCGTACGTCTCCGAGAAGTCCCGCTGCAGAAACTCGCTGCCGTCTCCTCCCATCCCGTCGCTGCCCCCATCCTCCTCACCTGCCTCTTCCATGAACTCTTCATCGCTGGTGTCCGATTTGGCCGCAGCCCGCTTGGGGTAGAAGCCGGTTTTGAGATCCGGCTCCTCCTGGTCGTGATCATCCATGAGGAACTGCGTGGTGTTATAGGGCGCCACCGGCTGGCCCTTGGCGAACATCTCGGCTCGAATCCTCGAAGCTCGAAGACTCTGTTTCTCGTCGAACTTTCTCTTCTCCTCCCAAGTCAGCTTGTAGTAGGGCTTCCAATGCCGCTTCTTCTTGGAAGGGCGTCGCCGATGTTTTTTCTTGCCCAGCTGTCTCTGCTGCTGTTTCCACGACTCCTCGCCTCCAGCGGCAGGAGCCCCCAACTTGTTGGCTTCGGAGTCCTGACACGGTTGGGGGAGCGGTTCAGTCTCGGGCCTCTGTTCCCCTCCCGCTGGCGGCGGGACTGTTCCGACAGCGGACAAGTCATCTCCATTCTGGCCCTTTTCGTCCGCTTCCAGGCAGCTAGGTTCTGGGCAGACCTGGGTTTGCAAAGGAGACGGCTGGGGTTCCAGGCTCCCTTCCCCCTCGGGCCCCGGACAGCCCTCCGGCTGGGGGAGCGCTCTTGATTGCCACCTACTGTCGTCCTCGGGCACCGGCTCCTCTGCGCCTGGGGGGCGGTCGGGGTTCCGCTCTTCTTGGACAGCATCAGCACCTGCACAGTTGCTAGTTGGAGGCTGGTGCTGATATTCCGACACGAGTGGCTCGGCCATGGCAACAAGAGTCCTCAAAGTTCGAAGAATTTTGGCTGTAAGTCCTTGAAGAAAAATGAGGGTTTTCTTTTCTTGAAGAAAAAAATGTCCAACAGATTCCACTTCGGGGTTTCCTGCAGTGATGCCTTTAGCCAGTCCTGTCAGCAAACTCCAATTGCAACTTGGGGGCGCTCAAGTCAGTAAAGGGTTAAGCGCCACAGCGCGATCAGCTAAGCAGGTCCAAAGGGGTGCAGCAGCAGGAACAGCACGTAATGTACGAAGGGGTCGGCCCAAGCCTCCCCGCAGAGCGCCCCCCACAATGGAGGAATTGGTGGGCTAGATGAGGTTAAGTCCAATGGGTTAAACCCAGCCCCGAAGGGGTTAAAACTACCCGATGACGCTGCCGCTGAGGGGCCGGACCCACAAAGGGTTAAATCCCCCGCCGCAGCGCTCGCAAGGGGTTAAGGTCCCAGAGCCACCTCCTCCCACTTCCACGGGTGTCGCTCCAACCCGAGCTCCCAGTTCCTTAGGCCGGGCCGGAGCCTCATCCGAGGACAGACAAACTCATCTCCCCTTTGGCTCAATGCTCTGCTCAGCTCTCCTCCTCTCTTCCTCCCTCCCTCCCTCCTCCCCCTCCCGACAGCTCCTCTTCCGCCTCCTCCCCCAGCTGCCCCTCCCAACCTGCCTTTCCACCTGCCAACTTCCAACTGCTGCCTCCCAGCGCTCTGCGCCGCTTTTATATAGCAGCTTGGCCGCCGCCCATGCGCATGCGGGATGGGGCCCCCATTGCAGGACACTGGGACTCGTAGTTCCCATCTTTCGGGCCCGCCGCTACACGCGCCGTGCGACGTAGCCAATGCCTGATCGCGCAGGGAGCGTCTCCCAGGCCACCCCCCTCCGCCGCCGGTCCCTCTTTGGAAAAACGTGAGTGACCATTGGTTAACAGTCACACGTTTCGCGGAGGGAGGAAACCAATGCAGAGCGATGGGGCGGGCCCTGGGCCATACCATTCTGCTTCAGGAATACGAGAAGGTTCGAAGGTCTGTGAGGGCCCACACAGAATATTTTAATGAAAAGGTGCGTCTTAAAGCATGTTATCGTATTCTGTACTCAGTGGAAAGGTGCTGAAGGTCATAGTAATTTGTTAACTGGGTCAAAAAAATGGTTTATTCCTAAAAAGTAGTCCCTAAAGTGTAAAAAAAAATTAAGTCTTATCAAGAGACCTAGGGACCCATGACTGGTAACTTTCGGTTCTTAAGATTACAGAAATGGTTTAAAAGTGTGTTGCTAGAACCTCGGGCCGACGATTGCGGACGGATATTGTGACACATTTTGTAAAAAAAATGAAAAGCGCATGAAGAAGTAAACAAATGAAGTATAAAAAGTGCCGCCTTAAAGGGACAGTGTGACTGCGTTAGCACAGCAACCTCGGACTAGGCCTCAGAAGATGAGAAGGCAGGTTCGAGTCCCGAGTGACGTCCACCCTCGAGATCTACGGGGGAAAGGGCCCAGGCCCCAGCCCCAGTGTAGCCCTTCGGTGCCGCCGCTGCAAGATGGTGGGCTGAGAGCCTCTCGCCTGGCCGGTATCCGGGAAGCGCGGGGTGTGCGCCAGGGGCTCCCTGGAAACCCCGGGGTAGGAAGGCCTCGCTCCCGGGGCCTCAGCTTCTATCGAAGAAAATGGCCTCTTGGGGCCGACGTGGTCTGTTCAGAGCATTTCTTGAGATGGGCAGGGGAGTCCGGGCCAGCTGATGAACCTCCTCGTTGGAGAGGGGTTCGAAATTCATAGTGAATTTAAGTAATCAGCCCTGGCTCACTGAGAGAAGGGGTATCGCCCACAGAGGCTCTTCCTCATCAGTGGGTGCTGGGCAACACCGGGAGGGAAGCAGAGCCAGAGGCTTCCCCAAGGGGGATGCTTTATCCAAAAACGGGAGCAGCGGGGTTGGCCCAGGCTGTGGGATAGATTCATGGGGAGAGGGAGGAAGGCTTGTTCTTGAGAAAATTCTCCAGATTCCAAGCACCTGCCCAGAGGACCCGGGCCTGGGAGTAGCTCAAGCCTTTGGTCCTAATTACTTAGGCCTAAATCCACTCTAATCTTAACTTCTCCCTCTTACCACACACCCAGTGACCCATTCTTATTATTTCTCCCTTAATAGCAATAGCGGCTGACATTCCACCAGCTTTTTACCGTATAATGTGCTTTTACCGCAGAACCATTTGACCCCACCACGGCCCAGTGAGTAAGGATAGAAATTATTGTCTCCATTTTAGAGATAGGAAGTCTCTAAGACTCAGAGAAATTAAGTGACTTGTCCAAGGTCACATGACAACTAAGTGGCAATTCCAGCTAGTGTGAAGGTCTTTGTGACCCCCGGGCCATTTTTCTTTGTCACAAACACAAAAATTCTACCCCCCCCCCCCCCCAAGAACTCTAGATTTAGTTCCTTTTCATTCCTAACAATTTCAGCATGATTTAGGCTCTTATTTCTTCATTTAGCAAAGATTTGTTAGGAGCGCATGAAGATGGATAATATGTCGTCCTTGCTGCTCACAGACTGTGTAAAGAGGCTATCAAACCACAGTGAGCCAAAATGGCAGGGGACAAAAATCAGATAGGAGCTGGTGAGCCAAGCTGCTTAGGAGGTGACAATTGTGTACAGGTTTCAAAGGGAAGTGACTTATTAGCTGTCTTTGAAGGATGAATCGTTTTCAGGCAAAGTGGCATAAAGAAGGGCAGTCTATGAAGAGCAAGCGTCATGTTCAAAGAAAGGATTTGTCTGGGAATTCAGGAGTGGTTCCGTGAGAAAGTGATGATGGCAGGCCCAAGGGAGAGGCGAGCAAGAGTGCCTGTGGGGCACAGCCAGCTGTTTGGAAATGGACCCTCCCAGCCTGTTTTCCCTGCCTTCTGAGAACTCAGGTCCGTCTGAAAAGCCTGCCTTCCCTGCCGCTTCTTCAGTCCAGCACGAGGCTCCTCGGGAGCCAGTGCTGCCCCTCGCGCTAGGAGCACTGGGTGAGCGCCAGGGGCTCCCTGGAAACCCCGGGGCAGGAAGGCCTCGCCCCTGGGGCCTCTGCTTCTATCAGGGAGTTAGAGACCTCCGGTGTGTTACCACATTTTTAGACTTGAAAGGACTCCTGGGTGCCCTCAATCAGGGAATTTGGAAGGTATATCTGAGCCCAGCCTGTTTACTGGACAGGGCGCAGCTGTGTGGACTCATTTGTGGAATTCTAGAATGCTATCAAACAGGAGGCCAGGCACCTTACCATCAGCTGAGTTTTAACCCTTTGCCAGGCATTTTACATACCCTGGTCATGTAAACCCCAGGACTGACTGCCTTATGATCACCATCTTTATTTCACAAACAAGACAACCCAGGCTCAGAGCAATTAAGATCTTGTCTTGCCCGGCCAGTGTGCCTCAGTGGTTGAGCATCAATCTCTGAACCAGGAGGTCATGGTTCAGTTCCAATCAGGGCACATGCCTGGACTCCATCCCCTGTCGGGGGCATGCAGGAGGCAACAGATTGATGATTCTCATCATTGATGTTTCTATCCCTCTCCCTTCCTCTCTGAAATCAATAAATATATATTTTTAAAAGATCTTGTCTTGCCCAAGTCACAACAATTAGTGTGTGCAAGAGGTGGAGTGGCTTCCGCCCACACCTGCGTCCCCAGCACCAGTTCTGTCCCTCTCCCGCTGCCCGCTGCGGCCTCTACTTGTAACCCGGGGCCATCTGTGTCCGTTCTGAGGGACCCCGCCTGGAGGAAAGGACCGAGGATTAAAGAGTGATGGGCGAGCCCGGGGGAGCGGGCAAGGCCCGGGGCTGACCCAGGTAGCTCCCAGGAGGCATTCAGAACCGCTCTTCCTCACCAGGGGCAGGAAGGTCCTGGGGCCCA
Organism: Cnephaeus nilssonii; assembly: GCF_951640355.1. Lineage (NCBI taxonomy): Eukaryota > Metazoa > Chordata > Mammalia > Chiroptera > Vespertilionidae > Cnephaeus > Cnephaeus nilssonii. The sequence goes on from NC_137090.1 coordinate 13,937,293, forward strand.
GGTGGTGGCAGCAACAGGGGTCTCCAGGCTGCTGCCGCCTCCACAGATGGGGACCTTGGCCAGCGGCCTCGGAGGCGCCCCCACGGCCTGGGTGACGGGGCTGGTGCTGACCCAAGGAGGGCCAAGTAGCCAGGAGGCGGGAAAAGGAAACGCAGTGCCCCAGCAGCAGGGTTACTGGGCGGCCTGTGCGCACTCCCGCGTCTGGCCCACACCAAAGGGGGTCTCCTGGCGCAGGTCCCCGCCCCCACGCCTAAGGGCGGGGCAGAGGCTCCCACTTGGTCTTGGCCTTCCAGAAAGTTCCCTGGGGAAGCCCAGGGGGAGAGATCCCGGGAAGGGGGCCCACGCTGGGGGCAAGCGGGCAGTGGGCACTTCCGGGGCCCGGGTGCCTGGACCCCAGCCCTCCGCGCCCACCCCAGGGAGCAGCCCCTCGTCTTACGGTGACGGAGCTGCGCGTCTCCTGGGCCCCCGACGGGGGCGGAGGGCGAGTCCTTGGCCCGTCCCTGCGGCGGGTGTGGCCCGCGCCTCTTCCACCCCCGCCCCCCGGCGCCTTAGCCGCACCCCTCCCAGGACACCCCGCTCCCCTCCGTCTTCCTCCGAGACCCCCGGCCCTGAGCTCCCTTCACCGCCCAAGGAGCGGGGACCACCTTCCTCAGGAACAGCACCCAGGGCCTCGGGCTGCCTAAGGGACATGGGTGGGGAGGAGGGGAGGGACTGTGCCTCCGGCGCTCGGGACTCGATTTCCGCCTCACTTCGTAGATGGCAAAAGATTGTTTTATTTTATTTAGTGAAACATTCATTGGTAAGTGGATCTTCGGTGAAGACGACCTGAGTGTGCGTGGGGAGGGGAAGGCGAGCAAACGCAGCTCTCGCCCCTCCCGGGGGCCTGCTCTCCGCCGGCCCCCAACTTGGCGGGGCCTCCCTCCCGAAGCCTCCCAGCCAACCAATCCCGGCCCCGGGCCCAGTCCCAACCTGCCCGACAGCTGAGCCTCCTCGGGGAGAGGCTGGGTTGGGGAGAAGTCAGGTGACCCAGGGCTTGGGGAGGGCAGAAGCTGAGACCCGGCAGCCCCGCCCCCGAGGCACCGGCCAACCCCAAACCGGGACGTGCACTGCCACTGCAACCTTCCAAGGAAACCGGGGGTGGTTCGAGGGGTGGGAGGTGGGCGAAGCATCCCCGTGAAGCTGCTGGGAAAGGTGGGGTCTCATTTGCCGTGCCCCCATTGGGGGAGGGGTGCCGAGGCAAACACTGGTTGTTAGTGGTGGCGGGTGGGGTTAATGCTCTTCTCTTAAACCCTAGGAAGGCTCCAGGCACCGCAGGACCGGGGGCACACAGCCTCCTCCGTTGGCTGCAGACTCCTCCATTGAGAATCACCTCTTCAGGGTCCGAAACTGCCTGACGAGCCACTGGACAATGAAGGGCCACAGGAGGAAGAAGAGCAGCGTAGGACCGGAGAGCCTGAGGGGCCAAGGCCGAGCACCGGATGGGGGCCGCTGCTGCCAAGAAGGAGGGAGGGAGGGAGTCAGGGGCCAGCCCAGCCTCAGCACAGCCGGCCCTCCTCAGGAACCTGCTTCCAGAACTCAGGAGGAGTTTCTAATTCAGAGAGGGGAGCAGAGAAGCCCCACCCCCACATCTGCACCACTGGAAGGGAAGGGACCCTAGGGTTCCTAGTGTGTCCCTGACAGATGCGCTCCAACTCACTTCCACATCCTCCTCCCCGGGCAGTCCCGGTGCCAAGAGGGCTGCAGGCTGGAGGGGCTGCCAGGTGGAGGGGCTGCAGGCTGGAGGGGCTGCCAGGTGGAGGGGCTGCCAGGTGGAGGGGCTGCCAGGTGGAGGGGCTGCCAGGTGGAGGGGCTGTCAGGTGGAGGGGCTGCCAGGTGGAGGGACTGGCTTCTAGGCTGTTTCCTCTGGGCCACAAAGCAATGGCCCTGCTGGTGTGGCCTTAAGGCCCTCGTGGTGTAAAGGCTGTGCCACACATTTCAAATGAGGACCCCAGACTGCTCAGATTTTAATCTCTAAATATTTTTTGCTGAAAGGAGCCAGGACTCCTTGGAGAAGTGGCCGGTTCCAGGTCTGGGGCAGGAAAGGTAGAGGTGAATGTGGGACACCTGGTGCCAGAAAGCAAGGAAGCTTTTAAGGGTTAATGAGGTCATGATAGGACCCAACTTGAAAGGGTCTCCACTGACCAAGGTTGTGACGATCTGAGCATTAAAAAGAATGATTGCAGTTGATTGAAATATTGAGTCTTTAAAATCCACGACTCCACACTGATACTCAAAAAAAGAGAAAGCTGGAAATTTGTCACCATTGAGGAGGTTCTTAAATTAATTCCTTACTTTAAAAATATTATTAGCCCTAGCCAGTTTGCTCAGTGGATAGAGCATTGGCCTGCGGATCAAAGGGTCCTGGGTTCGATTCCGGTCAAGGGCACGGACCTCGATTGCAGGCTCCTCCCCAGTCCCTGGTCAGGACGCATGCAGGAGGCAACTAATTGATGTGTTTTTCTCACATGGATATTTCTCTGTTTTTCCCTCTCCCACTCTCTCTAAAAATCAATGGAAAAATATCCTTGGGTGAGGATTTTAAAAAAATAGTAATAAAGAGAATAAGCTCATATGCTGCCTTTTCATAAGGCACTGTATTTCAGGGAAATCCTAGATGATCAAGGAAACTACAGAAAAGTAAGAGCTTATTTTAAAGGAATAATATAATTTAAAAGTAAACCTTTTTTGCAACTACTAAATTATTGATTCAGGCAAGGATTATCAATTGTTGTCAAAACCTGTGTGACAAATGGGGTGGACAGAGCACTGGACATTCGCTGGCTCCAAGAGAAAAAGCTGACTTTACAATGGTGGGACCCCTTTACCCACCATAGGACCATGATCCTAACATGCTAGTGGCCCATGTTAGGGTCATTAAGGGCGGACATGGATATGTGCTCCCTGATGTGAAGGACATCACCTCTGATGAAACCTGGTCAGGTAAACCACCTACCAGGATGCAGATAGACCCAAAACGTGGAACATTTCTACAGGGCCACTGGCTGAGTCTCATTAGCAAGTTAGTAGCAAGAAAAAGGGACTGGTCTGGGTTAAAAGAATCTTAAAAGGACAGAGCAACTAGATGCCGCATGTTCTCCTGGGCTGGCCAGATAGAGCAGCTGGAAAAGGCAATTTGGGGACAACTGTAGAGATTTGAATTTGTATTGGCCATCTGATGATATGAAGGAATTATTAAGTATGATAAAATTAGGTAATAGAATGTTCTTGTTTTTAGAGATGCAAACCGAAGTATTTCAGGGTGGAAGTCTTTAAACTGTTTAGCATATAAAATTAGTAAAAGGTAAACAAAATATAAAAAGCCTCAGAGGGTGGTGGGGATGGTGTTGAAATGTTAGCCACTGTGAATGTGAGGCAATTCCTGCCACCCTGGTTGATACTCACTGTGCCAAGGGGATTAGGGGTCACCCAAATGACTGCCCACATCCAGCAACTCAGCCCTCGCCTGCCCCCACCATCCCAGGCTTCTCAAGAACAGACCCACTCAGAGTTAATGGGGGGTGCCAGCTCTGGAGGCAGGCAGAGCTAGGGCCACTCCCAGCTCCATCACTTAATAATAATACTAACAACAATGAACTCCATTCCAGGAGGTCGTTGTGTGTGCTGCGCTCAGGGGAAGTAACTACAAGTATTATCTAATCCTCACAGCAGCTCTGGGAGAGTCTTCCAGGCTGTGTTACTCAACCTCTCAGAGCCTTAGTTTCCTCATCTGTAACAGGGAAATGAAAACCTATTTCACAGGGTTGTTCGGTGGATTGAGATAATGCAACTAATGGTATTTGGCACATAGATGGGCTCCAGAAATGGCAGAAGCTGAGGTGTAAGGGGCAAGCAGATCTTGGAGTCCAGGGGGGAGGGGTGTGTGTGAGGAATGCAAGGGCTGAATTGGTTGGAAGTAAACCCTAAATCTGGGAACAGAAGTCTAACTGGGAAACAACAGGGACCCCCAGCCCCAATGCAAAGAGCAGACACATCCTGGCCCTTCCAGCTGTTGGAATAAGTCCTCCTGCTCAGTGTCTCTTCAAGCAAAGGGAGGTAAGGGCAGGACAAGTAGCACGTCGGATTCCCTGCTTGTGATGTGAATCACACCAGTCTCTGGAGCAGGCAAAGGGGTGGGCAGGTAGAGATGTGGGGACAAAGAAGCGGCTGGATGAAGAGCCTAGGACAGAGACCTTCAGAGTTCTGCCCCAGTCCTGCCCTAGGCCTTGGGGGCTCACCTCCTTGCGGGGGGCAGGCATGCTCTCCAGGCTTTGCAGTCTCCCCTGGACATCCCGCATGCTCTCCTGCAGTGCTCGAACTGTCCCCACCAGCCACGAGTCCAATTCCTGGGGCCCCGGCAGGCTGCCTCTGAACCCCTCTGTGGAAAACGGACACAGAGGGAAGAGGACTCAGGAGGCAACTCAAGCCAGGGGCAGGGTGTGGGCAGGCTGGGGCAGGTCCAGGAAAAAGTAAGAGTAGGGCACAATTCCTTGTACCAAGTGTGACTCTTGTAAAGTCCATCCACATTGGCTGAGTAACAGGCTACCAGGAGTAGCTGTGTGACTTTGGGCAAGTCACTAACTTCCCTGAGCCTCATGTTATCATCTGAACATTAGGAGAAGATACCATCTCCCTCAGGGGCTGCTGGCTCAGAGGCATAAAGGAGATGATATCTATGGAAGTGCCCCCATGGGACATGGCACACTGAACGTTATGGAAGGGGACAGGGCAGCACTCATTATTGTCTTTTGAAAGTCCCAAATGGGAGGCCCCGAAAGAGAGAGTCTGACTCCCAACGCCACGTAGCTGCAGCCATGTGGCGGGCCAGCACTCCCTGCCCCAGCTACCCTTCCTCAGTGCCTGATGGCTCCCGATGGCCTTCAGGGAGAGAAGGCCAGGCAAGGACTTTGCCCATCCAGTGTCCGGCCGTTTGGCAACCCTTCCTGGGCAGAGGCTGCTCTCTCCAGTTGCCATAACTAGACTTTCATCTCTGCCCCAAGAGGGCAGCCAAGGAAAGGCCTGGGCGTTAGAACCATGGGGAAGGCAGAGGGGGTTAAGGGTCAAGCAGTGATTCACTCACCTTTCCCTGCTGGGGGCACGGGGCGGTTTCTGGTGTCAGGCTCTCCTCCAGGTGCGCCCTTCTGCTCTGCCCAAACCTGCTGGGGCAAAGCCACAAGGTCCAAAGGGAGCAGTGGGAGCAGCCAGGACACAGGGGGAGGGAGCGGGAAGATACAGGGGTTATCTCACCAGCTCAGGCTCCAACTGCTCCAGGGAATCACAGAAAACCTCGGGGTCCGGGTCCCTGGGTGGCTGAGACTCTGGGGAGGGTGTAGGTAGGTTAGTGACCAGAGGAAGGCTATGGAGGGAGGGGAGGGGTGCAGAACTGGGCGGAGGCACCTGTCCAGGAGACAACAGAGATACTGCACCAAGAGGCACAGCTGGGTCCCAGGAGTGAGGTCCTAGAACAAAAGCCTCAGAACCTCCTCCTGGCTTCCCCTGGAGCACAGCAGGTGTCTATCTGTGGGCATGAGGTCTGACAGGCACAGCAGGGCATCCAGCCTTCTCCCCTTCACCACACCAGGAGGTCTCCCCCAACCCTGGCCTGTATTTGGCCTCTGCCCCTCCTGCCCAACCACTGACCTGGGCTTGGGGGTGCTGGTTCCTTGGGAAGGCAGGGAGACTCTGGGGTAGTCCCAGTATCTCCATTCAGTACCTGCTCTTCAAGACCTGCAGAGACATAGCACCCAGGGGTGGGGCTGGCGACTCCCAGTGAGGTCAGGCCTCTGTTCCCCATGAGCCGCAGACTCTGCCTGAGACCCACCCCATCGGGGCAGTAGTTGGGGTCCTTACAGGGACATCACCCGGAGCCCTCTACTCCTGAGGCCCCCTCCAACGAGCAGCTCCCTCAGCCTGAACCTGACAGTTGACTCAGCACCTGCAGAGCTCCCATCCTGGGGGGCCTGACCTGTGACCTTTTGCAGGAAGGTTTCCGGGGGTCTCGGCATGTCAGGGATCACCTGGTACAGGGGCTCAAAGTAACCAAACATGTCGTCTGCCACCTCACCCAGGGGCACTGTGTCGATCACCTGTAGGGGATAAGGTTTATTGGGGAATAGCTGGCCCCTCCCATCTCTGCCCCCCTATCCCTTTGAGCTGGGCCCTCCCCGCTGCTCCTGTTGTCATACCCTCCACCTTGTGCCTAGTCAGACCAAGACAAGGTTGGGGGAACAGCATGAAGGTGGTCATTCCCATGGGGTGTCAACATGCAGGAAGTATAATGGGGGCAACAATGGAAGGGTGGGGGGCAGGCCACCTGGCTGGGAGCTTGGGGACAGAGAGGAGCCCACAGCCTATCCCTACCTTCTGTGCCACCACCTTCATCTCAGTGATGTAGGCAAACATGGCCTCCTCCCTACTCATCTTGCCCAGGCTGTTCCAGGCATCCCTGGGGGCAGAGAGTTGTGAGAGGCTAGTTGACAACGGAGGCTTGTTTGCCCAGCCGGTGGGGAGCTCACCACTTATATCGTCCAATGGGGTCCCAGAACCCAGGCCGGGGAACCAGGCAGGGCCCCATGGTAGCCTGCTTGTAGTAGCTGTAGAATCGAAGCATCTCTTCATAGGAGGGGCGGTAATAACCTGGGCAGGACGTTGGGGATTGGAGAGCAGAGCATCACCCTCCAGCTCCAGGAGGATGGAGGTGGGGGGGGGGAGGGGGCTACCCTAGGAGAAGGCAGAGATGGTGAGGGGTCTACCAGGGGCAGGAGGTAGAGGGGACCCATCGGGTGACCCAGGCAGAGACTTGTCTGCAAAAACTAAAGGGATCAGAGAGTCTCCTGGGAGGCAGACCCCGGCCGTCTTGACCCCCAAATGCAGGTCCCCCGCCCTCACTCACTGTTGTTCTTGGGCAGGTTCTGAATGACTCTGACTGCGGCCTGGAACTGTTTCTGGCAGTCCGGTTCCGGGATTTCTTTCTCGGTACCCATCTCCAGCTGCTCTGAGCCCTGGGACCCTACTTTTGCGCAACTCTGCAAAAACAAGCCTCCGTGTGAGCAGGCCTCCAGGTCCACCCCAGCACAGACCTCCACAAACCACTCTGGTTCACTTTCCAGAGGGGCAAACTAAGCTCTTTAGAGACCTGAGTGAGATACCCGAGGAGGTCAGAAGCTGTGGCTGAAGAGAGTCCTTCCTTTTCCTACCCAGGCAGTGTGGGTGCGGCTGGGGTGGGTGGAGAGGACCGCGGTGGGTGGGTGGAGAGGCAGGTGGTTAGGGTCGCAGTACCCCTCTAGATGCGCATCTACAACTCCCAGACAGGCGAATGGGCAAGCCCAGAGGAGGCAGGCGGGCGAACAGTCCTCCCATCCGGGCCCCCGCACCCCGGCCCGGCAGCCTGACACTCACCCTGCGGAGACCCCTGCCCGGCCGGACACCCGGGTCCTCTCTCGCCACTAGCCGAAGGCTTCCTACTGACCTCCCGGCTCCGTCGGGCCCGAAAGGAGACGCTGAGCGATGTGGCATTTGAGCCAATGAGAGAGCCCGTTTCAAATTTGGCTTCTACACTCTAGCCACTCAGCGCATCCCTTTCAAGAGTATGCAAATAAGCTGTGCCTCTCCCAATCAGGAGGGGTGAATCCGGGGGTCGGCTTCCCTATCCTGGACTGCCGGAGACGGGCGGAAGCGCCTCCTGGTGGACATAGTAAAATAGCACGGAGCACTCTCGCCCCCTGGTGGAAACCAGCGTCTGTCAGCTCAACCCAAGTCCCTTCAGACACCTGACAGTCACTGCAGATAAAACAGGGAGGGAGTCATGCCTGGCCCGTGTGGCTCAGTTGGTTGAGCGGCCTCCCGTGCACCGAAAGGTTGCCGGTTGGATTCCTGGTCAGGGCACATGCTCAGGTTGTGGGTTCAGTGCCAGTCAGGGTGCGTGGGCGAGGCAACCGATCCATGTTGATGTTTCTCTCCCTCTCTATTCCCCTCTTTCTAAAATCAATACAAACATTTTTAAAAATAATAAAACAGGGAGTCATGTCCTGGGGTGAGGTGTTCTGGAGGAGGGGCATCGGAACTGAGTTGTGGAAGGTTTAGGACTAAACCAGGAGGCCTGGCCGGGCTGCTCAGTTGGTTAGAGCTTCCTCCCCGTATGCCAATTCCGTCAGGGCACGTGTAAGAATTAACCATTGGACCTGGCTGGTTGGGCTCAGTGGTTAGAGCGTTGGCCCGCGGACAGAAGGGTCGCAGGTTCGATTCTCAGTAAAGGGCAGGAACCTGGGTTGCAGGTTTGGTCCCCAGCCCTTGGAGACGTTAGGGAGGCAACCAGTCAATGTGTCTCCCCTCCCCCCAAAGAAAGTGTCTTTATCAGGTCGATATTTCTCTTCTCTCTCTCTCTCTCCCTTCCACTCGCTCAAAAAGTCAATGGAAAACATATCCTCCGGTGAGGATTAAAAAACAATCAACCAGTGATTGCATAAATAATTTCTCTCTCTCTCCCTCAAATCAAATTTTTAAAAGGATGGTAAGCCAGGAGAAGAATGAGGAAGGTCATTTTGGAGGAAGAAATTGCAGGATCAAAAGTGCAGAAGTGAAAAAAAAAAAGTGCAGAAGTGAAGACGTGACATTCAGAAAAATATCCAGAAACGGGTGGAATATCCAGAAAGGGTGAGGACCCCGCCCAGAACGAGGAACCTCTGAGTGGAGGATATCTGAGAACCGGGGCGAGCCCGGGGCAAGCCGTTGGCAAATCTGGGTCCTGCTGGCCCGCCATCGGCCCAGCTCCTCGCCCCCACCCAGGGCACCGGAAGCACAAACCGCGCACGCACACGCCGTCACCTGTCCCTCCCACTCCTCAGGAGCACACGTGCAGGTGGCTGTATGTAGAGTAAGTGCAACACATGACACAGAACCGCACTCCACGCTCACTCCCGGGTTGATGTCACCGACACGTACGCAGCGTGCCGGGGCCGTCCCGGGCCGACCCAGCAGGTGAGGGCGCCAACCCGTCCAAGCCGCGAACCCCAGAACCTAGTTTTGCCGGCAACTGCAGTCTCGGGGCCACCCGCTCCGCTCCAGACCAGTCAGCTTCGAGACTTCTACACCCGAGGGGTCGCCACGGGCCGGGTGCGGGGAGGGTTAACCCCGTGAGGTCCCAGCGAGAGCCTTCCCCTCCACCCGCCCCTTCCCGCTCCCCCGCTCCTCGGGTTCGGGCTGCCCTGCCACCCGCTCAGCTCCCGGGGCCCCGCCGGCTTGAAGGGGCCCAGGACCCTCGGCCCGGGAGGAGCCCCCCTGCAGACCCCGCCCCTGTCTGGCTCCCCTCTGAAGCCTCCCGGGGGGGCTGGGGGAGGAGCGGGAGGAGAGGGGTCCTGAGCCCGCCCTGAGTGCGGGGTCCCGGGAAAGGAGTTTGCACCGGGGCAGCCCTCGCCCCTCCGGCGCCCTCCTGGAGGCTCAGGTTACGGGCGAGGCGGGGATCCAGGACCGTCTGGCGAATGGGGACTCACGAGCAGGGGGCGAAGGGGCGGGGCTCGGACCGGCCCCCTCCCCACACCGGGGCGGGCCCAACCCCCCGCCGGGAATCGCCACCCCCTCCGCCCGCGCCTCGCGCCTCCCCGCGCGGTCCTCGGCCCCGCCCCCGCCCCCGCGTCCCTCCTTCCCTCCTCCCTCCTTCCCTGAGCCTCTTCCCTTCCTCTCCCTCCTCCCGACTCACTCCCGCCTCCCGACTCACTCCCGGCGCCGCTAAGTTTCTTCGCTGGCGGCCGCGCAGAGCCGGGGCCGGGCCAGAGCGGCGCCCCCGCTGCCTGTCCCCGCGCGCAGACCGGGCCCGGCCCCGGCCCCCGCCCGAGGCATGCTGTGTGGCCGCTGGAGGAGCCGCCGGCGCCGGGAGCCCCCGGTGCCGGCCCAGGTCGCGGCGTCGGTCGCGCGCCCGCCCCCGCCCGCTCTCCAGGACGGCGGCCCCCGGAGGCCCGGGCTGCGGGCGCTGAAGAAGATGGGTCAGTGGCCGGCGGGGCCGTGCGGGTGGGCGCGGCCGGGAGGGCCGGGGTGTTCTGGGAACCGTGGGTGGGCTCCCCCGGCTGCGGGGAGAGCGTGGCGAGGTGTGGATGCCGGCACCGGTCCAGCCTGGGGGCGCACCTGCGGTCACCCGAGGCCCCCCGGGCCGGTCTTTGTTTCCCACCAGGAGGCGCCCGCGGGGCGTGCTGGAGTGGGAGTTTGGGCGAGGGGTGTGGATGGAGGAGGGGGGGTCCCTAAGAATACCGAGAGGGGAGTGGGAGACAGACTTGGGGCGTCCTTCACCCCGTGCCTTTGAGGGCACCCCGGGTTCTTGGCAGCCCTTAGCGGGGTATGAGAGTTGTGGAAGACGCCGGCCTCGCAGGCCCCCCCTCCCAGGCTAGCAGCCCCCGCGGGGGGCTGGACTCTGGTAGGACTGTCTCACTGGTGAGAACTTTGTCTTCAGTATCAGAAAGCCAGAATTCCCACCTCAGATTTGGGGGAATCCCTGGGGGAAGGGGATGTAACTGTGACTCCTTAAGCCTCTCTGAGAGACAGGCAGCCCCGGGAAGTTACATATGTGGTGTCATCAGTCTTCGCCTCCTGACAGGTAGACGGTACAATCCCCATTTCGCAGGTCTGGAAAGTCAAGGCATTTGTCTGTGACCACACAGGTGGTAAAAAGGCAAAGGTTGGCATGCAGCTGTGCTTCACCACATCGCCCCCGGTACCCTCAGCGTCCGGGCAGAGTAGGACTGACCAGGCGGTTGCGTGGCTTGAAAAACAGGGCTGTACGTATGGAAGAATCTTGTAAAATGTAGAGTACTGTGGAACTGGTGTATCTTCGGAACTGCTGTTAGTAGAACAGTTAGTGATGGAGAGATCGGGTGCGGGGTTGAGGGGACAGAAGGACAGGGCTGCCCAGGAGACCTGTGTGAATCTTGGAGCAGAATTCCGGGTCCCCGTTGCCAGTCTTGCTTTCTCTTTGCCACTGTTCTCTACTCCCCTTGTTCTTACCTCTACCTCCGCTCACTCATTTGACCTGGATTTACTGAGCACTGTGTTCTGAGCAACATGCCTGGCATCCTCCTTATGCAGACATAAAACATGATCTCTGCCCTCCCTCCATCAATCACGCATGCATTCAACAAACACTCATCGAGTGCCTGTAGTGTGCTGTGTCCTGGGAATCCAGCAGCGCATAGGACAGTCACCGTCCTGGCCCTTAGAGAGCTGAGCATCGGGAAGGAGGTCAGACGTGAAGCCAAGAAGCAGGACTAGAAAGGGAGGGGACCAATGAGATGCTGGGCAACCAGCGAGGGCCAGAGATGGAGTGAGGCCAAAGGGGAGAGGCAGGCAGGGCCAGGTCTTCAAGGCCCCTCTTGAGTTCGGGACTTTCTCTGGAGGGCAGGTGTTGTGCCAAGTAGGGTTGGGTTGGATGAAGGCAGGGGTGAAACACGGAGACTCACAGGAGGGAGGCTGCGGGGTCACTTGGGCAGACAGACCTGGGCTGCGGTAGTAGAGATGGATTCCAGAACCTCCTAGGGTGTAGACGGGGCTGGACTCTGCAGTCGGTGAGATTGGAAGGGTGTCCCTGGTGGTGACAGTGTCCTTCTCTGGGCTAAGGCGCTGTGATGGTTTGGGGGGAGGGGGAGCGCTGTGGGAGTTGAGGTGCCACTGAGACAGCCGGAGGAGTCAGCCCTCCCAGGGGTTCGTTCTGGGTGCGGGGGGAAGCAGAGGTGGTGTCCTGCACGCCTGCCTGCCTCTTCATTCCACACACGTTGGCTCAGCCCGATCTGTGTGCGGGGCCAGGGCTCTGGAGACGAATCACTCCGTGTCTTACCCTCAGGGAGCGCACAGGCTAGTGGCAGGCGCTTGTGGACAGATAATTGCAGCTGAGCCCAGGCTGAGTAAGGCTGCACGGGCGCTCGGTCACAGTGACACTGTCAGGAACCCTGTGGGTGTCAGAATGTCATCTGGCCGACCTTCCTCCTCACCACTGCCTTGTCCTGCTGAGCCACTGCGGGGAGGAATGTCCAGTGTGTGGGGAACGCCCCTTCCCCAGGCCTCAGAGTCCAGGCACGGGGTGGAGAAGAAGCCCAGGTGTCACGGGGTCTAGCCCTCAGGCTGTCAGCACCCTCAGGGTCGTCCTGAGATGGCCTTCTAGGCCATGGCCACACCCCTTATGTTAACAGAGAACAGGTTTTATTTTAGATCAGGTCCAGAGAGAGACTAGAGCAGGGAGTGGCTCAGAAGTCAAAGGCTCAGAGGGGCCCAAGGATTTCTTTTCCTTTAGGACCCAGGTCGGGGAGGGGGGCCAGGACGAGGGAGAGGAGAGAGAACAGCCACCCACGCTGAATGGGAGTCATTTGTGAAGCCCAGGGTCCCTCTCCCGTCCCTGCCCCAGGGTGGCTGCTGGCTCGGCCTGCCTGCAGGAAGCCAGGGAATAGTTGAAGAGTGAGAAGAGGAGCCCAGTGAGCACCTGATGGGCCCGTCACCGGGCTGAGCCTGCATCAGCCCAGATCCTACTTAATCCCCGGAGCTGCTGAGGCGAAGGTGCCACTGTCCTCACATCACAGATGAGAAACTCCAGGGGGAGGGGGTGAAGTCACCGGCCCAAGGCCACACAGCCTCTGCCTGCCTGCTGCCAAAGGCCGGTTTTTAATGATGGATCGTGGTTGCCAGAGTGAATGAATGCTAATTAACACCTGGATAACACTATGCCCGGGCATTTCGCATAGCTCGCTTAATGCTCACAGTCATATGAGGCCCAAGGTACTATGAGCCTCATCTTGCAAATGAGGAAACTGAGGTTCAGGAGTTTCAAAGCTAGGAAGTAGCTGAGCGAGGATGTGCACACGGGCAGCCTGGCTCAGAGTCCGAGCTCAGAGCACAGGGAGTGAGTGATTTTCGCTCAGGAGAGCCTTTCCCTCTCAGGGGCCCTGCCAGTTTCCAGGGGGGCCCTCACAGGCTCGCCAAATAACATACAGGATGCCCGGTGAAATGTGAATTTCATAGAAACAACAAATGATATTTTAGTATCAGTTGGCCAAACTAATTGTTTCTTTGAATTTCAAATTTAACTGGGCATCCTGAATTTTATCTGACAACCCTGTCTCCCCAGAGCCCCTGCCTGACTCTGCGCCTTTAATGCTCCACCCTGTCCCTAATCCGCCCAGTGAGCAGAGCACTGAGTGGGCAGAATCCTCCTCCCTGCCCTCCTCAGCCTGCACACACCACCAAGTGCCACAGGGCAAGAGGGCTCTGCCGATGGCCTGCCCAGGATGTCCCCTGCGGGGTGAGTGGGGCTGCCCTGGGTGGGGGTCTTCAGAGCGGCCCCCAGTGCTGGCAGGTGCCTGGCCTGGTGGTGGGGAGGGCAGGGCAGCCCTCCTGGCTAAGCAGGAACATGCCAGGCAGGACTGGGGGGCTGGCTGCTATGCCTTGTGCCCCCCGCTTCTCCTTCAGCTCTGGGAGTGACCTCCCACAACCTCTGCCCTTGCCCAGGCTTCATGCTGTCCTGGCCCCGCCGGGAAGGGTGCTGCCACCTTCGCCTCCCGGGTCCCGCCCAGGGCAGGGGAAGCACGCCTGCCTTTCCTGACTTTGTTGATTCTCCAAGGAATGTTACGGACTCTGGCTCTGGGCTCTGCTGGGCTCCAGCCCTGGGTGTGGCAGCCAGTGGGGACAAGGGGGACATGTTTGGACTTTGGGGTGCTGGGGAGCTGCCTGCTGGCTGGAGGACTCAGGTGGGAAGGTGTTTGGGAACCCTCGCCAGGTGTGTGTCCCCTCCCAGAGCCTCGTGACCCCAGCCACCAGGAAAAGCTGCCCTTCCGGCCCCTCCCCCACTGGCATGGAGCAGTCGGCTGTCATGTTCCCTGCGTGTCTCACATTCCTCTGGAGCCCCATGTGCCCCCCCGAGTGTGCACTGGCGTACACACACACACACACACACACACACACACACACACACGGCCTATTTTCCTCCCCAAGCTGATCCACCTTCCACCCTCCCACCAACCCCAATCAACCCCCTCCCCCCCCACACACACACCAGTGCACACACCCTGTGTGTACACACCACCTACACACCTACACACACCCTCACTGGAGACCTAGCACTCCTGTCACACACCCTGCTCTCTGCATCTTACCCTTCTGTCTGCATGCCCATGACCACACAGCTTATCTATGAATCTGTCAACGGCCACCTGGGTCCTTCCCACCTTTTGGCTACTGTTTGTCCTCGTTTTCACTGCTATTGTTTCACGATTATTCCCCTACCTGCTCAGTCGAGGTAGCCTCGGTGCTGCCCAGCTCAGCTTGAAGGCAGAGTGGATAGATAGAGAACCACCAAAACTGCAGAAGGCAGGCAGCTTGTGCACCTGCTCCGAGCAGGTAGGCATGTGGTGGGTGAAACATCTGTAGGTTTGGGCTTGGCCGGACCTATAAATGTTTACTGGGTAGCTGGACAGAGAGCCAGGCTCCTCCCAGCATCTCTGCCCAGGGCCTGGGACTCCTCCTGATCTCACCCCTTTACTTCTGTTGGTCCTGCCCCTCCTGTCTGACACCCCAGACCCCTCACTACCCCACGGTTCAGCAATGGGGAAATAGAGGCACCCACCCAAGGACTCAGCCCCGGCCCAGCCTGGCCCTGGTCCCTCATTCTTTTTGGCTTTTCCACTGGGTGTGTGGTTGGGGGATAGTGTGACCCAGGGACCAGTACCAGTTGGGTGGACAGACTGGAATGTCACCCCTTCCCACAACAGGTTCGTGGGGAGCTGGGGGTGAGGGCCAGGAGCAGGGGCCCCCTCCGCATGGGAACCTGTCCCAGTGGGAGGCTGGTCAAGAGTCCAGGCTATCTGTCTCCATGCCCTGTTTGCAGAAGACTGGACAAAGCAGGCCCTGCGTGACTCACCTCCACTTCCGGCCTTAGTCATTCACTATCCCCCTCCTCCCACCCCACCCCCCACCTATGGACTTGGCATCAGCGGGCTGGCCAGATCCGGGGGGTGGCCGCAGCTGCAGAGTCTGGTAGTGGTGGGAATGCAGGGCCTGTTCCCCACAGCGGAGCAGGGGGAGGAGGGGTGGGCTCAGCGGTGGTGGCCCTGCAGGTTCCCTGCCTGTCCTGTGCCTACCCCGTTGTTTCTCAGGATGAGAGAATTCATCGGTTGCCCAGATAAGGGAATAGGGTGTCTGAGGGTCTGGTGAGTCTCTTGGCCTGGCACATGCTCCCTTCCACCTCTCCTTCCAGGCGAGGGGGCACCCAGTGGGCACTGCCCCTTCCAGAGGGCCACCGTCTAAACCCTGAGAAACACCGCGGAGCCATGAGGGCCACAGGGCTGGCCTCAGGGCGGACCTTAGCCTCCCACGGATGGCAGACTTCTCCTGCCCCTGACACCCTGATTCTCAGTCACAGTTGCCCTCAAACTCACAGGGTAGGTTTTTAAATACACAGATGCCTAGGCTCCAGCCCACACCTGCTTGATGAGAATCTCTGGGCCATGGGTTTTGCAACCTCCCGCAGGTGATACTGATGAGAAACCCAGGACTGAGACACCCAGACCCACAAGGCCTCTGCTCTGACCTCGGGATAGAAGAGGCAGGGCTGGAGGGAGAGCTGTCTGTCCATCTGCCTCCCCTTTCAGAAAACTGCCTGCAAATCTGGCTCTAGGACCAGCACCGAGGTTAGGAGACTGGTCTCATCCCTGCCCTTGGGTTTATTCGAGTCCACCGAAATGACAACGTAGGTGGGATGTTTGTTTGTTTTAATTAAAGTAAAAAGTGCTGTTGGTGGTCAGGGAGGGAGAACTCCCATTTGAGGGCAAATTATGGGAGATTTCCAGAGGAGGTCATGTCGGAGCGGGACCTTGAAGGGTTCTGGAAGGAGGAAGAGGAAGGAGGAGAGCACAGAGGCTCCAAGAGAGAGTGAGAGAGGAAAGCCCAGAGACTTAGACTCGATTCCTTAGGTCAGAGTTTGCAGGTGGGCAAGCAGGGGTCTTGGGGCCGCAAAGCCCACACCCGAACCCGGTTTGGGGGGCTTGTTAAATAAAATAAAGGAAGAGAAGCCCGCAGTCCTGTTTCCTTTGGCCCACAGAGTAGTATTTTGGGGTTTTTGTTTGTTTGCTTTAGTTGCCAACATTGAAAAGTCTGGAGGATTCACATACAAATCCAGATTCCGGTTCCCTGGAAACTGGGCTCTCATCCACCTCTGGCTGGCCCCCTCCTTTCCAGAGGGCGGGGCCCTGCTGTTTGTCCAGCTCCCACCCCTTCTATTGTCCCCCGGCTCTTAAACCTGTGGTTTCGACCCCTGTGGAGGCAAATCCAAGCAGGGTGTGGCTCCACCAGGACGGGCAGCATCTTGACTGAATTTTGGATTGTTAGCAGGTACCACTGAGATTTCCGTTTTATGCATGGAGACCAGGAGGCTTAGAGAAATGCGTGAACTTTCCTTGAGTTAAAATAAATTGAATATGAAATAAACAACTAATTAATTAAATTCTGCTCTCGCCTACCTCCTGTGCCCAGGTATTGGTGGGGGCGGGGGAAGGAGGAGGAGAAGGGGAGCTGAAAGGTTCAGTTCATAGCCAAGGGCAAATATTTCCACTTCCTTAGATTTCGGGCCAGTGGAAAAAAAACAAAAAAAGAATTCTGGCCAGTGGCTGAAGCTTGTTTCCTTGTGTGTTAAGACATGAGCAGGGTCAGGAGTGTGTGCAGTAGGTGCTTTGTACGCATTTTGTTTTAATCAAACCGGACAACCAAGGGGCCCAGGCTGCCTGTCACCACTTGAGCCAATTCAGCAGGGACAGGGCTGAGTCACATATGAGCGTTTATCCCAATAACGCCGACCATATGGGAGAGCAGCAGGTCATCCACAAACATTGCTCTGCACCCCCCTGCCCCCCGCCCCCCCCCATAAGCCAGCTGTTTATATTGGGTAGGAGGACAAAGATTACGTGGAGAAGCAGGGATTACAGGCGTGGGGAAGTCGGCTATCAGTCTGGGGTGGGACTCCATTATTTGGGTGACAAGGTTGTTAATCTTGGCATGATAACAGGCAGTTCTTGAATGAGAATGGACTCCATTCCAAGGTTGACTCCCAGGTCCAAGGTTGACTCCCAGGTCCAAGGTTGACTCCCAGGTTCCGGGGGGTGGGGGTGTACAACTCCCAGCCAGGTTAGAATGTCCTTTAACCAGAACAAGGCAGTCTCGGTTAGCAGGGCGTGATGACTATTTCCCACAACCATAGCTAGTCCCCAGTATTCTATTTCTGCCCCTGACATTTATAGGGAAGGTGGACACTACCAGGAGAGGACCTGTGGGCTGAGGGGTGACATGGGGTTGTCATAGTGGCTGGGCAAATGCCACCTATCACAGGAGACCGTGTTTTCAGGGGGCCCCACCAGAGCACACAGAGGGTGCCTGGAGATCAGCCTCTGGTTAGCCAAGGCGGGTCCCGGAGGCTTCCATCGGGGACCCTAAAGCCAGAGTGGCCGCTGCTGGCCTCCTTGTCTTTGGGAAAGCAGAGGTGAGGAGCTTGGGTTGCAGCAAGAGAGATTTAGGTTAGATAGTGAGACGACTTTCTTGATGGTCAAGGTTTCAAATAAGGGAGGAGGATGTAGGTGACAGGTTCTGGGCTTGGCTGGAGGGCCTGACGGAGGAGAGTGGCCGGAAGGGTGACCGTGAGGCCGAGTCCCTACCCCGCCCGAGGGGTTGTTCTGCTCCGGGGGCCCCAGAGACCACTGCTTGGCGGGGAGGAAGGGCCTGTTCCGGGCACACCTCGCAGGGGGACCTGGGGGAGGCACCCCAAGCCTCCATCAAACCCAGTACGGGGTCATGTTCCGCTGCACAGAGAGAGGCCTGCGTGGGTTTGAAGAGGCTCCGAGGGGGAGGCCACAGCTCTCGCCGGGAGAAGGGAGGAAGGAGGTGCTGGTGGGGCGCGGCTCTAGTGCACCCGGCCTCCCGCGCTGCAGGCCTGACGGAGGATGAGGACGTGCGCGCCATGCTCCGGGGCTCCCGGCTCTGCAAGATCCGCTCGCGGACGTGGCAGAAGGAGCGGCTGTACCGGCTGCAGGAGGACGGCCTGACGGTGTGGTTCCAGCGGCGCTTCCCGCACGCCCCGTCGCAGCATATCTGTGAGTGGGGGGGCGGGAGGGCGCGGGGCGGGGGGACAGAGCGTGGGCCGGGCTGACCCGGCCGCGTGGGCATCCCTCCGCAGTCTTCGTGCAGCACATCGAGGCGGTCCGCGAGGGCCATCAGTCCGAGGGCCTGCGGCGCTTCGGGGGGGCCTTCGCGCCGGCGCGCTGCCTCACCATCGCCTTCAAGGGCCGCCGGAAGAACCTGGACCTGGCCGCACCCACGGCCGAGGAGGCGCAGCGCTGGGTGCGCGGCTTGGCCAAGCTGCGCGCGCGCCTGGAGGCCATGAGCCAGCGCGAGCGCCTCGACCAATATCCTGCCCCGGGGGCTGATGTGGGGGTGGGGTGGGGGTGGAAGGAGGCGGGCCCTGTCCCTGGAGAACCCCAGGCTCGGGGGAGGTGGCCCTGTCCTTCCGGGGTCCACAGTCTGAACCTGAGCCCCTAGCCCCTTGTCTTAAAAACTGAGGGTGGGGACATGGCCTCCTGGCTCTGGGGAGCCCAGTCCCATGGAGGACAGCCCGCTGCTGTGCTCAGGGAGCCCACAGGCCACTGGGGACACTGGGAACCCCCAGGCCAGGTGATGGTGACAAACCTGTCAGTTTCCTGCCAGCGGGGGTGGGGGGTGGGGGGTGGGGTGCCCAACCTGTTGCTGGTATTTCCTGAGCACCCACACCTGGATCCACTCCTATCTGCACCGGGCGGACTCCAACCAGGACAGTAAGATGAGCTTCAAGGAGATCAAGAGCCTGCTCCGAATGGTCAACGTGGACATGAATGACATGTACGCCTACCGCCTCTTCAAGGTGGGCACTGCCACCTCTCTGACCCCTGCCCTGTCCTCCCCTGACCATTACAGGCGTCCGTTTTCCTTCCCATCCAGCTGTTGTGGCCATCGGGCCTCCTGCAGCAGAAAGGCCACACCTGGGTCTCCTTACCTTCTTCCCCCACCAAGGCTGTGGGGCCGGGATGGGAGTGCTGGCCCCGGGCGTCCCTCCTCCCCCTCAGGCAGACCCCAGGGGTAGGGAGGACTGGGCCTTCCCACCACTCCCAAGTGAGCAGCGGAGCTGTAGTTTTCATTTCTTTAAAATTAAAACCCTTTGCCCAGGTGACCTGGGTGGTTTGCACACAGGAGCAAAGGGGGGTCGGCTCACGGGCACACGTGCTCACCCTCCTCCCCTGTGGCACGGGTGGCACCTCCACACCCGGGGAGCACAGACAGGGGCGCACGGGGTTGGGCTCTGCATCCACGGCCGTCAGAGCACACGGCAGACCCCTGTGTGGATGCTGACGAAGCGTCCAGCCTGTGACACTGAAAGACGGGACATGGCACCTGTACCCCTGGCCCGACAGCTCCCTGTGGATCCTCAGTTCTTTGCTGCTCACTGACAATGGGTGTGAACGTGGGAATCTGAGGATGGTAATGAATGGGAGGGGGATTGTAGCACAGGAGCCCAGTCCTGCCCCAGGGACACTGGTTTCCTCCCACATCTTTTACTTTTCTAAAATATATATTTTTATTGATTTCAAAGAGGAAGGGAGAGGGAGAGAAATAGAAACATCAATGATGAGACTCATTGATCGCCCGCCTCCTGCACACCCCCTAGTGGGGATTGAGTCTGCAACCGGGGCATGTGCCCTGAACTTAGACGTCCTGGTTCATAGGTCGAACCTCCACCTCTGAGCCACACCAACAGGGCTCCTCCCCATCTTGATTCTTTTATTTATTTACTATCGTTCCTGTTGCAGGAAAAATCCTGCAATAGGGTTTCCTGCTCTCCTCCCTTGTCCCCAGCCCCGCCTTCTCCGCCAGCCCCCCTGCTTTTCTCCCTTCTCCACCAGCCTGCCCGCTGTCCTCCCTTCTCCCCCGGCCCCGCCTCCGCTCCTCCCTTCTCCTCCCCTCGGCTTGCTTGCTTCTCCACTGCTTTGCTCCCTTCTGCAGCTCTTGGCTTCTTTCTACGCTGTCTTGATATGCAAATTAGCTGCCATCTTTGTTGGGGTAATTTGCATACTCATCCTGATTGGCTGGTGGGCATGGCTTGAGCATAGGGGAGGTGTGGTCAATTTGCATATTTGTCTATTATTAGGTAGGATTTTCTTTATTTATTTACTTAAAATATATTTTATTGATTTTTACAGAGAGGAAGGGAGAGGGATAGAGAGTTAGAAACATCGATGAGAGAGAAACATTGATCAGCTGCTTCCTGCACACCCCCTACTGGGTATGTGCCCGCAACCAAGGTACATGCCCTTGACTGGAATCGAACCTGGGACCCTTCAGTTTGCAGGCCGACGCTCTATCCACTGAGCCAAACTGATGCTGCCTCACCATGACCTGCCCCTTGATTCTTAGGGCAGGTCATGGTCCCGAGTGACAGGCACTGACCCGGAGAGATCTTCCTGAGCATCAGCCCTGCAGGCTACCACTGGAGCCTCACTAGCTCTGTTTCTCTGCCTGTGGATGGAGCCCTTTGCTTTGGTAGATGATGGTGTGTCAGTGCGGGCCGGCTTCCCCAGGTGTCCCCTCTTCTGAGTTTCTCCCTCTGCTCTCTAGGAGTGTGACCACTCCAACAATGAGCGGCTGGAGGGGACTGAGATTGAGGAGTTTCTGCGGCGACTGCTGAAACGGCCGGAGTTGGAGGAGATCTTCCATCGGTACTCGGGCGAGGACCGCGTACTGAGCGCGCCCGAGCTGCTGGAGTTCCTGGAGGACCAGGGCGAGGACAGTGCCACGCTGGCCCACGCCCAGCAGCTCATCCAGACCTATGAGCTCAATGAGACAGGTGGGGGTCTAACAGAGGGGGTGGGGTCGACACAGCCCGGGGCGTGGTGTCGGATAGATCTGGGTTCCCAGATAAGTGGGCTCTGCTGTTGCCAGGTCTGTAAAGTGCCATAGTAATGTACCTTCCTCGTAGGGTTTGGCTGAAGATGAAATGGCAAATGGCATAACTTTGTAGAGTCCAGTCGGTAGCTCCTCAGTACTAAGTGGAGTGAGCTTTGGGAGCATTTGGGGCTGGACAGGGGGGTCCCCTATGTGGCCTGATGCTGTCTTCTGCCCCTCCCTGCAGCCAAGCAGCACGAGCTGATGACACTGGATGGCTTCATGATGTACCTGTTGTCACCAGAGGGGGATGCCCTGAACCCGGCCCACACGTGCATGTTCCAGGACATGGACCAGCCCCTCGCCCACTATTTTATCTCCTCCTCCCACAACACCTATCTGACCGACTCCCAGATTGGGGGGCTCAGCAGCACGGAGGCCTACGTTAGGTACCTGGTGGAGGGAGGGTGGCAGTGAACACTTCTGGGAGCCCCGTTTGGTGGGGAAATGGGGCTCAACTCCCACTGTGGGCTTCCTGGGGCCCCCCTGTCTGTTTCCCTGATCTGTGCCACCCACATGACACCGGGCCTGTCTGTCCACAGAGCCTTCACCCAGGGCTGCCGCTGTGTGGAGCTGGACTGCTGGGAGGGGCCGGGAGGGGAGCCCGTCATCTACCATGGTCACACGCTCACCTCCAAGATCCTTTTCCGAGATGTGGTCCAGGCCGTGCGTGACCACGCCTTCACGGTGAGCCCAGCCCCCTCCGTCCTTCCGAAAGAAACCCCTGCCCAGAGAACCACTCCCTGACCAGGTGCTGCTGGGACAGCCGGCCAGGGGGGTAGAATGAAGCTGAGGGAGGGGCTTCCTTCTCCCACCCTCATAATTAGTGAACGTATTACAATCTCAGAATTTCCAGAAGAAAACTTTGCGGGAGGGAAGGACATTTTAATTATTGTTGCCAAAGAGTAAGCCATAGAGAGAGAGAAGCTAGGCATACTATAGTGTCTACATAAAACTGCAATTTCAGTCAAGCTACACAAATCTTACCACCAACACATGACGAAGGGGAAGGGGGAGTTTGCATACTAATGACATGGTCAACGTCATTAACATATAAAGAGCATTTATAAAAGAAAACATTCCTGCAGCTGCCCTCGGCCTCCCAGACAGTCCACCCCTTCCCGAGGCCCCATGTCTGACCTCTGTCCCTCCATGTACAGGCTGCCTGCCCCCCCCCCCCCCCCCAGCCTGTGTCCCACATCCCACTGACTCAGTCTCCCCCCACCCCCGGTGGGTTTTCCAGAGCCCTGGTTTGGCCTGCCTGTCCTGAAGGAGCTGGGGCTGCATGTGGTAGGGGTTCTGGTTGGGATGGGAGGAGGAAAGAAGGGGTGAGTGACTCTGAGCTGTTGCCTCTCCCCCTACAGCTGTCCCCATACCCTGTCATCCTGTCCCTTGAGAACCACTGTGGGTTGGAACAGCAGGCTGTCATGGCCTGCCACCTCCGCACCATCCTGGGGGACATGCTGGTGACGCAGGCCCTGGACTCCCAGAACCCCGAAGAGCTGCCATCCCCAGAGGTGAGGCTCCCAGAGCCTCCGCTTGGGTGGGGGAAGGGTCTGTCTGGGCTCCGCCATCCCCCCCTGCTCATGCCACTTCCCCGTTCAGGACCCCTCACCTCTCTCTGCCTTAACCTTCCCCTGCTCCTGCCTTCATCTGACATCTGCCACCCAGTGGCCTTATCAGTCTCCTGCTGTCCATCTTTGACTAGACCCACCCCACCCTCTCTCCTGGCATTGAAAGCCTTCCGTGACCTGGCCCTGACCTCCCTGCCCACAGAATCCCTGTGAGCTCCGCCGTTCCCACCTTGAAGGCCTTGGTTGACATCGTCTCCACCTGGAGGTCCCTTCCCAGCCATCTGCTTGCCCGGCGCCACCTGCTTATAATTCTCGTGCAGCTTCAACTGCCTCTTCCTGGGGCCTTAGAAACTGGCCCCGCATTCTGGCCAGAGGTGGTCCTGCCTCCTTTCATTCCAAACCCTCAGGACATGTACTCTTTTCTGGCTCCTTGAGAAAACTCTCCTCCTACTCCCTATCCCAAATATGCCAAAAATGTTGACTCACCCTGGTGTGTGTGTAACTTGATCTTTTATTAGCATGAAAATAACATACATACGGTAAACAAAAACTGAACTGTACACAAGTGTATTCCATTGAAAATGGGTTTTTCCCCACTGGGGCTCACCCCTGTCCTATTGCACACAAAGGAACCGCCTTCAGCAGTTTCCCCATGCATATATACCCTCCCCATAGCTACCTTCTCTTTCAAATGTTACACCACGAGGGTCCTGTGATTCCTGCTCTACCTACTTCTTCCAGGTGAGATCTTTTTTGGAGAGCAGCTTCTCTTTCAATCCCGAGCTGCCTCCCTCATGTTAACGGCTGCCGTGTAGGATTCTGATGTTTGGAGGGACCTCATTAGCCAATCCCCTGTTGATGACCTCTTGGCTTATTTCCTCTGTTTGTTTGTTTTCCTATTAGAAACCACTCATCTTTGTGTGTCTTTTCCTTCTCCTCACCCCCCGCCAGCCTCTCACACCGTGCTGGTTGAATGACCAACCTGCTTAACCCTTCCATATTGGTCTCTACAGCAGCTGAAGGGCCGGGTGCTGGTGAAGGGGAAGAAGCTGCTAGCTGCTCGGAACGAGGATGGTCGAATCTTGTCGGACCGGGAGGAGGATGAAGAAGAGGAGGAGGAAGAAGAGAGGGTGGAGGCCGCAGAGCAGAAGCGGCAGGTGAGTGGGGTGGACGGGGCAGGTGG